>NC_064646.1:18046775-20819275 GCF_023864345.2 Schistocerca serialis cubense
CTAGTCATCTGGCCAGCGCGCGTACATGATGCCGCCGAAATGGTACTCTCTACTGCGAGAGCGTTAACACCACACTTCCGCACACTAGAAGCGCTGGAGCCCGTCTCCCTCTCTCCGCGCGCTTCGCGCAACAACTTCCTACCCAAAGATTTTACAACGCACAAGCACTGCTATTATCGTTGCTAGTCGATGCAAATAACTATACCTTTGGCTTTTTCCCAGAGCTTATAAGTTTCACGGTAAAACACAGATAAATACAATAAAATGTCAACAGACTTCTACCTCAATGTACACATACAGTGAAGCAATGTTCTTACTTATTAAAAAGAAAGCAATTAAATTACAAAGATTTACATACAATTAAAAAAAATTATATATCGGTAGCGGATGTTACAAAGTCTCGTAAATTAAATGCCAAGGGACATCAGGTGACTGTCTGACGTAGTACACGTCATCCTGTCTGCCCTATTGCATGCCAGGAGAAGAAACTCTAAGACTTTTCTCTATCCCTCAGGAGAGGTGGTTGCGTTACACACCTTAACTGAAACCATCGTGGAACCGAAACGGTACGTCTCCGGACATGGGTTCCTATTCAAAATATTATGTACTCATCCCCTCTATTAGTCCTAGAAGTTTGTGACGGTAATTTCCGAACAGCCTGTATACCTTTGACCAACCTAGATTGACGAGAATTACACTTTAATTGATAGATAACTGATTGGAAACAGCGCAGTGCAGATACATACTAGGCTCGAACTCGTAAGTAATTGGCGAAATGCCGCGAGTAATGAGAATAATGGGCAAGGGGCTTTACCTTAGTAGTGTGTGGATAAGTTGACAAGTTGGGTCTGACTGGGGGGCGTCCTAGGGTAGTCCGCGCACTTGCGATGGCCGTTGTGTCCAGATGGCACAGTGGTCATTGCATGTGTGTAGTAAGCCAGAGACCCGGTTTCGAAACCCCGTGTGGCACAAAACTTCAACCTTCCCCAGTGATTTAAATCAAGGCCCACTCTCAGGCAAAGTCCGTAATTCCTTTGTGCTTTAATGCGTAGTGGCTGCTGGATCAAAATGATGCCCGTGCTTTCAGCCATATCCGAAGGAATAGGCACCACATACAGATAAAGTATTATTCAGTAAACAATATATTGATGTCTGACTGTAAAATATTACATAGAAGTTGTTACGGTAACATTAACACTATGCACATATTTTAGCAGTGGCTATGGAGAGACAGCATGTTTTTGCATAGTATATTTTAAAAACTACGATATTAAGTAAATGCTGTGGACTACTAGCACATTGCAGGCAATATATTTGAGATATTGCTCACTGTATACATACCCTGTTTAATGAACATATTTATACGTTGAGCATTACACACAACAATCTTTTCTAAAGGCCATACCTCACAAGGTAATAACAGTTCGGTGCTCTAGCAACAAAGCCTGCTAAAAATCCGACTAAGTGTATGAAATTTTTAATTTTTCTAATACGTGCCTATGACACAGTTAATGTCTTATTCCGTAAATAATGACTGTATATGGCCATACATTACTATCTGATAATTTATACTATAATTCCAACAGTACTTACGTACTGAAGAATTTACCATGTTGTACGTATAGCATTTTCAACGTTATGCATTTTAATTTTTGCAACACAGTTCAGTATAGTCTACTATGTAGTGAAATAAGTTGTTTTTGCCAAGTTAGGCTGCTATCAGTATTTACAGCCTAAAAAGTATTAAGATTTTATGACTTAATCTTAATTTTTTTAGCTACTTCATTTGGTTCATGCAATAGTTAATAGACAGTATTACAATAACCTAAAATCTGATAACATTCTGAAGTACCGAGTATCCTGCCGGATGTCAGTTTCGTTCCTCACGATACTGCAACTGCATCAGGCAGTTTCACTTAGCACCTGATGAAAATGACAGTCACGTTGTCGAAATATCGCGTAAGAATGACGCTGATATCCGGCAGAGTACGCGACACCTCAAGCTCTCAACAGATCGCCTGGGAATGAAGAGTTACAATCCAATTTCTGTTCTGATACAATGCACACCAAAACTGAGTATAATACTGGGGAAACAAATGCCGGTGTTGACAGTATTACGTTGAATGCTATTTGTCACTTCGACTGACTGTTTGATATGCCTTGTCTGCCCTAAAAACTGAATACGACTACTGCTATGAACTTGAAGATGTGACACACCCTAGATAAATCGTGACTCAGCGGGAGAAATAGTTATTGATCTGTAACACCATGTTTCTGATGTGTAACATACTTCTGATTAGCATTAAAATTCTTCTACAAACGCTTTGCTGCTGTAAAGACGATCTGTATGCATTTTGCTGTGGGTATTGGAAAGAACCGAAAAACACAGCCGCGTCATCAGAGTAACAAGTCCCTACAGCTCCAGATGTAAGCAAACACGTGTATCAAGTCCCTTCTTGTGTATATTATTATGAGTGCCATATGAAGTGCTCGAAATGTTGACATTCTGCGTGCTGTAACGAATTTCTCGATGGGCGATATCGCTCGTTTGATTTCATCTGCAGTACAGGGCCATGTTACAGCATATGGCCTTTCAGCCCTTCAGACACTGTCGTTGTCTCCTAGCAGACACCTTGTTCCAATTTTCTCAACAGAGAAGCCTAGAAGTGTAAAGCATGGTGCGCGCTGGCCATTTTCTGTTTCCCGACCGACCGATCAAATGACCTCCAAATGCCGTGTTAAGAGGGTCTGCAGCAACACTCTGAAGAGCCAAAGAAAGTGGTAGACATGCCCAATATCGTGTAGGGTCCTCGAGAGCACGCAGAAGTGCCACGACACGACGTGGTATGGACTCGACTAATGTCCGAAGTAGTGCTGAAGGGAGTGGACACCATGAATCTTGCAGTGCTGTCCATAAATCCGTAAGAGTATGAGGGGGTGGGGATGTCTTCTGAACAGCACGTTGCAAGGCATCCAAGATGTGCTTAATAATGTTCCTGTGCGTGGAATTTGGTTGCATCAGAAGTATTTAAACTAAGAAGAGTGTTCCTGGAGCCTTTCCATATCAATTCTGGCAGTGAGGGGTGTTGCATTGTCCTGCTGGAATTGCGCAAGTCCGTCGCAATGCCCAACGGACATGAATGGATGCAGGTGCTGACACAGGATGCTTACGTCACGTGTCACCTACCAGAGTCGTACCTAGACGTATCAGGGGTCCCATGTCACTCCAACTGCACATACCCCTTAACATTACAGAGCGTCCATCAGTTTGAACAGTCCCCTGCTGACATGCAGGATCCATGGGTTCGTGAGGTTGTCTCCATACCCGTACACGTCCATCCACTCGATACAATTTCAAACAAGACTCGTCCGACCACACAACAACAGACCAATTCGTTGTTGATGGCCGGGTGAGGCGTAAGGCTTTGTGTCGTGCAGGTACACGGGTAAACGAGTTGGCTTTCGGCTACGAAAGCCCATCTCGATGACGTTTCGTTGAATGGTTCGCACGCTAACACTTGTTGATGCCCGAGCACTGAAATCTGCATCAATTCGCGGAAGGATTGCACTTCTCTCATGCTGAACCATTCTGTTCAGTCGTCGTTGGTCCCGTTCTTGCAGAACCTTTTTCCGTCCGTAGCGATGTCGGAGTTTTGATGTTTTGCCGGATTACTGATATTCACGGTACACTCGTGAAATGGTCGTACGGGAAAATCCCCACTTCATCGTTTCCTCTGATATGGTGCGTCCCATCGCTCGTGCGCCGACTATAAGACCACGTCCAAACCCACTTAAATCTTGATAACAAGCCATTGTAGCAACAGTGGCCGATGTAACAACCGCGCCAGACACTTGTCTTATATAGGCGTTACCGACCGCAACGCCGTATTCTTCTTGCTTACATCTCTCTGTATTTGAATACGCATGGCTATACCAGTTTCTTTGGTGCTTCATTGTAGGTATTACTATAAAAGAGAAAGGTCTCCACCAACAACTGTAAAGTCTCCTAGGGACTATAGCTGAAACAGGGCCCAATTATTCAAGGGCACATGTTTAGCTACCTATGAGATTGGCTGGAACAAAATCTTTGAGAATATGCTATAATAATTACTAAAATCGATTAACAAGAAGTGGAATACTAGCGGGACAGCCAGAAAAGAATTTAACCTCTCATAGCCGTGGTTCTCATTCACGTATAATTTTTTTAAATCAGACAAGTGTCACCTTTGACTTTAAAATGAGCGGGATATAAGCAACATCGGTCCCACTTCGATCACCTCATATCCAGTGGGATGTCTTTCAACGACCACTTCAATATAAAAGTTAGTTTGCTGCACATATTTTTGAATTTTTTATAGACCCGTCAATAATATGTCTCATACTACAAATTGACAGACCAAGGTCATTGTTTGTCCACTCCCTTCAACCAACACGGATATTCAATCGACCAGTACCCAATGTTGCCAAGATGTATTTGCCCGTGGTATGTAACCGAAGTAAACAGTGCATCACTTTATAATTTTCGTGTTCTGCATTCGGAGAATTGTCGCAGGTTCTGAAAGTCATTGCTAAGAAACTAATGATGAAGCAAAAGGCGGAGAGAGTTGAAGGTGCTGTAATGTAGTACTCCTTTGGCTGATTCTACTCGCACTACAGAGCGTTACCTCTGCTAAAATGCTATCTCCATTTCCTTCTAGGTTCCTGCTCTCTTTTTTTGGTGTATTGTATTTCTTGCAATGGCACTGTCTCAGATCTTGAGCGTTAGGCACGATCAGAGCCATTCTCATAAAACAGCCGCACTGCTTCTCTACAGGTTTGGCGACATCTGCCATAAACGAAATCCATATCCACTTTTCCGACTGTCGTATAGATTGTAAAGGTCTGAACAGTTTCAGTAGCAAGTTGTCTGATCGCTACACGAACCGTACCTGATTTACGTGTTTACTTACATTTAATACAGTAGAGCACAAATTGCTGTAGCTGATGGGACAGCAGTTCGTGATGCTTTTACGTTGTTAGCATTTAATCAAACTCCACTCAAGTTGTTTGGTTGCAGTCCTCTTCGAAGGTCCTTTTTTAATGCCGGCCGGTGTGGCCGAGCGGTTCTAGGCGCTTCAGTCTGGATCCCCGTGACCGCTACGGTCGCAGGTTCGAATCCTGCATCGGGCATGGATGTGTGTGATGTCCTTAGGTTAGTTAGATTTAAGTAGTTCTAAGTTTGGGGGACTGATGACCACAGCTGTTAAGTCCCATAGTGCTCAGAGCCATCCTTTTTTGATTCCGCAGAAAGAAGTTGTAAGTAGGCTGTTTAGGTTTATATATTGGTAACGCCACGTAGCGCTCTGTATGAAAATAACTGGCTGTGCTGTGTGCAGTCTGTGGCTGGTTTGCATTGTTGGAATTCGATTGTAGTGTTGGGCAGTTGGCTGTTACCAACGCGTAGCGTTGCGCAGTTGGAGGTGAGCCGCCAGCAGTGGTGGATGTGGGGGGAGAGATGGCGGAGTTTTGAGAGCGGGCGATCTGGACGTGTGTCCATCAGAAACAGTACGTTTGTGAGAACGGATGTCATGAACTGCTATATATATTATGACTTTTGAACACTATTAAGGTAAATATATTGTTTGTTCTCTATCAAAATCTTTCATTTGCTAACTATGCCTATCAGTAGTTAGTGCCTTCAGTAGTTTGAATCATTTATTTAGCTGGCAGTAGTGGCGCTCGCTGTATTGCACTAGTTCGAGTAACCAAGATTTTTGTGAGGTAAGTGATTTGTGAAAGGTATAGGTTAATGTTAATCAGGGCCATTCTTTTGTAGGGATTATTGAAAGTCAGATTGCGTTGCGCTAAAAATATTGTGTGTCAGTTTAAGCACAGTCATTTATAATTTTTCTAAGGGGTCGTTTCAAAGTGTACAGATCCTTTCAAAAAAAAAAGGCGATGTCATAGATCAGCAGTCACGAACGTTATAAATTACTTACATAAGTCGGAAAATTCGTAATTTTATCTACTGTAACTGATTCGAAACTGCACTTCCATATATTACACATTCTGGATTAAATTTCGGTGCTGTTATGTCCTGCATATCTATGCTGAATGTTAATTACAAAGAAATATCTGCAACTTGACCTCATATTTTAAGGAGAAGGGAGCGCACTAGCAAGATGTCAGCCGCATCTGTCGAAAAAATTTGCTTCATAATTCTGACAGTACGGAGTTATGACCTGAATATACAGTCTTTAGGTTTTCGCTGCCCCAATGCAGCCGCCAAGTGCCCGAGCGCAAAGTACTGTACGGTGGAGTGAGCAAGAGGCTCGTGAAAAAATATTCTGACATTTGTAACATTCTTTTATCATTGTGTTAGGTGTTGAAGGAGAAGCTGGTGCCACAGACTTCTTTCTTTTGAACATTTCTATGTTTCTGTTTACAAACGCAGTGTAAAGGACGAAACTAATGTGTGTGTGTATTAAACAAGTAGCGTAGTTCAGTTTGGCTATCGACATCTTTGTTGACCGTAGTTTTTTTGGACTTTAAGCGGGTACTGCTAAAAGGAAGTACTTTTGCGGAAGACGTGGTATTTTTCAGCGTGATTCGCATGCTTAAATTGTACGTCTGAATTCATTAACACCGTTCCATAACAATTTTTCAGGTTCTTCTATTCACTCATTTTGATTTTGAGGCGTATGTGTGGCTACAGATTGTCAGTAGGAGTATATTGTTAAAATAATATTGCACGTGAACCTCCTGGCGGACTAAAACTCTGTGCCGAGCCGAGTCAAACTCGGGGTCTCTGCCTTTCGCGGAAGCAAAGGTTCCTATTTCGAGTCTCGGTCCGTCACACAATTGTCTGCCAGGAAATTTTATATCAGCGCACTCTCCGCTGCAGAGTGAAAATTTCATCTCGAATATTGCACGTATATGTGCGTAAGTATGACATATTACATACTCATGTTACTTACTATGGCTCACGTAAAATGAATTATTTTCGAACAATATTTTTAATACTTTGGGCACATGTGTCCGTCTTCAACTTTTGTAGTCCTGTCTTCCTCAGTTGCGTGTAACATTACGGTATGTTGATAATTTTTACTTATGGACCGTCTAGCAAACATTGGCATCAGTCATCTAGAAAATCAGATATTTGAAAAGATAACCACTAATGAAAGTTTCAAAATCATATATTGGTACAGATACGTGGATGACATTATTTGTCTGGTAGATGAGCCAAGTGAAAAAAATAGATGAACTCCATTCGGAAATAAACAAAGCTCATCAGAACATAGAATTCACACTTGGAAAAGAACAAGAAAATCAAATAAATTTTCTTGTCCATTATAATTATCCGGGCTGTTATGCCGTGGTCGGTTGATGAATTCTGTGGTGATTCCCAACGTTTCGTCTCCAACTGCGGGAGACATCTTCAAGGGGGTCCGTAGCTTGATGGAAGGTCCAACACACACACTGGCTCGCTACTGACTGCCGCTAAATTCCGTGTCCGCGCGGCCCCGCGCCGCGGCGTGACGTCACGTGTTTTGAAAACGTCAGTGCAATTGGCCGCTGTCCGTCGCCGTCGATCGCCGTTGCCATCACCCAGTAGTGGACAAGTGGTACACATCTTCTTTAACACCGGCATCCATATACCGTTTAATTTGACGCCCTCCTCCTTTCGGTTGAAATTATTTGGGTGTTTAGCGATTTCGATTGCCTCCCTGTATAGCCTTTCGTAGTATCCGCTCGTGGCCGCTAGTACTTGCGTCTCCTCGAAACGAATATTGTGGTTCCCTGGCTGGAAAGCATGCTCCGCAACAGCTGATCGTTCCGTTTCTCCTCTTCTACAATTTCCCTTGTGCTCTTCCAAACGTTTAGAAACAGTTCTTTTGGTGGTACCCACATAAACATCACCACAGCTGCATGGGATCCTATACCCTCCAGATTTTTCCAATGGTTTGCGAGCGTCCTTAGCAGGCCTAAGGTATTCCTGTATCTTCCTAGTGGGCTTGTAAATTACGGTAATATTCCGCTTCGTCAAGATCCTCCTTATTCTTTCCGTTACATTTTTAACAAACGGCAGGAAAACCTTAGATTTTGCAGTAGCCTGTACGTCAGTATGATTTCTGCGTGGCTGCCTCAACGCACGTCTTATTTCGGCGGACGAATATCCGTTCTTCGTTAGTGCATTGTGGAGATGTTCCATCTCAGCGTCGAGCAACTCAGGTTCACAAATATTTCTAGCTCTGTCCGCTAACGTCTTGACAACACCCCGCTTCTGTTGTGGGTGGTGGTTCGAATCCCGGTGCAAGTAACGGTCCGTGTGCGTGAGTTTGCGGTACACTGAGTGGGAAACGTTGAGAATCACCATAGAATTCATCAACCGACCACGGCATAACAGCCCGGATAATTATAATGGACATGATATTTCCGGTCGTGAAAGTTTACATTTTAGTATAAATTTTCTTGACATTACAATAAAAAAAGAAAATGGCAAACATACATTTAACATGTTTAGAAAACCAACAGCCACAGACACAATAATACATTCGACATCCAACCACCCCCACAACCAGAAACTTGCAGCACTAAGACACATGTGACGTAGATTAAACAGAATCCGACTCAGCAAGAGAAACTACGAACAAGAAATGAGTACAATCATACAAATAGCTAGGAACAACGGGTACGACACACAAGCGGTACACGGATCAATCAAAAAATAAAAACACAAATACAAAACAAACAAAACATTTCCAGAATACAAGAGAACTCACAAGCTGAAAGCTTACAAACACACTCAACAAACACACACAATGACAACACCACACAGAAAAGAATCAGATGGTACACCATGACCTACACACATAAACTAACACACAGAGTTACAAACAACCTAAAGAGACAGGGCTTCAAAATAGCATACAAGCGTGGGCAAACCCTCCAATCACCCCTAAGCCAGCCAGCTATCAAGAGGGACAAATTCCCACAATCAGGAATATATAAACTTGAATGTCCAAGTTGTGATGCAGTATACATAAATGAACAAACACACATCAGCACAGGCTCCCTACTACACTTAATAAAGGAAATGATAACACAAAACAAAAAAACTCTTCCCCTTTCACCATCTGGGCACACACACACACACACACACACACACACACACACACACATACACAAACGCACACACAAATGCATACACGAATAGATCACAGATACTTCAATAATTACACTCGAAAGTTTGGCAATAACATTCGATCTTTGGCAAAAACATTTGACAGTCGGCAACAGAAACCAAAACATTGCATTGAAACAACCGTTCAGTTCATAGTGCTGTGGAATGTGGGAAAAAACGCAAATTGGCATTCATAAGAAGAAGAGCAACACCAAAAATGCAACAGGAGCGTAATATGTCAGAAATTGTCCACGCAACCAGTTCAAAACATTACTACTTAATAGGAAATACCAACCACCAGAACTGTTCATAACCAGTAGGCAGAGTGAAAAAAATGTAAATTAAATAGCAAACATATGTACATATTCCAGGCCACTGATGATGCCTTGCTGAAAATAAAGGCGAAACGCGTATGGTACCAAACTTGTGTTTTATTCAGTTGCTGTCAGACGGTCCATAAGTAAAAATTATCAACACACCGTAAGATGTGTCCATCTCTACACTCCTCTTCCCTAGCCTTCGACGTCCGTGAATAGGAGGGCTCTGGCTGTCACTCCGCTGTACAGTACTTCTCACCCTGGCATCAGGCGGCTGCGACGGAAGAGCTAGTGACAAACAAGTTTAAAAGCTGTACATTCAGAAGGTCATAACTGCGCACTATCAAAGCTGTGACTCAAATTTTCGCATGGGATCGACTGCACGGGCTGATGTCTTGATTGTGTGCTTGTTTTAACCACATTTATGAGCTCAACTTGGTGATGTTTCTTTGTCAGATTTTGAAGAGACTACGACAAATTCAGAATTGAAGGACGAGACCGACAGAGAGACTCCACATAATCAAATCTGTTCTCAATACCCCGAATAGAACTTTTCAAATACTTAAATAGGGGGAGAAATAATCGCATAATGTACGCTCCATGCTAGATTCCAAGAAGTAAGAAAAGACCTAGGCAACAGAGTAATAGAAAAATGATGGAGGACCATTCAGTAGTAAGTGTCAAATGGCTGATGACAGTAGTGACGACAACCTACAATACCTTAAACGAAATTCTGCGCTTGAACGGCGGATGCACCATGAGTCCCTCTTTTATTCGCACCGGAAAAAATGCATTTTAGGAAGAACATTTCAAAATCGTCCACGGAAAATAAGCAGCATTATCAGAGGAAACTGCAGTATCGTTGTATGATCTGAAAGCAAACACAGCATTACATCCTCGAGACAAAAACGCAAGAAAACAAATGCTTCAGTGGAATTGAAAATCCCTGGAAAAAGGAGGAAAATGTTTTACAGATGCATTCCCTCTTTTTGTGGTTCAATAGGTGTCGTCACGACCGATTGTTATAAAAAAGGTAAATAATGAGTTGACGGTTGTAACACCCTAATGAACCCAAAACCCAATTACGAGAGACCATCACGATGTAAAGTAGGGAAAAGTTATCCTGACAGGTGCGACAACTTTGCCGATGATATAACACCAGAAAGTCTTGATAAACACCTACATTAAGCATTACACAGTGTGTTTTGGTAGAAACGAAGAAGAAAGAAACGTCATCTTTAGTTATTTGCCAAACATCTAAGTAATAATTGCAAATTAAAATACCATGAAAGTTAAGTCCAAAGAAATGTCGGTTAGAGATAACTTTTATGTGGATGAGAGTTGTAAACGCAACGAAGAAATTCAATGTGTCTACAATACGAATTCACGGAAAAAGTAAGTCGCTTGCTAGCTATCGTGCTATCAAGTCATACGAGACCAGCTCTTGCCATAGTTGAGCGAACGGAGCGAGACGAGATTGTTTTACTTTCAAGAGTCGTTGTTGCGTGACGTAGAGGTACGGATTTTGTGAACTGATATTCAGACTAGAGACTTGAACCGAGATAGTAAGCTGACTGTGTATACCGAGTTGTTGGACTTTATTAACGGATGTAGGCAATATTGGACTCAACATTCATATAAGTGAACTTATAGAAAGGAATGGACAAAGTTTCAAAAGACTATAATACACGTTTAGTCTCGAGTAGGAGACACTGACACGAATACATGAAGAAGATACAACTACACCGAGGGTTAAAGTTGTCGTAACTCTCACGATACTTGAAACTAACAGAACTGCCAGTGCTAATTAACCGTGTGCGCGTGTGGCGTGATGTTTATAAAGTGTTTACCGAAAAGGAACAATAAAATTTTTCATCAAAAGTGGAAATTCAACGCGTCACCTCCATCATTCTATGAATATTTGTTAATTGCTCATTATAAATTAATGAACAGTGACTATTTAGCTTGGAAGTAAATTCGTGGACTGTTAGTTGTGACAAGGAAGGTTTGAAGATACATAATACTCAAGATAATTAAGACATTGTTAAAGATTATCTGTGGATCTCGCGTCATATAGAGCGAACAATTACTTAGCAACGAACAAACAACGACCAATACGAACTGCAATTGAACATTTTCCTCGCTTTTGGTGATGTGGAAGATGCGCATGAGGGAAGATTCATCAATTATTGCACTAAAGTGTTAACCGGGCACATAATAATTCAACTTCAAACCATAAGAGAAAATCAGAGTGCGCAGTTCGCATTAATACGGAAACTGTGCGGACTCGCAATCGAACTTTAATAATTACGCGAGGAACGATTTCCGAAGAGCTTTTTCAGATCCTGTCTCTCGTTAACCGACGGAGACAGCCATCATCCCGCATCGCGTCTCGACTCCACAGACCGAGCTGTAGCAGTAACAGCTCCACGGCTCCACGGCGTCTACAACACCAGCACGCGGCGGAGAGGGGACGTCACACGGTGTATGTCCTTCTTTTGAGAGACGGTTGCGCGACTCGGCTGTTCGATACACCTTTCAGCCGTCAAGTTTCCAAACTTCTATTTGGCTACCAGTTCCGGCGATTTACTACTCCATCTTCGGTTGCTTATGATTGAAGAGATCGCTATAGCAAGCAGAAATCTACTAATACCAGTATTGCTGGCTCCTCTTTTGACCGGAACCGAGGTAAAATCTTCCTAGACGTCGGTCAGGGGATGAAGATGGTATAGTATATCGCAGAAACTGGTAGCCTAATAAAATATGTATGAAAAATAAACGGCTGACATGTTTGATTTGACGTCCTGTAATGAGTTGAAGCATAAGTGTCGAAGTGTCTGCTCACACGTTGGTCGTTTCGACTGAAAACCAGAGCGTGTGAAGCATTTGAACAGTTAGATACACACGGTTCTCTTCAGATCTGACAACGTATGACCTTTTATTACAAAAAGAAAGCAGCCTGGAAGACATTTTCACCAAACTAAAGTGTTATCTGTACCGTAAATTACCGTTAGGCAGCAATGTAAACCAGTTTGTTTTCTGAGGGAATGAAACATTGCGACTCTAGCTGTTATACAGTACTGGCAATTAAAATTGCCACCAGAAACATGACACGCTACAGTGGCGAAATTTAACAGACAGGAAGAAGATGCTGTCATATGCAAATGATTAGCTTCTCAGAGTATTCAAACAAGGTTGGCGTCGGTGGCGACACCTACAACCTGCTGACATGAGGAAACTTTCCAACCGATGTAACATACACAAACAGCAGTAGCCTGGCGTTGCCTGGTGAAACGTTGTTGTGATGCCTCGTGTAAGGAGAAAAAATTGGTACCATCACGTTTCCGACTTTGATAAAGGTCGGATTGTAGCCTATCGCGATTGCGGTTTATCGTATGGCGACATTACTGCTCGCGTTGGTCGAGATCCAATGACTGTTGGGAGAATATGGAATCGGTGGGTTCAGGAGGGTAATACGGAACGCCGTGCTGGACTCCAACGGCCTCATATCACTAGCAGTCGAGATGGCAGGCATATTATCCGCATGGCTGAAACGGAATAGTGCAGCCACGTCTCGATCCCTGAGTCAACAGATGGGGACGTCTGCAAGACAACAACCACCTGCACGAGCAGTTAGACGACGTTTGCAGCAGCATGGACTATCAGCTCGGAGACCATGGCTGCGATTACCCTTGACGCTGCATCACAGAGAGGAGCGCTTGCGATGGTGTACTCAACGACGAACCTGGGTGCACGAATGGCAAAACGTCATTTTTTCGGATGAATCCAGGTTCTGTTTATAGCATCGTGATGGCTCATCCATGCTTGGCGACATCGCGGTGAACGCACATTGGAAGCGTGTATTCGTCATCGCCATACTGGCGTGATGGTATGGAGTGCCTGCCATTGGTTACACGTCTCGGTCACCTCTTGCTCGCACTGACGGCACTTTGAACAGTGGACGTTACAATTCAGATGTGTTACGACCTGTGGCTCTACCCTTCATTCGATCCCTGCGAAACCCTATATTTCAGCAGGATAATGCACGACCGCATGTTGCAAGTCCTGCACGGGCCTTTCTCGATACAGAAAATGTTCGACTGCTGCCCTGGCCAGCACATTCTCCGGATCTCTCACCAATTGAAAACGTCAGGCCAATGGTGCCCGATCAACTGGCTCGTCACAATACGCCAGCCACTACTGTTGATGAACTGTGGTATCGTGCTGAAGCTGCATGGGCAGCTGTACCTGTACATGCCATCCAAGCTCTGTTTGACTCAATGCCCAGGCTTATCAAGGCCGTTATTACGGCCAGAGGTGGTTGTTCTGGGTACTGATTTCTCAGGATGTATGCACCCAAATTGCGTGAAAATGTAATCACATGTCAGTTCTAGTATAATATATTTGTCCAATGAATACCCGTTTATCATCTGTATTTCTTCTTGGTGTGGCAATTTTAATGGCCAGTAGTGTATATTCATTTCAGTAGTAACTGCTGGACTGAGTCAGTGTCCCCCTTAGCTGATTGCGAGTCCACGTGCGTCCTGCAGCGCAGTAGAGCTGTCTGGAGACGTTTACCACCGCGGGCCTGGCAGTGTTGAGCGAGCAGGTCGTGAGCTTCTTCCCTAGAGGGAGGGTACGTCTTTGTTTTGTCCTGCGACGCCGTCAGCTGCGGCGGCGGCCAGGATCCGCTAAAGGCAGCCAGAGGCAGCTTCTGGAAGCGGCGACCCGCTCTTCTTGTTGGCACCGCCGGCCAGGTGGTGCAGCCACCCTGCCCTGCGGCTGGCCTTGAACTGGCTGCGCCAGGGCAGAGCCACCTATAAGTACACGGACGCGACCCCGGCGCCGGTAGTCAGTCCCTCAGCACCGACGACAAACCTATCTGCTCCGTCATGTTCAAGGTGAGTAGCAGCGCTTCAGGCCCCTCAGTGGAACGAAGGATTACGTGCACTAACGAAAAAACGAAGTTTTTCTTGTTCATCGTATTTATTAACTGATTTTTTTTCCAGTCGCTTTGCATTCAAAAACTCGATTGCTTATTGTTCAGCCGCCCTAATGGGGTGCATGAATCAGTTGACAACCGCAAACTTGTGCTGTCTCATACAACACCCGGGATATACAGGGTGGTCCATTGAACGTGACCTGGCCAAATATCACACGAAATAAACGTCAAACGAAAAAACTACAAAGAACGTAACTTGTCTAGCTTGAAGGGGGAAACCAGATGGCGCTATGGTTGGCCCGCTAGATGGCACTGCCATAGGTCAAACGGATATCAACTGCGTTTTTTAAAATAGGAACCCCCATTTTTTATTACTTATTCGTGTAGTACGGTCCGGACACTTGGATGATATCGTCCAGGATACCGAGCAGCATACATAGCACACGCCCGTTGGGCATTTTCATCACAATAATCATACATCAACACGATATCGACCTCTTCCGCAATTGGTAAACGGTCCATTTTAACACGAGTAACGAATCACAAAGGAAATATCGTCCGCACTGGCGGAATGTTACGTGATACCACGTACTTATACGTTTGTGACTATTGCAAGCCATCTATCACAAAGCCAAAAAAGTGGTCCAACTAAAACATTCATATTTCTTTACGTACTACACGAATAAGTAATAAAAAAAGAGAGTTCCTATTTTTAAAAAACCAGTTGATATCCGTTTGGCCTATGGCAGCGCCATCTAGCGGGCCAAACACAGTGCCATCCGGTTTCCCCTTCAAGCTAGACGAGTTTCTTCTTTGTATTTTTTTCGTTTGATGCTTATTTCATGAGATATTTGGCCCGGTCTCTATCAATGGACCACCCTGTAAATTTCTGATCTGATGGACAAACTATCTTCTGCTAACTAATTCTAGCCGACCTTCAGTGTCATACCCCATTCTCCAGCTCCGTACTCTGTTGCGACAGAATTGTGGCATTCTTCTACCTTACAGCAACGTATTTCAACACCCGGTGGCAAGGAGACATTAATCGTCGTCCATTTAAATGACTATAATTCGGCAAAAAGTTCTAACTACCCTTCCAGCTGCTGGCGAATACTCCTTTTTCTTTCCATTTCAGGGTGTTCTTCCCACCTCTCCTACCCTCACCCCTGCAACACACACACACACATACATACACTTTCATCACTCAAAAAACATGATTTTGCAACCTCCTACTGATTTGCTTACTACCTCTTTACAAAGACATTTTTTTCCCTGCAAAAACGTCCTCCGCCTACTGTTCACACCTCATAACTTACTGGAGTGACCATTTCTCAAAACATCTACATCCATACTCCGCAAGCCACCTGAGGGTGACGGAGGGTACTTTGAGTACCTCTATCGGTTCTCCCTTCTATACAAATCTCGTATTGTTCGTGGAAAGAAAGATTGTCGGTATGCCTCTGTGTGGGCTCTAATCTCTCTTATTTTATTCTCATGGTCTCTTCGCGAGATATACGTAGCAGGGAGCAATATACTGCTTGAATCCTCGGTGAAGGTATGTTCTCGAAACTTCAACAAAAGCCCGTACCGAGCTACTGAGAGTCTTTCTTGAAGAGTCTCCCACTGGAGTTTCTCTATCATCTCCGTAACGCTTTCGCGATTACTAAATGATCCTGCAACGAAGCGCTCTGCTCTTCGTTGGATCGTCTCTGCCTCTTCTATCAACCCTATCTGGTACGGATCCCACACCAGTGAGCACTATTCAAGCAGTGGGCGAACATGTGTATTGTAACCTACTTCCTTGGTTTTCTGATTGCGTTTCCTTACAATACTTCCAATGAGCCTCAGTCTGGCATCTACTTTACCGACGGTCAACTTTATATGATCATTCCATTTTAAATCACTCCTAATGCGTACTCCCAGATAATTTATGGAATTAACTCCTTCTAGTTGCTGACCTGCTATATTGTAGCTAAATGATAAAAGATCTTTCTTCCTATGTATTCGTAGCACATTACATTTGTCTACATTGAAATTCCGTTGCCATTCCCTGCACCATACGTCAGTTCGTTGCAAATCCTCCTGCAATTCAGCACTATTTTCCATTGTTACAACCTCACAATATACTGCAGCATCGTCCGCAAAAAACCTCAGTGAACTTCCGATGTTATCCACATGGTAATTTGTATATATTGTGAATAGCAACAGTCTTACCACACTCCCCTGCATCACACCTGAAATCACTCTTACTTCGGAAGACTTCTCTCCATTGAGATTGCCATGCTGCGTTCTGTTATCTAGGAACTCTTCAATCCAATCACACAATTGGTTTGATAGTCCATATGCTCTTACTTTGTGTGGGGAACTGTATCAAACGTCTTGTGGAAGTCAAGAAAACCTGGGAACCCGTGTCTATGGTGCTCTGAGTCTCGTGGACGAATAGCGGGAGCTGGGTTTCACACGATCGTCTTTTTCGAGACCCATGCTGATTCCTCCAGAGTAGGAAACGTCTGTTTTCAAATTTCTGTATTCTACTTAGTACCCTCATTGCGTAATCGTACGTAAACGAAGAAATTTTCCTCCGGGGGCTGTTATTTTATGAGTAAAGACACATTATACTTCATTTTATTTTTAGTAGAGCTAAGTATCCTAGCCTCTCTGCATCTGAGATTTGCGATTTCGCTTTTGCACCGTGTAGCTGGAGTCAAGAAAAACGACTTATTCCGTTTGTTATCCCAGTTACCTTTGTGTCTGTGAAAATGCCTTCGGAACAGTCAGATAGCCAGCGGTTTCTTCTATTCTGATGCGAGATGGTCCGGTTTCTTGCAGTCACCCATAAACAGATACAGAAATATCGTGGTGGGTTTGCTGTCGTTGCAGAAGCAGCTCAGCATGGCATCGTTGTGCAGCTGCTGCACTGCATTCAGCGATGCCGTACAAGAGGTGCGTACTGAACAACGGTTGGTAACTAAAGCTATCCGTACTGCTGTGTCTTAGCGTCAACAGATAACTAACACTACCGGAAAAACTAAGACGAAAAGTAAAGTTGGCCTTGCATTTGTCAACAAGTACCGTGAGTGAATGGAACAAGTCTGAATCCAAAAAAGACAGTTCGTGTCACTGTGCCAATATATACAACAAATTAAAACTCGTATACGTAACTAGTGAAGTGGAAACTTTAATGGCGTTGTAAAAGCCTTAAAATAAATGGGACGCATTTCACATACGGACTTCCCACCATTCACAGTTGTGCCGATACCTACTGTAGTTGTGTGAAACTCTTACGCACTTCATTACACGCTATCTACTTTGATGTTTGGAATATAAGCCAAG
Source organism: Schistocerca serialis cubense (assembly GCF_023864345.2). Taxonomy (NCBI): domain Eukaryota; kingdom Metazoa; phylum Arthropoda; class Insecta; order Orthoptera; family Acrididae; genus Schistocerca; species Schistocerca serialis. The sequence goes on from NC_064646.1 coordinate 18,064,531, forward strand.
TAGTTTTTATTGGGACGTAGTTTGATAAGGCCAAAGGGGTCGAAATGAGCTGATTGCTTAGAAGAGAAATAGAGTGCTTATTTACAGAATAGAAGACAACAGCGAAAGGAAGAAAGTGACTTGATTTAAATATAATGTCATGAAAAATACACCTGCGAATATGTTACGCAACGCAACCCACTTCATAGATCATGGGAGATGGTACTTCAGATTGATATTAGCCACTCTCTGGCCTTTGCCGTTAATAGAGCACAGTGACCCTGATGTATATATATTTTGGTTATAGTTTAAACTTTCGCTCCATGAGCCACTGTAAACAGAAAATGATTTACCGTATGGGTGTCTAACTTCATGGAAATGATGTTCAGACTGTGCGCTGCAGGTTTTGTGTTTTCCGTAGTGTTAGTCATGACTTAAGGTTATGCACGGGTGCTGCTAAGGCGACATAGCATTGAAACGCAAGCATCAGTATGCGTTAAAATCGCAGACAGTCGCCGACCGGGGTGGCCGAGCGGTTCTAGGCGCTACAGTCCGGAACCGCGCGACTGCTACGGTCGCAGGTTCGAATCCCGCCTCGGGCATGGGTGTGTGTGATGTCCTTAGGTTAGTTAGGTTTAAGTAGTTCTACGTTCTAGGGGACTGATGACCTCAGAAGTTAAGCCCCATAGTGCTCAGAGCCATTTGAACCATTTTGCAGACAGTCAACATGGGCCCGAACAAGGTTTTACATGTGAAGTTTCTTTATCAAAAGAATTGTTGTGCTTTGCGCAAATACCTACGCATTAAAGTAATACGGAGAGGTCCTCGTTCCGCACTGTGGATGTACATTATTCTGAATTTCGAATTAACTTACGATTAGGGAATTGCGCTTGGGAGGGGTCGACGGCCAACTGCACCACAAATTGAAGACGTTTCAGTTACCATTGCTGAGAATGCTGGACGCCATGTGCGATACTCAAGCAGTGAACGGCCTGTGTCACGACAGCTGAACATTTCCATGAGTGCTGCGAACGAGTGTGAAATTATGTCTCTTGTGCGGATCCACGCTGTCGCGGATGCAGATACACGTCACGCTGAGAAATGTTCGCAACCTGGAAAGTAAATATGGTACACAAGTAACATATGTTTCCCTCTCATGTGGAAACTATAATTTGTTTCCCTCGACAGGTTATTCGTTATTTCTCTTCTGCATGTCCTTAAAAATTCTTCCACATAGTTTCATTGTCTTACGATCACTTGTTTTTCATGGTACCCTCTCAAGTAGTGGAAGTTTAATCATAACCACCCTGCATGACGGTGGATTCGCTTTCATGAGAACTGCAGTTTGTCTTCAACATATCACTGATTTTAAACTTTAATCATCTTTCCTTCATACTGGTGTACAAAGACACGGGTAAATGTAGACAACCTTGTGGTTGGGGCAACCACAGCTATTAGTATTCCTCTTGGGTATTAATAACCGCTTCAGCTGCATGTTGGTCTTTCATTACTGTACCACTACCGGTTCCGTGGCATTAAGGCCACATCATATGATTAAAACATTAGAACCGTAAAGCTCGCAATCTTTTATCCCAACATTCGTTGTCCGACAAATACAAAACACGGCTAAAAGACGGTATGTCATGGATTAAACACTGCCAAAATTCAGCTGAAGCTGTCATTAATACCCAATACGGTTAAATGTATTTGCACACAACATAACTATTCCTATCTTGTTCTTAGGGTCCTTGCGTGAGATGCACCATGGGTTCGACGGAAGGCTGCACCGTCTCCTTTGAATAACCGTTGCTCAAATGGCTTTTTCTCATTTTTCAGCATAAACGCCTGAGCGTCTGTAATATTTTCCTCTTTCTTATAGGGAGCTGTTTCGATCTTGCCACCGTGTATCAAAACTCCTTTGATATTACCTATCAGACCTCCTAAAACTGGCGTAGCATAGTAGAGAACATCACATCAGCAACTTGTATGCTGTTTCCCGAGAACTCGTATAACATGTCAAGTCTTCCCTTTGACTTTCATGATTTAGCAGCAGCGAAAAAGTTACTGTACGTTACTTACATTTTAATGAATAAAAACAGTATCATTTCAGTTAGCTTTTCACGATTCCTGCCTTCTTTTGCACCGAACAAGTTGAAGACTTTCATGATGACACAGTCTGATTTAACAAAGTCCAGTTTTAACCAACCAATTTCGACACTTTTGATTGCTAAGCGCCGTTCTCCTACAACGTTTTCGGTTTCATATACAGAAAGCTGTAGTCCCGCAACGGGTCAAGTGTGTGGAATATCCAAACGAAAGAAAGCTAGATGTGATACGGCAAAAACTACAGAACATAGCGCTCCAATCCACAGGAATATGACTCGGTGTACGATATGTTTAGTCTCACAGCCGAAGGGGAAACCACTAGCTACACAAGATACACTGGAAGTTTATTTTTCTTCAACAAATGCACGATACGATAACTGTTAGTGTCAAGAATATGGATGTATAAAAGAGGAAGTCGTTCAATCACACTCTTACGAATAGAGAGATTCAGTTATATCTGTGAACTGATCACACCTGACAGGTCAGAAATGAATCTTCTGTTTTTCACGGATTTTTAAGATTTTGCAACGCATTACACTCCATAAAAACCACTTATAAACAGCCTTAAATTACTCCAGCTGTCAGAGGTGGATCTGGGTTTGATTCGCGGCGTGGCCAAGTAACTCTCCTTACTGTAAAAACTGACTGCCTATCTCTCAGCCTCGCGAGCACAAGTTCAAGAATTGCTAGCGACTTTGAATTCAGATTACGGAACAAAACATCAGAATCGCTCACGCAACTCTGGTGTATCATGCCATTTTAACAATTTTTAGTTACCTCTACGAAGCCTAATTAAGACATGTGACATGTAGATTGTGGCCCGCAGAAGAACAAAAAAAGGGAAAAAAAACAAATTCTCTAAAATTGCTCTGACTGTCTCATTCGAATTTCGCTCGTAACCTAAGTCAGAAGGTATATTACAAACCGTTCAATATTTTAGAGCCGCACCCTTCGATTTATGCAACATCTATGTCTAATACTGCACTGTTTGTTACCAGGTCCATGAAGTCGTATAGTCCTATGTATTCGAATACGCTTATGAACGATGCAGTCACACTTGTAAATTTCTGAATGCAATAAAACTTTAAAAATACCAGGCAGGGGCGAAAGAGATGATTTTTTTTGTCTGGTTACATGGAAATGAATATAAATATACATATGTAACTGCCAGAAAACAATCTGAAGATGCACCTGAAAAGATTCGAAAACCGGCTTATGGAATAACAAATAACTGTTCCAAAAAGACTGGTTGCAGTTTTACGAATTTGCATTCAATTAATAGACACGGGTTCTAAAATATCCATTATGGATAAGCTTTATCTGCTTTTAATATGCAGCGCGGAGGTTCGAGTCCTCCCTTGGGCATGGGTGTGTGTGTTGTACTTAGCATAAACTACACTCCTGGAAATGGAAAAAAGAACACATTGACACCGGTGTGTCAGACCCACCATACTTGCTCCAGACACTGCGAGAGGGCTGTACAAGCAATGATCACACGCACGGCACAGCGGACACACCAGGAACCGCGGTGTTGGCCGTCGAATGGCGCTAGCTGCGCAGCATTTGTGCACCGCCGCCGTCAGTGTCAGCCAGTTTGCCGTGGCATACGGAGCTCCATCGCAGTCTTTAACACTGGTAGCATGCCGCGACAGCGTGGACGTGAACCGTATGTGCAGTTGACGGACTTTGAGCGAGGGCGTATAGTGGGCATGCGGGAGGCCGGGTGGACGTACCGCCGAATTGCTCAACACGTGGGGCGTGAGGTCTCCACAGTACATCGATGTTGTCGCCAGTGGTCGGCGGAAGGTGCACGTGCCCGTCGACCTGGGACCGGACCGCAGCGACGCACGGATGCACGTCAAGACCGTAGGATCCTACGCAGTGCCGTAGGGGACCACACCCCCACTTCCCAGCAAATTAGGGACACTGTTGCTCCTGGGGTATCGGCGAGGACCATTCGCAACCGTCTCCATGAAGCTGGGCTACGGTCCCGCACACCGTTAGGCCGTCTTCCGCTCACGCCCCAACATCGTGCAGCCCGCCTCCAGTGGTGTCGCGACAGGCGTGAATGGAGGGACGAATGGAGACGTGTCGTCTTCAGCGATGAGAGTCGCTTCTGCCTTGGTGCCAATGATGGTCGTATGCGTGTTTGGCGCCGTGCAGGTGAGCGCCAAAATCAGGACTGCATACGACCGAGGCACACAGGGCCAACACCCGGCATCATGGTGTGGGGAGCGATCTCCTACACTGGCCATACACCACTGGTGATCGTCGAGGGGACGCTGAATAGTGCACGGTACATCCAAACCGTCATCGAACCCATCGTTCTACCATTCCTAGACCTGCAAGGGAACTTGCTGTTCCAACAGGACAATGCACGTCCGCATGTATCCCGTGCCACCCAACGTGCTCTAGAAGGTGTAAGTCAACTACCCTGGCCAGCAAGATCTCCGGATCTGTCCCCCATTGAGCATGTTTGGGACTGGATGAAGCGTCGTCTCACGCGGTCTGCACGTCCAGCACGAACGCTGGTCCAACTGAGGCGCCAGGTGGAAATGGCATGGCAAGCCGTTCCACAGGACAACATCCAGCATCTCTACGATCGTCTCCATGGGAGAATAGCAGCCTGCATTGCTGCGAAAGGTGGATATACACTGTACTAGTGCCGACATTGTGCATACTCTGTTGCCTGTGTCTATGTGCCTGTGGTTCTGTCAGTGTGATCATGTGATGTATCTGACCCCAGGAATGTGTCAATAAAGTTTCCCCTTCCTGGGATAATGAATTCACGGTGTTTTTTTTTCCATTTCCGGGAGTGTAGTTTAAGTGAGATTAAGTAGTGGGAAAGCTAAGGGACCGATGACCTCAGCAGTTTGGTCCCATAAGACTTTACCACAAATTTCCTATTTTTTGCTTTTAATTTTTTTAACGGAAATATGACAACGCACAGAACTGGCTTCGAAACTGTGTCTTTTAGTGTGAATTCTGTGTTTAAAGCGTCAGCAATCAACAAATTTTATTTTTGTAGTTACGTGTTAATATTCACTCGGCAATGAGTTTAAACGGAAATCTAAATTGTGTGAGAGTAGGAACCAAATTCGCAAGCTGTCATTATCCCATACAACCAAGCTTTCGTCTAATCTGTTGAAATACTCTATGCTAACCTAGAGTATCGGGTTCACATGCAACAGTTTGCGAATCCACTAGTTCACAAATGTGATAATAGAATATCTGATGGGGTTCAATAGATAGTCATCTCTAAAAACATTATTGTTTAGCAAAAGCCACTGACGATGGCACGGAGTTAGAAAGACTTTTCAATTAAAGCAGTCGAAATAAGGGATTTTTTAATTACTTTTTTGTCCAGAAACATAATGGATCTCTCTATTGCAATCATTTACGCAACGAAAACAAGTGAAGAGTAAAATCAAAATTTTAAACATTATCACACTTATAGGCTATTTTCTGGTCTTAGTTTTTCCACTTCTTCATTTTTCAGGATGTAAGTTGAGTAATACATGATCTAAATTCCACTTTCTTTCTCACACACATTCTTTTAACGGCAATATTCACTTGCTCTGCTTTCTTTTGAGTTTCATTTCTGACATAATTCGACACACTGATAATGTTGTTGTGCTTACTATTTTGTCATTATAATAATAATTATTATTATTATTACCATTCCTTTTGATCACACCATTCTCGTCATTTGGTTTGCAGTTACTTCCTTCAATTTTTCATCTTGAAAATTAAAAGTAGTTCTAAACACTACCTCCATCTGACACACTCTTTAAATGCATACATACTTTCTCTTCACTTCCACTCATGTCCTGAGTTCTAGACAGCACCTCCACTCCAGTCATGAGCTTTAAAGTAAAGAATTATTCGCACTGAATTTCTGGTGGAATCGCTCCCATTGGAGTGTGGATATGTAAACTTCACCTTAACAACAGATACTTATACAACTACATATAAGCCAATTTACTGAATTTCCCCTTGTACTGCTCCCACTCTATTGATTAGGTACGTGCTCTATCCGCCTCCCACACAGAATCCTGGACTTCTGCTTTTACTACTCCTACCCTGTTGCTTAGTTACAAACTCCATCTACCTCCTGTACGCATTTCCTGTATTTCTGCTAGTACTGGTTCCACTCTATTGCTTAGTTACAAACTCCATTTTCTTCTCACTCATTTTCTGAATTTCTGCTTGTACTATTCCCACCCTGTTGCTTAGTTACAAACTCCATCTACCTCCCATACACATTTCCTGCATTTCTGCTAGTACTGCTTCCACTCTATTGCTTAGTTCCAAACTCCATTTTCTTCTCACTCATTTTCTGGATTTGTGCTTGTACTATTCCCACCCTGTTGCTTAGTTACAAACTCTATCTACCTCCCATACCACATTTCCTGCATTTCTGTTAGTACTGCTTCCACTCTATTGCTTAGTTCCAAACTCCATTTTCTTCTCACTCATTTTCTGGATTTGTGCTTGTACTATTCCCACCCTGTTGCTTAGTTACAAACTCCATCTACCTCCCATACACATTTCCTGCATTTCTGCTAGTACTGCTTCCACTCTATTGCTCCCACAGACATTTTCTCTACTTCTCATTCGCATTTCCCGGGTTCCTGCCGTACTGACCCTACTCACGTGCCACGCGCTGCCCACAGCTCGCCGCCCTCGCGCTGCTGGTGGTGGCCGCCGCCTCGGCGGTGCCGGTCATGGTGGAGGAGCGCTCGTCGCAGATGGACCCGGGCACGGGCGCGGCCGTGACGTCGACGGTGATGCAGCAGCGCTCCGGCGGCAACTTCGCGTACACGGTGCACGAGTCGCGGCAGTACCCGGGCCCGCTGGTGCCGGCGCCCATCGTGCCCGCCGTGCAGGCGCCCGTGGTGCCGCTGCAGGTGCCCGGCCTGCAGTACGCGCTGCCGCAGGCCATCGTGCCCGGCGCCGCCGCCCCCGCCGTCATCGCCGCCCCGTACGGACACCTGCCCATCCAGAAGATCTAGCCCGCTGACCGACGATGCCGTTCACCTGCTGCTGTCAACTATCACTGCCTGCATCTGAATTTAGTCTTGTACCCCCAACTTTTATGGCCTCAATAAATACATTCCTAGCACTACTACATCGAATTACTCACTCATTCATATCAGGTGCTAGCATATTAATTATTTTTTTCGTTACTTCGCCGCTAAATATACTGGGAAAACCACAATGGAAGAGCCGGCGGTTGTGGCCGAGCGGATCTAGGCGCTCGAACTGCGCGACCGCTATGGTCGCAGGTTCGAATCCTGCCTTGGGCATGCATGTGTGTTTTGTCCTTAGGTTAGTTTGGTTTAAGTAGTTATAAGTTCTAGGGGACTGATGACCTCAGATGTTAAGTCCCATAGTGCTCAGAGCCATTTTAACCAAGTTCTAAGTTATAGGGGGTTGATGACCTTAGATGTTAAGTCCCATAGTGCTCAGACCCATTTGAACCATAATGGAAGTCAGCACAAAGGAAAAAACAAAGTTGAAAATTTCATTCTTATTTACTAGATCACTAGTTTCGGATCCAAAACCCATCTTAAAGTCATCCAGACAGTCAAAATAGTATTTCCCAAAATGTAATAACCATATCTGGCAAGCCGGCCGTTGGTGGCCGAGCGGTTCTAGGCGCCTCTGTCTGGAACCGCCCGACGGCTACGGTCGCAGGTTCGAATCCTGCCACGGTCATGGATGTGTGTGATGTCCTTAGGTTAGTTTGGTTTAAGTAGTTATAAGTTCTAGGAGACTGATGACCTCAGATGTTAAGTCCCATAGTGCTCAGAGCCATTTGAACCATATCTGGCAAGATAAACATAATGTTACGACAGATGGCCACTTGTTACGACTTCTGCACCTCTTGTTACGGTTTCTGCAGTACTTGTTAGTAGCAGACACAGTGGCTGCGCCAAAGACTGAGATGGCGTGGAGTTTTACAATTATTTATCGAGCTTTCTTTACAATTTCTCCCTCGTCGTCGCTGCCCAGCCCTGCGGATCCCTCAGCCTGGCTGCTGCCGCGTAGATTCTCCGACAATGCGCGCAACGCGCTCCATCAGTGCTCCGCTGAAGTCAAGATGCCCTGTGGTTGAGATGAACTAGTCGCCGCTCGGCAGTCGCGTCGGCGTAAGGTCAGCCGCCGACCCCTGCTGCACCGGCGCCTGGGAAGCCGTCAGTCGCAATGTCCGCGAGCTCCCGTCATGGACGGACGACGCGCCGTGGGGCCGGGATGCCGTGAAGTCTGGGCGTCAGTCCCAGGTGCCGCCTGTGACCAAGACCGCGCTGCGGCCGGTCCTGCTGGAAGTTCTCGCTGTAGTTAGTCAGCCGTGGTGCCGACCGGACTCGGGCCGACCCCCAGAGCTGAAGTGGATATCTGGCGGCGAACGGATGACTCCTGCGAGCTGGAACAGAACTCCGGAATCGTGACCTACGGAGATTGAACATTCGGACACGGATCACGTCCGTCCTCAGATCCGAACTGCATCCTAATGTATTCTGTCCGTTGCTGCCTGCGCTCCACTATTTATATCCGGCAGGAGGACGTTTTCTACCGTCAGTGGTAGCTTTTTGTTATTACTCCAGCAGTATATTGCAGCGTAACTTAGCGTGCATGCCTCACTTCCCCTTACTCAGCACTCTCCAGGCTTCGCTCGGCGCTCAGTCTGTGTGCAGCCTTGCGTCAGCTGGTTGGTAGTCTGCTACTGTCAGCAATCCTATCTGTGCCTGCCTACTTCGCAACGCCTCGGTCGCCGCTGTTTTGCCATTCTCCACTGCGTGAAGCAACGCTTACTACATGTGGCCACAACAATAAACATATAACAAAGTGCAAATATGTCTGTTACCTTGACATGGTTCTTACATTTTGGGGAATACCATTGTCACTATCTGAATGATTTGAAAATGGGTCCTGAACTGTAACTAGTCATAAAAAGTGAAATTTGCAACTTTGGCTCTTTTTCCGATGTATTGATTAATATAAGTTGCTAACCTGCAATTACTCCAGCTTGCTGTAAGTTCACATTATGGAAATATTTGGAAATAACACACATCGTTTGATGTAGACTTTCACTAACTTCTCTTCTCTTTTTGTAAGGGGTTGGCAGATGACGGACTGCACAACTGAAATGACTAAAGCGTTCTGCAAAGAAATAAAATAGGAATTAAGGTAAATAATCAAAAGTCGCTACTTTAATACGGCGAAAGATTAGATTTTCCAGATGTTACTCTTTGACGATACTTTCTCTAAAAAGAAAGAAAGAAAGACTTCAGTTGTTACATGCACATCTAAATATCCACTGACCAAGGTTTCGATAACACAAAATATTAAAAATAATAAAACCATAATAAAAACATTGTGCCAGGCACCGCTCATTTTCTATTAGATAGGCATTAGCTCCAGAATCTCGTTGTATTTATGACCTTATCACTTGCTGCATATAGATCTTCTGTGATGCAGGAGCCGGCCGAAGTGGCCGCGCGGTTCTGGCGCTGCAGTCTGGAACCGCGAGACCGCTACGGTCGCAGGTTCGAATCCTGCCTCGGGCATGGATGTGCGTGATGTCCTTAGGTTAGTTAGGTTTAACTAGTTCTAAGTTCTAGGGGACTAATGACCTCAACAGTTGCGTCCCATAGTGCTCAGAGCCATTAGAACCATTTTTTGTGATGCAGGGCTAGAACAGGTTTCCGCAGACTAGGGGATGTTGTAGCTCCTGCAGATCACCACACGCAGAGGACTCATCGTCAATCATGAAGACCCACTTCCTGTTGTTGGCTATGAATCGTGAAACTCTTGTCCTCTATCGGTCTAGTGCCTTCAATGTTTTGTATGAGAGGTGAAATCCCGCAGCAGGTTCCTCAACCACTTCAGTTAATTTTCGCAATACCTCTGTCAGCTGAGTTCCCGATGCTGATGGAATTCATGCTGATGTGCGCATGTGATTCGTCCTTGACCTCGACCTATATTTTTGTTGGCCAGGATCGATTTCCTGCTTCTTTTTCGCCATTTTTGCGACTGTTCTTCTGCGGATGTCAGGTGGCGCTATATCCAAACTATGAAAAATTTTTGTGACAGGAATACGTCGTAGGTAGCCAGACACATTGAGCCCAGTCTCATTCAACGACGAATCCATCTGTTTTGCACTGATGGAATTTCGACGCCGACATACTGATGATGCGTATTCTGTGCACGACAACCTGATTGACAAGGTTTAGTTCCAGGAGCTTCAAGGAAGACGACGGCGTGCTTCTGGAAGCAGGGCTTCGCGTCTGTCAGTGAACTTCGCTCGGTGTCAATTTCAAACAGCTTCCTCTGATGGAAAATTCGTTACGGAAGCAAATAATTAAAATATGGCTAACCTGTTAAGCTCTATACCTCCTTGCCAGCATCATTTCTTTCTATGTTGAAAATGTGGTCCTGGCAACGTTTCAACCAGTGACGCTCAGTCTGAAGAAACCATGACAATATCGGAACAATTCCCTAAATTTTCATTTTGTGATTTTCAGGTTTTATTTCCCGTACTACCTCTTGCCAATAAATAACACTTCTGTACTTCTGTTTCTTGAGTTGGCTGTCAACTTTTATTTAAACTCATTCCCCTTTCCAAACCTCTGTATACGATAATGATTTTGAAAGTTAGAAAATTGATGTAGTTGAAACTTTTCAAAAATAGATTTATACGTTGTAATAGAAAGCTTACATTTAAAATTTAATACTATGACCTAATTTACTCCAGAAATCGATAATTTCGACCTACAAAATTTAAACTTGTTCTCCTGAGAATGTTGGATTTTGGACATACACCTCGAGCCACCAAACCCGCCCATATGTGAACCGAGCCTGGTTGGAATTGCTTTACATGTCGTTCCTTCGTATCGCCATCCCACCCCTAAGTGTGCCATGGTGTCTTACCGAACACTACACTTTTCAAGACAGTGAGTAATGGAAGTACATCGCATTAAATTCTTCTAAAATTACTCCATGCATTGGAAAGCAATTCTGGAACATAGATACATAAATCAATTACTATGTATAGAGACTCGAAACTTCGACGTATACGTCCCGACGGTCTAATACAAGACTCTGAAGTCAGCCCGCTGATGCGATGTGATATTCTTACTTACCTACCTCAAAGAAAGTAAATAAAAAAATAAAGCAAAGGGAAGACAGACAGGATGTTTCACAAGCCAAACACGCCAACTTGTGTAGTTTACCTCAAAGTTTAGAGAACACTGAACTGAGATGCTAATACGAAAGTTGCAACGGCAGAAAATCATAGTGAAGTGAAGGAATACCTGAAGGGGATCCAAGCTGGTACTCTACGTAATACCTGACGTAATACCTGTTCTACTACATTGTTGACTGTCAGTCTTTGGAAATACACTCCTGGAAATGGAAAAAAGAACACATTGACACCGGTGTGTCAGACCCACCATACTTGCTCCGGACACTGCGAGAGGGCTGTACAAGCAATGATCACACGCACGGCACAGCGGACACACCAGGAACCGCGGTGTTGGCCGTCGAATGGCGCTAGCTGCGCAGCATTTGTGCACCGCCGCCGTCAGTGTCAGCCAGTTTGCCGTGGCATACGGAGCTCCATCGCAGTCTTTAACACTGGTAGAATGCCGCGACAGCGTGGACGTGAACCGTATGTGCAGTTGACGGACTTTGAGCGAGGGCGTATAGTGGGCATGCGGGAGGCCGGGTGGACGTACCGCCGAATTGCTCAACACGTGGGGCGTGAGGTCTCCACAGTACATCGATGTTGTCGCCAGTGGTCGGCGGAAGGTGCACGTGCCCGTCGACCTGGGACCGGACCGCAGCGACGCACGGATGCACGCCAAGACCGTAGGATCCTACGCAGTGCCGTAGGGGACCGCACCGCCACTTCCCAGCAAATTAGGGACACTGTTGCTCCTGGGGTATCGGCGAGGACCATTCGCAACCGTCTCCATGAAGCTGGGCTACGGTCCCGCACACCGTTAGGCCGTCTTCCGCTCACGCCCCAACATCGTGCAGCCCGCCTCCAGTGGTGTCGCGACAGGCGTGAATGGAGGGACGAATGGAGACGTGTCGTCTTCAGCGATGAGAGTCGCTTCTGCCTTGGTGCCAATGATGGTCGTATGCGTGTTTGGCGCCGTGCAGGTGAGCGCCACAATCAGGACTGCATACGACCGAGGCACACAGGGCCAACACCCGGCATCATGGTGTGGGGAGCGATCTCCTACACTGGCCGTACACCACTGGTGATCGTCGAGGGGACACTGAATAGTGCACGGTACATCCAAACCGTCATCGAACCCATCGTTCTACCATTCCTAGACCGGCAAGGGAACTTGCTGTTCCAACAGGACAAAGCACGTCCGCATGTATCCCGTGCCACCCAACGTGCTCTAGAAGGTGTAAGTCAACTACCCTGGCCAGCAAGATCTCCGGATCTGTCCCCCATTGAGCATGTTTGGGACTGGATGAAACGTCGTCTCACGCGGTCTGCACGTCCAGCACGAACGCTGGTCCAACTGAGGCGCCAGGTGGAAATGGCATGGCAAGCCGTTCCACAGGACTACATGCAGCATCTCTACGATCGTCTCCATGGGAGAATAGCAGCCTGCATTGCTGCGAAAGGTGGATATACACTGTACTAGTGCCGACATTGTGCATGCTCTGTTGCCTGTGTCTATGTGCCTGTGGTTCTGTCAGTGTGATCATGTGATGTATCTGACCCCAGGAATGTGTCAATAAAGTTTCCCCTTCCTGGGACAATGAATTCACGGTGTTCTTATTTCAATTTCCAGAAGTGTAGTAAAAATTTTAAAGGTACCTACAAGTACGCATCTGCAACGACCGCAGTTCATCGATCACATAGATCCAGTAGTAGGGAGCAGCAGGTGTCAGTCTGACATTCATTGCAAGAATCCTAAGGAAATGTTGCGACCCACAAAAAAGTAGGCTACAAAACACTCGTTCCACGTATTCTATACTATTTCTGATGCCTGGAACAGCCGGCCAGAGTAGCCGAGCGGTTCTAGGCGCTAAAGTCCGGAAGCGCGCGACCGCTACGGTCGCAGGTTCGAATCCTGCCTCGGGCATGGATGTGTGGGGTGTCCTTAGGTTAGTTAGGTTTAAGTACTTCTAAATTCTATGTGGCTGATGACCTCAGAAATTAAGTCCCATAGTATTCAGAGCCAAGCCTAGAACAGTTACCAGGTAGAGTTGACAGAGTAGTGGGTAAAATCTAAAGAAGAACCACGCACATCGTCACAGGCTCCTTTACTAAGCATGAAAGCGTCACTAATATGTTCATTAGATTCCAGCTGTAGGCGCTGCAAGAGAGTACGCCTTTTAGTACGCTATACCGTTGAAATTCCCTGAGTGTAGTTTCCAAGAGAGAATGCACATTACTATGGTTTACTGTTGAAATTTACGGAGCGTAGTTTTCAGGAGAGAATGCATATTACTACGGTTTGCTGTTGAAATTCCAGAGCGTACTTTCCCAGAAGATTCAGACGACTTTGAAGTTTCTTCCCGTAAACAGTACAAATTAACCACACCGTAAAAACGGGGAAAATTATGGCTAATATGTGGGCTTACACGCATTTTTAGCGACTGATGACGGAAGAGTAAATCACGTAGGTACTAGAAGTAGCTGCCGCTGCATATAGACAGGTAGCGTGCAATGCATAAACGGCAACGTAGAGTCTTTTGACGTGCGGAGCCTGAGACGGCTCTAGCTTATGAGTCCCCGGGGTGCGAGCACCACGTTAGCACCCCCCGCGTCTCCTCTGCCTCCCCTGCCCACCCACCCCCTCCTCCCCCAAGTTTATTAGAAATTGGACAGGGGCGCCTGTAAAAAGGGGGGGGGGGGGGAAGTAAAGGGGTGGACAATAGACATCTGTCCCTAGTGAAAATTCATTTATTTTACAGGTACGTTAAAGGACGTGTTTCCACAGTACCCGGTTTTATGACCTAGAACGCATGACATCTAATCACAAAATGACACTAAAATGTCGATAAGACGGCGTAAAAAGGATACATAAAATATGTAAAGCTATAAAATGAACTAGAGCAATGGAAATGAAATTACAAATGTAAATGAAATTACAAAAACGGTATTTAATTTAAAGTCATTATGTTCTTCTTCAAGAAACCCCATTATTTGAATAAGTTTAACCAACATGGTTGAGAAGTAATATCGATATGTTATGGTTGATCATTTAGAAAAAAAAAGTCAGGATCCCAATGTGAGTTATTAAAATGACCGCTTTCGGCACTTTTAAATTACCATCTTCAGATTATGAGCACCATTTGACTGGATCTGGTGGCACGGTGAACAGCTGAGAGTGGTCGCAATTAATGAAATTAATGTTGTAGTACAACAGCCACACAATGAGTACTACCCACTGTCAGACCGCATAGATTCGCAGTAATTTCAGTTACTACGTTCTACTAATTCTACCAATAAGTAATGCTCAGCACCCACGCAGAACACATGAACACCCGTTCAGGAAGTGATAACAAATATAAAACGATACGATAATTTAAATTAGCACCCGAGTGTTGTTGAACTTCGAAGGAGAAATCTTTAGACGAATGTGTTTTCCCGTGCAACTGTTTTGTTACACCAATAGCCGTTTGAGGTTTACGCAGGTATGTGCAACTAGTGACAAAGGCGACTTTTTTGTTCTCTCGGAAGGTAATATTTCCATTATGGATATCTCATCATAGATATTATTCTTTAAGTGACCGTGCACACTTTGGAAGTTCCGTCACACAGTTGATAGGCAACTTCTCTTCACTTTGTTACAGCTTAGCAGTAATGCCAGGTGTTTTTCACATGTAACCTTTCTTTTCTTATGAGCTACCTAGCTACCTATTGTACACAGGTACTATATCGCGAATATTTTGTCTACAGGAATATAAAGTCAGTTTAGTATTCTTCGTCATATTGGTACAGTACTTTCTTAATTTTTCAAGGCTGATGACATTTGTAAGACTTTACTTAATTCTTTACATGCTTGTGTTTAACGACAACAGTGAGCTGTAAGTGAGGAGAGATGCACGTATATTGTTTACTGCGAATATTTTGCACTGCGAGCTGTAAAAGCGTAGACTATAGAGTGAAAGAAAATTACCGACATTCGTAAGCATTTTGTACCTCAAAATCAGATGAAAACCGAAACTGAAAGTGATTGAATACATACATACACATTGTGCGATGAAATATTACAAGAAATGGGTGAATTAAATTCAGAAATTTCCAATAAAGACTCCAGTTATTGTACTGATGGAGAAGATACACACATAGCCAATACCTCTGATGACTTCATGTGCTGTGATAAAAAGGGATAGTAGCTTCCTGGACAGTATTTCCGGTGCCAGAAATTACGTTGGAAAAAGTGGAGGATGACGATGCCTGGCCTAAAAGTACTGGAATTTATTGAATCCATGGCAACTTGACAAAAATTCTAATACTAAGAATGACTTAGATGTCATACACAAATCATCCCGAATGGTCTGTCATTATATCAGTGGTTGTTTTATTGGAAAGGAGTTAAAGTGACATTTTAAGTTGTTTTGTTGCTTTTCCAACCACATATAAAACACGGCAGTCATCATGGCACACTCACTAGCTGTCCACTCATCAATTTAAAAAAGTTTCACAAGTCTCTACAAAGGTATATGAATTTAAAATGACGAAGAGGCAGTTGAAAAGTCAAGTAATTTTGTTGATATTACAGGAAACAAAACTAAAAGTATAGAAGAACACGTCTACATCTATATCTACATCTACATGTATACTCTGCAAATCACATTTAAGTGCCTGTCAGAGGGTTCATCGAACCACCTTCACAATTCTCTATTATTATAATCTCTTACAGCGCGCGGAAAGAAAGAACAACTATGTCTTTCATTGCGAGCTCTGATTTCCCTTATTTTATCGTCGTGATCGTTTCCCCCTATGTAGGTCGGTGTCAACAAAATATTTTCGCATTCGGAGGAGAAAGTTGGTGATTGTAATTTCGTGAGAAGATTCCGTCGCAACGAAATACGCCTTTCTTTTAATGATGTCCAGACCAAATCTTGCATAATTTCTGTGACACTCTCTCCCATATTTCATGATAATACAAAACGTGCTGCCCTTCTTTGAACTTTTTCGATGTGAAACGCGTATTTATTCAGTACCAGCGATGGCGAGGCATGACAGAATCTCTGACCAGAGAGTTGTTTATCGTTACTAGTCTGCGCTTGACCGCGCGAGAGTTCAGTTGCGAGTAGTCAGTTGCGAGTTGTACTCAGTCGGAGTTGTGTGTGAGAAGTCGGCGGGCGTCGACATGGGTCTCTGGTCAAGGTTCGGGACGAGGTATATTGTTAAATAAGGTAATGAAGCAGCATTGCGCACATCTGATAATGTAATGTATGTTAATTGTAATTAATTTGTTCAAGAAATGCCCCAATAATAATTTTGTTTTCAAAGCAATCGTTTTTAAGAAAAGAATCATTCCAGTTGAAACAATATTTCCTATGGTTTTCCTCCTAGAATCAATTTATCAGATTAATTATTGCACAGGGCCTAAGGTCAGCGCAGCTGCCCTTATAAAATTTATCAGGTTCACCTTAACGTTAATTTTATGGGGACTTAACATTTTTGCACATTTTTATTATCATTGAGTTTTATTACTATGGGAAGCTAACATTTGGCACTATTTGCAATTCTATTCAATTCTTTTCACTTTCATATTTTCACGGGGAGGTTACACTTGGTGACATCCGGATCGTATTTCTTTGTGAATCTTCCGAGAAGTGGTCAGATATCTGCTCTTATATACTTAAATATAATTAGGATTTGGCGCAACGCTTTTACTAATTTTGTCAATTTCTTTCACAGGTCATCGGCAATTCGTTGCTCTTTGTTGTACTTGTATTTGTTGAGTTTTGCATTGTCTTTGTTTCATTTGTGAATAAGTGTGATTTGTGTAAAAATGCCGCGAAAAACTATTAATAGTACATCGCGAGGTGTAATGAATGAAATTACCGACTTAAACAACTCCACCGATAGTACTTGTGACACGCAGTGTAATGATGACAATCCTGCGTTCACTGACAATCAGTGCGTTCCAACCACTAATAATTATTATTATCTTAATGATGAACTCAATTGTCTCCTCTATTAATTTGACGACAATAGATGAGGCGGGGCGCTCTATTGTAATGAGCGCTGCCCAGCTTAACACACCCGGTTTAGAAAATTCAAGTAACGTACAGACAAATTTTTTTAATGAAAATGGACAGTGTACTGACAGTACGACGGATTCATTTAATTCCGAAATAGTGACTGACAGTGTACATCTGACTGGCAAACCTTTTTGTAAATTACAGAATGACCAAATGGTCACACAAAACGCGACAACTGCAGATACACCATCAAACAGTACAGAGAATGGAGTAGGTAATATTGGGTTGGATCAAATTATGGCATTTTTTAAACAACTTAATGAAAAACTAGATAACAATTCTAAACAACAGAATGAAAATTCCAAACAACTTAAAGAAGATCTCAAACAACAATTTAGTGAAGATTTCAAACAAGTTAGTGAACAGGTCAAACAAGAGAATGAAAAACAAGACAACCTTAGTGAAAAATTGGACAACAATTCCAGACACCTTAGTGAACAGGTTAGAGCCGCTGCCACGCAGTGTCATGATACTAAGGAACAGTTACACGAGGAAATTGAGGCTTGTTCAAAGAAAAGTAGCGAAGAAATTAGATCGGTTGCTCAAGAATTAAGGGATATACAAACAGTTACAACAGAAGTACTTAGAGAGAAAATTAGTGCAGTCGGTAAACAATGCTCTGAAAAAGCGACACAATTACGCGACGAGTTTAAATTGATGACAGCAGAACTTTCGCACACAATGGATGCAAAGATAGACGCGAAATTCGACCAACAGAACACTCAGATTGACGAACGTTTTAATCACCACATACAAAACAGTGATACGCGTTTCCGCAAATTTATACAGGATCAAAATAAAGTAAAACGTCAAGTCATGGAAACAATCACTGTCAGAGACAAGAAGATAAACGCAAAATGTTTGCGAAGGCAAAAACATATGTAGACAACAATATTGCTACAGTATCGGACAAAATTAATACCATTGAACAGTTGAACACCGAATTACGTGATGAAATTTCTGATCTTGAATCAAAAACAGATACACACACAGCACATATTCAGACAGTGGCAGACAGACTCGAACAATTAGAACTAACACAGGATTCCAATGTCATTAAAGCTGACGTTAAAAAAATGAACGAAACCACACGTAAATTACAAAAACAGATTAATGCTTCTGACAGTAAAAACGATGATCAGGCAAAAATACTGACTGAAAAATATGATGAATTGGCCAGTCGTATTGACGTTATTGAAAGTAATAATGACAGCAAATCAGACGATACCTCACCGGTTTCATTTAATCAAACACCTGAATTTCAAAATCTACAACAGGCAATCAATGAGATCGATTCATCTAATAACACGTTACGTAGAAAATTGTCATGTTTACAGCAAGAGGTAACAGAGATAAAAAATGTTTCAGGGTTTAACACATCACAGCAGACGCCACTTTGCGAACATTTGTCAGACTCACGCAGCGTGTATAATTTGGGTAATCTACAGAGAGTACGGGACTTAGATTCCGAACAGCCACAGTTCAACAGATTCTCATACAATCCTGAACCTGTTCCATCATACAGAGACGATAATTTTGATTACAAACATTTTCTGTCAGTGAGAAAATTTAAAGTGTTTAAAAATGACAGAACACAGATTCATCCACTGGATTGGATACAACAATTTAGTTTTGCTTTTCCACCGACTTGGCCCGTAACACACAAACTTGAATTTATTTGCAGTTTCTTGGAAGGCGAACCGGCAACTCGTATGAGACCGATCGTGAGACAATGTTACTCAGTAGAAGAGTTTCAGAATGCTTTTCTGTCAGCGTATTGGTCGAAGACGACACAGTGCAGAATTAAAGATCAACTAATTAGTTTACCAAATTATGAGAACTCAAATTTCCCAGTGTCACGCAATTTTTTGAGCACATGGTCCAACGAAACCAGTACTTAAGTGAACCATACAGTGAATCGGCACTTATTCAACTATGTATCTCTAAATTACCATGGTCATTAAGAGTGTCACTTCTAACGGGTCAGCAGAAGGAAAACATTTCAGCATTCAGAGATCTGTTGCAGCTTCTGGAAGTACAGCATTCGGATTATTCCTTTACAAACAAAAATTTTTCATATAATAACCAAGGCGAGCAAACTTACAGTAATTACGATCAACCACGTAATTTCAATAGTAAAAGTAACAGACGCTTTAGGAACGACAACCACCAGAACTTTAGTAGCAGACAAAATTTTAATTATCAGTATCGTCAAAATTATCAGCAGCAGGAACCATATTTTAGTAAGAATAGAGGTTTTTCACAACAACAGCAACAAAACCAGCCGGTTAGCATACCCAACCAACAATGTAATGCACAAGGTCAACCTAACTTTAATGTTTCGCCGCGTGGACGTATAGTCCCTGGTACAACAAATAGTAACGTACGGCAGCAAAGGAACAACTACGTACAGAAAACACAGTATTTCAATTCCTATCGCAATGCACCGTATAGGAATGACTATTACGACAGACGTAAAAATAATGAGGACAATTTTCAGCGGACGTTTAATAACAGTCGGTCTTACCAGCAGCAAAATGATCAGCACCAACATATTCTCATGAATGAACCAGACAGTAGGTATCATCCAGAGCGTAAAACGTCTGGAAGAAATAATAGAACAGTTCAAATAGTCGAAATGCCACAGAATCCTCCCGTAAATAATAACACTTCAGATAGAATTTGACTAGATACTGTTCAGGTCGCATCATCCAGTAACACAAGCACAACTTTAGACACGCAGAATGTTGTTCACGAAAATGTTATTACTTTTGACGACATCCGAGACACTCTTTTACAGGAAAGACCAGTTGTTCAGAAATTTTCAGCAGTATTCGATTCTGGGTCACCTATGTCAGTAATAAATGAAGAAACTTTCAACGAGTGTAACAAAGAGAATACCTATCCTACAGTACCATTAGGCAAAACGAAAGTAAAAGGAGCAGTATCGAGTAAAGGAGTAGACGTTAAATTACAGACACATTTTTCATTCTGCATTGCAGGTCACACATTTCACTCAAATTTTTGGATTATTCCGTTATTGACGACAGACATTATTTTAGGTACGAATTTTCTGGTACAACACGATGCCATTATTGACTTTCAAAATTCCTATTTAATGTTGAAGGATGAAAATGTACAATTGGCTTTAGAATTTCAGCATTCTTTATCTGCGGAAGAACAAACAAATAATCGTACAGAGGTCATTTCTGCATCACGTAACATAGACTGTAATTCCACATTGTTCACTGATACGTACGTACACAACTATAATACTCCAGGCGAAGCTGACTACGACGTAATGCAGATGATTTCTGATAAAGTTAAACAAAGCAGTGCAAATACAGACGACGAACGCACGCAACTACACAAAATTCTTTTACAGCAAGCTCCAGTTTTTGACAATGTTCCTGATACTATGTCCGGATTTATGTATGAATTTCAAATCAAACAGCATGATACATTTAAAGCCAAGCATTATCCCATTCCATATATCTACCGAGAACAAGTTAAGAAAGAATTGCAAGCTATGCTTGACCAAGGAATTATTGAACCGGCAGTTAGTGCGTACATAAACCCGCTACATATTGTTAAGAAAAAAGATGGCTCACTTCGCCTCGTACTTGATTCGCGTCACATCAGTGACATAATTATTAATGAAACAGATCGACCACAGACATTAGAGGAACTTCTACAGAAATTTCACGGTACTGCTATTTGTTCTACGTTAGATCTAAAATCGGGATTTTGGAAAATTCAGCTCCATCCGAACTGCAGAAAGTAGACAGCATTTCTCTGTTTTGGCGACTGTTATCAATTTTGCAAATTACCATTCGCTTTAACTATTTCTTCTCCAGCCTTTATTCGCGGTTTGAATATAATACTTCCGACAGAACTTAAAGACAGAATTACAACGTACGTAGATGACATTCTTATTGCAGAAGCTAACTGGTCTGAACACAATGTCATTTTAGAACGACTGTTGCAAATTTTTCATGCACAAGGACTCACTGTTAATCTCAGTAAATGGCACTTTGGCAAAACTTCTATAAAATTTCTTGGACATGTAATTTCAGCAGAAGGCATTGCGCCTGATCCGGAAAAACTTCAAGCTTTACGTGACATTACTGTTCCTACAACGAAAAAACAACTACGCAGTTTTTTGAGTTTAATTAACTTTTGTCGTAAATTTATTCATCACTCTGCTTTAGACACACCTAAATTATGCCAATTGACGGGTAAAAACACTATTTGGTCCTGGGATAAGCAAGCACATTCTGAATTCATGAACCTGAAACATGCTTTGTTGAATGCACCACTTTTATCGCACCCAGATCTTATCAGAAATTTTTCCATTGCCACCAACAGTTCCAACAACGCTTTAGGCGTACATATTTTTCAGGAAATTGAAGAAGATGGTTCTACAATAATCAAAACATCGCATTTGCAAGCCGCATTCTGTCACCTGCTGAACGAAATTATTCCGTTACAGAACTGGAAACATTATGTGTTGTATGGGCTTTTACGAGATTTCGGCACTTTCTTTATGGAAGACACACCACCGTTTACACAGACCATAGAGCTATACAATTTTTACTTTCAGCTAAATTCACTCACGACAGATTAAGCAGATGGAAACTTTATTTACAGGAATTTAATTTTACAATAGTTCACATTCCCAGCACACAAAATGTTATAGCAGACGCACTATCTCGTTCTCTCAGCAACAATCAGCATGACATCGCAACCAACTTCTACAAAGCAAATTTTATTTCATCGTCATTACAGGACATAGCAAAAGAGCAAAGTAAAGACAACGTGTGGAAAGAGATTAAACACCTCTGGCAAGATAAAAAAAACTGTTACGATTAGAAACCATTACACTGTACGCAATGACATTCTGTTTCGCTGCTCTCATCCTGACAGCAACAATTGGTTATTATGCGTTCCTGATGAATTGGTTAACAAATTAATATGGTATACTCATTTAAGTTATGCACATTACGGAGCCAGAAAATGTTTTCTTATACTGAGACAGAACTGTTATTTTACCAACATGGAAAAACGTATACGACGAGTTTTAGCGTCATGTAAAATCTGCCAGAAAGCTAAGTCAGACGCAACTTCACATATTCCTCCATTACATCCAATTGTACCTGTTAAATTAATACATATGGCCGCTGTAGACATTTTGGTCCAATTCCGAGAATAGGTTTTTGCTACATCTTTGTCGCTGTTGAACTCACTTCGAAATTTGTTACCTTCACTCCGTCACGCAAAGCTACTGCTAAAACTGTTTCGAAAGCATTTGTAAAACATTTTCTGTTTCATGTAGGGCATGTGTTGAAAGTAATTTCTGACAATGGATCACAATTTCGTTCTGCTATGTGGACACGTATGTTACGAGCTAGAAACATTTCTCCGATCTATATATCCAAGTACCATGCTTCTTCGAACCCTTGTGAACGATTAATGAAAGAAATTGGTAAACTGTGTAGAATATACTGCCACAAAAGACATATTGATTGGGACACACGCATATTCTCATTCCAAGATGTAATTAATTCCATACCAAATGAATCCACTATGCTATCTCCGTCTGTTATACTGAAAAATGTTGAACCACCTAACAAAATTACAGAAGTAGTAAACTTTCCTACATCTCGTCGATTACGACACCACGAAATAATCGACATTGCGCTAAACAACATCAAACGTGCCGCAGAGCGCCGGAGAAGACAGCAAAAACAGGTTTGTACACGCCGTGACTTTCAAATTGGACAGAAAATATTAATACGTACACACTATTTATCCAACAAAGGAAAAGGTAGGTGCAGTAAATTTGAACTTCTATACGCAGGTCCATATCGGATTCGCAGCATTCCTCACCCCAATGTTGTACACGTCGAAACTTTGAGAACCAGGAAATCCAAAGGCAATCACCACTGGAAGTTATGTATTCATGCTATGTAGTTATTTAAGTATTTGTTGCAGTTCGCTTTGACAGCAGGTGTTATATTGCATAGTATAATGACTGAAGGTTTTGGAAAGGACAGCTATGGAACATATTTTTATACACATTTCACTAACTGTTAATTCGAAGTTCACTACTTTTCAGCATAAAATGCGTTTCTTCTTTCAGCTTAATAATCCATTTTTAATATATATTTTTGCAGGAGAAATTATTTATGAAATCAATGTGCTATAAGCAGTTGTTCATTAAATCTATGTCATTTATGAATGTGATTACATATACTCTACTTGTTTCATAACCTTGCTACAGCTGACTCATGACGAATGACGTTACACATTTTCATTTACAGGAGCAACCCAGAAGCAAATTTTTTTCTTCTTCTCTTCTTGCTTTCCCCTATAGATACCCAAAGCAATGCATTGCTTACAAAAAAATGTATTACCAGTCCCAAATAATGATACCAGTTTAAGAGAGTTCTGAGTAATTCTGATTAGCTCTGAATAGTATGTCACTTGAATAATGAATGCATAAATACTATGCACATAATTTCATTACTCTATTGAGATAACCAATGATTAATTAATAATGCTTTGTAACTGGGAAATGAATGCTACTGATTACTCTATTGAGATGACCAATGATTAATTAATAATGCTTTGTAACTGGGAAATGAATGCTAATGCTACTGATTACTGTATTGAGATGACCAATGATTAATTAATAATGCTTTGTAACTGGGAAAAGAATGCTACTGATTGCTGTATTGGGATGACCAATGATTAATTATCAACATTATTCTGTAATACTATGTTATTGACTACCTCCCGTTTTAAGTAATGACTTCTGATGATTTGTAATTAGGCAACGAATTTCAATGTTCTCTGTAAAACGAATGACTTCTGATGATTTTTAATTATGCAATGAATGCCAATGTTCTCTGTAAAACAATTTATGAACATTTTTCTGTAATACTACATACATGGTACAGAAATATTCAATAACTGGGCTATGACTGCCGCAAACTACTAATGTAATTCTCAGTGAAGACTAGTATGGGACTTAATGTCCTTCACCTTCTGACCTAACTACCTTGAATTACTGCAATATCCATTTGTCCTGTATATCCTCTTGATCATGGAGCACTATATTTGGTTTTTGCACGAATTCTACGTTTGTGTGCCTTGTAAGAGCGTGGTGTTGACACGACATGCTGTCCCCCACCGTGAGCGAGGAGACGTTATTATGGTCCCACTGTTTGGTGTACCTGATGTACTGCCAAAATGATAACATGGAATATTACTACGACATTTCAGTGTCTTGGCTACGCTGATAAACACTTCTGGGAAAAAAACTTCAGATTGTCTCACTTGGTGTTGTACTTCTGTGGAAAGATATGGACTTTCAGTGCAGCTGCGTGCAACCTAAAGTGCTACAACCATGGTGCAATCCTTCCCTTTCCTATCCTAATTCTTGTAACATAGTGAAAATCTTTTTTTTTGCTAACATCATTTGTATTCATGGCCTACACATTTTTTCGATGTATTCTGAACCACAGTGCGTGTGCACTTTTATCATTTTTCTAACATGATTTCTACTTATTGTATATACATTTTGTGATTTGCTGATATATTCTGAACTACAGTGCATGTGCACTTATGTCACTTGTCAACATGATTTTGTTTGCCATTATGTTTATTTGTTGTGAAAATGCTAAAGAATTTTTCAGTGCATGTGCACTCATGTCATTTGTTAATATGTTTTGGACTCACATTTTGTTATTGTCTAATATGTTTTGTACTCGGTGCATGTGCACAACATTTACTTCATGTTCTACATCTGTATATTCTGTGATTGTAAAGTTAATTAGTCAAAAAAAGTTTGTTGCTCATGGCAAGTCCAAATGACTCACCATCGCTGCCAATTTCTTGCCCCCCCCCCCCCCCGCCCCCCCAGTGGAGAGTTATGAAACGCGTATGTATTCAGTACCAGCGATGGCGAGGCATGACAGAATCTCTGACCAGAGAGTTGTTTATCATTGCTAGTCTGCGCTTGACCGCGCGAGAGTTCAGTTGCGAGTAGTCAGTTGCGAGTTGTACTCAGTCGGAGTTGTGTGTGAGGAGTCGGCGGGCGTCGACATGGGTCTCTGGTCAAGGTTCGGGACGAGGTATATTGTTAAATAAGGTGATGAAGCAGCATTGCGCACATCTGATAATGTAATGTATGTTAATTGTAATTAATTTGTTCAAGAAATGCCCCAATAATAATTTTGTTTTCAAAGCAATCGTTTTTAAGAAAAGAATCATTCCAGTTGAAACAATATTTCCTATGGTTTTCCTCCTAGAATCAATTTATCAGATTAATTATTGCACAGGGCCTAAGGTCAGCGCAGCTGCCCTTATAAAATTTATCAGGTTCACCCTAACGTTAATTTTGTGGGGACTTAACATTTTTGCACATTTTTATTATCATTGAGTTTTATTACTGTGGGATGCTAACATTTGGCACTATTTGCAATTCTATTCAATTCTTTTCACTTTCATATTTTCACGGGGAGGTTACAGATGTACTCAGTCAGCCCTATCTGGTAATAATCCCACACTGCGCAGCAGTATTCTAAACGAGGACGGACAAGCGTAGTGTAGGCAGTCTCCTTAGTAGGTCTGTTACATTTTGTGTCCTCCCAATAAAACGCAGTCTTTGGTTTGCCTTCACCACAACATTTTCTACGTGTTCCTTCCAACATATTCATCGTAATTGTAGTACCTAGGTACTTAGTTGAATTTACGGCTTTTAGAAAAGACTGATTTATCATGTAACCGAAGTTTAACGAATTCCTTTTAGCACTCATGTGAATGACCTCACACTTTTCGTTATTTAGTGACAACTCTCAATTTTCGCAGCATTCAGATATCTTTTCTATATCGTTTTGCAATTTGTTTGTTTTGATCTTCTGATGACTTATTAGTCGATAAACGACAGCGTCATCTGCAAACAACCGAAGACTGCTGCCCAGATTGTCTCCCAAATCGTTTATAAGGAACAGCAAAGGGCCACTAACACTACCTTGGGGAACATCAGTTATCACTTCTGTTTTACTCGATGACTTTCCGTCAATTACTACGAGCTGTGACCTCTCTCAGTCACATAACTGAGACGATATTCCATAAGCACGCAATTTCACTACGAGCCGCTTGTGTCAAAAGCCTTCCGGAAATCCAGAAATTCGGAATAGATCTGAAATCCCTTGTCAACAGCACTCAACATTTCCTGTGAGTAAAGAGCTAGTTGTGTTTCACTAGAACGTTGTTTTCTAAATCCGTGTTGACTGTGTGTCAATAGGCAGTTTCCTTCGAGGTAATTCATAATGTTTGAACACAATATATGTTCCAAATCCTTCCGCATATCGACGTTAAAGATATCGGCCTGTAATGTAGTGGATTACTCCTACTAACTTTCTTGAATATTGGTGTGACGTGTACAACTTTCCAGTCTTTGGGTGCAGATCTTTCGTCGATCGAACGGTTGTATATGATTGTTAAGTATGGTGCTAATGCATCAGGATACTCCGAAATGAACCTAATTGGTATACAGTCTGGACCGTAAGACTTGCTTTTATTAACTTGCTTCACTACTCCGAGGATATTCTCTTCTACGTTACTCATGTTGACAGCTGTTCTCGATTAGAGTTCTGGAATATTTACTTAATCTTCTTTTGTGAAGGCATTTCGGAAGGCCGTGTTTAGTAAGTCTGCTTTGGCAGCGCTGTCTTCGATAGTATCTCCATTGCTATCGCGCAGAGAAGGCATTGATTGTATTTTGCCGCTAACATACCAGAATCTCTTTGGATTTTCTGCCTGGTTTCGAGACAAAGTTTCGTTGTCTAAACTGTTACGAGCATCTCGCATTGAAATCCGCGCTAAATTTCGAGCTTCTGTAAAAGATCGCCAATGTCCGGGATTTTGCGTCTGTTTAAATTTGGCATGTTTGTTTCGTTGTTTCTGCAACAGTGTTCCAACCTGTTTTGTGTACCAAGGAAGATCAGCTCCGTCCTTTCTTAATTTATTTGGTATAAATCTCTCAATTGCTGCCGATACTATTTCTTTGAATTCAAGCCACATCTGGTCTACACTTATATTATTAATTTGGAATGAGTGGAGACTGTCTCTTAGGAGGGCGTCAAGTGAATTTTTATCTGCTTTTTTGAACCGGTATATTTCTCAACAATGAGAGTTTTGTGAAATTAGTACAAACTGATCAGGTGGTTATTGCATATTGTTTTGTGCATTACATGACTTGTCTTTAAGAGGGAGAAACAGATTCAAATACTGTTTTTGAAATTCCCGATTCTCGCGCAATTTGTCTGCTACTGATATGCGGTTTAGGCGCGACAGCAGCTAAAACACCTACCTGGGCATCATCATTTGTTGCAGGTCGTGGTTGACGTTTCACATGTGGCTCAACACTTTCTGTTTCCTTAAATAACTATCCGGCGAACGGCCCGGCCACTTGGATGATGTCGTCCAGGATACCGAGCAGCATACATAGCACACGCCCGTTGGGCATTTTGATCAGAATAGCCATACATCAACACGATATCGACCTTTTCCGCAATTGGTAAACGGTCCATTTTAACACGGGTAATGTATCACGAAGCAAATACCGTCCGTACTGACGGAATGTTACGTGATACCACGTACTTATACGTTTGTGACGATTACAGCGCGATCTATCACAAAGCGATAAAAGTGGTCCAACTAAAACATTCATATTTCATTACGTACTACACGAATATGTAATAAAAAATGGGTGTTCCTATTTAAAAAAACGCAGTTGATATCCGTTTGACCTATGGCAGCGCCATCTAGCGGGCCAGTCATAACGCCATCTGCTTTCCCCCTTTAAGCTAGTTCTCATAGTGCATGAGAACACGAGAAACAGAAAAAATGTCGTTTAAACAAACTACAGCTCTGCCTGAAATTTTACGGTTTCGTGAAACACGGGTGGCAAGGGTAATAAATACAACCAACATATTCGCATATTGCATCTGAAATAATTCACAATGATAGTTATTATATAATAATTAAGGAAACCTTGCGTGATCATCTATGGAGACTTTATTTCTTTAAAGCAAACAGTCAAAGGCAAAAGTAATTTCCTTCAATAATATTACTCGTCGCTGAACCCAATATAGCAACAACGCTGATTGTAAACTGAATTGATCTTACGGAAGCAAGAAGGGTAAAATGTAGTAAATTGTTGTAATTGTGCCTGCGAGAATAAATAGCAGTGGCGAGACACGTTAAGGAGATAGTGCCAACAGATGTCACTAGACTGCAGGACGAGATAAAGCTCGAGCGTCAGATCAAACCTTGATTGTGATCATTTACTTATTTATTAGTAGCTGCGTTTACATGTGACATGCACTCTGTATAATATACTGCAGTATGTGTTTTACGGTTATTTTTTATTAAAATCTACAATATATTAATAACGCTGTGACACGTCATGGAAAAAAGTACCAACTGAAGTCGCTAGATTGTGCGTCGATCGAAAGTTCTCTTAGAACCAGAGATTTCTCCAACTGTGATTTCAACTGCTCGAACAGATCGAGTCTTGTTCAAGCACAGCTCTACTCCCACGGTTAAATTAAAAGACGTAAGGATTTTATCTGTGAGACAATAGCACAGAATGTTTGTAATGTGGTTCTGCAGTAACCGGGCACGATTTTGGATGGTATTAAAATGAAATAATTGGTTAAGTCGACTACTGTCATCGAAAATAAATATTCTGAAGCTAGTACGTGATATTTTCGATATTAATGACAATCGATTTATGTATGGAAAGAGCACTGAACCTATAATATCTGCGTCAGAAAAGTGTGGCGTCAATGGAAATAGTGAGAAAAACACATTGCTGGCAGCTGAGACTTTGTAGAATGTAGTTTCTGAGGTAATTACTGCTTTTATCGTATAGATAAATATTTCCAAGTGACTAACAATTTTTCTATTGACATAGCGGCCGAACTTGCTGGGAAACCCGTATTGTGAGTACCTAAATATTGATATTCGTGCTGAAATAATCTCGTAATCGCTCCATATAATTTATTCTTTTCAGAAAACAAGTTCGATCAACTTGCTACCATTGGAAAGGGCAGAAATAAATTCCATAAAAATCATGACTGCAGCTAGCGCCATTCTACGAGTCTTGAAAATAGCGGAAAGAACTGTTCAGCGCCTGTGGCAACAACATAAAGGTAAGGAAAACTTCTGAAGTCAACTTATCTTTACTACAGAGGAGGCAGAGACAACAGATCGCTACCTGATAGAAATTGCTGAACTATCAGATATAAAGCATAAGAAACTAGAGTATAATACACTGCGATGGAGCTTGGTTTAGAAACGTTAATGGTCCGTGACAAACAGTTGCATTCTTGGCGAAGCACGGAACGGTTATCATAATCTATTAAATAATATCAAGACAATTAATTAGTAGTCACTCCATGGTTCTCTATATTTCGATGGAGAAGTTCAGTATTCACTGTGGCTATTTGTATTAACCTGGACCAAAGGAAAAGTTGACAACTCTGTCTGCATCGTTGGCGCCCCAACTAGAAATATTCGAACTAGAAAGAATTTATTTGCTATACGCTTTTGTCATGAAGCGAGCAATTTTTCGAAACCAGGCAGCGGTAGAGCCCAATATTAACAATATTTTGTTTTCTAGTTTTTTTTTATTTTTAAACTGTAGACTTCGTGACACACTGATTTTTATATCTTCCCAGGGTCTAACTCGGCTTAAAAAGTGAATGCGATTGCGAGTTAGCGAGGGCAAAGCATGTGAACACACAGGAATTATACTATACATCTTGTTATGATACAGATTTTACAAACTCTGTGATCACGATCCTACTTGGGTTTTACATTACTATATTCGAAATACGTGATACGATTCTGTCATTGTTTCCGTCATTTTGTGCATTCGGATCACTTAACCGGTACCTATTTGCTATTCTGTCATTCACATATTTTTCTCAGAAAACCGATAAATTTTATTACTTAAAGAAGTAGACATACTTCTCGTTTACAATGTATCATATACACATGTACGTAATATATATCTTTATATTTCAAAACGTTTACATACTAAAGTATTCGGAAATAATTATAAACCAATCAGTGACCGGATACTTACAGAGAATAAGAAACATTGTGGATAAATACAATTATGGGTACCTCACTTGCTTAATATTTTTACGGTATTCTGACTATTGTGCAATAATATTGACTGAGAGCTCTATTCACAGTTTGAGCTGTATATTGAGGGAGACTGCAAAGCTTTAAAAATGTTTATACTCAGTATACTATGAAATATAGGGTGATTATAATTAACGTTAAACTTTGAAAACGCAGTAGAAATAAAGCCATTGGTCAGAAAGACGTCAAATTGCAATGGAATATTATCGGAAAAGGGGGAAAACGTATGGCAGAAAGAAAAAAAAATAGTGTGAAATTGATCAATAGATGGCGCTGTATGTGTCAGAATGCGTAAATTAAAACACCTGACATGCCCACGACCCACTGAAGGTGGTATAAACACGCCGGGTACATGGCTTCTCCGAACAACTTACCCTCAGCATCTTCTTCCCGTCCCTCACCATTACCTGCGCCACCATCTATGTCCACTCCACTGCTCCTCTTCCCTATGACTTCATCTCCCACATTGACCGCACCTTCTCGATGTTGTCACTGCCTCCACCAACCTCCTTGGGCGTATCGCCATTGACATCCTTGACCCCGACAGGTAGTGACCACCTCCCTGTCCTTCTCACCGTAACGTCTGCTCACCACCCACCTCTGGCTCCCCACCCTGTAGCCCCTCACAAGGTAGTCCATGACTACCATCTCGCCATCTGGGATGCCTACCGGGAATCCATCGCCACCCAGGTCGAAAGCCATCCTCTTACCATCCTGATGACATCATCCATGCCTCGTCCTTCTTTCAGAAGGCAATTACCGACGCCGTGGAGGCCTATGTTCCTACTAAATGCACCCCCCGCCCCCCACTGCCCCACTCTCCCCCGCAGGCTGCCCTCCTCCTCCCCGAATCGCACCACCTCTATCGCTCCTTCCTGCATACTCGTGACAGGGGTACATTTCAATGCCACCAGCAAATACAGTGACATGTACGGAAACTTATTACAGCACAGAAAAGCCACTACTGGCGCCAGACCTGTACACAACTCAACGCCACCCTCCCTATCAACTCCTCCAAGTAATGGTCTGCCTTCCATCGCCTTACTGGTTCCCATTCCACACCCCGTGATTCCTTTCTCCACAATGACCGTCCCATTCCCGACAACCACTTCGCTTCCCACCTTTCTAAGGTCTTCTCCATCCCTGATTATCCCTGCTTTGATTGTTCTAGTTTCCCCACCGTCATGGAACGCGCCGATGCCTCAGTCGTTCCACTTGTTCCTAGTCTTCAGTACTTGGGGCAGTTGCCCTGCTCCAACAACAACACTCCAATCACAACACAGGACATTAAACTTATCCTCCTGCCAAATGAAACACTCCATGGTCACGACTGTGTCACCTACCACCACTTTAGAGAAAGCCCTTTCTTCTTCCTGACTGTCCTTGCCAATCTCTACAACATCATCCTCTCTATCAGCATCTATCCCGACCTGTGGAAGACTTCCCGCATCCTCTTATTCTTCAAACCCAACAAACCCCCTTCTGTCACCTCTTCCTATCTCCCCATCTGCCTCACCTCCATCATCAGTAAGGTCTTTGAATCCATCCTCTCCCATCGTATCCATCAACACCTTAACCAACACCACCTAATCCCCATTACCCAGTGAGGCTTCTGTCCCTCCTTCTCCGCCGAAGACCAACTCCTTAATCACATCCATCTTCTCTCCCTCCTGCTTAACTCCCATCGTTCTGCCATTTTTCTTTCCCTCGACCTACAACCATGTATGGCATCCCAGTCTCCACTTTAAACTCAAAACCTGCACCCTGCCTATCAATTTTGTCCATCTGGTCCTTCCTCTCACACCATCCTTCCTATGTAACCCTCCACAACACGAACTCCCATATCTTTTATCCCACTGACAGCATCCCCCATGGCTCCATCCTCTCCCCTGTCCTCTATCTCCTGTACACTGCCGATATGCCCAAGCCACACCCTCCTGTCCACCTCCTCCAATATGCTGATAACATCGCCTTCCTGACACTCTATCCTACCCTTCAACAGTCCCAAAGCACCCTCCAAACCTACCTTGATCACGTCACCACTTGGTGTAACCATTGGTTCCTTCCATATCAATCCCTCCAAATCCAGGGAATCATCATAGGCTGCACCAACCACTCCTTCTGTCTCCACAATTTCTGCCTCACCATTCATGGTTGTCCCATCCAGTTTATCCCCATCCTGCGATACCTTTCCCTTACCCTTGATCGTCACCTCACCTGGACCCCTCACCTCCTGACCATCCAGCAGAAAGCCCATTCCCTACTCTGCCTCGTGACACTCCTGTCTGGCTGGACATGGGGATTGCACCCTTCCACCATCTTCCACACCTACAAATCTCTCATCCGTCCTATCCTCTGTTATGCCAGTGTTGCCTGGGCCTCCTCCCCCCCCCCCTCCACACACCCACACTTTTACAAGGCCCTCCAAATCCTCGAATGCCACACAATCTGCATTGCCTTCGATATCCACCTTCCTTCCTCCACACAACTCCTGTATGACCTCTCATCTCCTTCCCCCACCTTCTCCTTTTCCTCAAACATCTCCGCATACTTTACAATGTCCACAGCCTTGATCTCATCTCCTTCCCCCACCTTCTCCTTTTCCTCAAACATGTCCGCATCCTTTACAATGTCCACAGCCTTGATCCCCCCAACACACCTGGTTTCCTCCTTCCTCTCCACCCCCCACCACCTGTTGCTTTGCCTCTATTGCTGTATCCCTCCCTCTCTCCACCTCCACACCTCCCATCTCCTTCATCAGGGTAATTTCCAACACCTCCCCCTCCCGGATGTGGAAATGTGCTGTGGCATCTACCCTTCCTTCCAACTTAACCTGCCCTTTTCCCCCCATCCTCCCCAGGGCCCCCTTTTTCCTCTACCCTCCTTCTCCCAGAGCGGATTTTCCTCCACCCGTCCCTGAGTCCCTACACCCCCTCCTCAACTGTTTCCATCCCACATCCTTCCCTTGGCCCTCTTCAGCGTCCCCCCCCCCTCCGCCTCCCCCCTCTCCTCCCCTCGCTCCCTTCTTCCATTCGTCCTTGTCTCCATGCCCCTGGCAGATCCTCTGTTTGCTCATCGACATCAGTGTGCTACGTCAGTGTTGTGTTTGGTGCTGCTCTCCCATGCATCAAAAGCTATGATTTTAATTGTGTACTGGACTTGTACATACTGTAACTGTCAGTGATTGTTAGGTGCTACACAGTCCGTCGATACCTTTATGCTCTTGTCATACTTTGCCTTGTGTTCTTTAATTGTGTGTGCTGTTTTTTTACAGTTTTTTCTCCATTTTACAGTCGCCCCCCTTTTTGTCTGTTCTCTTCCGTACTGTTCCCCATTTTTATATCTCTTTACGCCATATTTTCTCCTTTCTGTTATTTTAAATGTCTTCTTTTGTATAATTACTGCCTTTTGGCTGGAGAGCAGCGCATATGCTGCTGCCATCCTGCCACAGATGGGGCATTTAAATACAATAAAGGAAAAAATAAAACGGCTTCTCATCCTTTCGTGTCTGCTACGTTCGCCATGACTGTCTCAGTGCCGGATCGCACTCTGCTTGTAAAGCTGTAATACAAGAATGATGACTGTGCACACATCGCTCTGCAGAAATTCCAAACACTGATGGGCTTGAAAATAGTCGTCGGTCCGATGACTGCCGTGGCTTGGAGAAAATGATTCGGAAATTAGAAAAGATGGGTTCTTTTGGTGTACAACGTGGTAGAAGGAGGAAAAGAATTGATTGGACGTCAGTGGAAGCAGTGGTCACAGCAATCCAGGAGGAGACGAGTGGTGGTGTGTATAACACCTTGCAGTGAACAGTTTGTGAACCGATACTATATTTAGAACCAATTATGGTATTTTTGCAGAATTGACCGTGAAATGCCTAAAGGGTTTTCCTTATCGGACATAAAACTGAAGTTATGTAAGCATACTAAAAGTAACTGTTTTAACTAATGAAACTTGCTCAAATGAAATAGAATACGGTCGCCAGCCTAATTAGGCGTAGAAATGTGTAACATTTCTTTTATAGAAAAAGTGAACAGCTTTAGTGGAAAAACACAGCTTATACTTCTTTTCCTACGAAAGTACAATGAACCAAATCCGAAGCAAAAAAATGTTAAATAGAATACTAACAGTTATGGTACAACATGCCTGTCCTCCCAAACATAAAAGACACTGTTATACTCACCAATTTCAAATAGTTTGTCAAACCTGAGTAACTCATCAATACAACAAATGCAAGCCAATGCTAAACTGGAAATTGGACATGGGTCTAGTCTTATTTTGTCCCACATTTTCTACAAAGCACAAATTCAATTACATTTCACTTGCATAACTTCATACTTTTCTTTAAAAGTATAGAAATAACTGTAATCATGCATAATGTTGCTCATAGTAACTTTACCTTCAGTGAGAATAAAACAGTAAATTGGTGCTAATATGCTGATATTACACTTTTTAGAATACAATGTGCACAAAACTCAACATAAATTTCTAGAGCAGTGAGAATATTCTTTAATCCAGTAACTATATGTATTTTCAGCAACTTTCAATGGGGGCCCTTAATCTTGACCACTGTTGTAAAGCATACTAAAACACTTTCATGAATAATTTCAACAATGCCAACTTTTGGAATTCTCCTTTTAAAATATTGACCCACCTGTTATGCATTTCTATACTAAATTTTACAGTAAATATGTTCACCAGGTATTGCATTTCAAACCAATCTTTAAGAACATTTACTTTAAAGCTAACCACAAAATGGATAGTTGTTTATTAGTTATCATCATAGTTCTTTACTTTTGAAACCAGAAGTTAAGTAAGTAATTTTTAAAGTCCACAAAACTTTACAGTGAATTAGTTGAATCACTGGTAGGTTTTCACAAAAGCTACACTTACTTCCTCCCTCGACTTTACCAAAGACCACAATAATTTTAGTTAACCTATTTCACACAAATTTGAACAAATTTAATCAAATAACTGTCTTTCTTTTTTGATAATCATTTCTCACAATCTGAACACACGAAAATAATAGTTCAAAAGGAGAGGATCCTGATAGGTGTAATGATAGGGAAAAATCACGGTAGGTACATAAATTTTGGTATGAGTTACCTTGCATTTGCACATACTAAATGTGCTGATCCTTCACTTTCCAAATCTATGATTCCTCCTCTCTCTTAGAGTGATTGCGCATTATTGGTGGCGAGTATATGACGGCAGATGTACTTGCAGTTGTAATTGATATGCTCTGTTATTTTCTTCATGGCAACGATCATCAGATTTTATAATAATTTCAGGCTCCAGAGCATTGTATTAAATCCATTCATTAAAAAAAATGGTACAAATGGCTCAGAACACTAAGCTACTTTACATCTGAGATCATCAGTCACCTAAGAACTACTTAAGCCTAACTAACCTAAGACATGACAAACATTAATTCCCGAGGCAGGATTCGAACCTGCGACCGTAGCAGTCGCGCGGTTCCGGACTAAGCGCCTAGAACCGCTAGCCACCGCGGCCGGCAAATCCATTCATCCACCCGATGCTTTGGCGTAATAAATCCAAGCACTAAAAGCCTCACTCAGCACCTGCACAATGCAGTTTCCAATCACCAGGTGCCAACTGTACGGTAGCTGGTCTCCGACTGACTCTCATGTCCACCTTTTTACTCGCACCAACCGCAATTTTCGCTCGCTAAAGTAACTTCCGTTTTAGAGAGGAAAAACTCCATCTTTTACCATAACATGAGCGAAGAGCCCTAAGTGTGGATCGGCAGTTGCAAAGTAGCAAGTAAACATTGTTAAGCAAACAATGACTTATAACATGACTTATTAATAGAATATTGTCCGCGCCCCGTGGTCTTGCGCTAGTGTTCTCGCTTCTCGTGCACGCGTCCCGGGTTCGATTCCCGGCGGGGCCAGCGATTTTCTCTGCCTCTAGACAGCTGGGTGTTGTGTATCTTTCATCATCATTTCGTCCTCATTCATTCGCAAGTCGCCGTAGTGGCGTTTAAAAACTCGTAGAGCGGCGGCCGAACCGCCCCGCGATGGGCATCCCGGCCACCAATGCCATACAGTCGTTATTAACAGAACAACAGAAAATTATTTATGCAAAATCATTCCTTTCTGAATACAACCGAAGCAATTAGTCAGTAAAGAGAAAAAATAATACAATATATGAAAGAACACATATTAAAGAAAATACAATTTATGCAAAACATAATTAATCAGAAGAAAATTACATAATATCTATGGTGATGCATGTGCAAATGTATAGTGCTCCGACAATTGTCCGCAAATGGAATATATCCGTGAGCACGGTTCCTAAAATCGCACGAACATCCTTCTTTGCTATCCATTCAAAATCACCCATGCGCACGAGTTGCTTCCTGTTGCACTGCCGGCAAGAGACCTTTGCTTTAGAATTTCTTGCCCGATTGGAAGTGGGCAATGACTGACCGTAGAAATTATGTGGACAGACGAAGCCCACTTCCGTCTGACAGGATATGTCAATACACAAAATTTTCGAATATGGGTTACGGAAAATCTACACGCAAATCAACTAGTAGCACTTCATCCTATAAAGGTCACTCTATGGTGCGGCTTTACGGCATCACTTATCATAGGAGCATATTTTTTCGAAGATACAGGTGCATCTCTGATCACATTATCTTCAAGAACGCTTTTCACAGATCAGTTCTTTAAGGAAGTGTCCTGATTTTCCATAATTCCTTTTTCCTTCTTCAACTATTACGCTAGAATTTATCTTTTCGCGCTTTTACCATTCATGAATCCAACATGGTCGTCGTGTAAGAAATCACTTTTCTTCCTTACTTTTATGTTTTACTATTGTTAGCAGCTTCCAAGAATGAGCTGCAAAGTGACTTTATTTTCCTACCAGTGAACCCGGTAGCGCTTCGCAGTTCCTAAATATAGTGGGAATAGGATGTAGGTCCTAGTCTCCTTCTCTCCCCTCTCTCTTTCCATTTTCTCTTACCTCCTCTCTCTATTTCCTCTTCCTCCTCCCCCTCCCTTTGTCCATCAGCTCCAACCCTCTGTCTCTCTCTATTTCCCCCCATCTGACTCCATCTTCTTCTCTCCCCCACTTTGTGACCGTCGCCTCCTTCCCCTTTTCTATGTCTATTCCCCCCCCCCCCTTTCGTTTGTAACCATCCCTTCTCCCCTCTCTGTGATCTTGAGCTTTGGCCACTGTTACTCCTTGATTGGGAATTGAAGTCGTTTAAAATGAGTGGGTTAATCTTATAAAGGGTATGTCAGACCTTTCTTGTTGCTACATCTATGAGGATAGCGGCCTCAATGGCGTTATTTCACATAGTTTTAGTCTGCTAATGGGTAGGATAAAAAAGTTTCCGACAAGCCATATTCCATAGCAGTATTCTAATCATAAACCGTAAAATTAATGTGCCTTTTCTATTAAAACCGAAGTCTGCCATTCGTGGTCTCGCTGTTGCGTTCTCGCTTCCCGAGCGCGGGGTCCCGCCTTCGATTCCCTCTACGGTCGGGGATTTTTGGTTGCCCCGAGATGACTGAGTGTTGTTGTGTCCTCTTCACCGTTATCATTCATCCCCATTACGGTCGGAGGCAGGCAAATTTTGTATCACGCCCGGAAGGCTGCGTGTGGGTCTGGTCCTGTAAACTGAAAGGTAGGCCGAATGCAGGAAGTGAGTAGGAGCAGGAAAAGGTGAAATTCTTCGGTACTGCGTTTAAATTTAAATCACCTTTACTATAGGAAGAATTACGATTACATTAGGCTACGTAACTTCAGAGATGAGCACGTAGGTGCGAAGCCGTACAGGTATCAACGCTAACAAAAGTTACACAGGCAAAATCTGTAGTGGCCCGCCGACTATGAAATATAAGCAATGTTGCTTGGAGAATCTGGAGCGGCGCTCGTAGAGCTGCACAGCGCCGGCTAGAGGGCGCAGTCGTCGGTGTCGTAGTGGTAGTGCCAACCTAGCAGAGCGCACCTACGTTGTGGCATCGCGGCTATCGATACCACAAGCAATGGCAAACCACCTCCATTAGGACCTTGCCTAGTACGGCGGTGCGGGTCTCCCCCATCGTTCCCCTACGCTGTTTCAAGAAGCATGGGACATTTCCGTTTCCATTAAAACCGAGTGCAAGGAAGAAACAAAGCGGCACTTAGTTCTGCATATAATTTTCGTTTAAAAATGTAGCTAACGAGAAACAATACGTATAAGAGAAATATTGTGATTAATGTTTAAATGACCTGTTATTGTTGTTAAATGTGACTCCAGGAAAGAAAATGAATCGGCACACTTTCAGAGCACAGCATAGCACAAATTTTTTTTTTCTCGCACGCGGTTTTAACTGGAAACCTGTACATTGCTGCTTGACAAAATACATATCCTAAGTCCGTCGGAATATTTATTATAGTATCGTGTAAAAATAAATATCCGTTCATTTGTTTATTAGAGTATCGTGTAAAAACTTGAAGTAAATTGGTCAAGAACTTTTCAAGTTCTTATAATTACAGTGTTATGTAGGGTGAAGAAAGTATCACGCACTCGGAATTCGCAGCGCGATTGCTCACATACTGGCGTTACAAAACTCTTTCTCATAAAATTTCGTCCTGTGTATATTTCGGGCAGTAAGTGAGCAAAAGGATTGGCAACCTAGCAACACTGTAATCACGTGTGCGGTAACTGCCTCAATGTGGAGGTGGCAGTAGTGCCGTGCAGTTGGTACAATGGATAGTGTTTTGAGTTGGCGTGCAGGAGGGCAAGTAGTCTGCGTGGTACGGTATCTAGTGTCTTAACCGCCATACGGCATCTACAAAACATTTGCTGTTACATATTATGAACACAGAAATGGAAGTAGAATAGTTTCCATTGTTCAGCTTACAAAGAAGCTTTTTGCACGTCGTAGACGTGAATTATTTCACGGCACTGCATCTACTAGATTCCAAACTTGTTTTCTGTGTACCCCTCCCCCCCCCCCCCCCCCTCCACGAAAGGTCCCATTGAAATTATTTTCAAGGCGCGTTGCTGGCCCTATTTGTGACGTAATGTCCTAAAGGACTGTAATGGACCTGAAAGTGCCAAGAATAATAGTTGGTATAAATCGATGGGACTACCGGTGGGGGGAGGGGGAGGGGAATGTACACAGCAAACAGGTTTGGAATCTAATAGATGCAGTGGCGTGAAAGAATTCGCGTCTACGACGTGCAAAAGGCTTCTTTAAAAGCTGACCAATGAAAACGATTCTACTTCCATTTCTGTGTTCGTAGAACGTAATTGCAAATATTTTGTAGAAGACCCCCTGTATCGCTGTATGACAATTAATCACGCAAACACTTTTAGCGAATAAAATCAAATACGCCATGAGCCAGAATGGACCCGTCGACCTGCTGCATGCTAACCAAACCGCTATTCACTGCACCAACTGCACAACACGACGGTCATTACCTGACGGAGGGAGTTATGTACACTTGATTTCAGTGTTGCCAGATTACCAATCTTTATGTGCATTTATTTCCCCGAAAAACACAGAGGACGAAATTTTATGAGAGACATATTTGTATTGCCAGTATCTGAGGAATGGCGCGAATTTAACTTCACCCTATATATATATATATATATATATATATATATATATATATATATATATATATATATATATATATATATAGGGCGGATTAACGAAGAGGGCTGGTATGCTGGCCAGCCTGGATGCCAGCCTGGATGTGGTTTTTAGGCGGTTTTCCACATCCCACTAGGTGAATAGCAGGCTGGTCCCATGTCCCACCTCAGTTACCCGCCTCAGACATTTGTCACACATTCACACTATTTTATGATTTACACTAGACGCAAACAGCTGGGGTAGACTAATTCCGTACTGGGGGGTATGAAGTGGCAGCAGGGAGGGCATCCAGCCACCCCGTAAAATATATATACGGTAGGTAGTAACGTCTCTAGTATTTGCTCTCTCGATTCCTTGAATTGACTTTA
Organism: Schistocerca serialis cubense; assembly: GCF_023864345.2. Classification (NCBI taxonomy): domain Eukaryota; kingdom Metazoa; phylum Arthropoda; class Insecta; order Orthoptera; family Acrididae; genus Schistocerca; species Schistocerca serialis. The sequence goes on from NC_064646.1 coordinate 18,105,092, forward strand.
TGTTTACAGCACAAATTAAAGCTATCATCAACCAACAACTACCCTGCATTCTGTTATCGTTGTGCTCTATTGTAAGTTTTAACGCAGCAGCAACGAATACAGATGAACCAGAAAACGTTTTGTGCACCACATTGGATATATGAACAAAAATTCGCGGGGTTCGTCGCATTCTGGCAATACAAAAACGTCTGTCACAAAATTTCGTCCTGTACGTATTTCGGGAGTAAATCGACATAAAAACTGGCAATCTGGCAACATTGAAGTCAAGTGTACGTAACTTGTACGTAACTGCCTCCGTCAGGTAATGTCAGTAGTGTTGTGCAGTTGGTGCAATGAATAGCGGTGTAGATTGGCATGCAGGAGGTTGTCGGGTCGATTCTGGCTCGTGACGTATTTGCTTGTATTCGCTAAAAGTATTCTGTGTGGTACGGTTCAAATGGTTCAAATGGCTCTGAGCACTATGGGACTTAACTCCTGAGGTCATCAGTCCCCTAGAACTTAGAATTACTTAAACCTAACTAACCTAAGTACATCACACACATCCATGCCCGAGGCAGGTTTCGAACCTGCAACCGTAGCGGTCGCGCGGTTCAAGTCTGTAGCGCCTAGAACCGCTCAGCCACCCCGGCCGGCTGTGGTACGGTATGTGGCGTCTCAATCGTCATAAATCGATCACAGGGGGTCTTCTACAAAACATCTAGGCGCTCAGTCTGGAACCGCGCGACTGCTACGGTCGCAGGTTCGAAACCTGCCTCGGGCATGGATGTGTGTGATGTCCTTAGGTTAGTTAGGTTTAAGTAGTTCTAAGTTCTAGGGGACTGATGACCACAGATGTTTAGTCCCATAGTGCTCAGAGCCATTTGAACCATTTTTTTTTCTACAAAACATGTGCAGTTACGTATTACGAACACAGAAATGGATGTACAATCGTTTTCATCGGCCAGTTGTATACACACATTGAATACTTTAAACGTTTGTAGCTTGTGTTCATTATTGGAATATGGTATAATACTCTGTAGAAAATAGGTTGAGAACTTTTCGAGGTTTTCGGCTAAAACGTTAAACCCCATGGCTTTATATAGTAGCGAATATTTTATTTATATATTCATATAGCATGTATATTAAAAAGTGGCTTTGTGTGTCCAAACGTTTATTAAAGTAGCATATAAAAACTGGAAATGCGTAGCCGGTGTGCGTCCGGACGTTTATTAGAGTATCCGTGTAACAATCTGAAATACATCGGGCAAGAACTTTTCGAGGTTGTTTGTAACAACGCTAAACATCTACTCGTCTGCATATATCTTCATATGTTCTGTGAAACAAGCTTGGCAGTGTGCATCCCTTCGTTCTTCATCTCGAACAGCATCACGGTATTGAGCCGCTGCGATAGTTGTTGTAGAGGCTCGTCGTCTTTGACCTTTCAGAGATGCATCGGAACAATGTCAAGGCTGCAGCTTCCCCGGTCTCTGGTCTGGCACATGCCTGGAGCAGCCGGCAAGGACGCCCGCTGGTCGTCTGGTTGTCAGGAGGTTGCGGGAGGCCGTTCTTAATGGACGACGCTAACTCGTGGCAACAAACTTCGACAACGACAAGCAGTCGTAGCGTGTCCGGCCAACACCAGCAGCGTCGGCTTATCGCCTGCACTCATCTCTATCGGACTGCGACGGCTACCAACGTGAATGACGTCTCTTGGCTTCACCTTCTTTTTATATTCTTGTATCGCACAAGTTACACAGTGCGACCTCGACGTTGAACGTTTTTCTACAACTGGTTCTTGATACTGACACGGTAGTCACGCATTTTACGACTAAGCACTACTTTCCTCTCCTGCACTCATTTTACGCCTTGCTTGATACCTTTATCAGTAAACTAGTAGACTACGTCAGAGACTTCGTGAGGCTTTTCGCAGACGATGCTGTTGTCTTCCATGAGAAGACTGCAGTAAGATGTAGGAAGATGTACGGAGGATCGATGACTGGTGCAGGGACTAAAAGCTGACCTTCAAAGTAAGTAAATGTAACTAATTGCGCGTAAATATCCAAAGAAATCTACTACTGTTCCTTTAAGCTACTGGTGAAAAACCGCTAGAAATAGTAGCAACCATAAAATGCCTGTGAGGAACGGTACGGCGTGACGTAAAGTGAAATTGCCGTATAAATGTAACTGAAGAATGGAAATGGCGAACGTTCTGAGTGTCAAAGCAAAGAACGCTGTTGATGTAACAGCCAAATAACAAGCTTTCGCAACCCAAGGTTGCTTCATTAGGAAAGAGGGAAGGAGGGGGAAAGACGAAAGGATGTGGGCTTTAAGGGAGAGGGTAAGGAGTCATTCCAATCCCAGGAGCGGACAGACTTATCTTAGAGGGGAAAAAAGGACGGGTATACACTCGCACACACACTCATATCTATCCGCACAGATACAGACACAGGCAGACATATGTGAATGCATAATGGCATTTACATATGTCTGCCTGTGTCTGTATCTGTGCGGATGGATATGTGTGTGTGTGCGAGTGTATACTTGTCCTTTTTTCCCCCTAAGGTAAGTCTTTCCGCTCAAGGGATTGGAATGACTCCTTACCCTCTCCCTTAAAGCCCACATCCCTTCGTCTTTCCCTCTCCTTCCCTCTTTCCTGATGAAGCAACCTTGGGTTGCGAAAGCTTGTTATTTGTGTGGGTGTTTGTGTGTTTTTTATTGTGTCTATCTACCAGCGCTTTCCCGTTTGGTAAGTCAAAGCATCTTCGTTTTATATATATATTTCCCACGTGGAATTTTTCCCTATATATATTCATATATATATTAAATTCTTTTAAAAGGGAATAGCAACACTTAATTTGAAAAAAAAATCTCCCAGTATTGTTTTCTGCTTCTTACAGAATTCCATTCTAGGGATTAGTTGTTGCAAAATTTTCTGTAGAGAAGTGGCAACATCGTCAGCGTGTCTTCCTACTTTGCAACTGATAAACATGGCTGATCCTTCAGATCAAGAACTGCAAGGCATACATCAGCCATGGTCTTCCTTCTTTCGAATACATTTACATTTTTCATTCTTGTGTTTCAGAGCAACACTTTTTAATACCTATATATGAGATGGATGAGTATGAGACACTTTGATCACACTACATTTGGAAATATGACACGTTTGCATTGACAACAGTGTTTCATTAGTATGATTAAACTCAAAGATGTCAGATGTATACATTGGAATTATGTGGCATGTGTTCAAACCTTCAGTTAACTCAGCCATCTTGTGTAAAACTAACGGATCTAAGACCCTTCTTACCTTTCTTCGTTTCTCTGTTGTTCTTGTGGTCCTCAGTGCAGAGACTGGTTTGATGCAGCTCTCCATGCTACTCTATCCTGTGCAAGCTTTTCATCTCTCAGTACCTACTACAACCTACAGCCTCCTGAATCTGCTTAGTGTATTCATCTCTTGGTCTCCCTCTACGAATTTTACCCTCCACGCTGCCCTACAATACTAAATTGGTGATCCCTTGATGCCTCAGAACATGTGCTACCAACCGATCCCTTTTTCTAGTCAAGCTGTGCCACAAACTCCTCTTCTCCCCAATTCTGTTCAGTACCTCCTCATTAGTTATGTGATCTACCTATCTAATCTCTAGCATTCTTCTGTAGCACCACATTTCGAAAGCTTCTATTCTCTTCTTGTCCAAACTATTTATCGTCCACGTTTCACTTCCATACATGGCTACACTCCATACAAATACTTTCAGAAACGACTCCCTGACACTTAAATCTATACTCGATATTAACAAATTTCTCTTCTTCAGAAACGCTTTCCCTGCCATTACCAGTCTACATTTTATATCCTCTCTACTTCGACCGTCATCATTTATTTTGCTCCCCAAATAGCAAAACTCATTTACTACTTTAAGCGTCTCATTTCCTAATCTAATTCCCTCAGCATCACCCGATTTAATTCGACTACATTCCATTATCCTCGTTTTGCTTTTGTTGATGTATATCTTATATCCCCCTTTCAAGACACTGTCCATTCCGTTCAACTGCTCTTCCAAGTCCTTTGCTGTCTCTGAGAGAATTACAATGTCGTCGACGAACCTGAAAGTTTTTATTTCTTCTCCATGAATTTTAATACCTACTCCGAATTTTTCTTTTGTTTCCTTCACTGCTTGCTCAATATACAGATTGAATAACATCGGGGAGAGGCTACAACCCTGTCTCACTCCCTTCCCAACCACTGCTTCCTTTTCATGCCCCTCGACTCTTATAACTGCCATCTGGTTTCTGTACAAATTATAAATAGCCTTTCGCTCCCTGTATTTTACCTCTGCCACCTTCAGAATTTGAAAGAGAGTATTCCAGTCAACATTGTCAAAAGCTTTCTCTAAGTCTACAAATGCTAGAAACATAGGTTTGCCTTTTTAAAATCTTTCTTCTAAGATAAGTCGTAAGGTCAGTATTGCCTCATGTGTTCCAACATTTCAACGAAATCCAAACTGATCTTCCCCGAGGTCGGCTTCTACCAGTTTTTCCATTCGTCTGTAAAGAATTCGTGTTAGTATTTTGCAGCCGTCGCTTATTGAACTGATAGTTCGCTAATTTTCACATCTGTCAGCACCTGCTTTCTTTGGGATTGGAATTATTATATTCTTCTTGATGTCTGTCCGTTTCTCCGTTTCTCTATAGGTTCTAAATCTCTATCGCAGCTCAACAAGCTGTGATCCATCACCAAAAAAGAGTGTGGTATCTTTCCAGACCACCCCAGGTTAAACAAAGGAGACCGTGATGCATGGCACGTGGGATCCCAAAGGAAAGCACTGCTCGGCACAAGACCATATGTCATCTAATAATGAATGTTTGATACATTTTCGTCATGATTTGACACTTGGAAAAAGTCTAGCGACATCCAACAGAGTACCGGGAGCAAAATCGAACTGAAAATGAGTTTTGTGGAGTAATAGCACTTACAAGGTTTGACAGTTCCACTTTCCAACTGTAGGAAAAGCAAATGCCAGGCTGAGATTCGCTTAAAAAGTCTTAAGACAGTGGATTTGACACGTGAAGGTAGCGGCTGACAAAACAGTTGTACGATTGACTCTCGCGTTCTCTCATATGTCTGGGACCCTTCCCAGGTTGGGTTAGTACGCAGAATGGAGAAGATCCGGCGCAGAGCGGCGTGTTTCGTCACGAAATCGTTTAGTAAGCGAGAGAGAATTACCAAGATCCTCAACAAATTCCACTGCAGGACATGACAACAGAAGCGTTGCGTATTATGGTAAGGTTTATCGTTGAAATTCCGAGAGCAGACGTTCAAAGGCGATTCGAACAACATATTACTTCCTCCCACATATGACTTTCAAAATTAATACGACAAAACATTCAGAAGAATTAGAGCTTATACGGAGGGTTGTCATGCAGTTAGTATCTGTGTTTGGCGATTAGAGCGAAATATTTCATTTAAGTTGTTTTGAACATCATGGTCGCTTCTGGATGTAAAATTATTTATTTATAAGACTCACGTTGCAATTTGGGCCGTGTGGCCGTAATCAAGTACAGTACTTAAAAATTGTGCTCAGCGTATGTGGAAACCTCCGTATGCTGAATATTTACCGTTACGGTTGCTACTATCTTTTACATAAATCATGTCAACTTCCAAGTGGCATACACATTATCAATGTATAAATGTCACTGTAGTGATATGACATGATTTATGTAAAAGGCAGCAATGGCAACATTATGAATGAAAAACCACATGACTGTGGTCTAATATTCTACAATATTTATTACTTTACAAACTGGCTTTCGGCTGTTGTGCCATGTTCGGGTACAAAGATAAATATGTGTTGCTGTGAAATTCATGCGGGACCAAAGATTTTAAACTAGTGCATCTACACAGCAATTCAGTTGGTTTCCAAAGACGGCAATTATAAGTGTTTGATTCGGAATAAAACGAGAGGAGCTATGTGTCTAAAATGGAGATGTAAATTATTTAGATTAGATAAAATAAGTGACACATTAACTACAGATATACATTACAAGCTGGGTTGAACAGTATATAGCTAACTTCAGTGACATGCTCCAAAGGGCTGATTGAACAAGGTTATCTCGTCTTTAGCCGGCCGCGGTGGCCGTGCGGTTCTAGGCGCTGCAGTCCGGAACCGCGGGACTGCTACGGTCGCAGGTTCGAATCCTGCCTCGGGCATAGATGTGTGTGATGTCCTTAGGTTAGTTAGGTTTAAGTAGTTCTAAGTTCTAGGGGACTGACGACCTAAGATGTTAAGTCCCATACTGCTCAGAGCCATTTGAACCAATCTCTTCTTTAGAAGACCCAGTATTACAAACGGGTAAAAGAGTAGAACTTAGAGTAAACAGGTAAATAAATAAATAGTAATTACACAAATGACTTGGTCGTCTTTAAGCAAGTGGTCTGTAAAAGTAGCATGTCCTTTTCTAAGTCTCCAGCATCTATAGTGTTCCTCCAAAGCGTGTTGATATTAACCGACTAGACTGACTTTCACTTGCATTTTGGCGAATTATATGTTCATCAGTGACGCCTTCGCTTGTAACTGTGCGAAATTTTACACTTGCGGACAAAACATTATGACCACCTATCTAATAGCCTGTATGACCACCATTGGCACGGATAACAGTGGCGACGCGTCATTGCATTGAAGTAATGAGTCCTTTGTAGGTCGCTGGGTGGAGGAATAGGCTCTACAAGTGCATGCACACGTCACCTAAGTCTCGTAAAGTCCGAGGACGGGGGGGGATGATTTCTACATCTACATCTACATCTACATCTACATTGATACTCCGCAAGCCACCCAACGGTGTGTGGCGGAGGGCACTTTACGTGCCACTGTCATTACCTCCCTTTCCTGTTCCAGTCGCGTATGGTTCGCGGGAAGAACGACTGTCTGAAAGCCTCCGTGCGCGCTCTAATCTCTCTAATTTTACATTCGTGATCTCCTCTGGAGGTATAAGTAGGGGGAAGCAATATATTCGATACCTCATCCAGAAACGCACCCTCTCGAAACCTGGGCAGCAAGCTACACCGCGATGCAGAGCGCCTATCTTGCAGAGTCTGCCACTTGAGTTTGTTAAACATCTCCGTGACGCTATCACGCTTACCACATAACCCTGTGACGAAACGCGCCGCTCTTCTTTGGATCTTCTCTATCTCCTCCGTCAGACCGATCTGGTACGGATCCCACACTGATGAGCAATACTCAAGTATAGGTCGAACGAGTGTTTTGTAAGCCACCTCCTTTGTTGATGGACTACATTTTCTAAGCACTCTCCCAATGAATCTCAACCTGGCACCCGCCTTACCAACAATTAATTTTATATGATCATTCCACTTCAGATCGTTCCGCACGCATACTCCCAGATATTTTACAGAAGTAACTGCCACCAGTGTTTGTTCCGCTATCATATAATCATACAATAAAGGATCCTTCTTTCTATGTATTCGCAATACATTACATTTGTCTATGTTAAGGGTCAGTTGCCACTCCCTGCACCAAGTGCCTATCCGCTGCAGATCTTCCTGTATTTCGCTACAATTTTCTAATGCAGCAACTTCTCTGTATACTACAGCATCATCCGCGAAAAGCCGCATGGAACTTCCGACACTATCTACTAGATAATTAATATATATTGTGAAAAGCAATGGTCCCATAACACTCCCCTGTGGCACGTCAGAGGTTACTTTAACGTCTGTAGACGTCTCTCCATTGATAACAACATGCTGTGTTCTGTTTGCTAAAAACTCTTCAATCCAGCCACACAGCTGGTCTGATATTCCGTAGGCTCTTACTTTGTTTATCAGGCGACAGTGCGGAACTGTATCGAACGCCTTCCGGAAGTCAAGAAAAATAGCATTTACCTAGGAGCCTGTATCTAATATTTTCTGGGTCTCATGAACAAATAAAGTGAGTTGGGTCTCACACGATCGCTGTTTCCGGAATCCATGTTGATTCCTACATAGTAGATTCTGGGTTTCCAGAAATGACATGATACGCGAGCAAAAAACATGTTCTAAAATTCTACAAGAGATCGACGTAAGAGATATAGGCCTATAGTTTTGCGCATCTGCTCGACGACCCTTCTTGAAGACTGGGACTATCTGTGCTCTTTTCCAATCATTTGGAACCCTCCGTTCCTCTAGAGACTTGCGGTACACGGCTGTTAGAAGGGGGGCAAGTTCTTTCGCGTACTCTGTGTAGAATCGAATTGGTATCCCGTCAGGTCCAGTGGACTTTCCTCTGTTGAGTGATTCCAGTTGCTTTTCTATTCCTTGGACACTTATTTCGATGTCAGCCATTTTTTCGTTTGTGCGAGGATTTAGAGAAGGAACTGCAGTGCGGTCTTCCTCTGTGAAACAGCTTTGGAAAAAGATGTTTAGTATTTCAGCTTTACGCGTGTCATCCTCTGTTTCACCGCGATTCAGTTACATCCCAGATGTGTTGAATCGGGTTCAGATCTGCCGAGTTGAGAGGGGGGAGGGGGGGAGGAACAGAACATCAGCAGCACATCAGTTGGAACTCTCCACTGTGTTCCTCGAACCACCCCATCACACTCCTGGCCTTGTGACATGGCGGATTATCTTGCAGCAAAATGCCACTGCCTTTGGGAAACATGATCGTCATGAAAGCGTGTACATGGTCTGCAACCAGTGTACGATATTTCGTGGCCGCCGCCAGATTGTCTCCGTCCCGCAGTACAGGTGTCAAGAGCTGCTGTTCCCGTGGAAGACGACGGATTCACGCCTTCCCATTGGCATGACGAAGGAAGTACAAGGTTTCATCGGACCACGCAACGCCCTACCACTGCACCAACGAGCCCATTTCAGTCGTAGTTACCGATGTCATGGTGTTAACATTAGCACATGCATGTGTCGTCGGCCGCGGAGGCCCATCGTTCGGAGTGTTCGGTGTACAGAGTGTTCATAAACAGCTATTCTCTGCCCAGCATTAAAATCTGATGTTATTGCCTCCACAGTTCGCCGCCTGTCCCGTTTTACCAGTCTGCCCAGCCTATGACGTCCGACATCTGTAATGAGGGTTGGCTGCCCAATCCCAAAAAGTCTGGACGTGGTTTCACCTTTGTTTCGCGACGTGTTGAAGACACTCACCACAGCACTCCTGGAACACCCGATGAGTCGTGGAGTTTACGGAATGCATGTACCGAGCCTCCGGACCATCACAATCGCCCCTAAGTCAAACTCAGATAGATCTCGCCTTACTCATTCCACACACGGGCTAGCAGTCATTCCTTGCCAGTTGACACTGCTATCGCCTCGGCGTTCCTATATCAGTAGAAGGTCGGTGGTCATAATGTTCTAGTTGGTCAGTGTATATAGGCCAGTGTGGCAGAGCAGTAATAGTAAGAATAATAATGATAATAAATCATTTTAAAGTCAAAGATGACCATAGTCTGATTTAAAAAATTATACGTGAGTGCGAACCACGGCTACGAGAAGCTTTCCGGCTGTACCGCTAGTATTCCAGTTCTAGTTAATCGATTTGAGTTGTATTAACACATATTCTGAAAGATTTTGTTTCAGCCGATCTCCTACGTAGCTAAACGTGTGCACTTGCATAATTTGGCCACAGGGGACTTCATTGTCGTTGGTGGAGACCTTTCCCTCTTATAGTAATACCTACACTGAAGCGCCAAGGAAACTGGTATAGGCATGCGTATTCAAATACAGTGATAAGTAAACAGACAGAATACGGCACTGCAGTAGGCATCACCTATATAAGACAACAAGTGTCAGTTGCAGTTGTTAGATCAGTTAGTGCAGCTACAATGGCAGGTTATCAAGATTTAAGCGAGTTTGAACGTGGTGTTATAGTCGGCATACAAGAGATGGGACGCAGCTTCGCAGATGTAGCGATGAAGTGGGTATTTTCTCCCAGAACCATTTCACGATTGTAGCGTAACTATCAGGAATCCGGAAAAACATCAAATCTCCGACATCACTGCGGCCGGAAAAAGATCCTGCAAGAACGAGACCAACGACGACAATCGTTCAACGCGACAGAAGTGCAGCCCTTTTGCAAATTGCTGCAGATTTCAATGCTGGGCCATCAACAATTGTTGGCGTGCGAACCATTCAGCGAAAGATCATCGACATGCGCTTTCGGAACCGAAGGCCCAATCGTGTACCCATGACGAGTGCACGACACAAAGCTTTACGCCTCGGCTGGGCCAGTCAACACAGACATAGGACTATTGATGACTGGAAACATGTTGCCTGGTCGGACGAGTCTCGTTTCAAATTGTCGCGAGCGCAAGGACGTGTACGGGTATGAAGAGAACCTCATCAATCAATAGACCATGCATGTCATCAGGGGACTTTTCAAAATGGTGGATGCTTTCTAATGGTGTCCGATATGGGAAGTTGGAGTGATATTGGGCCCCTGACACGACTAGATACGACTCTGACAGGTGACACGTACGTAAGCATCCTGTATGTTCACCTAAAGCCATTCATATCCATTGTGCATTCCGACGGACTTGCGCAATTCCAGCAGGACAATGTGACACCGCAGTTTCCAGAATTGCTACAGATTTGCTCCAGAAACACTTCCGCTGGCCACCAAGCTCCACAGCGGTGAACATTATTGAGCATATCTAGGATGCCATGCAACGTGATGTGTAGATGAGATCCCCACCTCCTCGAACTCTTACGGATTTATCGATAGCCCTGCATGGTTCATGGCGTCTACTTCAGACATTTGTCGAGTCCACGCCCCGTCGTGTTGCGGCACTTCTGCGTGCTCGCGGGAGCCCTACATGATATTAGACTGATGTACCACAGTCTTTGGCTGTTCAGTTTATATCTTGGCAGCCAGGAAGGTAAGAATGTTGAATGCTGATCCGCTGTTTCCATTGAGATCACTAGGAATATCAAGTCATCAACAAGTTCCAAATTACAGTATTTTCACATATCTTCCTTAATATGTTCATTATACCTGGTTTTTATATACCTCCTCCCTCCATTCTCTTAAAACCTGGTTAATTAATCACTTAGAGATTATAGAACAGAGCGGCCGGTCGGTACTGTTCGGCCTTCATGGCCTGTTCGGGAGGAGTTTAGTTTTAGAATCCCCTGGTGTAGCCTCCAATATTTCTTCTCCGAATTTAAAGCGGAATGTGGTAATGTTTACTGTATAGTGGTCAGACGGACAAGACTGTGCGTCTTCTTTTTTTTCTATTATTCGTGTGGTTCGTGGTCTATGGCAAGCGAACTTTGCCTGCCGGCCGCGGTGGCTTAGCGGTTCTAGGGGCTTCAGTCCGGAACCACGCGGCTGCTACGGTTGCAGGGTCGAATCCTGACTCGGCCGTGGATGTGCGTGATGTCCTTAGGTTAGTTAGGTTTAAGTAGTTCTACGTTTAGGGGACTGATGACCTCAGCTGTTAAGTCCCATAGTGCTTAGAGCCATTTGAACCATTTTTGAACCAACTTTATGTCTATGTTTATTATACAGTGGTGTCCGAATTAAAAGCAACAAACCGCTGTTTCCCCGTCCTCTGTCTAAATCACGATACAATAATCGAAAACTGTCAACAGTTGTTTGTATGATCGTGTTCTGCACGGAAGATGGCATTCCCGTTAACGGACAACCATACCAACGATGACGTCAGAGCACATGTGGAACGAGCTATTGTTTGGCAGGTAGTCTCATCCACAATCGCTGCGTACACAGTCACATACGGTGCAATATGGCACAGAGAAGATGCCTACCAGTCTCTTTGCGATGGAGGGCCAGAGAAAGACAGGAAGCAGGACAGTCACAAACTTACGTGGCCCGATGGGTTCAAGTGAATGTTCTGTTGTTTCACGGATGTGACGACATTTTATAGAGACCGAAACCGTATCTCGAAGACCAGAGGAGGGCCGACCACATGTGACTGCAGAAGAGAAGATCGTTATTTGGGTGGAAGAGCGCGATAGTACGGCCTTAGTTTTGCGCAGCAACAGGTATGTGTGCACGTAGCTTCCACTGGACGTGTTGTATCGGGGCAAACTGTGCGCAGGTAACTTCGGCAGTGTGGCCTTTACTGTCTGACACCCAATGCTTGTCTACTTCTGATGCGTCTTCACAGAAGTTCAAAAAATGTTCAAATGTGTGTGAAATCCTATGGGACTTAACTGCTAAGGTCATCAGTCCCTAAGCTTACACACTACGTAACCTAAATTATCCTTAGGACAAACACACACACACACACACACACACACACACACACACACACACACACACACACACACACACTCAGACCCATGCCAGAGGGAGGACTCGAACCTCCGCCGGGACCAGCCGCACAGTCCATGACTGCAGCGCCCCAGACCACTCGGCTAATCCCGCGCGGCTTCACAGAAGTGAACGTCTAGAATGAAGTCATCATCATGCCACCTGGGCGGTCGAAGCTCGAACTGTGGGCCATTGTTTTTTTCACAGATGAGTCACGATTTAGTCTGGAAAGTAATTCTTTATGGATTCGCATCTCGAGGGAACTTGGAACATGGGAACAGATCGACGTCGATGGGGACCCCTAATGGTGTGGCCGGGGATAATGTTTACCACTCGTACACCTATTTGTGAAATTGTACGAGTTAATCGGCAAGGTTTCACTGTTGGCCGGTATCGTGACGATACCTTGGGACCTCATTTGCGACTGTTGCGTAGTGCTGTGAGCCCTGATTTAGCACTGATGAACGATAATGCTCGACCTCTTAGAGCACAGATGATTGATGGTTTCTTGGAAACGGAAGATATTGGACGCTTGGTGTGACCTGCTCACTCCCCTGGTTTGAATCCTATAGATCATATCTGGGATGCACTAGGGAGACGGCTTGCATCACGTCAGGATCCACCAACCACTCTCCACGACTACTAGGAGCTCTGCAGGAAGAATGGGCGTTATTGCCTCAATTGAGACACACGACATCATTAACAGCATGCCCCGTCATTGTCAGGCCTGTATGGCTGCCGGAGCTGGTCACACCCATTATGATCAAATTAACCGGTTGTCGGACTGTGCGTGAAAACCGTTAAGTTAGCAAAAATGAAGAACATTTTTGTCTACCATTATGCTTATTCAACTGTTTACGTTCAGAACCCTTTAGCGTCTTTCTACTTTATTGTCACCTATTTGTACTGAATTGTGCCAAAATAAAAGCAACCTTGCAAAATTTCTGTCTGTCGCTTTAATTTTGGACATCAGTGTTTATGCGAGTTATAGAAACACGGTGTCGGCATGTAACCTACTCCTCCCTAGGTGTGCGTAGCGGACAGCTGAGCTCCACGTACCCCTGCCGCGGACATTCTAACAGCGTGACATGTGGTGTGAGAGCCATGGAGATGTTTGGGGTTTAGTGCAAGACATTGCTGTGAAGTGAAGAATTGTGGAACTTTACTGCTTGCAGAAGTATTGCTAAACAGCTAGAGTGCTACTGCATAGCAATGGGGCCGGCCGGTGTGACCGAGCGGTTCTAGGCGCTTCAGCCCGGAACCGCGCGAGCTCTACGGTCGCAGGCTTGAATCCTGCCTTGGGCATGTATGTGTGTGATGTCCTTAGGTTAGTCAGGTTTAAGTAGTTCTAAGTTCTAGGGGACTGATGATCTCAGATGTTAAGTCCCATAGTGCTGAGAGCCATAGCAATGGGATTATGATACACAAACGGCACGAAATTTTAAGAAACTACCAGAAATGCTTACGAGGATATAACGAGCATGCAATTTACACAGATTTCCATCAGTACTGACAATAATGACAACAGAACTAGTAGATTCTCAAACACGGAGCACAGTTTTCAGAAGACGTTACCGTTACAATTTTGTAGTCTCGATTAGCCATATCCCTTTTAAGATATCACTTTATGAGCATTCGTAATAACCTTTACGTCTGGCATGTCTTGAAAGTTGCAGGGAGAGTGGAAATTTTTTGGAAAAGCAGTACTTTCATGAGTGAAGGAACGGAGAAATATTTATGTTAGTGAGAAAGCTGATCAGCTAGGATAATTAGTGTCACATGAAACGTAGAAGTATGGTGATAAAATCTCTAAACGTAGCTTGATGTCAGAAAACTAACTTTAAAATCAGGTAATCAGAAGAATGACAAGCACGTAATAGATATTAACGACAGAAATATAGTTACTTAGGCGTACGACCAGAAATTACGAAAATTAATGGTAGTGTTCCAGAACATTTTCTTTCATTATTTCGGTATGTAAATTTGATCACGCAAGCTGTAAGAAATATATACTGATGAGCCAGATCATTATAAACACCAGCTTTTTTTGTGTATAGGTCACCCTTAGAACGCAACACGCACGGATTCCGCAAGTCCTCGGTAGATTTCTGCAGATATGTGGCATCTAATGTACGTGACTCTGGTTTTGTAACATGGACAGTTATCCTGCTGGAAGATACCATCGAGGGATACATCAAGTACGAAGGGATTCAGGTGGTCCCCAACAAGGTTCACGATGTGAGCAACTGTCATGGTGCCATCGATTACTACCACCGATCCCATGAAATCCTCGCTGAATGTGCCCAATAACATTACACGTTCCTCAGCGACCTGCGTCCGTAGCGGCCTACTGTAACAACAAACGCAATGCATCCGATGGGACGACACTTTCCCCTGGATACACGGTCCAGTCTCGAAGATTAATCACGCATGCGATCGTTGGAAAACATGGAAGTCGTCTGCAGTAGAGCAAGTAGTGCTCCATAACATTTGTACCTGCACCAGCATGGTACTCTGTCGTCAGATCTTCCGTAGACTGCCGCCGTCCTCCACGTTCTGCGATCACCTTTCATACCCGCTCGCGACAACATGCTGAAATTTCTTTACTTTTTACTTACACTGTCGTATCGGCAGGACTGACACACTGCTGAAAGCCTTGCTAGCTGTCATTCGACCGGGAATGTTAAAATTTATAAATAGATTTGCTTAAACTACGAAGGATGTTCACTAAGTTATGCAACACATTTTCTTTTCTGAAAGCAGATTGGTTTGATTGAGGATTCCAATACACCGTATTATTCTCCATTCTCCCTGCTACAAAACCCTATTTTGCGACATAATCTCCGTCCACCTTACTGGGAGGGTACAACTTTACCAGTCCATGTCAAAGCCAACGTCACGCTACTTCAATATCCACCCAATCACACATCCCCATGGAGTGGTGCAGTAAATTTCGTTAACAACAACTACGTAACCTGTAGTCACCACCTAGAGCACCAAGAACATGCGTGCGGCAGCGATTTCTTCCACAAGACGCTACCATGAAATTACATCTTACCATTTCTCAACACATTATTACTAAATATTCAACTTAATAACAGGTCCAGAGTCTTAACCTTCCCTTACATTCCTTCTATAATACTTCGTTTTATATTCTTCTTTACTAAGTAATCGCCTTAATGTCTCTTACGATTGAGTACCCTCCAACATCCCTGAAGCGACATTGGACATTGCACAGCAGAAATTTCTTTCTCAAGATATGTTCAATCCTATTCATTTTTCTTGTTCAAATTTCCCATTCCCTGAGGGCGTCATAACTGAAGACATATTGTTGGCCCTTTTACCCCTGAAGTCTAATTACAACCAAGCTTCACTCCGTTGGTGGGCAAACACTTTCTGAGAGAGTATACATTTTTAATCCGCAAGATGGTAGAAACAATACTGTTACGACAGTACATATCTGCAAGTAATTTCTATTTTTTTTTCGACTGTATTGATAATTTAGGATCATATTACAATTTAATTTATTTTTGTTTGTCTAGATTTTCGTCTGTCTCCACAACTACTTCAGCTTTTCACTGGCAGGTTTGTTTTTTCATATTTCTATTCACTTTCAAGAAACGTCCAGAAAACTTCTGCCTATCCCTCCAAATGGTGTCCTACATTCCCTCCATGCTGTGGTAGACCTCTCTGTTGCTAACGATAGTTTTCATTTACTGTATTTAGATGTCGTCTTCCCGGGGTATCAGAGCAGTAGTTCATGAAATGAATTCAGTTGCATAGGTGCGTCTATTAGAATACCTTGAATTTCACTGAACCGTATTTTTGTAAGAAATATCAATTGGGCGACCGGAAAATCCCATTTTGCACTAGCTCGTTTAAATTCGAAACTTATTTCCACAGCCCCTGTTTTGTACACCAACTGACATAACGAAGGTAAGAAATAACTACAATGAAAAATGAGATGAAATGAGCCCTGTGGCAATTAATGTTACATTTGTTCAACAGTTCACTTTCTAAACAAAATTTGTTATATCACTGTACGAGACAACTCTTTACCACTTACTATGAACTTTGCGATAGTTACCGAAATGTTAGAGCTATGGGTAAAATCGCGAATAAACGATGCCGAATTTTTAATGATCTTACAACGTTTCCTTGTCCAGCCAATCGTTTATATTAAGCATAGGAAATGCTCTATAAAAACGTAATACGGCTGAGAATCTAATGACGGTCCCATTGTTGGACAAAGTTGCGACCGTTTCATTCAGTAGCTCCTCACCAAGCCTGCTGCGCTATCTAACAGCGCTGCTCGGAACCACGTCGTGGTAGCTCCTAAAACAGGTTCCGCTCGTCAGATGGCGTACAGGTTTCCTCTCTGGAAGCTTCGGGACAGCGACATCTTCCGAGGAATAATAGAACATCGAGATTCAACGATCTGGCGGCAGAGAGTGCTGCTCGGTCTCATCAGCGCGCATAATTCAAGTAATCCATACCTACCGATTTCGTTTCCTGTATATTCTCGTACGTTCCTCACTCAAACAAAACCCGATTTTTGTATATTACCGCATCTTCCTGCACAGTTACATTTTACGCAGTTTGTATGTTTCTCACTTGACGGTATGAGGCCCATATCGCCGGCCACTATATTGTGAATTCATTATTAATGTCTAATTAAGCTACCGCCAGTTTTGTGAAATAACTTTGTGCTTTATAAAGTACATAACCTCACATAGTCAAAAGCCTCCGTTAAGGAATGGTGCCTCAACGCTGAAATCAGAAGATTATAAACATTTTCCGAGTTCAGTTTTTATATAGGAGAAATCTGTCATGTTCTTTCTACGGCCAGTCTAACTCGCTTACTAGGATACATGACGTCATACAAGTTCGCCTACATTCTCTTATCCAGTAACCCATATTTCATATGAAGGATACAAAGTTTCGGAACTATTTACGATATGAAATGCACTGATACGTTTTATCTGCTATTATTTACTGTATTTTGTTTTACAGACAAGGCTGGTTAATCGTGATGACTGGGTGTTGTGTGATGTCCTTAGGTTAGTTAGGTTTAAGTAGTTCTAAGTTCTAGGGGACTGATGATCATAGATGTTAAGTCCCATAGTGCTCAGAGCTAAGGCTGGTTAATATAATCCGATTGATATATGACAATAAGTGTGCTACCATTGTCCGCTCTGATAACGAGGGTATTTTCGGATGCAAGTTTCTTGTTTATGTCACGTAATACCCTAAGTTCATTGTTCATCCCACCACACTTTTTGTTCTTTTCTGTATTTCTCATAATAACGTTGTTTGCCTTATGGGTTAGAGCATTTTGTTCATTGTGTTTTTGTTTAGATATTGTAGAAGCAACTTTTGTGCGCACTATTAGACTTTTGTATTGTTTTTGTTTAGTGTGTGGGCCGTATTGTGCTTAAGGCTTTCCACGCTAGCTAGCAGACATATGTGTTAAAAATCCTGAAAACAAGTCTTTCATTTTGCAAACTCACCTGAAACATAAGCTGCTTTATTAAAAATGCTATGTTGGTGACACTCTCGTTCTGTTCAACGGAACAACAAAAGAAATACAAAATCTAGCCACACAATTTCCAACAAATTACACCACAAAATTCAGTTCACTATAGACTGCGAAACATCAGAAAGCATTAAGTATCTTAATTTAAAAACCTCAAATAAAAATAGAGCAGATATTTGGCGACTTTATTGAGGTAAGAATTTTTGCTTTTACAATAAATTTTTGCGGCACAGCTCTGTGCAATGCTGGCCGATAGATTTGTCATTTATGAAAGGAAGCAACTGATTTTCCTTTTGCAACAATCGGAATGATCATGGATTGGAGAAATTAGTAAATTCTTTAAATTGAAATGAATGCTTGTAAAAAAATTACTTTATATGACAAAGATTGTTATTAGGACATTTTTAAAACATTTGCATGGGAGTTCAGATAACATTACTAGATATGCGCGAGGCTGCTTTTTACCTTATACAATAATACTCAGGCTCCGGCATTGATGCACCGCGACCGCCAGCCAACACGATACACCAGTCCAGACCAGAGCAGACTCCAGACTAGCGCAGACTAGCAACAACTTACTGCTACAGCTACACAGTTCCTACTTAGTCAACACTGCTCTCTGGTCAGTGATTCTCTTATACCTTGCTTTCCGCAGGCAGCGCAAGAGCAATACATCGAAATTACATCTGCTGGGACCTCTTACATAAAATTACATCTGCTCGGACCTCTTACAACCTTCTCGAACAAATCGAATTCTTTATCAACACGAATACAACACCTGACTAACTATTCAATGACCAGACTGAACAGAGAAATAAACTTTTCCTTCAGAATTTCGAAGGTTTACTGGTTCAAAACAGGTAACCAATCATTGAACCCTGACCTTCCCCCCCAACACCTCTCCTCCACCCAGGCTACCCCCTCTGTCCTTCTCTTTACATCCCTACTACATTGATGTCAACGTAAATATCCCACTACATAATAAAACCTATACTACACGTATGTTGGTGTAAGAACAGTTCGTTCGAAGTTTTAAACATAAAGTTCATGGTCATACAGACAGCTGCAGTTCATAGCAAACACTATAACCGTATATTATTTTATTCCTGGGCATTCATGCTGATGCCAGTTTTTATTAAAGCTGTAAGGTGTCAGGCAAATCCAACACCTTCCATGAAAACCCTGACATGATAAGCAAATTCAGTAGTATGTCACATAGCTCCGAATAAATCGTGACATTAAATTAACCAAAGTAATACGAGTAATGAGTGAGCAAATGGAATATCACAGACTAACACAATAATGCCTAAATGCATGTCATACCTTCCCACCGTGAGACAGACGCAGTTCCGAGGGGAGAAACGAGAACAGAAGCCGAGAGCAGAACCGTGTTAAGCTGTAAGGCCCTACGATAAGGGACGGACCCCCACGTCGCCAGCTAACCGCTAGGACCACACCCCAGCCGCAAATTTTAGCGTGAGACTTTTTCGCGTCTCTGTTATGTCAGGACCACCTCCCAGCCCATGTTAAAAGATAGAGCCCTCCAGAAGAACAGTATAGATCTTACGATAACACTAAAAGGACCACACCAGCTGCAAGTTTTAGCGTGAGTCTTTTTCGCGTCTCTGTTACGTTGCAAACTTTAAAAACATTGCCCCACCATGAAAAGTATAACGTTTCTCATTGGATAGACAGAATTTTTGTAGGCGGAGCTTAAGGTTAACATTGAGACCCTGATTGGTCAGATGAAAACACAGCCAGATAGTTTTTTAAACCAAATTCGGTAAATTGTAGTAAGGAGAAGTTAGGAGAGAGTTGCTTCCGAGACGGCGAGGTGAGCGGAGCTGTGCTGCTCGCCACCCCCTGACGAACACCGACAAGTTAATGAACGCACGCGATGCCGCATAACAGCGCATAAAGCTTCAATCAGAACTGCAGAATTCTCATCTACATCATCATCTACATCTACATTTATACTCCGCAAGCCACCCAACGGTGTGTGGCGGAGGGCACTTTACGTGCCACTGTCATTACCTCCTTTTCCTGTTTAAGTCGCATATGGTTCGCGGGAAGAATGACTGTCTGAAAGCCCCCGTGCGCGCTCTAATCTCTCTAATTTTACATTCGTGATCTCCTCTGGAGATATAAGTAGGGGGAAGCAGTATATTCGATACCTCATCCAGAAACGCACCCTCTCGAAACCTGGCGAGCAATCTACACCGCGATGCAGAGTGCCTCTCTTGCAGAGTCTGCCACTTGCGTTTATTAAACATCTCCGTAACGCTATCACGGTTACCAAAAACCCTGTGACGAAACGCGCCGCTCTTCTTTGGATCTACTCTATCTCCTCCGTCAAACCGGTCTGATATGGATCCCATACTGATGAGCAATACTCAAGTACAGGTCGAACGAGTGTTTTGTAAGCCACCTCCTTTGTTGATGGACTACATTTTCTAAGCAATCTCCCAATGAATCTCAACCTGGTACCCGCCTTACCAACAATTAATTTTATATGATCATTCCACTTCAAATCGTTCCGCACGCATACTCCCAGATATTTTACAGAAGTAACTGCTACCAGTGTTTGTTCCGCTATCATATAATCATACAATAAAGGATCCTTCTTTCTATGTATTCGCAATACATTACATTTGTCTATGTTAAGGGACAGTCGCCACTCCCTGCACCAAGTGCCTATCCGCTGCAGGTCTTCCTGCATTTTGCTACAATTTTCTTATGCTGCAACTTCTCTGTATACTACAGCATCATCCGCGAAAAGCCGCATGGAACTTCCGACACTATCTACTAGGACATTTATATATATCTGATACACCCCCTTTTTGCGTAATACTAGTGTCGATCGTCAATGAAAACTCATGGTGTTCACATTTGCCACTTGAAGTAAAAATCTGAAATGCGTTGATTTTTCTGTTATATAGTTATTGAGAAGCCACATCAGCCACTGTAATTTACGACAAGTTAGATAAGTAATTAAAGATAATTGAGATTCACTGTAGACTATTTTGATAGTTTTCTCTTTTGTGAAACTTAACTTAAACCTAGACTATAGATGTGATATGGCATAGGTCATCCTTCGATCCATTGTAGAACTTGGAAACCCATTCAGGGAATATTCGTTCACATTTTTGTTGAATGCAGTTGGTTTTTACCATCCTGTATTAAAACGTTTCCTTTTATCAATAGTGCAATTTATAAACGATGTTTTGTGAGTAGAATAAAATTTCCAATGGTAAACATAACTGCTTTTTCGACGTTATTTTACAAACTAACTAAAAATAGGAAAGCCTTGAACACCTTCCACTAAATTTAGTTAGTATTAAGATTCTTTTACAGGGAGTGCAGTGGAATTCTACATGTCATGTGTGGTCTGGCGTCTCCTTACCAGCAACAGGTCCCAGGTTCAAACTAATAAATTCCCTAAAAAACACGCTCAGAGCGTCGTTGCGCGAAAGTGGTAGGGAGACACGATGTAGAACAAATAGACACCACGCAGAATGTTAGAAAGTATTTGCCCATAACATTACTATGTTATATGTTAATACAAGAATAGAAATAAGACACCAGACGATTTGAAGTATCTTCTCGTAGCAATTTATTTATTTGGTTTATTTTGGGTATTCATGTTAACTACAGTTTTGCTTAAAGTATTTGCCCATACATAGATTCTAATACATGTAAACAAAAACAAATACTATTTCTGAACTAAGTGGACCAACATTATATCTTCGTATGAAGATCTTTGTAACGAGTAATAGTTGTAGAGCACATGCTGTATGCTAGCGAAGTTCAAATGGTTCAAATGGCTCTGAGCACTATGGGACTCAACTGCTGTGGTCATTAGTCCCCTAGAACTTAGAACTACTTAAACCTAACTAACCTAAGGACATCACACACATCCATGCCCGAGGCAAGATTCGAACCTGCGACCGTAGCAGTCGCGCGGTTCCGGACTGCGCGCCTAGAACCGCGAGACCACCGCGGCCGGCTGCTAGCGAAGTTTCGTTACTACGTTTAGATACATACATATTCTGTAAAACTGTGATTTGTTGCCAACTGTCCATCACACTGGAAGCAGACATATGGATATTAACAACAAACCCATCCAATTTGTCGCAGTGACTACAAAATTATGTTTTGGATGCAAATCGGCATATGAACTAATACTCAAGGGTATGCATTAAAAGATGTTCCATTTTCTTGTCACAGAACCAGAACCTAGTATTGCCCATAGAAATAGCTATGTAGCCTCCGGTACTACAACTGAAGATGAATCTGAAACGGTTCGAAAGCCGTTTCATCGAATAAATAACTATTTCAGAAAAGTGACTGGTTGTAGTTTTCTGTCTTTACGCTGAAAAAACAGTCATGGGCTCGTAAGCATTCGTAATGAATATTCTTAATTTCTTCCGATTTTTAACCTAGTTCATGTTAACTGATAAACTGAATTCTTTACGGCTTCGCCAGTGCTCTATGATGAGGAATAGACTATATACGGCAACAGAATCTGTGGCGCCTCCCTCCTTTCCCTCCTCCACTGCATAGACGATTATGACATCCAAACAATGAGGTAGTAACACTTGATTTCAGACCACAGTGATACATTGGTCTCCTAGAGTGCTCGTCTTCCTTGGTAGTACACTGTTTCGTGTCTGCTTTTCCAGCACTTTTGTGAATATTTATAACATTGAACCGATACCAGTGGACCATCGACTGTGGGAAAATGTTCTCGAACCGGACGTGTTTATAAAGTTGGTTGAAATGAGTTAAGTTGCCAAGCGACTTCTATTTATTAAGTTTAGAACGCCACGGAATTGCGCGAGTAGTTACAGGTTTGACAATGAGAGCGTCACAAATCTACATCTAGATCTACATCCATACTCCGCAAGCCACCTGACGGTGTGTGGCGTAGGGTACCTTGAGTACCTCTATCGGTTCTCCCTTCATTTCCAGTCTCGAATTGTTCGTGGAAAGAAGGATTGTCGGTATGCCTCTGTGTGGGCTCTAATCTCTCTCATTTTATCCTCATGGTCTCTTCGCGACATATACCTAAGAGGGAGCAAAATACTGCTTGACTCCTCGGTGAAGGTATGTTCTCGAAACTTCAACAAAAGCCCGTACCCAGCTACTGAGCGTCTCTCCTGCAGAGTCTTTCACTGGAGTTTATCTATCATCTCCGTAACGCTTTCGCGATTACTAAATGTTCCTGTAACGAAGCGCGCTGCTCTCCGTTGGATCTTCTCTATCTCTTCTGTCAACCCTATCTGGTACGGATCCCACACTGCTGAGCAGCATTCAAGCAGTGGGCGAACAAGCGTACTGTAACCTACTTCCTTTGTTTTCGGATTGCATTTCCTTAGGATTCATCCAATGAATCTTAGTCTGGCATCTGCTTTACCGACGATCAACTTTATATGATCATTCCATTTTAAATCACTCCTAATGCGTACTCCGAGATAATTTATGGAATTAACTGTTTCCAGATGCTGACCTGCTATATTGTAGCTAAATGATAAGGGTCTTTCTTTCTATGTATTCGCAGCACATTACACTTTTCTACATTGAGATTCAGTTGCCATTCCCTGCACCATGCGTCAATTCGCTGCAGATCCTTCTGCATTTCAGTACAATTTTCCATTATTACAACCACTCGATATACCACAGCATCATCCGCCAAAAGCCTCAGTGAACTTCCGATGTCAGCCACAAGGTCATTTATGTATAATGTGAATAGCAACTGTTCAATGACACTCCCCTGCGGCACACCTGAAATCACTCTTACTTCGGAAGACTTCTCTCGATTAAGAATGACATTCTGTGTTCTGTTATCTAGGAACTCTTCAATCCAATCACACAATTGGTCTGATAGTCCATATGCTCTTACTTTGTTCATTAAACGACTGTGGGGAACCGTATCGAACACCTTGCGGAAGTCAAGAAACACGGCATCTACTTGGGAACCCGTGTCTATGGCCCTCTGAGTCTCGTGGACGAATAGCGCGAGCTGGGTTTCACACGATCGTCTTTTTCGAAACCCATGCTGGTTCCTACAGAGTAGATTTCTAGTCTCCAGAAAAGTCATTATACTCTAACATAATACGTGTTCCAAAATTCTACAACTGATCGACGTTAGAGATATAGGTCTATAGTTTGCACATCTGTTCGACAACCCTTCTTGAAAACGGGAATGACCTGTGCCCTTTTCCAATCATTTGGAACGCTACGCTCTTCTAGAGACCTACGGTACACCGCTGCAAGAAGGGGGGCAAGTTCCTTCTCGTACTCTGTGTAAAATCGAACTGGAATCCAATCAGGTCCAGCGACCTTTCCTCTTTTGAGCGATTTTAATTGTTTCTCTATCCCTCTGTCGTCTATTTCGATATCTACCATTTTGTCATCTGTGCGACAATCTAGAGAAGGAACTACAGTGCAGTCTTCCTCTGTGAAACAGCTTTGGAAAAAGACATTTAGTATTTCGGCCCTTAGTCTGTCATCCTCTGTTTCAGTACCATTTTGGTCACAGAGTGTCTGGACATTCTGTTTTGATCCACCTACCGCTTTGACATAAGACCAAAATTTCTTAGGATTTTCTGCCAAGTCAGTACATAGAACTTTACTTTCGAATTCATTGAACGCCTCTCACATAGCCCTCCTCACACTACATTTCGCTTCGCGTAATTTTTGTTTGTCTGCAAGGCTTTGGCTATTTTTATGTTTACTGTGAAGTTCCCTTTGCTTCCGCAGCAGTTTCCTCACTCGGTTGTTGTACCACGGTGGCTCTTTTCCATCTCTTACGATCTTGCTTGGCACATACTCATCTAACGCATATTGTACGATGGTTTTGAACTTTGTCCACTGATCCTCAACACTATCTGTACTTGAGACAAAAATTTTGTGTTGAGCCGTCAGATACTCTGAAATCTGCTTTTTGTCACTTTTGCTAGTATCTGATGTCGAAGCTTCCTACAATAACAATTCGGTGAGAACATGTCTGGAATCTGAAATCCACGTCTGTTTCAGAAGGAAAAAAGCGTACGTCCTTTCTTGACCTTACTTGTGGATCTCCTTTCCCACTCTTATTGGGAGATGGAACTAACAACTTCAGTATCCTTCGCCCACCATTACCAATGTCACCTACTTCGTAAACCCTTATTACTTTCACAGTTCCATTTTAAGCCAATTTTATCAGGGCGAACGAACTCCTGAATTCTGTTAAAATCATCATTTTAAATTTTATAAGATTGTGGCTCGGTGGGTAAGTGTTTGCCAGCAGAAGCAAAGAACCGAGGCACTATCCCCTGCCGGACACAAGACTTTTTTCCTGTATCTTCTTACTTCTTTTGACTTGCTGTCTTGTGAGATCCGAAGGTTAACCAGATCCAGACAGAATCCATTCAGTGGATCAATGGCGTCTGACTGCTATACCAGCTAGTCTGAATGGTGCTTTTAGGAGGTTTTTAACGCTCGTTTAGACAACTGCTGGGCTATTCCCGCAATTTTCGCACAGATAAAACAACACACAATCACTTAAAATGCGATAACGCACGTCTTCCCCTGCACAATAACTGAAGATCATGGCGGCAGGAAGCCATCCCCACATAAAGTCAATGTAAAAATGAATTTAAGAAATGATGATAACCAGTGGATCCCGTTCTATGCGATAAATCTCTAGCAATGAGAGATTTATCCCTTCTCTTACCACTGACAATGAGCTGCATGTGTAAAATATGCCAAGATGAAATGCGATTCTTGCGTACAGATTAAGCTGCAGGTCCCCGGAAAATAGCTGAATAAAGCAATTCAGAAGCTGGAAGAACATAAGAAAGTGCCACCTTCAGAACGGCCTTGCCAAATAACGCAAATTACTGGTCAAATCAAACTTCAGGTTGAGAACACATTCACTTTTTTCGCAAAAAATTTACTTCTATATTAGTTTTCGAAAACATCAATTAATACAAGACACAGTTATTAATTGACATTCATCAGGTACTGTGTGATTGTCTCAGGACGTAATTGGAATTAAAATTTATTGTTTTCATACTCCCTGCAAAGTCCTCAAATTATAGTTTTTGAGATGTTCACAAAGCTCAGCCAAAAATCTGTTTTCGGAAACTGGGTAATACTCATAGTTACTCTTAAAACGTATACCTAATGACCTTGGCACATGTTTTGGTGTCGTGATACGCAGGTATAACGTTAGTATACGTTTTTAGGCACGCAGAAACACGAATAGCGCAAATGAAGCTGCTGCTGTTGTTGTCGTTGTTGTGCTGATGGTCTTCAGTCCAAAGACTGGTTTTATGCAGATCTCTATGCTACTCGATCTTGTGCAAGCTTCTTCGTTTTCGAATGACTACTGCAACCTACTTCCTTCTGAATCTGCTTACGGTTTTCATCTCTTGGTCTCCCTCTACGATTTTTACCCCACACAGTTCCCTCCAATACTAAATTGGTGATCTCCTGATGTATCAGAATGTGTTCTATCAACCCAATCCTTTTCCTAATCACGTTATGCCAGATATTGATTTTCCCTCAAATTCTGTTCAGTACCGTCTCATTAGTTACATGATCTGCACATCTAAACATATATTGTCTTCTTGTCTAAACTGTTTATCGTACGCGTTTTACTTCCACACATGGTTACACTCCAGACAAATACCAACAGAAAGGACGTCCTAACACTTTGGTCTATATTCGATGTTAACAAATTTCTGTTTCTCAGAGGCGCATTTCTTGCCGTTGTCAGTCTTCATTTTATATCCTCTCACTTCAGTTATTATCAGTTATTTTGATGCACAAACAGCCAAACTCATCGACTGCTTTAAGTGTCTTGTTTCCTAA
This sequence comes from Schistocerca serialis cubense, assembly GCF_023864345.2. Lineage (NCBI taxonomy): Eukaryota > Metazoa > Arthropoda > Insecta > Orthoptera > Acrididae > Schistocerca > Schistocerca serialis. Next base: position 18,131,732 of record NC_064646.1, read on the forward strand.
TCTAATTCCTTCAGCATCATCTAATTTAATTCGGCCACATTCCGTTATCCTTGTTTTGCCTCTGTTAATTTTAATCTCATACCCACTTTTCAAGAGACTGTCAATTCCGTTCAAATGCTCTATTAAATTCTTTGTTGTCTCTGACAGAATTTCTTTGGTTTCCTTTAATGTTTGCTCAGTGTACAGATTGAATAACATCGAGGATAGGCTACAGTCCTGTCGCACTCCCTTCTCAAACACTGTGTGCTTTCGTGCACCTCAAACCTTATAACTGTAGTCTGGTTTCTGAACGAGATGTAAATAGCCATCACTCCCCGTATTTTAGCCCTGCAAGTTTCAGAATTCCAAGAAGAGTATTCCACTCAAAATTGTCGAAGCCTTTCTCTAAGTTGCCTTTATTTAACCTACCTTCTAAGATAAGTCGTAGTGTCAATACTGCCTCACCCGTCCAAACTGATCTTTCCCGAGGTCGTCTTCTACCAGTTTTTCCGTTCTTCTGTAAAGAAGTCATGTGAGTATCTTGCAACCATGACTTACTAAACTCATAGTTTGGTAATTCATACCTGTCAGCACTTGGTTTCTTTGGAATTGGAATTACCACATTTTTCTTGAAGTCAGAGTGTATTTCGCCTGTGCCATATATCTAGCACAGCAGATGGAAGATTTTTGTCATGGCTGGCTCTCCAAGCGTTATGAATACGTCTAGCGGAATGTCGTCTACTCACAGTGCCTTGTTTCGGCTTATGTCTTTCAGGGCTCTCTCAGATTCTTCTTGCAGGATCATATCTCTCATCTCATCTTCATCTACATCCTCTTCCATTTTTATAATATTGCCTTCATCTCCCTTGCACAAGCCCTTCGTATACTCCTTCCACCTTTCCACTTTCCCTTATTTGGTTAGGACGGGTTTTCCAGCTGCTTCTCTTTTCTCCAAAGACCTCTTTAAATTTCCTGTAAGCAGTATAAATCTCTCCCCTAGTAATATATGCTTCTATATCCTTACGTTTGTCCTCTGGCCATTCCTGTTTAGCCAATTTGCACTTCCAGTCAGTCTCATTTTTTAGACGTTTGCATTCCTTATCGCCTACTTCTTTTGCTGCATTTTTATATATTCACCTTTCATCATTTAAATTCAATACCTTCTGTGGAAGCCAAGGATCCCTACCAGGCCTTGTCTTCTAGTCATTTGATCCTCTGCTGCCTTCACTATGACATCTCTTAAAAGGACCCATTCGTCTTCTGCTGTTCCTTTCCCCTGTTCCACTCAACCATTGCCTAATGCTCTCTTTGAAGCTCTCAACAACCTTTGGTTCTTTCAACATTTCCAGGTCGCATCTCCTTAATTTCCTAACTATTTGTATTTTCTTCAGTTTTAATCAACACTTCTTAACTACTAAATTGTTCTCGAAGTATACATCTGCACCTGGAAATATCTTATAATTTAAACCCGGTTATGAAATCTCTGTCTTACTATTATATAATCAATCTGAAACTTTACGGTGTCTGCAGATCACTTCCACGTACACAGTCCTCTTTCATGTTTCTTAAAGCAAATGGTAGTGATGATTAAACTATGCTCTATGTGAAATCTACTAGGTGGGCCCCTCTTCCATTCCTTTCCTCCAATCCATACTCACCTATTATTTTTCCCTCTCTTCGTTCTCCTCTTACCGAACTCCAGCCCCCTACCACAATTAAAATTTCGTTTTCGTTAACTATCGCAACAATTTCTTTTATATCATGATAAATTTATTCAATCTCTTCGTTTTCTGTGGAGCTAGTTGGCATACAAACTTATGCTACTGAGGCAGATGTGGGCATCGTGTGTATCTAGGCTACGATAAAGCGTTCACAATGCTGTCCATAGAAGCTTACCTGTATTACTATTTTCTTATTCATTATTAAACCCATTCAAGCATTACCTCCATTTACTTTGTATTTATAACCTTGTATTCATGTGAACAGAAGTCCTACTCGTCCTGCCACCGTTTTCCATTGATCCCTACTATATCTAACTTCAGCCTATCCATTTCTCTTCTTAAAGTTTCTAACTTACCTTAGTGGTTAAGGGATGTAACGTTCTATGCTGCGATCCGTAGACCGCCAGTTGTGTTTCCCCTGATGACGACATCCTACTTCCGATAATATAACTACTGTCTTATGTCGGTACTACAAAAAGTTATATAAAGCTGTGCATCGGCAAAAATACAATATTTCCTTTCCTTATAGTAGTTTGAAGTAGTAAAAGCTACATTTTATTAGTCGTAAAGTTTTATTTTGTGTTCACACAGTACTTAACTGTTTTCAGCATTTCCTCCCTCTTAGACACATAATTAGTGTGGTGGAAAGGAAAGTACACTGGCTTCCTCCAGTTTATATCACAACACAGAAGCAACGCCACATGCTCCGTGTTACTTAGTACCTCCCGCATCAGCTCATAAGTTTCTGTTGATGTATTCTGCTTTCCTGTATTCGATTTGTGCACGATTAAAAATGTATACTTGGGTCAGATACCAAATTTTCATTCTTTAGGTGTATGAACAGTTAGAATAAAATTGTAAAATTACTCTGGCTGGTCAGCAGTGATCTGATTAGGAAGAGGGTAGCGGGGATAGGCGAAGGGCGAAGAGTGCCGGTGCATTCGAGAAGGATGCATTACTATCTTCCGTTCTTCTGTTGTGGCCAATAACGGTTTACTGCAAAGTGGTTCACTCCTTTACTTTTTTCCATAATCTAATGATTTTATTTATTTGCTCATAAAAATAATATCTAGTTTCATTATTTCTGTTTAAATGAACTCTCAGAAGTTGTTGTATTCTGTTCAGTGGCCTGCGCGTGTTGAGTGCTATCAATCACTCCTTAGTATTCTAAGGTCCTCTAAGTGTCTATTCCCGAAATTTCTACACCTTCCACCTACTTAGACCCACAAGAACTGCTCTGTAAGATGGCGTTGGGTGCATCCAATCCTCTCTGAATTTGTTGTTAGTGGATAGGGAATGTCGAGTCCTTAACAATTTAATATCTTGCTCATAACTTCGTTTTGTCTTTATATTACAAGTTCTATTTGCTGATGAGCAACGACATAGCTCTTACCAGACCACTCCTCCATCTGGTCATATGAGTAATCTAAAATTAATAAACAATAATTACTCGCCAAGTAGCCAGCCTAAAATCTTCGTTAAATGCTAGCTAAGCGGTGATACAAGAAAGCAGAATACACATTCTAAAAATGATGGGGGGGGGGGGGGGGTATCTGATGGGCTACAGAATAAGACGCTATCTGTGGTATGCAGCAGCTCCCAAGACGTATTGGGCTGGTACATAACTTCGGAGCGTTTTTCCATGCACAACAGATACACATAACAGAGACTTTAGTCATCAATAGCATATTCTCCTTCACTACTTACAGCAGTCTGCCAACAAAGGGGTAACTTTCCGAATGCGCGACTGTAGAAATCACGTGGCGAAGAACTCTTCGAGCCATGTTGGAAGCGCATTTTCACCGGAAAGTAAGTTCCTTGAAGGTTGTTCGTTAGAGAGCGAAAAAGGTGAAAATTTGAAGGAGCAACATTTGGTGAATAAGTGGATGTGGGATGACATGCCAACCAAACTTCTGTATAGTGTTTCTGGTCCGCCCAGCAGAACGCGGGCAGGCTTTACCGTGCACCAGCATCACCTTACACTCTTCCTGGCCGTTGTTCTGGAACTGTATATGCAAGGCGTCTCAGTTGTTGTGGCAATAAATGCCAGCAGCGATAGTTACAACCCAGGAAAGCAATTCGTAGTACACCACAACGTCGCTATTCCACCAGATGCATAACATTGTATTTTATGGATGGGCGCAGTTCTCCGTACGGGGAGTTGCTGCTTTGTTTGGGCTTAACTGTCCCCTTATTTTCCTTATTCAGCACAAATACCCAATCATCGTCACCAGCAATAATAAAGGATTGGAGTGGTCGGTGTTGCTCACGAGTAAACAGATGAAGAGCAAGCAGAGGTGCATATAAGGCCACCCACTGTTTTTCGTGATTTTGGCTTAGAGCATGCGGTATCCGTACACCCGATTTTTCAACCTTACACATTCCACACAAATGTCGCACAATAGTGGAATGATCACATTTCATCACATTTGCCAGTTCTCGAGTTCACTGACGTGGATGATTGTGGATTAATGCACTTAAACGATATTAATCAAATCCCGAAGGTCTTCCTGTACGTGGAGAGACGCTGATGTCAAAAAGATTCTTCTTAAAACAAGAAAACGGTTTTCTTGTCATGCTGTGTCCAGTGGCATCGTCCCCACATAGGACGCAAATGTTTCTAGCAGCCTCTGCTCCTGTGATCCCTCTACTGAACTCAAACAGAAGAATATGTCTGAAATGTTCATATTTCTCCACTTGGAATTCCATTTTCTAAAGCCCACAGCTCCACTCACTATCTCAAACTGACACAATGACAATATGTAAACTCAAGCAGCATCAGTGAACTACAAATAAATAGTGACAATCGATAAACAACCCACAGCAACCGGAATAAAAACACGCAGAACAAAAAGTCTACGAACTTATTCACTCACCTAATATAATAAGAAAATTACGTGATCGAAAGCGCAGATTAAAACTATACAAAACAGGAAAAAAGTTAAACACTAACAAGTCGATTTATATACTACTGGCCATTAAAACTGCTACCCCACGAAGATGACATGCTACTGACGCGAAATTTAACTGACAGGAAGAAGATGCTGTGATATGCAAATTATTAGCTTTTCAGAGCATTCACACAAGGTTGGCGCCGGTGGCGACACCTACAACGTGCTGACACGAGGAAAGTTTCAAACCGATTTCTCATACACAAACAGCAGTTCACCGGCGTTGCCTGGTGAAACGTTGTTGTGATCCCTTGTGTAAGGAGGACAAATGTGTACCACCACTTTTCCAACTTTGATAAAGGTCGGATTGAAGCCTATCGCGATTGCGATTTAAAGTATCGCGGCATTGCTACTCGCGTTGGTCGAGATCCAATGACTGTTAGCAGAATATTGAATCGTTGGGTTCAGGTGAGTAATACGGAACGCCGTGATGGATCCCAACGGTCTCGTATCACTAGCAGTCGAGATGACAGGCATCTTATCCGCATTGCTGTAACGGATCGTGCAGCCACGTCTCGATCCTTAAGTCAACAGATGGGGACGTTTGGAAGACAACAACCATCTCCACGAACAGTTCGACGACGTTTGCAGCAGCATGGACTATCAGCTCGGAGACCGTGTCTGCGGTTACCCTTGACGCTGCATCACAGACAGGAGCGCCTGCGATGGTGTACTCAACGACGAACCTTGGAGCACGGATGGCAAAACGTCATTTTTTCGGATGAATCCAGGTTCTGTTTACAGCATCATGATGGTCGCATCCGTGTTTGGCGACAATGCGGTGAACACACATTGGAAACGTGTAGCTGTGAACGCCATACTGGCGTATCACCCGGCGTGATGGTATGGGGTGCCATTGGTTACACGTCTCTGTCACCTCTTGTTCGCAGTGACGGCAGTTTGGACAATGGACATTACATTTCAGATGAGTTACGACCCGTGGCTCTACCCTTCATTCGATCCCTGGAAAACCTACATTTCAGCAGCATAAACATGTCAGCAGGATAATGCACGACCGCATGTTGCAGGTCCTGTACGGGCTTTTCTGGATACAGAAAATGTTCGACTGCTGCCCTGGCCAGCACATTCTCCAGATCTCTCACCAATTGAAAAGTCTGGTCAGTGGTGGGCGAGCAACTCGCTCGTCACAATACGCCAGTCACTACTCTTGATGAACTGTGGTATCGTGCTGAAACTTGTAACCTCCCCACAAAATTTTAAAAATATTGTTTATGAATGCTAATGCACATTGAGCTAAGTGTAACCTTTCCACCGAAATTTTTAAAGATATTTTATTTTAAATGCTAATGGACAATGTGCTAAGTGTAACCTTCCCACAAAAATTTATAAAAATATTATTTAATAGAAATGGGAGCCAAACGTAACCTCCCTGCAATGAAATGTACAGACAGAGGCAATAAAAATGTGAAATTCGCAATCTGACTCTGGTGTAAGCTCCCACAAAAAATATAATAAAAGATAATTCAGTGCTAATGAAACTTCAGTGACAATGAAAATTCCATTAAACCGAAATATCCGTCTTTGGCCCTGTGCAAAAAATCATAATTAATTTCTTACCTCATTGAAACTGCATGTCAAATTTCTGCTCTTATTGTTGGCCACGGCTTGGAGGAAATGCATTGCAAATAATATTTTTTTTTTTTTGAAATTTAACTGAAACTTTACTTTAAGGGAAATGGAAGGAAATCATTGGTTCAATTAAATGGTTTTTTTTGTAAAAAAATTGCTTTGAAATCAAAATTATTATTGGGGCGATTATTGCACAAATTAGTTACAGTTAATTTACATTATTAGCTGAGCGCATTTAAAAATAATATACCTCGTCCTGTATCTTGACCAGAATGCCATGTCGACACCCGCCGACTCCTCACACACAACTGCACTGGGCTGCTACTACCGACATACTGCACTGCTCACAGACTGCCCACTGACAGACTGCTCGCAACTGTACTGCACGACTACTACTGACCGACTACTGGACGCAACTGCACTGAGCTGCTGCTACCGACAGAGTACTGCTCGCAACTCTCGCGCGGTCAAGCGCAGACTAACCACGATAAAAGGCTCTCTGGTCAAAGATTTTATCATGCCTCACCATCGCTGCTACGTTACATACGTGTTTCAAACTGCATGGGCAGCTGTACCTGAACACGCCATCCAAGCTCTGTTTGACTCAATGCCCAGGCGTATTAAGGCCGTTATTATTGCCAGAGGTGATTGTTCTAGGTACTGATTTCTCATGATCTATGCACCCAAATTGCGTGAATATGTAATCACATTTCAGTTCTAGTATAATATATTTGTCCAATGAATACCCGTTTATCATCTCCACATTTTCTTGGTGTAGGAATTTTAATTGCCAATAGTGTATGTTGTATATCAGCTCGCTCAAGAGCTCTTCTGCCATTCTATGACGCTCCTGGGAAAGATTTATTCAAAAGTGTGGAGGATTCAGTCCTTGATCAGTCAGTGAGTAAGCTTCCCAACTTGTTTTGTTCCTCATAAATCTCGTAGATTATACTCAGCGCCGTACTACGTCTTTGCTAAACCATGCTTTAAACAACTGTTAAATTTCGGTGTGCCATGATGGACACGGCACCGTTCCGTTGGTGTCAACATGGTAATTGAGCAACACGGCGACTGCTTCGGTGGCCATTGCGGAGCCATACAGAGGGCGCAGTTGTGCCTGCTATTGAGCCAGGATGAGACGGAACATCAAACGTGCGGCACGACCCGTAATTGCAGCTCAGCTAGAGGACCGACTTCGCATCACGATGTAATTGGAGGTGTTGCTGAATGTGTTGCGACTCCAAAGGTATAGTTTTGACACTTGTAGTTGTCAAGTAGCTAATAGCTAAAAAAGAAGAAAAAATAATGACTCTGACCCCTGATTTTATTGTTCCCAGTTATCCGGTAGTGCCTGCTAATTATTAAAAACTGTTCCTTTTTCCAATCAATATCGTGAACGATAATCTCGTAACGATATAAATACTTACTTTAATTGTAAAAAATTATTTTTTTAATAATTTTGGAAAAAACTATTTTAAGTTCACATGTAAGGGTTTCTGAACTGCCCCCCATCTTAGCCTTTCGAAGAACACATTACCCAGCAAGCTGTTGTGAATGTGATCCATGGGCAAAACAATGGTCTAAGAAGCACAGTTTCCCCAACGTTAATTTGTCCCGATAGAAAGGAAGACCATTTTAAGATTGTGTTAGCCAGTCATTCTATTGTACTCGCTGGAGACTGAAAAGTTTTAGTTCCACCAGGCTAAGACTGTTGCTGTTATCATTGATGTTTTTGAAGTCTGTTAGGTAGTTTAATACTACAGGGTGGGGTACCTTTAATATTAGTGCTTTAAATTTACATAGTGAACTGAAATGGAAGTATTCTCATTTTGCTTTCAATAAGTTAGTGCCCATGTGCAGACGAGCCAATCATTTACTCTCCAGTTTATGAATACGTCTCGGTTTTGTGAGTCACTTCCGGAGAGGTGCAACATTATTGAATGCAGCTGTTGTTGTGGTCTTCATTCCAGAGATTGGTTTGATGTAGCTCTCCATGCTACTCTGTCCAAGCTTCTTCATCTCCCAGTACCTACTGCAACCTACATCCTTCTCAATCTGCTTAGTGTATTCGTCTCTTGGTCACCCTCTACTATTTTTACCCTCCACGCTCCCCTCCAACACTAAATTGGTGATCCCTTGATGCATCAGAACGTGTCCTACCAACCGATCCCTTCTTCTAGTCAAGTTGTGCCACAAATTCCTCTTCTCCATAATTCTATTGAGTATCTCCCCATTACTTACGTGATCTACCCATCTAATCTTCAGCATTCTTCTGTAGCAACACATTTCGAAAGCTTTTATTCTCTTCTTGTATAAACTGTTTATCGTCCATGTTTCTCTTCCGTACATGGCTACACGCCATACAAATACTTTCAGAAAAGACTTCCTGATACTTAAATCTATACTCGATGTTAATAAGTTTCTCTTCTTCAGAAACGCTTTCCTTGCCATTGCCAGTCTACATTTTATATCCTCTCTACTTCGAGCAACATCACTTATTTTGCTCTCCAAATAGCAAAACTCATCTACTAAGTGTCTCATTTCCTTATCAAATTCCCTCAGCACCACTTGATTTAATTCGACTACATTCCATTATCCTTGTTTTGCTTTTGTTGACGTTCACCTTATATCCTCCTTTTAAGACATTGTCCATCGCGTTCAACTGCTCTTACAGGTCCTTTGCTGTATCTGACAAAATTACAATGTCATCGGCAAACATCAATGTTTCTATATCTTCTTCATGGATTTTAATTCCTAGTCCAAATTAATCCTGGATTTTCTTTACTGGTCGTTCAATATACAGACTGAATAACATCGGAAACAGTATCTCACTCCCTTCTCAACCACTGCTTCCCTTTCGTGCCCCTCGACTCTTATAACAGGCATCTGGTTTTTGTACAAATTGTAAACAGGCTTTCGCTCCATGTATTTGAGCCCTGCTACCTTCAGAATTTCAAAGTGAGTGATTGCAGTCAGCTGCTAATTCTAGGTACCCAAATATGGTTCTTATACCGAAAATTTTAATTATAGAAGCTACTGTTATTTTAGGCAAGATTATTACTGAATCTTATCAGTCATAATCTGTGATCTTAATTAACTTTAAAATAAATGCAAACCTCATTATTTAAGGTAGGGAACTGTCAAAAACTGCACAATTAATCCAGTCCTTCCGCTCTCACCTGGCTCTGCTACGCAATGTTAGCAGAGTATGGTTACATCAGATTGCGCTCGTTATTATTAGTTGGTATTCAAACTGTAACTAGATAATTTTGGTACACATTTAGTTGTGAAAATTTGGTCTGAGTTAATGGATCAGTAATGAACTTGAACGAGGGTCATGGGGCGTCCGCTCCGAAAAAATAGAGCGAACAATACCGAACAAAATGAGATCAACAAAAAAGGAGGAGGGGTAGCGTCTTTGATTAGTAATAAAATCGTCATTGGTCCCGGGTTCGAAAACCGCCACAGCTTAAATTTTGATTAATAATCAGCATTGGCTGCAGTGGAATATCAGAAGCTTGAATGTGGTAGGGAAGCTAGAAAATCTGAAAAGGGAATTGCAAGGGTTCAATCTACATAAAGTAGGGGTCAATGAAGTCAAATGGAAAGAATACAAGGCTTTCTGTTAGAATGAGTATAGGATAATTTAGACAGCAGCAGAAAATGGTATAAAGGGGGTAGGATTCGTTATGGATAGGGTGTTAGGGCAGAGAGTGTGTTACTGTGAACAGTTCAGAGATAGGGTTGTTATTATCCGAATCGACAGCAAACGAGCACCGTCAACGATTGTTCAGGTATACATGCCGACGCCGGCCGACGCCGCAATCTGAAGATCAAGAGACAGACAAAGTATACGAGAGTTTTGAAAGGGTAATACAGTACGTAAAAGGAGATGAAACTCTAATAGTCATGGGGAACTGGAATGCAGTTTATGGGTAGGAGCGTAAGAAAATGTTACAGGAGAGTACGGGCTTGGGACAAGGAATGAGAGGAGAAAGACTGAGTTCTGTAATAAAGTTCAGCTAGTAATAGCGAATACTATGCTCAAGAATCATAAGAGGACGAGATATACTTGAAAAAGGCTGGGTGATGTGAGAAGATTTCAGTTGGATTATATTACGGTCAGACAGAGATTCCGAAATTAGATATTGGATTCACATCACATTGTTGTAGTCATAAAGAGTTTAAGAGATTAGTCAGGAAGAATCAATGTGCAAATAGGTGGGATACGGAGGTAGTAAGGAATGACGAACACGCTTGAAGTTTTCTAAGTCTACACATACAGCAATAAAGATTAGCCTGGAAGCCAGTTTGGATGAAGACTACTGGATATCTCTAAAAAGGACTACCACAGAAGTTGCAAAGGAAAATATAGGTATATAGAAGGTAACTGCAAACAACCATAGGTAACAGGAAAAATACTTCCTTTGATTGACGAAAGAAAGATGTATAAAAATGTTCAGGGAAATTCAGGAATACAGAAACACAAGTCGCTGAGCAACGAAACAAAGAGGAAGTGCAGGGAAGCTAAAACGAAATGGCTGCAGGAAAAATGTGAAGAAGTCGAAAAAGAAATGATTGTCGGAAGGACCGACTCAGCGCTTGGGAAAGTCAAAACAGTATTCGGTGAAATTAAAAGCAATGGTTGTAACATTAAGAGTGCAACGGGAATTCCATTGTTAAATGCAGAAGTGAGAGGGGATAGCTGGAAAGTGTATATTGAATGCCTCAGTAAGGGGGAATATTTGTGTGATGTGATAGAAGAGGAAACAGGAGTCGATTTAGAAGAGACAGGGGAACCACTATTAGAATGAGAAATTAAGAGAGCTTTGGAGGACTTAAGATCAAATAACGTAGAAGGGACAGACAGCATTCCATCAACTTTTTTAAAATTATTCGGTGAAGTGGCAACAAAACGACTATTCAAGTTGGTGTGTGGACTGTATGAGTCTGGCGACCTACCATCTGACTTTCGGAAAAATTTCAACCACACAGTGCCTAAAACTGCAAGAGCTGATAATTGCGAGAATTATCGCACAATCAGCTTAACAGATGCTGACAAGAATAAAATAGAGGAGAATGGAAAAGAAAATTGGAGATGTATTAGATGCCGATCAGTTTGGCTTTAGGAAATTTAAAGGCATCAGAATAAATTTCTTTTCTTTCCGTCTATGATCGCAAAATTGTTAGGTCCTTATACTACTGGTTTCGGTCAGAAATTACCATCTTAATTTATATTTTATTCCCGGGTTCGATTCCCGGCGGGGTCAGGGATTTTCTCTGCCTCGTGATGGCTGGGTGTTGTGTGCAGTCCTTAGGTTAGTTAGGTTTAAGTAGTTCTAAGTTCTAGGGGACTGATGACCATAGATGTTAAGTCCCATAGTGCTCAGAGCCATTTGAACCATTTTATATTTTAAAACGTGTCCTAACATAGTGAAGTTACAGTGGTATTGTCAAAAGATAAACTGAAAATCAGCTTAGCATCATTCCACGTATTTAAAATATGATATATTCTATGCCACAGTTTCGGCGGGGTCATGCTGTTAACAGCGCTCATGTTCAGCTTTGTACCATTTAATTCACTCTCTGCTTTGTTGTATAACTACGGAACCGTCATGAGGCTCTCTCAGCGCTAAGATATAATAATTTTCGGAGTGGGGTCTCCAACGTCAAGTTTCTGCTGTTTTGACGTTCTTATCCGTTATGGTTTGTCATAGGTATTGTTATTGATTTATTTCAAAATTTGTGACTGTTTCGAAATTTACAAAGTAAGTTACATTCATCGAAAAGTTTCATAACTGCTTTCAAAGTTAATATGTTATTTTGGTGGTTTGCGTTACTATATTACTTGGTATTAGTTGATGAGATCTGATAAGCTGCTGTATGAAATCAATTTGCTGGTTTGTATACAGTTAACATTCTAAGAAAAGTGACTGAAATTTCCTATTATTATTCCATCACATTCACCGTAAGGAATAAGTCGAATGCGTATTTGGTAAAGATGATTAACGAATGATCTGATGTTAGGTCTCGTGAGAATGTATGGTACTTATAAGCTTCTATTCCTCTTAATTGTGGAGAAACAGGGCTTCGAGGGAGTTTTTGGCTATGTTTGTCCACAATATTTGTCTTCTATGAGTATTAATGATCGGTATACGTTTTCCAATTGGCCTTGTTTTCTTCTGCATGTTATAGTCTTTAGGCCTGGGGCTGTAATAAGATATTTTTAAAAGTGACGTTTTCAACAGCGGTTTTCGTTAAGTCATAGACTATTTCATTATGTTTAATGTTAACGTGATCCACATATATTTTATCTTCACGAGATTTTCCTTTTCCTTGTTACCTTTCATGATGTCCATTACAAGTGGACTAGTTTTCTTGAGAAGGGCTGTCGGATGCATATATTAAGGTTACCTTCTGTAGTTCGTTAAAATCAAAATGTTTCTACTTATGTGGACCTGCAAGTAATTTAAAACTCTTTAAGTTTCGCCGGGAAGGGAAATCAGTTCATTACACGCCGTGCTTGAACACACGAACACGTGGTCCAGTATGCCATTTGGGGCTCTAGAGCCGTCAGTATAAATTTTGAAATCCTTCGTTACATTATCAGCAAGTCAGAACTTGACTAATTTCTTTGCTCCGGCTATTTTTTATTGGGACGTATAAAAAAAACAGATGTAAAAGTTGTTTCGTTATATTGGTAACCTGAATTAGGATATAATTTCATTCTCCGGAATTTAGGTAACGTGACCCTTGATTTTTTGAAACAGATTTTTTAATAGTGCTTATTTTGCCTATTTGTTTTTTTCTTGAAAGAGCCTATCGAGTTCCCGTATCAGTTGGGGGTAAGTCATAGAAAGTGTTTTTAGGAGGAATTTATGCCTCATTAGTTTCCATCGCTAGACGTTTGACATTTCTTCAGCTTCTGCTAACAGTGCATTTGTTGGCGTGGAACACAAAACTCCTACTAAAGTCCTGATGCAGCTAAACTGGATATTTACTAGTTTCAAAACTGATTGCTTGTTGCCTGTGCTGGACAACATGCTTCCTTAGTCGATTTTTATATATTATTACACCTCTACACATGAATTGTAGAATATCATTCTCCGTTCACCAACATATTCTTGTAGCCGAGCGCAACACGTTGGGATAAATTTGGAACTTCTGTATGAGATATGAGGATCACTGCGAGTTTTGAGTCCTTCATCATTCCCAGAAATTTAGTTTGATTCTTCACAGGGAAAATTTAGTTTCTTAATCTCATGTAGTCACTGTGGAATCCTTTACATGCCAAAGTTAACAATACGTAAACACCAATCAAGGCCTTCCCGATATTCTCAAGAAGATGCGAGACGTAATTCGCCAAGTCTTGCGGTTTCTGTAACATGGCACTTTGATTGTGGTTCACACTTAAACTGCAAAGGCCTCACGCTCTAGTCAGTAGTTAGTTAGTTAATATCATCTTCCATATATCGTTTCAAGATAAATTATAATCAAGTAGAAAGAGTCATTTTATACTCTCATCAAAAAAATCAGCAAATACGGATACACGCTGAACATTTATAAGATTTCCAGAATGAGATTTTCACTCTGCAGCGGAGTGTGCGCTGATATGAAACTTCCTGGCAGATTAAAACTGTGTGCCCGACCGTGACTCGAACTCGGGACCTTTGCCTGGAAGGTAGGAGACGAGATACTGGCAGAAGTAAAGCTGTGAGTACTGGGCGTGGGTCGTGCTTCGGTAGCTCATATGGTAGAGCACTTGCCCGCGAAAGGCAAAGGTCCCGAGTTCGAGTCTCGATCGGGCACACAGTTTTAATCTGCCAGGAAGTTTCATTTATAAGATTCTGTAAAATATCCGGATGTGATTTAGTAATTCGTATGCACCACCTTTTACACATTACAATAATAGTAATTCTTCGACGGAAAGGAAGAATTTGTCAAGGATAAACTTCTCCGGTTTGTTTTTAAATTTTACTTTGCTGTCTGACACGGCCTAAGTGATCAGTAATTTTTGCTGAAGAATTTTTCACCACTTTTTGAACTACAGACAACCTTAACGTGAAGTAATGAGAATCATTTATTCTTCTCAGACTATGATTATGTACAGTAGTGGACAAAACGAGCGAGACTCCACTCCTTATGACGATCTGCACAGCTTTAAAGTCTCCTACACAGCCTAACAGCAAGGCGACGAAGTGCTACCAACATACTATTTACAGGCGTGAAATAGAAAAACTGTCCGACCTTTGTCAGACTGTTTTCAATCATGTGTAAGACTGTATTAGTACTGATTAGTGCGTTAAACACAACACGTAAATATAAGATATAAATGAAACAAGAAACGCTAATCAGCATGAACTGTACTAATAAAAATGAATTTCAGCTTATCGAGATAACATAACTGTTTAAGTAAGACAAATTACCAAAGATCGTTACGAATTAGCAAAATATTATGCGCATTCGGCCACGAAACGGTCTGTGTCAACGTTCAAACCAGTCATACTGGATTACCATCGCTGACCTACCACGAAAGTGTGCAAATTTAGCAATGCGTGAAGATTCAAAATTAAATTCAGTTACAAATCATTCACTACCACACTTATGTCAGTTCAGTTATTGACAGAAGCGGAAAAAATAGGCAGTACCAAGTATTCTACAAGAGTTTCATATTGACACCCACAGGGCGCCGGTACAGATTAAAGGTAGCAACAAAACACATTGGGGGCGCGATAATTTCTTAAAATGACTTAATTGCTTTACTGATAGTCTACATGCCTCCATCGAGACTAGAATCGAAAACAAACCAGACCATCCTTGCAGTAGCAAACACCTTTCACTATACTAGCAGACAACCCAGGCAAACAGCCCTCTGTTATTAACCCAGACACTAATAAGCCGGCAATTTCGCAGTAAAAATGACAACATGATCAGCAGTTTCTGTTGCATAGAGCATTCTGGACTCAAAACCCGCTTATATGACACTCATTCGGGATGTACATCGAAATAACAAAATAATTTTATTAGCGAGTAAACTTAGTAGGACAATTCTGCACCACCCCAGGAAATAAACGGCAACGTAGCTGCCAAACGTATTCTACAATATTTCGAATTCTCCATTAGACTCGCCACAGCCAGAAAATGATCATTAGCCGAAGTGTTTCTTAAGCTAGCTAGCAATGGGAATGCTCGCTGTGGTATTAATAAAATGGTTCAAATGGCTCTGAGCACTACGGGACTCAACTGCTAAGGTCATTAGTCCCCTAGAACTTAGAACTAGTTAAACCTAACTAACCTAAGGACATCACAAACATCCATGCCCGAGGCAGGATTCGAACCTGCGACCGTAGCGGTCTTGCGGTTCCAGACTGCAGCGCCTTTAACCGCACGGCTACTTCGGCCGGCGTTGTATTAATACTGGGATCTGAAATACCACGTGTATAGGCAAATGGATTTTATTGGCATTCCTGTGAACGTGATTTGATCGAAAGCGTAGCTACAATGAATATACTGATGTAATGACTGCAGGTAGAACATTTCGAATAAAGAGTAAGGGGAATTATTTATACGGCCCTCATCTTCAGTAACTGTCGTAACTATTTTTGTTGTTAGGATTTCTTCACCTAAATTGGTAAAAATGGAACCCTACTAGTCTCACTTTCTTGACCGTCTATCTGTCTACCCAACCCTTAAGACCCGTTCACCTCGAGTACGGGTAGATATAATAAGCGGAAATATATCGCACTTCCTGCGGTATACGGTCCCTTGCTGGTGTAAAAATGTGAGCTTCTGTGTCAACGCAGTCTAAAGATACGGCCGTTTATATAAAGAAAATTTACGCGAAAGGTCAAAAAATGGCTCTAAGTACTATGCGACCAAACTGCTTAGGTCATCAGTCCCCTAGAACTAGAACTATTTAAACCTGACTAACCTAAGGACATCATTAACATCCATGCCCAAGGTAGGATTCCAACCTGCGACTGAAGCAGCCGCGCGGTTCGTGACTGAAGCCCCTAGAACCGCTCGGCCACCGCACACAGTGAAACACTTTTCACCTTATGTATAATGACAATATATACTGTCTACTGAGGATAAACTGTATTCGTCAGCAACTCAGATCGTTTGATCAAGGAACTTTTACGAAGCTACAAACAAATTTTGTTCGAAGTCGTCTGCAAAATCCACTTATAAACACCCTAGGAACGTCGTATGCGATATCCACTTCTGAAGACGCTGGCAGATACGTCAGTATTATAAGAAGTAGTTAAGAATTTATTGTTATTGGTCCATGCATAGCATTTTATTTCAATATCAATTTAATGCACCAAGGTGTTAGTCTATGGCTGAAAATAGTGAACAAAACATAAATAAACAGCAAACAACTTCGATGGTCAAATCTAACTCACATGTCGCAATTACAACATAATTTCGTTGTTACACATACATGACTACATCTACAGGATTTCTCTGAAATCCTGACTTACTTGCCTGGTAGAGGGTTCATCGAACCACCTTCGGACTATTTCTCTACCGTCCCACTCTTTAACAGCGTGCGGGAAAAGGGAATACTTAAATTTTTTTTTACGAGCCCTGAATTACATTATTACTATGGTCATTTCCTCCTGTGTAAGTTACCGAGCAAATAATGTATTTGCATTCGGTGCAGATGTTGCTGATTGAAATTTCGTGAAAAGATCCGGCGGCAACGAAAACCGCTTTTGTTTTCATGAATGTCACCCCAACTTGCTTATCAAACCTGGGACTCTCTCTTCCCTATTTCGTGACATTACAAAACGTGCTACTGTTCCTTGGACGTTTTTTGCATGCACCGTCAATCACGTCTATCAAGGATCCCATAACACACAGGAATACTACAGCAGTGGACGGACAAACGTACTGCAGGCAGTGTTTTCAGTAGACCTATTGCGTATTCTTATTGTGCGGCCAATAAAATGCAGTCTTTTGTTTGCCTTCCCCACAAAAGTATGTTTGTGATCGTTCCACTTTAAGTTTCACTGGGTACTGAGATGAATTGAAAGTATTTCGACTTGTGCTTTGTCATGTAACCGAAAGTTAATTATTGTTACTGGATGCAGCTTTCGTGTTTAATGTATTCCTCATTCAACAGAGTACACTCCTCGTAGACCACACGCAACTGTTTAGATTATTAAATAGTTACTCATGTTACCAAGTTGCAGTGGTCATATAAACTATATTATAGCGAAATATGGCAATTAATAAGCGGACTATCCAAATAAACAAACACTTCCGGTTCAAGTCGTTGCAGTAAGTCTACTACACAGTAACGTAAATTAGGAGTAAAGTCCATTAGTAGCTCGTTATCAGGAAAACCAGCCCTCATACTACAAACTGCCACTACAAGAACGAAAGTTTCCAAACATGTCAATGAGTAGTTGAGGAAAGAGGACGCATTCTGTCTACTGAATCGCAACGCACGCCACTTACGAGGGGACCCGCCAAGTGTTGTACCCTGATCTTGCTGAAACTTCGCTCAGTGAAAGAGGGGACAAAATAAGCGAACACGTATTTCGACTTATTTGCATACACTCGACCGTTTCTGAGGAAACCACGGTCAAAGTTTTCAATGCTCTGTTGGTATTGTGTAGACATCATTTAGCGTGTAAGGATTCAATTGAAGCTGTGGCTCCGCAGCTACTGTCGCGACTTTAGAACTTTGCGCTGCGAGCTCGAAACCCGGTTGTTCCCTTTTTCCCCCCCTCACTCTCTGAATTATTCACGAATGTTTATTCCAATATCCGTGGAAACAATGTTGTCGTTATTCGTCGGTTAATTTACTGTGTAATGAAAGAATATAAAATAAAATAAACGAATGGGAAACTGATGTGAAATATTTGTAAATGTCTTTGCAACTTTACAGATTGTAAGGAGGTTCAAAAATATCTCACGTTATTTTCGCATTCGTTTATAATTTTTTTAAATCCATTAATTACACAGAAAGTTAATTGACGAATTATTTCAAAATAAATAAAATGAAACATTCGTAAATAATTCTGAGGGCGTCACAGGGCCTTATAATTTTTTTTCCGTTATCCGATATTGCGGCAGTTTTGCACACTCTGTTTATCTGTTAGTCAATTAGATGGGGCGAACACACGCCAAAACCAGATAAGTGACGGGTGTGGTGCTACAATAGCAACAGCGCGGTGATAACTTTGATCGTCGTTTTCTCGTGAACGGTGTCTGCAGATAAGCCGAAACACATGTTCGCTTATTTTGTCTTCTCCTTCACTGGCAAAGTTTCCGGACAATCAGCGTACGACACCTGCCGAGTTTCCCTCTTTAGTCGAGTCGCTTCTTACTCCAGGCGAGAACTATGTATGCTTCAGAGTAAACTGCGCCAATTGGTAACACGGCGAGCGAGGATAAACACGTTTTCCTTCTTATAGGGCAACCTTCTACAGATAAGATTCACGGAGTGTTCTTCAGGTTGCCTAAGATATTTCAGAAATGTTTCTTGCGTTAGGTCTTCCGTATATGCAAAACGTAAACATACCATTCCACGTGATATTTATCAGGATAAGACATGATAAGAGCGAACCAGTCCCTTTTGAGAAAAATTACAGATTCTAAGTTGCTCCACTACGTAATGACACCGGTACGGGCTTGTGATCTCTCGTTTATGACATCGATTTCCGTGTTACACCTACTTGAGCGCGACTGCAGTCGCGGAAGAGGCGGGCTGTTTCCTACTAGCGCTGTTTTCGCAGCAGATATTAACCTCGACGAATCATTCAGTCAACGCTAAATGGCCCATCTGGCTGAGGCAGCAAGGGTGCTGTAATAGCACTACATGCAGAGGTATTTTCAAATGGCTATATAGCAAGAACTATGGGTCTTCACAAGTCGACGGTAACCAGGTGGATTAGACGAAAGAAAGAGGGTGGTAACCTGAATGGAAAGTCTCATGGCCGTCGCCGCAAAACAACAGCATCTCAGGATCGGCAGCTACACCGTTTAAGTGAGAACCACCCATTTGTCAACACACGACAAATTCAGCAGACTTTGGGTCTCAATGTTGGAAGTAAGACCGTCACTCGTCGTCTAAGGGAAGGTGGACTGAGAGCAAGAAGCGCTGCTGTGAATGAGACATTGACTGTTTCCCCCAGAGAAGCCCGCCTTGCTATTGCTGCTGAAAATGTCGACAAACCTCTCCAGTTTTGGAGGCGAGTGATTATCACGGACGAAAAAGTTTTCTCTGCGGCATCAACCGGAAAAGTACTAGTTTACAGGCCAAATGGTGCTAGTTATAGTCCAAAATATAGTTACAGTTGCCGAAGGAGTGGCAGGGAGTCGGTAACGGTATGAGCATGGATATCGGCCGAAGGGTGTGGGATACTGTGGGAAGTGGAAGGAAGACTCGATGTGTGCAATTACATATCAGTTCTGGAGAACGTGATGTTACCTTCTGTGACAGCAAGATTTGGCGATGATCAGATCAAGTTCCAACAAGATCGCTCGCCTATTCATATGGCACTTGTGGTTAAGAAGTGGTTCGACAAACGTGGTAATATTACTGTATTGGAACGGCAACCTAAAGGAGATGACATGAATCCCATTGAGAATATTTGGGCAGAAATTGTCAGAGTAATACGGGAAAAGGGACAGCCACTCGCCGACAGCTTTCTGATGTGATTCATGACGCTTGGAATGAGTTGCCTGAATGTCCTAGTTATGTGGTTAGAGTTGTGGGCTCAATGCCCAACAGACTTCGAGCCGTTGTGGAAGCCGAAGGAGGCTATACGCGATACTAAGCAGCATCAGCAGAGATGTTTTTTTTTCAGCCCTTAGCTAATCAGCTGCAACAGATATTTCAAGTTTTTCTTTACATACGTGTATTTTGTGCAATTTTAAGGAAACGCAGTAAGTGGAATCTGGGCAAATAAATTAATTCTCAACAACATATGAATATATAATTTGCTAAGAGAAGAAATTCTCACTGGATATATTCATGCAATCTCTAAAAAATACATAACGCAAGTGTATACGCAAGAAGTGTAAAAAGCAATTCAGCACAAATGAATAATATTAAGCAAAAGCTCGCCGATGAAGGCGTGATTGAAGAGTGATGGTTGGGCTAGACAGGGGGGGGGGGGGGTGGGGGTAAGGAGGCCAGAAAAAGAAGAGAAAAACTAATACCAAATAGACTTCGAGTCGTTGTCGTAGCAGAGGGCGGTTGGTATATGCGATTCGGAGCAACAGTAGAAGAATAGTTTTATTTACTGATTTTTGAGGTTCTATTTTGTGACGGCTAAACAATGCTGTTTCATGAGGCCCACTATTTGTCCACATGTGGCTAAACAGCGGAGGTGTAAAAAATTTTGAGAGGTGCCGGAGTTCTCAGGAACAATAACGTATTTTAGACAAGACGATGATTTTTAGTTCATTTTATTTTAACCATTCACAGTATGCTTTGAGATTCTAATCTATGATTTCATTTTATTATTATGTATTGCTTCTTCAGTGAAAGTGAACGGTACTAAGTTTCAAGATATAGAGAACAACTGGAAGCTTTAATTTTTGGAATAGCGTATTTAACAGTTAATATTTTCAACAAATCTGTAGTTATAGCACATATTAAGAAGCAAGTCAAAAATGGCGTTGAGCAAAGATCAGGTTGGTCTCTAAAGGGTGACGAAGGTCAAATAGCAAACACAAAACTATGGGTAACAACTATTGTTGATGGTGAGTAGCCATAATCGATATGCCACTATTATGTGTTGTGGACTGGCAAGACAGCCAATCCACTATGACAGGTAGCCGAGAGGCACGCGTTTAAGCTCACGCAGGATGGCGTGAGGTCTGGAACAGGACAAGGTCTTTATAGTAGCAAAAATAGTACGTACCTTCTGGAATACTTAACTTTAATCCATAACTGGTGAACATCGGTCTGACGGTACATGCATCACAAGATAAATAGTAAATGGTAATGACGCTTTGCTAGGTCGTAGCAAATGACGTAGCTGAAGGCTATGCTAACTATCGTCTCGGCTAATGAGAGAGTAATTTGTCAGTGAACCATAGCTAGCAAAGTCGGCTGTACAACTGGGGCGAGTGCTAGGACGTGTCTCTAGACCTGCCGTGTGGCGGCGCTCGGTCTGCAATCACTGATAGTGGCGACACGCGGGTCCGACGTATACTACCGGACCGCGGCCGATTTAAAGGCTACTACCTAGCAAGTGTGGTGTCTGGCGGTGACACCACATTCCTCCCCCGCAAATCGGCGTACGGTTGTGTTATAAGGCTTCCGCCCGCCGTGGAGAGGACCCCATGTTGACGTATGCTACGAGGTGGGGAGCCGAACAACAGGCGAGGCTGTGCCACCCTCACCCTGCCATTCGGTCCGATGGGAGCTAGGAAACGCCTGAACACCTGCTCCAGGGTGCACACCAACTTGCGGTGTACGCGCCCGTAGAGAGACAGGAGGGGCCGAAGAGTCGACCTCCATCGGGCGGGGGCACCCGACGGGCGAAGACGTCATATGGTCCGGAGCGAGCAAGAAGTCCATGGCGGAGGACAACGGGTCACGGGAAGCGTTCGGCGGCGCGTGACCCAGGGAGGCGCCCGGCGGTTGCAGCGACGCGTCCACTGCAGGCGTCGCCGGCGGAAGAACAGGCGGTGGCGGCGGCGCGTCGCCATGGGGCAAAATGGAAGGCAGCGTCGGTAACACCTGGGGATGGGGCGTGCCAGTAGATGGGTCCCCAGGGCGCTGACCGGACGGCACCGTAGCTGATAGCAGACGGGGAGCGGCAGAACCCGTGCGACGACAGAGGCGCAGCTGATTGAGATGCCGACGCACCTCACCAGAGGCCCCCAAAACCAGATACAAAGCGCGGCCGAGGCAGCGAAGAATGCGCCCTGCGAGCCAACGCCGTGAACCACGATAGTTGCGATAGTATACAACGTCGCCTGGGGCAAAAGCAGGTGTCTGCCGCTGCACAGGAACCTGAGGCGGCGGATGTAGCAAAGAGATCAAGGTGCGAGAAGGGCGACCGTGGAGCAGCTCAGCCGGCGAGCGACCATCTCGAGGTTGAGAGCGATACGAGGACAAAAAGTGCAATAACGCGTTCAAATGGTTCAAATGGCTCTGAGCACTATGGGACTCAACTGCTGAGGTCATTAGTCCCCTAGAACTTAGAACTAGTTAAACCTAACTAACCTAAGGACATCACAAACATCCATGCCCGAGGCAGGATTCGAACCTGCGACCGTAGCGGTCTTGCGGTTCCAGACTGCAGCGCCTTTAACCGCACGGCCACTTCGGCCGGCGCAATAACACGTCCTCCCGAGAATGCGACTCTTGCAACTTCAACATCTGTGACTTGAAAGTCCTGACCAAACGTTCAGCGGCACCGTTTGACTGCGGCGAAATCGGCGCGGACGTCAGATGGTGAATACCATTGACCTTGCAGAATGACTGAAATTCGGCGGACATGAATTGTGGGCCATTGTCGGAAACAATAGTCTGTGGAAGACCTTCAATGCAAAAGATAGCGGATAACGCTAGGATGGTGGCAGACGACGTCGTGGAAGACATCCTGACAACAAAAGGAAAATTACTGAATGAATCTACCACAACCAACCATCGAGCATTCCAGAATGGACCAGCAAAATCGATGTATAATCGTTGCCAAAGGGAAGTGGCTTTTGGCCACGCAAAGAATTTCCGCGGTGGTGCGGACTGTTGTTCGGCACACGCCATGCAAGAAGAGCACATATTCGTAATCGCAGCATCGATTCCGAACCAAGTACAGTGCTGACGAGCAAGTTGCTTCGTGCGCACTATACCCCAATGTGCTTGGTGGAGAAGCCGTAAGACAGTGGACTGTAACGAACGTGGGACCACGACCCTGGACTGATCATTATCAGAACGCAACAGCAAACACCACGTCGAACAAAAAGTCTCTCCTTGTGAGCAAAAAATCGGCGAACCAACGGATCCTCGATCCGTGCCTGGACAAGGGCCATTGCGTAGCAACAAAACGCAAAACGGTAGCAAGGAAACGATTCGACCACGTCATCGGTTTCCGAATCAATGAACATGCAAGCAAGTTCGGAGGAATCGAATGCTCAATCCTCAGCAACAAGCAAACGGGACAACGCATCGGCGTTTCCGTGTTTAGCAGTGGACCGATACAAGATATCGTAGCGGTACTGCGAGATGAAAATAGACCAGCGAATGAATTTCTGCACTGTACGTGGAGGTACAGGCTTGGTCGGATGAAAAAGCGACGTCAAAGGTTTGTGGTCTGTGATGATGGTAAAGTGACGACTATACAAGAAATCATGAAACTTTGTAACACCAAATACGAGAGCCAATGCTTCTTTCTCGATCTGTGAACAATTTCTTTGCGCAGACGAGAGCAATTTGGACGCAAAGGCAATAGGGCGATCATGCGATCCATCTTTGTGTGCAAGCACAGCACCGATCCCGAAATCCGATGCATCCACCATCAACAAAAGGGGTTTCCGGGGATCGAATGGCGTAAGGCAAGTATTGGAAAGCAACGCCGATTTCAACTGGAGAAAGGTGCGTCCGCATTCCGTCGTCCAGACGAACGGAACACCTTTACGGCTTAAGCGATGAAGCGGTGCTGAAATGGAAGAGGCGTGGCGCACATAGCGATGATAATAATTGATTTTTCCCAGCACACTCTGTAGCTGCTTCAAATTCTGCGTCGAAGGCAAGTCTTGTATGGCACGGAGGTGCTCTGGACTGGGATGTATGCCTTGGGCATTGAGTACGTGTCCCAGATAGGGTAATTTACGAGCAAAAAACAGACATTTGTCCTTCCGCAAGCGAAGACCATTTTGTCGCAAGGCCTGAAATAATGTTCTGAGATTGGCTAAATGTTCTTCTTCCGTCTGTCCGGAGATCACTATATCGTCCAGATAGTTTGCTGCAGTAGGGACCGACGCACAAACAGTTTGCAAATATTGCTGGAACAATGCAGGGGCGGATGCACACCCGAATGGCAGTCGTTTGAATCGATACAAACCAAGAAACGTGTTAACCACCAAAACACGCTGGGATTCTTCGTCCTCTGGTATTTGCAAGTACGCATCTGCTAGGTCAAACTTCGAAAAATATTTACCCGGGCACAGTTTGTCAAAAAGATCTTCAGGGCGGGGTAAAGGAAAAGTGGCAGTCACTAGTTGTGGATTCACTGTCGCCTAGAAGTCCACGCAAAGTCTCAATTTTCCGGAAGGTTTTGGCAAAATTACTAACGGTGATGCCCAGAGAGAAGTCTGCACACTTTCAATCACACCTTGTGATTCCAAATCGTTTAATGTTCTTGCGACCTCATCACGCAATGCGTGGGGAACATTGCGCACTTTGAAGAATTTCGGTGCGCGTTTACTTTCAGTTCCAAATGTGCTTTATAGTTCTTAGCGCAACCGGGGCCCGGTGCAAAAATGTCTGCAAACTCTTCACATAGACGAGAAACACTGTCTGAAGGCACAGTCTGGTTCACTGATAGGACCTGATTGACTGGAGACAATTTAATCAACTGAAATAAATCTAAACCAAACAAGTTCACTGCAGAAGAAGAACTAAGGATGTAAAATGACACAAGTTTTGCTTGTCCCTTGTATGTTGCAAGAAGGCTGCACTGTCCTAACACAGGGAGCCCGTGACCTGAATATGTAGTTAGCTTAACATTTGCGGCACGCAACGGAGGTGAGGCCATCTTTTTGTACGTGTCGTGATTGATCAATGAAACTGCAGCTCTGGTATCGACCTGGAATGGTATCACTTTGCCGTTAATGTCCAAGTCCACAAAAAGTTTATTGTCCTGCTGACGACAAGAGCGACTGACTCGTGCAACGTGACAATGGTACAAAATCACTTGTGATTTGACGGGATTTCTGGCAATGTTGATGCACACTATTTGTGGGACGAGCACAGTCACTGTTAGAGAGAGTGGCACTGGGCAGACTGGAATGAACCACATGAATTTCCATGAGCGAAGGTTCACAAGCCGGAGTATCCTTGGTTCGATGCTGATTCCGGTGCGAAGCAAAGGGCCTGGAATGGTTTTGAGTGTCCGATCTGAGCTTTTTGTGGCAAACACTTTGAACATGTCCTCTTTTATTACAGAAAAAGCAAATAGCTTGGCATGACAGGCAATTCTCATGCGAATGTCTAGTAGCACACCGCGGGCATGATTTCACTGCATTTGCTTGCTTGCGTGGCACACGCGGCTGAGAGCCAGGCGGCTTTGGCGCAGCCGGGCGCGAGGACTGTTCACTGTTCTGTGCAGCTCGCCCGGCGAGCCGGTTAACCTGACACACTGTAACCTCCCCCCTCACTTATCGACCTTAATGACAATGAAAAATTAAACCGTGTGTACCTAATGGAAATTTGGGAAAAGCAATCGTCACCGAAGTTAATCTGTTGGTAAAGAGGGAGGAAAGGGTTACATCTAAATGAAAGGAAAAATGCAAATGAAACTGGTGGAAATTAATTTTGAAATGGGGTAAAGTTAATAAAGAATGTAAAGGTGCGGCCGTTACGTTAACAATTAACTAGCGGTAATTACATATTTGAGATTTGGGGGAAATCACGGTCGCCAGTCCTAAGGACAATTACTATAGTAACTGAAAAAGAAAGGTTATTAAACATATAATTAACACTAGAAGCGTGGCAACTGAAGGTTGACACGTGTAGTGTGAAAACTGAAAGTTAATTTAGCAAAAGAATTAATAAAACCGGAAAATCGAAAGTTAATTTAGTGACTGAAGTTAATAGTGAGCTTTCTTTCTGAAGCACATCGAAATCCAGTAAAATACGGTTAGTCTTGGACTACCTCAACAATCATTTCAAAAGCAACTTGACTCTACGCAATTTAGAAACAAGAGATTTAACTTTGAACTTGAATTAAATGATTCTGAACTATTAACAATAGTAAAATTTAGTACGTACCAAGCTGAGCTGCAGTCACAGGTAAGCTAAAATATGCTAACAAAACTCGCACTCTAAATTTGTGCTCGTGTAACCTAAATATTGTAGCCAGCTACTGAACTTTGAAATTAAAGCACTGAAATCTAATTATATTATTTTACTGCTGGCGTTTGAATTTCAACGACACTCGGGTTCATTTCGGAATAGGAAGGGACCCTGCTTGGCAATGCAATTGGGACAATGAGCAACAAAGGTTCATGCTAAGTTGCTGTAATTTTGCGAGGCAAATGGAACAATTTGAAAAGCTGAGGTCTGCCATACAGTTCTGAAACTTTACGTGCTTTTAGTCTTCCTTGTTGGTTGATTGAAGGTTTGAAGCCGTCGATCGAGGAGGTGGCGACAGTCACTCATTGTCGGCCGTCGCTGTTGCAGAAGCTGGATGTTGGCGCGCCTTCTTCTCGACACGGTCACCAGGCGAAACGGGCTCTTGATGTGCGCCAGCTAATGCTTCCCGTCCGCGACACCATGTCAGAAACTATCATCGCGAGTCGAGCGCAATTACATGCTGCCAAACCCCGAAAGCGCGGCAACTCGCGGGAGCGTCACACAACACCTGCTCCACTCGCTACTCCCGCCAGACTCTCACTGCCCGCGCTCCACGCGGCAGAGTTAACACTCCCAAAGATCCTACACACTTTGATTCTTCACACGACCCATCGATGTAATCGTTCGATAGCAGTTTTCCCTAGGCAAGACCCAGCGTAAAAATACAAATAATATTTACGAAACAAACCAATTATACATCGACATAAGTGCATAAATATATATATACAAACAGTAAAACAATTACAATACATAAAGAGACAGAAATGTCGTATCTTGAGGTAACAAAACAAGGAAAAAAATAGTAGTACAATAGATGAAAATAGGAGGATATGCATTTCCGGCGTTACAACACGGGTGGCGAAGTTTCATGATTCCTGAGCAAAGTCAAGTGTGTCCTGCCGACCCAATATGTCCATCACTTTTTGAAGGGAGGGATTGACTAGTTTCAAAATCTGTTCCCTTATACGAACATCAGAAACGTTCTGTGCAATAGCATCACATACCATAGTATCTGAATAAGGGAGTCCACATTCACACTCAGAAGCACAATCCCTAGTAAGGCCTTGCAAAGTTGCAACCCACTCCCTATTAGTCTGACCTGCCGTACGTTTTGTACGAAAAAAGGTATACCTTTTCGCAACTACATTGACTAATTCTTTGAAATGTGCATCTAATGCAGACAAAATTTCGTCGTAGGACAGAGTTGCTACGTCGCGACGGGGAAATAATGTAACTATCACACGGTACGTCTGGACGCTTACGGATGCTAACAAAAAAGGCTGCCGCTCATTACCTTGAATTCTGTAGGTGGCGAGATGGAATCCAAATTGGCGTAGCCACTCCATCCAGCTTTCCAGTGCAGCATCAAACGGACGAAAAGGTGGTGCAACAGCCTGTTGTGGCTGCGGTAGCGGTGGAACGGCGGCTGCCGCATCGTTTTGCTTTGCACGTTGACCCTGGATGAGCTGTCCAAGGGCATCTGCTGATTCTGTAAGCGATAAAATTCGGACAGTACATCTGGAGATTGTGGCGAAGCCATGACACAAGTAAATCAGGGCAATATCAATACGAGCGCAAAATTCACGTCGCCAACAGTTGTGGACTGGCAAGACAGCCAATCCACTATGACAGGTAGCCGAAAGGCACGCGTTTAAGCTCACGCAGGATGGCGTGAGGTCTGGAACAGGACAAGGTCTTTATAGTAGCAAAAATAGTACGTACCTTCTGGAATACTTAACTTTAATCCATAACTGGTGAACATCGGTCTGACGGTACATGCATCATAGGATAAATAGCAAATGATAATGGCGCCTTGCTAGGTCGTAGCAAATGACGTAGCTGAAGACTATGCTAACTATCGTCTCGGCTAATGAGAGAGTAATTTGTCAGTGAACCATCGCTAGCAAAGTCGGCTGTACAACTGGGGCGAGTGCTAGGAAGTGTCTTTAGACCTGGCGTGTGGCGGCGCTCGGTCTGCAATCACTGATAGTGGCGACACGCGGGTCCGACTTATACTACCGGACCGCGGCCGATTTAAAGGCTACCACCTAGCAAGTGTGGTGTCTGGCGGTGACACCACATTACGTAATTTTAATTCTGAAGTTTATCGTCGATCCTAGGACTGAAACCGATACTCTGTTTTACATTAAGAATATAACGTTTAAAATTTACTTATCAGCGCAGAATATTAATATACAGTATATAGATCAGGAATCTAATCCCACTGCCTTTAATTTTATTATCACGGATGACACTGAGACAGTAAATAACAAGAGGAATAACAAAACTCTCACAATCAATATAGAGAATTCAGGTGTCCAGTGTATTCAAAAAATTGCTATAAAAGGAAAAATTGCTTTCACTGACTCCTTCATGCTTACGTTTTCTTAGTCAGATAATGTTTGAAACTAGGACTAGCTAGGCAAAACATTATTCCATAAATTGTAAAACAGGAGGTAGAAGAGCAACATAAATAAATTACGATGACAACAAACGTTTTTCAAGTAGACTGATCACTGTAGGCATCCAGAGATTTTATCGTGTGTTACATGCGTAGCAAAATAGAGCATCCTCGTTGTCCTTGTGACGAATTACACGACTAATTCGCAACATAAATGTTAATATAAGCAGCAATTTCTGTTCGAAAGTGTTTCCTAGACCAAATAACATACATTTCGTACGGCTTCAGTGCGAATCAGGCAGGAAAGGTAATTTAAAGGAGATAAAAATATCAGGTAGATTCTTCACTTCGAGACCACATTTTTTTTAATACTTCTTTTTTTCCTCCCTCCCTCAAAATTATTTATGAATGTTTCATTTTATTTATGTTGAAATAATTCGTCAATTAACTTTCTGTGTAATTAATGGATTTAAAAAAATTATAAACGAATGCGAAAATAACGTGAGATATTTTTGAACCTCCTTACAACCTGTAAAGTTGCAAAGACATTTACAAATATTTCACATCAGTTTCCCATTCGTTTATTTTATTTTAAATTCTTTCATTAGACAGTTAATTAACCGACGAATAACGACAACATTGTTTCCACGAATATTGGAATAAACATTCGAGAATAATTCAGAGAGTGAGGGGGGGAAAAAGGGAACAACCGGGTTTCGAGCTCGCAGCGCAAAGTTCTAAAGTCGCGACAGTAGCTGCGGAGCCACAGCTTCAATTGAATCCTTACACGCTAAATGATGTCTACACAATACCAACAGAGCATTGAAAACTTTGACCGTGGTTTCCTCAGAAACGGTCGAGTGTATGCAAATAAGTCGAAATACGTGTTCGCTTATTTTGTCCCCTCTTTCACTGAGCGAAGTTTCAGCAATATCAGGGTACAACACTTGGCGGGTCCCTTCGTAAGTGGCGTGCGTTGCGATTCAGTAGACAGAATGCGTCCTCTTTCCTCAACTACTCATTGACATGTTTGGAAACTTTCGTTCTTGTAGTGGCAGTTTGTAGTATGAGGGCTGGTTTTCCTGATAACGAGCTACTAATGGACTTTACTCCTAATTTACGTTACTGTGTAGTAGACTTACTGCAACGACTTGAACCGGAAGTGTTTGTTTATTTGGATAGTCCGCTTATTAATTGCCATATTTCGCTATAATATAGTTTATATGACCACTGCAACTTGGTAACATGAGTAACTATTTAATAATCTAAACAGTTGCGTGTGGTCTACGAGGAGTGTACTCTGTTGAATGAGGAATACATTAAACACGAAAGCTGCATCCAGTAACAATAATTAACTTTCGGTTACATGACAAAGCACAAGTCGAAATACTTTCAATTCATCTCAGTACCCAGTGAAACTTAAAGTGGAACGATCACAAACATACTTTTGTGGGGAAGGCAAACAAAAAACTGCATTTTATTGGCCGCACAATAAGAATACGCAATAGGTCTACTGAAAACACTGCCTGCAGTACGTTTGTCCGTCCACTGCTGTAGTATTCCTGTGTGTTATGGGATCCTTGATAGACGTGATTGACGGTGCATGCAAAAAACGTCCAAGGAACAGTAGCACGTTTTGTAATGTCACGAAATAGCTGAGAGAGAGTCCCAGGTTTAATAAGCAAGTTGGGGTAACATTCATGAAAACAAAAGCGGTTTTCGTTGCCGCCGGATCTTTTCACGAAATTTCAATCACCAACATCTGCACCGAATGCCAATACATTATTTGCTCGGTAACTTACACAGGAGGAATTGACCATAGTAATAATGTAATTCAGGGCTCGTAAGAATAGATTTAAGTAGTCCTTTTTCCCGCACGCTGTTAAAGAGTGGGACGGTAGAGAAATAGTCCGAAGGTGGTTCGATGAACCCTCTACCAGGCAAGTAAGTCAGGATTTCAGAGAAATCCTGTAGATGTAGTCATGTATGTGTAACAACGAAATTATGTTGTAATTGCGACATGTGAGTTAGATTTGACCATCGAAGTTGTTTGCTGTTTATTTATGTTTTGTTCACTATTTTCAGCCATAGACAAACACCTTGGTGCATTAAATTGATATTGAAATAAAATGCCATGCATGGACCAATAACAAGAAATTTTTAACTACTTGTTATAATACTGCAGTATCTGCCAGCGTCTTCAGATGTGGATATCGCATACGACGTTCCTAGGGTGTTTATAAGTGGATTTTGCAGACGACTTCGAACATAATTTGTATGTAGCTTCGTATATATTATCATTATACCTGAGGTGAAAAGTGTTTCACTGTGTGCGGCGGCCGAGCTGTTCTAGGGGCTTCAGTCACGAACCGCGCAACTGCTTCAGTCGCAGGTTGGAATCCTACCTTTGGCATGGATGTTAGTGATGTCCTTAGGTTAGTCAGGTTTAAGTAGTTATTGGTCTAGGGGACTGATTACCTAAGCAGTTTGGTCGCATAGTAGTTAGAGTAATTTTTTGCCCTTTCGCGTAAATTTTCTTTACATAAACGACCGTATCTTTAGATTGCGTTGACACAGAAGCTCACTTTTTTACACCAGTAAGAGACCGTATACCACAGGAAGTGCTATACATTTCCGCTTAATATGTCTACCCGTACTCGAAGTGAACGGGTTTTAAGGGTTGGGTAGACAGATAGACGGTCAAGAACGTGAGACTTGTAGGGTTCCATTTTTACCGATTTTGGTGACGAAATCCTAGCAACGAAAATAGCTACGACAGTTACTTATGATGTAGGCCGCATAAATTATTCCTTCTAATCTTTATGCAATATTTTCTACCTGCAGTCGTTACATCAGCATATTCATCGTAGCTACGCTTTCGATCAAATAACGTTCACAGGAATGCAAATAAATCGCATTTTCCTATACACGTGGTAATTCAGATCCCAGTATTAATACCATAGCGGTTTAGAAGTGCGAGCATAGCCATAGACTAACACCTTGGTGCATTAAATTGATATTGAAATAAAATGCCATGCATGGACCAATAACAATAAATTCTTAACTACTTCTTATAATACTGCCGTATCTGCCAGCGTCTTCAGAAGTGGATATCGCATACGACGTTCCTAGGGTGTTTATAAGTGGATTTTGCAGACGACTTCGAACAAAATTTGTATGTAGCTTCGTAAAAGTTCCTTGATCAAACGATCTGAGTTGCTGACGAATACAGTTTATCCTCAGTAGACAGTATATATTGTCATTATACATAAGGTGAAAAGTGTTTCACTGTGTGCGGTGGCCGAGCGGTTCTAGGGGCTTCAGTCACGAACCGCGCGGCTGCTTCAGTCGCAGGTTGGAATCCTACCTTGGGCATGGATGTTAATGATGTCCTTAGGTTAGTTAGGTTTAACTAGTTCTAAGTTCTAGGGGACTAATGACCTTAGCAGTTGAGTCCCGTAGTGCTCAGAGCCATTTGAACCATTTTATTAATACCACAGCGAGCATTCCCATTGCTAGCTAGCTTAAGAAACACTTCGGCTAATGATCATTTTCTGGCTGTGGCGAGTCTAATGGAGAATTCGAAATATTGTAGAATACGTTTGGCAGCTACGTTGCCGTTTATTTCCTGGGGTGGTGCAGAATTGTCCTACTAAGTTCACTCGCTAATAACATTATTTTGTTATTTCGATGTACATCCCGAATGAGTGTCATATAAGCGGGTTTTGAGTCCAGAAAGCTCTATGCAACAGAAACTGCAGATCATGTTGTCATTTTCACTGCGAAATTGCCGGCTTATTAGTGTCTGGGGTAATAATAGAGGGTTGATTTCCTGGGTTGTCTACTAGCGTAGTGAAAGGTGTTTGCTACTGCAAGGATGGTCTGGTTTGTTTTCGGTTCTAATCTCGATGGAGGCATGTAGACTATCAGCATAGAAATTAAGTCATTTTAAGAGATTCTCGCGCCCCCAATACGTTTGTTGCTACCTTTAATCTGTACCGGCGCCCTGTGGGTGTCAATATGAAACTGTTGTAGAATACTTGGTAATGCCTATTTTTTCCGCTTCTGTCAATAACTGAACTGACTTAACTGTGGCACTGAATGATTTGTAACTGAATTTCGTTTTGAATCTTCACCCATTGCTAAATTTGCACACTTTCGTGGTAGGTCATCGATGGTAATCCGGTATGACTGGTTTGAACGTTGACACAGACCGTTTCGTGGCCGAATGCGCATAATATTTTGCTAATTCGTAACTATCTGGGGTATTTTGTCTTACTAAAACAGTTATGTTATCTCGGTAAGCTGAAATTCATTTTTATTAGTACAGTTCATGCTAATTAGCGTTTCTTATTTCATTTATATCTTATATTTACTTGTTGTGTTTAACGTACTAGTCAGTATTAATACAGCCTTACACATGATTGAAAACTGTGGTGTCACCGCCAGACACCACACTTGCTAGATGGTAGCCTTTAAATCGGCCGCGGTCCGTTAGTATACGTCGGACCCGCGTGTCGCCACTATCAGTGATTGCAGACTGAGCGTCGCCACACGGCAGGTCTAGAGAGACTTCCTAGCACTCGCCCGAGTTGTACGGCAGACTTTGCTAGCGATGGTTCACTGACAAAATACGCTCTCATTTGCCGAGACGATAGTTAGCATAGTCTTCAGCTACGTCATTTGCTACGACCTAGCAAGGCGCCATTATCATTTGCTGTTTATCTTGTGATGCATGTACCGTTAAGAGCGATGTTCACCATTTATGGATTAAAGTTAAGTATTCCACAGCTACGTCCTTTTTTTTTGCTAGTCTCATATCCTTGACCTGTTCCAGACCTCACGCCAGCCTGCGTGAGGTAAAACGCGTGCCTTTCGAGTCCGCAGCTCGTGGTCGTACGGTAGCGTTCTCGGTTCCCGCGACCGGGTTCCCGGGTTCGATTCCCGGCGGGGTCAGGGATTTTCCCTGTCTCGTGGTGACTGGGTGTTGTGTGAATTCCTTAGGTTAGTTAGATTTAAGTAGTTCTAAGTTCCAGGTGACTGATGACCATAGATGTTAAGTCCCATAGTGCTCAGAGCAATTTTTTGCCTTTCTTCTTCCTCTCATAGTGTGTTGGCTGTCTTGCCAATCCACAACATTTGGCGACGAGGCCAATTCGCGTTCGTAACTATACTGCCCTGATTCACTTGTGTAATGGCTTCGCCACAATCTCCAGATGTACTGTCCGAATTTTATCGCTTACAGAATCAGCAGACGCAGGCTTTACTGGATACCCATGGACAGCTCGTCCAGGGTAAACATGCAATGCAAAACGATGCGGCAGCCACCGCTCCACCACTCACGCAGCCACAACTCGCAGTTGCACCAGCTTTTCGTCCTTTTGATGCTGCACTGGAAAGCTGGACGGAGTGGTCACGCCAATTTGGATTCCGTTTCGCCGCCTACAGAATTCAAGGTAACGAGCGGCAGCCTTTCTTGTTGTCCTCCGTAGGAGTGACCACGTACCATGTGATAGTCAAATTATTTCCCTGACGCGACGTAGCAACTCTGTCCTACGACGAAATTTTGTCTGCATTAGATGCATATTTCAAAGAATCAGTCAGTTTAGTTGCGAAAAGGTATACCTTCTTTCGTACAAAACCTATGGCAGGTCATACTAATCGGGAGTGGGTTGCAACCTTGCAAGGCCTTACTAGGGATTGTGGTTTTGAGTGTGAATGTGGACTCCCTTATTCAGATACTATGGTGCATGATGCAATTGCACAGAACGTTTCTGATGTTCGTATAAGGGAACAGATTTTGAAACTAGTCAATCTCTCCCTTCAACAAGTGATGGACATATTGGATCGGCAGGACACACTTGACTTTGCTCAGGAATCATTTGAAACTTCGCCACTCGTGTGTCAGGTTAAGCGGCCCGCCGGGCGAGCTGCATGGAACAGTAAACAGTCCTCGCGCCCGGCCGCGCCAAAGCCGCCTGGCTTTCAGCTGCGTGTGCCACGCAAGCAAGCAAATGCAGTGAAATCATGCCCGTGGTGTGCTACTAGACATTTGCGTGAGAATTGCCCGTCACGCCAAGCTATTTGCTTTTTCTGCAATAAAAAAGGACATATTCAAAGTGTTTGTCAGAAAAAGCTCAGCTCGGAAGCTCAGAACCATTCCAGGCCCTTTGCTTCACGCTGGAATCGGAATCGAACCATGGAAATTCATATAGTTCATGCCACTCCGCCCAGTGCCACTCTCTCTAACAGTGACTGTGTTTGTCCCACAAATAGTGTGTGTCGACATCGCCGGCACTCCCGTCAAGTCGCAAGTGATTTTGTACCAGTGTCAGTTCATGTTGCACGAGACAGTGGCTCTTGTCGTCAGCAGGACAAAAAACTTTTTGTAGATTTGGACTTTAACGGTAAAGTGATACCGTTCCAGCTCGATACCGGAGCTGCAGTTTCACTGATCAATCAAGACACGTACAAACAGCTGGGCACACCTCCGTTGCATGCCGCAAATGTTAAGCTCAGTAGCTATTCAGGACAAGAGATCCCTGTGTTAGGACAGTGCAGCCTTCTGGCAACATACAAGGAACAAACAAAGCTTGTGTCATTTTACGTCCTTTGTTCTTCTTCTGCAGTGAACTTGTTTGGTTTAGATTTATTTCAGTTGTTTAAATTGTCTATAGTCAATCCGGTCATATCAGTGAACCAGACGGTGCCTTCAGCCAGTGTTTCTCGTCTATGTTACGAATTTGCAGACATTTTTGCACCGGGCCTTGGTTGCGCTAAGAACTATAAAGCGCATTTGGAATTGAAAGTCAACGCCCAACCCAAATTTTTCAGAGCGCGCAAAAACATTACACGATTTGGAATCACAAGGTGTAATTGAACGTGTACAGGCTTCTCTCTGGCATCACGCTTAGTAATTTTCTCAAACCCTCCAGGAAAATTGAGACTTTGCGTGGACTTCAAAGCAACAGTGAATCCACAACTAGTGACTGCAACTTTTCCTTTACCCCGCCCGGAAGATCTTTTTGACAAACTGTGCCCGGGTAAATATTTTTCGAAGTTGGACCTAGCAGATGCGTACTTGCAAATACCGGTGGACGAAGAATCCCAGCGTGTTTTGGTGGTTAACACGCATCTTGGTTTGTATCGATTCAAACGACTGCCATTCGGGTGTGCATCCGCCCCTGCATTGTTTCAGCAATATCTACAAACTGTTTGTTCGTCGGTCCCTACTGCAGCAAACTATCTGGACGATATTGTGATCTCCAGAAAGATGGAAGAAGAACATTTAGCCAATCTCAGAACATTATTTCAGGGCTTGCGACAAAATGGTCTTCGCTTGCGGAAGGACAAATGTGTGTTTTTTGCTCATGACTTACCTTATCTGGGACATGTACTCAATGCCCAAGGCATACATCACAGTCCAGAGCACTTCCTTGCCATACAAGACGTGCCTTCGCCGCAGAATTTGAAGCAGCTACAGAGTGTGCTGGGAAAAATAAATTACTATCATAAATATATCCCACACGCCTCTTCCATTTCAGCTCCGCTTCAGCGCTTACGCCGTAAAGATGTTCCGTTCGTCTGGACGACGGACTGCGAACGCACCTTTCGCCAGTTGAAATCGGCGTTGATTTCCAATACTTGCCTTACGCCATTCGATTCCCGGAAACCCCTTTTGTTGATGGTGGATGCATCTGGTTTCGGGATCGGTTCTGTGCTTGCGCACAAAGACGGTTCGCACGATCGCCCTATTGCCTTTGCGTCCAAATTGCTCTCGTCGCCGCAAAGACATTATTCACAGATCGAGAAAGAAGCATTGGCTCTCGTATTTGGTGTTAAAAAGTTTCATGATTTCTTGTATGGTCGTCACTTTACCATCATCAGAGACCACAAACCTTTGACATCGCTTTTTTTATCCGACCAAGCCTGTACCTCCACGTACAGCGCAGAAATTCATTCGCTGGTCTATTTTCCTCTCGCAGTACCGCTACGATATCTTGTATCGGTTCACTGCTAAGCACGGTACGCCGATGCGTTGTCCCGTTTGCCTGTTGCTGAGGATTGAGCATTCGATTCCTCTGAACTTGCTTGCATGTTCATTGATTCGCAAACCGATGACGTGGTCGATTTTTACCATCATCACAGACCACAAACCTTTGACATCGCTTTTTTTATCCGACCAAGCCTGTACCTCCACGTACAGCGCAGAAATTCATTCGCTGGTCTATTTTCCTCTCGCAGTACCGCTACGATATCTTGTATCGGTTCACTGCTAAGCACGGTCCGCCGATGCGTTGTCCCGTTTGCCTGTTGCTGAGGATTGAGCATTCGATTCCTCTGAACTTGCTTGCATGTTCATTGATTCGGAAACCGATGACGTGGTCGAATCGTTTCCGATTGATTTTCGTCGTGTAGCTACAGCCACGGCTGCAGACCCTGTGCTTGCTTCCGTTCTGCGTTTTGTTGCTACGCAATGGCCCTTGTCAAAGTCACAGATCGGGAATCCGTTGGTTCGCCGATTTTTTGCTCACAAGGAGAGACTTTTTGTTCGACGTGGTGTTTGCTGTTGCGTTCTGATAATGATCAGTCCAGGGTCGTGGTCCCACGTTCGTTACAGTTCTATGTCTTACGGCTTCTCCACGAAGCCACTTGCTCGTCAGCACTGTACTTGGTTCGGAATCGATGCTGCGATTACGAAAATGTGCTCTTCTTGTATGGTGTGTGCCGCACAACAATCAGCACCACCGCGAAAATTCTTTGCATGGCCAAAAGCCACTTCCCCTTGGCAACACTTACACATCGATTTTGCTGGTCCATTCTGGAATGCTCGATGGTTGGTTGTGGTAGATTCATTCAGTAATTTTCCTTTTGTTGTCCGGAAGTCTTCCACGACGTCATCTGCCACCATCCAAGCGTTATCCGCTATCTTTTGCATTGAAGGTCTTCCACAGACTATTGTTTCCGACAATGGCCCACAATTCATGTCCGCAGAATTTCAGTCATTCTGCAAGG
Source organism: Schistocerca serialis cubense (assembly GCF_023864345.2). NCBI lineage: Eukaryota > Metazoa > Arthropoda > Insecta > Orthoptera > Acrididae > Schistocerca > Schistocerca serialis. The sequence continues at coordinate 18,169,439 of NC_064646.1, forward strand.
CCAATGGTATTCAACTTCTGACGTCCGCGCCGTTTCCGCCACAGTCAAACGGTGACGCTGAACGTTTGGTCAGGACTTTCAAGTCACAGATGTTGAAGTTGAAAGAGTCGCATTCTCGGAGGATGCGTTGTTGCTCTTTTTGTCTTCGTATCGCTCTCAGCCCCGACATGGTCGCTCGCCGGCTCAGTTGCTCCACAGTCGTCCTCATCGAACCTTGATGTCTTTGCTACATCCGCCACATCAGGTTCTTGTGCAGCGGCAGACGCCTGCTTTTGCCCCAGGCGGCGTTGTATACTATCGCAACTATCGTGGTTCACGGCGTTGGCTTCGCAGGACGCATTCTTCGCTGCCTCGACCGCGCTATGTATCTGGTCTTGGGGGCCTCTGGTGAGGTGCGTCGGCATCTCAATCAGCTGTGCCTCTGTCATCGCACGGGTTCTGCCGCTCCGCGTCTGCTTTCAGCGACGGTGCCGTCCGGTCAGCGCCCTGGGGACCCATCTACTGGCTCGCCTCAGCCCCAGGTGTTACCGACGCTGCCTTCCATTTTGCCCCATGGCGACGCGCTGCCAACACCACCGCCGCCTGTTCTCCCGCCGGCGACGCCCGCAGTGGACTCGTCGCTGCAACCGCCGGGCGCCTCCCTGGGTCACGCGCCGCCGATCGCTTCCCGTGACCCGTTGTCCTCCGACATGGAACTCTAGCCCGCTCCGTACCATAAGTCGTCTTCGCCCGTCGGGTGCCCTGGCCCGATGGAGGTCGACCCTTCGGCCCCTCCTGTCTCCCTACGGGCGCATACACCGCATGTTGGCGTGCACCCTGGAGCGGGTTTTCAGGCGTTTCCTAGCTCCCCTCGGTCCGAATGGCAGGGTGCGGGTGGCACAGTCTCGCCTGCTGTTAGGCTCCCCATCTCGTCCCATACGTCAACATGGGGTCCTCTCCACAGCGGGCGGAAGCCTTATGCCACAACCGTCCACCGATTTGCGGGGGAGGAATGTGGTGTCACCGCCAGACACCACACTTGCTAGGTGGTAGCCTTTAAATCGGCCGCGGTCCGTTAGTATACGTCGGACCCGCGTGTCGCCACTATCAGTGATTGCAGACCGAGCGCCGCCACACGGCAGGTCTAGAGAGACCTCCTAGCACTCGCTCCAGTTGTACTGCCGACTTTGCTAGCGATGGTTCACTGTCAAAATACGCTCTCATTTGCCGAGACGATAGTTAGCATAGTCTTCAGCTACGTCATTTGCTACGACCTAGCAAGGCGCCATTACCAGTTACTATTGATGCTGTAAAACATGTACCGTCAAGACGCGATGTTCACCATTTATGGATTAAAGTTAAGTATTCCACAGCAACGTCCTTTTTTGCTTGTCTCATTTCCTTGACCTGTTCCAGAAACATCCGGCTGGATTCCCGAATATCCAAGATGTCAACAGATCGCCGGGAAAGCATGAAGAATTACAGTCTACAAGATGATCGTGGATTAGCATGATATATTATTTGTATAGCATTACATATGAATCAAGATTTTCCTTCTTAAAGAACCTTATTCCAGATGACATTGTGAATGAAAACGTGTAAAATGTAACAATTTCTTTCGTTTGATTTACCTCCAGACAGCTAAAAAGATCAGAATAGCTAAGTGACAGAATGTCGCTAGTTGGTAGGGGAAGTAGGTGTTCAGTCTGCTTACAGTATTACTTACGACGTAAGTGGGGTCTTCACGCACTTTATTTGGTACAGGAACCAGAATATCGTGAAAGTTACAAGACAAACATTTAACCAAAACCTATGTTGTGCGGTGGGGGAGGGGGGGGGGGGGTGGGGGTGGATATCTCTTCTGATCAGCACGTTGCAAGGCATTCCTAAATATGCTCAATAATTCATCATGCTTTCCCGGCGATCTGTTGACATCTTGGATATTAGGGAATCCAGCCGGATGTTCGCGTCGTTCTCGTACGATATTTCAACAGCGTGCCTCGCTGTTGAAATATCGTGCGAGAACGACGCGAACATCCGGCTGGATTCCCGAATATCCAAGATGCTCAATAATGTTCCTTTCTGGTGAGTTCGGTAGCCAGCGGACGTGTTTAAACTCAGAATGGTGTTTCTGGAGCCACTCTGGACGTTTGATATGTCGCATTGTCATGCTGGAATTGCCCAAGTTCGTCGGATTCTCTTCAGTCGTCGTTTGTCTCGATCTTGCAGGATATTTTTCCTGCTCCAGCGATGTCGAAGGTTTGATGTTTTGCTGGTTCCTGAATTCCACGGTACACTCGGGAAATGGTTTACAGGAAAATCCCCACTTCATCGCTACCTTGGAGATGCTGTGTCCCATTGCTCGTGTCCCGACTATAACACCACGTTCAAAATCACTTAAACCTTGATAACCTGCCATTCTATCTTAATAACATGCCATTGTAGCAGCCTAACCTATTTAACAACAGCAGCAGACACTTGTCTAATATGGGCGTTGCCGACAGCAGCGCCTTATTCTGTTTCCATGTATCTGTATTCGAAAACGCATACCTATACTAGTTTCTTTGGCGCTTCACTGTATAATAATGAGACCACAGCAGGCCATGATCATATTCAGTCTTTCATTATCGTTACTTGTTCATTCCGTGTTTCAGTATTAACCTTTCGCCACTCCTGAGTGGCTGAGATGATACGGCTAATATCGGCTTTGTTTCCGGTCGTGACACTGACCCATTTTTGGGACATTTTTCACGGGCTTAACTATTTCCTTTCGCTTTCCGTAGTGACATTGTCTTGTTAACTAGATTTTTTTGAGCTATATGTATTTCGTATAGTATATACACTCCTGGAAATTGAAATAAGAACACCGTGAATTCATTGTCCCAGGAAGGGGAAACTTTATTGACACATTCCTGGGGTCAGATACATCACATGATCACACTGACAGAACCACAGGCACATAGACACAGGCAACAGAGCATGCACAATGTCGGCACTAGTACAGTGTATATCCACCTTTCGCAGCAATGCAGGCTGCTATTCTCCCATGGAGACGATCGTAGAGATGCTGGATGTAGTCCTGTGGAACGGCTTGCCATGCCATTTCCACCTGGCGCCTCAGTTGGACCAGCGTTCGTGCTGGACGTGCAGACCGCGTGAGACGACGCTTCATCCAGTCCCAAACATGCTCAATGGGGGACAGATCCGGAGATCTTGCTGGCCAGGGTAGTTGACTTACACCTTCTAGAGCACGTTGGGTGGCACGGGATACATGCGGACGTGCATTGTCCTGTTGGAACAGCAAGTTCCCTTGCCGGTCTAGGAATGGTAGAACGATGGGTCCGATGACGGTTTGGATGTACCGTGCACTATTTAGTGTCCCCTCGACGATCACCAGTGGTGTACGGCCAGTGTAGGAGATCGCTCCCCACACCATGATGCCGGGTGTTGGCCCTGTGTGCCTCGGTCGTATGCAGTCCTGATTGTGGCGCTCACCGGCACGGCGCCAAACACGCATACGACCATCATTGGCACCAAGGCAGAAGCGACTCTCATCGCTGAAGACGACACGTCTCCATTCGTCCCTCCATTCACGCCTGTCGCGACACCACTGGAGGGGGGCTGCACGATGTTGGGGCGTGAGCGGAAGACGGCCTAACGGTGTGCGGGACCGTAGCCCAGCTTCATGGAGGCGGTTGCGAATGGTTCTCGCCGATACCCCAGGAGCAACAGTGTCCCTAATTTGCTGGGAAGTGGCGGTGCGGTCCCCTACGGCACTGCGTAGGATCCTACGGTCTTGGCGTGCATCCGTGCGTCGCTGCGGTCCGGTCCCAGGTCGACGGGCACGTGCACCTTCCGCCGACCACTGGCGACAACATCGATGTACTGTGGAGACCTCACGCGCCACGTGTTGAGCAATTCGGCGGTACGTCCACCCGGCCTCCCGCATGCCCACTATACGCCCTCGCTCAAAGTCCGTCAACTGCACATACGGTTCACGTCCACGCTGTCGCGTCATGCTACCAGTGTTAAAGACTGCGATGGAGCTCCGTATGCCACGGCAAACTGGCTGACACTGACGGCGGCGGTGCACAATTGCTGCGCAGCTAGCGCCATTCGACGGCCAACACCGCGGTTCCTGGTGTGTCCGCTGTGCCGTGCGTGTGATCATTGCTTGTACAGCTCTCTCGCAGTGTCCGGAGCAAGTATGGTGGGTCTGACACACCGGTGTCAATGTGTTCTTTTTTCCATTTCCAGGAGTGTAGTATATGGTATATGTAGAGACAGCACTCTTTTCTTCTTAGGTAAAGGTGCCACAATTTCATTAATGATCTTTATCGGTGCTGGCTGTTCGGTTGCGAGACTCAGCGTAATGTCTGCGTCATTCCCGATATTTTCTAGTTTTGTTTGCATTGGTTAAGGTGATTGTAGTAAGGACATCTTCAGTTTCAGATTGTAAACACAGTCTTTTTTCTACATGAGGTGTTACGTTCTGGGACACTACTATTTGTTTTTGTTTCATATGAGCAAAATGTTTTATCAGACTTGGTTGAGCTTCAGCAGGTGTATGCACTGACTGGATTTACCTCTATGACAGGGCCGTCACGTAAGATCTAGTGGCAGGTTTGCTCTGAGAACCTCCTACTGTGCTGATTCGCTGTAACTGATTAGGTACATGCAGCTGATCACACTTTGCCCCCAGATGACCCGTGTGACCGCATAATGCGCCTGTTCGCGGCGGCTCGTCATACGTGACGAGAGCGCGATGCCCCATAACATTATTTCGCAGTATCGGCTTACAGGGGTCTAACCCCGATATGAACGTTAATGCGAGCGTTAGTACTCCAGTGCTCCTGTCGAACTACAAACACTTCACCACAGTTTTGCAGCACCGTTTGGATCAGCTGGAGTTTCAAAAGGTAAGTTTTAAACACACATAGTTTGTAAACCTAATACGGCACGGGACACAGTTCCTTTGATCACCACTACCAAAGATATCTTAAAATGTACCTACCTTTTGTATGATCTAGGAATATTTCACACGTGGTTTTCGAATTTATTTTTGTGAATACCGCATTTTACAAGGTACAAAATTGTAATCCCTATACATCTTCAGGGGTGAAACCGATAGTCGTTGCAATCCCGTACGTATCTCACTAATTACCGGTTTAGTACTACGAAAGTCAGATGCAAACCTCAATAAATTCCTTGGAATGTGAAAGAAGAGGACAAAAATATGGAAACACAGTGAGATATGCATGTAAAATCAGATGCCTTCAAGTTCACTAGGAATGGCACCCCTGCAGTGTCCTCATTACGTTCTGTGTCTTTGTGAGTGGTTTGTGACGGAACTCAGTGCATCCGAACGTCAGCAAGTTGTTGATACTTGTGTGCCCCATGTTACTCTGCAGTGTCCCATTACTGCCAAGTCAGCAATAAGGCTGATCAGGTCCATTCCATGGTACAATGTCTGTTCCCTCATGATGAGGATGAGTTCCCAGACAACAAGGCCCCTGCTCACAAAGCTTGCATCAATCAGAACTGGTTTAGAGACCACGAGGACCAACTGCCACATCTGCCCATAACAACGTAGTCACCAGAGCTCAATATTATTGAGCCTTTGTGGTCTACTTTGGAGATAGGATGAGTGATCGCTATACACCTCCGTCATGTTATCTGACCTTGCCATTATTTCGCAGGGTGCATGGTACAAGATTCCCTTAAACCCATGCAGGACGTGTAGTTATCCATTGACAGACTACAGGAAGCTGTTTAGAATGGCAATAGTTTTCCTGGCGGTATCAGGAAGTGTGTTCGGTCTTTCTGTATACTTGTCCACCCCTTCCCCCTCTATCCATCTCTTTATGACTCCATGGTTAGTTGAAGAACGTTACTTGCGAGCTGTTGTCTTCAGTCACCAGTATGTACGCTTCCTCCTGCCGACTGTTAAGTACTGAGCCTGGTGCAAACGGTGTGCACAGCGCCGATGCTTCCGCGTCGGCCACTGACTATGATAGAGGGTAAAAGTACTGTAACAGGTTATATCCTAAGTTTATATTTTGTGGGTAGTTTAATCAATTGAGCTGATGGATGTACACGGAGCTAGTAAAGGCCACACAGCATTAAAAATTGTTGCAGAATGTTTGGCATAAGTTGAAACATAGTGGGGTCAGTAAACTGCTCAACGATGGTTCAATTCATGTCTGTAAAGAAGGAAACAGAAGACTGTGCTTTGTTGACAAAAGAACAGTGAAGAGATTTGAATCTGACTGGCACAAGGAAGGGATTTGAATCTGTTTGGCATAATGTATAGTGGAGGGTGCCACTGAGCTCTGTCCTGCATCCGTTTCATCTCTTATTACATATGAACAATCTAATACTGAACATGAAAGAGTGTTCAAAAATTTTCTCTTTGGAGATGACAGAAGTGTTGTTATGAACAACGTACGATGGAATGTATGTTATCTAGCTGGAAAGGTAGTTCGTAGCATCAGGACGTGGCCGTCACATGCGAAGTTAACAGTTAACTACAACGAAACGCATTGCATGCAGCTTCTGACACCGACCTCTTTCAAAATGTAATTTTACTGTCCTGACGTAGTCACAAAGTTAGCGAGTAGACCAATTTAAATTATAGGAACTGCGGTACTTGAAAAGCTTTCATGGAAGTATCACGTCCAAGTTCTTGTTGCAGAAACTGAATACTGTTTTTTTTCTGAATCATTTCCATTGTATAGATTCTGGAATGCGAGGGCTTGTTTACTTTCCTCATTTTTGCTTGTATATTGGTGTAGAGATGGTTCTAGACGATTGGTGAGTGATTTTAAGGAGTGTCAAATAACTGGCTTTGCAAACAAACCAACATAAGGCGTACGGTACACATGAAATGAAGGAAACGCTGTAGAAGGTTGATGCTGGAAACAGAAAACACAAATACAGTTTTATGTAAATGTTTTATTGAACACTTGCGTTACAAATAACTCCATGAAATATTCCTAATCTAATGAGTATTGCTGCATTATCACAGATTTGTACATAACACACATCATATTTCATGATAATGTAACGCCTTGTACAATCGATACTTTACATGAAGGGAACATCCTACTTTTTTATATTTTTGTGCATTTGCTCCAAGTTTTGTTTAATAAAATGTAACAAAAATTCACAGCGATATTTATAAAAGAACTTAACTCTTTGTTTCTTCTATATTTTTTTCGGCGACCGAATCGTGTTTCATACGACGCGCCGTTTTGTTGTTACATGAACACATTGTTAATACATAAATGTCGTCACAAGTCCGTGTACTTTGCTAGTGTCGTCAGTAAGTGGTTCTCGTAGTCATACGGTAGTCCGAAAAACATTGCTAGGTCGTCATACTACAACAGGATCAGTCTCAATACAAAAACAAGATTCATACAATCCCTCACACATTACCACTTCAAAAATTCTTGTTACACGTTATGGATCTCGTAAATCTTAAATGCTGTGCAAAGAACGGAACCTCTAATCTAAGGTTCTGTTAAAATAAATGACTATGCAACTCCTTCGAATGGGACATCTACAAAACACTAATTCAAACACCTAAGTCTCAATGTAAAACCATTCAAACTCAGTGTTATTATAGCCTAGCTGCTGTAAGTAAATAATGGTGATCTCGAGAGATTATCCACAGGAATTCACGGCACACTGATTCTTCTTCAATAAAAACACTTTACCTGATAAACGTCCATAGGCTATACAGGCATTATGTTACATCAGGCCCTGTGACCACACAGTATCTACAAGGTCTACGAAAGGACCGTAAGATAATTTCACTATATTTCGTAGATACCGCATTGTTAATATTAGCATTACATAGTTTAGAATGAAAGGTCTATTTCTTAGAAAGATATGTAGGTTTTATAAGGGGAAAATAAAAAGATCTGGCAAAAAAGTAACAAAAGGATTAAGTGAGCGAGTTACTTTAACAGTCTCTTTCTCGAGAGCCTGAGCTGTACAGAAAGGGAAGTGTAGGAGAAGAGACAGTAAAGAGCACCTGGACAAATATACACAGTAATTACGACACAACCAGCGCATACGTAATAGATACGAGCGTAGTGATAAGTATTTTTTGCAGAACCCAGAAGAAAATGAACACAGAGAGAAGAGAACAACACTTCATGTCACTATATCTCGTTTCTTAGTGTTATCAAACGTCCACTGACACAAACTTGATCTCACATTGGTCCCTGAGAAGATCAGGTGGAAATAAATGAAAGAATAGGGTTATAAATTGTAGTGTTACAATTATTTTAGTATTCCAGGGTATTATGTAGTGGTCGAACGGATTTTCATGGCACATACCAAAATTTCATTCCTATACGCACAGGTCATCTTCAGCGGAGCTGAGGATGGGGTAGCAACGAGTTTTCGGTTCGATTCACTGTACGGGAGTACATCGCTGCATTTACCCTTAAGATTGTCCAACCGAAAGCGAGACGAAACATTTGGTTTCAGAAGAAATTTCATTCGATCACAGCGCAATAGCCTGAAAACTCGCGTAATTGCAGAACAGAGTTAGTTAGTGCGTTAATTTTGTGAGAGTGTTGACTTTTCACCGGCGCTTCTGCGTGTCTATGATGTAGCCGAACTTGTGCGAGTTCTCTGGCGGCAGGTACTTCCGCACCACCAACCTCGGACCCGAGCCGACGCCGGCGACTATCCTGGAGACGGGCGACTGCGCCAGCGCCGCCGCGGCAGGCGTCTGCGGTTGCACAGTGGCCGCAGCCCCAGCCGGCGCGTGCGCCGTAGCCGCCGCAGCAGTGACGTCGGCGGCGCCGCTGTCTTCGACGCCGGTCACGACGAAGCCTTCGGCGCCGTGCGACTTGTACCGGAAGGTCCGCTTCGCGCCGCCGGGCGTCCTGTACGAGTAACTGCCGCGGACGTTGCCCCTGGCGTCGGCGCTCTCCGTCTTGCTGCTGCTGTCCGTCTCGTAGCTGTACGAGTAGCTGGCGTCGCCCCCGGCCTCGGCGGCGTCTCCTCCCGAAGCAGACGCGCGGGCGTCGGCCGCCTCCGGAGCGCTTTCGACTGGCAGACCGGCGCCCGGCACCTGCGCCAGAGGCTGCGGCAAGTGCGCGCCTTTGGCGACGAAGCCCTTCCCGGCGCCCGCCTCGTACTCGACGCTGCGCCGCTGGCCGTCGTCCTTGGCCACGAACGAGAACCTGCCCCTCACGTTGTTGTGGGCGTCGCCCGTCTCTTCCCTGCTCTGGTCCGGAGTGCTGTACGAGAAGCTGTAGCCTCCTGCGCCGGCGCCGCTCTGCGACGAATACGGCGCCGCCGCCGGTGCTGCCGCCTCTTCGGCCGCTCCAGAATACGCCAGCGGGCCTGCTGCCGCTCCACTTCCCGGGAGGTGCGAACCCCTCGCGACGAAGCCCGTCGTCGCTCCGGCCTCGTATTCCACTGTCCGGCTCTTGCTGTCGTCCTTGGCCACGAAGGAGTAGCTCCCGCGGACATTATTGCCAGCGTCTGCCGACTCCTGCCTGCTGTGGTCACCCGTGCTGTACGAGAACGAGTACGACCCGTCAGAAGCGGTGGCGCCACCGCCGTGCGCAGAGTACGCTTCGCTGCCTGGCGACGACGCAGGTGAGACGCTGGCGACTGACGGTAGGTGAGCCCCACGTGCCAGGAACCCAGTCGCGGCTCCAGCGCTGTAGTCTACGTGGCGGGCCTTTCCGTCGTCCTTGGCCGTAAACGAGTAGCTTCCCCGGACGTTCCCGGCCGCGTCACCCTGCTCGTCCCTGCTCTGGTCGTCAGTAGAGTAACTGAACGAGTAGCCGGAAGGTGCCGCCGGGGAGCAGCTGGCGCAGTACGTCGTCGCAGCGTCGCCGACAGACGGCGGCACCGGAAGGTGCGCTCCCTTGGCGATGAAACCCTTCTCGGCACCAGCTTCGTAGTCCACGTGCCGCGAGACACCGTCGGTAGCCACAAAAGAGAAGCGACCGCGTACGTTGCCCGCTGCGTCGGAGGACTCCTGCCTCGAGTGCGTGCCGGCGTCGTAGGAGAACTCGTACGAGGCGTCACCCGGCGCCTCCGCTTCAGCTACGCCGGCAGCCTCTGCTCCGGTGGAAGAGTACGCGGAAACGACCGCGGGAGCCGCAGCGGAAGGCAGCGGCGGCGCTACGGGCAGGTGATCGCCGGACGCCACGAAACCTGTGGCGGCGCCGGCGCTGTATTCCACCTTCCTGGTGACGCCGTCGTCCTTGCTCCTGAAGGAATAGCTGCCGCGGACGTTGTTCTGGGCGTCGGCCGCCTCCTGCCTGCTCTGCTCGTCGGTGCTGAAGGAGAACGAGTAGGAGCCGTCGGGATGGACTGCGCTCTTGACGTCTGCCGGAGGCCCTTTGTAGGGGGCTGGCGCTACTGGAGCCGAGTAAGCGACCACTGGGACGGCGGGCGCCGCGGGGACCAGAGGCACGGCGTAGCCCGCTATGGTGGCCAGCGTGGGCGCCACGGGAAGGTGGCTGCCCCGGGCTACGAAGCCCGTCTCGGCGCCCGCCTCGTAGTCGATCCTGCGCGTGGCCGCTTCCCCCTTGGCGCGGAACGTGTAGCTGCCGCGCACCTTGTTGGCGGCGTCGGCGGCTTCCTGCCGGCTGTGGTCGTCCGCGCTGTAGCTGAAGCTGTAGCCGCCAGTTCCAGCCGACGAGCCGACGACGCCGGAGGCTGTTGGACTGCCGCTCTCGGCCTCATCGGACTTGGCCGCTCCAGACGTCACCACGAATCTAAGCCAGAAAACAATGAAATTTAACGTAGGCAAATTGGAGCACGGAACATATTTGGGAAAATACCACTTTTTTATTCTCAGTTGTACACAACAATTGATTTGGAGAACATGCGCAACTGAGGATCATACTAACTGAATTAAACATCAGCTTCAGTTGTAAACAGTGTATCCTTTACTGCACAACTAATATCAGAGGCTTGTAGCTCGATCATCAGGTACCACCCAATAATTTATTAAGTCAGGCGTATGTTTGATTCCTTTGACTGACTGTCCCAGTTGTCATAAACTTATGACTTCACAAATAATTTAATGGCTCCTGATGATGAAGCTTTAAGCCTCCTAAACTAGTCGTACTTTAAAAGACACGTCATCTACAGCTGAAGCGAATTTTAATTCAATTAATACTCTACTAGGCTGCAGTAGGTACTGGGAGATGAAGAAGCTTGCACAGGATAGAGTACCGTGGAGAGCTGCATCAAACCAGTCTCAGGACTGAAGACAACAACAACAACAACACGTCTACTCGTTCCTGAGAAAAAGCGTTCTTACTAGTCGGAGAGACAGACAGACATAAAGACAGACAACAAAGCAATTCTGTAAGGGGTCCGTTTTCACAGATTAAGGCATGAAACTCTAATAACCAAATTTTATTTGTTATCCGTATACAGTATAGTGGGAAGAACAAGTGAGAAAATTTGTAGACTGTTTGGGATATACAGGATGCGAAATTTAGTATACAGTGTCGCCACCTCTGGCAGCAACAATGGTTCTACACCGGCTGCGCAGCGAGTCGAACTGAAATCAGAGGCGAACGACAGACTTGTGCCACTGTGGCAATGTAGACAGCCCGAAGCACATTTATGACACAGCTATCACACAGACGGAACAAACAACAGCACTGATACAAGGGTAGAGGATATAATAAAGACATAAATTTGTGTAGTATAGTACATAACGTAGCAAACAGAATATCAATACTTCAAATAGTATCAGAATCATGGCACACAAAACTTAGGAGATAAAAGACTAGGTGGGTTAGTGGACAGTGTAGTTTCATCAAGAAAGAATCACACAGAAATGGAGCCAAACGAAAGAAGTGCAGGTGGTAGCCGCAAAAGCAACCACAGGCGCTGCTGTGCCTGAAAGTATTCTTACGGGTTTCGCTTAGAAAGCGTGGGCGTTTACTCCGCCTGGCATTGTTGAGGATGCGGACTCCACTGTTGATGGACTCAGTTGTGAGGAAGACTATCTGAAGAGTCTAAAGGGGAATATTGTAATCTGCGCAGTTTAAAATTACAAATATATCTAGCAGATTTAAGTATTGCCTAAGTTTGAGAACACATAGTCTGATTTTTCATTGTCGTAGCCATTAACAACTTACAGGCACCAATTTTCAGAACTGCATTCACGGAAAAAATCGCTACATGAAAAAATAATTAATGTAGGGTAATGAAATTTTAGAAGTATATTTGTCTAAGTAATGTATTTGAGTGATTAACGTGCTTTATCACAGGTTAATGTAAGCTCGAGATAAGCCATTGGAAGTGTGAAATGCTGATACATTAATAACTTATTAGCGGCCAAAAGTTTGTATGCAAGCATGCAAACGTGCTTTCATTGAGTTACACAGGTGCCGGATGTCAGTTTGTGGGACCGAGTTTCATGCCGGTTACACTTGGTCGGTCAGTACAGATACGGTCAGTGCTGTTCGTGGCTGACGCTAGAGTTGTCGTCCGATGAAGTCCCAAACGTGTTCCATTAAAGACAGAGTTGGTGATTGAGCGGGCAATGACAACATGTCGACACTCTGTAGAGCATGTTGGGTTACAACAGCGAGCGTTAACCTGTTGAAAACATCCTCTGGAATACTGCTCATGAATGGCAGCACAACAAGTCGAATCACCAAACCGACTTACAAATTTACAGTCAGGGTTCGCAGGATAATCACTAGAGCACTCCTGCTGTCATACGAAATCCCATCTCACACCATAACTCCAATACCGTGACTCCAGTTGTACGTCCAGTGTGGGCAGCACACAGACAGGTTGGTTGGAAGCCGTAACCGGACTCCTCCTAACCGACGCATTGCCACCGAAGCAATACCTGCTTTCGTCAGAAAATACAAGAGACCTCCATCCTGCCCTCCAATGACTTCTCGCTTGACACCATTGAATCTGCAAATGGCGATGGGTTGGGGTCAGTGGAATGCATGCCACGGGGCGTCTGGTCCGAGCTGTCCTTGAATTAACCGATTTGCAACCGTTCGTTGTGCCACGTGGTGCCAACTGCTGCTCAAATTTCTGCTGCAGGATTCCGTTCGATGTGCCACAATCCCACGCCGAACAAGGTGGTCTTCTCTCTCGGTAGTGCCACATGGCCGTCCGGAACCCAGTCTTCGGGCGAACGTACATTATCGTGACCACTGCTGTCAGCAATCATGCACAGTGGCTACATCCTACCAAGTCTGTCTGCAGTATCGCAGAAGGAATATACAGCTTTTCGTAACCGTTTTACAAGACCTCGTTCAAAATCCGTAGCGAGGTGTTAATGAATGCATTTTTGTCGCCTTAAAGGCATTGTAGACTAACATCAGCTCAGCTCGTCCAAACTCAAAGGTATATAACGCTCAAGACCATTAGAACGAGTATTTAAAGCAAACCTGGTATGCATTCTCATAGTGGCGCTATTAGTGCCACTCTTAAGCGACTGGCGCGAAATCTGAAAAGACATCATCTTCCAGATAAACACGCGTACCAACTTTCGTTCAAATCGCACAACTCGTTCTTGATATTGCGCTTTTTTCCGTTTCTGTATGGGATTTGGAATCTCTATGGGGCTGGGGGAAATTATTTTATATTTTTAGTCCGTTTTTAAACGTGTTACATTAGAAAGCTCATTACTTCAATAATTTTTATTTCTTGCTTTTAGAGAAATCAAACATTTGACTTTTTTTTCAAAATTGACCAAGTTTTGTTCAGACAGCGTGAATTACAAGTGGAACAGATTTTACTATGGATCTGTTTACGCGCAAAAGAGTTAGGTCGTGGAGAGAGGAACTTTTTGACACTTCATTTACATAACAAGCAGGATCTGTTCGTGAAATATCTCAATTTTTCCTCGGATCACAAAGTTTTTATTAATTGCGCTGATTACTTTCAAGTGCTTCAGTGTCGTTTTTTTTTTTTTTTTTTTTTTTTTGTTTGCAAAACTAGACCTCAAGCTAGTCAACTTAGCAGCATATTTGACCATTTCCGACTCTTAGTCTGACAGCGACCCACTGTGTAATTTTTAGGGAGTGTTCTTTTCGTTGTGCTCAGACATTTGATCAAAAGAAGTGAAAGAATGTGTTGTAGAGTGAGCCAGAGAGGAGACGTTTACCAAGCAAAATCGCCAAACAGCCGTACGTTTCAAGAAGTTATTTTATTTTGACAACCAGTTTCGTCATCTCAGTAATGCTACCTTCAGGCCCCATATGCACGCCATGTATAGACAACCAGATGTAACGATACTAGCATTGTATTGTATTGTATTGTATGTTAACCGGGGACCTCCGTCCCGCCGCAGCCACAGTGCTCCACAACCCCACGACGACTACCGCAGTCCACTTTACCCCTCCGCCGCCCCACACCGAACCTAGGGTTATTGTGCGGTTCGGCCCCCGGTGGATCCCCCAGGGAACGTCTCACACCAGACGAGTGTAACCCCTATGTTTACGTGGTAGAGTAACGGTCGTGTACGCGTACGTGGAGAAATTATTTCCACAGCAATCGCCGACATAGTGTAACTGAGGCGGAATAAGGGGAACCAGCCCGCATTCGCCGAGGCTCATGGAAAACCGGCTAAAAACCATCTACAGACAGGCCTGTTCACCGGACCTCGAGACAAATCCGCCGGGCGGATTCGTGCCGGGGACCAGGCGCTCCTTCCCTCCCGGAAAGCCGTGCGTTAGACCGCACGGCCAACCGGTCGGGCCAACGATGCCATTAGTATCTGAATGCTATGAATTCGTTACTCGAGTGATTCCTTTTAAGACTTGACAACTAGTATCGATACATCTGATTGTCTATACATGAAATGCATACATGGCCTGAGTGTTGCATTATTGAGATGCGGAAACTGGTTGTCAAAATAAAATAAAATAACTTCCCAAAACGTATGTCTGTCTGCCGAGTTTCCCGGGTAAATATTTGACCAGCCGCTGTCTCAGTGGAGCAACAGAGAGAGGAGACGAGTCGCTCACCCGGTGCCCTCCCCCGCGACGTAGCTGAGGCCGTGGCTGCCACCCCTTGGGCTGGAGTAGGAGTAGCGGCCGCGCACGTTGCCGCGCCGGTCGGCCGCCTCGGTGCGCTTGTACGAGTCCGTGTCGATGGAGAAGCTGTACGAGGCGTCCGCGTTGGCGTCGTAGTCGGCGTCCACGTGGGCGGCGTCGCCTGGGCCGGCCGTGTCCAGCCGAGGCGTGGCGACTGCGGCGCCGCCCGCGGCCGATCCCGACACTGCACTGCCTGCAAAGAAACAGCCGCGTTCGCTTGCGTGGTATATAAGGCGTCTCGCACACTTGGAAAGCAGTCCAAATGTACTGGATAAAAAACACCTATTAAATACAAACACGTAGGGCTCTGAAATGATAGAGCACAGCAACCAGTCGTCCTTTTCTTCCGGGGTTTAGTCGACAAATCTAGATTTCGGCTGGTGCCTAGCCGTTATCAGTGTACCATTTTATAGTACCAATGCATGTTCTAATACGTCATTGTTCGGGCTTCGGTCACAGAAGCCCGAACCACACGGGACTGACGTATTAGAACATGTATTGATACCATAAAATGGTGCATTGATAATTGGCTAGGCACCAGCCGAAATCTAGTTTTGCCGAATGAAATCTGGCAAGGGAAGACGACTGATTGCTGTGCTCTACCATTTCAAAGTCATATCACAGTCGCTGAGTGCACCCACGCTCCTAATGGAAGGTAAGCTGATGTACGTAGGGTATTTCGAATAGCGGCCCTTACAAAGAAAGAAATGCACTGCTTACTATTATTACAAAAATTTTATTACAACACCCGAAACTTCGGAAAAAATTGTTCAAATCCGAGGAGGACTCGCAAATTGAGGTTTCCGAACGAACTTTATTATATTAATCCCGGGAATGGAGAATCTCAAGCATTTTTGCCTGCTACCGATACCAATACTGGCATGATACTGGTCCCAGGAATTCCAAGACTGTTTCAAAATCACTAAAGGACTTCTTCAGACAAGCCTGGACGTACTAAAAGAAGGAGGCAGTGGATTTCAGTATATATATTATGTAGAGAGAGACTATTTCACAAAACACTTTTTATTTACTTAGTGAAATATGGCTAAAACTTACTTTTTATCTTTGCGTGCAATAATGTTAGTTTTTGACCTACTATGAATGCAGAGTATGTTGACAGAGTATGTTGTGACGTAGTTAGTTTAACAAGTTTCATATTTCTTACGTTACTTGTATGTGAAACCTTACTTTTTGCCGAATTCATGATTCTAGGTCAAGGACAAAAAAAAAGTGTATGAAATATTATGCGACTTAACTACTAAGGTCATCAGTCCCTAAGCTTACACACTACTTGACCTAAATTATCCGAAGGACAAACACAAACACCCATGCCCGAGGGAGGACTCGAACCTCCGCCGGGACCAGCCACACAGTCCATGACTGCAGCGCCTAAGACGCTCGGCTAATCCCGTGCTACGGTCAAGGACAAATACCCTATAGATTACGATGTGTGATTTTGCAAGTTTGAGAATGTGTGACACAAATGGACGAATCTTTTCATTGCATACACTTAAAGGCTTACATTTTTACGTAATCAAGGGACCGTAGACCTTAGTATGTGACATTAATTTGAACTTGATAAGCCAATCGATTCGAGAGAAAGGAAGGGTCTTAACAAACAAACAGATAGACAGACGGCCAAAAAATGACCAAAAAATTCTTAGTCATGTAGCATGGTTACAAATTAACCAGTTTCGGATATTTTAGTTTACTTACACTGTGAAACCCCGTTTATTACTAAATTTCGTGACTCTATGTTAACGGGAGGGACCCTATAGCTTGTGATGAGTGAGTTTTCGAATATTAAAACATTTGACTTGAATATCCGTATCCTTTGATTGTATTGACGTAGAAACTTAACATTTTTACAATGCTAAGGGAGCAGAGGTCTTAGAATGTGTCGTGATTTTGATCTTGGTACGTCTACCCGTTCCTGTCAAAAACCGTTCTTACCAGTCGGAGAGAAAGACAGACAGAAAGACAGACGGACAACAAAGCAATTCTGTAAGAGGTCCGTTTTTACAGATTAAGGCATGAAACCCCAATAACCAAATTTTACTTGTTATTCGTATACAGTATAGTGGGAAGAACGAATGAGAAAATTTGTAGACTGTTTGGGATATACAGGATGCCAAATTTAGTATACAGTGTCGCCACCTCTGGCAGCAACAATGGTCCTACACCGGCTGCGCAGCGAGTCGAACTGAAATCAGAGGCGATCCACAGACTTGTGCCACTGTGGCAATGTAGATAGCCCGAAGCACATTTATGACACAGTTATGACACAGACGGAACAAACAACAGCACTGATACAAAGGTAGAGGATATAATGAAAGACATAAATTTGTGCAGTATAGTACATAACGTAGCAAACAGAAAATCGACACTTCAAATATTATCAGAATCGTGGCACACAAAACTTAGGAGATAAAAGACTAGGTGGGTTAGTGGACAGAGTAGTCTCATCAAGAAAGGATCACACAGAAGTGCAGCCAAACGAAACAAGTGCCGGCGGTAGCCGCAAAAGCAACCACTGGCGGTGTTGTGCCTGAAAGGATTCTTACGGGTTTCGCTTACAAAGCGTGGGCGTTTACTCCGCCTGGTACTGTTGAGGATTCGGACTCCATTGTTGATGGACTCAGTTGTGAAGACGACTATCTGAAGAGTCTATAGCGGAATATTGTAATCTGCGCAGTTTAAACTTACAAATATATCTAGCAGATTTAAGTGTGCCTTAGTTTGGGAACACATAGTCTGATTTTTCACTGTGTGGAAATATGTAGTTTCTTTAGTCATTATTATGAATCAGACTTTTAGAACAGAGCTGAAAAGATTTTGTGTGGACTGGAGCCTTACCATGTCACATAAATTCGGTGTCGTTTTAGAGAAACCATGTGTGTCTCACGCTGCAGTAGTAGAAACAAATTGTATTCTTTAAGTACAATAGTTAAATCTGGAGTTTTGGTGACTCGAGTATTTCCAAGTCACCCCAGAACGGCTGGCGTGGTACGATCACCGCAGATAGTGTATATGTAGTTGCGTTTATGATAGAGGAAACACTTAAGGTACTTCCGAGACGGTCGTGTACCATATGTACATACATCTCTTATCATAACTAGTTACGATGTTATATTTCTTTCGTTTTCAGTTTTTGAGTTAGAATTTTCCTGTAATGACATACGGTAATGAAGAGTTTAGACTGAATGTTTCCTAGTAGAGAATTAGGATTAGTCTCCACGTGTCGATGCCCCTGGGAATGGGCAAGTCGGTCGTAACACCCAAATGAATAGCTATCGAGGCTAAGTAGACCGAGAGAGTAAAATTAATAAATAGATATGAAGCAAAAATCTGCACCGCTACGTAACTATTGTTTCAATTACGCACTGTTTACAAGCTGCTTTAAATGTTCTAGATAAAATAACGTAGAAACGAGCTTGGAAGACAGGATGGTATTTATCATTTCATGCTGTATCATCTGTATGCCAGAGTTCATCAACTGCGAGTGGTGGCGTGCCAACCTCTTGGCAACTGATGGCAAGATGTTTTCAATGGATAAAAGCTTTGGAGAACGTGCTGGCTAGGTCAGAAGTCAAACAGCCTCTGTACCGAGATCGTCCACCGTACTGGTAACATACGATGTGGCGTTATCTTGTTGAAAGATAGCGTCACGTAGACCTCGAAGATGCGGTCAAGCCACATGCCTAGAAACGTGAGAAATGTAATGTCCGCTGTCAAAATTATACGTATGTCGTAGGCGAGGGCGATCTGACGACTTTTGTTCCCCTCGGAGCCTCCACACACGTTCGCGTCCATCGTGTTTCTGCACGCAGAACTGGATGCTTCTGAATTAACGTGAAGTGATGTCTTTCAGTTGTATATCGATGGCAGTTAATGAAATGTAATCCCATTAACATTCTCGCTCGACAGGTTTACACCTTGCACGACAGACTGCCAGACGGATTAACTTTATGTTACAACGCTTTCGACCACTAGTAAGACTCCATCATAGAAGAAACTAACCGAATACGAAAGTCTCATACAGAAAGCGGGTGACGATGTCAGAAACCGGCTGAATCCGTGATCAGCAGTGTCGTATACCCCGAATGCATCAGATGAAACGGGTGCATGAAAATAAGTTACTATCACGATCTGGCAGCTTATGAGTGGCGAATCTCATTCCTTGGCTGGACGATCTGAGAGGCAGTAACGGAACCGGTCCTCTACGAAAGCAGAGAAGCTCTCTCGCGTGCTTGGTACACACCTACGGATCAGAAGGAGCCAGCTACAACCGGAATGTGCCGGAAGGCGTGCTCTCAGTGTGAAACGAGAATCTGGTCCCAGTCTTTCAGCATAAATTTTGCGCTTGATGATAGTATGATGAAAGAAAAACTGTTGTATGTGTTCTATGTGTTCCTACAACGATCTCGACTCGATTCTTAGGGATACTTCGGTATTAAGACTTAAAGTGGCTGAAAAAACGTTGTATTTGGTAATATACACGGACCTACTATTTCAGAAACTTATCAAGAATTGTTTCGACCACTGTTACTACAAAGAGATGCACTTTTTTCCTTTATAGACGATAACTGTATATTTTAACTACGAAGATCTTAGAACGTCTGTGTTAAATTTTATGTGACTGCTGCACATTTGCATTAGATTGCTCCTTGAAGGGAAGGTAAGTCAACTTTAGCAGTGAATTTTTCCGGAAAAAATAGCTGTGAAAGTTACTCAACATAAGACTGACGTCTCTACTGATGTACGAAATATACGAAGGACACTAGCATTTTGGAAGGTTTAGGTTTCATATATAGCTCATTTCCCTCATTCATTCGTTACAAATGTGTGTGAATTCCTAAGGGTCCAAACTGCCGAGGTCATCGGTCACCAGCTTACACACTACTTAAACTAACTTATGCTAAGAACAACACACACACTCATGCCCAAGGGAGGACTCGAACCTCCGACGGGGTTAGCCGCGCGGACTGTGACAATGCGCCCTGGACCGTGCGGCTACCCCGCGCGGAATTCGTACAGAAGCACACCAACTAAAGGACTTTTTTTTTTTTTAATGCCATCAATGTTTCTTAAATGACAAAGCTGTAGGATTTCAATTACTATGAATGCAATTTCTTTCCTTTATCAGGTCCAGTTTTATTCAATTGTGAAAACGTTCGTGGTCGTCTGTGCCACCCTATGTTAAGGGGGTGGGCGGGGGGGGGGGGGGGTAGGACGTCAAACGGGCCGACTTATGGCAGGAGAGGCAACACAGGAAATTTTAATTTCCACTGTCTATACTTTTACAAATAAATTCATAAAACTTGAACAGCATGACCAGGAAGGATTCAGGATTCATACTCATAGCAGTGGAAGCTCAAAAACGTAACAGAACACATTTTTTTTTTGCCTGTGAAATTTAATTATTTTTTCACTTACTGCTCGCTGCCTTTGTTGCTATAGGTACACTTTTCTTCCTAAGTAAGAGAGATTCTTCGATGACTTTTGTTCAGCATACAAACCATAGTTACAGGTGTATGAAACTCTAGAAGTTATTTAATTTATGAAAAAATGAATGAACTGTTACATTTTAAACTTCATGTTTAGAAAAAATTCAAGTTTTATGGTTAATTATCTCAATTTTTTCCACGGTTTTTTAATAGATTTGGAAAATTTTAGAGTTTCATACATCTGTAACTACTGCTTGTATGCTATGAAAAATTCATCGAAGAATTTCTCTTACGCAGGAAGAAAAGCGTACCTATAGAAACAAATGCAGCCAGTCATAAGTGAAAAAATGATGAAATTTCACACGTAAAAAAGATATTTTGCTACGTTTTTGAACTTCCACTGCGATGAGTGTGAGTCCTCAACCCTTCCTGGTCATACTGACAAAGTTTTATGAATTTATTTGTAAAAGTCTAGACAGTAAAAATTAAAATATCCTGTGGTGACTCTCCTGCTCCAAGTCGGCCCGTTTGACGTCTTACCCCCCTTAAATAGCACTCACACAACACTTTGACAAAACGTCGAGTAAAGCATTCGATCTCGGACAGAAGTCTTACATCAGTCTGTGGGACAAGCATGAGGGCAACGGGTCGTTACTTCACAGATAAACACGGTGAATGAAATGAGAGAGGTGAGTGTCTTGCCTTGGGCACCTGTTTACCAGTTGTCTGGTCCTCGCGTAACTTCCGGAGCTGGACCTATTGCTGGCGGACTGGTCAGCAGAACCAGTTGGGCGCGTTACGTGTGGCCGGCGCCAGGTGCCGTACGCTGACGCCGCCGCTACCGGTGACGGTCCAGCTGGAGATGCGCGCCGCTACGAGGAAAGCGACCCACGACCAGTTTAGTGGCGCGACGCGGTCGCAGAGCGCCCGCGGACACACACGGCGCACGGACCGAGTGAGGTCCGCCGGCAGTGAAAGCCGCCTGCAGATTACGTCCAGCGCGGCGGCGGTATTCTGACCATTCGTGCGTGAACCTGTCCACTTTCGCTGTCAGCGCTCGGTCCTCCCCAAGGCAATCAGTAGCGTGAAATTGCTCTCCTCCTAAACAGATTCCGCAGCACGAATTCACGACAAATCTCGTCACGACTGTAAAAACTTGTGTGATAGACCTTAATGTCTTGTTCCCAGTCATTGGAAGCAGAGAAACGAGCCCAATTTCTGCGGATCGAAAGCCACCACTTCAGCTGAATCTGACCATAGGGAACTGTTTGGGAACAGTTCGTAAGTCTAGTGTAAGGAAAACATAACTCCGCCATCGGGCTGAGAGAACCACGCCATGCTGACCGACCACCGTGTCGTCCTCTGCCTGCCGTCAGCTACTTCTTATCCAAGTAGTTCCTCAAATGGCCTCACGAGGCTCGCTAATTTCTGTTCCAGTCTCTCCACCAGAGAAAAATCAGGGATGGTTCAAATGTGTGTGAATTCCTAAGGGACCAAACTGCTGACGTCATCGGTCCCTAGACTTACACACTGCTTAAACTAACTTACGATAAGGACAGCTCACACACATACACACGCCCGAGGGAGGACGCATTCGGGAGGAGGACGGTTCAATCCCGCGTCCGGCCATCCTGATTTAGGTTTTCCGTGATTTCCCTAAATCGCTCCAGGCAAATGCCGGGATGGTTCCTTTCAAAGGGCACGGCCGACTTCCTTCCCCGTCCTTCCCTCATCCGATGAGACCGATGACCTCGCTATCTGGTCTCCTTCCCACAAAACAACAATAAAATCGCGAGGGAGGACTCTAACCTCCAGCGAGACGGCCGCGCAATTCGTGACACGGCGCCTCTAACCGCTCGGCTACTCCGCGTGGCATTACTGACAGTACTAGAGATCAAACACAGGTATTTAGACACGCTGACAGTTCAACTACAGAGCCTCTGCTTTTAATTTCAACAAGTCAGTTTCACAGTAGAAAAACTGAACATAGAGGCAGCATTGATATCCTTTTAGTTAACGTTATAATTTCACTAATAATTTCAAACAACTTCGGACTCGGTCCCTACAAATTGCCATAACATGGAATAGAAGAAACATAGAAAAGACCATTATTTTCTGACAGATATTGACATGTTGCATTCTTTCATCTTTTCCATTAATACAAGGGATATTTAGAACTTAGTCACACGCAGTAATTGTGCTATATGTCCTTAAAATCACTCTTCCCGTTGATGTTTTTCTGTTTTATCTGTTTCAGTATCGCTGTAATCCCTCTATTTTCCCCTGTTTAAGAAAATTCAATTAATATATCTTCAGTTTTCAACAGCGGCATTTCCCTTAGTGGTAACCGTTTCTCTCTACTTTTCGTAGACCTGAAGATGGCTGTTCAACAACTGAAACCGTTTATAAGGGTGGGGCAAATAAAAGTGGCCTGGGGTACAGTGTTCCAGGGTACAAACAAATACAGCAGAGAAAAGGAAGTACAGTACTAACCTAACTATAGCAGATGTTGAACGTGACCGATATTCATTTCTTTGCACGTTTTGGCCCTCATTAGCAAGTTGCTGAAGGCGGAGGCAAGCTGGACTGCTGGAATGGCCGCAGTCTCACCGTAAATGTTCAGCAGAAGACTGGTTGTTGCGATACACCTTAGATCTCAGGACTCTCCACATAAGCAATCGCACACCGACAGATTAGATGACCTGGGTGGCCAGCTAGGCCTGAGAAAGTACTGACCTCTGCTGAAAACTCTGTCAGGCGTGAAGACTGTGTAAATGTGCTCCAAGTTTCAGCCAGTTGTGTGGACAGTCGCTCTATCCAGTTGGAAGTAGCTGTAGGTGTTTTCCTTTTCCGTTAGTAGTGCTATTCACCACCAATCGTATCTACTTCTCCGGGCCACTTTTACATGCCTGACCCTGTATTACTACTTATTGATGAAGTGATGAAGACAAATAATTTTCCTGCCAACAGTTTCGGATCACGTGTCTCCTTAGGTGACTAAGTTATTTCTTAGTGGATTCGTTTTCGGAAATGGTTCCGTATGTAGCCAATATTTATGTGGTGCCCTTTACAAGTTACGGAAATGGCCTTGCCGCAGTGGATACACGAGTTCCCGTCAGATCACCGAAGTTAATCGCTGTCGGGCGTGGCGAGCACTTGGATGGGTGACCATCCGGGCCGCCATGAGCTGTTGCGATTTTTCGGGATGCACTCAGCCTCTTGATGCCAACTGAGGAGCTACTCGACCGAATAGTAGCTGCTCTGGTCAAATAAAACCATCATAACGACCGGGAGAGAGGTGTGCTGACCCCACGCCCCTCCTATCCGCATCCTTATCTGAGGATGACACGGAGGTCGGATGGTCCCGATGGGTCTGATGACGGAGTGCTTTACAAGTTATAGGACTAACTTATTTTAATGTACAGAAAGAGCGTGCATGGGCTATAGCTTCCCCTATCGACACAGCGGTTATGTGCTATTGGCTGCTCTTTCAGTAATGTACCCGCTGTTTAAACTTTACTTCGTCGGTGCGTTGTAATAATGATTCCTTGTTTCACCTACGCTTATGAAGTGACTGGTGTTATTTTGAACTAAGCCTAAGCACTGCATAGCGAAAGATAATTTGAACGAGTTTCTGGTAGGTGCTTAACATATCGACGGATCCAAACCTTCTTCGAGAACGTGGTGGACAGTGAATATCGAGATCTCTGTACTCTCGCTGAGGTCGGCTATCAACAGTTCGAGGCCACTGAGTACGGTGCCGCGGATTGTCGCCACAATCTCGTCGGTAAAATTGTTTTCATTCCTTCTGAGCACTCACTGTCTTGAAGGACTGCAGAAATATGTATAAATTCTGCTATTCCATTTTAACCGTCACAGACAAAGAGGACGGACCTTTCAGTTTAGAAGATAAGTTCTTGATTACCCTGAATAGGAGTTAAATCCTCTAAAAATAAGTAAACAATAACAGATGGTTCAAGAGCTATTCTTACACTTACCGCAAAACTTTTTCCTAAAGATATTTGTAGCTAATAATAAGGCTGTACTAAGACCTTAAAGTTCACAACCAGAGTACTAAAAATAAAACTAATTTCTATACAGACGAAGTATTCCAGCCTAGAGCTCAGAATGGAGTGGAAAGATCTGTAAGAGATTATGGGTGGACATCATATAGGGTATAGGAAATGACAATATATTCAGAGGGTACCCCTCTTAACAGGAAAACGGTTCAAGATATAATGAAGTTTACAGTTAATGATACAACGTAGAGAGCGCGTAATTTTGTCCCAACGGAAAAAGTGTGGTGTTAAACTTACAAACGTGTATGAATTTCTAAGGGACCCAACTGCTTGGTCATCGGTCCCTACACTTACACACTACTTAATTTAATTTAAACTAACTTACGCTAAGAACAACACACACACACACACACCCATGCACGAGGGAGGACTCGAACCTACAGCGGGAGGGGCCGCGCTGTCCGTGACATGACGCCTCAAACCTCGCGGTTACTCCGCGCGGCCCAAGCGGTCTGTCTCCATCATTACATGCAGCAGGAAGATTAGAGGTGTTTAAACTACACTCCTGGAAATGGAAAAAAGAACACATTGACACCGGTGTGTCAGACCCACCATACTTGCTCCGGACACTGCGAGAGGGCTGTACAAGCAATGATCACACGCACGGCACAGCGGACACACCAGGAACCGCGGTGTTGGCCGTCGAATGGCGCTAGCTGCGCAGCATTTGTGCACCGCCGCCGTCAGTGTCAGCCAGTTTGCCGTGGCATACGGAGCTCCATCGCAGTCTTTAACACTGGTAGCATGCCGCGACAGCGTGGACGTGAACCGTATGTGCAGTTGACGGACTTTGAGCGAGGGCGTATAGTGGGCATGTGGGAGGCCGGGTGGAAGTACCGCCGAATTGCTCAACACGTGGGGCGTGAGGTCTCCACAGTACATCGATGTTGTCGCCAGTGGTCGGCGGAAGGTGCACGTGCCCGTCGACCTGGGACCGGACCGCAGCGACGCACGGATGCACACCAAGACCGTAGGATCCTACGCAGTGCCGTAGGGGACCGCACCGCCACTTCCCAGCAAATTAGGGACACTGTTGCTCCTGGGGTATCGGCGAGGACCATTCGCAACCGTCTCCATGAAGCTGGGCTACGGTCCCGCACACCGTTAGGCCGTCTTCCGCTCACGCCCCAACATCGTGCAGCCCGCCTCCAGTGGTGTCGCGACAGGCGTGAATGGAGGGACGAATGGAGACGTGTCGTCTTCAGCGATGAGAGTCGCTTCTGCCTTGGTGCCAATGATGGTCGTATGCGTGTTTGGCGCCGTGCAGGTGAGCGCCACAATCAGGACTGCATACGACCGAGGCACACAGTGCCAACACCCGGCATCATGGTGTGGGGAGCGATCTCCTACACTGGCCGTACACCACTGGTGATCGTCGAGGGGACACTAAATAGTGCACGGTACATCCAAACCGTCATCGAACACATCGTTCTACCATTCCTAGACCGGCAAGGGAACTTGCTGTTCCAACAGGACAATGCACGTCCGCATGTATCCCGTACCACCCAACGTGCTCTAGGAGGTGTAAGTCAACTACCTTGGCCAGCAAGATCTCCGGATCTGTCCCCCATTGAGCATGTTTAGGACTGGATGAAGCGTCGTCTCACGCGGTCTGCACGTCCAGCACGAACGCTGGTCCAACTGAGGCGCCAGGTGGAAATGGGATGGCAAGCCGTTCCACAGGACTACATCCAGCATCTCTACGATCGTCTCCATGGGAGTATAGCAGCCTGCATTGCTGCGAAAGGTGGATATACACTGTACTAATGCCGACATTGTGCGTGCTCTGTGTCTATGTGCCTGTGGTTCTGTCAGTGTGATCATGTGATGTATCTGATCCCAGGAATGTGTCAATAAAGTTTCCCCTTCCTGGGACAATGAATTCACGGTGTTCTTATTTCAATTTCCAGGAGTGTATAATGAAGGATTCCGGCCGCTCAATATCGATACATTTTGCAGATTATTTTGCGAGCAGTTTCAGCACAGATATTGACAGGCATTACATCACTGTAACAGACTTTTCAAGAGATTTCGAATGTCGTTAAAAATACCCCCTTCCTTAAAATAATACTTGTTTCAATGCCTCAGTTGATTGTGCAGTTTTAAGTAGAAACCATGTAAAGAAATTCCGCGCCCCTTTCCGCAATGTTTTATATCTTGAAAGGAACAAACACCGACCGAACAGGCACTGAGGCCTAAAGGTACCGACCGGACGCCGTGTCATCCTCAGCCCTTAGGCGTCACCGGATGCGGATACGGAGGGGCAAGTGGTCACCACATCGCTCTCCCAGCAGTTGTCAGTCTTCGTGACCAGTGCCGCTACTTCTCAGTCATGTAGCTCCTCGACTGGCCTCAAAAGGGCTGAGTGCACCCTGCTTGTAAACAGCACTCGGCAGACCCAGTCGGTGACCCATCTAAGTGCTAGCCCACCCCAACAGCGATTAACTTCAATGATCTGACAGGGACAAGCGTCACCACTGAGGCAAGGCTGCTGGCCACGATATCTTGAATGTTCATGAAGTAAGAACCGTGATACATACACATCTACACGTAGATACATACCCTGCAAACCACCATATAGTGCGTAGAGGAAGGTTACTTGTACCACTGCTACTCAGTGCCTTTTCTATTCCACTCGCTAATAGAGAGAGGAGAAAACACCTTCATGCTTCCCCACAATCCCTGGTTTCTCTTATCTTGTCTTCGCGGTCGTCATGTGAGGTGTATGTTAGTGTTAGTAGGATAGTTGCACATTCCTTCCCAAATGGCAATTCTTTAAACTATCTCAGTTGTGTTTGGTGAAAGAACGAATTGTTCCTCCGGGGATTCCCACTTGACTTCACAGAGCATTTCCCTACTACTCGCGTGTTGACTGAAAATACCGGCATCAAATATAGCAGCACTCCCACGAATTGCGTCAGTGTTTTCGTTTAACTCAACTTAGCAGGAATCCCAAACACTCAGCAGCGTTGCAAATGTGGCGGTTCGCCGTCCGCTGTCTACTTTATACACTACCGGCCATTACAATTGCTACACTAGGAAGATGACGTGCTACAGACGCGAAATGTAGCCGACAGGAAGAAGATGCTGTGATATGCAAGTGATTACCTTTTCAGAGCATTCACACAAGGTTGGCCCGGTGGCGACACATACAACGTGCTGACATGTGGAAAGTTTCCTACCGATTTCTCATACACAAACAGCAGCTGACCGGCGTTGCGTGGTGAAACGTTGTTGTGATGCCTCATGTAAGGACGAGAAATGCGTACCATCACGTTTCCGACTTTGGATAAAGGTAGGCGGTGGTGGTGGTTGTTGGGATGTTTAAGGGAGACTAAACAGCTAAGGTCATCAGTCCCCGGGTAAAGGTAGGATTGTAGCCTATCGCGATTGCGGTTTATCGTATCGCGACATTGCTGCCCGCGTTGGTCGAGATCCAATGACTGTTAGCAGAATATGGAATCGGTGGGTTCAGGAGGGTAATACGGAACGCCGTGCTGGATCCCAACGGCCTCGTATCACTAGCAGTCGATATGAAGGCATCTTATCCGCCTGGCTGTAACGGATCGTGCAGCCACGTCTGGATGCCTGAGTCAACAGATGTGGACGTTTGCAAGACAACAACCATCTGCACGAACATTTCGACGACGTTTGCAGCAGCATGGATTATCAGCTTGGACACCATGGCTGCGGTTACCATTGATGCTGCATCACAGACAGGAGCGCCCGCGATGGTGTACTCAACGACGAACCTGGGTGCATGAAACGTCGTTTTTTCGGATGCATCTAGGTTCTGTTTACAGCATCATGATGGTCGCATCCGTGATTGGCGATATCGCGGTGAACGCACATTGGAAGCATGCATTCGTCATCGCCATACTGGCGTATCAGCCGGCGTGATGGTATAGGGTGCCATTGGTTACACGTTTCGTTCACCTCTTGCTCGCATTGACGATACTTTCAACAGTGGACGTTACATTTCAGATGTGTTACGACCCGTGGCTCTACCCTTCATTAGATCCCTGTGAAACCCTACATTTCAGCAGGATAATGCACGACCGTATGTTGCAGGTCCTGTACGGGCCTTTCTGGATACAGAAGATGTTCGACTGGTGCCCTGGCCAGCACATTCTCCAGATCCCTCATCAATTGAAAACGTCTGGTCAATGGTGGCCGAGCAACTGGCTCGTCACAATACGCCAGTCACTACTCTTGATGAACTGTGGTATCGTGTTGAAGCTGCATGGGCAGCTGTACCTGTACACGCCATCTAAGCTCTGTTTGACTCAATGCCGAGGCGTATCAAGGCCGTTATTACGGCCAGACGTGGTTGTTCAGGGTATTGATTTCTTAGGATCTATGCACCCAAATAGCGTGAAAATGTAATCACATGTTAGTTCTAGTATAATATATTTGTCCAATGTATACCCTTTTATCATCTGAATTTCTTCTTGGTGTAGCAATTTTAATGGCCAGTAGTGTAGATGAGCTAAAAATTCCAATAAATCGAAGCTGAGAAATCGATGGGAGAGCGTGAAGCATTACGGCACTAAGTACTATGCTCTTAGATTGCAGGATTATTTTTCCTACTTACCTGCGTTAACTTACATTTTTCCACATATAGAGCAAGCTGCCATTCGTCACAACTAATAGAACTTCTGTCAGAGTCACCAGTTTTCCTCGTACAGTCACTCAAAAACGATACTTTCGCGTACATTACAACACCACCAGCAAACAATGGTATTTTGCTGCTCACACTGTTTGTCAGGTCGTTTACATGTCACAGTACTCAGGCAGCATACGTGATGAAACCCTTGCACCTTGTCTTTTTCTACCGGTTAATTATTACGATGTCGCTCGTAATGGGCAACGTGTTGAGGCGCGAAACGAGCGCTCGCTTGGACTACAGGTGTCGAAAGAAGTGCTGCGTCAGTGTTGTTAGGAGGCGCCAGCGAACACAGTATGTGGGCGTCGCCGCTGGCGGGTGATCCACCTGCCTCACCTCGGCTTTCCTCCCCCCCCCCTCCCCCTCCTTCGGCCCTCTACTCCGCACTCTTCCTTTTTGAACGTCCGGAGAGCGGTGCCCGCTTTCTAGTCCACACCTCGGTGCCGGGCTGCTTCCGGATTGCAGTTCCGCTATGGCGCTCACCTCAGGCGCTCCACTCTGAAACACCTACTATGTTTACATGGGGCTCCCAAAACCGGATTTCGTTAACCGATTTCACAATAACGTTTCTATTTGGTCATGTAAACACTCCAAAATCGATTCTGGAAACCCGTTTGTAGCTGCCGTCTTTCCACTTCCACAATCGATTTTCGCGCCCACGTAGACGCGCAACTGCTTTTGAAATGTGCCTGGGTCGTCAGGTTACGTCTTGTGTTTAAAATATTCGGCTAATATGGACGGAGTGATTTATTGTGCAGTGAAGGAGAAGGAGAAATATTGGACTAAGCATGAAGCTGCCTCTCGCAGATATTTTAAGTGAAGAGAAATGCCAATTGTGCTAACTAAATCAGGAACTGGAAGAGCTGTTTTCCAGACGCCATACTTTTCTTGGCTAGAAAATCCACTTCAGACCTTAACTTGTAAACACATAATCGAAAAACGGTTTCCGAAATTCGGTTCTCTTTCGTTAAGATGTGTCGCGTGTAAACGTACCGACTGTCAGTCTTCTTTTGTCTGTGCTACTCGCTATTGATTCATAAACCTACGCCTATTTGCAGTCGTGTATTCTGCCTGCGAATTTTACAGTGACGGACATCCGCAGGAAAAATTATGCTAACATTGTTTAAATGAATCCGAGCCAAATTCAGAGTAGTCTCATGCGCTATCGTCTACGCCATGCGAACCGCTAATTGTATCTGTGAAGCCATTTCAATCTGTGCGCTCAACGGCCTCGTTGGCTAACATCAATGCCAGTTAAGTCGAAAACAGCGCAACGTGTGGAATTTTTGTTCTTAACAATTTTTTCTCACCGCAAGCTACCGTGCATAACCCTTTCAAACTTTTCTGATTGTTTTCGGCCATCCTGTATAGAAGTGAATGTCGGATTCTTCCCCAGAATGACAGACGCACAAGAAATAGCGCACCGATGAGAATTTTACGCGTTTTCTCAGTGATGTAACGTTCAGGGACAGAGTGAGAAGTTAAAATATAAGACAACAATTGCATATAGAAGAAATGGTACATAATGTGCAAGAGCACAGGTGTTTTTCTTTTTTTTAATTTGTGGTGAGTTGCTATGGGACCAAACTGCTGAGGTCATCGGTTCCTAGGCTTACAAGGCTCGAACCTCCGACGGGGGGTGGGGGGGAGGGGGGAGCCGCACGAACCGTGACAAGGCACCCAAAACCACTGGGCTACACCGCGCGACGAGAACAAATCTACTAAATGGCATCGTCACGTTTTTGTAGTGCCAGAGACTGGTTTGGCCTATGAAATACGCCAGTAACTACCCAAAA
The DNA here is from genome assembly GCF_023864345.2 of Schistocerca serialis cubense. NCBI lineage: Eukaryota > Metazoa > Arthropoda > Insecta > Orthoptera > Acrididae > Schistocerca > Schistocerca serialis. The sequence goes on from NC_064646.1 coordinate 18,200,474, forward strand.
GAAAGAGATTTAGGAAAGACTGACCATCGACTGGGTGAATAAGTTGTGCAGTCGCAGAATGGGACCGTAGTCCATGCTAGGAATGGATGTTGGTTCTGTTGATGGTGGTCAACATTGTATTTGAAGGTATATAATTGTCCGGCTGATTCTTAATAAATGATTACGTCAGTTCCAAATTAAAATTAATTAAATTCAATGAAATAAAATTAATGAATCTATAGGGATAAAATCTATGAACATGCAGTGACATGAAATTACATCAGTGAAATTTGGTCAGGTGTGGTAAATTTGAAATGTTGTATCTCAAGAGTAATGAAAATTTGTTCCGTAACGGGAAAAGATACATAGAATTACTACTTTTCCCACTTTTACTACACCTCAACACTTAGCGACTTTTTCACCACAAAATATAACTTTCCGTCAGCTTCACTCCTGATGCGCGTCAGGTTTGAGGTTTGTACGATTTCAATAGCAGTTACTATATCACATATAAAACATGTTGGTGTAATATTGATAAATCGTTTAATTAACATAAATATGCAAAGTAATAATTATATTTGTGTTATATTTGTGAATAATACATTGACGAAACATAGAAAAATGTCACCCTTGAAAAAGTATATGTCTTCACATTGAAGAAGTGCTTGCGTCACACAAGTAATTTAAGGTTTACAACAACAAGGAACTCTCACAACTTTGATAACGTCAAAATTTACCCAATACAAAACCAAAGTGGGCACTCACAACTATCAAGTATTGGGAAAACTCTTAGTAATCTATGCGTGTACGAGCATACAAGGGAAATTCTGTTTGTTTCGGACGTTTCGGGAAGTTACTTTTTAGGCTTCTGACCCATTACTGTAGGGTCTCTTCCTTTTCTCTTCTGACTTACACAGTTGTCTGTGATTCATTGTATTCCTGTAAAACACCTCACAAACTTCAAACCATGCCAGTCTATTCTTAATATTATCGACATACTCATTGGAAGACGTGTAATACATTTCAAGGTATTTCCTCATCTTTTCAATAAACAATGTCACATCCAAACCTATGCAACTGTGATGGTGTGACAGCAACTGCTTCTAGGGTTGTGAACGCCTGTACACAGCCCTATTGTCCCACAAAGTCAACTGCTTGGCGACAATGTGAGATCGCTGCGAGCACAGTTGGCAGCTTCACCGCCGTAGTATGCGTGGCTCTTCAACGAGCGGGAAAATGACGCTGACACTGGTGTGCATGCAGCCTATGCAGAGGACTGCGATGGAGTGAGACCGCACCTGTATATACACTGGGCAACACGATTAATACGTCAGTTCTTAGAAGCTCCGTACTTGTCTCCGAATGCGGCACGAAAGTCTGAAATTTGTCTCAAAGCTGCCTCTTAAACGGTGCAGAGGTGGGGCATCCTGCGACGTCGCCTTCAGGCTGAAAAAGATTAACATTCTTTGCTGCTTCGGAGTACGTTCAAATTTCGTCCAGTGCTTTCGAACGGTCCCTAGTGATTCCAGCCTAAGCACCAGAGTATTAGTTACGGTCGCGCTACACTGCGAAGGGATGACATCATGTTCAGTGTGGATGAAGGCACACGCTGTCCTTAGAAGGATTGAATCGTCTGTGCGGTGCCGGTAATGTCAAAGATTGGCAAGAACGTCATCCAATTGCTCATTGCACTATGAATGGTTGGTTTAGATAGCGAAATGTGTGGGAATCAATGGGCAAAGGGAGGGCATAATTTCATTGACAACTCCCAAGACCTTTGCATGTCGATTCTGAGCAGCGGTTTGTCTGAAATATTTTCCTCGATCCCTCATAAGAAAATGTTGTGATTTCATCGCAGGGTATTGCGTATTTAACTACCTTCACGGAAGCGTCATACGAAAGTGGGTAAGAGGGAGTATGGTGACGTTCCCATCTACGTTAAGAAGCTGAAGAAACGATTTAAAATTTGAGCCAGGTCCGGGATTTGCACCCAGGTCTCCTTGCTTACTATGCCGTTACATCACCCCAGCAGCATACCTATTGCAGCTGCATGTCCTGCCCTAGTCCAGTGTCAACCCTAACATGAATTGGTGTTAGGGAAGGCAGTGGCCTAGGGTAGTCCATGCATCTGTGTTACCTATTCTGCTGTGGTGATGTAGTGGTTAGCACACCTGCCTAGTAAGCAAGGAGACCTGGGTGCAAGTCATGGCTGTTGCTCAAATTTTAATTCATTTCTTCGCCGTCTTTATCGTATATAGAGTTGAGATTCAAATGTCTGAAGGAAAACTTCATAACATGAGACCTTCCGATAACCTGACATGTCCACGGAGATGTTTAGCATAATTTTGGAGAAATTTGTTGCCAATGTGACATCATTAACCTACCTTACAACTCATATGAACTTGAGAGCTCTCTTGTTTTTATTCATTTCTCACATGTATCGACAACTTGTTTGAAGCTTTGTCGAGGGCGAGGTGACGTCGCATGGCGCCACCCTTGCTCCGTGTTACAGAAGATGTTTCCAGAATGAGATTTTCACTCTGCAGCGGAGTGTGCGCTGATATGAAACTTCCTGGCAGATTAAAACTGTGTGCCGGACCGAGACTCGAACTCGGGAACTTTGCCTTTCGCGGGCAAGTGCTCTACCAACTGAGCTACGCAAGCACGACTCACGCCTCGTCCCCACAGCATTACTTGTACCAGTACCTCGTCTCCTACTTTCATATAATATCAGCACACACTGCCCTGCAAAGTGAAAATCTCATTCTGGAAACATCCCCCAGGCTGTGGCTGTGCCATGTCTCCGCAATATCCTTTCTTTCAGGAGTGCTAGTTCTGCAAGGTTCGCAGGAGAGCTTCTGTTAAGTTTGGAAGGTAGGAGACGAGGTACTGGTAGAAGTAAAGCTGTAGGGACAGGGCGTGAGTCGTGCTTCGGTAGCTGAGTTGGTAGAGCACATGCCCGCGAAAGGCAAAGGTCCCGAGTTCGAGTCTCGGTCAGGCACACAGTTTTAATCTGCCAGGAAGTTTCGTTATAGAAGATGTCTGTAGGCACTTTTGAGGCAAATTTCAAACTTCCACGTTGCAATGGGGAAAAATGGTTCAAATGGCTCTGAGCACTATGGGACTTAACTTCTCTGGTCATCAGTCCCCTAGAACTTAGAACTACTTAAACCTAACTAACCTAAGGACATCTCACACATCCATGCCTGAGGCAAGATTTTAACCTGCGAGTTGTCTTGTGACAGCCAGAGCGAGAGCACCAGCAGCAGCGAGTACTGTTTGTATAAAGCGTTTTTGTACTTATTTGCTGCGCTTAGCTTTTAAATAGTTTTTCTGGGAAAACCTAGCGTAGTTTTCGCGTCTCGTATTTCAGTGAGTGTTTCTTGATTATCAGAGTAGCTCATCAGAAGATTATCTTGGGAATTTGTCACCGTATAGAGTAGGGTAAACATAGTCATGTGTAGGGACTGTGGTTGTTGTGAGCGGACGCAAGGACAATTGGCCACTCTTCGGGGGCAGGTGGAGGCTTTGTCTGTTAGGCTCATCGAGCTCGAGGCGCAGGCGTCGGCTCGTAGTGGCGTTGGGGCAACTGTGGTGAGACCTATGCCTACTTCGGTGGCCTTGGAATCACATGGAACCCCTGATGTCGCTGCGTCTTCCGGCAGTGAGCATCTTACCGGTCAGCCATCACTCCAGGGTGAATGGCGGACAGTGGTGGGCTCGCGCGTGCCTGGCCGAAAGGCAAAGGTGGGATCTGGCCGCGTGGCAGCTGCCTTACCCCTTTCCAACAGGTACGGGGTGCTTCCTAGTGGTGATGACATCGTTTCCGAGCCACCACAGGATGCCTCGCCTGTTGGGCCAGTGGCCGATTCTCCGGCAAGGTCCCGACAGTCACAGAGGGCGGGCCTATTAGTTATAGGGAGCTCCAACGTTAGGCGGGTTATGGAGCCCCTCAGGAAAATAGCGGGTAGGTCGGGGAAGAATGCCAGTGTGCACTCGGTGTGCTTGCCGGGGGGTCTCGTCCGTAATGTGGAGGAGGCCCTTCCGGCAGCTATTGAACGCACTGGGTGTGACCGGCTGCAGATAGTAGCACATGTCGGAACGAATGACGCCTGCCGCTTGGGTTCTGAGGCCATCCTTGGTTCCTTCCGGCGGCTGGCTGATTTGGTGAAGACAACCAGCATCGCACGCGGAGTGCAAGCTGAGCTTAATATCTGCAGCATAGTGCCCAGAGTCGATCGCGGTCCTCTGGTTTGGAGCCGTGTGGAGGGTCTAAACCAGAGGCTCAGACGACTCTGCGACTATAATGGTTGCAAATTCATCGACCTCCGTTATTGGGTGGAGAACTGTAGGGCCCCCCTAGACAGGTCAGGCGTGCACTACACACCGGAAGCAGCTACAAGGGTAGCAGAGTACGTGTGGCGTGCACACGGGGGTTTTTTAGGTTAGAGGGACCCCCCCCCCCCCTTGGGCGAAACGATAAAATACCTGACGGCTTACCAGAGAGGACATTATCATCGTTGATAAAGAACGTCCGTCCTCAGAGACCAAAAACAGGAAAAGTTAACGTAATATTGGTAAACTGCAGGAGTATACAGGGCAAGGTTCCTGAATTAGTATCTCTTATTGAAGGAAATAGTGCGCATATAGTATTAGGAACGGAAAGTTGGTTAAAACCGGAAGTGAACAGTAACGAAATCCTAGACACAGAATGGAATATATACCGCAAGGATAGGATAAACGCCAATGGTGGAGGAGTATTTATAGCAGTAAAGAATTCAATAATATCCAGTGAAGTTATTAGCGAATGCGAATGTGAAATAATCTGGGTTAAGTTAAGTATCAAAGGTGGGTCAGATATGATAGTCGGATGCTTCTATAGACCACCTGCATCAGCAACCGTAGTAGTTGAGCGCCTCAGAGAGAACCTGCAGAACGTCGTGAAGAAGTTTCGTGATCATACTATTGTAATAGGGGGAGACTTCAATCTACCAGGTATAGAATGGGATAGTCACACAATCAGAACTGGAGCCAGGGACAGAGACTCTTGTGACATTATCCTGACTGCCTTGTCCGAGAATTACTTCGAGCAGATAGTTAGAGAACCAACTCGTGAAGCTAACGTTTTAGACCTCATAGCAACAAATAGACCGGAACTTTTCGACTCCTTGAATGTAGAAGAGGGTATCAGTGATCATAAGTCAGTGGTTGCATCAATGACTACAAGTGTAATAAGAAATGCCAAGAAAGGAAGGAAAATATATTTGCTTAACAAGAGTGATAGGGCACAAATCGCAGAATATCTGAGTGACCACCATCAAACGTTCATTTCTGAGGAAGAGGATGTGGAACAAAAATGGAAAAAATTCAGAAACATCGTCCAGTACGCCTTAGATAAGTTCGTACCGACTAAGGTCCAAAGCGAGGGGAAAGATCCACCGTGGTATAACAATCATGTACGAAAGGTACTACGGAAACAAAGAAAGCTTCATCATAGGTTTAAGAGTAGTCGAATCATAGCTGATAAGGAAAAGCTGAACGAAGCGAAAAAGAGCGTAAAGAGAGCAATGAGAGAAGCATTCAACGAATTCGAACATAAAACATTGGCAAACAATCTAAACAAGAACCCTAAAAAGTTTTGGTCATATGTAAAATCGGTAAGCGGATCTAAATCCCCTATTCAGTCACTCGTTGATCACGATGGCACCGAAACAGAGGACGACCGAAGAAAGGCAGAAATACTGAATTCAGTGTTCCGAAACTGTTTCACTGCGGAAAATCATAACACGGTCCCTGACTTCAGCCGTCGCACGGACGCCAAAATGGAAAATATTGAAATAAACGATATCGGAATTGAAAAACAACTGCTATCACTTAGTAGCGGAAAAGCATCCGGACCAGACGAGATACCCTTAAGATTCTACAGTGATTATGCTAAACAACTTGCCCCCTTTCTATCAGCAATTTATCGTAGATCGCTGGAAGAACGTAAAGTACCTAGCGACTGGAAGAAAGCGCAGGTCGTTCCCATTTTCAAGAAGGGTCATAAATCAGATGCGAATAATTATAGGCCTATTTCGCTTACGTCAATCTGTTGTAGAATAATGGAACATGTTTTGTGTTCTCGTATTATGACGTTCTTAGATAATACAAATCTCCTTCATCATAACCAACATGGATTCCGCAAACAGAGATCATGTGAAACTCAGCTCGCCCTATTTGCCCAAGAAATTCACAGTGCCGTAGACACTGGCGAGCAGATTGATGCCGTATTCCTGGACTTCAGGAAGGCATTTGATACGGTTCCGCACTTACGTTTAGTGAAAAAAATACGAGCTTACGGAATATCGGACCAGGTTTGTGATTGGATTCAGGATTTCCTAGAAGAAAGAACACAACATGTCATTCTTAACGGTTCAAAATCTGCAGATGTAGAGGTAATTTCGGGAGTACCGCAGGGAAGCGTGATAGGACCTTTATTGTTTACAATATACATAAATGACTTAGTTGACAACATCGGTAGCTCCGTGAGGCTATTTGCAGATGACACGGTTGTCTACAAGAAAGTAGCAACATCAGAAGACTCGTACGTACTCCAGGAGGACCTGCAGAGGATTAATGCATGGTGCGACAGCTGGCAGCTTTCCCTAAACGTAGATAAATGTAATATAATGCGCATACATAGGGGCAGAAATCCATTCCAGTACGATTATGCCATAGGTGGTAAATCATTGGAAGCGGTAACGACCGTGAAATACTTAGGAGTTACTATCCGGAGCGATCTGAAGTGGAATGATCACATAAAACAAATAGTGGGAAAAGCAGGCGCCAGGTTGAGATTCATAGGAAGAATTCTAAGAAAATGTGACTCATCGACGAAAGAAGTAGCTTACAAAACGCTTGTTCGTCCGAATCTTGAGTATTGCTCATCAGTATGGGACCCTTACCAGGTTGGATTAATAGAAGAGATAGACATGATCCAGCGAAAAGCAGCGCGATTCGTCATGGGGACATTTAGTCAGCGCGAGAGCGTTACGGAGATGCTGAACAAGCTCCAGTGGCGGACACTTCAAGAAAGGCGTTACGCAATACGGAGAGGTTTATTATCGAAATTACGAGAGAGCACATTCCGGGAAGAGATGGGCAACATATTACTACCGCCCACATATATCTCGCGTAATGATCACAACGAAAAGATCCGAGAAATTAGAGCAAATACGGAGACTTACAAGCAGTCGTTCTTCCCACGCACAATTCGTGAATGGAACAGGGAAGGGGGGATCAGATAGTGGTTCAATAAGTACCCTCCGCCACACACCGTAAGGTGGCTCGCGGAGTATAGATGTAGATGTAGATGTAAAGGTCGCGCGGCTCCACACTGTAGCGACTAGAACCGCTCGGCCACGCAATGGGGGAAAATTACGGGGTATCGAAAAAGTGACTCTTTAATTGTGTTGCGCAATGTGCTGTGAGTGCATGGCGCAAGCTACTGACCTGCGGCGAGGTCTACGCTGGTGGGGCGGAACCCGCGCCGGCCCGCAGTGTAGGAGATGCCGAGTCGGCGGCCGGAGGCGGCGTCGGTGTACTGGTAGCGGCCGCGCAGCTCGTTGCCGGCGTCCGCCTCTACGGCGTGGCTGTGGGCCGCCGCGTCGCCGGTGTCGTAGCCGAACAGGTAGCCGCCGGCCGCCTTCTGCAGGTAGTACTCGGCGCGCCGGCCCGCCGGGATGCCCGGCACGTGCCGGTAGCCGGGGGACGCCGCCGCTACGGCCATCAGCGCCAACGCCGGCACCTGCAGCCAGGCCGCAGCCGTTAACAGTTGCCTCAATGTGCGTGGTAAATGACGATGATAGTTTTACTATCGAGGCGGGTACAAAATCATTGACCGTCCCCAGGGTGCACTACACTGCAGCAGAGCTCCCTCTCAGTTCGAACTCCGTACCTTCGGTGGAGAGGGGGGGAGGGGAGGGGGGGAGCGGCTGGCAGCAGCTTAGTACGCCGCTCTTCAGCCTACAGAAGTGTTATAAACATAATAAGATATGAAACAATAAAAGCAGGTGATAAAAACGGTGACTTTTAAATTGTAAAATGGCGTAAAATTGTGGAAGTTAAAATATAAAACAAGAGTTGACGATGCTAAGTTAAAAACACAGTAAGCAGATAAGTACAATAGCAGACAGACAATAAAAAAAATACACGGCGACAGACTGGTTTCTCTTCGCAAGAGATAAAAAAGAATCACACCCAGCGACAGTATGGTTTCTATTTGCTGCACTTCGGAAAAGACGCACAACACTTACAGCTCATTTAAAACACTGCACTAAAAAGTTATCAAGGAGATGACACATCACCGCCTAGGTCAGATGGGGGGAGGGGTGGCAGCCCGGACTGAAGAGGGGGGGGGCCGGGAGGAGAGGAAAAAGCAAAAGGGGGAGGAGGAAGGAGCCGAAGGAGGTTCAAATGGCTCTGAGCACTTAGCATCTGAGACCATCAGTCACCTAGAACTTAGAACTAGTTAAACCTAACTAACCGAAAGACATCACACACATCCATGCCCGAGGCAGGATTCGAACCTGCGACCGTAGCGGTCACGCGGTTCCAGACTGAAGCGCCTAGCCGAAGGACGGAGAGGACTCATAAGATGGGGGGAGGGGGGTTGGGCAGGCCAGACACGTGAGTGAGTGGGGAAAGGCAGAGGAGGAGATTTCAAATGGACTCAGGGGAGACAAGGGAGTCAGTGAGAGGGTAGGTCGGGAGGAGGGAAAAATAGGATGGGAGGGAGGGGGAGAAGAGGGAGCCCAGGAAAAGGACAGAGGTAGGGAGGGGGAGGCGAAGATCAGAGTTGATAGGAGGGAAATTTCAATGAAAGTTGGAGGGGCATCAAAATTGGAATCTCGCACTACGATCAAGAACGAGAACAGCCAAACAGCTCGAGAGCTAGCGACAAGAGTCCAAACAGACCCATTACGAAAGTCGAAAAAAAAGAAAAAAAGAAATGTCGTCTTTACCGCCGATGTATTGAGCAAAACAATAGAGTTGTACACCACTAATCATTAAAATGGCATTGTGCGTACACAGTATTGGACAGCTGAGTAGAACCAGGTATGCGAGGCAAATGTTGTACCTCAACATCTCTGTCATTATTGCTGGTATTGGTGAGATAAAGTTGACATTTCGCGACTTGTAGCTGGTTCCCTCCAATCAGGTTGCTCAATGTCACGCGGATCCGTTAACTGTTGCCAAACTGCCACAACAATTACTTCACTTCCAATTCCTTATCCTTTCTTCCTTACGTGTTTGGCTCCCGAATCCTGGGTCTGTCTGTCCCTTTCATTTCGTATTTCATCACACATGGAAACCACATCAAAAACAACACACACACACACACACACACACACACAGATACATACACGCACAACGATGCTAACAAAATACACAGCACTACTGGATCCTTCCACCCAGGACGCTATTCAGCGTCATTTATACAGCTATTATAATCAAAGAGATCGGCTTATATTAGATAAGCTTCACATGACATAGCACGAAGCCGAATTTTTTAAGGCTGTCAAGTAGTCGTGGCAAAGCAGACACCAAACTCATAAATACATGGGCAAGTGCACTGTAATGGAGTAGCGTAGTGATCTCTGTACAAATGTTACTTGTAGGAGGGCCAAGGTTCGAATCTCGTCCAACGCAGCTAAATTTTCTATTTGTCTTAACCTTGTAAGAAAACTTTGATTATAATTTATCTTAAGTTAACTTGCTTAAATACGTTTTCTTTGTTTCTAATACTTCGCTGCGTCACTTTCATTATCGTATAGACCTTTGTATTTGCTCTCATTTTTCTTCCTATCTTTTTTTTTCGTTTGGAATCTGCTTTTGCCTATAATATGCAAGAAAGTGCCAACCGGAACTTCTCATCAGCTGGTAACGCGGCATCCCATGTCGCCATTGTGAGGGTAGTTTCAGGAAACCAAAGACAGGGATAATTACAGTTTTGTTTTGCCGCTAAAACTGAAATGCTGCTGTGGAAGATGGCTATGCAAACAAACACATGGTGAAATTTTTCTATCTTGAGTTTGCTCGTAAGGATTAGCTTTAAATGCTCTGAACAAACCAATTGTGAGTTTAGGTCTGCCGCAGATTGTTGATCGCCGTTTCTCGGTGAGATTGCACATCACAAGATTGTGATAAGGTTATAACACGAGTTTAAATGAACGGTTACGAAACCCGCTGTCTGCCGCAGTTCAGTCATTGGTCATTTAAAATCACCTGTGGACCGAGCATTTCCCGTTTCTGTCATACGTCGCGTTAGCCGCTTCCAACGCTGCTCCGCGTTACACATTAACAGCATTTCTGAAGAGACCCGCCGTGTTTGTATGTCGCCTACAATCAGCTGTAGCCGGCAGCGGATGTGGCGACAATGTAGCGGCAAGTGACGGATGTCAGCTACCAAGTAATTTTAATCGGACTGTAGCAGCGGCCTTTTCGGGAAGTTGTAGGAAATCTTCAGTATTGAAAGCCTGTTTTTTTCCCTTGTAGACTTTTTAATGTTAGTGCTGAAAGCTTCTCCGGTGATGACGTCCTGGGAGCAGAGTTTTGAAGTGAAACATTATCTGCTTCGGAACAGGTAAGTAGGTAATTCGATGAAGCATATTTTTCAGTGTGATTCAATGTTCCTGGGATTAAAGTACTGTGAATACTAATTTTCCGACGCCATGTTTTGTTCAGTTTTGCACTCTAGGACAAAAATGGGTACAGCAGACAGAGAGGAAAAAATAAATAAATAAAACCACAAGGCAAAGCCCCACAAGATGTTGGCGAGACTTTTCAAGATTACGTCCTTTAAGTTAAGGTGGGCCAAGTCAAACTTTCTGAATCTTGTACTACCGAAAAATTTCGAGAACCACGGGATGAGTTGTTAGCTGTTGCTGGGACTTCAGAAATGACATCTGGCGAACTAACTGCGGCTGCTGGAACTTATGGTACGCCTCTGTCATTCTCTGTGTCACCAAAGCTTCCAGTGCCTTCTCCAAAGGTTGGCTTGATGGACAATAAAAGCAACTAAGCAGAACGGTAATACTGACCTGCACTCCCTAGAAACATTGTTTCGTACCTGAAGAAAAAGCAGGAAAGAGAATGAAGAAAAGAAAAGCATAGGACGTAAACCTTTTAGGGGGAAAAACCAAAGGGCCAAGCATTAAAGAAGACACAGAAGCAGAAAACATCATTTGGAAAGAGTAGACGGGCTTAAAGAAATAGAAGAAAACAAGATTTTTTGACTTCATCGTCAGAGGAGGACAGAGATGGAGCCATCATGTTATGAAAAAATCTGTATTCAGACTCATAGTCGAAGGAGGGATAGAGCCAGAGTGTATCTTGTCGTATCTGGACTCTTAATAACGTGTGTTTTTGTTTTTTATGAGAACCAGTTACTGCGAACTTTGCCTATATTGCAGTAATATTTTGAAAATTTGTTATTTATCAAAAACCAGTTTTGGTACTAAAAACAAATGGTTCAAATGGGTCTGAGCACTATGGGACTTAACAGCTGAGGTCATAAGTCCCCTAGAACTTAGAACTACTTAAACCTAACTAGCCTAAGGACATCACACACATCCATGCCCGAGGCAGCATTCGAACGTGTCACCGTAGTGGTCGCGCGGTTCCAGACTGAAGCACCTAGAACCGCTCGGCCACACAGGCCGGCACTAAAAACAGGTTTATGGTATCCCGTGTTGGTATTTTCAATGATTTATGTGTTATAATATATTTTTTTGCAGGAGAACGAAACATTTGCCTTGTTTTCTAGTTTTTCCAGTCATATAAATAGTTGACCCATTTTGCCACATAGGTGGTGCTACACTGGGTATTTTACTTCTAACGAGATTATTATTTTTGTGCTGAGGTGGTTTATTACAAGCTGAAACCGGACTAGTATCATGTTATTAAATATGCAAGAGGTATGATTAACCGTAATTGGGACACACACTGATCATTGAAAGTAAGTTGTGCTGAGGCGTTAATCATTCGTATATCCCAATATTTAGTACACTTTGCTACAAACAGTTCTCATGTTGTAATGTTAACGCTCAGCACTGTACGTTGCATCGAGCTGACGTCGCCCCGAACTCCAGCACCTAAACAGTGTCTACATGCTACACACTTGGCTGCAATCGCAGCGGACACTATGTCCCAGGGATAAGCAGCGATCGGCCCCAAGTTTGTCGAACAGTGTGTCCATTTCACTTCCTCGTCACTTCTTCTTCATAACAGTACTGGTATCTCCCTAAATACCGTCCATCACACATTTTTTCGGGGTACAGATTTCAGTGTAGGGACACCGTACTGGGAGAGGACTGGGAAACATGTGGATATCTCGCAGTGAGAACAGGCGATTTGAACCCAGTTTCTAGTTCAGAGCGTAACGTATTGGCAGGATTCTCTTCACTCGTGTGGAGAACTAATATCACCAATACTTTTGGCAAATCTCTTGTGATCGCGCACGATTCTGCAGCAGGAATACGCCGAGTACTTCGGTATTAACACAGAAGCGAAGGCTGAGTCTGTCATTTCTCATGATAGTATCATAGAGCAGCCCCTGTTCATGATCTTTGTAAATCACATGCTGGATAATTGATGTTGCCTTTTGAGGCTTTTCGCAGATGATACAGTCGAACACAGGGAGGTGCCAACGTTACAAGTAATGTATTGTAGGAAATAAGCCGTATTATCCGACCAATCAATGCTATCAGCCGCATCTTGAACCATTTAAGAGAATATGCCGAGTGATTTCATAAATATAGACTAGGGGACACTAAAAGTTGGAAGGAAAACCTGTGTAATATGCATGATGGAAGTCGCTTATAATAGAAGGCGGAACGATTTATTGGAAAAGTGTAATCTACGTGAAGGAGTTCGCTTATAACATTATTGTTCAACTCATTTGGAGTACAGTTCGTCAGTCTGGGACACTTACCAGTTTGGATTAACCAAAGCTGTAGAAAAGAGAAATATAGCAGTATAGTTCCCCACTGGTTTCCACAGTCAGCATGACAGTGTTTTGTGAAATACTATAAGAAGCGCTGTTATCGCAAAAAAACATACATAATTCCGAGAGCTCGCGTTCCTAAATTAAGCTACATACAAACTGCTTCTCCCTACATTTCGACTAATAGCCACGACTCTAAAATTAGACTCTGGTTCATGCTGCGGAATACGGACAACTTTACTTCCCGGGTACCATTCACAATTAGAATACGAAGGGGAGACTTCGTCCGGGTTTGTGTTAGGGGTTTTGTAATTGGTAAATTTTGTACACTTCGTCACACACCGAACGGTTACTTTCAGAGTACAGCTGTAGATGTGGATTTGGTCTTATGTTAATCAATTTCAAACGACCAAATAATCACGTACTTATGTCAGAACGAGACGTTAATGGTCGTCAGATAACCAAAACATAACTTCTGATGAAACTGGAGTCAAGTTAAAATGGAGCCAATGCATAAATAAACTAATGAAGTAGCTCATTTCTCCCTTTTTAGCGCTTAGAAATAGCTCTCAGTGTGTTGACCTGTTCGTTTATTTTCATTTATTCAGTGCCTGTTTTGTTAAGAGATTATATTCGCATCTGAAGTAAATAAGATGTTCGTTCAACAGAAACGACCAGTAAGATGCCTGAATTCCTACACTTGTCTCCCACTACATTTACCCCGCAAAGGCATTTGTTAATGATGATACAAAATTGTTTTAAATGAACAGGTTTTTTCTCTGTCACAAAACAATACCGAAAGGTAACTTTCACATAGATTTTGCGTCTCTAAGGTATCAAAGTCAGAGTAGTCGCATACTAAGGGAATGAGCGTAGGTGAGAAAATGTAGCTGCATCGCCGTTCTAGGCAAGGTCGTGGTGTACTTGATTTTCCATTGCCTTCTCTGGCCTGTTATAAAATGTCAAACGTGAATTTGTGTCGTATAGATAACATTGGTGAATGCTGATACAGTCTAGTGTTGGATTCGTATTGTTATGGATGAAGGGAAAGGTGAGCATGAAACCCCGATGCCAGCACATAGCATACGCCTCGCGAACTGCACCCCATCCGACAGTTCACCATCAGCAGTGTCACAGGCCCTCGTATCACGAGACACTGCAAAGAGGTTTCGAATTTAATGCACGACACGTCACAAACAGTGATGATCAGGAAATTGATGCCACCACTTCTTCTCCCCTTGCCGGCCAAATGCAGCCAGTGAAAATTTTCCACCACCGGGATTCGAACCGGCTTACCTCAGAGTCGAGACCTATGAGCCAGGTGTGCGTTGGTGATTCCGACTACGGTTGTGGGTCATCTAGGATTTAGAGTGAACTTGCAGAATGCACATAGAGTGTTGTCATAGCCACTAGTGGAGCCGACAGTTGTCCGTGGCTAACAAACGACCGGGGAGGTCACGTCACAGCTACTCGTATCAGCCCGTAGCCTGCCTGACCTTGGCCCACTGCCCTCCGCACACTGTGACGTCACAGGGCATTGTCGCGTGACCGGTTGCGGCTGCGGCTGGGACGTCCCTCTACAGCGCTACCACCTGCCGGTCTGTCGGCTTGGCGGCTGACAGTACCGTTCCTGACTCTCATTTAGCTTTCACTACGGATCGGCTGTCCTGACCCAACTACCCACTCTTTCTCTCTGGGCTTCTTCACGAGCCATGGCTGATTCCACCTACAGTTCCAGCGTAGAGTGAGGAAGTACTCATCCCGTTTCGTAGCTCGTACTAAAATGTTAATGTTAATATAAGCCCGACGGTTAGTTTGAACACCGAAGGCTTTACTGGCACTGTGCTTCGGCAAGGGTACATCTTTGCCTTCCTCCGACTTTGCAACAGACGTACCCAGCCAGCTGTTTGGGAAGCTGCACTTTCATGTTGATTCCGAAGCAGGCTGCAATTCGAAACTGTTCACACACATCAATCATTGCTAGATGTGAAAGAAGCAGTAAGTGAAAGGATAAATCCTTAGGACATGCTGGGTATCGAAGCCCAGAGTTTTGGATTTTTAATTTGCACTTGAACACTGAGCCACTCACGTGTCACTCATTAACATCTCGAGTGATTGGTCATCAACAAAATAACGTTTTACAAAATATAAGGAGAAAACTAAAGCGTATAACACTGCCCTCATCCCTGTATTGATAAACCAATAATTATCAAATTATTGTGTTATTATTTAGAAGATTTCACTGCAATCATTAAGGTGAAATAAATACTTCGATGTTCTCCTGCAAGAATGAATACCAGTACCTACTCCAAAGAACCATCTTTTCACACTTCCATAGCTAAGACGAAATGGTTTCTTTGGCTATAAATTCAAATCAGGTTAATGTCGCAAGACGTACAATGGTAGATGTAAGTGACGAAATAATTTTTCATTGAACGTATTATTGAGTCACATTTGAATACTAGCATTTATATTCGAACAGTTTTGTATGGCATGCATCCATTTTCTAGTTGCAAATTGTAATATTCAAAAGAGGTGTATACTACATAATAAATTCTTACCACTTGCTGTTGCTCCTTGCTACGTTGGCAAATATTATCAATTTTAAGATGCTATTGGCTACAAGTGTAATCTTTCTACAGGAAAAAATAGAGTTTTACGTTGGATTTACGTATGTTACTTACGACAATGCCCTTTTTACTTTTGATGAGAAAAGGATTGTAACTAAGCTGCGTAGCTAAAACGCCTGAAGCATTTTCATCTGTTCATGGCAGTGTGTAACAAGTTGGGTACCACAATCAATTCAAAACAAAATTAGAAACGTGTCCCATCAGCAGTATCTTCTGTAAATTATCTGATAATCTAGATTAAAGCACTAGACTTTCCTCTTAGCTACATGACAAGCATTAATGATAATTCTGAAGTTACATGTCCACCAGACGGGTATGTCATTGTTGTTACAGATGTAGAAGGCAGCAATTTTCTTTAAATAAATCAATGCAGTTAGATTTTGTCCATTATATATGGTTTCTTGAAAGTCAACTGAATGTAAAAGTTCTTCCAAATTTCGCCACTAACTACATATAAAAAGCGATAATTAACTAAATTGCCCGTTTTTATGTATTTTAATAAAGTCAACAAAACAAAGCAGAACTTCACACATCTAAAACAGTATGTAAAAATGGCATAGTACACAGAGAAAACACACTTGAAAACGGGAATCGTTTCCCGAAACGCGTCATGTAAACTATGAATAAAAGAAAATCGTGACTGGTAGCAGTAAAGTTTATATATAAATGCTGTCAGATAATATCAAGCTTCCGTTACCGTATAAACAACAACTATTTAATTTAGCTAACCAGTCAACAATTTTTTACGACGTGCCAGTTGTCGTTGTAATTTATCAGGTAAAATTTAGAAAGTGTTAGTGCAAACAGTATTAGACAGTAAACTGACAGGGTATGTATAATACAGGGTACATAAGAAATTTTTATAATTTTCTTACCTTTTGTTAAAGGATACCTAAACCCGTTCCATATCTCCGATATTTTTCCTTATCCACGTAGTAAACCACGAAACGTGAAAAATAAATGAATGAACTAACAACGATTGTTCGTTGTGTCCAAATATTAACTGTGAGAATTCTGACCCTCACAGAATACGCAGCCACCATTGTATTGCACATACACTCAGTTTGACGGTAACATCCGATTGACTTCGGAGCTCAGCTTCACTACCTCAGAATATGGCGAACTGTCTCACTACGTGGAATTAAAATTCTACAAAATGTAGTAAAATTAACGCCTCGAGATAAGGAACCATCCTAATATCGTAGCATATGTTCAAAGTGATGAAAAACAGTCGAAATATATGCATTACAAAGGCGCATATTGTTTCTCACACCTCTCCCACGGGCCTTCGTAATTTATTTATTTATTTATTTATTTATTTACACAAGAGGCAGCCTGTTAAGACCCTACCAGTAAGTTTCTCTTTAGTTTTTACTGGGTTTTCGTACATCGGCGACATCACGTAACCTCATAGAGAAACCAACACTATGAACACATCACAGATAATGATGTATTGTCGTTCAAGGTGTGACCACCGACGTCAATGCAGCATACGAATATTTACTACGAAATATCTTTACAAACACCTTCCTCAGACCAGTTCCTTATTCAAGCCATTGTACCACTTGAAATTCTAATTTCCAACCTCGTGATTTCCAGAAACCCAGTTTACGATCTTTTGTTGTTCATATGGTTTTTATCTTAATCGTATGAGGTATTCTGGAGAAAACATAGGTCTCTTTCCAGAATCAGGCCGCTGTGAGGTAACCAGCAAACGTTTTTGCTAAATTTAATACAACAACTGAATCAAGGAAAGGCAGCCGTAGACAGATGCCCACTGCAGAGTTGGGAAGCCATTTCTCATCGTTGACCCACTGTCGCTGAGCGTTTTAGTTACGTTGGGCATAAAGCTAGATTTATGGCAGAGTGATACTACCAGTCTTTCTTAAGGAAGAAAACTGTTTATACATTTCCAGTTTGACGAGAATTGGTATTTGATTCGAAAGGAAAGTTTACAGAAGCGAGTGCCTTACGTCGAGTGCCCGTGTGCGGCGTCCACAGGTAAATTACTCGGATTAACAAACGCTCCTCAGATAACGTTTCTATCATTAAAGTAAGCACAATTTCTAACGACATGAGAACATCTAACGATTCATACTGGTCCAAATTATCTGTAAGTAAACCGAAAGCCGGAAGCACAACATGCTCCTTCGCGTTCGTCTCGGCTGAGGAGGCTTAGAAGGGAAGGCAGGTGTTAGCAAAGAAGCTCGTTTGGCAGCAGCTCGCAGTGGCTATTTCACTGTCACTGTCAGTGCGGACAAAGAAAAGCTGCAATAAGAGCGCCTGGAACGAGGCTCTGCGGCGTGAATAAAAACATCCTCAAGCAGCTGTTAGGAGTTCCCATTCCACTGCTGTTCCACCTAAGCCATCAGTTTTCTATTTCACTTTCTTATTACTAGAGCCTGGATGCTTACGGAATTAGAGTTTGTTTCTTTCACTCTTAAGTACCTGAAAAGTGTAAAATGTTCACGAATTATGTTAACCGGATTGAGATATTTCATTTTATCACTATTTACATATTTTTGTACTTTTCACTAGACGAGATGTGCTCATAGAACTACGTGCCTATTGCTGTAAATCATTTTATTTCCAAAATATATATATTTAGTTACTTTCAGAATCAATGTACTTCCGATGTCTGTCCCTACAAAATCTTATGCGAGTTTTCCATCGGTGGAAACAGGGCTAGAAGTCTTCCTCTAAGAACTCCTTGACGGCGCCCGCCGCCATTTCTTTCACTGCTTCGAGGGACGGAAATCATGGCCTCTGTATGTGTATAGTATAGCACTAGCCCGTGACGGGCTACAGTCTTGACAGACCGTATAGTGTAGGTAGCCTATATCCGCATGGCACTAGGAGGGGGAGGGCAACGCGTCCATCGCACCGACCGCCTTTTGTCTCCGAGAGACATCCCCGATACCAGTTTTATACTTGTCTGAATCGACCTGTAACCATCCTGCACAGACAGGAACGAGGAAAAGTTCCTGCCCCTACCCAGGATTGAACCTACAACTTCCAGGGCAGGAGTAAGCTGCTGTACCTGCTAGACAACCACGCCCATACACATAATGTAGGGTGTTAGGGATATAAGTGCAGATATTTTTATAGGTGGTTGAGGGCGGTGTACTGAACAAAATTACAACAATATTTATTTCATTTGCAGACTAGTAACTACACGAGTAGTACTAGATGATATTTTTAGTGTTGTTATTATCTCCAAGTAAATGGGGCAAGAGCAACCCATTAATGCTTATGTTCTCCTATCACTAGATCAGAGCTCGATGTGTGGACGCTTTGATGCAAAACGATTAGTTTCTGCTGACAGGTTGTCAGGCGTAGTCCACTTAGTGATGCAGTTACGACCTGAAAGGCACTGTCCACTTGGTGGAGCAAAATATAAGACGATGCAAAAAAAACCAGGTTCTAAAATATATGACGCACCTGCGGAAAGACTTTTAGAGGCAGAGAAAAAACAACTACCATCTGAAGTGGGTATATCATTCTAATGTACGAATGATCACAATGTCAGCACTTGTACCCCTAATATATATATATATATATATATATATATATATATATATATATATATATATATATATATATATATATACTGAAGCCCCAAAGAAAGTGGTATAGGCATGTGTATTCAAATACGGAGATATGTAAGCAGGCAGAATACGGCGCTGCGGTCGGCAACGCCTACGTAAGATATGTGTCTACCGCAGTTGTTAGTTCGGTTTCTGCTGTTACAATGCCATCTTATCAAGATAGGATGGCAGGTTATCAAGATTTAAGTGAGTGTGAACATGGTGTTACAGTCTGCGGACGAGCGACGGGACACTGCATCTCCGAGGTGGCGATGAAGTGGGGAGTTTCCCGGTAGACCATTTCACGAGTGTACCATGAATATCAGGAATCCGGTAAAACGTCAAATTTCCGACATCACTATGGCCGGAAAAAGATCCTGCAAGAGCGAGACCAACGACGACTGAAGAGAATCGTTCAACGTGATAGAAGTGCATCGCTTCCGCAAATTGTTGCAGATTTCAGTGCTGGACCATCAACAAGTGTCAGCGGGCGAAGCATTCAACGAAAATCGCCGATACGAACTTTCGGAGCCGAAGGCTCTCTCGTGTGCCTTTGATGACTGCACAACACAAAGCTTTACACTACCCCTGGTGCCGTCAGCACCGACATTCGACTGTTGATGACTGGAAACATGTTGCCTGGTCGGACGAGTCTCGTTTCAAATTGTATCGAGCGGATGAACGAGTACGGGTATGGAGACGACCTCATGAATCGGTGGACCCTCCATGTCAGCAGGTGACTGTTAAAGCTGGTAGAGGCTCTTTAATGGTGTGGGCCATTTGCATTTGGAGTGATGTAGGACCCCAGATACATCTACATATAACTCTGACAGTTGACACGTACGTAAGCTTCCTAGGCAATCTCCTGCAGCCATTGATGTTCATTGTGCATTCCGACGGACTTGCGCAATTTCAGCAGGACAATGCGAGGCCCCACTCGTCCAGAGTAGCTACAGAGTGGCTCTTCTGAGTTTAAACAATTTCGCAGGCTACCAAACTCCTCAGACATGAACATTATTGAGGATTTCTGGGATGCCTTCAATGTGCTTTTCAGAAGAGATCTCCACCCCCTCCCCCCCTTACTCGTCGGGATTTATGGACAGCCATGCAAGATTCATGGTGTCAGCTCTCTCCAGCACTACTTCGGACATTAGTCTAGT
Source organism: Schistocerca serialis cubense (assembly GCF_023864345.2). Classification (NCBI taxonomy): domain Eukaryota; kingdom Metazoa; phylum Arthropoda; class Insecta; order Orthoptera; family Acrididae; genus Schistocerca; species Schistocerca serialis. Next base: position 18,220,818 of record NC_064646.1, read on the forward strand.
ATGATGCCACAACGCGTTGCGGCACTTCTGTGCGATATTAGGCTGGTGTACCAATTTCTTTGGCTCTTCGGTGTATGTTCGAGAGATATTCGGAAGGTAAGTTCCGATCGGTCGTGAAATGGAAATCACCGTGAAATTCAAAACCGTTTTATCTGCGGTAGTTAGTTACACCTTCCCGCTTCGATTTAGACTTTTTTCGTAGCATTGTACTAACTTTCCAATACCATCGTCATCGAATGCAGCCATCAGTGCTTTCCGTCATTTCCTTACGCTCGCTTACAGCTCGTTGCCTCTGCCAAAAAGGTTATCTTCATAGCCACCGTTTCATGTGAGCAGAGATGAAACTCAGGACGAGACAATTGTGGGTGAGCAAACACTTCCCATCGAAAACGCAGCACGAGCGTCTTCATTGCCCCTGCAGAGTGCGGCCGAGAATTGTCATGAACAACGAAACGCACGACAATTGTGTTACGGGCTGCACCACATCAGGCGATATCTCTCACCAGACCCTCATACTTAACGGGAGCCGCTATATTCTAGGCATATTTACGTGCTCACTGTGCGCTGTCCGCCCCGATAGCTGCGTGGTCAGCGTGACGGATTGACGTCCTACGGGCCCGGGTTCGATTCCCGGCTGGGTAGGAGATTTTCTCTGCTCAGGGACTGGGTATTGTGTTGGTTGTCTTCATCATAATTTCATCCCCATACGGCGCGCAGGTCGCTCAGTGTGGCGTCGAATGTAATATGGACCTGCACCAAGGCGGCCGGACCTGCCGCGCAAGGGGCCTCCCGGCCAATAACGCCAAATGCTCATTTGCATCACTGTACGCTCAGAACTGGAAAGAGCGACTACCGCGACCGATGGTCATGAACAGCACAGTGTGCAGCGGAAAGTACTTTCTACGAATAATATTAGCAATTTTATGTCCTATTGCATTTGTGCATTGGGCGAGGCCAAGATGACTGTCTATATGCCTATGTCAGAGTCCTAACCTCTCTTGCCTTCCTCTCGTAACCCGAAAGCGAATTATCGAACAATATGCCATGAACATCGGTTATCTGAATTTAATCAAAGAGATTTCACACGAATGATGTCGGATTTCCATCAAAGGTTCCCATACAAGCAAAAATGTTGCGATATCCAAAGGAACATTCACGATCATCACGTTGCACTTAACTACTGAATGGGAGTGAAAGACGGAAACCGCGGAGCATTTGTCTTCCGCCGCGTGAGCCGCGTCCTGTGGTGAAAGGCGCTGTTTCATCCAGCAGGACCGACCTGGAGGTTAGATCCCTGCGTGCCTACACATTTCACGCTCTCACCTTAACCTTAAGATGCTGGCCTGTGTACTGATGTGCTGCGCTTCCTTCGAGGCATCGTGCGTTCCTACTCAGTTTCAAACAGAGGGCTAGAGTCGGAAGTCCAAATTTGTGAAGAGATTCGGACAAAACGTTAATTTTCATTGATTGTATTTATAAAAGCTAAGAAGAGAACAACGGTGTTATCATTGTGAGCCATAGGTGTTGTGGTTTTCAGGCAGGTAAAGATCTTTGTTAATTAAGTTCTTACTTAATGTAATTGGGAATCAGGCGTTTGGGGGAAGAAAATGAAAAAAAAATATTCTGCTGTTGTTCGACTGACTACTCAAGGAGGTAGCTTTCTAGGACCTACCAAAAAGGTTTCACCATAAATTAGTCCCACTTCAACGAGATATAAGAACTCTGTCTACCGAAGCTCCGGACGGTGCATAATTCTCATTTTGGAGCTCAATCGTATCCGGGTATTTAGTGTCTCACATTGTAGGCGTATTGTCATATCGCTGGCTTAGTTGTGGAGTATCTTTGCGGGCAGCCGCGTCTGTAGAGTCGAGCGTGGGACACGGAACAGTTATGTTGTGTAGTGTGTAGCTGTGCATGGGAGAGTCTTCGTTAGTATTAAGGTTGAAGTGTTGATACAAGTGCTATTATAGTAAGTGATTCAGAGGGAAGTGCGTCAAGAAGTAATGAAAAAATGAGCAGTGCCGTCGATAACGTATTTGTGAGTCCTCTCGTTTCGTGTTGTACCGTACAGTATCAATCATCCGCGCCGTATTCGGCCTCTCAGAATGAACTGATGTGAATCAATAGAAGTTAGTTACCGTAAAAGAGTGTAGTCAAGTGCCAGTGTCTTCTAGCGAGCGTGACGACGTGCGTTCGATCATCGCGTTCCACGTGATCAACAATCAACCGCGCCGCGACGGTTGGCGCACGCTCGTACAAGTGAGAACTGAAAAATTAACTCTACGAACAGTGCCATATCAATACTAGTGCCAAGGAGGACTGGTACCAAATATCTGTGTATGCGTGACGAGCGTAAGAACTGTCGTGCGATGATTCGGCCTCCGGATCATCAACAACCACCCGCGTCGTGTCGGTTGCGCGTGCACTCGTCCGAATGATACTGTGGACAAAAGAGAGATGGGGCCCCTCCAGGCCCGCACCAACGTGGTGACCAAACCAAAAGTTCTACTGTCACCTCCGTAAACATGTTAGTTATCTAGTAAGTGGATCACAGGATGCTGGGCTGTGATGTTGTCCGTGCGTCTGGGTAAGGAAGGCTACGCATTAACACGGTCCATCAGGTAATAGATAGTGGACGAAACGCGAGTGAGGGTAGCGATTTGAAGAGCAGAGGGAAAAAAGTGCCATGGCTCGTGCCGTGGGAGAAAAACCTCTGCGACAGTGGGATGGGTAGTAAGAGCAGTAGTGGCTTACTAGCTGCGATAGCTCATGCATGGCTGGATTTTTTAGTATAGGTATCATGCATCATTACCGTGACAAGCGATGGCGATGTGTCCCAGTTGCTGCAGCTGCTACATGCCTGGAACGATCAAGATCGTTATACAGTAGTGGGAGATCGGCCATAGATCATCTCACTGTGTGGGGGATGTGTGGAGCTTGTTTGCATGCAGTGTACGGTACGGCTTCTCTGTGTGGTGCCAGTTATTCGGCAGTGTATTTCAGCTGGATATCCAGTAAGTGCGTCTGATTAACAGGGGCTCGCCTGTGCCGTTGTGTTTGCGTACGCTTGGCCATAGATGTTATGTCCTTGCAAGTATGTCTTTTGGTCTTTTATGTTTCCATCTATGGTTGTGGTCGTAGTTCCCCAGACTCAGAAGAAACGGGTTCTGCGAATGTCTGGAGTGTGGACTGTTTATCATTCATTAATTGGGAGAACACTTCTGAATTAGAATGTAAACAGTCCTACCTGCGATTTCCTTTAATCGTCTCAGAATATAGTTGTTCATACCAGACGTCGAACAGTGTTGTGTTTTAGCGTTGAGTGGCCCCACTAAACCCGCTTGCATATTTCGATAGATAATTTCAAGCAATCCAGCAGCAGTGTGGAGCAGAACAATACGACCGCCGCGGGATTACCAGGTACGTGGTGTGGGCAGGGCGCATGGTCAAGGGATGACAACCGCTTTAAGGTACCCCACCCATTTGTACTCCCGGGTGTGTTACAACATGTAGTTGAGTTTCGAAATATATTAGGCGAATGCGGCTTCGTCTTACACCACCATGTGGCCTGTAACGTGGTAGAAATTTAGCGGCTGACCATATTCATATTATACATAAGTTACAGCCTCTGAAACTAGCGCACGCATTCGATAAGTCACCGTTCGCCATGACGCTGCTTGCAGTGAAGCCTCCCACCGCTTGTTGGAGCAGCTTACGTTCACCGCTACATCAGGTAACCACCAAGGATCCCGTCTTTCTTCTCCCCTCTCACACAGGTGCTAGCTCACTCTCTCGAGATCTCAGCACTTTAGAAATCGCGTATTGTCTGCTGTTCATTGTCGGTGTTTCTCATCCCAACCACAACGTGAGAAATCAGCCTCGTGGTTCATTTAAGTTTGTTTTAGAATGACAATTACTATAGGAGGGCATCAATGTTCCACATATCAAATTTTGTGTTCCTCGACTGCATTTCCTTTTGTAATCACCTAGCTGGTACGAAATATAGTGCCCATTTGTAAAAGGTGATGATGACCATTTATGCTTCATTTTTAATTCTTACCTTAATGTTCCTATTTGTACTGAGATAGCAAGTTTGTTCACAGAACAGCCTTTCTCCTTCTGGGAAATTATCTACATCAAGCAGCTTAACGAGGGACCAGTCTGCATTACTCACAGACTTTACAGTAGTAACTCAGCACCCTGTAACGATACAGTCGTCCCCCGCAGGTATTAAAAAGTAAATAAAATATGTTGAGCACTTGTATCCTTTGCTTTGAGTGTTCTGTCTTTGGCAGTTCGAGCTACTGATACACATTGGTGCAGAAACAGCAAGATCACTTAACGATCCTCCTGGAGGAAATTAGAGTTGTACAACAAAAAATAAAATGAACGCTTCTTGTTGTCGTGGTCTTCAGTACTGAGACTGATTTGATGCAGCTCTCCATGCTACTCTATCCTGCGAAAGCTTCTTCATCTCCCAGTACCTGTCTCCGACAGAATTACAATGTCATCGGCGAACCTCAAAGTTTTTATTTCTTCTCCATGGGTTTTAGTACCTACTCCGAATTTTTCTTTTGTTTCCTTTACTGCTTGCTCAATATACAGATTGAATAACATCAGGGAGAGGCTCCAACCCTGTCTCACTCCCTTCCCAACCATTGCTTCCCTTTCATGTCCCTCGACTCTTATAACTGCCATCTGGTTTCTGTACAAATTGTAAATAACCTTTCGCTCCCTGTATTTTGCCCCTGCCACTTTCGGAATTTGAAAAAGAGTGTTCCAGTCAACATTGTCGAAAGCTTTCTCTAAGTCTACAAATGCTAGGAACGTAGGTTTACCTTTCCTTAATCTGTCTTCTAAGGTAAGTCGTAAGGTCAGTATTGCCCCACGCGTTCCAATATTTTTACGGAATCCAAACTGATCTTCTTCGAGGTTGGCTTCTACCAGTTTTTCCATTCGTCTGTAAAGAATTCGCGTTAGTATCTTGCAGCTGTGACTTGTTAAACTGATATTTTGGTAATATTCACATCTGTCAACACCTTCTTTCTTTGGGATTGGAATTATTATATTCTTCTTGAAGTCTGAGGGTATTTCGCCTGTCTCATACATCTTGCTCACCAGATGGTAGAGTTTCGTCAAGACTGGCTCTCCCAAGGCGGTCAGCAGTTCTAATGGAATGTTGTCTACTCCCGGGACCTTGTTTCGACTTTGGTCTTTCAGTGCTCTGTCAAACTCTTCACGCAGTATCTTATCTCCCATTTCATCTTCATCTACATCCTCTTCCATTTCCATAATATTGTCCTCAAGTACATCGCCCTTGTACAGACCCTCTCTGTATATACTCCTTCCACCTTTCTGCTTTCCCTTCTTTGCTTAGAACTGGGTTTCCATCTGAGCTCTTTATATTCATACAAGTGGTTCACTTTTCTCCAAAGGTCTCTTTAATTTTCCTGTAGGCGTATCTATCTTACCCCTAGTGAGATAATCCTCTACATCTTTACATTTGTCCTCTAGCCATCCCTGCTTAGCCATTTTGCACGCTTATTCTATATAAATTGTTAGTTAAGACTGACGCAGAACTGACTGACACAACGAAACAAGAATTCAAAACTAGTAAATACCAAAATGTAACAGCAAAGCTTAGGCAGTTGGGGGAGGACGAGGGAATCGCGGAGAGTGGGGAGGGGGGGAGGGGTTGGGGGAGGGGGGAAGCGAGCCTAGCAGAATGTACCGTCTGCCCGTAACTATACCTGACATCCGGTAGGCCTACCAATGTGTTTGATAAAGGTCAGTTCCCAGGCAGACTTCCTAAAGTGCTCATCTGGCAGAGACTTGGTGATATTCATTTCTCATGTAGGCTTGTCGAGTTGAAGACCAGGTGGTTATGTTACCTCGCCATGCTCATATTTCTCCTACAGTTGCAAGATGTTTCTGTATATTGTCGCTAGAACCGCGTTCAACTAGCTGTTTGTAATAGCGTCAGTAAAGAACATGTAGTAAACTTAAGTGGATGAGTTCACGTGGTTTATTGGAGCGCTAACACTCCTGGTGACAAGGTGATAATATACACTACTGGCCATTAAAATTGCTACACCACGAAGATGGCGCGCGACAGACGCGAAATTTACCGGCAGGAAGAAGATGCTGTGATATGCAAATGATAAGCTTTTCAGAGCATTCGCACAAGGTTGGCGCCGGTGGCGACACCTACAACGTGCTGACGTGAGGAAAGTTTCCAACTGATTTCTCATACACAAACAGCAGTAGACCGGCGTTGCCTGGTTAAAAGTTGTTGTGATGCCTCGTGTAAGGAGGAGAAATGCGTACCATCACGTTTCCGACTTTGATAAAGGTCGGATTGCAGCCTATCGCGATTGCGGTTTCTCGTATCGCGATATTTCTGCTCTCGATGGTCGTGATCCAATGACTGTTAGCAGAATATCGTATCGGTGGGTTCAGGAGGGTAATACGGAACGCCGTCCTGGATCCCAATGGCCTCGTATCACTAGCAGTCGAGATGAGAGTCATCTTATCCGCATGGCTGTAACGGATCGTGCAGCCACGTCTCGATCCCTGAGTCAACAGATGTTACGTTTGCAAGACAACAACCATCTACACGAACGGTTCGACGACGTTTCCAGCAGCATGGACTATCAGCTCGGAGACCGTGGCTGCGGTTACCCTTGACGCTGCATCACAGACAGGAGCGCCTGTGATGGTGTACTCAACGACGAACCAGGGTGCACAAATGGCAAAACGTCATTTTTTCGGATGAATCTATGTTCTGTTTACAGCAACATGATGGTCGCATCCGTGTTTGGCGACATCGCGGTGAACACACATTGGAAACGTGTAGTTGTGATCGCCATACTGGCGTATCACCCGGCGTGATGGTTTGGGGTGCCATTGGTTACACATCTCTGTCACCTCCTGTTCGCATTGACGGCACTCTGAACAGTGGACGTTACATTTCAGATGTGTTACGACTCGTGGCTCTACCCTTCATTCGATCCCTGCGAAAGCCCACATATCAACAGGATAATGAACAACCGCATGTTGCAGGTCCAGTACGGGCTTTTCTGGATACAGAAAATGTTCGACTGTTGCTCTGGCCAGCACATTCTCCACATCTCTCACCAACTGAAAACGTCTGGCCAATGGTGGCCGAGCAACTGGCTCGTCATAAAACGTCAGTCACTACTCTTGATGAACTGTGACATCGTGTTGAAATTGTATGGGCAGCTGTACCTGTACACGCCATCCAAGCTCTGTTTGACTCAATTCCCAGGCGTATCAAGGCCGTTATTACGGCCATAGGTGGTTGTTCTGGATACTGATTTCTCAGGATGTGTGCACCCAAGTTGCGTGAAAATGTAATCACATGTCAGTTCTGGTATAATAAATTTGTCCAATGAATACCCGTTTATCACCTGCATTTCTTCTTGGTGTAGCAATTATAATGGCCAGTAGTGTATTCAGGTAATTATATTATTTGCCGTCCTTATCTTGTCCTGACGGTTGTTACTTACAGGAGCCAACCAGATAAAAGAGTGTGTAATGAGACACGAGACTTCTCTTACCAGTGCCATCTACGTTTATAATCCCAATCGGCACGATGGTCTAAGCAGCTGTGACCACCCGAAGGGAGTACGATATTCCTCAGTGAAACTCCGAACGCTCACTTTCTAATAAGCAGGAGAACCTGTCGTCCCCCTGTCCGTCGTGTGTATTTCTCCCCCCTGTGCTCATCTCTCTCTTTCTTTTCACCCAGAGCGTATGCCGGAGTCCCCATGTGTGTGTGTGTGTGTGTGTGTCTGTATTTGGGCTGTAGCTGGAGCAGCGATGAAAGCGAAGCCGCGACGGACGGAAGAAAATAGAAGTCTCTGCCCAGAAGGGGACGCCTCCCCCCCCCCCCTCCGCCGTCCCCCGTCCCCCTAGCAGGTGGGGTCGGGTTGCTTGCTGCCCCCATTACAGACGGGGTCCTCTCGTCGCGTCCTGATTCCCCCTGCTGCGCCGACCGTGAGCCGCTGACCTCGCCTGCGTCCAGACGAGACGAGACAACGCCTGCTTTCGTCCTGGGTGTCCACCGCGTGCCGGCGAGACCGTCTGTCCGCTGGCGTCGGCAATTAATGTGGCGAGAGCTATCCTCCCCACGGAGCCGCACCGCGGGTCACTACCGAGCGCCGCTTTCCTCCATCGAACGGTTTCTCCGCATTCCCTCTGTGCTCGACGGCTTGATTACGGGTTAGCCGCATCCACTCCCAGGTAGAGCGCCAGTGTGATATCGGTAGGATGCAGGTTCAGCCTCATACGCCCCTCTACAACACTCTCCAGTATCAAGTCTCAATGAAACACCACAAGCAACACCTATCGCTGCAATTGCTGGTTTTCTGTCTGAGAAAACATTTGCTTCGCTTAGGTATGAAAAGGACAAGTCGAACGGGGGACAAAAATTTCGCTGCACAGTGATTCGAAAGACCCTGTTGTCTCCTAGTAGAAATTGTGCAGCTTATTTTCTGATTTGTTCTCGAATATTTCTGTCATATGAATGGTGACTAGTGACGTTAGTCCATCGCAAATTTCCTTGTACTATTGAACGAGCATTCGGAAAATGTCAGTCCATAGACTGGTAGCCATCAAATATCGTAGTCTACATCTACTCTCCGGAAGCTGCCATTCGGTGTGTGGTGCGGACAAATTCTGGTATCATTATCGTCTCCTCCTTTTCATCTTCAGTTGGCGAATAATGCCTGAAGTAACGTGTTGCCTCATGCGTCACGGTGCGTGTGCTCTCGAAATTTCAACAGTAAACCTCTCGTTGATCTACTGCAGACGAAAATGTAAAAGATAACTGTTACGGGCGATGAAGGATTTAGAAGAACTGTACGATACCAATGGTGCGGAACCATTCGGAATGCAATTAATAAGGGTATGTGATGGAGACTCATTTATTATTCACAGTTAAGATAATATTCAAAAACCAAAATAATTATACACATTCGCCTTTTAACAAATATGGCCAGAGCGAAGCAAAAACTTACGACATCCCACCGACCGAGACTCTGTTCCGCTACGTCTACTTCTACTCTCGCCTCTGTTGTAGCATGTGGCACTGGACTTCAGTGAGCATCTCCGTAACGCTCCCTGGCTTAACAAATAAATATGCCATACATGCATGCATGCGTATCTGTAGATACATTGCATCATACTTCCGAACAACACAGGTACTGCTAAATCAGATATGTAACGAAATGCGCCGTTCTTCTTTGTAGCTTCTCCATCTCCTCCACTAATCCAGCGTGGTAACGGCTCCCAGATTATCGATAACTACTCAAGATACTGTCAAACAATTGTCTCTTAACCCCCTTGTTTGTGTAGGTGAATTACAGTTCCTCACAATTCGTCCACTAAATATCACCCTGGATTCATCGAGTGGTGCTAATGGCTGGGAGGATTGTCGATATGCCGATTACATGTTACACGATCGTAGACTGTTCCCCGTACTGCCTTGTAGGTGGTAAGTCGGAATACGCCTAACGCCTAATCCCTGGCTGATGTTCACGTTTACAAATATCACCATGGCATCTGTTTTCCTATAAGTAGTTTTACATGATCCCAGCACCTTAGGTCTCTCCAGAAGGATAGGTACAAAGTTTTTGCTATTGTTACTGTTACTAGTGATTTTTCGCCAATAGTGTAATCGAAAAGTAAAGGGCCTTCGCACCTATTGATATGCCACATGTCGACTATCAATTGTCAGTCACTGTTCCAAATGTCAGTCCTCCGTAAATATTCCAGGTTTTCACGACTGCGCTTGCCGGAGGTGTCGTCCAAGATTTGTCTGTACTACGGTCGTCGTTACTGTTCACCATCTAACGATACACGGTCTTACGATGATCTAGAGTTCATCGAAACAAGTTACCACTGGCAAGTGATTTTTAATTTTTGAATTACAGTTTCGATCAATACTGACTATTACTTCAAATTATTTAATCAGATTCCAATAATGTTTTCAAAAATTATTAATGTAGATGATGAGTAGTGAGGATTTCGACAGGGAGTAGTCGACCAACACGGCGACAGACTCCATCTGGACAGCAACAGGCAGACAGCTGTGTAGCACATTACCGTCTTCTGAGAATTAAGGAAGACAGACTAGTAACTCTACTAGTCTCAAAGGGCGCAGAAATTAATATGTATGGAGTGGACTATAGAAGCTCCGACTAAGGGGAAAAGTTGCCAGGATTTATAAGTCGCTTTGCTTTTTGGTACTTGCTGATACAAACAAGACAACAGTGGGACGAGAGGGCACGGTCCTTTTAGAAGAACTACACCACGAGAGCTTAAATTTGTTGTACTGGTTATGACTTACAAGTATATGTCAATAATTGAAATCTAGGAGCTTATTACACACAGGGTGTCAACATGAAGTGTCTTCTTTCCCTTTTTGCTTTTGCCCGTTTTGATACTCGTTTGGCATTGTCATTCACCGGATTTGGTAGTGCTAGAGGCTTTAGGTGGCCGGGTTCCCATACTGACGCCATAACTCTAACCTCGAAGGAACTTGTGTGTCCCATCTGTCGTTATCTAGTGTAGATCTCGAGTCCTAGCGCACATGCTAGGCGAGACACGTGGACCACAGCCTAAAACCCACACCCAGACCGGCAGCGAGGCGTGATCCATCCCAGGCTGGCTCGCCTCCTAGTGTCCACAAAGAGTGTGTGTGAGCGCTCTCGACTGTCCGGGCGAGTTTTTAACACCATGAACCGTGGCGGAAGTATTTATAGAAGCCAGCCAGACTTTCAGGTTGCTGAGCGCCGTTACCGGACGGACACCACACCGCCGACAACTGATACTCGTATGTTGTAGAACCAAAGTTAACTTGAACACTGAGTGCCATTATTTATGCTCCGCAAAGCGTCACGCCAACGTGTGGCGTGAAAGGTCACAGCAGGATGTGATTTTCGAGGTCCATACCTCTCCAGCACCTAAGAAAAACAAGTGGACAGCTATTGGATGTGACAGCGGTACTGTTTTGGTAATTACTGAGTGGAGGTTAAATGTTCGTCCTTACGTGGCAAATATGTGAACCCTCATGACCGGGTTACCATACCGTGAGGAGACAAAATCCAGCCGACCGATGTGGCCGAGCGGTTCTAGGCGCTACAGTCTGTAACCGCGCGACCGCTACGGTCGCAGGTTCGAATCCTGCCTCGGGCATGGTTCAAATGGCTCCGAGCACTATGGGACTTAACTTCTGAGGTCATCAGTCCCCTAGAACTTAGAACTACTTAAACCTAACTAACCTAAGGACATCACACACATCCATACCCGAGGCAGGATTCGAACCTGCGACCGTAGCGGTCGCGCAATTCCAGACCGTAGCGCCTAGACCTCGGGCATGGATGTGTGTGATGTCCTTAGGTTAGTTAGGTTTAAGTAGTTCTAAGTTCTAGGGGACTGACGAACTCAGATGTTAAGTCCCATAGTACATAGAGCCATTTTTGACAAAATCCATCTATACTTCCTAATATCGTGTCTAACTTCCTTTGGCCGCTATAGTGCAGCAACTGCACGTATCCTGGACTGAACAAATCGTTGGAAGTTCCCTCTATATCCGACCACAATTGCAAATGTGTTGCTGCTTCAGTATTTTGTCCACGAACTGATCTCTCGAATATGTCCCATAAATGTTCTATGGAATTCATGTCGGGCGATCTGGTTGGCCAAATCATTCGATCGAGATACCCAGAATGTTCGTCAAAGTAATCGCAAACAATTGTGGCCCGGTGACACGGTGCGTTATCATCCATAAAAATTCCAACGTTGTTTGGGAACATGATCCAGTCAATGATCGGTTCAATTGGACCAGAGTGCGCAGTCCTTTCCATGTAAACACAGCAAACACTATTGTGGAGTCACCAGCACCTTACACAGCGCTTTGTTGACAGTTTAAACCAATAGCTTCATATGCTCTGAACCACACTCGAACCTTACCATCAGCTCTTACTAGCTGAAATTGGGACTCACCTAGTTAGACCACCGTTTTTCAGCCGTCCAGGGTCCAACCGATGTGATCACGAGGCCAGGACGGGTGCTTCACTCTATGTCGTGCTGTTAGCAAAGGCATTCGCGTCGGTCGTCTGCCGCCACAGCCCATTAACGCCAAATTCCGTCGCACTGTCCAAACAGATACGTTCGTTGTACAACTAACATTGATTTCGGCCCGCCCGGTTGGCCGTGCTGTCTAACGCACTGCTTTCCGGCGGGAAGGAGCGCCTGGTCCCCGGCACGAATCCGTCCGGCGGATTTGTGTCGAGGTCCGGTGAACCGGCCAGTCTGTGGATGGTTTTTAGGCGGTTTTCCATCTGCCTCGGCGAATGCGGGCTGGTTCCCCTTATTCCGCCTCAGTTACACTATGTCGGCGATTGCTGCGCAAACAAGTTCTCCACGTACGCGTACACCAGCATTACTCTACCACGCAAACATAGGGGTTACACTCATCTGGTGTGAGACGTTCCCTGGGGGGTCCACCGGGGCCGAATCGCACAATAACCCTGGGTTGGGTGTGGGGTGGCGGAGGGGTGAATTGGACTGCGGTAGTCGTCGTGGGGTTATGGATCACTGCGACTGCGGCGGGGACGGAGCCTCTCCGTCGCTTCTAGGTCCCCGGTTAACATACAATACAATACAATACAACATTGATTTCTGTGGTTGTTTCAAACAGTGTTGCTTGTCTTTTAACACTGACATATAGACAAACGCCGCCACTCTCGGTCGTTAAGTGAAAGCCATAATCAGCTCCGTTGTCCGTGGTGAGAGGTAATGCCTGAAATTTGGGATTCTCGGCACAGTCTTGACACTGTGGATCTCGGAATATCGAATTCTCTAACAATTTCCGAAACGGAACGTCCCTTTCCTCTAGCTCTAACCACCAATCCCCGTTAATTCCCATCGGTCGGTCATAAACACATCGGAAACCTTTTCACACGAATCACATGAATACAAATGATAGCTGCACCAACGCACTGCTCTTCAATATCTTGTGCACACGGTTCTACCGCCATCTGTTTATTCACATACCACTATATCATGACTTTCCTCAACTCTTTGCATTGCACATTCCAGCAGAATACTATAATACCTCTGTCCACAAGCGGCATAAAGAACGTAAGGGTCCTTGACTAGCCTGTCAGGTCACCTAATTTGTCTTTCATACCGCATCTTTGGAATGTGACTGAAATACCACACTATCATATCGTACTCCTGTCAGCAATATTCATGAAATTACACAGCATGAGCTTCAGACATCGCAAGAAATTCCTCAAAATGGATGATGATAGTTGATTTTCGAGGCGCACAACTGCGGGGTTATCAGCGCCCGTACAAATTCCCAAACTTTGCTCAGTCCAATATCGTCACTTTCGCGAATGATGATGATATGATGAGAACAACACAAACCCACATCCATCTCGAGGCAGGTGAATATCCCTGATCCCGCCGCGAATCGAACCCGGGACCCCGTGCTCGGGAAACGAGAATGCAGCCGTGAGACCAAGAGCTGCGGACCTCAAAATAGAGGTCGATGCTGCTTCCTTCCGCGCTGCAACAACACTAGAGTGCATACGTGCCCGTGGCGGTCACATGTCATACAGATGTTGATGATGGTTATTAGTTCTGACTGAAATGAAAGTTTAAACATTTCATAATTGTTATGTGTTGAACATGTCAAAGAAGTTTGAGATGTACTGGACCAGTGCTTCACGCTCTAACACTTTCCTTTTCTGTCGTATAGTTGTTGATACATTTTATACTCATGTCTGAGTCGAAACTTTTGTGAAATGCATGCGTACGTTCCGCGTGCGTAGAAGTGGAGGACAATTACAGACCGCGCAGGAAATACTTCTGTTCCGCAGGAGAGAGCCGTGTTGTTTTATCGCCGGTAAGTATCCTTTGCAATTAAGATTGGCTTCCACGGCCCTGAATTCCTCCATCCGGAGATGTATCATCACTGCAGATAACGCTTCCAGAGAGAAAGTCAAGTTCTCTCCAATGGGAGCTTCCTGCGGGGGAGTGCAGAGAACGCAGAACCGTTGAAAGCTAGCTTTTCGCCTACCAGATGTATTACAAAAGGAATAACACGGAAATCTGAAATTTTACGGTTCTGAAACAGTTCACGTACCTAATGCTTTACTAGCCCCTGTTACCAGCATTGTAACAGGTTAGCAAGGTGCTGAAGCTGTACATTTTTACTATCAAATTAATGTTACTGTTGAGAGCAGTTTGGATTTACATTGTTACAATGGGTTAATACGGTGCAACAGAGTTCGATATTGTGGTGCAAACCAAATACCGCTTATGTTCAGCGTCTTTTGCAGTTGTCACAACTAATATGACATTTTTAGCTCTGAGCAATTTAGCCATTGTTTACTGTAATTAAAATAGATTTAACACCGAGTGAATAGGAATAGCAAATACAACCACTGCGAAGCAATATTAGCTGATTTTCTGTGCTATTCAGTTTTCTTATTAATGGAGAGAAAATAACTCTCTATCTGCTGTCCTACGCACTCCAATCTCTATTCTCCTCCTCCCGGTACGTGAAAAACTCTGTGATGTCAAGGCAATAATCATACAGTTTTCTTTAAATAGTGGTTCTCTAAATTCACGCAACGGTGTTTCCTAAGAACTGTGCTGTCTTCTTTCCAACGTAGTTATTTGCATGTTACATAGAAGAACTGGACGATTTCCTTTTATCGAAATGATTTAGAATGAATCAGTGCGCAGTATATGTACACATGATTAGTTTTAACTTTAATGAATGTGTTGCAACCCGCCTTAAAATTACTTTTTTTTTTTACGGGACAGCGATTTGGAGATAAAAGTTGTTCTTTTTTTATGGCCTCATCCGATGTATTCACGGGACTGGCGTATTATTCTGGATTTGACAATGTTGGTAGTGGAGGGCGGCCTCATACCTTTCCTGTTGACATCCTCTTGGCTCCTCCTCCCCCTTTCAATTTGTGAACTCCGTTTGTCTGCATCCTGATTAATCCCACGTGGAAGTGCGAGAACATTTTCGAATTTTTTGCGAATCGTTGGCTTATAATTGAAGTGGAACGTGGATACCAGCCCGATATTTGCCTGAAAACCACATCCAGTCGGCCAGGCACACCGCTCCTCGTCGTTAATCCTCGGGCTTATTCGACCCGCGACCGGCGCGCCTCCCCGAATCCCGGAATGGCGTGCTGACGCGAGTGGCTAAAATGGCTCTGAGCACTATGGGACTTATCATCTATGGTCATCAGTCCCCTAGAACTACTTAAACCTAACTAACCTAAGGACAGCACACAGCATCCAGTCATCAAGAGGCAGAGAAAATCCCTGACCCCGCCGGGAATCGAACCCGGGAACCCGGGCGTGGGAAGCGAGAACGCTACCGCACGACCACAAGCTGCGGAGATCCGAGCGGCTACTTCGAGTAGAGGGAGATGTCCAGAAGAAATTATTTTAAGCTAGATCAAAAATTCTGCTACCTGTTAGGCATTCTACGTTACTGGACAAAAGACAATTTTTTTTTATGCTTATTGAATCCTTTTCGGAGTCAGTAACAGCCTTAATTATGAGTAACAGAGGTCATTTCTTCTTTCTAGTGTTGTAGGTATGGACATAACGATTCCTCCACGGATTGTCATGTAAGTGCCCCGAAAATTTGAGTTACAGTTTTGTGTCGTCTATAAACACCTGATAAGACCGCAGCAACACGTGTCTGAATACTCACATTAGATGTCTGTTGCCTTCCTTCCTGGTAATAACCCCGAATGATGAATAAATACTCTACAACTGGTCGCACAAGCGTCTTGCAAGCTATTTCCTTTACAGAAGCAGTGCACTTCCTCAGAAGCCTTCCAATATGTCTGAATCTTCCATTCACATTCTCTAATTACGCAAACATCCCGCTTCGTATCTCTTCTTAATATTACCACAACTTATGCGTTTTTAAGTGCATAATCGCCACTAACCTTGTAATAGGATATTATAGGTTTCTTTCTCTCTGCTGTATGCATTATCTTCAATTTATGCACATTTGAAAGGAACTGTCATTTATCACAAGTGAATATTTTGTGCAAGTCTTTTTACATTTCCTCTGTACGACAGTATCGTCAGCGAAGAATTATGTAGCGCCGTTAATCCTATCTGATAAACTGTATCTGTAACACGACAGTGGAGAGATGCCTTATACATTTGTTTGTTGTTTGTTGTGGTCTTCAGCCCTGAGACTGGTTTGATGCAGCTCTCCATGCTACTCTATCCTGTGCAAGCTTCTTCATCTCCCAGTACCTACTGCAACCTACATCCTTCTGAATCTGCTTAGTGTATTCATCTCTTGGTCTCCCACTACGATTTTTACCCTCCACGCTGCCCTCCAATACTAAATTGGTGATCCCTTGATGCCTCAGATCATGTCCTACCAACCGATCCCTTCTTCTGGTCAAGGCCGGCCGGAGTGGCCGAGCGGTTAAAGGCGCTACAGTCTGGAACCGCACTACCGCTACGGTCGCAGGTTCGAATCCTGCCTCGGGCATGGATGTGTGTGATGTCCTTAGGTTAGTTCGGTTTAAGTAGTTCTAAGTTCTAGGGGACTTATGACCACAGCAGTTGAGTCCCATAGTGCTCAGAGCCATTTGCACCATTCTGGTCAAGTTGTGCCACAAACTTCTCTTCTCCCCAATCCTATTCAATACTTCCTCATTAGTTATGTGATCTACCCATCTAATCTTCAACATTCTTCTGTAGCACCACATTTCGAAAGCTTCTATTCTCTTCTTGTCCAAACTATTTATCATCCATGTTTCACTTCCATACATGGCTACACTCCATACAAATACTTTCAGAAATGACTTCCTGACTCTTAAATCTAGTCTCGATGTTAACAAATTTCTCTTCTTCAGAAACGCTTTCCTTGCCATTGCCAGTCTACATTTTATATCCTCTCACTTCGACCATCATCAGTTATTTTGCTCCCCAAATAGCAAAACTCCTTTACTACTTTAAGTGTCTCATTTCCTAATCTAATTCCCTCAGCCTCATACGTTAGGGGCAACCAAGTGAAAATGAGAGACATGGAAAAAAATGTGAGTAAACTGCTCAGTAGTTCAAAAGTGATCGCCATAACTGTAAATGCATTTGTCTCACTGTCAGTCAAGACGTTCAATGCGTTCATATGAACGCACTGTTGCCTTCAGAAACATGATAGTACCCAAGCGTGCACTTCTTCGTCCGAAGCAAATCGACGACCACGAAAGTATTTCTTTAGTGTTCCAAAAGTATGGAGATCACATGGGAAGAGGTAAGAGCTGTATGGAGGAAGTGTAAAGGGCTACCCACCGAAACTTCTGTAGTGCAGTCGAAACAAACTTCACAACATGTGGGCGGGCGCGCCCACTCTTTTTCTGCAATAAATAAACAAATGAAGCTAATTTTGGACACGAGGTGCAAGTCTGGCACTGTACAGTATCTCATAGACGTCTCCGGTGGTCACAATGAATAACTTGTGTAAGGGGTGATTCTACATCAACATCTACATCCATACTCCGCAAGCCACCTGACGGTGTGTGGCGGAGGGTACTTTGAGTACCTCTATCGGTTCTCCCTTCTATTTCCGTCTCGTATTGTTCGTGGGAAGAAAGATTGTCGGTATGCCTCTATGTGGGCTCTAATCTCTCTGATTTTATCCCCATGGTCTCTTCGCGAGATATACGTAGGGGGGAGCAATATACTGCTTCACTCCTCGGTGAAGGTGTATTCTCGAAACTTCAACAAAAGCCTGTACCGAGCTACTGAGCGTCTATGCTGTAAAGTCTTCCACTGGAGTTTATCTATCATCTCTGTAACGCTTCCGCGATTACTAAATGATCCTGTAACGAAGCGCGCTGCTCTCCGTTGGATCTTCTCTATCTCTTCTATCAACCCTATCTGGAACGGATCTGCCGGCCGGGATGGCCGAGCGGTTCTAGGCGCTACAGTCTGGAACCGCGCGACAATTATGGTCGCAGGTTTCGATCCTGCCTCGGTCATGGATGTGTGTGATGTCCTTAGGTTAGTTAGGTTTAAGTAGTTCTAAGTTCTAGGGGACTGATGACCTCAGAAGTTAAGTCCCATAGTGCTCAGAGCCATTTGAACCATTTTTTGGTACGAATCCCACACTGGTGAGCAATATTCAAGCAGTGGGCGAACAAGTGTACTGTAACCTACTTCCTTTGTTTTCGGATTGCATTTCCTTAGGATTCTTCCAATGAATCTCAGTCTGGCATCTGCTTTACCGACGATCAACTTTATATGATCATTCCATTTTAAATCACTCCTAATGCCTACTCCTAGATAATTTATGGAATTAACTGCTTCCAGTTGCTGACCTGCTATATTGTAGCTAAATGATAAAGGATCTTTCTTTCTATGTATTTGCAGCACATTACGCTTGTCTGCATTGAGATTCAATTGCCATTCCCTGCACCATGCGCCAATTCGTTGCAGATCCTCCTGCATTTCAGCACAATTTTCCATTGTTACAACCTCTCGATATACCACAGCATCATCCGCAAAAAGCCTCAGTGAACTTCCGACGTTATCCACAAGGTTATTTATATATACTGTGAAGAGCAACGGTCGTGCGACACTCCCCTGCGGCACACATGAAATCACTCTTACCTCGGAAGACTTCTCTCCATTGAGAATGACATGCTGCGTTCTGTTGCCTAGGAACTCTTCAATCCAATCACATAATCGGTCTGGTAGTCCATATGCTCTTACTTTGTTCATTAAACTACTGTGGGGAACTGTATCGAACAAAATAATTGAAAATTAATAATAAAATGAACATTATCCCTTTCTCGCTTGTTTTACCTTTTCTGCCCATATCCCTTTCCTAATCCACTACATGAGGAAACATTTCTATACGTCTTTCTTGCACTCACAGCGCCATACTTGCAGCTAGTGACATAAATTGAAACTTTTTTTTAAGCATTAACGCATTAAAATATCTTTCTAGTTTGACTGCCGTACGGTGGTGACGGCTCATACTGGACATCCGTAAGTAGCTGTACCTTAATTATAACCACCCGGTATGTATACGGTACACAAGGCACGGGCTACAATCAGAAGGGGAACAAAGGCTGCAGTTCTGAGCTTTGAGAGGCCACTCTCTCAATTGCGGTTTGGGAGTCGCTGGTGTCGGCTCATTGGGAGCGGCGTATCACGTTGATTTCCGCATGTCGTGGAGAAAGCAAGGTCGTCCGCCAACCGCAGAGTGGGTCGACGTTCTCGGGATAGCCGCTCCTCTGGCGTTTGGCGTTCAATTGTCAGCGCTGTCAGGATCCCGCACAATAGCCTGCGTTGTACAAGGTAATTTGGTTTGGGCGCTAGACTGCGGCGACCCTGTTACGTGGGCCACAGTTCGCAGCACACGGCCGATGTGCAGTTTCCGTGTTACAAATCATTCACGGGACTTTTGACGTATCGAGAAACAACATAGGTGGTACAATTGGTTTTCAGGGGTAACCGAATTGCAATTAATTTTTATTACTTCTCCGATCAGCGTAACTTCGGTTCCAATTTAAATTCTCACAGTTCCGCCACTTTGGTACCTTTGCACTACAATATCCGACTACCCAAAGGATTTTATTTTAACAGCTAACAGTTTCTCATTTCAGACTGGAAAATAATGGATCAGCCCTGAAATGTGTACGGCTCATACCTCTCAGCAATTACATGTATGCCATCTGCTCTTTAAGGCGTGACTCGAACAACAGCCACCACACATTCATGACCTCGCGGCCGTATATATATACGTGATGGACAAGAAATAGAGACGTCGGCCGCATGTCGTCATTGAAATAACTGAGTGGCGACAAGTGAAAACTAACGCCGTAACAGGAATCGAACCCGGAATTCCCGCTTTTAAGACAGCGGTCACTTTAACTGTTTGGATTATCCTAGCGTGTTTCACAGTGTGCCCAAAATATCAAGCACTTGCCCGCGAAAGGCAAGGGTCCTGACTTCGAGTCTTGGTCCGGCACACAGTTTTAATCTGCCAGGAAGTTTCAGATCCATATCGAGTCTTGGTCCGGCACACAGTTTTAATCTGCCAGCAAGTTTAATATCAGCTCAAACTCCGCTGCAGAGTGAAAATCTCATTCTGGAAACATTCCCCAGGCTGTGGCTAAGCCATGTCTCCGCAATATCCTTTCTTCCAGGAATGCTAGTTCTGCAAGGTTCGCAGGAGAGCTTCTGTGAAGTTTGGAAGGTAGGAGACGAGGTACTGGCGGAAATAAAGCTGTGAGGACGGGACGTGAGTCGTGCTCGGGTAGTTCAGTTGGTAGAGCACTTTCCCGCGAAAGGCAAAGGTCCCGAGTTCGAGTCTCGGTCCGGCACACAGTTTTAATCTGCCAGGAAGTTTCACATCAGCGCACACTCCACTGCAGAGTGAAAATCTCATTCTTGTCGCACACTACTTCCGCAGCGCCTCCTGCCCTATTTCCTATTTGCTCGCAGCATTCAGCGAGATTCACACGAGAGGTCGCACCTCGGGTGCATACACATTGAATATACAATTATGAAATACCGTCAATGTGTATAGATATTACTAATATGTGTGAGGTGTCTGTTGTGAGCAACGAATATGATGGGCAAAGGAGCGCCGCGGAAGTAGTGTGCGAGGAGTTGAACGTTTCGGTAGGCCACGAAGAGTGCTCGGATAGCGGAAGCGATTAAGGCGAAAAGTAAACATGATCTAAATATGACTGTAGAAGGTATTATAGGAATATTTATTTTGCAGAGACTTTAGTAGTGTAGCATCACAGTTTATAACAATGATGTCTTGCCTTCAATTCCGACTTACGTGCCAAATCACACAGTAGTTCTTTGGTTGAATAGATCACCTTATTACAAGGAAATGCTTCACAACACGGAAAAGGAAGGATTAAAGACTAAGGCTTAACATCTCGTTGCTGACGGTACGAGATGGAGTGTACCCAAGGATTAGCAAATAAGAGCGTGGAACACGGTCTTTTCGAACTGTAAGGAGCCATCCCGAGATCCACATTCAGAGATTTAAGTATACCACGGCCAACCAAAACGTGGATGGGCAGACGTCGCTCTGAACCCTCTCCTGCATGTGTATCTAGCGCCTTCTCCGTAGCATGGATGTGATCTGCCAACACAGCCTCCTATAGTCATGATTCAATCGGACTTGAAGCCTTTATGACGTTCGAAGTAAACGTGCCCTTCTTGCACTTAAAACGACGAGAGCGATCGAATTTTTAGTGTACAAAAACGAATAGAAGAACATTATTTTCACAAGATTTATAACGAAGTTACTAGCAGTAAGATTAGCGTTCGACGTCTCGACGACAATAGTGTTAATGGAGAGTTCGGATTAGGGAGGCCTGGGGAAGGAATTCGGCCGTTCCCCTTTCAAAAGAATTATCCTGGCATTTGTCCTAATTAGTGTAAGAAAATCAAGGAAAACCTAAGTTTTAATGGCCGGAAGGCAATTTAAACTGTCACCTTCCCTAATGCGAGTACGGTGTGGTAACTACTGTGCCATCTCTCTCGGTCAACGAAGTTATTATTCACTGCTCCCGAGTCGAAGAGCCTTTGTCTGCGGTAGTTCAGATGACTGACGGCAAAGGATTACACATTTCATATGAATTACGTCAGCAAGCAATTTGTTGATTACCACTAAATTCTTCTTTTGAGAAAAGGAACAATGAGGAAAGACGAAGAAACGAAATTAAAAGGAGGAAATAGAGGGGAGTGATAAATGAGCGGGAAGCACATTATCGAAACCGGTAGGAGATAATGTTGCGTCTAAAATCGATATTGGCTTTGCGGTTACGCATCATTTGCAAGATATGTCGACAAGACTCGAGCGCTCTTTGACCTGAAACTACGAATTTCTGAACTCTCCAGAGTTATTGCAGGGTGGACAAATAAAAGGGGCCCGGAGAACAGAGTCCCAGAGTACAAAGAAACACAGCAGAGGAAAGGAAGTAGACCCGACTAGCACTTGTTGAAAGTAACCACCATTCGTCTCTCGGCACTTTTGGGCCCTGATTAGCAAGTTACTGGAGGTGGATCGAAGCTGGGCTGCTGGAATTGCTGCAAAATGGCTCTGAGCACTATGGGACTTAACATCTGAGGTCATCAGTCCCCTAGAACTTAGAACTACTTTAACGTAACTAACCTAAGGATATCACACACATCCATACCCGAGGCAGGATTCGAACCAGTGACCGTAGCGGTCGCGCGGTTCGAGACGGAAGCGCCTAGAACCGCTCGACCATACCGGCAGGCTGGAATTGCTGCAGTCTCATCCGAAATGTTCTACTGCAATTCCTGAAAATTATGAGGGTTGTTAGACTTGAGGGCTCCCCACACAAACTAATCGTACGCTGACAGGTCAGATGACCTCAGCGGCTAGGTAGGACCACGACCAGCCTGACCTCTGCTAGCGTCTCCGTGAGGCTTGAAGACTGTGTAAGTGTGCTCCGAGGTTCAGCCGACTGTATGGGGAGTTGTTCCATCTTGTTGGAAGAAACTGTAGGCCTCTTCCTCCTCCGTTAATGCCGCTACAAATGGTTTCAGAATGTCCGGACTACTTTTATTTGCCCCATTCTGTATAAAACTTCTTGACAACTGTTAGAATTCATAATTGCTGCACGACGAAGTTGTAACAACGTATCATCCTATAAAGTACGTGCATTTATTAGATAGGCGACAACGAACAGGCAGTCTTCCCCCTCCCCCAACACACTCCCGTACATGGCATTCCGCCTTGACATTCACCTTCAGTACCCGAGGACAAAAGAAAGTTGGAAAAATTCCTCACAGTTGACAAACGGGTAGCTGGGCTCAAAGCTCATCCAAACCACTCAAGCCAAAAACCCAACAAATTCAGAAGAACAGTTGCACGAAAAACTGATGATTCCTTCAAAAGGAAGTGAAACTCTCCAGACTAGCTGCTAATTTAATGTGACTCTGTTGGGAGCAACTTTTTCTTGCTGTACTGCGTTTCGCCGAGCCTGTTCGGCGCTGGGTGCCGGAGGCGGTAGACAAGAGACAAATTCGTAGCCGGTGCTGTGTTTAACGTGGCGTGCTGCACACCTACCACTTTCCTTTCACTGCGAGTGTGCGCCACAACTGATAAAACCATGGCCCTCTCTAGAGTATCCTACATAACGTTATACCAAAGTTGGCAGCTTGCTTGGTAAATTACTGCACGTTACTAGCAACCACAGCACTCCCCATAAGCGGCATAGGGAATGAATTACGGTACACTTGCGGCTGTTCATCTGAGTTCAGATGGGAAAAACAAGTCGGATGACTACCACCAAGTACACTATTAATCACTCACGCGAAGGAAACAGGAGAGACAGCATGGGTAATAAATATCTGCGGAATATAATATCTTCTTCTGGTGCCGAATTCGTACTGGCATTCCCGGGTTCCCGGGTTCGTTCCCGGCGGAGTCAGGGATTTTCTCTGACTCGTGATGACTGGGTGTTGTGTGATGTCCTTAGGTTAGTTAGATTTAAGTAGTTCTAAGTTCTAGGGGACTGATGACCATAGATGTTAAGTCCCATAGTGCTCAGAGCCATTTGAACCATTTCGTACTGGCATTGTGACTTGGGCCTATAGACAAATGAGCGTGGAAATCAAGTTATTGATTCAGTATTGTTAATTGATAATCGCACACAGGATCTCAGGAACTGAATATTAGAAATCTGCAATTAAGGGCTTGATAGTAAATTCCAGAGATACACAACTGATAAAAGCATACTGTCACTGTATTAGTGTACATTAAGAGAGGGTGTGCCCATCCTTCGCCTTTATGGTGGCTTGAATATTGCCGGGGACAGTTTTCACTGAGGTGCCTGAATGTCTGTGGAAGAATGGCACACCATTCTTCCTCAAGATCCGAAACTGATGTTAGACGCAGCGGTCTGCAGTGATGCTGACATTATAACGCATCCCAAACGTTACCTGCCCGCAAACCATTTCCTCACAGACGCAGTTTTGTGACAGGGTTCCTTGTCATGACTCAGGAGAAAAGGTACATCTTTGAGGGATTGACATTATTAGTGATTATGAAAAAGCTCGTCATGCAAACTTATGTCTTGTTTCTAATAGTTTCCAAGAAAACTAATGAAGAGAAATGGCTCTGAGCACTACGGGACTTAACATCTGTGGTTATCAGTCCCCTAGAACTTAGAACTACTTAAACCTAACTAACCTAAGGATATCACACACATCCATGCCCGAGGCAGGATTAGAACCTGCGACCGTAGCAGTCGCGCGGTTCCGAACTGAGCGCCTAGAACCGCTAGACCACCGCGGCCGGCAACTAATGAAGACAGTGGGGAGCAGGACAAATGCAAGTGACTGAAAATGGAACACAGTGATCTAATGTATTGTTTAATTGTTTACCTTTCTTTACAAAAGATGTTCAGGAAGTCCACCATAAACTTCGATGCGTTTAGCAGCTCTTGTAGACCGCTGCTTTGCAGGTGATGTGAGCTCATTCATACTGTCCTTTACTTGAGCGCGCATACCTAAAATGAAATCGAGAAGCCGGTCTGTGTGGCCGAGCGGTTCTAGGCGCTACAGTCTGGAAACCGCGCGACCGCTACGGTCGCAGGTTCGAATCCTGCCTCGGGCATGGGTGTGTGTGATGTCCTTAGTAGTTCTAAGTTCTAGGGGACTGGTGATCTCAGAAGTCAAGTCCCATAGTGCTCAGAGCCATTACTTAGTCTTTCACCAGACTCACATCCTACCCCGTTTACATTCCTCTGTCGGTCATCAGACTTGAGACTCGATTTCTCAGTGTCGCTCCACCTCGCGCTGGTGAACACTATGTCATGGCCAGCCTCAGAGCGGGTGCAGCCCGGAGCGGAGATGCCGCGGCGTGAAAGTGGCCACGCGGACGGTCTCAGATGCAGCAGCGACCGCCTGCGGCCGATTAAGCGGAAAGTGGCCGGTGCCTGGCGCTGGGGCGCCGGCGCGCGCCTAGCGAAAGCTGACGGCCGCTCTCCGTCACAGCGGCGCCCTGCGTCCAGGAGTACAGTGTCCAGAGTCCTTCAGCGGAAGCACTTACCAGCACCGTCTTTCTAGTTTTTACAAAAAAAAAAAAAAAAAACTGTACAATTATTTTTATTGTTTCCCGAATCACACACATTTTCAATTTATACATTCTTGCTTTCCAAGTAGTTCTCGTAACACTTCTTTCCATTCTGATGTTTATACCTCAAAACTGGGTCAGCAGGGATGACGAAAATCACTGTCCATGCATTTCTTGTTTGAGGTAAAGGAACAAAAGGAACTGCCCCGCTGAGCTTAACGCCTCCATCCGACGAATGGGTCGCTACCAACCGTGACATGTTCTATCACTTCGTTGGCTACTGTGGGCAGGTTCGTAATTTAAACCAGGGTACTGGAGCATAGTTCGGAGATCAGTAGCTGTACTTCTTCACCAATACTCCCCTTGCCGGCCAAATGCTGACCAAGCCCCTTCCATCACCAGATTTCAAACCAGCTGCCTATTGGTGTTAAACATTTTCATTTCAAAAACATACTTATTTACCTATAGTCACCTTCAATATACTCCCCTCCTCTATACCTGAAAAGCCCCACACGAGTTTTTCATTGATGAAAAAAGTGCCGGCAGTCTTCCTATGCCGCGCCTGATTAGCCGAGCGGTCTGAGACGCTGCAGTCATGGACTGTGCGGCTGGTCCCGGCGGAGGTTCGAGTCCTCCCTCGGGCATGGGTGTGTGTGTTTGTCCTTAGGATAATTTAGGTTAAGTAGTGTGTAAGCTTTGGGACTGATGAGCTTAGCAGTTAAATCCCATAACATTTCACACACGTTACAGTTTTCCTATGTGAGATCCTTGACGACGCCTGCCACCCTTTCTTTCGCTGCTTCAACGGATGTAAATTTTGTTTCTTTTAGTGCAGATTTGGCTTTGGGTAATAGATAAGTCATATGGTGCTAGGTCAGGCGAATAAGGTGCAAGGTCTAGTACTGGGAAGCTCTACTTGCTAGAAACATCTTAACAGACAGTGTGATATGAGCCGGTGGGCTGTCTTGATGCAGAACCCATGACTTATTCTTAAACTACTCGGGACTTTTTTTTTGTATTTTGCATAAGAACCACGAGATAATAAAAAATGACTCTGAGCACTATGGGACTTAACTTCTGAAGTCATCAGTCCCGTAGAACTTAGAACTACTTAAACCTGACTAACCTAAGGACATCACACACATCCATGCTCGAGGCAGGATTCGAACCTGCGACCGTAGCTGTCACGCGGTTCCAGACTGACGCGCCTAGAACCGCTCGGCCACACCGGCCGGCTCGAGATAATAATACTGATAAATAGTGTCATCTTCAGGAACCCAGTGAAGGTGCACAATTCCATGAAGATCGAAAAAAAAATCATCATAGCTTTTAATCTAGGTTTGCTCATTGGAGCTTTTGTCACTTTCGCTGAAGTTGGGCTCTTCTAATGCGTAGATTGGACCTTCGTTTCGGGATCTTAAGTGAAAAACGAAGATTCGTCACGTGTCATCACTGCCTCCAAGAAATGAAGATCATTTCCAGTGGTATTCATAGTGTAAAATGGTTGAAATCGCTCTGAGCACTATTGGACTTAACTTCTGAGGTCATCAGTCCCCTAGAACTTAGAAAAAGTTAAACTTAACTAACCTATGAACATCGCACACATCCATGCCCGAGGCAGGATTCGAACCTGCGAACGTAGCGGTCGCGCGGTTCCAGAGTAGAACCGCTCGGCCACTCCGGCCGGCGTTGAGAAGATTGTTTTCCATTACTTGGCAGATCACTCCTTGTCATGAACATCCACCTGCTAAAGACACAAGAAGTACGTTAGCGCAACAGTATACTTTTCCTTAAGTGATATATCTTCCAAGCTCCGATGGAATTGATCAACGCGTGTGGGATACACTGGAGCTCATCCACACACACTCGCACACACACTTCTTACGTTTTGCTTAGCTGAATCGTCCTATCGGTACCGAAAACTTCAGGAGGAGGAGGATATATTGCTTATGATTTCATCACAGACAGAGGAACGTTGGAAAAGGAAATCATCCTTGTCCTTTTCATAGGAACTATCCCATCGTTTGCCTTATGCGAATTAGACAAACCAAGTGGAATGTAGCGGAGAATGGTTAGACGGGAATACCACTCTGGCTCTCGTGAAATCGAGTCCAGAGCCGTATCACTCTGTCACATCAGTCAGTAAGACGTGCTGCATCCTTGCGCCTATCACATACAATGATGAGCTTAGAACAGCTCGGCCACTCCAGCCGCCGTTCATAGTGTCAGTAATAACATTTTTACGAGCATTTTTTTGTTAGATCGTGAGAATTTTTGGCACTAGTTTCACGCACTCATTTGTCATGTCAAATTCATTATGTTAAATTTGCCTTACGCATTCCTTGTCAATTCCTACACTCCTAATAATCTATCTAATACTCAACAGGCGGTCAGATCTAATCAGGATACTTACTTTTAGATATTTTTGTGGTTCTTTGATGTTGAAGTGCGTCCCGAGCATGATTCATCTTCGTCTTATCTGTCATCTTGGAAACGCCTGAACCACTCAAAAATTGTCTTCGCCGAGACTTCTTTTAGCAACAGATAAGTTTCAGTAGCAGTTTTTCCAAGTGTCATGTGAAACTTCATGACAATTCTCTGCTCTGTTATAACGTTTAAGATTTTTTCCGACAAAAGAAAATAATAGCTCTCACACAAACGAAGGCCACGACCGCATTGATTCATTGATTTGTCTGCAGACGCCAGAGACGCCGAGTTCGAGGCTTCATGCTTCGCAGCTATTGGTCGTTCATCTTTGGCGCAAGCGTACTTGTTCTGTGACAGCATCAGTCCCGTTATCATTACTTTATAACCACACCTCTTAGATGCCTAAGAAGACAGTGCGATTCAGTATGTCTCGTTTGTGTGGACTGAACTCACGTGAAAACGACGCCAGAAGTAGTTTCGACTGGACTAGACTGTAAACTAAATATGAACCATTACACACTTGAACTCTTCTCCAGATTAATCCGGGGTTACAGAATATGTGATTCGCATGTGTATTAAGACGGTTTCCCAAATCTCATATCAAATGAGAAAGGACGTCTTCCACGGGAGTTCGAGTACTTTGCACGTTGGAATCCGAGAAATTCATCAAAACAACGTACAACTTCTTCACTAAATTCTGTGGAGTGCCATCTCTGATCCTCCAAAACAGATTTAGAGTTAAGCAAAGTACGCTCTAATCTTGTCTCTTCCGAAATGGGACAGAGCCTAGTAAAGCTATGCCCAGTGGAAACAAACCTCCTGGCAGACGACCCTGTTGCTTTACGTTTGTGAAGCGGTGTGCAACACGTGGCGCTGTACGCGAACTGTCCTTCAAGATGAAGAGGCTGCCTTCTCCGGGTAATGAAAATAACAAAAACGGTCGCTCCACTTCCTCATACCTGACGGAGGCAAGGTCCTGCTCCAGCGCTTTCTACGTGTATGCTTCCTGCACTGAGGGCAGTTGTGTAACGTGTAATAGACGCTCACTCAGATATGAGCTGGAGACGTCGCTGGAGCTAGTATTTCGTAATAACAGCAGTACTGGTAACTACTAAGTGTCACGTCCAAATGAGTTCCTTTTCTGGTTACGTTACTGTCTCTTAGAAGTGTCTTAATATCTAATTTGGAACAGTTTATGGTCACGTTACTGTCCTATACAAGATTACTAAAAATACTGACTCGGCGATCGACCACCTTCGTGCAGACGTAGTATGGTTGCTTAGAAAAGATGATGTCACAGGCTCCAGTACCACATCGAACATTGGTGTGGCTTTTAAACGTGCCGATACTATGCGTAACTTTTAATTATATTGTGAAATAATCCACCGAATACTCGAGCTATTGTTGTTGAAGACTGGCTGAATGGGTGGTATCTAAACATGAAATTTAAAAAAAAGCTACAAAGTCGTTAAAACTGTTAGGTTATCATCATTACCACCACCACCACCACCACCTCAATCACCATCATCAGCCATTTGACAACCAGTATTGGACAATCACCCTTCCAGATATTTTATCGTGCACTCCGACCTTCAGGTAAACCAATTACTATTGCTCTCGCATGTTTTTCTCACTTCACCTACCTAGCCTGTAGACTGTAAGGAAAATAAAATGCAGATCGGTGGAATATGTGGGCAAGCAACTGGATCGACGTTTTCTTCTTCTTAGACGTTTCCCATTAGAGATTAGACTGTTTCTCCTTCCAGTAATCTCAGTTATTCCAATTCCAGGGGTGGGGGGGAGGGGGGGAAATCAGTTACTGCCACCAGAAGTACCCTCCGCTACACACCGTCAGATGGCTTGTGAAATATCGATGTAGATATAGATGGAGATGTTGTAAGCTGTTAACTATTTCTTATCCACTGCTCGATTAATATATAATTTCCATAACAAAAGTGGCCTTCCCCTGCTAGTTCTTCTTGGGGCCCACATTAACGCTTTCTTGCGCCACTTGTCATTGCTCATTCTTTTAACATGTCCAAACCACTGAAAACTTTTATTCTCCAGTGAACTCATTATGGTGTGTGTCACTGCCATGTTATCCTATATTTCTGATGTTTTGTTCTTATCTTCACGGCTAACCTACAGGCATCTTCTCATATAATTTAGTTCTACTGTCCTAATCATGTCGCTTCTTTTATTTGTAAATGGCCACATTTCCGCACCAGAAGTAAATATATTCTCGACTAATACTGTGTAATATCCTTTTGCTACCTGATGACCAATACTATTGTTTCAGAAAAGGCGAGGTAGTAACTTCGGCGCTCACTTACGCATAGCTATTTCGGTCCCCATATCGTCCTCACAAGTGCCGTCACAGCACGTAATTAAACCTGAATGTTTAAGACTTTCTCATTCGTTCTTTACTGGGCACAGAGAGATGGGAAAAGACCGAGACGATGTACTAATGGAAGGATTTTGTTATGTTATGCTCGTCAAGCATGTCTTTGTATAATATTGGATCTCCATCAGTCTCCGTCTTCTGCCATTCTTTTCTCAGTATCTAACTGTTATGCAATTTTACCTTACCTATTAACTGGCATATTTTACCCCTCCTTTTGCCTTTCACTATCTCTTGTAAAGCATCTGTCAGTAAGCATTGTCATCTTAAGACACTGCAAAACACATAAAATAAAACACCTTCCAGTGGGTCATCGTCTCATGTCTTGGAAGGAATTTATTTCGTCCGTTTATCATCCATTAGCCTGGCTCCACGATCCGCCGTTTACATCTTATTTTCATTAATATGAAAGCTACTTCTTCCACACCAGTCTGTTTCCTAATTCACATTTGTTATTTTCTTATCCCTCGTACTACTTCCGCTAACGCGTCTCTCATTTGTTCTCTGTGTTCATTTCTCACCGCCATAATTCAAAGCTGGTAATGTACACTGGTGGTAAACTTACATTTTAAAACATATCGTAGGCTTAGTTTGAAGAGTCTATCTAGCTCACCAAGAGCACTTGACGTCAGATTTTCTCTGCTGTTTCTGTCTTTTTCTGCCCACTCATTAGATAGTTCTACGACTTCATTGTTAATTTCAACCACTTTCTATACCACGTGCTGGCTATGCATTACTTTAGTCTTATTTCAGCTGATATACAGGCTACATTCAAGTTTGCTCCACTGTCCTTCCATTCGTTGTTGTATTGTATCGGTGTTACACGCAAACAGCCCAATATCGTGCGCAAAAGGGAGATATGCTTCATTTAATGTATCTCTTCTTCGTTTGCTCAGTATTCGGAAATGAACACTTGATCCATGACTGCTCAGAATAGTTGTCATTATAAGGAATTTCCTAGCCTGACGGCCTCTTTGGTTCTGAATTTATCACACGCATGAACATTTTTAATGGAAGAAAACAAAATAAAGATACTGTGGGTACGGCGCCGTAGTAGGTAAAGAGCAGTATCAATGACTCTAGTTCTCCCATCATGATCTCGTAATAAGCCACATACAAAATAACCAAAATATACACGAGCGATACAACTTCACTTTCACGTCCTTCCGCCATTCTCGACATATCAATGAAATCTTTAACCAAGCCAATGTAAGATACGCTACGACCTTAAAGGAGTTGCAACCTATTAGTTTACCCAAAGTTTGAGCGTTTAAATAACTCCATAGTCCTTCCTTGACTTATGCGCCTCAGCAACACAATAGTAGACTCGTCATCTTACCAAATTAGAGGCTGACTGAACTACGTCATGGTCTACTTTTTACGTCTGCAGTGGTTTCTACGCTTTTTCGCAACCGCTCTGTTTTTCGTGTCCAACATATACGTCGCGAATGGCTTCTCGCGCCCTTTCACCCGTCATTCGCATCCCTGAAATGTAGTTAAGTGTTTCGAAGTGGCCCTTTGCTGCTGACTTTCTACAATAATTGTCGCCCTTAACAGCGGTCGTTCCGGTGAGAGTATTTCACGATGGCTTAATGTTGTTCGTGCTAAAGCACGACGTGTCACTTATGCAAATCACAGGAAAAATTTCGCTTGGCAGAGAACGCCTCGCGTATAGAGACAGTAGACAGTAAATTGCAAAGTGTTACAGTTTCCGTCCTCACGAGAATCTTCAGGGAAGAGTGCCGCATGCTCACCACACAGTTTGCATTATTAGCTTTTCCTTGTCCTGCTGCACGGTGCACATTGCGTTCATCACTACAGTGACTTTCTTTTTAATTTTCCCTTCACTACTTCCGCATTGACATAGGGTTTTTGTAATTACAAAATGTAACTGTAATAATCACCATTTTGAACCTAGGTCAGTGAGTACCAGAGAAACGTATGTTTTAACTTGTTCTGCCTTACGGCAGGTCTAGTCATGGGGGGTAGACTCATCAGAGAGGTCCACCGCATGAGCGTCTACGGAAGTGATTCCAGTGGTGGTTTCCCGTGGCCTTCCACTGATGATGATGAAATGATAATGAGGACAACACAACACCCAGTCCCTGAGCGGAGAAAATCTCCGACCCAGCCGGGAATCGAACCCGGGCCCCTTGGTGTGACACACACACCGCCGCGCTGACCACTCAGCTATCGGGGTGGACAGAAACATATATAACAGTTACAAAATTTAAAAATACGTCGTGAATTTTCAATAGCTACTGGTCAATAGCATGTAAAACATAATAAATACATCGAGATTGAAGTGAAGGAGATAAAATGGTACAGGAATTAAATTCACTTGCATGGGGCACGAAAACAATGAGAAAAAAATTTTCTTCGTTGAACAACAAATTCATTTACCCTTTTAATAATACGATATAGTTAAGTGTGCTAAGTACAGTTTCTCTATGTAACGAAAAGAAATCCCACGATTGAGGTACTAAATATATTTTGCAGAACTTAACAAAGTATTGTAGCCAGGCAGTGTGGCCGAGCGGTTCTAGGCTCTTCAGTCTGGAACCGCGCGACAGCTACGGTCGCAGGTTCGAATCCTGCCTCGGGCATGGATGTGTGTGAAGTCCTTAGGTTAGTTAGGTTTAAGCAGTTCTACGTTCTAGGGGACTGATGACCTCAGATGTTAAGTCCCATAGTGCTTGGAGCCATTTTTTGAAAGCATTGTAGCTTCCTTTTCAGTGCAAAAACTTCTCTCTGAGACAATATTCCTGTGCCTGTGTATGTATGTCCGAAGGAACAATGCGTCGTTCCTCTTAACAACACAGGCACCGCGGTATTGTGTTTATCCCCCGTTACCAGGCAAAGACTCTCAATTAAAATGTCCTCCCCTACACGACAATTAATAATGGTGCAAATGGCTCTGAGCACTATGGGACTTAACTTCTGAGGTCATCAGTCCCGTAAAACTTAGAACTACTTAAACCTAACTAACCTAAGGACATCACACACATCCATGCCCGAGGCAGGATTCGAACGTGCGACCGTAGTGATCGCGCGGTTCCAGACTGTAGCGCCTAGAACCGCTCGGCCACTCCGGCCGGCGACAATTAATAATATACGTATGAATACGCGTTCGTTGAGACACAGGAGCAACGACACATGGAAGTTTGGTTCTGGCTGTGAGTTGGGCACGGATAGGCAAAGCGGTTAAGGTGACCGCTGGCTTAAAGCAGAAAATTCAGGTCTGACTCCCGGTTTGGAACATATTTTCAGTGTCGTCATTCCCTTGTAAAGCTTCGTGTAAACAGTCCCTGGTTGCACGAATAGCTTTCATGCACCAGGTCAGAACAATATGCGATCGAAAATCACGGAAATATATGCTTTTAAAAAATTGCTAACGACGATTCCAAGTAATAATACATTGATCAGCCAAGACTTCATGACCACTGCCCAGCCGACCGGAGTGGCCGTGCGATTCTAGGCGCTACAGTCTGGTGCCGAGCGACTGCTACGGTCGCAGGTTCGAATCCTGACTCGGGCATGGATGTGTGTGATGTCGTTAGGTTAGTTAGGTTTAATTAGTTCTAAGTTCTAGGCGACTGATGACCTCAGAAGTTAAGTCCCACAGTGGTCAGAGACATTTTGAACCACTGCCCACCGCGACGTTGGATACCGACTGATGGCGTTGCAGGCACGTGACGCGGTAGCAAAAGTGTGTAAGCGTAGCAGACACGGATCGGGGATCACCCTAGCGAAGTGGGGAAATCCACTGAGATAAGCGACTCTGACAAAGGGCAGATTATTATTATGGAGAGCCTGTGAACGAGTGTTTCGAAAACGGCGAAGCTGGTTGAATGTTCACGAGCAACTGTCGTGAGCATCTCGGTATGAGGTTGAAGGACAGTTAAAGTACCACTAGGCGCTAAGTGGTTTGACGTCCACAACTCTCCACAGAACGTGGGGTTCGGAGGCTTATCTGCTCTGTAAAGTGGGATAGTTGATGATCTGTGGCATCTCTGCCTAAAGAGCACAACGCTGGTGCATGCACAAGTGTTTTGGGCACACCGTTCATCGCACACTGTTGAACATGGAGCTTCGCAGCAGATCACCCGTATATGTTCACACAATGACCCAACGCCATAATGAGTACGATTGCAGAGGGCACGGGTCCATCGGGATTCGACCGTTGATCAATGGAAACGGGTCGGCCCTTTGGATGAATAACATTTTTGCTACACTAGGTCAGTGGTCGTCTTCACAAAGGCCTTCATCGAGGTGAACGGCGGCTCTAAACGGGCAGCGCGCCGCGAATGCATGCTGGTGGGAGCAGTATTATGTTAGGGGAGAGGTTCTCCTGCGCTCGGATTAGAATTATGGTAGTAAACGAAGACGTGCTGACCGCTACAAACCACCTGCATCCCTTCATGCTTCATGTATCCCCCGATGGTGATGTCACTCTTAAGCACTTTAATTGGTCATGTGTCGTAGCCAGAACCGTACTGCAGTGGTTTGAGGAACATCGTAGTGGTCTCACACTTATGTCTCGGCGACCAAATTCGCTTGATGTAAATGCTATGGAACCCATATGGGTCGCAATCGGAGACCATCACCGTGTACACAAGTCAGCGGCCCATTATTTACGCGAATTGCGTGTCCTATGCGTAGACATGTAGTGTCATATACTTCCACAAACCTACCAACAAACTGTCGGATACTTGACGCGTATTTCGTTCCGAAGACGGACAAACAAGCTATTAAACAGGGGGTCTAGTTTGACTCATTATTGTATGAAATAAAAAAAACGCTATCGGCCAACTCCAAAATTCTGAAGAGAGAAAGGCACTACAAAAGAACAAATGAATAGGAGACTTTGAACTAATCTGTAGGCCATCACAAAGGCAAATGTCTTGCTAAGTTTCTTGGACTTCACCTGATGTACCACATCAACGGGAATTCCGGGATGCTTACTTTTACAAGTTACACGGCCCATTTCTCTCTGTATCCAATACATTCCGACCTTATGTCAAATTCTAATGATTTCGTCACCGATGACACGTTAAGCCCGAATCTTCCTTTATTCTTCTACAGTACAGAAAGAGATTCACAGCACAATGTCACCAGGGAAGCGCCTTCAGTCAAATCTGACGCGACGAATAATACTTAATGAAAAACACGGGACAGAAATGGAAACAAGTTTTTGGCATGAACATATCAAAACGTGTTGTAAAGCTTTCCGGTAAATAGTATCGTATGAAAAGTATCACCGGGAAAATACAGGTTAACGCCTGTTAGGGTGCATTTGCAAGATTGAGTCACGGAAGACATTAAACATCGCTAACTAAGCGAGAAAGGAAGATGCTGAAATGAGCTCAAGCAACCACACGAAATCAGATGACTCTGGTTACGACCTTCATGTGGGAAACATTACGACTGAAAAAACCAGAACTCCCATGGTAATCAGCCCAACAGAGGCGCGATAATGACAAAATTCTGAAGGATCCACGTTCATTTCTCCTTCCGCTCTGACAATGAGAGGTCTTTTGGAAAGGGGTTGTGCAAGGTGGTTCAAGATCGTTCATTTCTGGTATCTGTTTCACCCCCCCCCACCCCTCCCACGTTCAGCCCACCTGTCTTATTGAAATGCGTTCATGGTTACTAAAAAAATAGAAGGAAAAAGTACGAAACTAAAGGTATGTTTTTGTTAGTAGGATTCCAAGTACCAGATACGGCTGCTGGCTACAGCACAGCATAGAAAAGCATATAAAACTGTTAAATACCGTTTTTATAAACTAAATCCCTTACTTGTTTTGCAATAGTGGAACACACTTCCTCTTTGATTCTAAAGGCCCAGAAATCTCATTCTTTCAACTCTTAACTATTTCTGTGTTTGTTCTAATATGTTCACGGACTGAAACATGCGCTTTCGGATGGTACTCGAATTTTGGTTTTTGGTTTTCTGTGGCACTAATTGATGTAAAAATTTCACTGGAAATTTAGGTATTCTAAGGGCATTTATTGATAGCGAGGCCCCACGTAGATATTTACATCAAATAGTAGGCTTACAACGTGATCTTTAAAAAAAAGCAACGAAACAAATAACGTCGTTATCAGTATATTGAGAATTTTCGAAAGGATAGTGAAAAGCGTATTGCTAAGACATTAGACTCCGAATTCTGCGGGCAGCAGTTCCAACACCCTCCCAAACAGCCACATTTAAGTTTCGCTTGACTTCCCTAAACTGATAAAGGTGAATGGTTTGAAAGGGCCCGACCAATTTCCTTCCCCTTTTATCCCAGAGCCTAGCCTGTGTTCCGTCACTAGTGACAGAGCCGTCGACAGGACATTGAACCCTGTCTTCCATCCTTCCATCGTTAACGCATGCAAGTGGAGTGTTCGACATTGAAGGAAGAAGCTTTGTCTCAGTGTATTAACAACGTTATGTGTGGTTTGTGTGTACCAGTTAAGTGAAAAGTGGAGGGTAGAGATTATACGTTCCTACAGGTTTCGATGTGGTATGTGTGTTTCTGTTAAGTCAACAGTAGATATTGAAGGTTACTTAATTATCTGCTGGTTCTATAACTGCGAACTTTCAGTATGGTGTGGAGCGATTTTTAGTTTACAATATTTTCTCACTGAAAAATTGATTTTACATGAATTTTTTGCTACGTTCAGATTTTTGATTTAAGGTTAAATTAAAATAGTAGAGGTGGAAAGCTACAAAATGGCTTTTTAATTGTTCTTTATACTCTGAGGTGTGCAGTCACTTGCACACACACACACACACACACACATACACACATACGTATTATATACTCAGAAATTGTAAAGTATAGTAGAAGTTGTTCAGCAGATACCTTTTCAGTATGTGTTTGAATTTATAGATTCAAATTTTTTTTTGGTGAAAACATGAAGACGAGTGAACGATAATGTAATTCATTTCTCCTTCTCGTATTACGTTTGTGAATATCTGATGATTTGCGAAATGTGACTGATTTTCGATAGCAAACTCTATAAGGAAGTAAGTGTACAGTGAAGCTGTTGGCCGTACGTCCAATTATTTGAAGTGTTGTTTACAAGCCCTAGGATGAACATTACATAGTATGCTTACTACACGCTTCTTTGTAGTGAACCGATTCTTTCTTAATGAAGTGTTGCCCAAGAATAGAATATCACGAGACATTAGCGAGTGAAAATGGGATAAGTAAGTGAACTTTTTGAAATATTAGTCCCGAAAGTATGCTACTACCGTTAAAGTCATAGAACTTAAACATTTAAAATTATCATCTAGTTCAAGTTCTTATGAAACATCAAGAATTTGCGTTATCCTGTTTCATTTGTTGATTTGACTTCGAGCTTTAGTTCTAACGGAATGGTCAAGACTAGTGTAAAACGGAATTTCATCTATTGTGTTTTATCAAATTTCAGCGACAGTTGCACAGAATGAGTTATAAATGTTCAAAAAATTTTGATTCTGTTTTCAGGTATTGACATATTCCGGTTAGGCTTGGTTAAAATAGCTGCAAGATCATCAAAGACAACTGTTTCAACTTCTTTGGTATACAATGGGAGATCATTTATACATGCCAAGAAAAAGAGTGGACCGAATAGTGATACTTGTACTGCGCCCATAATAATTATTTCAAACAACGAATATTCCGTTCCCACTAACGTATTCCATCGTTTTCCTATTTTGACACTGAGCATTCTTTTAGTTAGTCAGGATGGAAACTGGTTAGCAAAAAGATCTCTGACAGCTTAATAATTGGTATTGTTTAGGAGAATGTTGTAAACTGCACGAGCAAATACTTTTGAAAATAACATTAAATACCATTACGCTATAACTGATGAGTATCCGTATTAGTATTCGTCATTTGACTGCAGTAGAGTATCGGCAGAACTATAAATTTCTAGAAGATGTGATTACGAAATTGAACCACATCATCGACATCATCATCATCATCACGGTCAGCTCCACTACGTCTTGAGTACGATAAGCTAAGGCAAATATTGATTGTGCTCATAAAAAATTCATTGGTACTTGTCAGGAATGAGAGCTGTATTGGTCTAGTGCATAATATTAAATATCGACCTTAATTTAAAAAGGAATTTCTAAGAATATTCAATTGCGGCATTGCACTGTCCAGAAGTGAACCACGGTCTATAGGAGATGTAGAAAGGAAGGCAGTCGGAGCATTTGAAATGTGATGTTGACGTGGAAATTGAAGTAGAGTGGTCAGATAAAACAAGTCAAGGAACATTCACAAAACGCTAAGCAAAGTGCGGCGCTAGATGATATGACTTGTTCCGAGACTTGGGAATGAATCTCACAGTTCTGTAGTGAGCCAGAGCGGGTAAAAAATGTAGGATAAGAGCGAGATTGGTACGTATTCAGCAAATAATTAAGGATGGCGGGTGTGAGCTATGCTCTAAGGCGAAGAATTTGGCAGAGATGAAGAGGCTGTGATGGGCTGCATCAAATCAGACAGTGCACTGATGACGTCCCTCTTTCCAGTCCTATCCGCAAAAAGAAAAGAAAAAAGAAGCCTTGT
The DNA here is from genome assembly GCF_023864345.2 of Schistocerca serialis cubense. Taxonomy (NCBI): domain Eukaryota; kingdom Metazoa; phylum Arthropoda; class Insecta; order Orthoptera; family Acrididae; genus Schistocerca; species Schistocerca serialis. The sequence goes on from NC_064646.1 coordinate 18,259,369, forward strand.
ATTTGTTTGTAGACGTTGGGTACTCACGAGAGTTACGAGGGCGGCTGTCATGGTAGGCGCCGGCCGGTCCTGAGGGGCTTCCGCCGAGTGACCGAGTGTCCGGCGCCGGCCGCCGTCGACATATATATGCGCGCCGCGGTGCGTGGTGGGGGGTGCTTCCCACCAGAGAGGGGCCGGCGCGCGCGGGGTGCCGCGGTCGGCGGATTCACTGCCAAGGACGCTCGCCGCCGCGGCCCGCGCGACCTCTGGGGGCAGCTGGCACCGCGGGGACCCCGGCCCGGCCTTACCTTGCGTAAGCGCCGGATCGCATTCCCCGACCGGCCGCGTAACTCGTCACTTCGGAATGATGCGGCGGAAACCTGTGACTGGCTTCACCGTTAAGTGCTCCGGATGATCGTCCTGGGCGCTAGGGGTACCCTTTGACTTGCCGACACGGTCCGTTCGATATGTCTAAAGAGATTCACGACCCCATCACAGAATCGTGTGCGGTGCACCCGACTACGAAATTGTACTTTTCCAAATACTGCTACACATTCCACTCTTCTGACGCTAACTCCCATCTCTTTCCACTTTAGACCCCTCTCATCATCTCGGCATACCAATTAAAGCCGGCTACTCAGTTACCTTTTCCCCAAATTCCTACGAGTCTCTTACTCCTTACTTCTCTACCCATGGCCAGCTTAGCTGGTCCCGGATGTATTAAGTCGTCTCCGTCGAATTTTCCCTTTCTCTGGAAACAATTTCTCGCGGACTCCATTCATTGTCTCCTTCATAAGTCTCTTAACTTCACGTTTCCTGTGTCCATTAATCTTTTAATACACATCTTAATTAAGTCTCATAGTTCAAGAAACAAACTCTTGTTGTTATTGCTAGTGTTAATAACTAGCTCATTACCTCACTTCGCCCAGTGAGCAACTTACATCAATAGTGATGTTGTCTGAAAAACATGGCAGAAACCCATCTCTGAAATAACCTCCCGCATTAGAGGACTGAATAACGTCTCCAGCTTCAGACGACATTTGATTGCATGTCTACTGAAGCAAAAGTAATTATTATCATTTTCTCAGTACCCACTCTTTACCCCTGCACATATTTCTTTCCAGCCGGATCTTCCTGATTTTCCAGTGTTTTTAGCGGGTTGTCTCTCCTCATATTTCCTTTCTCCAGAACTCGCTATATCAGAAAACATCTGTTCCGTACAACCATAACTTCTTTTCGTATCCACTACAGTTATTATTAATACCATTAAAATCATTATCATTATTAGTGGCAACAGTAGTAGTAAAAGTAATGCGAGTATTAACTTTATTATTTAATAGTCAGTATTAACACATATTGTCTCTCTAGACACTCAAATCATTTTAGTACTGTTTCTCATTTTTTTTTCTTTCGAATAACCCATTTGAAGGGTACAATGAATCAACTTTAGCTACTCTTCATTGTATTAGATTTCTTCAGTTTCCAAATTTCCTTCATCCTTTTAGAGTGTTGTTCCCTTTCTTCTTGAGTCCACTTTCGTCTAGTTATTTTCTTTCTCTCCTGAAATTCTGCCTTTTGAACTGCCTTTCTGAAATGTGTTCTGTTTTCTATTGTGTCTATTGTAACTCCAGCATTTTCAATGTCCTTTTCAGTCTCTATGAACCATGCTGGCTTGGATTTGTAGCTATTGAGTAATGTGAATATCAGCTTTGTTAGTTTGTTGTTATCCATTCTGAATATATGTCCAAAAAACTGTAGTCTCCTCTTCCTCATTACATCAGTTAGTTTCTCCGTTTTCAGTTATAGCTCTCTGTTTGGTCTTAACCTGTATTCAGCATTATCGTTTCTTTTAGCTCCCAGTATTTTCCTTAAAATTCTTCTTTCGACCTTCTCTACTTTCTCAAGATCTCCATTTCTTGTTAGTTTAAGTGTTTCTGCCGCATAGAGAGCTTCAGGTCTGGCCACTGTTTGGTAGTGTCTTAATTTCGTGTTCCAGGACAAGAATTTTTTATTATAAACGTTTTTGGTCATATGAAACACTCTTTCCATTTTGTGCACTCTAGTTTCTATAGCTATCTTTTCTTTGGCATTGTATGTAATCCACTCTCCTAGATATTTAAAGGAATCTGTTTTGTGTATTGTGTTGTTGTCAACTGCAATATTTTGAGGAGCATCACAGATGTTTGTCATAAACTTTGTTTTTTCGTAGGATATTTGTAGTCCTACTTTGGCTGCTTGTTTTTGTAGTTCTCTTATTTGTTCTTGGGCATTGTCTAGCGAAACTGTAATCAATGCCATGTCATCTGCGAAGGCTAAACAGTCGACAGTGATCTTGTTTGGATTTCTCCCTAGTTGAATCCCTTTAGTATTGATGGCCTTCCTCCATTCTCGAAATACCTTCTCCAAGACACAATTGAAAAGCAGAGGTGACAGACCATCTCCCTGTCGAACACCTGACTTTATTTCAAACTATTTCGAGAGCTCTCCCCTAAATTTTCCTTTCGATTTTGTATTTGTCAAAGTACCTTTAATTATTGCAGTTGTTTTAGCATCGAGTCCCAATTCTTTTAAGATATCAAGCAGTGTATTTCTGTCAATTGAATCATAGGCTTTTTTAAAATCCACAAAAGTAATTACATGTTTTAAGTTCCTGATTTTCCTCATTTCTATTATGTTCTTTAAATTTAGTATTTGTTCTGCACATGACCTTCCCTTCCTAAATCCAGCCTGATACTCTCCTAGCTATTTGTGAAGTATCTCTTCTGCTCTTTTTAAAAGGGCCATAGACAAGATCTTATAGGTCACTGGTAAGAGGGAGATTCCCCTATAGTTGCTAGGATCTGTTTTCTTCCCTTTTCTGTGTAGTGGATGTATTAATGCAGATGTCCAGTCTAGTGGTAATCTGTGTGTTGTCCAGATTTCTTTTAGTATTTCTGATAGACACTGTATCATGTTGTCACTAGAGTACTTCCATAGTTCAGCAACTATATTATCCTCTCCAGGGGCTTTATTATTTTTAAGCTCTTTTATGATTTCTTTCATATCTTCTGTGGTTGGCGGCTTGGAGTCTGCTGGTGTTGGGTTTACAATGTTGAAATTAAATTTTTCTTTCGGTGGATAACAGTTATGTAGTTCTTCAAAATATTCAGCAAGTATTCTACAGTTCTCTATGGTATTGCATGCAGTTTTTTGCGTTTTTGGGTCCGTGAAAAATAGACTAGGGGGAGAGTATTTCTTTAAGTTATTTTTGAAGGTTTTGTAAAAGTCCCTAGCATTGTTCTGTTTGAAGTTGGAGTCTGTTGATGCTAGTTAGTCTTTTATGTATTGAACTTGGATCTTTTTAAGGCCTTTTGAAGCTTGCTTCCGGGCTTCTTTTAGGGAGTTCCTATTTTTATCATTTTTGTTGGCATTGCAAATGTTCCAAGCTCGTTGTCTTGTTAGGATTAGTTTGTCACACTCATCATTCCACCAGGCATGTTTCCATTTTTTGGTAAGGAGAATGGTTTCTTCTGCTGTCTGTACTATATCTTTTTGAAGTTGTTCCCATGTTTTAGGTGTTTTCTTTTCCAAAAGTGTCCTGAAATTGTGTTCCTTCGTTAATTTCTGAGTGTCAAACTTTTTAGGTTGATATTCGCTCTTTCTTTTATATATTGGTCTAATTTTGAATTTAACGACAGATAGATAGTGATCTGAATCTAAACTTGCACTCTTAGCAACTTTTACATTGAGTATCTCTGATGCAGACAGTCTGCATATAGCAACATGGTCAAGTTGTTTCTCCCCACAGACTGGATTCGGGGATACCCATGTAGTTTGTTTTCTAGGGAGTTTTTTGAAATATGTAGACTTTAAAACTATGTCATGTTCTCTGCATAAACTTATTTTCTCATATTAAAATTATTACGAGTATTTCTCATGTAACTATCATGTAAAAAAGGCACTGGACGAGTGAAACGCAGGTCAGATGTAAGAGAGGTCGGGTTGCATAAATAGATATTAGAAAGGAAACGGAATGAAACAATCAACCTATATCGGATATGTCACGAATTGTCCTACTAACACTATCCCAGTGACACTTGCATAGCACAGCTAAAGATATTTTCACATATCACTTACTTCTACATCTACATCATTCTCCGCAAGCCACCTATTGGTGTGTGGCGGAGGGTACTTTCGGTACCACTATCTGATCCCTCCAACCCTGTTCTACTCGCAGATAGTGCGTGAGAAGAATGATTGTCGCCTAGCCTCTGTACCAGCTTTAATATCTCGAATTTTCTCCTGGTGGTCAATACGCGAGGAGTATGTGGGGGAAGTAATGCTGGTATCTTATCCGACGCCTCCTCAAATGTGATGTCCCGAAGTTTCAATACCAAATCTCTCCGTGATGCGCAACACCTCTCTTGTAATATCAGACTCAGACTCAGATTTGTTTAGCATCTCCGTAACGGTCTATCGCCAGCTAAACGATCCCGTGACGAAACGCGCCGCTCTTCGTTCGACCTTCTCTATCTCCTCTATCAGTCCTACCTGATAGGGATCCCAGATGGATGAACAATGCTCAAGAATCTGGCGAACAAGCACCTCATAACCCACCTCTTTCGTGGTTGAGTTTCATTTGCTTAAGATTCTACAGATGAATCTGATCTGGTGTCTGCTTTTCCCACTATTTTATGTGGTTATTCCACACAAGGTCGCTCTGAATAGTCTCATCTCAAGTCTAGCCTTACATGGAGTGCCCTACACCCACATGAGCTTTTTCCTATGTAGCAAGCCGTATGCGTAGCACGCTTGGTGGAAATTTAGGCTCCAGAGCTATACTTACATCTCACCCACTTGCAACTCCAACCTCAACCCTCATATCTAAGCGTGATAGGGATGCCCTAGCTCCATAGTATTCTTTTTAGAAACAAATCATTTTTGCACCTAGCTTGGTTGAAATTAATACGAGTTTTTCAGCATTATGTTTTCACGCCACTATCCTCCCCCATTCTCTTCCTTCTCCTCCCCTCGTCCTCCTCCTTCTCTTCCTTCACCTCCTCCTCCTCCTCCTCCTCCTCCCTTTCAAACAAATAGCTACGCTAGAGGTGTCGTGTCCCATGGCAGTCGTCTGCTTGTACCAAGTCATAAATACACAACGATTCGGAGAAATTCCTCCAACAGTTCCTGAATAATGGCTACCACAAAAACAACAAGATTGTTTTCCATTACTTGGCAGATCACTCCTTGCCACCAACATCCACCTGCTAAAGATACAAGAAGTACGTTAGCCAAACAGTATAATTTTCCTTAAGTTACGTGATATATCTTCCAAGCTCGGATGAAATTGATACACGCTTCTGGGATATACGGGAGCACATGCACTCGCACTCGCACACACACTTCTTACACTCTACTTACCTGAATCGTACTATCAGTACCCAAAACTTCAGGAGGAGGAGGAAAGATATTGCTTATGATTTCATCGCAGACAGAGAAACGTTGGAAAACGAAATCATCCGTGTCCTTTTCATGGGAATTGTACCAGCATTTGCCTTAAGCGAATTAGACAAACCAAGTGGAATCCAGCGGAGGATGGTTAGACGGGAATTCCACTCTGGTTCTCGAGAAATCGAGTCCAGAGCCTTATCACTGTGGCACATCGCTCAGTAACACGTGCTGCGTCCTTGCGTCGATCACATTCAATGATGAGCCGAAATACTGTGGTCATCGGTAACCGCGAGATTGTAAGGCCTCTGATGGAGCTGCGGCCAGTGACGCGGTAAGGAAAGTGTACAGGTGGAGTGAGGCACGAATGAGGAATCATTCTAGCGACGAAACTGGCCGCAAGTGGGGGAAAACCACTGAAGTAAGTAATTTTGGCCCAAGGCAGATTGTGGTCAGAGGCCTGGAAACGAGCACCTAGGGAACGTTAAAGCTCATTGGGTGTTCGTGTTGAGCGGGCATTGTCGATTGCTGTGGGCACGGAATCATGGATATTGGACAGTTTTTCCGTGGAAACGTGATGCCTGTTCGGGTGAATCACGTTTCGTGTTACACAAGGCCGACGGCCATGTGCGAGTGCTCTGTCATCCATACTAACGGTTGCTGGAAATGTGCACCGCGTGACGGAAGCTAGTAGGTGGGGCTGTATTACGCTACGGAAGTCGTTCACCTGGGGTTCCACGGAACGTATGGTAGTAATCCAAGACATTAACGTTATTGTTACACCATGCGGTTTGGGATCCTTGCCAGATAGGACTGAAGAAATACATTGAAAAAGTTCAAAGAAAGGCAGCACGTTTTGTATTATCGCGAAATATGGCAGAGCGTGTCACAGAAATGATACAAGATTTGGATTGGAAATCATTAAAAGAAAGGCGTTTTTCGTTGCGACGGAATCTTCTCAAGAAATTCCCATCACCAACTTTCTCTTCCGAATGCGAAAATATTTTGTTGACACCGACCTACTTAGAGAGGAAAGATCACCACGCCAAATTAAGGGAAATCGGAGCTCAAACGGAAAGATATAGATGTTCATTCCTTCCGCGCCCAATACGAGATTGGAATAATAGAGAGATGTGAAGGTGGTTCGATGAACCCTCTGCCAGGCACTTGAATGTGATTTGCAGAGTATCCATGTAGATGTAGATTGTGGATCATTTCATATTTGATGACATCCCCGACAGCGATGGTATCTTCCACCAGAATAACTCTCCGCATCGCAACGAATGAATCGTCCTAGAGTGGTCTGAAGAGCACGACAGTGAACTGACGCTGACGTCTTGGTCACGAAATTTGCCTGATCTGAACTTAATCAGTCACATCTGGGACGCTATCGGTTGCCGGCTGCGGACAGGCGTAGACTTCCGGCGCCACGTACTTCAAGAAACGTACCAAGGTGTTGAATCGATGCCATACAGCATCACAGCTGTATTCCGCTCCAAAGATTGATCAACACAGTTTTAATCACATAGCTGTTATTAAGTAGTGAGTTACAGCAAGAGAGCTGTCAATGAGTTTCTTTTCGCTGAAAATCAGAGCATCTCAGATATTCATAGGCGTCTACAGAATGTCTACGGAGACCTCGTGGTGAACGGTAAGTCGTTAGTCGTGGCGTCTGTCATTATCGCGAGAAGATCACGTCAGTCTGTTCGATTTCCGGCGTGCGGGCTGGCAGCACACAGCTGTGACTCCTGCGGTGTTGGAACGTGCGGACACTCTCACTGGAGGAGATCGAAGGATGGCAGCCAGATACCTTTCTTCACAACTGGACATCCCTGTTTGTAGTGTTCACGAAACGTCGTTGGGCAGTTCTTCCTCATTCACCCTACATCCCGGATCTCTCACCTTACGACTTCCATCTGCTTGACTCAATAAAGGACGCACACCGCGGGAAGCAATACCAGGAGACGGGGAAATTATTGATGAATCAAGACGCTGGCCTCGACGTCAATTGGTAGAAAGGTACCATTCAGACTTGCAGGACCTCCTAGTAAGATGGCGTAGGATTATATTGAAAGGCAGAGTTTTGTAGGCAAAAGAGTGTGGAATAGGGTGTAGACAAATTTGTGACTGGTAACGGAAATTTTTCTACACCGTATAAAGGAACAGTCACTGAGTTCAACATCATCAACTATGGATAAAATTCATAGAGGAATACTAAGGTTATTGGACTCCTGAATAAAACCAACTTGCGGGACTCCTACGGTCGCAGGTTCGAATCCTGCCTCGGGCATGGGTGTGTGTGATGTCCTTAGGTTAGTTAGGTTGAAGTAGTTCTAAGTTCTAGGGGACTTATGACCTAAGATGTTGAGTCCCATAGTGCTCAGAGCCATTTGAACCATTTTTTAAACCAACTTGTTTTGTTGCATTATTTATTGAACGCCCGTCGTGTTTCAGCTCATCCGAGTATGACTGCCATTCAGAGTGTTCAAAGAAGATGAACACAACTGTACGCTACATATTATGCATAACATGCAATCGGCAACTCTTCTGGAAGCAAATTACTACACCATAGACTTACGTTCCGTATCATACAAGGTCCGAGAAAAATAACACGCGTCTGCTCACAGTGATAAGATACCATTCGCCGCGTCCTATTTGTGGACAACTGTGTTATGACCGTGGACTGTGTTTTAGGGCCACGATGAGTTTCATCAAAATCAGATAACACAGTGAGAGTGTGAGAGCAGTTGACTGCGATGTGTTCTTGGTTCGTCCAGAAAATGTGGAACACGAGACGGTACAACAAGAAATGACACAGATGTTGAAAAATTTTCAATTACTGTAGGTAGCCTTCCATATAAGCTCCATTTTATTTCAAAAAGGTCAGCATTTCTTCCATTCGCAACTCATATAATTTCTGAATATCCGTTCTGGAAGCAATCCCATACACTGTAGCTAACTCAGTAATCGCCAATGTATTTCTTCTAGCACTGCTTGTCCAGCAAGGTATGCATCAGATCTTCCATGAAATGAACTCGTGATCTCTCCCGGCCTATTAAATTAATACACTGCTGGCCATTAAAATTGCTACACCTAGAAGAAATTAATTGGACAAATATATTATACTAGAACTGACATGTGATTACATTTTCACGCAGTTTGGGTGCATAGATCCTGAGAAATCAGTACCCAGAACAACCACCTCTGCTATACGCCTGGGCATTGAGTCAAACAGAGTTTAGATGGCGTGTATAGGTACAGCTGCCCATGCAGCTTCAACACGATACCACAGTTTATCAAGAGTAGTGACTGGCGTATTGTAACGAGCCAGTTGCTCGGCCACCATTGACCAGACGCTTTCAATTGGTGAGAGATCTAGAGAATGTGCTGGCCAGGGCAGCAGTCGACCATTTTCTGTATCCAGAAAGGCCCGCACAGGACCAGCATCATGCGGTCGTGCATTATCCTGCTGAAATGTAGGGTTTCACAGGGATCGAATGAAGGGTAGAGCCACGGGTCGTAACACATCTCAAATGTAACGACCACAGTTCAAAGTGCCGTCAATGCGAACAAGAGGTGACCGAGACGTGTAACCAACGTCACCCCACACCATCTGGCCAGGTGATACGCCAGTATGGCGGTGACGAATACACGCTCCCAATGTGCGTTCACCATGATGTCGCCAAACACGGATCCGACCATCATGACGCTGTAAACAGAACCTGGATTCATCAGACACAATGACGTTTTGCCATTCGTGCACCCAGGTTCGTCGTTGAGTACACCATCGCAGGCGCTCCTGTCTGTGATGCAGCGTCAAGGGTAACCGCAGTAATGAACTCCGAGCTGATAATCCATGTAGCTGCAACGTCGCCGAACTGTTCGTGCAGGGGCCGGCCGGTGTGGCCGAGCGGTTCTTGGCGCTACAGTCTGGAGCCGCGCGACCTCTTCGCTCGCAGGTTCGATTCCTGCCTCGGGCATGGATGTGTGTGTTGTCCTTAGGTTACTTAGGTTTAAGTAGTTCTAAGTTCTATGGGACTGATGACCTGAGAAGTTAAGTCCCATAGTGCTCAGAGCCATTTTTTTGTTCGTGCAGGTGGTTGTTGTCTTGCAAGCGTCCTCTCTGTTGAACGAGGAATCGAGACGTGGCTGCACGATCCGTAACAGCCATGCAGATAAGATGCCTGTCATCTCGATGGCTAGTGATACGAGGCCGTTGGGATCCAGCACGGCGTTCCATATTACCCTCCTGAACCCACCGATTCCATATTCTGCTAACAGTCATTGGATCTCGACCAACGCGAGCAGCAATGTTCCGATACGATGAACCGTAATCACGATAGGCTACAATCCGACCTTTATCAAAGTCGGAAACGTGGTGGTACGCATTTCTCGTCCTTACACGAGGCATCACAACAACGTTTCACCAGGCAACGCCGGTCAACTGCTGTTTGTGTATGAGAAATCGGTTGGAAACTTTCCTCATGTCAGCACGTTGTAGGTGTCGCCACCGGCGCCAACGTAATGTGAATGCTCTGAAAAGCTAATCATTTGCATATCACAGCATCTGCTTCCTGTCGGTTAAATTTCGCATCTGTAGCACGTCATCTTCGTGGTGTAGCAATTTTAATGGCCAGTAGTGTATAAAGTTCTTGGGTTTCCTTCCAGGTGAGGTAGAGTGTTTAAACTTGTATTGGATGCTTTTAGCAGTTTTTGTTGCTACAGCTGTGTATAGAAAATGACAAAATAGTCCAAATCGTGATGATATATAAATAAATAAATACGTTTAATGTCATTCCAGGAGTAAAACTTAGTTATGGTAAATATATGATTATATGTACACCTGAAAAACTTTACCTTTGATATCAGGACACTGAAAGAATCTGAGAAAAATTACGTAGTCGAAGGAGCAGTTGGGAAAAGTGCTTCATCACACCGTGTGATTTTGAGATTACAACGAGCAGTCGAGAAATTGACGAAAATGAGGAAGTCGACGCGCGGATTTAATGAGATTGAGTAAAAAAGTTGCCCACCTCAGAGGTGGGCGATACCCATTTTCATTCACATCAACGAGTCAAATGAAGTACGCATTATGTATTTCGACGAAAGAATTTTTACCAGTTAAGATGACGAACAAAGAATAACACGAGACAATACTGAAAAAGAAGCAGAGCAAAAATTTGATGAGCCATAGGCCCTAGGAGCAACAAAAATCGAACTGTGGCAGGATATGGAGCGTGAGGCGGTGAACGAATACTGGACTGTTGGTGGGGGAAGAATAAAATGAGAAAGGTCTTCTTCTCCCACCATTTGGTCACTCCAATTTTATAGCGAGGTCATCCGCTTATTTAAAGTGGATCTGGCGCTACGGAGAGCCATCTCCCGTGGTAATTACTCGTTTTGCAAAACAGATTGCGTCGTTGCTTATAATGGCGGACGCGTCACGGCAGCCTATATAATGCGCCGCCATGTCCCCAGGAATCACACAGGCGTTCCTCCTGTTACTTTGCGTTCAACCACAACTGCTGTAGCTGCTGCCAGAGCGCCAACTCCGAACGAGAACCTGCTAAAGTAAACATTGAAACACACGGAATGTTCAAGAATAACTGTATTTATTGTGTATACTCTTTCATGAAGAGTGATTGAGAAATATTTGTTTTAATGAGAGCGCAGCTGTTTTCCCTCTTAGATTATCACACTTCCGCTGAAAAAACTGCGGGATTTTAAGACGCATTAAAAAGGTTCTCAGTACTCTATACCACCATCTATCCTAAACAAGCCACCCAGTAGTGTGTGTTGGGAGGTACCTGCAACATTATCATGCTCCCATGTCCCGTTCACTGCACGAATGAAAAATTATCGGTCGTTTAAACTCCGTTTCCTCGTACTTTTCAGTCATGGCAATGTCGCAACTTAGGTCTGGAAGTATTTAATTTGTTGCCCGACATTCCTCGGAACGTACGCTATACAGTTTCAATGGTATATCTCCGTCGTGCACAATGCCTGTCTTGCATCGTATGTCACTGGAGATTGATCAGAAATTTTGTAACTAAATCAACCCTTAACAATATGTGCCACTATCTTTCTCGACTTAAATCTTTCTTTTCGATTAACCCTATCTCGTAAGGTTCCCATATTGATGGACAGTACATAACATCAGTGAACGAGTGATTGGAAAATCTGTCCTTTCATTGATGAATTAAATTTTCTTACGTTACTTCCTATGAGTAGCAGACTGATATCTACAGGGTGCTCAGAAACAGTCTGAAAAGTTTGTAAGGCTGATGCAGGGCAGACTGTGCTGAGAAGTAATTGTTAAGAAAAAAATTCTATACGTTGCGCCGTTTCCGAGTTAATTAGCATTGAAGTCAGTCAATCAGGCAGTTGCGTGCACAAATTTAAGCGGGCAGCCAGATACAATTAGTGCCCGTTGTTCTCATAGTGTGGATGATAGCTAGCGAGACTGCACAGCTTTTGGCTCGGGTTATATCCCTGCTACCGTCTGATGTCCAATTTTTGTATCGCTGTCTCCTTCGAAGGATATCTTTGGCGACACCGTGCCTTGCGGGCCGCTTGAACTTGCCAGCGTAACGGCCTGATTGGCTGATTTTAATGATAGTTAATTCGGAAACAGTGCACCGTATCGAATTTCGCTCACAAGAATTATTTCTCAGCGCAACCTACTCTGCAACAACTTTACAAGCTTCTCAGACTGTACATTGCCTGTATGTTGCCTGCAACTAGTTTTATGCCGTAGTTCCATTTCAGGCTGCTCCAAGATGTAGTTACCGTCAATATTGAACTCCAACAATGATAGATCTTTCCGCCTATTTCAGAACTTATGTTTTTCTTTCTTCGTTTAGGTCATCTAAGGACCACACACAAATTTCAATGCTTCCTTCTTTGTTGTTCTTTCTTTTTCCTTCAGTATTCTTTCATCTTTTCACTATGTATTCGTTTTGTCTCCTCGGACCCTTCTGACCCTGTCTTCTTCTCCCTCTTGCCTTTGAATACTTCCAATTTTAGCACTTTCCTCTTGAAACTCTTTTTATGTTGCATCTTTTTCTTTCCTAACTTCTTGTACCCAGGCTATTATTGTTGACTTCTTGTCCGAAATGTCTTTAAAAATCTGTTTGGTTAACCTGTTGCTCTTCATTCTGTATAAGTGTCCAAAAAATAGCAGTCGACTCTTTCGTAGTGTTTCATTTATGTTTTCTGTGTTGCGATAAACTTCTTCATCGCTTCTTAATTTCCATACCTCTGTATTTTTCGTGGTCCAAGTATTTTTCGAATGATTTTTCTTTGTAGGACTTCAGGTTAGTGTAACTTGTAGTTCAGTACTAAACATTTACTTGCAAAGAGACATTCTGGTTTTACTACTGTGTTGTAGTGCTGTATCTTCAAATTTTTAGACAGACACCTTTTGTTGTAGACACTCCTTGTTATTCCATAAGCTCTCTCCATTTTATGTAGTCTTATTATATAGCGAATTTTTCTAAGCCATTTTCTTGGATAATTTCCCCCAAATATTTAAATTTATATACCTTCTTTGTCTGGCCAATATCTGTTGCTAGGGATTCTGGAGCATTTTTTATATTTGTCATAACTTTTGTTTTTTCTACAGATATTCTTAAACCTGCTTTGCTGGCTATTTCTTCTAAGAGATTGATTTGTATTCCAGCATTTGTTAGGTTTTCGGAAAGAATGGCAAAATCACCCACATATGCTAAACAGTGAATATCAATACCTTTGTTTTTAGTTCCCAGTTTGTTTGTTGATAGCTTCTCTTCTTTTAGTTTTTGTTTCCATTCTCTTACTATTTTCCCCGGTACGCAGATAAAGAGGAGTGGAGACAGGCCGTCACCTTGCCTTACACCTGTTTTTATGCTGAATGCCTTCGATATTTCACCCTGAAACTTTACTTTCGATTTGGTGTTTGTGAGCGTTTCACGAATAAGGTTTGCTAATTGAGATTTGATGCCAAATTCTCTGATCGCTTTATCTAGTGTTTCCCTATCAACTGAGTCAAATGCCTTTTTAAATCTATAAGTGCTACAACTTTATCTTTGGAGTTTGTAAGTCTGTGACGAATCATGGACTTTAGGTTGAAAATCTGTTCTGAGCAAGATCTACCCTTCGTAAATCCACTCTGATACTCTCCCAATTGACTATCAAGTGTTGCTTCTACCTTGCTTAGTAGTATTGCAGAAAATACTTTGTAGCCCCCTGGCAACAAAGATATACCTCTGTAGCAATTTACATTTTGCTTACCACCTTTCTTGTGCAAGGGATGGATGAGAGCCACTTTCCAGTCTTCTGGTATCTTTTCAGTTTCCCATATTTCTTCAAACATGAGCTGAAGGTTAGTTATAATTTTTGGTTGAGACCATTTAACAAGCTGTAATTGAGTCTTCTCCAATGGATTTGCTGTTTTTATGGTTACTTATCGCTTTTTTAATTTCTTCAGTTGTAGGTGGTGGATCTGCTTCTGTATTTTCATGGAGATCTGAGAATTCTGGCTTTCAGTCTGGTTCTTCGCAGTTCAATAATTTTTCAAGTACTTTCTTATGTTTCACAATTCTAGCTGTTGCTTAGGTCTACGTTACCATTTTCATCTGTGAAGCAAATACTTGGAGCTTGGTAGCCCTTCAGATGACTTTTAATCATCTGATAGAAATTCCAGGAGTTAAAGTTGTTTTGTATATCAAGAAGTTTTGTTCTCCAAAAGATCTTTCAGCACTCTTTATTATTCTTACTGTTTCTTTCCTTTGCATTCTAACTGCATAAAGCTGTTCAGGCTTCCCAGAACATTTCCATTCCTCCCTCTGCTTTGTTCTTTCTGTAAGTGCTTCTTCACAGATTTCATTCCACTAGACTTTCTTCTTCATTTTTGCTGTTACAATTACATTTTTCGCTGCCCTGTTGATTTCTTTCGATATTTCTTCCTATTTCCCTGATTTATTCCCTTAATTTCTTCCTGAAAAATTTTTATTACCTTTTTGGTAATGTTGAGCCTGTCTGTATTATATTTAATTCATTGGTTTTTATTGGGGAGACGTTTCAGTTTAATCTTAGTCAGGTAATGATCAGAATAAAATTCCCTGTTTCTTGCTACTTTTACATTCATGATTTCTTTGAAATTGCATTTAGAATTAGCCACGTTACCTAACTGGAACTCCCCTAGCATTGGATTCGGGGAGATACATGTTTTTGCATTTTTTGGTAATTTTTTGAAGGAGGTTGACATTACCTTCAACTGAAATGTTCTACAAAGAATGATTAGTCTTGTGCCATTTTTTGTTCTTTTATGAGCTGGATAATATCCTACTATTTTTCGAAACGATTATTGCCTCCATATTAGTGCATTAAAATCTCCCATTAGTATAAAAACATTTGATTTTGGAATTTTTGATATTTCGTCTTCTAGAAGTTGCCAGAATGCTTCTACTTTACTTGCATTTTTCTTATTGTCATCATTGATTGGAGCATGACAATTAACAAAGGTATACTGTTTATTTTTGCATTTAACTGTGAGAAGAGATAGTCTTTCTGAACCAGATTTGAATTCTGTAGTGTTATCTACTAAATTGGTATGAACATAGAAAGCGGAACCAAGTATTTTCATGCCTTTCGTGACTTTTATTGCTGGTTTAGTCTTAAAAATTCTGTGGTTTTTGGTTTCTGTAACATTTTCATCGAAAAACCTTGTTTCTTGAACTTCTAAAATTTGTATTTCATGCTTACCTAAGAGAATTTCAAGTTCTTTTTGTTTAACAATTTTTAGTAATGAGTTTAAGTTCAAGGTGCCTGCAAAGAATTTCCATTTGAACTTGAGTTTGGAAGGATACCAAGGATGCACCGAGTCATCCTTAATGCAGATGTTGGGACCCCCAGAACCCTAGGTCCCGATGCATTGCATAAAGCAATGGTGGATTCCTTTTTCGATTTACCACCTGGGGTAGTGCTTTCTTCCAGTGAACTTTCCATTCTGCAATTGAAATTGTGCATTGTACATGGTAGGAAATAAATTCCAAGGTAATATCGGTTTGTTAGTCAAAAATGATTATTTTTCATGGTTTACTCCATTGGGTTCATCCACTCTCTCTGCCGTTGGGAGGTAGGATTCCTCTTCCGCCTTTGAGACGATTGACCGGGCTTCACCTCTAACCCCAGGTAGGGGCCCTCACAGGGTGCTTCCATCTGGAGCCAGATGGACCCAGGTACTTTTACAAGGTGTTACTCCTCCCCCTCCTCCTTCTGCATCGCTTGCGAGATGAGGCCCCGGGCTTGGGACCGACAGTGGCGGAGTTTTCAAAACTTTATTACTATTATTATTATTATTATTATTATAAGTTTATTTTATGTTTAATGCCATCAGTCTTGTGACAGCTTTGATACGGCAGTCATAACCTACTCTCCAGGGCCAACTTTTTCCTCTCAGAGTAGAGTTCACAAATGGTTCAAATGACTCTGAGCACTGTGGGACAACTTCGGAGGTCATCAGTTCCCTAGAACTTTTTTTTAAAAAAATAATCTTTATTCAATCCATTACATTATACATAATAACCCACTACCTGACTACATTAGTGGGTCCTAATAATGATACAGAAAGTATACAGCTTTCTATTCTACACTACAGGAAAATTTATTATTATTATTTACTCTAATCTTACCGCTATGAGGCTCTAAGCTACTTAATCTACGAGGAAACTACATGCTACCTGCAGCGTTACAAGTGTGCCAGTGCTACTATAAACCTACTGGTTGTTGGCGAGGCCCACTGAGCTAATCCCAGTGGGCATGCCCCTGGCACTGGGCTGGCCCTTGACTTGGTGCCACTGCAGTCTATTCTAAGGTGTTATCCTATCTTCTACATCTACTCTAATTACATAAGTCATAATCGGTGTGCGTTTTAGTCTGGTGTTTATGTACCCCCCCTCCCTCCTAGTCCAGAGCAAGGCGGATTCCAGCCGTGAAGCGGCTGGCCAGTCCCTACCCGGCGGTACAGGACGGGTGCACGAAGTCTAAGCCGGTGAAAGTTTTTTTTTTTTTTTGCCTTTAATGTTGATTGTCCCTTAAAAAGTTCTTAAGTACCTTTTTTGATATCTCATCTGTGAGTTTATTTAGAGTGTTGAAGGTGTTGTCGTGCCTTAATAAGTGGTACGTGTCATTGTTTGGTAGCTGTTGTCTTAAATCATGGGCTACATCATCAAAGAGGTGGCACTCATACACCACATGTTCTGGGGTGCCTTGCACTGCACCACAGTCACACGCTGGTGTAGCCTGCTTCCCAAACCTGCTTAGATATGTTGGATATGGTCCATGTCCAGTAAGAAAGTGCAGCATTCTTCCCGTAGGAGTGAAAAATGTAAGTTTTATTCTTTCCTCTATATCCGGTAGCAGCTCATAGGTTCTGTATCCCGTATCCTCATTGTTGCATTGTTCTTGCCACAGTTCTATCCCTCTCTTTTTGATGGCGTACTTGTCCCCAGCATAAACCCCAAGTATCTCCCTGATTTTGTCCCTGTTCTCCTTTTTCGCCCAGTACCAGGCAGCCGGCTCCCGAATTTTTATGTCCAATGGACAGATTCCCATTAGCACTAACAGTCCTCCCCCAGCTGTTGTCCTGTAGGCCCCTGCTGAACGTGAAAGCATGTTCCGCTGCACTCTTCTTACGGCCATGGCAGGCAAGACCCTCATGAGTCTGTGTGCCCAGACTCCTGATCCGTATCCTACTATTGAGGTCAATATGCTATTGTGGTATTACTTAATTAAGTTAGGTGGAAGGTGAAACCACTTATGACCAATTCCGATGAGATTGTTTAATAGAATCAAGGATTTCTGAGATACGGTATCAATGTGTGACGCAAAGTTCCACCTCTCATCGATGATTACACCCAGGTATCAGGCCTCGCGGCGCCAAAGAACTGGTGTGCCATTAATTCTTACAGTGGGGTTTCTGACCAATTGGCCTTTGAGGAGTAGGTATGTGGATTTATTGGGCGCAATCGTCATTTTGCTTTTGTGACACCACGATGTAAGTACAGTTAAGGCTCTTTCCACTTTCGGCTCTAAGTCCTCGCGGCTTCGGCCGCCGACCAGCAGGAGGAGGTCGTCAGCGTATGCTATGACCTGTAGCACATCGTCACAGTTCTTTAGCTCTTCAAGTAATGGCTCCATATTGATTTTCCAAAAGAGAGGTCCTAGGACAGAGCCTTGAGGACATCCTTTGGTAACAGTCTTCCTGACTATGCCGCTAGGGGCCAATAGCCAGACCTCCCTGTCTACACAATAGCTCCTCAGACAGCTGTACAGTAGCCCTGGGCAGTTCTTCTCCCGCAAGCAGGAAAAGAGTGAGGGCCACCACAGGTTGTCGAAGGCGCCACTGATGTCCACCATGATGCCGACGACATACTTCTGCGGGGTGGAGCCACAGACCTCGGCAGCCAGGGTGATTGCGTCAGACGCAGAACGCCCAGACCGAAAACCGAATTGTCTGTCACTCATCCCGCACAGCATGCGGTGTGCTGTCAGTCTGTTCGCCAGTAGCCTCTCAAAAAGTGTGCCCAGTATGTCTAACAAGCAGATGGGTCTGTAAGACTTAATTTCTGTGGGATCTTTGTCTGGACTCTTTTTAATGATGATTACATTAGCTTTTTCCCATATTCCTTGGAATTTCCCGAGTTTCAGACACTCGTTGTATAACTTAGTGAGAGGAGCTACGAGCTGGGTGGCAAGGAATTGCACCACTTCCGCAGTAATGCCGTCCAGGCCAGGAGCTTTTCCTCTTTTGAGGGCCTTGATCTGGGCAGCAACCTCCTCCTCAGAGAAGGGGTAAGTTCTAATGTTATTGTTGTAGTCCCTTTGGTCTTCTCTCCTTATTCTTTTTTGTTCGTCTGTATCGTTTTCCTCCACATCGTCAGGTAACAGGACCCGAAGGAGGGCCTCAGCAGTTTCCTGCCACGTGCCCGTCATCTGGTCCCCGTCCCTGACGGTGGATAGCACCATAGGTGATCTTATCTTTTCTCGTACCAGTTTGTACGGGACTCCCCATGGGTCTGTAGCCAATTGGCTTCTTACGTAATTTTCCCAGCTTTTAAGTCTGACTGCCCTTAGCTCCTGTTGAAATTCCTCCTTAATTTCTCTATAGATCTGCAGCCATCTTTGTTTTTCTATCCAGACGACACTCCGCTGGTAGTACCTCCTTGCCCTCCTCACAGCCTGGCGCATCTGTCCTAATTCGACCGACCATAGTGTGGGGGTGGCCGCAACGGCACTTCTCCTGGTTGGTACAGCAGCTCACACCGCCCTGGTGATCGCCTGTACCAGTTCTTCGGCGTATTCTTCCACGTTTTCGTCACCCTCCAGCAATGTCGGGATGTTGCACTCTTCCGCGAGACGATCCCAGTTGGTCTTGTTGTAGTTGAGCTGCAGCTCCCACCCTATGTCCCAGTGGCACTCCCTTTCCCCAATAGTGAATGTAATTAAATTATGATCACTGGTGGTTGCTCTGTCCCACACTTTCCAGTTGTCGACTTTTGTGGCCAGGTTTGGTGTTACTAATGTAACGTCAATGTTTGTGCCTTCTCCCCCGCCGCCAATATAGGTGGGGGGGGGGGGGGTTCCCTTGTTGGTTGGCAACCACCAGTTGCAATGCCATGATAGTCTCCTCAGCCTTTAGCCCCCGATCGTCATGCGTGCCACTGAACCATAGGGGGGACTTTGCATTTATATCCGCCGTCACGAGCATCCTGCGTCCCCGCAATGCCGTGGCGACTTGCGTGAGTGTCTCCAAGAACTCATCTATTTCCCTTCCATATTGGAAGTATATGTTGGAGATGTATATCATCCCTGTAGGTGTTTGGAGTTCCACGACATTGCAATGTTCGCCAGAAAACTGCGCAAGGACTGTGGCTCTAAATGATCTGTTGGTAATTACTACTGCAGCTTTTGGCTCTAGATCAGAGTGTATGACTTGCCAATTGGCAGCCATGAATGGGATCCGCCCCGCTTGGGAGTATGGTTCCTGTAGACAGAGTACATCTAGACTCTTCTCTTCCACCACCTTCCGGAGCTCCTGCAAGACTAGTTTACTATTATGAGTGTTTATCTGACCCACGTTTAGTTGGCTCACGTGGGAAGTAGGTGTGAATATGTGATTCTGGCCAGTTTTTGGACCAGTCGTGGGCTACTCTGCCATTAGTTATCACTGCTTGATAATATAATTCATCCATGTCAAATTTCTCATTTCTTCTTTCGAAGACCTTTTTCACTAGATCTCGCAGGGCTCCGAAGTCGGTGGGGAGATTCATTGTCTTGAGCTGGATTCTATCCACAGCCTCCATTACTGGAAAGGTGACATCTCTATCATACTCGTGGCCGACACGCACCACATGTCTCAATGCAGTAGTGAAGATTGCCGGCTCCTCTAATCTTGATAGCTGCAATGCATGCTCCAGGTTGGAGTATATTCGTTGGGGATCAATTCCCATTACACCCTGGGATGGTGAGTCAGAGGATGGATTTGAGCTGCTCACTTCATTATACTGGACATGTTCGGTGGTTGCTACTTCTTTGCTATGAATTAGTGAACTCCCAAGTACAGGATGCCTGTGTGATCGAGAATGCTCTTGGTTCGACCCAGGTCCCCAGCAAGGAGGATAGGGAACGTCTTCTTCACATGGATCAGTTTGTATGCAAACATCTTTCATTATTATCACCAGAGATCGTGGTTGCGTGATTTTTTGTATAAATTCCTTGAATTTGTTTGCCCTCAGAGCGTCCCTTGGCCTCTTGCTTGGGGATTTCCTTTTTGGCTTCCTGAGTTCAAGTATGGCCTCAGCCATAGTCAATTCGAGAAATTAACCTCTGTTCTAGCATCCTGTACGTTGGGCAGTTCCTTCCAGTGGTGTTGCAGGGTTTCCTTCCCCTTTTCGTACATGGAGTGCAGGTTGCGTTTTTATTACAGTTTTTTCTTGTGTGGTCCTCAGCCCCACACCTGGAGCAGGCCGGCTTCCTTCCACAGTGTTTGTGGACATGGTCCAAATCGCCACAGTTGTGGCATCGGGGGACTACTAGGTAGTCTCTAACATTAATTGCGTGAAACCCTATATAAATTCTCCCCATAGCGGTAAGTTTGCGCCACATCTTGCCGGAGACCTCGGCGACGTGATGGACAACATCCCGTTCCCGAGGTCCCGTTTTAAAACGCAGCTTGAGTTCGTTTTTGAATGTTTCCCATTCCGTATCATCAAAGTTTTGATTATACATGGTTTCATAGATGTCGCTTTCAGTTAAGGCCACAGGTACATCGTAGAGTATCACCAGAGGATTTCTTTTCTTTGGTGGTTCACATTTAATAGCCTTATTAAGTTTAGAATTATTTAATATTTTATCTCTGTCTTCCTCGGTGGCAAGATCTACAACAACTACATTTTTTGTGGCCTTTACGTTGTTGATTTTTATTTTTTCTCTTGCCGGGTCGATTGTTGTTGTGAAGATCTCCTGTACCTTTTTGATGGTCTGACCAGGCAGGGGTCCTAAGAAGACTGCCGTGTCTGGTTTCTTTGAGATCTTCGCAATTGTTTCCTTAGTTGTTTGGGCTTTTGTGGCGGCTTGCGCCACCACTCCGGCCCATGTCTTGACAGGCTGCTGTCGTAATCTAACATTCTCCTTCTCCAGCTCTTCGAGACGCCCCTCAAGCTTCGCGTTTGCAATAGCCCAGGCAGCGAGCTCGTTCTTTATTGCCAGGACCGCAGCCTGGCTTATTCTACCGTTCTTGATGCTGGAGTCTAATATTTGACTGATGCGACAGTGTCTCTCATAAACATTCTCATCGTCATGTCCCACTTCCTCCTGCGAGGTAGGGACAGTAGACATACTCGCCCTCGAAATCGCACTCGAATCACTCGCCTCTTGTTCGGCCATGTTGATTGACGAGTGAAAAAAGGTTGGGAGCCTGTCTCTTACCCCGGACTGGCTCCTCTGGCATGGGTGGGGGGGGGGGGGGGAGGGGGGGACTGTTGCAGCTCACCCACCGGCCTCGCCCCAAGGCCAAGGTCACTCCTCGAACTGCAGGGTTCAGCGCGCCGTTGCCAGCGCACTGGTCCCCTTTGGTGGCTCCGTCATCGTCGATTTCACCGGACGCTTCTTGGCAACTGCACCCCGCACTCCATAGAGGCGGATGCACCTCTCGTCCTTCGCCGCTTACTAGCCCAGGCTTCCACCTCTCGGCCAAGGACCCACTCCTACTCAGGTGGTGGGTCGGTCCCCCAGACGTTCAGCGGTCTGGACCCATCTAACCTGGCCCAGGCGATGTCACCACCTCCTGGGTTTGGCAGAACACGCCCCGGTTACCCAGGGGCGCGGCGAAGCACCCTTGCCGACTCACGCCGCGATCCCACGCCGACGAACGCGATCGCCGGCATGCAGAGCACCCGCTGGTCTGTGCCCTGCGAACAGAGAGGGACTGGTGTTCGGTTCCTCGACACAGCTCCCCCTGTGCCACGCATCCTTCGCTTTCGCATCGGGTTGGGTCGCAGCTCTCCCTTTTGTCGCAAGGCAAAATGCCAAGCTTAACATCTGGCACCACGGGAAGGCGGAAAGAGCCACTTGGGAAGGAGAGGCTGTAGGAGACGCTTCACTTCCCCGAGTGAGGACTGCCGCGGCACACTCAACTTGGAAGCGATACGCCCCAGTGCGAGCCTCCGTACCTTACGGCGCGCCGGCAACTGGCGGGCCCGCGCCGAAACGCGCCGTCAAGCGACTGACCTCACGCCAGACTAGAACTTAGAACTACTTAAACCTAACTAACCTAAGGACATCACGCACATCCATGCCCGAGGCAGGATTCGAACCTGCGACCGTAGCGGTCTCGCGGTTCCAGACTGTAGCGCGAAGAACCGCTCGGCCACCCCGGCCGGGGTAGAGGTAACATCCTGCGTTGTTGCATATATTCCTATCTCTGTCTTCTTCTACAGTTTTTGTCCTCCACTGCTCACTCGATCATTACCAAAGTTATTCCCTAATAACTTAACACATGATCTGTCGTCATATCCCTTCTTCTTGTCAGTGTTTTACACAAATTGCCCTCCTCATAATTCCCTCCGAGCAATTCCTCTCACCTTAAACGCCCACTTAATTTCAACATAATCTTATAACACGACATTTCAAACTCTTCCACCGTCTTCTTTCCCTGTGTTGTCTGAGTCCATGATTCACATCGCTATAATTCAGCGCAGCGCAAGGACTTTCTCAAATATTCCTTCCTCAGATTAAGAACTAAGCCGATACTTATAGAACTCTTTGAGCGAGATATGCTGTCTTTGTGTGTGCTACTCTGGGAAAGAGGTACATTCACGTACGTTTCGGGTCAACGGCCTGTCACTGCACCACATTTCGATCCATTGCAGTTCGGAAATGTTCTGACAGAGCAGTTCCCGGTATACGACAGTATTATCCACGAACAGTCTCGTGGGGCTCCAGACGTTATCCACAGCATCATTTACAAACGTTGTGGATACTAATGTCCCTTTAAAACTAGCTCGAATTGCTTCAATACACTTTTATCTCCCTGGAGAAGTGTTATCCCCTAAGAGCCTCAGAAAATTCCTTTGCTGAGCCAAAGATATCTACAATGTCGTAGCCGGAAGCATTCATGCATCTACATAAATAACGATCTAACGGATTATGGCTATGGGACATTGGTGCTCAGGGTATCATGCAACCATCTCATCTAATCCACCGATTACGGAGACCGCTATTGAGATAATAGGTTATTATTAAGAAACATAGTTCACAATGATGAAAAGATCTCGTGAGATCTATATGAAAGGGAATATCTCTTAGAAATCCTGACACTCGACGTGGCAAAAAAGAACAATTTTTTGCAAAATTCTGTAATTTTGCCTCTGTTATCTATCCAGGTCAAAGCAATGTTTAGGCGTCAGTGGAATTGTGACTGATAATTGGCTGTATGAAAATAAAGATTTCAGTGTGGTATAAACTACATAACAGTATGTCACCATTAAAGAATCACATTTCCTTCAGTTGTGCAAATATTATTTCCAAATACGAAATTTACGTGGCGCACCATGTACAACCAAGCATTAATGTACTCGTACAGGTTACTTGTTGGTTATTTAACGCCAAAAATCCCTTCCATTTAATTAAATTTAATGATATCAGCTCATTAGTGAACAAAGTTTTCTTGGACGATTTTGATCCACTGACATCCTGCATCAACATGAGAAAGCGTAGCGCAGCATTGTAGGGAAGTAAGCTTACAGGAGACAGGCTAACGAGGCACCTGCTACCTTACGGTGGGAATAGATAACTGTGCACTTGAAAAAGTAGCTGAGAGGAAAATGCTGTGACAGAAAAAACTTAGAAATTGTAAAATAGCTATTCAGAGAAAATGTTAGACATTATCAAGGGGTCAAGAAGAGAATCATAACAATCAAAACTGCCATGGCTATTTATAATTTTAAAACTACTATATCAGAATACCACTACAAATAGTATTTTCAGTCACAGATGAATGTAGATTCATCATATAAAGTAACATTGGAAGAAAATGTCGTTTAGCACAGGGCCAGAATCTTCCGTTAGAGAGGAAAACGTGTATGACTGGCCATGCGCTACTGAGATGCTGAGTAGGCAGTTTGAAATGTAGGGACTTTTATCATACCAAAAGGACTGACCTTCCAGTACGTTATTGGATTCTACATTACTGCCTTAGTATAAAAAATTTCTCCCGTTTTCAAATGAATTAGAACAAAAGAAGAAACTACAAATTCGAACACACTGCTTTGCATATAAATGTTTTTAGTAGGTCGTGTCTCGCAGCTCTCAAATAACGAAGAAAGATTTTTATATATTTAATATCAGAGCTGATATTTATTTCGTGACTGACAAGTTTCAGGGCTTTGTCTGTTTTCACAAGCTACGTATTTTTTGTGTAGGAATATTTGGTGGGGACGGTTCTATTTACGTCACCATTCTAAATGTATTTCAGACCTCCGTAATCCAGGATGATGTGATCCACGTGAGAACGTTATTTTATGTATAATGGAGAATTTGTTTTCGTTGGATTACACTGTGTGCCACAATGGCTTACTTATCGTGGGCGTTATCGCAACAGACAACGAAAATTTCGAAACACAGAAACTCAGTTTGAGAATGTCTGCCGTGAGAATGCTAGTGAAGAAGAGATTTTGTAGCATCTGCTGTACATAGAAAGTAGGTTCCCAGATTCTCAGTCATTTAGCAACTCAGAGAAAGGGAAGGTTACCGAATTCCATTTTGTTGTCACACAGCACCTAGGTGTACAAATTCAAGTGCTAGAAAGTATTGAAATGTGGTGCTGTAGGTGAAGCCTGAAAATTATATTGGTAAATCGAATATCTAATGAAGAAGTACTGAATCGAATCGAGAAGATAGGAAATTTAGTAAAAGGGGAAACAGACTCGGAGAACACATCATGAAACTTCGAGGAATAGTTTACTTGGTAACGAAGGATTTGTGTGCAAGTAAAAATTGTAGAGGGAGACGAAGCATTCTCTGTAGTAAGTAGTGTGCATAGATGAAGGGACTTGAAAAAGTGTAGCGTGAAGAATTCCATTCAGTATCTCAGCCTGAGGACAAAAATAGCAACAACACCTCAAACATCACTATCAGAATAATTGCGTGACTGCTGCAGTTACATATGAGTACTCTTCGAATCCTAAGCGTGGCATTGTTCTGCATACACTGAACTACATACAAATATGTTGACTTTCAAATATGTTTTTTTGTAACAGTTACGTTGTTCAGTCACCTCTCACGCAACAGACCGTTTCATTGTTCTCGGGGACACGCCCCGCAACTGGTCCTATATTTGGAAATCGGTTGCCCCTACTTGTGCTGCGTGCAGAGACGTAGACTGGCTTTGGGCGACCTTCTAGGCCGTGCGGCTCATGTTCGCGGCTGATACACCTGCAGCGGAAGGCCTTCGCCAGCGCAAGTTGACATGCGTTAGGAACGCCGAACGCCTCTGAGTAGGGGTCCTGCGTCCTTCCCGCCGTGACGTGCATGTAACTTGCCTGAAAAGCCGTGTGCGGTTGAAGCTATTCTTGTCTGAGG
Organism: Schistocerca serialis cubense; assembly: GCF_023864345.2. Classification (NCBI taxonomy): domain Eukaryota; kingdom Metazoa; phylum Arthropoda; class Insecta; order Orthoptera; family Acrididae; genus Schistocerca; species Schistocerca serialis. The sequence goes on from NC_064646.1 coordinate 18,284,896, forward strand.
TATCTGTTAACAGCAATGATCAAGCTTGACGGAACGCTTACTACGTACGCCTGAATAGGCGTACGGTATGGACAAACTCAGAGCGGTAGGGATCTGCCCCAAGAATATATTGACAGTCCTATACTCTCGTGACATACTGGTGAAACTACAGAACCAAGCATTGGAGAACGGATTACTGCAGCGCACGAATAACGTTATTCTACTGAATGCGTAAATCGTCCACGGTATTTTAAAGGACATAAAGTCGATGTCTTTTATTATCTTTGTAATATAATACACAATGAGAGCTGGAATTAAAGAGTGATAGATACCAAGTTTACATGGTTTTTCTCCAGTCATCCTTCCTCACCCCTTCAGATATGGCTTGCTCTAGATGTGATCGTCCAAGGACTGGGACCGCTCATCAACACTGGCAATTGTGAGCCGAGATCACTTTTTGGATCACTGGTCCCGAGGACATTAGGTTTCCCCGTTTGTCGTGATCCATGTTTCACTTGTCATGAGTGAATTTCACGCAATCGCCCATCACTGTCGTCATCTTGGCGTAGTTTATCTTTTTTGTTGCCAGCTGTTATCGTCATCGCTTGAACTGATTGCCGCCTGTCATTGCGTGGGCTGCCTTTCCTATCACTGTTTGACGTTACCAGCTCTTCTGAGAAGCCATTAGTTGTCCTCGTCGACTTACCTTCTCTCGTATCACTTGTTATGCCTCTTCGGTCGCCTTCCGACCACAGGTCACCGAATTAGCCATGGACCTTTCCACCATCGCATCACGCATACTGATTTAAATCTCCTTGCTTCTTCCTCACATACAAATTCACCCTGTATACCTTATTCCCAATCTATCTCCCCACCATTACCACTTATTCCACCATTAAAGTGAGGAATCCAGTCTTTAGTCCACAACCACAATACTGATCTCTCTAATTTTTCTGCAGTCGATAAACAACAATATGTGACGGCTCGATTATCACTGCGAACATCACTTTAGCATTCAGCATCATCATACAAACAGCAGCGTCATACAAAATCAATATTTGTCACAGCAGTAGTGATTTTGCATTCACCTGGCATCGCCGCCCTAATCTCGTCTGCACATGTCATAATCACATCACTCTCATCTAAACCTCAAAGAAACTATTGATTTTATCTCATCAGTTCAGCCACATTCCAGATAAAATACCCAGCCACAGGAAATCTCAGTCCAACGATAGCTCAAATTCTTCAAAAATCTGTTCTAAAAAATAGTCGCACGGAGCAGAGTACCGGCAGCAACCTATGACTGCAGCAAGGGAAGTCAAACATGTTGCAGAATGAAGACACTTCGACTGATTGTCAATAAACTGTCGAAGTATTCGTGATAAACTTACCGAATTTACTGGTCTCCAAGTAAGCTCTCGCTCTCAAATTATTTTTGGGACCCAGAGCTGGCTGAAACGGAGAGCTCTTAGATATTGCCGTCCGCGGTGGTCTAGCGGTTCAGGCGCTGAGTCACGAACCGCGCGACTGCTACGGTCGCAGGTTCGAATCCTGCCTCGGGCATGGATGTGTGTGATGTCCTTAGGTTAGTTAGGTTTAAGTAGTTCTAAGTTCTAGGGGACTGATGACCAGAGATGTTAAGTCCCATAGTGCTCAGAGCCATTTCTTAGATATTTATCGAGTCGTGGAATGTTTATCGGAAAGACAAATTAGAGGCCATAGGAGGGGAATGTTCATTGAAGTTGAGACAAAAATAACGTCTCCAGAGAGGTCGAAGTTGAATGTGACAGTGAAGTTATCTGGCCGCATGTAACAAATGTAGATAAAATCAGTTTAATTGTTGGGTGTTTTCACCGGTCACCAGATTCTGCTGTGACAGTTCTAGAGTCATTAAGAAAAAGTCTATGCGCAATAGCGCGTAAATTCCCAGATCATGCAACACTAGTTGGGGGCGACGTTAACCTACCGTGTATACACTGCGGGGGCTCAAGACGGACAGTCATGCGAAATACTTTTGAACACGTTTTCTGAGAACTACCTTGAACAGCTAGCTCGGCAGCCCACAGCAATGGAAATATCTTAGACCCAGTAGTTACAAACAGGATGGACCTTATCGACAATGTCAGTATAGAAACGGGGATTAGCGAACATGATGTCATTATACCAAAACTGATTATGGAAGTTAATAAATCAGTCAAGAAGTCTAGGAAAGTGTTCCTGCTAGATAGAGCAGCTAAAATAAGCAGTTACCAGCATATCACTTAGACAGTGAACTGGCATCACTTAATTCCAGTAAGATGGACGTACAGAAATTATGGGCAAAGTTTAAATAGAGTGTAAATCGTAGTCTGGTGAGCTATGTGTCCAGTTATTTGATAAAGGATGGAAAAGACCCACCATGGTTTAGGAACGAAATTCGGAGGATACTGAGTAATCAGAGGTTGTTGCACTCTCAGTTCAAAAGGGAACGCACAAATGACGACAAGAGAAGGTTAGTAGAGATTCGGGAGTCTGTGAAGAGATCTATGCGCTAAGAGTACAATTACCACCATCTGACCGTAGTAAAAGACGTGGCAGAGAACCCGAGGAAATTCTGGTCTTATGTAAAGTCGCTAAGCGGGTATAAGACTTCCATTCAATCCGTTGTGGACCAATGTGGTGCGGCAATTGAAGATAGCAAAACTAAAACCGAAGTTTTAAATTTCACGTTCCAGAAATCGTTCACATAGAAGAATCGCACAAGCATACCGTCATTTGACCACTGGACAGACTCCCGTATGGACATCATAGAAATAAGCATCCCTGGCTTAGAGAAACAAATGAAAGATTTGAAAGTAAATGAACCACCAGGCCCGGATGGAATCCCAGTCCTATTTTACAAAGAGTACTCTACGGCATTGGCTCCTTACGTAGCTTGCATTTGTCGTGAATGTCCCGTCCAGCTCAATGTCCCAAGCGACTAGAAAAAGGTACAGGTGACTTCAGTACATACGAAGGGTAAAAGAAAAGACCCGCAAAGTTACAAACCAATATCCTTAACTTCGATTTGCTGCAGAATCCTTGAACATATTCTCAATTCGAATATCAAAACTTCCTTGACACTGAGAAGCTTATGTGTGCGAATCAGCATGGTTTTAGAAAGCATCGCTCATGCGAAACTCGGCTTGCCCTTTCTCTCGTGATATACTGAGAACTATGGATGAAGGGCAATAGGCAGATTGCATATTTCTATATTTTCGGAAAGCATTTGACACGGTGCTGCACTGCAGACTGTTAACGAAGGTACGACCTTATGGAATAAGTTCAGGTATGTGAGTGGCTCGACGACATTTGAAATAATCGAACCCAATGTGTGGTCCTCGACGGCGAGTGTATATCAGCGACAAGCGTATCATCAGGAGTGCTTCAGGGAAGTGTAATAGGAGTGCTGTTGTTCTCTATATACATAAATGATTTGGCGGACAGAGTTAGCAGCAATCTGTGGTTGTTTGCCCGCTGACGATGTTGTGGTGTACGTTAAGATGTCGAAGTTGAGTAACTTTAGGAAGATACAAGACGAGTCAGACAAAATGGGAGCTAGCTCTGAATGTGGAAAAATGTAAGTTAATGCGGATGAGTTGGAAGATAAAACCTGTAGTGTTCGGATACAGTATTGCTAGTGCCCTGCTTGACACAGTGGAGTCGTTCAAATATCTGGGCGTAACTTTGCAATGCGATATGAGACGGAACGAGCGTGTGAGAAGGCGAATGGTAGACTTCGCTTTTTTTGGGAGAATTTTAGGTAAGAGTGGTTCACCTTTAAAGGAAACCGCATGTAGGACGCTGGTACGACCTATTCGTGGGTACTGCTCTAGTGTTTTAAAGCCGTACCATGTCGGACTGAAGGAAGACATCGAAGCGATTCAGAAGCGGGCTTCTAGATTTGTTACCGGTAGGCTCGAACAACACGTAAGTGTTACAGACATGCTCCGGGAACTCAGTTGGGGATCCTTGGAGGGAAGGCGACGTCCTTTTTGAGAAACACTATTGAGAAAATTTAGTGAAGCAACGTCTGAAGCTGACTGCAGAACGATTCGACTGGCGCCAACAACATTGCGCGTTAGTGCCACGCAAGTTATTGTAATGATCAAGTCTTGATTTCCTGATACCCACTGTACAGTGTCATGCAACTCCCTTACGTAAACTATGATCGAAATACATATCTTTTCCTCTTTGTTCTCTCACCTCATATACAACCGACAAATGCAGACCCCTCACTGCTATAAACTAGACAGTAGTCCCTGACGTAACAGCTGAAGACTTTGAATTGAAACTCCACTCTTGAATCCCAGACGTGCAGTAAATCTCCCTATACTTTCCTTGTTTGTGCACTTTCAGAATCCCCATCAACTACTGACAACCTCATTACCTACTGCGTCATCATTTACTACCGCAGATACCTTATAGAGCTGTCTAGATATCAACCGCTAGTGTAAAGTTGGCCAAAATGCCTCATATTCAATGAGTTACCTAACCCAAGAATGTAGAGACCATTCCACCCACTCTCAATGCAAATCAAATCATCTGCTGAAACAATGTCCAAATCTGTTAATCCCCATCATAATAATATTTCTCTAACTTATCCCAACCAACCTACTCCAACAACCGTACTATAAGATAGTCTTCAACAAAACCTGGAATGATGGTTTCCACATGCCCAGTCCTCAGACCGATATCATCAAAATCACTCTCCGCCTTCTGCCAGAATCACTATAGGCGTAATTAGCTGTTTGGGGGCTATCCTCAAAAATTTCGAACTGTTTCAGAAACCCCAAGTCGTTCAAAAGTCGAACTATGTATTTGTTACGCATTTCCTCTGACTTCCAGTGTCATACACTTTCACTAAATGTATAGCATGGAAGCTCTTATCATTGGGCATCAACTCAGATGGGTCGGACATGTCCAGCGAATGAAAAGTGACAGACTTCCACGCCAAATGCTGTACAGCGAAGTGAGCACAGGTAAAAGGCCACGAGGTGCCCCTCTCAAATGTTATAAGGATCAGTACAAGAAAAATCTGAAAAACTTGAACATCGATCCGAGAAACTGGTCCACAATAGATCGAAGTCGCTGACGCTCAGTTACCTCAAATGCTCTTCAAAACTTTGAGCTGGAACGTCGAAGAATGGAGAATGTCAAACTTCGGAGATGTAAACTCCTCCAGGCTCAGCCACGTCCTCCACCTTCCATGAGCTGTAATGTCTGCGGCCGCCTGTTCCACGCTAGGATTGGATTGCTAAGCCTTCAACGACACTTCCACACCTGAGCCGTGACAAAGGAAATCTCAGGAGAGAAATGAAAACTCGGATACGAGTATCAGCGGACGACGACGACACTTTCACTAACGTCCTCTTTGACTCCGTCGTTGGTGATTCTCTTAATAACATAATAACTGACAACTCTTGTGATCCCCTTATTTCAATAGAGTGTCGTCGTTTTGCTTTTGCAGAGATAAATGATGTGAAAAGATCGAAGTTACTAGAGGGAAAAACTCTCCTATTCGAATGAAGAACAGTTAGTAGGTGACATCCAGATATACAGAAGGACTCGATGTGGCACGGTCTAAGTACATCACAACCGTTAACATTTTTGTGGCCACGCGTCAGTGGTAATCCTATTGAGATAAAGGAACTTCTTCCATCAAATAAAACACAGCTTTCTTTTACAGAAGTTCGCTTTGCTCTTCGAATATAATTTGCAGAACTCATGCAGTTAATGCTGCATTAGACTTTTCTGCACCAAAGGTGTGAAACTCTTTGGAGAGTGGACTGAGAACAAAATTCTGTTTCACGGGGAAAGAAAATGTTTTCTGCATTTTCCATAACTACGTCAGTCCACACTCAAACCCAGAACCACATCTCATTTATCTAGACACTTCTGGCGATAAACAACTGATACCCATAACAGTTTGAAGCACCGCACATCAGACTAGTGTCCGCGGTAATTGGTCTTTCTATAATTGCAAGAGACGCTGGAAGTGTTGGAGAAACATTTAAATCTGACTTCTCAGCATGAGACTTTTGTTCACGGTGCTTAGTTAGAACGAGGCAAACATCTCTCATCAGCATCTGAAATAACGAATTTTGTTTATTATTTCATCGCTTTTAGCTGTATTTCTTACGTTAGTTTTAAATTCTATTGTGTTTAAATTTAGACAGTTTGCCACTCAGACGCCTTGACTGAACGCTTGAAACTATCGAGATACTGAGAATAATGCTGTCTCATACAAATCCTAGGTGTGGAATCTTGACTTCCATCCAACAACGATACTTAACAATCGTCGTAGCTATCACCACAAACTACAATTCATACTACAATCGCCTTAACTAATATACAGATTCTACAGTGGCCTGCCCTGTCTCCTGATATTCTCACCCACAGAGCATGTCTGCAATATGAGTGGCAGACGTACACTTTCATGTCAGTTTCCAACCAGCTACCACGATGTGGGTATGGCCATACATCCCAAAGGTGGCAAATGGAAGTCTTGTCCCCACACTACAATGAATAGCAAGAGTCTATTTGATACCATGTAGGTCAAACCTCATACGGATGTTGATGATGGCCATTCACAGTACTGAGGATGAGGAGGAAGATCCTTCTATAGTGGTGCTCAACCATTCTACTGCTTCCTCAGCTCACTGCTTACTCTTGTTCCTTCAGCTCACCACAGATACTATGGACATTGTGGTCGAATCAGTACATTTAAGGCACACTTATTAAAGCACCTGTCCTTCCAGCTGTAGGACTGTATTATAGGCATTCGAGAACAAATATCAGCAGAATGCCCTCGAATCTTCTTCCTGATGCTCCAGACCACACTATCCCAGATTACACAGTATTTCACGAGTGAATACGTCTTATGTATATCCACTATTTTCAGGGAGAAGAATCAGCAAGATGAACCATGCCATACAATTGTCCACTCCCTGGGACACACCTGCATGGCCTGCTCATCATTACTTCTCACTATGATGGTCGACTATGGGAATCTCTCACTTCACGCGTGGTTGCTACTGCTACTCACGGGACAATGTACAAGGGCCACTGGCAGGACTTCCTGGTGCTTCAGTTGTTACCTCATATGAAATTTCATCACAAATGCTTGCCTATCTCAGGAAAGGCTCGTAGCTGGCCGCTGTGGCCGGGCGGTTCTAGGCGCTTCAGTCTGGAACCGCGCTGCTGCTACGGTCGCAGCTTCGAATCCTGCCTCGGTCATGGATGTGTGCGATGTCCTTAGGTTGGTTATCTTTAAGTAGCTCTAAGTCTAGGGGACTGATTACCTTAGACGTTAAGTCCCATACTGCTTAGAGCCGGTTGAACCTTTTGAAAGACTGGTAACCATTTTGCACGACGAGGTTTGGTCTTCCTGGCAAATATTCTACTCTTTTTCTCTTTTCAAATAGCTGTGAACGATTTCCGTCCAAGCCAGCCCTAGATTCATAGCCATATCCTGGCTGACCACGCCATCACCAGCAGGCTCTTCAAGAATTGAGAGCCACTACACCTGAGATAGCGATGCAGCTGTAAAATTCACGTACACCCATGGACATCATCTACAAAGACCCCAGAGTGACTCATCCATTTGAACGCCCTTATCGACACCTAGATATACGTCGAAAAGATGGCGCCATCATCTCTTCGTTTGGGGGAACGATGGGAGGGACTCTGGACATTCACCCGACTTCGAGATGGCTCCACCATCTCGCCTGCGACTGTAACTACCCGGCATTGCAGCCGAGATTTTGGGTTGCCGTGCTACAGATCAACACGGACTGGCAGGCATACATTATCAATCACAACACTGGCCAGCAAGCGCTAAATGTAAATAAATACGGCAATCTGTGTTCATCCCCCCCACCCCCCCCCCAGTCAAAGTGTTAGCCTACAACTGAGTCCACAAAAACGAGCAGTGTCAGTAGTGTCACCATCTGCAGCGCCTGGGTCGCATCCAGCAGCGCTGCGTATATGATACTCCCCTATCGATGCAGATGTTGTGCTTACTAAATGCAGAAAAGATATCCATCTGCCAGGAGTGCACTGAACACTCTATTCAGTCGCTAACAAAGCAGTTCTGTTCGTGCACCCACAACACGATCTGCTCCTCGCAGCATCTGTAGTAAAAACCATGGACGACCGTCAGCAGGACTGCAACGGACGGTCAGCAACCACTACTAGAGTCACTACCTATAATGACCAAGGCTGTAACGGACACTGTGCTCCTGGGATGGTACACGCTGGTTGAACTTAGACTTTGTGATTGTGTTAAGCAGTTTCCTTTAGTAACAGGTGTCTGACCAGACTTACTACAATTCAAGCATTACTCGTCTCACTGTACATCCTAGTAATGTCAGTGACAGCTAATTTGTTTTGTGAATCCTTATTCAGGCTGAAAACATTTCTGAATTCCTCAAGATTCTTGCAATTTGCATCCCCATGGATACTTCTTTACGATTCACATTTTTCTGTGTTGGAATTAAAGTGTTTGTTGTTGTACTACCAGCCAGCAAATAATTATTTGCATATGAGGCCACACTTGGGTCGTCCAACCATTAGAGTGTACGAATATTAACTATAAAGAATACACCCAAGGGTGTACCTTACATCATAAACAAAAAAGAGTACTAACTAATTTATCATCTTCTTTTCTAACATCTTCGTAGCTTTTACATGTAGAGACTACATTAACTTTACGTTCACTATCCATGAATCCACAAATATTACATTCTGGTATCCATTCTACCTTTCACAAAGAGCCGGCCGGAGTGTCCGAGCGGTTTTAGGCGCTTCAGTCTGGAACCGCGCGACCGCTATGGTCGCAGGTTCGAATCCTGCCTCAGGCATGGATGTGTGTAATGTCCTTGGGTTAGTTAAGTAGTTCTAAGTTCTAGGGATCTGATGACCTCAGATGTTAAGTCCCATAGTGCTCAGAGCCATTTGAACCATCTTTTTCACAAAGGATTGAAACTCCTATCCATTTGCCCATTTGTATACTCAGTGAATGTGTACGAGGTTACAATGACATCAGACCGTGTCTTCTGGGTGCTTTTCTTATATATATATATATATATATATATATGTTGTTGTTGTTGTTGTTGTCTTCAGTCCTGAGACTGGTTTGATGCAGCTCTCCATGCTACTCTATCCTGTGCAAGCTTTTTCATCTCCCAGTACCTACTGCAACCTACACTCCTGGAAATGGAAAAAAGAACACATTGACACCGGTGTGTCAGACCCACCATACTTGCTCCGGACACTGCGAGAGGGCTGTACAAGCAATGATCACACGCACGGCACAGCGGACACACCAGGAACCGCGGTGTTGGCCGTCGAATGGCGCTAGCTGCGCAGCATTTGTGCACCGCCGCCGTCAGTGTCAGCCAGTTTGCCGTGGCATACAGAGCTCCATCGCAGTCTTTAACACTGGTAGCATGCTGCGACAGCGTGGACGTGAACCGTATGTGCAGTTGACGGACTTTGAGCGAGGGCGTAGGCGTATAGTGGGCATGCGGGAGGCCGGGTGGACGTACCGCCGAATTGCTCAACACGTGGGGCGTGAGGTCTCCACAGTACATCGATGTTGTCGCCAGTGGTCGGCGGAAGGTGCACGTGCCCGTCGACCTGGGACCGGACCGCAGCGACGCACGGATGCACGCCAAGACCGTAGGATCCTACGCAGTGCCGTAGGGGACCGCACCGCCACTTCCCAGCAAATTAGGGACACTGTTGCTCCTGGGGTATCGGCGAGGACCATTCGCAACCGTCTCCATGAAGCTGGGCTACGGTCCCGCGCACCGTTAGGCCGTCTTCCGCTCACGCCCCAACATCGTGCAGCCCACCACCAGTGGTGTCGCGACAGGCGTGAATGGAGGGACGAATGGAGACGTGTCGTCTTCAGCGATGAGAGTCGCTTCTGCCTTGGTGCCAATGATGGTCGTATGCGTGTTTGGCGCCGTGCAGGTGAGCGCCACAATCAGGACTGCATACGACCGAGGCACACAGGGCCAACACCCGGCATCATGGTGTGGGGAGCGATCTCCTACACTGGCCGTACACCACTGGTGATCGTCGAGGGGACACTGAATAGTGCACGGTACATCCAAACCGTCATCGAAGCCATCGTTCTACCATTCCTAGACCGGCAAGGGAACTTGCTGTTCCAACAGGACAATGCAAGTCCGCATGTATCCCGTGCCACCCAACGTGCTCTAGAAGGTGTAAGTCAACTACCCTGGCCAGCAAGATCTCCGGATCTGTCCCCCATTGAGCATGTTTGGGACCGGATGAAGCGTCGTCTCACGCGGTCTGCACGTCCAGCGTGAACGCTGGTCCAACTGAGGCGCCAGGTGGAAATGGCATGGCAAGCCGTTCCACAGGACTACATCCAGCATCTCTACGATCGTCTCCATGGGAGAATAGCAGCCTGCATTGCTGCGAAAGATGGATATACACTGTACTAGTGCCGACATTGTGCATGCTCTGTTGCCTGTGTCTATGTGGCTGTGGTTCTGTCGGTGTGATCATGTGATGTATCTGACCCCAGGAATGTGTCAATAAAGTTTCCCCTACCTGGGACAATGAATTCACGGTGTTCTTATTTCAATTTCCAGGAGTGTACATCCTTCTGAATCTGCTTAGTGTATTCATCTCTTGGTCTCCCTCTACGATTTTTACCCTCCACGCTGCCCTCCAATACTAAGTTGGTGATCCCTTGATGCCTCAGAACATGTCCTACTAACCGATCCCTTCTTCTGGTCAAGTTGTGCCACAAACTTCTCTTCTCCCCAATCCTATTCAATACATCCTCATTAGTTATGTGATCTACCCATCTAATCTTCAGCATTCTTCTGTAGCACCACATTTCGAAAGCTTCTATTCTCTTCTTGTCCAAACTACTTATCGTCCATGTTTCACTTCTATACATGGCTACACTCCATACAAATACTTTCAGAAATGACTTCCTGACACTTAAATCAATACTAGATGTTAACAAATTTCTCTTCTTCAGAAACGCTTTCCTTGCCATTGCCAGCCTACATTTTATATCCTCTCCACTTCGACCATCATCAGTTATTTTGCTCCCCAAATAGCAAAACTCCTTTACTACTTTAAGTGCCTCATTTCCTAATCTAATTCCCTCAGCATCACCCGACTTAATTAGACTACATTCCATTATCCTTGTTTTGCTTTTGTTGATGTTCATGTTATATCCTCCTTTCAAGACACTGTCCATTCCATTCAACTCCTCTTCCAAGTCCTTTGCTGTCTCTGACAGAATTACAATGTCATCGGCGAACCTCAAAGCTTTTATTTCTTCTCCATGAATTTTAATACCTACTCCGAATTTTTCTTTTGTTTCGTTTACTGCTTGCTCAATATACAGATTGAACAACATCGGGGAGAGGCTGCAACACTGTCTCACTCCTTTCCCAACCACTGCTTCCCTTTCATGCCCCTCGACTCTTATAACTGCCATCTGGTTTCTGTACAAAATGTAAATAGCCTTTCGCTCCCTGTATTTTACCCCTGCCACCTTTAGAATTTGAAAGAGACTATTCCAGTCAACATTGTCAAAAGCTTTCTCTAAGTCTACAAATGCTAGAAACGTAGGTTTGCCTTTCCTTAATCTTTCTTCTAAGATAAGTCGTAAGGTCAGTATTGCCTCACGTGTTCCAGTGTTTCTACGGAATCCAAACTGATCTTCCCTGAGGTTGGCTTCTACTAGTTTTTCCATTCGTCTGTAAAGAATTCGTGTTAGTATTTTGCAGCTGTGACTTATTAAGCTGATAGTTCGGTAATTTTCACATCTGTCAACACCTGCTTTCTATGGGATTGGAATTATTATATTCTTCTTGAAGTCTGAGGGTATTTCGCCTGTTTCATACATCTTGCTCACCAGATGGTAGAGTTTTGTCAGGACTGGCTCTCCCACGGCCGTCAGTAGTTCCAGTGGAATATTGTCTACTCCGGGGGCCTTGTTTCGACTCAGGTCTTTCAGTGCTCTGCCAAACTCTTCACGCAGTATCATATCTCCCATTTCATCTTCATCTACATCCTCTTCCATTTCCATAATATTGTCCTCAAGTACATCGACCTTGTATAGACCCTCTATATGCTCCTTCCACCTTTCTGCTTTCCCTTCTTTGCTTAGAACTGGGTTTCCATCTGAGCTCTTGATATTCATACAAGTCGTTCTCTTATCTCCAAAGGTCTCTTTAATTTTCCTGTAGGCAGTATCTATCTTCATCCTAGTGATGTATGCCTCTACATCCTTACCATTATATAATCTATCTGATACCCTTTAGTATATCCAGGGTTCTTCCATGTATACAACCTTCTTTCATGGTTCTTAAACCAAGTGTTAGTTATGATTATGTTGTGCTCTGTGCAAAATTCTATCAGGCGGCTTCCTCTTTCATTTCTGTCCCCCAATCCATATTCGCCTACTATGTTTCCTTCTCTCCCTTTTCCTACACTCAAATTCCAGTCACCCATGACTATTAAATTTTCGTCTCCCTTAACAATCTGAATAATTTCTTTTATTTCATCATACATTTCTTCAATTTCTTCGTCGTCAGCAGAGCTAGTTGGCATATAAACTTGTACTACTGTAGTAGGTGTGGGCTTCGTATCTATCTTGGCTACAATAATGCGTTCACTATGCTGTTTGTAGTAGCTTACCCGCATTCCTATTTTCCTATTCATTATTAAACCTACTCCTGCATTACCCCTATTTGATTTTGTGTTTATAACCCTGTAGTCACCTGACCAGAAGTCTTGTTCCTCCTGCCACCGAACTTCACTAATTCCCACTATATCTAACTTCAACCTATCCATTTCCCTTTTTAAATTTTCTAACCTACCTGCCCGATTAAGGGATCGGACATTCCACGCTCCGATCCATAGAACGCCATTTTTTTTCTCCTGATAACGACATCCTCTTGAGTAGTCCCCGCCCGGAGATCCGAATGGGGGACTATTTTACCTCCGGAATATTTTACCCAAGAGGACGCCATCATCATGTAATCATACAGTAAAGCTGCATGCCCTCAGGAAAAATTACGGCTGTAGTTTCCCCCTGCTTTCAGCCGTTCGCAGTACCAGCACAGCAAGGCCGTTTTGGTTATTGTTACAAGTGTAAGTAGGCTGTTTAGGATTTCTTATTGGTAACGCCACCTCTGTATGAAAATCACTGGCTGTGCTGTGTGCAGTCTGTGGCTGCTTTGCATTGTTGTAATACTCGCCATTGTAGTGTTGGGCAGCGGCAGCTGGATGTGAACAGCGCGTAGCGTTGCGCAGTTGGAGGTGAGCCGCCAGCAGTGGTGGATGTGGGGAGAGAGATGGCGGAGTTTTGTAATTTGTCATGAACTGCTATATTTATATATGATGATATCAAGGTAAATACATTGTTTGTTCTCTATTAATATCTTTCATTTGCTAACTATCCCTATCAGTAGTTAGTGCCTTCCATAGTTTGAATCTTTTATTTAGCTGGCAGTAGTGGCGCTCGCTGTATTGCAGTAGCTTGAGCAGCGAAGAATTTTGTGAGGTAAGTGATTTATGAAAGGTATAGTTTAATGTTAGTCAGGGCCATTCTTTTGTAGGGAATCTTGAAAGTCAGATTGCGTTGCGCTAACAAAATATTGTGTGTCAGTTTAAGCACAGTCTTGTATAATTGTTCAAAAGGGGACGTTTCATATGGCGACCCTGCCAGGCTACCTCACTGGAATCTTCTGATTTTTCTTGTAGTTTGTGTAATTAGTGTAGATTTTGTTTATTGCTAGCACATAATTGTAGAGAAAATCTCCTTTGTAGTTGCAGTCTTTCATTGTTGTACAGTAAAACGGTTGTGGCATGCATGTAGATTTGCACCAAGTATTTCGCAGCTGCAATTAACTAGATATTATTTTCAGTGCTATGTTAATGTGTTCTCTTATTTTTGCTCTTCAAATTGTGCTTTTCTGTGTTGTCGTGTGAAATATTGTGACAATAATGGCGTGTGACAAACGTAATACTAGGCTCCAAAGTAAACTGAGAAATGACAGTGAGGACGAAAGCAGTGTGATGGCGCCGCAGAGTAATGAATTAACAGACATTCAAAGTAGTAATTTGGTAACTGTTCATAGGGAAATGGAGCGGGCGGCAAACAATGGTGTAGACAGTGAAACAGGTAGTGAACAGGGAAGCGTTATCGATCGATTGGTCGGCAACAGCTCGCCTCAGGAATCGGGAATGACAGAACACAATATTGCAAATACTGCAGACTCAGGTTTTGGGTTCTCACCGTTTTCTCAAATGAGTCAAGACACATTTTCCACTTGTCAAAATGTGAATGTTGCCGGTGCAACTTCACTGCCGAAAAGCACTGAGGAACATGTTTCAGACACCAGTGCATTGTTATTACAATTAATGCAACAAATGGAACAAAATCAGAGACAAATGGGAGAAAAGCTTCAAAAGTTAGACACAATGGAACAACACCAGAGACAAACACAGCAACAGTTAGACACAATGGAACAAAATCAGAGACAAACACAGCAAAAGCTTCAAAAGTTAGACACAGTGGAACAAAATCTTAAAAAGTTAGACTCATTGGAACAAACACTTGAACAAACACGTGAAGATTTAACTACTGAGTTACATAACATTGAATCGAAATGTCAAAAAGTCTGTAATGATGTAAAAACACAAATTTGTGAGCATTTTCAACCTATTTTTTCGCGGCATGAAAATGCATTGCAGAATCATGAAACAGCCATAAAAGAACTGCAAATTATTGTTCATGAAAATCATGAGACCTTGCAAGCTAAATTTGACTCAGTTGCATCTACCGATTCGGTTACGCAACTTGCAAAAACTCAGGAAAACTTAAAGGACACAGTAGATACTCTGAAACTTGGTTCAGAAAAACACACTGAGGAAATAAGTACACTATCGGAGAAAGTAGCCGAACTTTTGGATCAGTTCACTAATTTATCTACGAAGGTAGATGATAATCTGATTGACGCAAAACCGGTAGTCTTTAATGACACAGAAGAGTGCGAACAAATTAGGAAACTGAAACAAAATCTGAATCAAATTAATACACAACACCAAAGAGAAATCCGGGAAGTACAAGATCAGCTGACACAGGTAATACAAGAATTACGTATTTCAGAGGATACTCGCACCCCAATACGGGAAGAGGAACACAGAAATACGGAACAGCCACAAAATAATAACACAGGGCATTTCGGAAGTTATGAAAGAAATGGGCAATGTGCACCGAATTTTGATATGGAACGGCCGACACGACCTAACAATGACCGATATGCGACTCGCCGACATGACGATTTTGACTATAAGCTGTTCATTACTACACGTAAATTCAAAACAATTAAGAATTCTGGCAACGACATTCATCCAAAAGCATGGCTCCATCAATTCTCTCATTGTTTTCCTCCCAACTGGTCGTTAGAACACAGATTAGAATTTATGTGTGGCTACTTGGAGAATGAACCAGCTGTAAGAATGCGATCGGTAATTCACGATTGCCACAGTGAGGGAGAGTTTTACCATGCCTTCCTCTCTGCATATTGGTCTCAAGCTACACAAGACCGTGTAAAACATAGCATCATAATGATGAAACACTTTGAACAATCTGAATTTTCCAGTCTTGTGAAATATTTTGAAGACATGTTGCACAAGAATCAATACCTGTCAATCCCATACAGCCCCTCAGAACTGATCCGCATTTGCTTAATCAAATTACCTGAACATTTACGACATATTATTTTGGCAGGACGTTGCAAAGACGACATTGAAGCTTTTCAGGGACTGTTACAAGAACTGGAAATTGACACATACCGTCGCGGGATGCGAAAACAGGAAAACAATCACTACAGGTCACATCCGTCACAATTCCGTGACGACAGAAATGATAACTGGACACGACAAGGCTATTATCACAACACAAATCGTGACCAAAACAGACACCACCCGTATGACAACCGCTGGCAGAGTAGTAATAACTACAGGGAAAGATCACCTCTCCGTGGTAATGACTATCACAGAGACAATCAGAGAAACAGACAATATGGGAACCAAAACAATTATTATCAAGGGAGGCAGAATAATTTCAGATGCAACAGTTCAGCGCGCAGTTACGATTCAGGGAGAAATTCTCCACCACATGACCGACACGAAAGAAACTGTGTAAACTACCGACAAAACGACAGACCTGAATTCCATCAGAACTGGCGAGCTTTAAACAGAGCTGGGCCCTCTCGGCAAGGCGAATTTGTGGAAGTTAGGCCTCCTAATCCCAGTAACGACGCGCGGCAACAAAGAGACAGACAATGACTCGCACCGCAGGCATACACGTGCGCCGGCTGGCTCCGAGAAAAATAACATTATATCTAGTACTGCTAATGAGATTTTAATGCAACATTTTGGTTTATTTGAAAATACATTCTGAGTTTAATGTGCTTTCTGAGAGATACCAGATGACACAGAGGTTAGTTTATGTGACAGCTACACGATTTTTATCACGACGCTACTAATGAGTGACAATTTACAATGTTGCTTTTGCAGTGTATCTGTTTTATATCTGCACGGTTTTCTGAATTCTTCTGGAAAGAAAAACATGTTTTAGTAGTAACTTTTGTGGTATAGCAACAATGTGACAGCCTTTTTCGTGGCACAACATTACGTTACTGTACAGTACTTTCTTCATCACGCCAATAAGCATAATAACTACGATATCTATACGCAAAGCATTTCACTTTTGTTTATCATGAGGTAAGTACATTGACTTCTGCAGAACTTAGCTTTTGGAGGACGATAAGTACGACACTTCCACAGAATTATCTTACAGCAAGACGCACATTTAGCGCTACAGTACACGTATTTGAGTGATCAATTTTATACTTAAAACATTTATTTTTAAAGATTTTTGAATTACAAAGAAAGTTTTCCGTGATACATTTCATTCCATTGCTGTAATTTGTAACACCTGGGAGTATAATTACATTTATCCTCAGGGGGGTACACGCTTACTTTGTGTACCATGTGTGTGGCAACCACAAGGAACCCTAGCTAATATGGTATTTGCTTATACAATTTTACACATCGGTACCATATTTCTCTAACACACAAATTACACAGCTATCTGATCATTCAACTGAGAGATAAACATTTTTTGTACTACATCAGTGACAGATGTTTACGTAATTACACAGTTGGATAACTTCACACTTATGAAACTGTATTTTGTCTGTACTTTGTAAACTGTTCATATTTTTTCGGAACCATTGTGATATTATGAGAGCTTTGAATGAGGTATTTGGTATGAGATCATGATTTTTAAAGTACGTTTGAGGCAGCTGACACTTTTGACATGAGCAGAGAATTTTTTTAGGCTTAGAAATTATTGGAGGAAGTTACGACGATTTTGAGATTTGACTGAGGTGTTATGATGTTATTATTACGACGACGATGTGTATTATGTTGTTGAGGAATGTTTATTATGCTACGTATTTCTCATGATGAAATATTGAAGAAGTGTCGACGAATATGTATATGTATAATGAGGTAAGGAGTAATGAGTAGTGTTTAGGGACTCTGATTTATGAAAAGGATGTTGGAAACCAAGAAACGTACTTTAAGAGTTATGAAATGTGTGTGTATATTCGTGAATGTATTACAATGCAGACGAAAATTTTTTTGGACACTGTTATATCAATAGCATTTTGTTTCTACAGATTTGTAACGCAAATTCTTGACCTGTGAAATATTTTTATATGCTACTGTCACTGTAGCGGAAACTGCTGTCGTAAATATTTCCGTAAGAAAGTTAACGGACCACCTACACATAATGCGTCGTGGGCACCCAGCTGTGTCAGACGCCTGGAGAAAAAGCCATTAGCACGTGCCTTTCAGAGCACAGGAAGAAAAAAAAAGAAAGGGAAGGCCATTGTCCGCGCTACTGACATCTCCTTGTTGAAAGCATACTGTGGAGCTCGTAATTTACGATATTTACTGAAATGCCTAATGAAATGACGAGAAATATTTTTACATCTGCACACCTGATTATGACAAGCGTCTTTCTATGAGAGTTGAGAGAATTTCTACTAACTTATGAAATGTCACATGACTACTGAATGATATTTTTATGTGCTTTGCTTTTCATAGTTGCTTATTTCATTTGATATCTGGTTTCCAGCTGTGTTGCAGCATTGCTTTTATAAAATGAAATGCATTTGCTAATGTGAACACTTTCTGTCAACAGATCTATTAAATAATTATTTTATGATCCACATTCTTTAAAAAAGGAGCACTTGGAAAGGAAAGAACAATAAGAAGGAACTAATAACTGCATTCATAATTTTCTTTTCAAGTAATTGGTAACTTTTTGGTAGAATAACTTCTTGTGGTGCACCACTTTAATTACTTAGACATTAAGATGTGATTATACATTTGCCTTATCTGCATTGTTATTTTTAGTGTAATATTTTTTTCTGCTTGAGCTATGTCATGATTTGATATAAGTTATTACATTTGCTGCTGCTAGCTTTGCCAATCTGTATTTTTTGTCATTGCTGCTTGTGTTAATTGTTTTGCGCTGCTGCATTGCCTCGTCCCTTAGTTTAGCATCTGTGCTCAGTAGATTTAAGTTAGCTTAAGAGGGGGTAGCCTATAAGAGAATGAGTTGCGATGAATTTGAAGAAATGCACTGAGAAGCTATACGAAAAAAGTACAGAAAACAGGTTTAGGTAGGATTTTCTTGGAAATAAATGTTGAGGTAAGAAATGTGTGAACATATAAATACAGAAAGCATGCTTAGATAGAATTTTTTTTGGTGGAAACAAAGGATGAAATAAGAGGAAAGATATATGAAGTTTTGGGTTGGACTGCAGTACCAAATGTTACACTGAAAACGAACCCTGTCCTTTCCTATTGGTGTTATCCCACTATGTGTTTGTGTACCCTTGAGTATTTGTTTTCTTCCTGTCTCTGTGTACTGTTTCATAGAACTTTTTTCTCTTTTAATATTAAGCTACATTCACTATGATGAGGAATACTGTTATCCTCGAATATAATTGACATTAATAATATGTTATTTACTTTGTAAAGATGTTCAGACATTATTAATTCTGTTCTGTTCAATGCTCATGTGTGAAGTTGATGTTTCAAAAGTTATTGTGATCTTTTATGTATGTACTCATGTCATAATTCCACTGATGTATATGTCTATTTCTATTCTTTTGTAACGCCTGTTTTACTACAAATGTTATCTGTATTGTTATGTTCTTTAATGATGTATTTTGTACCTTTGTAATTGTATTCTCACGTTACCAAATTGTAATTGTTACCAGTTCTTCAAATTAAGTAACGTTTCACTGCACACGTTTCTGTTGGTCATAGTACATAGACAATATGTGAGAAGTAGGGACTGATAGTGTTTGCACGTGTGTTAATAACTCAGCAAGGGACTGGATAACAGCATTGCTGGTTCTAAGGACAATTCCAGAAACTTTGTGAGTGCACAAGTGGTGGTTTATGGATTTGCTATATTCTCCGCAAGACTCTTCAATGGTGATTGTGCACCTGCACAGTCACAACAGATGGCTGCTGGCCATCTCTACAAGGACTACAGTGGGTCTGCATCTTTGATGACCCACCAGTACCATTATCTCTACAAGGACTACAGTGGGTCTGCATCTTTGATGACCCACCAGTACCATTATCTCTACAAGGACTACAGTGGGTCTACATTTTTGATGATCCATCAATATCATTATTTCTACAAGGACTGCAGTGGGTCTGCACCTCTGGTGGCCCACCAATATCATACTCTCTACCAGGACTACAGTGGGTCTACCCTGTGTTGACCTAACTACCAATATTCTTCAAAACGTCGAATGACTCTGCTGTGGGTTTGCTCTGTTGTGGCCCATTATCTGTCAGCATGTCAAGAGTCAGCACTGTCTTTCCGTTGGAAGGACAACACTACTTCTTCAAGACAGCATGGAAATCCACTACTTCCGTGTGCATTTTCTTCTACTGCTCAGACTTTGAGAAAAACACTATATTTTACCGTAATGAATGATCAGGACTGTCTTTATGGACTGTGACAAAATTTTAGCTTTTGACCAACGTTGTATCAATAAGTGTGTGCATTTGATTTCTTTGTTATTGTAATTATGAAAAATTTTATCAAATCATTATTGGCCACTGCCCAAAAAAAAAATTTGTAAAATTTTTTGTGGGGAGCATGGGGGCTATGTAAGTAGGCTGTTTAGGATTTCTTATTGGTAACGCCACCTCTGTATGAAAATCACTGGCTGTGCTGTGTGCAGTCTGTGGCTGCTTTGCATTGTTGTAATACTCGCCATTGTAGTGTTGGACAGCGGCAGCTGGATGTGAACAGCGCGTAGCGTTGCGCAGTTGGAGGTGAGCCGCCAGCAGTGGTGGATGTGGGGAGAGAGATGGCGGAGTTTTGTAATTTGTCATGAACTGCTATATTTATATATGATGATATCAAGGTAAATACATTGTTTGTTCTCTATTAATATCTTTCATTTGCTAACTATCCCTATCAGTAGTTAGTGCCTTCCATAGTTTGAATCTTTTATTTAGCTGGCAGTAGTGGCGCTCGCTGTATTGCAGTAGCTTGAGCAGCGAAGAATTTTGTGAGGTAAGTGATTTATGAAAGGTATAGTTTAATGTTAGTCAGGGCCATTCTTTTGTAGGGAATCTTGAAAGTCAGATTGCGTTGCGCTAACAAAATATTGTGTGTCAGTTTAAGCACAGTCTTGTATAATTGTTCAAAAGGGGACGTTTCACAAGGCCAGATCAGTCAATCATCCAGACTGTTGCCCTTGCAACTACTGAAAAGGCTGCTGCCCCTCTTCAGGAACCACACGTTTGTCTGGCCTCTCAACAGATACCCCTCCGTTGTGGTTGCACCTACGGTACGGCCATCTGTATCGCTGAGGCACGCAAGCAGCCTCCCCACTAACGGCAAGGTCCATGGTTCATGGGGGGATATATATATATATATATATATATATATATATATATATATATATATATATATATATATATATATATATACATATATATATATACCATGCACCCCTGAATGCTTTTCTTTATATACACCCTGGACCTTGGTGCGCAGGCTTGGGTGCCTCAGTGACACAGATAGTCATACCGTAGGTGCAATCACAACGGATGGGTATCTGTTGAGAGGCCAGATAAACGTGTGGTTCCTGAAGAGAGGCAGCAGCCTTTTCAGTAGTTGCAGAGGCAACAGTTTGGATAATTGACAGATTTGGCCATGTAACATTAACCAAAACAGGCTTGCTGTTCTACTACTGCGAACGGCTGAAAGCAAGGGGAAACTACAGCCGTAATTTTTCCCGAGGGCATGCAGCTTTACTGTACGGTTAAATGATTATGGCGTCCTCTTGGGTAAAATATTCTTATTCCCCATTCGGATCTCCGGGCCGAGGCTACTCAGGAGGACGTCGTTGTCTGGAAAACAAAATTTGTTTTCTTCAGATTGGAGCGTGAAATTTAAAAAGGGTAATGAATAGGTTAAAGTTAGATGTAGTGGAAATTAGTGAAGTTCGGTTGATGTTAGATTTAGTGCGAATTAGTGAAGTTCCAATGTAGGAGGAACAATGCTTTTGGGCAAGTGAATACAGGGTTATAAATACAAAACCAAATAGCACTAATGCAGGAGTAGGTTTAATAATAAATAAAAAAATAGGAGTGCGGGTGAGCTACTACGAACAGCATAGTGAACGGATTATTGTAGCCAAGATAGATACGAGGCCCACGCCTACCACAGTAGTACCAGTTTTATGCTAACCAGCTCCGCAGATGACGAAGAGATTGAAGAAATGTATGATGAGATAAAAGAAATCATTCAGATATTCAGGGAAGACGAAAATTTAATAGTCATGGGAGCCTGGTATTCGATAGCAGGAAAAGGGAGATAAAGAAATGTAGTAGGTGAATATGGAGTGGGGATAAGGAATGAAAGAGAAAGCCGCCCGGTAGAATTTTGCACAGAGCACAACTTAATTTTAGCTTACACTTGGTTTAAGAATCATGAAAGAAGGTTGTATACGTGCAAGAGGCCTGGAGACACTGTGAGGTTTTAGATAGACTATATAATGGTAAGACAGAGATTTAGAAACCAGATTTTATATTGTAAGACGTTTCCAGGGGCAGATGTGCACTCTGACCTCAATTTATTGTTTATAAACTGTAGACTAAAACTGAAGAAACTGCAAAAAGGCAGGAATTTAAGGATATGGAACGCAGATAAACTGAAAGAACCAGAGGTTTTTAAGAGTTTCAGAGAGAACATTAGGGAGACGATTGACAAGAACGTGGGGAAGAAATACAGTTGAAGAAGAATAGGTAGTTTTGAGAGATGAAATAGAAAGGCAGCAGAGGATCAAGTAGGTAAAAAGACGAGGGCTAGTAGACATCCTTGGCTAGCACATGAGATATTGAATTTAATTGATGAAAGGAGAATATATAAAAATGCAGAAAATGAAACAGGCCAAAAGGAATACAAACGTCTCAAAAATGATACTGAAAGGAAGTGCAAAATGGGTTAGCAGGGATGGCTAGAGGAAAAATGTAAGGATGTAGAGGCATACATCACTAGGATGAAGATAGATACTGCCTACAGGAAAATTAAAGAGACCTTTGGAGAAAAGAGAACCACTTGTATGAATATCAAGAGCTCAGATGGAAACCCAGTTCTAAGCAAAAAAGGGAAGCAGAAAGGTGGAAAGAGTACATAGAGGGTCTATACAAGGGCGATGTACTGGAGGGCAATATCATGGGAATGGAAGAGGATGTAGATGAAGATGAAATGCGCGACGAGTTTGACAGAACACTCAAAGACCTGAGTCGAAACAAGGACCCGGTAGTAGACAACATTCCATTAGAACTACGAATAGCCTTAGGAGAGCCAGCCCTGACAAAACTCTACCATCTGGTGAGCAACATGTATGAGACAGACGAAATGGCCTCAGACTTCAAAAAAAATATAACGATTCCAATCCCAAAGAAAGCAGGTGTTGACAGGCGTGAAAATTACCGAACTATCAATTTCATAAGTCACGTGTACAAAATACTAACACGAATTACGTACAGACGTATGGAAAAACTGGTGTAAGCTGGCCTTGGGGAAGATCAGTTTGGATTCCTCAGAAATGTTGGAACACGTGAGACAATTCTGACCCTATGACCTATCTTAGAAGATATATTAAGGAAAGGTAGACTTACGTTTCTAGCATTTGTAGACTTAGAGAAAGCTTTTGACGATGTTGATTGGAATATTCTCTTTCAAATTCTGAAGGCTGCAGGGGTCAAATATAGGGAAGGAATGGCTATTTACATTTTGTACAGAAACCAGATGTCAGTTATAAGAGTCGAGGGGCATGAAAGGGCAGCAGTGGTTGGGAAGGGAGTGAGACAGGGTTGTAGCCTATCCCCGGTGTTATTCAATCTACGGGTATATATTGTCTAAGCATGAGGGAAACAAAAGAAAAATTTATGGTAGGAATTAAAATCCATGGTGAAGAAGTAAAAACTTTGAGATTTGCCGATGACATTGTAATTTTGTCAGAGACAGCAAAGAACCTGAAAGAGCGGTTTAAAGGATGGACAGTGTATTGAAAGGAGGGTATAAGGTGAACATAAACAAAAGCAAAACGAGGATAATGGAATGTAGTCGAATTAAATCAGATGATGCTGGGGGAATTGAATTACGAAATGAGACACTTAAAGTAGTAGATGAGTTGTGCTATTTTGGGAGCAAAATAAATGATGAAGGTCGATGTAAAGAGGATCTAAAATGTAGACTGGAAATGGCAAGAAAAGCGTTTCTGAAAAAGAGGAATTTGTTAACATCGAGCATAGACGTAAGTGTCAGGAAGTCTTTTCAGAAACTATTTGTGCGGAGCCATGTATGGAAGTTAAACATGGACTATAAATAGTTAGACAAGAAGAGAATAGAGGCTTTCGAAATGTGATGCTCCAGAAGAATGCTGAAGATTAGATGGACAGTTCACGTAACTAATGAGGAGGTCCTGAACAGAATTGGGGAGAAGAGGAATTTGTGGCACAACTTGACTAGAAGAAGGGATCCGGTGTTAGGACATGTTCTGAGGCATCACGGGATCACCAATTTAGTATTGCAGGGCAGTGTGGATGTAAAATTCGTAGAGGGAGGCCACGAAATGAATACAATAAGCAGATTCAGAAGGATGTAGGCTGCAGTAGGTACTTCGAGATGAAGAAGCTTGCACAGTATAGGGTAGCATGGAGAGCTGCATCAAACCAGTCTCTGGACTGAAGCCCACAACATCATATATGTAAGAGAAGAAAACAGGAAATAAATGAACAGAAGACAAGAAGAAGAAATACAGTGACTATATGAGAGGTTTTTCAGAAGAGACAGAAAAATATGCCATGAAAATTGATTTCACTTCATCGCTTAAGGGGAAATTAACGATTTCACACACACACACACACACACAATTTTATATATATATATATATATATATATATATATATATATATATATATATATATATATATAATTGTTTTGTATTACAATGTCTTTGATAAAAATTGGCAACATCAGACACATTTGTGTTAGCCTTGTGTAGATCCTCGATAATGCAGTGTCTGAACTCAGCTCTCACTGTAAGAGGTGGTTGTAGTCAGCAGGTGTCCACAGTCAGGTAGAATCTGTTTGTCCCGAAGGCATCATCTCCAAAACTTTTCTTTGGACCTTACAGCTTGAGAGCACAGCCTCTTGAGGGACTTTCATGTCATCCATCCTCAATGTGGGCAAGAGGGAAGGAGCAGAAATGCCCATGAGCTCATGTGTCAGGACTATCCGCACCTGACAGAATTTGAAAGGGGTCTCATTGTGGTTGTACATTTGGCCTGTTGGTCTAATCGAGCAGTATCTAGATTTGTGAGGCATTTCCATGTGGCCGTTGCCTGATGTTGGAATGCATTCGAAAATGAGGGCAGGAATGCTCGTCGTCAATGTTCTGGTCAGATAAACACGAGGGAGGTTCGCCATATTGTGCATCGAGCACAACATAACACTCACATCTGTGCCCGCCACGTGAGAGGTGGTAATAGAGTCCTGCAGCATTTTATGCCACCCTGCGCCACCAGTTAGAGATTAGAAACAGCTGGACAAGGGAATTATTGTCCCATGCGTAGGTTCCCATGAACACCACATTGAAAATTTCTGCATTTGATATTACGGTGTAACTGGGTGACATGGACTACTGATGAATACCATTGCGTTGTGTTCAACAGTGAAACGTTTATTCTGTACAACCCCAGATGGCAATTGTCAGCAAGTATGCCAGCACCCAGGGGAGAGATCTCATTCTTCCATCGTTTTGGAGAGACGCAGCACTTTCAGTCACTGGCAGGGAGGGACAAGGAGTCATCATATTTATCATCGAATCACTGCTGGTACTGATGAGGGAACTCTGGTGGCACAATGGTATATCATGGATATCTAGAGTGGTCCGTGTCATTCTAAAGGTGCATTCATACCATGTGGCTGTGCTTGCCCCACTTGCAAGTAGAGGCCCATGTCTCCCTGTATGGTATGGGGAGACCCCAGCATCTGTACACAGTGAACCATGTGCACAACTGACGGGCCTGCATGACTTTCCAGAGCTGCATGTGCCTCTTTTCCCCTTCATGCAACGGCTACATGCGTCTTGTGCGCACAGGAAGTCACACAGGTGTAGATGCGCTGTAAGTGGGTCTGCTGTGTCCAGTTCCTTTTAAATTTGACTCAATTTTGTAATCACTGTAATGTCATCATGTATACCCAATCTGTGAAATTTCATTTCGGTTCCTCATTTCCTCCTCCTCATCTAGGTCCTTTACTTTTATTGATATATAGTCAAACTTATTAGCCTTATGAACAAACCTTATTTCTAATTATTCACCAGATTTCTTTGATAGTATAATGTAAGATTCCATCAAGCTTTTCTTACAGATTTATGTAATGTTGCCATCAGCTTAATTCAGTTCATCCCTAATAAATTATACAAAACGTTGATAAATTGTTCTGAGTGCAAACGTTATTGAGAGAGCAACACGCAAGGTGTCAAATTTCATTATCCACGAAATATTAGTAACCCAGTTCATTATCCACAAAATATTAGTCACCGAGTACACAAGAATATTTCCAGAGAATGCATATCGTTACTCGATGGTAATATTAATGATTTCCCGAAATTAAACAGCTCGTATCATCGACAAAATTTCAGTCTTTTAGTACTGTTTCAAAAGTGTATACCTCAGTAAGTAGTAATCACGTAGTCAAAATTAAAAGCGATAAAAAATTGATTGTTGATGCATAACAGATAAAATTCCCAGTACAACTTCAATACTAATTGTACATCGTCATCATTGTCATAATCCAAGTCACGTCTGTGATAAACAATATTCATACTCTGGGATATTGGTGTTCTTCAATCACCAAGAGAAATATCATCACAAGTAATTTCTTTGTAGTATACTGAGTGGTGAGATCGTAATAATTGAGAATACGTAGCATGTTGGTCATATAAATAGTCAAAAGTACAATAATCAATATCAGTCATCTCGTGAGAGTGAGTGCGAAATGAATGAAATGAAATTAGCACATGGTCGACTGAAAGGTGAATTAATACAATGACAAAATCATATATTATTTTGATGTGAAAATATAAGCATCCAAGTATAATAGCAATAATAATATTATTAATGCTTCACATACAAATAAAGAAAAACTGTCTCTTTCTCAGTATTTATTATCTTGATACGTATATATCTTAAAGTAAACTGAATGGATTTATAAGAAAAGGTAACTGACACAGAGAAATAGAAACGTTGGAGGGATAATGGGAAACAGTAGAATGAAGTGGAAGAAAGTTCTATATGGTACAGAGTACTGTGTTTGGCAAGTACATAAGTCATGAAAGGGTATAAGCTCTCCTTGGATAAACATAAATCTTAATGCGCATTTCTCAATATAATGCAATATACAGATTAAGTAGTACCGTATAAACAACTCTTTGTCGCTGAGGTCAAGCTGCGCTCTCTGGCATAAACGTCCGAAATTTTCTTACGTTTCTGTTCACGATAATAGATCTGTCTCCATTTAGGATCACGCCTGTTACAAAATTTTCTATGTTGCTTTGTTCGTATTTTTAAGCACTCCACTGTCCCATACTATATAGAACGAGAAACAGAAAAAGACGGTTGCTACGCCTACGAGATGAAAAGCAGCATGTATGCAGGTGGCGAATTTCTTAATTTTGTGGCAGGAATGCCACTCTCACTTAATCTATCCTACCATCTGTAATCTTTCTTCAATTTAAAGGGTTATCCCGTAATTTCTGATTTTTTAGATATGTTTTTCTTTGATTTGCAAATTACGCAGTGAAGCTGGAAAGGATGTACAGAAACATCCAAGAAGAAATAACTTCTCTGCCACTGTGTATATGCCACACTGTCTCAGTATCCCTCCAGTCTGGACCCAGTAAAAACGCCTAAGAGGCCAAGCGAAACTTACGACCCATCTTGAACAATACGACAAAGGGTGTACAGCGATCAGCTATAACACATCAAATGAATATCTGCAAGTTCGTGGGTGATCTCTACATGAGGGTGAACTCCATGTTGGATACACGTATTATTGTGTATTTTTTCTTAAGCTGTAACAAGCAACATCAAAGTGTCAGGTAGTTGTTTTCGATGAAACATAAGCATTTTAGAAAATGAGCGTAGCACACATTGGGCATTCGAGACATCGTACTGCCGTATATATTCATTTCTAACCCTTAAATTCTCGTTTCATAGCAGACATTTTAGGATCCTTTAGCACTATAGGTTTGGGACATGCATTATGTCACTGGCAGAAAAGCTGAAGTATCGCATAAGATTATCTAATTTCAGTCTTATGACGAAAAGCGATCTGCATTTCCAGCATTTTTAATACGACTTTCTGCCTTAAAGGCAAAAGAGGTATATTTTTCACTCTACTTAAAGTTTTTTTGTTTTGTTTTGCTTGATAGTGTAGGGTGATAGCTGGTATGTCACTATCCCCATTCCTTTTTTATACTATCCCTTGCTGACTTTGACGTCCCTATGTATCATCGTCATAGAACATTCTCAGTTATCCATCCAGTATAGTCCAGTCTTTGACTGTATAAATTTTTCCCTAACATGTTATTCCATATTAAAGCTTACATATATCTCTCAGACTTGACCTCTCTTTGCATATCGTTTTTCTACATCGGCTTCCTTCTTCCTGTTTTCTTACTAGACTCTCTTCAGTTCTTAATTTCTGTGTAAGTGGGTTTTTTTCTGTGTCCTTAAACAATTTTACATTTCAGATTTTCAGATTCCACTGCTCTTCCTTGTATCAGATGTATCCAGTGGTGTGTGCTAGATGCCTGGTTTCATGAATTTATCCCCCAGTACGATGTCAAATACATGGCACTGGACGCCTTTGGCAGAGGAAAGCTTACACTAGCGGTTCTAATATGCTTTAAAATACTTTCTTTGTTTAGAATACCACGTGTAACCTTGTTTTCTAGACACTCACGAGTGTCGATTACTTCTTTTGCTATGCTGTCGTCCCAATTTTATTGGGGAATACGTCGTGTGTACCCTTACTGCTAATTTCTATCACTTTTATGTGTACTTTGTTCATCCTTAACATAATTCTTAATTTTTCCCAGAATAGGCACAGTGTTTATGAGCAATGCAGAGTAGATGAAAAGATTATAATGACGATAATTATGAGAATATGAGATGATAATAACAAAGATAACAACGATTATGAAGTTCATCATTATTATGATTATGATTACTTATTCAAATGTGAGCACAGATGTAAAATTTTGTCACAAAATTTTCTTTAATCTAAATTAAAATTGTATGACTACCTTCGTTTAATAGTTAATAGTTAAATGAAGCTCTTACTGAAGGGAAGCTTTTGATATTTGAGGTGCTACAGCTTCTTGAAAGTCTTGATTTTTAATGCCATGTTGCTTGGGAAAACTTCTGCAGGGGTATCGGTTCATTTTGTACTTTTATTCCTCCTTCAATTTTTTTCTTTCATTTCTTCTTCGACCTGCAAGCTAAATAACAGTGATAGCGGTGATGAAGATGGCGGTGGTAGTGGTGGTGGTGGTGTTGATGGTAGTGGTGCAATAAGAACTATAGGAGGATGATGATGATAATAATAATGGTGACGACGATGTAGATAATGAGGGTGATCGTAGCGTGTTCTACGACGGGTTGAGTAACTCCCCGCAAAATAAATATTATAGCAGTAATTCACCATTGCTTCGGACTCCATCTAAGAAACTTCATTTCACCAAAGTGCTATTAAAATAAATTGTGATTCATAATTTCCCTAGGTACCTGAATGAAGTAGGAATATAACCACTGAGTAACTGTTAAGTTTGTAAATTTCACGGAAGCGATGGGCTCAATACTGCAGAAAGATATATTTGGTGCAGATACGAAGTGAATCGCTGTATTTCGATATAAGGGTCGCCAAGGAATCGAAGGAAACTTATTTTTAGCCCGTAGCACAGGATGTAGCTAAATAAGGAGACCCGTCCTGTCTCCCATTGTAACGGTACAACGCGACCGTTATAGCGTTAAGACAGGCAGCTCACGTTCCGGTGGAGGAATTCCTCCTTTCTTCGACCTGGGACTCGTAGCCCCGACAGGAATGCTTTGTCTTCGCTTGTCTTTTGCCTTCTTTGCCTCCCCGCTTATTCTGGCGCTTAGAGGGGTGGGGAGGTTTTTCGAGGAAAGGCTCAGCCCCGATCCGCAATGAATGTTTCATACCGCCATCGCCTTCGACGGGGGACTGCAGGTCCAAAGAAACCTGCGGCGCCGGCCGCCCGCCCTGTCGCTTGTGGCGACCGTGATGGATGCGCCAGCCGAGTAACGAGCCACTCCAAGGTCACGTCCAGTCTCCACCAGGAGCGCTCTTCACGTCAGGGGCGGCCTAACCTCCTTGCTAAGGTCTCTGGTGCCGTTCGCGTGACACAGCCCTCCTATTTCACTAGAGTTGATAATGCGCCAACCCTCATATATTTCAGGAAAAACCAAAATCATCTAGGAGCCTTTGTTTCAGTCATGCACCGTGGCGTGGTTTTAATGCAGTTCTCCAATCTTTTCAGTTTCCACTTATCCTCTTCCTTTTTAACCACTTCATCACATATTATCAACACTCTACTTTATACAGTCTCTTAAAAGAAAGACTGTCTCATATTTTTTCAAGAAATAATACTCGAAGGAAGGAAGATTAAGCTTTTAATTGCCCTTCGACAACGAGTTCATTACAGACGGAGCACGAGAGCGGAGTAGGGAAGGACGGGGAAGGAATTTGGCTGTGCCCTGTCAGAAGAATCATCTCGGCATTTGGCTTAAGCGATTTAGGGAAATTACGGAAAACCTAAATCTGAGTGACCGGACTGGGATTTGAACCGTCTCCTGAATGCATTTTAGTGCGCTAACTGCTGTGTCATCTTGCTCGGTGATGGCACTGGAGAATAACAGAGAATCCCGGTGATCTTTGTCCAGAAACAAACACTGTTTATAGGCGTCTGTCAAATGAATACGAATCAGTTGGAAAAATGTATGGAAACTGATTTTATGGTTTCAAAAATTATCGCCATAATTTTAGTAAGTTTATCCCACTGTGTGAGAAGACGGTCACTGCCTTTCCGGAAAAACGACTGCGATTGTCTACGGAGCTACGATTGTACCTAGGCGTTCAGCTCTTCGTCCGACGGCCACGAATGTCTTCCTGCAGGGCTCCAAAAACATGGAAGCCGCACCAGGAGGGATCGGGACTACATGGTGGATGTCTAAGGGCTACCGTGCGAAACTTGAGCAGCATAGTGGAAAAGGCAGCACTCTGTTGCAGGATAAAGCTTGCCTAGATTAGTATCTTCGTACAATTCGAGTAATGTGAACTTCTATTGCCTTTGTAGACACGGAAAAGGCATTTGATAACGTTATCTGGCAAGAGATGTTCAGAGTGCTGGGGAAAAGTGGAATAAGGTACAAAGACATCCGTGTGATACTCAGTTTCTATAAGAATGAGGCGGAAAAAATTCTATGCAATCAGTATGGAATGAAGTGATGGTATGCAGTACAGGAGCGGAATATCAACCTCTGAGCATGAGAATTGGAAGAGAGGGCCTGGAAGAGATAGAGGAATTTACATACGTGGGAAGCAAAATCACAAGAGATGGTAGAAGCTGGAAAGAAATTGCGACCAGAATACAAAAGGCAAAAATGGCATTTAATCGGAGAAGTAACTTACTCACCAGCGACAACATCAGTCTGAAAATGAGGAAAGGTATCACGAAAGGTTTCGTTTGGAGTGTGGCCCTATACGGATGTGAAACTTGGACAATTGGAAGAGAAGAGAGAAGACGGCTAGAGACCCTGGAGATGTGGTGCTAAAGAAGGTTGATGAAGATCAACTGGAAAGACAAAGTTACAGATGAAGATGTGCTTATAAGAGTACAGGAAACCAGATCTCTGTAGAGGCACATCCAAACAAGAAGAGAGAAACTTGTAGCGCACAATCTACGACACAACAACATCATTGGAACAGTAGCAGAAGGAGCTGTTCAGGGAAGGAATCGGCGCGGGCGACCAAGGATATCATACACGTAATGTAATATTTCTGGCTTATTCGGCCATCACATTAGGCTCCAGGAAGCTATTCCCAGGACAGTGGAGATGCAGGAAGCATAGAGATGACGCAATGTGGGATTAGGTACCGGTGACAGATGTTAGATTCGGTACCATTCCTGTGAGAAAGACCGCCTGCGTGACGCTGCTGCTCTGTGATTGGCTGCTGTGTTCGGAGGTAGGGCGCCAAAACGTTAAACTTTAGTTGCTATTATTCATTAAACCTGTCATCTAAATTACTTCATTTTTTTTAAATAAGCATCTCTCAACAGCCAGCTATCAATTAGTAATTTCAAAATTATTAAAATCAAAGTATTACTAAATCGAAAGACTGACGATATTACTGCCGATGCACTTCGGTGGCGTTCGGGTTACGCCCTGCTGGCTTGGCGCGCGAAGTGTCTCGGGCAGTCCGGCTCTCCAGTTCTGACAGTTCCAGTAGACAGACAAGTTGTCTGTTATACCAGTATTTGAATCATGCAATTTTATTTACTACAGTTCCGACCGTCGCTAGGTACAGACATGTTGTCTGTAATAGTACTATTTTATTCGTGTAATTTTATTCTCCAGTTCTGACGGTTCTAGTAGACAGACATGTTGTCTGTGGGAGGATGTATTTCATGTTATTTTAGCCAGATATAATGGCTGTGGAAAGATATGTTCAATACGTTGTGATCAAGAATAGTTTCTCGTGTCTCTACCAATAAAAACGCGAGTGGTATCCCAAATGAGTTACAGTTTATTCGTAGGAGCCGTTCCCTGCGAAGTTAATTTGAGCCTCAAGAAAAAGAATCCACGACCTGCGTGCTATTTTCTGCGCTGGGGACACCATAATCATGAAGACAGCAGGTTAGTGAAGTGTACAAGAACTTAGGTATCCCATACAGGGCAGTGCAAACAACTAGGCACCTCACGTGTGCCGGGCGAAGTGGCCGTGCGGTTAAAGGCGCTGCAGTCTGGAACCGCAAGACCGCTACGGTCGCAGGTTCGAATCCTGCCTCGGGCATGGATATTGGTGATGTCATTAGGTTAGTT
This sequence comes from Schistocerca serialis cubense, assembly GCF_023864345.2. Taxonomy (NCBI): domain Eukaryota; kingdom Metazoa; phylum Arthropoda; class Insecta; order Orthoptera; family Acrididae; genus Schistocerca; species Schistocerca serialis. The sequence continues at coordinate 18,317,725 of NC_064646.1, forward strand.
AGGTTTAACTAGTTCTAAGTTCTAGGGGACTAATAACCTCAACAGTTGAGTCCCATAGTGCTCAGAGCCATTTTGAACCTCACGTGTACTGCATGCACAGAACAAATGTGCTCAGTGACACGTCATCTGCAGTAATGCAGAGGAGGTAAAGAAGGATGAAAGCACTAACACTGTCTCACTTTTATTCCTTTTATTCCTGCCGTAGTAAAAAATCATGAATGACGTTTGATATAACACATACGTAGAAATGAAGAGGAAGGCAGACACAAAAGAGAGGAATGGCGCTCTGCTGCAAACCAACCTCAGGGTTGAACACTAAAAGAGAAGACATGTTCCCGATAATGTTCAGAATACCCTATGTAAGTTTCACTGGGAGCTCCTAACACATCTCTATATAGTCTCGATTTCTACCCATGCGATTTCCATATTTCTGAATTTGCTTCGGACGAAGACATGCACACTTTGATACTGTCATGGTTCAGTACACAAGCACAAATATTTTTCGATGAACGAATTGGCCGTATTGTTTCACAGTGTGATAAGCGCATTAACTGCTGCGGCGATTTCTTTTGAAAAAAATAAACAGTTAACTTACTTTTTATCCATATGCCTCTTTTCCATTTGACTTCCCATTATAGGTAAGGGCCACTTTCTAAGAAAATTCAGTATTAAGCGGTGAAGGTGTCTTCCTATTGCCGGCTGGAGTGGCCGAGCGGTTCTAGGCGCTTCAGTCTGGAACCGCGCGACCGCTACGGTCGCAGGTTCGAATCCTACTTCGGGCATGGATGTGTGTGGTGTCCTTACGTTAGTTAGGTTTAAGTAGTTCTAAGTTCTACGGGACTGATGACTTCAGCAGTTAAGTCCCATAGTGCTCAGAGCCATTTGAACCATTTTGTCTTCCTGTTGACGTTCGCTTCTCATTTATTATTGATTATATTTGTTTTTAAACTATCCCTTCTGCATTGCTATTGTCAGACATAGCACTTACATTGTCTCCTACATCTAGCCATCCAGTACGAACCGTTAGCGGTTGCGAAAGCACCAGAACAAGATTAGTATATTCGTACAATTTGAGTAATGTGAACAGTGAAATAGCGTCTCATTATATCACGCGGGGAAAGGTAGACAAGCAGTGCCGCAGTGGTTTAGCCAACGCCCGTAACTGACAGACTCGTGTTATGTGCGTCGCATGGGACTCTCAACACCACGTTACATCTTACAAAATGTCCAGCAAGCCGTTTCAGCGACCTACAGACAATGAATCATTGGCTACAAGACAACGGATCTCGGTACACTTCGCGCAGTTCGCAAGCACTATACGAATGTCCGATTTACACAGCGTGGCACAATAAATTACCGGACTAACCATGTGCTTTCAGATGCAGATTCGCGATAAATCATGGAAGCAAAGCACCATATTCGCTTCGTTATCAATTTACACTGATAAGCCAATACATTAGACCACTGACCACAGCGACGTTGCACGCCAGCTAGTGGCGTTGTGGGCACCTGACGATGTAATAAACGTATGTGCGCCCAGAGACACGGACAGGGGATCACCCTAGTGAAGGTATGGGGTGCAAGTGAGGAAATCCACTGAAATAAGAAAATTCGACGAAGGGAAGGTTGTTATTGCGCAGAGCCAGTGAACGAATATGACGAAACCGGCGAAACTGATCGAGTTTACGTCTACTGTCGTGAGCATTTTCACAAAGATGTAGAAGGGCAGTGACGCTACCACTAAACACTAAATGGCTGGACGTTCACTACTCTTCAGAGAACGTGGGCTTCGGAGACTTGTCTGCTCTGTAGAGTAGGATAAATGGTGGTCTATGACATCTCTGCCGAAAGAGCACAGTGCTGTTGCACGCGCAAGTGCTTCGGAGTACACCGTTCAACGTACATTGTCGAACATAGAGCTTCCCAGCACACCATGCATACGTATTTACATGTTGATCTAACGACATCATCAGTTACGATTGCAGTAAAAATGGAATCATCGGGATTCGACCACGGATCAGCGGAAACGTGTCGACTCTTTGGGTGAATCGTATTTTTGCTACGCTAGGCCGATGTTCGTCTCCACAAAAGCTGTCATCGGTGTGAACGGCGGTTCGAAACCTGCGGCGCGCCGCGGACGCAGGCTGGTTGGAGAAATATTATGCTACGGGAGACATTCTCCTGCGCTTGCATGGGACCTGTGGTAATAATCTAAGACAATCTGACAGCAGCAAACCACCTGCATCCCTTTACGCTTGATGTCTTCATCGACGGCGATGTCGTCTTTCAGCAGTATAATTGTCCCTGTCTCGGAGCCAGAACCACGCTACAGTGATTTCGGGAGCATTATAGTAAACTCTCGTTGATGTCTCCGCTACCAAATTCGCCTGTTACAAATTGTATGGAACCCATCTTGGTCGCAATTGGGTACCACCATCGCGTACGCAGATCAGCGGTCTGTTATTTACGCGAATTACATGACCTGTGCGTAGACATCTAATTCCACGCACCTCCACAAATCTACCAACAAACTGTCGGGTACGTGATATGCAGAATCAGTGATGTATTTCGTTTCAAAGACGGGCAAACAAGCTATTAAGCAGGTGGTCATAATGTTTTTGGCTCACTACCGTATAGCAGAAATTAGGGTGGCGAACTCTTGGTTCATAAACTTTTTCCAGGCAAATTAACAGGTGCTCATAGCGTACTTAAAACTCTTCGACGTTTGAAACACTTTTATGACACGTGTACCTAATGTCCCGTAAGTAATGGAAATAAGGCATCGAATACGAAGAAAAGTGTTTACCGATGTAGGTAGTTACAACCTGAGCGTTATCGTATGTACGCATTGCGTACGACGATCGAAACTTAAAAACAAAAACAAGAAAATAAAAATGGTAGTAAGACAACGTTTCGCTCTAGGGAACCGTAAGTTCGAACACCAAAATTGTTTGAATGAATTCAGATTGCAGAATAAATGCGGTCGCCAGTTCCAAAACGAACAATAGTTAAATTTGATAGATGACTCTAATGACTCTGAAATGCTGTAGCGTGATATCAAATGTAGAAAACGCGTGTTACATGAACACTAAAATCGTTAATTTGGGATGCAATGGTGTTAATTATAATTATGAAGACCAATCATATGCAACGAGTACCAACACTTTATGGAAACTGTATAGTATTAAACTTCCTGACAGATTATAACTGTGTCCAGACCGAGAGTCGAACTCGGGTCCTTTGCCTTTCGCGGGCAAGTGCTCTACCAACTGAGCTACCCAAGTACGACTCAGGACCCGTTCTAACAGCTTCAATTCGAGTATCGGTCCGGCACACGGTTTTAATCTGTCGGGAAGTTTCATATCAGCGCACACTACGCTGCAGAGTGAAAATGTCATTCCGGAAACATCCCCCAGGCTGTGGCGAAGCCATATCTCCACAATATCCTTTCTCCCAGGAGTGCAAGTTCTGCAAGGATCGTAGAAGAGCTTCTGTGAAGCTTGGAAGGTAGGAGACGATGTACTGGCAGAACTCAAACTGTGGGGACGTGTCGTGAGTCGTGCTTGAGTAGCCCAGTTGGTAGAGCACTTGACCGCGAAAGACACAGGTCCCGAGTTCGAGTCTCGGTCCGGCACACAGTTTTCATCTGTCAGGAAGTTTTATATCACCGCACACTCCGCTGCAGAATGAAAATCTCGTTCTCTATTGTATTACGTAACTAACGGTAATGCTGTCTGTTTGGATATTTGTGTAATCATTACCAAAGTTAACTACTGTTCTTTATTGGATATTTGTCGAGCGATACCGTAAAACTTTCGTTCATGGCAATAACTATTTGTCAATAATAATGTTACGTAGACATATGCACATAATATCATTTACGGAACACAACATAAAATCATAAAATTGCTTTGACTACAAGGTAGTCAGCATCATTTTGTCATAGAAATAGAAATTGGATTTAAATCAGTTTTAGATTGCATTGATAGTCTGTTGAAGTAGTGAAACACTGTGTGAACAAATTCAGTTACTGCTTCTTTTTATTGCAATAATTACTTGATTGAAAATCAACTGTTAATTTAAATTAATCGGTTTTCTTCTACTCCTTTCATTCATGACTTTCTCAGAAGTTATGCTGAGGAGGATAGGGCGCTACTGATGGCTAATGACTCGGGTAGATAAAATTTCACTCATAAAGTTCGTACTTTGACTAATCCCATTCTGATGTTCCTAAAAATAACTGTTACGTTGGCATGCGTCTTACACAACTACAAATTACTGGCTGGATCTTACTTTGCGATGGCTTGCTTGTGGTGCGATATAATGGTTATTCTGAAATCAATATTGGCAACGGTCCCTTCTTAATTAGGGAGCAGCTTGAATGAATTTGAGCCAGACAGTATTCTTCATTAATTGTAAAATCTTCTTGCGACCATGTACTGTGCCCACAAACGCGCTCGCTTTCTTATAATTTGCCTTGCCACGTATTGAAACACAATTTCCAGCACGATTTCTGTATGGCATTTGCATCCTAACACACACGTCTGTACCATATCACAGATGAGTCGCAACTCCTCTCGCCAATGACGTTACTGCTATTTATTTATTTACACGTCAAGTTCCGTAGGACCAAATTGAGGAGAAAATCTCCAAGGTCATGGTACGTGAAGGTACACGAAATTACAACATAAAAGTAATAACAGAGAAAAACAAAATGTTTATGTACCCGAAAAAGTCAAACCATAAGTTTGAGTAAACGCAATTAACAGTACAACTGGAATCAGATTAATTTTTCGAGGAACGCCTCAACAGAATAGAAGGAGTCACCCATGTGGAAACTCTTCAGTTTCGATTTGAAAGCGAGTGTATTACTGCTAAGATTTTTGAATTCTAGTCGTATTCAATCTGTTATTCAATCTGTATAATGAGCAAGCAGTAAAGGAAACAAAAGCAAAATTTGGAATTAAAATCCATGGAGAAGAAATAAAATCTTTGAGGTTTGCTTATGATGTTGTAATTCTGTCAGAGACAGCAGAAGAACTTGGAAGAGCAGCTGAACGGAATGTACAGTGTCTTGAAAGGAGGATATAACATGGATACCAGCAAAAGCAAAACGAGGATAATGGAATGTTGTGAAATTAAATCAGGTTATGGTGAGGGAATTAGATTAGGAAATGAGACAATTAAAGTAGTAGATTAGGTTTGCTATTTGTGGAGCAAAATAACTGATGATGGTCGAAGTAAAGAGGATCTAAAATGTAGGCTGGCTATGGCAATGAAAGTGTTTCTGCAGAAGAGAAATTTGTTAACATTTAAGTGGTGGAAAGTCTTTTGTGAAACTATTTATGTGGAGTGTAGTGATGTATGGAAGTGAAACATGGACGATAATTAGTTTAGACAAGAAGAGAATAGAAGCTTTCGAAATGTGATGTTACAGAAGAATGCTGAAGAGTAGATGGGTATATCACGTAACTATTGAGGAGGTGCTGAATAGAATCGGGGAGAAGAGGAATTTGTGGCACAACTTTACTAGAAAAAGAGATCAGTTTGTAGGAAAAGTTCTGAGGCATCAAGCGATCACCAATTTTGTATTGGATGGCAGCGTGGAGGATAAATACACGAAGCAGCTTCAGAAGGATGTGGGTTGCAGAAGTTACTTGAATATGAAGAAGCTTACACAGGACAGAATAGCTTGGAGGGCTTCATAAATCCAGCCTCTTGACTGAAGACCAAAACAAAAACAACAGTCGTAGCTTATTGTAAATGGATGCAGCAGTAGACTGCACACCTTTTTGCACAAGAGTTAAGGAAGTCTGATCCAAGTGCAGCTTTGATTTCAGCCGAGTATTAACTGAGTGAAAGCTGCTTATTCTTGGGAATAAACTAACATTGCCAACAAGAAATGACAGTAAGGAAGACATATATATTGGGAGGCAAATGTCAACATTTCCAGACTCGTGAAAAGAGGTCGACAAGAGGTTCGTGAACTTACACCACTTATTGCCCGAACCGCCCGTTTCTGAGGCAAAAATATCCTTTTAGAATGGGAAGAGTTACCCTAAAATATATCATACGGCATAAGCGAATGAAAATAACCAAAGTAGACAAATTTTCGTGTCGAATGATCATTCACTTCAGATACCGTTTGAGTAGTAAAAATGGCAGCATTAAGTATTTGAATGAGATCCTGAACGTTGGCTTTCAGCGACAGTTTAATGTCTATCTAAACACCTAGAAATTTGAACTGTTCAGTTTCATTAATCATATGCCCATTCTGTGAAATTAAAAGTTCAGGTTTTGTTGAATTGTGTGTTAGAAACTGTAAAAACTGAGTCTTAGAGTGATTTGGCGTTAGTGTATTTTCTAGAAGCCATGAACTATTTGGAACCGAACCAATGTTGCTCACAACATCCTTTGCTACCAAGCTAGTGTCACCAGCAAACATAAATATTTTAGAATTACCAGTAATACTAGAGGGCATATTATTTATATGAATAAGGAACAGGAGTGGCCCCACCACTGATCTCTGGAACACCCCTCACTCAGACCCCAAATCACAGCCATTCTCAACCCTGTGAATTATGACCTTTCTCTGTCTGTTGCTAAAGTAGGAGGTGAACTTATTGTGAGCTACCCCTTGTATTCTGTAATGGTCCAATTTCTGGAATAATATTTTGTGATCAACACACGAGAGATATTCTTTATGTTTCATAAGATATAAATTTTCCTGTCACTGCAAGTGTACTTACATCAAAGATTTGACGTAATTGTTTCTCACTTATTCTTTTAGCATACATTACACTTTCGTAAACTCTAATTACTGACAAAATTGATAAAAGCAAATACCTACATAAAATGGTTTTAAGCTCATGAAATCAAGTAGCTCAAAAATATGGGCGGCACAGGATTGTAAGTGTTAGACGCTGTTTAAAAAGAAAGTGTACCAAGCAAATTACATACGCTATTTTCAAAACATTATCGTAAGAGGTCAACGTTAGTGTTTTATACATGATGTGACATTACACCATTGACTACATGTCGTATGGCAGTACATAACAAAAACTTTTAACACCTCAAGAGAGTATTTTTTATGAGTACTCCTCTGCATCGGCGGGTAGTTTCCTCTAGTCTTCAGTGGCGTGGGCGCGTCGCGTGGATCCTCACTCATTAAAACATTTCTTCCTCGGTTTTAGTTCATGAATCGAAGTGAAAATGATTACGATCGAATAGAATCTACTGTAGAAGACAATGGAATAATGGAATATTATTCTCACATAATTGTCTATTGTTTTCTGTGAAGAATATCTTAAAGCATTCTCAGTCTCTTTTTGCTGGACTTTTCTTCGTTGTTTTTGGCAAGGCTTCAGGAAAATGCCTGGCCATAAAACGAGTTGCATTTGGTGATCGAGGTGGGCGTCCAACGGTTGACCGCTGCTGTGGAGAGAATGTGGCCAACTTTTCTCCGAGACTAATAATGAGCTCGCATCTGATTCCTGCAGCCATGTGTTTTGTACAGAACGTATGCACTGAAAGTAAAAACTTCCAATAAATGTGAAAAATCTTCTAGTAATTTTTTTTTATTTGCCCCTGGCAACATTTGACTTTTGCACGATAACATTCTTTGAATTTAATTCTTGAAATTTATCGTCATAGAACGTGGTAACCATCACGACGTCTTTCTTGTCCTACCATTTCATCAACATCTACTTATTTCTGCTTCACTCTCCTTCAATTTTTCATTTTTAGTGAAGTCGGGGAACTCCTGTCTGCTTTGCCGCATTATATCGACATCATCATTGTTCTTATTCATTAGTTTGTCACCCAGATCTAGACTAATGTACTAGTTCTCGAGGTAAATACAGTGACTCATGCGTATGTTCCAAAACCATTCATGAAATTATTTTCTCTGTAGGATAATGACTGCCATAATTTGTGTCCTTATCATTAGAAAAAATAAGAACGTTATAATTACTTAGAATACATTATATAGTCTTACGAGAAGTACTGTCTAGTGCAGGAAGCATTAACTAACACCATTATGACACCTGCCCGCTTGTAGCTTGTCACTATCAGCTGAAAGTCACAGAATGCTTCAGACGGAAACAGCCCTCTGAGATCGAGGAGAACATGGGTGGTTATATCTGTCTTGCCAACATAAAGGATTAATGAGAGCCGGACTGGTCCAGTAGCATATATTAAATCTGACTTTCATCCCTCAGGTTTCTGGCTATGAGGACATTTAAAGGTCTCAGTGTACTGCACAGCCATCGACATTGTACACGCGTTTCATTGCCATATGCTGCTGGGAAGTGACCAAATCCGACAGCAGCCTGGTGTTCGTGATTGTTCGACAAGAAGGTACAAGAATGCGTCAGAATTCTTAGTACCTATACATTCGTGTGGAATGAGATTGACACATTTCTCAAAATGTGTATTTCTGGCCACATTATCGTAGGAATTTTTTCTGCTTTTAACTAGCACTGCATCTTGTACGATTATGGTAATTTTTAAACAGTCTGGATACACCCAGGCTTTTCCCTACTATTGTTTCTATCCACCGTTGCATCAGCTACAATCTTGCCAAAGTTTCACGCTGTAATATGTGCCCAGACATTCTGTCTCTTCTTTTGGTTATGATCTCCTTTGGGTGGTTCACTACAGGACGCCTTCACACCGTATTGAATCAGCCCATACGATCTTCAACAGTATCTTGCAAAAGCGAATTTTACATACTTCTAATCACTTCACTCCGTCTTTACCATTGTTCATTTTTACTCATATACGGAAGTGTACCCCAAAAACAGCTTTCCGTGATTCTTCTTCTAGTGTCCAGGTATGTTCTTGGCATATAGGCAGCTATTTCCTTTTATAGGAAACACTTTATCATTGCACTACCCTCGGACTATGTCTTTTGTATTTTGTTGTATTTCCTTGTCGAATTTTATAAACAGGCTTAAATCCATCTTCTATTTTACTGTGTCCTCTCGGAGCTCCTGTTGAACAGACTATCATAGCTAAGCAGAAGCTCCAAAATATTGCACTACGGTATGAACGCGAGTGAACTAAACGCATTTTCGTATTTACAAGAAAAAAATGACTATTCGCAGTATACTTCTTATTGTATCTGAATTAAAACAATGACGTATTTACACAAAGTCAACAGTTTCCCGAACCTGACTCATTTAAAACCAGATGCTTGAATATCACCTTATTAACTTACGTCCAACACATGGTATTAAAATGAGGAATTGCGCAAGGAAGTTGTAACGCCGGGAATGCATATCCTCCTATTTCCATCTATTGTACTGTAATTTTTTTCCCTTATTTTGTTATCTGAATATATAACGTTTCTGTGTCTTTGTATATTGTAATTGTTTTACTATTTGTATATATATGCATTTATGTCGATGTATAATTGGTTTGTTGAGTAAAGATTATTTGTATTTTTACGCTGGGTCTGGCCTAGGGAAACTATGCTATCGAACCATTACATCGATAGGTCGTGTGGAGAACCAAAGAGTTTAGGATCTTTGGTAGTGTTAACTCTGCCGCGTGGAGCACGGGCAGAGCAGAGAGAGTCTGGCTGGGGTGGTGCAGTGGAGCAGGTGTGTTGTGTGAAGCTCCCGCGAGTTGCCGCGCTTTCGGGGTTTTCAAAAAATGGCTCTGAGCACTATGGGACTCAACTGCTGAGGTTATTAGTCCCCTAGAACTTAGAACTAGTTAAACCTAACTAACCTAAGGACATCACAAACATCCATGCCCGAGGCAGGATTCGAACCTGCGACCGTAGCGTCTTGCGGTTCCAGACTGCAGCGCCTTTAACCGCACGGCCACTTCGGCCGGCTTTCGGGGTTTGGCAGCATGTAATTGCGCTCGACTTGAGATGATAGTTTCTGACATGGTGTCGCGGACGGGAAGCATTAGCTGGCGCACATCAAGAGCCCGTTTCGTCTGGTGACCGTGTCGAGAAGAAGGCGCGCCAACATCCAGCTTCTGCAACAGCGACGGCCGACAATGAGTGACTGTCGCCACCTCCTCCATCGACGGCTTCAAACATTCAACCAACCAACAAGGAAGACTGGAAGCACGTAAAGTTTTAGAACTGTATGGCAGACCTCAGCTTTTCAAACTTTTAAAATTGTTGCATCACAAAATTACAGCAACTTAGCATGAACCTTTGTTGCTCATTGTCCCAATTGCATTGCCAAGCAGGGTCCCTTCCTTTTCCGGAATGAACCCGAGTGTCGTTGAAATTCAAACGCCAGCACCATTCGATTTCACTGCTTTAATTTCAAAGTTCAGTTAAGGTATTCATAGCTGGCTACAATATTTAGATTGCATAAGCACAAATTAAGAGTGCGAGTTTTGTTACCGTATTTTAGCTTACCTGTGACTGCAGCTCAGCTTGGTACGTACTAAATTTTACTATTGTTAATTGTTCAGAATCATTTAATTCCAGTTCAAAGTTAAATCTCTTATTTCTAAATTGCGTAGATTCAAGTAGCTTTCGAAATGATTGTTGAGGTAGTCCAAGACTAACCGTATTTTACTGAATTTCGATGTGCTTCAGAAAGAAAGCTCACTATTAACTTCAGTCACTAAATTAACTTTCGATGTTCCGGTTTTGTTAATTCTTTTGCTAAATTAAGTCAGAGTGTAGCGAAATTTATTACTTCTGACAAACTTTCAGTTTTCACACTACACGTGTCAACCTTCAGTTGCCACGCTTCTAGTGCTATTATATGTGTAATAACCTGTCTTTTTCAGTTACTACAGTAATTGTCCTTATGACTGGCGACCGTAATTTCTCCCAAATCTCAAATAGCTAATTACCGCTAGTTAATTGTTAACGTAACGGCCGCACATTTACTTTCTTTATTAACTTTACCCCTTTTCAAAATTAATTTCCACCAGTTTCATTTGCATTTTTCCTTTCATTTAGATGTAACCCTTTCCTCCCTCTTTACCGACAGATTAACTTCGGTGACGATTGCTTTTCCCAAATTTCCATTAGGTACACGTGGTTTAATTTTTCACTGTTATTAAGGTCGATAAGTGAGGGGGAGGTTACACGTGGCGACCTGGTGACAGGACAATCTTCAGATTTGAGGTTGTTCTGGACACGAATTTTGCATTGTGCAAATCTCGTAACAAAGTACTGGTTACAAAATGGTCGATACGTCAGCGAGAATGTTAGTGTGAGGAATCCTAATTAGATTTGAGACTTCGCATTTATATTGAAAATTATTAAAATGAGTGAAGGCAACAATTGCCAAAATTTGGTAGACTTGGATACGGAACAATCGGTCGAACAGTGGGAAACGCGCACCACGGTGCCCATTGTTCAGGGACAGGCGGCTAGCATGAAAGACGCGACCGCCGAAACGCAACAAAGAGCAGAAATGGAATTCCAAACTTTAGAAAATGTTTCGGAATCGGAAGTGAAAATCAAATCTGAATCCCTTGATGACGAATACGGGGGGACAATTAAAGAGGAAGCCACTACGGAAGTAAAACCGGTAGTTTCCGGGAATTTAACTGATTTATTGAATGTTTTGATTAACGAAATCAAGAGTCAATCCGCAGAAATTAAAGCTCTGTCTGCCAAGCAAGAAGCTCAGACTGCCAAGCAAGAAGCTCAGGCTGCCAAGCAAGAAGCTCGGGCTGCTAAGCAAGAAGCTCATTCTGCAAAAATTGAACGAAAGCTAGACAATCAGAACAAAGCTATTAATGTTGTTAACAACAAAGTTGGAGTTGTTAACACAAAAGTTGATTAAATCCAAGAAGATATTGTTGTGATTAATACTGAAATCGGTAATCTTAAACAGGAAATGATAGGCGTTCAAGCGGAAATTGCGAGCACAAATACTCGTTTTTATTCCGAAATTAGCAGAATCGAGAAAAGTGTAGGAGAAGCAGTTGCTCCGATCATCGAGAATAAGGTGACGGAACAAATTCAATTATTGAAAAAAGAGGATCAAAAGAAGGTGGAAACTTTAAAGGCTTTAGTATCCGAAGCAGATACCAAAGTGACGAAGCAGGCTAATACCTGCGAAGAGAAAAAAAAAAAGGAAGTAGAAACGCTTGCGACAACCACTTGCCAAGTAATTACGAGAGTGTCGGAATTAGAAAAGAAACTTGACGAAAAACAGAGCTATGTGCCAATCTGTGCACATAGTTCGGAATTGTTGACGAAAGAGGAGCGGTTCGACCCCTTGAAAAAAGGCGATATACACGCGACGGATTTCATTAAAAATTGTGAAAGAGTTTTACCCAGATCATGGACTAATGACAGAAAAATTAACGCGGTTATTGATGTGTTGGCTGGTGATGCCAAGCGTTGGGGCTTAAACCTCAACATTACGAACCTGACTTTTGACGAGTTTAAGAATTTGTTTCTGGCTGAATACTGGTCAGAGCAAAAACAGCAAAGTGTCTGGCGCGAATTTGTCGTATCGAGGCCTTTAGATGTGAATTCGCGCGGCTCGATGAAGGAGTTTTGTGAGGGCTGGATCCACAAGTTGGAATATTTGCGTGATCGCCGCACGGAATCCGAAATAGTCTGGGAACTCTACAAGAAGCTTCCAGATGATACAAAACGCTACGTAGGAAGCAATTACAGGAAAATCAATGATTTCCTGAAAAGAGTTGAGGACGAAGACTATTGGCGCAATAATCGCGACAGTGGTAGAGGCCGTGGTAACAACAACGGGTACCACAGCAACCACACCAACGATAATTATGGGAATAATGCATACCGCAATCTTGGCAGCAATAACAATAGTGGTTCGGGTCGTAATGACAATCGGTACAATGCAAATAATAACAGGAATGACGGAAACCAGTATCATACTAGCGTGATACGGGCTTCGCAGAATAGTAATAACGCCAGAGGGTGTGATCAGCCGCCTCAGCAGCATCCGGGGAGCGTATCTGCTGGGACGAGACAGGGAAACCATTAGCCGCGCCGGTGAGGGGCCGACCGGGCGTGGAGAAATTTTGGAGGCCCAGGCGTGGAGAAATTTTGGAGGCCCAATAACAAGAGAAAACCTAGGTGTCGTCGTTATGAAAATTCCGTATGGAATAATCAACGGCGGGAGAGTGTGCCAGTGTTAAGAGAAAGGAGTGCGCCCACAGGTAGCAGATCAGTTGTAGACACGGCAGTACAAAATACATTCACTGTCTGTGAGAACAATTTAAGTAGTGTTCCGGAAATCGATTATAAAGTGGCAGCTGTAATACCCACAGCGGAACTGGAGATTGAGTTTAAGAATGATTCGCAAGTGTTGAGAGAAGATGTCGGATAAAACGTCCGTCATCAAGCGAGGAGATGCAGAGAGGGATGAGGTCTGGTTAAGGCAGTTCGGTCGCTTATACGACGAACTAAGAGATTATAGGGGCCCGTATGGGAGAAGTGTTTATGGGGAGCGCGTGCAGGATTTTCCGCGTCTCGTCCCGCAGGAAGATAGTGTTTGTGAAATGATAGAAAGTTCTGGCCCTAACCCGGAGACTTTACGAGAAATAGTTGATGTTAATGGGGAGCACGAGCAAGATGCGCCGTGTTTCGTCCCGCAGGAGTTGAATGTTGAAGTAGTAACGGAAAGTTCTGGCCCTAACCGGCAGACCTTACCGAAAGTCGTAGTGGTAGAAGTAGCCGACCCATCCGACGCAAACCTCCAGTTTAAACATTGCGAGAGTATTAAGGAGAAAGATTACGAAAATTTTAGTGATAGCCGGACACGATTGGTAGAAAAGCACATAGATTACGGCGTGTATGAAATTAGAGCTGACATTATACGGTCAGACGATAACAGTGTGGGTTGCGCAGATCTAGAGGAAGTAATTGCAGATACTACTGGGCACATTTCTCCAGGTAGATTGGCAGATGAGATCAATCTGACCAAAGAGGAATCAACGAAGGTGACAATTAATGAATTGATAGCAAAGCAACACTCACTAGTTGACGAGTTACAGGAAAAGGTTTCGGTATTGGAGGCGAAGCTAGAGACTAAGCCTCAGGACAAACGTGTTGAAATTAAAACTGTATGTGAACAGAAGCTGAAAAAGCCGCCAGATAAACCGGATTTAGGATCAAAGCCAGATGGCTTTTTCTGGAATGACCTGGATATAGACGAGGATTTACTGTGGGAAAATAAAGAAACAGACGAGGACAAGTGTAGACAGATAGTGGTGTCTGTTAATATGCACGGCCTACAACCAAACGTCTTGATTGACACCGGTGCAGAATTGAGTGCTGTATCTGGGAAAATATTTGAGTTACTGAAAGACAGGCCTGGTATCGTAGTTATGCCAGTAATAGGAGTGAAAATTATCGGTGCTACTGGGAAGGCCAGTAAACCGGTCACAAAACAGATTTTTGTCAACTTCGAGATATGTGGGGCACGATTTGAACAAGAGTTTGTCGTCGTGCCAGACTTAACTACGGAAGTAATTATCGGGTTAGATTGGCTATTAAAGTACCGTGCAGTGATTAATTGCGAAAGCCAAACTTTGACATGTACGTCACAAGATAAAGCAATAGTAGTTGGTTTTGACGAGGCAGGAGACGGTGTGCATAGGCAATACCAGCCTATACACATTGTTAACTGGCCGAATGACATTGACGTAGGAATGAATTTGAACTGCCGTAACGTGAGGAATCTCGGCATTGACAAAAGTGTAGAAAGTGAATTGGAAGAGATAATCAAATTCCCTCCACGGATTGACATTAGTATTGGTGTGAAAAAAGATCGTTTGCGAGAAGTAATGAAGCTAAAAGCCGATGGTCGCATACGTCGTCATGACGCTAAAGCGCGTTTTGCTAAGTTTGCAACCGGAGACTTAATACTTGTAAAAGCTCATGAGAAATCGAGCGAGATAGACAATGAAATCTCTAAATTTTTTTATAATGGACCATATAAAGTCTTTGGTATACCTCACACAAATGCTTATTGCTTAGAGTATCCAAGCTCTGGAAAACTATTAGGTACACGGAACATTGTAGACTTGAAATTGTACCAACCTAGGATTGATTAATACCACAGAATGGGTAATTTGTACAGTATGTAAATATAGAGTGTAAGATTTAAACGATTTGCCTGGCCAAGAGGACATTAAAGAAGTTGTAATTAATAAGTAATTAATTGTTACTAAATGATTTAAGAGAGAGTGATTCTTAATCAATCGAAAAATCCAAGCTGCTAGTTTGAGTTTTCAGCTGAGTCACAGTAGATTAAGGAATGAAAATATGATTTTGTAACTAGCTGTAAGATTTCATGAATGTGTGTTTTACTAGTCATTGCCGATGTACTTAGACGCTGTTTTGAGTTTCAGGCTAGTACATGTGTGTGATGATGGACAGTGTTGAGTTACCCACTGTGAGAGTGTTAATGGACTCCTTGAGATAGCTGGGGGGTGAGTTTTTTCGAAATAATTCAGTGAAACGGACGTTCTGGAGATGCCGTTACACAGGGCGAGTGAGATCAAGCGTGCCGCACAGGCGGGCGCAACAATACTGGCGAGGCGGAGCCGCTGTCGGCTCTTGTGCCGCTGTCGGCTCTTGTGCCGCTGTCGGCTCTTGTGCCGCTGTCAGCTCTTGTGCCGCTGTCGGCATTCTTTGTACTTGCGGGTACGGAAGGCGGAGTTGTTTTCCTTCCCGGACAGCTGATGTGGAAGAATTCTGCTGTCAATACTTATGTTTTTTCGATCTGCTGTATATTATTTTCTTGTTTAGCGTTAAGTGGACTTTCATGACGAGAATATTAATTATGAAAAGGTTATATAATGTGTATTCTATGTAATTAATTATTAATTTGCGTATTTTGATATACCCGTTTTTTATTACCATGCACTCTGATTAATTTTGTAAATAGTATTCCATTTCTTGATACTGTTAGGAATTTTGACGATTTTAGAATAGCTAAACCATTTTCTACATTTACTATGAATTTTAATATGTTGTCAACCTGTTTTCTTTTGTGTAAGATGACAGGTTGGAATAAGATTAGGAGTGTCTCCACTCAATTATTATAGTAAAGATTATTTGTATTTTTACGCTGGGTCTGGCCTAGGTAAACTATGCTATCGAACCATTACATCGATAGGTCGTGTGGAGAACCAAAGTGTTTAGGACCTTTGGTAGTGTTAACTCTGCCGCGTGGAGCACGGGCAGAGCAGAGAGACTCTGGCTGGCGTGGTGCAGTGGAGCAGGTGTGTTGTGTGAAGCTCCCGCGAGTTGCCGCGCTTTCGGGGTTTGGCAGCATGTAGTTGCGCTCGACTTGCGATGATAGTTTCTGACATGGCGTCGCGGACGGGAAGCATTAGCTGGCGCACATCAAGAGCCCGTTTCGCCTGGTGACCGTGTCGAGAAGAAGGCGCGCCAACATCCAGCTTCTGCAACAGCGACGGCCGACAATGAGTGACTGTCGCCACCTCCTCGATCGACGGCTTAAAACCTTCAACCAACCAACAAGGAAGACTGGAAGCAAGTAAAGTTTTAGAACTGTATGGCAGACCTCAGCTTTTCAAACTTTTAAAATTGTTGCATCACAAAATTACAGCAACTTAGCATGAACCTTTGTTGCTCATTGTCCCAACTGCATTACCAAGCAGGGTCCCTTCCTTTTTCGGAATGAACCCGAGTGTCGTTGAAATTCAAACGCCAGCATCATTCGATTTCACTGCTTTAATTTCAAAGTTCAGTTAAGGTATTCATAGCTAGCTACAATATTTAGATTACACAAGCACAAATTAAGAGTGTGAGTTTTGTTACCGTATTTTAGCTTACCTGTGACTGCAGCTCAGTTTGGTACGTACTAAATTTTACTATTGTTAATTGTTCAAAATCATTTAATTCCAGTTCAAAGTTAAATCTCTTATTTCTAAATTGCGTAGATTCAAGTAGCTTTCGAAATGATTGTTGAGGTAGTCCAAGACTAACCGTATTTTACTGAATTTCGATGTGCTTCAGAAAGAAAGCTCACTATTAACTTCAGTCACTAAATTAACTTTCGATGTTCCGGTTTTGTTAATTCTTTTGCTAAATTAAGTCAGAGTGTAGCGAAATTTATTACTTCTGACAAACTTTCAGTTTTCACACCACACGTGTCAACCTTCAGTTGCCACGCTTCTAGTGCTATTATATGTGTAATAACCTTTCTTTTTCAGTTACTACAGTAATTGTCCTTAGGACTGGCGACCGTAATTTCCCCCAAATCTCAAATAGCTAATTACCGCTAGTTAATTGTTAACGTAACGGCCGCACATTTACTTTCTTTATTAACTTTACCCTATTTCAAAATTAATTTCCACCAGTTTCATTTGCAATTTTCCTTTCATTTAGATATAACCCTTTCCTTCCTCTTTACCGACAGATTAACTTCAATGACGATTGTTTTTCCCAAATTTCCATTAGGTACACGCGGTTTAATTTTTCACTGTCATTAAGGTCGATAAGTGAGGGGCAGGTTACAAAGTACGGTACTGTTATTAAGCTGATCACGTGAATTTCACACCTCGTATACGCGGGCTTTTGGAATAAGTAGTCTCTCGTGAGCAAACAAAAGAAGTCTGTTCATAAACTGTAGTAAAAGTGGCTGAAATGAATGCTCATTCTAGAAGAGGTCATCTCCTTTAGTGACACACGCTTTTAGGTTCTGAGGTCAACCTTTGTAATTGATTTCCCTCATTCTCGTCAGTTTGGTTTCTACAAATCATGTTAGTTGAAAATAGGCCCAACGCGAATCTTAACGGCGTCGCAGGTTGTCCACACTGTGGAAAATAAGACAGAAATAGTTGTTCTCTCTCCCTGCCGCTTCGCTTAGTCACTCTTCTGTATGAACCGCAGACATTCTGGTTAGCGCCTCAAAAGAGCTTGAAGTAACATGTCTACCGTTCCTTCATCACACCTTCCCTAGACCTAGAGTCGGCCATGGTTTATAAACTGTACGTAGCGGTGGTAAATTGGTTTCGCTGCACATAACACTATTGGATACAATTCCGTGATAACATAAATTATATGGTAATTTAAGTCAAATCAATCGGTTCAGTATTTTGTCGTCGATGAAATTAAATTCGTGTCTTTATCGGTAAAAACAATACTGAACATTAAAACTTTCCGCCGTGCCACGACTGAGTGTCGGATAATTGACTTTTCTGGGCATTTCTTTTACAGACTGAGCTGTCAAGGGATGATGTGCGACCCACCATTACACATTTCTCTTGCGGAAATACCTTTTTCCTACCCTATAAACTTCATAAGTGTTCTCCTGCAGACCTTACAGAACTAGCACTTCCGAAAAAAAAAAAAAAAAAAACGAATTGCGTAGAAATGGATCTGCTGCGGACAAGTCTGCCTGATCATGACTAAAAAAACAGTTAGTACAGACCTAACAATGCTATGTCCACACACGTGAACTACATTATTGTATTCTTATATAGATCAAACAATGCATTGGCTAATATTTTAAATTATTTCCATTTGGCGATGTTGATTATCATATACCCCATGTTGTCACAAATACATACCTATTACCGTCTACCACATACCACATTTTAAAATCTACGCAGCTCCCGGTGTGAGTATTGGTTCGTGGCCATGTTCAGTAAGCGATATTCTGCTATTTCTCGAAAAAGCTTTGCAAAAAACGCCAACAATAAAATATTCTTATTCAAATCCAGAAAATAAAGTCATCTTTCCTTTACTGAAACTGTTTCTGATCATGAATGAGGATGATTACCTCTATTCACTCATGCCGTAACATCCCCTATTTTACTTTGATGCCTCTATACCAAATAGTTTCCGCGCATTCACCCTAGAATACCGATTCTCTCTATCAACACATTGAGATTCAGGAACTCAAAAATTATGTAATGGGTCTCATTTAATTTCTTTGATCATATATATTACAGTTTGGTATGGGCTACACTGAACCGTTGTACTCTTAGTAGCACGTGTCTCCATTCATGTGACGTCTACAGGCAGACATAGACGAAAAGAACTATAAGCGCTCGAACAGCACTTTCGCGTAGGTCTCAACTACACTGAATCGCCAAGGAAACTGGTATAAGCATGAGAATTCAAATACAGAGATATGTAAACACGCAGAGTACGGCGCTGCGGTTGGCAACGCCTATATAAGACATCAATTGTCTTGCGCAGTTGTGACATCGGTTTCTGGCGCTATAATGGCAGGTTATGAAGATTTAAGTGAGTTTGAACGTGGTGGTGTGATCGGCGCACGAGCGATGGGACACGGCGTCTCTGAGGTAGCGATGAAGTGAGGATTTTCCTGTGCGGTCACTTCTGGAATCCAGTGAAACAACAAATCACCGACGTCACTGCGGGCGGAAAAAGATCCTGCAAGAACGGGACCAATGACGACTGAAGAGAATCGTTGAACGTGACAGAAGTGCAACCCTTTCACAAAGTGCTGCATAATTCAGTGCCGGGCCTTTAACAAGTGTCGGCGTGCGAACCATTCAACGAAGCATCATCGATATGGGCTTTCGGAGCCGAGGGCCCACTTGCGTACTCTTCGTGACTGCACGACACAAAGCTTTACGCCTCGCCTGGGTGCGTTACCATCGACATTGGATTGTTGATGTCTGGAAACGTGATGCATAGTCAGATGAGTCTCGTTTCAGATAGTATCGAGTGGGTGGACGTGTACTTGTATGGAGACAACCTCATGAATCCATGGACCCTGCATATCAGCAGGGGATTCTTCAAGTTGGTGGAGGCTCTGTAATGGTGTGGGTCGAGCGCAGTTGGAGTGGTATGGGACCCCTGATACATCTAGGTACGATTCCGATAGGTGACTCGAACGTAAGCATCCTGTCTGATCAGCTGCATCCATTCATGTCTGTTGTGCATTCTGACGAGCTTGTTCGGTTACAGGAGGACAATGTGACACCCCACACGTCCAAAACACTCTTCTGTGCTTAAACATTTCCGATGGTCACCAGACTCGCCAAATAAGAACATTACTGCTCGTATCTGGGATGCCTTCAGACGTGCTGTTCAGAAGAGATCTCCACCTCCTCGTACCCTTCCGATTTATGGACAGCCCTGCAGGATTAATCGTGTCTGTTCCCTCCAGCACTACTTCAGACATCAGTAGAGTCCATGACACGTCGTGTTGCGCCACTTCTGCGTGCTCGTTGGGGCCATAGACAGTATTAGGCAGGTGTACCAGTTTCTTTGGTTCTTCAGTGTACTTTTTATGCGAATACTTTCACAGATTAGCCGGATTTTCTGATTATTCTTCAAAACAATCCTCCCATCCGCTGCCCTTACTGCTTATTTCGCATCTCATCAGCTTTTTTCTTCTTTTTAATTTACTGGCTTTCGAAAAGTGTCCATACTGCTATTTCAACAATGGAAATGTTGTATGACAGATTAAAACTCGTTTTGACAATTCAGAGTAGACATTTACACAGGTTTCACCACTACAGCACACTGGAACGAGTAAATAAGACGGAAATGCAACATAGGATACGCAGAGGCAGTATGCTGTAAAAGTCCTGCCAGCTGAATAACAAATGATAAATAGCTGTTAGTACACGTTTTCAATAATCGTAATTACATCCTTATTAATGACTATATGTGTAAATAAACGATAGAATGGTCTTTTGTGTGTCCTGAAATAAGTGTTTCCAAAGCTGCGGATAGAGGATTGGATATTTGTGCAGATCTATAAGTACCATTTAGTCAGAAAAGGAGAACAATTCACAAGAAACAGATTTGGGTATTACAGCCACCTCAAAAGCTTGGAGTCTATCAAAATACTAGAATCGTCGCTACTGATCCACAGATTTGATGTGATTTGATTTTAACAGGGAAGCTAAAACAGCTTAGCTCTAACCCGCCACTGCCCGCACCGAAACTAAGTTTATTTTGCGCTCCTCGTATCTAGTAAATCCAACCAATGCCCTTAAATAGTGCAAGGAGTCCCTCTACCATTTTTTGTTAGACACAATTTCTTCAGGTCTAGTTGTCCTGAAGATTCTGAATCTTTTGCTCTCCAGTACCATGCGTTCGAAGATTAGGTGTGATGCAGTTTCTTCACCCTCATCACAGATCCTACATTTAGGGTCCTCTTCCGTTATACCCATTGTCTGTAGGTATTTTTCTGAAATTCCCATGGCCAGTCAACAGGCCAGTCATGAGATTGATCTCTTTCCTGTTCAATCCCAGGATTGTAGAGCTTCTTTTAAAACATAGCTTGGGCATCATTACCCTACCATCTTTTTGTTTATGGTCCTTGTTCCAATATCCTACGTGCTGTTTCCTTAGCCAGTTCCGTAGTTCTAATTTGATCAAAGCCATGGTGATCGTCAGGACGGGTTCTGGTCCAATAAATGGAGTTGTTGCCCCCATCCTAGCCAAACTGCCGGCTTGTTCATTGCCACAGATCCCTGAGTGGCCAGGGACCCACACTATGTTTACCCTATTCCTTCCCCCTAGCTTCACCAGAGCCCTGTGACATTCTGCAACAACCTTAGATCTTATTGCAGGAGCTCCCAATGATTTCAGGGGTGGCTGGCTGTCTGAATAGATGTAGGTCCTACGGTCCTTGTAGCACCTACGCATATTCTCCTCCACACATACCCTGATTGCAGTAATTTCAGCTTGGAATACAATGGCCAGTTTCACTAGGGAGATGATGCCCTCAAGTCTTGGCTGAACCCCGTACATCCCTGCCGCAACGCCTTGATCTAATACTCACTAGAGTACTTTTTGCCTTGGAGCAGATACTCTTAATGTGAGGGGTCCATGTTAGCTTCTCATCTAAGGTTACCCCTAGATATTTCACTACCCCTTCACAGGTAGAGTTTCATCGAAGGGTATTATTATCCAACTTGAGTGTTGAATATGTCTCTTCGTAAATGGCACCACAACAGTCTTCTTAGGATTAACCTTCAGATCCTGTTGGATGCACAAATTTTGCACAATGTCCCAACTTCCTTGTGCCATATTTCTAACTGTGTCGGCAAATTTGCCAAGTATTACTATGACAAGGCCATCTGCGTATCCTTGTCAGAAGCATTGTCTGGAATTTAATTCCTCAATGAGTAGGTTCACCACTAGATTCCACAATAGAGGGGACGAAACTCCTCCTTGTGGGCAGCCTCTAGTGGTGTTAGTTACCATTTTTTTATTCATCATGGTAGCCTCTACTTCCCTTCCACTAAGCATGGCCCTGGTCCACCTACATATAGTGGTCCCCACGTCATGCATCTCTGCTGCCCTTACCATGGAATCGAAGGTCGTGTTACTGAAGGCCCCCTCGATATCCAGGAAGATGCAGAGGGCTATTTATTTTAAGTGAAGTGCTTTCTCCACCTTCCCAACGAGTTGGTGGGGAACTGACTCGCATGATTTACCTGGTTGATATGCATGTTGGTTTGAATGTATAAGGGCCCTATTTAGCCTCCTCTCCCCAGCACATACATTAACCAGTTTTTCCAATGTTTTGAGAATGAAGGAGGACAGACTGGCTGGTCTCATATCCTTAGCCTTGGTATGATCAATTCTCCCTGTCTTTGGAATGAGGACAACCTTCACTGCCCTCCGAGCATGATTCCTACTGCTAGGCTAACCCTGAATAGCCTGCATAGGACTCTTATGACCCTCTCTCCTGCCTGTTGCAGGAGAGCTGGAAAAATTCCATCTGGGCTAGGTTGGAATATTCCCACCACCCAATGGATTTTATTAAAGTTCACACAATCCTTGGCCGATTCCCAGTCCTCTCTTCGAATGACTGAGAACCATTGTCTCTATGTGATCACATTCAGGACTGTGTTGTCCGGCAGAGCATACTGAGGAATGTGAGTTTTGAGGAGCAGTTCCAGCTTCTCATGTGCTGTCTTTGTATATTCCCCATCCTCCTTCCTCGATGTACCTCCTGCATTGGTTGGTACTCTAGTGAGATTCTTGTGATGTCTGGCTTGTGCAGCCATGGTCTCCATTTCCTCACAGAATACCTTTCAGGATGCCTTCTTTGCTTGTCTGATTGCAAGATTGTAGTTGACAGGGGCCTCACATTATTTAGCCCATTATCCTTTACGTCTCGCAATATTAAACAGTCTCCATACCTTTCTTCTTTGAATTTCTAAGTTGTTATTCCACCAAGGCCCACTCCTATTTGTGTACTTCTTGGTGATTGAGCAGCTGTCCTGATATGAGGTCACTATGGCAGAGGTAACAGGCTCTGCTACTTCCTCAAATTCTACTGGATTCCTTATCAAGGTTTTAATTTGCGATAAGCCTAAATCAAGGTCCCTCCCATATGTCTCCCAGTCCTTCATGGATTCCTGTAGGTCATGGTCTGTCTGATTCCCATTTCAACCTTGAATTTAATGTACATGTGGACCGATGAGGATGGCTCCAACACCACATGCCATTGTTTGACATAGTTGCCCATCATCATGGAACCAAAAGCTATGTCAATTACTTCTTCCCTTCTGCTATTCCTGAATGTAGGTTCATGGCCCCTATTCAGGACATCCATGTTGTTAGCTAAAAGAAATTCAAGAACGTACTCACCTCTACTGTTGGTGTCCTTGCTGCCCCACACTATGTTTTGGGATTGTTGTCAGATTCCACCAGCAGTTGGTCACCTTGCCGATGGCATGTCTCTACCAGTCTCCTCACCTCCAAAGGAGGAGGAGAGTTGTCGTCGTAAGAAAGGTGTGCTGAGGCCAAAACAATTTCCCTCGTGATACCTTCCTCACAGTGCTGCATTTTAATGGTCATTAAGTCCCTAGAGCAGAAATCCATCATTGACATGAAAGAAATTCCATTTCTTATAGATGCATGTTCTGGGGTTTCATAGGTTTCTAACATAAATCAGCTTACCTCAGTGCCACCGAGGCCCCAAACACCCCCTGTACATATATAGGGTTCTTGTATCAGGGCCACGTCCACTTTCTGCCTCACCAGGCAGCGGCTCAGGGCAGCAGAGGCCCCTTTACTTGGCTACAGGTTAATTTGCAGCACCTCCAGTCTCTGTCTTGCTGCCATCTTTGAGGCCTTTGATAACCCTGACGGTGACCTGCGAGAACCCTAAAAACAAATTCAGGTCCTGCTCCTGCATCGCTTCCAGGGGTTTCTCTCCGTCCTCCACTGCCAGGGTTTGTCCTTCTGGTGCAAGCTTTTGGTTGATCACTCTCAATCTTCTGTCGAGACTTTTGGTTTCTATGCCCCTATTTTGCCAAACAGTGTCTTAGGAGAGACTTCCTTAAGGATCTTTGGTACCCATATTGATATATTTGAGGTCTTAAGAAACTCCACTGCCGTCTTAGCCAGCAGCTTCGCATCTTCCCACGGTGATATCGTGGGCACCTTGTCCTTGAGCCATTCTACATGAGTCACCCCCCTAACAGACAAAAATGAGGGCGCCACGATCTAGATAGACCCTCCAAAAGTTGGGTCCCCCCTCCTAATCTTTTCAAAGAGGACCATCTATACCAATTCCTCCTGCTGCGAGGTGGTAGCCACTAGTAGACAGCCTTCCTGGATAACTGTCATCCTAAAAACAAAGACTGCAATACTGTAGGTCTGTCTCCCTATTTCTTGCCACGGTTATTTTCTGGACTAGCTTATCCAGGGAGGAGTCTTTGATTCCTCCCTTATCCGCTTGCTACCTGTCTTTGTCGTAGTGTGGGTCTGCTTATCCCCTTCAACCTGAGACAGTTTCTTCCTGGAGGTCTTAGGTTCAGGTCACTTTAATTCCCTCCACTGGTCTTTAGGAAGCCATTCTATCCCTTCCTTTTTCCTCTGTTCCCTGAGTAGTTTCCTCCTCTGGGCCCCAGATAAGCCTTTGATCCCAATCTGGTCCAGCTTCTCGGTTACAGTTCCCACTTCTGGCTCAGGTCTGGACCCTAATTCAGTAGTGGGAGTGCCTTCCATCGGTACTGACCCCGATGTTTCGATATATGAGGTCTCAGTTTGCCCCTCATTTTTTTCCTATGTTTTCTTTAATCGAGTCCATATTGGTCCCACGAGATTTGGGGATCTACAAGGTCCACACCACGAATATCCCACGCGGTGTAAGGCACAATACTCAGGGGGGTCGCCCAGTATCCCTGAGGTTCCTTTTGTGTCACATCTTCCCCTGTGCCACGCACCCCTCGGTACGTATCGCATCACACCTTGGGTTGGGTCAGGGAATTGGGTAGGACTAGGAGTGGACAGGGAAGATGGGACGTTGTGGGACACTCGTAGTCTGATCCATTGGCTGAGGGCTTTCCCGCAGTAGGTCTTCTACCTTCAGCATAGCCCTCAGCTTCACGCGGATATGCAAGCCTCTCCACCCGCACTGACAGTGCTTCGTCAAGGTGGTGCCCCCCAGAGAGGTACTGATCCATACTCCATAAGGCAACGATACCGACGGTCTAGAAATTTAGAGCGTTTATATGTTGGAGTGAGCGATTATTCAGAGGAACAACGATAAAAGCATCAGACGCACTCTGACGAAATATTTTACTTAACAGAAAACTGCAATTAAGTTTTGATCGGTTGGCAGTTTTTGAATGAAAAAAGCTTCACCGTAAAATTCTTGGTACAGAATGGAATGTTGCTGACTTTTTAACAGCGGATGTATATGTATTAGTTATTTATTTAGTCATGAATTTAGTTCTCCTGGTAAAATTATATATTACAGGCCCTCTCTCACATCTAATCAGATATCCTTAGTAAATTAACTTTGAAATATACGTAGGAGATGAGCAATGCATAATAATAGTAATAATAATGGTAATGATAACCAAGCATATATTAATTATTGGAGTGAGAATATTTTGTGAAGAGTGTTAGTAATAATAAAAATAATAACAGTAAGAGTAATGATAATGGAAACAATAACAATAAAAATGATAATGAAATAATATTAATAGATAATGTGTTAAACATATTTTACTTCAGAGACTTCAGTCGAATCAACACAGTGTTAAGTAATTTGCTTATTAAATTTTTTGTTGGATGTCATAAGCTATGACAAATGTAAATTTATAGCAGCGGCACAGAAGGAATCAAACCTGGAAAAGCTGAGTGATTCGTACAAAAGTGTGAAATAACTGGATAAGAATTGTTGGTAAGATGGAAGAAAGAAAGCACGGATTGATAACTACGAGGAAAACAGTGAGTAGTGTTGACAATGTGACAGAAATTCTATTTGGCTTTTGAACAGAAGGAAGAAAGCTGGGATATGCCAGGAGGGAGGTCATTCCAATAATAACAGGTAATTCTCTAATTTCTCTTAACAGAGCGGTAATTTGGTCGAAAGTCGAACGGTAGAAACGGAGTAGGAGAAATTTTTAGTGTTTTGCAGAGATACATCCAAGATGCTGGAGTAGTCACATCTCGTATTGCAATTATTGAATGGAGACAGGTGTCTGAAAGTGATAGGAAATATTGAGGACACGAGTGAGTAAGAAAGGGGAGGAACAGAGAATATGAAAAACACGTGATTCATCTGGTCGCATTCCCCCTCATTGAACACAGTATGCAACGATGTAATTAAACAGCTGAATGTTACATACCTAATTAAGCAGAAGTATCCGGACTACTATTAGCGGACATTAATATACGGGGTGACAACACTTCGCCTTTGTGACGGCGTGAGCTCTGTTGCAGACACTTCAGTGCGGTGTGGCCATTCTTCCTCAAGGGTAGCGACTTTGGATTCTTGGGTCTCAAGCGAAGTCGCCGTTATCACTGTTCGAAAAGCGTAACATTTGGTTCAGGACGGTGCTATGGCCAGGCCAGGACATTTCAAGGCTTGAATTGTCCATAAACCATTGCCTCACAGACGCCTCATTATGGCAGGGTGTACTGTCATGTCGATACGAACAATTATCGTCTCTGAACAGTCCCTCTACTATACAGTGCTACAAACTGATTTCATATGCTTCCGCATTTAACGTTTGCTTAAGAGCAATAAGGGGACCGTTTCCTACCCACAAAAAACGCTCCTACGCTGTAGCACCACCTTCTCCACACCTCACTGCTGGCACCACACATGATGTCGAACCCGAACCATGCATGGGGTTGCCACATGGTATGGCGTGTGATTCATCACACTACATCACTCGTTTATAGTCGTCCACTACCCTATGGTGTGGCTCTGTACACAACCTCAAGTGACAAATAGCACCAGCTACAAAACTTTGTAGCTGATGATTTGCTGCTCGACCCATTTACCTCATCCTTTGTAACTTCATACGCTCATCCACTGTGGTACCTGGACTGCTTATCACTATGGAACTCACAAGTGATTTCTTCCGCTGATTGAGTACGATTTTTGACAACCACCCTCCTCAATGTTCGGTGGCCCCTGTGCATCAGTACATGGGGTGTACCGACTCTTACTTTAGCAGTCGTGTACCGACTCTTACTTTAGCAGTCGTTGTTCCTTCGCGTTTCCATTTCATCATCACATCACCAAGAGTCGACGTCAGCCGCTTCAGAAAGGTTGAAATGTCTCTTATGGATTTGTTACTCAGGTGACGTCCACATTCGTAGCCACTTAGCTCTCTTGACTGAACAATTCTGTTGTTACTGCTCCTATACTGACAAAACAGTACTCGCGGCCTGCTTTTATGTATATTGGTGAGACTGCGTATCATGACACCTAGAGATGAATTCCGCATTACATAAGGGCTGTCCCTATACCTTTGATGACATTGTGTACATATCTCTAGCAACCATTCATCACCAATTCGACTGTTCAGGAATATTCACTATTGTCTGCCGTGTTGAACTTCATCACGTTTTATTTTGGCAGGAAATATTTTCCCTAATGTTTATAGGTTTGCAAGGGAGAGAGATTTCTTGCGTGATCTGACAGTTTGTTATTATCAGATTAAACACTCATCCAAAGTTGTTTAGATATCTTCGACTGATTTTGATTAGGTACTTGGTTTGCGTCAACGACTATTAGAGGAACTGTTTTCTCGAAAATGCTCGTTTATCGTTTTCGTATGTCTTGAGGAGCCCTTAGATCAAAACAGGTCAGTTTTTTCTAACGGTTTAAGTAACATATATTTTCTTCTTGAGTTGTTCCAAGGCCACAATAAACAGAGCGATATTTTGTCTACTGAGACATGCAAATACTCAGTGCTAAAGTTTCTCTAAAATCAAATTTAACGACGAACATCAGGGCCGAGGCGAAATACAGACTCATAGTGGCGTCGAATTTAAAACTCATATATATTTACAAGGGAGACAACCGCAGCGTGGAAGATTCCAATTTACGATTATGACAGCCAAAAAGAAACGATTGAGTTAGCTAAAGAGACCAGTGCGATGTTTTCTGCGGACACTCACTCTGGTGCGGAAGGCCAGCGACTCATGGAATGAAGATGCCGCTCCCAGTTTTGGCAGAGTTCACAGGGCGTCTCCCCAGTGAGTATGCAGAGCTTTTCATTTTCAGCTTACGGCTGCCTGGTGTTGCCACCAACCACGTCATAAAGCGACTGTGTCAATGGTTACTAGTGATACCCTATGATGTGTGATAAAATTTAACGTAACGATATCTTCTGCTGTATCCAAAATAGCAGTTGTATAGAAAGCAGACACAAGTTAAGTCTAGCCTTCGTGCGACAGTTTTACCCTCGTGATATCCCATAATTGCTAATGATAACCTGTACAAGCGATAGTTCGGAGCACTCAGGCTGCTGGCTAAGTTGTATGATTATTGTCATGCTTATGAAATTCTGGGTGAGAAAGCACTCTTGGAAGTATGTGAGTTCTTAGACAGCTGCAGCTTGCATGTTTATTGAAACTAAACTTCCCATTTAAGCTCCAGATTTATTTGAATTACTGGTTTCCTCGCAGTAACTTCTACGTCATTTGGGGCGGAAGGGGGGGGGGGGATGGGAGGGTCTGAACCACATTATGGTGAAAGACAGTGGAAGAGGGAGCTGGAGGGTGGGGGGTCTACAAACCACTTTATTGTGCATGGCAATAGAAGAGAGGGTGGGGAAGGGGGAAATCCTTATCAAGTGTTCACTTCGGCGAAGCACGGTCGTATACTGAAACGTAGAGTTTCGGACGACAGGCGTCGTAATAAGTTGGAGTGCGAATTGGTTAATACGTCATGTTACACGTGCAGAAGAGATTTGTATGATGCCACAGTGAACAGAGATCTACGGAATGTAAAAATTAAGATGAAGATACTTGTAAAACCTACGAAAAGTTGGATGTATAAACTATTAAGAAAACGTTAATTCCTTTGTGATACATTGCCAGACACTGACAATGTAAACATGCACATAAATTTTTAAAATGAAGAGGAAGCAGTAAGCAGCCACTGCAGTTACTTTGTTCTTTGTCACCTCGGTCTTTGGTAACACAAAGTAGCTTAGCAGAAGAACAGCTCGTTAGTAAATCTGATAAATCTCTATGATAAGGCCCACTTTCTTAAAGCTTCACAAGTGCATTCGCTTTTATTGCTTCGGTCGCAAACGTCAAATTTAAACGTTGGTCATTCACTTCGTAACAGCTGTCTCATCTTAGTGTGTCGCACGGATCTGAATAAAGAGAGAGGAAGAAAAGTATTTCGTTTTGCTAACAAAAATATTCATATGGAGAGTCTGACATTTTGGTCGATAAAAATGAACTGCAGTAACTTCACGAGGATTCGAATTTACTGTTCAACACGCTTCAATTTTATATAAATGCAACGGAGTGTGATAGCTGCAGGACAGAAATGCAAGTACACTCATATGGGACAGTTGAGTTCATTCTATGGAAAACCACAGAAAATTTCGCAGCTCAGTAATGGGTGACTCCTCAGCATGCATGCATCTCGGCGGATTGTGTGTACTGAGGTGAGTGGCATGAGTAAGAATGGTACAGAAGAATCTTCGCAGAATGGCAGTTACGGTATTAGATTGTGAATACCGGTCCTTATCACAAGTGTCGTTCCGTTGTGCAAGGCTGGACCACATATTATGCTTTTTCTGAAAGCAAAATATTTAGTGTATTTATAATATGGAACTCAGTTCATTCCGTTCCTTCATGAGACGTTGAATGTAGCAGGTATACCGCTCTCCTACTTCTGGTCAGCTCCAGATTAAATTGGAGACAATGCTCCAGGATGAGTTGGTGAAAGACAGAAGAAATGTTACAAGACACAAAAAGAGAAACCATCTAGAGTTTTGCTCAGGATCCTTCACTAATAGTTTCAGCGAAGGGGCAGCTCGTTTCGAATTAGAGGACAGAGTGTTGCTATGGGTCTGATTCGTTTGTTGGCGTGGTAATCATCAAAGCTGTTGGTGAGACATTTCAATCACCGACCTTAACCTGCGAATGCGAGAATACTTTATAATTCTTGTTCACACGGGAGAGATGGCCTATCGTAACATAATCTTACTGAATCTGTGTACGGCTAAGGAATGCAGTTCCTGCACCTCCTCTCTTCTGCTGGCTACTTCACACACTACGAAATAATATTTGTCTCTTGTGATGCAGGCAGTGTAAGGGTTCATGGTATGTCCAAAGGTATTGAAAGGTGGCTACACTGAGCCACAGCGCCAGAGATTGCACCAAAGAGTTTTATTCCGCCGCCTCCACTGGCAGTGCTTGTCGAGAACTCGTAGTAGTCAGTGCTGAGATGTCGTGGTGAAGAGTTCTTGTCGAGAAGTCGTGGTGGAGAGTGCTTGTTGAGATGTGGTAGTAGTGAGTCGGTGTTGATATGTTGTAGTAGGGAGTGTTTGTTCCATGTTTTATGCAGTTGTTTGATGGGCTAGACAGCAGATGTTGTTCGAATGTAGATATTGTAATGATCAGAGTGCTTTTCGTCAATATATATGAAGGTAAAATATTCCTTTTTTTTCATTATTTCCATGTCTTAAATAATGCGTCATTACAGGTTCAGTCAACAAAGCGTCTGGCTTGTGTTCTTGTATTAGAGTGTAATTCTGGTTTTCTTACGCAATTATAGTATTTCTATTTTTTTAATTACTTCAATATAAATGATATTTAAAATTTCTTGTCTTATTGAAGAAGAACCGTGCCAGATGTGTACGTTGAATCACACTCCCACACACAGAACAATTACACTTGTGTTTTGGTTTCGTAGGTTTTATAGTTGCTGGGGACTTAATTAATTAATTGTGTTAACGAAAATTTTCTTTCATTCTTTGTTGTTATTCTATGCAGTCAGATTGCGTACTTAAACTAGTCAGGGCCAACCGTTTACGAGACTTCGTAATCGGACATACAGCTACTAAAAATTTAAAAAGAATTTGCATTCATAGTAAATGCTTAAGCCCCCATGCACGTGGTGACCGCTGCTTCGGATCGTCCCTTGGAAATCTTCTGATTGTAAAAATAGTAGACAGTAGTATTGTTGTAGTAATTTGTAGTTTACTAATTGTAGTCTATTTTGCATGTGTAGATTTGGTAACTGTCATTCTTCTAATGGTATTTAAGAATTTAATTTTGTTGTCTTGTATACGCGTTTGACAATTTAGTGCAATTATTTCAATTGTTCGTTAATCGTGTTTGAGGGAATTATTTCGTGTGAATGGTATTGTTGGAGATGAGGAGTCATTGTGTGTAATTTTCGTACAGTGACGAGTTTTGTATGTTTTGTAAATGATTACGCGATCGATGAAAAAGGCAAAAATGATGGATAGTCAGAATGACGAAATTGTTGACATGGCGAACTCGCCAACACAGGAGAAGAGTATGATGAATAATGAAGTTGAAAACAACTTAATAAGTCGGGAAAATAGTCCGGAACCTATTCAAAAATTTTCAGAATACGAGAGTAACGACAGAAGATATGGAGCAGTTGATGGGTGCTATATTAAATTTGGGATCACGAATGGAAACACGGTTAGACTCACAAAGGGGAACAATGGAAACACGGTTAGTCTCACTGGGATCACAAATAGGAACAATTAAAACAGAGATGGAAACAATGGGAACACGGTTAGATTTACTGGGATCACAGTTACGATCTGAAGTTAAAACAGAGATAGGAACAATTAAAATTGATATGGGAACAATGGAAACACGGTTAGATTCACGAATAGGGACATGTTTCAAAAACATGAAAGATGAATTGAAGAAAGAAATTAGAGAAGAAGTACAACCGATTTTGAATGCTCACAATAATAGATTAATTTCAATAAAAATCAGACAAAAGGAACAGGATAGAGAACAGGAGGACAGAGATCGCGTGATAGTACAGAAATTTTCAGAGTTAAATTTACAACGTGCACACGATAAGGAGGAAATATTTGAGAGAATCGAGGAATCCGTACCAAATGACAGAATAAATAACCTAACACAACAGTATGTACAGTTAGTTACTAAATGTGTCAATACTGAAACCCGAGTCGCGACACTTACGGAAGACGTAAATAAACAGAAAGAACAAATAGGTGATTTATCGGAAAGAGTTGAGGAGATTTCAGACGAATTGACAAGTCTTAGTTTAAATGGGGACAGAGATTCAGATGATACAGCACCTTTACCATTTGCAGAAACCGAAGAGTACCAGAATATAAATAAGCATGTTGAAAATCAGGGAAAATTTAATGAAAGCGTCAAAAGGGAATTTGAGGCATTACGAAAGCAAGTCAAACAAATTGAAGGCGAAATCGTAGGAAAAGACAGTAGAAGAAATTTAGAATCACAAATAGCAGAGGGCTTTGAAGAAAATAATTTATTTCATTTACGAGAAGCAACAAGAGAGCGCCAGGCGCGCGAACTTGACAATAATCGACATTCGGACTGGGACAGATGCGGTAGGTCTTTGTCGCCACGAGGCGAAAACTTTAACTATAAACACTTTTTGACTGTTCGGAAATTTAAGATCTTTCGCAATTCTAAGAATGACATACATCCATGTTCATGGCTAGATCAATTTACGTACGCACTTCCACCAAATTGGCCACTAAGTCACAAACCAGAAATTATGTGCGGCTATTAAAGTCCTCAGGGGATTCACTACACTAAGTGAATATGTGCCGTAGCGTGCATAGGGCCCCGAGCTGTAGTGGTGCTATTTCCCTTTTAGTTTTCTGCACCGCTGCCTACTCTTTTACTATTCTTTGCGTCTGTCAAAACAACTCTTCTGCTATCAATCTATCTACAGAGTCGTTAAACAATAACCGGATATGACTATTTTACCCAAAAGTGATTTCGGAAATTACCATTTGGACTTACTGTGTCTTCATCAGCATTCATTCGTAGTTTAAACGAAATCTTACCTGTTTATCTTCGTGACAATATTACTTCATATGTTGACGATATTCTTATTGCTAAACGTTCTTGGAATGAGCACAACAAAATTTTGGATTCATTACTACGTATTTTTGCAAGAGTTGGCATTATAGTGAACTTGGAAAAATCAGAATTTTGTGGTTCTCAGGTCAAATTTCTCGGTCACATTATTTCTACAGAAGGTATTCTTCCTGATCCAGAGAAATTAGACGCTATTCGTAACTATGCTGTTCCTACTACAAAACGTGATGTTCGTAGTTTCCTTGGTGTCTGTAATTTTCTTAGACGCTTTGTTAGATTGGACGATTTGGCCACACCTCGTTTATGTGAACTATCTGGAAAGAAATCTAATTGGTGTTGGGATGAGGAAGCTCAGTCAGAATTTGAACAACTTCGTGATGCTTTAGTTGCTGCTCCACTTCTTTCACATCCGGATTTATCTAAAGATTTTTGTTTGGCGACGGACTCATCATACAAGGGCCTAGGTGCACACTTATTTCAAGAGATAGAAGAAGACGGCGTTGTAGTACAGATGAAACGTCCCCTTTGAACAATTATGCACGACTGTGCTTATCCTGATATGAAACGTCCCCTTTGAACAATTATACAGGACTGTGCTTAAACTGACACACAATATTTTTTGCGCAACGCAATCTGACTTTCAAAAATCCCTACAAAAGAATGGCCCCGACTAACATTAACCTATACGTTTCACAAATCACTTACCTCACAAAAATCTTGGTTACTCGAGCTACTGCAATAAAGCGAGCGCCACTACTGGCAGCTAAATAAAAGATTCAAACTAAGGAAGGCACTAACTACTGATAGGGATAGTTAGCAAATGAGAGATTTTAATAAAGAACAAACAATGTATTTACCTTAATAGTCATAATATATATAGCAGTTCATGACAAATTTCAAAACTCCGCCATCTCACTCCCCACATCCACCACTGCTGGCGGCTCACCTCCAACTGCGCAATGCTGCACACTGTTCACATCCAGCTGCCGCTGCCCAACACTACAATGGCAGACAACAATGCAAACTAGCCACAGACTGCACACAGCGCAGCCAGTGATTTTTATACAAAGGTGGCATTACCAATTAAAAAAACCTAAACAGCCTACTTACATAGCCCCCATGCTCCCCACAAAAAATTTTACAAATTGTTTTGGGCAGTGGCCAATAATGATTTGATAAAATTTTTCATAATTACAAT
This sequence comes from Schistocerca serialis cubense, assembly GCF_023864345.2. Taxonomy (NCBI): domain Eukaryota; kingdom Metazoa; phylum Arthropoda; class Insecta; order Orthoptera; family Acrididae; genus Schistocerca; species Schistocerca serialis. Next base: position 18,352,188 of record NC_064646.1, read on the forward strand.
AACAAAGATATCAAATGCACACACTTATTCATACAATGTTGGTCAAAAGCTAAGATTTTCTCACAGTCCATAAAGACAGTCCAGATTGTTCATCACAGTAAAATTGCAGTGTTTTTCTCAAAGTGTGAGCAGTAAAAGAAAATGCACACAGAAGTAGTGGATTTCCATGCAGTCTTGAAGAAGTAGTATTGTCCTTCCAACGGACAGACAGTGCTGACTCTTGACATGCAGACAAGTAATGGGCCACAACAGAGCAAACCCACAGCAGAGTAATTTTACGTTTTGAAGAATATTTATTTATTTATTTATTGATTTATTTAACCTGGCAAGATTAGGGCCATCAGGCCCTCTCTTACATCTAACCAGGCATTCAACTTATTTTATATTCATATGTTTTAGTAGGCATGTTAAACTAAATCTAGTACAAAAAGTGAAATAAACAATTTGAAAAGGAAACCTGGAAAAATACATACATATAGAGTTTATATTCTTAGGTCACAAGTACTGTTATAATTAGACATTTTTTAGAGACAGATTTTAGATAGGAGTGCCGGCAGCAGGGAGTTTGAGGGAGACTCATGGTGAGGGGAGGAGAAGAATAGAGACATGATGAAACATAATTAAGGAAATATAAAGGAAAAGAAGATTGCGTGGCTAATAGAGAAAGATGAAGAGGAAGGCATCTCAGGAGCAAGATAGGAGACGCTAGCTTTGCTATTTGACAGATGAGGGGATTGTCCTTGTACATTAATTTTGTGGAGAACTTTGTGAGGATGATAGTAGGAAATGCTTCAACTTCTTCTTAAAAGCAGCAGGAGATCGAATTTTGCGCAAGGTAAGGGGCAGTTTGTTCCAGAGGCGGACAGCGACAACTGAGAAGGAGTTTGCAAAAGTTTTTGTTTTGTGAGTGGGCACAGTTAGGATACCAAATAAGAGTGACCTCGTGTTTCGATTATGATGACATGACAGGTTTTTAATCTCTGAAGCAAGGTACTGGGGTGCTTGCGCGATGCTGAGTCGGTGGAGTAGACATAGAGTGTGGTAGTCACGCAATTTGTCCGGCCGCAGCCACCCTAGCTCGGAGTATGAAGCACTAACATGATCATATCGGCGAATGTTGCAGGTGTAACGCACACAGGCATTCATGGTTAGCTCTAGCCGTCTTTTGTTTTCACTACTCATGCCTTGTTGAATCACATCACAATAGTGGAGGTTCGGTAGAACGAGTGCTTGCACGAGCTGGCGTTTCAAGTCCTGTGGAAATATGTTCCGAAACTTTTTGAGAGCATAGAGACAAGCAGACGTCTTTCGGCACACTGCGACTGTATTCTCCGCCCAGTTGAGATGCTCATCCAAAGTTACACCCAAGTTCTTCACTGTTTTCTGGTATGGTATTGGAGTACCGTCGAGCAGAATTGGAGGTAGCCGTTCGCGGAAATCTGAACTTATTAATTTCTGATGGGCTATTAAGATTACTTGCGTCTTTTTTGCATTTAGTTTAAGCCCCAGGTTTTTCGCCCATCTCACTACTGAAGACAGATCATCATTCATCTGAGCGATTGCAGTGTTTACATCTTCGGGTCTGACGCTTAGGTAGAGCTGGAGGTCGTCGGCATAGAAATGATATTTACAGGAGGACAGAACCGACGAAATATCGTTGACATATAAAGAAAACAAAAGTGGTCCTAAGACTGATCCTTGTGGCACTCCCGACGAAACATGTTTCCAGGAAGATTTTTCATTTACGCAGACAACACATTGCTGTCTGTCTTTTAAGTAGCTTTCAAACCATCTCATTGCACTATCAGAGAAATTAAGCTGTTGCATTTTTCTGAGCAATATGTCAAAGTTAACAGTGTCAAAAGCTTTGCTGAAGTCCAGTAGCGTCAATATTGTTGCCTTTCGATTGTCGATGGCATATTTCAGGTCATCAGTTACTTTAATTAGAGCAGTGTTTGTGCTGTGATGTTTACGGAAACCGGATTGAAATTTGTCATATAGGCTGAATTCATGCAAGTGTTCAGTGATTTGGTCATGAACAATATACTCAAGCGCTTTGGAAACAGCAGGCAGTATGCTAATTGGTCGGTAATCACTAGGCAGTTGCGGGTTTTCGATCTTAGGGATGGGTCGAATTAGGCTTCTTTTCCATGCAGTGGGATATATTCCGTCCACGAGGGAAAAATTAAATATGTCAGTTAAGACAGGTACTAAGATATCGGCAACATTCTTAATCATGGTTATACCGATACTGTCGTTGCCTATTGCATCAGAAGAGATTCTCATTATTGCTTTTCTTGCCGTATTTGTTGTTACATGTTTTAGATGGAAGGTATCGTTGTTAGTTATCCTGTTTGGGGATTCTTGTGGACGGTAATTATCAGCTGTGCTGGTATTCAGAGGTGCAGAGAAGAATTCATTTAATTCGTTAGCTGACACATGAAAAGTAGTTTCCGATTTTGCCTTTCCGACCCCCAAGCTACGGAGATTCTTCCATAGAGTCGTGGGCGTCAGATCGCTGCATACAAGGGAGCGAGCGTTCCTGATTTTAGCATTGCGAATGCATTGTTTCACTCTGTTCCGTAGCTTTCTATATTCTTCGAAACGCTCGGGTTTCGGATCTGCCTTGAAACGCCTGTGGGCAGCATCCCTATTAGTCATCATTTGACGTAATTCAGCTGTCAGCCATGGAGCAGGAGATTTTCTTACACGGATTGTGCGCACAGGTGCATGTTTGTCATAGAGGGCAGTGAGCTTATCACCAAGTTCATTAATTTTGCCGTCGATTGTGGGTTTTCTGATTATTTGATGCCATGAGATTTCTGAGCAATCGGCTGTTAGAGCATCAAGGTCAATACGTTTCATGTTCCTACAAGTTATGTAACGCCATTTGATCCTTGGGGGCTGCACAGAGTAGGCCAGGAATATTACATCATGTGCTGAGAGGCCAGGGGCCGATGTTTGACCAACATCTCTTACTTTGTCAGTCTGTTTCGTTGCGATTACGTCTATAAGAGTATGACTGTGCGCCGTATGGTGTGTAGGTTGTAATGGAAGAATGTTCATGTTATTGCAACTAAACAGTCTTCTTAGGTTTATTGCGGAGGGAGTGTCTCTTAGCAGGTCTATGTTCAAGTCACCCATTACGATGACATGTTCGTATTGACACTGAAGTGAATGTAATTCCGACTGGAAGGAACTCATTGAGCTTATTTTTGGCGGCTTGTACACGACGCCAGTCAAGAATTTCCGACTTTGTATATTTATTTCAATGAACATGAATTCAGCCTCTTTTTCTTTAGCAGGATTTGACGTACATAAGACTTTCGCTTTGAGATCTGTTCGTATATACGCGCCGACCCCGCCACCTCGCTTTTTTGATCTGTCTGCCCTAAGAAATGTGTACCCTGGGAGATGAAAAGATGCAGAGGATATGTGTGGTTTCAACCACGTTTTGGATAAGAGGATTACGTGGTAGTTTAGTTGGTTGAAGAGGAGGCTAAGTTCTTCGTAATGCGCAGGTAAAGACTGGATGTTGCAGTGAGCTGCTAAAAGCTCTGACGCGTTCCGCCGAGCAGCCTGTAGTAGGGTGGCAGACTGGTTTGTCCCTTTGTTAGGCACTACCTGCCGCGAGGGGCACTGGCCGCTGCTTCCGCCAAGTGACATAACACAGGGGTTTCCGAGATTTTGCACGCCCTGTTTGTGACACCGCGAGTGCCGAAAGAAAGGCGCCTGCTAAAGATTTCCTGAGGTTGCTGGAGTATAGAAAATGGATTATTGGTATTCTGTGCAAGGAGAATATGACCAAAATAGTGACGGCTGTGTGTCACTGTGTATCCTCTGTCGTACGAGGAGAAATGTAATTAGCGTATTTGAAACAGCTTAGGGTGGAAAGGTGGAAATAAGGGAGAAGGGAGTGATTTAAGAGGCCGATGCTGCCAGCAGAGAGAAGTAAGCTTAGTAATTAATAGATTATCGTAGGAAGCTAGAATTAAATTGAAATTTACTAAAGTGAAACTGGTAGTGATTATCGTAGGAAGCTACAATTAGATTGAAATTTGCTAAAGTGATACTGATAGTGATTTTTGTTATGAACAATTTAAACCGAAGAGATGGGTGATTAATGAACTAAAGGAGAGACTAATAATTGCAATAGAACTATTTCAGAACGGAAGAGAATAAACTGAGAAAATGAAAAAAGAATTAGCAGTAACTAAAATTAAGTAATGGTTAGAGCTACAGACACAAAAAAATAGTGAAAAGTTAATACAGTTACAAAAACAATTAGTTGAAGGTACAAATATGGGTATAATTAAAAAATTAATAAAATTACAAGACTGTATCTGAGTATTGGGGCTGTTACAATTGCAAATGGTGTTAAGTTTGCACTTTTGGCTCGAGTAGCTTCACTTAATACTATTCAGTTCTGTCATGTTTGTGACTGTCTTCTTTCCAGCTGCTGTCTTAATGATTACTCTGCCATCCTGAGTCCACACATTCTGAAGACCGAAATGGGATATGGCACTGTTTAAAATCTTTAGCCGTTCGTGTGTCAGATCTTCCCTTATTGTAAGTCCTGTCCTTGCTAACTTCTTCTTCTGGGTAAAGATCTCTGCCCTTTTTCGGTACGAGACAAATTTAATTATTATTGGACGAGGTTTGGTGGCACCTGGTAATTTTCGTCCCACGCGATGGCTCCTGTCAATGTCTGCCTTGGTCACTTCAACGCCTAATTTTTCACGCGCAACCTGTATAAGCAGGTTGTCCGTGTCTTCTTCCTTATTTTCTACTACTCCAAACAGTCGTAGACTATTTCGCCTTTGGTACTGTTCTAGTTCGTCAGTTGCGGCAGATAGTTTGACTTCCAACTCTCGTGCCTTTTTCTCGTATTCAGACACAGACTTTTTTAGTGCTGTAATTTCGGCAGTATTGGCCTCAACAGTTTCACGCATTTTGGCCAATACTGCTGCCGTTACAGTATCTGATATAGTGACTGCTATCAGATCGAGATTGTTTTTATCGCGAAGCGCAGTGTTTACCTCAGAGCGGACCAGCTCCGCTATACCGGGAGCCGCGGCCGCACCTTCCGCCAAGAGCAGGAACGCCGCACCTGCTGCTTCCCCGCTGCTGGACGTGCTGCTGTTCACTCTTCTGTTTACCATTTTCTCGAAGATATTGGAGGAGCACAGAAAAAAAATAGCACTACTGCACAGAACACTGTTGTTTTCACGATTTCCACTTATACTAGACAACACCACCTACGAGAACACCTTCGAATTCAACTAAATTTCGCGAGCCGAACTTAACACGTGTTACACTGCAGCCGCCATGACACTGTTGGTAGGTAGGTCATCACAGAGTAGACCCACTGTAGTCCTGGTAGAGAGTACGGTATAGATGGGCCACCAAAGGTGCAGATCCACTACAGTCCTTGTAGAAATAATGGTACTGATGAATCACCAAAGGTGTAGACCCACTGTAGTCCTTGTAGAAATAATGGTATTCTTGCGGATAATATAGCAAGTCCATAACCACCACTTGTGCAATCACAAAGTTTTTGGAATTGTCCTTAGAACCAGCAATGCTGTTATCCAGTCCCTTGCTGAATTATTAACACACGTGCAAACACTAACAGTCCCTACTTCTCACATATTGTCCATATACTATGACCAGCAGAAATGTGTGCAGTGAAATGTGACTTACAAGTTAATAATATGATGAACTGGTGACAATTACAATTTTATAACATGAGAATACAATTACAAAGATACAGAAAACATCATTAAAACATAGCAATACACATAACATTTGTAGTAATACAAGCTTTACAAAAGAATAGAAATAAACATATACATCAGTGTTACAGGAATTATGATATAAGTACATACATAAAAGATCAGAATAAGTTTTGAAACATCAACTTCACACATGAGCAACAAAACAGAATAAATAATGTCTCAACATCTTTACAAAGTAAATAACATAGTATTAGAAAAATTCTACAACATAGCTCTCATCAGCTAAACACATAAAGACAGGAAAAACACAAATACACAAGGGTACACAAACACATAGCATAATACTACAAAAGGAAAGGACAGGATTTGTTTTCAGTGTAACAGTTGATACTGCAGTCCAACCCAAAACTTCATTCCATAGATCTTTCGTCTTAGTTCAACATTTGTTTCCACCAAAAAAAATCCTATCCAAGCATGCTTTCTGTATTTGTATGTTCACATATTTCTTACCTCATTATTTATTCCCCATTATCTTACCTCATCATTTATTTCCAAGAAAATCCTACCTAAACCTGTTGTCCCTAAACCCTACTTTTTTGTTCATATCCTCTTTCAAAATACTTTTTTGGCCAAACCATTTTCTTATAGCTTCTCAATGCATTTCTTCCAATTCCTCACAACTCGTTCTTTTATATAGCCTACCCCACCTTAAGCTAACTTAAATCTACCGATCTCAGATGCTAAACTAAGGGACGACGCAATGCAGCAGCATAAAACAATTAATACAAACAGCAATGACAAAATATTCAAATTGGCCAAGCAAGCAGCAATAATACAACTAATATTACGCAATGAGCAGCAAACAAGAGAAATAAATCAGTAGTAAAATGGCTTAACAGAGTAATACAAAGTCAAATTCAGTAACATTATGCCTGGCAAACAGCACCAGAAAATGAAATAACTTATACCTAAACATGACAAAGCTCAAGCAGAAAAAATAGTACACTAAAAATGGCCATGTCTAATACCTATGTCACATCTTAACACTAGAGTGATGCATCACGAGAACTTACACTAGCAGATAAGTTACCAAATCGTAAAGAAATTATTTATGCAATTCCTGTGAAGGGAAATGTCTATTTATGTGCCCTCGTTTTCTTGGAAGTAGATCATAAATTTCTTATTGACTGGATCTGTAGGTATAAAATACATATATTAGTACATATATGAAATTTTATTTTAACCAATGCTGCAGTGCAGCTAGAAACTAGATATTAAACAAAATGAGGAATCTCTCAACTAGAAAGACAATGGATGTAAAATGTTTCTCATCATTTCATTAGGCAATTTAGTAAATATCGTAAATTAAGAGCTCCACAGTGTAATCATATGTTATCAAGTTCGACCGTGTCGTTTTTCCGATGCTTTCTACAAAGGAACGTCAATAGCGAGGATAATGGCCTCCCTTTTTTTCCACCTGTGCCTCTGGAAGGCACACGCTAATGGCTTTTTTCAAGGCTACTGTCGCCCAGCTGGGTGCCCACGACGCATTAGGTGCAGGTGGTCACTTAACATTCTTACCGAAATATTTACGACACCAGTTTCTGCTACAGTGACAGTCTTATATAAAACATTTCACAGGTCAAGAATTTGCGTTACAAATTTGTAGAAACAAAATCCTATTGATATAACAGTGTCCAAAAAATTTTCATCGCCATTGTAATACACTCACGCATTTACATACATTTCATAACTCTCAAAGTACGGTTCTTGGTTTCCAACAACCTTTTCCACAAATCAGAGTCCCTAATCACTACTCATTATTTCTTACCTTATTACACGTATGCATATTCGTAGACATTCTTCAATATTTCATTATGATAAATACGTAGCATACTCAAATAAGTCATATAGCATCAGCTTATTGACCATAAACATACCTCAGCAGCATAATACACATCGTCGTCGTAAAAATAACATCATAACACCTCAGTCAACTCTCAAAATCGTCGTAGCTTCCTCCAATAATTTCAAACCCTAAAAAATATTCTCTGCTCATTTCAATAGTGTCATCTACCTCAAACGTACCTTAAAAATCGTGATCCCATACCAAATACATCATTCAAAGCTCTCATAGTATCACAATGGTTCCGAAAAAATATGAACAGTTTACGAAGTACAGACAAAAATACAATTTCGTAAGTGTGAAGTAATTCCAATCTGTAATTCCGTAAACATGTATTACTGACGTAGTAAAAAATGTTTATCTCTCAGTTAAATGATCAGATAGCTGTGTAATTTGTGTGTTAGAGAAATATGGTACCGATGTGTAAAGTTGTATAAGCAAATACCATATTAGCTAGGGCTCTTTGTGCTTGCCAAACACATGGTACACAAAGTAGGCGTGTACCCCCCTGAGGATTATTGTAATAATACCCTCAGGTGTTACAGCAATGAAATGAAATGTATCACGGAAAACCTTTGTATCATTGTACTTCAAATATCCTTAAAAATAAATGATTTAAGTACAAAATTAATCACTCAAATACGTGTCCTGTAGCGCTAAATGTGCGTCTTGCTGTAAGATAATCTCTGTAAAAATGTGTCGTAGTTATTGTCCTCCGAAAGCTAAGTTCTGCAAAAGCCAATGTACTTACCTCATGATAAACAAAAGTGAAATGCTTTGCGTATAGATATCGTAGTTATTACGTACAGTACCATGATCAAGAAAGTACTACACTGTAACGTATTGTTGTGCTAATAAAAAAAAGGCTGTCTTATTGTAGCTATACCACAAAGTCACTATTAAACATGTTTTACTTTCCAGAAGAATTAAAAAAAACTGTGCAGATATAAAGCAGATACAGCACACAAGCAACAATGTAAATTGTGTCACACATTGGTAGCATCGTGATATAATTGTGTAGCTGTCAAAGAAACCAAGTGCTAAGTCATCTTTAATCCCACAGAAAGTACTTCAAATAAAGAATATCTTTACAAGTAAACCAAAATGTTGCATGAAAATCTCATTAGCAGTACCAGTATATGTTCTAAGTATGTAAGTCTTATAGTTGTTACATAATCGTGCAACTAACAAGCAAGAATGTACACACACAATAACACTGTGACGTCTGTTCACTATAACAATGCATTCGTAATTTCTGTCTAAATAAGTTCTCTTGGTTCTTGACTGGATATTTAACTTCAAACATTGTTGCATGGTAACAGTTTCTAAGTCTGACAATGCATACTAGAAATGTGAAGTGAAAAGTTTTATGGCAATAACAAAGTTAAAAAGCAGATTATCTTTCAATAAACGGTTTTACATGTGAAATGTGTTGTAAACCTTTACTCTTCCTAGTACGCAGAGTTTCAATTTCAACGCAATTATCATGTGGTATACATCGGTAAGGAATGCCAAAATTGTGTGAGTCATTGTCTGTCTCTTTGTTGGCGCGCGCCATTATTGGGATTAGGAGACCTAACTTCTACAAATTCACTTTGACGGTAAGGCCCTGCCCTGTTTGAATCCCGCCAGTTCTGATGCAATTCAGGTCTGTCGTTACGATCATATCGTCTGTCGTCATGTCGGTAGATGCCATAGTTTCTTTCTTGTCGGTCACGTGGTGGAGAATTTCTCCCTGAATCGTACCTGCGCGCTGAACTGTTGCGTCTGAAGTTATTCTGTCTCCCTTGATAATAATTATTTTGGTTCCCGTATTGTCTGTATCTCTGATTGTCTGTGTGATATTCATTACCGCGGAGAGGTGATCTTTCCCTCTAATTATTACTATTCTGCCAACGGTTGTCATAGGGGTGGTGTCTGTTTTGGTCACGATTTGTGTTGTGAGAATAGCCTTGTTGTGTCCAGTTATTATTTCTTTCATCGCGGAATTGCGACGGATGTGACCTGTAATTGTTTTCCTGTTCTCGCATCCCGCGACTGTCTGTGTCAATTTCTGATTCTTGTAAGAGTCCTTGAAAAGCTTCAATGCCGTCTTTGCAACGTCCTGCCAAAATAATATGTCGTAATTGTTCAGGTAATTTGAGTAAGGAAATGCGGATGAGTTCTGAGAGGCTGTATGGGTTTGAAAGATACTGATTCTTATGCAACTGTCTTCAAAATATTTGACAAGACTGGAAAATTCAGATTGTTCAAAGTGTTTCATCATAATGATGCTATGTTTTACTCGGTCTTGTGTAGCTTGAGACCAATATGCTGAGAGGAAGGCATGGTAAAATTCTCCTTCACTGTGGCAATCGTGAATGACCGATCACATTCTTACAGCTGGTTCATTCTCTAAGTAGCCACACATAAATTCTAATCTGTTCTCTAATGACCAGATGGGAGGAAAACAATGAGAGAATTGATGGAGCCACGCTTGTGGATGAATGTCGTTGCCAGAATTCTTAAATGTTTTGAATTTACGTGTAGTAATGAACAGCTTATAGTTAAAGTCATCATGTCGGCGAGTCGCATATCGGTTATTGTTATGTCGTTTCGGCGGTTCCATTTCAAAATTCGGTGCACCTTGCCAATTTCTTTCATAATTTCCGAAATGCTCTGTGTTATTATTTTGTGGCTGTTCCGTATTTCAAAGTCCCTCTTCCCATGTGGGAGCACGAGTGTCCTCTGAAATTTGTAATTTTTGTATTACTTGTGCCTACTGATCTTGTACTTCCCGGATTTCTCTTTTGTATTGCGTATTAATTTGATTCTGATTTTGTTTGAATTTCTTAATTTGTTCATACTCTTCTGTGTCAGTGATGGCTACAGGTCTTGTGTCATTCAGATCATCATCTACCTTTGCAGATAAGTTAGTGAACTGATCCGAAAGTTTGGCTACTTTCTCCGATAGTGTACTTATTTCTTCAGCGTGTTTTTCTGAACCAAGTTTCAGAGTATCTACTGTGTCCTTTAAGTTTTCCTGAGTTTTTGCAAGTTGCGTAACCGAATCGGTAGATGCAACTGAGTCAAATTTAGCTTCCAAGGTCTCATGATTTTCATGAACATTAGTTTGCAGTTCTCTTATGGCTGCTTCATGATTCTGTAATGCATTTTCATGCCGCGAAAAAATGGGTTGAAAATGTTCACAAATTTGAGTTTTTACGTCATTACAGACTTTTTGACATTTCGATTCAATGTTATGTAACTCAGTAGTTAAATCTTCACGTGTTTGTTCAAGAGTTTGTTCCAATGAGTCTAACTTTTTAAGATTTTGTTCCACTGTGTCTAACTTTTTAAGATTTTATTTCACTGTGTCTAACTGTTGCTGTGTTTGTCTCTGATTTTGTTCCATTGTGTCTAACGTTTCAAACTTTTGTCCCATTTGTTGCATTAATTGTAATAACAATGCACTGGTGTCTGAAACATGTTCCTCAGTGCTTTTCGGCAGTGCATTTTCACCGGCAACATTCACATTTTGACAAGCAGAAAATGTGTCTTGACTCATTTGAGAAAACGGTGAGGACCCAAAACCTGAGTCTACAATATTTGCAAAATTGTGTCCTGTCATTTCGGATTCCTGAGGCGAGCTGTTGCCGACCGATCGATCGATAATGCTTCCCTGTTCACTACCTGTTTCACTGTCTACGCCATTGTTTGCAGCCCGCTCCATTTCCCTATGCACAGTTACCAAATTACTACTTTGAACGTCTGTTAATTCACTACACAGTGGTGCTGGTAAGCTACGCTCGTCGTCACTATTATTTCTCAGTTTACTTTGGAGCCTAGTGTTACGTTTTTCACTCGCCATTATTGTCACAATATTTCATACGATAACACAGAAAAACACAATTTGAAGAGCAAAAATAAGAGAACACATTAACATAGCACTGAAAATAATATGTAGTTAATTGCAAGCGCAGCTGCGAAATACTTGGTGCAAATCTAAATGTATGCCACAACTGTGTACAACAATGAAAAACTACAACTACAAAGGAAATTCTCTCTATAATTACGCGCTAGCAATAAACAAAAGCTACACTAATTACACAAACTACAAGAAAAAATCAGAAGATTCCAGTGAGGTATCCTCGGCTAAGGGTCGACATATGAAACGTCCCCTTTGAACAATTATGCACGACTGTGCTTATCCTGATATGAAACGTCCCCTTTGAACAATTATGCAGGACTGTGCTTAAACTGACACACAATATTTTTAGCGCAACGCAATCTGACTTTCAAAAATCCCTACAAAAGAATGGCCCTGACTAACATTAACCTATACGTTTCACAAATCACTTACCTCACAAAAATCTTGGTTACTCGAGCTACTGCAATAAAGCGAGCGCCACTACTGCCAGCTAAATAAAAGATTCAAACTAAGGAAGGCACTAACTACTGATAGGGATAGTTAGCAAATGAGAGATTTTAACAGAGAACAAACAATGTATTTACCTTAATAGTCATAATATATATAGCAGTTCATGACAAATTTCAAAACTCCGCCATCTCTCTCCCCACATCCACCACTGCTGGCGGCTCACCTCCAACTGCGCAACGCTACGGTCTGTTCACATCCAGCTGCCGCTGCCCAACACTACAATGTCAGACAACAATGCAAACTAGCCAGAGACAGCACACAGCGCAGCCAGTGATTTTTATACAAAGGTGGCGTTACCAATAAAAAAACCTAAACAGCCCACTTGCACAGAAAACTATTGCATTTGGAAGTCGTGTTCTCTCTAAATCAGAAAAGAATTATTCGATTACGGAACTTGAAGCTTCGGCTTCACAAAATTTCGCATATTTTTGTATGGCAGACATACTATGGTTTACACCGATCATTGATATCTGGAATTTCTTATGTGAACAGAATTAACTCATGGCAGATTGTCACGATGGGCGCTGTATCTACAGGAATTTTATTTTAGTATTGTTTACATACAGGGTTCTTCAAATATTATTGCTGATGCTTTATCACGTGCACCTATGTGTTTGAGACAAAGTGCTGAAGAGGATTGCAAAGAAAACCATTATTGTTTGATGTATATTCAAGGTGTTGCGTTTGAGAACTTTATTTCGTCTTCGCTCCAGGACATCGCTAAGGAGCAAAATAAGGATCCAATCTGGAGGTACATTAAGGAGAAGTGGAGGAAAAAAGGAAAGCGTAGCGATTAGACAGTATTATATACTTCGCAATGATATTCTTTTTAAACGAAAATCGGTCGATTACTCTGTTTGGTTAGTTTGTATTCCTGATGAGTGGGTCAACAAATTGATTTAGTACACACATTTCAGTTATGCACACTTTGGTCCCAGAAAATGCTTTCATAAATTACGAGAAAATTGTTACTTCAGTAATATGGAAAAACGTATTCGATCTGTTCTTGCCAAATGCAAATTATGTCAAAAGGCTAAGCCGCCAACTATTTCTCACAGAGCACCGTTGTTTCCTATCATTCCAGTGAAATTAAAGGAGATGGCTGCAGTCGATTTGTTCGGTCCAGTGGTTCGTTCTACTAATGGTTTTGCGTACATTTTGGTAGCAGTGGAACTGACATCAAAATATGTGTGTTTTACACCTTTACGCAAAGCAACAGCTCATTCAGTATCTAACGCTTTCATCAAACATTTTCTTAAAGAAGTGGGTCATGTTGATAAGATTATATCAGATAATGGATCACAGTTTCGTTCTAAAATTTGGCTTCGTACTCTACGGCGTCGTAAGGTTAAACCAATTCTCATTTCACTTTTTCACCCTCAATCTAACGCTTCTGAGAGATGGATGAAGGAAATCAATAAATTGTGTCGTCTTTATTGTCATCAGAATCACAGAACGTGCGATCAGTATCTTCATATTTTTCAAAACATTCTGAATGAACTCCCTAATGATTCAACTTCTTTACCGCCTATATTGATATTAAAAAATAAAGCACCGACAAATCGCATTTCTGAAATCGTTTCCGCCTACACGGAAACTGCGGCATTCTGAAGTTGTGAACCTGGCTCTGCAAAATATTGCATCTGTGGCTGCTAGAAGAGAGAAATCACCTAAGCGTCCTGGTCGTTTAAAAATCTTCTCAGTTGGCCAAAAGGTGTTAATTAAGTCTCATCGTTTGTCTCACAAAGGAAAAGGCTTGTTTCGCAAATTTTTTCTGCTTTATAACGGTCCATATAGAGTTCGCAAAATTATTCATGATAACACTGCCGAAGTACTAACTCTTAAATCTCGACGCTCCAAGGGAATACATCATATATCTATCGTTAAAATTTTTGTGGAATGACATACTTTTGAGAAACTAACAGTTACAGGTAAACACACGGAGAATGCAAGGATACCGCGCTGTGTTTTGGCGGCGGCACATACTCAAAGCAACAGTCAAGTCTGCGCGCCGCACGAGGCAATCGTTGACCGTAAACAATTACTTCCTACGTCACGCGCCTACAGCTGATCGAGCGCTCAGTGCGAATGCACTGACAGCCGTAAACAAATACACAGTCTAATTTCTCCGAATAAATTCAGTATAAAGCTATAGTGACTTGATGAATTATGTTATTAACGTTCAGTATTTTTCAGGATACGGTTCTATAAAATATTTAAGAACTTCCGGTAAATTCTGTGCGTGTCCGACATTAAGAAGACATGCTATCGAGAAAATTTCAGGAAGAATGTAATTTCGAAGAAGAAACTAATATACTAAAAAGGTATCTATTAATTGAGTTTATTTTTCAGGTAACATATTTCCACTTAGGTACGTACTTTAGACGTAATTTTCTGCTCGCGATTACGTGATTCAGACTTTGTGCTAATTTTCGTGTTCTATGAATTTACGTGTGAAGCGACTTGCTTGCGTACATTAACTAATTTTGACAATGATTGATTAATGAACAAGGTTGTTAATTATGTATATTATGCATCGCTTGGTTGCTATGGTTTTTCACTGATGTCACATTATTTTTTTTATGTGCCTGCTGTGCTTATTTATTTAAATTATAATTGTCACCTGATTAATTGTGATGACTGTAGTTATGTATGTAAGTTATACTTTGTGATTTATCTGCTTGCGCCTTCATGTTTACTTATTAAGATTACATATGAACATTTATTTGCTTATGCTGATAAGATGCTAATGACATGTTTATTATGTTAGATAACATATTTGCTGCCTTGCGTATGGATTGCATATTTATACATTTCTGTTTGTTGTCATAACTATTCTTTAATTTGCTATATATAGAAATGCTGATATATATTTTACGAACATGGAGTTTAGGTTACACTATGGTATTAATTATTGTTCGCTTGGCAGAGCCTCGTTGTAGGGATTGTGCTGCATCCACTTGTTGACATTCTGTTCACTACTGGTATATTTACTCGCTATTGCATGTTTTGCTTACGCTCAGTGCCTTATATTTTTAAGATAAGAAAATGAACTGCTATAATTCGATGAACGACATTAGTACAAGAAACTTCATAGAAGTCACATGAGCTGGAGGTTTTATGGAAGCTGTATAAATTTATGCTAATAGGAAGGCAGCTAACGACGTGACATACCAACACTAGGGTTAGACCATTGACAGTTATTACACTGCATTCTTCGTGAGCAATTGAAATAGGAAGTGACACTTGACACAAGAAATACTCCACATGTATGTTTCTGATTTGCCATGAGTCTTGAAGTGGCGTACACACTGTGAAATATTACCATTTGTTCACTCAAAGTCTTATGTGATCTTTCACACTCCGTAATCGTACTTAATTACTGACAGTTATTCGAACTAAAGGCTGTTAGAGGTCATGTATGCATTTCTTTTGTTTAATGATGGACAAAGTAACCAAAATGTATTTTGTAATTCATAATGAGTAGAAGATTTGGCTCAGGTGGACTACACAGAGGTTGTGAGTGGACATTGTGTCTTCGGATTGTATGGGATGATGAACTGAAGTTTGCACTAGGATTTTATCTGTACTTGTTCGAGGAGACTGACTAGAGGAAAGAGTTGTTATAGAAGTGAAATGATACTGGTGCTATGGTTTATATGTATCGACGTATTGAAGAGGTATTATTGAGGTATTGAGATTATGTGAAGTTGATGATTATTGGAGTTTTGGTGGTCAAGAGGTAAGATAAATGATATTGATGATAAGGTTTATATGTATCGACGTAAGAGGTATTTTTGAAGTATTAAGATTATGTGATGCTAATGATTATTGGAGTTTTCGTGGATAAGAGGTAAAGTAAGTAAGGAGCATTTTTTTTTTTTTTTTTTTTTGGTTTTATGGAACAAGGAGGATGAAGATAGCCGACTAGAACACTAAAGTGGAAGGAAGATTGTCTACACAAACTTTGTTAAATCAATAAGCAGTACATATTTTTTTTTTGGAGAGAGGAAGTAATTGCATATCTTGGCTCACTGACAGTTGTTCAGCAACCGTACATTTTGATCTGGCTTGGCAAACATTGGTCTTGACATGATGACTATAACGTTGACTAACTATTATTGACTGTCATACACTGTTGCCACTACTACTTGATACACATGTTGAACATCAAATTTTGACAGAATTGCATTTACACAGTTAACACTATTCAATTACACAGTAGTACTTAATATGTGGATGAAAGATGAGTGAGTGTGTTTTGTGTGTTTTCCCTTCCTAATCCCAGAAAAGTGGTACCGACTTATCTCCTAAATACACTCCTGGAAATGGAAAAAAGAACACATTGACACCGGTGTGTCAGACCCACCACACTTGCTCCGGACACTGCGAGAGGGCTGTACAAGCAATGATCACACGCACGGCACAGCGGACACACCAGGAACCGCGGTGTTGGCCGTCGAATGGCGCTAGCTGCGCAGCATTTGTGCACCGCCGCCGTCAGTGTCAGCCAGTTTGCCGTGGCATACGGAGCTCCATCGCAGTCTTTAACACTGGTAGCATGCCGCGACAGCGTGGACGTGAACCGTATGTGCAGTTGACGGACTTTGAGCGAGGGCGTATAGTGGGCATGCGAGAGGCCGGGTGGACGTACCGCCGAATTGCTCAACACGTGGGGCGTGAGGTCTCCACAGTACATCGATGTTGTCGCCAGTGGTCGGCGGAAGGTGCACGTGCCCGTCGACCTGGGACCGGACCGCAGCGACGCACGGATGCACGCCAAGACCGTAGGATCCTACGCAGTGCCGTAGGGGACCGCACCGCCACTTCCCAGCAAATTAGGGACACTGTTGCTCCTGGGGTATCGGCGAGGACCATTCGCAACCGTATCCATGAAGCTGGGCTACGGTCCCGCACACCGTTAGGCCGTCTTCCGCTCACGCCCCAACATCGTGCAGCCCGCCTCCAGTGGTGTCGCGACAGGCGTGAATGGAGGGACGAATGGAGACGTGTCGTCTTCAGCGATGAGAGTCGCTTCTGCCTTGGTGCCAATGATGGTCGTATGCGTGTTTGGCGCCGTGCAGGTGAGCGTCACAATCAGGACTGCATACGACCGAGGCACACAGGGCCAACACCCGGCATCATGGTGTGGGGAGCGATCTCCTACACTGGCCGTACACCACTGGTGATCGTCGAGGGGACACTGAATAGTGCACGGTACATCCAAACCGTCATCGAACCCATCGTTCTACCATTCCTAGACCGGCAAAGGAACTTGCTGTTCCAACAGGACAATGCACGTCCGCATGTATCCCGTGCCACCCAACGTGCTCTAGAAGGTGTAAGTCAACTACCCTGGCCAGCAAGATCTCCGGATCTGTCCCCCATTGAGCATGTTTGGGACTGGATGAAGCGTCGTCTCACGCGGTCTGCACGTCCAGCACGAACGCTGGTCCAACTGAGGCGCCAGGTGGAAATGGCATGGCAAGCCGTTCCACAGGACTACATCCAGCATCTCTACGATCGTCTCCATGGGAGAATAGCAGCCTGCATTGCTGCGAAAGGTGGATATACACTGTACTAGTGCCGACATTGTGCATGCTCTGTTGCCTGTGTCTATCTGCCTGTGGTTCTGTCAGTGTGATCATGTGATGTATCTGACCCCAGGAATGTGTCAATAAAGTTTCCCCTTCCTGGGACAATGAATTCACGGTGTTCTTATTTCAATTTCCAGGAGTGTATTATTTTACTTGCTTGTTGTTGCTTGCACTGACACCTATAAATATTACAGGTTTACTGATATTTGTGCATTTGTAATAGTTAATATGACAATTATCTGATATCATTTGTGTGTTTCTTATAATTTGTATGTTTAGTGTAAGAGCATTGATAATAATTTTGTGAAAGCAATTGTGTGTGCATTCAAACTGTTGTTCATACCTGCACTTGTTCAACATTGATGTGTGCCACTTAGAAATGTTTAATTTCTGCTGATGAACTGTGTGATTAGTGATAGTGAATATTATGGACTGTTACTTGCACTTTTTCTACATGATTGGTGCCACTAGGACATGTTTAATTTCTGCTGATAAACTCTGATGAACAGTGTGATTAGTGATAGTGAATATCATGGACTGCTGTCTGGACCTGCTCATCATTGCTAGGTGCCACTGATGAACTGCTTCTACTGACACAATGTCACTTGTTGGTGTCTGCACCTGCTCAACATTACTGGGTGCCACTGATGGACTGTTTTTACTGAAATAATGTGACTTGTTGCTGTGTGTACCTGTTCAACATTGCTAGGTGCCACTAATGGACTGATTCTACTGAAATAATGTGACTTGTTGGTGTCTGCACATGCTCAACATTACTGGGTGCCACTGATGGACTGTTTTTACTGAAATAATGTGACTTGTTGCTGTGTGTACCAGTTCAACATTGCTAGGTGCCACTAATGGACTGATTCTACTGAAATAATGTCACTTGTTGGTGTCTGCACCTGCTCAACATTGCTGGGTGCCACTGATGGACTGCTTCTACTGAAATGATGTCACTTATTGGTGTCTGCACCTACTTAACATTACTGGGTGCCACTGATGGACTGTTTCTGCGGAATGATGTCACTTGTTGCTGTCTGCACCTGTTCAACATTGCTGGGTGCCACTGATGGACTGCTTCTATTAAAATAATGTCACTTGTTGGTGTCTGCACCTGCTCAACATTGCTGGGTGCCACAGATGGAACTGCTCAACCAGTGATGAGATGTCACTTGTTGCTGTCTGCACCTGTCAACATTACTGGGTGTCACTAATGGAACTGCTTCTACTGACATAATGTCACTTGTTGGTGTCTGCACCTGTTCAGCATTGCTTGGTGCCACTGATGGAACTGCTTCTACTAAAATGATGTCACCTGTTGACCATTGCTGGGTGCTACTGCTGGAACTATCAACTACTTGTTTTTTTTTTTTTTTAATAATTAAAAGCATTTTATGTGAACATTCGTATAAACTGATTTTTTGTGTATTGTGTGAACTATTATGTAAAGTCACATGTATGAAAGAAGTTGTATTGCTTACTGTATTTCATATATTAGATTATTGAAAGGTCAGTGCAAAGCCAAAATTTTATCTAATTATGTGATATTTACGTATTAATATTATCTTTTATTTTTGTCTGTATTTTTGTGGACGAATTTGGTGGTATTTTCACCACCAATGCTGGCAAAAAACCATCAAATTCTGGCCCGTGGAGGAAGGGCATATGAAAGGTGTCTACACTGAGCCACAGCGCCAGAGATTGCGCCAAAGAGCATTATTCCGCCTCCTCCACTGGCAGTGCTTGTCGAGAACTCGTAGTAGTCAGTGCTTGCTGAGATGTCGTGGTGAAGAGTTCTTGTCGAGAAGTCGTGGTGGAGAGTGCTTGTTGAGATGTGGTAGTAGTGAGTCGGTGTTGATATGTTGTAGTAGGGAGTGCTTGTTCCATATTTTATGCAGTTGTTTGATGGGTTAGACAGCAGATGTTGTTCGAATGGAGATATTGTAAAGATCAGAGTGCTTTTCGTCAATATATATGAAGGTAAAATATTCCCTTTTTTTCATTATTTCCATGTCTTAAATAATGCGTCATTACAGGTTCAGTCAACAAAGCATCTGGCTTGTGTTCTTGTATTAGAGTGTAATTCTGGTTTTCTTACGCAATTATACTATTTCTATTTTTTTTAATTACTTCAGTATAAATGATATTTAAAATTTCTTGTCTTATTGAAGAAGAACCGTGCCAGATGTGTACGTTGAATCACACTCCCACACACAGAACAATTACACTTGTATTTTGGTCTCGTAGGTATTATAGTTGCTGGGGACTTAATTAATTAATTGTGTTAACGAAAATTTTCTTTCATTCTTTGTTGTTATTCTATGCAGTCAGATTGCGTACTTAAACTAGTCAGGGCCAACCGTTTACGAGACTTCGTAATCGGACATACAGCTAGTAAAAATTTAAAAAGAATTAGCATTTCATATTTATATAATTAAGCCCCCATGCAGTATTTAGCGCTCATGAAGTAATGGACAGGGTAGTATTGCAATGATCCAGATACTGAGAACCATTCTGCAATGTCTCTGGCTGATGGCATCGCGAGATCGACGTAATGAGACGTTTTACTGACTTACCTAGTCATCGAGAGGAGTAATTGTGTAAAATGCGTTGAAATTACAGAAAACCTGGTAAAATTGCGAAAACTGATGGAAGATACGATAAAAATTATTGTTACAGAGCTCCGACCTCAGCAGTTTGCTCATTCGTCATCAACAAGAGTTGTTGTTGTTGTCGTCTTCAGTCCTGAGACTGGTCAGATGCAGCTCTCCATGCTACTCTATCCTGTGCAAGCTTCTTCATCTCCCAGTACTTACTGCAACCTACATCCTTCTGAATCTGCTTAGTGGATTCATCTCTTGGTCTCCCTCTACGATTTTTACCCTCCACGCTGCCCTCCAATGCTGATCCCTTGATGCCTCATAACATGTCCTACCAACTGGTCCCTTCTTCTTGTCAAGTTGTGCGACAAACTCCTCTTCTCCCCAATTCTATTCAATACCTGCTCATTTGTTATGTGATCTACCCACCTAATCTTCAGCATTCTTCTGGAGCACCACATTTCGAAAGCTTCTATTCTCTTCTCGTCCAAATTATTTATCGTCTACGTTTCACTTCCATACATGACTACACTCCATACTAATACTTTCAGAAACGACTTTCTGAGACCTAAATCTATACTCGATGTTAACAAATTTCTCTTCTTCAGAAACGCTTTCCTTGTCATTGCCAGTTTACATTTTATATCCTCTCTACTTCGACCATCATCAGTTATTTTGCACCCCAAATAGCAAAACTCTTTTACTACTTTAAGTGTCTCATTTCCTAATCTAATTATCTCAGCATCAACCGACTTAATTCGACTACATTCCATTATCCTAGTTTTGCTTTTGTTGATGTTCATCTTATATCCTCCTTTCAAGACACTGTCCATTCCGTTCAACTGCTCTTCCAAGTCCTCTGCTGTCTCTGACAGAATTACAATGTCATCGGCAAACGTCAACGTTTTTATTTCTTCTCCTTGGACTTTAATACCTACTCTGAATTTTTCTTTTGTTTCCTTTACTGCTTGCTCAATATACAGATTGAATAACATCGGGGACAGGCTACAAACCTGTGACACTCCCTTCCCAACCACTGCTTCCCTTTCATGCCCCTCGACTCTTATAACTGCCATCTGGTTTCTGTACAAATTGCAAATAGCCTTTCGCTCCCTGTGTTTTACCCCTGCCACCTTTAGAATTTGAAAGAGAGTATTTCAGTCAACATTGTCAAAAGGATTCTCTAAGTCCACAAATGCTAGAAATGTTGGTTTGCCTTTCCTTAATCTATTTTCTAAGATAAGTCGTAGGGTCAGTATTGCCTCACGTGTTCCAACATTTCTGCGGAATCCAAACTGATCTTCGCCGAGGTCGGCTTCTACCAGTTTTTCCATTCGTCTGTAAAGAATTCGCGTTAGTATTTTGCAGCTGTCACTTATTAAACTGATAGTTCGGTAATTTTCACATCTGTCAACACCTGCTTTCTTTGGGATTGGAATTATTATATTCTTCTGGAAGTCTGAGGGTATTTCGTCTGTCTCATACATCTTGCTCACCAGATGGTAGAGTTTTGTTAGGACTGGCTCTCCCAAGGCCGTCAGTAGTTCCAATGGAATGTTGTCTTCTCCCGGGGCCTTGTTTCGACTCAGGTCTTTCAGTGCTCTGTCAAACTCTCCACGCAGTATCGTATCTCCAATTTTATCTTCATCTACATCCTTTTCCATTTGCATCATATCGTAGGCCAAGTTCTTAGTTTCACTCAGCTGGGTGTTACGAAATACTGAGGAGGTAGGAGATACGAATTATAGCTTGCTGATGGGTGTAGAAATGACTACGTTTTTTCTCGACGTATGAATAGATAGCATTAAAGCCGCTGTTCTATATTGATATTTGTGAATCTGAAATATATGTAATATCCACATGAAAGACAATTTATTTACAAGACTGCCACAGACACTAATTTGGGAGTGCTCGGGTTATGGGAGGCTGCTGGAAGCATCCGGTGGCAGTGGGGTGGTCGGCGGCAGCCTTCTGAATACCGGCCATCCTCAGTGGCCTAAACGGCACCCTCCTGGTCACCGCATCCATCCCTTTGGCGAGTGCAGCCCTCTCGAACAGCCTCTTCTCGCCACGAGACGTATTCGATGACTGTAGCATGCTGTTGGTCGTTTTGTGAAGAATAGCCCAGTATTTTGGTATTGTTCCATGGCTCGGCATTTCCTTTCCTGAAACAGTACATAATTCTCATCACAAGGGCTCGGCATTTCCATTTCCTGAAACAGTATATCTTTCTCATCCCAACACCGACGAAAGCAGAGCATCGTCAGCAGATGCATCTCTCTGTGTATCATCACCATCCAACATCACAATTTTCTCTGGTTTCAGCTCTTGAGCAAGAATGGTCTGCCATTTCTTCACAAAGTCATTTAAGGGGAAGGGTTGACACATCCCTCTTTAAAGTCGAGTAACAGGTGTTTGGATGCTTTTCATCACATAGTCTACAGTCTAACACAAACAAGAAAAACGACGCACCACGATGGAAGTATCGGAACAGAATGGAAGTCGGTAGATGAGATGTACATCTGCAGACTAACAAATTTCAGAAAATTGGTGGCCCTTATGCAAGCAGTTATTCGGCTTGGTGTTGACTAATAGAGTTGTTGGATGTTCCCCTGAGGGATATAGTGCCAGGTATGTCCAGCTGTTGTCTTAGTCAAAATCCTTAGCCAGTTGGAGGGACCAGACAGTATGCTCCAAACTTTCCCAATTAGGGAGAGATTCGGCTAACTTGCGCGGCAAAGAAGGGTTTGGCAAGCACGAAGACACGTAGTGGAAACTCTCAACGTCTATGGGCGGGTATTATCTTGTTCAAATGTAAGCCCAGGATAGCTTGCCGTGAAGGGTAATCAAAGTGGGCGGCGATCATCACCGACATACTGCTGTGCTCTAAGGGTGCCGCACATGACAACCAAAGGGGTCCAGTTACGAAATGAAATGGTACTGTAGACCATCACAATTGGATGTCGGGCCCTATGGACAGCAAAGTCAGTATTCACTCGCTATCTGGGGACTCTACAGACACATCTTGGCTTATCAATGGGGCTCAATTTGAAGGAGGACTCTTCAGTAAATTTTTAAAATGGTGATTTCAGACCAAAATTTTGTTATCAAAATTTATTTAATGAATACTTAATATTGTTTACTTGAAGCTGGGTACTCTTAACATGGGTTAGCATTCATTTACTACCGTTTACTTCCTGGGGGATGGGAACTGTTCCCGTTTCTTGTACTGAGATTTACCTTAACAGTTTTCGTAATGATAACATAAATTAAACTATTAACCAGCCCAACATAAAATTACCTGAAGCAATCACGTTACTACAGCACTTAAACAATATTAAGGATGACAAAAACCTTTCTACCTTCGTTGTTACGGACATTCACATAAACTAGGGTAAGCGATGCAACTTAACATTGTTTACTTACTTAGGTAAAAATTAATATTTACCTGATTAACAACACCTTTCGAAGCACATTTGATTTCAGGGACATACTCAAGATCTTTATCTAAGTCTTAGGAACCTTGTTCCTTGCCTGTACGAACATGTATTACTGCTCAGTGTGCTATTAGAGAACCATGTTTCCACAGCTCCACTTTCGCGGCTCTTGGTACAGGTACGGAAAAATCACCATTTGATGCACCAAGAGAAACAATTTGTTGGTATTAGATTTCAGTAACATTACTGGTCAAAATAAATTCTATGCATGGGAATATATATGGATAAATGTTGGAGTAACTGAAACTACTTTTCCCAAGCATGACATGTTATCAATGCCAGTGTCATAAGAACAACATTGTTTACTCTGATAATTCTCATCAGAAAGTGCACTTTAAACTGTGTCTGTTCAGCAGTGCCCATTTGTATTTTACTATGTTAGAGAAGCGATTTTTATGCATTTTGATTAATGTATGTGTACCAGTAATTTATAAATTTTTGTAGTAGTACCAAAAAGCAAGCCTTGGGTATTTTGATGAGTAATACAAACTAATTAGTTTATGAGTGTAATGCCACGTGTGTTTTTGGTTCAAAGTCGTACAATTTTGGGAAATAACTCTATTTTGGTGCAAAATTCGAGTTTTTGTCCACAATCAGGTACCTGTAGTTATACTTGTATATTTTGTTAAGAATGTTGCCAAAATTCCTTATTAATTTTGATGAATTACTTTATTTTCGTGCAAAGACTGTATTTTTGAAGTGTCTGTCTTGTTCCATCGTTGTATTAGGCAATGTTTCGTATCTGTATTGTTTCTCCAGCATCTCTGGCCATGTTGTGTTGCATGTCAACATTTTCTGTTAGTCTCCTTGTGTAATACGACAATATGCTGTTTATGTGAGACATCACAATAAAGACTTCATAAAACCACTTACTTCCCATGCTGAGATAAAGCATTGTCAGTCCATTCGCCTGTTGCTGTATTGTGTGTTTTTACAATGTGTGTTATGCAACAATACAAATTCCCTTTTTTATGTTATTTAGATGTGGATTATGGAAATAGCGTTTAAATTTTATATAGAGACTTGACATCATAATTCCAACTAGTAAATTTTGAAGCCTTATTTGAACGTTGTTTTTTGTTCATACCCTACAGTAGGACTGGTTCAAATGTGAAAAAAGGAAATTAGCTTGTCATTAACATCTATTATTTTTATTCTATTGTAGAACACATTTCATTATCTTCTTCTCCCCTAAAATTGTGCTTGGAAAGATGACACAGAATTAAAAAACTTGAAAAAACATCAGGTAATGTCAATATGTTCCGTAAACCACCTATAACTTAGGTTCAGATGGAATATTTGGCATATTTTGACAAATATTTTGGATACGGAGATTCCACTGTTAACACTTGCATAAACAGTGTCTGCATGTGCATGTTCGTGTATCCACTCTCTCTCTCTCTCTCTCTCTCTCTCTCTCTCTCTCATATATGGCAAGACGTGAAACAGCATGGACATAAATATTGCTTTTCTGATGAAGACATTTTGGTCGTTGAATTAACGTTGTGACACTTGCCAAGCATCATAGAATCACTTAGATGTGGAAAGTATTTAATTTCAGGGTCTGTAATGCCTTTCATCCAATGTAGTACAAAGATCATACTATGACTGCCCACAAGTACTGCTTCATTTTATGGCATGAGCATTGTGTGTGTCTGTGTGTTGCTTATGTATTTAGAGGTGGAAACACTGAAATTACATCGTTAATGTAAATTTTTGGATAAGCCATTCAGATTGTTCCGATACTTTTGAGAACAGCCAAGATGGCTGCTCTGAGGCTGTTTTGTGAGTTCATATAACCGCCACTAAAACACTACACTATGATCTGTTCTTTCATTTTAATGGATACTAAAATACTAGTCTCTGCTTGGTGGAGATGTAAAGGGAGTGGCGTGTCACATAACGATGAAGAAATAATTGAGAAGTGAAGGTGTGGCTTCTGGCGCCATAACGATGACGTCATGGACAGAGGGTATTGCTTGAGGGGCCAATTTCTGTTCACACCGAAATAAACGGGCTGTAATGTCGATTGATGTACTACTTGCTTTCTTCGTCAATTTACATAATTGCATTTCGTCATGAAAACCCAGACATTCTGAACTTGTGTGTCTTCCTTGATCGCAAAAGCTACTTTGTCACAACATTTTGGTAATTTTGTGCTCTGTAAATGTACGAAAAAAAATTGTTGAGCTCCTTGTTGGGTCTCTGTTCACAAATTTTCGTTAAAACTATAAGTTCTATTGCAATAGTGGACTTGTCGATAATTACACTTGAGATCCTAACAAAATATGGACTTTAATTCCTCGTGGAATTGTCAAACGTTTCGCTGGACAGCAGACTTCATTATAAATGAGGTGTGCTGCGTGTAACTTCATTACAACTGAGTTATGCTACACATGACGTAAGAAAATATGAGGAGGGCGGAAAGATATTGTAACGTGTCTCAAGGGCAATGAAGCATGAGACAGAAAGTGAAGTAAAGTAAAGACGTTAGTACGAGGTCTGACGATGTCAGAAATTGTTAATCAGTAAAATTTTAGACCCACGAGCAACCGAGTAGCATTCGCGTTGTGAGTTAACTGTTTCTGTAAGCATTCGAAATTGTTTGGCGACAAACCGCACCCAAAATTTTCCACAGGTTGGAAAATGAATCAGGTTTGAACCAACGTTTGTAATTCAGAGATTTCATGGCATTCATTTAGCTGCAGAAATAGATGGTATCCACAGGAGGCGAATTAAGAGCTGTAATTGAAAGAGCAGATGTTTTACTTTGGAGTTGTTGAACAGCTGTATTGTGCTGTCAACAATTTATCCGGTGCGTACTATTAAAGTGCGTATCCTGGAGCCTGTACACTCCTATCAGCGTGCATTTTTATTTCATTTACTGGTTCTACTCCGTGTAATCCTACGAAAACAAACCCTTGTATCAACATAGCTTAGTCGTTATAAGTGTTCCGCGAGATATTGATTTGTTAATGCGGTATCACAGTACCTATCTTATTCTGAATGCGATGTAAAATTTCTTTGGACATGCACGCATGTACACTGCAAGTTACAACCTTTACGTAAATTTTAGGATAAATCTAGATCTACATTTATACTCCGCAAGCCACCCAACGGTGTGTGGCGGAGGGCACTTTACGTGCCACTGTCATTACCTCCCTTTCCTGTTCCAGTCGCGTATGGTTCGCGGGAAGAACGACTGCCGGAGAGTCTCCGTGCGCGCTCGAATATCTCTAATTTTACATTCGTGATCTCCGCTGGAGGTAGGGGGAAGCAATATATTTGATACCTCATCCAGAAACGCACCCCTCTCGAAACCTGGACAGCAAGCTACACCGCTATGCAGAGCGCCTCTCTTGCAGAGTCTGCCACTTGAGTTGGCTAAACATCTCCGTAACGCTATCACGCTTACCAAATAACCCTATGACGAAACGCGCCGCTCTTCTTTGCATCTTCTCTCTCTCTTGTGTCAACCCGACGTGGTACGGATCCCACACTGATGAGCAATACTCAGGTTCAGATCGTTGCAGATCGTTCAGATACTTTTGACAACAGCCAAATCAGCTGATCTAAGGCTACAACGTGTTTTGTCGTTTTATTTAACGGTCACTAAAATACTGCACTGTGATTAATTGCTTCGTTTGGCTGTCCGTGCTATACCCAAACTTACATATGTCGCCAACCACTCTTCGGCGGATAAATACGGTACTGCAGAGACTGTGTTATTCCGAATATGACGCAAAGTTCTTTTGGACACGCATGTATGCAAGCATGCTATGGTAAGGCGACGGTTCGCGATAAGCGGGAAATCCGCATTCAGGTCCCGGTCCAGCACAAGTTTTCATTGTCGTGATTTCATTCTACAGCTGATGTTTGTCCATAAAATTGCGAAAAGATTTAATTTATTTCATGACGGCTGTAACGACGCAGTGCCTGTTCCTTTAGACATGCATGCATGTCCAAGAGAACTTTGTATCGATTTCGGGATAAGATAGGCACCGCTATATCGTATTTATCCACAGTCACCGGGTAAGCGGCTTTCAATTAAAATGTCTCGCCTGCACGGAAGTATACATAATGGACGTACGAGTACAGGTCGTAGACACATATGTAAGTCTGGGTCTGGCCGAGGATCGTGCACGGAGAGCCAATAGTTTCGCTTCCAGCGCCGAGCGGGGAGGTTCTTGTTTATCTCACTTGCCGCAGCGTCGCTGGTGTGGATTTATCCTCGTTAGTGTTGTTCTAAGTGTTGAGTGAGTCGTTGCGCCTCGGCTCCGCCTTGCTGTCTGTTTGTGTTCGTCTACTTGCAGCGGCGTCGGCCGCTCCGGTATGGCTACCATGGTTTCCATGTGTATTTCGCAAAACGGTACTGTAAGCTATACTTTCGATAAAACAGCGCGGCAAGTGCAGCCCGGATCTCTAACAATCCACGATTGGCCTGTCGATACCATTCATGTGAACTTTGGTCAGGTCGCCCTGCTTATTTCGACCCAGACGAGTATGTGTTTTACGTGAAGTTTTGTGGATCCCCTTCACGACGAAAGATTACTATCGCGACGTGGTCTCAGGTCCCGATCAAGCACCGCGATAATTCCGTTAGCATGATGTCGCTTGCAGATGCTGACATTGACTATACCAAATAAAATAGCTCTAAGCACTACGGGACTTAACATTTGAAGTCATCAGTCCCCTAGAACTTAGAACTACTTAAACCTAACCAACCTAAGGACATCACACCCATCCATGCCCGAAGCAGGATTCGAACCTGCGACCGTACATCGATTTTGTCCACTGCTCCTCTCGATGATACAATACCTCCCGTCCGTGATACTGTGGGTGGAAAAGAAGTTATCTCCAGAATCCTTCCTCCTCGCGAAGTGTCTCCTTCGAAGCTGCCTCCGTATGGAGACGGACCGGGGTCCTCCCATTCGCCTTTGTGCCCCCGTTACAGTCTGAGACGTGGCAATGTCCTCTTCCTTCTCCGTCTTTTAGCGTTTCTGAAGAAGAGAAATTTGCTAACATCGAGTATAGATTTAAGTGTCAGGAAGTCATTTCTGAAAGTATTTGTATGGAGTGTAGCCAAGTATGGAAGTGAAACATGGACGATAAATAGTTTGGACAAGAAGAGAATAGAAGCTTTCGAAATGTGGTGCTACAGAAGAATGCTGAAGATTAGATGGGTAGATCACATATCTAATGAGGAAGTATTGAATAGGATTGGGGAGAAGCGAAGTTTGTGGCACAACTTGACTAGAAGAAGCGATCGGTTGTTAGGACATGTTCTGAGGCATCAAGGGATCACCAATTTAGTATTGGAGGGCAGCGTGGAGGGTAAAAATCGTAGAGGGAGACCAAGAGATGAATACACTGAGCAGATTCAGAAGGATGTAGGTTGCAGTAGGTACTGGGAGATGAAGAAGCTTGCACAGGATAGAGTAGCATGGAGAGCTGCATCAAACCAGTCTCAGGACTGAAGACCACAACAACAGTAACTCTGGAGAAGAGCAAAATTAACGAAAATGTCGCACCTGTTGCATTAGTGGTTCCACAGAATGTTTCTACCTTTAACACTGGACCTGCACTACTTGTCCCTTGTTCTTAGGGGCAGTGAGCTGTGCCTATGACCGCTCCCACACCTCCGCCTGCCGTTAATTACACGCGTTGGTTCGCTCCTTACCCCTGAAAGACGTCTAGATACGTAAACAAACGACGTTACTTACGTTTACCCACTTCAGTGGGATTTCTAGGAGGAGATTAGACAGCTTTTATGAAACCTTCTGGCAAATTAAAACTGTGTGCTGGACCGAGACTCGAACTCGGGACCTTTGCCTTTCGCGGGCAAGTGCTCTACCAACTGAGCTACCCAAGCACGACTCACGCCCCGTGCTCACAGCTTTAGTTTTGCTAGTACCTCGTCTCCTACCTTCCAAACTTTACATAAGCTCTGCTGCGAGCCTTGCAGAACTACATCTGCCAGGAAGTTTCATATGGGCGCACACTCCGCTGCAGAGTGAAAATCGCATTCTGGAAACATCCTCCAGGCTGTGGCTAAGCCATGTCTTCGCAATATCCTTTCTTTCAGGAGTGCTAGTTCTGCAAGGTTCACAGGACAGCTTCTGTAAAGTTTAGAAGGTAGGAGACGAGGTACTGGCAGAACTAAAGATGTGAGGACGGGGTGTGAGTCGTGATTGGGTAGCTCTCTTGGTAGAGCACTTGCCCGCGAAAGGCAAAGGTCACGAGTTCGAGTCTCGGTCCGGCACACAGTTTTAATCTGCCAGGAAGTTTCATATCAAGGCACACTCCGCTGCAGAGTGAAAATCTCATTCTAGATAGCTTTTGCTTCTCAGACTGCCTGCGCGATGGTATTTTTAAAGTTGAAGTCATCCCTGCTTGCTTTAAGGATCACTGCGCTGTGACTGCAACTCTCAATCCAGCACGGCAACCAGTCAAATTCTTTCGCAGTCCGTTGAACGTCGCTCACCTAGCTGATCCCTCTCTCGATGACGTGATGCGTGCCATACGGGAGCGTACTCTCAGGAAGTACTCTTCAGTCCTTGACTGGTGGACACAACTGGCAAAACCAAGGCTCAGGCAAGCTTTGATACGTTTTTGTCCCGATAAAGTGCGAGAATTTCGGTGAACTAACGAATTTTACTATTCCCTCCTGCCTCCTGCATGAACTTTATGATCGGATCACGCCCCTCAGCGATTTTCGAATGTTAGGCGTGTAAAGCAGAAAGTCGAAATTATTGACCTTGAAGCGGATACAAATGGAAAGTATGAAACTGCGATCCAAGCCACGTTCACTGGCGACGAATGAGCTGACTTACTTACATCATTTGCTTCGGTATCAGACTCGTCGCCGGCGCGCTTGTATTAATTCTCTCACAAGAAAAGACGAACGTAACCTCATCGCCCAAGCTGACATAGTGAATGTCTTACACCAATACTATGTCCACATCTATGACGTCGATGCTTCCAAACGACTCACTAGTCAGCACCTGAACATAATGATACGCTCTCAGCTACCTTTCGTCCTGAGGAAGTGTATAAAAGTATTGTGTGTTTACCTTCTCAAAAGTCCCCGAGTCTAGATAGACTTTCTAATAAATTTTACCTGCGTTTTTGGCCTCAGTTCGGTACCACATTTGTCCCTTTAGAACTAAGTGTTGCGGGGTAGAGTAGTACCGAACTCGTTCAAAGTGGGAGAAATGGATTTAATCCGAAACGCCCTGGAACGGCTGTCCCTGATTGCTTTCGCCCAATTGCTTTGTTGAACTTTGATTATAAGACTGTGGCGAGGGCAGTTAGTAGTAGGATGCCGACTTTGATGGACATAATTGTTGCAAAACATCAAAGCTACGTTCCTAGTCGTACCATTCTTATCCTTATAGTCGAGTGTCGTGTCTGATTTCGGTCGCTGCTGTAACGTCCGTCGCTTGTGTTCTTGCTCTTCTAGACTTTGATAAGGCATTTGACTGTGTTAATCATGACTTTTTGCTTTGGATGCTGATGAGTCTTAGTTTTACCATTGACACACGGCGAGTGCTCTCAGATCTGTTTACTGGTATTTCAGTTTCGGTGGTTAATAATGGCCAACTGTCGCACCCGCTAAATATCCGTCGGGGAGTGCCTCAAAGAAGCCTGCTGTCAATAACTTTGTTTCTGTTGTCTCTGAAGCCCCTACTTCGAATGCTGGCATCCAAGCAGAAAGACTGGACGCTTTCCGGAGAGGCTATAGGTGTTCGTGAATACGCGGATGACTTGATGGTTCTGCTCTGCAATCCTGCGGAGATACTTCGACTGCAGGCTTTAAATGATGATTATTGTCGGAGTTGTGGTGCAATACATTTTTTTCCTTCAGTCATCAGTATTCTGACTGGTTTGATGCGGAGCGAAAAGAATTCTACGGCTGTGTTAACCTCTCTCAGAGTAGCACTTGCAACCTATGTCCTCAATTATTTGATGGATGTATTCCAATCTGTGTCTTCCTCTACAGTTTTTGAGCTCTTCAGCTCCCTCTAGTACCAAGGAAGTAATTTCCTGATGTCTAAACAGATATCCTATAATCCTGTCCGTTCTTCTTGTCAGTGTTTTCCATAAATTCCTTTCCTCTCCTATTCTGCGCAGAACATCCCCATTCCTTATCTTATTTTCACCACTGGCCTGTAGCACCACATCTCAAATTCTTCGATTCTCTTCTGTTCCGGTTTTACAATAGCCACGTTTCACTACCACACAATGCTGTGCTCCAGACCTACATTCTCAGAAATTTCTTCCTCAAATTGAGGCCTAAGTTTCGCACTAGTAGACTTCTCTTGGCCAGGAGTGCCCTTTTCGCCAGTGCTAGTCTGCTTTTGATGTTCTCCTTGCTCCGTCCCTCATGAGTTATTTTCCTGCCTAGGTAGTAGGATAACTTAACTTCATCTACTTCGTGACCATCAGACCTGATGTTAACTTTCTCGCTGTTTTCATTTCTGTTACGTGTTACTTCTCATTACTTTAGTCTTTCTTCGATTTACTCTCAGTCAGTACTTTTTGCTCTTTAGACTGTTCATTCCATTCAGCAGATCATGTCATTCTTCTTCACTTTCCCTCAGGATAGCAATGTCACCAGTGAATCACATCATTAATATCCTTTTACCTTGAATTTTAATTCCCCTCCTGAGTGTTCGTTTTATTTCCGCCTTTGCTTCTTATATGTACAGACTGACCAGTAGCGATGAAGTGCTATATCCATCTCTTACACTCTTTGTAATCTGAGAACTTCGTTCTTGATCGTCCACTCTTATTATTACGTCCTGGCTCTTGTACAAATTGTATATTAACCGCCTCTCCCCATTGCTTACATCCATTTCTCTCAGAATTTCGAACATCCTGCATCGTTATCTAACATATGCTCAATTTTCTATTCCATTCTTCTGTATACTATTCTTATCAGCAACATGCATGCAAGAGCTGTTAAGCTGATCGTACGATCATTATCGTACTTGTCAGCTCTTGCAGTCTTCGCAACCTTCGGAATTGTGCGGGTAATATTTTTCCGAAAGTCAGCTGGTATGTCGCCGGACTCATACATTCTGCACACCAACATGAATAATCGTTTTGTTACCGCTTCCTCCATTGATTTTATAAACTCTGATGAAATGATATCCATCTCTTCTGCCTTACTTTATCTTAAATTCTCAAAAGCTCTCTAAAATTCTGATTCTAATTCTGGATGCCACATCTCTTCTAAATCGACTCCTGTTTCGTATTCTACCACACCAGACAAATCTTCCCCCTCACAGAGGCCTTCGATGTACTCTTTCCACCTACCCGCTCTCTCCTCTGCATATAACAGTGGTATTCCCGTTGTACTCTTAATGTTACCACCCTTGCTTTAAATGTTAGTTGTTTAGACTTTCCTGTATGCTGAGTCTGCCCTTCCGACAATCAATTCTTTTTCGATGTCTTCACATTTTGCCTGCAGCCATTTCGTCTTAGCTTCCCTGCACTTCCTATTTATTTCTGTACTCCTGAATTTTCCTGAACATTTTTGTACTTCCTTCTTTCATCCATCGGCTGTAGTATTTCTTCTTTTATACATCGTTTATTTAAGGTCGCCTTCTTTGTACCTATGTTTTTCTTTCCAGCTTCGGTGAATGCCCTTTTTAGAGATGTCCATTCCTCTTCAACTGTACTGCCTACTGAGCTATTCCTTATTAATGTCTCTATAGCCGTAGAGAACCACAAGAGTATCTCGTCATTCCTTAGTACTCCCGTATCCCACTTCTTTGCTTATTGAGTCTTCCAGACTAATCTCTTAAACTTCAGCCTACTCTTCATCACTACTACATTGTGATCTGAGTCGATATCTGCTCATGGGTAAACCATACGGTCCAGTATCTGATTTCGGAATCGCTGTCTGACCATTATGTAATCTAACTGTAATCTTCCCGTATCACCTGCCCATTTACAAGTATACCTCGTCCTTCTGTGATTCTTGAACAGAGTATTCGCTATCACTAGCTGAAATTTATTACAGAACTCAATTAATTTTTCTCCTCTCTCATTCCTTGCCCCAAGCCTATATTCTGCTGTAACCTTATCTTCTGCTCCTTCTCCTACCACTGCGTTCCAATCCCCCATGATTATTAGATTATCATCTCCCTTTAAGTACTGTATTATCCTTTCCATATCCTCATATACTTTCTCTGTATCCTCCTCTACAGCTTGTGATGTTGGCATATATACCTGGTTTATCGTTGACGGTGTTGGTTTGCTGTCGATTCTGATCAGAATGACCCTGTGATTGAAATTTTCGCAGTAACACGCTCTCTACCCTATCTTCCCATTCACCACGGACCTTTATACCATTTTCTGTTGTCGTTGATATCACCCTACATAATTTGACCATAAATCCTTGTGTTCTTTCCATTTCACCTCACTGACCCCTGCTATATCTAGAGTGAGCCTCTGCATTTCCGTTTTCAGATTTTCTAGCTTCCTTACCACGTTCAAGCTCCTGAAATTCCACGCCCCGGCCCGCAGAACGTTATCCTTTCGTTGGTTAGTGAATCTTTCTCTCATGGTCACCTCCCTCTTGATAGTCTCCTCCCAGAGATCCGAATGGGATACTATTCCGAAATCTTTTTCCAATGGAGAGAGATCATCATGATACTTTTGCAGTTTCAGGCCGCCTGCCCTGATGATACACGTTATGTGTCTTTAATGCAGTGGTTTCCACGGTCTTCTCCATCTTCATGACGTTGACCATTGTTGGTTCTTCCGCCTTTAGGGGCAATTTTCCACTCGAAGGACAAGAGAGTGCGCTGAACCTCTGTCTGCGCCTCTGCCCTCATTGACAAGGCCGTTGGCAGAATAAGGGTGATTTCTTATACCGGAAGCCTACGTCCGCCAGTGCTGATTGTTAATCAAAATTTAAGCTGTGGTGAGTTTTGAATCTAGGACCTATGAATTTTGACTGCTGATCAGAGACGCTATCCCTACACTATTTAATGAAAGTAAATGCATGTTCCTTAATTTACGAGGTTTCGATGACGCGGTTTGTCCCTGGGCTACTGCTGTGGATCGGCATACGTCTCTCGGTATCATCATTGACCATTGCCCACTCAAAATGGTGACGCTCTACTGCAAGTCTGTTACTGACGATATTCAGGGAGCGAGACTAGAAAATGAAAGGCATTCTGTTACTCTGCTTCTGGAAGTCCAAATGATACATGTGTGTACTGCAAAGCTTATTGCGCAGCCCGGGTTTATCCGCTTCCCTCGATGATGGCAAAGGAACTACATCAGTGGCCTGGTCGTTTCTTATGGAAAAGCCATACATTTCGCTTTCGGTTTGAGGCAGCGTCGAAGCCTCGTTCCTCTGGGGTGAGGGGGGGGGGGGGGGCTGGCTGATATACGAAGGCAGACGGAGATGCTATATGTGCGACGTACTGATTTGACGGAAACTCAAGAAACCCACACATTGACATCCCGTTTATTTCTCTGTTTCCGTCCTCCTAGTCTTGAGCCGCCTATGATGTTGGTCGCATAAATTACCCATTCATGACTCCTATCTTGCGGTGAGCTATTTAGGGGCTGATATTTTAAGCAGACACGTCCTCACCGTGAAATTCCTAAAGACTCACCGTGGAGGAGTTCCTTGCTCGAATCTCGTTGAAAGAGGATGACAGACAACAATCTGGACGAAAGTTTACTCCAACGTCTGTCTTCCGATTTAGCCGAAGCACCTTGCGTCCTCTTGGTATAAGGCAGTAAATAACTTGATTCCAAAGCGCGAACAACTTTTCCGTACTGGACATAGCGACACGTCTACGGATAAGATACGAGGTAGTTTTAGTTATGGAGGTCATCTGGCAAATAGATGATAGGTTTTCTTTCCTTGTTGAGTAATTCCCATCTGTTTTGCTCTAACTTGTTCTCACCTAGATTCCCTGCTCATTTTGTGTTTCGCTGTAGTATAGTTCCAGTTCTATTGTATAACGTATACAGGGTGGTCCTTTGATAATGACTGGGCCAAATAACTGACTAAATAAATATCAAACGAAAAAAAACTACAAAGAAACGAAACTTCTCTAGCTTGAAGGGGGAAACCAGATGGCGCTATGGTTGGCCCGCTAGATGGGGCTGCCATAAGTCAAATGGCTATCAACTGCGTTTTTTAAAATAGGAACCCCCATTTTTTATTACATATTTGTGTAGTACGAAAAGAAATATGAATGTTTAGTTGGACCACTTTTTTCGCTTTGTGATAGATGGTGCTGTAATAGTCACAAACGTATAAGTACATGGTATCAGGTAACATTCCGCCAGTGCGGACGGTATTTGCTTCGTGATACATTACCCGTGTTAAAATGGACCGTTTACCAATTTGCGGAGAAGGTCGATATCGTATTGATGTATGGCTATTGTGATCAAAATGCCCAATGTGACGACCTGCAACAAATGATGATGCCCAAGTAGGTGTTTCAGCTGCTGTCGCGGCTAATCCGGACATCAGTAGCAGACAAACTGCGTGAGAATCGGGAATCTCAAAAACGTCGGTGTTGAGAATGCTACATCAACATCGATTGCACCCGTACCATACTTCTATGAACCAGGAATTGCATGGCGACGACTTTGAACGTCGTGTACAGTTCTGCCACTGGGCACAAGAGAAATTACGGGACGATGACATTTCTTGCACGCGTTCTATTTAACGACGAAGCGTCATTCACCAACAGCGGTAACGAAAACCGGCATAATATGCGCTACTGGGCAACGGAAAATCCACGATGGTTGCGACGAGTGGAACATCAGCGACCTTGTCCGGTTAATGTAAGATGCGGCATTATGGGACGAAGGATAATTGGCCCGTATTTTACCGATGGCAATCTAAATGGTGCAATGTATGCTGATTTCCTACTAATGTTCTACCGATCTTACCACAAGATGTTTCACTGCATGACAGAATGGCTATGTACTTCCAACGTGATGGATGTCCTGCACATTGCTCGCGTGCGGTTGAAGCGGTATTGAATAGCATATTTCATGACAGGTGGATTCGTCGTCGAAGCACCATACCATGGCCCGCACGTTCACCGGATCTGACGTCCCCGGATTTCTTTCAGTGGGTAAAGTTTAAGGATATTTGCTATCGTGATCCATAGACAACGCTTGACAAGCGTCTGCGCATTGTCAATGCATGTGCGAACATTACGGAAGGCGAAATACTCGCTGTTGAGAGGAATGTCGTTACAGGTATTGCCAAATGCATTTTGAGCATTTATTGCATTAATGTCGTATTTACAGGTAATCACGCTGTAATAGCATGCATTCTCAGAAATGATAAGTTCACAAAGGTACATGTATCACATTGGAACAACCGAAATAAAATGTTGAAATGTACCTCTGTTCTGTATTTTAATTTAAAAAACATATCTGTTACCAACTGTTCGTCTAAAGTTGTGAGTCATATGTTTGTGACTATTACAGCGCCATATTTCACAAAGCGAAAAAAGTGGTCCAACCAAAACATTCACATTTCTTTACGTACTACACGAATATGTAATAAAAATAGGGGTTCCTATTAAAAAAAAAAAAAAAAAAAAACGCAGTTGATGTGTGTTTGACCTATGGCAGAGCCATCTAGCGGGCCAACCATAGCGCCATCTGGTTTCCCCCTTCAAGCTAGACAAGTTTCTTTCTCTAGTTTTTTCGTTTGACGCTCATCTCGTGAGATATTTGGCCCGGTCACGATCAATGGACCACCCTGTATATAAGAAGTACATACACCCATGAGAATATCTAATCCTTACAAAGAAGTTGGAATTTTTCTCTAGACGGACGGCTTAGTTTGCGATTTAGACCATATGGAATTGAGCGTTCATATAGTTGTCTTTCTGCTTTTCGATTACATATAAATACATAAAAATTTTAATATAAATAAAATTAAAGAAAACTTAATAAAATATAAATGAAAAATTGTTGCTACATGGCTTGAGAACTGGATAGTTGTTTTTCTGGTATATTCTCGAGATTTTTTTCCTTTCTCCTTTCATTTAGTGTTCTGTTAGCATAATTAATCTTTTCTCCGATTTGGAGTTTATATTTCATTTGACTATAGTCTTCTGCAGTTTCATGAAAATACGATGGCATTCTGATAATAAAAAAAATGATAAGGCGGGCTCGCGAGAAGCGGGGAATTCGGGTTCCAGTCCCGATCGGACACAAATTGTTATTGCCGTCATTCCATTCTACAGCTCATGGTTGTCCATATTCGCCATTGCAAATACATTTAATGATTTGTTAATTTCTTTTTCTTTCGGGTTCAGCCGGCCGCGCTGGCTGGGCGGTTCTAGGCGCTTCAGTCCGGAACCGCCCGACTACTACGGTCGCAGTTTCGAATCCTGCCTCGGGTATGGATGTGTGTGATGTCCTTAGGTTAGTTAGGTTTAAGTAGTTCTAAGTTGTAGGGGACTGATGACCTCAGATGTTAAGTCCCGTAGTGCTCAGAGCCATTTGAACCATTTGACGCTCGTTTATAAATTGACTCTTGGATTGTTTTGCATCGTAATATCTGTTCGGAGGAACAAGTGCCAGAAATTTAACAGTCAACGTTCTGCGTCAACCACAAATGAATCAACGCAGTTTCTCGAAGCTGCGGTAATTGTATGTCATGATTACTAACGAAATTGTCTGTTACTGTTACAAACAACAGTTGTATGATATTAAATTGCTCTGTTTGTTCGCGACAACAGTAAGACTTCAGACAATGGTATCCAGCTTAAAGACGTGATACTTTACTTTGAGAAATTTTTCAGTATACATCTGCACCATATCATTGTGAATAAAATAAGTGTGTACTGGAATATCGGAACATTAATGCACTTAACTGAACACTTCTTAGTACGTAGTCCTAAATGAGTCTGTTTGCTGATATATTTTATGTTTTATATTAATTCATAATAGTGAGTGTCTACACATGGCTGGCTCTGAGCACTATGGGACTTAACATCTATGGTCATCAGTCCCGTCTACACATCTGTTTTTATTATTTGACCTACAAATACCCACAGGATAGTCTGCCTATGTACATTCACGCCGCCTGTGGAATTCGTAGCTTTTTTTCTTTCTTTATACTTCATGTCAGAGCAAGTAACCGCTACTTCAGAACCCTAAGCTATGTGTGAGAAATCTGCTCCATTATTGTTAATGTGAGTTGTCAACTTATTCATCAGTTAAGATAGTCTGATATTCACGAAGGAAAGTAAACATTTTTATATTCCATTTGTTTCCATTTTTTATACATGCAGCCATATTTATTGATGTCAAATTTATATTATATACAGGGTGTTTCAAAAATGGCCGGTATATTTGAAACGGCAATAAAAACTAAACGAGCAGCGATAGAATTACACCGTTTGTTGCAATATGCTTGGGACAACAGTACATTTTCAGGCGGACAAACTTTCGAAATTACAGTAGTTATAATTTTCAACAACAGATGGCGCTGCAAGTGATGTGAACGATATAGAAGACAACGCAGTCTGTGGGTGCGCCATTCTGTACGTCGTCTTTCTGCTGTAAGCGTGTGCTGTTCACAACGTGCAAGTGTGCTGTAGACAACATGGTTTATTCCTTAGAACAGAGGATTTTTCTGATGTTGGAATTCCACCGCCTAGAACACAGTGTTGTTGCAACAAGACGAAGTTTTCAACGGAGGTTTAATGTAACCAAAGGACCGAAAAGCGATACAATAAAGGATCTGTTTGAAAAATTTCAACGGACTGGGAACGTGACGGATGAACGTGCTGGAAAGGTAGGGCGACCGCGAACGGCAACCACAGAGGGCAACGTGCAGCTAGTGCAGCAGGTGATCCAACAGCGGCCTCGGGTTTCCGTTCGCCGTGTTGCAGCTGCGGTCCAAATGACGCCAACGTCCACGTATCGTCTCATGCGCCAGAGTTTACACCTCTATCCATACAAAATTCAAACGCGGCAACCCCTCAGCGCCGCTACCATTGCTGCACGAGAGACATTCGCTAACGATATAGTGCACAGGATTGATGACGGCGATATGCATGTGGGCAGCATTTGGTTTACTGACGAAGCTTATTTTTACCTGGACGGCTTCGTCAATAAACAGAACTGGCGCATATGGGGAACCGAAAAGCCCCATGTTGCAGTCCCATCGTCCCTGCATCCTCAAAAAGTACTGGTCTGGGCCGCCATTTCTTCCAAAGGAATCATTGGCCCATTTTTCAGATCCGAAACGATTACTGCATCACGCTATCTGGACATTCTTCGTGAATTTGTGGCGGTACAAACTTCCTTAGACGACACTGCGAACACCTCGTGGTTTATGCAAGATGGTGCCCGGCCACATCGCACAGCCGACGTCTTTAATTTCCTGAATGAATATTTCGATGATCGTGTGATTGCTTTGGGCTATCCGAAACATACAGGAGGCGGCGTGGATTGGCCTCCCTATTCGCCAGATATGAACCACTGTGACTTGAAAGACCAGGTGTACCGCCAGAATCCAGAAACAATTGAACAGCTGAAGCAGTACATCTCATCTGCATGTGAAGCCATTCCGCCAGACACGTTGTCAAAGGTTTCGGGTAATTTCATTCAGAGACTACGCCATATTATTGCTACGCGTGGTGGATACGTGGAAAATATCGTACTATAGGGTTTCCCAGACCGCAGCGCCATCTGTTGTTGAAAATTGTAACTACTGTAATTTCGAAAGTTCGACTGCCTGAAAATGTACTGTTGTTCCAAGCATATTGCAACAAACGGTGTATTTCTATCGCTGCTCGTTTAGTTTTTATTGCCGTTTCAAATATACCGGTCATTTTTGAAACACCCTGTATGTATTAATGTCGAATGGCTCCGTCTTCAGACGCATGACAACGGTAACGCGCAGTGGAATGATTTTTTTTCTATTAGGAAGGGGAGTGATGCAACAGCAACGCAGGATAACACTGAAAAGACGCTAGAAAAATGGCAGAGCTTCAAGTGCTAAGGTAGTGTAATTGACGAAAGTGAGCGCAGAGAGATAAGTGAAAGAGGTAATAAAGTGGAAATATTTTGCCGGTCGGAGTGGCCAAGCGTTTCTAGGAGCTACATTCTGGAACCGCGCGACCGGTACGGTCGCAGGTTCGAATCCTGCCCTGGGCATGGATGTTTGTGATGCCCTTAGGTTACTTAGGTTTAAGTACTTCTAAGTTCTATGGGATTGATGACCTCAGCAGTTAAGTCCCATAGTGCTCAGAGCAATTTGAATCATTTTGGAAACATTTTTAGCTCTAGATTTGGCAAACAAGTGTCCCAAAAATGCTAAAATCTCATTTACATGAATTACTATGCAACTGTTTTATGGTGCAAAAATGCGGACTTGAGAAAAGGATATAAAAGCAGACTATAGGCCAGGGAAATGAAACTGATAACAATAGGCATGGAGCAACACGATTAAATGGATGGAAAAAAGAGAAAGGACGTACCTATCACAAAACGATATTTTACAAGGCAAAATAGGAAGCTTAAGATAGGAATGCCGTAATCACATGGAAGAACTGAAGGAGGGAGGGCACTAAAGAAGATTTCAAGGAAAAGACTAATGGGGTTGTGCAGGACAGATGGATGAAAGAATTAAAGGTGAGTGTAGAAGGGTAGCGAAACAACTCAGATGTGTTGCAGACCGACAGATTATAGGAAATCTTTATGTTTCTAGCAGATATGGACAAAGGCTGGCTTTTACATGAAGAATTTGTTCTGAAAAATATAATCTTCTTGTTAGAGAAGTTTTATTTGCTCAGACCGCAGTAATTACATATATGAACTACTAGTTTCTGTTTATTTTAATTGCGATCTTCAGATCTGAAAGAAATTTTTGCAACATACTTTCTGCAGCAGTTTTTTGCAGTCTAATATTCTAAAATTATTACTAAGAGGTTTCTTTTCCAAAATGTGTGCATTACATACGACTTACAAAGATCAAACATTTTGCCACTCTATGTAGTGCCCTGCATCTAGTCGTGAACATATATTAGCTCAACTGTAACGTAGATAGAAACGATTATGGAAAATACAACGTCGAGGTTATAAGAAAAGTATCAGGATAGCACTGACCTCACTGGATCAGACGAACTAGTGTACCGTAATACGTCAACTAATAAAAACAAAATCGTGGTAACCACTCACAAAAACTACTGATAAAATACAGTCAAACGGACTGTAGTGTATGATGGGGTAACATCAAATGACAGCAATCTCCTGTATGATAGCTTAGGAATATAATACATACATATTTTCCATGTTTCTATAATGCGTACAGTGATGACAATGATCCGTAATGTATACATGTCCCAAAAAACACCAACGGCAAGCGTGCTGTGCGGCATGGCATACTGCTCGGTTTTCAAGAAGGAAACCATATCCGGAAATTCACGGCTTGGTTGCTGCAGAGCATCGAAGTCTGAGATGGATGGACGTTCTACATTACGTCAATAAACCCGAGCAG
This sequence comes from Schistocerca serialis cubense, assembly GCF_023864345.2. Taxonomy (NCBI): domain Eukaryota; kingdom Metazoa; phylum Arthropoda; class Insecta; order Orthoptera; family Acrididae; genus Schistocerca; species Schistocerca serialis. Next base: position 18,394,469 of record NC_064646.1, read on the forward strand.
CACATGGCACTGTCTGCATTAGAAATGGGCTTCGAGCTGCATATCTCCTATATCAATGTAGACCCTACATCAGCGGTGCTGAACCTCCTGCACATGCACAAGAGTTCGGTTTGCTTTGAAGAATTTCAGTCGTTCCGTGGGCTCGAGCAATGAAGTTCTCCACTGTCTACAGGTGCGCCATACACTATACTCTTCATACTGCACCACATAAAATAGTCGACAGGTGTCAAATCTGGCGATCATGTTGACCATGGAACTCGTCCATTCTTAACAATCCAAGGACTGGGATATGCATAGCTGAGGTGATTCCGCTCATCGACATCAAGGTGTGCTTGAGCTCCATCGTATTGCACGCACACGTCCATCCAAAAATTTAGTAGCACTAAATCCAATAGGGTAGACAAAACATCTCTAATAAATGTGAGATAGATCGGTCCTGATAGTCTGTTTGTCAGCAGATATGGTTCAGTGACAGGGCCACCAATTATTCCGGCCAGATGCTAATAGCGACTCTGTGTTGGTGATTTTGCACCACCGGGAGAAGTTGATTTTCGTCCTCCCACATATACATGTTGTGAAGATTTAATATGCAGTCTCTAGTCAACGGGCATTCATTTGGGAATGGTACCAAGTTGACAACTGTGGCTGTAGTATGCATTGTTGTAAATACCATTTCGCAAACAGTACCCGTCGTGGGTAGTCCTCCCTTAACGTTGGACTTTCTGCAGATTGGAACGGATGGAGTCCGTGTTCATAGACAACATGCCACACGGCACCCTTAGCCGTGTGCTGCGGCTCTTCCACCAGCTGAATACTGAACACTATCACACGTCTTCCAACTAGTTTTCGAGCCAAGTATGGACAACCCACAATACGTTTCGGGGCCTATCTGAGGACAAACAGTAGACTGGGAATAGTATTCGCAAGTACTAAACACAAAGTGCTTGTACTTTGTTGCATAATGGACACGTCAACGCAGAAATACCTACGTGCAACTTTCCCTCCTCTCTGAGACGTCTCTCGATGGCCGTGAGAGTGGAATGATGTACGGTAAGTCTGTTCAAAGCGTTCCGAATCCAATCTTTCAGCAGGTCTCCCCTTGCATTACGCTTTGCCTTATGTGAGCACCCTACCGATTGCTTCCGCAGCTATGTTCTGCTTCATTTTCCACTACTGTTAACAAGGTTATTGCATTAGCAGACCACACAAGGTCCGAATTTGGATGCCCACAAGGGCAGCTTGGAAATTTGTGGTAATTTCCTATGGGACCAAACTGCTGAGGTCATCGGTCCCTAGATTTACACACTACTTAATCTATCTTAAACTAACTTATGCTAAGGACAACACACACACCAATGGCAGAGGGATGACTCGAACCTCCGACGGGTCTAGCCGCGCGAACCTTGAGGCAGCGTAGAAGAACATAGCTCGCGCGAAGGAATGTTATTAGGCTCAGGTCGTCCATGCACAGTACTCAAATAGCCAAAGGGTTGCATACCTTCCGTATTCAGACGCAAAAACTAATCGAAAAGAAAAAGTCATAACCGTTCTTTTCAGACTTCGACGCTCTCCAGCGCCCATGCCTTGTGAAATGGGTTACTTCTTGAAAACCGATCAGTTTGACCTCCCGCACAACATACGGAGCGTTGTCGGTATTTTTTTGGACGTGTATAAACTTCAGATCATTGTACGTATTATACGAACATGGAAAATATGTATTATGTCCCTAAGCTATCACATAGGAGACTGCTGTCATCTGGGGCACTTCGTAATACGATACAATCCGTTTGACCGTTCCTTGGCAGTGTGTCCTCCGCTCCCACCGCAGACAAGCAAATAATACCTTATGTACTAAATGTATTTAATCAGTAGATTTTGTGAGTGGTTACCACAGTTATGTTTCTTATTACTTGATGTCCGAGGCTACACTGGCGAGTCTGAGCAATGTGTACATCTGTCACTGTTCTTATAACCTCGACGTTGGATTTTCCATAGTTACTTTTATCTACATTACAGTTGAGCTCCTATATGTTCGGGAGTAGATGACAGTGCACTATGTACAGTGGGACAATGTTTGATGTTTGTGAATGGTAAGTAACGAACATATTTTGAAAAAAAATCTTCATAATAAATTTAAAATATTATACTCTAAAAAACTCCTTTTTAAAAGCTTGTTGCAAAAATTTCTTTCACGCCTGAAGATAGCAATAAAATTAGCCGAAACTAGTAGTACGTATATGTAATTACTGCGATATGAGCAAATAAATCTTCTCTAAAAAGAAGATTTGGAAAAAATGTTTCATAACTTAAGATAGCATTTCAAATTTGCTGAAACTGGTAGTCCATGTATGTAATTACTGCGATACTGGTAAATAAAACTTCCCTAACATGAAGATAGTGTTTTTGGTAATAAGAGATCGCTCACCTGCTGGTCACTGTCAGCTGTCATCAGAATACATTGATTTATTTTGCGTGAAGGAGCTAATATCCTCCTAAGATTAGGTTTTAATTTTCAGAAGGCTTACTTAAGTAGTTAGGAAGACAATTTCTCATGAGGAAAAGTTTATTGAAGGTTAAAAGCTTGAACCGATGAGATCGTTTTTAAAGCAGGCGTAAGGTTGGGATGAATTGGTGGAAGGAGACCCCAAAGAAATGAAGTAGTCGAGATCGGCAACGCACGCCTCTGGCGAGCCGCTCGACAAGGAGAGACTTGATTCGAATAATTGTGGGTGGATGAAGTAAATTTTATGTTTAGTATTCGCTGGCCGTGGGAGGGGAGGTACTGGTATAAAGTTGCTTATCATCAGTCTATGCGTCAATGTCATGGGCTTCATTCAAACCTCACCGCAATGAATTAAGGAGAGACAACATGTGACAACGTTAATGGTGATCCATCCCTCGAGGTATCGAGTTCGGCTGTGGTGCTTTTCGAGATTGGTAGTCTGTGTGCCGGCAGTGAATTTCACCCTCTCCTTTACTTCACCCATGAAAACGTAAACACAACACCACACGACGCTGTACAAGCATCACAGTCATGCAAACGACACACATACACGTCTGAAACTTTGTAATGGTCCGAGGAACGTAATGGAAACCCATCTCCACGCCTAGGATAGTGCTGCGGGTAATGCAGTGATCCCTTATCTGCTCCCATGCTAGTTTCTTGAAGGCAAATGACTCTGAGTTCTATGCGATGTAACATCCACGTGATAAATGGTTCAAATGGCTCTGAGCACTATGGGACTTAACTTCTAAGGTCATCAGTCCCCTAGAACTTAGAACTACTTAAACCTAACAAACGGAAGTATATCACACACATCCATGCCCGAGGCAGGATTCGAACCTGCGACCGTAGCGGCCGCGCGGTTCCAGACTGTAGCGCCTTTAACCGCTTGGCCACCACGGCCGGCACGTGATAAATTTTTGGCTACAGTGCGACGACAGGAAATTATGCCTCTAACAGTTATAAACATTATCAGTTCGACGTATGAAAAAACAGTGAAAACTTATAAATATTAATTATTTATATAATATTTTATGATGTAATTGGACATGTTGATGTGTATCATACAAAGACAATAATAATTGCAAATTCCTTTTATGATCTGCGATTGTCTTCCTTTGTTTTTACCTTTTGTTGGTTAGCTTTTGTGAGTTGCGGACGCATATCAAACTGAGAAATTGTAATTATTTGTTAATTATTACTTGAAAATAGAGTTCATTATTATTATAAATATGAGTGATTAATTATTTGTAACTCTAATTCCTATCTCAGTAAGCATTATCTGTGTTACGTGGCAAACGAGCGCAGCCATTGATGATAGCGATTTGTATCGCGTGTTTGTCTGTGTTTTCCTTAGAAACAAATCAAATGTTTGCTTGATGAAGTCTAAATAGTGCACAATACGAAAGTAGATTTTATAGCGTTTAATAATCATTTTAAATATTTACTTATTTGCTCTAACAATAGAAATTCTCAATCAATTGTCTGCCGCCATCTTAACAATTATCTTAGCGGCAAATTCAAATTTAAATTACGCAACCCTGCAGAATAAATGCCGAAGGTGATACAAATGTGTAAAAATAAATGTGCACCGGTGGTCCCGCACTCGTTTTAATGAAAATAATTCGAATCAGATTGGTTCTTAAAAAACAGTGCTGATAGCACGAACGTTATAACAAACTTTTCTAGCTGATCTATGGAGCCGAAATTATTTACGCACGAGTTGCGACGAATATTGTTTCAGGTAACATACGTCAGTGTTGTGCGCGGCTGATATTTGCTGGTTTTAATGATCATTTTGCTGAAGATAACTGCTTCCATCAATAGTTGCATAGAATCTGTTGTATGAACTGTGATTTAGTGACACTTACACAACTTATAGACAACACTTTAACACGACGTTAACTTGGAGTTCTTTAGCAACTTGATCAAATCTTAAGCCGGGAGAAAAATTATTTAGTAATTACTCAATGTAATAAAATAAGATTATCATTTCCATTTACAAATTAGTTAAATACCAAACCACTGAATAACACAGCGAACGCCACAGCGACTTAACTTCTGAGATCATCAGTCGCCTAGAACTTAGAACTACTTAAACGTAACTAACTTAAGGCTCGAGGCAGGATTCGAACCTGCTACCGTAGCGGTCGCTCGGCTCCAGACTGTAGGGCCTAGAACCGCACGGCCGGCCACTCCGGCCGGCTCTTGAATGCAAGACATTGTTAACTTTATAGTAGGATACTATGACTTCCATTTACTGTTCTATGGACAGTCATGCATAAATAACAAGTTGCGACGGGGGTCTTGTATCGACATTCGGAACGGTTTGGGAGGGATACTGGACTGCCGTTTGTCTTGTTTTTTCTTTTGCGATGACAGCGACCGCGAGTCTTCAGCTCTGACTGCACGCCAAGGTCCGACGCCGCTCCGCGACAACTGGATCGCCGCTCGGCCTTGAAACGGTCCGCGCTTCTTCTGCCTCCGTGGGCGGCGCCGCCCCACGCTCCTTTTGGGTCCGACGCCAGCGTCCAGAAGATTCTGGGCGGCGCGCTCGCCCCGTGCTGCCTTCTGGTGAGTCTTCCTGTATCACGACGCTATAGAGAACGAAGCTGGACAAGACGACGCTGATGTTTATCAGTTTCTTACACGTTACCAAAACGCCTCGCAATATGCAGTCCTTACTCGAGTAGTAATTTTCTTCGTTTAGTCCTGAAACTTGAGGACACAAACATAAAAATATTGTAACATCCACGAGATAAATTTTAGCTACAGTGCGACGAGAGGAAATCATACCTCTAACAGTTATACACATTATCTAACCGACATATGAAAAAACAGTGAAATAAAACGATGATAAATATTAATTATTTACATAAAATTTTATGATGTAATTGGACATATCGATGTGTATCATACAAAGACAACGATACTTGTAAATTCCTCTTATGATCTGCGTTTGTCTTCCTTTGTTTTTACCTTTTGTTAGTTGGCTTTTGTAGGACGCAAGACGTATATCAAACTGAAGTCTGTTAAGAAACTGTAACTATTTGTTAATTTTTACTTGAGGATAGAGTTCATTATTATTATAAATCTGAGTGAATAATTATTTGTAATTTTAATTCCTCTCTCAATAAATATTATCTGTGTGTAGAGCACTTGCCCGCGAGAGGCAAAGGTCCCGAGTTCGAGTCTCGGCCGGGCACACAGTTTTAATCTGCCAGAAAGTTTCATATCAGCGCACACTCCACTGCAGAGTGGAAATCTCATTCTGGAATTATCTGTGTTAATTATTTCTTTCCGCTGCAAGGAGCGCAGCCATTGATGATAGCGATCTGTATCGCGTTTTTATCTGTGTTTCTTACGAAAGTAACAAGGGTTTGCTTGATGGAAATTAGTCCAAATAGTGCACAATATGAAAGCAAAATTTAATAAGCAATTCAAATACTTATCCTGTTAAAAGGAAAATTGCTCTAAAATATAAAGTCTGTATCAATTTTCTGCCGCCATCTTAACAATTATCTCAGCGGCAAATTCAAATTACGCAATTCTGCAGACATAAATGCCGAAGGTAATAAAATGTGTAAAAATAAATGTGCGCCGGTGGTCCCGAATTTATTTTAATGAAAATAATTGGAATCAGATTGGTTCTTTAAAAAACAGTGCTCATAGCACGATCCATATAGCAAACTTTTCTTGCTGATGTATGGAGCCGAAATTAATTACACATAAGTATTATTGTTTCCAAAGCTATCTGACAGCTATTGATCGTATTTTACGTTAATGTAGCAATAATAATCGCTTTGTTGTATGTTCAGGTATTTCTTTTAGTAGTGGTCAGAAATAAATATTTATCTGTGGTTGACATTTAGTGACAGCAGCTGTGACTAATGATCAGCAGTTTTATTATTACTGTAGCTGTCTGTTTGGTTATTGATTGTATTCTTTCGTTGTTATTTTAGTAGTTATCAGTTGTGTGTTATGTTCTAACATTTCATTAATAATGGTCAGAAACAAACTTAATTTACAGTTGAAATTTTGTGAGAGTTACTACATTAGACTATCAGCGATATTGTATTGTTCCATCTGCTGGCTGACAATTCTATCAGTGATGTTTTCGGATTATATTGAATGGATATTTGTGGGGTTGTGCAGTGTGAGTTGGTTGTATTATGATTAATCCAGGATCTTGATGGATAACATCAATAAAAATAATGGTTCAAATGGATCTGAGCACTATGGGACTTAACATCTTAGGTCATTAGTCCCCTAGAACTTAGAACTACTTAAACCTAAGGACATCACACAACACCCAGCCATCACGAGGCAGAGAAAATCCCTGACCCCGCCGGGAATCGAACCCGGGAACCCGGGCGTGGGAAGCGAGAACGCTACCGCACGACCACGAGATGCGGGCTAACATAAATAAAGATTTTTACAAAAATTTTATTTTTTAGGTCAGCTTGTTGGTTGAGAATTAAATATGGATAATGTGTTGCGCGTAAATACATGTCAGTTTCATCCAATATATTAACTGTGGGTCCATTTGGTGTTATATGTAAAATACCGACACCATTTTTGAATCGGTTTGTTGCGTGTGGTTCATTTTTAATGTGATGAAGAAAGGTGGGTGGGATGTTGTGACTTAGCTTAACATGTTCTCGGCCTTTATAGAAAGTGAACATTAATAAAACAGACAAACAGCAGGGACCGATGTCTGACTGGAAACGGAGGAAAAAAAAGATTCTATGAACACATGTCGAGAAACGCATCCTCGCCACAGGAGATGGCGCTGACCAATGAAAGTTTCTCTTACAAGGTTCCGTGTATTCCTTGTGTGCTGCAGGACGTGTTATTGACGGAAAGTCCTATAAGCAACAGAATGGTCCGGTGTTCATGTCGAGAACAAACCGAGATGATGTTTGTGTACGGCCAAGCAGAACCGAACTGTAAAAGGCAGCACGGCTATAATCATGACACCAATCACATTACACAGTATTTCAAACCATTTTTGGGCGTTTATTTAATCATGGGTCCCATAAGACAGACAAACGAGGAGGGACGAAGCGGACTGTGTGTACATCAGAATATTGGGACGAACCCTAGCACAAGCTCCAGCCAAATGTCCTAAGAACATGGTGTAAACCAAAATATGATTGTGTGTATCCTTCATGATAACCGTCACTATCCCTAACACCTGGGACGAGAGAAAGGATTGTCAGCAGCAGATATCCCCCTATGAGATGGATTTTGTCGATGGTTTTTGTACCAGATCATCTCAATTATGGGATTTCTGTCATCAGTCCTCTTCACCAACAAATCAATCTTTACCAGACCTGGCATCATCAGTCCGTATAATCATCGTCTGTGGGCTGTACACAATCTTAGGGGAATGGTTGAGGCCGCTCATCAGCATCGGTTCAGCATCAATGTGTGGGCAGGGTTCTTGGCGACCACGTAGCAGCATCTGCTGTTATTCCACAACGCTTCGACGGAGGAATGTACCTGGACTTCCTGCAGAATGCTCTTCCTGGCATGCTTGAGAATGTGCCTTTGGCCATACGACAGTTTATGTGGTTTGTGCATGACGAAGCACCTCTCAACTTTCGCATTACTGTTCGCCGACACCTCAACGACATCTGCCCTGGACGTCGGGTAGGATACGGAGCTCCTGTTGCATGGCCTGATAGATCACCGGACCTGAAATCCCCTGGACTTTTTACCTCTAGGGACGTCTGAAAAGCGTTGTGAATGCTGAACCAGTTCCTGATGTGCAGACACTTCACCGGCGTGTTCGCGATGCCTATGGCGCTATTCAGAGAGAGGCCGGAACGTATGAAAGAGTGTGGCAAGCCATGATACGACGCATAAATTCGTGCATTGGATCCCATGGAGTTCACTTTGAAAATTTGTTATGACCTGGATACGATACAGCTCTGTACTGTGTTCTGGGACTATTTGTTGTCGATGCACGCACACCTTCCATTTCCGGACACATGTTCATATGACCTATGTTCCTCCATTTACAGTTAGGAATCCATCCCAGCAGTTTCAGCTTTTATTAATGTTCACTCTGCGTGTACTTCGATTTGAGTATATTGGTAGTTTCGATGTGCATGACTGTATTTTATTTTTATTTATGTCGTGTATGGAAAGCGATGTTTTTAAGCAGTGCGTTGATTGATATACTTCCCAGGTATGTTGTAGATATATATGTGATTTTTTGTTTCATTGATGTTTCTCTCGTGATTTTTATTACTTTACGTATATTAGGTCGTAAGGGTTTTGTATATTTGTTGTAAAACTCTATGACTATTTGTGGATTGTATCGCTGATCGCTGATTCGATCCCTGCGAAACCCTACATTTCAGCAGGATAATGGACGACCGCATGTTGCAGGTCCTGTACGGGCCTTTCTGGATACAGAATATGTTCGACTGCTGCCCTGGCCAGCGCATTCTCCAGATCTCTCACCAATTGAAAACGTCTGGTCAATGGTGGCCGACCAACTGGCTCGTCACAATACACCAGTCACTATTCTTGATGAACTGTGGTATCGTGTTGAAGCTGCGTGGGCAGCTGTACCTGTACACGGCATCCAAGCTCTGTTTGACTCAAAGGCGAGGCGTATGAAGGCCGTTATTACGGCCACAGGCGGTTGTGCTGGGTACTGATTTTTCAGGATCTATGCACCCAAATTGCGTGAAAATGTAATCACATGTCAGTTCTAGTATAATATATCTGTCCAATGAATGCCCGTTTATTATCTTCATTTCTTCTTGGTGTAGCAACTTTAATGGCCGGTAGTGAATTTAGCTCTGTCCACACTCTTCTCGGAAGATTAAACTCTGGCGGTTTTTGGGATTTGCACTGAATCTTCACGGTATGGGTCAATAAAGCTAACGTCCACTTTACGCCAACATTCTGATAGGTCGGAGTCATCTCGTTGCAGGCCTACGGCGGCAACAATTTGAGAGTTTTTTGACCGAATCTGTTGACGTTTTTCGTATAATAGAAGAACTGGTTGGAGACAATGGCTCTCTGATCCTGACAACGCAACCGGTTTACAAAGCATCATCTGCGAGCGAGTGGTTTGTGGACAGTAACATTCCTGAAATAGACTCTCCTGCCCAGAGTCCCGGCCTTAACACAATGGAAAACCTTTGGGATAAGTTAGAACGTCGACATCACTCCAGATCCCAACGTCCAACATCATCACCACCTTCTCTCGTGTAGAATACTGAGGGAGACTTGTCTGCCATTTCTCACTGAAGTTGTCTTCAGCAAAATTGTAGCCGTTATAAAGCCGAAGGGTGGGCACACCCTCAGTACTTTCCACTTTCCCACTTACTGCGATTTACTCTGGCATTTTCTGTGGTAAGTATACAGGTTTCGTAACACTGATTCTTTCACAGATAATAGCAGTCATCAGGTAACCTTAAGACTAAATTTGTTTCTCGGTGCGGTTTAATAAATTTTTTAAACCTTGCTTTCATTTCCTCCATTGCCCCCTTAGATGCCGTGATTGAACTCTGGAAAGATGGTATTCTGTCTGCACGATTTTTTTTTTTTTAAGTAAAGACGCCTAGGTCGACGTTCCAGTCTTCTTGTTTCACCTTGGTCCTTTTCCGCATTCTACATCTACATCTACATTGATACTCCGCAAGCCACCCAACGGTGTGTGGCGGAAGGCACTTTACGTGCCACCGTCATTACTTCCCTTTCCTGTTCCAGTCGCGTATGGTTCGCGGGAAGAACGACTGTCTGAAAGCCTCCGTGCGCGCCCTAATCTCTCTAATTTTACATTCGTGATCTCCTCGGGAGGTATAAGTAGGGGGAAGCAATATATTCGATACCTCATCCAGAAACGCACCCTCTCGAAACCTGGCGAGCAAGCTACACCGCGATGCAGAGCGCCTCTCTTGCAGAGTCTGCCACTTGAGTTTATTAAACATCTCCGTAACGCTATCACGGTTACCAAATAACCCTGTGACGAAACGCGCCGCTCTTCTTTGGATCTTCTCTATCTCCTCCGTCAGACCGATCTGGTACGGATCCCACACTGATGAGCGATACTCAAGTATAGGTCGAACGAGTGTTTTGTAAGCCACCTCCTTTGTTGATGGACTACATTTTCTAAGCACTCTCCCAATGAATCTCAACCTGGTACCCGCCTTACCAACAATTAATTTTATATGATCATTCCACTTCAAATCGTTCCGCACGCATACTCCCAGATATTTTACAGAAGTAACTGCTACCAATGTTTGTTCTGCTATCATATAATCATACAATAAAGGATCCTTCTTTCTATGTATTCGCAATACATTACATTTGTCTATGTTAAGGGTCAGTTGCCACTCCCTGCACCAAGTGCCTATCCGCTGCAGATCTTCCTGCATTTCGCTACAATTTTCTAATGCTGCAACTTCTCTGTATACTACAGCATCATCCGCGAAAAGCCGCATGGAATTTCCGACACTATCTACTAAGTCATTTATATATATTGTGAAAAGCAATGGTCCCATAACACTCCCCTGTGGCACGCCAGAGGTTACTTTTACGTCTGTAGACGTCTCTCCATTGATAACAACATGCTGTGTTCTGTTTGCTAAAAACTCTTCAATCCAGCCACACAGCTGGTCTGATATTCCGTAGGCTCTTACTTTGTTTACCAGGCGACAGTGCGGAACTGTATCGAACGCCTTCTGGAAGTCAAGAAAAATATCATCTACCTGGGAGCCTGTATCTAATATTTTCTGGGTCTCATGAACAAATAAAGCGAGTTGGGTCTCACACGATCGCTGTTTCCGGAATCCATGTTTATTCCTACATAGTAGATTCTGGGTTTCCAGAAATGACATGATACGCGAGCAAAAAACATGTTCTAAAATTCTACAAGAGATCGACGTAAGAGATATAGGTCTATAGTTTTGCGCATCTGCTCTACGACCCTTCTTAAAGACTGGGACTATCTGTGCTCTTTTCCAATCATTTGGAACCCTCCGTTCCTCTAGAGACTTGCGGTACACGGCTGTTAGAAGGGGGGCAAGTTCTTTCGCGTACTCTGTGTAGAATCGAATTGGTATCCCGTCAGGTCCAGTGGACTTTCCTCTATTGAGTGATTCCAGTTGCTTTTCTATTCCTTGGACACTTATTTCGATGTCAGCCATTTTTTCGTTTGTGGGAGGATTTAGAGAAGGAACTGCAGTGCGGTCTTCCTCTGAGACACAGCTTCGGAAAAAGGTGTTTAGTATTTCAGCTTTACGCGTGTCATCCTCTGTTTCAATGCCATCATCATCCCGTAGTGTCTGGATATGCTGTTTCGAGCCACTTACTGATTTAACGTAAGACCAGAACTTCCTAGGATTTTCTGTCAAGTCGGTACATAGAATTTCACTTTCGAATTCAGTGAACGCTTCACGCATAGCCCTCCTTACGCTAACTTTGACATCGTTTAGCTTCTGTTTGTCTGAGAGGTTTTGGCTGCGTTTAAACTTGGAGTGGAGCTCTCTTTGCTTTCGCAGTAGTTTCCTAGCTTTGTTGTTGTACCACGGTGGGTTTTTCCCGTCCCTCACAGTTTTACTCGGCACGTACCTGTCTAAAACGCATTTTACGATTGCCTTGAACTTTTTCCATAAACACTCAACATTGTCAGTGTCGGAACAGAAATTTTCGTTTTGATCTGTTAGGTAGTCTGAAATCTGCCTTCTATTACTCTTGTGTAGTACTCACCTTCTATACTGCGTGTACCTGTTTATTTATAGAAAGCACAGACATTCCAATGTAACTTTAGGTAACTTTCTTATTATAATACCTGTTATCTACAGAAGTATGCCTGAAATGGCGCAGGTTACTTATTACCAGTTTTAGCTAGCGGGATTCCTTCCCAGTTCATCTTATGTGTGAAACACATGTTTGTTCGTGAAATGGTCAGTGCAATACCGTCTTTTTAGTCGATTTACTTCTAACACGGTCTTCTGTAAAGGACAACAAAGAGCTGTCTTCTTCAACGGCATGAATTGTTTCTGCGTGATTAGTAATGGTAATCTGTCCGTTTCTTCCGGAAAACGCAGACTACTTGCAAAGAAATTGAAGTCCTTCCTATGGAACAGATCTTTTCGCTTCCTGGCGCATCTCACACTTCATTTTATTCCCCACAGCGTAATGATAACATTTTAACTTTTTAGATACGCTATAGACTTTACCCAGCGTAGACGTGTGTACGACCCTACTTGTTTCCAAGATTTAGGAAACTGATAGACAGTATTAATTAAGAGGGTCAGATTGTCAGTCAGAGAATTATTAGTACGTCACACTGTCAGATCTAGTGGCTACGAGCCTCCTCTTAGATCATCACTTTCTATCCTTTCAGTATTCTGGATAGGCAGTCACACTTTCCTCTGCTTCTGTCTTCTGTGTTCAGTTGGTTAACTGATACCGAAGGTCCAGTCTTACAAACAGGTATCTTTCCTCCATACACTCAACCTGAGAAGTCGTTTGAGACTTTCGTATCTTCTTGACAGAGGTTTCTCGCTTAACACTACCCGGATAACACGTGCAGGGTAACAGAGAGTTAATACCTGTGAACGTCAGCAAGAATGGTCCCTGATCTCATTGCTCGGGATCAATGTTATAGGGAAGCTGAAGCATCACTAACACCAGACCTGAAGACGATGGATGGATACTTCAAACATAACTCTATCCGATTGAGTCCACAAAGACCGTCGTATCAGCTTTCCATCTACAGAATGCGCAAGCAAACTATAAACCCAAAACACACATAACCTTTATAATATTTCAACGCTTCAAAATTTCGAGATGTACCCTAAATAGGTATATGACATATGAAATCCATCTCCGGAACGTGGTGTCTAAAATCGAAACTCGGAATAGAGAAGATCATTGCAACAGCCCGAAGTGTCACTGCAACGGTTGGATTATCAGCTTAGCACTTTCATACTGTCACAAAATACCGCCGTTACAACTGGCTAATCAATACTCACAGTAAAGTAACTGACACGCAGTTCAGTCAAGCAATGAGCCTCACCTCAGGATGCATTCGACCCACAAACGAGCACTGGCTACCGGTCGTTGTTATTGTTGTTGTGTTCAGTCCGAAGGCTGGTTTGATGCAGCTCTCCACGCTGCTCTATCCCGTGCAGGCCTCTTCATTTCCGAATTACTACTGCAACCTACGTCCTCGTGAATCTGCTTACTGTGTTCATCTCTGCGTCTCGCTCTACGATTTCCACCCTGACACTTACCTCCATTACTAAATTGGTATCCGTTGATGTCTGGGAATGTGTCCTAGTAATCGATCCCTTCTCTCAGTCAGCCGGTGGCACAAATTCTCTCTCTCCAGAATTCTATTCAGTACCTCCTTATTAGTTACTTGGTCTCCCTTCTAATCTTCAAAATTCTTCTGCAGCACCACAGTTCAAAAGCTTCTGTGCTCTTCTTGTCTAAACTGTTCATCGTCCATGTTTCACTTGCATACACGGTAAGACTCTTTACAAATGCTTCCAGAAAAGACTTCCTAACACTTAAGTTTATATTGGATGTTAAAAAATTTATTTTCTTCATAAACGCTTTTCTGGCCATTGTCAGTCTACATTTTATATCCTCTCTACTAAGATCATCGTCAGTTATTTTGCTGCGCAAATAGCAAAACTCTTCTACTACTTTAAGTGCTTCACCTCCTAATCCAATTGCCTCACCATCACCTGGTTTAATTCGACTACATCCCACTATTCTTGTTCTGCTTTTATTGATGTTCATCTTATATTTTCCTTCCAAGACACTGACCATTCCATTCAACTGTTCTTCCAAGTCCTTTGCTGTGTCTTACTGGATTACAATATCGTCGGCAAACCTCAAACTTTTTATTTCTTCTCCCTCAACTTTAGCTGCTACTCCAAATTCGTCTTTAGTTTCCTTTACTATTTGCTCAATATTCAGATCGAATAACATCGGGTATAGGCAACAACCCTGTGCCACTCCCATCTCAAATATTGCTTCCCTTTCATGCCCCTTGACCTTCATAACTGCTTCTGGTTTCTGTACAAGTTGTAAATAGCCTTTCGCTAACTGTATTTTACCTGTACTACCTTCAGAATTTCAAAGAGAGTATTCCAGCCAACATTGTCAAAATCTTTTTTTCTGGGTCTACGAATGGTATAAACGTAGGTTCGTTTTCCTCAACCTGACATCTTAGATAAGTCGTAGGGTCAGTATTGCCTCGCGTATTCCTTCATTTCACCGGAATGTAATTTAATCTTCTCTGAGGCCGGCTTCTGCCAGTGTTTTCGTTGTTATGTACAGAATTAGTGTTAGTATTTTGCAACAACGATTTATTAAACTGTCTGTTCGGTAATATTCATACCTGTCACCCTCTTCTTTCTTTGGAATTGGTTTTATTATATGCTTCTTGAAGTCTGAGGGTGTTCGGCCAGTCTCATACATCTTCCACATATATAGAAGAGTTTTCTCATTGCTGGCTCTCCCAAGGCTATTAATAGTTTCGACGGAATGTCTCTATTTCCGGAGCCTCGTGTATGCTTAGGTCTTTCAGTGCTCTATCAAATTCTTCTCACATTACCTAATCTCTAATATCTTCATATATGTCCTATTAGAGTTCTATAATGCCGCCTTCAATTTCATCACCCTTGGTATATTTGTTTCACTGTTCAGCTTTCCGTTCTTTGCTTAGGACTTGTTTTCCAACTGAGCTCTTGGTATTCATTCAACTGCTTCTCTTTTCTCCAAATACCTCTAATTTTTCTGTAGGTGGTATCTTCAATTCCCCTAGTGAAATACGTCTCTAAATTCTTACATTTGTCCTCCAGTCATTCATGCTTAGCAATTTTGCACTTCCTCTCAATCTCAGTTTTAGACGTTTGTATTCCCTTTCGGCTCCTTCGTTTGCTCCATTTTTATATATTCTCCTTTCATCCATTAAATTCAGTATATTTGTGTTATCAAAGTTTTCTAATAAGCCTTGTCTTTGTACATATTTGATCCTCTGTAACCCTCACTATCTCATCTCTGAAAGCTACCCATTCGCCTTTCACTGTATTACTTCCCCTGTTCTAGGCACTTGTTGCCTAATGCTCCATCTGAAACTAACAGCAATCTCTGGTTCTTTCGATATTTCCTGGTACAATTTTCTTAATTTCCTACCTTTCGCAATTTCTTCAGTTTTAGTCTACAGTTCATAAATAACAAATTGTGGTCAGAGCTTACATCTTCCCCTGGAAATGTCTTATAATTTAAAATCTGGTGATGAAATCTCTGTCCTAGCATCAATCTGCAACGTTCCGATGCCTTCAAGCCTCTTCCAGGTAGGCAATCATCTTTTATGATACTTAAACTATTAGCGATGATTAAATTATTCCCTGTGCGTAATGTTGGTAATATTCCCCACCTATGATAAAAAGATCCTCGTCGTTGTTGAATGTGTGGACAAGAATGAAAAACAACGCAGAATTACCGAATCGTTCAGGAATTTCGTTATCAGAAATTAAGCGACTGAGGTCTAGAAAACCATAGTGCCGTGCAACAATCAGCCTAAAGGGCAATAACTTCATCATGCAAGAAGCCTGGAACCGTGAATGGCAGGGACAGTCTACCATGAAGAACCTTCAACTAATCAAAACTTCATAGGAGTGACTGGCAGGTTCTCATCTACCCCAACGACGCTCATTCATACTGAATCGAATCAGAGTTGACAAGGGCAGATGTGGAGTACTGCTGGACCAATGGGGATGTAGCCCTCTCTTAAAAGCGACTGCGGCAAAGAGCAACAAACAGTACATCACCTTAGAATGTTCCCTCCATCTATTCAAGGGGACGCTGAAAAACCTTCAGAATTTGTCTCCAGAAGCTTCATACTTGCCTTTAGAGCTATGAATCCATTACGCACTTGTGACTGTGTAGAAACGTATACATACTTGTAATTCTTGTAGATACACTTAAGATAAAAAATAAAATAAAATACATGGCGCATCGCGAAGGAATTCTCCGAATACGACCGAAATTGGTAGATGTGATTTACATGTGCTGACAACTTCAGAGACAATGTATAATTTATACAAGAGAGCGAGCTTCACAAACTGAGCAAGTCACTGGTTCTGCTATGGCCATAATGCAAGCAGTTATTGGGTTTGGCATTGACTGATAGAGCCGTTGGGTGTCCTGTTGAGGGGTATCGTGCCAGATTCTATGCAAAATACGTGTTAGATCGTCGTTATCCAGAGCTGGTTGGAGGGCACTGGCCATCCGAACGTTCTCAGTTGGGGAAAGATCCGATGACCTACCACGCCAAGATAGGGTCTGGCAAGCAAGAATACAAGGATTAGAAATTCTTGTCGTGTGTGGCCATGCATATTTCGCTGAAATGTAATAAGGCCAGCCTGGCTTGCCATGAAGGGCAACAAAACGGGGCGTAGAATATCTTCGACGCACTGGTTTGCTGTAAGGGTGCAGCATATGACAACTGGTGGGGTCCTGCTATGAAATGAGATGGCGGGCCAGACCATCACTCCTGGTTGTCGGGCGACGGTCTGGTTGGCATCCCACCACCGTCAGAGACCACTCTAGGGACTTCTTCCCTGGTCACTGGGGATCAGTTCGAAGCAGGCCTCACCGTGGACATTCTAGGCCGTAGACGTCTCTGAAGACGCCCTAGGCGGCAGGGGATACCAACTTGGCTGTCGCCCGCTTTTCGGCCCCAATAACCAGGAGTGCCATTTATTTCATAGCAGGACTCCTTCAGTTGCTATCTGCTGCACTCTTACAGTACAACGGTATGTCGACGATATTCTGCGGCCCGTTTTGTTGCCCTTCGTGTCTGGCCATCATGGGCTTACATTTCAGCAAGATAATGCACCCACCCACATGGCGAGTGTTTCTACTGCTTGTCCATGATTGCTAATCTCTGTACTGGCCAGCGAGGTCGACGGTTCTCTCCCGAGCTGAGAACGTTTGGAACGTGATGGGCAGGGCCCTTCAACCAGTTTGGGCTTTTGACGATCTAATGCGCCAATTGGACAGAACTTGGCACGATATCCTTAGGACGCAATCCAACAAATCTATCAATCAGTGCCAAGTCAAGTAATTGGTTACATAAGGGTCAGAGGTGGACCAACGTGTTACTGGTTCAAATGGCTCTGAGCACTATGGGACTCAACTGCTGTGGTCATAAGTCCCCTAGAACTTAGAACTACTTAAACCTAACTAACCTAAGGACAGCACACAACACCCAGCCATCACGAGGCAGAGAAAATCCCTGACCCCGCCGGGAATCGAACCCGGGAACCCGGGCGTGGGAAGCGAGAACGCTACCGCAC
This sequence comes from Schistocerca serialis cubense, assembly GCF_023864345.2. Classification (NCBI taxonomy): domain Eukaryota; kingdom Metazoa; phylum Arthropoda; class Insecta; order Orthoptera; family Acrididae; genus Schistocerca; species Schistocerca serialis. The sequence goes on from NC_064646.1 coordinate 18,412,322, forward strand.
GACCACGAGATGCGGGCAACGTGTTACTGACTTCCTCGATTTGTGTATCCCTTTTTCTTCAATATATCACCAATTTTTTCTGAAATATTAATCAGTTATTTCTCTGTACATGTTCAACACATCTACTGATTTCCGCCGTATTCTGATAATTCCTTCGAAGAGCGTCGCTTTTATTTTTGTCTTAGAATGAAATTACAGTACTTCGTCTATCATCATGCGATAAATAAATAAATAATAGGTCACTAACTGTACTGCCAGATGAGTTAAATACGTGTCCAAAACGCTTAAAAATTATTAGTACTTCGGTCAATTTGGTCTACAAAAAGGTCCAAACTGGAAACTGTAGGCCAGACCGCATCAAACGTAACATATAAGAATTTGAAAACCAGAAGACGTAGCACATACTCTATTCCGCATACGTCGTTGAGACGGTACAAGCTACAAGGCTAGCTTAATGTTACGTATTTACTACAAAACGCAGCATCAACTAACTGGTTCGGCAATAAGACTTCCGTCTGCCGAGTGTTTTGTTGCAATGAAAGTAGCATGAATACCGTCGTGAAAGTAAAACATTTGTGTCTTCTTACTGCTGTGCAGACGGTGGTACTGGAACAGGCCGAGTGTTGAGCGCTGCCGAAGAACATGGTGGAAATGAAATGTTATTAGCGCAGTAACACAGTAGCGAATGCGACGCCGGTTAAGTGGCTCAACATTCCGAGTCCGAAAGCTCCGCAGACCAAGGTCATACAGTGCGGCGATCGCCCGTTGCAATACGATGCCGGACGCCGATTTTTTAATTTTTTTTTCTCTTTGCCCTCTTACTCCCCGTTCGAAATGCTACTTATGCTAACGGCGTCCGCCCGAATTAGGCCCATTAGCATTCGGTATGCTCTCGTCTCATCCTTGTATACCCAGGCGACGTCGACTCTGCTTTGTTACTGTCCCTGAAGCGTGTTTGGTCGGGAGACTGTGGGTTTTTTTGGTCGTTGAAATGATCCGCTCCACGGCGCCGCTAACTAATTGGCATCCAGGCCAGGACAACTGAAATCAAGACGCGTTTCTAACGATGCGACCTCGTTGGGCAGGTCGTGCAGAGCGTGCTACGCAGCGCGATTGCAAAGGAGTTCAACTGAATGAACACAGGCGCTCCAGAACTCTAATACAGTTTGACCGTAGAAGTTTTGTTACTGGATCATCTGTCGTACTGCTTCTTTTGGATTGGTTTGGCTGAAACAGTTACCGTCAATAATCCAACACAGACTTCGACCGGTTGATGCGTTGGTGAATTCAGATGGTTGCAACGAAACTTTTTTTTCTTCGCCATGAGATGTTCAGGTGTTGTTTTAGTGTTAAGAGAGCACTTTAGGGGGTCAGTATCACTCAAGATAATAAGTGATCACAAATAACTACAATTTTCTTTAAAAAAAGCAAACTTTCAAGAAAATGGTGAGTGGTTACAAACTTATAAAGAACTCTATATTGAGAAAAACTGATTTTTATGGTTCTGCACCGCGATCAGTAAAAACGGGACCCTTACAGAATTTTTCTGTCAGTCTTTCTGTCTGTCTCCGAGTCCGTCCGTTTGTTAAGACACCTTGTCTTCACAAATGAGTGGAGGTATCAACTTGAAATTTATTTCTGGTGCTAAGGTCTGCGGTCCCTTGGCGATGCAAAAGATGAAAGCTTCAAAATCAGTGCAGTGAAAAAGTACGGCCATTTGTGTCACATACGTTGACGTAGGCAAACGCACTCATCAAAACCTATAGGATACTTCCCGTTGACCAATAATCATAAAATTTGGTAAGAAGTAAGGTTTCACAGTGCACAAAACGTGGAAAAAATCCGAATATTATTAATTTACAATTAGAGCATCTTTTTCTGCGTCTGTATATCCGTTTCTTAAGATCAGTTTTCATGGGACCAGCTGGAGGTATCAAGATCAAATTTTTATCACATATTAAGGTCCAGAGACACTTTGCGCTGTAAATAATTTAGGCCTCTGCGTCACTGCAATCAAAAGATGCGGCTATATAGGTCACATCGTAAGACAGTGCAAAGTAGCAGCATCTTTCAAAAACTCTGGCGCGAAAATACCATTTTTCAAGGGTTCATATCTCGGTTTCTGTTGATTACGGAGATAAGGGATCAAGAGTTATGGATAGCCTTTGACTTGTCGTCCATTTGTATACGTATACTGTAGCTATCGTATTTTTCATGGTCAAACTTTAAATGTTACACAAATCCTCCATTCCAGGCAATTTGAGCAAATTAGTTGGGCCTTTTGTATTAGGTGCTGTCTAGGATCGACCTTAGGTGACTTACAGGAGCACCATTTGTTCATGGGCAGTTTCTGAAATATCCTTGGAAACCCGTGAGTTTTGGGTACGAAAAGTACCAATTGTGGGTGTCGGCTCTTCTATAATTTGTATTAATGGCAAATCATCGAGACTTTTTACCGTGTGTTCTTAAGACCGTTATTCGCTATTACCTAAGTAAATAACCATAGAAATGGCTCAAATTTTAACTGTACATTCTTCAGACTTTCATCTATAAACCCCATTTTCCTCTTTTTGAAAATGTTAGTCTGTTAACAACATACCGAAAATTTCACTATTTTATTGATCAAAAGTACCACTTTTGGGCAAGCCATTTCTGTAATTTTTATTCATGACAAATCGTCGACATTTAGTACCATATGGTGTTGAGCTGACATTCTCGGGGAAATATCAAACTTTTTTCGACATAATTATCCTTTACCGAGACCCAGAAGTACAAAACTTATCCTAATTACGCTTGCAAAATGTGCAAGTAAGATCCTGTCCGAGGCGTAAATTTAGTTCTAACTGACGTGTATCAAGGATTCTACGGTCATCGCAGAGGTTCTGTGGTAACCGAACTATGTTTTTAATCAGCATTTTTTCGCTAACAAAACTTGGTTCAAATGGGACTTAACTTCTGAGGTCATCAGTCCCCTACAACTAAGAACTACTTAAACCTAAGTAACCTAAGAACATCTCACACATCCATGCCCGAGGCAGGATTCGAACCTGCGACCGTAGCGGTCGCGCGGTTCCAGACTGTAGCGCCTAGAATAAAACGTCATGAAGTGCTGTCACTGTACAATGGGCAATTCACTCCTAAACAAATATGTCCATAATTGTGCTGCAGTGACAAATAATGGGCTACAGAGGTTATTAATATTCTTGTAACGAACGTAAAATGGTATTAAAATTATGTAAAATTGGGAAGACTGCAAATTAAATAAAATATTTATAATAAAACTTTTACTCCTTTAAATTACTAATCATACGCCGGAAGTTTTCAATAAATTGTGATCGGTGAGCGAAGTATTCAGAAAAAAATTTAAAGCAAACAGTTTTATGTTAACCTTATACAATGGGTATTTAACTTGTTGTTTGTATGTGTCAAAGTATATAAATTTATCTAAGTATATAAATAAACTATCAAAAGGTTGCAGACCACTAGACCTCGTTTATACAAGCAACATACGTTCCTGTAGTACTGAGAAAACGGAAAGCAGTGGAAAAAAGCACGTGTCGGACCACAAAAAAGACGAATATGTTATTTAAAAAACTCTGATAGAAAAGTGGAGAACCAGCTGACTCTGTCCTCACTCCACCTTGCCCAAAAAACATTTTTGCGTGCGATCGTAGTCGCACTTTCTTGTACAGCAGATTGATATTGACGGTCGAACAGAGAGGGGACAATATCAAAGAGCGAGGAACAGAGAGGAGACAGTGATGGTGGGAGAGAGAAAGTGGATGTAGAAGAGGAACAGTGACGGATGAATGCGATAGTAGTGGGAGCCAAAGAGAGAGGAGGCAATGATGGCCAGTGTGGAACAGTAGCAGTAAAAAAGAAGAGGTGAATGGAGACAGAGGTAGTGAGATGAAAAGGGAGAGGAGACAGTTGAAATGAAAAATACAGATGAGTGGATGGCATACATAGATTTAGGGCTGCCTGGACTCTCACACACGGACGAATTTTAACACGTTGGTACAGGGGAGGGTGAATTTTGGACCGTAATTTTAAGCACGTCAGTATGCGGGTAAAAATAAGTTGGACTTATCAGACCATGCATTTCGAGTCGGGACTGCCATTGTATTTCTATAGAATATTTTATTACAGTTGAAAAACATTTTACATTTTTACAGTTTAATTTTCATTCTTGTGTCAATTTCTTTGTGACGAGAGGATTTTTGCTCAGATGCTTTTCACCCATGACGTGACTACATGTAGTCCGATGTAATTTTTATTCTGATGAAGACCGCCTTAGTGCTGTCGAAACCATGGTCAATCTGACAATAATTTTGTGCAACCGAGATGGCCATACATGCATCCCGTAATTAAGTTAACGCACGGTTGCTGGACATCAGCCAATTAAATGTGTAGAATTAGCAGATAAATGTTTGGTTAAGTGTTGGTTATTATAGATGCCTAGTAATTTTTTATGGTAGGAAGTTCAATCCACTTTTATTTCACTTTCATAAGACTGGGCTCGTGACCACGTTGGTTAGACCCTAGACGACTGGAAAACCGTGGCCTTTCAGTTGGTGAGACGATAGAGTTCATGTGTGGTCAGGGCCAAGAAGTCATGGACGCAGTATGTCAGCGAGGCGCTGTGCAAGCTGTTGGTGACTCCATAATGGTGTTTACACGGTGTGGATTGGTTCCACGGCTATGTTCGGCTAGTTGGTGACCATTTTCAGCCATTCATGTACTTCATCTTTCCAATGAACGACGTAATTTTTTTGGATGACAATGCGCCGTGCAAAATGGGCCACAGTTGTTTGCGATTGGTTTGACGAACATTTGGAACAGTTCGAGGGAGTGATTGGCCCACCCAGATTGCCCGATATGAATCTCATCGAACATTTATAGGGCATAACGGAGGTTAGTTCGTGCACAGAATCCTGCACCGGCTAAACTTTCGCAATTATTGATGGCTATAGGGGCAGCTTGACTCATTATTTCTTCAGGGGACTTGCAACGACTTACTTAGTCGATGCCACTTCGTGTTGCTGCACAAAATCGGGCAAAGGAGGTTCGACACGATATAGGAGGTATACAATGTCTTTTGTGTATGTACTCCATAGACAGCAGCCGATTAATATTGTCCAGCACTGATTTGACTCTATTTTATTGTAATCTGTCTGTTCGTTTTTTTATTTGTTACAGTCAAACACAGCGGACGATTACCTGCCTCAGTAATACTCTGTTGCTAATGATAGCTGACTCTAACAAGTGTGATTTCCCCCCGATTGAAGATATTCGCGATACACCCTTGACACGGTAAATACTTCGGTGACTAGACAACTTCGGATTAGGAATATTCCATGCACTGAACACTCACATTATTGGAGCAATATAATGAGAAAGTAGCACGCGTTTGGAGCCCATGTGTTTAGGCCAGCTGTCTGATGACATCCCAGTGACGCAGTAATATGCAGAAGTATTCCGTTCGTGTTATGGATGGGAGGAGGGACGTCTCTCAGACACAGTAGCTATATCAAATTCACTAGTTCATGACTGTGTACAGGTTTCTTGAAGAAATCGCAATACCAGTGGCTCCAACAGATAGTAGTGTGGTCAAGTTTGTGATTCTATATGTGTGAATGCATAAGACGCCATCAACGGACGTCTTACACTCTGGCTGTTCTTACCTCCACTTTCTGTATCTCAAACCAGAGGTCAGATACTCTTGCCAGACTCCATGAGCACCTCTGTTAAAATCTATTCTACCCTTATTAAGCCGCTGCCTGATCGCTGTAGCTCTCCTGATACTTAACTCCTCGGCGCCATTGTCCTTCCCAGGTGCCGTCACCCACCCTCACAACAGCAACTACCGTACTTCTCTCTCGAAGCGAACGAGGTGGACCTGAGGTAAGACACTGGATGCATTCGGAACAACGGTGATTCAAATTACCACTGAGATATCCATGTACAGTTTTTAGACGGATTTCCTTGAATCACTAATGTTAAGTGCCAGGATGTTTCCTTTGAAAAGAAAACGACTAATCTACCTTCCCAACCAGTGTCTGTTACCCGACTGAAACCATCTAGTTGTCTTCGGGACTTTGAATTCTAATCAAAGTTCCTATCTCTCTCAGACGCGTAGCTGCCTGGAAAATAATTACGAAGCAAGAAGACTGTGTTCCCACTGGTTTGATTGAGGTGGTTTGTCAGAAATACTGATATGTGTTAATATTAAACTTTCATTTTAATTGCTTTACATTTTTCGTAGTTATTGCCTGTTTTAGCTATTTTATATTTCTATAAATACCATTTTATTTGAATAAATCTACCAGATGAAGTGGTATTGAAACATGAGAACAATTCAAATCAAATGTTTTTCGACTACTCGTTCTGTGCATTTCTATAGTTTACACAAAAGATGTCGTGTATAAAATCTCAATTTCAACGAGGCTCTTCATGAAAGACGCTGTTCTCTATAGGAGAGAAAATTGTAGCAAAATGCAGGAAGACATACAGAGGATCGACATTTGGTGAAGGAAGCAACTGTTGCTCCCGAAATGCTCATAAATAGGTGAAATGATATGTTATGCTAGACTATGCTATTCACGGCAAATAAATGGCAAAGTAAGCAACTGCAAAAATACTTAGGAGTATCCGTCCAGAGGAAACTAAAGTGAAATAACTACGTAAAGCTAGTGCCAGAAAAAGTAGATTCCGGGCTGAGATTCACTGGAGAAATATTAGGGAAGTATAGTTCATCCACGAAACAAGTGTCTCAGATAAGCAGTTCTTATTCGTCAGCCTGGACATTTTACCTGGTTTGATTAATGTAAGACATACAGAAGGTCCAAAGAAGAGTTATGTGTTTCGTTACCGGATCCTTCAGGAAGTGCAAGACGCTAAACAGCAGCGAGTCCCTTGGTAACAGAAAGCAGCATGTCATTCTCAATGGAGAGAAATCTTCCGAAGTAAGATTGATTTCAGGTGTGCCACAGGAGAGTGTCGTAGGACCGTTGCTATTCCGAACATATGTGAATGACCTTGGGGATGACATCGGAACTTCACTAAGGCTTTTTGCAGATGATGCTGTGGTGTATCGAGAGGTTGTAACAATGGAAAATTGTACTGAAATGCAGGAGGATCTGCAGCGAATGGACGCATGGTGCAGGGAATGGCAATTGAATCTCAATGTAGACAAGTGTAATGTGCTGCGAATACACAGAAAGATAGATCCCTTATCATTTAGCTACAATATAGCACGTCAGCAACTGAAAGCAGTTAATTCCATAAATTATCTGGGAGTAGGCATTCGGAGAGATTTAAAGTGTAATGACCATATAAAGTTAGTCGTCGGTAAAGCAGATGCCAGACAGATTCGTTGGAAGTAATCCTGAGGAAATGCAATCCGAAAACAAAGGAAGTAGGTTACAGTACTCTTGTTCACCCACTGCTTGAATACTGCTCAGCAGTGTGGGATCCGTACCAGATAGGGATGATAGAAGAGATAGAGAAGATCCAACGGAGAGCAGCGCGCTTCATTACAGGATCATTTGGAAATCGCGAAAGCGTTACGAAGATGATAGATAGACTCCAGTGGAAGACTCTGCAAGAGAGACACTCAGCAGCTCGGTACGGGCTTTTGTCGAAGTTTCGAGATCGTACCTTCACCGAGGAGTCAAGCAGTATATTGCTCCCTTCTACGTATATCTCGCGAAGAGATCATTAGGACAAAATCAGAAAGATTAGAGTCCACACAGAGGCATACCGACAATCTTCCTTTCCACGAACAATACGAGACAGGAACAGAAGGGAGAACCGATAGAGGTACTCAAAGTACACTCCGCCACACACCGTCAGGTGGCTTGCAGAGTATGGATGTAGATGTAGATGTTAAACAAACTCTGCAGGTAGACGCTAGGAGAGGCGTCGTGCAGTGGACGTTCCAAGAAATACGGCAGATAGTACTCCCTTCCATATACGTCTCGCGAAATAACCACAGAGGGAAAAATCGAAACACACTGTATCTCATACGGAGGCATACCGCAAGTCATTCATCCCACGCACAGTATGTGAGTGGAAGGAGGAAGGGGAGAAATGACAGATTCCATCTAGAATGAGATTTTCACTCTGCAGCGGAGTGTGCGCTGATATGAAACTTTCTGGCAGATTAAAACTGTGTGCCGGGCCGAGACTCGAACTCGGGACCTTTGCCTTTCGCGGGCAAGTGCTCTACAGACGAGGTACTGGCAGAAGTAAAGCTGTGAGGACGGGCCGTGAGTCGTGCTTGTGTGATCTTCCCCGAGGTCGGCTTCTACTAGTTTTTCCATTCGTCTGTAAGGAATTCGTGTTAGTATTTTGCAGCTTTGGCTTATTAAACTGATAGTTCGTTAATTTTCACATCTGTCGACACCTGCTTTCTTTGGGATTGCAATTATTATATTCTTCTTGAAGTCTGAGGGTATTTCGCCTGTTTCATACATCTTGCTGACCAGATGGTAGAGTTTTGTCAGGACTGGCTAAGGCCGTCAGTTGTTCCAGTGGAATGTTGTCTACTCCGGGGGCCTTGTTTCGACTCAGGTCTTTCAGTGCTCTGTCAAAGTCTTCACGCAGTATCGTATCTCCCATTTGATCTTCATCTGCATCCTCTTCCATTTCCATAATATTGTCCTCAAGTTCAAATGGCTCTGAGCACTATGGGACTTAACATCTGTGGTCATCAGTCCCCTAGAACTTAGAACTACTTAAACCCAACTAACCTAACGACATCACACACATCCATTCCCGAGGCAGGATTCGAACCTGCGACCGTAGCGGTCACGCGGTTCCAGACTGAAGCGCCTAGAACCGCTCAGGCACATCGGCATGCTGTCCTCAAGTAAATCGCCATTGTATAGACCCTCTATATACTCCTTCCACCTTTCTGCTTTCCCTTCTTTGCTTAGAACTGGGTTTCCATCTGAGCTCTTGATGTTCATACAAGTGGCTCTCTTATCTCCAAAGGTCTCTTTAATTTTCCTGTAGGCAGTATCTATCTTACCCCTAGTGAGATAAGCCTCTACGTCCTTACATTTGTCCTCTAGCCATCCCTGCTTAACCATTTTGCACTTCCTGTCGATCTCATTTTTGAGACGTTTGTATTCCTTTTTGCCTGCTTCATTTACTGCATTTTTATAATTTCTCCTTTCATCAATTAAATTCAATACTTCTTCTGTTACCCACGAATTTCTATTAGCCCTCGTCTTTTTACCTACTTGTCCTCTGCTGCCTTCACTACTTCATCCCTCAAAGCTACCCATTCTTCTTCTACTGTATTTCTTTCCCCATTCCTGTCAATTGTTCCCTTATGCTCTCCCTGAAACTCTGTACAACCTCTGGTTTAGTCAGTTTATCCAGGTCCCATCTCCTTAAATTCCCACCTTTTTGCAGTTTCTTCAGTTTTAATCTACAGGTCATAACCAATAGATTGTGGTCAGAGTCCACATTTGCCCCTGGAAATGTCTTACAATTTAAAACCTGGTTCCTAAATCTCTGTCTTACCATTATTTAATCTATCTGATACCTATTAGTATCTACAGGGTTCTTCCATGTATACAACCTTCTTCCAGTCCTTACCAACCGTAAACAAATTTTCATCTCCTATCACTCAACTTCCTAATTAGACAGTGCTGGGTGCTGGAGCACGGGTATAGTTTAACTATCCATTGTTCCATTACTGTCTTTCGACAGCCTCCTTTACCGTCTAACCGCTCTTTTCCAATGTTAACTGCCCAAACCATTTTTAGTATGCGTTTGGTTTTACCCGCTGTTCGCATCACCGTTTTATACGGGAACCTAACGACCGACGACCGCCTCGCAAAGCAGGTGTTCCCGTGTTCGGAGCCCGCCAAGGCTGCTGCGGTTCCCACGCCGCCTCCCCGGGTTGCCCGCGATCGAAAAACACGCCGCGGCACAACCCGATACGGGAGGGATAGCGCCAACCGAACCGCGGCTAACGGGAGTTTGCGGTCGCGTAGGGTGCTGCGCCCGCCGGCGTCTGCGTGAGGCGACTTTTTAATTGCGCGCCGCGGCCGGCGTCACAGCAACTCAACAAAACTCACTGTCGCTTTTACACACGCCGGAACCCATATATCTGGGATCATGCAGACAGCAACAAGTAGATGACGCACTGGGTTCGCATTGAGACGAGCGTATTTTGAAACCACCGTCCGGTCACTAAGATTTACGTTTCCTGTTGTTTCCCGACAACACCTAAAGCAAACATCTTTACGATTCTTTTGAAATGGAGATGGTTGATTTCTTTCCCCTTCCTCATCCACTCTGGCAACGGCCTTGCTGCAGTGGCTACACCAGTTCCCGTGAGATCACAGAAGTTAAGCGCTGTCGGGCGTAGTCTGCACTTGGATGGGTGACCATCTAGGCCTCCATGCGCTGTTGCCATTTTTCTGGGTGCCCTCGGCCTCGTGATGCCAGTTGAGGAGCTACTCGACCGAATAGTAGCGGCTTCGGTCGAGAATACCTTTATAACGACCGGGAGAGCGTTGTGCTGACCCCACGCCCCTCCTAACCGCATCCTCCTGAGGATGACACGGCGGTCGGATGGTCCCAGTAGGCCACTCGTGGCCTGAAGATGGAGTGCTTTTTTTTACCTCGTCCACTCTAACACTGCGCTCGCTCTCTCTTGACCTCGACATACACGCAACTTTAAACACAAAAATTGTTTACATCTTTTTTATACAAGCAAGATTTAATTTTTAACACTCATAGAATTCGTAATTGCAATACTGCGAACTGAAAACCTATCAAAGTTGCTTAAAACAACTTTCGAAACTAACAACGTAAGAAACAGAAGTGGCCTACCTGACAAAAATTGTGGGATACCATGTCACCTACTGTCGGACCTGCTTTCGCCCGGCGTCGTGCAGCAGTTCGACGTGTCATGAACTCAACAAGTCGTTGGAAGTCCCCTGCAGGAATATTGTGCCGTATTGCCTCTACAGCCGACCATAACTGTGAAAGTGTTGCCGGTGCTGGATTTTGTGCACGAAGTGGCTCAAATGGTTCTGAGCACTATGGGACTTAACATCTGAGGTCATTGGTCCCCTAGACTTAGAGCTACTTAAACCTAACTAACCTAAGGACATCACACACATCCATGCCCGAGGCAGAATTCGAACCTGCGACCGTAGCATCAGCGCAGTTCCGGACTGTAACGCCTAGAACGGCTCGGTCACAGCGGCCGGCTGCATGTAGTGACCTCTCCACTATGTCCCACATATGTTCGATGTCATTCATGTCGGGCAATATAGAAGGCCAAATCATTCCCTCGAGTTGTCCAGAATGTTCCTCAAATCAGTCGCGAACAATTGTTACCCAGTGACATGGCACATTGACATCCATAAGCATTCCAACGTTGTTTGGCAATATAAAGTTCATGAATGGCTGCAAATGGTTTCCAAGCAGCCGAACATAACCATGTCCATTTAATGAACAGTTCAGTTGGACCAGAAGACCCAGCAATTTCCATTTACACATGTTGTTTTTGTTGTTGTTGTTGTTGTGTTCTTCACTCCTGAGACTGGTTTGATGCAGTTCTCCGTGCTACTCTATCCTGTGCAAGTTTCTTCATCTCCCATTGCAGAGTCATAACCATCTTCCAAAGTGCCTTGCTGATAACCTGGGTCCATGGCTTCATGGGATCTGCGTCACACTCGAATCCTACCGTCAGCTCTTACCAACTCTTATAGGGACTCACCTAACTAAGCCACGGTTTTCCAGTCATCTTCGGTCCAACCGATATGGTCACGATCCCAGGAGAGGCGGTGCTGGAGATGTGTTGTTAGCAATGGCACTCGCGTCGGTCGTCTGCTGGAATACCCCATTAACGCCAGATTTCGCCGTACTGTCCTAACAAATACGTTCATCGTACGTCCCACATTGATTTCTGCTGTTATTTCGGGCAGAGTTGCTTTTCTGTAAGCACTGACACGCAGAAGGCGATGTTGTCGGTTGTTAAGTAAACGCTGTCGGCCACTGCATTGGCTATGGTGAGAAATAATGCTTGAAATCTAATATTCTCGGCAAGCTCTTTACACAGTGGATATCGGAATATTGAATTCACTAACGATTTGTGAAATGAAATATCACGAGCGTCTAGCTCCAACTACTGTGCAGCGTTCAAAGTCTGTTAATTTCCATCGTGTGGCCATAATAACATCTTAAAACTTCTCACATTAATAGTGTGAGTACATTACCTGTACAACCTGCAGGTTGATCACAGGTTGCTTAAGACCTACCCCAACTGATAAGCTCTAGTGCCTGGCTGGAATAGCGCCACCATGGGTACGCAGAACAGTGGCTGCCAACAAGGAGAGACTGAAAGTGGAACAGGTCAGTGCCCATCCACTGCACGGACATAATCCACCACAGCAACGGCTGAGATCGCGAAAGAGCTTCCTGAGAACATCCGAGAAGCTCACCATTTCACCAGAGAAGGCAAGGCTGGAGTTATGGAAGAAGTCGACGCCTCACGTGCAGACGCCAGAAGCTGAAGAACTGTCACCTGGACACAACGAGAGCTGGCTGGTGTGGAAATCTTTAAACAGATTACGACCAGGAGTTGGATGATCCAGAGACAACCTGAAGAGATGGGGCTTCATAACAGTAGACACGTCCTGTGATTGTGGGCAAGAACAAACCACAAACCACATGCTCCAGTGCCTTTTGTGCCCTACATCCTGCACGAAGATTGATCTCCTGCAAGCCACTCCAAGCGCCTTGGACGTTGCAAAGTACTGGGCACATGAAATATAAATACAATTTGTATATATATGTACATATTTATTGATGTGTATGGCTACTGTGAATTTGTATGTTTCTGACTCGAGAATAAAAAATTAGTGTGTGTGTGTGTGTGTGTGTGTGTGTATGTGTGTGTACACGACGTTCAAAAAAGTGTCGAATACTTTGAGAAGTGGTAGTACTCATGGGAACAAGATAAATAAGTCCAATAAACATGGGTGCGGAAATGCATACTTTGTGAGAGAAATCCAGAAAAACATGGGTCCGGAAACGCATTATTTCTGTGATAAACACATGTTTACAGAATATGTTCAACGTGGTGTCTATTCATGACAATGCACCGCTCAGTCATCCGGCGTGAGGAATGACGGACCCGTTGATGAATACCCAATGTGTATCCATAACCAAAAGTTTAGGAGAGTGAGGTCTGAAAAGTCTGAAGAACGAGCAAGGCAAGGTGTTCGCCTCCCGCCTCACCGGCCCCCTCCCGATCAATCCAGCGGTCCTGAAATGTCTGCGTCAGATGTTCGCACACAGTGTGACGAAACTGTGCTGGAGCGCCATCACGCATGAACCACATTTGTATTCGTCGCTGCACTGGCACATCCTCCATGAAGGTAGGCAATACATTAATGAGGAATCCCAGACAATTTGCCCCTGTTAACCTTTGTGGTAGCACATATGGCCCTATTAATGTATCGCGAAGTATGCCTGCTCATACTTTGATTGAGAATCGGTGTTGATGCCCTCTTTCCCGAATTGCTTGGTTATTTACACCTGTCCATACATTCTGGTTATGGTAATTCACAGCACTGTTTCTTGTGAACTCTGTCTCATCGTTAAATAAAATCTTGGATGTGAACAGTGGATCGGGGGCACACTTCAGCAACAGTCATTGACAGAACCGCCGTCTGATACGGCCTCAGAGCCTGAACATGCTGTAGATGATATGGGTACATTAATTCTGAAGTACCCCCTACCCCAAATAACAAAGTGAGAAACGCCTTCTGCTGCTGCTAATCGTCGCACTCGGGTTCCAGGGGTTTCTTCCACCGAATGTAGTACACGCTCCTCCATGTAACGCGTGTAGGGCCTTCCGCTGTCAGTCTTCTGATGCGTAAGGGTACCTGTGTCCCTCAGATGACGGCCGGGGTGGCCGAGCGGTTCTAGGCGCTACAGTCTGGAACCACGCGACCGCTACGGGCACGGATGTTTGTGACGTCCTTAGGTTAGTTAGGTTTAAGTAGTTCTAAATTCTAGGGGACTGATGACCTCAGATGTGAAGTCCCATAGTGCTCAGAGCCATTTGAACTATTTTGTCCCTCAGATGCTGGAAAAGTCTGCCGAACCAGCTTATCAGAGGGCACTCTACCCTGTGGTATTTTTTCAGCGTAGAGGGCACGGCTTCAGAAGCTATTTCTATTTGCTAAACAAGAGCAGAATATCATATCCACCATTTCACTTGTCGAGGGCTTCAATTGCTAATAAGTGGTGGAAGAGTGAAAATGTAAATGGCCTACTCCATTTGTACGTGCAAACAGCGCAATAACAGTCAACACATAAGAGACACCCGTTTGTAAGAAGGTGAAACATCGTGATACGTATTCCACGTGGAACGGTTGACATTACTGTACAATAAGGCACACAAACACGACGAAAACCAATGTAGCCTACAGCTTTACTCTAAGCACACGACTGACTGTAGACCACCTAATGGTTAGCACAGCACTGTGAGTAAGACTACATAATGCCCTGCCGACACATTTGACGGAGCGCCCATACAACAACTGTGCTAATATCGGCAACCAAGCGTCACGCAGCCGTTGCTATAAACAGACGTTTATCTTGGAAAGTTCGCGTTTCCGGACCAATGTTTATTGGACTTACAGTTCTTGTTTCGATGAGGACTATCACCTGTCAAGCATTCGATACTTTTTCTTGAAGACCCTGTGTATGGGCTGAACCAAAGTACTACCTTGCATTAATCCTGGACTTCTGGGATGTATGGGTACAGCGATTTCTTGAAGCTTTATTCAGACATAAATTGGGCTCGTAGCCGGTGGCCCTACTGAAGGTGTTCTTTTTCGTTGGATCCAGTTGTTGGGAGCCTGGCTGATTGCACAAGGGACCCGCACTCTGTGCCACCGTTATGGGGCGACAGAGCCAGAATATCCCAGGTGTCAGATAGTGGGCCTGAGTTCGTCGATCATATGGAGGAGCTACTGCATCGTAGATGAGATGTGATCGTAGATGCATGAGGTGTTCAGTACGGCGTGGAGGTCGACAGACTAGGCCCATTCAGATCTCCTAGGATGAGGCTAAGGCATCTGTTTTGAGTGACTTGTAGTGGCTGGAGACTGGACGGGTTGGTAGTTCCCCACGCGGAGCAACCATAAAGAAGTGCAGGTAAAACTCTCGCTTGATAAAGTCGAAGCTTTGTTCGAACGTTCATCTGGGTATTGCTCAACAAGGGGTTCAACTGGTGTACTAGATATAATAGTTGAATCCTCTTGTTGTGGATATGATGTTTATAAAGGAGCTTGCTAACCAGGTTCTGCCCTAAGTATTTTACGGGAGTGCAAGTTCTTGATGGTGAAGAATAAGCTTATCCCAGAAGTCGGAGCGTCTGCGTGTGAAGAGCACAGTCTTAGTTTAGTCAGCGTTGAGACGAATGTGACTATTTGTAGCCCACTGTTTCGTCAGCGTTAGTTGCAGCCTCCTCACTACTGCAGTAATCGGTCGGCTACCAGTGAGTAGGGACGTATAGTCTGAGAACTGACCTATGACGACCAGGGACAGGGCGGGTAAGTCGTTAACATAAACGATGAAAAGAGTAGCGAGCCGTGGGTGGCTCTTGTTATGCGTTGGATTAAACCTGGGTTGCTATTCTCTGATTAGTCTCCCGCCGCGGTTATCATGATTGTGCTGTTATCCTCTCTCTCCGAGAGTGGCAGCAGCTGTGTGTATCGATATTCGCACCTTGTACTATCTTTGGCCTGGCGCTGATAGTTTCCGGCTGTACTGTGTGCGAGGAGTTGGGCGGTTGGCGTGGAGCAGCGAGGAAATCTCCGTGGCGTGTAGTTTGGACGAGGCCGCTGGCGGTGTCCACGCGCGGTCGAAGTGTGTGGTTTTGCTCCCAATGCTACGAGGTCCGTGGCTCACTGATCCTGGACGCGAAAGTTGAGTTTTGACTAAATCTACCAGAAAGTCACGACTGTTCACATTGTGGCGTTTGGATTTCGTTGTCGACTGTTGGGACATTCCCGCGAGCAGCAACGTGTGTTTTCAAATTGGTAAATTTTAGCCACCCTCCAGTGGAGTTTAACTGTACTCGGTTATTTTGAATTGAAGTGCATCGGCGGAATCTTCTGCCTCGTGGCCGTTAACGTTCCTGTTACCTGCCCTGGCCGTTGACGTAAATTCAGGTAGTGTATTTTCCTCATCGTGTTGTCACTGTCCAGCACGGTGTGTAGTTTGACAGCTCATTTGTACTTGTAAATAACAGATTTCAGCTATCAGTCTTCCTTTTTAAATTTTATTGGCAGATCTAGATTTCAGTTAGAAACTAGCCATTCTCAATGAACTATTATTTTTTACCAATGCATGCAATGCCTGTTGGTCGAGCTTCATCCACAGTTCGTTGAATACTACTCAAAATCTATTATTTACAAGTCAATATAACAGTCCCTGCGTGCAACAGCCTTCTGAATGGAAGGTAACCTGATCATGTATAATAGGTTGTGGGCGCCAATACCTTGTACGTTGTTCCATTGAACTCCCTGTTGTGTGCTGGTCGGGAGGAGTGGAAGTTATCTTGTCGGTGGGTCCGTTGACTGTGTGTCGGTTGGGTTGTAGTCGGATCGAGAATGGTTGGGCCGACGGCCTGTCTCACCTAAGCGAGCGTTAGTGTTTGAATTCCAGGCCAACCCTCGGAAACTTCTGAGCGCCGTTGGGTGTACTGCCTTTTCATATTTGTTCTTGTTGTTTGTATTGTATGGCTTCTAGCCGATTTTTAAATTAAGGTTGTTTTGCCCTTAAGGCGTAAGATTGTTTGGGTCTTCAGCCTAACTTAAAGAACTGTTTTAAGGTAAGGCCTTTGGCCTTTTAAAAATTTATTTTGGTTTGAGTCTTAAATGATGGGCCATGAGCTGACTTTCAAATTAAAGTTGTTTTGCTCTTATGGTGTCAGATTATTTGGGCCTTCAGCCTAATTGAAAAAAACTGATTTAAGATAAGGTCTTCTGCCTTTTACATTTCTGATTTTGGTTTGAGTCTTAAGTTATCGGCTTTTAGCCGAAAGTGGTCTTGCGGTTAAGGGGAGCCGGAAGGCAATTTTCATCCCTATTCTGCCAATGCTATTTTACCCTTTTTAATAGGCACGCTTTTCAGAAGGATTATAAGTGATAAAACAATGAAATTTTTACTGCATATATATAAAACTCATATGCCTCAAATTACAAGTAAAATGAACACAATAACTCTTATGGTTTTGAAGAAAAAAAATTTCATTCTTTCACCAGGAAAATTTTACTTTTTTTGAAAATTAATTATTAGAAAACAGTTTTTGATTGTTTGGTGGTTGTCAATTTACTTGTAATAACTTATTACCATTTGCAGTACAAATTGACCAAATTTCACGTTTCTAACCCCATTAGTTTATCAAATAATGGTACCTGAAATTTAAAAAAAATTTAGTTTTGAGAAAATCAATTTAAAGTTTAATATTACAATTCTAGTATAGTAATTGATGAGAATTACTTACCACAAATATTTTCCAGCATCATCTGAGTCATACTGATCTTCTTTTCTTCCCTTGGTCCCTCTTCTTTTCTGTCTAGCTTCTTTTGTGCATTTTAAATTAGCAATATCTGCTTTGCGGATTCTCTCTTTACCTATTTGCAAAAAAGATTTTGCAGTATTTCCACTAGATTTTGTTCCCAATAATTCCAAAACATACAGTTTTCTAATTAAACCATCATTGAAGCATAAAATAGCATCATAAACACCAAACCTGAGGATTGTAAGCTGAACGGATACAGTTTTCGGTAACCGGTTCCAAATGACAGAATTCACACATTAATTTAAATTTGAAGACACTTCTTTAACAAGGTGTGTTTACAAAGGTCTCTAAATATGGGTTTAATTTCATTCATTACTGATGTAAGTAAAGAAAGTTTGTGGTCATATCTGGCAGTTCTCCTGTACTTGCACCAAGTGTCAGAATCATTTGGGCAAAGAACGTGCACTGGATTTTCATTTGTGGATAGCTTATCGAAAAAGATAGCCCATACAGTTTTTTTCATGTTTTCTAAATTCCCTACATTTCTTCTTATGGCCAAGCCATAATAATTCTGTAATCTATTTCAATATTTGTCAGGCGACCTTTACCACCTGTCTTCTTACCATCTTCCAATACTATTTTTTACTGTTCTTTCAATAATCTTCTCAACCCGGATCCCATTCTCTTCCGGACAAACAATAGACGCATGAAATAATATACAAGGAGTAAAAGAATGCTGTGCATTAAATCTGCATGACGCAAAAAGGAATGTGTGGCATTCAAATGCCAGATTACACAGATCGTCAGGAAAACCATCATATCTCACGATAAAAATTGTCGTATTTATATAAAACAAAAACTGTTTCACGCAGGAAAGACCAGGCATTTCAAATATTCTAAAATCTAAAAATCGAATTTTTGAAGCCCACTTGCCTTCAGTCTCCCCTTAAGGCATGAGACTGTATGACGCATTCAGCTGGAAATTAAATTCCAAAAATTAATGCTGTGTTTTTTTAATTTTTTGGCTCTTGTAATGTTTGGTCAAATAAATAAAGTTGTATGTTCGATTGTAACTGACAGCAGCTCATTTTGGCCCCTTTCCACAATTTAAACTACCTGTCCTGTCCTGCGGATTTAGCAGGGCGTCTCAAGTTGGATACAGGACGGAACCCTGTGGGAGACGTTTCTGTAGGCGTCTAACGCTGAAGCAGTGCCCTTCTACGAGAAACATTAACTACGGTGTTGAAGAAAGCTGCTCATTATCCAAAGACAAGAGTCAGGCAAGGTTTGCAGGGCTTGAAGTTTGATCAAGAGCTTACCAGTCCACACATGGCGATCAGCTTTTTCTATGTCTAAAATATGGCCGCTATATAATTGGAAACATCATATTATAGGCGATGTACACCATGATTCGCAGTAGGTGAAGTTCAGTTGATCGGTGTAAGTTGTTTCATGCAGAGCAAAACGAGGCGTTCCGGCAACTCCGGTAAGGTGGAAAGTAGGCTGATAGGACGGTAATTAGCTGGTACACTAAGGTCTTCGTCAGGTTTCTGGATTAGGGCAATTCGAGCGACCTTCCATGCATCAAGCCTCATATAACCGCTATAAATCGTTGTGAGCTGCGCTAAGGGCTTGCATGGAAGATGTTTTACGTGTTCGTTTGTAACGCTGTCCAGTCCAGGGACGAGATCACAGGTGGCGGATTAAAGTCTTTAATTCAGCTGGTTGTGTACTGCTGAATCATGGCTGCTCATCTGACCACCATTTCTTCGACAGACGCTATTTCCTCATATGCTTATATCTGGTATGTGCAATTTGAATTTCAGCATTATGCTATTCTCTAGCACAATCTAAGCACACCAACAAACAATTAGTCACTCCGCGGAAGACATTACTGTAACACTGTGTAACACTTCTTCTGGCCTCCATAATGGCTTCAATCCGAGGAGGAAGAGAGTCCACAAGTTTCGCAAGGTTTGTCTTATTCAAGTTGTGTTGAACTGTTGCGGCCACTTCCAGTGTGGTCAGACAAGTCTCAATGACGCAGAACAACGTGGCTGACTACCTCTCCACGAAGAACTCGGAATCACAAGGGAACTGGTAGCCGTGGTGCTCATAGTTCGAAAGGAAGTAATGGAGACGATAGTGAAAAAAAAACTTGAAAATGAGGCACAGTTCAGTTTTAAACATGTTGTTGTTGTTGTGATCTTCAGTCATGAGACTGGTTTGATGCAGCTCTCCATGCTACTCTATCCTGTGCAAGCTTCTTCATCTCCCAGTACCTACTGCAACCTACATCCTTCTGAATCTGCTTAGCGTATTCATCTCTTGGTCTCCCTCTACGATTTTTACCCTCCACGGTGCCCTCCAATGCTACACTTGTGATCCCTTGATGCCCCAAAACATGTCCTACCATCCGATGCCATCTTCTAGTCAAGTTGTGCCACAAACTTCTCTTCTCCCCAATCCTATTCAATACCTCCTCATTAGTTACGTGATCTACCCACCTTATCTTCAGCATTCTTCTGTAGCACCACATTTCGAAAGCTCCTATTCTCTTCTTGTCCAAACTATTTATCGTCCATGTTTCACTTCCATACATGGCTACACTCCATACAAATACTTTCAGAAACGACTTCCTGACACTTAAATCTATACTCGATGATAACAAATTTCTCTTCTTCAGAAACGCTTTCCTTGCCATTGCCAGTCTACATTTTATATCCTCTCTACTTCGACCATCATCAGTTATTTTACTCCCTAAATAGCAAAACTCCTTTACTACTTTAAGTGTCTCATTTCCTAATCTAATTCCCTCAGCATCACCCGACTTAATTTGACTACATTCCATTATCCTCGTTTTGCTTTTGTTGATGTTCATCTTATATCCTCCTTTCAAGACACTGTCCATTCCGTTCAACTGCTCTTCCAAGTACTTTGCTGTCTCTGACAGAATTACAATGTCATCGGCGAACCTCAAAGTTTTTACTTGTTCTCCATGAATTTTAATACCTACTCCGAATTTTTCTTTTGTTTCTTTTACTGCTTGCCCAATATACAGATCGAATAACATCGGGGAGAGGCTACAACCCTGTTTCACTCCTTTCCCAACCACTGCTTCCTTTTCATGCCCCTCGACTCTTGTAACTGCCATCTGGTTTCTGTACAAATTGTAAATAGCCTTTCGCTCCCTGTATTTTACCACTGCCACCTTCAGAATTTGAAAGAGAGTATTCCAGTTAACATTGTCAAAAAGGTTTCTCTAAGTCAACAAATGCTAGAAACGTAGGTTTGCCTTTTCTTAATCTTTCTTCTAAGATAAGTCGTAAGGTCAGTATTGCCTGACGTGTTCCAACATTTCTACAGAATCCAAACTCATCTTCCCCGAGATCGGCTTCTACCAGTTTTTCCATTCGTCTGTAAAGAATTCGCGTTAGTATTTTGCAGCTGTGACTTATTAAACTGATAGTTCGGTAACTTTCACATCTGTCGACACCTGTTTTCTTTGGGATTGGAATTATTATATTCTTCTTGAAGTCTGAGGGTATATCGCCTGTCTCATACATCGTGCTCACCAGATGGTAGAGTTTTGTCATGACTGGCTCTCCCGAGGCCATCAGTAGTTCTAATGGAATGTTGTCTACTCCCGGGGCCTTGTTTCGACTCAGGTCTTTCAGTGCTCTGTCAAACTCTTCACGCAGTATCTTATCTCCCATTTCGTCTTCATCTACATCCTCTTCCATTTCCATAATATTGTCCTCAAGTACATCGCCTTTGTATAGACCCTCTATATACTCCTTCCACCATTCTTGTTTAGAACTGGGTTGCCATCTGAGCTCTTGATATTCATACAAGTGGTTCTCTTCTCTCCAAAGGTCTCTTTAATTTTCCTGTGGGCAGTATCTATCTTACCCCTAGTGAGACAAGCCTCAACATCCTTACATTTGTCCTCTAGCCATCCCTGCTTAGCCATTTTGCACTTCCTGTCGATAACATTTTTGAGACGTTTGTATTCCTTTTTGCCTGCTTCATTTACTGCATTTTTATATTTTCTCCTTTCATCAATTAAATTCAATATTTCTTCTGTTACCCAAGAATTTCTATTAGCTCTCGTCTTTTTACCTACTTGATCGTCTGCTGCCTTCACTACTTCATCCCTCAGAGCTACCCATTCTTCTTCTACTGTATTTCTTTCCCCCATTCCTGCCAATTGTTCCCTTATGCTCTCCCTGAAACTCTCTACAACCTCTGATTCTTTTAGTTCATCCAGGTCCCATCTCCTTAAATCCCCACCCTTTTGCAGTTTCTTCAGTTTCAATCTGCAGTTCATTACCAATAGATTGTGGTCAGAATCCACATCTGCCCCAGGAAATGTCTTACAATTTAAAACCTGGTTCCTAAATCTCTGTCTTACCATTATATAATCTATCTGATACCTTTTAGTATCTCCAGGATTCTTCCAGGTATACAACCTTCTTTTATGATTCTTGAACCAAGTGTTAGCTATGATTAAGTTATGCTCTGTGCAAAATTCTACAAGGCGGCTTCCTCTTTCATTCCTTCCCCCCCCCCAATCCATATTCACCTACTATATTTCCTTCTCTCCCTTTTCCTACTGACGAATTCCAGTCACCCATGACTATTAAATTTTCGTCTCCCTTCACTACCTGAATAATTTCTTTTGTCTCGACATACATTTCATCTATTTCTTCATCATCTGCAGAGCTAGTTGGCATATAAACTTGTACTACTGTAGTAGGCATGGGCTTTGTGTCTATCTTGGCCACAATAATGCGTTCACTATGCTGTTTGTAGTAGCTAACCCGCACTCCTATTTTTTTATTCATTACTAAACCTACTCCTGCATTACCCCTATTTGATTTTGTCTTGTTCCTCCTGCCACCGAACTTCACTAATTCCCACTATATCTAACTTTAACCTATCCGTTTCCCTTTTTAAATTTTCTAACCTACCTGCCCGATTAAGGAATCTGACATTCCACTCTCCGATCCGTAGAACGCCAGTTTTGTTTCTCCTGATAACGACGTCCTCCTGAGTAGTCCTCGCCCGGAGATCCGAATGGGGAACTATTTTACCTCCGGAATATTTTACCCAAGAGGACGCCATCATCATTTAATCATACAGTAAAGCTGCATGTCCTCGGGAAAAATTACGGCTGTAGTTTCCCCTTGCTTTCAGCCGTTCGCAGTACCAGCACAGCAAGGCCATTTTGGTTAATGTTACAAGGCCAGATCAGTCAATCATCCAGACTGCTGCCCCTGCAACTACTGAAAAGGCTGCTGCCCCTCTTCAGGAACCACATGTTTGTCTGGCCTCTCAACAGATACCCCTCCGTTGTGGTTGACCAACGGTACGGCCATCTGTATCGCTGAGGCACGCAAGCCTCCCCACCAACTGCAAGGTCCATGGTTCATAGGGGGGGGGGGGGGGGGGGGGTTTAAACATGCAGCACGATATATTTAGTGTGGAAAAGCTCGCCACCCCGGTTCTCCAAAGTCCCCAGAACTGTGGCGGCAGGGGGAATGTTGCAGCTGTGTGTGGCCAATCCAAACGACTTCTTGATCCTCCTAATCACCATGGATGAATATAGCTTTTATCAATGTGTCCCGAGACAAAGTAAACTGTGGGAACGTTTGGATTCACCATCGCCGAAAGAGATGACCCCCAACTATCATAAGGCAAGGTGCAGATGAGAAATTTCTTGGACTACTGTGGTTGTTGCCAACAGGTTAAGTTCATAATGGGCAAACGGTTACAGAAGCACGCCGTTGAAACATTCTGAGGACGTTACGGGAGGCTGCTAAGAGGAAGTGTAGAGGGAAGTTGTCCAGGGGCTTTTTCTACTTAGCGACAACGCCCTATCTCATTATGCATGGGGTCGTATACTGCTTATTTAGGTTATCTATATGCTTATTTGGATTACCAAATTTTAGCTCCTCTATCAACGCTCTCCTCTCAGAAAATCCAGTGATTTCCTCCTCTTTCAAACGGATGAAAACCTATTGCGTGGCAGGCATTTCCAGAGCGACACCGACGTGATTTTCGAGACGGAACGTATCCTGAACTATTAGACCCCAGACGTTAACAATCATAGTCATTGTCAGATAGTCCATGGTTGTGTTTGCCGCACTGACTAGTGAACATAGCGGGATAGATTAACACTAAGTTTCAGGTAGCAGCCTCATTTTTCTTCGTTATGATAATCAATACTTCATGATTATTATTCGTAGAGCCACCACCCCCTGCGGATTAAATGCTTGATTTTGCGGCAGTGCATCGAAGCCTTGCATCATTTGAAAAACTGGGAAAGCCGTGAGTCGTCGAACCGCTGAACGTGCTTGCCGTCAGTTACTGTCCAGTTTCTGTGTTGCCCAGCCGAACGAGGACGAGTGGTTTTACGTCACACAGTGGTCAATGATCTTAGGCGATGCATCCGGGTACAGATATTCACTGCTTGCAGTTCTCCTTGAAATCTTCGCTCGGAAACTGGTTGAGATGGAACTACATACACTAGCAGCAGCTATTTGTGCAATGATTTGATACCGATTGTCAATGACAAGGCTTGACAGTCACCTCCAGTCACTGTCTGTTAGGACCTTTAGAGCCATTCCACTTACACCGTGTTACACGTCTGCGAATTGGGCACCCTTCTTTGTAACTACGTTTGATAATCTCCTCTGATACATCAATAAATCGGGCAGCTTCATTCGCAGCGAGGTCATAGGCACGTTCATATTCGACAGTCACTTACTGCCATTCTGTCACTTCTCCACTTCGAGCCATTTTACTGCGCTGATTCCACACAACAACTGGCACTTACAGGTCTGTAATTATCGTAGGTAGCGAAACTTGTGGGTATTCTAATTCGTTACTGCGGAACCAATTTACGCTGCAAAAAATTAGTTCCAATAGCGACCCACCAAGCGTAAATATGGCGCTGTGGAGGCAAGAAAGACGTATAGAAATGTTTCCGTATGTAATGGACTAGTAACGAAACGTGGGCAGAAAATGTCAAACAAGGGAGAAACGTTTATTGTTGATTTTATTATCATCCACTTACACATTTTGTTCAATCTGTGCACGAGAGACGTCAACGAGATGCTGTTCAGTGCTAGATTTGCACCTGGCGACGAAATTTGAAACTAATTTTTTCGCAGCGTAAGTCGGCACCACTTTAACGCATTAGCATACCTGCCAAGTTTCACTTCAATGCGATAATTACTCGCCACACTGGTTCTACATGAGTAGCTGCATTTTATTAACACATTAACATATCTACCAAGTTTCACTGCCATATGATAATTACAGCCCAATGGCTCTCCATGAGTTGCTGCAATTTGGTAATAACCACTAGATATTTTCCCTGATAAGTTTAAATATTCATATTGAATGTAAATGCTAGTCTGCATATTATGCCAATGAGAAACTATGGGAAACTTGTTAGTGCTAGTAAAGCGATTTGTATAAACATGTCTAATATACGAATAACAATACTTGTCGCAACACCCCTCCTATTGGCAGGAGGAAGTAATTGTTGCATGTGTCCGGCGTAATACTGGGGCTTATCCACTGGTGCATTTCGTGCCACAACCTATCAGTCCTGGAACAATGTCCCCATGCTCTAGTAGTAAGCCTTTCCACATGCTTTACATGAGTTTCCATCTCGGACATGAGTTCTGACTCTCACAGTGACGAATAGTTCTGGATTTTGTGTACTTATGGTTTCCAACATTAAATTCGCAACTGATCTACTTATTGTACTGTGGCTCGTAATTCACTTTTAAGCTATGATGTCACGCCGGTAGTTCAAAAAGACAAAGTTTAAAATTTAACGTGCTGTCGATGTTAACTGTTCCGAAAGGAAGCATTATATAAGACAACCTGAGGACACCAGAGATTGTTTGGAAATGATACTGTAATCTACCAATTAGTAAAGTTGTCAGAAGATCTTAGCGAGTTGCAAAATGATTTTGGTATGATATCTGCATGGTGCGAAAAACGGCAAATGACATTCGGAAATAGCAAGTGTCAGGGGCTCCACATGAGTGCTAAAAACATTCAGCTAAATTTTGGTTACACGAATATAAAGGTTGGCAGATCTACGATATGTAGAGATCTTTCCACTAAATTTCAATCACCAGCTTCCTTCTGTTAAGTCTCAACTACGTACAGAACAGACCATTGCGATAAAACAGGAGAAATCAGAACTCGCACGGAAAGTGTCAGATTTGCATTTTTCATATTTGCTATTCGAGAGGGGTACGATGGAGAAATAGTCTAAAAATACCTCTGTGAACTCCCTGACAAACACCTAAATGTGAATTGCGTAGTAATCATACAGATGCAGACGATGTGGATAGACACAACGAGGTCATAAGAGACGGAGCATATCCTGGGAAAAGACAAAGAAAATCTGCCACCTCTTTTTCAAAGGAACCAATCCCTTCATTCCATTTAATAGATGTATGAAAATCAGTAAAATCCTAAAGCTGGAATTCAATCATGCTCCTTCCTAATGCGATTCCCGCGCCTTAGCCGCAACAGCAACTCACTGTGAATATTCTGTTGTTAAAAGGTCATTTTTCTACGCTGAGCATTAGAATTAAAAAGTAACTTTTTCTAAATCCCATAATACCTACCAAGTGGGACGGGTAAGTTTGAAATTTGTCTCAAACGTGAGTAAAAGCTTCCTTTCTTACGGTGCAAAAGCGTGGCGCCCTGCGAGGTCACCCATTGGTTCTACAACGCTTCAAACAAGCTGTCGCAACATGCGAAAAAAAGGCCACAGCTCAGAATTGTATGTGGAGTGTAAGGTGGGTTAATGACGTCACATTGGCACCAAAGTTCACAGCTCTCGCTGGACGACTCACACGATGGGAAGGTCGTTACAGACCGCATGACCACATTTTATTTTGACGCCATTGCGATGCCATTATAACCGCGACGCCCAGCGCTGAAATCATGCAGTTTTCATGTGAGTGACCCTAGAAAATATTCCAGACACACTGCCGCTCAGAATCGTCAAGAAAAGGTCTCCCGGCGTGACATAAAATTTGTCAACGAGACCACCGCTTCTCCAGAGGCGTTTATTCTCACATTTCACGGTCGGAAACGACAGTTGGCAGTGGAATGAGCAGCAGGATGACGTTCTTCACATCCTTTGACACTGCTGACGTTTCAGTCCTTCTCTAAGGACAATGGGGGACTAGGTTCCAGTTAAACGTGATTGCGTCTTTGTGGGGCGCAGCACGACCGCAATTTTTGCTTTCATGTGAAGCGTGAAATAGCTAGGGACCATTCTAAACCATTCGATGAAATTTCAATGTGATACGTGGCAGCGAAGGGGATTTATTCATTTTCATCCCTCCTATTTCGCGTGAATAAAACAGTAAATTATACATCTGAGAGCCTCCCCCCCCCCCCCCCTGCTCCACTTTCCGCAACACTCTCGGTGGCACCCGCCAACTTCCATTGAGAATTTTAAAAATGAAGATGTACAGACACGAACTGTAAAGTAGTCCAAGACACCTGCAGTCGGGCAACTGGATTTCTAGGGGTGTCAATGAGCTGCCGGCGCCTAGGATTATTTTGCAGATTGTTTCTGTGCACTTTCATTTTTGAAATTCTCAGTAAAGTTGGGCAAGTGCTATACATGATTTTACCGGACAGGGAGGGGCTGGGGGGTGTAGGTGTTAGAGGGACCGTTTGCCGTTTCATACAAAAGTGTCAATGTTGAACCCCGGCTCCTTCACCCCCCCCCCCCCTACCCGCGATCACGCCATATGAGGATGCGCAATAGGTCTGATGAAAATGCTTAAGTATTCTTTTCTGGCATGGTGGAATGAAATTTCGTTGAATGGTTTTGAGCGTTCCCTTGCCGTCCCAACCTGCACGCAAGAGCATAAATTGAAGTTTCTTGATGCAATAATTTACCAACAGCCGTTTGTACTGTAGAAATTTATTTCATGAACCTCTTATGTGCTACCAGTTTCGGCATTGCATTGATGCCATCTTCAGGCTCCTGTACAATGAGTAGAACAAATATACTATTATAAAAAATATAGAACATACGTTAACAATTGACAGGTATCATGTTAACTATGTAAGTGACTCAAAAAGACATATTGTATATAATTAGAACTATTTGTAACGTGAGGGCAAATGTACTTCTGCCTATGTCATGCTGTTGTTTTCACTGTTTTACTCGAATATAGCATGATAGATGAACATATGTATACGCTATTATTCATAAATCCGTACCGCACAGTTGTAATAGGCCATGCAACACAAGAATCAAATGTACTGCATATAAGTCCTATAGAAATATATAGGATTATACCAAGTGAGGAGACGGACATTTTTTGAGAGACAGAGATTGAGAATCTTCTTTGCGTCTATAACTATATGAGGCAGCTACTGTCGTTGCATTAATCCACTAAGCAGAGTGTGGGGTGGTCTTACATAGGGGTTCTAATTAAGTGCCAACGGTGACCAGGTGTTTGATGATTTTTATAGTACGATTTCATTGGTCTAATTCGTGAACGCAATTGGGTTTTAAGACAAACTCTTTTATGTTTTTTATCGTTAATATTGCGGCAGCTGTTTGTCGTACCACACATAATACGACCTAGGCTACACATATATAACTTATGTATTTTGACATGGTTATGTCACATTTTCTTGTATTTTAATTTATTTTGTTATTTATTTATATTAGTTAATTATTAAAAAAATTCTTCCACTGGACATATCATTGTATGCACTACATTTGATTCTTGTGTTGCATGGCCTATTACAACGGTGTGGTACGGATTTATGAATAATAACGTATACACAAGTTCATCTATCATGCTATATTCGAGTAAAACAGTGAAAACTATTAACAACAGCATGACATACGCAGAAGCATATTTGCCCTGATGTTACATATAGTTTTAATTATATACAATATGTCTTTTTGAGCCACTTACATAGTTAACATGATACCTGTCAATTGTTAACGTATGTTCTATATATTTTATAATAGTATATATGTTCTACTCATTGTACAGGCGCCTCAAGATGGTATCAATGTGATGCCGAAACTGGTAGTACATAAGAAGTTCATAAAATAAATTTCTACAATACATACGGCTGTTGGTAAATTATTGCATCAAGAAATACATGCCAGCCGTGGTCCCACGGTCCAAAATGCATCAACGAAGATCAAAAATTAAAGGGTTCAAACGTCGGAAGGCTGTCTGAACGTCTTACTGTTTCTGATCGCACTGCGAACTGTCGTTTTCGATCGCAAAATGTGAGGGCATAAGCGCCTCAAGGGAAGGGACGGTGCCGTTAACTCAATTTATGCCACCCCTGAGACCTTTTCGTGCCGATTCCCAGCGTCGGTGAATCTGGGATGGTTTCCTCGGCCACCCGTAAGAAAACCACGCAATTTCAATGCTGTAAATCGCGTTCAAACCTCCATCGCAGGGGCGTCAAATGAAGGGGTAAAATGTGGGTGAGAGGGTCTGTGATGAGCTTCCCACCGTCTGGCACGTCCACTGTGTCGATGGGCAGAGTTGTGACTTTTGGCGTCAGTGTGACACCATTAGCCCACCTTGCACATCACGTGAACTTATGAGACGTGGCCTTTTTTTCGCATGTGTCGACACCTTGATGTTAGGAGCGTCGTCTAGGCAAAGGGTCACATCGCAGGGAGAGAGGAAAGCTGTATACCCTCTAACATTCTGCGTGGTGTCTGTTTGTTCTAACTCGTGTCTCCCTACCACTTTCGCGCAAAGACGCTCTGAGCGTGTTTTTTAGGGGATTGACTAGTTTGAACCTGGGACCTGTTGCTGGTAAGGAGATGCCAGACCACACATGGACATGTAGAATTCAGAAGAGTTCAGTGAGACTAGCGATGATATAATCAAATACTTAATGATTTCAGCGTAAGCTCCACTGCACTCCCTGTAAAAGAATCTTAATACTAACTAAATTTAGTGGAAGGGGTTCAAGGCTTTCCTATTTTTAGTTAGCTGGTAAAATAACGTCGAAAAAGCAGTTAAGTTTACCATTGGAAATTTTATTCTACTCACAAAACATTGTTTATAAATTGCGCTATTGATGAAAGGAAATACTTTAACACAGGATGATAAAAACCAACTGCGTTCAACAAAATGTGAACGAATATTCCCTGAATGGGTTTCCAAGTTCTACAATGGATCGAAGGATGACCTATGCCATATCACATCTATAATCTAGGTTTAAATTAAGTTTCATAAACGACAAAACTATCAAAAATGGTTTACAGTGAACCTCAATTATCTTTAATTACTTATTTAACTTATCGTAAATTACAGTGGCTGATGTGGTTTCTCAATAATTATATAACAGAAAAATCATCCCGTTTCAGATTTTTACTTCAAGTAGCAAATTTGAATGCCACGAAGTTTAACTGACGATCGACACTAGTATTACGCAAAAAGGAAATGTAACAGATGAGACTTCTGCAGTTCTGAGTGAGGCCTTATGCGCTCTTATGTGGCATCGCGTGCGTTCATTATCTTGTCGTTGGTTAGTCAGCGTCAGAGGGCGGCGGGTGGCACAGCTCCACACACATCGTCGTCTCAGAAGCAACTCCCTCGAATTTCTATTTACTACAATTTGCCAAAGTTGGTTTAAGAAAAAGGTATCTGGCTGTGTTTTGAACTGACCAATCAGCGTCTCAATTTTAACCTTAAGCTCCGCCTACAAAATTTCTGTCTATCCAAAGAGAAACGTTATACTTTTCGTGGTGGGCCAATGTTTTTAATGTTTGCAACGTAACAGAGACGCGTATAGTCTCACGCTAAAACTTGCAGCTGGTGTGGCCCTCTTAGTGTTATCGTAAGATCTATACTGTTCTTCTGGAGGGCTCTATCTTTTAACATGGGCTGGGGGCTGCTCTTGGTGATGTGGGCGTCCGTCCCTTATCGTAGGGCCTTCTAGTTTACACAGCTCTGCTCTCGGCTTCTGTTCTCGTTTCTCCCGTCAGAACTGCTTCTGTTTCACGGTGGGAAGGTATGACGTGCATTTAGGCGTTCTTGTGTTAGTCTGTGGTATTCCATTTGCTCGCTCGTTCATCGTATTACTTTGGTTACTTTAATGTCAGGATTTATTCGGAGCTATATGACACACTGCCGGATTTGCTATCATGTCGGGGTTTCCATGGAAGGTGTTGGATTTGCCTGACGCCTTACAACACTCTTAAGCCAAATTTCAGCTTATGCGTCGCAATGGGTAGGAATTAAAGAGTTTCTAAGAAGTGATTCTTTAATTCTGTTGCATGGTGTAGTGTAGTTAGTATATGGCTACTTAGACAGTTGCGGCTATATACCGTTGTACAGCTTTCGTGATGACGTGTAGCTCCGTTGTGTACTTCACACAGTTGTTTATACTTCAGTAGTAATATTAACCGAATACCTTAGTAATGAAAACATTCCAAACAGCGTGCATAGCTGGCAGTACTTCATGTTTAATGATCAGAGTTTCTTCCACTATGTTCCAGCACGCGCAGTGAAAATGTTCGGTTCCTAAAACACAGTCATTAATTAAGGTACAAAGAAGTCTCATTTTGTTGCTTAGTGTTCAAGGTGCTGTAATTTCAGATTCGTTCATGCTGCTGACATACCAAGACCTTTCAGAAACAGCTCATAAGTACACAAAGATGACATGACGCTGTGGTTTCCAGTGAGTGACAACAAATGCATGTTTACAGCTGGAGACAATCCAATAAAAATAGATCACGTGACCAGTATTATGACTGAAAAGTAGGCAGAATTTTAGTAGAGGCGGTAGGCTCATATGCAATCGACTCACATGTTATAATTACGAATAATACATAGTTCTTTCATTTTTATTTGATTCTATAGCTCATATGGCGTTCAGAGTGAAAGCTGACTACGAATCAGATTATCTATGTTCTTCAAGCTAGGCATCATGGCGTCAATGTTTTCAATAGAGGCTACGTATTTCCATGCAGGCTATAATTTTATCCCGATCTCTTGTTGATCATTTCATATATATGCAGTAATTTTTTGGATTTTGAAATGTAAAACAACAATATCAACAACATTGTTTATGTGTATATCTTGTGATCAACAAGCAATTGTCATAAAATTAAAGCCTTAATAGAAATAGGGCCCTTATTTATATTCTAAAACTTAAACAAACAATTTCAACAATAGCTACACACGCTTGTCCGACAGATCTTGCAGTTACTAAAATAGCTCTTCGACGAATAGGGTTTACATCTCGAACTAGGTGATAGCTCCACCTCAGATCGTATTCTTGAGTGCAGCAGTTGATTCTTGCAGCTGGATATCATAGAGCCCTTCGACAGAGGCACATGGAAAACACTAATGTCTGCATGATCTTAGGGCAACTGGTACGTCCAGAGTCAATTAAATTTTAGAGTGGTAAAGACTGCTCTATCCACTAAACTATCTCCTCCTTGTTGTTTCATTTCTGTTCAACCCCAGTCCTATGTGACCGTAAACAGCACGAACTCCTGTACCCACTTTCCATCCAAAGGTGTGCATGTAGTTCCACCAATTCTACGCTATGTGATCAAAAGTATCTGGACACCTGGCTGAAAATTACTTAAACGTTCGCGGCGCCCTCCATCGGTAATGCTGGAATTCAGTATGGTGTTGGCCCACAATTAGCCTTGAAGGCAGCTTCCACTCTCGCAAGCATACGATAAATAAGGATTCTTGGGGAATGGCTGCCCATTCTTCACGGAGTGCTGCACTGTGGAGAGGTTTCGATGTCGGCCGGTGCGGCCTGGCACGACGTTGGCGTCCAAAAGATCCCAAAGGTGTTCTATAGGATTAAGGTCTGGACTCCGTTCAGGCCAGTCCATTACCGGGATATTTTTTTAATGTAACCACTCCGCCACAGGCTGTGCGTTATGAACCGGTGCTCGATCATGTTGAAAGATGCAACAGCCATCACCGAATTGCCCTTCAACAGTGCGAAGAAGGAGGCTCGTAAAACATCAATGTAGGCCTGTGCTGTGATAGTGCCAAGCAAAACGACAAGGGGTGCAAGCCCCCTCCATGAAAAAACGACCACACCATAGCACCGCCGCCTCCGAATTTTACTGTTGTCACTACACACTCTGGCAAATGATGTGCATAATCGTCCAATGTTTACGCTCCTTAAAACACGCGAGGCATTTACCGGCGTGATGTGTGACTTATAAGCAGCCGCTCGACTGTGAAAGCCAAGTTTTCTCCCCTCCAGCCCAACTGTCATAATATTTGCAGTGAATCCTGTTGCAGTTTGGAATTCCTGTGTGATGCTCTGGATAGATGTCTGCTGCTACACATTACGATCCTCTTCAACTGTCGGCGGTCTATGTCAATCAACAGACGAGGTGGGCCTGTACGCTTTTGTGCTATACGTGTCCCTGCTTGTTTCCACTTCACTATCACATAGGAAACAGCTGACCTAGGGATGTTTAGGAATGTGGAAATCTCGCGTACAGATTATGACACGTTCCCTTAGAAAAATTAATGAATTACTGTGCTGGTAAGCCCCTACTTTATTTGATTTTCAAACAGCTGAGCAAAACTGAACGTACTCAGACATTTCGCTCTTTACCTTTTCTGATCAACACTAAACTGACACACAATATTTTTTAGCGCAACGCAATCTGACTTTCAATAATCCCTAGAAAAGAATGGCCGTGACTAACAATAATCTATACCTTTCATGAATCACTTACGTCACAAAAATCTTCGTTTCTCAAACTACTGCAATACGGCGTCCGCCAATGATGCCAGCTATATAAAAGATTCAAACTACTGAAGGCACTAACTACTGATAGGCGTAGTTAGCAAATGAAAGATTTTGATAGAGAACAAACAATGTATTTACCTTAATAGTGTTCAAAAGTCATAATATATATAGCAGCTCATGACATCCATTCTTACAAATGTACTGTTTCTGATTGACACACGTCCAGATCATCCGCTCTCAAAAATCCGCCATCTCACTTCCCCACATCCACCACTGCTGGCGGCTCATCTCTAACTGCGCAACGCTACGCGCTGTTAACATCCAGCTGCCCAACACTACAATGGTAGACAACAATGCAAACTAGCCACAGACTGCACACAGCACAGCCAGTGATTTTCATACAGAGCGCTACGTGGCGTTACCAATAAGAAAACATAAACAGCCTACTTGCAAGACGTATGACACAAGTGAAAGCCAAGTTTTCTCCCCTCCAGCCCAACTGTCATAGTAATTGCAGTGAATCCTGTTGCAGTTTGGAATTCCTGTGTGATGGTCTGGATAGATGTCTGCCTGCTACACATTCGAAGTCCGTGAGTTTCACGGAGTGCTCCATTCTTCTCTCTCACGATGTCTAATGACTACTGAGGTCGCTGATATGGAGTACCTGGCAGGAGGTGGCAGCACAATGCACCTCATTTGAAAAACGTATGTTTTTGGAGGTGTTCAAATGGTTCAAATGGCTGTGAGCACTGTGGGACTTAACATCTGAGGTCATCAGTCCCCTAGAACTTAGAACTACTTACACCTAACTAACCTAAGGACATCACACACATCAATGCCCGAGGCAGGATTCGAACCTGCGACCGTAGCGGTATCGTGGTTCCAGAATGAAGCGCCTAGAACCGCTCGGCTACACCAGCCAGCTTTGGGAGTTGTCTCGATACGTTTGATCACATTGTGTGTGTTCTCTCTACACCGATAATACGCCTAAAATCCTACACCTCCAGTCTACCTCCTCCAGCACGTTAACGACAGTGCTTCTTTGCCCTATATCGCAACCCTTCAAATCCATCCATATCAGTTTACCCCCTGGTGAAACACTGGCTCGCCAAGATCAACCAGACGCCGCCACAATTATACTGTAGAACGAACCACCCACAGCTTCCGCCAGCATGTCTCCTACCTCACCAGGTACAAACGTCTTAATCAAGTCAACAAACATAATGAAATACTACAACCGTAAACAAGCACGAAATCCCCACCTAAGATCAATATAACTAAGAGTTCTGAATATACTAAACTTATCTATTGGACAATCGTGGGGATTCCATCTTCCCATCGTAATTCATACTTGCAAAGCCTAAATACGACATATTCTCTCCTCCACCAATCTAAAATTGTCTCCATATCCTCAAACGCTATGTACTCCATTTTGCCTTCCAGAACCTTATTAAGGCCCCTGTACTGTCCAGGAATCCTGCCTACTTCGTTCGCTAGACAAACAATGAAACAATTCGTATTAACGAGTTTTATTACAATACTTAGTTTTGACATCTGCACAGATGTGTCGCAAACAAAGGGCGACATACGAAACAATCGGTTTTTACAGTGACTGCTGACCTCTCAGTCTGTCCTGAACTGCTATCGAAGTGCCCTATGTTGACGCTGCTATCCAAGGTGCTATCGCTGATGCTACTATAGAAGTCGATAATCTTAAAGCTGCTATTGAACTGGACCGTCACCAGTCCACTTCACCTGTCACGTTGTCGTCCTGGAAGGAAAGTCGATCAGCCTTCTTTGCTTTGTCGTTCCCGACTGGCGTGCATCGTTCTTTCCCCCCCCAAAGCGACGAACCGTCGTCGTACATGGAGCACGACAACAGGAGAGGAGGTAGGATCGTGGACACTCCTATGAACCGGAAGCTATGGCTGCAGGAGACGTTAGACTTCCGGTCGTACCCCGCCATCCGACCTTCGCTCTGGTGGAAACGTCCCCCGGAAAACGCCCAGAGAGCCCGTACCATGATGGAGGAGGTGTCGCCCGCTGCCACGTGAACGGATGACGAGAGGTCTGGTGTCTTCTGCGGCTGCGCTGTCCTCGGGATCCGTGATCAGAGATACAGGAGGATCACTGTGCAGGTGACAGTGGCGAATTTGATTGTGGTGTCGGAAATGACTACATGCATGCGCCAAGTCGACGGACTATCTCGCCTCGCGCCCACCGTCTGCTGCCGATAAAAACCCTAAAGAAAACAATATCATGAGGCGCGAAGCGATACTTGCGACCGTCCTTCGGCGCCGGATGCTGCGGAGGATGGAGCAGGTGGAGCAGTGTCCGATGGCGGTGACCGCGAAACAGATCCACCGGCGATGGTCTATCTTTTGGATGCGAACGATACGAGGTGGCCGGCCGGAGTGACCGAGCGGTTCTAGGCGCTACCGTCTAAAGTCGCGCGACCGCTACGGTCGCAGATTCGAATCCTGCCTCGGGCATGGATGTGTGTTATGTCCTTAGGTTAGTTAGGTTTATGTAGTTCTAAGTTCTAGGGGACTGATGACCCATAGTGCTCAGAGCCATTTGAACCATTTTTATACGAGGCGAGAAACGGTTGCAATATTTGATCCATGGCGTGTGCCGTGACAAGTTTGGCCATGTGCTGCTTGAAAGTTCTGACAATACATTCAGCTTTGCCTTATTGCTGTGGATGGAACGGCGCACTAGTTAGATGCTGTATGCCATCGCCTTCGCAGAGTGTTTCAGATTCAATTGACGTGAACTGAGGGTCTTCGTCCGACACTATAACTTCAGACAAACCTCCGAGGCAAAAAAATAGAGGACAACGCCTGAATTGTGCTACGTGACATTGGCACAGCAAAAGTAAACTTACTGTAAGAGTCTACCACATTCAACCAACGAATATTCCAAAAAGGTCCCGCAAAGTCTGTGTGCACAGGTTGCCATGGTGATTCCGACATCGGCCAGTAGCGAAATTTTGTGGCGGATAGTCACACTGTGACGTCATCTGTGTCATTTGGATGTCAATACCCTGCCAAGTACAGTGTCGACCCGCTGTCTGTTTCTTACGATCAGCCGCGCGGGATTAGCCGAGCGGCCTCAGGCGCTGCAGTCGTCGACTGTGCGGCTGGTCCCGGCGGAGGTTCGAGTCCTCCCTCGGGCATGGGTGTGTGTCTTTGAACTTGGGATGATTTAGGTTAAGTAGTGTGTAAGCTTAGGGACTGATGACCTTCGCAGTTAAGTCCCATAAGATTTAACACACACGGTTTTCTTACGATCAGACCCCCAGCGTCCTTGGTGAGGTAACTGCAACACTTCTTTTTGCAAAGCTTTGGGGATCAACACACTTTACTGTCCACTGTCATTTTGAACAAGAATCACACCTTACTGTATAGCGATGCTATGCCGACGTGCGAAGTATCGGCGCACTACAGAGTTCTTGATGCTATACAATGAGCGAGACCAAGATGTGCGAATGTATTTCAGCAAAATAATCGAATCTGAATCAGATTCCGTGGCCTGGCAATTTTCCTATAGGTCAGAGTAAAAGATGGAAGCAGTTCAGAATCGTGAACATCGATGTCACAACAAGATGCAGCAGAAGCGTCAAAGTGTGTAACAGGGCCCATCAGAAGACGTGAAAGTGTGTCCGCATTACGATGTTGAGCTGTCGGACGATACACAATCTCGTACTGGTATTGGGACAACAACAACGCCCATCTTTGCAATTTTTGGGCAGTTCGTACGGAACCGGCTTCATCGGATGAAGCAAGGACCGCAATGACTTGTGAGCCGTTACTATATAGAATTTTCTGCCATATTGTGTTGGAATTCGGTGACACCATACACAATAGCCAATGCCTGTTTCTCTATTTGTGAATAGTTACACTGAGCTTTGGACAACACTTTTGATGCGAAAGCAATAGGGTCGTCTTTATCCCAGATCTGTGCAAAAGCACTGCACCCATTCCATAAGGGGTAGCGTCAACTTGCAACACATGTGGTTTGTCAGGATCAAAGCGAAACTAGTATCGATCACTGAACAATGCATCGTTAAGTTTTTGAAAAGCTTCCTCGCATTCATCTGTCCAAACAAAGGAGATGTTCTTGCGACGCGAGCTATGCAATGGAGCTGCGATTTGTGCAGCATTCTGTATGAACCGAACATAATAGTTCATTTTCCCTAAGACTGAGTGCAATTCCGTGACACTGCGAGGAACTGGCAGGTCACGTACGGTTAACAAATGTGACTGAAGAGGATGTACACCTTGACTGCTTATGACATAACCAAGATACTGCAACTCAATTTTTAAAAAATCACACTTGTCCGGTCTACACTTTAGTCCTGCATCAGGTAGCACACAAAACAAAGCACGCAAATTTGCAAAGTGTTCTTCAGATGTACGACCTGCTACGACAATATCGTCCAAATAGTTTTAACAGTTTGGTACTTGAGCAGTCAGCTGTTCCAAATATCGTTGGAAAATGGCGGGTGTTGAAGAACTGCCTAAAGGCAAACGTAAATATCGAAAGACGGCCAAATGAGTATTCAAAACACACATGGCTTGAGATTCTTCATCTTATGGTATTTGAAGGTGTGCGTTGCGCAAACCAATTTTCGAAAAGTATCGACTAGCGCCTAATCTGTCGGTGAGATCCTCTGGGCGTGGGAATGAATCAATCACAGTTTGTGGGTTGACTGTAGACTTAATGTCAACACAGGGGCGTTGCGACCTGAAGGTTTGGGAGAAAAACCAATTGACGTGGCCTTTGACTATCTTGTAAAGGCGCAATAGCTCCGCTATCTTGCACTTCTTTGAGTTCAGCAGCCACTTTGTCCCGCAATGCAATAGTAATAGTTCTGTCCAAGAAAAATTTCGGCAGAGCGTTGTGTTTCTAGTAATATGTGCAACAAAATTGTTAGCTTTGCCTGCATTGCCTGCATTGAATGCAGTCACTGACAACACATTGTCCTGAATTTGGACGCCAAACGAATCAACGCCAAATGTTTACTCAAAATCACGGGATTGTAGCATAGTGAAATTCACAGTTCGCGTATGTGAGCGATACATGGCAGTGAAAGTATATTTTCCGAGAATGTCTTGTCCATTATAAGCCTTCAGGTGCATGCTAGTTTTAGACAGGTGTGGGGAGCCTAACAGTTCATATGTGTTACGATTCGGCAATGTAACAGAGACACCCATGTCCAACTGAAATTTCACTCGTTTCCTACGAAGGCGCAAATGAACGTAATACTGAAGACACTGTTTGCTTGCTAATTTTGCTAATGCCTACAGCAGGTTTTCAATACACTGCGCTCCCTACATGGACGTTGTGACTAGATTTTTGTGAGTGGGCAGAATTCTTATGTTCGTTACGTGGTAAACATACGGATTGTACGTGCCTATCTTGCCACAAGCGTAACACTGTGCTTGTCTGGACAGGCAATCTTGGCGTTTGTGCCGTGTATAGCACCTAGGGCATGACTTAATTCTATTCACCGATGTTGCCACCCGTTAAGAGAACCGTTTACGCAGTTTCGTGTGCATGTGCTGTTGCTGCCAACTGGGCTGGTCGTGAGCAACGAACGATTCAATGCGACAAATTGGTGGCTGTTCAAATTTATCGCCTGCTGTGGCACCTGAATCATACTGGTCTAGAATTTGAACGACATGATAGAATGATGGCTCTGACCGTTTCAAACGTCAGTTACGCTGTGCACGACTGCATCACGCAACGTAACATCGGAATATAAGGGCATCAAAAACATCTGAATTTGCATTTCCTCCTTATATCCTGCAAATCTGTTAACCACAAGCGATAAGTTTGATCTGACTTTTTTTTGCATCGAAAGAATATGTGCCTAGCTGCCAACACATTCACTTGATGGCCATAATACCCTACTGGCCTTTAAAATTGCTACACCACGAAGATGACGTGCTACAGACGCGACATTTAACCGACAGGAAGAAGATGCTGTGATATGCAAATGATCGCGGAACGCCGTGCTGGATCCCAACGGCCTCGTATCACTAGCAGTCGAGATGACAAGCATCTTATCCGCATGGCTGCAACGGATCGTGCAGCCACGTCTCCATCCCTGAGTCAACAGATGGGGACGTTTGCAAGACAACAACCAGCTGCAAGAACAGTTCGACGACGTTTGCAGCAGCATGGACTATCAGTTCGGAGACCACGGCTACGGTTACCCTTGACGCTGTATCACAGACAGGAGCGCCTGCGATGGTGTGCTCAACGACGAACCTGGGTGCACGAATGGCAAAACGTCATTTTTTCGGATGAATCCAGGTTCTGTTTACAGCATCATGATGGTCGCATCCGTGTTTTACGACATCGCGGTGAACGCACATTTGAAGCGTGTATTCGCCATCGCCATACTGGCGTATCACCCGGCGTGATGGTATGAGGTGCCATTGGTTACACGTCTCGGTCACCTCTTTTTCGCACTGACGGCACTTTGAACAGTGGACGTTACATTTCAAATGTGTTACGACCCGTCATTCGATCCCTGCGAAACCCTGCATTTCAGCAGGATAATGTACGACCGCGTGTTGTACGTCCTGTACGGGCCTTTCTGGATACAGAAAATGTTCGACTGCTGCCCTGGCCAGCACATTCTCCAGATATCTCACCAATTGAAAACGTCGGGTCAATGATGACCGAGCAACTGGCTCGTCACAATACGCCAGTCACTACTCTTGATGAACTGTGGTATCGTGTTGAAGGTGCATGGGCAGCTGTACCTGTACACGCCATGCAAGCTCTGTTTGACTCAATGCCCAGGCGTATAAAGGCCGTTATTACGGCCAGAGGTGGTTGTTCTGTGTACTGATTTCTCAGGATCTATGCACCCAAATTGCGTGAAAATATAATCACATGTCATTTCTAGTATAATATATTTGACCAATGAATACCCGTTTATCATCTGCATTTCTTCTTGGTGTAGAAGTTTTAATGGCCAGTAGTGTGTACTATCCTGTACCAATCTATTCATTTCAGAGTAACGCTTGCAACGTACGTCCTCAAATATTTGTTGAATGTATTCCTATCTCTGTCTTGCTCTACAGTTTTTTCTTGGTGTAACAATTTTAATGGCCAGTAGTGTAGTTCGTTAGAGAACCCACAACCTGATTATAGGAAATATTAGTCGGAGTAGCGTTGGGGAACAATTTCTGAATGACGCGAAAGACTGCACTTCCTACCGTTGACAAAAGGTAATGTAGTTTCACAGTACCTGATACTTTGTGAGGAATGATGTGGCCTTCATACTGTTGCAACTACTCGAGGCATTCCTCTTGTTCATTAAACTGAGGAAAAGGCGGTATGGTAATCGGACCTACAGTTGTTGCATGTTGTCCAGCGTTCGTTGCTTGATTTCTTAGTAACTGCTGTACTGTGTTTAGGAGGGTTGCAGTCTGCTGCGTCTGAAACTGAAACATCTGTGTTAGCTGCGCTGCATGTACCGCTTGCAGCTGAGGCGCCTGAAAAGGGGCAGGGAGAGATGGGTTGCCCATTTTGGAATAGGGAAATGCAGTAAACAGGCAAGGCAAGCAAATAAGAATAAGTACACAAGCAAAGCAAATGTTTGCAACGCCCACCTGAAAACACTTATTAGCAAAAAACTCTATAAGAGACACTGTTAAGACATGTAAACTCACCCTTGCAAAGAAAAGACAAGGTAGAATTAAGGTGCCAGCAAAATAGGAAAGGTCACGACAAAACAAATCTGT
Source organism: Schistocerca serialis cubense (assembly GCF_023864345.2). Classification (NCBI taxonomy): domain Eukaryota; kingdom Metazoa; phylum Arthropoda; class Insecta; order Orthoptera; family Acrididae; genus Schistocerca; species Schistocerca serialis. The sequence goes on from NC_064646.1 coordinate 18,453,452, forward strand.
GGCAGCTGGTTTACAGATTGTCGATATGGTATTCGTTCACCTCGTCGTCAATCTAATTCGTCCATCCTCGGCATCAATCTTGTTGTGTCTAGGAATCCTGCCTACTCCGTTCGCTAGACAAACAATCAAACAATGCGTATTAATGAATTTTATTACTGTATGACAAAAATGGTTCAAATGGCTCTGAGCACTATAGGACTTAACATCTATGGTCATCAGTCCCCTAGAACTTAGAACTACTTAAACCTAACTAACCTAAGGACATTACACAACACCCAGTCATCACGAGGCAGAGAAAATCCCTGACCCCGCCGGGAATCGAACCCGGGAACCCGGGCGTGGGAAGCGAGAACGCTACCGCACGACCACGAGCTGCGGATACTGTATGACAATTACAATACTTAACTTTGACAGTTACACAGATGTGTCGCAAGCAAAGGGCGACGTACGAAATAATCACTCTTTGCAGTGACTGCTGATCTCTACCTGACAAAAGTCTGCCCTGAACTGCTATCAAAGTGCCTAACGTTGACGCTGCTATAGAAGTCGCTAATCTTAAAGCTGCTATTGAACTGGGCCGTCACCAGTGGGGCGCAGTGCTTATATCCTCTTCACCTATGGACCGCTGCTGTCACGTTGTCGTCCTTGAATGAAGGTCGATCAGTGTGCGATTGGCTGACTTCTCCTCACAGCCTTCTGTGCTTTGTCGTTCCCGACTGCCGTGCCGGCGCTTGGCTTTACACTGTAACACCCTTCCCATCTGCTCACCTACACTGAACACTGTCTTATTTCCTACCTTCTCACAAGTTTGATACCAAATAACCAATCGGTTCGTCCCAAATTACCAACCCTCATACAGTGACTCACTTGTACCAGCACATCCCTTCGCCGGCCGCCGTGGTCTCACGGCTCAGTCTGGAACCGTGCGACTGCTACGGTCGCAGGTTCGAATCCTGCCTCGGGCATGGATGTGTGTGATGTCCTTAGGTTAGTTAGGTTTAAGTAGTTCTACGTTCTAGGGGACTGATGACCACAGCAGTTGAGTCCCATAGTGCTCAGAGCCATTTGAACCAAGCACATACCTTCAACCCTACAACTAAACACTTTCTACATTTTATCCCAACAGAATATTTAACCAATTCTTCGTACGTGAAAATCCGCTCAGATATTTGCCAAGTCTTCCAGTTTTAACAGACCATTCTTTTTCATGTCATGGTTACTGTTCTCCCCACTCTCCTCTATCTTTTCCATCCTACATCCTTCAAAAACAATCCTCCCAGAAATCATTAATCATCTACAGCTCATTTTTAAATCACAAAAAATACTGTAGCTAAGTGACTTGTTTGTAGTCTCGCAACAGACTTCGAAAAACAGAATTAGCAAAACTGGCGTCTCACACATATTTTCAACACCAGCATGAAAAGGTGAAATTTATTACACCAACAACACCTTTCCGTCGCATGAAAACACGCGTACGAAGGTAAGTTACATGGCAACTAATTAAGATATTCCGACAAACACGCAAAAACAACTTCACTGAAGGTCAAATTAAAAAAAAAAACTAGTGTCCACTCTCGCCAACTCCCCAGCCTCCTCTGCCCTCACTTCCATCCCCACCATCTTTGTTTCGAAAATATGGCAACCATAAACGTCGACGACAAATGTTGCCCAGCGTGCCGTTAACGCTACGAAAAGTGTTTTAGTGGACCAGTCTCGAATAGGCTGCTTTGGTTCTTGTTATCTTTTTGACTGCACAGTTACTAGAAGTCGACCTTGCCAGCGAATGCATTCTTTATTGTAGCTACAGCTAAAGAAACTGGTATTCATCTATATTCTACTTCTTCACCATCAACATTCACACGAGTTACCAAAGTAGATTTGTGCACATCGCCATTACGGGTCCACTAATTTTCAATTACCAAATTTTCTGTAATATTTATGTCATGAGATCATTACCATCATAATTTTCTTCATGGGCTAGGTCATCTGGCATCTTCCCATTTAACAGCTCATTTCCTGTTGGGCTATTCCACACTACATCTTCCTAGCGTAGTGTTAATTTTTGTAGAATAATTTTTACCAATTCTCAGCATACATTTAAGTAATTTATTTCTGTACTAATTAGTTTATGTTCCTATAGAACATATTTACAGTTCGCTCCCGTATCCTTGATTTTTATTTTCTCTAGTTTGAGCATCTGCAAGGAGGAGTCTCATTTCCACTACTTGGATATGAGATTTATATCGACCATGGCTATTTCGCGTACAACAGACCTGAGACAGCCATTGTTTCGCAACACTGAATTCGTGATTCTCTTTTATACTGTCTTTCCAGTTTCCACGAATTGTGGTTCACATTTTAGAGAAAATCACAAACTTGTCTTGAGTGTCTTGGTCATACTCCATCCATACATACAACAAAGATATATGAAGTTTTAGACCTGTTGTAACTTCAGGTCACTGTGAGTGATCTATGCTGATGGAATATTTTCTTGGGATTCCATGATATAGTTTCTGTCATGTAACCGTTATGCGTGTAAACGGATTACCGAACGTCAGGCTGGTTCATGAAAACTGTCCGATCATCGGCGATTAGGAGAGTATTCACGATCTTCTGTTGACTTAGCTGAATCCCATCGCATACTTGTGCTTTCGAAACTTGTCGTCGACGTATAATGAGCACGGTACTTATGATAGATAGCATCTTCGCCTGATATATCCGTTTATTGCTAAGGATGTATTAAGTTCCTTAACTTTTTTCCTATTAAAATATCGATGAATCTGTACATAATTATTAAAACTTATATTATTCAATCTGTAATGCCCTTGTCAGAAAGTTTCTACACTATTTTTGTCTTATGATACTACGAAAGGCTGTTCATTGATGAACGTGTGTTATTTTTGTTTATTAAGCAAACACCTCCATCTACATTACTGTTATTCAATTTACAATTAAGGGCCTCGCAAAGGGTTCATTGAACACCCGTCAAGCTATTTCTCAACCGATTTTACTAAGGTTTGAAACTCCTCTTTTCCTCATTCCGTGTTTGCGATTTAAAAACTGGGTTGTTTTGGAAATCGGAATTATGCAAACACAATTAGTTTACTTTTATATTTACCCAGACATGTTTCGACACCAATGTGTCATCTTCTGCGGGTCAAATTTTTATTTCTCTAAAGTACAACATCACATTCGGAATAATTTAACTGCTGTAGGCCTAAGAAATACAATATTCGCAATTTGCTTCGTTCGGCTTAGACACTCACCTTAAAACTACATCGGTAACTGAACTGTATTATTACACATCGAAACAGCATGTCATCTACAAACTAGCCATGAAGAAAATCATTGCCTATTTGTGGCGAGCTGATTCGAGGGTATAGGTTATGTACGTTTCTGTACTTACAGTTTACGTCCTGTTTCGTGTCCCTGGTTGGTGTCTCAATCAACTGCTATTTGGTGCGTTGTTTTCACTCACTTTTTCACAAATTTTCGCTCACTACTTCACCTTACAAGCACTTACACAAAATGTGGCGAAATGTGATCTGAGCAGACACTTCTGACAACACACTCTCTGAGTGGTGTTATGTTATTGTCGTTGCTCACTTGTTCATCTTCTCGTGTTTGTAATGGTGCTGATTTTGAATACGTGTGTGTGTGTGTGTGTGTGTGTGTGTGTGTGTGTGTGTGTGTGTGTGTGTGCGAGAGAGAGAGAGAGAGAGAGACAGACAGACAGACAGAGAGGGAGAGAGAGAGAGAGAGATGGAAGCAGGGGTGGAGAGGGAACGAAGGAAACAGAAGTCCCTTTTTTACTGTTATTTTTTGTGGGGAGTCACCTTTGTATAGTTCATTGAGTGTTCCAAACAGTGTTTTGTTGGATAGTGTTGTATTTTCATTCAGGACTCTCTTTCCCTGGATTATTCCTTTTTGTATGTGGTTGTTCTCCTCTATTATCAGTCTCCATGTTTCTTTCGGTGGTGCTTTTCTTGTATTGGATGGTCTACAAAAGTGCAGTGTGTACTATCACTTCTTAAGGCTCTGAGATGTTTGGAGTACCTCTTTTAGAAATTTCTGCATGTTTGGCCTATGTAGACCGACTGGCATGAACTGCAGTTTAGCTTATATATTCCAGCTTTGGAGAATTTTTCTGCAGAGGTGTTCTTAGGTTTTAGATTTTTCTGTACCGTATTATTTGTGCAGAATGATTTTGTAGCCCTTGTTTCCTCAGTATGTTTCCCACCCTTTGGACGTCTTTGTTACAGTATGTTAATATGTGCAGTGCTTTACTCTTTGTAGAGTGTTCCTGGTACCCTGTGTTTGTCTGGAGCTTGCTCTATTATCTCTAGAGTTGCCACAATTTGTAATTGAACTAAACTTAAAGTATGGAGAAGTTATATATTACTACGAAGAACATTGCTAAGCCCAGGATCATACCTGGAACGATTGCTCAATTTCAAACCTCCTAGTGTTGAGTTTCTGAGGGAAAGTGGAAAGCAGGAACGAAAATTAAAGCACCGACAAATGATTCCAGCTTCTGACTTTGTCTTGACTGCACACTACCCACAGTAATGGGTTGCAAGATGAGGAACAACTCATATCTGATTTGATGGGGCCGTATTTAAGAAGAAAATCGCATTAAGAGACGGGTATCTTCTACAAAATTGTCGTTTATTTCCCTGAGCTCATTGCCTCTAAGGAAATCGTGAATTATGAAGAATTATTGTGGCGTTCAAAGAATGACACTGGTAGTTTCCTCATGTTAAATGACAATTTCACAGATTTTACCGGTCTCATACATATATTATTTTATGTATGTAGACTGAAGCGGCTAGTGAAAATTCGTAACAAGGCCTGGAATCGAACCCCGGTCTCCCTCTCACTAGGCAGGTACGTTAGACACTAAGCCACCTAGGAACAGTGGTTCACACAACAGCACGAGTTTCCCTGGCACACCTGCCTCCTCCATCCAAATTCTCCCTGCCGCCCCAGTCTACTTTAAATTCCCCCTTATACACGAACAGAATTGCCAAGGCTCTCCATGTTCTGGAACAGCACGTCAGCATCGAACGTAAATTCTGCAGTGCTATTCCAGAACATGGAGAGCTTCGGTAATGAACCAAGCTGAATGCAAGACGTTCACTGTTCATTGCGTGACTGGATTATCATCTAAGTGTGGCACGTTTGCAGTCCCCCCACCCCTCTTACCGCTCAGACAACATGATGTGATAGTGGGGGAAGTGTGCAGACAGCCAGCAGATCTCTGCACATGACCGAGAGCACTGCATGCATGCAGAGTTCTTGGCTGTCCCTGTTTTAATACGCTTCAGCGTGTACAGTGTCCGGGCGAGCTCTGTCAAATTTCGAGCCACATACACTAATGAGTTTAATCAGTTCTCATACTCTTTGACTCATGTGACAGGACTCGCCTTCATGGCATGTTTCAGCCTACAGTACTTTCCAATTTCACAGGCTACATCTCTTGATATGAGCACAAAATCAAGTAATGTGTGACTGCCTTTTAACTCTCCAATCCTCCTCTCTGGGAGCACGCAAGACTGTAAAGAGGGAGTTATATTGTAAACCATTGCAATGTTCACCCTTCCTATGAATGCCTCCATCGCTTTTTTCTTACTGTACTAGACGCTGGGACCCATGTGTACATTTCAACTATGCAAAAACTGCCTCCACATTACAGAGATTCTTACGACACTTAATTCCTAATATTTCTGTACCTCCTTTTCCTCCAGCGTATCTGCGATATTAGAGGTTTCAACTGGAGGTATCCATCGCGCCCTGTTTGCTGCATCTTCCCTCACCTCTTTGTGTGTTAGTCCATTTTGTAAGTCGACCACTCAAGTCTAAATGTATGCTCATGTTCAGAAAAAACTGAACACGTTAACACTAGAGATAGGACATTCATATTCGCAGGACATGTACATTAGTATGTTCTGCAGAAATGATTAGCAATTGAACCATGTGGGCCCGCGGCTTCAAGGTCAACATCCATATCACGGCGCAACGCCACATACCGGTAAAATGTGCCTGCGGTTCTCTTTATCGCTATGTACCGAAGGTAATGTATCAGTTTGACTCGAGCAGACGTGCAAGATGCCTCGCAGCAAACCACACCATCAGATCAGTTAGTTTGAAGAAGGGCGCCCTACTGGAATGAGAGAATGTGGTGTATCCACCCGGGAAATTGCTGCCCGTTTGGGAGAAAGTGTTTCGGCAGTGCAACGGGTGTGTGCAGAATAGCTCACAGAAGGTCATAGAGCACGACGAGATGGGCTAGGGCACATCACCTAGACCACCCCGCGAGAACATCAACACCTCATCCGAATGTCATTGGAGGACAGATCTGCGTCCTCCTCGGCTCTGGCGAAACAGTGCAACAGTGTAACACATCGTACACTATCAGGGCTGACAGTGCGTTGCCATTTATGACGGGATCGGTTACATGGGCATCGTCCACTTCTCTGCCTACCTATGACGAATGTGCAAAAACATTCTAGACGGCAATGGAATGTGCAAGGAGGTCACTTGGGACAGGAATGCCATCAGACAGTGTTTTCTGACGAATCCAGGGTCTGTCTGTTTGAAAATGATGGCCTCATTGTGGTTCGCGCAGATGGGGGTAGCACCATCATCGTGACTATATTCGCACAAGACATAAAGCGCCAACTCAAGGCCTTGTAGTGTGGGGGTCCAATTGCGTATAACCACAAATCACAGCTGTTGACTATCCAGGGCCCACTGTGACCTACGTGAATGACATGCTGCGACCCACAACCATACCCTTTCTGCCAACACCGCACCATTTCTCAGCAAGACTATGCTCGACCACCATGTTGCTGCACGATCACGTGCCTTCTTGGTGTCGCAGGATGTCAACCTCTTGCCCTGGCCCACCAGATCATGAGACTTGTCACCAAACGAAAACGTGTGGCATATGGTGAAAGGACGGGAGCAGCGATGCTGTGACCCCATGCCAACCACTACAGATGAGCTGCGGAACCAGTTGAAGGCAGCAAGGATGGTTATACCACATTTGTTTTATTTAGCGTATGGCTCATAACATCACAGTAAAAATTACAGAAACAACACAATTAAAAAAAAAATCACACATGTATAAACAGAACAATAAATAACAGTTTTTATATAAGGAGACCACCAATTGTAAATTTACACTCACAGAAGAGCAATCACAAAAAAACGTCTAGCTTAGATAATATATAGTCGGTTGCCTCTTGCGTCGCTTTTAGGACATCCTGTGGGTCACCCTCATATGCCCTTAGTGTGCATTCCTGCACAATGTGTTTGACCGTCTGTCTCTCAGCGCCACAGTCGCAAGCGGCCGAAGGAAGTTTACCCCATCTGTGTAAGGAGTCGGCACATCTCACACAGTTGGTTCTGCTGCGATTAAGAGTTGACCAAACTTTGTGAGGGCAATCAAATCCTTTTGGTTTACTAAAGATGCATGGCATACTGTGGCAGTTTATTGCTGTTCTGCTCTCCCATTCCTCTTTCCATCGGTCATTTATTTTAAAGTTGTTTTGGTGCAGTGCCTGTGCGGGCTTTAGTGGAGGATGCCTAGACCGGAGTCGGTTTCCTTGGATGTCGTGAGTATCTTCATGGATTTGTAATTGAGGGTTGGTCATGATTTTTTGAAACTCTCTAACCAGAGCGTGTTCCCGGCGCAGGTTAGGAGGGGCTATGTTACTGAGAACTGGCAGCCACACTGCAGGAGTTGGCCTGATTGTGCCTGATATAATACGCATTGTTGCATTAAGTGTGTGTTTGCTGTTGAGCCACACTGGGGCACAGTATTCTGCCACTGGATACACCAAGCCAAGTGCGGATGCTCTCAAGGTAGATGCTGTGGAGCCCCAAGTGGTGCCACAGAGCTTCTGCAATATGTTGTTGCGTGTTTTAAGTTTAACTGCAGTTTTCGTCAGGTGTTCTTTGAATGTTAGTGTCCTATCTAGGATAACTCCAAGACACTTTGGGTGTTTGTTGTGATTTAGTATTTTCCCGTCTAGATATACATGTAGTTCTCTGTTGGCCATTTTGTTGTTCAAATGGAAGGCAGATACTTCCGTCTTTGTAGCACTAGGTTGTAGCCTCCATTTTCTAAAGTACTCGCCGAGAATCCCTGGGTCACTCGTAAGGATATTTTCGGCAGTTTCTATATTTCTGTGGGCCGTTGCCAGAGCTCACTCGTCAGCATAACAAAATTTGCGCGATCTGGTTGCAGGCATGTCAGAGATGTAAAGGCTGAAAAGAAGGGGCGCAAGGACAGAGCCTTGTGGGAGTCCACCACAAGACGCCTTATAAGTGTCGATGCCATAGCGCTAGAACAAGTTACCAGGGCCCCTGGCGGACCCTGTGCATCCTAGGTAACAGGACACGTGCTGAAACGAGCTGACTGAAATGCTAATCATTACTGCAGAACGTACTATTGTACATGTCCTGTGAATGTGAACGTCCCATCTCTAGTCGTTCAAGGCGTTCTGTTTTTCAGAACATGATTGTATACCAGAAGCTTTTAAAAGCCGTAAACGGATCTAGAAATCAAAAAAGCGATAATATTAACTACGCGTTCGTCAACCATAATTCTCTAATGTACATGCACCTAAAGTCACTTTATGATGTGTGGAAGATGCTACCTCTGGCGCCACTGTCTTTTCGCCCTTACCTGTTCCATTTACGAAAGACGCTTGGCAGTAACGACTGTCGGCAAACCTTCGTATGAGCTATAATTTCTTCAATATGATTTTCTAGTCGTGATCATTTCTTGAGACCTGTGTAGGAGGAAGCAATATGTTGGAATGCACGCCATCAGAATTTCAACAGTAAACCTTCCTTCCCCCGAGGCACCACACCTCTTTTGCTTTTTGGTGTCTACACCTGGAAGAAGTTTAATTTTTTTCAGGTCGTGCCCATTCAGTCATCTCAGTAGTAATGTAAATTATGACGATACGAAAGCGGGGACAACAACACCTAGTTCTCGCAGAATCTCTCTGATCCGCCCGGGAATCGAACCCGGCCCCATGCACTTAGCAATCCGTCGCGCTGACCGCGCAACTACCAAGGAGGCGGACATAGCACATGAATTTGTTGAGCATCTCTGCAACCCTCTCGCACCGATTGAGTGATCTCGTGAGGAAACGTGCGGCTCTTCGTTGGATCTTCTTTCCCTTTTCTCTCAGTCCAACTGGATAATGGTCCCAGAATGGCGGACAGTACTCAAGAATCAGTCAAACAAGTGTTGTATTAACCACATATTTAGAGAATGAACTACATTTCCGCATGACTCTCCAAATGAATCTCCCTGGTCCCTTCTCTTTCTATAATTTATTTTGTGTCGTCATTTCAGTTTAGGTCACTCCCGAAGGTTACTCCTAGGTACTCTACGGTACCTGTTGTTTACAGTGACAGTAATAGGTATTTTCCCCTACTTATATGAACCGCGTTATGTTTATTTAAGAACAGAATTTTGCACTAGTCGCTAGTCCTCTACACGTCTTCCTAAATTTCCCTACAATCACCTGGAGTTCAGCCTTACTATAGATATTATCTTCGTCCAACTACAGCCTCACGGAGCCTCCTACGTTATCCAATATACACTGTAAAGGAAAACAACCGTGTAGCACTTCTTTGGGGTACTCCTGTAATTATCTGTACCTCTGTCGATTCTGCTCCGTAAACTCCGACGTTTTCAGTTCTGTCTGCAAGGAAGTCCTGAAACCAATCACAAATCTGGTTTGATGTTCAGTAAACTAGTAATTCGTTCAGTAAACCACAGTGCAGGACTGTTTCGAAAGCCTTCCTGAAGGCAAGGAACACTGCATCAGCCTGGACGCCTTTGTCAACGGCGCTCTGGATGTCGTGGGTGAACACAGCAAACGGTGTTTCTCAAGATATCTATTTGCGGAATCTACTCTAATACTGGAGATTTTCATTCTCCTAAAAAAACGTCATACGGCGTGAACACGAAACATGCCCCAAGACTCTGCACAGACTGATATCTACGATGTCGTCCTATAAGCATTGCCATCGACCCGACGACCCTTACGAGAACAGGAATTACCTGCTTTTTTTTCGATCACTGTGTATCCATAGCTGCTGTAACGACTTGCCGCAAATGTTCCTTGAAGGGAAGTTAGTGCTTACACCTAGTATGTGTATCTCACCCTCTCAAAATACCATACTATTGTTCAGCAGTTCTAGCTATTCCGTTATAAGTTGTCTCAATATCTGCCATTTCGGAGTTTCGTGCAATGATTGAAAGGAGAAGTCGTATTACTATCCTCTTCCGTTTCAGTGCCGGTATTGTCACTCAGCGACCGAAGAGATGATTTCTATCCACCTACTGAATTCAAATAAGACGAAACTTAATTATGATTTTTATTCAGATTAGTTTGGTGTAATGAAGCATATCATCGTCGATGATATCCTTCATTTCTGATTTATACTACTGCCCCTGCCATTCTTTCTTTCCACTATTTTCGAGACTTTCATCAACGACTCTTACAATAATATGCATCCAATCATTATCTCTCTTCGATTCACTACGTTCTGTATAACGCATTCTTTTCTCATTGACTTGTTGCAGGTCGTCTTCTTTCTTGTTCAGTTCACTTGATCTTGAAATTTCTAATAGCACCACGTCTTGAAAACTTATAACCGTATCTTTGCAATCTTCTGCATTATCAATGTTTGCTATACACACAAAACTATGCTCCAAACAAAGATTTTTTTCTGGTCATAAAATGTTCAATATTTGCAGCTGTTTATTTTAACGAAAAGCTCTTTTGCTTTATGCAATCCTTTATCCTAGTTCTTAGTTACTTTTTCCTTAATTGTCTGTTCTACTTCTAAGCCAGCCACATTAATCCATCTCTTCAAGATTCTACAATCGAAGTTCAGTCTTCGGCAGTCCAACATGTTCACTTGCTGTGCACAGTATTACTTTAAATTTCTTTATGTTTATGGGTATATTATAGCCATAAGGTAACATTCATTTCATTAAGTACTCAATTAAATTGTTTTCGCTTTCTGATATTGCTACTGTGTCATGGTACTAAACGTTTATACAGGCGCTAGAACACTGACATCAGCGGAGTTCCCTCTAAGATGTACATTTACCATAATTACCATAGCCCACGTTAAGCTGATATCTCAACGTGCACTGTTTTCTCACTTGCCCTCCACTGTAGGTTTCAGCTGGGTGAAAAAAAAAAATGGTTCAAATGGCTCTAAGCACTATGGGACTTAACTTCTGAAGTCATCAGTCCACTAGAACTTAGAACTACTTAAACCTAACCAACTTAAGGACGTCACACACATCCATGCCATAGGCAGGATTCGAACCTTTCCAGACTGTAGTGCCTAGAACCGCTCGGCCACCCTGGCCGGCTCAGCTGGGTGACTTCTCAGAAAAAGGCAGGCCCTCATTCTTCGCTCAGCAAGGTCTGTGGCTTGAAACACGGATCAGTTACCTCGCATATTTGCCAGACAAAAATATTGCGGTTTGCCAGTGTCCTCCAAGTCAATACGTCGAAAGCTGAAGAAGTAAAGCAACGCACTGAAAATTTGTTCGTCTCATAATAAAATGTTGTCACAAAGCAAGGTGAGTGATGCGGCCTTAGATAATTAGTGCCACCTTTGCGAAGCCAGGGCGAGACACTAACACAGACTAATACGTGAGAGACTCTTGGAAGATTAAAACTGTGTGCCAGAAAGGGGACTCGTAACCAGAATCTTGCCTTTCGCCGGCAATGCTCTTGCCGGTTGAGCAATCCAGACACGATTTCTGTGCTGTATCCATTCTTTCAGAAGTACTAGGCTAGCAAGGCATGCAGGATCGTTTCGTTGAAGTTTGAAAAAGTTTCACAGAGAGGCGCTGGCAGAACTCAAATTATAACGTCCTGAATAGCTCAGGCAAGGTTCCGAATTCGAGTCCTGGTTCCCTGCAGGAAGCTTCCACTCAGCTGCAGGGTAAAAAAATTATTCTGTATGACCAATAAATGGTGTATCTATGTACGCATTCCGACTTTAGTGAAACCGAACGATTTTCTGCTCAAAGCGTCACAAATGATTCAGCTTCTAGAGTAATTTCGAAGACAGACCTTTTATTTGTTGTTAGTACGAAAAAACGAAAGTTGACCCTCTGGGTCATATAAGAACACTCTCTCATGTTCTCGGAGGTTGGATAGCAGTTCACGAGAATGACACCGCGTGGAGGGAAAGAGAAATCGAGCTCGCGCAAAAGGCAATACGTATGTGTGCCCATATTCCTTTCAAATGAAACTAAACAAAACTGCTTCATTGTTCAAAAGAGCGCGTGTTTTGGGTATTACATGTGATGAGCAATTTGTCGTTGCATCAGCTCACTATCGATTTCCCAAAAGCAGGTGAAATCAGAATTACAAACACTAAGCCCACAGCTACAGTGTGCGTGACGTCCGTATTACGGTAGGGTTCTCCGTATCTTATATTTTCGAGCCATTATCACGTTTAATAACGACAAACAAAGGCCACCTTCTGTACAGGTGATGCAATGGAGTGTTTTATGACGAATTTGTTTTGTGGTTGTATGTATTGATGAGGTGGAATTAGATTGCCTAGCAGCGCGGGATTAGCCGAGCGGTGTGAGGCGCTGCAGTCATGGACTGTGCGGCTGGTCCCGGCGGAGGTTCGAGTCCTCCCTCGGGCATGGGTGTGTGTGTGTGTGTGTGTGTGTGTGTGTGTGTGTGTGTGTGTGTGTGTGTTTGTCCTTAGGATAATTTATGTTAAGTAGTGTGTAAGCTTAGGGACTGATGACCTTAGCAGTTAAGTCCCATAAGATTTCACACACATTTATTATTATTATTAGATTGTCTAACGTTATAAGAGGTGCATAGAAAATGGCAGAGAATCAATGCTATATATTGTTCCCACTGTTCACCTTCGTGTAATTAATATTCTGTTCTTCCACTATGAATTAACTAAGAGAATTATGTCATAAGACATTAGTAAGGGTAAATATGCAAATCAAATTAGATATTGTTATTAGTTTCCAAAACTAGCAGTTATGTGAAGAGCACAAGTTGGCTCAGTTAGTTTGTTCAAGAGCCCAGTAACACGCTCTTTCCGTTAAAATATTCTTCAGTATGTACGTTCAACAAATTTGGATCACTATATTCTGTTTAATGGAGTTCTATTCATGTACTACGTTAATACTCGGTGTTAGTCCATTTTATGTGCAAAACTGAATATACAGTGATGCTTTAATTCAAAATTAAGGAAGAATTTATTTGCAGATATCCACCTACATAGCTAACTGCCATACGCAAGACTCGGGCTCGATTACCAATAGTGCCAGGGATTTTTCTTGGTAGGACGACTGGAACAGGTTGCAGTCAGCTTCATGATATCAACTGTGGAGTTTCTTAAATCAGAAGTAGCGTCACCAAGCCTGCTAAACCGACAAGACTGAGAGAGCGCTGCGCTGCCATCTCTCCACACCGCATCCCAATGACCCTATTGGAAGAGGAGGACATGGTGATCGGTCGGTACCGATTGGCCCATGTATGGCAAGAACGGTGGTGCCTAACTGTCATCTACAGAAAACCGCTTATTAATTATGAGAAAAACATTGATAATAATCGCTTCTTTTGCTGTGTCTTTAACAGGTTAATTATAATATTACTTACATCTGTAAGAGTACCAGTTGTTCTTCATGGAAGCAAGTTCGGTGCTCTTGTAGTAACTGAAGGAAATAATGGAATATCTAACCCAGTAGGACTGCGTGGAATACTGGCTGTGCAGAACGCGCCATAGCACAGAGCGAGAAGTGAATGTTGGTGTCTAGCTGGCGTACTGTAACAATCAATCTCGTGCTTGTGGAAGAAAGTGTAAGTAGGCTGTTAATGTTTTCTTATTGGTAACGCCACGTAGCGCTCTGTATGAAAATCACTGGCTGTGCTGTGTGCAGTCTGTGGCTGGTTGGCATTGTTGTAATACTCGCCATTGTAGTGTTGGGCAGCTGGATGTTAACAGCGTGTAGCGTTGCGCAGTTGGAGGTGAGCCGCCAGCATTGGTGAATGTGGGAGAGGAATGGCGGAGTTTTGAGAGCAGATGATCTGGACGTGTGTCCATCAGAGACAGTAAATTTGTAAGACTGGGTGCTATGAACTGCTATATATATTATGACTTTTGAACACTATTAAGGTAAATACATTGTTTGTTCTCTATCAAAATCTTTCATTTGCTAACTATGCCTGTCAGTAGTTAGAGCCTTCAGTAGTTTGAAACTTTTATTTAGCTGGCAGTAGTGGCGCTCGCTGTATTGCAGTAGTTCGAGTAACGAAGATTTTTGTGAGGTAAGTGACTTGTGAAAGGTATAGTTTAATGTTAGTCAGGGCCATTCTTTTGTAGGGATTATTGAAAGTCAGATTGTGTTGCGCTAAAAATATTGTGTGTCAGTTTAAGCACAGTCATTTATAATCTTTCTAAGGTGACGTTTCAAAAGTTTGATGTGGAACTTATTAAAGTACGACGTTACATCTTCCATTATTCAGGAAAACTAATCAACTGTGGTACGGTATAAAGTGAATTTCGTTTAAACTTCTCGTTTAAGATATCGACATGACCAAGCTAAAACTGTGTTCGCCATTCAAGTAGAAACTTTTCCCATCCATCGTCTAGACCCCAAGTTTCAAATCAGTTTGATAAGTACGATCAAGTAATTTTTATAACAGTGATGCTACCCCCGGTTGTTAGGACTCCAGGTGATGCACCAGGTGTGTTACAACATCCAGTCGACGTCTACGTCGTCGAGGTGCACCACTTGCTCAATCAGAAACGCATGCGGGAATGAATCGATGGTGAGTTGTTTAAGTACCCATTTCAATATCGGGCACAGCTAACTTAGGAAAACCACGAAGAGCCTAGCCTGGATGTGAAATGTGGAGTTCAGGACCGTTCGTTCTGAGTGTAACACCACCTCGGTCAGTCATAGCTAGATGTGAACCGTTATCTAACTACCGATTTGAGAAAGAATCAATGGTCTAGTCAGAGGTCCTGCTACTGTCTGTATCCATATCTACATTTCTTCATTACATTAAAGATATGGAGAGTTCTTACACTCATCTTGTACCCAGACACGGTTTACAGTCTCGGAATAAAGGATGGATTTGCTCATTCAGTATTACATGGTTGATGCGATATCGTCAATGAAAGATATTTCACACGTCAGGTTGAACTGTTTGGCTTTCTGTCCATGGTGTCTGTAGGAAACGTGAACGACACGAAGTGCCCCTTCATCGCTTCTGCATTATCTACGTGCTGTGCAGTATATGTGGTAAAAACTGTAATAATTTTCTTAGCTTGTTTCGGATTTCTTTTATAATTTCTGTGACGTCTGTAGATACAGGTATCTCTTTCCAGTATGTATTTAAAGACGATTCTATGCTACCTCACAACGCTTGTTTTGAAGGAACCACGTGAGATACGGTACATAAAAACTGAAAAATATGGCGATGGGAAACCAAGGAGTTAAAACGTTCTACATCTCCGGCCATTATATTGGGAATTCAGAGGAGATGTACATCTGATTACTAACTTTTAAGCTACGTACGCAATACCGAAGGCAGTGACGTCATTTATTCATAACAGAGTTTTATAGAGAGAGCTTCATAAATATGAAAGACCGAAATACGTCGGTATGCTCTTCATCACAGAGGGACGGTCAACAGTTAGCTGCTCGAGGCCGTGGCTGTCACCTCAATGTCATCTGCTCCGTCTCCTAGCTGTTTCACGGTCTTTCGTAACCAGATCATGAAGCTTACGTAACTCACGACGTTCCTTCTGCCACAGACTTCCTGGATATACGATAGTACGTACACCTGTTAACACTTTCTACCAAACTGTAGCGGGAAAGCAGTGTTCTTTCAACAAGTAACAGTGTACTCTTATTAAAGACAATGTAAGATGAGGGACGAGTTACGTGAACCTCAGAAAGCACTGCCTCATTGTAACGAAAGTAACCGGATCTTACTCGTTGTTTTCGTCGTCCTCTGTTCACATCTTGTGAAACGTGTTTAAGGTCGTCCGTCTGCATCGTACTGTATTTTAATAAATGTTATCTCTTTGATTTTTCAGTTTCCATAACACATCATTTGCAAGCCTTCGTATGATTTATATTTCAATGTAAACTTTGAGGTGACCAAGATCTGCAATTTTTTATTCTTCTTTATCTTGTCTGTCAAAATATTAATGCATCCTTCCCCAGTCGACAGCCTTTAATTTGTTCATAGAGGTTCGTTTTTTTCGGTATCTCTTTAATATACTTGTTCACCTTTCGTCTCGTAGACACGAATCAAAGTTCTATTTTTTATTGTAGAATTAGTATTCTAAGAATTATATACTAAAATTCGTGTCTCTATCATAGTCTTCTGAAACAGTTGCTGATATTTGTTTGAAGGCATACTTCTAGCGATGAAAGGTAGCACATTCACTCCCTCCCTTCAGCGAACTTTCGTGTAATATTCCTAGTTTGTATAAGCAATCTCTGGCGTTATGTCTTCCATACACTGATGAGACAGAACATTATGAACACCTACTAATACGCGAAATGTCCACCTTCGGCATTTCATGTATTGCGAATGCGTCGAAAGAAGGATCCTTTATTGTATGATTATATGATAGCGGAACAAACACTGGTAGCAGTTACTTCTGTAAAATATCTGGGAATATGCGTGCGGAACGATTTGAAGTGGAATGATCATATAAAATTAACTGTTGGTAAGGCGGGTGCCAGGTTGAGATTCATTGGGAGAGTCCTTAGAAAATGTAGTCCATCAACAAAGGAGGTGGCTTACAAAACACTCGTTCGACCTATACTTGAGTATTGCTCATCAGTATGGGATTCGTACCAGGTCCGGTTGACAGAGGAGATATAGAGGATCATAAGAAGAGCGGCGCGTTTCGTCACAGGGTTATTTGGTAAGCGTGATACCGTTACGGAGATGTTTAGCAAACTCAAGTGGCAGACTCTGCAAAAGAGGCGCTCTGCATCGCGGTGTAGCTTGCTGTGCAGGTTTCGAGAGGGTACGTTTCTGGATGACGTATTGAATATATTGCTTCCCCCAACTTATAGTTATGTAGTCGAGTTAAGTCGGGTGATGTTGAGGGTATTAGATTAGGAAATGAGACACATAAAGTAGTAAAGGAGTTTTGCTATTTGGGGAGCAAAATAACTGATGATGGACGAAGTAGAGAGGATATAAAATGTAGACTGGCAATGGCAAGGAAAGCGTTTCTGAAGAAGAGAAATTTGTTAACATCGAGTATAGATTTAAGTGTCAGGAAGTTATTTCTGAAAGTATTCGTATGGAGTGTAGCCATGTATGGAAGTGAAACATGGACGGTAAATAGTTTGGACAAGAAGAGAATAGAAGCTTTTGAAATGTGGTGCTACAGAAGAATGCTGAAGATTAGATGGGTAGATCACATAACTAATGAGGAAGTATTGAATAGGATTGGGGAGAAGAGAAGTTTGTGGCACAACTTGACCAGAAGAAGGGATCGGTTGGTAGGACATGTTCTGAGGCATCAAGGGATCACCAATTTAGTATTGGAGGGCAGCGTGGAGGGTAAAAATCATAGGGGGAGACCAAGAGATGAATACACTAAGCAGATTCAGAAGGATGTAGGTTGCAGTAGGTACTGGGAGATGAAGCAGCTTGCACAGAGTAGAGTAGCATGGAGAGCTGCATCAAACCAGTCTCAGGACTGAAGACCACAACAACAACAGCAACTTATACCTCCCGAGGAGATCACGAATGTAAAATTAGAGAGATTCGAGCGCGCACGGAGGCTTTCCGGCAGTCGTTCTTCCCGCGAACCATACGCGACTGGAATAGGAAAGGAAGGTAATGACAGTGGCACATAAAGTGCCCTCCGCCATACACCGTTGGGTGGCTTGCGGAGTATAAATGTAGATGTAGATGTTCAGCCATAGTTGCCGATGTCGTGGTGTTAACATTGGCACGTGAATAGGTCGTCGGCTGCAAAGACCCATCGTTAGGAGTGTTAGGTGCGCTGTGTGTTCAGACACATTTGCATTCTGCAAGTCGGAAGCAGTGAGGGCTCGATAGGTTGCTGGAGGGTGTTGGCACCACATCTGCACACACAAGTCACCTGATACCCATAAATTCCGAGGAGGTGGCGATGAGCTCTAACACCACGTTCAATCACATCCCAAATGCGTCCGTTCGATTGGAACTCGCCACTGTGTTCCTCGAACCACTCCGTCACACTCCTGACCTTGCGACATGGTGCATTATCTTGTTGAAAAATGCCGCTGCTGTCGGGAAACATGATCATCATGAAGGGCTGTACGTGGTCAGCAACGGTGTACGATACACCTTGGCCGTTATGGCGCCTTGCACGAGCTACACTTGACCTATGGATGCTCATGTGAATGTTTCGCAGAGCATAATGGAAACGCCGCCAGCTTCTATCCGTCCTGCTGCACTGCCATCAAGGAGACGAAGAATTCGCGCCCTCCCACTCCCATCGGAATGACGAAGGAGGTGTCGAGATTCATCGGACCACGCAACGCGCTGCAACTGCGCTAAAGTTTAGTGCCGATGGTAACGTGCCCATTTCAGCCGTAGTTGCCGACGTCGCGGTGTTAACATTGGCACATCCATGGGTCATCTGCTGTTGAGGCCCATCGTAAAGAGTGTTCGGTGCACTGTGTGTTCACACTTGCACTCTGCCCAGCAATAAAGTCTGAAGTTAATTTCACCACAGTTCGCCACCTGTCCTGTTTTACCAGTCTGCCCATTCTACGACGTCCGACAAATTTAATGAGGGGTAGCCGCCCGACCCCAGGACGTCTGGACGTGTTTTCACTTTGGTTTCACCACGGGTTGAAGACCCTCACCACAGCAGTCCTCGAACGCCCGACAAAACGTGCAGTTTCCGACATGCTCTCCACCAGACTCTAAGAGATCGCGCGCCTTCCCCATTTTACACACAGACAGCACGCTCACTGATACTACATCCACCGTGAGTTTGTCTGACGATTTAGGTGGTCATAATGTTCTGCCTGATCAGTGTTTAATAGTACTGAGCAGGGTTTAGTGGTATTGCGGAACCTCTCGAAGCAAGTTGTGCATATTGCTGTTCTGGGAGTTAAAAAAAGAAATTCCAACCTACGTGTTCTGTCTGGTAATTAAAGCTGTGATATAGAGTGCTATGGAGTAGTTTTTCATAAGGCAACATACCTAGTTAATAGCGAGTAATACCTGAAATTTACAAATTTTGAATCTTATGCCGGATATTAAGAATGTGTTTGAAGGATGTAAATTTACGGGGGTGGTGGTTATAGAACTAACCACTGCCTACAATGTGATGAACCGTCGGCCGCGGTGGCCGTGTGGTTCTAGGCGCTGCAGTCCGGAACCGCGGGACTGCTACGGTCGCAGGTTCGAATCCTGCCTCGGGCATGGATGTGTGTGATTTCCTTAGGTTAGTTAGGTTTAAGTAGTTCTACGTTCTAGGGGACTGATGACCTAAGATGTTCAGAGCCATTTGAACCATTTTGGGATGAACCACAACATATTGTTTACAAAAAGAACAAAAAACAAAATAAATTTTATCGGAGTTATAGGAAACGTTCTTCATAGTCGCAGACACTTTGTGATTTTCTAGGACTCATAAATTGCTAAAGGGCGCAGAGGAGTGGGTTGCCTCAGGAAAGTATCCTGACTCCGATACTACATGATATACATAGCAACGTCCAACTGTTGTCAAACAAGTCAGACACCTTCTTTAATGCGGGCGATAGTGCTATTACAGCCAAGGCAGAAAATTTCCAGTTTCGAGGAAATTCTGTCCGAAGCCATAACAGAATTGTAAATTTGCTACCAGATAAGCAAACTCAAGCCAAAGATTACTGAAACCTGCACCTGTGCCTTCCACTTAAACCACATACAAGAATCAAGAAGTGTGCAGGCATTCATGACACAAGACAATAACTTTCGTCGTACTCCAGGGAGCGGTAATAGGGAAAAAACTGTAGAGCAAGACAGAGATACGAATACATTGAATAAATATTTGAGTACGTACGCTGCAAGCGTTACTCTGAGATGAATAGATTGGTACAGGATAGTAATTCGTGGCGGACCGCATCAAACCAGTCGGAAGACTGATGATGCAGAGAAAGCAGACAGTCCTGCATCGCCAGCAAATCGAAATACGAACAAAAGGCCGTTGATGTTCAAATAAGAATAAAACCGGAACCAATAAAATAGAATAGTCACAAATATTAAGTAGAACACAATATCATCTACAATTGTGGATGGTGTAAATCACCAATACTGAAATAAATATTAGAAAAAAAGAAAACGGAAATTCGATTTTTGTACCCCTCGTTCATCAAAGATTATTAGCAATGACGGATTACGTTTCAAACTGTCATCAAAATTCCTCATGTTTTACTTCGAATACATTGACTTAACAGCGAAAAACTGCTGCAAAAATGTGAAACTGTCTTTATACTTACTACATGCAATTCATTATTGCCTGTTCTGTACATCACTGTCATCGAGAGATTATATGTGCATACAAACAAAGCTGTCTACATCTTCAAAATGTTAAGTTCAATTCCTGGGTTTTACCTACGTGAGTGTTCTTACAGCTTTAGCGAATGTTCTTCTCGCAGGTACTAAACATAACCACAAAATTCCGAAACAGTGTCTCATCTCCGACTGCAAGATATCATGAGAGACGGACCTTGCCGGCCAGTGTGGCCGTGCGGTTCTAGGCGCTCCAGTCCGGAAATTCGCGCGACCGCTACGGTCGCAGGTTCGAATCCTGCCTCGGGCATGGATGTGTGTGATGTCCTTAGGTTGGTTAGGTTTAAGTAGTTCTAAGTCCTAGGGAACTGATAACCTCAGGTGTTAAGTCCCATAGTGCTCGAAGCCATTTGAACCATAGCGGAGGTTGGTTGAGAAAAACTGCTCGAAATCAGCGGAAGGAATCACTCATGAATTTCAAAGTGTTACCAGCAGTCCAGTTTACACAATGGCTGTTCCTAGGGAATTAAAAAGAATGGGGTATAATAGTCGAGCAGCTCCTTATTAGGAAGGCATTTCTGGAGCCAGTGCTGAGTGACGCTTGAGTCAGCCTAAAGAGCGACGTCACTGGATAATGGATGATCTGAAATCGGAGTGATGAATCACGCCAAGCCTAGTGGCAATCCGCGAAACTGTTTCTGTTTGGTGAATGCCCGGCGAACGTTACCTGCCATTACATGTAGTGTCAGCATTGAAGTACGGAGCATTTAGTGTGTCGGTATGGGAGTTTTATCGTGATTATGGTGTGGTCCACTTATTGCACTTAACTCTAAATGCGAGAGGTTATGAACACATTTTCCGTTTTGTGTACTGCGTACAGTAGAGGGACAGTGCGGACACGATGATTGCTTGTATCAACAGGACAATAAATCCTGTGATTAAGCAGCTCATGTGACGCAATGGTTCATGGACAATAACATTCCTGAAATGGGGGCCTGCAAGGAGACCTGACCTGAACCCAATGGAAAACTTTTGGGATGGATTATAACGACGACTTCACTTCACTCAGAGCCCAACATCACTACCTTTTCCGATACCTGCTCTCGAGGAATGATGGACTACCATTCCTCCACACACATTTAGACATCTTACTGGAAGTGTCCCCAGCAGCGTCCAAGCCGTCATAAAGACGAAGAGTGGGTACACTCCACATTAATCTCTCCTTTTTTATATGTACGGGTTGGTCCTAAACCATATGTCAACAATGTAAAGACAGGTAGAGGGGACTTAAATAAGCAGATTTCGTACAGGAATATGTGTGTAGTAATGACACGTTACAGCGCTAGCTTGTATAGCATTATGAATCACAGGAAGCTGAAGAGGTATGTAAAGACAAATGACACCATAAATTTATCAATAGTTTACAAGAGGTATTGGAAAGAGCGGCCACCAACAGCGATACACGATTCACAGCGACGGCGCATGGATCGGCGTACGTTACAAAATATATCAGGTACGTACATCACAGTCCAGCAGCAACAGATGTGTCGGGATTCTCTTACACCAGGCCTTTCATATGACACACACACACACACACACACACACACACACACACACACACACACACACAAAAAAAAAAAAAAAGAAAAATCACGCAGGTTAAATCGGAAGAACGCGGTAGCCATGGAACGGGTCTGCCCCATCCAGTCCACTGTTGGCTTTAGATAGCGTCCAGGTGATTCCTGACGTTTCGACTGAAGGGCCAGGGCTCCATCGTGCTGGAACCACATTCGTCTGCTGACATCTAGAGGAACATCGTCCAGAAGCTCAGGCAAGACCTCCTGTAGGAAGATGTTTGGTACGTGGCCGGCTAAACGACTACGTAGAATGTATGGTCCTACTAAGTTACTGTGCCCAATGCCTGCCCAAGTATTAATGGAAAATCTTCCTTGGTACGCATGTCTGTTGGCCCATGTGGGTAACCATGAGCCCCCACGTGAGAATTACGGATGTTCAACATACCCAACCACGTAAAGATGGGCTCATCAGTAAGTGAAACATCTCCAGGGAGGGCTTTATTGGCTGCAGTCTGCTGTAGGTACCAAAGAACAAAGTTGAGACGTGGAAGACGCTCGTCAGGGCTGATCACCTGCACTCTCTGTAAACGGTACGGATGCATTTCGTCGTTCATTTAAAGTCCTCAAAACACTTTGATAGCTCATATCCAATAAACGTCCTACAGCTCTCGAGCTTGTTGAAGGGTCGTCCTGTACTGTGTTTAGTATTCTTTCTGTCACTGCAGGAGATTAGATTAGATTAGATTAGTACTTGTTCCATAGATCATGAATACGACACTTCGTAATGATATGGAACGTGTCAGGTTGTTAATAAAAGGTGTCTACACAAGATATTACATTTCATAAAATTTACCCCCTTCTGAGCCAAAGATTTAACCTTGAGTAGTGAAGATCATCCTTTCTCCTAGTGTTGTAGCCATGTACACTGCTATTACTTTTGAATTCGTTCGGATTGTTAATAACAAATTTCGTAAATGAATATATATATATATATATATATATATATATATATATATATATATATATATATATATATATTGAGGCTACAGTGAAGATCTCTTTTAAATAAGTGTCTGCAGGATGATCTTGGATGAGCACTAGCAATTATTCTGATTATACGCTTTTGTCCAATGAAAACTCTTTTACTCAATGATGAGTTACCCTAGATACTAAAGCCATACTAAAGCACAGAATGAAAATAGGCATGGTAGGCTAATTTACTGAGATGTATATCGCCAGAATTTGCAATGACCCTAATAGCTAAGTAGCTGAACTCAAACGTTTCAGCGGATCTTCAGTGTGTTTTTTCCAGTACAACCCCTCATCAATGTATACACCTAGAAATTTTGAATATTCTACCTTAGCTACCGATTTCTGATCGAAGTCTATATTTATTAATGGTGTCATTCCATTTACTGTGTGGAACTGTATGTACTGTGTTTTGTCAAAGTTTAATGAGAGCCCATTTGCAGAGAACCACTTCATGATATTCTGAAAAACATCGTTTACAATTTCACCAGTTAATTCTTGTCTGTTGGGTGTGGTAGCTATACTTGTATTATCGGCAGAAGGTACCAGCTTTGCATCTTCGTGAATATAGAATGGGAAGTCATTCATACATATTAAGAACAGCAGGGGACCCAAGACCGAACCTTGCGGCACCCCATTCTTGATTGTTCTCCAGTTTGAGAAATCACCAGTTTTTTTGCATATTATGTGAACTGCTTATCTCAACTTTCTGCAACCCTCCAGTTAGGTATGATTTAAACTATTTGAGCGCTGTCCCATTCATACCATAGTACTTGAGCTTTTGTAGAAGTATTCCATGATTTAAACAATCAGGAGTTCTGCGATAGCTTCCAACGCCAGTTCCAAGCCTCGATGAAGACGCTCGAATGTTCAGTGGTCCTTTAAGCAGCTAATCGATTTCCTTGTGCAGCCTAATGCGTGAAATGTATGTCGGCCAGCTCCGCAATGGTGAAGCGATGTATGCTGCTCGAGATCCTTGCGGGAAATAACGAATTCTGCTAGGGAAGCGCTTTTATACGCCGCTAGTCTTCAGCGCTCTCTACCGACATCTGCTTATTTCGGTCCTCTCTACCTGCCGTTACATTTTTGACACATAGCTTACGATCATCATATTCATATGAACAATCTTCAAAGTGAGTTAAAAGCATCGACGATGCTCTTCGATAGATTTGTGACGATTCTGCTTTTGAAAGTCGAATATGCATCGACGTAATAGCTAATTATCGTGGCTTTAAGGATCCATAACACATCTGTCTCTTCCAGTTTTCCCAACAGAGTGCAGGAATTCAGTTGGCTGTGTATTCCTCCTTCTCAAGTCGAGTGAGATCCAATAAACGATTATTAATGACAAGTATGCGACTCTGTCGCTATACGATACACCAATGGGTGGCATTCAACCTGAGTTACAAACCGAGTGTTGGAATAATGGGACACTTGCCTAGTTCTCAATCCCTGTTCGGTGTTAAAATAAATTCTGGAATGTGATGTTTAAGGTGAATATAAATAAAAGCGTCTGTGCAGCAGCGCATAGAAAATTACCAACACTGATCGCAAACAAACTTGCCATGATGAATGTTGACTCAGTGAACTGTAATAGGCTATTTTTTTATGTTAGAAATATGGTTCCCGTTGTTGTTGCTGTGAATGATTATAGCATTCAAATATTCTCATAAAATATGTTATTTTTACTTAATTGAAGTTTAAAAGATTAAATTTCGAGATTTGGCCGAGTGATCGGAAACGCTCTGTTACTGGCTAATGCTCTGGTGACGTGGCAAGCTACGAGTAAGAGGAAGCTAGACAGTTGTTACAGCAGTTAGCTGAAGTTCCTAATGTGTTCCCGTAATTTTTCTGCAAACATGTAAGTCATTTAGCGACGGAAAATCCATTTACAGCTCTTAAGTAACAATGGAGAGGTATTCAGTGGGAACCTTCAGAATGTTGATGTGTTAAAGTTTTCTTCATTCTTCAAAAACAACTCAGTTTTTTGTATTCTGGAAATAATAAATGTGAAAACTGACTTGCGAAGCCGTCTGGGACTGAAGTACTTCGACACAGCAATAAGTCGTAGAATTGCCTTAAAACTAAGAGAATCTCTAACTGGATTATTTTCCAGGGGAATACTGAAATATTTTTCGGGACAATTGTGGAAAGAAAACTCAGTGGAAAATTTTTCATACTGTAGATAATTCTGATCGTTATTTACTGTGATTGTTGCCAGAACTACTACTGTTTTCCAAGTAACTCATTTCTCAATCCTGACATTTTCAGGCAGTGTAGTCGCTCTCGAGAAGAACTACAGAGCATCATCATGTTTGCCTTCAGCAGCTTTAAACAATGGAGTCTTTCTGTTTCTCCAAGTAATTGCGAGGTGCCGGAGCTAGCAGTGTAGTTAACACTAAATTCTTCTACAATCTTCATATATAAATGATGCTCTAAGCCCCCCCTATTCTAACTCCGACTTTTGCTGATGCACATGGCTTAAAAAGAAACGCGAACTGACTATAATCGACCCCGCAAGAGGAGTAGAAAAGAGTTTGGCACCTGCAATAACTTAATTTGATAAATAAGTTAAATAAAGGGATGTTTCATTAACGTAGTGAGAAATGAAAGGGTTGCTCTACCGATTAACAGAATGACAATTCCGTCCAAAATAACAATATGATTTATTATGACTAAACTCAAAATAATAAACAAAACACATGAAGCATTTACAATACATCGAATGTATGTAGGCTACGTCTTTCTTCTCCAGTTCCACTGGCTATTTTGTTAACGACCCTGTGTACTTTATAACACGAATTTTGTGTAGCAAGATTGGAGACTTCTATTACTTACCCTTACGGAGATTTTAAGGACGTTATTTATTGAAAGATCAACAGTTTGCTACCTGAAGATCTAACTATAATGTCATGAAACTAGCTGTGCTGTTTTCATGCAGTTGGTGAGGTTTTCATCATCTGAATTACAATATCACAGCTGTGGGGCCCTTCATCCCAAATAATTTCTAAGAAGCTTCTTTTAGATTTCCATTACGGGTAAAAGCTGAATGTCAGCATAATCTTTCCTGCACTCGTGTGGATGGCCTTGGGATTTTTGGTCATGGTGAGCCTGGATGCTTCCACTGGAAACTGTGTCAGTTTGTTTCTGGTTCGAAGTGATGCCAACATGACTCATCCCCAGCCACCACTCGTGCCAGGAACGCATTCCCTTCCCGAGCATAGCGCTGCATATGGGCAAGACAGTGGGCCATTCGACACGCTTCCTGGTGCGGTTGAAGACAGTGGGGCACCCATTGAGCACACACTTTGCGCAAGTGCAGTCGTTACTTCATGATGGTGTGAAAACTTCCGACTCTCAATCCGACCACATCGGCTATGGCTTTCACTGTCACTCGGCAGTCCCGGGTAATGATTGCATCCACCAGCTGGACGATGTCATCGGTAATGCTGTGTGGTGCTCCAGACCGTGCATCATTGGCTAACGACGCCCGTCCTTCCCTGAATTACTTGTGCCACGCCTTGACCTTGCAAGAGACATGCAGTGTTCACTGTACACAAGGTGACATTCGTTGATGAATGTCCTGCTCCTTCCTCTGTCAGAAAACGAATAAACACCTCTTTGCTCTTCTTTTGATGTTACTGTTTGCAATG
This sequence comes from Schistocerca serialis cubense, assembly GCF_023864345.2. Lineage (NCBI taxonomy): Eukaryota > Metazoa > Arthropoda > Insecta > Orthoptera > Acrididae > Schistocerca > Schistocerca serialis. The sequence goes on from NC_064646.1 coordinate 18,480,284, forward strand.
CGACTGGCAGAGTTGGACGCTTAATGCATGCTGCTGCTAACTCTGTACAGTCACGTGACATGCACAGGTGCCCTCCGGCGATGGGCTGTGAACTTCCACGCTCTGGTCAGAACTACACCTCGTTACAAACGCAACTATATTACCCTCCTGACACCGATTTGTGCATTCCAGACTCCGGCTCGTTTCTTTTTGAACGCCGTTTATTAGTCCTCAAATCCTTTTTTATGTATTTGGCTTAGGGTTCAACTGCAAATAATTACACAGTTTACTTTATGTGTCTATAGTTATATCAACTGCAGACTACAGATTAACGTAACTTTTGTTATAAACTGTATGAAAAATAATTAGATTATCTGAAATGACAAGGGGCGTGAGAATACCTGTATAATAGATTTGCCGTAAACATTTATATAAAAATGTCGTCCTAACATTACAGTAGGTATCTGTATGTACGTCATTCTGTTTAGAAGTTAAAAAATTTATAATGTGTGTAATTATTTCATAAATGACTGAAAATCAAAAGAGGGAGCCCATTCCATCGCTCTTGTTGCTACGAACTTCCCGTCAATTCTTTGCACAAGCTTTAAAATACTAATCACAACAACATCGGAGGGATTACTTTGTATAACTTATTAATATAAATGGAGACTCCAGCTTCTCACAGTAATTTGTGGTCTTTGGGTTTCTTACTCAATGTAGGCAAAGCGAAATGAAACAAAATTGTTGAGCCACCTTTGATAAACAAAGGAACTAGTTCCAGCCATCTGCCACACTCCCACACATTCTACTAACCAGCCAGGTAAGCATACTGATTCGACGAATCGAACGCGATCCACGAGACAGGCCGAAACTTCCGTGCGGCCAGCGATCGGTGACAGATTGCGGCGATTTGTCCACATACGTGCGACCGACGAAGCGATCGGTCATCCATGCGACGAATCACTGCAATACGTCTCTGGTTTGTGAGTCTTTAAAGGACATCGCAAACAAAACTGTTTCAGTGCTGATCAGTGTTCTCTCTCTTCCGCAGGCACCAAAGACCTTGCACAAAATGTTCTCTCTTCCGCAGGCACCAAAGACTTTGCACAAAATGTTTCACCTTGCGCAAAAATACTAATATCTCTGACTAAATTCTCTGGTACAGTACTCCAATTATCACAGTTTAGGGTTGAATAAGGAACTGATTATCCGTGTACTCGCGTATTTGCAACGTACTTCTGATGTTTTACGTAAATTGCAGTCCATTCGTGAACTTTTATACGAATTCCAGACTCATTATAATATATTAAAAACTACTCGCGATTTTTATGTTCTTCAATATTAACTGCTGTTTTTTCTTATAAAATACATTTTGCCCATGTCCTTGCTTTTATTATTTGCTTGTGAATATCAAGTTTCTTTCCCAGCTGCAACGTCTAGACCGCTAGCAAGCCCGCATGTGATACTTCCAGTAAAAATCCAATATCGTCTTAGCCAGTCCCTACACATCTTCCAACTGCGTCCATTTCAGCTATGCGCATGTGATCATTCCATTTTAAGTCGGAACTTAGCAGAAGTCGGAAAAGACCATATTCAACACCTTCTGCAACCCGTCTAGAAAAAGAGCGAACTTAGTTAGTGCGACAGAACTGTGTTTTGACCATTCGGCGGAAATGCGCGAATTGTGGTGCTTTCCCAAATTACATACAAGTACTACAGAACCAGGTCCATTCAAATCTATCAGCCCAACACACTATCATCGTTATTCTCCACCCCCCCCCCCCCCCCCAGCTAGCACATGTTCCATTCAACACATAACTCAGTGCCTGAACACCTTCAGCTGCCAATGCTGCATCATCACTGAATTACATTTTGCTTATTTTGTGCCCTTCACAAACAATGCTTTGCAAGCTTCCTGCTTTCAATTGCAATCAATACTTTAATAAAAATGGTAAAGGTAATGTTAATCACAACACTGGGATGAAATGTGGCCCAAATAACTGTAGATTTATTCCGTCTTAACATCACAAAACAAAAAAAAAAGGCTAAGGAAAGTGCTCACAACATTTTTTATTGGACAAATGTTTTCAATTATATGCGGTCTATGGTGAACAAAGTGATCAGCTGGGGATCTACACATGACAATAACCAGAACTAATCGCTTTACCTGACTTCATACACGTTAATCCGTGGTATGGCCCAAAACCTCCACTACAGTTAAGCATCTATACTGTACTATTCCATAAAGAAGAATATGAAACTTCTTGACAGATTAAAACTGTGTGCCGGACCGAGACTGAAACTCGGCATCTTTGCTTTTCGCGGGCAAGTGCTCTACCATCTGAGCTACCCAAGCACGACTCAAGGCCTGTCCTCACAGCTTTACTTCTGCCAGCGCACACTCCGCTGCAGAGTGAAAATCTCATTCTGGAAACATCCCCCAGGCAGTGGTTAAGCCATGTCTCCGCAATATCATTTCTATCAGGAGTGCTAATTCTGCAAGGTTCGCAGGAGAGTTTCTGTAAAGTTTGGAAGGTAGAGACAAGAAACTGGCAGAAGTAAAGGTGTGAGGACGGGGCGTGAGTCGTGCTTGGGTATCTCGGATGGTAGAGCACTTTCCCGCGAACGGCAAGGGTCCCGAGTTCGAGTCTCGGTCCGCTACACAGTTTTAGTCTGTCAGAAAGTTTCATATCTGCGCACACTCCGCTGCAGAGTGAAAATCTCATCAAGAAGAATATGGGTCCAAAGAACAGGGTGCTGAGAAGCATATATTTCACCCCTGCGCTATAGCAGCGAATACCTTACCTTCCAGCTGGTCAGTTCGGGTCACCATGACGAGCTCAGCGACTGGAGTCATGGATGGCAGCAATCTGATATTAACGGTGAGCGCCCAAAAAATGCAAGTACGTGGTCTTGTGTTCGGATAATATGGAATGCAGGTACTTCCCTATGAGTCTCTGAAACCCCAGTGGATTCCAGTGTGCAAATGGACCCATTTTCTGTTCTGTCAAAACAATTTGACTCTGTGCCACGACTATGAGTGACGGAATATGTCAAATGTTTAGACGGCCGACTCAGAACAAATAAGTACACCCACACATCACTGACTGTGTGTGTGATGCCAGAAGCAGTACCTCTGACAGTTCAGATGGTGACGTACAGGCTATAAGTAGCACACTAGCAAAGGACACAAGTCTCACCGTTTAGGTAAAGACCTGCACTTCTTTACTAGCGAAGCGCCAGTACAAGAATGTCCTCTTCCCTTTCTCTCACCTTTCCTCGCTAGCTCAGGGGTATAGCACATTTACATCTTAGACTACACCCACTCTAGCCCAAGCATGAGCTGGACCATGGCATTCGAAGCTGGAAGACCGCTCCTTGCTTGATTTGGCCAACCAGAACTTTTAAATCCCACGTGTTTACACCATGTCTTTACTAAAAGCATGACCTGGATGGAACCACAGCCCTCCATAAAGAGGTTGTTATCTCCCCTGTTGCGTTCACTTCGAACTTCCCGAAGAACCAACTCCCTAAAATACTCGTACCTTGACAAATATGTTTTGTAGCAGTGTCTGAACGTCTAGGCTCCACTGACCTGTCCCAATGAAATTCGCATAAACACATATCCTTCTCATCGGCTTCCTGCCTAACAAAGGCCCATCCTCCGCTTTATTACCAGTCATCAATGCTCTGCCCATAGCAGCAGTGACTCCTCGGTGCTAGTCAGCCTACCTGGACGCTGCCACCGACAGACCGGCGCCATCCAACGCGTCTGCACAATGAGACCGGGGAACTGGGCAGTTCGCAATGTTTTCACCCAGGTTCTGCAGGGAAAACTCTCCCCTCGGCCCTCAGCCACCATACGCTTTTACTACAGTTGTTCAAATCAGCACCCTCTTCCTTTGATCGCAGGTAGAGCTTACCGCTATTCCTTCACTAGAGCACAGAAGAAAGAACGTAATAAAGATCTTCTTTCCTAAGAATATCACGCAGCATAACACCGTATCAGAAGTGAGAGTGCCCTACAATCTCTCACAACCTCCCCATTTCTCTCAAATTTATTCTTGGGGAATGTCACACTTTAAAACGGTTAGCGTGACATGGAACAGAAAAAAATTGTGACATTTTAGTTGCTTCATTATCAAAGAAATAAACATGAATCAATCTCAGCCCCAGCACAATATTATACCCCGTCTTTACCACATTCAACCAGGGGTCACACGTACACTCTCTGCTGTGTGCCTACAAAATTAAAGTGAGAATTAAAAATGTGATGGGCATACCATCGGGTCATATTCTTGTAGACCCAGACATTAATTACAATTACTAAGCCGGCCGGAGTGGACGAGCGGTTCTAGGCGCTTCAGTCTGGAACCGCGCAACCGCTACGGTCGCAGGTTCGAATCCTGCCACGGGCATGGATGTGTGTGATGTCCTTAGGTTAGTTAGGTTTAAGTAGTTCTAAGTTCTAGGGGACAGATGACCTCAGAAGTTAAGTATCATAGTGCTCAGAGCCGTTTGAACCATTTTTTACAATTACTAAACAGTTACAGGGTCATGCAGACATTTATCTACTGATTCATCCTGAAATTGTGGCCATTGGGGATTCTCCGTCCATGGAAAATTACTACACCTGCTCAGTCATACAAATGGCTTCAGTCATTCCTTGAAAGAACATCGATCATGTACGTTCTCACTTTCAACCAATATAGAAGATACCTAGTGTTCATTTTACATGTGTTATCTGTTCAGTGTATTTCTTTAATGTGTGTCAGTCTCTTCCTTTAGTACAAAAGTGTAAGTGTCAGCACAACAAATGGTTCAAATGGCTCTGAGCACTATGGGACTCAACTGCTGAGGTCATTAGTCCCCTAGAACTTAGAACTAGTTAAACCTAACAAACCTAAGGACATCACAAACATCCATGCCCGAGGCAGGATTCGAACCTGCGACCGTAGCGGTCTTGCGGTTCCAGACTGCAGTGCCTAGCACAACAAAACAACATATAAGTGACATAAAACAAGTGAATCTTTACACAAAACGAAAAATAACACAGAAAATACACGTGATCTTGTAATAAAACAGCAACGCCTATTTAAAACAAATTAATTGGAAACAACAAATGCCTCCTACAGCTCCCTTCTCAAAAGTCTGTAGGGAGTCCAATTTTTAAATTTACAATTGTCACACGAATAAACACAGCACGACACATAAGATGGGTTACCCCTTTTACGCGGCATATACAGTACACGCAGCACCGTCGATGTGTCAGGACCTTGCCTGTGGCCAGCAATCAGTGGCGCCTCGATTACTGACCGTCTTGGATGAAGTGGTGGTCGGCAATGTGTTGCCACTGTTGAAGACGTTCATGCGATGAATGGGGCACCATGTGTAGTAATTGACGGAAAGTCATCGAGTAAAACAGAAGTGATTTCTGGAGGTCACCAAGGTAGTGTTACAGGCCCATTGCTGTTCCTTATCTATATAAACGATTTGGGGGACAATCTGAGCAACTGTCTTCGGTTGGTTACAGATGATGCTGTCGTTTATCGACAGATAAAGTCATCAGGAGATCAAAACAAACTGCAAAACGATTTAGAAAAGATATCTGAATGGCGCGAAAAGTGGCAGTTGACCGTAAATAACGAAAAGTGTGGGGTCATCCAAATGAGTGCTAATAGGAACTCGTTAATCTTTGATTTCACGATAAATTTAGCTAATCTAAAAGCCGTAAATTCAACTAAATACCTAGGTAATACAATTACGAACAACTTAAATTGGAAGGAACACATAGAAAATGTTGTGGGGAAGGCTAACGAAAGACTGCGTTTTATTTGCAGGACACTTACAAAATGTAACAGACCTACTAAGGAGACTGCCTATATTACGCTTGTCCATCCTCTTTTAGAATACTGCTGCATGGTGTGAGATCCTTACCGGGTAGGACTGACGGAGTACATCGAAAAAGTTCAAAGTACGGCCGCACGTTTTGTATTATCGCGAAATATGGGAGAGAGTGTCACGGAAGTGATACAGGGTTTGGGCTGGACATCATTAAAAGAAAGGCGTTTTTCGTTGCGACAGAATTATGTCACGAAATTCCAATCCCCAACTTTCTCCTCCGTATGCGAAAATTTTTTTGATATCGACCTACATAGGGAGGAACGATCACCACGATAAAATAAGGGAAATCAGAGCTCGTACGGAAAGATATAGGTGTTCATTCTTTCCACGCGCTATACGAGATTGGAATAATAGATAATTGTGAATCCATGTAGATGTAAATGTAGGTGTAGATGGACACAGGTTAGAGGTGACTCACCTTCCGCCGTTGCTGCTCTGCGTTGACCTGTGTCTCTACACAAGTAAGTACCTCCATTCAGCACTCCCCAGCCTCGTTCCTGCGGCGCGAGCTCGCCCTTCCATTCAGCAGTAGGACCCTCAGGACCTTGGAGGCAGAAGTGGTGGCGAAAGTGCTCGCGTGCCGCCGGGGCACCAGCCCTTTGTTGACAGCTTGTGGCCCGAGGGCTCGGCCGCACCTGCCTCCATTCAGTAGCCCGATTACGTTATGTCGACCAGCGACACTGCGGTCGCTATGTGGGTCACCGCCACCTCCTGCACAACCCCCCGGCTCACAGGGCTGGCTGACGAGCCTTAACTGCCGCTTCAGTCCTTGGCCCACCGTCTGCTCTGCTGCTATGGCTGCTTCAGTGTCAGCGACCTCTCCAACTGCCTGATACGTTGCCATCCACCCAGCTCTCATAGTCTACACAATGCTTACAATGTACATGACACTTATTCGACCCCTGATGACGTACGCAGCTACTGTCTGGGGATACGCTGCACCTACACGCCTGCGCCGTCTGCAGGCCATACAAAACAAAGTACTCAAAATCATAAGCAATGCTCCACGATACACACGCATCGCGGACCTTCACCGCGAATACCGACTTGAGACTCTCACGGAGGTAATCCACAAACTCACCACAAGACTATACAGAAACTCCAGACATTCGCAGATCCCGTTTATTCTGAATCTGGGGAACTACGACCACAACCATAGATGGAAACATTAAAGACCAAAAGACGTACTTGTAAGGACCTAACATCTATGGCCAAGCACACGCAAACACAACGGTACAGGTGAGCCCCTGTTAATCAGACGCCATTACTGGATATCCAGCTGGAATACACTGCCGAATAACTGGCACCACGCAGGGAAGCCGTACCGTATGCTGCATGCAAACAAGCTCCACACATCCCCCACACAGTGAGATGATATATGGCCGATCTCCCACTATTATACAGGGTTATTACAAATGATTGAAGCGATTTCACATCTCTACAATAACTTTATTATTTGAGATATTTTCACAATGCTTTGCACACACATACAAAAACTCAAAAAGTTTTTTTAGGCATTCACAAATGTTCGATATGTGTCCCTTTCGTGATCCGGCAGACATCAAGCCGATAATCAAGTTCCTCCCACACTCGGCGTAGCATGTCCCCATCAATGAGTTCGAAAGCATCGTTGATGCGAGCTCGCAGTTCTGGCACGTTTCTTGGTAGAGGAGGTTTAAACAATGAATCTTTCACATAACCCCACAGAAAGAAATCGCGTGGGGTTAAGTCGGGAGAGCATGGAGGCCATGACATGAACTGCTGACCATGATCTCCACCACGACCGATCCATCGGTTTTCCAGTCTCCTGTTTAAGAAATGCCGAACATCATGATGGAAAGTGCGGTGGAGTACCATCCTGTTGAAAGATGAAGTCGGTGCCGTCGGTCTCCAGTTGCGGCATGAGCCAATTTTCCAGCATGTCCAGATACACGTGTCCTGTAACTTTTTTTTCGCAGAAGAAAAAGGGGCCGTAAACTTTAAACCGTGAGATTGCACAAAACACGTTAACTTTTGGTGAATTGAGAATTTGCTGCACGAATGCGTGAGGATTCTCTACCGTTCAGATTCGCACATTGTGTCTGTTCACTTCACCATTAAGAAAAAATGTTGCTTCATCACTGAAAACAGTTTCGCACTGAACGCATCCTCTTCTATGAGCTGTTACAACTGCGCCGAAAATTCAAAGCGTTTCACTTCGCCATCGGGTGTCAGGGCTTGTAGCAATTGTAAACGGTAAGGCTTCTGCACTGGAAAGTGCGGTGGAGTACCATCCTGTTGAAAGATGAAGTCGGTGCTGTCGGTCTCCAGTTGCGGCATGAGCCAATTTTCCAGCATGTCCAGATACACGTGTCCTGTAACTTTTTTTTCGCAGAAGAAAAAGGGGCCGTAAACTTTAAACCGTGAGATTGCACAAAACACGTTAACTTTTGGTGAATTGCGAATTTGCTGCACGAATGCGTGAGGATTCTCTACCGTCCAGATTCGCACATTGTGTCTGTTCACTTCACCATTAAGAAAAAATGTTGCTTCATCACTGAAAACAGTTTCGCACTGAACGCATCCTCTTCTATGAGCTGTTACAACTGCGCCGAAAATTCAAAGCGTTTCACTTCGCCATCGGGTGTCAGGGCTTGTAGCAATTGTAAACGGTAAGGCTTCTGCTTTAGCCTTTTCCGTAAGATTTTCCAAACCGTTGGCTGTGGTATGTTTAGCTCCCTGCTTGCTTTATTCGTCGACATCCGCGGGCTACGCGTGAAACTTGCCCGCACGCGTTCAACAGTTTCTTCGCTCACTACAGGCCGACCCGTTGATTTCCCCTTACAGAGGCATCCAGAAGCTTTAAACTGCGCATACCATCGCCGAATGGAGTTAGCAGTTGGTGGATCTTTGTTGAACTTCGTCCTGAAGTGTCGTTGCACTGTTATGACTGACTGATGTGAGTGCATTTCAAGCACGACATACGCTTTCTCGGCTCCTGTCACCATTTTGTCTCACTGCGCTCTCGAGCGCTCTGGCGGCAGAAACCTGAAGTGCGGCTTCAGCTGAACAAAACTTTATGAGTTTTTCTACGTATCTGTAGTGTGTCGTGACCATATGTCAATGAATGGAGCTACAGTGAATTTATGAAATGCCTTCAATCATTTGGAATAGCCCTGTATAACGATCTTGATTCTTCCAGGAATGTAGCAGTTGCAGCAAACTGGGATACATCGCCATCGCTTGCCACGGTGATGATGCATGATACCCATACTAAGAAATCCAACCTTGCATGAACTATCGCAGCTAGTAAGCCACTACTGCTCTTACTACCCATCCCACTGTCGCAGAAGTTTCTTTCCCACGGCACGAGCCTTGGCACTTTTTACCCTCTGCTCTTCAAATCGCTACCCTCACTCGCGTTTCGTCCACTATCTATCACCTGATGACCGTGTTGATGCGTAGTCTTACCCAGACGCACGGATAATATCACAGCCCAGCATCCTGTGATCCACTTACTAGATAACTAACATGTTTTACGGAGGTGACAGTAGAACTTTTTGGTTTGGTCACCACGTTAGTGCGGGCGTGGAGGGGCCCCATCTCTTTTTTTTACGATGCTTACATGGGGACTCAGTGCCGTGATTTTACAAATATACATAAATATAGTGAAAACTACAATGAAATTTTAAAGGCTGGCTTTACATCATTACTTCAAGAATTAAAAAAAAAATCAAATGGTTTACAGAGTTCTTTTGACAAAAACAAGATTTCATTCTATTCTACAAGTTTTCTTTGACTTTATTACAGCAATAATTTAAAATGATAAATTTTCTGTGCCTAAAACCTTATAATCTTAAGTAGTGGTGAGGTGTTGTAATGTATGACAGTGAAGTGTTCATTTCCCACAACCTTTCATGCAACTCAAAGTACTATGCAGGTTTAGACTACACATTCACTTCAGTCATTCCCACACCATCTAAGTCTACTACTTATTCATGCAACGCAATTACTAAAAAAAAAAAAAAAAAAAAAAGATATACGAACTACTGAAGGTAGCCTTCCCATTACTTTGTCGTTATGTTGGCACTAACGCTGGTATATGGAGTGAATATCGATGAGTGCCGACGTCACCAGTCTGCTCTCTCTCCTATGTGGCAAAACAACCGCAGCGGAATTTTTTTTTCTGAAACTGACACAAAAATTTCTCAGGTTGGTGTACAAATTTTCCACTCCAGCTGCTGAAACAAACACAAAAAAGCAGATGGTATTATCGCCATTTGACTGCAAAGCTACATTTCTTCCGTTCTTCTCTTTCTCACAAATTGATGGTGTGCTTCGTTTACTCTGCAAAAACATAGCAAAGTGACCCGCACATTCTGTGCTCACGCCGCGTAGTACAAACTATCGTCCATGACCTACCACTCAGGCACTCACGAACTACTCGTGAAAGCCCACACGAATATCATTGCACAGTAGTGTGGAAAACCACATGCGAAAACCACAAGCGAATAACCACAGTGAACAACAGTCGCATCAGACGCCATAGCTCATATATGTAACCACACTCGGATAAAATAGCCAATTCGCGAGAAACATCGCACCAAAGGCGATATCTACAGACATAAAACACCCCACAAATACATCACGCCACTGGCGATGACAATAATCAGACCACAGCAGAGACACACTGCAATTGGCAGTTGTCATAAACCACAGCGAAACACACAAGAAAGTCAACACGCCTCTCACCTGGACAATACACGCCAATCCTGCAAAATACCTCCATGGGTCTCTCAAACTAATCTCAACGACGCCCCTCTCACAGACTGTACCATGAATTATATACTGGATGGTACAAGGGCGTTCACTGCAATGGACACAGAATAAAAAGAAGAAATAAGATTGTAGTTGAGCTCCAAGATGTTACGAGAAGAAATCCGTCCCCAATACCCGTGCTCTAGTTTCGGACTCGAAGACATAAAATTCTATTCTTGTTGTGCCACCTGATTCTGCTATGAGAAAATATTAACTCGTTCGAAATAAGACCCAAATAAACAACGAAGTTTCCGCCGTGAAATCGGCACATTCCTACTCTCCACAATTGTAATTAGCTCTGGGATGACCATTTGTACATCTATAAACTTGATACATGTTACGAAGGACTGAAATTCTAACAGTGCCTCACTCTTATGACTAGCAGTAGTGGGAGTAGTTCCAAAGCTAATTACCATAGTGAATCACAAAAACATCTAAAAAATGATTGTTGTCTTTAAAACTATTATAACTAAACAAAACTTATGCTACTATGGCTTATGCCCGGCTGCCACCGACCATTAAACTATCTGTGGCTTGTACAGAACAAGAATCTTCCAGCAACGTTTCTTCTAGATCGTCATATCTAATAACATTGGCGAGGCTAGGACCGAGTTCAGTTGCAGGTGCATTTTGTGCCTCTTGTGCCTATTCAACTAGTCATTGACGTTAGTTCACATTTCCTCACGCCCCTCGGTTCGGTCCCCGGATCTCAATTTCTTCGACTTGACCTCCACTTCCGTTTTCTCCGCTGTTCATACGAGCACATCTCCCATTATCATTAAAACCCGAGCCATGGTTTCGGCATCCGTTGTTTTGTGATCTGTTCCACTCCAGTCTCTGTTGTGTAGTATACAACCATTGCGGTTCCCATTCCGGTCTCTTCGTTGTTCCACTTCATTACTCCCCAAATTTTCCGACCGTGAATGGTTTACGTAAGTCGTTCCATTCTGTACATTTCCCTTCCTATTATTGTAGTGGTTATATTGTGTACGGGTCATAGAGCCTGCGACTGATCTGTCGGAGTTTCCTCTGTGTTCCCTGATAATCTCTGCTCGGAATACGTACTCTAATTCGTAAAGAGTGTTACGGTAAGTATTGAACTCGACATTACACCTGCCAGCTAATACTTGTTGATATGCCGACGGATTCTCGCTTCCCACGCCCGGGTTCCCGGGTTCGATTCCCGGCGGGGTCAGGGATTTTCTCTGCCTCGTGATGATTGGGTGTTGTGTGATGTCCTTAGGTTAGTTAGGTTTAAGTAGTTCTAAGTTCTAGGGGACTGATGACCATAGATGTTAAGTCCCATAGTGCTCAGAGCCATTTGAACCATTTTTTGATATGCCGACGGAAGTTTGGTGTAACAGTGACGAATGATTTCACCGGTAGAGCTTGGTACGTCAAGTTACTGGTTCTAGTCAATCACTGCATCAAGGAACCTGACTGGGCTTTTGTAGCCTGAACTCTCGAAATCTTGGCCAACAATCATCTCGTACTTTATACTCTCTTTCGTCTCCTTGGACCAGTAGATATTTAGGAAGCTGTCACTGATCTCCGGGTAGCTTCTACACGTCACTGATATTCCGCGCATTTTCTCCGCAACTGACTCTTGCAAGTGTCCGCAATTAAAGTCTAATTTGTATTTTAAAGGCCAATTTGGAGGTAAGTAGTTGTCAAATTGTGATATCCAAGTGCGTGGGTCAGTGAAGTTACACACATCTCGGAAAATTTCGTATTTTCAGACTTGTAAGTAGTGTTGAAAATCAAATGGCGTTTCGTCGACAACTTCCGTCCCACGGAAAATATCAGTCCTTTGGATGTCCTCGTTCGAGGTCCCATCATTTGTGCTGCCGCCTCTGCATCGAGAAAATGCGATGTTCATCTCACCATGTCCTCTGCTCGCTGGTAACGTTACGCAGTTATCCGTCGCGTCCGAATTGGTTTCTGGTTCTGTTGCGTACGTGATTGGCCGAATTTGAAATTTGTGTCCTTTGTGCTTCGTCTAATTTCTTTTATATAGGGTGTTCATAGCTTCATGTTGAGATCTGAATGAAAGGATAGTCCGGACCTCTTCAGTCACGCTCACTGGAGTTGCAGTTGTCACGTCCGAACCAGTCCCTAACTGCGCAGCTCTGACTCTAATTTGTCCATGGTCGCTGTCGCATGAAGATCCGTGGCTTCACTTATTTTCTTGTCGATGTGCTGCTCCGCGTCATTTTTCCGCTTTTCCCCGCTTTCGACCTTCTTGTTGAAATTGATCACTGCCTCTCGTGCTTGCAGTTCTGTGCGTTTACTCGTTTTCAGTACTTGAGTGCTACTTGCCTTCCGGAAGTTACTACTGTCCTGGCTCCGTCTGCCGTCTTATTAACAGCATGTGCAATCATTTAACTTTTGATTGCTTTGGTGTTTATTTTACATAGGTTTTCCTGGAGTTTATTTGAACATGACTTGTGTTCCTCTCGCATCTGATTTATCTCAGCACCGATATTTTTTATGTCTGTCGTCGCCTCATTAATTTTCACCTCCATTGCTTTTAGTGCATTAACCTTCTCCTCCATTCCTTTTAGTCTATCTAGCTTCTTCTCCATTCCCATTAAAAATGTCATCAGATTAAAGTCATCTTCCTTTTCCTCAGTATAGTGATCGACCGAACTCTTAGTTGATTTCTGCTGCGTTGTATCCGCATCATTGCGTTCTGATACCGCCCTGTCTTCTCTGTCCGGATTTCTAATGAGCACCTCTGCTTCTATATGTTGTGGTACGCTCACATCTATCACACGCGATCTGACACTGCCTGTCCTCTCAAGAAAAGCCACATCGCTTTCGTCTCCCAGATTTCCTTGATGAACGACATCGTTGTTAGTAACACCGTTCAAAGGCAGCGTGTGCCTCCACCGTTTCATTGCGCTCTTCCTCCATGGTGTACGGTTTAGTTTTCCGCTCCCAGTCTCCATGCCCTACTTGTCATTATCATTCAAATTCTCTATCCATAAAAAAACTTTAATTATCCGTGCAACACGTGGAAAACCGTATTATCTAACTCACAAGATATACTCAGTACAACACAATGACGTCAAAAAATAAAAAAAATAAATTTAAAACAATTGCAAAGCAGTATACAGTCCGAGACTACGGCAATAGTAAAAAATGGTTCAAATGGCTCTGAGCACTATGGGACTCAACTGCTGAGGTCATCAGTCCCCTAGAACTTAGAACTAGTTAAACCTAACTAACCTAAGGACATCACGAACATCCATGCCCGAGGCAGCGCTCTTGCGGTTCCAGACTGCATTGCCTTTAACCGCACGGCCACTTCGGCCGGCACGACAATAGTACACTAGATCCAGAATCAACAAACAACCAAATAGATGAAAAACAATAGTAAACACCACAAAAATAATTCGACATTGTCGTTAGCAACGACGGGAAAACGGTTAACATGTGACACCGAAGTCACTGACACAAATACACTGTAAATAAAACAAATAAACACATAAACCACACAATCAGAGAACTAAGTGTCTAACACACAATACTGAACTATATATTCAACTAACATAATGTGGACCTGTTTGGCAAGGAGGCTAAATGACATCGTCACAGAAGTGCCAAGGGCCTAGATCCTGGCAGCAGTTCGAAAACTGGAAGCTTTGTAATTCAGTTGCAATCAATACTTCAATGAAAACGGCATACTTAATGTTAATCATAACTCTGGGAGGAGTTATGGGGTAAATAACAATAGATTTATTCATTCTTAACATCGCAACACAAAAAATGGCAAAAGAAACTACACAAAATATTTTTTACTCTACAAACGCTTTCAGTGATATGCAGTCAATGGTAAACAAAGTGATCAGCTTGGGATTAACACATGACACTAACAAGAACTAATCGCTTTACCTGACTTCATACACGTGAACCCGTGGTATGGCCCAAAAACTTCGCGACAGTCTACTATTCCATAAAGAAAAATATGGTTCCAAAGAACAGTGTGCTGAGAAGCATATATTTCAGCCCTACGCAATAGCAGCGAATACTCTACCCTCCTGCTGGTCAGGGCAAGGGGACCGCGATGCACCTGGTGATTGGAGGCATGGACAGCAGCAATCTGTTATTAATGGCGCACGCCCGAGAAATGCAACTACGCAGTCTTGCATTCGGCTGATTCGGAACGCCTTTACTTCCTTATGAGCCTCTGAAACCCCGAGGGATTACAGTGCAGATGGACCCGTTTTCTGGTCTGCCAAATCAATTTGACTCCGTGCCTTGACTACACGTGACGGAATATGTCAAATGTTTAGACAACCCACTAAAAACAAATATGTACACCCTCGCATCACTCATTGTGTGTGTGATGTTAGAAGCAGTACCTCTGACGGTTCAGATGGTGACTGGCACAGGTTCTAAGTGGCACACTAGCAAAGGACACAAGTCTCACTGTTTAGGTAAAGACCTGCAGTTCCTTACTAGCGAAGCGCCCGTTCAAGAGTGTCCTCTTCCCATTCTGTCAGCTTTCCTCGTCAGCTCAGGGGACTAGCTCATAGACTACACTCCCTCTAGCCCAAGCCTATCATGAGCTGGAGGGCGGCATTCAAAGCTGGGAGACCGCCCCTTGCTCTGCACACCCTAGATTTGACCAACCAGCAACTTTTAAATCCCGTGTTTACACTGTGTCTTTACTAAAAGCATGACCTGGATGGAACCACAGCCTTCTACAAAAATATCGTTATCTCCCTTGTTGTGTTCATTTCGAACTTTCCACAGAATGACCATAAATTCCCCAAAAACCTTATGCCTCCACAAATATGTTTTGTAGCAGGGTCTGGACATCTGGACGCCACTGACCTGTCCCACTGAAATTCGCAGAAACACATATCTTTCTCATCGGCTTCCTGCCTAACAAAGGCCCATCCTCTGTCTTATTGCCGGTCCTCAATGGTCTCCCCATAGCAGCAGCGACTCCTCGGTACTTGTCAGCCTACCTGGACGCGGCCGCCGACCGACCGGCCCCATCCAAAGTACCTGCACAATGTGACTGAGGAACAGTCTGCAACGTTTTCAGGCCAGGTTCCACACAAGAAACTCTACCCTCGGCCCTCAGCCACTGTACGCTTTTACTGCAGTCGCTTAAATCAGCACTCGCATCCTTTGAACGCAGGTAATGCTTACCGCTATTCCTTCACTATAGCTCACATATGAGAGCGTTAACTACTGCCAAACATTTCAGCATATGAATGTAGTCAGATTGTATCCTGTATAGAAACCAAGTAATATAGGTATTCTTCCCTGAGAACATTATACAGCATTACACCATATCAGAAGTGAGAGTGCCCTGCAATCTCTCAACTTCTTTAATTTCCTTTTAATGAACAAATTACAGTCATTACAATAAACTTGCCTTTCGTCTTTCCTGGTTTTGTCTTATTATATAAATCTGTCAGTGTAGACTCCTCTATTTCGCTTTGAGGAAAGAATGTTTTACCCACCTCCCGACCTTAAAAAAGGGAAACCATCTTCCTCATCACAGATTATAAAATGTCTTTCCATGTTTATAGCGCCACAATAAGCTCCTAAATACGAACTCCCCTGAGTTTAGAAGAGCGTAATGAAATAGTCGTCAAACATGATTACAATACTAAAAATCTTTCGATCGTGAAGCATGTGCCGTCCACTGGCCCACACAGAACGCCACCTGCGCAGACTGCCAGGAGTCGGGGTGCACCGGCAGCGGCCGGCCGGAGTGGCCATGCGGTTCCAGGGGCTACAGTCTGGAACGCGCGACCGCTACGGCCGCAGGTTCGAATCCTGCCTCGGGCATGGATGTGTGTGATGTCCTTAGGTTAGTTAGGTTTAAGTAGTTCTAAGTTCTAGGCGACTGATGACCACAGCAGTTAAGTCCCATAGTGGTCAGAGCCATTTTGCACCGGCAGCAGCCCCCGCAATCCGGTGACGCGGCTGTCAGCTGACGCGCTATACGCCGATGTCAGTGCGGGCCCCACTGCTGACAACAGACAGAATGTCACGCTTTATCCCCAAACAAAAGCATTAGGCGCTGGCATCCCTTTCATACTTGACACCTGAGGAATCCTGTCGAAACATGAGCTATCAATTTCTGGTCCTGTGATCTCCCAATGCCAGGCCTGTATGAGCCGTTGGACGTGGTTGGACGGAGCCTCAAATAAAACAGTGTTCCCCGGTTAAACCCTGCGGAATAACGGCACACGCAAAAACTCCTTCCAAGGAAAATGTCTGACTGTGGATCGATCCAGAAATATTGCAGAAGTTAGTAAATAATTAATGTCCGGTCACATGATCGTAATGTAGGGCACATAAGGCGGATGCTGTCGCTATCTCACACACATAAATTGACGATGCCACGAAACTAGTAGCCAGCTGACTAGAAATACACTTTTAAAAAAAGACCATTACAAACAAAGAGAGAGAAAGAGTTCTAGTTTGCTTTGCAGATGACGTAGGAACTAGCACGAGATATTTCATTCCACCATGGACTCCAAAATTCTCCAGCCTTCCTTTGCACTTTTCTCATGCTGCATTTCACGAACTGCTTCAGGAGTTATTACATACGGTGCAGAGTATCCAATCTTGAAGATGTCACAAATCCTGCTTCAGAAGACATGCCACAGTAAATATTAAATAAATCATGAATAAAGCATTTAAGCAATTTCCTTCACACAATTTGAAACTACTCGAAATAAAAAAAGATCGACACTGCACATTACTTTGCGTGTTTCAACAAGTACTACGTTTCTGAAGAGAAATTTCATTAAATAATCTAAATGCACTATTATTTGATGTCAGGATTGGAAGCAATGACGTATGAAATCATACACTATGTGATTCAAAGTATCCAGACAACTGGCTGAAAATGACTTACAAGTTCGTGGCGCCCTCCATCGGTAATGGAAAAATTCAATATCACGTTGGCATACCCTTAGCCTTGACGACAGCTTCCACTCTCGCAGTCATACGTTCAATCAGGTGCTGGAACGTTTCTTGGGGAATGACAGTGCTGCACTGAGGAGAGCCATTGATGTCGGTCGTGAGGCCCAGAATGAAGTCTGTGTTCCAAAACATCCCAGAGGTGGTCTATAGGATTGAGGTCAGGACTCTGTGCAGGCCAGTCCATTACAGGGATATTATTGTCCTGTAACCACTCCGCCACAGGCCATCCATTATGAACTGGTGCTCGATTGTGTTGAAAGGTGCAATAGCCATCACCGAATTTCCCTTCAACAGTGGATAGCAAGTAGGTGCTCAAAACATTGATGTTGCCCTGTACTGTGATATTGCCACGCAAAACAAGGGGTGCAGGACCCCTCCATGAAAAACACGACCACACCGTAACACCACTGCCTCCGAATTTTACTATTGGCACTACACACGCTGGCAGATGACGTTCACGGGGCATTCGACTTACCCACACCCTGCCATCGGATCGCCACATTGTGTACTGTGATGCATCCCTCCACACAACGTTTCTCCACTCTTCAATCGTCCAATGTTTACGCTCCTTAAATCAGGCTAGGCGTCGTTTGGCATTTATCGGCGTGACGTGTGGCTCATGAGCAGCCTCTCGACAATGAAATCCAAGTTTTCTCGCCTCCCACCTAGCTGTCATAGTACTTGCAGTGGATCCTGATGCAGTGTGGAATTCCTGTGTGAAGGTCTGGTAAGATGTCTGCCTATTACACTGTCGGCGGTCCCTGTCAGTCAACAGACAAGGTCGGCCTGTACGCTTTCGTGCTGTACGTGTCCCTTCACGTTTCCACGTCACAATCACATCGGGAACCGCGGACCTACGGATGCTTGGGAGTGTGGAAATCTCGCGTACAGACGTATGATACATGTGACACCCAATCACCTGACCACGTTCGAAGTCCGTGAGTTCCGCAGAGCGCCCCGTGCTGCTCTCTCACGATGTCTAATGACTACAGAGATCGCTGATATGGAGTACTTGGCAGTGGGTGGCAGCAGAATGCATCTAAGATGAGAAAGGTGTGTTTTTGGTGGTGTCCGGATACTTTTGATCACATAGGATAGTTAGAATTTCTAATTTCGACGCGAATTTATACTACCACGGTCATAGAGTTCCCGACCACAACAGGTCTGCGGAGTTTATTTTCTTCTTTAAAAGTACTATAGAATTCCTTAGTTGACTGGTTCTCTCAGCTGCACCAGAATGAGGAAGGAGGGAGTAAAAAGTCTCCCGTGTGAAAGGACAGTAAAAACAGATACCACCGCGATGTATTGAGAAACACTATCCATTAATGCCTAGATGACTAAGATCATTGAAAACGCTCATATCCCACGTGCTCACTTCCGGAAGCCCTCACTCCACGTGCTGGATTACTGCGAGAACGGAGGCAACTGCCACCGTGAACGTAGCCCATTACAGCAGTCGCGGAAGCCCGTGTCATCCGGAGAGATGCCCGCCAGCCGTTCAGGGCCCCCACCCCTATAAGGCCAGTGTGTTACGAGTTAGAATGCTATCTACACACCCAACTCAAACACTCCTCAAATTGAATCTTCTCAAATTTCTGCAGACTATAAACGCGACACTCGTGGTCCAAAGGTGGTTCATCACCAACTACATATTAGTTCTCAATTCACCCATCCACGGAGAGCCAAGAGGCAGAAGCTCTGACCCCCTGAACAGGTGTACAAACGTTGGGTAAGCCCCAGCCCAGAAGAAAGGTGTCCACTGGCATATTGTTTCCGGCTTCGACCTGCTTGGTTGATGCTAAACTCTCTACGGCCCTCTCCAGACTCACAAGAGCGATGGAAAACAGGCACATATTGATCAGTGAAACTACAAATACATGTTATGATTGCTGCTTCAATCTGAATTGTCTCCTGTTCACAGCTGTGGTTCTGAAACGAACCTCACTTTTAAATTTCTATATCTAAAGTGCACACAGTTTTCCACGTAAAATCTCTCTCATACCCTTACAGCTATCGATGCGCTGAATACACTACTGGCCATTAAAATTGCTACACCACGAAGATGACGTGCTACAGACGCGAAATTTAACCCACAGGAAGAAGATGCTGTGATATGCAAATGATTAGCTTTTCAGAGCATTCAAAGAAGGTTGCCGCTGGTGGCGACACCTACAACGTGCTGACATGAGGAAAGTTTCAAACCGATTTCTCATACACAAGTAGCACTTGACCGGCGTTGCCTGGTGAAGTGTTGTTATGATGCCTCGTGTAAGGAGGAGAAATGCGTACCACCACGTTCCCGACTTTGATAAAGGTCGTATTGTAGCCTATCGCGATTGCGGTTTATCGTATCGCGACATTACTGCTCGCGTTGGTCGAGATGCAATGACTGTTAGCAGAATCGGTGGGTTCAGTAGGGTAATACGGAACGTCGTGCTGGATCCCAACGGCTTCGTATCACTAGCAGTCGAGATGACAGGCATCTTATCCGCATGGCTGTAACGGGTCGTGCAGCCACGTCTCGATCCTTGAGTCAACAGATGGGGACGTTTGCAAGAGAACAATCATCTGCACGAACTGTTCGACGACGTTTGCAGCAGCATGGACTATCAGCCCGGACACCATTGCTGCGGTTACC
The DNA here is from genome assembly GCF_023864345.2 of Schistocerca serialis cubense. Taxonomy (NCBI): domain Eukaryota; kingdom Metazoa; phylum Arthropoda; class Insecta; order Orthoptera; family Acrididae; genus Schistocerca; species Schistocerca serialis. The sequence goes on from NC_064646.1 coordinate 18,500,562, forward strand.
CTTGACACTGCATCACAGACAGGAGCGCCTGCGATGGTGTACTCAACGACGAACCTGGGTGCACGAATGGCAGAACGTCATTTTTTCGGATGAATCCAGGTTCTGTTTACAGCATCATGATGGTCGCATCCGTGTTTGGCGATATCGCGGTGAACGCACATTGGAAGCGTGTATTCGTCATCGCCATACTGGCGTATCACCCAGCGTGATGGTACGGGGTACCATTGGTTATACGTCTCGGTCACCTCTTGTTCGCATTGACGGCACTTTGAACAGTGGACGTTACATTTCAGATGTGTTACGACCCGTTGCTCTACCCTTCGTTCGATCCCTGCGAAACCCTACATTTCAGCAGGATAATGCACGACCGCATGTTACAGGACTTGTACGGGCCTTTCTGGATACAGAAAATCTTCGACTGCTGTTCTGGCCAGCACATTCTCCATATCTCTCACCAACTGGAAACGTCTGGTCAATGGTGGCCGAGCAACTGGCTCGTCCCAATACGCTAGTCACTACTCTTGATGAACTGTGGTATCGGGTTGAAGCTGCATGGGCAGCTGTACCTGTACCATACAAGCTCTGTTTGACTCAATGCCCAGGCGTATCAAGTTCGTTATTGCGGCCAGAGGTGGTTGTTCTGGATACTGATTTCTCAGGATCTATGCACCCAAATTGCGGGAAAATGTAATCACATGTCAGTTCTAGTATAATATACTTGTCCAATGAATACCCGTTTATCATTTGCGTTTCTTCATGGTGCAGCAATTTTAATGGTCAGTAGTGTATATACCCGCTTCACGATAGGACACACAGTCATTTTCTCTGACTATGCCACTACATAAGCCACAATAGCTATACACTGCAATATATACACATGTTACACATGCAGTCCAGTTGTCGTTTATAAATATCAAATGTTTCAAATGGCTCTGAGCACTATGGGACTTAACTTCTGAGGTCATCAGTCCCCTAGAACTTAGGACTACTAAAACCTAACTAACCTAAGGACATCACACACACACATGCCCGAGGCAGGATTCGAAACTGCGATCGTAGCGGTCGCGCGGTTCCAGACTGTAGCGGGTAGAACCACTCGGTCACTTCAGCCGGCTATATATGTAAACCCACCGTAAAAATTATAGTATCCCCTGACTCATACCGGCCACGTTTCTCGATTGTCCTGATTACTAGGAAATTATTTGATGTTTAAGTCTTCCGCTCTTTGTTTCTAGAAGGTGCTGCAGCCTGCCAAGACTCTCTCAAAAAGTGTTATATAGCACACTCGTCCGTTCGTATGAGATAATCTACAGGGCACCAGCAGACTAAATGGTTCGAAAGACATCACCGATACGGCTTGGTATACTGCAGTCTACGTCGGAGTCGATACTGCAACAAGGTAAACGCGAGGATACACTTAGGATTGCCAATGAGGTGACTTTTGTTACAGCAGTATTGCCCGTCCTGTTTGTACATTATAGCAGATTCAGTTGAATCCTATCATTGCCATATTTTGCAGCTGTTTACGAAATGAAATCGCAATTCACCACGTCAAATCCGTCTTTCCCTTACGACTAGAGATGCATACTTTTTTTTACATGAATATTAGCCTGGTTACTTCCCACAAACGTCTGGTGAAATGTCGGATCGTAAGCCACAGTACCTTTACATTCAGGTAGTAGCATAACATTCCTTACTATCAATTATGGGTGAATAAATATGTCCACACTGTCACCAGATGGGTGTCGTTTTCACACTGCAGAAATGCCTCTCGCCATCACGTATCTGTCGATGGATAGCGGATGCAAATACAATTTAAAAAAAACCCTAACATCTTTTTTTTAATTTATCTCTTTCGTCACTTCCACAGAACCTTTTCGTAACTTGTAAATCCAGACAACTCACACCAGCGTCTCTCCTGACTAATAAATCATTGCATGAGCAGTATATACTAGGGTAAGTCCATTCAGAGTTAAGTTTCAGGGGCCAAGTGAATGGGTGGAGGAACCACAAAACCGGTCTGGTCTAAGTATATTTTTAAGTTCTTGTTGCTTAGCACCATAACTGTTTAACACTCTGGAGTGGGGAGAGGATCACCGCGTGACGGATCTGTTGTCGCAGTGGCAAAATTGAGTTTGTTACGAAAGAACAAAAGAGCCTGTGACAGCGCCATACAAAGATTTTGCTTTTTACATGTGCGACAAGCGGCGAATGAACGATACAGACCCGTTTAGGCCCCAGAACGTGTTTGCTGGATCTGAATTTTCAAAAAGGAATACCGTTTTATCTAGAAACCTCCTATAGGCTTGAATGCAAAGAATGCCTTATTCCAAGCGTACAGTAGAGTTATGTTTGGCCCTTTCAGCGCACCAGCTGTATGTAACTGAATAATCACTATAAATCCATGGTCATTCAGTTATTCAGTTACAAGTGTGTGCGAAATATCCGTGAATAAGGTAATGTCGTAATCAAAATGGTTCAAATGGCTCTGAGCAATACGGGACTCAACTGCTGTGGTCATAAGTCCCCTAGAACTTAGAACTACTTAAACCTAACTAACCTAAGGACAGCACACAACACCCAGCCATCACGAGGCAGAGAAAATCCCTGACCCCGCCGGGAATCGAACCCGGGAACCCGGGCGTGGGAAGCGAGAACGCTACCGCACGACCACGAGATGCGGGCTAATGTCGTAATCCTGACTGTCAATTTGGGGAGTGGCAGTGATTGTATTGTGCATAGTATGGTCATGCTTTAGCTATCGGTATTAAAGTGGGATAGTGACTGAACAACTCTGGTTGTTCTAGAACAGACCTGTAGTGACACATTAGACAAAATAATCTAGAGCTGTTCCTTCCTCAATACGTTACGAGAATTAACTTTGCGGACTACGGATTCGCTTGGAAAAGAGAATATTACAGCTCACAACGCATTTTAATCGCTGAAATCTAGAAAGGTGTGTGGTGTGCTCTCGGATATTTTTATGAAACTGCTTTAGAATCGGCCGCGTGGGATTAACCGAGCGGTCTCAGGCGCTGTAGTTATGGACTGTGCGCCTGGTCCCGGCGGAGGTTCGAGTCCTCCCTCGGACATGGGTATGTGTGTTTGCCCTTAGGATAATTTAGGTTAAGTAATGTGTAAGCTTGGGGACTGATGACGTTAGCAGTTAAGTCCCATAAGATTTCACACAATTCCTTGCTTAAGAGTCGTTGCCTCGTGAACGCTGTTGATTATTACATGTCTGCTCCCGGCAGCTGAATGGTCAGCGTGACGGATTGTCAGTCCTCTGGGCCCGGATTCGATTCCCGGCTGGGTCGGGGAATTTGCTCCGCCCAGGGACTGGGTGTTGTGTTGTCCTCATCATCATTACATCATCCTCATCGACTGCAGGTCGCAGAAGTGGCGTCAAATCCAAAGACTGGCACCCGGCGAATGGTCTGCCCGACGGAGGCCACTAGCCGTACGATTAAATAAATAAATTATTACATGTTCACCACACAACTTGTACCATTACTATGTGATATACATTTGATTTGCTATGTAACGTGTTTAAAATGGATGAGCCCAGTTTTAAGCCTTATTACTCGAATGAATGGACCACCATCAGTATCCCTGATGTCACTTTAGTTTAAGCTTTAGAGCATCTTGATTCTCTGTTAATCTGATTCGTATTGCAGTTAATTTGTCAATAAAGTGGTTGAATGCTTTTAGTGAACTCTTAATGCAGAAGAGAAAGATGTTATTAAAAAAAATATTAAGACGAATGGTTCTTCATTAATCGAAGGAGGCGTGACTATGAAGCAGAATGATAATTTGTAAGTGATATACTTTTTTCGGATACGGGAGAGGGCGTTAATTAAGGGTCATTTAGCTGACATGGAGCACTAATCAAACGTCCACTCTGGAAGCTGTTAAAGAAATGAGCAGTTTCTCTGTTTCACATTGATTCAAACAGGGGCTATAAGTAACAGCTGCGAAATTATCACTATTCTGTCATACCGTTGACCATCATCATGTCTTTTTAATCAGTGAACTATACTTTCACACTAAGTTCCAGACTGTTTAATGGTTCCGAAGCCGCAAAAAGCGTGACTTTGGGTGTAACAAAATCAACAGCAACAGTGAAATAATTGTTAGCGCCAATTCTAATCAACAAATATGGTTCAAATGGCTCTCAGCACTATGGGACTTAGCTTCTGAGGTCATCAGTCCCCTAGAACTTAGAACTACTTAAACCTAACTAACCTAAGCGCATCACACACATCCATGCCCGAGGCAGGATTCGAACCTGCGACTGTATCGGTCGCGCGGTTCCAGACTGTAGCGCCTAGAACCGCTCGGCCACTCCGGTCGGCTATTAAACAAATACAAATTGATCTTTCAGAGTTCCGTTTCTCTGGTGTTGCTGCAGCTGTTCGCAACCAAAAGCAGCATTTTCTCAAATCTTTAGCTTTTTTTAAGCTTAAGAGCAGTAGCTCTCTTTGTCCCTATTTCTCCTTCCCAAATTACGTCCAGTTTTAGTCAATTTGAGAGAAATGTTCCGGTTTGTCAGACAGAAATTGTGGCAACCCTAGATGCATAGAAAGCTGAAAGTAAAGTTATCGCAAAATGGGAGCCAGCGTTACCTACATGTAATCCTACTCTCGGTTTTGTCGGATAGCAAAAATCTCACACCCTGCAGGACACAGACAGTGATGGCAGACCGACACAGACTTGTCCAGCGTGGTCATACAGGCGACAAACTGTCCAGCGCGCTCAGACCAGCATTCAGGTGCTGGTGGGTTAGAATGCTGCGGTCCTAATGGCTCGCTAAGGGAAATAGCGGCCGAAGGGGGCAGAGGGCGTATAAAGACCACTCTACCCCCACTCTCTCTCATTCTGTCGTCAATCACCGTAGTGTGAGATCGATCGTCTTGCTGTAGTTCGTGCGCATCATTCTGCTCCTTTTCTCGCGTGCATTTTACCAGTTTAGGTGAAAAAATGAAAATTCCAGCAGCATCAAGCACCGTCGGTTGTGCTTGTGGCGGCAAACTACAGAGAGCGTTAGAACTGGATGGGGAATTAACTGGTAACTACATGTTCAAATTGGTAACTGTAACTCTTCTCTTCCGCTAAGAATTTTGTAGTATTGAATATTTTGTTTATTGTTTCAGCACATATCAACCAACGCCCAAAGTGTAGATGAAATGAGCCCTGTGGTGCAACAGCAGAGACAGTGGCAGCAACTGCTGCATCAGCAATATCGGTAGCATTGTAAGTATATATTCCATCTTTGTAGTACTGGTGTCACCAGCGAGTCTGTACATGATTTCGAGAGTTCAAAATCGATCACTGTAACTTTTTTTTCCACTAGGATTTTCGTACTGAATACATGTCTTATTGTTTCAGCATACACATCTACATCTACATCTACATACATACTCCTCAATCCACCATACGGTGCGTGGCGGAGGGTACCGCCTACCACAACTAGCTCCTTCTCTCCCTGTTCCACTCCCAAACAGAACGAGGAAACAATGATTGCCTATATGCCTCTGTACAAGCACTAATCTCTCTTATCTTATCTTTGTGGTCTCTCCGCGAAATATAAGTCGACGGCAGTAAAATTGTACTGCAGTCAGCCTCAAATACTGGTTCTCCCAAATTTCCTCAGTAGCGATTCATGAAAAGAACGCCTCCTTTCCTCTAGAGACTCCCACCCGAGTTCCTGAAGCATTTCCGCAACAATCGCGTGATGATCAAACCTACCAGTAACAAATCTAGCAGCCCGCCTCTGAATTGCTTCTACGTCCTCCCTAAATCCGACATGATAGGGATCCCAAACGCTCGAGCAGTACTCAAGAATAGGTCATATTAGTGTTTTATAAGCGGTCTCCTTTACAGATGAACCACCTCTTCCCAAAATTCTACCAATGAACTGAAGACGACTATACGCCTTACACACAACTGCCATTACATGCCTGTTCCACTTCATATCGCTCTGCACTGTTACGCCCAAATATTTAATCGACGCGACTGTGTCAAGCGCTACACTACAAATGGAGTATTGAAACGTTAGGGGATTCTTTTTCCAATTCATCTGCATTAATTTACATTTATCTATATTTAGAGGTAGCTGCCATTCTTTATACCAATCACAAATCTTGTCGAAGTCATCTTGTGTCCTCCTACAGTCACTCAACGACGACACCTTCCCGTACACCACAGCATCATCAGCAAACAGCCGCACATTGCTATCCACCCTATCCAAAAGATCATTTATGTAGATAGAAAATAACAGCGGACCTACGACAGTTCCCTGGGGCACTCCAGATGATACCCTCACCTCCGATGAACACTCACCATCGAGGACAACGCATTGGTTTCTATTACTTAAGAAGTCTTCGAGCCACTCACATACTTGGGAACCAATCCCATATGCTCGTACCTTAGTTAGGAGTCTGCAGTGGGGCACCGAGTCAAACGCTTTCCGAAAGTCAAGGAATATGGCATCCGTCTGATACCCTTGATCCATGGTTCGGAAGATGCAACTTTTCTGTCTCAAGGAAATTCATTATATTCGAACTGAGAATATGTTCGTGAATCCTGCAACAAACCGATGTTAAGGATATTGGTCTGTAATTTTGAGGATCCGTCCTTCTACCCTTTTTATATACAGGTGTCACCTGCTATTTTTTCCAGTTGCTCGGGACTTCACGTTGGGCAAGAGATTCGCGATAAATGCAAGCTGAGCCAATGCAGTAGAGTACTCTCTGTAAAACCGAATTGGAATCCCATCAGGACCTGGCGATTTATTTATTTTCAACCCATTCAGCAGCTTCACAACCCCAGGGATGTCTATCACTATGTCCTGCATACGGGAATCTGTACAAGACTCAAATGGCGGTATGTTTGTACGATCCTCTTGCGTGAAATATTTCTCAAATGCTAAATTTAAAATTTCAGCTTTCGTTTTGCTGTCTTCCGTTGCCAGGCCAGATTGATCACACAGCGGGTAATTGAAGAGGTTGAGAGGCAACAGCTGCAACAACAACAACATCAGTATCAGCAACAACAGTGGCTGCAGCTGCACCAGCAGCAACAACAATGGACGCTGCTGCACCAGCAGCAGCAGTGGCGTGAACTGCATGAGCAGCGGAAGCAGCAATGTCGTCGTAAGTAGTACAAGCACTGAAGCGCCAAAAAATTGGTTTACGCATGCGTATTCAAATACAGAGATCTGTAATCAGGCGGCCGGTCGGAGTGGCCGTGCGGTTCTGGGCTCTACAGTCTGGAGCCGAGCGACCGCTACGGTCGCAGGTTCGAATCCTGCCTCGGGCATGGATGTGTGTGATGTCCTTAGGTTAGTTAGGTTTAATTAGTTCTAAGTTCTAGGCGACTGATGACCTCAGAAGTTTAGTCGCGTAGTGCTGAGAGCCATTTTTTTTTTTTTTTTTTTGCGCTGCTGTCGGCAACGCCTATATAAGAAAGCAAGTGTCTAACGCAGTTGTTAGATCGGTTACTGCTGCTACAATGCCAGGTTATAAAGATTTAAGTGAGTTTGAGCGTGGTGTTATAGTCGGCGCATGAGCGATGGGACACAGCGTCTTCGAGGTTACAATGAAATGTGGATTTTCCCTTACGACCATTTCACCAGTGTAGCGTGAATATCAGGAATCCGAAAAAGATCAGATCCTCGACATCGCTGCAAGAACGAGACCAACGACGACTGAAGAGAATTGTTTAACGTGACAGAAGTGCAACACTTCTGAAAATGGCTGTAGATTTCAATGCTGGGCCGTCAACAAGTCTCAGCGTACGATCCACTCGACTAAATATCATCAATATGGGCTTTCGGAGCCAAAGGCCCACTCGTGTACTCTTGATGACTGCACAATACAAACCCTTACGATCGCCTGGGCCCGTCAGCATTGACATTGGACAGTTGATGGCAGAACACATGTTTCCTAGTCGGACGAGTCTCGTTTGAAATCGTATCGAGCGGATGGACGTGCACGGGTATGGAGGAAACCTCATGAATCCTTCGGCCCTGCATGTCAGCAAGGCTGTCAAAGCTGGTGATGCCCTGTAATGGTGTGCAGCACGTGCATTTCAGTGATACGAGACCCCAGATATGTCTAGGTACCACTCTGACAGGTGACTCGTACGTAAGCATCCTGTCCGATAACCTGCATCCATTCATGCCCATTGTGCATTCCGAGGACTCTGGAAATTCCAGCAGGACGATGTGTAGCACAACACTTCCAGAATTGCTACAGATTTTCTGCAGGAAGAATCTTCTGAGTTTAAACAATTTCGCTGTCCACCAAACTCCTAAGACATGAACATTATTGAGCAAATCTTGGATGCCTTGTAACCTGTTGCTCTCATTCCCCTTCACGCGGGTGATGGTCGAATGATCGAAGCGTCGTCACGTTATCTTTATAAGGCATGCTGGGATTATCCCAGTGAGTTACATGATCGAAATGTTTTAACAACTTTGCACTCTTCCGTGTTTTAAGGCTCTTCACATTCTTTAACAAACTCGGTCATGCAATGCTGAGAGAGAGAATGTCTCTATTATTCCTGCCTCTTCTGTGTATGCCATATCTTTAAATATTATGGGTCTTTGCTCATCATCATAGAAACCATGAAGCAAAGAAGCAGATAATTAAAAAAGTAGTAGCACCTTAATTGGCTACACAGCAGACATTATTATTATTGACCTTTTCAGCTATATACCAAAGATAGTCTATCGTAACTGTTAGTGATGCATCGATGAGGCATCGTGCATGCGAGTCATAGTGCTTAAAGCTGGGATCATTCCTTTCAAATATGTTAAGTACCAAATAAAATATACAGTATATATCACTTAGTAATGGTACAAGTTATGTAGGGAACAATTAGTAATCAAAACGTTCACGTGGCGACGACTATTGATCATTTTCATATAAATATCCGACAGCACACCACACATCTTTCTTGATTGCAGCAACTCAAACACGCTGTAAACAGTTACATTTTCTTTTTCCCAGCGGATCCGTAGTCCTCAAGGTCAATTTTCGTAAAATATTGAGGAAGTAAGAGCTCTAGAATATTTATGCTAACTTGTTGCTGCAGCTCTGTTCTTGAACAAGTCTTGTGCAGTCGCTATTCCCCTTTAACAGCGATAACTAAAGCACGACCATACTTTGCACAATGCACTCACTGCCACTCCTCAAATTGACTATCAGGATTACGACGTTACGTTATTCACAGATACTCTGCACACACTTGAAGGTGAATAACGGAATGACGGTGGATTCATAGTGATTATTCAGTCACATACAGCTGGTGCGCTGAAAGGGCCAAACAGAAGTCTACTGTACGCTTGGAATACAGCATTCTTTGCATTCAAACATATAGGAGGTTTCTACAGAACTTTACAGAAGCTCTCCTGCGAAACTTGCAGAACTAGCACTCCTGAAAGAAAGGATATTGCGGAGACATGGCTTAGCCACAGCCTGGGGGATGTTTCGCAGGAGAGCTTCTGTAAAGTTAGGAAGGTAGGAGACGAGGTACTTGCAGAAATAAAGCTGTGAGTACCGGGCGTGAGTCGTGCTTCGGTAGCTCAGATGGTAGAGCACTTGCCCGCGAAAGGCAAAGGTCCCGAGTTCGAGTCTCGGTCGGGCACACAGTTTTAATCTGCCAGGAAGTTTCATATCAGCGCACTCTCCGCTGCAGAGTGAAAATCTCATTCTGGAAACATCCCCCAGGCTGTGGCTAAGCCATGTCTCCGCAATATCCATTCTTTCAGGAGTGCTAGTTCTGCAAGTTTCGCAGGAGAGCTTCTGTAAAGTTTGGAAGGTAGGAGACGAGGTACTGGCAGAAGTAAAGCTGTGAGTACCGGGCGTGAGTCGTGCTTCGGTAGCTCAGATGGTAGAGCACTTGCCCGCGAAAGGCAAAGGTCCCGAGTTCGAGTCTCGGTCGGGCACACAGTTTTAATCTGCCAGGAAGTTTCATATCAGCGCACACACCGCTGCAGAGTGAAAATCTCATTCTGCAAACATCCCCCAGGCTGTTGCTAAGCCATGTCTCCGCAATATCCTTTCTTTCAGGAGTGCTAGTTCTGCAAGTTTCGCAGGAAAGCTTCTGTAAAGTTTGGAAGGTAGGAGACGAGGTACTGGCAGAAGTAAAGCTGTGAGTACCGCGCGTGAGTCGTGCTTCGGTAGCTCAGATGGTAGAGCACTTGCCCGCGAAAGGCAAAGGTCCCGAGTTCGAGTCTCGGTCGGGCACACAGTTTTAATCTGCCAGGAAGTTTCATATCAGCGCACACTCCGCTGCAGAGTGAAAATCTCATTCTGGAAACATCCCCCAGGCTGTGGCTAAGCCATGTCTCCGCAATATCCTTTCTTTCAGGAGTGCTAGTTCTGCAAGTTTCGCAGGAGAGCTTCTGTAAAGTTTGGAAGGTAGGAGACGAGGTACTGGCAGAAGTAAAGCTGTGAGTACCGGGCGTGAGTCGTGCTTCGGTAGCTCAGATGGTAGAGCACTTGCCCGCGAAAGGCAAAGGTCCCGAGTTCGAGTCTCGGTAGGACACACAGTTTTAATCTGCCAGGAAGTTTCATATCAGCGCACACTCCGCTGCAGAGTGAAAATCTCATTCTGGAAACATCCCCCAGGCTGTGGCTAAGCCATGTCTCCGCAATATCCTTTCTTTCAGGAGTGCTAGTTCTGCAAGTTTCGCAGGAGAGCTTCTGTAAAGTTTGGAAGGTAGGAGACGAGGTACTGGCAGAAGTAAAGCTGTGAGTACCGGGCGTGAGTCGTGCTTCGGTAGCTCAGATGGTAGAGCACTTGCCCGCGAAAAGCAAAGGTCCCGAGTTCGAGTCTCGGTCGGGCACACAGTTTTAATCTGCCAGGAAGTTTCATATCAGCGCACTCTCCGCTGCAGAGTTAAAATCTCATTCTGGAAACATCCCCCAGGCATTCCGGCTTTCGCTGTCGCCACGGTCGGACGTGCTAGCTGGTTGCTCCGCGTCGTCGGTGTCGTTGCCAGTGTTTACTGTTTGCCGTCGTGTGTTTCTGTGTACTGAGTGATTCACGTGCATTGTACTTTTTTGTGGTCGTCCATTTCGTCAGCAAATTGCCGATCTTGTACGGGATTCGGGCTTGACCGGATTCCATACAGCTGCAGCGCCATGTCTACCACCATCCGGAAAAACACCCTGGTTTTTGGCTTTGACAAGGATACCCGCCGAGTTCAACCGACCGCCCTCGAGATTCATGACTGGCTAACCGAGGTAATATGCATCGCTTCTGATTCTGTGCACACCACCCAGTTAGATTCTGATCGTTATTGCGTGTTTGTCAAGTTTCTCAGTCCAGTAGCAGTTGATCGACTTCTTGAAAAAATCGGCAAACAAGTCCCTTTTGTTCATCGCGACGGTACCACTAGTATGGTTACTGCAACACGTGCCGATACCTCGATTCAGACAGTTCGAGTCCTTAACTTGCCCATAGAGATTGACAACGCTAAAATTAAAGATGCACTTTCTAAGTTTGGTGAGGTTAAAGAAATTGTCAACGAAAAGTGGTCGTCTCGCTACAAATTACAATGTTTCAATGGTATTAGATCTGTGGACATGGAAGTAAAAATGAACATTCCTTCTCACATCACAGTTGATGGTTATAAGGCTCACATTATATATTCTGGTCAAGCCCCCACCTGCCATATCTGCAATGAACTAGGCCATCTTCGCCAGGACTGCCCCCGTCGAGTTTTTGTCTTAAAAAATAATCTCCAGCCGCGGCGTAGATTAACACTTAACGAGGTAATGGCAGTAGAAACTTCTGGTTCTTCTGCGCACCCTGATGTTGATGCTCCCCAGGCAACTACCTCCGAGACTCCGCCCATAACCGCTGATGCGTTTCCACCACTCGTAGGACGGCAAACTGCTGCGCCAGTTTGTCTTGAAAGTGAATCTCAGCAAAAGAAAAGGCCGCTGGAACGTAGTGATGAGCATTCAGATGAGGAAGTATCTCACACGACTCCTGCAGCCCGGAAACCAAAACCATCAATCGCGGAGGATTTAGTACCAGATGATGTTATGCGGGTCGATTTTGAAGCCAGTGCGGATGGACTTGAGGGGATGCCGAATTCTGAGACGCCGGGTCATGAACAGGAACCTCCAATTTTGAGTGCCGCGCCCGAAGGACAACAGCCGCTACAACGCGCACACAGTGAGGAAGTGTTGTGTCAACAACGCGCTACAGCTGACGCCCGACAACAAGCTTCGGGCGGAAGTAAACAAGTGAAAGTGTTTACCAACCTGCCAGCTGCCGGCGGCAGTGCTGCGACAACGACACGACCGCGTCTCAAAGAATCCACAAAAACTTCGGGACCTCAAAACGCCACACGACGAAGGCTCAATCCACAGCCAAATCTCTCCGCTCCTCGCAACAAGGGAAATTCCACTTCCTCGCAAGCGGATGTAGTACCCCGAAATATTAGTTATGAAATTGTGAGGGAACGATCCGGTGATGACAACAGCAAAGAACTCGGCGAAGCCCATCCTCCACAGTAGTAATTCCGTTGGTACAAAGTTTGTTCCATGCTGTCGCCTAAGGCTGCAAAGCTTCTTCGTGTTTTTTCTGTCCTTTTACCCGGTTATGGTTCGCAGCATTCACTGTGTCGTTTTTGCTACAACCGGCCTATGATTCGTAGTGTATCACTTGTTATGGTTTCTATTTCGCTTCTTGATTCAATAATCCTCCCGTGGCTGCTCACATTATACCTTTTTTAATCCTGCAGCCGGCACTCTTGAGCTCGATGCCATCGTTTTGTTATACTTTTACAGCTCATTACCTATATGCTACAGGCCTATACTATCACTTCCCTTAATATCAATAGGATTACGTCAGAGTTAAAACTTGCTTTATTAAAACAATTTTTGTTTGACTCTGGTACAGATATTGCCCTTTTACAAGAGGTTGCAACATGGCAGCTTAACATTCCCGGCTATGTTGCAATAATCAATTTCGCTCCTGAATTCAGTGCTGGCACAGCGATTTTAGTCAGGGAAGGAATACCTCTAACCGATGTCGAAAAGTTAGACTCTGGACGGGGCATAGGCGTGAATATCATGGGCGTCAGTGTAATCAATCTGTATGCACCATCTGGAAGTACTCGGCGCGCTGATAGATCGAAGTTTTTTAAGGAGGATATCATTTACTTACTGCGGAGAGACTCTCCAAACTTGATCATTGCAGGCGATTTTAATTGTGTATTGCACCATAAAGACCAATCCCCCAATTTTAATTATTCCCCTGAATTAAACTTTCTTGTCTCCCAAATGAAACTGAGGGACGCGTGGGAAGTTAAGAATCCCACGCTTGTGAAATACACGCACATTTCACATAATTCCAGTAGCAGGATTGATAGAATCTATATGTCAAGTCACATAGTGAGGAATTTGCTACAAGTGGAAATCACTCCAGTCAGCTTCTCTGATCACTGTAGTGTGAGTGCCTGCATCAACTTAGACCGGCAACCCACTCACTGGTTTAGGAATCAGTGGAGCATGAATGTCGGCCTTTTAACAGACGACGAGCTCGAGGTCGAATTAAAGACAGCTTGGGAATTTTGCTTGCGCTCTGTACACAACTTTCCGAGTGTTTTGGAGTGGTGGACCCGCAAGGCGAAGCCCAAATTACGGAAAGTAATTATATCTTATAGTATAGAGAGATCTCGGGCAGTTCACCGTACAATGGAATTTTACTACATGGTCTTAAGGGATTTGTATGATCAGGCAGATGGCTCAGACAGGCGCTTGTCCGACATCAAGAAAATTAAAGCGACATTATTAAGCTTAAAGAGAAAACAACTGGAGGGTCTTAAACTTAAGTCAAAAGCCAGATCTGTTAGCGAGGACGAAACGGCTGCGTTATATCATCTGATTAAACATCGCAAGAACCGACGACGGATATTCATGGACGAACTTAAATTAGAAAACGGTACTGTCCTCACTGTGCAAAACGAGATAATCAGAGAAATCCACAGGTATTACAGCGCCCTGTATGAGGCAGGAGCAACGCAGGAGGACGATTCGGATGAGTTGTTTGCGTTTACAACCTCCACAATCACGGCCGACGACGACGCCAGCTTATTTTCGGCTTTTAGTCCAGATGACGTCTTTGAAATAATTCGCGGCTCCCATAAAAGGAAATCGCCGGGCCCTGATGGCCTTCCGGTCGAATTCTATCAACGATATTGGAGTATCATATGTGATAAGTTGACACAAGCCGTTAACGACGTACTGCGGGGAAAGTTTGTACCATTAGAACTTAAAGAATGTAAAATCGTGTTGATTCCTAAAAATAAGTGATGTAAAAAGATTAACAACTTCCGGCCGATTTCTCTTCTTAATTCAGATTATAAGATTATCGCGAGAGCTTTAAACAATCGAATGATGCCGTTGACCGCAAACATAATTGGGCAACAGCAAACTTGTGCTTATAGGCGATCAATATTTCAGACTACAGCACAATATAGAGATATCGTCGCTCTGTCGTCTGCCAGCACCATTAATTGCGGCCTCCTTTTTGTCGACTTTTATAAAGCATTTGATAGTGTCAGCCATAAATACCTCTTCGCAACGATGCGGAGGATGGGCTTCGGGCATGACTCCATCGCTGTCGTGCGCAATATGATCACTGGTCTGGCCGCCACGATCTCCGTCAACTGCCAGCTCACAAGACCAATTACCATCGCAAGGGGTGTCCCCCAAGGAAGCCCCCTTTCCATGTTGCTCTTTGTCATCTCACTAGAACCATTGCTGCGGCTAGTACAAGAGCACATGACGGGCATAACGATCGCCGGGAAGAAAACTGCAGTTGGGGCATATGCTGATGATGTTGGCATCGTCGTGAGGAACAGGGATGACGTGATTCAACTGGAGGCAGACCTCAGAAGCTATTGTTCCGCTTCTGGCGCAAAAATGAATGAAACTAAAAGCAAATTTCTACGTATAAGGGGACTTGACGATGTCGGCCTAGAATGGGCTACCCATGTTACGGCACACAAATCTCTTGGGACGATACTGACGGTCCCTCCACAAAGAATGATAACGGCAAATTGGCGGGATGTCTCGTTTAAAGTCAAGGGTGCTTTAATAGATAATGTTTATCGCAGTATGGACCAAATTCAGAGGGTTAAATTTATAAATACATGTATCCTGTCGCGATCATATTATGTGGCACAGGTCTTTCCAATCCCTACTGTCATAGCCAAACAGATAATGAGCAAGTTGACCAATTTTCTGTGGCGGGGGGAAATATTTCGAGTTGACGTGAAGACTGTGACCCTCGACCCTCTGCATGGCGGTATGGGTCTGACCGATCTGAACGCCAAAGCAATGGCTTTGTACATTAAACGGATGACATCCTTAATCCAAAACTACTCTGACACCCTTACGGCAAAGTTGTTTGAGGCAGTCGCGCCGAAAAGCGTAGAACCGCCGATCAATGTGCAGACGATCGACTAGCAGCTCTCCCACATCCGCACATATTATCTGGAAAAGAGCTACTTGAGCGAGGTCCTTCCCCAACATCGACCCTTAACTGCCAAGGACATTCTGGAGCACAGGAAACAATATGAGGGCAAGAACAAAATCGAACAAAAGCACACTGGAGTCAATTGGGATGTCCTGTGGGCGAACATCAGCAGCAGTGTACTTCCGTCCTTGGTCAGGTCGACATGGTACAAAACGGTTAACAACATTATTAGCACAAATGAGCGCCTGCATGCGATTGGGCTAAGCGACACAGCCCATTGTCCAGATTGTCACCAAGTGGATACTGTGCCCCACAGATATACTTGCAGTCACCGCATGCGCAATTGGCAATGGGTTCGTCAAAAAGTCGCCCTTATAACTAGGACTTCTGAAAATAACATCGACACGAACTTACTGCACAGACCAGACGTCAAATATTTTCCGCCAACTAAAAATAATGCCGTCATGTGGCTGTTGGGCCAATATACAAGTCATGTCTTCAATCGGCTGACGGGCGAAGATTACAGCGAGTTTCAGTTACACATGGAAACGGAATATACTAAAATTAGAAACTACGTGGATCACCGTCGCAAGTACGGTAATATGCTTCATATTGCATTCAATAGAACAGGTATTGGATAGCAGTTCGAGCTCTAAAACCTTACCCGTTTATGTATCAACCGAATGAGCTGGCTCCAATCCCATATTGATGCTTTTCCAAAAAAAAAAAGGAATAATAAATAAATAAATAAATAAATAAAATAAATAAATAAAAAAATTTAAAAAATCAATGTTCCTTTACAATCAATGTGAGTGATGACGGGTATGAGGGCGGCACCGTGGCCAGACCTCGGACTAATTGACCCCTGCCCTCCTTGCCGCCATCTGCCTGCCCCGCTCGTAAAAAAAAAAAAAAAAAAAAAAAAAAAGTGGTTAGGACATTGCGTTGTGGCAACTATAAAAAAAAAAGTGGTTAAGGCGTTAAAAAAAAAAGTGGCGCAATTGGTTATAAATGAAAAAAAAAAAAGTTGGTAGAGCACTTGCCCGCGAAAGGCAAAGGTCCCGAGTTCGAGTCTCGAAATAAAAAAAAAAAAAAAAAAAAAAAAAAAGGCTGTGGCTAAGCCATGTCTCCGCAATATCCATTCTTTCAGGAGTGCTAGTTCTGCAAGTTTCGCAGGAGAGCTTCTGTAAAGTTTGGAAGGTAGGAGACGAGGTACTGGCAGAAGTAAAGCTGTGAGTACCGGGCGTGAGTCGTGCTTCGGTAGCTCAGATGGTAGAGCACTTGCCCGCGAAAGGCAAAGGTCCCGAGTTCGAGTCTCAGTCGGGCACACAGTTTTAATCTGCCAGGAAGTTTCATATCACCGCACACTCCGCTACAGAGTGAAAATCTCATTGCAGCGTATCACTTGTTTATACATGCAAACTACTGTGCAGTGTTGATCTTTTCTATTTCGAGTAGCTTTGAACTGTGCGAAGGGAATTGTTTAGATATTATATTAACGATTTGATTAATACTTTCCAAGGCACATCTTTTGAAGCAAAGATTGTGACATTTTCAAGATATGGTACTCCGCATCGGATTTAATAACTGTTGAAGCAATTCGTGAAATGCAGCACAAGAAAAGTGCACAGGAAGGCTGGGAGAGTTTAGAGTCCATGGCGGAATGAGACACCTCATGCTAGTTACTATGTCATCTGCAAAGTGAAGTACTACTCTCTCTCTCTCTCTCTTTTTCTCTTTCTCTCTCTCTCTCCCTCTCGCTCTTTCTCTCTCTCTCTCTTTGTATGTAACGATCTTTTTTTTTAAAAGTTTATTTCGAGTCACCCGACTACTAGTTTCGTGACATCATCGATTTATGTGTGTGAGACAGCTACCGTGACCGCCTTATATTTCCTACATGATGATCAGGTGACCGGACATTAATTATTTACTAACTTCAGCAGTATTTCTGGATCGATTCTCAGTCAGACATTTGCCTTGGAAAGAGTTCTTGCGTGTGGCGGCGCTCCGCAGGGGTTTACCCGGTGAACGCTGTTTTATTTGCGGTTCAGTCCAACCATGTCCAACGGCTCATGCAGGCCTGGCATTGGCAAGTCAAAATTGAGAGCATCTGTTTCGACAGGAATTTCTCATGTGTCAGGAACGGAACGGACGCCACCTCCTGATGCTTCTGTTCGGAGATTAATTTGACATCCAGTCAGCTGACGGCCGCGTCGCCGCATTACGGGTGCCACCTTTCCACCACAACTCCAGGCAGCCTGTGTGGGTGGCATTCTGTGCGGGCCAGTGGACGGCGCACGATTCACGATCGAAAGGTTTTTAACATATTAGTTATGTGTTATGACTGTTTCATGACGGTATTCCTTGCACGATCGTGATGAAAAGAAAACGATCGATTTAATTACTTCAGCAGAGAATGATGAGTAAGTGAGATCCAGCCCCTGCAAACTTAAATTTTTGTAAATAAACAATATACCTTCTGCTTTGTCACTGAATTTCATATTATTAGAAACTTTCTCTCCACCACAGGGCCGCCAATTTCCAGGTAATGGGAATGCCGTGTGGCTAGGGCCTCCCGGCGGGTAGACCGTTCGCCTGGAGCAAGTCTTTCGAGTTGATGCCACTTCGGCGACTTGCGTGTCAATGGGGATGAAGTGATGATGATCAGGACAACACAACACCCAGTCCATGAGGGAAGAAAATCTGCGACCCAGCCGGGAATCGAGTAAGGTACAACATTCCGTCATGCTGACCACTCAGCAACGAGGGGCGGACAATTTCCAGGTAGGGGAGGGGAGAAGAGGAGTGGTTGGAGGGCTCACCAGAAGGGGGTGGTTAAGTAATTGATCAATTTCATTAAGTAAGCAAACAAACTGATAGAGCGACAGGGGACTATTCAAATAACTCAACTAACTCAGGCCTGAAATTGTACCTGTATCACCAAGTGGGAGGGGGGATTGGAGGTTACCTAAGGGATTGGGTGGAGGAGGGGAAGGGGGAGGGATAGGGGAACGATTGGTCGATCAAACTGGAGGATTCTCCCGAGGGGCTCATATTCCACTTACCAGAATAATAGGTTACGTACGTGTCAGCCAAAAGATAACAATAGGTTTACCCCTGAATATACGCTTGCCCCTGATGTAGGCAACCTGCAATGTGCGTGGTACTCTCTCTTCGCTACTACTCACATTCCGCGTCGTTTGGCACATACAAGATGTCCAGAATGCCGTGCCATGGTGAAAAATTACCTTTTATGACATATGTGACTTAATTTCCAATGCCTGAATATCATCCCTTGACAATGTTCGTTTGCAGAATGGTTGAAATGGTGTCGCATTCACAGACACTCTTTTCATTGGGGAAATTGATGGCTCAGCCAACCAATGGATAATGTCATATCTAGTCAGAAGAATGCAGAAACTGTATTTAGTAACTAGGGCAATGCAGTCTGTCGACATTATTATGACTGGGGGGAAATCATTTATTTGGTTCCAAAAGGTCACTTTTAGATCCGCTATATTTCCTGACACATGTAAACTACCTTCCATCTAATATACAGGGTGGTCCATTGATAGTGACCGGCCCAAATATCTCACGGAACAAGCATCAAACAAAAATCTACAAAGAACCAAACTCGTCTAGCTTGAAGGGGGAAACCAGATGGCGCTATTGTTGGCCCGCTAGATGGCGCTGCCATACAACTGCGTTTTTAAACATCGGCACCCCCATTTTTTATTACATATTCGTGTAGTACGTAAAGAAATATGAATGGTTTAGTAGGAGTACTTTTCTCGCTTTCATAGATGGCGCTGTAATAGTCACAAACGTATAAGTTCGTGGAATCACGTAACATTTCGCCAGTGCGTACGGTATTTGCTTCGCGATACGTTACCCGTGTTAAAATGGACCGTTTACCAATTGCGGAAAAGATCGATATCGCGTTGCTGTTTGGCTGTTGTGATCAAAATGCCCAACGGGCGTATGCTATGTATGCTGCTCGGTATCCTGGACGTTATCATCCAAGTGTTCGGACCGTTCGCCGGATAGTTACGTTATTTAAGGAAACAGGAAGTGTTCAGACACATGTGAAACGTCAACCACGACCTCCAACAAATGATGATGCCCGAGTACGTGTTTTAGCTGCTGTGGCGGCTAATCCGCACATCAGTAGCAGACAAATTGCGCGAGTATCGGGAATCTCAAAAACTACGGTGTTGAGAATGCTACATCAACATCGATTGCACTCGTACCATATTTCTATGCACCAGGAATTGCATGGCGACGACATTGAACGTCGTGTACAGTTCAGCCACTGGGGACAAGAGAAATTACGGGACGATGACAGATTTGTTTCACACGTTCTATTTAGCGACGAAGCGTCATTCACCAACAGCGGTAACGTAAACCGGCAAAATATGCAATATTGGGCAACGGAAAATCCACGATGGCTGCAACAAGTGAAACATCAGCGACCTTGGGGGGTTAATGTATGGTGCGGCATTATGGGAGGAAGGATAATTGACCCCGATTTTATCGATGGCAATCTAAATGGTGCAATGTATGCTTATTTCCTACGTAATGTTCTACCGATGTTACTACAAGATGTTTCACTGCATAACAGAATGACGATGTACTTCCAACATGATGGATGTCCAGCACGTAGCTCGCGTGCGGTTGAAGCGGTATTGAATAGCATGTTTCATGACAGGTGGATTGGTCGTCGAAACACCATACCATGGCCCGCACGTTCACTGGATCTGACGTCCCCGGATTCCTTTGTGTGGGGAAAGTTGAAGGATATTTGCTATCGTGATCCACCGACAACGCCTGACAACATGTGTCAGCGCATTGTCAATGCATGTGCGAATATTACGGAAGGCGAACTATTTGCTGTTGAGAGGAATGTCGTTACACGTATTGCCAAATGCATTGAGGTTGACGGACATCATTTTGAGCATTTATTGCATTAATGTGGTATTTGCAGGTAATCACGGCGTAACAGCATGAGTTCTCAGAAATGATAAGTTCACAAAGGTACATGTATCACATTGGAACAAACGAAATAAAATGTTCAAAAGTACCTACGGTCTGTATTTTAATTTAAAAAACCTACCTGTTACCAACTGTTCACCTAAAATTGTAAGCCATATGTTTGTAACTGTTACAGCGCCATCTATCACAAAGCGAAAAAAAATGGTCCAACT
The DNA here is from genome assembly GCF_023864345.2 of Schistocerca serialis cubense. Lineage (NCBI taxonomy): Eukaryota > Metazoa > Arthropoda > Insecta > Orthoptera > Acrididae > Schistocerca > Schistocerca serialis. The sequence continues at coordinate 18,521,273 of NC_064646.1, forward strand.
AAAACATTCATATTTCTTTACGTACTACACGAATATGTAATGAAAAATGGGTGTTCCAATTTAGAAAAAACGCAGTTGATATCCGTTTGACCTATGGCAGCGCCATCTAGGTGGCCAACCATAGCGCCATCTAGTTTCCCCCTTCAAGCTAGACAAGTTTCGTTCTTTGTAGTTTTTTCGTTTGACGCTTATTTCGTGAGATATTTGGCCCGGTAACAATCAATGGACCACCCTGTATAACAGAATCAGTTTCTTTTCTTTTTTTATGACACTAGTATTGTAATTAATTCAAGCATATATACAGCAACAGAAGATATGGTAACCAATGTTCCTAAAAGTATCAAAAATTATCGTTGACTGGTATTCTGCGAATGGTCTCACTTGCAATTTCAAAAAGACACAACATATTCTCCGTACAAGCAACTGGCACATACACCTTATCAGTTCCACGACCCATATGAGCGGCGAATGGCGACTAACCCGCTTAATACGAATCACCTACAGCGCTCCTAAGCAACCAAGTGTTCTCTTTTAAGTGGGTGACTAATATTTTGTGCAGTAGCACTACTATGTAAGACGCTGGATTGAACGCACGACGGACACAGCTACCGTGTGGGCGTCGTTTGTTAAGCCAGAGCAGCCAACAGGATGTGTCGCGGGTGGCAGCCTTCGTGGGTTCCCGGTAAGAGGTGCGGCCGTAAACAGCACGAGTGGCGTCTATACTCGCTTCTTTGTCATGTGGAGAGCCGCGCGTGTTTTACTGACAGGCGCATTTGTAAACAAAGGTAAAACAGCTGCTACGGATCTGCCATGAGTTGATTCAGAGCCTCATTTAACCCGCACCTGAGTAGAGTCGGCTAGCGAGAATATTTTTAATTCCGAAATGCTAATATGCTTATATTCTAAACAGATTATTATAACAGTAGTCCTACTGTAAGTTTTAATTGCTATCCTCGTAAAGGATGTCAATTTACTATGCAAAGTAGAAAAAATGGTTCTGAGCGCTATGGGACTTAACAGCTGAGGTCTTCAGTCCCCTAGAACATACAACTACTTAAACCTAACTAACCTAAGGATTCGAACCTGCAACCGTAGCAGTCACGCGGTTCCGAACTGAAGCGCCTAGAACCGCACGGCCACCGTGGCTGGCTGCTAAGTAGAGACTGTTCACAAGTGCACCACGCAGCTCTCCATTAAAATTGCGTCTTGAAGGATGCATGCAACAACTTAAATTGGGATGAAGTAAACCACATAAATGTATTAGCAAACATTAGGGTTTCAGTGCAGCCACACAGGCCGAAGAGAAGTCTAGCCGTCCCCATTCTGCTTATTCTTCTCACGAAATGACCACGACGAGAACATTCGAGGAATTAGAGCTAATACAAACGCTTTCTGACAGTCATTCATCCCATTTGCCTTCGCGAGTGAAACAGGGACGGGGAGATTAGCTAGTCGTTCCACATGTAGCCTCCCTCACACACCGTTAGGTTGCGGAGTATGACGTAGATCAAGGAAAAATTACGTATCTTGTTTATTATCCAGAAATCACATTTGAGTATTGTTTGTTTGTGATAAGATAGCCTTTTGCCTTATGTAAAAAATGGAAACGTCCACCAGCATGTGTAGGAATTCAACTGTGGCAGGACAGGGGCCTATGGAGACTGTACGTTTTTGGTTAACAATATTGCTGATCGTGTTGGTTGTGGTTCTACGAGTGTTATGCAAATAATGAATCGTTGGGTTCACGAGGGCCATATTCATCTATATGTCGGAGGCAAGTGGCTCCACACGTCTAGCGCCTCAGAGGAGAGGCATATCATTTGCTTTGTCATGCAGAACTGCACGTCCAGTCATGTACCTTAGTAGGAATTGGGATGGTTTGCATCACATGTATCCTAATGGACAGTGGACGACGTATGGAACCATAGGTGGACAGTTGGGATGTTTGGAGGAAGAGACCAAACATCGAGGTCATCGGTCTCATCGGATTAGGGAAGAAAGGGGAAGGTTGTCGGCCGTGCCCTTTCAGAGGAACCATCCCGGCATTTGCCTGGAGCGATTTAGGGAAATCACGGAAAACCTAAATGAGGATGGTCGGACGCGGGATTGAACCGTCGTCCTCCCGAATGCGAGTCCAGTGTGCTAACCACGTAGGTGAATAAATACGATATGGCAATGCCTTTGTTTCGGAGAACGATGCAGTGTTCCTTCATGTAACCGAGTTTTCCATTTTTCTTCCCTCGGATGAAGAAAATATTGCGTGGCAGGCATGTCCAGAATGATGATCAGGTAATTTTCGAGGTGGAACGTTTCCTGTGCAGTGTAAATGCATGCTGGTGGCCAAGACGAAGACGTACATAATTGGGATGAAAGTGTCGCATTACGGGATGAATATCTGGAGATGGACTGACAGTGCACCAAGTTTCATTGTTGCAGCTTTATTTATAGTGTCTATAGTTTAAACAATAGGACCACTCTTCATAATTGAAGGTTTTCAATTTGTTGTTGTTTGTTGTTGTTGTGGTCTTCAGTCCTGAGACTGGTTTGATGCAGCTCTCCATGCTACTCCATCCTGTGCAAGCTTCTTCATCTCCCAGTACTTACTGCAATCTACATCCTTTTGAATCTGCTTAGTGTATTCATCTCTTGGTCTCCCTCTACGATTTTCGCCCTTCACGCTGCCCTCCAATATTAAATTTGTGATCCCCTGATGCCTCAGAACATTTCCTACCAACTGGTCCCTTCTTCTTGTCAAGTTGTGCCACAAACTCCTCTTCTCCCCAATTCTATTCAATACCTCCTCATTAGTTATGTTATCTACCAATCTATTCTTGAGCATTCGTCTGTAGCACCACATTTCGATAGCTGCTATTCTCTTCTTGACCAAACTATTTGTCGTCCATGTTTCATTCCCATACATGGCTATACTCAATACAAATACTTTCAGAAACGACTTCCTGACACATAAATCTATACTCAATGTTAACAAATTTCTCTTCTTCAGAAACGCTTTCCTTGCCATTGCCAGTCTACATTTTATATCCTCTCTACTTCGACCGACATCAGTTATTTTGCTCCCCAAATAGCAAAACTCTTTTCCTACTTTAAGTGTCTCATTTCCTAATCTAATTCCCTTAGCACCACCCGACTTAATTCGACTACATTCCATTATCCTCGTTTTGCTTTTGTTGACGTTCACCTTATGTCCTCCTTTCAACACGCTTTCCATTCCGTTCAACTGCACTTCCAAGTCCTTTGCTGTCTCTGACAGAATTCGAATGTAATCGGCGAACCTCAGAGTTTTTATTTCTTCCCCATGGAATAATTTTTCTTTTGTTTCCTTTACTGCTTGCTCAATATACAGATTGAATAACATCGGGGAGAGGCTACAACCCGGTCTCACTCTCTTCCCAACCACTGCTTTCCTTTCGTGCCCCTTGACTATTATAACTGCCACCTGGTTTCTGTAAAACTTATAAATAGCCTTTCGCTCCCTATATTTTACCCCTGCACCTTTAGAATTTGAAAGAGAGTATTCCAGTCTAAATCGTCAAAAGCTTTCTCTAAGTCTTCTCTCAGTGATATTCTCTAAGTGATATTAGGTGCGACATTATTGCGTCAATGTACGTTATCAGAACCAACTCAGTATAAATGCCACATGTATGCTGAAAACATTCCGTAGAAATGTTTTCAGCAGCCGGCCGGGGTGGCCGAGCTGTTCCAGGCGCTACAGTCTGGAACCGCGCAACCGCTACGGTCGCAGGTTCGAATCCTGCCTCGGGCATGGATGTGTGTGATGTCCTTAGGTTGGTTAGGTTTAAGTAGTTCTAAGTTCTAAGGGACTGATGACCTCAGCAGTTAAGTCCCATAGTGCTCAGAGCCGTTTTTTAACCATTTTGTTTTCAGGATACATGTGGCATTTATACTGAGTTGGTTCTGATAACGTACATTTACGCAATAATGTCGGACCTAATATCATATCCTAGAAGACGGTTCAGATTACGCATATCAAATTGGTTGAAATGGCTCTGAGCACTATGGGACTTAACATCTGTGGTCATCAGTCCCCTAGAACTTAGAACTACTTAAACCTAACTAACCTAAGGACATCACACACATCCATGCCCGAGCCAGGATTCGAACCTGCGACCGTGGCGGTCACGCGCTTCCAGACTGAAGAGCCTAGAACCGCTCGGCCACATCGGCTGGCACATTACGTATATCCAATGACGACTTGTTTATACCCCAAGTGGTTGAATTAGACCGTTGGCTAAGACTTGGAAAGATGGAATTATTTCCTTGGAGTAGGAAAAATGTTGGAAATTAACGCGAGACTCATAAAAAAACACCATGACGCTTTTGCACCGTTCGGTCTTGCTCTCATCAGAATGCCAAACTTTTCCCGCTTGTCAGAAGCGCAAGCCGCACCGCCTACGGTCCGCGTGCACTGATTTACGGTACCGCTGTTTACTCGCCGCCAGTGGCCCTCGTTTCTTCTGCCGGCCTTGGCGATTTTATTGTCTCTGGCTCCCGGCCCGCCAATCCCGCTGGGATGAAGACCACCTCCGGCAGCCGCCTTTTTTTTATTTTCGCCGTCGCGGCGCTAATGCCCGTAGCGCTAGATGGGAGCGGCACGCCGCGCTGTGCTCTCTTTATCGCGGTCTCCGGAACGGCCTTGAGGCGTGTCTTCTAGTGCGAGGTCGCCCGCCACCGCAGCGGATCATCCTCTGCTGGACCGGTTGCCGACGGTCGAGGTCGCTACGGCGCACCTACGGCTCTGCATAGCCGGGAGCTGCCCGCAATTAACTATCAGCCGCTTCTTCCTTCGCCAAACGTAGCACCGCTAACGATGCACTCGTCTCCGGGGTGGACCGCCGTAATTTGGCAATTTTGTCGATAACCATCTCCACCCAAGGTCAATCTATCGCCATTATTTGTGGAACTGATTTCGTACTATCCCTAAGCTATAATGAACGAGGTCTGTGTCATTATCAAGCCATAAAGTATAGCAGGTGAGCACTTTTCTTAGACGTGGTTAACAATTCGTCTAGTCTGCTCTTTCGGCCGTCCACGATATACGTACTCGTGATTCGAACGATATCAGTGACGTGGCAGAATGTAATATCATCGTCGAGGTTATAAAATTACATTACTGCTGAAAGGTACTTCTAGATAAGCTCAAGTAATGTGGTATCAATGGGACAGTGCTCAAATGGTTTAAATCATACCTAAATGGAAGAGTCCAGAAAGTTGAAATAAACAGTTCACATAATATGCAAAAATTTGGTGATTTCTCAAACTGGTGAGCAATCAAGAATGAGGTGCCGCAAGGTTCGGTCTTGGGTCCTCTGCTGTTCTTAATATATATTAAAGACTTGCCATTCTATATTCACGAAGATGCAAAGCTGGTACTTTTTGCCGATGATACAAGTATAGCTATCACACCCGATAGACAAGAATTAACTGGTGAAATTGTAAACGATGTTTTTCAGAAAATCATTAAGTGGTTCTCTGCAAATGGGCTCTCATTAAACTTTGACAAAACACAGTATATACAGTTCCACACAGTAAATGGAACGACCCCATTAATATATATAGACTTCCTTCAGAAATCGGTAGCTAAGGTAGAATATTCAAAATTTCTAGGTGTATGCATTAATGAGGGGTTGAACTGGAAAAAAACACACTGAAGATCTGCTGAAACGTTTGAGTTCAGCTACTTAGCTATTAGGGTCATTGCAACTTCTGGCGTTATACATTTCAGTAAATTAGCTTACCATGCCTATTATCATTCTCTGCTTTAGTATGGCATCATATTCCGGGGTAACTCATCATTGAGTAAAAGAGTGTTCATTGCACAGAAGAGTGTAATCAGAATAATGGCTAGAGCTCATCCAAGATTATTCTGCAGACACTTATTTAAAGAGCTAGAGATCTTCACTGTTGCCTCACAATATATATATATATATATTCACTTATGAAATTTGTTATTAACAATCCGAATGAATTCAAAAGTAATAGCAGTGTACATGGCTACAACACTAGGAGAAAGGATGATCTTCACTACTCAAGGTTAAATCTAACTTTGGCTTAGAAGGGGGTAAATTACGCTACCACAAAAGTATTTGGTCACTTACCTAATAGCATCAGCACAGATAGCCATATAGCATTTAAAAGGAAATTAGAAGAATTTCTTAATGGCAACTCCTTCTACTCATTAGATGAGTTTTAGGATATAGTAAGTGGGTAATTTCCCAACCTCCACAAAAAATATATATAAATAAATATTGAGTGTCATGTAATATTTTGTCTAATGTAATGTAAGTATGCTGTTTAGGTTTCGATATTGGTAACGCCACGTAGCGCTCTATATGAAAATCATTGACTGTGCTGTGTGCAGTCTGTGGCTGGTTTGCATTGTTGGAATCTGCTATTGTATATATATATATATATATATATATATATATATATATATATATATATATATGATCACTTTGGAACATTATTAAGGTAAATACATTGTTTGTTCTCTATCAAAATCTTTCATTTGGTAACTACGCCTATCAGTAGTTAGCGCCTTCAGTAGTGAGAACCTTTCATTTAGCTGGCAGTAGTGGCGCTGGCTGTATTGCAGTAGTTCGAGTAACGAAGATTTTTGTGGGGTAAGTGATTCATGAAAGCTATAGGTTATTGTTAGTCGCGCTAAAAATATTGTGTGTCAGTTTAGTGTTGATCAGAATAAGTAAAGAGAGAAATGTCTGAGTACCTTCAATTTTGCTCAGCTATTTGAAAATCAAATAACGTAAGATGTTTATCAGCACAATCATTCATTAATTTTTCTAAGGGGACGTTTCAGTAATATCTTATATAGACGCGTTTTTTTTTAACTTGACACGTTCCACATCACTACGAAGTGTCGTCTTCATGATCTATGGAACAAGTACTAATCTAATCTTATCTCTACAGAGGTTATGGAGCCATACGCATCTGTTGAATAACTACTGTGAAAGTACACTGGTGTCCAAAATTAAAACAACAAACCGGAATTTTGGAAAGCTGCGTTTATTTTGCCACAACACAGCATAAAAAGAAGATAGCAACATAGAAACAATGTAAGGAATACAGAAGGTAAGCAATCCCATCATACGTAACGGTAGACAGAAAGTACCTCGTTTTTTTTCCAACTTAATTTATTTTCACACGCAGTCTTTCCGACAACTGATAATACGCCAACTATAGCGAAAGGCTATTTACAATTTGTACATAAACCAGATGGCAGTTGTAAGAGTCGGGGGGCATGAAAGGGAATCAGTGGTTGGGAAGGGAGTGAGTCAGGGTTGTAGCCTCTCCCCAGTGTTATTCAATCTGTATATTGAGCCAGCAGTAAAGGCAACAAAAGACAAATTTGGAGTAGGTATTAAAACCCATGGAGAAGAAATAAAATCTTTGAGGTTCGCCGATTACATTGGAATTCTGTAAGAGACAGCAAAGGACTTGGAAGAGCAGTTGAACGGAATGGACAGTGTCTTGAAAGGAGGATATAAGACGAACATCAACAAAAGAAAAACGAGGATAATGGAACGTAGTCGAATTAAGTCGGGTGTTGATGAGGGAATTAGATTAGGAAATGAGACACTTAAAGTAGGAAAAGAGTTTTGCTATTTGGGGAGCAAAATAACTGATGTCGGTCGAAGTAGAGAAGATACAAAATGTAGACTGGCAATGGCAAGGAAAGCGTTTCTGAAGAAGAGAAATTTGTTAACATCGAGTACAGATTTAAGTGTCAGGAAGTCGTTTCTGAAAGTATTTGTATGCAGTGTAGCCATGTATGGAAGTGAAACATGGACGATAAATAGTTTGGACAAGAAGAGAATTGAAGCTTTCGAAATGTGTGCTGCAGAAGAATGCTGAAGATTAGATTGGTAGATCACATAACTAATGAGGAGGTATTGAATAGAATTGGGGAGAAGAGGAGTTTGTGGCACAACTTGACAAGAAGAAGGGACCGGTTGGTAGGACATGTTCTGAGGCGTCAGGGGATCACCAATTTAGTATTGGAGGGCAGCGTGGAGGATAAAACTCGTAGAGGGAGACCAAGAGATGAATACAATAAGCAGATTCAGAAGGATGTAGGCTGCAGTACGTACTGAGAGATGAAGCAGCTTGCTCAGGATAGAGTAGCATGGAGAGCTGCATCAAGCCTGTCTCAGGACTGAAGACCACAACAACAACAACACGGACAATGACCACCTCTTGCAGCAATACAGGCCTGAAAACGACGGGGCGTGTTATGTATGATGTCATCAATCTCATGTTGAGAAAATAACGCCAATTCTTCCTGCAGAGCTGTTCGCAAGTCTTGGGGAGTGGTTGGTGGATACTGACGTTATGCAGCTCGTCTTTTTGGTTTATCCCAGATATATTATATGGGATTCAAATAGGAAGAGGGAGCAGGCCTCGCCATACGTGGAATTTATTGTTTACAAGAAAACATCGACCACCCATGTTCTATGAGGTCAAGCATTGTTGTCCATCAGTATGAAGTCTGGACCCACAGCACCTCGCAAGAACCACACTTGAGACACAAGATCCCTCACGATACGTGACAACGGTTAAACTTTGTCAATTCACCCACACAATTTCATGAAGAGCTTTTCGAGTGGTCAACAGAATCCCTGCGCACGCCATTAGGGACCCTCCTCGATATCGGTCTCCTTCTACAAAGTTTGGGTCCTGAAATAGTTGTCCACGTTCCCTTCAGATGCGAATCCCTCGAGACTCACTCTCCAGACCAATTTGGGACTCATCTGAGAAAAGATTATTGGCCCAGTGTTCAACCGTCCAGGCGGCATGTTCACGACTGCACTCTAGATGTTCCCTTCTGTGAAGATGCGTCGGATTAACACACACACAGCTAATCTCCGATAATGAAGGCCACTCTGCCATAGGCCACTCTCGTGCACACTGTTTACCTCGATACAATACGTCCAGTGGATGCTGTGAGGTCAGATGCCAGCTGCTGTGCAGTACAAAGGCGGTACCGTTGTGCCCTTACAGCCCAATAACAGTCTTCTCTTTCTGATGTCACATTTGGTTGGCCCTACCCTGGTCTTTGGTATACAGTTTCGGTCTCTATAAACTGTCGTTACAACCAAGGAACATCAGAACGATTCACTTTAAGCCATCGGGCCACATCAGTTTGTGACTGTCCTGCTCCCACTCTCCATATGGCTCTCCGCGGCAGTGTGTGGCAGGCGTTTTTCTGTGGCATAGTGAACCGTCTGTGTTGGTGTACACAGTGATTGTGGATATGAGACTCTCCGACAGATACTGACGTCATCGCTGGCGTGGTTGTCCGTTGACCGGGATGCCATCTTCTGTGTACAACCAGATCGTACGGACATCTGTTGACTGTTGGTATGATTATACCGTGACTTAAGACACAGGATGGGAAAACTGCGGTTAGTTGCTTTAATTTTGGACAACAGTCTATATTATATTCCTTTTTTATTCTCTCAGCGCAAGAAACAGAAACGTAAGCGATCGGAGAGTGTGTCATTAAACACATGTTCAACATATGCCATTCCAGATGAGCTGTAGAAAAAGATGGAGGCCAACCTCCAAGATATTTTCTCACATGTAGATAAAGGTAAGGCAAAAATAATGACAAAGGAACTGTCCGGGTTGAACGGAAACGGTAGGTATGAGGGTGTGATGTGCATGTAGAGACAAAAAATGATTACAGTTTCAGAAAAATAGGATGATTCATTTAAGAGAAGTAGCTTCTCAAATTGAGCTAGTCAGTAACGGGTTGGTCAACCTATGGCCCTTATGGAAGCAATTATTCTATTTGCATTGATTCATAGAGTTGCTTGGTGCCCTCCTGAGAGATACCGTGCCAAATTCTATCCAATAAATGTGTTAGATCCTCAAAATCCTGAAGTGTTTGGAATGCCCTGTCTCTAATGCTCCAAATATTCTCCATTCTGGAGAGATCCGACAACCTTGTTGGCCAAGGTAGAGTTTGGCAACAACGAAACAAGCAGTAAAAACTCTCAGCGCGTACGAGCGGACATTATCTTGCTGAAATGTAAGCTCAGGATGGTTTGCCATGAAGTGCAACAAAGTTATCGTAGAATATCGTCGACGTATCGCCACGCTATAAGTATGCCGAGGATGACAACCAACGGGATCCTGCCATGAAAACAAATGACCCCCCAGACCATCACCCCTGGTGATCGGGCCATTCAACGAGCGACAATCTGATTGGTATCTCACCGCTGTCCAGGGCGTCTCTAGACGTGTTCACGGCCTGGAGTCTCATTCCAACGCAGAATTTCGCTCGCCATACGGCCCAGGAACCAGGAGTCATGATCCGGGGTGCCATTGGGCACGATATGCCTCAGAAGGACATCCAACAGTTCTATCAATCAATGCCAAGCCGAATAACAGTTTGCGTAAGACCCAGAGCTGGACCTAAGTGTTATTGGCCGGCTCATTTAGTGACGTTCTTTGTCTTGAACAAATGATCCAATTTCTCTAAAATTGTAATCATTTGTTTGACCGCACATGCACGTCACATCTGTCGGTTTCCGTCCCATTCGGATAATTCCTTTGTGGCACGTCGTTGCTTTTTGCGTGTATATTACATGTGGACGATCCCAATACACTTTATTTCCATGATAGGCACTTCATTATCTACAGCTCATTGGAAACATGTATAAATAGAACCTACCAAAAACCAAAATGAACACCTACAGGCATAAATAAATTACAGATACCTGTAAGAACTCTTTAGACATTTGGGGCACTTTTGTAAATATACACTGCCTGCCAAATGAAACGTTAAGCTTGTAGGAGAAGATGACGAGGAAACGAAATGAAACTAAACGGGCTGAGAGGGTACCTAATATCGTTACAGTTATTATCGAATGAAGAAGTTACAGAGAACTTGGCAGTATGTGCACACTTTCCGATCTCAACGTCGGAAGAGCAGGACCTGTTCCTAGGTCGCCACCATACTCGCCGACGATGATCATCTGGAGTAGTCCGGAAACGCTATTCATCGATGAACATGAGACATCGTTCATCCATAGTCCATGTTTCCCGGTCACGGCGATAGTGCTTACTCAACCGATTATGTTGTCTTGGTAACGGTAGCCTACACATGGGACGATAATTCCCCAGTCCGCCTGCTGTTAGTCACTGACCAGTGGTGGAAGGTACTACATGTGCCAACTTCTTCATCTCACTTTCAACCTACGTCGCCAACCATATGCTGGATGTATGGCAATCTCTGTCATCCTCTACAGATTTTTGCCCCCTACAGCTCCCTCTAGTACCACGGAAGTCATTCCCTAACAGATGTTCCATCGTTTTCTCCCTTCTCTTTGTCAGTGCATTTCACATATTCCTTTCCTCTCTGACTCTACGTAGAACGTCCTCATTCCTTACCTTATGAGTCCACCTAATTTTCAATATTTGTCTATAGTACCACAAACCAAATGTTTCGATTCTTTCCTGTTCCGGTTTTCCCACTGTCCATGCTTCACTACCATACAATGCTGTACTCCAAACGTCCATTCTCAGAAATTTCTTCCTCAAATTAAGGCCTATGTTGATGCTATTACACTTCTCTTGGCCAGCAATGCCCTTTCTGCTAGCGCTAGTCTGTTTTTGATGTTCTCCTCGCTCCTCCCGTCATTGGTTATGCTGGCTGCCTAGGTAGTAGAATTCCTTAACCTCGTCTACTTCGTGAACATCAGTCCTCAAGTTAAGTTTCTCACAGTTCTCATTTCTCAGTACTTTCATCATTCTTCGATATACTCTCAGTCCATATTCTGCGCTCGTTACATTGTTTATTCCGTGCAGCAGATCAAGTAATACGTCTCATTCTTCACTCAGTATAGCAATGTCATCAGCAAATCGTACGATTGATATCGTTTCACCTTGAATTTTAATTCCACTCCTGATCTTTACTTTTATTTCCATCATTGTTTCGTCGATGTACAAATTGAACGGTAGGGGTCAAAGTCTACATTCTTGTCTTATACCCTTTTTAATCAGAGCACTTCATTCTCGGTCGTCCATCCTTATTATTCCTTCTCGGATTTTGTAAATATTGTATATTACCCGCCTTTCCCTATAGCTAATCCCTATTTTTTTCAGAATTATGAACATCTTGCACCGTTTTACAGTGTCGAACGCTTTTATCTGGTCGACAAATCCTATGAACGTGTCTTGATTTTTCTTCAGTCTTGCTTCCATTCTCAGTCACAACGTCAGAATTGCTTCTCTGGTGACTTTACCTTTAATAAAGCCAAACTGATCATCTAATACATCACAATGTTCTTTTCCATTCATCTGTATATTATTCTTGTCAGCAATTCGAATTCCATGAGCTGTTAAGCTGATTGTGCCATAATTCTCGCACTTGTCGGCTTTTGTACTCTTCCGAATAGTGCGGATGATATTTTTCAGAAAGTCACATGGTATGTCGCCAAACTCATATATTCTACATACCAACACGAATAGTCGTTTTGTTGCCGTTTCCCCAATGATCTTAGAAATTCTGATTGAATATTATCTATCCCTTCTGCCTTAATTGTTCTTAAGTTCTACAAAGCCGTCTTAAATTCTGATTCTAATACCGGATACCCTATCTCCTTTAAATCGACTCCTGTTTCTTCTTCTAGCACATCACATAAATATTCCTCCTCATAGAAGTCTTCCATGTTCTCTTTCAATCTATCCTCTCTCTACTCCATTTAACAGTGGAGTTCCCGTTACACACCTAATGTTACCACCCTTGCTTTTAACTTCACCGAAGGTTGTTTTTACTTTCCTATACGCTGTGTCAGTCCTTCCAACAATAATTTCTTTTTCGATTTCCTCACATTTTTCATGCAACCATTTTGTTTGTGTTTAAACACAGAATAGTGTTTCTGGAGTCACTATGTATCAATTATGGACGTGTGGGCCGTCGCATTGTCCTGCTGGAATTGTCCAAGTCCGTCGGAATGCATAATAGACGTGAATGGATGCAGGTGATCAGACAGGATACTTACGTACGTGTCACCTGTCAGAGTCGTACCTAGACTGTGAATTATTATGGGTGGAGGTTACACTCAACAACCGAGCTAGGTTAATAATTGGCTCCTTTTACCGACCTCCCGACTCAGCAGCATTAGTGGCAGAACAACTGAGAGAAAATTTGGAATACATTTCACATAAATTTTCTCAGCATGTTATAGTCTTAGGTGGAGATTTCAATTTACCAGATATAGACTGGGACACTCAGATGTTTAGGACGGGTGGTGGCGACAGAGCATCGAGTGACATTATACTGAGTGCACTATCCGAAAATTACCTCGAGCAATTAAACAAAGAACCGACTCGTGGAGATAACATATTGGACCTACTGATAACAAACACACCCGAACTTTTCGACTATGTATGTGCAGAACAGGGAATCAGTGATCATAAGGCCGTTGCAGCATCCCTGAATATGGAAGTTAATAGGAATATAAAAAAAGGGAGGAAGGTTTATCTGTTTAGCAAGAGTAATAGAAGGCAGATGAGACTACCTAACACATCAAAACGAAAATTTCTGTTCCGACACTGACAATGTTGAGTGTTTATGGAAAAAGTTCAAGGCAATCGCAAAATGCGTTTTAGACAGGTATGTGCCGAGTAAAACTGTGAGGGACGGGAAAAACCCACCGTGGTACAACAACAAAGTTAGGAAACTACTGCGAAAGCAAAGAGAGCTTCACTACAAGTTTAAACGCAGCCAAAACCTCTCAGACAAACAGAAGCTAAACGATGTCAAAGTTAGCGTAAGGAGGGCTATGTGTGAAGCGTTCAGTGAATTCGAAAGTAAAATTCTATGTACCGACTTGGCAGAAAATCCTAGGAAGTACTGGTCTTACATTAAATCAGTAAGTGGCTCGAAACAGCATATCCAGACACTCCGGGATGATGATGGCATTGAAACAGAGGATGACACGCGTATAGCTGAAATACTAAACACCTTTTTCCAAAGCTGTTTCACAGAGGAAGACCGCACTGTAGTTTTTTCTCTAAATCCTTGCACAAACGAAAAAATGGCTGACATCGAAATAAGTGTCCAAGGAATAGAAAAGCAACTGGAATCACTCAACAGAGGAAAGTCCACTGGACCTGACGGGATACCAATTCGATTCTACACAGAGTACGCGAAAGAACTTGCCCCCCTTCTAACAGCCGTGTACCGCAAGTCTCTAGAGTAACGGAAGGTTCCAAATGATTGGAAAGTAGCACACGTAGTCCCAGTCTTCAAGAAGGGTCGTCGAGCAGATGCGAAAAACTATAGACCTATATCTCTGACGTCGATCTGTTGTAGAATTTTAGAACATGTTTTTTGCTCGAGTATCATGTCGTTTTTGGAAACCCAGAATCTACTATGTAGGAATCAACATGGATTCCGGAAACAGCGATCGTGTGAGACCCAACTCGCTTTATTTGTTCATGACACCCAGAGAATATTAGATACAGGCTCCCAGGTAGATGCCATTTTTCTTGCTATGCTATTTTTCTTGACTTCCGGTAGGCGTTCGATACAGTTCCGCACTGTCGCCTGATAAACAAAGTAAGAGCCTACGGAATATCAGATCAGCTGTGTGGCTGGATTGAAGAGTTTTTAGCAAACAGAACACAGCATGTTGTTATCAATGGAGAGACGTCTACAGGCGTTGCAGTAACCTCTGGCGTGCCACAGGGGAGTGTTATGGGACCATTGCTTTTCACAATATATATAAATGACCTAGTAAATAGTGTCGGAAGTTCCATGCGGCGTTTCGCGGATGATGCTGTAGTATACAGAGAAGTTGGAGCATTAGAAAATTGTAGGGAAATGCAGGAAGATCTGCAGCGGATAGGCACTTGGTGCAGGGAGTGGCAACTGACCCTTAACATAGACAAATGTAATGTATTGCGAATACATAGGAAGAAGGATCCATTATTGTATGATTATATGATAGCGGAACAAACACTGGTAGCAGTTACTTCTGTAAAATATCTGGGAGTATGCGTGCGGAACGATTTGAAGTGGAATGATCATATAAAATTAATTGTTGGTAAGGCGGGTACCAGGTTGAGATTCATTGGGAGAGTGCTTAGAAAATGTAGTCCATCAACAAAGGAGGTGGCTTACAAAACACTCGTTCGACCTATACTTAAGTATTGCTCATCAGTGTGGGATCCGTACCAGATCGGGTTGACGGAGGAGGTAGAGAAGATCCAAAGAAGAGCGGCGCCTTTCGTCACAGGGCTATTTGGTAACCGTGATAGCGTTACAGAGATGTTTAACAAACTCAAGTGGCAGACTCTGCAAGAGAGGCGCTCTGCATCGCGGTGTTGCACGCTCTCCAGGTTTCGAGAGGGTGCGTTTCTGGATGAGGTATCGAATATATTGCTTCCCCCTACTTATACCTCCCGAGGAGATCACGAATGTAAAATTAGAGAGATTAGAGCGCGCACGGAGTCTTTCAGACAGTCGTTCTTCCCGCGAACCATACGCGACTGGAACAGGAAAGGGAGGTAATGACAGTCGCACGTAAAGTGCGGAATATAAATGTAGATGTAGATGTAGATGTAGACTTATCGGGGGTCCCATATCACTCAGCCTGCACATGCCCCACACCATGACGGAGCCTCCACCAGCTTGAACAGTCCCTACTGACATGCAGGGTCCATGGATTCATGAGGTTGCCTCCATACCCGTACACGAGCATCCGCTCGAAACAATTTCAAACGAGACTCGTCCGACCAGGCAACATGTTTCCAGTCATCAACATTCCAATCTCGGTGTTGATGGGCCCAGGCGAGGCGTAAAGCTTTGTGCCGTGCGGTCATCAAGGATACACGAGTGGGCCTTCGGCTCCGAAAGCCCATATCGATGACGTTTCATTGAATGGTTCGCACGCTGACACTTGTTGACGGCCCAGCATTTAAATCTGCAGCAATTTGTGGAAGGGCTGCACTTCGCTCACGTTGAACGATTCTCTTCAGTCGTCGTTGGTCCCGTTCTTGCAGGATGTTTTCTCCGGCAGCAGCGATGTCGGAGATTTGATGTCTTACCGGATTCCCGATACTAAATAAACACTCGTGAAATGGTCGTACAGGAAAATCCCCAATTCATCGCTACGTCGGAAATGCTGTGTCCCATCGCTCGTGCGCCGACTATAACACCACGACCAAACTCAATAAATCTTGATAACTTGCCAGTGTAGCAGCAGGAACCGATCAAACAACTGTTCCAGACACTTGTTGTCGTACATAGGCGATGCCGACCGCAACGCCGTATCCTGCCAGTTTACAAATCTTTGTATTTCAATACACATACCTATACCAGTTTCTTTGGCGCTTCAGTTTATATCGATAGTGAGAAAGTCGCTGTCTTTCAAAGTACATGGCAGAACTATAGTACTTTGCTGCGATGTCCGATTTCACGCAGAAACTGTTTGAGCAAAGGAGAAATTTCATGACATTTAACGAATTTCTTAACTACTTGGAAAGGGAGAAATATGATCTAAGTTAGTCGGTAGAGAAGACGAAGCAATATTTATTATTACTTTTTATTGACACTTCAGTTTTTGGCCCTTTTTACCAGAGTATGTTAGTGTAAGTTGTGATTTACAGATAAATGATTTTAAAGAACAAATAGTTCTAAAATCTGTGGATAGTACCAAATTCCCAAAAAACTTTGCGGGTATTGGTGAACTGAGAGATATTTTAGAATTGCTTCTATCCAGAAGTGCTATTATTCGATTCACACATGACAACATAAATATAATTTGTGATGCATTGCAAAATATTGTGGACGTTTCAGAACGGAGATAAGGCCAGAATTTCTACCAGAATTAGTAGGCTTAGACTGCAGTTCAATAAGGGTTTAGCCATTGTGCACAATTTGTAGTGTTTTGGGCCTAATTATTTTCAGTATCTGCACATGCTCATAGGTGTATGAGAAAGTCTGACTTCATGTTTTTGTCACATCCTTGTACACTTCAGATGTTGTGCTCATAAGTCTGGTGCAAGCCCTGAGAAGGAACAGTTGGTCGGTAGCTTTCTTCTTTATGTTAAACAGAAGTTCAGTTTCATAAAGATAAAGGATCATGTCGTGTCATTAATGATTTGTGACATACACCTCGAACCGTATATGGCTTATAAGGGAGATAATATTCTAGAAACAACTTTCAGTGGTGCTATTGCCACCCGCTCTGTATATGTTTTTATGATCCGCAGCCTTTTGTCTCCATTTAAAAAAGTTGTGCACATCCCACCTGTACAGACTCTGTAGGCAAGTGATCTTTTCACTGATTTTAAGAATGTTAGAGTGAGGCTTGCGTAGGATTGATTTCATACTGGTTTTGTGCAACGGAAACGTGCAATACGGCCCATCATCTTCGACTCGGGACATAAATTAGCTGTATTGTGTGATATCATGGTTGTGCCGCTTATTAGAAGTGGATCATGTTTGAAGATGGCGTTTGGTGGTATTTGATGCCACATTGTAGCGTTGAATGTTGAAGATTCAGAGTCATTTTTCAGTGATGTTAATGGGACATTGGACTGGTGGAGCGTTACGTTCAGTGCTGGCCGGCCACGGCGTGGTGTGTGTGCGGATCAAGGGCGGGCCTTTCACTTGGCTTTGTTGGGTCCTTCTCGGATGTGTGCGAAACTGTGCGACATTTCATTTAGCATTCCGGGACGGCATTTATCGTACGGCACAAGTCTCTTCAATTCGGCATAATCATACTGTCAGCGCTGTTTAACCTTCGCTATTTGTTCGTTATATGAACGATATTCACTGCTCCAATGGCTGTTTGAACAGAGGGGGCCTTCTATCGTTCTACCACCGTAGTCTTTTAAAATGAATGGGAATGACAAAAGAGAGGGATGAGATATCTCAAATCGCATATACAGGGTGGTCCATTGATCGTGACAGGGCCAAATATCTTACGAAATAAGCACCAAACGAAAAAACTACAAAGAACGAAACCTGTCTTGCGTGAAAGGGCAAACCAGATGGCGCTATGGTTGGCTCGCTAGACGGCGCTGCCATAGGTCAAACGGATATCAACTGCGTTTTTAAAAATAGGAACTCCCATTTTTATTGCATATTCGTGTAGTACGTAAAGAAATATGAATGTTTTAATTGGATCACTTTTTTCGCTTTGTGATAGATGGCGCTGTAGTAGTCACAAACGTATAAGTATGTGGTATCACGTAACTTTCCGCCAGTGCGGACAGTATTTGCTTCGTGATACATTACCCGTGTTAAAATGGACCGTTTGCCAATTGCGGAAAAGGTCGATATCGTGGGCTATTGTGAACAACATGCCAACGGGCGTGTGCTTTGTATGCTGCTCGGTATTCTGGACGACATCATCGAAGTCTCCGGACAGTTCGCCGGATAGTTACGTTATTTAAGGTTGGTTCAAATGACTCTGAGCACTATGGGACTCAACATCTGAGGTCGTCAGTCCCCTAGAACTTAGAACTACTTGAACCTAACTAACGTAAATTGTGAGCCATATGTTTGACTATTACAGCGCCACCTATCAAAAAGCGAAATAAGTGGTCCAACTAAATCATTCATATTTCTTTACGTACTACACGAATATGTAATACAAAATGAGGGTTCCTATTTAAAAAAATGCAGTTGATATCCGTTTCATCTATGGACGCGCCATCTAGCGGGCCAACCACAGCGCCATCTGGTTTCCCCCTTCAAGCGAGACAAGTTTCATTCTTTGTAGTTTTTTCGTTTAACGCTTATTTCGTGAGATATTGGACCCTGTCACGATCAATGGACCACCCTGTCTACGTGATTTGTGCCTGGTAATGCATATTTGTATGAAACGACATTACAATACCAAGCAGAAAGAATTTAAGGATTTAGTTGGCAATAAAAGAAAAAAAAAGGAGACAAAAATTGACAGACGGGATTCATTGTTTTGTATATCAAAAAGCAACTTATGCTAAATTTGCAGGCCTGGAGCACTTGCAGAAATTGATGGTACGAATAGTCAAATTTCTGGAGTCAAGCGCATTATTCCACTGTTTGTTGGTTGGTTGCTTGATTTTCGGAAGGGACCAAACAGCGAGGTCATCCGTCCCATCGGATTAGGGAAGGATGGGGAAGGAAGACGGCCGTGCCTTTTCAAAGGACCCATCCAGGCATTTGCTTTGAGCGATTTGGGGAAATCACGGAAAACATAAATCAGGATGGCCAGACGCGAGGTTGAACCGTCGTCCTCCCGAATGAGAGTCCATTCTCAACTGCAATAGTTTTCAGTTGATTTGTTGAAGGGAAAATTAGTGCAGGAACGAAAGTGCAAACTCCATGAGCCGTGGCTGATTCATGCTACGCGCTGGATTAATTCTTCATAGCGATTCTCTGTTTTGTCTCCCGCGGTTATCGCGATTATACTGTTATCCTCTCCTTCCGCGTGTGGTAGCAGCGGTGTGTATCGATATTCGCACCTTGGAGGATCTCTCACCTGGCGCTTATAGTTTCCGGCTGGGTGGTGTGCGACCAGTCGGTCGGTTGCCATGGAGCAGCGAGGAATTATTGCCGGGACGTAGTTTGGCCTGGCCCTCTGGCGGTCTCTACGTGGTGTCGGAGTGTGTGGTGCTGTTCCCATTGGTTCGAGGTCCGTGGCTCAGCGATCCTGGACACGAAAGTTTGGTTTTGATTTAACCTACCAGCAAGTCAAAAATGTTCACGTTGTGTCGTTTGGAGTCCATTGTCGGCTGTTGGGATATTCCCGCGAGCAACAACTTGGTTTTCAAGTTGGAAAATTTTAGCCACACTCTGATGGAGTTTCACTGTTTCGGGTTATTTGAACTGAAGTGCAGCAGCGAAATCTTCTTCCTCCTGGCCGTTAACGTTCCGGTTACCTGCCCTGGCCTTTGACGTAAATTTCAGGCAGTGTGGTTTCCTCATCGTGCTGTTGCTGTCCAGCACGGTCCGTAGTTTGACAGCTCCATGTACGATTGGTTGTGGGCGCCATTATCTTCTACGTTGTTCCGTTGAACTCCCTGTTGTCCCCTGGTCGGGTGAAGTGGAAGTTATCTTGTCGGGGGGGTCCGTTGACTGTCGGTCGCATCGTGAATGGTTGGCCCGACTGCCTGTCTCACCTAAGTGAACGTTAGTGTTTGAATTATAGGCCGACCCTCGAACATCTGAACGCCCTTGTGTGTGTGTGTGTGTGTGTGTGTGTGTGTGTGTGTGTGTGTGACACATTAATGTCATGCAAGTGCTTCATCAGCAGTTATTTTCCACCAAACCATACAATGAATGCTGAAACACCTTTAAATGTCGAAAATGACTATGCTTTTCATTTTTGTAGTGGAATAATCCCTCACACAGTAACAGCAGATGATCAGCTAGGCTCGCAGGAGAGCTTCTGCTGCTAAGCCATGTCTCTGAAATATCCTTTCTTTCAGGAGTGCTAGTTCTGCAAGGTTCGCAGGAGAGCTTCTGCGAAGTTTGGAAGGTAGGAGACGAGTTACTGGTGGAATTAAAGCTGTGAGGACGGGGCGTGAGACGTGCTTGGGTAGCTCAGTCGGTAGAGCACTTGCCCGCGAAAGGCAAAGGTCCCGAGTTCGAGTCTCAGTCCGGCACACAGTTTTAATCTTCCAGGAAGTTTCAGCTAGGTTGCAGTTTGTTGTACAGTATGCATATGTTCTACATTCCTACCACCGAGGTTGCTATGAATGTCTGACATGGATAGTGTTTCGTAGTTTGTGGTTCGTATCTGCGAAATAATAGTACGTCAAAAGTTTCAATTCATCTGCACTACAAGCATACTACAAAGTTTTTTTTTATTTCGCAACAAACTTGTGGCGGTAAGTGCTCAATACACGGTGTTCTATTCAGCATACAGTTCATTATCTCTGGAGACAAAGAATATACTGCCATACTTAAGTATTCTAGACAAACACCAACACACTTGCTGCTGTTTACATTATCAGTAAACTATGTGAGGAGGCTCGTCTGTACTGGGTTTCCACTGCAACACATTGGGGTTTTTTGTGATCTTTCTTAGATATCTTAATTGATTATGAAATGAGCAGCTTTGAGTGTCCGTAAATTGAGAGTTCTTGTGACGCCTTGCTTTGGGAGAGGGGGGATTGAAAAGAATGAAAGAGAGAGAGGGAGGGGGGAGAGATGGAGAGATAAAGAGATGGAGAGCTGGGTAGATGTAAGATGGGGGGATGGAGGGGGAGAGGAAGTGGGAGATGACGATGTGGGCGAGAGGGATAAGAAAAGGAAGACGGAGATCCAGCGGGAGAGAGGCGGAGAAAGAGAGATGAAGAGATGGAGAGATGCAAAAGTGGGTAGATGGGGAGAGGGGGATGACAACGTGGGGAAGTGAGAGGAGAAGAAGGAGATGGAGGGGAGGGAGGGGAGATGGAGAGGGAAGGATCTAGAGAGCGAAAGCAATGGAGGAGGATGAGTGGGAGGGAAGGAGAGAAGAGAGAAAGTAAGAGGGATGGGCCTAGAGGTCAGGTCGAGAGAAGGCGAGGTGGCGAGGAGAGGGAGGTGAGAGGGTAGCACGAGATTGAATGAGAATATGATTCACACAGAGAGACAAAAAGAAAGAGAAATATTTATTTCATTTCACAAAATTGTGGTGGTTCATAAAATTTCTCTTAAAAGCTGTCGGATACGAATATTTACCTTTTATCGCGAGCATTTCCTTTACAAGCGACTATGATGCTTCCTTTCTAAGGTCTTGCCAAGTAGTGCGGTCAGCTTTGGTTAGGCTTCTAAGTTCGAACCCCTGTCCTTTTTTTTCAGTAGATCGTTAGCGAATCGGAAATTGTTTCATAAGTGATACTCATGAAGAAAATTCTGCACTGGTCTATTAAATCTCAAAACTACTTTCGCCGTATGCAGCTGTTTTCCTGTCTGTTTTCCGACGAAGAGATGTGTAATGAGTGGAAATATTCGGGCTATCACAGCAATAAATTAGACATTCTACTCCTCAGTAAGGATATCAAACGAAAATAAGACTGCATTTTAAGTGGCAGGCCGCGCGGAATTAGCCGAGCGGTCTCAGGCGTAGCAGTCATGGACTGTGTGGCTGGTCCCGGCGGAGATTCGAGTCCTCCCTCGGGCATGGGTGTGTGTGTTCGTCCTTAGGATAATTTAGGTTAAGTCGGGTGTAAGCTTAGGGACTGATGACCTTAGTAGTTAAGTCCCATAAGATTTCACACACTTTTGAAAATTTTTTAAGTGGCAGTAACGTTCCGTAACGTACTCGTATAGTATCAATTGATCGTAAAATTTCCACAAATCACAGTGGTGTAACAAATCGTCTCATAACATTCTTTATTTCCTTTTACGGGGTGTAGAAATACGATTCTATCGCTTTAGTTGTTGGTTTATGATGGTACTAAGATCATTTCACAAAAGCAGGAGCCTGCCAGACGTGACCTCACGTCGCAGACTCTAAAATTGCAATTTTTTATACAAATAAATTTATCTGTTTCGAGACGTGTCATGCCACGAGAACTAAAACTTATTATATCCCATGGAACTAAGGTGTGTGAGAGTATTATTCCCCCGATTCCAGGAGAGGAGGCAGGAGCAGAGTCTCCTCTTGCCGCTCTCCCCTTCTTGCGCACGCCTATGGTGAGAGTCACTGTTGCTGCCAGAGGGGGAAGATGTGTGTACTGAATTTAGCTCCGTCTATACTTCCAAGTCACCTCCACGTTTAATCATCTCATCTTCCTACTTTTCTGTATAGGTGCAATAAGTAAATTTTGATTATTTATTGTACTTTCCACTGCTGTAGTTCTAACGGTCAGCAGTGAACATAATTCTGCAGTACTTGAATGAGTGTTTTTAATGCAAGCACTGAGACAGCACTTTTAACAGGTTTCCTGAATCAATGCTGTTGCTGATACGTGTAAGTTATTTATGTCAGCACTCTATAATTATAAAAATGGATGTTTGCGTGCGCCTATGTGTTTCAGCACTTCTCCTGAATGTCTGTTGCAATTTCAGCGAAAATGGCTACGTAAGTGACCTATCGGGAAATATTTACTTTTGAGATAGCAATTGTACCATTATAGGTTGTTTGGGTAATGAATGGGATAATGTGTATGTATAATTGAAAACTCACTGTATTAGTACAGTATACATAGTTTTCGGGACTATGTGAATTGCAACAGTCTTGCTGTTTATCATCTAGTATTAGGGATGCGAGTAGGAAAGTGTGACGTAGCAAGCATAAATAGTTATGATTTGTTCAAAATGTTCAAATGTCTGTGAAATCGTAAGGGACTTTACCGCTAAGGTCATCAATCCCTAAGCTTACACACTACTTAACCTAAATTATCCTAAGGACAAACACACACACCCATGCCCGAGGGAGGACTCGAACCTCCACCAGGACCAGCCGCACAGTTCAGGACTGCAGCGCCCCAGACCGCTCGGCTAATCCCGCGCGGCATTTATGATTTGAATCATTTTAAAACATGCATGATATACATACGACTCGCTGCTTGAAAAAAAATAATAATACCACGTGGCTAGGGCAACCCCAGCACTCCTAGGGATCGATACGGCGATACGAGAGGAAACTGAGTTGTAGAACATTTCACATGATATCTTGCGAACCATGGATGAAGGGCATCAGACAGATGCCATATTCCTTGACTTCCGGAAAGCGTTTGACTTGGTGCCCCGCTGCAGGCTCCTAACTAAGGTACGAGCATATGGGATTAGTTCCCACATATGTGAGTGGCTCGAAGACTTCTTAAGTAATAGAACCCAGTACGATGGTGAGTGTTCATCGGAGGTGAGGGTATCATCTGGAGAGCCCCATGGAAGTGTGGTAGGTCCTCTGTTTTTTCTATCTACATAAATGATCTTTGGGATAGGATGGATAGAAATGTGCGGCTGTTTGTTGATGATGCTGTGGTGTACGAGAAGGTGTAGTCGTTGAGTGACTGTAGGAGGATACAAGATGACTTGGGCAAGATTTGTGACTGGTCTAAAGAAAAGCAGCTAACTCTAATTATAGATAAATGTAAATTAATGCAGATGAATAGGAAAAAGAATCCCGTAATGTTTGAATACTCCATTAGTAGTGTAGTGCTTGACACAGTCACGTCGATTAAGTATTTGGGCGTAACATTGCAGAGCGATATGAAGTGGTACAAGCATGTAATGGCAGTTGTGGGGAAGGGGGATAGTCGTCTTCGGTTCACTGGTAGAATTTGGGGAAGAGGTGGTCCATCTGTAAAGGAGACCACTTATAAAACACTAATACGACCTATTATTGAGTACTTCTAGAGCGTTTGGGATCTCTATCAGGTCGGATTGAGGGAGGACATAGAAGCAATTCAGAGGCGGGCTGCTAGATTTGTTACTGGTAGGTTTGATCATCACGCGAGTGTTGCGGAAATGCTTGAGGAACTCGGCTGGGAGTCTCTAGAGGAAAGGAGGCGTTCTTTTCGTGAATCGCTACTGAGGACATTTAGAGAACCAACAATTGAGGCCAACTGCAGTACAATTTTACTGCCGCCAACTTATATTCCGCGGAAAGACCACAAAGATAAGATAAGAGAGATTAGGGCTAGTACAGAGGCATATAGGCAGTCATTTTTCCCTCGTGCTATTTGGGAGTGGAACAGGGAGAGAAGATGCTAGTGGTGATACGAGGTACCCTCCGCCGCGCACCGTATGGTGGATTGCGGAGTTTGTATGTAGATGTAGATGTAGAAAATATAATAGGAAACTACGACCAGTATTAAGACGGAAATCTATAGTTGTCGACGTTGCTAGGCTAATTTCTGTCAATCGCGATGACAGCTCACCAGAAGAAACATGGTTGCGTTGGTGCTGCAGACAGGTAACGCTACAGTAATCGAAAACGACGAATATTCGTGCCGAATCTGTAGCGTTCGGAGTTGTGGGACTGATTGATGACACTTCTACTGAGAATCAGTACGATAATTAACGATCAGTTTCTTATCTCATTCAATTTGAGATATTCTAAAGCAGCGGTGGCCAAGAATTCGGTTTGTGAGCGATCCTCTATCGCGAGTGCCATAGCGCTCAGCCTAGCTGCACACTTCCCCACCGCTTCAGCGAGCTTTCTGATTGAGCGGAGGGAGAAACAGTGAAGCAGCATCATTTGAATGACAGTGCAGTCGCGCTGCGTACGACTTTTGTTCTGTATTTCACATATCTCAAAAACATTGATCACAAATTGTTTTTGGCGCACTGAAGATATTATTTAATTTTTATCTGTTGCGGACTGTAGGCATACGGACAAATTCAGGCGATTTCACAGATGTTTGCACTCTGATTGCCAAGTAATTGTTACTTATTTAGTTTCATAAGAGTGTTGACTGAAATATTGTAACACTTTCGCAGTCTCATTATGGAGATGTGGAAACTCTACCTGAGGAAAATAATTTAGACGTTCTGGACAATTTTAACGTAAATAGTTGCCGATGAATCAGTTACATCTGCACGAGTACAGGTGCGCTTTCAACTGAAATGGCAAACAGTCTTGAAAATTGCTCCAAAACAGATGTAAGACTGGCAGAGTGCCCAAAACTTTCAGAAAACGAAATGGCAAACAGTCTTGAAAATTGTTCCAAAACAGATGTAAGACTGGCAGAGTGCCCAAAACTTTCAGAAAACTATCCTTCTTATTGTTGCAAGGCCACAATCAGTTCTTCAGACCTCGCATTTTCTTTAACGCCAGTCCACTTAGAGAAATGAACGGTTTTTGTCAGAATTTGTGCCTTCCACAAGGCGGCTCTCTTTTTAAGTACGTCCCTATCAAACCAGAAAGAAGTTGTTTTCCACCCTGCAGTGTCGTGCAGTGGGCAGTGGACATACTATGAAAGGTCCCCTTTGGAAAATTATAAATGACAATGCTGGTAAACCTCTTACGTTATTTGATTTTCAAACCGCTGAGTAAAACTGAACGTACTCAGACATTTTTCTCTTTACTTATTCTGATCATCACTAAACTGACACACAATATTTTCAGAGCAACGCAATCTGACTTGCAATAATCCCTACAAAAGAATGGCCGTGACTAACAATAACCTACACCGTTCATGAATCACTTACCTCACAAAAATCTTCGTTACTCCAACTACTGCAATACGGCGAGCGCCAATACTGCCAGCTAAATAAAAGATTCTGACTACTGAAGGCACTAACTACTGATAGGCATAGTTAGCAAATGACAGATTTTGATAGAGAACAAACAATGTATTTACCTTAATAGTGTTCAAAAGTCATTATATATCAGTTATTAACATCCAGTCTTACAAATTTCCTTTTTCTGACGGACACACATCCAGATCATCCGCTCTCAAAACTCTGTCATCTCTCTTCCCACATCCACCCACCACTGCTGGCGGTTCACCTCCAATTGCGCAACGCTACGCGCTGTTCACATCCAACTGCCCAACACTACAATAGGGAATATTGCAACAATGTCAACCAGCCACAGACTGCACACAGCACAGTCAGTGATTTTCATACAGAGCGCTACGTGGCGTTACCAACATAAAAACCTAAATACCCTACTTACAATACATGCCCATTTAAAATGCAAGGTTTGCAATCCATTCCGGACGCCCTAATTTTCGTTCCTGTACTCCTTTTTCATTCATAAAATCACTAGTAGCGAGTTTTAAAGCAAAGAATCGTTCGTGGCACGCCCCTTGGCTTAAAGAACGTACTTTGCAATCTATTCAAAGTCTCCAAACTTGTCGCTCAGTTCCACCAAAAACTGTTACAACTGACAGGGGAATAATGCGTGCGACTTAAGAAGTTTTACTATTTGCACTATCAATTTCTTCACGTGGTCCATGTTTGCAGATGTAAGAGAGACTGCTTCTTGATGTACAGAACAGTGCACTGCGTCTAACGATCTCTGTAATTTTTTACTCTATCGTTGTCAACTAAATCTTTAAATTCCTTTTGCATGGTATTGTAATGTCGTTTCCTAGAAAGTCTGCACTATCCGTCGATTATGCGACAGCATAACAGATATTGAGAATTCTCATCCATCTCTTCCGACACTCACATTCAGTTTGAAAGACTTGTGACGATAGATCGCTAGATTGACACTTCTTTTGCAGACAGCTACTAGACTTGTGAACGTCCTTCAAACAACGAACAAGTAGCGAAGGATAAACAGAACTGACACCACGATTCTGCCGAACTGCAGAGTTTTGGGCCGACAGGAAAACGCCACATCGCAGTACTAGATGAAATGTCACGCTTTGCCGAATACTGCCGAGAAGGACCGAGCAAACACGAGACAGTCTGAACAACGTCCCTCACGCCAAGCAGGTGCCAGGTAACCTCACTCTAAATGTTTGGAAAGAAGGCGTTTAGCCTCTTGACAGTAGCAGCACCATAGTGCAACACAAACTCAGACTAAAGAAATCAACGCCTGTGTTCTCTTAGCTTCTGCCATCTCTTCCATTTGCTATATCATAGGAAACTCGGATGCGGCTTGGCGTGTTGTGGCCAGCCCTGTTCTGAAGCTTTCACAGTGTTTACCCTTAGGTTTGGTATACCCTGTTACTACTGACGTTAGAAACGACAGTTGTGCTTAAATGGTTTGTTGGCTGCCAGACAAAAAAGGTGAAGGTGTCTGAAGCCACAGTCGAATGTCTATGTCAGGTCTTACATCTGTACATCTGCGAGTGTGTAAATGATTAAGAGCTTGCCGTTCTCTGTGACAGGTAGGACGACCACCAGACTGTATAACTGTTGTTCGGGTTTCCTGTTGTTAGTAGGCCTAGTTGGTTAGACAAGGGTCGTGAACAGCGTCACGATGCTGTGTGACCACTTCGAAGGACATGGGGATGCGGTCTGCTCGTGTGACACGGAGTTGTCAGCACCTGACAAGAGTTCGAAAGAGGCGTCATCGTTTGTTTGTTTGTTTTGTTTTGTTTTAGAGCTCAGAAATGACTTGAGGTCATACGCGCCGACGTCGTAACCTATACAGCAATGAGAAAAAATTAAAATCTACTGCACGTCAAGCCCAATCGACGGAAGGAAAAAAAAGCACTCCGCCTTCAGGCCACGAGTGGCCTACTGGGACCATCCGACCGCCGTGTCATCCTCAGAAGAGGATGCGGATAGGAGGGGCAAGGGGTCAGCACACCGCTCTCCCGGTCGTCATGATGGTATTCTTGACCGAAGCCGCTACTATACTCAATTGGCATCACGAGGCTGAGTGCACCCCGAAAAATGGCAACGGCGCATGGCGGCCTGGATGGTCACCCATCCAAGTGCCGACCACGCCCGACAGCGCTTAACTTCGGTGATCTCACGGGAACCGGTGTAGCCACTGTGGCAAGGCCGTTGCCGACGAAAGGAAAGGCAGCTAAAAAAAAAGGAATCCTGGATAAAAAGTGCAAATCTTAGCCAAGAAAGCAAAGTAAACTAATGCTTTACAGAGACTACATAAAGGACAAAGTTGCCCTCCAACACTCAGTGAGACAATTAAGGCGACATCTTTTATCATGTGTGTGATGCCTACCCCGTCTTAACAGACTACTCGTGGTGAATGGGGGAGATGTTCGATTCTTCCAGTGTTTCGGAGGGACACAGAGGTTTTACTCGTGGCGTCATGGTGTGGGGAGGCATCAGGTATAACTTAAGGCCACGACTGATAGTGAATGAGGAAACTCTGATGGGAAAAGGAGACGGCTGTCCTACGTCGTGTCGTCCTCAAGTTTTGACTGTCATGTGACAGTATTGTGGTGCCATTTTTCAACAGGATGATGCTCGTCCACATATGCTACGTGTCTCTGTGGACTATGACGCTGAGGTACTCCAATGGGCAGCGGTATCCCCAGACCTGTCACCAATAGAACATTTGTTGGACCATTTAGAACGCCAAATGCGTCTCAGTGCCTGTATCCAGCTTATCAAGGACCAGTTGCAAGAGTTGTGATCCATTTTGCTTCATGAGAGGGTACAACAGTTTTACGACATGCATTCCAACCTAACCAGTGCCTGTACTGGGGTCGGAGGGAACGCAGCGTCATACAGGTAAGTGAGCTCATATTGCGAAGATATTTGTGAATTAAACTTCTATTTTGTAAACACAGAAATAACATTATATATCCTCTCAACCGGCGATCTTCCATTTCCTTTTTCCCTTCTCTTCTGCGTGTTTCACGGTTTTTGTCAATCAGTGTATTTTACCAGTTGTACCGGTAGGAAATGAGCGTTTTTTTGTGAAAATGAAACACTAATTTTGAATTGGAAAGTAAAAACATTTTATTCCAAGTGCTGACCATTGCTTTCTATACATTTTGACCACCTTTCTGGCAGTTTGTGGACACCACGCCAATACAAACGTTCGTCTGTTGAAGCAAACCAATCAGACACCCAATTATCGACTTCTTCGTAGGAATCGAAGTGTTCCTCAGTCAATGCGTGTCCCATTGATGAAAACAAATGGTAGTCGAAAGGGGCCAAATCTGGTGAATACGGCGGTTGGGGTAGTAGCTCCCAACCAAGTGTTTTGATTTCATCGTGAACCAGTTTTGCTTAGTGTACAGGTGCATTGTAGCGTAAAAAAATTAATTTTCGATGCCTCCTGGCCATTCTGGTCTTTTTTCGATCAGTGCATAGTTCAAATTAATCATTTGTTGTCTATAGCGATTAGTATTCACAGTTTAACCGGGTTTTAGAAGCTCATGATACACCAGACCTTTCTGATCCCACCAAACACAGAGCATTGTCTTCTTGCCGAATCAATCTGGTTTTGCAGTCGATGTTGATGGTTGTCCCGAATTAACCCATGATTTTTCCCGTTTAGGATACTTATAATAAATCCATTTTTCATCGCCAGTAACAATTCGATACAAAATTGATTTTCTTTCATGTCTTTGAAGCAAAATTTGGCAAATGGTTTTTCGGTTTTCCATCTGTCTTTCATTCAATTCATGTGGCACCCATTTTCCACACTTTTGGATCTTTCACATGGCTTTCAAACGGTCAGAAATTGTTTGTTGTGCAACATTTAGCATTGCTGCCATTTGCTTCTTCGTCCAATATTGCTTGCAATTCTGCGTCTTCGAACTTTTTTGGTGGTCTTCCACGTTCTTCATTTCTTACATCAAAATCAATATTTCTGAACCGTTGAAACCATCTTTTGAATGTTGCCTCTGATAGTGCATGATCACAACATGCCTCGACAACCATTCGATGTGATTCTGCAGCACTTTTTTTCCAAATGAAAACAATAAATCAATGCTTTCCGCAAATTATCACTTTCTGGTACAAAATTCGACATTGCTAACACTATGATAACATATGATGTTGTTTGTTCCATGACTTGATGTATACTAAACATCTTTGACAGATGTCATACCAACCAAACAAAAAAAAAATTTGAGGCTCGTTCGAACAAATGTTCCGTATCGACACATTTGTATCTTAACGCTGGTTTCATACCGGTTGTTGTTGTTGTGGTCTTCAGTCCTGAGACTGGTTTGATGCAGCTCTCCATGCTACCCAATCCTGGGCAAGCTTCTTCATCTCCCAGTACTTACTGCAACCTACATCCTTCTGAATCTGCTTAGTGTATTCATCACATGGTCTCGCTCTACGATTTTTACCCTACACGCGGCCCTCCAATGCTAAATTTGTGATCCCTTGATGTCTCAGAACATGTCCTACCTACCGATCCCTTCTTCTAGTCAAGTTGTGCCACAAACTGCTCCCCAATTCTATTCAATACCTCCCCATTAGTTACGTGATCTACCCATCTAATCTTCAGCATTCTTCTGTAGCACCACATTTCGAAAGCTTCTATTTTCTTCATGTCCAAACTATTTATCGTCCATGTTTCACTTCCATACATGGCTACACTCCATACAAACACTTTCCGAAACGACTTCTTGACACTTAAATCTATGCTCGATGTTAACAAATTTCTCTTCTTCAGAAACGCTTTCCTTGCCATTGCCAGTCTACATTTTATATCCTCTCTACTTCGGCCATCATCAGTTATTTTGCTCCCCAAATAGCAAAACTCCTTTACTACTTTAAGTGTCTCATTTCCTAATCTAATTCCCTCAGCATCACCCGACTTAATTCGACTACATTCCAATGTCCTCGTTTTGCTTTTGCTGATGTTCATCTTATATCCTTCTTTCCAGACACTGTCCATTCCGTTCAACTGCTGTTCCAAGTCCTTTGCTGTCTCCGACAGAATTACAATGTCATCAGCGAACCTCAAAGTTTTTATTTCTTCCCAATGGATTTTAATACCTACTCCGAATTTTTCTTTTGTTTCCTTTACTGCTTGCTCAATATACAGATTGAATAACATCGGGGAGAGGCTACAACCCTGTCTCACTCTCTTCCCAACCACTGCTTCCCTCGACTCTTATAACTGCCATCTGGTATCTGTACAAATTGTAAATAGCCTTTCGCTCCCTGTGTTTTACCCGTGCCACCTTTAGAATTTGAAAGAGAGTATTCCAGTCAACATTGTCAAAAGCTTTCTCTAAGTCTACAAATGCTATAAATGTAGGTTTGGCTTTCCTTAATCTAGGTTCTAGGAGAAGTCGTTGAGTCAGTATTGCCTCACGTGTTCCAATATTTCTACGGAATCCAAACTGATCTTCCCCGAGGTCGGCTTCTATCAGTTTTCCATTCATCTATAAAGAATTCGCGTTAGTATTTTGCAGCTGTTACTTATTCCGGTACACCTGGTAAATTACATTTGGAACAGCCCATAGGCACACACGAGGAGAATATCTGGACGAAATACTTGAGGAAATAGGAGCAATTTGACATGTGGTAACCTTGGCACTCAGAGGCATAGCTACTGAGCTACTGTTGAATCGAAGTCGTCACTAAGTGAGGTGACACATCAGAATATGAAAGTTCAGAGAACCCTTGGGCGAGAGCAGTGACTTCCAGAGCCTGTGCTCGGCAGATTACAGCAGCTCCGCAGCTTCCGTCACGACGGCCGTGACAGTGCTCCGTTCAGAGTCCCGCTCGGCGGCTGGTGGGCGACGTTATATAAAGCGGTAGCACCCTGGCAGGCGGCGACCCCAGCTATGGGCCGGTGTGGACTGCGGTCGCGCGTCCCTCGGCGCTCGGCTCCCTTTCCCACTCTCGGCCTTGGGCTGTCTATTTCTGCAGCAGCCGCACTTCGCTGCCGTTAGTAGCGACAGAAGATCCTCAGTCACGTGGAGTCGCGTTCGTGCGGAAGGCGACACGCAGGCACCAGACGTTTCTACGCATAACTTCTGTGTTTACTTTCTCGGCGTCACAAAAGCATATCTCCACTACTGGCCATTAAAATTGCTACACCACGAAGATGTCGTGGTACAGGCGCGAAATTTAACCGACAGGAGGAAGATACTAACGTGTGCAAATGATTAGCTTTTCAGAGCATTCACACAAGTTGGCGCCGGTGGCAACACTTACAACGTGCTGACATGAGGAAAGTTTCCAACCGATTTCTCATACACAAACAGCAGTTGACCGGCGTTGCCTGGTGAAACGTTGTTGTGATGCCTCGTGTAAGAAGGAGAAATGCGTATCATCACGTTTCCGACTTTGATAAAGGTCGGATTGTAGCCTATCGCGATTGCGGTTTATCGTATCGCGACACTGCTGCTCGGTCGAGATCCAATGACTGTTTGCAGAATATGGGATCGGTAGGTTCAGGAGGGTAATACGGAACGCCTCGCTGGATCCCAACGGCCTCTTAATCACTAGCAGGCGAGATGACAGGCATCTTATCCGCATGGCTGTAACGGTTCGTGCAGCCACGTCTCGATCCATGACTCAACAGATGGGGACGTTTGCAAGAGAACAACCACCTGCACGAACAGTTCGACGACGTTTTGCAGCAGCATGGACTATCAGCTCGGAGACCATGGCTGCGGTTACCCTTGACGCTGCATCACAGACAGGAGCGCCTGCGTACTGAACGACGAAACAGGGTGCACGAATGGCAAAACGTCATTTTTTCGGATGAATCCAGGTTCTGTTTACAGCATCATGATGGTCGCATCCGTGTTTGGCGACATCGTGGTCAACGCACACTGGAAGCGTGTATTCGTCAACGCCATACTAGCGTATTACCCGGCGTGATGGTATGTGGGGCCATTGGTTACACGTCTAGGTCACCTCTTGTTCGCATTGACGGCACTTTGAACAGTGGACGTTACATTTCAGATGTGTTACGACCCGTGGCTCTACCCTTCATTCGATCCCTGCGAAACCCTACATTTCAGCAGGATAATGCACGACCGCATGTTGTACGTCCTGTACGGGCCTTTCTGAATACAGTAAATGTTCGTCTGCTGCCCTGGTCACCACATTCTCCAGATCTCTCACCAATTGAAAACGTCTGGTCATTGGTGGCTGAGCAACTGGCTCGTCACAATACGCCAGTCACTATGAACTGTGGTATCGTGTTGAAGGTGCATGGGCAGCTGTACGTGTACACCCCATCCAATCTCTGTTCGACTCAATGCGCAGGCGTATCAAGGCCGTTATTATGGCCAGAGGTGGTTGTTCTGGGTCTGATTTCTCAGGATCTGTGCACCCAAATTGCGTGAAAATGTAATGACATGTTAGTTCTAGTATAATATATTTGTCCAATGAATACCCGTTTATCATCTGCATTTCTTCTTGGTGTAGCAATTGTAATGGCCAGTAGTGTACATCTGCATACATTCTCCGACTACTACCACACGTTGCGTGGGTTACGGTATTTTGTACTGATACTTGTCATTGCATTTCCTGTCTACACGACCGGAAAAATTTAGTACACCTGGAAAGACGACGTCGACTTTGATCCGATGTCGACGTATGCCACCTGGGGGATCGTAGACGTACTGATAATTCTTTCAACGTTGTAGCCCAACAGACAGCGCAGTGCCATAGCTCTGTCTGTAGAGCGCCATCTGTACCTCACACACACACACAGTGGTTACGGTTACTACAAGCCACACCACAAGTTGGGAAACGCGGCCAAATTTCTTGTAGTTTACTGTCGAGTTGAGATTTTCACAAATGTTTTATTCGTATCTTACAGAAGCTAGCAGTTCTTCAATAAACAACCTTTTAAAACACGCCACTAACGGCAGTCAAAGTAATTTATAGCAATTCAACAATTTAAAAAAATAAAGAACATAAGTTAACTGGTTACTAAAGCAAATACAGAACTTAGTTAATAAAGTACGGTGAGGTAGTGAAGCTACCGACACCGCCATTAAAAAAATTAAACAGGTCTCAGCAAACACACGATTAATGGCAATAAAAGAAATTTACAATCTTGGAGGAATTTAAAAAGTTTTTAAACAAAAGTGTTCTGGAATATTAGAACATAAGAGATATGACGGACCCGTGTAAGGCGGTCACAAATCACCTACTCAAGGATGCTCAGGCCAGACGGAATACTGACCAATTTAAATACGCCCGTAAACACAATTGCCACTATCAGCCTGGTCACTGCGCCGACTTTTAGCCAGCGAAAACCTATTATGAGATGGCTTAACTTGCTGACAGAATTAAAGCTAACCTCGTGCAAGGAAACATTACACCACACAGTCCTGAATGAGCGACCACATGATCAACCAACAAGAAGCATGAATTTACTCATAACCCACGACAGACTAGCGAAACAATTAAACTGCCAAACTACACCTCCCATCGGATAGTAACGAGAGGATGAGGAAAGATCACTGTCTTCAATTACACCGGTTCCAGGGACAGGAAACCCGGTCGCCGGAGGCCACAAGGCAGAAGAGACGCTGGTTACACAAATTATTACTTAATGATTAAACCTTCCACGAACTTAACCTGCAATTATGCTCGAACAGGCAGTACACGACCTCCGATGGCAAGGATCCACACATCCGACCGCTCACGCGTTGCCAGCGTACCCAACACGCCACGGTCACCGGAGTTCACGTCTTCTCTGCAACGTTGACGGGTAGTGACCGCTCTCTCATGTTAGGTGTCTCCTTTTAAACTCGAGTGTTCAAACGGAGGATTTAAAGAAGCTTGTTAACGTCCCACCATGGCGAAATGAACAGCAACTACTCGTGGGGCGATTCTGTATACAACCAACACACGGCGAGCTCTTCCGTCAACTCGACCCGCTCGTTACACACAACCGACATACAACACGTGGCGACTCGCTACAACCGACCACGCCTGGTCCGCGCTGGAGAGCCACACTGCCCCCCCCCCCCCCCCCCGTGTCCACCAGACTCTGCGCGCAACGCCCCTACTTCCACGCCACCATCCGAGGCTACATCCGGTCAAAGATCTCACTTCCTCCATAGCAGTTTCCCGGAAGCAAAACGCAGATATCGATAGCAGAGGGAAAAGACAACTTAATGACAGACAACATATCAAACAAACATGTCAAGGGAAGAAAAGGAAAACCAATGCAATCTAAACACAAGGTGTAGCATGAGTCGATACACGGCTCAGTACCTACCCTTTAATGAGGAATGCCCCAGTCAGAAGGTCAGCGTGGTTCAAACTTGTGAAGCAGGCTGGCACCTATGTCACGAAGATGTGCTTCCTGCAGCCAACTGAGCGAGACTGAAGTGGGTCAAATTGCAGCCATCCGAGTGGCGGGATGGTTCTTTTGGAGAGCTGCCGCACAGGTTGGACGTACTGCCTCAGTTGTGCAGTGATTCTGTGCATATTCTCACACTTGTAGATGGGGATATGAACGTCCACACAGTACAGACGTCCGCCTGGATCATTGTACTGTAAGGACAGTCATGGCACAGGTCGTACAGCTACCACAGCACAGATAAGACGGCTTGTGAGCAGATACGTGTTGACACGAACTGTGGCGAACCAGTTATTAGCAGCGAAACTACTGGCACGAACGCCTCTAGTCCGCCTTCCACTCACACCACAGCATCGACGTGCAAGGATCGACTGATGCCATGAGAGGATCACGTGGAAGATGGAATGGCGCTCTGGTCTTCAGCAATGAAAGCAGGTTCTACCAGAACCAAAGTGATGGTCGTTTACACTTATGGTAGAGTCTTGGTGAGTCCTTTCTCATAGAATACGTTCGTCTGAGACACACTGGCAATAAGACCTGTGGTGCCATAAGCTACAATTCAGCTCTGGTGTATCGGGAGGGACTCTAACCAGGGCTCGGTACATGCAAAATGTTGTTAGACGGGTTCATTCGCCGTTCTTCCAACAGAAATGTGTAGTGTTGTTCCACCAGGATAGCGCTCACCCACACACTGCCCGGAAACTCAACGCGCTCTGCAAGACACGCAGCAATTTCCCTGGCCATCATTATGTCTGGACTTCTCTCCAAATGAGCACTTGTGATGGCCTCAACCCACAGGAAAAATAATTATCAAAAACTGAACTGTGATGTCATCCAAAATTCTAGTAGGAAAACCACGCTCTTTTTTATACTCCTCAATTGATCACGATCCCACTTCGTTTATGATTTGAAAACTCTAATATTCACGAGAAGCTGCTCTGAAATTAACCTGAACCGACAAAATTGTGTATATATTCTCTGAAACTTCAAAGACATCTAAGACAATATCTGAAAGGAATTAGAAAAAGTGACAAAATTTCGTGAATCACACACAATACTGTTAATAATTGCATGAAGACTGGGGGGGTTTCACCATACATCTACCCACTTTTGAGTATAACCAGTGTCTCCTAATACTACGACTCGTAGCAATACAATATCAAAAACTTTTATTACTGGGTAAACAGTCCCGACGTGATTTGACAGCTGACATTTGTAATTCACGCTCACGTCAGGAAATGCACCAATACGGGAATAGCAGCTTTTACGTTATTGGTCAGGACGCAAGCAATTATGGCGGTCGCCGTAATTTTCGCTTGAAGCCATATTTCGCTACAAAATACTCTTATTAGTCACTGTCATATATCTAGTCTCATAACAATACATAAAACTACATAAAATAACTACAATAATTTTGACATGCAAGGAGAATTAGTTCTAATGAGAGGAAGATATTTATATTTACTGGTGTTTCAGCAATGACTACCAGGCAACTTTTAATTCATTGATTGTAATTTTATTTTCGTTAGCAGAAAGCAAGCATAAATTAAACAAAGAATTTATTTGAACAGAGTCTGTAATTCTTATACTTTTAATGGAGAAAGAAAGTTTCTAGGTTAGGGGATAGCGTTCGGCGAAGTCTCTAAACTTTTTGTTGCATACGAAGCGTTGCGTTGGGCAGCACGATGTCGGCGGGTTACGATGATGAGAGCAGGATACAGACAGTTCCTCTGGTTAATCTTCTCCGGCGAAACGCAAATAAAGTTCCGGCACAGCTGTATCATTAACCCCGTGGTGATTAACAAACCACAAGACGCCAGTATACGACCGTTGTTGACATGTCCTCTCTTTCAAAGTGCATTACGTAGACATCGCTCGTTTTTACACTTTATGCACTTTCCGTGACGCTATCGTCCATAATTACACAGTTCGTCACATTCGTATAGTCTTAGCCACAAATACACAGTTCATAGAATTGTTCGTGTGTGTGAAGCACACGGTAAACAATGTCCACTCTTTTCTCGCATTTCAAACTTCGACAACGTCACTGAAAGTCATTTATATTGCACAGTTAATTAAAGTCTTCACTTTCACGGCTTGACAGAATGTGATATACAGCAGTTCCACCACCCAAAACCAATACCAGCAAAGTTCATTCGCATAAAAGCACACTTCGTGTCGGCCACAACAAAGTAATGTTAGCGGCACTTTCACAGTCCGGTTTATTTGCTCTTAAAGTTCGCTGGCGATGGCATTACATACAGCAGAGGTAAAGAGAATAACATTGTGATAGTTCGGTATCCCTGTCCATACAATTACGTATGCTTTTCATAAAACACAGTACTATCTTCCGCGCACGCTTCACAGACAAACCATCCACCATTCCCTCTACAACACAACAACCTTTCGACTATCGATATCACTGTCGCTGTCCCTTGTCCATAGATGTTACATCGTTATCGAAAATTACATAAATCTTTATAAATGTTATTGACTGCATTTTTCACAATTAATAATATTCCAAAAGAGAACTTTACAAACTTTACCACAGGTACAAAACAAGAAACATATTTATTCATTGGCAAACGAAATAATCACAATTACATCTTTCAATTCAAAAACCACAGTAGAATGTTACATAATCACAATTAGAAATGCTCAAATGAACAAAATAAAAAGAATAGATGTCTATAGAAAGTCACGAAAAATATTAATATGCGTAATTAGCAATGCCTTCACACACCCACGGGATATGATAGGACAAGAAGTGACTCGAGCGACTCGTCAACCAACAACGCTCACAGAACTAAGTGAACAGGTCGAGTAGGCGTGGAAATATCGTATCCCAAGACAGTATTCGCCATCTGTGAGATCGAGTGGATACCAGATGACAGCCTGTATTGCCACCCTTGGAGGCTACACCACGTGCTAGTATGGGTGTTCCACCTTGGGTCGATACTGCTACCTCAGAACCGCTTGTGCTATTGATATGTAAAGGTAATCATTTGATGTAGTCCAAATTAAATGTTGCAACAATCAATCTTGAGTGAATTGGAAACTAATTTTTTTTCCGGCAATGAACCAGGTGATCAAAAAGTCAGTATAAATTTGAAAACTTAATAAACCACGGAATAATGTAGATAGAGAGGTAAAAATTTACACACCTGCTTGGATTGACATGGGGTTGTATTAGAACAAAAAAAGTTCGTAAAATGTCCGACAGATGGCGCTGGATAGCAAAACTGCTACCGTGACGGGTGACAGGTACGCCGATATGTTACAGAATCGCATCATCCCCAGCCTTGCTGATAAACCCCTGCTGGAACGTACGATGTTTATGCAGGATGGCGCTACAGCCAATATTGCTACACGCGTGGAAGATCTCTTGCGCGCGTCGTTTGGTGATGAACGTGTGCTCAGCCGCCAATTTCGTCATGCTTGGCCTCCCAGGTTCCCAGACCTCAGTCCGTGCTATTATTGGCTTTGGGGTTACCTGAAGTCGCAAGTGTATCGTGATCGACCCACATCTCAGGAATGCTGAAAGACAACATCCGACGCCAATGCCTCACCATAACTCCGGACATGCTTTACAGTGCTGTTCACAACATTATTCCTCGACTACAGCTATTGTTGACGAATGATGGTGGACCTATTGAGCATTTCCTGTAAAGAACATCATCTTTCCTTTGTCTTACTTTGTTATGCTAATTTTTGCTATTCTGATCAGATGAAGCACCATGTGTCGGACATTTTTTGAATGTTTGTATTTTTTTGGTTCTAATAAAACCCCATGTCATTCCAAGCATGTGTGTCGATTTGTACCTCTCTATCTACATCATCCCGTGATTTATTCAGTTTTCAAATTTATACTGACTTTTTGATCACCCGGTATATACCTTCATACAAGCCCGTTTCTCTTATCTTGTCTTCGCGGTCGTTACACAAAATGTTCGTTGGTCGCAGTAGGATCCTTCTATAGTCAGCCTCAAATCCAGGTTCTCTAAATTTCCTCAACTTTCTGTCACTTAAAGACCGTCGTTTATCCTGCAGCGATTTCCATCTGAGTTCGCTGAACATTTCCGTGACATTCGCGTGTTGACCGAATACAGCAGTAAAAACTAACAGCAAGTCTTGGAATTGCTCCAATGTCTTCCTTTAATCCAACCTAGGGCGATACCAAACACTCAAGCAGTACTCAGAAATTGGTTGTACCGTTCTTCTAACTAGGTCTTCTTTATCGACTAGCTACACTTTCCTAGAATTTTCAGAAAAAATCGCTGTCGACAACTTGCTTTCCCTACTACCGATCATGCACTATCATTCCATTACACGTCGCATTGTAACGTTACACCTTGACATTTAAAAGACGTGACTGTGTCAAGGAGCACCCCATTAATGCCCTACTAGAGCATTAGAGGGTTGTGTTTCCTATTCATCTGCATTAATTTACATTTTTCTTCGTTAAGCTCAAGCGTCTATTAATCACAGCAAATAGAAATTCTTTCTAAGTCATCTTCAATGTTCCTACATTCACTCAACGACGTCTACTTCCCTTACGTAACTACACTACTGGCCATTAAAATTGCTACACCAAGAAGAAATGCAGATGATAAACGGGTATTCATTGGACAAATATATTATACTAGAACTGACATGTGATTACATTTGCACGCAATTTGGGTGCATAGATCCTGACAAATCAGTACACAGAACAACCACCTCTGGCCGTAATAACGGCCTTCATACGCCTGGGCATTGAGTCAAACAGAGCTTGGATGGCGTGTACAGGTACAGCTGCCCATGCAGCTTCAATACGATACCACAGTACATCAAGTGTAGTGACTGGCGTATTGTGACGAGCCAGTTGCTCGGCCACCATTGACCAGACGTTTTGAATTGGTGAGAGATCTGGAGAACGTGTTGACCAGGGCAGCAACCGAACATTTTCTGTATCCAGAAAGGCCCGTACAGGACATGCAACATGCGGTCGTGCATTATCCTGCTGAAATGTAGGGTTTCGCAGGGATTGAATGAAGGGTAGAGCCACGGGTCTTAACAGATGTGAAATGTAACGTCCACTGCTCAAAGTGCCGTCAATGCGAACAAGAGGTGACCGAGACGTGTAACCAATGGCACCCCATACCATCACGCTGGGTGATACGCCAGTATGGCGTTGACGAATACACGCTTCCAATGTGCGTTCACCGCGATGTCGCCAAACACGGATGCGACCATCATGATGCTGTAAACAGAACCTGGATTCATCCGAAACAATGACGTTTTGCCATTCGTGCTCCCAGGTTCGTCGTTGAGTACACCATCGCAGGCGCTCCTGTCTGTAATGCAGCGTCATGGGGAAGCCGCAGCCATGGTCTCCGAGCTGATAGTCCATGCTGCAGCAAACGTCGTCGAACTGTTTGTGCAGATGGTTGTTGTCTTGCAAACGTCCCCATCTGTTGTCTCAGGGATCGAGAGGTGGCTGCACGATCCGTTACAGCCATGCGGTTAAGATGCCTCTCATCTCGACTGCTAGTGATACAAGGCCGTTGGGACCCAGCAAGGCGTTCCGTTTTACCCTCCTGAACCCACCGATTCCGTATTCTGCTAACAGTCATTGGATATCGACCAACGCGAGCAGCAATGTCGCGATACGATAAACCGCAAACGCGATAGGCTACAGTCCGACCATTATCAAAGTCGGAAACGTGATGGTACGCATTTCTCCTCCTTACACGAGGCATCGCAAGAACGTTTCACCAGGCAACGCTGGTCAACTGCTGTTTGTGTATGAGAAATCGGTTGGAAACTTTCCTCATGTCAGCATGTTGTAGGTGTCGCCACCGGCGCCAACCTTGTATGAATGCTCTGAAAAGCTAATCATTTGCATATCACAGCATCTACTTCCTGTCGGTTAAATTTCACGTCTGTAGCACGTCATGTTCGTGGTGTAGCAATTTTAATGTCCAGTAGTGTATATTATCAGCAAAGAGCCGCAGATTGTTGCTCAGTCTGTCCGTCTTACAATTTATGTACACAAGGAATAATAGCGGACCTGTCACACTTCCCTGGGGCATTGCTGGCGACACCCTTGCCCCTAGTGAACCTTCACCGCTCGGGACAAAGTAGTGGGTTCTGACACTTAACAAGTTTTCGAGTTACTGACTTACTTGAGGACCTAATCACCTGGTGACCATCGATTAAAAATTAAGTAAGAAAGCAACATCTCCTGGTTATATGTTACTAAACTTAATTTTTCCAGTTGGATCACCTACACGGCTTTCTGGTCAGTCCATCGGATGAACCTGTCCTCTATCCACATACATCGCTATCGTAGAGATACTGTCTACTCGAATTCGAGTTACTGTGATGATAGAGAAGCAAGAAACTATAAAAGTTTGCCCATGGATAGCAATTAAGAAAGATTTGATGTACATCCAGGTCCAGAAACCGTAGCATTATCAACGGTAGCATCTCTGGTGACCCACATTGTCATCACCTTCCTGCAGCCACCCTCTTTCGTCGTTCCTCGTTTCAACTACACCATACTTCCTAGAGTGCTCCTAGACTTCCATCTTACCTAGTGTATCAGTGACGATGGTGTGCTTCTTAGATATATATGTGCCCCAGACTCACTCCATGCCTTTCTCTCCCCTAAGGTCTATCATATTTTTGTTTCTTCTTCATAAACTGAACCCGAATTTCGAACAAATACTATCATTACGATCTGAATGTATGGGAATACCAGAGTTGTTCCAATGCTTCTGGGAGGCGTTAGTCGTCGGGAAGGCTGTCCTCGTACCGTGTGTAGGCTTAAGAGCTTCTGACGACTTGCCCATTGCCTTCTTGTTTTAGACCTCCACTACATTACAGTATTACTATATTACAAAAGAGCGACAGCCAGTGCGCGTTTATTCGACGTGTACACCCTATGATGAGGCGAACTGCTCCACTCAGCTGCGTGTCAATTATTTTAGTGTAAGAGCTCTTTAGCAAGGTGGAACAACAGTATTTTTCGGCATAGTATGAAAGAGCTAAATTTGATGATATGAGAACTGCTACAGTGGCAACACAGGAGGTTCCTGTTAACTTCTGGAGTATAGAGTTCAGAGATTTCATTTTAATTTTCACATTCCAGAGATGGCTTTATATGTCAGACACCTGTCTAGGTCACACCTACGTATTTTGGAATGTTGTAGTATTGGAGAATCTGATCACTAAATGTGATGTTAAGTTTGTAATTTGGTTGTTTGACCCGTAGGTGAAAGAGATTCAACGGTCGTTTGAGGATTCTGCTGGAGAGAGTTACGTTTGAATTATTCGTCCATCGTCTTCAGATCGGATGTCATTGTTGCTTCTGACGAATTTAGGCACGAGTCTGTCACGCCAGACGATATCATAGGCTTCATTTAGATCTGAGAAGGCTCCCATGTTTATCTTCTGCTTCTCAAGGCCGTTTTCGATTTGAGCTGCCATTGCTAGCATCTGTTCCTCACACTCTCTTCCTGGCCCAAACCCAGCCTATTCTATTCGCATGACGGCTGAACAGATTCTGTAATGAATGAGCCTCTACGGGACGTAGGAGAGTAATAGAGCGGTGGTTTTCAGCTATATTGGGCTCGTCGTCTGGCTTTAGTACAGCGATGATGTTACGTACTTCTCTTGAAGAGAGCTGGCAGATGACCTGACTCTAAGATGTTTGAAAAGAAGGTGTTCAGCCTTTGTATAGTAGTAGAGCCTCAGTGCAGCAGAAACTCAGGCTAAATAAATCAACGTCGGTGTCTTTCCGAGTTTCGTGTTCTTTTAGCTTATACGGTCGCTTCCACTTCAGTTGGGATGGAAAATTCAGATGTTTGTGGAGTCGAACGTTTCTTTAGTTTTAAGAGATGCTATTTACGGGTTGCATCGGTACATATATATATATATATATATATATATATATATATATATATATATATATATATATATATATATATATATATGTGTATGTATATAATTACAAATTTTTCTTTTTTAGTAACATACGTTGAATCTAGAGCCTAGTTAGTATCACTCTGTGTTGCCTGTATTTGTACTTTTTCAGGGGTTACTTTTAATGTTTCTCACTATATCATGACTGCGTTATCAGAAATGAATATTACTCAGTGGATTTAACAAAGCACACTGCATTTCATTTTCAAGCCTCCTTGGTGAAAATCTTTAGATTTTGAATTGTTTCTTGAGTTAACACTGTCAGTTCACGCGATATTTCGACAGCTTAGTTAGATGTCTAACCTAACGCCCTTAGAGCAGTGCTAACACCGGTTCCCGACAGATCACCGAAGTTAAGCGTTGTTGGGTTGGGCTAGCATTGGGGTGACCGTCCGTTTTGCCGAG
This sequence comes from Schistocerca serialis cubense, assembly GCF_023864345.2. Classification (NCBI taxonomy): domain Eukaryota; kingdom Metazoa; phylum Arthropoda; class Insecta; order Orthoptera; family Acrididae; genus Schistocerca; species Schistocerca serialis. The sequence continues at coordinate 18,565,273 of NC_064646.1, forward strand.
CGCTGTTAGCAAACGGGGTGCACTCAGCCCTTACGAGGACAGTTGAGGAGTTACTTGATTGGGAAGTAGCATCTCCGTTCACGAAAACTGACATACGGCCAGAAGAACGGTGTGCTGACCACATACCCCTCCGTATCCGCATCCAGTGACACCCGTAGGCTGAGGATAACACGACGGCTGGTCGGTACCGTTGGGTCTCCATGGCCTGTTCCGACGAAGTTCAGTTGAGTTTAGTTCTTTAATTAGATGTCTCCCTGAGATGTGTTGAGGCCACACTTCGGCTGGACACTCCTTGGACTCAAACCAAACTGTGAACTAGGCCAATTTGTGGAATATACAATTCTGGAGTGCTGCGGCGCTGTTGACTGTTTAACTTCTGTCACTGCTAGATGATCTGATAGAGTGATTCGTGTACTGTAATTGATTATGGTGTCTGTAACTGAGTGCTATCTCCTAAAGAGCCCAGGGAGGGTGAACGCAGGTCTCTCACATGACGTGTCAGACCTCCTTTCTTACATTTGTGGTGGGTCCTGGGGTCGATGTTTCTGTTTCCTCAGGATCTGATGACTTTTCTTGTATGGAGACATAAGTATTCGTGGATCCTAACAACTCTTTCACGTTTGGTGTGAGGACGTGCCACTATGCGTCATTAAAACTGAACTGAAGAGTTTGAAAAAAAGAAGAGTGGCTACAGGCTCACATTTTCGCAACGGAAGCGAGTAACGGTTGCTGTTAGGCCGTCGTTGCCGCGATGAAATAATGGACAAGACACAGGAAATCTTTAACGATCCCTCGCAGACGTTACTCAAAAAAATGTTCAAATGTGTGTGAAATCTTATGTGACTTAACTGCTAAGGTCATCAGTCCCTAAGCTTACACAATTTTAAACCTAAATTATCCTAATGATAAACACACAGACCCATGCTGGAGGGAGGACTCGAACCTCCGTTGGGACCAGCCGCACAGCCCATGACTGCAGCGCCGCAGACCGCTCGGCTAATCCCGCGCAGCAGCATCCGTTCCTCTAATTTATCTGTAAAGATGCTGAATATCTTGTGCTGCATTAAGGGTGTCCTTGCATCATACAGTTCCTCGCTAATAAGGAATATTAAAATGTCTTCTTCCTTTCTGAAAAATCCTATTCGATAAAATAAGTATTATACCAAACTACATAATTGCACTGAAGTGAAAACCAGTAATTTGCAATTTTGCGGAAGGTAGACCGGAGAAAGGTCTCCAGTACCTCTGAAATACAAATTTCAGTCAGGTGTATAGGATTCGTAGTGAGAACGGCCACATCTTGACTTTAACATTAGGTGGTTGCATGTGAATCTACAGCTTGCAACCAATCGAAGCAAAGTCAACACTGAACCACGTTGAAGCAAACCTAGATCCATAAACAATGTTTCACTTATTATGGCGTATGGATAATACGTTTTCAAAAACACGTAATTAGCTGTGAACCTACAAGATTTTGCTTTTGCAATTAATTATTAGTAGACACTGAAATTTATGAACTGTCGCTTGAACACGTTTACGTTTGCATTAGCTTCCGTGTAAAGGCACCGATGACATGAGCAGTACTGTGGGGAATGTTTTTCTGCTCAGAATACGATGTTCCCACTAGTTGGAACAAACTTCAGAGAATACTGAAATATTTCTACTTATAGTTACTTACTTCAAAGTCAAATCAACAGTTCTAACTTTATTCTGCAAGGGGATCAGTACATGAAGAAAATGAAAAAGGAGACAATTTATAGTGCGCACTTTATTGATGCAAGATAATCTTATTCCTATTAACATATAAATATGTACACAGATTATAAACTAGTTACAGTAAACAACTGGACAGTCCACTGATTACTTCTCATTCATTCAGTCTTTGTAAGCAATCCAAATCTCGAAGAAATTTCACATCACCTTTTTAGTGACAAAGGAATAAATTAAAATGTTGGTAAGAATAGTGAATATCACAAGATATTACCTAATTAAATGCAAGTCAGCGGGAAGGGAGGTGAAAGTAGTTAAAATGAAATAAACAATAACAGTATACAAAGTTATGGATTTAAGTAAATGATATCATGTCACTATGATGGGGTCTGAAATATTGATTATTTGTAAATACCGACAGAAGCAGGTGCTCAAAGTTCATTAATGGTGAAAGTATTAAGATACTGAATCTGTTATAAGTAACATGCGTTTTATGAACGTTATGATAACCTATGGATACATCAAATTAAGGAAAATGAAAATAAAATTTAAATGTTCACAAACGTTTGATAACCTGTGGATATACCAACTAAAGGAAAAGTGAAAATAAAATTTAAAAGTTAGCAAGAAACGAGTTCGCGGTTAAATTTTCAATTATAAGGTGAATGAAATAATGTAATTCAGTTTTCTCCTCACTAAATTAACTCAGATGCAGCATCTCACAGTGACTTTATAAAAGAAGAATAAAAATATTGTGCTATTCATACAGTTTCATATGCAAGTAATGAAGAAAACCAGAGTGAAAAAAATTATAATGAAAGATACTAAATGTAGTTCAGGGACGAAGGTTGTGACTCCACAAATGGCCTGCGATGCACTGGAGGGTATGGGCAGAAAGAAACATTATTTTTAGGCGGTGGTGAAAGATTAGAAAGCAAGTTATTGTAGAAACAGCTAAAACAAGATGATAGCTGCAATACACTAAATCTGTGGAATATTAATTACGATGGAAAATAAGAAAATCCACTGTGAAAGATACTTCCATGCAATATCGATTAAACATCAACATATAAATTACACTTACGTAGATTGAAACTCTATAATTTTGTCGTTCCATAATAAGTCTGGTACATACCAGCTAATCTTTAACATAATCAGTGTAATTTCTTAATCAATGTCTGAGACGACAAGCAGAGTTATATGTTTACATTAATCAGGCAGGTTATTGTTATGCATCAAGTGAAGTTCAGATAAAAAGCAACAGTTGTTTTCTAGCCAGATTAGCTAGATTAACATCATAAAACTGAGAAAACATGGTTCATGGAGAGAGTACACAGAAGATTAAGTTAAACTTTGGAGACATGTTAAGTAGTCAGGTAATATCTCAATTGCTAGTGGAAATCCTTTGTGCAAACAAAATAGGAAGACGTGATAGATGGAAAGAAAATAACCAAAGCAAAGTTTCCAGGAGTAAAGAACTGAAATCCTCTGCTACTGAAAAAAATTATAGTATGTTTAATATACTACAGTTCACATTTGGCACGTACTTGAAACTACATGGCTTAGTTCAGGAAATAGAAATCGCACAAGTAACTGTATAAAGAAAAAATGTCATTAGTGATGTGAGAGCAAGAACTGTAACATCGCTTTTCCAGGAAAAGCATTTCCTTTACACTTCTGCAAAAATTAGTATATCATGTGATAAATGGAAAACCACCGAAAGATCAGAATGAAACTCATGCGACTTATCTGAAGATTGATCTTATTTTATGAGGCATGGTGCAGATAACGAAGGAGCTTTGGATTTTGTTTCTTCGGGGAGCAGAAAGGTGGTTTAAAGGCCGTATGCAATAGAATGGATAGTGAAAACGATGTTATTACCTACCCCAAGTCTATAAAAAAACTTTTGGCCATGTGAAGTGAATGTAATTGCTTTAATTTTTGTTGAAAATAAGATGAAGGTACAGTCACTTATCCATACATACAAGAAAATGGATGACATTAAAGGGACAAAAGATGAACTGGCATTTCTCATTATGAAGAGCACAAACAAAATTGAATAAATCATGTCTACAGTTTCACTACTGTACTGAAGAAGGAATGATGAACTGACCGAAAAATACAGAGCTTCAGAAAAACCTAAGAATTTTCGGCATGGTCGATATTATGGTCTCAATACAGTATTAATTCATCGAAAGTGGGGAAAGAAGTAGGCCTTGATGAAATATGAAGCATACAGTTCGGCATTCACCTGATCTTATCTGGGAAAATTATAGAAATTACAATTCATAATAGCTGGATGAGAATAGGAATCGCAACATATTGATAAATTGTGTTTTAAAGTAAGTATACATGTGCAAGAAGAAAGTGTTACAATATAACTATTTATGGGTGTGCTTGTGATTGTGAGACAAAACTATAAATTATTCTATTGAAGCGTTGTGGAAAAACCGACATTTATTTGATTATGTAAAGTTATGATATTATTGGCTTCAGACGTTTCTTACATAGAACTCGATGCGCTAATACTTAAAATCATAGAGGGAGAGTAAATGTTATACATGGCAAAGAAAGCTGAATTTAACAGCCTGTTACAAATGACGTAAAATTATGAAATATTCGGGAGCGTTAGAACATTCATAGTAGATGTAGCGTCAAGAAGACCGTATGTAGTGAGGCATCTTGGATCAACTAAACTGTTAATAAACCCGGCAATGAAGTGTTTTAGCTTGAGCGACAGCAAGGTTATTATAGTTTTTATGTTTTCGAACAGATAAGGCGTAAGATAAGGAGTAACATAGGGCCGTTTCAGACTGAGAGAAAGCTGGGTGACGAAATAAAAATAAAACTAGCAATAATAGGAAACGTTTCTACGATACATTTGAGAAACAAAGAAGATAAAATATTATTGCTTTATTCATTCGATTTGGTTCTGACACAAAGGACAGATAATGTAAAAAGATCAAATAAGTGCCAGAGAAATGTATGAGGAGCTGATATTTGGAACGGTAAACGTACATGTCCGGTAGTGTACAAACATACATTATAACATAAAAGTGTTACTCTGCATTAGGGAAGATGAAGTGAGGAATTTGTGAAGTGACACAAGTGTATAGCCTCGGAAATCTCCACAGTAATTGCATGTGACAAAAAATCGGCGAATCAGAAACTATTTGAAACGTGTTTCTGTAAAAGAAACCTGAAATTTACCGAAGATGTAAGGTACGAGAAGGCACTATGAAGAACAAAGTGAAGGAAGCTTATAGAAATTTCTTACGACATGAAGAAACACACGAATGAGACACAGATAAGGCGAATTTGGCGGTGGAGAAGCAACAGAGACGAAAATCTGAAGGAAGATGAGGTACTCGAAAGGATATGAAACATTGAAAAGATGGTACTGAGTGTAGTGTGAAGGGTTAAAAAGGTACCACAGGACGGAAGGAAATGGAGGGCGACGTAAAACTGGGAACTAAAAATAGAACAAGATAACGAAAGGCGCCTCTCGTGAACGAATGGTTTATGAATTAACTATTCCGTTCGTTTTCTTCTTGTACAAGCAACTTATGAAACGAAATGTTGTCATGATCAAAGATGCCAATGAAGCAAACCAAAAAAGTAAGATTTTATACTTCTAATGAAATTCAGCAAATTACAACATGATACGTTGTCTGCTATTGATGAACTCGGACCACGAGAAAAGTTGTGGTATTATAATTATTGTCTTAACTCAGATAAATTATGTTTACTATTAATTATTTTTATAGGAATTTCAGTGACAAATAGCTTCCTTCACTTTGGCATCGCTGTGGTTTTCAACTTCAACGTTCTTTTTTACAACGATCTAGGATCTTGGAATTACACAGGGTAATACGCTGATACTAGAGCCAACACAGAATAAGTCTAAGGACACAACTGGCTGTAGTAAAAACAGAAACTGCCGCAAACATCGGAAAATAACGATAAAGAAACGGAGGTAGTGCGTGGGAAAATCAGGAACAATGAAACCTGAGCTATTTCGCATTGATAAGGAAATATAAACAACAAAAATTTTGGATTGTATCTGTGAAAGTAACGTAATTAAAATTGTGTTTGCTGTCAGTGTTCATTCTCATTAAGATAACTGAATCTACGATTTACGGCAATCACAGACATAATTTATTTAAGAAAGTCAGCTGACAGAGTCAGTAGAGCCTACATGTTCTTACAGTAACGCATATGTGTTTCTCTTAGACTTTTCACGTCGTAACATAAGGGATATCAAGCCAAAAACGATGATATGTTATTGTTAAACAATAATAGGTAATACCGCACTAAAATACAATTATGTAGATTAGTTTCGTCGCTCTCGGCCGTCTTTCGACATACAGTACCAGTAGCATTCTGTTCAAATGGCAAAATAAGATGGCATTGTAGATGAAACTGTAACGTGCATACAGCTACAGCTGTAAGGTGGGTACGTGAGCCATTTCTTTAGTTTAGAAAGTCATATTACGCAGTGTACTTCCTGAGTGCCTGTTGAGTGGCCACATTCCCACATTCGAATACAGCTCGATCCAAATTCTGCAAATTGTCTGAACATGTCTAAGCCGGTCACAAATCGAAGATCAGTGCGGCTTTACTGTTATAACAACAAAAAATCACAGTGGCCGCTTCCTTCTGACATTTGATAAATTTACAAATATTCAGACCACTTCCAAGAATGCTTCTGATCATCTCCTGCATATTAAATTGTAAATAAAATATGAAGTCAGAACTGGAAACATATAAAGATAATGTGCATAAAAATTTCTGTTTGTTAGGATGAAAACCTGCGTATTTGACTTGCGCGAATTGCATTTTCAGCTCGATTTACTAACTCCGGTACTAGGAGTATATTCAGAAAGTATTTTCCTCGAATGCTGCCTTATACGGAAGTGGAACATAGACAATAAACCATGCTTACAACATGATAAGGGAAGGTTGTGAGTGTGGTGGTACAGAAGACTGGAGAAGATTGTGTGTGGATCCTGTATCCTCATTGGAAATATTCTTAGGATGCAATTATTTATTAGTATATTTAACGGCTGATAAGGTGTTGAAGTAATAAGGAAAGTTATCTGATTGTCAACAACGGATCGTATGACTGTCATGTTTGTGCAGAGCGTTTTCATTTCAGCTGCTAATACGGCGTTGCTAAGACATACAGTCTCGCGATGGACGACGGTATTTCCTTAATCTTTCATTACTCGTTTGATGCAAAGATGCAGTGTGAAATAAGTTACAGTATCTGTGCATTATAGTGGATGTTAACATAATGTTCTCATCTCCTGTGTGCCTCAAATCAATAATCACTAAACCGTAAGGAATTAAGCGTTCGGATTTGGTATCTCCTTCCACTATGCGTTTATGAAATTGTCTGTGAAACTATTAACAGGTAAGTGGAGTCCTTAGGCGTAACTAATACGATCGAATAATTAAAGAGATAGACAGAATAACTAATGAATGGATGCTGAGTCTAATCGGGGAAAATAGAGCTTATGGCACACATTGACTATAAAAGGGGGTGGACTGAATGGGTGCATCCTGAGATATCAAGGAATAGTTAGTTCACTTTTGGAAGGAATAAAGTGGACAGACTCACGTAAGTGTCGGTTGATGTAGCTATGCAGAAAGCAAGACACTTGCATAAGAGAGCAGCAACAAACCAATCTCTGCTTTGAAGACTCGGACAACAAATTATATCAATGAGAAAGAAACATTGTTTTTCATATGGCTGTTTTTTCCTCGTATACCTATAACCTCGAAATTATTTAGCCTCTGTTCAGAATGTTATTAACTGCAAATGACATCGTAAGTAAAATATGAACAATTGGAATACTGATATTGTGCAGGCAGTGAAGGTAACTCGTTGGTAGAAAAAGTCGTGTGTCCCTCATGATAATGGACGTTTTCCCTTCTTATCAACAACACAGTGTCTATAGATTGGATAAGAGCATAATTCAGAACGAAACTGGTATGGCAATAGTAAATGTTGAGAGCAGAGAGAAGGCACTCGAGGTGAAAGTGTGTGGCCGCAGCGAGTGGGGTGAGGCGTGCTGCCGGCAGCCGCTGCGCCCGGCCCGTGCGTGGTCGCAGGTGACGTCACGTCAGCCCCTGCCGAAGTCCAGCAGGTCCTGAACGGCGCGCCGCCGACCCAAGGTCTCCAGAGCGAGCCCCGGCGGGGGCAGACGGTGTCCGAAGGGCAGGATGTCCAGCGACTGGACGTGGGCGCGCACTGCCACGCCCGGCGGGAACCCGGAGAAGGCGCCCTCCCTGTCACCGCCCCTGGAGCTGGAGCTGGAGGCGGGCAGCGACCGCGCCGCCGAAGACGACGCCGGCGACGAGGCGGTGCGCGCTGTCGTGCAGCAATCTTTGTACGGGATGCGGCTGCCTCCGCTCACGCCGGGCGTCGATCCACCGCCCCCGAAACCTGCTCACCAGAGGCGTCGAGCCCGCAATTTGATTCGGAACTGGAACAGTGCTCTACCGAGTACCAAATCTCTACTTTTTATGAGGCGCATTCAATAACCAACGCTAGAATTTTTTGTCCTGCAAGCAGGTTGGTTTTATTCGCGATTCCGATACACCGTACGCCATATTATTCCCCACTGATTTGACTACAAAGCCATATTTTTCAACGTAATCTACTGTAAGATGGCAAGAACTATGCCCCTTACATGAAGCCATTAAAGATCACCTAACTCACGTTGAGCCAACAGTAGGGCTGAACAAAAATGACTGACAAGGCACAATGCATCTTGTAGAGGGTACAGTATGGACGTATTGGAATAATTAATGTCGGGTGTTGTCGGGTGATGATTTTAAAGTAATTCACACGACATGAAAACTTTGTGGAAACGCGTCGATTTACTGGAGGCTAGTTTATCCAATTGAAGTATTCAGAGTTGACTGTGGCCGGCTGGGGAGCGGCGAAGGGAAGCGACAATAGGCAGCTTAGGGCGGCTCAAGCTCTGAGAAGACGGTAACGGGGCGTGGCCTCCAGCTGCCTTAAGATGAGTGACAATGAGTGGGTGGCTGACCCCATGCTGGCGTACCGAGAAGCAGACGGAGAACTTGTACGCCTGTTGATAAATGTCCGTCGACCCGTTTACAGTGAAACATGCGAGAAAGCCGCGCAAAGCTACGGTGGAGCGGTCAACAGAGGTCAAAATATGCGTGTTCGTGACTATAGCAACTTCATGCTAAATTCACGGTCCGCAGAATCTGAAGTAAATCAGGTGAAGAGAGACAGAAATGAAATACGCCAGTCTCCGATGGGATCGTAGGACCGAGGAATTTGAAGTACTCTCCCGGGAATCAGAATTCCGGAAAAATTGGTATTTTGTGCAGACGCTAATCTTGATGGGTGGCCTGGGAGGAGCCAAATAGCAGAAGTTGAGAGGAATGGAAATTTTGTGGGAATTTGTTCACTACCCAGAGCAGGCATTGGTCGGCGCTGGAAGCGATACATAATTAACGCGACTTGCGCTGAAATTGGCGTAAGTGATTTTGCTGGAGGGGAAACCGAGACGAAGAGCGGACTGGGAGAAGTCTCCGTAGTGGTCTTCCGTTCCCAGCTTGCCTAGAATGCGGACGTGGCGTTCTTTACTCAGCTTGCCTGAGGAAGAGTGAGCATCTTTGCAAAAAAATGGTTCAAATGGCTCTGAGCACTATGGGACTCAACTGCTGAGGTCATTAGTCCCCTAGAACTTAGAACTAGTTAAACCTAACTAACCTAAGGACATCACAAACATCCATGCCCGAGGCAGGATTCGAACCTGCGACCGTAGCGGTCTTGCGGTTCCAGACTGCAGCGCCTTTAACCGCACGGCCACTTCGGCCGGCGAGCATCTTTGAAGTTTAGGACTTAGCAAATGGAACGATTGAGCTTGGAGGTAGAAAGTTTTGGTTCAGCTACGTACTGAGCAACATAGCTAGGAGTGAATAGACGAGCGCAGCCTTGCAGCACCACGAGGCCGGCCGACGTCGTCACGACGCCGCCCCGCCACGCTGTATTCGGTGATATTGCACCCACTCCGGCTTGAATTAGGCCACTGATTAATTTGTTGGATCAATTCGGCAAAGTTTCCATGAGGGTTTCATGGGCCGTGTATTGGGGAATTCTTCGCGCACTTCGCATTACAGCTGGGTCATTCGGTAGGAATTAATTTTTATTTATCGCACTTTACTCCACGTAAACGCATTTTATTACCACTGCCTGATAGGAGAGTCATGTAATGTGATGACTGAAGGTCTGGAGTTAAACTAAATGTGTGCTAATCGACTGCATCTGTTTTCAGTCAAGTAGTTGAAATCCGAGGTTACTTTCTTAATTAACTTTATGTTCAACATTTTCATCTGGCGTTCAATAGCTGAATATAACATCAATGTGCACCCGTTTTTAATTGTTGTTGTTGTTGTGGTCTTCAGTCCTAAGACTGGTTTGATGCAGCTCTCCATGCTACTCTATCCTGTGCAAGCTTCTTCATCTCCCAGTACCTACTGCATCCTTCTGAATCTGCTTAGTTTATTGATCTCTTGGTCTCCCTCTACGATTTTTACCCTCCACGCTGCCCTCCAATGCTAAATTTGTGATCCCTTTATGCCTCCAATCATGTCCTACCAACCGATCCCTTCTTCTAGTCAAGTTGTGCCACAAATTTCTCTTCTCCCCAATCCTATTCAATACCTCCTCATTAGTTACGTGATTTACCCACCTTATCTTCAGCATTCTTCTGTAGCACCACATTTCGAAAGCTTCTATTCTCTTCTTGTCCAAACTGGTTATCGTCCATGTTTCACTTCCATACATGGCTACACTCCATACAAATACTTTCAGAAACCACTTCCTGACACTTAAATCTATACTCGATGTTAACAAATTTCTCTTCTTCAGAAACGCTTTCCTTGCCATTGCCAGTCTACATTTTATATCCTCTCTACTTCGACCATCGTCAGTTATTTTGCTCCCCAAATAGCAAAACTCCTTTACTACTTTAAGTGTCTCATTTCCTAATCTAATCCCCTCAGCATCACCCGATTTAATTTGACTACATTCCATTATCCCATTCCATTATCCTCGTTTTGCTTTAAAAAGGATCAATTCTGAACCAATTAATGTTAACACTGCCACTGCAGTTCAATCTGGAGTCACATGGCCTTATTACTTTGTTTGCGCTATCCGATATTGCGGCAGTTTTGCACTCTCTGTTGATCTGTTAGTCAATTAGCTGGGGAGAACACACGCCAAAACCAGATAAGTGACGGGTGGGGCGTTACACTACATTCAATGTGACGGCCGTACGACACCTTAGTGGCAGGTACTGTATGCCTGCACGGTACCACTCTGCTGTTTCACGAGGGGGCAATATCTTGCTGCATCAGTAGCCTCCCTCGTAAGGCTCAAGTAGTTCTGCACAGTTGGTCCTTCGTCGCACTTTACGATCTTCTGTTAGGCGGCGAGAAACCCAGTGGACGCACACCTTCGAGTACCCCATCTGCTAGACGAGAGTGTCAGCGCCACCAACACAGAGCTGTGAGGTGTTTGACTATGATCCGTCTATCACCTTGATTGAGAGTGTCCGCACGTTCCAACAGTGCAGCAGTTACAGCTGTGTGATGTTGCCGGCACGCAGGAGTTGGGACAGGTTTGCGCGACCTTGTTGTGATGATGACAAACGCCTGAGTGACAACTCATTGTGTTTGTATTCACTGCCAGCTCTCCGCACACATTCTACAACCGCCTATGAATATCTGCGATGTTCTGGTTTTGCGCCAAAACAAACTCAATAATGTCCCTCTGCTTCGAACGCAGCTACGTCACGGACGCACTTCTGAAGGCTACGTATAGCGCCTCCACCTATCGGAACCTCATGAAACTATAGGGCCTGAAGTGGAAATATTTCATGATGTCCCACAATAAATTTCGCACATTTTCAACTGAAATTCAGTGAGGGAAAAAAAGTGTTGCGTTACGTATTGAACGTCCCTTGTATTTTAACCTATGACACACGGTACGCAATTTTGGAGTCGAAATGGTGAAGGGGGAGGGGGGGGGGGAGCAGAAGAGCTCTTGGTTACGAACCAAGAGACCTCTGCGAGCTACGATGCGGTTCTACCGCTCCATAAACAGTCATTTTAATATGTGGCGTACAGGGTGCCAAGGGGCGAGTCTCTGGATTCTTATAGCCTCAGTAGCCTGAAGGGTTCTATGTTTAATGGCCCTTAGGCTTAGCTCCTGCATTGCGCTACAGACGTCTCTCGCAGATTCACAATGTTTTGTCTTGGGAAGCTCACTAACATCTATAGTGAGTTTAAAATTAACAGAGTTAACAGATTTTGGCTCGATTTCTACAGAAGGGATTTTCTAGCCCTAACCCATGCCATGCACCCAGACGTGTAATTCAGGGATGCGCACAAAGTGTATTTTATAAAGTGTGTAAACGCTAACTGTTTACAATGTACCGCAGTGTTGAAGGAGACGTCTGGACAAACTATTTCGTATGGGACACTTGTGGTCTAAAGAGCCGGGAAAGTACCTAAAATTGCCCCTACAGAAGCAACCTAAACTACAGAGGATGAGCGCCGTGCAAGATTTAGTATACTGCACCCTCTAACTAGAGACGTAAAACTACCTAGGGCACCGTAGAGTATCGTAAGTAAAGTTAGATTATGGTAGTTTTCCTAGTCGGTTTGGTCAGTTAAATGGCGTATCCGCATTACCTATGAGTTGGGTGTGTTGCATACCTCTTGAGAACTACCTCATAACGATCGCTTTCTTTATTTATGGTATCAATATCGTACTACACTCATGCTCATAAATTACGGTTAATTGCAGAATGTGGTGCCACACAACATGGAACATCACAAAACTGGCGCTAATAGCATAGGCACGTAGGGAACACAAGCGACACAGATCTGTAAGTCCACGGTATTGGTGATAAGTTGAGAAAACCGTCCCGAAACACATGTGCTACAAAACGCCACTGTTTCCTGCGCGTGTACCCCGACATCAATATGGGATACGATCACCATGCACACATACACAGGCCGCACAACGTGTTGGCATTCTCTGCATCAGGTGGTCGATCAGCTCCTGGGATATAGCCTCCCATTCTTGCACAAGTGCCCTAAGGGTTTGAAGACGTGCAGTGATACGTCGACCCAGAGCATCCCAGACGTGCGCAATGGGGTTAGGTCTGGAGAACAGGCAGGCCACTCCATTCGCCTGCTATTTTCTGTTTCAAGGCACTCCTCCACGATGGCAGCTCGGTGCGGCCGTGCATTATCATCCATCAGGAGGAAGGTGGGACCCACTGCACCCCTCAAAAGGCGGACATACTGGTGCAAAATGACCTGGCCTATTACAGTTCCTCTGTCAAAGACATGTACGGGTGTACGTGCACCAATCATAATCCCACCCCACACCATCAAACCACGACCTCCATACAGGTCCCTTTCGAAGACATTAAGGGGTTGGTTTCTTGCTCCTGGTTCACGCCGGCGAGAATAACTGTTCAGACTATACCTGGACTCGTCCGTAAACATAATCTGGGGCCACTGTTCCAATGACCATGTACTATGTTCTTGACACCAGGCTTTACGGGCTCTCCTGTGACCAGGGATCAGTGGAATGCACCTTGGAGGTCTCCGGGTGAATAAATCATGTATGTTCATTCGTCTGTAGACATGTGTCTGGAGAGAACTGTCCCAGTGGCTGCGATAAGGTCCCGAGCAAGGCTACCTGCAGTACTCCGTGGCAGTCTGCGGGCACTGATGGTGAGATATCGGTCTTCTTATGCTGTTGTACACTCTGGACGTCCCGTACTGCAGCGCCTGGACACGTTTCCTGTCTGCTGGAATCGTTGCCATAATCTTGAGATCACACTTTGTGTTCATCAATATGTGTTCTTTGAGCCATTTTCGGCACACAGTCACCATTAGAACGTCTGAAAACGTCTGCACACTTACTAGCTGTACCGTACTCTGTCATGCACCAACACACCTCTGCGTATGTGGACTGCTGCCAGGGCCACCGTGCGACGACCGCAGGTAAAATGCACCTCATGGTCATACGCCTAGGTGATTTAAACCCGCAAACCGCCCACCAGAGGGTTGTTTCACCATGTATCAGCATTATCTTTAATTTATGAGCATGGGTGTAAGTTTCCATAAAAACCGGTAGCTTTGAACCGTCTAGAACCTGAGTGAGGATAAACAAAGGTCCAGGTAACCTAGAGATCATTTTTGTTTAACATAGTTGCCTTCCTGTCTCTTACTTAAAAATAAACTATTTATGGCAAAATGGGAATTGTCGGTATTTAATTCAGATTTTATTCGAAAATTGTTTATTTGTAACATGAAACAGAGAAATGTTGATGTAAAAAAAAATACATAGTTTTCAAAATGAGCTAGAAAAAGCAATTCTCTCAAAAGAAGTTACAATTATAAAAAACACCACAAAACAAAAACATATCAAACATAGCTCCACTACTTCGTCGACATTATATAAAACATTTTTCCGTTATTTATAAACAGTTCTTCACGTATCATCAATAACAAGAAACTCTTGTCTTTGATCAGAAGGAAGAATGTTGTACTGAGTACAAAACAACAACAGTAAATATATAGATTTATGTTTGAGCATGTAAATTGCATTTTCATCAAAAGTAATTGATTTGGTTATATAAAAGCGCAGAAGTTACGCTATCAAATAATTTTATTACTTGTAACATGCAACTTTTGTTTTGTAATAATATAAAATATACATATTGTACTTACACCTAATTATGTGCAAAACAAAGAAACAAACAAAAAACAAAAAATTTGTCAGCTACCAATTTCTCTCGCACTCTACTAATTCCGATCAATTTAAACTCACCATCAGGTGTTTGTGAGGCTCTAAAGATGAGATATAATGAAGCTGGTATTGTAGTTGCAAGAGCCATAAAACATGCACCCTTCACGGCAACGAGTTCATGAGAATCCCGAGGCTCAGAAAAGATATCACCAGATAAAGAATTATTACGAAGTCCTCCCAAAGAGAACAGTTTTCGGTCAGTTCCAAGCTACGTCAATAACACCTGTGTCTTCCTAGATCCGTAGCTGCTACGCATATTATCAGTATATCGGTTTAAATGGGGTATGTATGGACAGAGTACAGTGCCACACTTCTCACCCACCACGGCCATAAGGCTCAACTCAACAAGAAGTAAACCGATCACTGGTGAGCTCCAGTCAAATAGGATTCCTCCCTGTAAATATTCAGAAAACTTCAGTTGGTTCTGAATAGTAACCCTGATGCCAGCTGTTGCATAAATTTATAAGTATGCTTCATTTTTATACAATCTTAGAATAACGCACATAAGACGTCCGCTGGGTCCGGATACCGAATTATGACTGACCGTTTGTAAATATTTATTAAGAAAACTACTGAACGAGTCGGCTATAGTATTACAGCCAATCAATTCTATTTATCACTTACGTGAGAGCAACAATAGCTAGTAACATGTAACTCGATTTGTGCGATTCAATTCCCAAGCTCGGCAGTACAAAGCAATGACATGCCCAGGTGAAATTACTGCATACTGTCAGGAGGAAACGAGATTCTTGCTACAGAAGTTTTGGTATGTATTCGTACTAGTTGCACTCAAGTGCTAGATACTCTAACTTCTCCCGTAACGTCTTTTAAGACTTTACTCATGAATATGAGTAGTTATGATTAATCAGAATCATTTCTGTTACGCACCTGGTGCAGGTGGAAAGTCATGACTAGAGCAAAAAAATCTCAAAACGCAGTTCGCTGCCTGATTATGAGATGTACTGACGCGTCCCATGTGTTTCAAAATCTTTAATAAGTAACAATAAGAGTGTTACTTTGAGGTTAGCAGATTACATCGCACTTTTCACTCTATAGAGCCCCTAGTATGTGGCTAGGATATTTGATTACGGCATCCAGTAATGGTCGAGCAATAGCGAATGCAAGAGGGTATTTGTAAAATCTGGTAAGTTAAAAAGATATACTGGCGGAAGTTACGCTGTGAGGGCGGACTATGAGATGTGCCTGGATAGCGAACTTCGTGAAAGGGTTGAGCTTGAAAAGCGACGTTATAAGTCGATTTGTAGTCTAATACACAGTTTAAAATCTTTCACGAATATTCTCAATAATATAATGGAATTTTATTGTTTTTAAATCTGCATGTCCAATTGAAACGCGTTCGTTACGTTGCTGTACAAAGTTAAGGTATTAGTAAGTTCCTTAAATTCGTAGCGGTTGACGAACTGCGATTGTGATTTCTTTGGCACTTGATGTAGGTATGATATGCAACCATTCGATTTATGAATTTGATACGATTTATTGTACCATTAACTAGCCTTCGAGCCAGTGCATCATCACATGTAGGCATTAGGTGAACATCCCCAAGTGTTGCCTGGCGCTAGTATAGGGGAGATTGCTCTGCCCCCTGTTATACATGACATGTTAATTCCGATAGTTCATATGTTACACACACACACAGTATTTAGCTGCAGTTGGTTTCAAAGTAAACAGACATTTGCTGAAAAGAACAGCACGTTATCGGAATTAATTTAATACCAAGAGACAGTGCTATCACAGCGACGCTAGCGTCTAGTTGCACGTAATCTGAGAATACCGTAACGTTTCCGTGATACTTCCATCTGATGAAAAGCCTGCAGGGACTCCAAAACTAGTTAATGGTACTACACAGTATTTTATTGCCTATAACACGATGCCGTGGGAAACCTATTTCTATACGGCAACATTAGATTCAACTGGCAGCGGCAGGGCACCGATTCCACGAACATGAGTTGCGGGGATTCACAAGCTTGCTAATACTGTCTCCCTCCCACCCCGCCGTCACAAACGAAGAACACTGTCTAGCCCATGATGAGTCACTGCAGTCGACGGTGCTAGTGAACTTGAACTGAAAGTTATTTGAGTAATTGGTAACAATACAATATTTTTGGTAGTAGCTAGTTTCGCAATGGAAAAAAATATAAGGTATTCCTATGACGTGGACTGTAAACTGAAAGTAATAGCATATGGAAACGGAGCAACTGAGTGACATTTCGGCCCTCCACCAACAGAAAAAGTCATTCACCATTGTCGGGCTAGTAGAAAGGAACTGAAAAAAGTGGGAAAGATTAAATGTGCAAATAAAGGACTGAATGCAGAATGGCCAAAACTAGAATATAAGCAATTGTAATGGATTCATGTGCATCGTCAAAATGGCATTGGAACTAATACAAAAAATTATTTAAATACATGCTCGTAAGCTAGTTCTGCAGTGGAATGTAACTGTCTTTAAATGTGGAGTTGGTGGGTGCTACAGGTTTATGTAACGTCATGGACTTAGCATGCGAATCAAAACCAAAATATCTCAGAAAATACTACGAAAGTACGAAGAGAAAATATTATCTTTCCACCCATTTATTATTCAACATCGGAAGAAAACCAACGCGAAACTAAGCCAAATAGCGAATATGGACGAAACTCCTCTGACATTTGATGGGACAAGTAATAGAACTGTTGCCCTGATAGGAGGCAAAACTGCAACTATGAAAACAAGTGGGCCCAAAAGAATGCACTGTACTGTCGTTCTTTCATGTTGTGCTGATGGTACTAAACTTTATCCAACGATCGTTTTGAATTGAAAAACAATGCCAAAACCTTCTGAAATATCGCCAGTTGTTGTTCACGTACATGAAAGCGGTTTGATGGTATGAAATTGTGGATTAACAGTGTGTGGCAGAGAATGAATGCTGCTTTGTAGAAGAATAGTTCTCTTCTTGTGCTAGATTAGTTTAGTAGTCGCTTGGAAAATTCTGTGAAAGTGAAACTGAGGCATGGAAATACGGGATGTTGATATTCTGAGAGGTCTTCGTAGTTGCAACCCCTTAACGTCTCGATAAATAAACCATTTAAAGTTTGTGTGATAGAGGACGTACAATCAAACAAGTGTGTCAGTGGATTAAACAGTCGTAGTCTAGAGTGAGAGAAGACGTTATTGTTAAATCTTTCAAAAAGTGTGGCATAAATAACGCTCTTATATATGAAGAGGACAACGATGACGATGAAAAGGAAGAAGAAAAAAGGAAGAAAATGAAAAAGAAGAAAGTTCAGATGACGGTTATCAGAGCTTTTAAAGATCATCTAGGTTTTATAAACTACGAATTTTTTTAGTCTGGTTTTACAATATAATAATAAAAATTAGAAAAATGTAATTTTTTTAAATTTACTTAAAAATTAAGGTGAGGCTTACAGTCCGTAGAGTCTTATAGTCCTTAAAATGTTGTAAATCATATCAAATTCAAGCAGGTAATGGTTGCATTTAACCTACATAAAACGCCAATTAATGAGTCCTATTGTGAATAAATACAATCAATTTCACTGTGTTGCAAAAGACGTAATTTTATAGAAAAAGAAGTAATTACAATATATCCTTTACACTCTGCAACTTGTTCCCCCAATTCCTTAACTTCAGTTGACGGTTTATGCTACACTCAAGGCTATTATTTAAGAAAGTCTGATTGGGAGTTGGTTACACCTGTAAATGACAGATGCAATTAACGTGGGTTATATCATAGAGCCCGATAGCTTCACAAATCCTCACTAGAACTAGTACCATTATCGAAGTGGCTTAACGGGTAGTACATTACATTAGTTTACTAGATGCAGTTTACCATACCTACTAAAACATATGAAAGCAAAATAAGTAGAATGCCTGGTTAGATGTAAGAGAGGGCGTGACGGCCCTAAACTTGCCGGGTTAAGTAAATCAATAAATAAAATAAAATAAAATTAGTCTGCTCAGTTCCTTCACTAGAGCTAAGGGGCAGAAAATATGCCATGACGTGATTCTGGATTTCCTGAAAGACATAGGTCTCGCATCGTCGTCTTGTAAACGAAATACGTGCCCGTGACATATCTCTACAGAAGGCTTCGTAACAAATACAACGTATTACTTGTGCGTTCAAAGTAAGTGGAAGTAGTTTCCGTCTCGCTTCCAGACAGAACGACGTGCATGAAGGACCTAGCAGCTGATCAGCGTTTCATGATGAAACCTGTGAGCTGACCCTCAACAAAAATGAATTAAATAATCATAAATAGATGAAGAGACTAATATTGCTTGACTATATGATTAGTAGTCACTCGATGGAATCAGCCTCGACTTTATCTAGAAGTAAATGTCCGACGGCAGTGTAGGTATACAAGAAAAACTATCCACGGAAAACATACTACTATTTGCATCCTGTACTTTGGTTAATGATCGTGAGAGAAAATTTAGACAAAATGTGGTAGAATAGCGTTGTTACCGACAATAACTCTTCCCATGTGCCATCTACAAATTAAACAGTAAGGAGAAAAATGATTGCACTAGAGTATGTGTGATAATCTTTTTCTACACTACGAAACATTTGTTTGAGAAGTATAAATATAAACGTAGATGCAGAATACAAATGGAACTTCAGAATACAAATACCGTCGTGATAAATTCAAAGTTTCTAACCAAACAATCAGCTGTAACAGATTTGACATCACAGGAAAGCACTCCGATGTACGTAACAATAGTAGCCTCCTCCTTTTGTTGGGAACTGTGACTGAACTACTAACATACCTTCTCATGTACGGTACAGATAATATAGCAGCTATGTAACTTCCAACACCGCCGTCTTGAACTCTGCAGAAGAGATACCGGTATACTGAGTGCAAGTCAATGACAGAGAATTTATTGCCGAGCGTGGAATGATCACTGGTTTTCGAATGCAGTTGTAGTACTGTTCTAGGTGAGATTTTCCTGAATACAAATATTGCAGCCATGAACTCGTGAACTATTTTAATAAATGAGGCGTGCGATACTATTATGTGGAATCGGTACATATATGAAAATACGCACTGCAATATTAACGGAAACTATGAATCTGAAGTGCATGGTTGCTTCTGATCAGGAAGCTAAGTAGAAGAAAAATGTGATATTGTATACTGGTTCACCAATCAAATTAACTGCCTTAAATAACAAAAAAAAACATTTATTTTAAAGTACATATGTCATGCACGTAACATGTAAAAAATATATTGCAGCCAAAGGAAAATATGGAAAAATAAAAGAAGCAAAATCCATACGGCAAGTAAACAGCCTTCTACTTAGTCACAGATAGGGCCCATGTTCATATAATAATAAAATTTTCAAGAAGACAAAAATAAAGTGAAAAGCATTTTTATTAATAGTCTTTTGGGCCCGCTGCTTAAGGACTTTTTGTAATTACGATTCAAAAACGCTGCCAAGTCATCGTTTTATTCTTTACTGTAGACATATTGCGGCAAATAGCCATCGTGAGGTTTTCTGCAAGTAAATGATATATAATTTTGGTAGAATACTTCTAAAATTATGGATAAATGTTAATTAGAAATTATTATTATAAAATTTGTTTCACACATCAGATGGGTCTGACGTCATGCATTATTGTGATTGTGTTGCTTTCTCTTTAATTGTAATCCATTAGTATTCTTGGAGAAATTATGCTTGGTTATATTACATTTGGTTTGTTATCTTTCCTTTAGAACAATGATTATGTGACACCTTATCTAACACATAAACCCCAGATATATTAAATGGGTAGAAACTTCAGCATTAGCTGCCGAAAAAGTAATTAGATCTACTTTTTTTCTACCACAAAAAACACAGCAACACACAGCAGATAATTTACAATAAGCTATCCACATTCTACACGTAACATCCAAAGGACAACTAACGAAAATTTTGGAAGAGATGAAAATTTACTTACATACACACTAAAAATACTTAATCAGCAAATTTATTGAAAACACAAAAAATATAAGGAAAACTTTGTTGAATTTATCGATAAAGAAAAGGATAGACACAAAAAATATTACAAAACAACCAGAGATTACAGAAGATCGCGAACGATACCCATAGCAAAGATGATCGAAATTAGAGGATTATAAACAAAACTGATTGTAGCTATCAAAATGGCTGGTAAATCTCTCAAATAATGTCAAATACTTGTTACTCTAATGAAAAGGAACAAAATCTAAAAATTATATCTGATAACAAGTCACTTTTTGTATAACAAACCGTTACTAGTCGAAGAATACCAGTTGAGAGTAATTAAAACAGGGAGATAGTGACAGAATCACAAAACTTGTGGATATAAAGTCCATCTCTAATCCCTGGTTGATTCGTAACATTTTGTGTGTCTATCCTTTTCTTGATCGATAATTTCAGTAAAGTTTTCGATATTTTTTGTGTTTTCAGTAGATTTGCTCTATAGTATTTTTAGTGGGTAGTTGTGAGTATGTAAAGAAAATTCTGTCTCTTCCAAAATGTTCATTAGCTGCCATTTGGATGATACATGTAGAATCGGGGTAGCTTGTTCTGAATTATTTGCTGTATGATGCTCGGTTTAAAGTGGTAGAAAATAGTAGATCTACTGTGTTTTTCGGTATCTGTTACTGAAGTTTCTACTCATCTGATAAGTGTAAAATTTATCTGTCAGATAATATGTCACATAATTATTGTTCTAAAAAAAGATAACAGATCACATCTAGTATAACAAAGCGTTATTTCTCCGAGAATACTAATGGAGTGCTATTAAAGAGACAGCGACAGAATCACGATACTGTCTGACGTCAAACCCATCTATGAGTGCAACAAATTTTATAATAATGTTTTCCAGTTAATGTTAAAAGCATTGTATAAAAATTATATACCATTTACTTACAGATAATAGAACGATGTCTGTTTTACGAAATAGGCCTATAGTTACAAATGAAACGATCTAATTTGGCAGCTGTTTTGGAATCGTCATTACATAAGTATTTTTATGTTTTTCTCTGTTTCCTCAGTTTTACGACACTGCTCACAAACGTTTTGGAACCAATTGATATATTGTTCTGCACTTCCTTTTTTGGGATGGAATTAAAAAGAAACTGTATTCACAGTAACTGATTTATTAGTCATAGTCTCAGCTACAAATTTTCAGTTCGTGGGTGAATCTTCCACCTACAGAGAAACAGCGTAGCTCTGAATACACTTCAGTCACATGCTTTTCCCAGATGCGAAGTGTTCCATCAACAGTAACCAGCAGATTGCAACGAGGGGCTCATGAAGTGAGAGTACTAAGTTGACGCTATGTCGCCTGCAGACAGAGAAGACTCTGACCTGCTCCGAAGAGGTCCTCGTCGCCGCCGAATCCGCCGCCTCCGCCCGGGGGCCTGGTCGCTCCACCCCCGGCGCCGCCGAGCACAGATCCCGCCCCCGCGCTGCCGCCGCCCGCACCGCCTCCTGTGCCGAAGTCGCCGAACAAGTCGTCGTTGCCGCCGAACAGGTCGGCGCCGCCGCCGGGGGCCGTACCAGAACCCGCCCCCACCCCTGCGCCGGGGGCCGACGTGCTCGGCCTCCCTCCTGCGCCGAAAGGGCTTCCGCCTGCAGGCGGCGGCCGTGATCCTCCTGTTGGCGTGAAACGTCCTCGTTGAAGCAAGATGGATCTTGTAGTGGGTATACATTCCACAGCGCCTCACAAAGAAATTAAGCTCCCAAAGAGAAGGGAGAAGCTGTAATGCCACTTCCTCGGACGAGAAATAAAAATCAAGAATCAGCCCCCATTACCCCAAAGATTTAATAAAGGTTTAATAATGAATAAAAAAAATAGGAGTGCGGGTTATCTACTTCAAACAGCATAGTGAACGCATTATTGTGGCCAAGATAGACACAAAGCCCATGCCTACTACAGTAGTACAAGTTTATATGCCAACTAGCTCTGCAGACCTTACGACTTATCTTAGAAGAAAGATTAAGGAAAGGCAAACCTACGTTTCTAGCATTTGTAGACTTAGAGAAAGCTTTTGACAATGTTGACTGGAATACTCTCTTTCAAATTCTAAAGGTGGCAGGGGTAAAATACAGGGAGCGAAAGGCTATTTACAATTTGTACAGAAACCAGATGGCAGTTATAAGAGTCGAGGGACATGAAAGGGAAGCAGTGGTTGGGAAGGGAGTAAGACAGGGTTGTAGCCTCTCCCCGATGTTGTTCAATCTGTATATTGAGCAAGCAGTAAAGGAAACAAAAGAAAAATTCGGAGTAGGTATTAAAATTCATGGAGAAGAAATAAAAACTTTGAGGTTCGCCGATGACATTGTAATTCTGTCAGAGACAGCAAAGGACTTGGAAGAGCAGTTGAATGGAATGGACAGTGTCTTGAAAGGAGGATATAAGATGAACATCAACAAAAGCAAAACAAGGATAATGGAATGTAGTCTAATTAAGTCGGGTGATGCTGAGGGAATTAGATTAGGAAATGAGGCACTTAAAGTAGTAAAGGAGTTTTGCTATTTGGGGAGCAAAATAACTGATGATGGTCGAAGTAGAGAGGATATAAAATGTAGGCTGGCAATGGCAAGGAAAGCGTTTCTGAAGAAGAGAAATTTGTTAATATCCAGTATTGATTTAAGTGTCAGGAAGTCATTTCTGAAAGTATACGTATGGAGTGTAGCCATGTATGGAAGTGAAACATGGACGATAAATAGTTTGGACAAGAAGAGAATAGAAGCTTTCGAAATGTGGTGCTACAGAAGAATGCTGAAGATTAGATGGGTAGATCACGTAACTAATGAGGAAGTATTGAATAGGATTGGGGAGAAGAGAAGTTTGTGGCACAACTTGACCAGAAGAAGGGATCGGTTGGTAGGACATGTTCTGAGGCATCAAGGGATCACCAATTTAGTATTGGAGGGCAGCGTGGAGGGTAAAAATCGTAGAGGGAGACCAAGAGATGAATACACTAAGCAGATTCAGAAGGATGTAGGTTGCAGTAGGTACTGGGAAATGAAAAAGCTTGCACAGGATAGAGTAGCATGGAGAGCTGCATCAAACCAGTCTCAGGACTGAAGACCACAACAACAAAAGCTCTGCAGATGATGAAGAAATAGATGAAATGTGTGATAAGATAAAAGAAATTATTCAGGTAGTGAAGGGACACGAAAATTTAATAGTCATGGGTGACTGGAATTCGTGAGTAGGAAAAGGGAGAGAAGGAAACATAGTAGGTGAATATGGATGGGGGGGGGAAGAAATGAAAGAGGAAGCCGCCTTGTAGAATTTTGCACAGAGCATAACTTAATCATAGCTAACACTTGGTTCAAGAATCATAAAAGAAGGTTGTATACCTGGAAGAATCCTAGAGATACTAAAATGTATCAGATAGATTATATAATGGTAAGACAGAGATTTAGGAACCAGGTTTTAAACTGTAAGACATTTCCAGGGGCCGATGTGGATTCTGACCACAATCTATTGGTTATGAACTGCAGATTTAAACTGAAGAAACTGCAAAAAGGTGGGAATTTAAGGAGATGGGACCTGGATAAACTGAAAGAACCAGAGGTTATACAGAGTTTCAGGGAGAGCATAAGGGAGCAATTGACAGGAATGGGGGAAAGATATACAGTAGAAGAAGAATGGGCAGCTCTGAGGGATGAAGTAGTGAAGGCAGCAGACGATCAAGTAGGTAAAAAGACGAGGGCTAATAGAAATCCTTGGGTAACAGAAGAAATATTGAATTTAATTGATGAAAGGAGAAAATATAAAAATACAGTAAATCACGCAGACAAAAAGGAATACATACGTCTCAAAAATGATATCGACAGGAAGTGCAAAATGGCTAAGCAGGGACGGCTAGAGGACAAATGTAAGGATGTAGAGGCTTGTCTCACTAGGGTTAAGATAGATACTGCCTACAGGAAAATTAAAGAGACCTTTGGAGAGAAGAGAACCACTTGTATGAATATCAAGAGCTCAGATGGCAACCCAGTTCTAAGCAAAGAAGGGAAGGCAGAAAGGTGGTAGGAGTATATAGAGGGTTTATACAAGGGCGATGTACTTGAGAACAATATTATGGAAATGGAAGAGGATGTAGATGAAGACGAAATGGGAGAGAAGATACTGCGTGAAGAGTTTGACAGAGCACTGTAAGACCTGTGTCGAAACAAGGCCCCGGGAGTAGACAACATTCCATTAGAACTATTGATGGCCTTGGGAGAGCCATTCATGACAAAACTCTACCATCTGGCGAGGAAGATGTACGAGACAGGCGAAATACCCTCAGACGTCAAAAGGAATATAATAATTCCAATCCTAAAGAAAGCAGGTGTTGACAGACGTGAAAATTACCGAACTATCAGTTTAGTAAGTCACAGCTGCAAAATACTAACGCGAATTCTTTACAGACGAATGGAAAAACTGGTAGAAGCGGACCTCGGGGAAGATCAGTTTGGATTTCGTAGAAATGTTGGAACACGTGAGGCAATACTAACCTTAAGACTTATCTTAGAAGAAAGATTAAGAAAAGGCAAACCTACGTTTCTAGCATTTGTAGAGTTAGAGAAAGCTTTTGACAATGTTAACTGGAATACTCTCTTTCAAATTCTGAAGGTGGCAGGGGTAAAATACAGGGAGCGAAAGGCTATTTACAATTTGTACAGAAGCCAGATGGCAGTTATAAGAGTCGAGGGGCATGAAAGGGAAGCAGTGGTTGGGAAAGGAGTGAGACAGGGTTGTAGCCTCTCCCCGATGTTATTCAATCTGTATATTGAGCAAGCAGTGAAGGAAACAAAAGAAAAATTCGGAGTAGGTATTAAAATTCATGGAGAAGAAGTAAAAACTTTGAGGTTCGCCGATGACATTGTAATTCTGTCAGAGACAGCAAAGGACTTGGAACAGCAGTTGAACGGAATGGACAGTGTCTTGAAAGAAGGATATAAGATGAACATCAACAAAAGCAAAACGAGGATAATGGAATGTAGTCGAATTAAGTCGGGTGATGCTGAGGGAATTAGATTAGGAAGTGAGACACTTAAAGTAGTAAAGGAGTTTTGCTATTTGGGGAGCAAAATAACTGATGATGGTCGAAGTAGAGAGAATATAAAACGTAGACTGGCAATGGGAAGGAAAGCGTTTCTGAAGAAGAGAAATTTGTTAACATCGAGTATAGATTTAAGCGTCAGGAAGTCGTTTCTGATAGTATTTGTATGGAGTGTAGCCATGTATGGAAGTGAAACATGGATGATAACTAGTTTGGACAAGAAGAGAATAGAAGCTTTCGAAATGTGGTGCTACAGAAGAATGCTGAAGATAAGGTGGGTAGATCACGTAACTAATGAGGAGGTATTGAATAGAATTGGGGAGAAGAGAAGTTTGTGGCACAACTTGACTAGAAGAAGGGATCGGTTGGTAGGACATGTTTTGAGGCATCAAGGGATCACAAATTTAGCATTGGAGGGCACCGTGGAGAGTAAAAATCGTAGAGGGAGACCAAGAGATGAATACACTAAGCAGATTCAGAAGGATGTAGGTTGCAGTAGGTAGTGGGAGATGAAGGAGCTTGCACAGGATAGAGCAGCATGGAGAGCTGCATCAAACCAGTCTCAGGACTGAAGACCACAACAACAACAACAACCACCCCAAAGATTTCCCCCCAAGTCCCAACTTCCCGGAAAAGTGAATAAGCGAACGAAGTTCCATTTGTCACTATTAATGGGACAATAACCAGCAATTAAATCAGGAATCTAAGACTTGATAATTTAGCAATCTACGAAAGAAACATTAAATTTCACTAAAATTAAAATCAAAATCATAATAAATCGCAAAATTAGCATAAATTAACATTCGCAAAGAAGAACCAACGATCACAAAGAATACTCCGTGTAAGTAGTCTTTGGGAATCGTGAGTAATGACTAAGTATAATTCAATGAATTCATTACGAGAGTTAGCCGAAGCAGGTCATACATTTAAATGCTCGTATATGTAGGCGCGCTTAGATTGTTTTTGAGATTGAATAATTGCGATCTATTATGACGTAGTAATACGATCTTCTGACTTCAAATATCACGGCATAAGAATTCGAACGGAGGACTTTTACCTCCTAGAATAAAGTGAACTTTTAACTAGATAATTGAACTAAACATTACTTAGACAGTGATTTAGGCAACGAACACTGATCGACAGTTTTCATTCATAATAGCCAGTGGTTTATGGAACTTCAGTGATAGGTCCGAAGCATATAATTTAAATCCCCCCAACAACTGGGAAAGTTTTATTCTCCAGACTCGGTTAGGAAGTGACTGCTATTGTGCAATAAAACACCCTCTCGTGCCAAGTCGTGCATTTGTGATTTAAAATTCTATCAAGTTATTGACATGAAACTCCCGAGTAATAATTACGTGCAGCGATAATATTTGACTGTAGCGCTCGGCGCTTGTGTAGAATCTTAGACTCAAATAACAAGCCCACTGTTACAATTTCTTAGATACTTGAAATTACGACCAGCTTGTAGGGAATTTGTTCTGGATGTGACTGTATTGGTTTTATCATTAATATTTCATCATTAATCAGTTAAACATCGATTGCCACCGATTAATTACGGTTCTTGGTGAAGTAAATATCTCACGCACGTCGACATTTCGGTTCAGCACTGTTATTTTGTGTAACGTCATCTTCGTAACTTGATAACGATCTCAACACTCTACCGACTGTCGCCGAGTTTCAGCCGAGGCCAAGTACAAATCAAACGAAATCATCAAGAAGAAGAGGCGTTATAAAGCTAAATGAAACTGATGAGGATACCTGCATTATTTCAGTGTTCACGAAATCGAGTCAAATTTACAAAGACATTGCCAATATGAGCCCACATATCAGTACGACGTTACACCCTCTCCAACCGTCACCTGAATTCATATCGGATGGCTGTCACACCAAGGCCCCAGGAGCGACATCACTCTGCCTCTCCAAGATATTGGAAAAAAATGTGACCTCTCCGCAGATCAAATGCATATTCGGCGACGGTGGTGATCCGGAGTAGTGCTGAATCTCGGTTTATCGCTAAACACAATGCGACGCCATTTGTCAGCAGTCCGAGCTTGCCGGTTACAGTAGCACGCCACACGCAGCCGATTTCGTTGTGGTGTTAGCGGCAGTCTACGTATGGTACGGTAATTCCTTAATCCTGCTGCTGCAATCATTCGACGAGCATTAGTTTGCCTCACAATTTCTGAACATAATTTGTGTGATATCTAGCGTTCCGCAAGGTAGTGTCATAGGCCCTATGCTGTTCCTGATTTGCATAAATGATCTAGGTGATAATCTGAGCAGCCCCCTTGGATCGTTAGCAGGAGACACTGTAATTACCGCCTAGTAAAATAATCATACGATCAATTCCAATTCCTAAATGATTTAGAGGGAATTTCGGTATAGTGCGAGAAGTGGCAATTGGCGCTAAACAAAGAAAAGTGCGAGGCCATCCACCTGGGTACTAAAAGAAATCCAATAAATTTTGGGTATACTATAAATCACACAAATCTAAGGGCTGTCAATTCGACTAAATACCTGTTGTTGTTGTTGTGGTCTTCAATCCTGAGACTGGTTTGATGCAGCTCTCCATGCTAATCTATTCTGTGCAAGCTCCTTCATCTCCCAGTACCTACTACAACCTACATCCTTCTGAATCTGCTAAATACCTAGCAATTACAATTACGAGCAACTTTGATTGGAAAGACCACACATATGATATTGTGGGAAAGGCGAAACATAGACTGCGCTTTGTTGGCAGAACACTTAGAAGATGCGACAAACCCACTAAAGAGACAGCCTACATCACACTTGCCCGTCCTCTGCTGGAATATTGCTGCACCGTGTGAGATCCTTACCGGGTAGGATTGGTGGAGGACATCGAAAAAGCGCAAAGAATGGCAACTCGTTTCGTGTTATCGCGCAATAGGGGTGAGAGTGTCACTGATATGATACGCGACTTGGGGTGGCAGTCACTGAAACAATGGCGGTTTTCTTTGCGGCGAGATCTATTAACGAAATTTCAATCACCAACTTTCTCTTCCGAATGCGAAAATATTTTGTTGACACCCACCTACGTAGGGAGAAATGATCATCATAATAAAATAAGAGAAATCAGAGCTCGAACGGAAAGATTTAGGTGTTCTTTTTTCCCACGCACCATTCGAGAGTGGAAAGGTAGAGAAGTAATATGCAAATCGTTCGATGAACCCTCTGCCGGGCACTTAAGTGTGAATTGCAGAGTAATCATGTAGATGTAGATGTTGATGTAGATGTATCTACATTTACACCTCACACTCCGCAAGACACCCGACGGTGTGCGCGGAGGGTACCTTGAGTAACTCTATCGGTTCTCCCTTCTATTCCAGTCTCGTATTGTTCGTGGAAAGACAGATCGTCGGTATGCCTCTGTGTGTCTCTAATCTCTCTGATTTTATCCACATGGTCTCTTCGCGAAATATACGTAGGAGGGAGCAATATGCTGCTTGACTCCTCGGTGAAGGTATGTTCTCGAAACTTCAACAAAAGCCCGTACCGATCTACTGAGCGTCTCTCTTGCAGAGTCTTCCACTGGAGTTTATCTATCATCTCCGTAACGCTTTCGCGATTACTAAGTGATTCTGTAACGAAGCGCGCTGCTCTCCGTTTGATCTTCTCTATCTCTTCTATCAACCCTATCTGGTACTGATCCCACACCGGTGAGCAGTAGTCAAGCAGTGGGCGAACAAGTGTACTGTAACCTACTTCCTTTGTTTTCGGACTGCATTTTCTTAGGATATTCCAATGAATCTCAGTCTGGCATCTGCTGTACCGACGATTAATTTTATATGGTCATTCCATTTTAAATCACTCCTAATGCCCACTCCCAGGTAATTTATGGAATTAACTGCTTCCAGTTTCTGACCTGCTATATTGTAGCTAAATGATAAAGGATCTTTCTTTCTACATTGAGATTCATTTGCCATTCCCTGCATCATGCGTCAATTCGTTGCAGATCCTCCTGCATTTCAGTACAATTTTTCATTGTTACAACCTCTCGATATACTACAGCATCATCCGCAAAAAGCCTTAGTCAACTTCCGATGTTATCCACAAGGTCATTTATGTATATTGTGAATAGCAACGGTCCTACGACACTCCCCTGCGCCACATCTGAAACGACTCTTACTTCGGAAGACTTCTCTCCATTGAGAATGACATGCCGCGTTCTGTTATCTAGGAAATCTTCAATCGAATCACACAATTGGTCTGATAGTCCATATGCTCTTACTTCGTTCATTAAACGACTGTGGCGAACTGTATCAAACGCCTTGCAGAAGTCAAGAAACACGGCATCCACCTGGGAACCCGGTGTCTATGGCCCTCTGAGTCTCGTGGACAAGTTAGATTACAATAAATTTTCTTGAGACCAAAAAGTTTCAGGCTACGAATCAGCGTTGTTTTAGAAAGTACCGCTCGTGCGAAAGTCAGCTTGTCCTTTTGTCCTTTGCTTACATGAAATACTGCGAAATGTAGATGAAGGGCAACAGTTAGATCACACATTTCCAGATCTCCAAAAAGTATTTGACACGGTGTCACACTGTACACTGTTAATGAAAGTATGTGCATATGGAATAGGTTCCTAGATACTTGAGTGGCTCGAAGACTTCTTACGTAATAGGACCCAGTACGTTTTTCTGGACGGCAAGTCTTCATCAGAGACAAAGGTATCGTCAACAGTGCCCCAGGGAAGTGTGACAGGACTGCTGCTGATCTATACATACATAAACGATCTGACGGAAAGCGTAAGGGGTCTGCGGCTGTTTGCTGATGACGTTATGGTGTATGAAAAGCTGTCGTCGTTGAGTGACTGTACGAGGATACAAGGTGACTTCGACAAAATTTCTAGCTGATATGATGAATGTAGGTAGCTCTAAGTGTGTAAAAATGTAAGTTCATGCAGATGAGTGGGTAAAACGAACCCATAATGTTAGAATACATAATTAGTACTGAGCTGCTTGACACGTCATTTAAACATCTGGCCGTAACGGTTCAAATGCCATATGGAATGGAACTAGCATGTGAGGATTGTGGTAGGGAAGACGAATTGTCGACTTCGGTTCATTGGGAGAGTTTTGCGAAAGTGTGGTTCATCTGCAAAGGAGACAGCATATAGTCACTGGTGCGATGTATTTTTGACTACTGCCCTAGTGTTGGGATCAGCGATAGGTCGGATTAAAGGAAGTCAATGAAGCAGTGTAGAGGTGAACCGTTAGAAATGTTAACTGTAGGTTCGAACAGTATGCAAGTAATACGGAGATTATTCAGGAGCTCAGAAGGGAATCCCTGGAGAGGAGGCGGCGTTCTTTTCGAGGGACAGCGTACGGAAAATTAAGAGAACTGGTATTTAAAGCTGACTGCAGAACGTTTCTACTGCCGCCAATACACATTTCGTGGAAGGTCAGCAGAGTTAAGGTACGAGAAATGAAAGCTCATATTGAGGCATATA
This sequence comes from Schistocerca serialis cubense, assembly GCF_023864345.2. NCBI lineage: Eukaryota > Metazoa > Arthropoda > Insecta > Orthoptera > Acrididae > Schistocerca > Schistocerca serialis. The sequence goes on from NC_064646.1 coordinate 18,596,373, forward strand.
GACATTCGTTTCTCCCTCGCATTATCTCCCAGTGGAACAGGAAATGACTAGTATTGGTACAGGGTACCCTCTGCCAGGCACCGAATGTTGGCATGCAGAGTAGCTATGTACGTGTAGATATAGATGATGTGGAATGATACAGAATTTATCAGGGATTCTTTACTTGCTTTCGAATGGCAGACACAGATTTGAAGGGGTTACGATATACAAGGTGCACAGTACAGCGATTCGCCTTGTGGTGGTCAAATGTGGTTGACCGGTCCCTTGACAACGAGTATACATGCGCTCACGTTCCCATGCACTCCATATGTGGCCACTGTGACATCAGAATGCCTCACACACCTAGATATTGCACGATTCGACCAGTCTGCCAAGTACGGCGCACAGTGAGTCGTATTTCAGACTCTGCTAGGAGCTGGTAACACTGGTGACATCTCATATCCTTCAGAGTGATCACTCAACATCTGATGCTGTGCAAACCCCTTCTATTGCACTACCTAGAATGGTAACAACTCAACTTTGGTGGCCGTTCTACCTGTCACAGAGAATAGTGACTTTAATAATTTACGTACTCGTTGATGATGTGTCCGTGAACGAAATTGCATTCACATACGACAATGTCTTGTCGGTGCTTCACACTTTTTTGTCAGTCAGTGTATGTATGTTTTGAGACTGTTATCAAAGTGCCTACCTCCATTTGCAGTGCTCAAAGTCGAAATGAAAATGTAGCTGTAATACTTCGAAACCAGTATGTAAAATTGTTGTTGTTGTTGTTGTTGTGGTCTTCAGTCCTGAGACTGGTTTGATGCAGCTCTCCATGCCATACAGTAAAGCTGCATGTCCTCGGGAAAAATTACGGCTGTAGTTTCCCCTTGCTTTCAGCCGTTCGCAGTACCAGCACAGCAAGGCCGGTTTGGGTATTGTTACAAGGCCAGATCAGTCAATCTTCCAGACTGTTGCCCTTGCAACTACTGAAAAGGCTGCTGCCCCTCTTCAGGAACCACACGTTTGTCTGGCCTCTCAACAGATACCCCTCCGTTGTGGTTGCACCTACGGTGCGGCTATCTGTATCGCTGAGGCACGCAAGTCTCCCCACCAACGGCAAGGTCCATGGTTCATGGGGGGGTATGTAAAATTACCATATGTAATAGCTGCATAGTAGGATTTCTTCCTCTTATACGAGTTGTACAAGCAATTAGATTTAAGAAGAGATGGAAGACTCAGAGGATAAAGGTATTCCTAGAGAAATGTTTGAAGCTGCAGCGAAAATTACGCAAAGGTAACTTCCAAAAAGTATTTACAAAACCTTTGAAAAACTACACAACTTCCCAAAATGGAACACATTGTTGTTATTTGCTTTCACAACAGATGGAACAAACATGACACAAACTCCTTCAGTAAGGATCGCAGCTGCTAGCCAAGGGCATTCCATCAGAATTTGGTAAAGACTGAAGAAGATGCGTCAGTCAGAGGTCCTAGAAGACTGATCTCGCACATTATGCTCTGTTATTACAGCAAAGAAAAACATTTCGATAGATTATAATTTTTCTTCTGAACCAAAGAAACAAAGAGGAACTCTTTCCTTTACACGTTTGAAGAAGGTGTGGTACCTCAAACCTTGATTGTGAAACGAATTCTAGGAGCAGCAAAATGATGGATTTTGAAAACATTGCCATTATCAGTTGTATGTTGCTCTTTAGAGAAGTTGAATGAAATGTAGTCGAACCACTGTCTTCGTTGGCCATAATGTAAAGTTCACTTTGGTATAAAAATGAGAAAATACGGTGGTGTAAAAATATATAAAAATTTTGAAAATTTTTCAAATCATCGCTGCAAACATCTCCAAACAAAACACAATCGTTCTTCATCTTTTCGTCTTTGATTTTATGTACGTGAGATCTGGACGAACCGTTGTAGACATCGAGGTGACTTTCAGCGAATTTCCTGCGAAATTGGAGTGGGCAAAAAGTTCTCAATTCGAATTATTTAGGACGGAATTTCCAGTTCGAGTGTTTTCCTGAAAAGCAAGTGACTCATCTCGAATACCTAGGTCGAAATGGGTTGAGGGTAGGGGCAGGAAGATTACGGTATAACAGCTCATCGACGGTGAGGTTTTTGCAGATGCAGTTAAGGCAGTAAATCTGCCATCCTTCTGCTCACCTTAAGAGATTTAGGAAAAAAACAGACGATGTAAATCTGGATGGTCGGACGGAGATTAGAACCGTCGGCCTCTCGGGTCCACTGTTTCACCAATGCGTCAGCCCGCTCGATGCCGTCTCCGGGAGGGGTGTGCGTTCGATGAGGGCAAATTCCCTGCATCTACTATATCTAAATTCCTATTTTAGTGACAAGCAGAATAATAGGCGGTAGACGAAAGGAAGTGATAACAATAATCTCTCTAAAAACTGAGGCCTGGAATCTCATTGACTGGAGTAGAATTTTGTTCAGTGACGGGTTCCTCTTTGAAGTGAGCCCCAATGACCACCGAAGACTTATGTCCAGACGCCCCAGTCAGTAATGGGAAACCAAAGTGGCTGTCGTCCGCCATCCGGTGCGAGAACCACGACAGATGGTCTCTGGTGTCATTACATTTCATAGGAAGACCCATTTGGTTGTCATCTGCGGTAACCATACAGCACAGCGGTCCGTCGACGATATTCTACGCCCTGTTTTGTTGTCCTTTGTGGCAAACCATCCTTGGCTTACCTATCAGCAAGATAATGCCCGCTCTCACACAGCGAAATTTTTTACTGCTTGTGTTCGCCCTTGTCAGATCCTACCTGGCCCAGCAAGGTCGCCAGATTTCTCGCCAGGGCCTCCCAACTGCCTTAGGATTTTGACGATGTAACACACCAGTTTCTCTCAGGAGGACATCCAGCAAAACTATCAATCAATGCTAAGCAGAATAATTGCTTACGTAAGGACCAGAGGTGGACTAACGTGTTATTGACTTGATTAACTTGTGAAGCTCTTTCTCTTAAATAAATCTTCAATTTTTTTCTGAAAATGTTATCATTTGTTTATCTGCACATGTACGGGGTGTTCAAAAAGTCTCTCTGTAGTGCCGTATGACTGTTAGCCACGCGTGCCGTATGCCGTAGTGTGAATATACCGGAATGAAACTCAGTGAAATACAACTTATTTATTTATTGAATATTCATTTTTACTTACAAATTTTCTAATTCGTTTAATCATGATTCCAAACACAAGCTGTAACTCATTTCTTCGGTAACAGAAGTAGTGAAAGTGGAGATTGCAGTTTTCAATTCCTCGATGTACTTTGGACGGTTTTTATAGACGGTGGCTTCCGCTGCACCCCAGAAGAAAAAGTCAGGTGGTGCCAGGTCAGGTGATTGTGGAGGCCAAAGTCCCTGTGAAATTATGCGATCACCAAAAATATCAGCAACCAGTGCCATGGAAACGGAAGCTGTATGCGCGCTTGCACTACCTTGTTGAAAATAACCGTTCAGTACTTAGCACAAGTTCTCCAATGAATGGGTACAGAATATCACTGAAGTACCGTTGTGCGTTTATTGTTCCATTGAAAAATATGGTGCCCACAAACCAACGTCTAGAAATTGCAATCCAACTCCTATCTTCACATAATGAAGTGGCTCCTCGTGAATACACAATCGATTCCAGTGTTCCACATACGAGAATTTTGCGAGTTCATGTACTCGGATAAATGAAACCACGCCTCATTAGTGAAAAACGTTTCATTAATAATATCTCTTTCATTTTGTTGTGCGAAATTTTTGAACCATTAACAATAATGCAGTCTTTTGCACGACAGTCACTTTGTATGGGAAAAGTTCTGATATTTTCCTTAAGCTGTGTGGGCCGTTCCGACACTAAAATCGATTTCCTGGGCGAGTTTTCTTACTGCCTTGTTCGGACTCATTGACATTTTATCGGAAATATCGAGTAGTTTGTCCTCAGGCAAAACGCTAGGAGATCACTTCTCGGCGCATCTGTCCCTGTACCCGTATTTCGAAATTTGTTAGTCAAATCTCGCACAGTATCGCGATGTGGGAGTGTTGTCTCCAGGAAAACTGAATTACGTGTTTGACAAACTGAAACTGTGTATTTACCGCCAGCTTTGAGCTCTTATTCGACTAAAAACACACGTTCTTCAATGGTTAGCATTTTAACAGTGACCAAAACGAAACAAACGAGCAAAGGAACTAAACATAAACGTTCACGTCAACACGTAAAGACACACACCAACGATACTACTGACGCTGGCTGAGATAAACGAAACAGTGGAATGTTGGGAGAGTCCACTTGAAGGGAAGTAACCCAGGCTGGCGAACAATCATACGGCACTGCGGACTTTTTGAACACCCCGTACATCACACCTACCGACTTCCGTCCCTTTCGGATAACTCCTTCGTGGTGCATCGTTTGTTATGTTTGGTTAAGTTGAAAAAGAACACCATAAGTACAAGAAGACGAAGCAGTTTGTGAAGTATATTGTAGCAGTACTTGTTGCCAGATCGTGGTGCACTGGAAAACAGCACGAATAACGTGAACAGACTGATCCTTAGCAAACTGGGAGTCAGAATTTTCTTCCGCCGACATCTTGAATTACAAAAATATCAGGGATAAAATAAATAAGAGAGTGATTTCACTGTAATCATTACTTGTTCAGGTAGGTCAAAATTCAGTACTATACAATGGTAATCCACGGGCAGTAACGCATTTCTTTTAAGTAAGCAACTCAAAGGACAGATAAATCAAGACAGGGTGGGAATTTTAGTGGAGAACATTAACATTTCAGGTAAAAATTCAATCCATGTGGAAAGTAGGGAATAAATAGATTCCATAGTCTAATTTAAATGTGCCCGTCATCCCAAAGATACACAAACAGACAAACAAACATGGTTAGATGAAACTAAGGAAGTTGTCAGACTGGTGCTTAATGCTCTCCGAAAATGCATAGTGCTCTAAATGGAAAACTGATAGGCGAATTAGTCCAGAGACGAACTTGCCTCTGAAATATGCTTAAAGGTAAATAAATTAATGTAAATGGTAACAGAATTAAAAACACGATCGTTGGCAATCTAATTCGACAATGACACCGGTGTCATTACTAAAAAATACGTTGTAACAACTTCAGATACACTACATGTGGCACTAAACCCTCTCTCAAAGATTTCCCTTAAATGATAATTTACAACTCATTATTTCTTGTGCTGTTGAGACAAGTTCACTTGATGTTCTGTTACTTCAGGAAACTCGTGGGATTTCAATCATCTGACGCGGCTGGAAGCCCTAGAAGATTTTCTTAATCTCGGGCATCAGTCTTCCTGTATATTGGACCTAAGATCTGCTAACGGAGTAAATATCACGATATGAAATAATATAAAACACCAAGTAGTTACTGATATGATAAATTTTTAATTTTGCCCTTGTATTTCCCGCCTGCAACTAAATATATTGACTGTTTTGTATACTCTGGTCATGGATAACACTTCCGGAAGTGTTTAAATGCTACAATGTATGTTTCGTCAATCTGATCTATGAACGCCTCGAGTCTTGAGTGGTGAACTTGAAACGATAATATTTATGCTAATTTACTACACTAAATACGATGTTACAGGCTGTCGAACTAGCCTTGTGATTTCGTTCAGGATTTACTACCAGACCAAACGGAAAGCGTTGTTACTAACAAGGCGAAAGCAACTTCACCAATATCTCAAGGAAGTGTTAGACAACCATTACCGTTTACTGTAGGGATATAAAAAATCCAAACATAATAAAATGTATGGGTGTACATATGTTCCACATCTCCTACTAAACCAGACTTAGTACTCTCTGGGAAGAACCATTATTGTGGTAAGAACCACCTCTCTCTCAAGGAGGCGGGGGGGGAGGGGAGGGGGGGGGGGAGAAGGGGAGTGAAAAAACGTAGTTCACGATGCGCAAATACCCAGACTATATCCAGCCATTATTTGGGAATGAGAGCACTTAGCGACTCGCAGCAGACTTTACACATAATTCTAAACACTTATGAGACGTTTAATAGCTGAAAAAGATTCATCGCTTAACACATTTTCACTATTCATGCAATAAAACTGCCGCATCAGACATAACCTTTTACTTCATTCTTTAGTACTAGTACTATTCACAATGTATTTCGTAGACAGGAACAGCATATGCGAATGACGGTACCTACAAAATTAAGTCATCGTACAACACCCAGTTGAAGAGATATGACGTCATAAACAGTAAGTTGCATGGAAACGAAACTGCAGGGTGAAATTCACTAGAGTTAAGGGTGACACATGTTTATCTGTGAAATGTCCGCCTCCGTAGGGCAGCGGTAGCGTTACCGCCTACCACGCAAGGGGGGCCGGAAGAGGACTGGGTGCTGTGTGTCCTTGATCATCATTTCCATCATCATTGACACGCAAGTCGCCGAAGTGGCGTCATCTAAAACGACTTGCAATACGGCGATCGAATCCCAAAGTGGATACCCCTGCCAATAAATGCCATACGATCATTCCATCTGTGAAATATGTTAAAAATATGTCAAAAATTTTGTGACATGTACGTATACGATAAAAATTACGGTAAACCTACTTAACCACTGGATCGAATTCAACCAAACTTGGTGTACATATTGCATCCTATCTGGGAAGTAATACTGTAATACTGTGGGAATAAGAACTGGCGACTTACTACAGGAGGATTGGGGGGGGGGGGAGGGAGATAGTCTATGATAATGTGGAGAGAGAAGGTGGAGGAAGAAGTGGACGGACACAGAGGCAAGGGGGGGGGGGGGGCAGGTGGACACAGACAGGGGAGAGGAGAAGATGGACAGAGGAGGATATGAGCAGAGAAAGCGAAGGAGGACAGAAAGGAAAAGGGAGAGGAGGAGATGGACTGAGGCACTGGGAGGAGGAAATAGAAAGGAAGGGGGAAATAGACAGAGAAAGGAAAGAGTAAGAAATGGGCAGAGAGGGGTAGAAGAAGACGAGCAGAGAGAGGCTGGAGTAGCAGACGGACAGAGAGGAGATGTGGAGGAGATGGACAGAAATAGGTGGGGGGAGGGGAGATAGATATGGGTTTATAAATTGCTGATAAATACATACTCAGGCAACGCCTGGGAGTTAGCTAGTTGTGGATAGAGGGGGAAGAGACTGCTGTCACTGGTAACAATTTAAATAAACAATCTAGTGGATGACGCCTGCTTGAGGTTGTCTGGCCACAAAGTGCAGGGACTGGTAGTTAACCCTCAATATGTAACCAAACTCACGCAGACGGTAGTGTAAGGTGTGCCCACCCTTCGCCTTTATTACCTCTTGGACTCTGACGAGGAGACTTTCAGTGAGGTGCCCATTCTTTCTCCAGAGCCGAAACCAGAGAGGCTGTGAGGTGTGGAGCGAAGTCGACGTTCTAATTCAACCTAAAGGTATTTCATTCGGTTCATATCGGGATATCGGACAAAACCAGCCCATTCCAGGAATTTTGTTGTCCACATACCTTTTCCTCATATATGCTACTTTATGACAGGATGCGTTGTCATGGTGCTACAAACAAACATCGACTCCGAAATGTGCATCTTCTGTAAGCAGTATTATTCCATACTTGGCGTTCTCTTAAGGGCAGTAAACCAACCACAAAAAGCATCTCCATTCCGTAACACCACTTCCTCCGTACTTCGCTCTTGGGACTACGCACATAGCGGTGAGTAACGTTCTCCACGCACTGGCAGAACCCAAAACCTTCCATCAGGTTCCCACAGAAACACGGTGATTAATCGTCCAAACAATTCGTTTCCAGTCACTCACTGTCCAATGGCGTCGCTCTTTACACCACCTCAACTGTCGCTTAGCACTAACTGCAGAAATGAGTGCCTTTGAGGAGCTTATGAACCTTTCTGTCACATTCCTTTTTCCAATCCATAAGCACTGTAATTTTGCTAGCTAGACTGCTAGTACGACTTTGGTACTCACGGTTCATTGCTTCAGCTGATGTCATGCGATTCTATAACCACCCCCTCAATACTCGGTGATCACAGACTGTCAATGCACGAGGTTGACCTGGTCTTGTTTAGCTGTGATTTTTACTTCGAGATTCCATTTCGCAGCCATATCGTTAGGGTCACCTTGTGCGTTTTTAGCAGGACTGAAACGTCCCTGGTGGATTCGTTGATCAGGTGACATTCAGTGACTAGTCCACGCTCGTTTTCACTGAGCTCTCCCGACCGACCATTCCGCCGTTGCTGCAACCACCCACTGAAGACACAGTGTTCCCCGCCTCCTTCTGTACTGGTAGATCTGCCTCTCGTGACACTTAGTTGTTAATTTCGTTGTACATAGAGGAAGAAACCTGGAGATACTGACAGGTTTCAGATAGATTATATAATGGTAAGTCAGGGATTTAAACCAGGTTTTAAATTGTAAGACATTTCCAGGGGAGGATGTGGACTCTGACCACAGTCTATCAGTTATGAACTGTAGATTAAAACTGAAGAAACTGCAAAAAAGTGGCAACTTAAGGAGATGGGACCTGGGTAAACTGACTAAATCAGAGGTTGTACAGAGTTTCAGGGAGAGCATAAGGGAACATTTGACAGGAATGGGGGAAAGAAATACAGTAGAAAAAGAATGGGCAGCTTTGAAGGATGAAGTAGTGAAGGCAGCAGAGGATCAAGTAGGTAAAAAGACGAGGGCTAGTAGAAATCCTTGGGTGACAGAAGAGACACTGAATTTAATTGATGAAAGGAGAAAATATAAAAATACAGTAAATGACGCAGGCAAAAAGGAATACAAACTTCTCAAAAATGAGATCGACAGGAAGTGCAAAATGGCTAAGCAGGGATGGCTAGAGGACAAAAGTAAGGATGTAGAGGCTTGTCTCACTAGGGGTAAGATAGATACCGCCTACAGGAAAATTAGAGAGACCTTTGGAGAGAAGAGAACCACTTGTATGAATATCAAGAGCTCAGATGGAAACCCAGTTCTAAGCAAAGAATGGAAAGCAGAAAGGTGGAAGGAGTATATAGAGGGTCTATACAAGGGCGATGTACTTGAGGGCAATATTATGGAACTGCAAGAGGATGTAGATGAAGATGAAATGGGAGTATGATACTGCATGAAGTGTTTGACAGAGCACTGAAAGCCCTAAGTCGAAACAAGGCCCCGGGAGTAGACAACATCCCATTAGAACTACTGACAGCCTTGGGAGAGCCAGTCTTGACATAACTCTACCATCTGGTGAGCAAAATGTATGAGACAGGCGAAATACCCTCAGACTTCAAGAAGAATATAATAATTGCAGTTCCAAAGAAAGCAGGTGTTGACAGATGTGAAAATTACCGAACTATCAGTTTTATAAGTCACGGCTGCAAAATACTAACGCAGATTCTTTACAGACGAATGGAAAAACTGGTAGAAGCCAACCTCGGGGAAGATCAGTTTGGATTCCGTAGAAATGTTGGAACACGTGAGGCAATACTGATCCTACGGCTTATCTTAGAAGCTAGATTGAGAAATGGCAAACCTACGTATCTAGCGTTTGTAGACTTAGAGAAAGCTTTTGACAATGTTGACTGGAATACTCTCTTTCAAATTCTATAGGTGGCGGGGGTAAAATACAGGGAGCGAAAGGCTATTTACAATTTGTACAGAAACCAGATGGAAGTTATAAGAGTCAATGGACGTGAAAGACAAGCAGTGGTTGGGAAGGGAGTGAGACAGGGTTGTAGCCTTTCCCCGATGTTATTCAATCTGTATATTGAGCAAGTTGTAAAGGAAACAAAAGAAAAATTCGGAGTAGGGATTAAAATCCATGGAGAAGAAATAAAAACTTTGAAGTTCGCCGATGACATTGTAATTCTGTCAGGACAGGAAAGAACGTGGAAGAGTAGTTGAACGGTATGGACAGTGTCTTGAAAGGAGGATATCAGATGAACATCAACCAAAGCAAACCGAACATAATGGAATGTAGTCGAATTAAGTCGGGTGATGCTGAGGGAATTAGATTAGGAAGTGACACACTTAAAGTAGTAAATGAGTTTTGCTATTTGGGGAGCAAAATAACTGATGATGGTCGAAGTAGAGAGAATATAAAACGTAGACTGGCAATGGGAAGGAAAGCGTTTCTGAAGAAGAGAAATTTGTTAACATCGAGTATAGATAGTGTCAGGAAGTCGTTTCTGAAGGTATTCGTGTGGAGTGTAGCCAAACATGGACGATAAATAGTTTGGACAAGAAGAGAATAGAAGCTTTCGAAATGTGGTGCTACAGAAGAATGCTGAAGATTAGATGGGTAGTTCACATAACTAATGAGGAGGTATTGAATAGAATTGGGGAGAAGAGGAGTTTGTGGCACAACTTGACTAGAAGTAGGGGTCGGTTGGTAGGACATGTTCTGAGACTTCATGGGGTCACCAATTTAGTATTGGAGGGCAGCGTGGTGGGTAAAAATTGTAGAGGGAGTCCAAGAGATGAATACACTACGCAGATTCAGAAGGATGTAGGGTGCATTACGTACTGGGAGATGAAGCAGCTTGCACAGTATAGAGTAGCATGGAGAGCTGCATCAAACCAGTCTCAGGACTCAAGACCACAACAACAACAGTGGTGTCAGGATGCTTTTGGCCAGATAGCATTTGCTACAGGATTGCAGTAGGAGTAATAAATCACTGAAAATAGTACCAAACATACAATATGTGTGACCTTCCATTCGGAGCTACATAGTGTGGAACGACCATATAAGGCTAATTGTAAAAAAGAACAGGAGCTAGAATGATGTTCATTCTCAGAATCCCGAGGAAACGTAACCCACCTACTGATGGAATACCCATTCGACATATTCTAGATCATGACTCAGGATGTGAAGAGTACCGCGTTTTGTTCTTTGGGAGCTTAGTAAAAGGGAGAACTTCACGGAAATGTTCACCAAACTCTACTGGCAAACACTACAAGAGAGGCGTGTTGTACCATGGAAAGCTTTGGTGTTAAAATTTAGAGAGCATTTTTTCCAGGACGTCAGACAACATGTTACATCCCCCCCTATACACACCGTAATGATATGCGAAATTCGATAGCACAGGAAGACTTAAAATCTATAGTACTTCGCACCCACCACTACTCAATAAATGAGAAAAGGTGAAATTATTATGTGATACCAGAGGTATCCTCCATGACAAAATGTGTGGTGGCTTCCGAACCAAGAGAATGTTGATTGAAATGCGTGATTCCCGTGGACGAACAGTAAAGCCATATATTTTAGACATACATACACTTACTATTTCATTGGGCTTAATGATGTTCTGGCAAATGCGGCCATTGCAGTGACATTGCAGTATTACTTCTACCTGTATATTACGAAAGTCACAGTAGAGCGTGTGGTGGAAGGTACTGCTACTGATAATATCATTTCTTCCTTTTCTTATCGGTAGTTAAATCTGCGTCTGAAATTTAATTTTCCTGATTTTCTCGCCGCGGTCATTTCGCGACATGTACATGGCAGGAAGTAATATGCTGTTCGACTCCGTTGGGAGCGGGGAGAATCTTCCGTGATGCACATCGGCTCTGCTGTAGCTTCTGCCAATCAAGTCGGTTGAACTTTTGCATTACTCTCTCATGCCAAGTAAGCTATCCCGTGACGAAACACTCCACTCCTGTCGAATTTTCTCTGTCACTTTGTTACTCCTACTTGGTAAAGTTTCCTGACTGATGGGTGTTCTGAAGATGGTCCCAGTGAATCTCAACCTGGCCTCTGCTTTTCCTACTGTTTGTTAAATGTGCTCAGTCCACATTAGTTCACTACAATGGTTAATAATAGGTATGTTACTGCAATTACTGCCTCCAATGTTTCGTCCTCTTACTGGGGAAAAGAATCGTAGCTTACGGAATGGAAAAGCCCTAAAAAAAGTATCCCGTGTTTAATAATTCCATTTCGCTCAATTTATTCCGACTAAAATCTTCGTGCGAAGCCTTAACAAGGTTTGCCACGAGAAACGTGATTTAATTAAACCAATTCCAGAAGCAATCGGGGCTGTAACCTGTTTGATACAATCTGCTCCTACCACTGTAAGGAAACGAGTTCCACGTGAGATGAGAGCGGACTTTCGCTGAGTTGTGATTGGTGTTCACGGAACTGCGGCGCGAGCAGAAACAGAATGAACCCAGACGTGGTCCCCAGCACGGAAGTTCTTCAACATTGGCACGGAAGTGAGAATGCTGCTCTTTGGTGTAGTGTGGAGAACATAGGAGTTAAATCGAACAACCGTTATGCGAATATATTACGTCCATCCCATCTGATAAACTTCACCTTTTCTTCGGTAATTGTTCCACCAAATATCCAAAGAATTTACTGTCTATTGCCTAGCATGACATGAATGTGTGTGTGCTGTAAGTAATTTAGGAAACATGGTAATGGATGACATTAGTTACTGGTTTACAGATAGCTTACAAAAGATGGAACAAAACGCACAATTATTAGCATCCATCTTCTTCTACATCTGTTCTCTGAAAACAACAACGAACCTTTTGTGGAACTAAAACAGTCTCTGACAGAAAATTATTTTATTTACTTCATGATTGGTTTTGACCTGAGAGCTCATAATTACATGCCTCTGTCTTACGGAATAAACAGTCTAATGAGTACACAGTATGGTTTGAGAGTAAATCGGAGAAAGACGAAGGTAATGAGAAGTAGTAGAAACGAGAAGAGCGAGAAACTCAACATCAGGATTGATGGTCACGAAGTCAGTGAAGTTAAGGAATTCTGCTACCTAGGCAATAAAATAACCAATGACGGACGGAGCAAGGAGGACATCAAAAGCAGACTCGCTATGGAAAAAAAGGCATTTCTGGCCAAGAGAAGTCTACTAATATCAAATACCGGCCTTAATTTGAGGAAGAAATTTCTGAGGATGTACGTCTGGAGTACAGCATTGTATGGTAGTGAAACATGGACTGTGGGAAAACCGGAACAGAAGAGAATCGAAGCATTTGAGATGCGGTGCTATAGACGAATGTTGAAAATTAGGTGGACTGATAAGTTAAGGAATGAGGAGGTTCTACGCAGAATCGGAGAGGAAAGGAATATGTGGAAAACACTGATAAGGAGAAGGGACAAGATGATAGGACATCTGCTAAGACATGAGGGAATGACTTCCATGGTACTAGAGGGAGCTGTAGAGGGCAAAAACTGTAGAGGAAGACAGGGATTGGAATACGTCAAGCAAATAATTGAGGACGTAGGTTGCAAGTGCTACTCTGAGATGAAGAGGTTAGCACAGGAAAGGAATTCGTGGCGGGCAGCATCAAACCAGTCAGTAGACTGATGACAAAAAAAAAGTCTTACTAAACAATACATAAAAATTTTGTAGACAAGATAGGCACCGTCAAAATATTGGAAAACTTAATTCAACTGTGATGATTTTACACATTTTGAGAGCGCCTATCATGGCTGAAAGTTTTGTTATGATTGTTTACTAGTTTAGAAAGGCAGTCAGCTCAAGTTTTTCAGCGTCTACGTGACACCCTCCCATGGCTCAAAGAAACTAATAACCATTCGTGCTGCCCTTCTCTGAATACGTTCAACGCACCTGGTAGATCTACTTGCTATGATTCCAAGGTGATTTAGCAATAGTCCAGGACTGGTCGCACTAAAATCTGCCACCTGCTTTACCTACGACTCAACCTGTGTCATTATTCCATTTCATGTAGCTACGAAATGTTACAATTAGGTATTTGTTTAAGTTGACTGATTCCAGGTGTGACTCACGGATACTATGTTTTGTGGACTGCAAAATTTTACATTTCTTAACATCTAAAGCAAGTCTGTCAATCTGCGACCCCATCTTTAAATCTTACCAAGATCTGATTGAACATTTGCGAGGCATTCTTCACACAGTATGTCATTACTAATAATAGCATCAGTTACTGAGAGTATGTGGTCACTATTCATACTGTCTTACAGTGAACAGCAGGAGTTTGAACTCACTTCACTGGGACACATCTTTCGATCACTCTCCATTCAAGATGACAATGTTGCGTCCTCCCTACCAAGCAATCCCCAATCCAAGCGCAAGTTTCAGTTGATACACCATATCATTGTACTTTTACTAATAAAAGCTTGTGTCACTTTCAGTCAAATGATTTCAGGAAGTCGAGAAACACTGCATGTAGGAAGTGAGAATATTTTCTAGCTGCAGCTTTGTTACTGTCACTATAAGATCAAATATCAGTGCATAGAACATTTTAAAATAATGCCACTGAACTTAAGTGAAAAACTCTCATTCATGATATCGTGCAGAAGCTAAATTATTTATATACGCTGTCTCTGACAATGAACCGCGGTATCCGTCCTCAGGTATCACGTATCAGAAGGACATAGTGGTTGATCGTAACGTTGCATTCATTTGCTTACATGCTCAGGCTCCCCTTACATTTGTAATTGCATAATGAAAGTCTTTACTACTTTTTAATATGTCAATCAAATACCAATCAGATAGTCTTATTATTAATCTGAGTGTCAAGATTTTGTATAAAAGGGTAATATTTTCCGGGAATTTTCACTAAAGTCATAACGGTTATGTATGTATGTATGTACATATGAATGTATGTATGTATTTTCACTGACGTCATACCAGTTATGTATGTATGTATGTATTACAACAAAACATCAGTAGCAGACTTTCAACTTGAAGAATTTTTTCATTTTCAAAATATGTTACTGCAGAATATCCCACTGAAAGTTGAGCAATTTAATGTATAGAAACAGTCAGACTGGCTAGACAAATTCCTCCAAAAGGCTGTACCATAAATTTTTCTGTCACAGAAGAAGTTGATAGTATCCAACGCGGTGTCAAAAACTTGTTTACAAATACAGGGGAGGTAGAGACCTCACTTGACATCGTTCTTAAGAGGAGGCAGAAGATATTCTATAGATACGGAGCATCTGTACAACGAGTTGATGATAAAACTTGGGCGAATTGTATACGATCTGTGGTTAGAGTGTCTTCATTGCTGTGTGTTTAACAAGTACCCGCTGCATTCACACAAAATCAACTCCCAACATAACGATGTAGTGTTTTACAGTGTAGCCTTATGGCATGTTACATCCTCACCATCTCTTCCACGGTCTACCCATGGCCCTTTTTCCAATAGGATTGTATTCCATCGGTTGTCGAGGGATTCTCTGAGGTGACATGCTCTTTCCAATCCTAATTTTATTGGAATACTTCTTGAGTTAATTGTTGCATCCCCAATTCTCTGCTTAATTCTTCATTTCTTATTCTGTTTCCTCTTGTGCAGCCTTTGACTGATCTAAGGAACTTCACTGCTGTTCCTCCAAGTATCTTAGGTCTTTTCATCTTAATGTCCAAGTTCCTGCTCCATACAGTGGTGTGGGTAGTGAGTGGCATGACTAAATTTACTTTGGGTTTCTTTTTTTAATTGTACCTAATCTGATCCGTCATAAATTGTTTGTGAAAGCCTGCGACTGTGCAAACAATAGGTTTATTTATAAATAACTTCTCTGCTACCAGTCACGATTCCTTTGATTTATATTTTACACCACCGGTTCGGGAAATGATTCCCATTTTCAAGTGCGTTTGTTCTCTGTGTACCATGTCACTTTTAACTAATGTTTTTGATGTTTATTTACGTTATTCTCGATGTATACTGTGCACAGAAAATTGTGTGTGAGATTTAACGTATGTGGGACTCTGCACAAATGAACCTCAAGGAAACTTGACGTCAACAGAACTAAGCTAAATCTCTTTTATCAAAAATATTGCTTCAAATTTGCATGGAACAGAGAGGAAAAGTCCTTCTGAAAATGGGAATCATTTGCCGAAAAGTGTAATGCGAACCGCAAATGAAGGAAAATCGAGACTGGCAGCAGGAAAGTTATTTGTAAACAAACCCAATCTGATTTACACTTCAATGTTCTTCTTATCGCGCCACAAGTGTGTTCATAAGTGTTGATTTCCTTATTCATGTTTCCCTCTTTTCCAAAGTTATGTCACATTTTAGATACAGGAAATGGGTCACCAGTTCTATTTTTATGCTATTGATTAATATCTTAGTAATTATAAGATACTTTCCTAAAAAGACCAATGTTTTTGTTTTCGTCGTTAATATCTTTAGACTATAATTTAGGCTCATACTGTTTACTCTGTGCATCGCTATTTGCATTTTGTCTTCACTGTCCTGATCCAACTCTTATACCTTGAGGTATTCTGTCCATCATTCATTCCCTGACCTGGTCCTCGATATAGATGTTATAGCGTAGTCTAGAATAATAAATTGTAGAATTTCTGATGTGGAAATGTAGAATTGCACAGTAGAACCATATCATGTGCCTTCTGAATCTGGACGGACATATATCTGTGCACCAGACGGCCAAAGGGTAATATGTAGACTTTTAAAATTATGTATATTATTTTTTTAGTAGATATTTTATTAATATTTTCCTTCAAGGCCAGAAAGTTTAGTTATACTCATTTGGAATATTGTTCAAAAATTACACTACTGGCCATTAAAATTGCTACACCCAATGCAGATGATAAACGGGTATTCATTCGACAAATATATTATACCATAAATGACATGTGATTACATTTTCACGCAATTTGGGTGCATAGATCCTGAGAAATCAGTACCCAGAACAACCACCTCTGGCCGTAATAACGGCCTTGATACTCCTGGGCATTGAGTCAAACAGAGCTTGGATGCCGTGTACAGGTACAGCTGCCCATTCAGCTTCATACCACAGTTCATCAAGAGTAGTGACTGGCGTATTGTGATGAGCCGGTTGCTCGTCCACCATTGACCAGACATTTTCAATTGGTAGAGAGATCTGGAGAATATGCTGGCCAGGGCAGCAGTCGAACATTTTCTGTATCCAGAAAGACCCGCAAAGGACCTGCAACATGCGGTCGTGCATTACCCTGCTGAAATGTAGGGTTTCGCAGGGATCGAATGAAGGGTAGAGACACCGGTCGTAACACATTTGGAATGTAACGTCCACTGTTCAAAGTGCCATCAATGCGAACAAGAGGTGACCGAGACGTGTAACCAATGCCACCCCATACCATCACGCCGGGTGATACGCCAGTATGGCGATGACGAATACACGCTTCCAATGTGCGTTCACCGCGATGTCGCCAAACACGGATGCGACCATCATGATGCTGTAAACAGAACCTTGATTCATACGAAACAATGACGTTTTGCCATTCGTGCACCCAGGTCCGTCGTTGAGTACACCATCGCAGGCGCTCCTGTCTGTGATGCAGCGTCAAGGGTAACCGCAGCCATGGTCTCCGAGTTGATAGTCCATGCTGCTGCAAACTTCAAACTGTTCGTGCAGATGGTTTTTGTCTTGCAAACGTCCCCATCTGTTGACTCAGGGATCGAGACGTGGCTACACGATCCTTTACAGCCATGCGGATAAGATACCTGTCATCTCGACTGCTAGTGATACGAGGCCGTTGGGATCCAGCACGGCGTTCCTATTACCCTCCTGAACCCACCGATTCCATATTCTGCTAACAGTAATTGGATCTCGACCAACGCGAGCAGCAATGTCGCGCTACGATAAACTGCAATCGTGATAGGCTACAATCTGACCTTTATCAAAGTTGGAAACGTGATGGTACGCATTTCTTCTCCTTACACGAGGCATCACAACCACGTTTCACCAGGCAACGCCGGTCAACTGCTGTTTGTGTATGAGAAATCGGTTGGAAACTTTCCTCATGTCAGCACATTGTAGGTGTCGCCACCGGCGCCAACCTTGTGTGAATGCTCTGAAAAGCTGATCATTTGCATATCACAGCATCTTCTTCTTGTTGGTTAAATTTCGCGTCAGCAGCACTTCATCTTCGTGGTATAGCTATTTTAATGGCCAGTAGTGTATACTAACGCATTTGAAAATTTGTAAAAAAATATGTGTTATAACCATACACACTAATTCAAGTGCAACGTTTGGTCTGTTCTTGTATCTAGTCAACAGAGTAAAAGAAAATAATAAATAAATAATAGTCAGATGATTGGGGTACAGAACGGTAGCGTGAGAGATACCTGATCCTGCGCCTGCGCCTCCTCCGGCGCCAGCGCCGCCGCCCCCTGCAGGGGAGCCGAAGCCCCCGAAGATGTCATCGTCAGTTGATGGCCGGTTGGTGGGCCCGGTGGCTGCCGGGGACGTCCCAGCCGTTCCCGAGGGAGACGTCCCCCCTGTAGGACCTCCGCTGGGGTAGCCGCTGCAACACGACACACATCACGCTGCAGAATTCACTGAGGATGACAGCAGAGGAACTCCCACCACTATACACTGTACTGCTGCACTCTTTTCTTTGGATCGCATTCACAAGTACATTGCAGTATCATGATTAATAAATGTGACATGTTAGTGGGAATTAGTGAGGTTCGGTGGCAGGAGGAACAAGACTTTTGGTCAGGTAAATACAGGATTATAAATACAAAATCAAATAGGGGTAATGCAGGAGTAGGTTTAATAATGAATAAAAAAATAGCAGTGCGTGTAAGCTACTACAAACAGCATAGTGAACGCATTATTGTGGCCAAGATAGACACGAAGCTCACGCCTACTACAGTAGTACAAGTTTATATCCCAACTAACTGTGCAGATGACGAAGAAATTGAAGAAATGTATGATGAAATAAAAGAAATTATTCAGGTAAATGGAGACGAAAATTTAATAGTCATGGGTGACTGGAATTCGGTAGTAGGAAAAAGGAGAGAAGGAAACGTAGTAGGTGCGTATGGACTGGGGGGAAGAAATGAAAGAGGAAACCGCCTGGTAGAATTTTGCACAGAGCACAACTTAATCATAGCTAACACTTGGTTCAAGACTCATAAAAGAAGGTTGTATACATGGAAGAAGCCTGGAGATACTGACAGGTTTCAGATAGATTATATAATGGTAAGACAGAGATTTAGGAACCAGATTTTAAATTGTAAGACATTTCCAGGGGAGGATGTGGATTCTGACCACAATCTATTGGTTATGAACTGTAGATTAAAACTGAAGAAACTGCAAAAAGGTGGGAATTTAATGAGATGGGACATGGATAAACTGACTAAACCAGAGGTTGTACAGAGTTTCAGGGACAGCATAAGGGAACATTTGACAGGAATGGGGGAATGAAGTACAGTAGAAGAAGAATGGGTTGCTCTGAGGGATGAAGTAGTGAAGGCAGCAGAGGATCGAGTAGGTAAAAAGACAAGGGCTAGTAGAAATTCTTGGGTAACAGAAGAAATATTGAATTTAATTGACGAAAGGAGAAAGTATAAAAATGCAGTAAATGAAGCAGGCAAAAAAGAATACAAACGTCTCAAAAATGAGATCGACAGGAAGTGCAAAATGGCTAAGCAGGGATGGCTAGAGGACAATTGTAAGGATGTAGAGGCTTCTCTCACTTGGGTTAAGATAGATACTGCCTACAGGAAAATTAAACAGACCTTTGGAGAGAAGAGAACCACTTGTATGAATATCAAAATCTCAGATTGAAACCCAGTTCTAAGCAAAGAAGGGAAAGCAGAAAGGTGGAAGGAGTATATAGATTGACTATACAAGATCGATGTACTTGAGGACAATATTATGGAAATGGAAGAGGATGTAGATGAAGATAAAATGGGGGATACGATACTGCGTGATGAGTTTGACAGAGCACTGAAAGACCTGAGTCGAAACAAGGCCCCGGGAGTAGACAACATTCCATTAGAACAAATGACGGCCTTGGGAGAGCCAGTCCTGATAAAACTCTACAATCTATTGAGCAAGATGTATGAGACAGGCCAAATACCCTCAGACGTCAAGAGGAATATAATAATTCCAATCCTAAAGATAGCAGGTGTTGGAAGATGTAAACATTACCGAACTATCAGTTTAATAAGTCACAGCAGCAAAATACTAACACGAATTCTGTACAAAATTGGCAGAAGTCGACCCTAGGAAAGATCAGTTTGGATCCCGTAGAACTATTGGATCACGTGAGGCAATATTGACCTTACGACTTATCTTAGAAGAAAGATTAAGGAAAGCAAAGCTACGTTTCTAGCATTTGTAGACTTAGAGAAAGCTTTTGGCAATGTTGACTGGAATACTGACTTTCAAATTCTAAAGGTGGCAGGGGTAAAATACAGGGAGCGAAAGGCTATTTACAATTTGTACAGAAACCTGATGGCAGTTATAAGAGTCGAGGGGCATGAAAGGGAAGCAGTGGTTGGGAAGGGAGTGAGACTGGGTTGTAGCTACAACCCGCTCTCCGATTATTATTCAATCCGTATATTGAGCAAGCAGTAAAGGAAACAAAAGAAAAGTTCGGAGTAGGTATTAAAATCCATCGAGAAGAAATAAAAACTTTGAGTTTCGGCGATGACATTGTAATTCTGTCAGAGACAGCAAAGGACTTGGAAGAGCAGTTAAACGGAATGGACCGTGTCATGATACGAGGTTATAAGATGAACATCAACAAACGCAAAACGAGGATAATGGAATGTAGTCTAATTAAGTCGGGTGATGCTGAGGGAATTAGAATAGGAAATGAGACACTTAAAGTAGTAAAGGAGTTTTGCTATTTGGGGAGCAAAATAACTGATGATTGTCGAAGTAGAGAAGATATAAAATGTAGACTGCCAACGGCAAGGAAAGCGTTTCTGAAGAAGAGAAATTTGTTAACATCGAGTATAGTTTTAAGTGTCAGGAAGTGAAACATGGACGATAAATAGTTTGGACAAGAAGAGAATAGTAGCTTTCGAAATGTGGTGCTACAGAAGGATGCTGAAGATTAGATGGGTAGATCACATAACTAATGAGGAAGTATTGAATAGAATTGAGGAGAAGAAGAGTTTGTGGCATAACAAGAAGAAAGGGCCGGTTGGTAGGAAATGTTCTGAGGCATCAAGGAATCACCAATTTAGTATTGTAGGGCATCGTGGAGGGTAAAAATCATAGAGTGAGACCAAGAGATGAATACACTAATCAGATTCAGAAGGATGTAGGATGCAGTAAGTACTGTTAGATGAAGAAGCTTGCACGGGATAGGGTAGCATGGAGAGCTGCATCAAACCAGTCCTAGGACTGAAGACCACAGCAGCAACAAAAACATGATCTGCAGCAGACTGATACTTCAGCTTCATCTGCAGCTTTCCACCTCCAGTGTACTAAGGACTTCTGAGGCCGCACATAGAGCGGTGAGGAATTTCCACGACCTGAGTTGGAGTACAAGATCTTTATTTATTTGCAATTGTTAATTCTTCGTTAGGAACAGCATCTTTCCTTACAAACTGGCAGAAAATTGTAGACTTTTTCAGTCATAATGAAAGGTGAGGACCATCTTATGATGTTACAGATTTATTGAAAACTCGTTGTGCAAGAAAATCGAGGATAGTTTCCTTTTTTGGTTTTTGAAAAACGTACAAAATTCTGTCCTGTAGGTATTCCTGCAAGCAATGCCAGGTGAGAGGACTGGAAACAAACGGATGATTATAGCAGTTAATTTGTTTCAGTTTCAGGTGTTAGATTATATTCAGTTTTCGTTCCAAGGACCCAGAAAATGATATGAATGTCGTGCGCGTGTAACGTGTCAAAGTATAACATAAAAACATAAAACAATTGAATGTAACACTTACTACCCTGATCATTTGTGAGGAGATAGTCGAAATAGGTTAGTACAATGCAGTAAACTGGAACAGCTAATATTTATAGAATTTACACACTGTCAGAATGAAGCACTGTTATGCACTATTAATAAATTTATCATACACAAAGTTTTGACTGTTGTGACCAATTGTTGTCAAATCTAATACATATTCTTACTTAAGCCGGCATAACAGTCTCTGTTAAGACATTCATTTATGGAGTAGGAGTTACCTATCATAAAGTCTTTCAAAATCTGTTTAAACCGTGCTTTCTCTGAAACCAAGTTTTTAATGGTTGCTGGTAGATTATTGAAAATGTGTGTTCCTGAATATTGGAACCCTTTTTGGACCAAGGTAAGCGATTTTAGATCTTTATGTAGATTGTTCTTAATCCTAGTATAGATACTACGTATTGAGCTATTGGTTGGAAATAGATATGTATTACTTGTAACAAATTTCGTTAAGGAATAAATATACTGAGAAGCAGTGGTTAGAATTCAAAATTCCTTGAACAGGTTTCTAGATGATGTTATTGAATTTACACCACAAATGATTCTTATCACGCGCTTTTGCACCCTAAAAGCTTTTGCTCGGTTTGAGGAGTTGTCCCAGAATATGATCTCATGTGACATAATAGAAGGAAAGTAAGCAAAGTATGCAAGTTTCTTTTTTATATTTATATCTCCTACATCTGACATCATTCCCAGACTTGTTTGGGCACTTACGTAATTCTGTGGTATGCCCTTCACAACTGAATTTACTATCGAGTAGTAACCCCAGAAATTTAACACTGTTAAAACTGCTTAACACAGTTTAGCTCGTGGACTACGTCTCCTCAGAGTCTCGCGACCGCTACAATTTATCTTCGGTTGACAACCCGCTGAGGATGTCTGCCACCAAAAAGTGTGGCGTTGCTGTCGAGATGCCACCTGCCATTTGTTTACCTCTCATCGTTCATGGGATTCCCTGAATCGGGCGCATCACACGTGAAACTTGTAACACTCCGGTTTAATCTACTGACTTATCCCGCTCAATCGGGATCTGATAGCAGCCCAAATAAATACTAATTAATGTGACCGTGTACCTAATGGGACTGGCAATCGGATTGGACTGCTACGGAGTTGTTACATTCCATTTTGTCCTTCTCAAATGCTGTAATAATGAATGTCTGGTGCCAAGAAGAACAGCAACACAGCTTCATTAATCAACAACCTATATTTATCACCAAAAACACAAAGTAAGGAGACAGCCACTGCCTTCGTCGTACAAAATTAATAACGGCTAATCTCAGCACAGGTCTCTTTGTTATTCATTATCGTCACACGCAATTTCAATCATTGTAATTCACTACTACAATCCACCACTGCAATCCAACACTGCAATCCAAATGATGCCGGCGCGGTAGACGCGTAATTACAATATCGGCACAAAAATGTCACTGAATCACACTAGTAACTATACTTTTTCACTTTCCCGTATATTTCTAACACAAAGGGGTTAAACCACGGCGATGGCCACTCCCTTTGTCGGTACGGTCTTGCATTCCAGCAACAGACCTCCACCCGGCTCGGCCCACAGCGCGTACCACACTACTGTCTCAACACTCGCTCTCGCTCTCGCAACCCGACACACACTATCGATTGTTTGTCCTGTCGACCTGTGCTGTCGCAAAACTTATAGTAAGGGCCTACGGACCCCTTACAAACTCTCTTTCTCTTTTACCGTCTCTGGGTTGCCGTAGTGTCTGGTGAGGACACAATAGCGGCTGCAGCCAGAGTGCACTATGAAACATAGGGATCTTCACCAAGTTTCGAGAGCTTCATTGAAGTTTTCCAACTGAGAAAATTATCGGCAGTGTAACGTAGGATAAGTTGTTCGCTTCCTCACTAAGGGCTGCAGAGACGAAGATGTAGAGTCTTTAAAACTCATGTTGACATAAAAGTACAAGAAGAGAAAGGAAATATTGGTTCATGTTAAAAAGAATGTAAGACGGTTTGCAGGTAATCTTCACTGCTCGTAATTTGTACCTTGCTGAAGCACCGTCCCAGGATAAAGAAAATTTAAGAATCGTACAAAATTTGAAATGAACCAGATTGGGAAGGTGTAACACAACTACCAGATATTGTACACGATTCACAGTATGGTACATCCTTCATTCGTAAACTAATCATAGCCAATCGAAAATTTGAATTTTTGCTAGCAAGAAGCCAGTAGTTGCATCAGAAATTCATTCAGTAAGTACTTGTTTGAATAATCTATTAATTATGTCGAGTATTTAATAATGAAAAAACAGATCTGTAGCTAATTGTATATTGTATATTTGATTTCATCACTGACATTATTTCCTCTATACTACAATAAAGCATTTCTCAGGATTACTCTTTGAAGACGCAACCTTCACGCCTACGCATTAGGCAACTACGGCTCTTAGGCGACATGTAAGGTTGCCCGCCTGTCAGGGGCAAAGGTGCAGGTGCCATAGCTACTGGGAAAAAGTAGAGCATAATCAGTAATGAGATAAAACGTTATACGGGATTAGGATTACACAACAAGGCACATCTTAATTCCAAGACATTTTAGACACAACAACAATCAAACATTTGAATTGAAAGTTTTGAAACCTCAGTAAAGTAACAAACCTGTTTAATCAATACAACATCAAAGAAGTAGTAATATGGAATGTTGCTTCTGCTGGTTGTTTCCAATAATTGGTATCTCTATGGAGGGATACAATACGTCAGAAAATTACCGTTTCACTGAGAGACGCTATGGGACGACAGACAGTATCACTGGTGGCTACAGAGACTACAATTAGTCTCCATCCCGTAATGCAGATGTTCACACTCAACACCAGGTCACCCATATTGTACATAACTTATGAATCATACACTCCTGATACGGACAAGAATGCTCCCCGAATTAAGTCACACATATGTTCTCTGCTGTTCATCTCTACCTCTCTGCGTGTCGAAAGTGTAGCACTAACCACAACCGCAGTCATACACTGTTAGACGCACTGTAGTCATACTGCTATTGAGCATCCGACACAGCATTTTCAGTAAACTGGAACCCCTGTGGAAGCTGTATGCTCACGATGATGATGCTGGTTTCAGGACACTCAGCAGCTCTGCGCCCTTGCAGAATATGGACTAAATGCTTCTAGAGAATAATGTCTTTCCTCGCCTTCTTGGGGCTACTGTCCATGGACACACTGTCTGACAATAACAACACAGGCATTGAATGCTTATCAACAAACTCGTATTGAAATCGGTAGTAAAAGTTCAACTGTGCATGTCTACATGCATTCTCAAGCCATTGCTTAAACCAGATTAAAATAATTAGATAAAAGACGAGTACTAAACAAAACGAAAATTGTTCAAAAATGGTTAAAGATTTTCTGTTGTACGGGTTGTTGGCTAGCCACTAATAAAAACGTAAAACGAACAGTTTTCTTACACATGTAGTTGTGCAGCGAAGGACATGTATTGTCTTAATGTAAAACGAAGCAATAATGGAAGGGGGTAAGTAACACGCATAAAATATCTATGAGTCTCTGTCTGGAGCTACCTGTATGGAATGGCCACATCTAACAAATAGTAAAAGCATGAAGAATCTTGTGTATATATATATATATATAATGTTTGTGTGTGTGTGTGTGTGTGTGTGTGTGTGTGTGTGTGTGTGTGTGTGTGTGGCTGGTGTGAAACACTCTGTAATGGTCGTGAGCGTTAGTTACCTTTGAGTAGGACGTGGTGGGTTGATGTTAATCAAGAACACCTTTAAGGCGGCGAAAACACCACTGCCAGCGCCTCACTGAGTTTGAACGAGGCCGCGTATTAGGGCTAAGAGATGCTAGATATTCCTTCTGTGATGCTGCAGAGATACTTGGCAAGAATGTAGCCACTGCACAGTGCTGGTCACGAGAATGTAAGGTGGCAAAAAGACTGGGCTTCGAACGGCTGCTTGGGCTACCGAGAGGCAAGACTGTCGTATTCGGTGTGTGGCCCTAGCTCACCGTACTGCATCTACAACAGCAATCTGAGTGGCAGTTGGAACCACAGTGATACAATGAACTGTTACGTAAAAGAACGCTTGAGCCAGACGCCATGTAACGTGTATTGCACTGATCCCAAACCGCCACCATTTGCAACTCAGTAGGTGTCAAGTGAGGGTTCATTAGAGTGCAGAGTGTAGGTCTGTTCTAGTTTTTAATGATGCATGGTTCAGTCTCAGTGCCAGTGATGGCCTTGTGTCGGTCGGAAGGAGGCCAGTTCAGGGCCTGCAACAAACTTGCTTGCGTGTTACACACATTGGACCTACGTGCACCAGGAGTTACGGTCTGGGGTGCGATTTGGCATGATAACAGGAACATTCTCGTGCTTATCCCATGCAGCCCGCTGCAAATTTGTACGTTAATCTGCTTAGTCCACGAGCTGCCGTTAATGAACAGGATTCCAGGGGGTGTTTTCCAACATGATAACGCTCTCCCACATGGCACTGTTGTAACGCAACATGATCTACAGAGTGTCGACATGTTGCCTTGGCCTGCTCTATCACCAGATGTGTCGCCAATCGAGCACAATAAGGGACATCATCGGAGATCGGTAACCCAAGCTTCGTCCGCAATTAACATTATTTGTCCCTGTATTGACAGACCAAGTACAACAGGCATTGAATTACGTCCCACAGACTGACATCCGACATCTGTACAACACTGTGCATGCTTTCATTCAACATTCTGCAATGACACCGGTTATTAATGTACCAGAATTTCACGCCTAACATTAACCTGTGATCTTGCAATATCGATCACTTAAATATGTTACCTAGACCAATGTATTGCCGAACATTCTTTACTCTACATTAATAATTAATTTTTTTTGTGTTACGATTTTTTCCGTCAGCTTATTTATACTACCAGTCATTAAAATTGCTACACAACGAAGATGACGTGCTACAGACGCGAAATATACCGCGGGAAGAAGATGCTGTGATATGCAAATGTTTAGCTTTTCTGAGCATTCACACGAGGTTGGCACCAGTGGCGACACCTACAACGTGCTAGCATGAGGAAAGTTTCCAACCGATTTCTCATACACAAACAGCAGTTGACCGGCGTTGCCTGGTGAAACGTTGCTGTGATGTCTCGTGTAAGGAGGAGAAATGCGTACCATCACGTTTCCGACTTTGATAAAGGTCGGATTGTAGCCCATCGCGATTGCGGTTTATCGTATCGCGACATTGCTCCTCGCGTTGGTCGAAAACCAATGACTGTTAGCAGAATATGGAATCGGTGGGTTCAGGAGGATAATACAGAACGCCGTGCTGGATCCCAACGGCCTCGTATCACTAGCAGTCGAGAAGACAGGCATCTTATCCGGATGGCTGTAACGGAACGTGCAGCCACGTCTCGATCCCTGAGTCAACAGATGCGGACGTTTGCAAGACAACGACTATCTGACGAACATTTCGACGACGTTTGCAGCAGCGTGGACTATCAGCTGGGAGACCATGGCTGCGGTTACCCTTGACACTGCATCACAGACAGGAGCACCTGCGATGGTGTACTCATCGACGAACCTGAGTGCACGAATGGCAAAACGTCATTTTTTCGGATGAATCTAGGTTCAGTTTACGGCATCATGATGATCGCATCCGTGTTTGGCGTCATCGTGGTGAACGCACATTGCAGGCGTGTATTCGTCATCGCCATACTGGCGTATCACCCGGCGTGATGGTATGGGGTGGCATTGGTTACACGTCTCGGTCACCTCTTGTTCGCATTGACGGCACTTTGAACAGTGGACGTTACATTTCAGATGTGTTACGACCTGTGGCTCTACCCTTCATTCGATCCCTACGAAACCCTACATTTCAGCAGGATAATGCACGACCGCATATTGCAGGTCCTGTGCGGGCCTTTCTGGATACAGAAAATGTTCGACTGCTGCCCTGGCCAGCATATTCTCCAGATCTCTCTACCAATTGAAAACGTCTGGTCAATGGTGGACGAGCAACTGGCTCATCACAATACGCCAGTCACTACTCTTGACGAACTGTGGTATCCTGTTGAAGCTGCATGGGCAGATCCACCTGCACACGCCATCCAAGCTCTGTTTGATTCAATGCCCAGGCGTATCAAGACCGTTATTATGGCCAGAGGTGGTTGTTCTGGGTACTGATTTCTCAGGATCTATGCACCCAAATTGCGTGAAAATGTAATCACATGTCATTTATAGTATAATATATTTGTCGAATGAATACCCGTTTATCATCTGCATTTGGTGTAGCAATTTTAATGGCCAGTAGTGTAGTATTTGGGCAACACATCCAGGTTTGCTAGTCACTGTAGATAATGAAAGTGCATTATCATTATTATCTGTTATGTCTGGAGACAGGAAATGCGCTGCTCAGAGCTTTAATGATAGCCGGCTGTACAGGCTTTGGGAGGACGTACCCAAATATGTCCTGATCGGTGTAGCCGCCGCCTCCAGGCGGTGCAGGGGTGTGTGAGCCTGCAGCGGGCAGCAGCGCAGTGGTGGGTCGCTGCGGCCGCGTGTTGAAGATGGACGAGCCGGTGCCCGTGGTGCCGCCCCCGGCGCCGCCCCCAGGGCCCGGGAAGCCGCCGGCGCCCCCTCCTAGACCAGCCCCACCACCACCTCCAGCTGCAGGGAAGGTGGTGCCCGCGCTGGACTCGAACAGGGACCCTGCACCAGCGCCGGGTGTACTCGCCGTAGGAGACGTCGGCCTCCTGCGGAACATCACAAGCTCCACTATTGCTGCCTGCTACACTACTCTGTTCTTACGAATATTTTAAGTATACTGCCTGTGAAATATGCTGCATCCGAATAATGTCGTAAATCACTTTAGGCAGTGGCCAATTATTTGTAGATTATATTAGAACAAATAAGCCCTCGGTCACAAATATTAAGTCAAAATTGACCAGGTTTCGACGCTACTATGAGCGTCGTCTTCAGAATTAGACTAACTGCTCTAAAACATATTAGGTATATAATACATTAATAAAGTTAAAGTTTGTACCGACTGGAAAAGATGCAGTACTTGAAAGTCACATATTAAAAAAAGGATCTAAGCTGGGGAGGCGACGTCATGAATAGTTGTGAGATGGCGAGCGGATGAGGGCTGCTCGTACTGTAAGCAAGGGTTTCAACAAGACTGAGGTGCCCACGTCAGAAAGTGTGGGCAAGTACAAACTTTAACTTTATTAATGTATTATATACCTAATATGTTTTAGAACAGTTAGTCTAATTCTGAAGACGACGCTCATAGTAGTGTCGAAACCTGGTCAATTTTCATTTAATATTTGTGACCGAGGGCTTACTTGTTCTAATATAATTCTGACACGGTCACTGAACCTTAGCAGCCATGTTCAAAGTTTTATTTGTAGATTGTCCAGCATTTACCGACGATTTAGCAATGTTAACTCGTGACATCTCGGTAGCACTAAATTCAGACTGAACTCCTGAAAGAAACTGCAGAAAAATTCTGTCTCCAAATATCTTTTGAAACAGCAGAACGCGAGAAGTGAAAGAAATAAGCACCAAAATTCATAGAGATTTAATTTGGTATAACAAAACTAGTTCCACATTTTAAATACCTCACTGAGACCACTCAAGAAAATGAAACGAAGCAACTGAAATTCCTAGCCAAAAGATGGAAACTGCATATCTAATTACTCAGTACATGCACAAGACGAAATGTATCTCCAAGCACACAAAACTATGGCAGTTCAGTATAGTAATTAAACCAGATTGCCTCTACAGATTAGGAACACATTTTTCAAATGGCCCTCTAAAGTGGCGAAAGTTTAATTATAGCGACGATATATTATGGAAATGAGAGCAAATAACTCAGCTACATGTTTGTACCGAATCTAAGAAGGATTTCGTCGGGCTCTGGGGGCTTGTTCATTTTAATGATTTCTACAGTTTCTCAACGTCACTGACGCTAGTGTTAATGCCATTCATTTGTGCAGTGCTGCAGGAATTAAACTCAGGCCAGTACTCCTGGCCGTTGTGAAGAACGTTTCGGAAACAGGGTCCAGAATATCTACTCGTGCTCTGCTACTCTCATGTTCTGTTCCTGTTTATTTCATGAGTGTCTAGTCACGCTGCCCCTCGCGACCTTCACATACTACCAGAAGTTGTTCCAGTTTTCTGAAAGTCTTTCGCTTGTATTCTGCCACAGAACGTGTTGGAAGCTTCACGTATTGACCTTTTGGTACACAAACACATTTAATTTAGCATCTCTTAATCCACAACCGTATATATAATTTTTTTCACTACTGTGTAGCAGTCGATAGTTCTGTAGAGAATTTTTTTTAAATAGACTGTATATGATGGAGTGTACTCCCGCCCCCATTCTTAAACCATTAGCTATCGTCCTAGGTCGGATCAGTCCATTCATTCATCAACTATGAAACATGAGTACAGGTTCTACATGTTCCTGCTCAGAAGTAAGACCTCTAAGATCCTCCTTGAGACTGATCGCAACTGCCATCTATCTTAGTTAACTGAAAGTACATCCTCCTACTTCTTTTTAGTTTCACTTTGTACTTCGGTGATCATTGTTGCTAAGAGTGCCGCATGATCTCTAATATCAGTTTCAACATCACATAATCATAGACGTACGATCTGCTTGTTGCTACTGGATCTAAAATAATTCCTTCTTGATTGGGAATCCAAGCTATTTTTGTGTATACCTTTCTGAGAAAGCATTTAGTATTGTTCCAAAGGATTTCTGATCACATTCTTCAGGCACAAAACTGCCAGACTGTTGTTGTATGTTTAGTCTATTCCAATGACGACCTTTTCATTGGGGTACATACCATTTAGGTTTTCTATGAATCTTTTCGTTGTGTTCGGGGGTGAGTCTGGTGGTCCGGAGAGGGAACCAATTATACATTAATGTTTCCTCTTGTTTACTAGTTTACTCCAAACGATTTTGTATGAGTTCATTTTCAAATTCTGCGGATTTAAGTTTCTTGATCAGTTTTAACGCATCCCAATATCTTCAGAACAACGTTTCGTATACCATTATCTTAAGATCACATGTTGTTTCAGGAATCTCCAAAATTCCTTTACTTATTGTCATGAGTGTACGAACATTTTTAAAACATCTCATCTATACTCAGCAACCAAAATTATCGTCTGTGGCCATATTTACTTCGATTACCACTGTCGCTTGCCGCCTTCCCTGTTCCAGTGCATATTAGCTGGTGAGCCTCCATGTGAGCTAAAACATCACTGATTTTGCTCTCACGGTCTTTTCGTGAGATACGAGTACAAGGTAGCTATACATAGGTAGATTCTTGCAGAAACGTACGCTCTCGTAAAAACACACATTGATGCTCTGTAGCATCAGCCATTGGAGCCTAATGATGATTTCCGTGATGCTTTCGCGCTTACTACTAATTTTGTCCGGTACGGATTCCAGACTGTCGACCATTGTTCAAGCATCAGCCGAACGAGGATTTTGTAATCAACCTACTTTCTCAGTAGATTACAGTTCCTTACACGAGGCATCACAACAACGTTTCAACAGGCAACGCCGGTCAACTGTTGTTTGTGTATGAGGAATCGGTTGGAAACTTTCCTCATGCCAGCACGTTGTAGGTGTCGCCACCGGCGCCAACCTAGTGTGAATGCTCTGAAAAGCTAATCATTTGCATATTACAGCATCTTCTTCGTGTCGGTTAAATTTCAATTCTGTAGCACGTCATCTTCGTGCTGTAGCAATTTTAATGTCCAGTAATGTTGTTCCAGAGCACATACGTCATGGCCACTGTCCCTGTAGTAGACAAGAGTCTGGGTAGGAGTAATGCTTGTTCTCCAGTTGTCCAGTACTGTAAGCGTCAGTAGCACAGAGTGCTGGAGCACGTTGCACGTAACACGCGTCTGCAATACACCAAATGTGGGTAGCCCCATCCCACCATAGTCAGACAGTAGTTGTTGTGGCACTTACGTCACGTACACCGACCCTACGGCAGACAATGTATGGGTAGTAGAGAGTCCTGCAACATGTGCGTCAAATACACCGCCCCTCCAGTAAAGCCAGTGTATGTATTAGGCAGTGCCGGTACCCCCTCCGTCCAGTAGTCTAAGCGTCAGTAGGAGTGTGTCGTGGGGCACGTACGTCACGTACCCCGTGCCCCCGCTGGCGGCAGTGCTGAGTCCCTCGAAGCCGCCACCCCCGCCTCCGCCCCCGCCGAGGCCTCCTGCGCCGGTGCCGATGGTGTTCGTGGGCGGCAGGTAGGGTACTGGGCCCTTGCGCATGCTGACCACCTTGTAGCCGATGTTGGGCCCAGCGATGTACTCCGTGGTGCGCTGCACGCCCTTGTCGTCCAAGTACGTGTACGATCCGCGCACAACGCCAGAGCGGTCGCTCGCCTGCAACACACAAAACACACACTGACGTAATGCGCGCAACATGTAAGGTAGGTGGGGGTAATGCCCCGCATGGGGTAAAGGCCAGCACCGAGGTTTCCAACTGGCTACCATCGATTCTAAAGTTGACCACCAGGCGACTTGTTTGTCTTCTTGTAACTTTCCGTTCCATGACACTTTTGCCAGGCGTGTCAATCTGGAGGTGAGAAAATGTGGTAAGTCTGTTTTTCACCACTTACATGCCACTTTTCTGATGTATTACTCAAAAACTGGATAATGCAAGATTTTAAAAGAAGAAACGACGAGTCACTCGATGACACTATGGCATTTAGGCTTCACTTTCGCGTCGAAATAATCATTGTAGTTAATCCCAAAAATCAACAATGGTGCATTTCTCGTAAAATAGCGACATAGGAAAAGAAAAACTTGGTACTGAGAAGTAAAGACGAGCAAAAGAAAGAAAAGAGCATGCAATAGAAACAAAACGATGTAAGATAGAGTCTACTATATCAATGTCAACGAAAAGGAAAAAAAAGCACATCACAGAGCCAGTTGACTCTTCTTCAGAGTCAGATTCAGACTTCTCACATCATGATGTAGCTAAGGTATGCATGAGTACTTCCTCTTTCGCGAAGAAGTATCCGAAGAAGAAGGAGAAGAAGAAAAACAAGAAGAAAATAACAGCCTGGGATTTCAAGAAAAATCAGACGACTTAACAAAGTAGATTTTTTACTAGGTACCTAATTATTTTGCCTTGGTAACTGAACTCTTTCACGTTACCCTACTAATCCTCCTTTCGTGAGGAGAAGAGTACTATTTTTTGTAAAAAAAAATCCAATCTTTATGATCAAATTTACGATACATTTCAGTTTATATTGCTTTGGGTAAATTGGCTACAATACAAAAATGTTACAAAGGGTTATTTTAGATCTTTTTATTACGCCGTCATCCATATTTACCAATGTTTATCGCAAATGCGTCAAAGAACCACTCTGCGGGGCTTTTCCCCATTTTGTGGGGTAAAATCCCACAATTTGTATTCTAACTAAATCGTAAATTTCTCTGTAATTAATAATTAAGGAGAGATGATGTTGGATGGGTTACAGGTAACAACAAAAGTTATGATTTTAATTTGATATCGCGAGAAAATCTACCTTCCACTGACCGCAATATTAGAAAAACTGAAAATCGTTGGGATTTACCCTTACTTGCACTACATTGTACAGTACTTGTAGCTATCATTAATCTCTGGTTTTAAGTGCTCTCTTCCGCGCTGTCTGTCATTGATTAATAAAAATTTTCTTACATATACAGTAGTAACCAGCACTACTGCGCAGTTTCGACTGTATAGTAATTTTCAAGTGAATTTAGTGTAGACTTTCAACTGAAGACACTTCGTCATCTGACCACTTGTCCACGTCTCTGAGGGTAATGCCCAGCATTCGCCTCTCCAATGCTTTTTTGTGCCCTCCGTTATTCACGAGTGTCATTGTTTCCAGACTGTAAGTTATTAACGGTACGACAGATACATTGTACTCATTGGAGCATCCTTGGTGGTCAGGATGGCTTCAGCGTGTTCGTTGCAACAAAAATTCAAATAAACTTCTCCTTCTCCATGGCAACGCAAAACCTGTGACACGTCTGCGCACTTGAGAGTAGCTCACAAACTTCATTGGACTGTTCTTCCCCATCTACCCTATACCCAGATCTCGCACCCTCCGACTTCCATCTTTTTAACCCAATGACGGATGAACTCCTCGTGAAGCAGAAGATTGATGATGGGGAGGTTGCTGATGCAGCAAGACGTTGTCTCTGCCGCCGACCAGTAGAGTGGCATACGGGTCCTACCGGTCAGGTGGCATACGGCCGTTGCATTGATCGGAAATTATGCGGAAAAATAGTGTTTTGTAGTCAGGTGTACTGAAATTCTGAATAAAACCAAACTGCTTTCAGAAGAAAACTGTTACATTATTTATTAAACACCCCTCTTACGTAGGAGTAGCACTTTGCGGGGATATGAGATTATAACTATCAAAGAGGCTTCGTCAGTTGTAAGTAAAGCAGGTTCCAGATGTAGAACACTAGGGTAAAAGCAATACCCACATAGGTCTCTTGTGACCCGTCTTAGAAGGTACCTGAAATATGTGAATCCTGTAGGTCTAACAGGGGATACTGGAAGTATAGAAATATGGTCAGTACGAATGGTGACAGGTTTTTTTGAGAAATGGGACGGCGTCAGGAGATGGAGAAAGAACTGAACTGATAAACGAAGCAAACTTTCCCGTGAAGTTTCAAGAACCAGCTTTAACTGATAAACCTAGGTACATACTACTAGCGCCGCTGCCGTAGGGGTCGCGAAGGGAACATTACACAAGCTGCACGGAGCAAAGTGACTTTTGAGCAAGCATTCTTTCCGTGATCCATACATAAATGGAACTGGAGGAAGTCCTAGTAAGGGGTAAATGGGAAGTGCCCCCTGCCATGCACTTCACAGTGATTTGCTGAGTATTGATGTAGACGTAGATGCAGAGCCAATAAGCCAATTACCTCGTGCGTGATTACATTCTTTTTAGGATGACCAATATGTGTCTAGATTTTGTATTCCGGATCGTTAGATTCAGGTGGTCGTTCCACCTTAAAACGCTGCGGATAGATATTGCTAGATACGTGAAGGCTGGGTCTGATCTCACTGATTTATCGCCGATAGTTTAATCAACTCATATCTGATCCTTACATCCATACAACAGAATAATATTTCCTAAAAGTTTCTACTTTGCTCACAATCTTTGCACCAAGCATATACAAGTCTCAATATATTTGGTAATAGGTTTGCAACGATACTGCCTCCCTGTACGAAACTGCTTCGCCTGTGAGTAGTTTCATAGCACTGAATATATCATTATCCGTGTCATTTATGTAGGGTGGACAAAATAAAACTCGCACTACAAATTTTTCCGCAGCTTAAGATAGGCAACCCAACTTCCAACATGCACACCCGTGACGGATAATACACGAGGGCTATTTGGAAAGTAAGTTCCTATCCATCGCAAAATGGAAACCATTGCGAAAATCAAAACTGTTTTATTTGCAATAGTTAGCTACACCTTACAGCTACTTGTCTACATAGTCGCCGCTCCCGCTCCGACCTAGATATTTGTCGTAGCGTTGTACCAACTTTCCAATTCCCTCGTCATAGAAGGTAGCAGTCAGTGCTTTCCGCCAATTCTCTGCGCTCGCCTACAGCTCGTTGTCTGTGCCAAAATGTTGTCTTCATAGCCAGCGTTTCGTGTCAGCAGAGATGAAACTCAGGAAGAGACAATTATGGGTGGTCAAACACCTCCCATCGAAAACGCTGGAGGAGCATCTTCACTGCCCCTGCACAGTGCGGCCGAGAATTTTCATGAAAAATGAAACGCACGACAGTTGTTATGCGGGCTGCATGATATCAGGCGAAATGTGTCACCAGGCCCTCATACTTGGCGGGAGACACTATTTTCTAGGCGTCTCTGCGTGTTCACTGAGCGCTCAGAGCTGAAAAGAGCGACATGCCGCGATCTATGGGCATAGTAGAGACACTATGCAACACATCTGTGCAAAACTTCACCGTATTTTCATTTTGTTTTCCATTTCGCGACCTATCGGAACTCACTTTCCGAGTAGCCCTCGTATGTTTGGTTACCTTTCTTAAGGTGTTCTGGGCAATTGTTCTGCCCAACCTGTACATGTCGTGAATAGTAGCGGTCATGTCACACAACTTCGAAGTATGAGGCACGCCACCTGCTACATCTACATCTAACCTCCTGAAATTTTCGAGACTGTCCTTCTCTAATGTGTATCTAGCTCCTAAAAATGGTTCAAATGGCTCTGAGCACTATGGGAATTATCTTCTGAGGTCATCAGTCCCCTAGAACATAGAACTACTTAAACCTAACTAACCTAAGGACATCACACACGTCCATGCCCGAGGCAGGATTCGAACCTGCGACCGTAGCGATCGCGCGGTTCCACACTGTAGCGCCTAGAACCGCTCGGCCAGCTCCTAAGCCCACTATGCTTTATCATTGGGTTGATGTGTGTGCCACTTCAATTAATCGAAAAGAGGGAAGTTTATTCACCATGCTTCCGAAGGAACGGAAACAAATTTCGATTACAGTTTATCAGAACTTGCTGAAAAATCTGCCACTGAGGTTCAACATTTAAATCGTCCAGTTTGGTAGATTCTTGGAAGGAGATGTGGCAATTCTCGGTTGGGGTATGAGGGCGTAGCGCCTTGACCTAAACTTTACGTCGCTGATGATAGTTGAAGATTTTGCGTTTGCTGAGTGTGAGACGAGAGATTGAGGATCGACGGAGGCTGCGCTGTTTATTGCGCTCTTCCGGCGCAGTTCACGGCGGAGCGAGGAACGGCCGAGTCTTAGTGCTTCCTCCCCGCCCAGCTGTTCCTTTCCGCAGTCCTTGGCAGGAACAAAGCGCCGCTAGCCTTGGGGCGGGCGCGTATCCTGCCGCACCGCCCCGCGTAGAACGATGCGCCACCTGGCTATACGACCGTCTGGTCTCCCACACGAAACAATACAGGAGCCATTAGCAGCGCATTTACCGTCTGTCCGTCACACAAGAAAACGACTTGCTAACTGGAATATTCTGCGTGAGGTTCCTGAGACAGACCACCGTAAATATTTATATGACGAGAAAATATACCGGGTTGCGGTTTCTGCAAAGTTGCAGCGGACAATGTGGTGAATTTTAGGACATATGCAAGTAACTTTTAAAGTTTTCAGCTGTCGAATTATGACACTGAATTTTTTTTTATAATGAAGCTACTTCCTTCTCTGTGCCATAGGAAAGAATCTATGAACGGGACTCAAACGACATAGCGTATGTCGTCAGGTAGTTAAAGGACAATAGCGCCATAAACCATTGTCTCGGTGTTCAGTGGACCAACTCACTTCAAAACCTGGACATGAAACCTGCGTTATTTATAGAATCTTTGGGTAGCTTATTAGGAATTCGATATCGGAAATACAAAACTGAGAACAATGGATACAATTTGACGGATCAAAAATTAAAAATTTAGCGAATTCGAGTAAAACTTCCAGTTTACAGTAGAGAGAGGTCGCTGATAACGAATTAGAAGTCGAAATGGCCGTATCGAGTTGTTTCATTCTATATTTTACATTTTCCAGTTTTGAGATTGGCTGTCTTTCATCTACATCTACAGCTACATATATACTCCGCAATCCACCATACGGTGCGTGGCGGAGGGTACCTCGTACCACAACTAGCATCTTCTCTCCCTGTTTCACTCCCAAACAGAACGAGGGAAAAATGACTACCTATATGCCTCTCTACGAGCCCTAATCTCTCTTATCTTATCTTTGTGGTCTTTCCGCGAAATATAAGTTGGCGGCAGTAAAATTGTACTGCAGTCAGCCTCAAATGCAACCGTATGTAAGTTTCAACCCAGAGGAAACACAGCCAACCACTTGCAAATAATTTTTGAACGATGACAACATCCTTAGAGTCCTCGAAACATAGGTCAGTGTATTAAAAAATTATTTGAAATCTGTTGACTGTGTTTTTTCACCGTTGAAAGATTTTGCATTTTTCAATTGAAATCATAGTTACGTTCATCACTTGTGTCATTACGACTTTCAAAAGGGTCCCAGTCGCATGATCCACTGGCAGATGGTTCGCATAGCACATTTTTTTTAGCTCAGATTGCATCTCGAGATGAATGGATCCGAAAATGCCAGAAGCCGATGGAATGCGACATGCATTCTCATGGGAATCTTTGCATGTAAAATCCTCACGGTTAATGCCCGATATGCTTATTCCGAGCTTCCTGCGCAACTTCAACTAGCCGACCAATCGGCGACGGACCAGTTTCGATTACGGCACATCCGTGTATCGAAACTTTGTGGACAGTTGTCGACACCGGGCATCACTGCAGAATACTGCGCGACCGGTGAAGCTGACACGTGGCTTTCACGAAATATATTCTTTTTTGTAGTTCCTCATTGATATGTTTTACTTCTAGAGTTCTCCGCACCAAATTCTAGTAGTTTTGCAGCATTTAGAGAAAGAAACATTATTACACGAAGAGCTGTAATCTTGAAAAAAAAATTATTTGCCAATTTGCGAAAGGATTCTACAGAAAACACTAACGGCATTTTCTGCTCAGATAACAGTTTTTGAGATGACTGCAATAAGGAGGGGCCCAGATCCACCTTGTAGCACTGCCACACTATAGAAGAATGGCCATCCACTAAAACGGTACAAATACGAGCACGCAAATACAAAACTTTTCAGATGTGGGTGATATCTTATGGGACTTAACTGCTAAGGTCATCAGTCCCTAAGCTTACACACTACTTAACCTAAATTATCCTAAGGACAAACACACACACACCCATGCCTGAGGGAGGATTCGAACCTCCGCCGGGACCAGCCGCACAGTCCATGACTACAGCGCCTTAGACCGCTCGGACGCAAATACATTTGAATCTGTCAAGTGTACTATTAAGGTAGTAGGAGAAATATTTACAAAAGTGGAGTCACCCTAAGGAAATTTTGTTGCCAACAATTTCGAATAATATCGGTATTAGTTTAGTTTTAAGTCTGTATACGTCATTACCGGTTAAAAATTACCGATTAAAAATGACGTAAAAGTACGTTCTGGAGTGTGTATTGAACCGGGGACCTAGAAACGATGGAGGGGCTTCATCCCGCAGTAGCCCTCAGTGGTTCACAGCCCCACAACAGACCACCAACCCCACCGCCGCCCCAAACCTTTCCCAGTGTTGTTGTGCGGTTCGGCCCCCAGTGGACAACTCCCCCCCCCCCCTCCTCCGCCACGGGAATGTCTCATACCACAGGAATGTACCCCAAATGTTAGCGTGGTAGAGCAAGTATGGTGTACGCGTACACGGAGGCAGCCTTTGCGCAGCAATCGACGACATAGTGTAATTGGGGCAGAATAAGTGGAACCAGCCCGCATTTGCCGAGGCTGATGGAAAACCGCCTTAAAAACCATGCACAGTCTGGCCAGCACACAGGACCTCGACACTAATCCGCCTGGCGGATTCGTGCCAGGGACCGGCGCGTCTTCCAGCTCGGGAAGCAGCGTGTTAGACCGCGCGGCTAGCCGACCTTCTAGAGTGCTCCACACCTTATTTTATCCTGACAACCAGGCAGGATCGCTATCATATATTAAACAGGCTACACAAGCAATATCTTAAATATATGCAGCTGTTGGATTCACTGTCAACTGTCACGCCGTGTAGCATATCGACTTAAGACTGGAATATCACTGCAGCGCTGGTCAAGTACGCACCAGTGCAATATATACGTTATTTGACGGGGCTGAAGTTGAAAAGAAGACCTCTTTTTGCTGTTCTCCCCATGTTTTGAAATGAGCTGACTTAATGTGCGTGGTCAGGAGAAGAGGTCCCACAATCGTCTGCTCTTCTCTAGCAAAAGTTCGTAAAAACGCACGTCACATAAACTCCGCGTGCTTACCTGTACACTTGAAACCTGTCTATTGTGCTGCACTGTTGCAGCAATCAGACAACTTGCTCCTGAAGCTATTCAGAATGTCACATTACACACGACAGCCGAAAAAATGGATATGGCTTTCCTTAAATGCGGATGTCGCCAAACTGTTAGAGAAACGTTACGGTTGTATGCTGAAAGATATCCTGAGTGTGCCAAAAACTAACTATCAGTCTTTCCAGAAACTACAAAAAAATCAAGAAAGAGTAGGTGCAAAGAATAAAATAACGCAACGGAAAAGAATAGTAGCTAATACTTAAGCAACGGTAACACACTAGCCACATGTCACTGCGGATCAGAGTGAACTGCATGAGAGATTCAGCCAATGACTGTACTGCGAATAATGAATAGCTCTCCAAAACGCAACGACGAGGTAGGGGGAGCAACTTAATACACTAATTTCCCGGTGGAAAAAATGAAATCGCTGGAGCATGTGGCCAGAGTTCTCCCAGGCATCGATAGAAAGATGGACGTCACATGACTTGAGGTGAGCGTGATTATAGCGCCAAATGGGGTTGGCCCCGTAAAACTTGGCAGTCGAAGGAACAGGAAAAGACAGCGTGTGTCAAACACAGGGCAGTTAACGCCCCTACAACACGGCCTGAGGACGACATCTGGATCACATCACACAGAGAAGACTCATCGGGAAACTGGGAAGGGACGAAGTGTGGCCAGGGTAGGCTAGGTGTTTGGTATTGCTCGCAGCATTGATTCACCTGCATGGGGAGATACCGTAACAGATGAGGTGGTCGAATACGGTCAACTATAGCAGCAGATTACTTGCTACATTGTGCAACATGTAAAATGACCTTTTCTTAATAATATTATGAATATTTATATGTGTGTTTGGAGAGAGAGATTGATTTCTGATTGAGATTTTAACTTTTAAGACGTAACTGGTACCTCAATTTTAGTTGCTGCCTCCTTGGATGATCAGCTTCTGCACCGGTTGTTGATGTATTGCAATTTGGAGGAAGTTATTATTCTTTAAGGTTTAAAATACGACTCTGTTAGTTACTTGGCCGTATTGCGGATAGCTTTGAGCCCAAGTTTTCGTAGCTTTTCATACCTAAGGGACCACTGTCGTAAGTAAGTAAGATCAAACAGCAATCTGCTTTTCGTGAGAAAAGGAGATTGCTTGACACACAAACTTCCTTCAAACTACACGTCCTGCTACATCAAAATTGGTCAGTGGAGTTCAGCACCATACTATTGTACAAGAACATAAGGCAATTACTGTAATTAAGAAATTATGAGAGGTTGTTACTTACTGAATGAAAACTATAGAGAATGCATTTCTTTTCCTGTATTTTAGTGAACTTTGTACACTTACAATACTGTCAATTGATAGACGGCGACGACAATAAAGTTCACCTCATTTTCCAAAAACAAGATATTTCTATTCTTCACTTTCAGAAAATTTATATACAGAAATGTTTGGCAGCTCTCACACATACTTCACTCGGTTTTATCACTAAAATATCAATTTTCATTAAATGTAACAATACGTTCTGAGCGACGGCCTAGCATCACGTCCTCTTTGCACAAGATACAGATTAACAGACATTTTTTTATTAAATCAATTGTCTTTTTTTTTAGAGTCCATACTCAAAGATTGTGCGCTAAAGAGTTTCTTGCTGTCCAGCTGCGCTTCAGTTCACTTCAAATACTTTTTGAATCACATTTACATTTTCGGTATTTACATACATTACTGAGCTTCTCAGAATAAAATCAGGCACAAATTAGTTAACGAAAAAAAAAAGCAGTGAGGCACACACAACATTACAAACCAGCAGAAAGTGAGCCGCGTCAAACAGTTAGTACAGTGGCAGCCACATTTAACAGGACTGCGAGGCACGCAATTTCACGCTGCTCAGTTGCATGGATTCCGCAAACAGAGATCATGTGAAACTCAGCTCGCCCTATTTGCCCAAGAAATTCACAGTGCCGTAGACACTGGCGAGCAGATTGATGCCGTATTCCTGGACTTCAGGAAGGCATTTGATACGGTTCCGCACTTACGTTTAGTGAAAAAAATACGAGCTTACGGAATATCAGACCAGGTTTGTGATTGGATTCAGGATTTCCTAGAAGAAAGAACACAACATGTCATTCTTAACGGTTCAAAATCTGCAGATGTAGAGGTAATTTCGGGAGTACCGCAGGGAAGCGTGATAGGACCTTTATTGTTTACAATATACATAAATGACTTAGTTGACAATATCGGTAGCTCCGTGAGGCTATTTGCAGATGACACGGTTGTCTACAAGAAAGTAGCAACATCAGAAGACTCGTACGTACTCCAGGAGGACCTGCAGAGGATTAATGCATGGTGCGACAGCTGGCAGCTTTCCCTAAACGTAGATAAATGTAATATAATGCGCATACATAGGGGCAGAAATCCATTCCAGTACGATTATGCCATAGGTGGTAAATCATTGGAAGCGGTAACGACCGTGAAATACTTAGGAGTTACTATCCGGAGCGATCTGAAGTGGAATGATCACATAAAACAAATAGTGGGAAAAGCAGGCGCCAGGTTGAGATTCATAGGAAGAATTCTAAGAAAATGTGACTCATCGACGAAAGAAGTAGCTTACAAAACGCTTGTTCGTCCGATTCTTGAGTATTGCTCATCAGTATGGGACCCTTACCAGGTTGGATTAATAGAAGAGATAGACATGATCCAGCGAAAAGCAGCGCGATTCGTCATGGGGACATTTAGTCAGCGCGAGAGCGTTACTGAGATGCTGAACAAGCTCCAGTGGCGGACACTTCAAGAAAGGCGTTACGCAATACGGAGAGGTTTATTATCGAAATTACGAGAGAGCACATTCCGGGAAGAGATGGGCAACATATTACTACCGCCCACATATATCTCGCGTAATGATCACAACGAAAAGATCCGAGAAATTAGAGCAAATACAGAGACTTACAAGCAGTCGTTCTTCCCACGCACAATTCGTGAATGGAACAGGGAAGGGGGGATCAGATAGTGGTACAATAAGTACCCTCCGTCACACACCGTAAGGTGGCTCGCGGAGTATAGATGTAGATGTAGATGTAGACTTCATGGGGGGTGGTTTCCTTACCCAACAACCAGTACGCTGAGTTCCGCTGACACCTGCATATCAGCGGTGGTGCCAAGTGCGTAGGGACTGTAGCAGCGAGGTGCGACGTCGCTTTTGGTCTTCCCGCATAGGGCAGATTCAGTCTGAGTAGTGATTCTGGATGTATCGTCACATGGCAAGTGGTGCAAAGCGTGTTGCACCCACGAACATTGTCGACATGGTCGTTTTGGTGGCGCAGGTGTTATGGTATGACGAGGCACAGTGTTGCATTGGCGTACTGACTTCCAAATCATTGAACACGGTGCACTCACCGATCAAAATTACTGAGATTATTTTTTCGCCATGTGGGTGTTTTCAGGAATCCGTTCAGCAATGACTTCTTTTTTATGGGTGACACTTCCAGACAGCGTCGAATAACGGGGCTGAGAAGTTATTATAATGTGAGGTTAATGTTTAAAGGTGAGGGAAATCCCCGAGAACGCGGACAATGCAGGTTGGCGCGTGAATTTGGCAGTAGAGAGAGATGTGTTCTGGAACTGTTCAGAAGCAGAACAGAGATTACGCGGCGCGAAAGTGACGGTTTTTAGTACGGTACGGTAACGTTGCTTATAGACAGTTAAAAGTGAGCTTACAACAAACACGAACTGGGTTTATGGTGTGTCAGCAAGTCAGATGGACAATAAGGCTTGCAGGATGCAAGGTATGAAGTGATCAGTGTCTGCAGCTAATGTTGCAATGTGATCTTACTACTATATGAGATCCATTGATGAGCACAAGCAACGAACTAGTAGTTGTCATACGACAGTGTTTTTATGAACAGTGCATTTTATACCGCCGCCATAACAAGTACATTTATCCGTAGCGAACCAGTTTATGTTTCTATCAAGTCAAGTTCTCTACAGTGTAATGTCTGAGTGAAATAATAAGTTTGTGATTCAAAGTGCATTCCACGAGTGTCATCAATTATTTACAGAAAATAGTTCATTATTATCCCAAATCCATCACTGTGTGTGCAACAATACCACTAAAAAGGCTATATTACGTGAGTATCGGCGTATTAATGCAACAAGAGGATATAATCGGAGTTAACGTCGAAAATTTCCCACAAACGCCGGATTATGCAACTGACAGAAGACGCCAGGTACTGTACCACATTAATTACAGTTCAACTCGATGTGGTGGCATTTCAGTACATTATCAACGTAAAAACTCATTCAGTTTCATTAGAACAAAATGATTCTAAAATAATGTTTTTAACATCTCTAGTAACCATCAGTTCTATAGTGTTCATTGATTATTCAGTTAAAGAATTTATTGCCACCACAGTACTCATTGTACCTTCAGTACAATGCAAATTCAGTATCATTAAAATCATTACTGACAGTTGGTATATATCACTCTAC
Source organism: Schistocerca serialis cubense (assembly GCF_023864345.2). NCBI lineage: Eukaryota > Metazoa > Arthropoda > Insecta > Orthoptera > Acrididae > Schistocerca > Schistocerca serialis. The sequence continues at coordinate 18,640,442 of NC_064646.1, forward strand.
CTTACAGCAAGTTCAAGTGTTTATCATATGTGTGTGTATATTGTGTTACGTAAATGTTGTTCGCCTGCTAGGCGTGATTAACGTACACCAGTTAGTGCATTCTGTTCAGTCACTTCAAACAGGTTATTTTTGTTAATGAAAATCAGAATTTATTTAATATTCGATTTCTTGTACGCCATCGGCAATATTTATTCAGTAATTCCGTGTAGTAGTCTGAACTACATAGCAAAGCTATTCACGCTTATTACACGCGATAGCCGCTTTCCAGACGTTCGATGCCGCATGGTCTAAAAATATTACAGTACATTCGGATAGTGGCATCGCAAGACACACGCATCGAAGACCGTCCGGCAGCTGCCAAAGACGCTGGTGGAGGAACTGAACACCCCGCCACAAGAATTCATTACTAGGCTGGTGGCCAATTTGGGAACACGTTGCACAGCATGCATTTCTGCCCGTGGTCATCCAACAGCTCACTGAGAACCATGTCCCGCCTTTTGTAAAACCCATAGGAAGGGCGGTGACTTCATTGTGATTATTTATTACCTTTGAACAACACTGTCATTTCTTTTCGTCGCACTGCGTATTCCTTTCGGTTACTTTCTGTACTATACTGTATCAATTCTTTCTATGTATGGTCTAAGTTTCCTCAAACTATGTTACTTGGCTATCACAGCATGCCAAAGTTATTTCGTCTTCACGTTGTGCGCGCCAGTACGCAACGAATTCAGTCTTTTTCCGTATTTTGCTTCTTGAAAAGCTTCATATCACTGACTTTCAAAATCAGTTTTGGAAGTATGGAGTGATGCGGCGTTCCCATGCAACATCGTGGAGAACTACTCTTCACCAACGTGCACTACCGGTGAGTTAAAAATCCATCCTATCTGAGAAAAGTGGATACCCAACTGTGAACATTCAGTCCGAGATTTTCAAGAATCGCATAATTCGTCACTGTGTCGTCTCCTAATACATATGCCAAAGCTGCAATCGAAAGACATCCTGCAGGACGTAAGACAATCTATGCCCAAGGCTGAAGATTTACCATTTCCGCGTTTGAAGATCGTCGGATCACCCGATCGGGAAATAGAAAATGACCTGGTCGTTACTGGACTTATCATCTAAACTAAGGCTTTGGGCTACAATAGACGTTACTACTGATGGAGAGATTGCTCTATATCTAGCTTGCAGTACGTACATCCGGTGCTCTACGAACTCCTAACTTCAATAGCATAATGGTCTGTAAGCAAATAAAAAAGCAGTGCTATCGTCTAGGAAGAAAATGTTGCTGACACAGATTCAAAACTACTCAAAAATTCAAAAATGAATTTTTCCATGATATGTACTCCTCTATGATTTATGCGAACATTCAAATGTTTCAAATGGCTATGAGCACTATGGGACTTAACATCTGAGGTTATCAGTCCCCTAGAACTTAGAAATACTTCAAACTAACTAACCTGAGGACATGACACACATCCATGCCCGAAGCAGGATTCGAATCTGCGACCGTAGTGGTTGCGCGGTTCCAGCATGTAGCGCCTAGAACCGCTCGGACACAACGGCCGGCTGCGAACATTCCGTGGTACAGACTTCAAGTGCCTGAATATCCCTCGTTTTCGTAAGTACTATGGGTAAGACATTCCTGATGAGTCGATATTAAGGAAAACTTATTTAGATTTTTGGTACCAGGAGGCTCCGAAGAGTGTACCACGCGATATAAGTAATCACACACGTATCGATTGACGTTTCTTGACGCTACGCTGCCAACCACGTTATTGGTGAAGTTGCCGTAGAAAATCCCCCAAAGTCATTATCGATTTCCTACACAGTCTTGGAATCCACAAATCATTCGACAGTAGCTCATTTTGTGAATCACAGTCTTAAAGTGCTAATGTTTGTGGGAATTGAATACTTTGGTGTGATGAACGACACCTTCCTTTAAATATAGAAAAATGTAAGTTAATGCAGATGAGTAGGTGAAACAGTCTCATAATGTTCTATTATAGCATTGGAGGTGTACTGCTTGACACAGTTTCGTCGATCAAATATCTAGGCGTAACACTGTAAAACGATATTAAATTGAACGAGCGCTCAAGGGCAGTAGCAGAGAGGCGAATTCTCGACTTCTGTATTGTTAGGAGAGGTTTGGGAAAGTGATTCATCTGCAAACGAGACAGCATATAGAATACTAGGCTGACCCATTCGCTAGTACTGCTCGAGTGTTTGGGATCCTCAGCAAGTCGGTTTAAAGGAAGACGTTGAAGTAATCCAGAGGCGGGCTGCTAAATTGGTTACCGGTAGGTTTCGTGAGACGGGAGTATTACGGAGATGATTCGTGAAAGCAAGTGGGAATTCCCGGAGGGAAGACGACTTTCCAGAAAATTTGGAGTACTTGCATTTGAAGCGAACTGCGGACTGATTCTACTTCCGCCAACATACATTTTCGTGTGGACCACGAAAAAAGATAACAGAAATTGGGGCTCGTACGGAGGTATGTAAATAGTCGTTTTTCTGTCGCTCTGTTTGTAAGTGGAACAGGAAAGGATATGACTAGCATTGGTACAGAATACCCTACAGCATGCACCATAACGCGGCTTGCGAAGTATATAAGCAGATACGGATGTAGAACATTGCACATCATAATCAACATTTTTCTAGGTGGAAAATGATCTCTTAATATCGCAGGTCGTTGATGGTGTCAATTTTAGGAGACAAAATACGAGTCCAAGACAGACGAGCGTCTTTTTCTCACTCACTGCGGGTGTTGAAAATACACTCCTGGAAATGGAAAAAAGAACACATTGACACCGGTGTGTCAGACTCACCATACTTGCTCCGGACACTGCGAGAGGGCTGTACAAGCAATGATCACACGCACGGCACAGCGGACACACCAGGAACCGCGGTGTTGGCCGTCGAATGGCGCTAGCTGCGCAGCATTTGTGCACCGCCGCCGTCAGTGTCAGCCAGTTTGCCGTGGCATACGGAGCTCCATCGCAGTCTTTAACACTGGTAGCATGCCGCGACAGCGTGGACGTGAACCGTATGTGCAGTTGACGGACTTTGAGCGAGGGCGTATAGTGGGCATGCGGGAGGCCGGGTGGACGTACCGCCGAATTGCTCAACACTTGGGGCGTGAGGTCTCCACAGTACATCGATGTTGTCGCCAGTGGTCGGCGGAAGATGCACGTGGGACCGGACCGCAGCGACGCACGGATGCACGCCAAGACCGTAGGATCCTACGCAGTGCCGCAGGGGACCGCACCGCCACTTCCCAGCAAATTAGGGACACTGTTGCTCCTGGGGTATCGGCGAGGACCATTCGCAACCGTCTCCATGAAGCTGGGCTACGGTCCCGCACACCGTTAGGCCGTCTTTCGCTCACGCCCCAACATCGTGCAGCCCGCCTCCAGTGGTGTCGCGACAGGCGTGAATGGAGGGACGAATGGAGACGTGTCGTCTTCAGCGATGAGAGTCGCTTCTGCCTTGGTGCCAATGATGGTCGTATGCGTGTTTGGCGCCGTGCAGGCGAGCGCCACAATCAGGACTGCATACGACCGAGGCACACAGGGCCAACACCCGGCATCATGGTGTGGGGAGCGATCTCCTACACTGGCCGTACACCACTGGTGATCCTCGAGGGGACACTGAATAGTGCACGGTACATCCAAACCGTCATCGAACCCATCTTTCTACCATTCCTAGACCGGCAAGGGAACGTGCTGTTCCAACAGGACAATGCACGTCCGCATGTATCCCGTGCCACCCAACGTGCTCTAGAAGGTGTAAGTCAACTACCCTGGCCAGCAAGATCTCCTGATCTGTCCCCCATTGAGCATGTTTGGGACTGGATGAAGCGTCGTCTCACGCGGTCTGCACGTCCAGCACGAACGCTGGTCCAACTGAGGCGCCAGGTGGAAATGGCATGGCAAGTCGTTCCACAGGACTACATCCAGCATCTCTACGATCGTCTCCATGGGAGAATAGCAGCTTGCATTGCTGCGAAAGGTGGACATACACTATACTAGTGCCGACATTGTGCATGCTCTGTTGCCTGTGTCTATGTGCCTGTGGTTCTGTCAGTGTGATCATGTGATGTATCTGACCCCAGGAATGTGTCAATAAAGTTTCCCCTTCCTGGGACAATGAATTCACGGAGTTCTTATTTCAATTTCCAGGAGTGTAGTAGCAAAAGTCACATAGCCTGAATGCCTGAGTTGACTGCCTATAATGTCAGCTTGGTTTGAATTCTCAACAATTTCTAACGATTTCTTCATTCTTAAAAGACACTAACTTTGGTGCCGTTATAAGGCTCTACATACGACCAGAATTTCTCTGGGTTTTGTGAAACAATTTTCGACAGTATTTTTCTACCGTAGTCACTGAAAGCTTCACGTCTGTTCTCTTGACAATCAAAAGTGTTTCAATCAACGTTTTTCTGTCTATAGCTCCCTCCTCCCTACTTTATTTTACACCTATTATGCTGTAAGCTTTGTTCCCTTTAGTGTTTCTTTACAGCGACTGTGTAGCACGGAGTGTCCCTCCCGTCACTAACCGTTCTGCCGGGTACGTATCTATCCAACACATGGTCAACTATTCTTTCAAACTAAGGCCTTAGTTCCTCTACATGCTATTATCCTAAACTAAAAGTGTCAAGTTCCTCATAAAGGTATGACACCACTACTACTACTACTACTACTACTACTACTACCACCGATGATATACGCCTTTTTACTTGTTTTAGTTGCCTTTTGTATGTTGGTAATCATTCTTGCTACAACTGCCTCATGGTTACTGATACCAGCTTCGATTTGGACATCCTCGAAGACGTCAGGTGTATTTGTTGCCGCTGGATGTAATATATCACCATCATGAGTGGTTACCGAACCATTTGGTTCAAAATGGTTCAAATGGCTCTGAGCACTATGGGACTCAACTGCCGAGGTCATCAGTCCCCTAGAACTTAGAACTACTTAAATCTAACTAACCTAAGAACATCACACACATCCATGCCCGAGGCAGGATTCGAACCTGCGACCGTAGCGGTCTCGCGGTCCCTGACTGTAGCGCCTAGAACCGCACGGCCACTCCGGCCGGCGAACCATCTGGCCTAGGTAGTTTTCAGAGAAGGCATTTAGTAACGTTTCGTTTTACTTTTGAATGCTTAGAATCTCCGCCGATGATTACAAAATGGCTGCGGAACTCAGATAGGGCCTACTAGTGAAGTGAGATTTTCCCTAAAGTCTTCGGTTAAATCAGGAGGTGAGTTTGGGTATCGACAGTAGGATGAAATCTAAATTTTATGCTCACACCTGATGCTGACCCTTTTCCGAAGGGTCTCTCATCTAGTTTCAGTTTCTATCACGATAGTTTTCAGTTCATTAAATTACACTGTACGAAATCCTGCAACCGACTACAAGCTTTCTTTAAATGATTTTATAATACCAATACTAGTTTCGGACCTGAGCCCATCGTCTGGTGGTAGCATTAACTTCTTGCAAGTTTTATATTTGTGCCTCCCAGAAAAGCCTCTCTCGTCTTCAGGAGGGCTCTTCTGGACGACACAACTGTAAAACTTGCAAGAAGCCAATGCTACCATCCGACGATGGGACAGGCCAGGAAATGGTAATGGTGTAATAAAATCATTAAAGAAAACTTGTGATTGACAGCAGCAATTCCTACAGTGTAATGTACTAAAACAACTGCTGTGTTCTCCAACCAAAATGAATAAAATAATGAATACTTCAGTTTTCTGTCAACTGCGAGAAATGCGCTGCCTTCATTTCCTGTTAGCCTCACCTGTCGATGTACGCTTCAATTCTCTCCAAAAACCTCACTCCTGTGAACTTCCAGTTTTAACCAGCTTTCTGTAACACTTCAGACTCTGGCACTTTGTTGCCAAAGCTTCAGCAGTTAACCACTAGGATGCTGTTGCCTGACAGGGGCATTCCTTCGGATCTTACTCTGTTATTTCAGGACATGCTTTAACAATCATTATCTGGAAGGAGACTCGCCAAATCTAAAAAATCATTATGTGCAACCAACATAGTCAGCTAGCCAGGTAACAACCCCTGATATGCTCGTAGTACACACCTCACCCCATTATGGAGACCTAAAGTCCTTCATCTTATGCCACAAATGCAGGAAGCCACAGCGTAGCTTTTCGATGAACCTTTTAGTCTCTTGTCCAAGCCTTCCACTCGACTCAGAAACTCCTTGAGCAATGCTGAGGTTCTCAATCTTCTCTGGAAGTCACTGGAATGATCCAAGTTTGACCGCAGAGTCCAGACGACAGGCATCGTTTATCCAATTATGAGCTACTATCTGCAGTTCGTAACACACTGTTCTCTCAGTGGCTGCCGGAACAGCCTCTTCTACACGTTGAATGAGGCTCCTAGGAACACTCACTGAGCTCACATGGCCTTCCCGTCACTTGTGGCGATTTTTCTGAGGAATACCAATATTCATCATACTTTTGAGCTGTCAACGATTAACAGACAACAACGTTTTTGTGTTTGTCTCCCCTTAACATGGGACACAGCATGTTCCTCAACCACGGAGGTGAGTCTCAGTGTCTCATTGTCGGTTATAGTAGAAGAGAGCATCTGGAACTTGTTAGTTAAGGGACGGGTGTGACATACTAAGTTCTGCCTTGTCCCTGCCTCCCCTGAACAGGACTTCTCGACCTCCCACTGACACACCATTTACGGTCTAGTGGACGCGTTGTGAGACATCCCTTATTTCCTACAGAAGAGACACTGTCCATAGGAGAGGACAGTACCTCAGTTACCTTTGGTATCTCTGGTACATGAGTATCGGTGGCCTTCCCAAAACATCCATTCGTAGAACTTCCAATTGCTTGACAGTAATCAGGGCGATTTCCAGATGCTTACGAACAGCAACTAACTCAACCCTTGCCTGAACACTCCATACGCTGTCCGGCTTCGTTATACCTGGTGCAGTGTCTTTCTGACCAGTAAACATGTGGTGTCACCGCCAGACACCACACTTGCTAGATGGTAGCCTTTAAATCGGCCGCGGTCCATTAGTATACGCCGGACCCGCGTGTCGCCACTGTCAGTGATAGCAGACCGAGCGCCACCACACGGCAGGTCTAGAGAGACGTACTGGCACTCGCCCCAGTTGTACAGCCGACGTTCATAGCAATGGTTCACTGACAAATACGCTCTCATTTGCCGAGACGATAGTTAGCATAGCCTTCAGCCACATTTGCTACGACCTAGCAAGGCGCCGTATTCAATTGATAATTAATATTATAAAGCATGTACCGTAACGAGAGATGTTCTACAATTGTGGATTAAAATTAAGTATTATATCAACTACTTACTTGATTTGCAATTCTCAAGATATTGTCCTGTTCCAGACCTCACGCTAGTCAGCGTGTAATTAAACGCGTGCATTTCGGCCTCCTCTAGAAAAACAGTGTTGGCTCTTCTGCCAACACTACAAGACAAATAACTTTAAACTAAGCTTGCTTACTGTATATTAATTTATAGGTATGATGCGCTACAAATATTACCAGTAGCCACTCCTATTCAAAGAGAAAACCTAATTAACACCATATCACACCGAATCACAGTAACAGTAAATCACAAATACCCATTTGCTACGCAACTGGTGATGCCCAACACGCGTAACTTCGTAAGTTCACGGAATTAATACGTTTGCAACCGTCTACAAATTCTCAAACCTGTACCTTCTTTCGCGTAACATAATTATAATTAAATTAGGAAAAGACTGGTTTTGAAAGAGAATAATTTGGCTTAAATTTTTAAAAGTTCAAATAAACATTGCAATTGACAGCACGGTACGAGATTTTTCGCGTGATTTCCCTAAATCGCTCCAGGCAAATGCTGGGATGGTTCCTTTCAAAGGGCACGGCCGACTTCCTCCCGCATCCTTCCCTTAATGATTAGACCAATGACCTCGCTGTTTGGTCTCTTCCCGCAAAACAACCCAACCCAGAGATTTTTCACGGCTCTCGCAAATCTACGAAAAAACACAATATATCACGAAGTACACGAGTGTTGACATAATCAGTAAAAGAATCCGTAAGAACGATACGAACACTTTTGAAGAACGTAAAAATCTAGACTTTTTCAAAGCGGATCTATCTGTGACACGTGGTGCCACACAAACGAAAAGTCATGCAGAAAGTGAACACTACATCATCAACCTTTTTTCTTTTCTTTTCACTTTTGAGCCATCAGTCTTCTGCTGGTTTGGTGCGGACCGCCACGAATTACTCTCCTATGCAAACCTCTTCATCTCACACTTGCAATCTACGTTCTCAATGATTTGCTGGATGTACTCTAATCTCTGTCTTTCTCTAGAGTTTTTGCCCTCTCAGCTCCCTCTAGTGTCAATGAAGTCACTGCATGATGCCTTAACAGATGTCTTATCAGCCTGTCCCTTCTCCTTGTCAGTGTTTTCCACATTTACCTTCCCTCTCCTATTCTGCGCAGAACCTCCTCATTCCTTACCTTATCAGCCCACCTAATTTTCAACATTCGTCTATAGCACCACATCTCAAATTCTTTGATTCTCTTCTGTTCCGGTTTTCCCACAATCCGTGTTACCTACGATACGATTCTGTGCTTCGAACGTACATTTTCAGATATTTCTTCATCAAATTAATGCCTATGTTTGATACTAGTAGACTTCTCTTAGCCAGGAATTCCTTGGTACTTCCGTATTCCACTTCTTCCCGACTAATCTCCTAAACTTCAGCCTACTCTTCATCACTATTACATTTTGATCTGAGTCTGTATCAGCTCTTTGGTACGCCTTACAATCCTTTCCTGATTTCGAATCTCTGTCTGACCATGATGTAATCTAAGTGAAATCTTCCCGTATCACCCAGTCTTTTCCAAGTATACCTCTTCCTCATGATTCTTGAACGGAGTATTTGCTATTACTAGCTCAATAAGTCTTTCTGCTCTCTCATTCCCTGTCCCAAGCCCGTATTCCCGTGTAATCTTTTCTTCTACTCCTTCCCCTAAAACTGCATTCCAGTCACCTATGAGTATTAGATTTTTATTTCGCTTTACGTTCAGCATTACTCTTTCAGTATCCTCACACACTTTCTCTACCTTCAGCTGGTGACGTCGGCATGAATACATGAACTATAGTTGTCGGTGTTGTTGTTGGTTTGCTGTGGATTCCGATTATAATAACCCTATCACTGAACAGTTCATAGTAACACACTCTCTGCCCAATCCTCCTATTCATAACGAATCCTCCTCCCGTTACACCAATGTACTGCTGCTGTTGATATTAACCTACATTCATCTGACCAAAAATCCTTGTGTTCTTTCCATTTCACTTCAGTGACCCCTATTATATCTAGAGTGAGCCTTTACGTTTACCTTTTCAGATTGTGTAGTTTCCCTACCACGTTCTAGCTTGTGAAATTCCACGCTCCGACTCGTAGAACGTTATACTTTCGTTGGTTATACATTCTTTTTCCCATGGTCACCTCCCCTTTGGCAGTCCCCTCCCCGAGATACGAATGGCGGCCTGGAATCTTCTGTAATTGAGAAAGTGTCATGATGATTTCTCTATTGGCAAGCCCCGTTTTACAGTAGCGAATCCGTTTTTGGTGCTATTTGGTGGCAAATTCCGCTTTATATACGGGGTCCGGATATTTTTGATTAGATAGTGTAGTTACAGTTACCAATGTTCTTTTCAACAGCCTTTGTCTCCCGCTACAATTTTTCGCTCATATTTTTTTCCGTTGCCAAGATGACGATTCCTATAGCTCTCAGGTTGTGTCCTATTAACCGAGCACTTATTTTAGTCAAGCTGTGTCATAATTTTTCCCCCATTTCCATTCAGAACCTTCACATTAGTTATTTGAGATACCTATTAATTTCAGCATTCTTCTGCTGACCACATTTCCTACGCTCTACCTCAGGAAAGATTTCCTAACATTTAAATTTATATTTCACATCAATAAATTTCACTTTTTCAGATAAACATTTTTTATTGTCTGTCTGCATTTGATGTTTTCACTACTTCGGATATCGTCAGTTACTTTGCGGCCCAAACAACAAGACTCATCGACTGCAATTGGCGTCTCATCTGAATTATAAATGTAGGTTTGCTTTTCCTCAGTGTCTCTTCTCAGAAACGTAATAATGACACTATTTACTTCAAAGAATCGTTTCTGTTACATCTTACTGTTACATATGAAGCTAGATCTATTCGAGAGTTAGATATCATAACGGTTCATGGAACTTTGTGATTACGATTTGCAGTAAGTCAGCGTTTCTTCTAAACTGCTTCTCTGCGCTTCAGAATTTGATTCTGCAAGCATACACCCAGAGAGATTCTATACACACACCTATTATGAGTCTTTCCTTTCTACTCAGAGATCTGTGGAAAAACACATCATATGTGCAACGGTATCACGGCAGCTGAGTTTTTAGCGGCCGTCGTGGACATGATCATCTTATGTTCCTTAGATTTACTGTAATGATCGATATTCCTTCTCGTTTATACAGTTTTTGAGTATTTATAGAGTTACTACGGCGTTTCTTACCATATTTCTTCAGCTGGGACAATACACTGCCGTTCGCTTTTATAATTGTTGAATGAATGCGTGTATCCTGCGATTTACCAGTATTGATTGCAAATATGGCCAGCAAATTTCTGTCAGTTATGCACCAGTTAGTGCAGAAAATGAAAATCTGTTAAACTTCCATCATACAGGGGTGCCTCATGGTGTGTAGTGACTCACAGTTCGTTGGCGGTCTTCAACGAAATCACATATACTTAGAGATACCTCATGTGAATGAATTTTTCGTAGAAGTCGTAGAAATAGGGTACGATCAAATCCTTTACTTTCTGGAAGTGCCATGGGGTGTATAAAATCGTATTTCAATTGCTTCAGTCCTCTTTGTAGTCAATAAGCAAGACTTTCGTCCATTCACGATCGTCGTGTGACTAGGGCCTCCCGTCGGGTAGACCGTTCGCCTGGTGCAAGTCTTCCGATTTGACGCCACTTCGGCGCCTTGCGCGTCGATGGGGATGAAATGATGATGATTAGGACACCACAACACCCAGTCCCCGAGCTGAGAAAGTCTTCGACCCAGCCGGGAGTCGAACCCGGGCCCTTAGGATTGACATTTTGTCGCACTGACCACTCAGCTACCGAGGGCGGACCATTCGTGTCTACTCAGGGGGTACACAGGATCAATCCGAACTTACTGAGAAAATTAAGGAGATTTTTCAGAAATATTTTCTTAGTATTTTATATAATGGACCTGTGGTACGCGGTGGCTCGTTGCAGAGTAATAATGAAATTAAGCTATGTAGGTTTGTTACCTTATTATCTCTACTTCTGTAAGAATACCTATTCAGCCGTGAATAAGGCGCAATCTGCACTAACTAAAACGAATAACTCATAACACACAGTATTACAACAGCGCTCAGGAGCAAAATTGCTGTGATGTGGTTGCCAGCCCTGCAGGAACGGTTCAGCGAAGCATCTTTGTTTCGCTCTTGCTCCACATTCATTGCTCGCGTACATGGGGTCCATACCAACCAAATCTTCATCAGTAACACCACCCATACCGCTTTGTATCAGCAATATCCGAAAAAGCCAAATCCGAGACAGAACCGAGCAGTACACGCTGCGGTTAAGAGCAAAGCTGACATCACTGTTGCAAAACACTTAATGAGGGTAACAGGTTTGTTTCCGGAAAAGATACGCAATGAACACGGTCGACAATCACTGTTGTGCAGATATTTTCAGTGAAATACTGGTACAAAGATAAATGGGATAAGAATTGAAACGAAATGCTATTACTCTTTAACGAGCCTGCAGAGATCACGGGCCCCTTATGGCAGATACTCGGAAAGTATCCTTGAATAACATCAGAAATTACCTCTGGTCTATTCAGGTTCATCCTGTAGACGTGGAGGCAGTTGCTACGCAGAAACACTTTTCTCGAGGCTAGTAAACGGTGATATCTTATCCTTATTTCCTAAACACGTGGTTTTTCTAAAAAATACTTCTGTAATTCACTCAGAATAAAAATGTCGTACGAAGAGAATGAATATTTCTGGCGTTTAGAAATGGTGGCGAGTAAATCATTTTCATACCTGTCTTTCAAAATGCCAAAAAAGTTATATCAATCTGTCGAGAACAGAAGCAAACTTGAAGCGCGAGGAAAGATATAATTAAAAAAGAAAGAAACAAATCCCTCTTGTATCCTTAAACACCCACTAACGCAGCACTGAATTCATTTTCCGACACGAGTTGCGTCCATTGTCTTGAGCGGCCACTCAGGAGAATGAAGTCAGGTTGTTTATCTCGCGTGAGAGATGGCCTCTTCTCGCTGCGTTCACCTCGACCCACTGTTTTCCATCTCACGCAGACCCAGGCGCCCTTGGAAGCGCCAGGAACATCAACAGGTGCAAACGTGTTCTGTGATGCTGCATTCTGCGCGATGTCTTTTATTATACCGTACAATTCTGGTGACGATGCCGTAATTGTAAGACGGGGCCGTGGAGTGCATCGGTTCTAGCCTTTTATCGAAATCGTTGCGATCGATCTTCTTCGGGTTGAAAATATTCAGAAAAACCGTCGAGGACGCTTCACAGACTTAGTGCAACGAGAGAACTTACGACCGATTGAATTCGCGATGAAGATCGCCCCCAGATGCAAAGCAACTTCGCAGTTGGTAAGATACACGAAGGTGAGCACGACCGAGCTTAAAGCCAACCGGAGAGAATTTTGACAACTCATCACTGTAACCCGACACTGGAAAATGCATCCTTATCTAACAATCTTAGAAGAAAGATTAAGGAAAGGCAAACCTACGTTGTAAGTAGGCTGTTTATGTTTTCTTTATGTAAGTAGGCTGTTTATGTTTTCTTTATGTAAGTAGGCTGTTTATGTTTTCTTATTGGCAATGTTACGTAGCGCTCAATATGAAAATCACTGGCTGTGCTGTGTGCAGTCTGTGGCTGCTTTGCATTGTTGTAATTCTCGCCATTGTAGTGTTAGGCAGCTGGGTGTGAACAGCGCGTAGCGTTGCGCAGTTGGAGGTGAGCCGCCAGCAGTGGTGGATGTGGGGAGAGAGATGGCGGAGATTTGTAATTTGTCATGAACTGATATATATATTATGACTTGTGATGATATTAAGGTAAATACATTGTTTGTTCTCTATTAATATCTTTCATTTGCTAACTATCCCTATCAGTAGTTAGTGCCTTCCATAGTTTGATTCTTTTATTTAGCTGGCAGTAGTGGCGCTCGCTGTATTGCAGTAGCTTGAGCAGCGAAGATTTTTGTGAGGTAAGTGATTTGTGAAAGGTATAGTTTAATGTTAGTCAGGGCCATTCTTTTGCAGGGATCTTTGATAGTCAGATTGCGTTGCGCTAAAAATATTTTGTGTCAGTTTAAGGACAGTCGTGAATAATTGTTAAAAAGGGGACGTTGCATATGTCGACCCTTAGCCTAGGATACCTCACTGGAATCTTCTGATTTTTTTTTCTTGTAGTTTGTGTATTTAGTGTAGCTTTTGTTTATTGCTAGCGCGTAATTGTAGAGAGAATCTCCTTTGTAGTTGTAGCCTTTCATTGTTGTACAGTAAAACAGTTGTGGCATGCATGTAGATTTGCACCAAGTATTTCGCAGCTACGCTTGCAATTAACTACATATTATTTTCAGTGCTACGTTAATGTGTTCTCCTATTTTTGCACTTCAAATTGTGCTTTTCTGTGTTATCGTGTGAAATATTGTGACAATTATGGCGTGTGAAAAACGTAACACTAGGCTCCAAACTAAACTGAGAAATAATAGTGACGACGAGCGTAGCTTATCAGCGCCGCCGAGTAATGAATTTACTAATGTTCAAAGTAGTAATTTGGTAACTGTGCACAGGGAAATGGAGCGGGCGTCAAACAATGGCGTGGACAGTGAAACAATTAGTGAAGAGGGAAGCATTATCGATCGATCGGTCGGCAATAGCTCGCCTCAGGAAGCCAAAATGACACGACACGATCTCGCAAATACTGTAGATTCAAGTTTTGGATCCTCACCGTTTTCTCAAATAAGTCAAGACACATTTTCTGCTTGTCAAAATGTGAATGTTTCCGGTGCAAATTCATTGCCGAAAAGCACTGAGGAACATGTTTCAGACACCAGTGCATTTTTATTACAATTAATGCAACAAATGGGACAAAAGCTTGAAAAGTTAGACACAATGGAACAACATCAGAGACAAACACAGCAACAGTTAGACACAATGGTACAAAATCAGAGACAAACACAGCAAAAGCTTCAAAAGTTAGATACAGTCGAACAAAATCTTAAAAAGTTAGACACAATGGAACAAAATCTTCAAAAGTTAGACACCACACTTGAACGAACACGTGAAGATTTAACTACTGAGTTACATAACATTGAATCGAAATGTCAAAAAGTCTGTAATGACGTAAAAACACAAATTTGTGAGCATTTTCAACATATTTTTTCGCGGCATGAAAATGCATTACAGAATCACGAAGCAGCCATAAAAGAACTGCAAACCATTGTTCATGAAAATCATGAGACCTTGTGGGCTAAAATTGACTCAGTTGCATCTACCGATTCGGTTACGCAACTTGCAAAAACTCAGGAAAACTTAAAGGACACAGTAGATTCGATTTCAGCACAAATGGACACTCTGAAACTTGGTTCAGAAAAACACACTGAGGAAATGTGTTCACTATCGGAGAAAGTAGCCGAACTTTCGGATCAGGTCACTAACTTATCTACAAAGGTAGATGATGATCTGAATGACACAAGACCTGTAGCCTTCACTGACACAGAAGAGTATGAACAAATTAGAAAATTCAAACAGAATCAAAATCAAATCAATACACAGTACAAAAGAGAAATCCGGGAAGTACAAGATCAGCTGACACAGGTAATACAAGAATTACGTATTTCAGAGGACACTCGCGCTCCAACACGGGAAGAGGGACTTAGAAACACGGAAAAGCCGCAAAATAATAACACAGGGCATTTCGGAAATTATGAAAGAAATTGGCAATGTGCACCGAATTTTGAGATGGAACGGCCGACACGACCTAACAATGACCGATATGCGACTCGCCGACATGATGATTTTGACTATAAGCTGTTCATTACTACACGTAAATTCAAAACATTTAAGAATTCTGGCAACGACATTCATCCACAAGCATGGCTCCATCAATTCTCTCATTGTTTTCCTCCCAACTGGTCGTTGGAACACAGATTAGAATTTATGTGTGGCTATTTAGAGAATGAACCAGCTGTAAGAATGCGATCGGTCATTCACGATTGCCACAGTGAGGGAGAATTTTACCATGCCTTCCTCTCAGCATATTGGTCTCAAGCCACACAAGACCGTGTAAAACATAGCATCATGATGATGAAACACTTTGAACAATCTGAATTTTCCAGTCTTGCCAAATATTTTGAAGACATGTTGCATAAGAATCAGTATCTTTCAAACCCATACAGCCCCTCAGAACTCATCCGCATTTGCTTAATCAAACTGCCTGAACATTTACGACATATTATTTTGGCAGGACGTTCCAAAGACGACATTGAAGCATTTCAGGGACTCTTACAAGAATTAGAAATTGACACTGACAGTCGCCGGATGCGAAAACAGGAAAACAATCACTACAGGTCACATACGTCACAATTCCGTGACGACAGAAACAATAACTGGACACGACAAGGCTATTCTTACAACGCAAATCGTGACCAAAACAGACACCACCCATATGACAACCACTGGCAGAGTAATAATAGTTACAGAGAAAGATCGCATTTCCGTAGTAATGAATATGACAGAGATAACCACAGAAACAGACAATATGGGAACCAAAACAATTATTACCAAGGGAGACAGAATAACTTTAGACGCAACGGTCCAGCGCGCAGTTACGATTCAGGGAGAAACTCTCCACCACGTGACGGACAAGGAAGAAACTACGGAATCTACCGACATGACGACAGACGATGTGATCGTAACGACAGACCTGAATTGCATCAGAACTGGCGGGATTCGAACAGAGCAGGGCCTTCTCGTCAGAGTGAATTTGTAGAAGTTAGGTCTCCTAATCCCAATAACGACGCGCGCCAACAAAGAGACAGACAATGACTCGCACAGCAGGCAGCTGCGTGCGGCCGCTGGCTCAGGGAAAAATAACAAAGACGCCTTGAGAAAAGATTTAGCATTCTTTACCGATGTAAACAACATGATAATTGCTTTGAAGTTGAAAGTCTGCGTACTAGGAAGAGTAAAGGATTGCACCTCACTTCACATGTAAAACCACTTACTGAAAGATAATCTGCTTTTTAACTTAGTCTTTGTCATAAAATTTTTCGCTTCACATTACTAATATGCTTTGTCAGACTTAGAATCTGTTAACATACAACAATGTTGGAAGTTAAATATCCAATCAAGAACCAAGAGAACTTATTTAAACAGAAATGACGAATGCATTGTTATAGTGAACAGACGTCACAGTGTTATTGTGTGTGTACATTCTTGCTTGTTTGTTGCACAATTACGTAACGACTATAAGGCTCACATACTTAGAACATTTACCAGTACTGCTAATGAGATTTTAATGCAACATTTTGGTTTATTTGAAAATACATTCTGAATTTAATGTGCTTTCTGAGAGATACCAGATGACACAGAGGTTAGTTTATGTGACAGCTACACGATTTTTATCACGACGCTACTAATGAGTGACAATTTACAATGTTGCTTTTGCGGTGTATCTGTTTTATATCTGCACAGTTTTCTGTTTTATTCTGGAAAGTAAAACAGGTTTTAGTAGTAACTTTTGTGGTACAGCTACAATGAGACTGCCTTTTCCGTAGCACAACAATACGTTACAGCACAGTACTTTCCTCATCGCGGCAATAAGCGTAATAACTAAGACATTTATACGCAAAGCATTTCACTTTTGTGTATTATGAGGTAAGTACATTGACTTCTGCAGAACTTAGCTTTCGGAGGACGATAACTACGACACTTCCACAGAGATTATGTTGCCACAAGACGCACATTTAGCGCTACAGGACACGCATTTGAGTGATTAATTTTGTACTTAAAACATTTATTTTTAAAGATATTTGGAGTACAATGATACAAAGGTTTTCTGTGATACATTTCATTCCATTGCTGTAATCTGTAACACCTGAGGGTATAATTGCATAAATCTTCAGGGGGGTACACGCTTACTTTGTGTACCATGTGTGTGGCAAGCACAAGGAGCCCTAGCTAATATGGTATTTGCTTATACAACTTTACACATCGGTACCATATTTTTCTAACACTCAAATTACACAGCTATCTGATCATTTAACAGAGAAAGAAACTCTTTTTACTACATCTGTGACACATGTTTACGCAATTACACAGTTGGGTAACTTCACACTTATGAAACTGTATTTTGTCTGTACTTTGAGAAACGCTCATATTTTTCGGAATCATTGTGATACTATGAGAGCTTTGAATGACGTATTTCGTATGGGGTCATGATTTTTAAAGTACGTTTCAGGCAGATGACACTATTGATATGAGCAGAGAATTTTTTAGGTTTTGAAATTATTGGAGGAAGCTACGACGATTTTGAGATTTGACTGAAGTGTTATGATGTTATTATTATGATGACGATGTGTATTATACTGTTGAGGTATGTTTATGATCAATAAGATGATGCTACCGTATATGAGGAATAAGAAGTATGTTGGAAACCAAGAATCGTACTTTAAGAGTTATTAAATGTGTGTAAATGTGTGACTGTATCACAATGCTGACGAATTTTTTTGGACACTGTTATATTCATAGGATTTTGTTTCTACACATTTGCAGAGTAAATTCTCGACCTGTGAAATTTTGTATATATGACTGTCACTGTAGCGGAAACTGCTGTCGTAAATATTTCCGTACGAAAGTTAAGTGACCACGTGCACATAATGCGTCGTGGGCACCCAGGTGTGTCAGACGCTTGGAGAACAAGCCATTAGTGTGAGTGCCTCGTCAGAAGCACAGGTAGAAAAAAAAGAAAGGGAAGGCCATTGTCCGCGCTACTGACATCTCCTTGTTGAAAGCATACTGTGGAGCTCGTAATTTATGATATTTACGGAAATGCCTAATGAAACGATGAGAAACATTTCACAGCTATTGCCTTGCTAGTTAAGAAAAATGCCATATGGCTTGCTTTATGTATTTATTTACACATTTTGTTTAATATCAAGTTTCTAGCTGCACTGCAGCATTGGTTAAAATAAAATTTTATAGATGTACTAATATAAATATTTTCTGTCTACAGATCGAGTATATAATAATTTTTTTCAAAAAAATGAGGGAGCACAAAGCGACATTTACCTTCACAGGAACTGCATTCATAATTTTCTTTTCAAGTACTTGGTAATTTCTTTTGTAGAATAAATTGTGATGCATCACTCTAATGTTAAGATGTGAAATAGGTATTAGACATGGCCATTTTAGTGTAATATTTTTTCTGCTTGCGCTATGTCATGTTTAGGTATAAGTTGCTGCTGTTTGCCAGGCATAGTGTTATTGAATTTGACTTTTGCTAATTTATACTGTAGCTTGCTTTGCAATTTTCCATTTTTTTATTGCTGTTTATAATAATTGTTTTACGTGCTGCTGCATTGCCTTGTCCCTTCGTTTAGCATCTGAGCTCAGTAGATTTAAGTTAGCTTAAGAGGGGGTAGCCTCTAAGAGAATGAGTTACGATGAATTGGAAGAAATGCATTGAGAAAACAGGTTTAGGTAGGATTTTCTTGGAAATAAATGTTGAGGTAAGAAATGTGTGAACATATAAATACAGAAAGCATGCTTAGATAGAATTTTTTTTGGTGGAAACAAAGGATGAAATAAGAGGAAAGATATATGAAGTTTTGGGTTGGACTGCAGTACCAAATGTTACACTGAAAACGAACCCTGTCCTTTCCTATTATGTGTGTACCCTTGTGTATTTGTTTTCTTCCTGTCTCTGTGTAGTTTCATAGAATTTTTTCTTCTTTTAATATTAAGCTACATTCACTATGATGAGGAATACTGTTATCCTCGAATATAATTGGCACTAATGATATGTTATTTACTTTGTAAAGATGTTAGACATTATTAATTCTGTTCTGTTTAATGCTCATGTGTAAAGTTGATGTTCCAAAAGTTATTCTGATCTTTTATGTATGTACTTATGTCATAATTCCTGTAACACTGATGTATATGTCTATTTCTATTCTTTTGTAAAGCCTGTACTACTAATGTTATCTGTATTGCTGTGTTCTTTAATGATGTATTTTGTATCTTTGTAATTGTATTCTCATGTTATAAAATTGTACTGGACACCAGTTCTTCAAATTAAGTAACGTTTCACTGCACACGTTTCTGTTGGTCATAGTATATGGACAATATGTGAGAAGTAGGGACTGATAGTGTTTGCATGTGTGTTAATGATTCAGCAAGGGACTGGATAACAGCATTGCTGGTTCTAAGGACAATTCCAAAAAACTTTGTGAGTGCACAAGTGGTGGTTTATGGACTTGCTATATTCTCCGCAAGACTCTTCGATGGTGAATGTGCACCTGCACAATCGCAACAGATGGCTGCTGGCAATCTCTACAAGGACTACAGTGGGTCTGCACCTCTGGTGGCCCACCAATACCATTATCTCTGCAAGGACTACAGTGGGTCTACATCTTTGATGATCCATCAATACCATTATCTCTACAAGGACTACAGTGGGTCTACATCTTTGATGACCCACCATGCCATTATTTCTACAAGGACTGCAGTGAGTCTGCACCTCTGGTGGCCCACCAATACCGTAATCTCTACCAGGACTACAGTGGGTCTGTTCTGTGATGATCTACCTACCAATATTCTTCAAAACGTCGAATGACTCTGCTGTGGGTTTGCTCTGTTGTGGAGCATTACCTGTCAGCATGTCGAGAGTCAGCACTGTCTTTCCGTTGGAAGGACAACACTACTTCTTCAAGACTGCATGGAAATCCACTACTTCCGTGTGCATTTTCTTTTACTGCTCAGACTTTGAGAAAAACACTGCTATTCTACTGTTATGTACGATTAGGACTGTCTTTATGGACTGTGACAAAATTTTAGCTTTTGACCAACATTGTATCAATAAGTGTGTGCATTTTATATCTTTGTTACTGTAATTGTCAAAAATTTTTGTCAAATCTGTATTGGCCAGTGCCCAACACCATTTGTAAAAATTTTTTGTGGGGAGCATGGGGGCTATGTAAGTAGGCTGTTTATGTTTTCTTTATGTAAGTAGGCTGTTTATGTTTTCTTTATGTAAGTAGGCTGTTTATGTTTTCTTATTGGCAATGTTACGTAGCGCTCAATATGAAAATCACTGGCTGTGCTGTGTGCAGTCTGTGGCTGCTTTGCATTGTTGTAATTCTCGCCATTGTAGTGTTAGGCAGCTGGCTGTGAACAGCGCGTAGCGTTGCGCAGTTGGAGGTGAGCCGCCAGCAGTGGTGGATGTGGGGAGAGAGATGGCGGAGATTTGTAATTTGTCATGAACTGATATATATATTATGACTTGTGATGATATTAAGGTAAATACATTGTTTGTTCTCTATTAATATCTTTCATTTGCTAACTATCCCTATCAGTAGTTAGTGCCTTCCATAGTTTGAATCTTTTATTTAGCTGGCAGTAGTGGCGCTCGCTGTATTGCAGTAGCTTGAGCAGCGAAGATTTTTGTGAGTTAAGTGATTTGTGAAAGGTATAGTTTAATGTTAGTCAGGGCCATTCTTTTGCAGGGATCTTTGATAGTCAGATTGCGTTGCGCTAAAAATATTTTGTGTCAGTTTAAGGACAGTCGTGAATAATTGTTAAAAAGGGGACGTTGCAACGTTTCTAGCATTTGTAGACTTAGAGAAAGCATTTGACGATGTTGACTGGAATACTCTCTTTCAAATTCTAAAGGTTGCAGGGGTAAAATACAGGGAGCGAAAGGCTATTTACAGTTTGTACGGAAACCAGATGGCAGTTATAAGAGTCGAGGGACATGAAAGGGAAGCAGTGGTTGGGAAGGGAGTAAGACAGGGTTGTAGCCTCTCCCCGATGTTATTCAATCTGTATACTGAGCAAGCAGTAAAGGAAACAAAAGAAAAAATCGGAGTAGGTATTAAAATCCATGGAGAAGAAATAAAAACTTTGAGGTTCGCCGATGACATTGTAATTCTGTCAGAGACAGCAAAGGACTTGGAAGAGCAGTTGAATGGAATGGATAGCGTCTTGAAAGGAGTATATAAGATGAACATCAACAAAAGCAAAACGAGGACAATGGAATGTAGTCGAATTAAGTCGAGTGATGCTGAGGGAATTAGATTAGGAAATGAGACACTTAAAGTAGTAAAGGAGTTTTGCTATTTGGGGAGCAAAATAACTGATGATGGTTGAAGTAGAGAGGATATAAAATGTAGACTGGAAATGGCAAGGGAAGCGTTTCTGAAGAAGAGAAATTTGTTAACATCGAGTATAGATTTAAGTGTCAGGAAGTCATTTCTGAAAGTATTTGTATGGAGTGTAGCCATGTATGGAAGTGAAACATGGACGATAAATACTTTGGACAAGAAGAGAATAGAAGC
Organism: Schistocerca serialis cubense; assembly: GCF_023864345.2. Taxonomy (NCBI): domain Eukaryota; kingdom Metazoa; phylum Arthropoda; class Insecta; order Orthoptera; family Acrididae; genus Schistocerca; species Schistocerca serialis. The sequence continues at coordinate 18,662,124 of NC_064646.1, forward strand.
TTTCGAAATGTGGTGCTACAGAAGAATGCTGAAGATCAGATGGGTAGATCACATAACTAATGAGGAAGTATTGAATAGGATTGGGGAGAAGAGAAGTTTGTGGCACAGCTTGACCAGAAGAAGGGATCGGTTGGTAGGACATGTTCTGAGGCATCAAGGGATCACAAATTTAGTATTGGAGGGCAGCGTGGAGGGTAAAAATCGTAGAGGGAGACCAAGAGACGAATACACTAAGCAGATTCAGAAGGATGTGGGTTGCAGTAGGTACTGCGAGATGAAGAAGCTTGCACAGGATAGAGTAGCATGGAGAGCTGCATCAGACCAGTCTCAGGACTGAAGACCACAACAACAACAACATCTAACAATTTTTGTAAGGACTGAAAGGGAAGAAAAAGTTTTCTCCTCACAGTAGCATTAAGAAGCACAACTGTTGTCTCAGAATAGTCGATTTTTCTTCTTCAAGTGTTGTTCAGCTCTTGTAACAGTATTTTCATGACACCAGAAGACTGATAACTCAAAAAAAAAAAAAAAAAAAAACGTGAGGCAGTGAGTATCGACTTCGAACGTGGACTAATCATTTGATGTAACCTTAGTGACAAATCCATCGTGGACAGGTGAAACCTTCTAAAGGTGACGTAGTCGACTGTTGATTATATGAATGTAAAGGGGAAACGCCATAGAACAACAAGGCAAATATAATACATTGATGGTCAGAGACCGTCGAGCAATGTACACAATGTGCAAGGACGTTTTAAAAAAAATCATATGATGTTAGCGGAAGAAATCACTTGAGAATTGCAAAGCAATATCAGCAGTTGAGCAAACACGGTGACTGTAGGTAGGAATTTAAAAAGAACGAGACACGATTGTGGAGCAGCTCCTCATAAGCCATGCATTTCTTTAGTCAGTGCTAAGCGACTTTCGACCATTGAGTTGGTGTAATTAGCGACGCATTTGGACAGTGGATGCTTGGAAACGAGTGATTTGGGCTGACGAATCACGCTGTAGCCTGTGCCAATCCGACTGGAGTGTTTGGGTTTGGTGAATGCCTGGACGTCTTGTGACGACAGTGAAGTACACAGGTGAGCGCTGTTACAGTACGGTCGTGTTTCTCATGGGCGGGGTGTGAGCCTCTTATTGAGCTTAAGGTAACGCTGAATGCGGAAGTATGTGAACACGTTTTGCAACATTGTGTAATGCTCAGAGTAGAAAATCTGTTCGGAGACGATGATTGTTTCCATCGGAATGCCAATACACATTGTCACACAATGAGTCACGGGATAGCGACATCTAAATATACATATGGCGCTACTGTCGTATACAAACGGTATAAAAAGGGAGTGTATTGGCGAAGTTGTCATTTGTACTCAGGTGATTCATGTGGAAAGGGTTCCGACGTGATTATGGGCGAACAACTAGAATTAACAGACTTTGTGCGCGGAACAGTAGTTGGAGCTAGACGCGTGGAGCATTCCATTTTGGAAATAAACTGCTGGCCATTAAAATTGCTACAACAAGAAGAAATGCAACGATAAACGGGTATTCATTGGACAAATATACTATACTAGAACTGACATGTCATTACATTTTCACGCAATTTGGGTGTATAGATCCTGAGAAATCAGTACCCAGAACAACCACCTCTGGCCGTAATAACGGAGTTGATACGCCTGGGCATTGAGTCAATCACAGCTTGGATGGCGTGTACAGGTACAGCTGCCCATGCAGCTTCAACACGATACCACAGTTCATCAAGAATAGTGACTGGCGTATTGTGACGAGCCAGTGCTCGGCCACCATTGAGCAGACGTTTTCAATTGGTGAGAGACATGGAGAATCTGCTGGCTAGGGCAGCAGTCGAACATTTTCTGTATCCAGAAAGGCCCGTATAGGACCTGCAACATGCGGTCGTGCATTATCCTGCTGGAATGTAGGGTTTCGCAGGGATCGAATGAATGGTAGAGCCACGGGTCGTAACAAATCTGAAATGTAACGTCCAGTGCTCAAAGTGCCGTCAATGCGAACAAGAGGTGACCGAGACGTGTAACCAATGGCACCCCATCCCATCACGCCGGGTGATACGCCAGTATGGCATCCAATGTGCGTTCACCGCGATATCGCCGAACACGGATGCTACCATCATGATGCTGCAAACAGAACCTGGATTCATCCGAAAAGGGGAGTTTTGCCATTCGTGCACCCAGGTTCGTCGTTGAGTGCATCATCACATGCGGCCCTGCGGTCCTGTCTGTGATGCAGCGTCAAGGGTAACCACAGCCATGGTCTCCGAGGTGATAGACCAAGCTGCTGCAAAGGTCGTCTAACTGTTCGTGCAGATGGTTGTTGTCTTGCAAACGTCCCCGTCTGTTGACTCAGGGATAGGGACGTGGCTGCACGATCCGTTACAGCCATGCGGATAAGATGCCTGTCATCTCGACTGCTAGTGATATGAGGCCGTTGGGATCCAGCACGGCGTTCCATATTACCCTCCTGAAACCACCGATTTCATATTCTGCCAACAGTCATTGGATCTCGACCAATGCGAGCAGGAATGTCGCGATACGATAAACCGCAATCGTGATCGGCTACAATCCGACCTTCATCAAAGTCGGAAACGTGATGGTACGCATTTCTCCTCCGTACACGAGGCATCACAACAACGTTTCACCAGTCAACGCCGATCAACTGTTATTTGTGGATGAGAAATCGCTTTGAAACATTCCTCATGTCAGTACGTTGTAGGTGTCGCCACCGGCGCCAACTTTGTGTGAATGCTCTGAAAAGCTAATCATTTGCATATCACAGCATCTTCTTCCTGTCGGTTAAATTTCGCGTCTGTAGCACGTCATCTTCGTGGTGTAGTAATTTTAATGGCCAGTAGTGTAGTTAGGAAATTCAATATGCATAGATTCACAGCGTAAAGAGTGTGCCGAGAATGGCAAATTTCAGGCATTTGCTCTCATCATGTACAACACAATGGTTATCGTCCTTCAATTAACGAGCGAGAGCGGCGGAGTTTGTGTAGGGTTGTCAATGCTAACAGACAAGCAATAGTGCGTAAAATAAGCACGAAAAACAACGTGGGACGTACGACGAATGTGTGCGTTAGGGCAGTGAAGTGAGATTTGGCGTTCACAGATTATGAGAGCAGATGAGCGACGCGAGTGCCTTGACAAAAGTTCGATATCGCCTGCAGCCCTCTCTTGGGCTCGTGACCATATGGAGTTGGAATCTAGACTACTGGAAAACGGTGGTCTGGCCGCATCAGTTCTGATTTAAACTGGAAACAGCTGATGGTAACATTCGAGTGTGCGCAGACTCCACGAAGCTATGAACGCAAGTTGTCGAAGAGACAGTGAGCAACCTCATGATGGATCCATAAATGTGTGGGCTGTGTTTCCAGGGAATGGACTGGTTCATTGACTGAAAACTGCTGTGTTCGGCTACTTGGAAACATGTTCCCAAACAACAATGGAATTTTGAAGGATGACAATTTTTTGAGAAGGAAACTAGGATCCCCATTGAAAATGTACTCCGCAGATGGGGACGAAACGTCGGGTTTTAACGTGAAACCCATTGGACCACGGCATAACAGGCCGGAACATTTTATTAATTGTGGCATTTCCTGCTGTGAGCCGGGCTAAGTGGCCGAGCGGTTCTAGGCGCTACAGTCTGGAACCGCGCAACCGCTACAGTCGCAGGTTAGAATCCTGTCTCGGGCATGGATGTGTGTGATGTCCTTAAGTTAGTTGGACCGCTATGGAGGCAGCATGGATGAGTATTTCTGCAGAGGACTTCTTAGGGCTTGTTCATTCCACGCCGCACTGAGTTGCTGCGCGATGCTGGGAAGAAGGAAATCCGACGTGATATTAGGAGATGATACATGACATTTGTCACCTGAGTATGAAGCACCATCTGTCAGGCAATGTTCTGTGAACAGTAACATTCCTCGAATGAAATGGACTGCCCATTGTCCCGACCTGAACCCAATGTAACACCTTTTGGGTGAGTTAGATCCTCGATTTCACACCAGATCCAACAATACTGTCTTCTCTGGTTTCGAGTCTTGAGGAGGAATGAGCTGCCATTTCTCCATATTTAGACATAATACTGAAAGTGTCCTTGCAGTGTTGAAACAGTCACAAAAACTAATGGTGGACACACCATGTGTTAATGTCCTCTAATAAGTGTTTGGATACTTTTTATCTGATACAATCTGCAGAAAAGAAGAGGTCTGCTCAGGACAGACAAGCATGCAGAACTGATGAACCTAGTTTTTGGACTGAAGGCAACAACATGTGCATGTGTGTTGTGTAACTAAGCTGTTTAGATTTTTATGTTGGTAACGCCATGTAGCGCTCTATATGAAAATCACTGACTGTGCTGTGTGCAGTCTGTGGCCGGTTTGCATTGTTGGATTTTGCTATTGTAGTGTTGGGCAGTTGGGTGTTAACAGCGCACAGCGTTGCGCAGTTGGAGGTGAGCCGCCAGCAGTGGTGGATGTGGGGAGAGAGATGGCGGAGTCTTAAGAGCGGATGATCTGGACGTGTGTCCATCACAGACAGTAAATTTGTAAGACTGGATGTCATGAACTGATATATATATTATGACTTTTGAACACTATTAAGGTAAATACATTGTTTGTTCTCTATTAAAATCTTTCATTTGCTAATTATGCCTGTCAGTAGCTAGTGCCTTCAGTAATCAGGATCTTTTATTTAGCTGGCAGTATTGGCGCTCGCTGTATTGCAGTAGTTGGAGTAACGAAGATTTTTGTGAGGCAAGTGATTCATGAAAGGTGTAGGTTATTGTTAGACACGGCCATTCTTTTGTAGGGATTATTGAAAGTGAGATTGCGTAGCGCTAAAAATATTGTGTGTCAGTTTAGCGTCGATCAGAATGAGTAAAGAGAGTAATGTCAGAGTACGTTCAGTTTTGCTCAGCTGTTTGAAAAGCAAATAACATAAGCGGTTTTCCAGCACAGTAATTCATAAATTTTTCTATGGGGACGTATCAGTTGGTGCTGTTGTGTAGCACCGGTGAGTACGTGTAAAGCTGACCATTCACAGACCAACGAGTCGGCCAACCCCCTCCCGCTGAATGGGTCGTTGACCTGTTTGACTGTGCGTGGGCGCACTGTGACTGCTTGGCAGACTTTACCTGCGCCAAGTCGAGTGCCACTTTTCACCACGCCTAAACAGAAGGGGAGAGAAGAGTGGGGAAGCAGGTAGAGGCCAGAGATAGCACATGGCCGGTACGCCAGTGGGGCCGACGTTCCTGGAGCACAAAGGCGAACACGTCGGGACAGACCCTGCTGGATAGGGGGCGATGGCCGATCTGCCGGCCTGAGAATGGGATGCTTAGAGAGAGATGACTGACCTCCTCGCGGCGCGACGTGGGCCCGGCCGCCTTGAAGCTGTAGGTGCCGTCGAGCCGGCGGGTGACCTCCGACCTGCCCCTGGGCAGCCTGGCGTCCCCCGGGCGCGGCCGGCCCGGCGGCGCCTGCACGAACAGCGGGCCGCCGACCGACAGGTCTGGGTGCGCCGTGAGCACCTGGAAGCCGGTGCCCGAGCCCGCCACGTACTCCACCGTGTGGCGCTCGCCCGCGTCGTCCACGAACGAGTAGCGGCCCTTCACACGCCCTGCCAACAGGCGCAGTAGTCACTCGTCGCTGGCAGCCTCGTGTAGGTGGCGTATCGCACGGGTGGTGTCACACGCACAGTATTACGCGCATTAACACTGTATGTAGGACTGTGGTACTGGGCAAAGCTGGTCGTCTAAAACAGGTGTCTCCAAACTACGGCCCGGCAAACCGACCCCCGTTAGCTGGCCGCACATTCCCGGTATCCGGCCCGCCAAATATTTGAGGTGGTACCTATACTGCCAACAATTGAGTTTCGAGACTTATCGCGACCAATACACCGCGACATTGTCGGACCTCTATCTTTACAAAGCGGAAGGTATGGTTAAACTTGTGGCTATCCACAATAAACAGACAGACCATTCTCCGTGCGATAGTGAAAAAAAAGAACGGTTAACAGACTAGTTAGGCGAAAACATTTTAGGTAAAAAAAAAATTCTTTGCATTTTATTTTACTCACGAGTATGGTGCAACTCTTTCAAACGGACGCCACTTCGGCGGCTAGCCTTAGTAATCAATCACTATGGAAGATGCTTCTTAAGTGAGGTTTCACTTTCTTTTGATTACGTTGTAAAATACACGTAGCAAGATAATCGTATAAAACATTTTTAATTAAAGACAATTTAAAGAAAATACAATACCTTGTGTGCACAATGATATTGGATATTTTAGTTGTAACTGATGTATAAAAATAACTGTAATTAATTTATATCTTGAAAACTCACAGTGTTAGAGTATTCACGTAAAAAATTTTAACATCTTAGTGATAATTAGTGACTTTTATGTAGCTGTAACTTTCCTTTCATAATTACCTCCAGTTGTGGATCAAGTTTACTGGTAGTGATAATCATCAGCGACTTCAAAATGCTCATCATTTAATTTTGATCTGTAAACACTTTTTGAATTTTTCGTTTTGGAGAAAGTTTTTTCACACAAATAAGCAGTGCCAAAAGCGAAAACAAAAGTCACGGGCAAATTTATGTAAATTTGGAAACTGTTGTGCACGGAAGACACTTAAAAAATTTCAGTAATGTTGACTTTGAATGTTTTTCTTTAAAGAAGTCGCTACATTGCAAATCAATAATTTCAAACTGAAGTTCAGTCAGGTACGTCCACCAATCAAAATTATGTAATTAAATAAAAATCGTAGTTCGTTTCAGTGCTAGCTATTTCCACAACCTTAGATTTTTGCGATTTCATCTTTCCTTTAGCCTTACATTACGGTGATCATGGAGTGCAAGGGTACTTTAATCCCACTAGCTAGATCTTGGCCCATATGACTTCGTGGAGGAGTCAATGTGGCCCGCGGACTAGAAAGTTTGGAGGGCCCTGGTCTAAAATAAGCTCGCATAGATGAGGCATACCAAACACAGTGTACGCGTACCAAGCGAGCTACAGTTTACGTCATACATGATTATAGAGACAAACAAATGTTAAATGTAAGCGTAGGCTTTCGCGGCCGTTGTCGTTGCCAATAAATTTCTTCTGATCTGTTCACCGGATTGTCAATATCTAAAACTGTCCGACGTTTCGGCCACTCTTGCAAGTGGTCTTCCTGAAGTGACTCAGCCCTGAAAAGGGCCACTTTCAACAGTGACCGAAACATCGGACAATTTTATACACACGCCAAAAAATGTTTTGCATCATCTCGGATCCGAGGGTTCCGGAACCTGTACAGAAAACTGGGATAAGATCCACATAAGCATCATTTCCCACATTATTTATTGCTCATAGAAACCACACATTGCATGTTGTATCACCACACAGTGACACCTTCGAGGTGCTAGTCCAGATTGCTGTACACAGCGGTACCTCTAATACCCAGTAACACGTCCTCTTGCACTGATGCATACCTGTATTCGTCGTGGCATACTATCTACAGGTTCATCAAGGCACTGTTGGTCCAGATTGACCCACTACTGAACTGGCGATTCGGTGTAGATACCTCAGAGTGGTTGGTGGGTCACGTCGTCCATAAACAGCTCTTTTCGATAGGGTTCATGTCTGGAGAACATGTTGGTCACTCTAGTCGAGCGATGTCGTTATCCTGAAGGAAGTCATACACAAGATGTGCAGGATGGGGGCGCGAATTGTCGTCCATGAATACGAATCCCTCTAAAATATTCTGTCGATATGGTTGCACAGTCGGTCGGAGGATGGCATTCACGTATCGTACAGCCGTTACGGCGCCTTCCATGACCATCAGCGGCGTACGTCGGCCCCACATAATGCCACCCCAAAACATCAGGAAACCTCCAACTTTCTCTCGCTGGACAGTGTGTCTAAGGCGTTCTGCCTGACCAGGTTGCCTGCAGACACATCTCAGAGGCTTGTCTGGTTGAATGCGTATGCGACACTCATTGGTGAAGAGAACGTGATGCCAATCCTGAGCGATCCATTCGGCATGTTGCTGGGCTCATTTGTACCGCGCTGCATGGTGTCGTGGATGCAAAGATAGACCTCCCCATGGACCCTGGGAGTGAAGTTGCGCATCATGCAGCCTATTGCGCATAGTTCGAGTCGTAATACTATGTCCTGAGGCTGCACGAAAAGCAGTGTTCAATATGGTGGCGTTACTATCAGGGTTTCTCCGAACCGTAATCGGTATGTTGCGGTCATCCACAGCAGTAGTAGCCCTCGAGCGGCCTGAACGAGGCATATAATTGACAGTTCCTGTCCCTCGGTATCTCCTCCATGTCCGAACAACATCGCTTTGGTTCACTCTTAGACGCCTGGACACTTTCCTCGTTGAGAGCCTTTCCTGGCACAAAGTAAGAATGCGGACGCAATCAAACCGCGGTATCGACCGTCTAGCCATGGTTGGACTACAGACAACACGAGCCGTGTACCTCCTTCCCGGTGGAATGACTGGGACTGATCGGCTGTCAGACCCCCTCCGTCTAATAGGCGCTGCTCATGCATGTTTCTTTACATCTTTGGGAGGATTTAGTGACATCTCTGAACAGTCAAAGGGACTGTGTCTGTGATACAATACCCACATTCAACGTCTATCTTTAGGAGTTCTGGGAACTGGGTTGATGCAAAACTTTTTTTGATGTATGTACTTCAGCAGTCTATGCTTACTATTTTCAAATTAGGATGTACGTCTGACTCATTATTATTAGCCATTTAATACCTTTCTTCAGTCATCAGACTGGTGACTGGGTTGATGCTGCTGGCCGCACCTTCCTCTGCTGCGCTAAACTCTTCATCCCTGAGTAATACTTGTAGTCAACATCTTCAAATACTGTAGGATATATTCCAACACCTAACTTCCCCCGAGAGTTTTTACCTTTTCCAGCTCCCTTAAAGTACCAGAGAATTTATTTCATGGTGCTTTAACACATGTCCTATCATCCAGTACCTTCTTCTTGTCAGTGTTCTCCAAATGTTCGTTTTCTACCAAATCTGCGGAGAACCTCCTCAGTCCTTATCTCATCAGTTCATCTTATTTCAGCATCCTTCTGCAGCACCACATCTCAAATGTTTCGATTCTCTTCTTAGCTAGTTTGCCGCTGGACCATGATCGCCTTTCTTACAGTGCTGTGATCCAGACTTCCAGACATACATTCTCAGATATTTCTTCACCAAAGTAAGGTCTATGACTGATACTAGTAAACTTCTTTGGTCATGAGTGAATGTACTGCTCTGCTTTTTATGTTCTCCTTGCTTCGTCCGTCATGTGTAATTTTGCCTCCGAATCAGGAGAGAACCTACATGTTGTCTGCTTCGTCGTCCCCAATTTTAATAAACGTATAGCTAATCTCATTTATGTTACTCTTCCTTATTTTCGTGTCACTCTCAGTCCATACTGCGTACTCATTAGACTGACCATTCCATTCATCAGGTACTGCAGCTCTCCCTCACTTTCACTCGGTATATCAAAGTAATCAGCGGATTTTATCGCTGATATCCTCTTTTACTGAATTCTAATCCCACTGTGAACCTTTATTTTATTCCCATCATTGTTTTTCAGATATACAGGGTGGTCCATTTATAGTAACCGGGCCAAATACCTCACGAAATAAGCATCAAACGAAAAAACTACAAAGAACGAAACTCGTCTAGCTTCAAGGGGAAACCAGATGGTGCTATGGTTGGCCCGGTAGATGGCGCTGCCATAGGTCAAACGGATATCAACTGCGTTTTTTAAATAGGAATCTTTATTACATATTCGTGTAGTAAGTAAAGAAATATGAATGTTTTAGTTGGACCGCTTTTTTCGCTTTGTGATGGATGGCGCTGTATTAGTCACAAACATATAAGTACGTGGTATCACGTAACATTCCGCCAGTGTGGACGGTATTTGCTTCGTGATACATTACCCGTGTTAAAATGGACCGTTTACCGACTGCAGAAAAGGTCGATATCGTGTTGATGTATGGCTATTGTGATCAAAATGCCCAACGGGCTTGTTTTATGTATGCTGCTCGGTATCCTGGACGACATCATCCAAATGTCCGGACCGTTCACGGGATTGTTAAGTTATTTAAGGAAACAGGAAGTGTTCAGCCACATGTGAAATGCCAACCACGACCTGCTTTTGAGCATTTATTGCATTAATGTGGTATTTACAGGTAATCACGCTGTAACCGCATGCGTTCTCAGAAATGATAAGTTCACAAAGGTACGTGTATCACATTGGAATAACCGAAATAAAATGTTTAAACGTACCTACATTTTGTATTTTAATTTAAAAAACCTACCTGTTACCAACTGTTCGTCTAAAATTGTGAGCGATATGTCTGTGACTATTACAGTGCCATCTATCACAAAGCGAAAAAAGTGGTTCGACTCAAACATTCATATTTCTTTACATACTACACGAATATGTTATAAAAAATGGGGTTCCTATTTAAAAAACGCAGTTGATATCCGTTTGACCTATGACAGCGATATCAAGCGGGCCAACCATAGCACCATCTGGTTCCCCCTTCAAGCTAGACAAGTTTCGTTCTTTGTAGTTTTTTCGTTTGACTCTTATTCCTTTAGATATTTGGCCTGGCCACGATCAATGGACCAGTGCTCGACTCAATGTATAAGAGTCGAGCACTTAGTTCTTGGACTCCCGTTCTTATTGTTCCCTCTTGTTTCTTGTACATACTGTGTATTACTGGGGTTTCCATATAGCTTGCAGTTACTTTCGTAAGAATTATGCACCATTTTACTTTGTCGAATACTTTTTCCAGGTAGACAAGTATTAGAAATACTTCTGTCGGATAAATATCTCCTCTAGAATTCTCCTTACCTTATGCTCTTCAGCTGTATGTGTCGCCATTGCACACGTTATGATGTCATCTATCCACCGCACAGTACAGCGCCGGCTCTGTCTTTTTCTAAACCTTTTCTGAATACGACTGGGGATCACTATACCTGCCTTATGGAGAGAAACCTCCGCGTAATCTCCGTTCTTGATGCACTCTAGCACGAATTGGTTGAAGGCAGATTGGTAGCTACTCATTTGAATCCAGAACAGTTGGACACCGAGTGGGGACCACCCTACCAACATTATAGATAGGAAATTATATGGGGAGAGTGGACTCACTCAGGAAATCGTAAATCCAACATAAAAATACGGAGTGGGGAACAGCGGCCAGTCGAACTGTTGTAGCAGCATATACCATCAGCCGTTATTGAAAATTTTATTTAAGCCATTAGTTTCAATGCCTTAGTAGCGTCTCCTCCAGACCCCAATACCTCAAACATCCAGATGATTCCAGTCGTATAAGATTACACAGGAAAAGCTGTAGTAACTGGATTCGATAGAAATCTTTCCATTAGTGTGTCGAAACACTACTATAGAATGCAGTCACTACAGCACTTCCAGTGTTATGCACATATATCGCTGGAATACTCTGGACATTTGATTACTTGGGCCTACAGGATTCGCTACTAAGGCGTTGGAACTAGTAGCCTAAATACAGTTTTCTAAAATATCAGATGATGGTAAATATTTCTATTCCAGCACGCAGCAATTGAAGAGTCCTCTTTTGGGGTATAGTGTCCAGGAGAGCTCTCCACGATGATATGACTGGACAGGTCCTCTGCCAGAACGAAACAACCTGTGAATTCCCAATAACAAGTGGGCTTAAACAAGGATGCGTTCTTGCACTAACATTATTTGCATTGTATCTGGCAGCTATGCTTTACAAGACATCCGTAAACAATGCAGGATCAGAACTAAAGTACAGGTTCGATGGAGGATTATTCAATCAGCCCAGACTCCATTCAAAAAGGATCACCAGTACCACCCGTGTGACAAAGCTGCAGTATGCTGATGACAATGCTTCTCCAGCTCATTCACCTGCAGAGCTGCATCTGTCAGTTGATTCCTTCAGCAGGGCGTACGAACGATTTGGTCTGTCTATCAATATTCCAAAGACAAAGGTGATGGCGCAGCCAACTCCTGGCTCCTCCGTTCCTGATTTCAGCACATCCGTTTATAATACACCCTTGGAACAAGTAGACCATTTCCTCTACCTAGGAAGCATACTGTCATTCAACTGCTCATCTGGAGAAGATGTGGAGAATAGATTACGTGCTGCCCATGTAGCATTTGGACGTCTTACAAAGCGTCTCTTCCTGAATAAAGACCTAACACTGTACACCAAACTGATGGTGTACAAAGCTGTAGTCATTTCCACCCTGTTATATGGTTGCGAAACCTGGACGCTATCTTGCTGTGATCTGAAGAAACTAGAACGCTTCAACCAACAGAAGCTAACATATATTATGAACCTGAAATGGGATGACTTCATATCCAACACGGCTGTTCTTGAGAAAGCAAAAATGTATAGCATGGAAGCTCTTATCATTGTGCATCAACTCAGATGGGTCGGACATGTCCAGTGGGTGAAAAATGACAGACTTCCACGCCAAATGCTGTACAGCGAAGTGAGCACAGGTAAAAGGCCACGAGGTGCCCCTCTCAAACGTTATAAGGATCAGTACAAGAAAAATCTAAAAAACTTGAACATCGATCCGAGTAACTGATCCACAATAGCAGAAGATCGAAGTCGCGGGCGCACAGTTACCTCAAATGCTCTTCAAAACATTGTGCTAGAACGTCGAAGAATGGAGAATGACAAACGCCAGAGACGTAAACTCCTCCAGGCTCAGCGACGTCCTCCACCTTCCATCAGCTGTAATGTGTGCGGCCGCCTGTTCCACGCTAGGATTGGATTTCTAAGCCATCAACGACACTTTCACGCCTGAACCGTGACAAAGGAAATCTCAGGAGAGAAATGAAAACTCGGATACGAGTAGCAGCTGACGACGTCCGGGAGAGGTGGATGACAATTGGTAGCACTATACCCAAATTATAGAGAGGAACTGTATGATGAACGTGGGTTCACTTTTGGAACTGCTGTCCTCAGTGTACTGTAGCTCGTACTCACTCTTGGAGGCCATGCAACTGGGGTCCGCGTTGGGACTGTGATAAGTGCAACAGGTGGGCGGCCGCTAGGACTCTCTGCCGATGTTATACAGAAGGATGTGTACGGTTAATGAGGACTCACCTAGGGCGTCGCTGTCCTCGGTGCGCTGCAGCTCGCGCTCGTTGATGGTGAACTGGTAGCTGGGGTTCTCGTTGGGGTCATGGTAGCCGGAGTAGGTGGGCTGGTACTGGGGGCTGTCCTGCGGCACGGGCGGCCGGTACGGGATGGCCGCCTGCGACAGGTCCATGCGGCGGTGCACACCCGCGCCTCGCACCCGGTAGCCGCGGGGGCCCGCCGAGTAGACGGTGTCGGGGCGAGAGCGCTCCCCCCAGCGGCCCTGCACCACGCCGTTGCGCGACGTCGCCGTGTGGAAGTGCAGCGACGGCGGACCTGCCGGCAAGAGCGCTGCTGCAGCAGGTGGCTCCAGCCGTGAGCGGGCCGCGGCACCGCAGGCAGCTCACAGGAGTGACCGCGAGGGCCGAGGCGGACTATTGTATACCGATTAGGTTCCTTTCAGATTACGCTGATACAGTAGCTCCCTACTTAGCACTCATATACAACCGCTCGATCACCGATAGATCTGTACCTACAGATTGAAAAACTGCGCAGGTCGCACCAGTGTTTAAGAAGGGCAGTAGGAGTAATCCATCGAACTACAGACCTATATCATTGACGTCGGTTTGCAATACTGTAAACTTGCATATACTGTATTCAAACATTATGAATCACCTCGAAGGGAACGATCTATTGATACGTAATCAGCATGGTTTCAGAAAACATCGTTCTTGTGCAACGCAGCTAGCTCTTCATTCGCACGAAGTAGTGGCCGCTATCGACAGGGGATCTCAAGTTGATTCCGTATTTCTAGATTTCCGGAAAGCTTTTGAAACCGTTCCTCACAAGCGACTTCTAATCAAGCTGCGGGCCTATGGGGTATCGTCTCAGTTGTGCGACTGGACTCTTGATTTCCTGTGAGGAAGGTCGCAGTTCGTAGTAATAGACGGCAAATCATCGAATAAAACTGAAGTGATATCAGGTGTTCCCCAGGGAAGCGTCCTGGGACCTCTGCTGTTCCTGATCAATATAAATGACCTGGGTGACATTCTGGGCAGTTCTCTTAGGTTGTTCGCAGATGATGCTGTAATTTACCGTCTAGTAAGGTCATACGAAGACCAGTATCAGTTGCAAAGCGATTTAGAAAAGATTGCTGCATGGTGTGGCAAGTGGCAGGTGACGCTAAATAACGAAAAGTGTGAGATGATCCACATGAGTCCCAAAAGAAATCCGTTGGAATTCGATTACTCGATAAATAGTACAATTCTTAAGGCTGTCAATTCAACTAAGTACCTGGGTGTTAAAATTACGAACAACTTCAGTTGGAAAGACCACACAGATAATATTGTGGGGAAGGCGAGCCAAAGATTGTGTTTCATTGGCAGGACACTTAGAAGATACAACAAGTCCACTATAGAGACAGCTTACACTACACTCGTTCGTCCTCTGCTAGAATATTGCTGCGCGGTGTGGGATCCTTACTAGGTGGGATTGACGGAGGACATAGAAAGGGTGCAAAAAAGGGCAGCTCGTTTTTTATTATCACGCAAAAGGGGAGAGAGTGTGGCAGATCTGATACGCGAGTTGGGATGAAAGTCATTAAAGCAAAGGCGTTTTTCGTCGCGGCGAGATCTATTTACGAAATTCCAGTCACCAACTTTCTCTTCCGAATGCGAAAATATTTTGTTGAGCCCAAGCTACATAGGTAGTAACGATCATAAAAATAAAATAAGAGAAATCAGAGCTCGAACAGAAAGGTTTAGGTGTTCGTTTTTCCCGCGCGCTGTTCGGGAGTGGAATGGTAGAGAGATAGTATGATTGTGGTTCGATGAACCTTCAGCCAAGCACTTAAATGTGAATTGCAGAGTAATCATGTAGATGTAGATGTAGAGTGCACGGGAACAGGAAGTCCCCCCTCACTCACTTCCGCCCTTACCCATCCTATAAGTTACTGTACTGGTCTTGTTAATTTCTCACTGTTGTGTTCCGATCGCTAGAGTTCAACATACGCTACTGGCCATTAAAATTGCTACACCAAGAAGAAATGCAGATGATTTACGGGTATTCATTAGACAAATATACTAGAACTGACATGTGATTACATTTTCACGCAATTTGGGTGCATAGATCCTGAGAAATCAGTACCCAGAACAAGCACCTCTGGCCGTAATAACGGTCTTGATACGCCTGGGCATTGAGTCAAACAGAGTTTGGATGGCGTGTACAGGTACAGCTGCCCATGCAGCTTCAACACGATACCACAGTTCATCAAGAGTAGTGACTGGCGTATTGTGACAAGCCAGTTGCTCGGCCACCATTGACCAGACGTTTTCAATTGGTGAGACATCTGGAGAATGTGCTGGCCAGGGCAGCAGTAGAACATTTTCTGTATCCAGAAAGGCCCGTACAGGACCTGCGACATGTAGTCGTGCATTATCCTGCTGAAATGTAGGGTTTTGCAGGTATAGTGAGAAGGGTAGTGCCACGGGTCGTAAGACATCTGAAATGTAACGTCCACTGTTCAAAGTGCCGTCAAGGCGAACAAGAGGTGACCGAGACGTGTAACCAATGGCACCCCATGCCATCACGCCGGGTGATACGCCAGTATGGCGATGACGAATACACGCTTCCAATGTGCGTTCACGGCGATGTCGCCAAACACGGATACGACCATCGTGATGCTGTAAACAGAACCTGGATACGCAGGCGCTCCTGCCTGTGATGCAGCGTCAAGGGTAACCGCAGCCATGTCTCCGAGCTGATAGTCCATGCTGCTGCAAACGTCGTCGAACTGTTCGTGCAGATGGTTGCTGTCTTGCAAACGTCCCTATCAGTTGACTCAGGGATCGAGACGTGACTGCACGATCCGTTACAGCCATACGGTTAAGATGCCTGTCATCTCGACTGCTAGTGATACGAGGCCGTTGGGATCCAGCACGGCGTTCCGTATTGCCTTTCTGAACCCACCGTTTTCATATTCTGCTAACAGTCATTGGATCTCGAGAAACGCGAGCAGCAATGTTGCGATACAATAAACCGCAATCACGATAGGCTACAATCCGACTTTAATCAAAGTCGGAAACGTGATGGTACGCATTTCTACTCCTTACAGTCTGCAGCTCGTGGTCGTGCGGTAGCGCTCTCGCTTTCCGCTCCCGAGTTCCCGAGTTCGATTCCTGGCGGGGTCCGAGATTTTCTTTGCCTCGTGATGAGTGGGTGTTGTGTGATGTCCTTAGGTTAGTTAGGTTTAAGTAGTTCTAAGTTCTAGGGGACTGATGACCATAGCTGTTAAGTCCCATTGTGCTCAGAGCCATTTGAACCATTTTTTTCTCCTCCTTACACGAGGCATCACAACAAAGTTTCACCAGGCAACGCCGGCCAACTGCTGTTTGTGTATGACAAATCGGTTGGAAACTTTCCTCATGTCAGCACGTTGTAGGTGTCGCCACCGGCGCCAACCTTGTGTGAATGCTCAGAAAAGCTAATCATTTGCATATCACAGCATCTTCTTCCTGTCGGTTAAATTTTGCGTCTGTAGCACGTCATCTTCGTGGTGTAGCAATTTTAATGGCCAGTAGTTCACTTACACTTAAGAGTTTATCGGAGTCGTAATCTTATTTTCAGTTCCCTATATTTTCGGTTAGCTGCGTCTCTGATGTGTGGGTCGCCGTCTCTGGGACATATTTGACTAACAATATTGGTCTGTGCTTCGACCTTGTTGCCCGCTTATTGTGAGACAGATGTACTCTGTTATCATACTGTGCACCAAGAATCTGTTCGTGGAAGCTCTGTGTCGAATGGAATCAGCTGATTACTGATGTCCTACACGATTTTGATAAATACGTGCTAAGATGCTGTATATGAGTCGAGCGGCTGGACGTGTACGGGTATGGAGAGAATCTCAATAATTCATTGACCCTGCATGCCAGCAAGGGACTGTCCAAGTCGGTGATGGCTTTGTATTGGTGTGGGGCGTGCGCAGTTGGAGTGATACAGGACTCTTGATACCTCTAGATACGACTTTGACAGATGACACGTACGTAGGCATCTTGTCTGATCACCTGCATTCATTCATGTCCATTATGCATTCTGACGGACTTGGGCAATTCCAGCAGGACAATGCGACACACCACGCGTCCAGAATTTCCACACAGTTGCTGCAGGAACATTTTGAGTTTAAGCACTTCCGTTGGCCACCGAACTCCCAAGACATGAACATTATTGAGCATATCTGCCCCCAGATGCAAAGCAACTTCGCAGTTCGCAAGATACACTAATGTGAGCACGACTGAGCTTAAAGCCAGCCAGGGAGAATTTTGACAACCCATCACTGTAACCCGACACTGGAAAATGTATCCATCTCTAGTAATTTTTGTAAGGACTGAAAGGGAAGATGGAGCCCATTCCAAATTGGAAGTACAAATAAAAGTTTTCCCCTCACAGTACCATTAAAAATCACATTAGTTTTCTACTTCAAATGTTGTTTAGCTCTTGCAATAATTTTTCCATGACACCAGGAATCTGATAACTCAAAAAAAAAAAGACAAGGCAATGAGTATTGACTTCAGACGTGGACTAATCATTGGATGTAACTTTAGTGACAAATCCATCTTGGCACAATTCAAACTTTCTAAACGTGACCTAGTCGACTGTTGATTATATGAAGGTAAAGGGTTCAAATGGCTCTAAGCACTAAGGGACTTAATATCGAGGTCATCAGTGCCCTAGACTTAGAACTACTTAAACCTAACTAAACTAAGGACATCACATACATCCATGCTGAGGCAGGATTCGAACCTGCGACCGTAGCAGCCACGTGGTTCCGGGCTGAAGCGCCTAGAACCGCTCGGCCACCGCGGCCGGCCACAGAGGATGAGAAAAGAAAATTATGTGCTAGATGACGATCAGTTTGGCATTGGGAAAGGTAAAGGCATCAGAGAGGCAGTCAAACGTTACGATTGATCGTAGAAGCAAGACTAAAGACAAATCAAGACATGTTCATAGGATTTGTAGATCTGGAAAAAACGATCTGTAATGTAAAATTGTTCAAGATGTTTGAAATTCTGAGAAAGACAGGGATAAGCTGTAGAGAATGTAGAATATGTGTAAGAACAAAGAAGGAACAATAAGACTGGAAGACCAAGAACGAGGTGCTCAGATTAAAAAGTGTGTATGACAGGACGTAGTCTTTGGCACCTACTGTTCATCTATACACCGTCCCTTAAGAACTCACACACATTTGAACATTCTGAAAATTACTTTCCTCGCCGATTCTGCAGAGAACATCCTCATTCCTTACCTTACCAGACCAACTAATTTTCATCATTCTTCTGTAGCACCACATCTCAAATGCTTCGCTTCTCTTCTGTTCTGGTTTTCCGTTGTTCATGTTTCGCTACCATTCAATGCTACCTCAAAGGCCTATGTTTCATAATAGACTTCCCTTCGCCAGGAATGCCCTTTTTGCCACCGTTGCTCTGCCTTTTATGTCCTCATTGATCCGTCCATTATGGTTGGTTTTTCTGCGCAGGTAACAGAATTACCTAACTTTGTCTACTTTGTGATCCACAATTCATATTTTAGTTTCTCGCTGTTCTCACTCTGCTGCTTGTCATTAGTTTCTCTTTCTTCTATTTACGCATAATATATATTTTGTACTCAACAGATCCTGTAATTCATCTTCATTTTCACTGAGGAAAGCAACGTCATCAGCGAATCTTATCATTTATGTCCTTTCACTCTGAATGTCAATCCTACTCATGAACACTTCTTTTAGTTTCGTCAGTGGTTTTTACAGGCAGATTTCCTCCTCAATCTAATGTCCTAGTTGTCGGAGGTTTTTACCACTGACGAAACTAAAAGAAGTGTTCAGGAGTAGGATTGACATTCAGAGTGAAAGGACATAAATGATAAGATTCGCTGATGACGTTGCTTTCCTCAGTGAAAATGAAGATGAATTACAGGATCTGTTGAGTACAAAATATATATTATGCGTAAATAGAAGAAAGAGAAACTAATGACAAGCAGCAGAGTGAGAACAGCGAGAAACTAAAATATGAATTGTGGATCACAAAGTAGACAAAGTTAGGTAATTCTGTTACCTGCGCAGAAAAACCAACCATAATGGACGGATCAATGAGGACATAAAAGGCAGAGCAACGGTGGCAAAAAGGGCATTCCTGGCGAAGGGAAGTCTATTATGAAACATAGGCCTTTGAGGTAGCATTGAATGGTAGCAAAACATGAACAACGGAAAACCAGAACAGTAGAGAAGCGAAGCATTTGAGATGTGGTGCTACAGAAGAATGATGAAAATTAGTTGGTCTGGTAAGGTAAGGAATGAGGATGTTCTCTGCAGAATCGGCGAGGAAAGTAATGTTCAGAATGTTCATATGTGTGTGAGTTCTTAAGGGACCAAACTGCAGAGGTCATCGGTCGCTAGACTTACACACTACTTAAACTAACGTATGTTAAGAACAACACACACACCCATGCCCGAGGGAGGACTCGAACCTCCGGCGGGAGGGACCGTGCAGTCAGTGACATGGCGCCTCTAACCGCTCGCCCACTCCGAGCGGCAGGAAGGGAATACATGGAAAACACTGACAAGAAGAAGACAGGATGATAGGACCATGGATTAATTTCCAACCTACTGGAGGGAGCTATAGAGGGTAAAAATCATAGAGCAAGGCAGAGATTGGAATACATCCGGTAAATAACAGGAGGCGTTGGCATAGTAGAGGAACTCGTGGCGGGCTGCATCAGACCAGTCGGGAGGTAAAAGAAAAGCTAGCATTCCACAGGGTCTCTAAAGCACAACTGTTTAGTGTACATGTGTGATGAGTCTGCGTACGGTTGTGTTCTGTTGACGATGACGATAAGACGACAAGAAATGTAAGTAAGGATGATCAGGGGTCAACGTTCTCCGACAACTAGGTCAATAGAGACGGGGAAGGATTGAGGAGGAAATCTGCTGTGTCCTTCCCAGGGAACCATCGTGGCATTTTCCATAACCGGTTTGGGAGAACAACTGGAAAACCCTAAATGAGGATGCTCGGACATAAATTGGAAGAGTCTTGCGCCCACATGCGAGTCGACTCTTCTAATCACTGTGACACCTCGTTCGGAGACGTGAAAGTGAAGGACGAGAGTAAGTACTACCACAGGAACACAGACTTCTCGCTCTCAGATCGAGGGTTCGGGAGCTGCAGAGGCTAATGTACAAATCCTACAGACTGGTTGTCATTAAAAGTGACTCCAAGAGATTTTTGTAGTGTACAAATCCGACAGTCGTCATTACAAGTGAGTCCAAGAGAGTTGGGTAATATCTGGTGATCAAGAATTAACAACCACCATTCCTTTATTCTTGCTGCCGCGAATATGATGGTAATATTTTTTACACAATTAATATTCGAGCCATTTGCTCCTAGTCGAAGGCGACACGACTAACATCTGTTCAGATATCATAGCCAGGCAGTCAGATTCTTTGTAACGTGAAAGAACTGCAACATACCACAAAAATAACAAATATTCCAGTAAAACAATACCACAGGATGCACATGACACATTTAAGCAGTGTACAGACTTCATTCTCTGTTCACATTCGGAGGAAGACTCTAGAAATCTGTTGACGAGCAGCAGTCGAATTATCCACAAATAAATAAAGCAACAGCTGTATTTTTATATAGGATTTATTACAGAGACAGTCAGTTTCGACATTCCTAATGCCACCAACATGTTCTCTATGGTAACATAGTGGCTGAGCCTGTATTTCCAGACAAAATATCATGGCAAAGTCAACCAGTATTTGCACAACGTATTTAACTTGGCTGGACACTTGTAAACAATCTGAGTGCACTACGGTTCGCTTTTGCATTATATTTTGTGTGGCAAAACAAGCTCAGCCACTGTGTTACCACAGAGAGCCTGATGACGGCATAAGGGAGTGCCGAAACAGGCTGCCTCTGAAATAAATCAGTGATGAAAAACCACCTTTTGGTGGTTATGTATATCGTCCAACCTAGCAAGGATGAATGAATTGAAACTCTACGAAGGTATGAACTTCTTAAGAGTTTCTGTGTGTTTAGTAAGAATCTACTATAAACGTACAATAGAATTATCATCAAATGAGTAAACAATGAAAGAGAATGGCTAATTATTGCAACCGGCTGTGTCAACATTATGGAGTGGAACGTAAAGACTAAATATCAGTGGTTTTTCGATATCTCTGTTAGCACTAAAGTAAGCTGGGGAAGGATCAAACCTGCTTTAATGATACTACTAACTACGCAACTCTGTTCTCGGCTTAACGGGGAGTACTCTTCACTATACGGAACGTGTCGTGCCAGCTGACCGAATATCCGACCAGCTGCGAAACTGGATTCAGGATTTTCTGGCAGACGTACTTCATTACGTTGTTCCTAATGGCAGCGAACTGTGCGATGTAAAAGTAACTTTTGGAGTTCCTAAAAGAGCTCCTAATAAGAGTGTTACTCACAACAGTGGAACTGTATACGAGTAAATGATCTGGAAGAAGATAACATTGGAAAATCAGTGTGGTTGTTCACAGATGATGCTATTTTATGTACGAAAGTCACAGACACAGAAAATTGTAGCGAACAGTAGGAAGATCTGAAAAGCAATGATGCTTGGTGCAAGAAGTGGCATGCGGTCCTCGACATAATATGAAGTCTAAATGAGCCCATATTCGGGAAAACAGCTTTGGGGAAAGGTGCGGGAACCGCGATCCTATTTCTCGAGGGCTGCCCAGAAAGTAATGAACTGCACTTTATTTTCTTCACCAATTCCTATTTGAACATAATGAGAATTGAAACTTCCTGGCAGATTAAAACTGTGTGCCCGACCGAGACTCGAACTCGGGACCTTTGCCTTTCGCGGGCAAGTGCTCTACCACTCTTTCAGGAGTGCTACTTCTGCATGTTTCGCAGGAGAGCTTCTGGAAAGTTTGGAAGGTAGGAGACGAGGTACTGGCAGAAGTAAAGCTGTGGGTACCGGACGTGAGTCGTGCTTCGGTAGCTCAGTTGGTAGAGCACTTGCCCGCGAAAGGCAAAGGTCCCGAGTTCGAGTCTCGGTCGGGCACACAGTTTTAATCTGCCAGGAAGTTTCATATCAGCGTGCACTCCGCTGCAGAGTGAAAATCTCATTCTGGAAACATCCCCCAGGCTGTGGCTAAGCCATGTCTCCGCAATATCCTTTCTTTCAGGAGTGCTACTTCTGCATGTTTCGCAGGAGAGCTTCTGGAAAGTTTGGAAGGTAGGAGACGAGGTACTGGCAGAAGTAAAGCTGTGGGTACCGGACGTGAGTCGTGCTTCGGTAGCTCAGTTGGTAGAGCACTTGCCCGCGAAAGGCAAAGGTCCCGAGTTCGAGTCTCGGTCGGGCACACAGTTTTAATCTGCCAGGAAGTTTCATATCAGCGTGCACTCCGCTGCAGAGTGAAAATCTCATTCTGGAAACATCCCCCAGGCTGTGGCTAAGCCATGTCTCCGCAATATCCTTTCTTTCAGGAGTGCTACTTCTGCATGTTTCGCAGGAGAGCTTCTGGAAAGTTTGGAAGGTAGGAGACGAGGTACTGGCAGAAGTAAAGCTGTGGGTACCGGACGTGAGTCGTGCTTCGGTAGCTCAGTTGGTAGAGCACTTGCCCGCGAAAGGCAAAGGTCCCGAGTTCGAGTCTCGGTCGGGCACACAGTTTTAATCTGCCAGGAAGTTTCATATCAGCGTGCACTCCGCTGCAGAGTGAAAATCTCATTCTGGAAACATCCCCCAGGCTGTGGCTAAGCCATGTCTCCGCAATATCCTTTCTTTCAGGAGTGCTACTTCTGCATGTTTCGCAGGAGAGCTTCTGGAAAGTTTGGAAGGTAGGAGACGAGGTACTGGCAGAAGTAAAGCTGTGGGTACCGGACGTGAGTCGTGCTTCGGTAGCTCAGTTGGTAGAGCACTTGCCCGCGAAAGGCAAAGGTCCCGAGTTCGAGTCTCGGTCGGGCACACAGTTTTAATCTGCCAGGAAGTTTCATATCAGCGTGCACTCCGCTGCAGAGTGAAAATCTCATTCTGGAAACATCCCCCAGGCTGTGGCTAAGCCATGTCTCCGCAATATCCTTTCTTTCAGGAGTGCTAGTTCTGCATGTTTCGCAGGAGAGCTTCTGGAAAGTTTGGAAGGTAGGAGACGAGGTACTGGCAGAAGTAAAGCTGTGGGTACCGGACGTGAGTCGTGCTTCGGTAGCTCAGTTGGTAGAGCACTTGCCCGCGAAAGGCAAAGGTCCCGAGTTCGAGTCTCGGTCGGGCACACAGTTTTAATCTGCCAGGAAGTTTCATATCAGCGTGCACTCCGCTGCAGAGTGAAAATCTCATTCTGGAAACATCCCCCAGGCTGTGGCTAAGCCATGTCTCCGCAAAATCCTTTCTTTCAGGAGTGCTAGTTCTGCATGTTTCGCAGGAGAGCTTCTGGAAAGTTTGGAAGGTAGGAGACGAGGTACTGGCAGAAGTAAAGCTGTGGGTACCGGACGTGAGTCGTGCTTCGGTAGCTCAGTTGGTAGAGCACTTGCCCGCGAAAGGCAAAGGTCCCGAGTTCGAGTCTCGGTCGGGCACACAGTTTTAATCTGCCAGGAAGTTTCATATCAGCGTGCACTCCGCTGCAGAGTGAAAATCTCATTCTATAATGAGAATTACACATACTAATGAAATGTGTTTTATCTGCACACCCTATTTTTCTGCGTAATCTCCATCCCGTTCTGTGGCCTTCCTCCAACGTGAACCAAGGGCGTGTATGCCCTGTCGGTACCAGTCCTTGTTCTAGCAGCGGAACTAGTGCTTCACTGTGTGAATCACCACCTCATCGTCCTCAAAATGTCTTCCATGAGTGGCATCCTTTAATGGCCAAAACAAGAGGAAGTCCGAGGGGGCTGGGGTGATACTGTCCAACCCTGTTCTGCGAACTGTTCACCAGTCCTCAGTCTTGTGTGGGGCCGATCGTTATCGTATTGCAGCAGAACATCTCGTGGGTTACTGTGGCGCCAAAGTCACCTGTCACAACCCGGAACATGAAGTGCTCCCCCTCAGCTTCAACACGTTCAACAAATTAAGACTTTTTTCTGTGCCATTTGTGATCCACCGTTAGATACCCAGGGCCCGTTTTGCGCACACTTTTGAATATCCAAGAGCGGATAATTGTATCCACACTTCCTTTGCTGATTGACAGACTTAGTGCCAACTGCCGAGTCGTATTGCGTCTGTCCTCGCGAATGACATCATCAGCTCGCTGCAACTGTCAGGTGTATTAGCCGTGGATGGTCTCCCCGACAGCTGTAAGTCATGGAGCTCCGCCGAACGGCATTCTGAAGACCTCACCCTCCGTGCCCAGCAGCTGTCGACAGCAGATGCTCCATAGACGTTGCACAAGCGATTGTGAATACTCCCCACAGTTTCTTTCTCTGCAGTGAGGCATTCAATGACGGCACGTTGCTTGTAACGTACATCACCTACAGACGCCATTTTGAAAATGTCCTGCAGCTGCGCTATCTATCAGAAGTGACGGAAACTTGACGCGCTCACTCAGAAGACTTCAAATAATACATACGCAACGTTTCGCACTCGTAACATTGTTTTGGGCTCAGAAAAAAAATGCGAAGCTTTACTTTCTAGGCAACTTCCGTCTCATCGGCTGTGAAGAGTTAATTTTCTATACTTGTGTGGAAGTCTGCAATGATTATCTGTGTAGCGTAGTTTTATGTTTGTACTGGCTTGGGTAATGGGTGTCTAAGGGGATCGCCCGGGCTTGTTGTCCGTATCCAGTGAGACGACCCCAACAAACAGTGTCACATGCCCTCATTGCATGAGACGCCGCGAAAAGGTTTGGAAGTCAGCCCAGTACCCTACACAGGGGTGCATAGTCTGATGATCAGGTACTACCCTCCCCCTACCGGTCAGATTTCTTACGCCATCAGGAATCGAATCGACTAACTCCGAACTACTCGTGATTTCACGGGCGACCGTTCACGTCTTCGGCTAGAGTCGGGTCCATCGTCAAATTTTATGCATAAATATACGGAGAGAGCCACTGTTATGCGCTTACGTGACTGGCGAAAAGTCACTGGAAACAGTCACAAACGTACACTACTGGCCATTAAAATTGCTACACCAAGAAGAAATGCAGATGATAAACGGGTATTCATTGGACGAATATATTATACTAGAACTGACATGTGATTACAATTTCACGCAATTTGGGTGCATAGATCCAGAGAAATCAGTACCCAGAACAATCACCTCTGGCCGTAATAACGGCCTTCATACGCCTGGGCATTGAGTCAAACAGAGCTTGGATGGCGTGTACAGGTTCAGCTGCCAATGCAGCTTCAACACGATACCACATTTCATCAAGAGTAGTGACTGGCGTATTGTGACGAGCCAGTTGCTCGGCCACCATTGACCAGACGTTTTCAATTGGTGGAGATCTGGAGAATGTGCTGGCCAGGGCAGCAGTGGAACATTTTCTGTATCCAGAAAGGCCCATACAGGACCTGCAACATGCGGTCGTGCATTATTCTGCTGATGTGTAGGGTTTCGCGGGGATCGAATGAAGGGTAGAGCCACGGGTTGTAACACATCTGAAATGTAACGTCCACTGTTCAAAGTGCTGTCAATGCGAACAAAAGGTGACAGAGACGTGTAACCAACAGCACCCCATACCATCACGCCGGGTGATACGCCGGTATGGCGATGACGAAACACGCTTCCAACGTGCGTCCACCGCGATGTCGCCAAACACGGATGCGGCCATCATGATGCTGTAAACATAACCTGGATTCATCCGAAAAAATGACGTTTTGCCATTCGTGCACCCAGGTTCATCGTCGAGTACACCATCCCAGGCGCTCCTGTCTGTGATGTAGCCTCAAGAGTAACCGCAGCCGTGGTCTCCGAGCTGATAGTCCATGCTGCTGCAAACGTCGTCGAACGGTTGGTGCAGATGGTTGTTGTCATGCAAACGTCCCCATCTGTTGACTGAGGGGTCGAGACGTGGCTGCACGATCCGTTACAGCCATGCGGATAATATGCCTGTCATCTCGATTGCTAGTGATACGAGGCAGTTGGGATCCAGCATGGCGTTCCGTATTACCCTCCTGAACCCACCGAATTCATATGCTGCCAACAATCATTGGATCTCGACCAACGCGAACAGCAGTGTCGCGATACGATAAATCGCAATCGCGATAGGCTCCAATCCGACCTTTATCAAAGTCGGAAACGTGATGGTACGCATTTCTCCTCCTTACACGAGGCATCACAACAACGTTTCACCAAGTAACGCCGGTCATCTGCTGTTTGTGTATGAGATATCGGTTGGAAACTTTCCTCATGTCAGCACGTTCTAGGTGTCTCCACCGGCGCCAACCTTGTGTGAATGCTCTGAAAAGCTAATCATTTGCATATCACAGCATCTTGTTCGTGTCGGTTAAATTTCGCGTCTGTAGCACGTCATATTCGTGGTGTAGCAATTTTAATCGCCAGTGGTGTAAAATGTCTTCGAGTATGTCGTGAAGTGGTACGACAATGTAAAATACGCTGTAGGAAAGCCGGTGCTCTACTAACGAGACCTTCTAAGAATCCTAAGGAAATGTAATTCATCCACAAAAAATTAACACCCTCGCTCAACCGGTTCTTGAGTATTGGTCGACGGTCTGTGGCTTTTACCGGATAACTCCAATTGAAGATCTGTTTCGTATGCGCAAGAGCCTTTGGATATTCTCATCCAACTCTGCAAAACAGATGCTCTAGAATAGCGGCGTTGCACATCGCAGATAACTTCAGTATCAAAATTCATAGAGCGTACGTTCCAAGAAAAATGAGGCGGCACGCCTGAGCCATGGTAAAATTTGCTGTTTTGAAGGGTGCGCCGCAGCGCGCCATGTGAAGCTGTCGCCCTCCGTTTCTGGCGGTGGCGCCGCTTTGGCATTCGCAGATTTGGTGTCTCCCTCTGGTGGAAGAGGGCATGCCTGTTCACGTGCATTTAAGGGGCGCTATGAGGTCGCCACTGGCAGTTGATCAGTTGGAGTGAGGCTGGGTCTATCTCTCGTCCGCAATGGTGAGGCGGGTAGTGTCTGTCTGTCGTCCGGAGTGGTAGTATGTGTTAGGCCGCCAGTCTGCTGGACTTTGCTCAGGCAATGGGCATTGGCGGTTGGATCGATCGGAAGGTCGGCCACGCACTGGGACGTAAGATGACTTGTCCGTCTTGAGTGTCAGCGCACGTGAGGTCGCCACGTCAGTCCAGTGGGCCGCGCCTTATAGCGAGGGTAGTGGCTTCGCGGCCGACACGACAGCAACAGGAGTCAACCCACGACATCGGTCTGGCCGGGGCGAGCTGCGGCGCCGTGAGACGGGAGACCGGCGCGCCTTCCTGCGTCCGTTGAAGCGACTGGCAGCGGACGGTTCGGGAGAGCGTTTTGGGGGTGCTGCGCCAGGTCTTCGCCAGACATCGCAGTTTATTAGAAATTAAGTGATTCGTGAAATGTTGTTTCATTTACTTGTTAAATTCTACTTGTTTTCTTGGTCAGTCACTCGTCCCCAGCTTGCTCGTCTGTCTCCCGTCCGCATTTGTTAGGCAGTTAGTGTCTGTCTGTCTGTCGGTCTGCCATAAAATAATAGCTGCCTCTGTCATGTTTATATGTTCATATGTGTGTGAAATCTTATGGGACTTAACTGCTAAGGTCATCAGTCCCTAAGCTTACACACTACTTAACCTAAATTATCCTAAGGACAAACACACACACCCATGCCCGAGGGAGGACTCGAACCTCCGCCGGGACCAATGCCTTAAACCGCTCGGCTAATCCCGCGCGGCTCTGTCATGTTTGTCGAATTCGGTGCTAACGAATTTATTGCTTAAGGTGAGAAGGACGAATTCCTGAAATATGTTTTTATCTTGCCTATCATCTTGAGAGGTGGCATATGTGTAAGGTAGAGCATGTTTGTATATTTTATGTAAGACTGCATTTCATGGCTTTTTATTTAAATGGTCATTTTAGTATATAAAGTTGCCACCCTTCCACCGTAAGAGTTTTTTAAAAACAAGTTGCACTTTCAGTAGCAAATTAATTTTTAATGTGAGTGTTTTGTACCATTTCCATCCCTCCTACGGGGTGCATAGTTTATGTGTTTGTGTGAGTTGTTAAAATTTTTAGTTTAAAGTAATCTGGTGTGTTGCAGATTTGCACCAGTGTAGTCTTTCAGAGGTTGTTGTGAGCGGTCGTGACTACGGCCGTGTTGAAAGGGAGCGGCAAGGTTCACAGCTGGAAAGCTCATACTGTAAAAAAAAAAAAAAAAAATGTTATTTCAGCCTCTGAATAAATTGTAACTTGAGATTTACAGGGTGCTTTCTGATTATAATTTTAAATCTGCTAAAAAAAAAGGGGGGGGGGGCTTTTAAGAATCAATTTCCATTTATTGGAAAAAATTTAATTTGCTTTCATCGGTTACCCACTGGCAACTACTTCCGCGCTCACATGGTGTGATTAAATGTGTTAATGTTCTTGATGAATCGCTAGTAAATGAAGTAAATTCTTTACGAAAAGATTTGAAAGTGAATTCACGGTTCAGCTCCAATCTTTCTTTTGTCACTAACGGTAGACAGTAGGACCATTTACTCACCACAGTGGCTCTTCAACACGAGCGACCGGCCAGTGGGCAGACGGTCTCGCTATGGTGCCCGCCGGCAGATGACTGCCAATTAGCGCGGAGTGAGACGTGCAGACACGACGGGCGCAACGCCGGCCGCCCCCTCCACTTTGCGTCGCCATCCTCCGTGACGGACGAAGCCGCTAATGTATGCTCGCGCCTGGCATAATGCCCGCCACGATTTGCACAGAATGCCGTCTCCAGCTGAGGGAGAAACCATTACACGCCGCGGGAGGTCCCAACCTGCCGGAAGTCCGTAACACGGTGCTCGCCTCAGCTGACAGCGTCCTCCTCTGCTGGAGCCTTTGTGCGCGTTTACTGCCACTGGCGACACAGTGTGCTGAATCAACGTCCACGTGTCACGTTTATACGCTTCCTTGTACCGTTTTAAGCGAAAGCTTAGTACGACGGACACTGATATCTGTATTCGTTTTTTCAGTCTGTCCAAATGTTCATCTCGGCAACTGACTTGGTTGTAATCTACGAGAGTTTTCGTCATTGTTGTCATTTGCCATCTACATCTACATCTACACCTATGTGATTACTCTACTATTCACAATAAAGTACCTGGCAGAGGGTTAAGTGAACCACCTTCAAGCTGTCTCTCTAACGCTCCACTCACGATCGGCGCGCGGGATAAACGAGCACTTCAATTTTCTGTGCGGGCACTGATATCTGTTACTTCATAATGATGATTATTTCTCACAATGTAGGTGGATGCCAACAGAAGTTTTTCGTAATCGGAGGAGAAAACTGGTGATTGAAATTTCATGAGAAGATCCCGTCGCAACGAAAAACGCCATTGTTTTAATGATTGCCACACCAGTTCATGTAACATGTCTGTGGCACTATCTCCCCTATTTCGCGATAATACAAAACGAGCTGACTTTCTTTGAACTTTTTCCACCCCATGCGTCAGTCCCACCTTATGCGGATCAAACACCGCACAGCAATACTCCAGAATAGGGCGGACAAGCGTAATGTAAGCAGTCTCTTTAGTAGACCAGTTATACCCTCCAAGTGTTCTGCCAATGAATCGCAGTATTTGGTTCGCTCTACCTACACTATTATCTGTGTGATCGTTCCAGTTTAGGTTATTTGTAACTGTAATCCCTAAGTATTTAGTTGAATTCACAGCCTTCAGATTTGAGTGACTTATCACGTAACCGAAATTTAGCAGATTTCTTTTAGTACTCATGTGAATAACTTCGCACTTTTCTTTATTCAGGGTCAATTACCACTTTTCGTACCAAACAGATATCTTCTCTAAATAGTTTTGCAATTCGTTTTGGTCATCTGATGACTTTCCAAGTCGGTAAATGACAGCGTCATCTGCAAACAATCTAAGACGGTTAGCCACTTTGCTGCTGTGGATATTTGACTCAGGGCATACAACATCACTGTAATAAGTGTCCGAACGTTAGTATAGGAATATTACACTACTGGCCATTACAATTGCTACACCACGAAGATGACGTGCTACAGACGCGAAAGTTAATCGATAGGAAGAAGATGCTGTTATATGTAAATGATTAGTTTTTCAGAGCATTCACAGCAAGGTTGGAGCCAGTGGCGACACCTACAACATGCTGACATGAGAAAGTTTCCAACCGATTTCTCAAACACAAACAGCAGTTGACCGACGTTGCCTGGTGAAACGTTGTTGTCATGCCTCGTTTAAGGAGGAGAAATGCGTACCATCACGTTTCCGACTTTGATAATGGTCGCATTGTAGCCTATCGCGATTGCGGTTTATCGTATCGCGACACTGCTGCTCGCGTTGGTCGAGATCCAATGACTGTTGGCAGAAAATGGAATCGGTGGGTTCAGAAGGGTAATACGGAACGCCGTGCTGGATCCCAACGGCCTCGTATCACTAGCAGTCGAGATGACAGGCATATTATCCGCATGGCTGTAACGGGTCGTGCAGCCACGTCTCGCTCCCTAAGGCAACAGATGGGGACGTTTGCAAGACAACAACCATCTGCACGAACAGTCCGACGACGTTGGCAGCAGCACGGACTATCAGCTCGGAGACCATGGCTACGGTTACCCTTGACGCTGCATCACAGACAGGAGCGCCTGCGATGGTGTACTCAACGACGAACCTGGGTGCACGAATGGCAAAACGTAATTTTTTTCGGATGAATCCAGGTTCTGTTTACGGCATCATGATGGTCGCATCCGTGTTTGGTGACATCGCGGTGAACGCACATTGGAAGCATGTATTCGTCATCGCCATACTGGCGTATCACCGGGTGTGACGGTATGGGGTGCCATTGGTTACACGTCTCGGTCACCTCTTGTTCGCATTGACGGCACTTTGAACAGTGGACGTTACATTTCAGATGTGTTACGACCCGTGGCTCTACCCTTCATTCGATCCCTGCGAAAACTTACTTTTCAGCAGGATATTGCACGACCGCATGTTGCAGGTGCAGTACGGGCCTTTCTGGATACAGAAAATGTTCGACTGCTGCCCTGGCCAGCACATTCTCCAGATCTCTCACCAATAGAAAACGTCTGGAGAATGGTGGCCGAACAACTGGCTCGCCACAATATGCCAGTCACTACTCTTGATGAACTGTGGTATCGTGTTGAAGCTGCATGGGCAGCTGTACCTGTACACGCCATCCAAGCTCTGTTTGACCCAATGCCCAGGCGTATCAAGGCCGTTATTACGGCCAGAGGTGGCTGTTCTGGGTACTGATTTCTCAGGACGTATGTACCCAGATTGCGTGAAAATGTAATCACATGTCAGTTCTAGTATAATATATTCGTCCAATGAATACCCGTTTATCATCTCCATTTCTTCTTGGTGTTGAAATTTTAATGGCCAGTAGTGTAATTAAGTAAATCTATACAGCAAAATATACACTATCTGATCAAAAGTATCGCTACTGTACATCTAGTGTGGACGTCAGTATCGGGTACGTCCACCCATCATGTTTACGACGACTTAAAATTTGTTGAGTACACTTGCAGTGAGTCGTCTGAATGTCTGTGGAGTAACGGTAGTCCATTCTTAACAGCCAAAACCGGCAAAGGTAATGATGCCGTCTGTAGCGAAGCCGACTTTCCAACTCGTCTCAAAGCTCTTCCTTTAGGTTGAGGTCGGGACTCTGGGCAGACCATTTCATTTCAGGTATATTATTGCCCACAATACTTTGCCCCGAGGATAATGGTTTATGAAAGGGTACACTGATATCCTAGTACGTTCATCATCTCCGAACTGTTCCTCTATTGTACGCAGAATACCAAGCTATAAAATGTTTTCATATCGTTCTGCACTAAGCTTTTGCTTAAGTGCAATGTGGGGAGCACACCCGAACCACGAAATCCCTCCCTCCCCCCCCCCCCCTCCCATACCGTAACATCACATCATCTGTTCTTCACTATTGGCAGGTAACGTTTTCCAGGCGTCCCTCAACCCAAACCCTTCAATCGGATTGCCACAGGTTGTAGCGTGATTCATCACCCGAAATCCACTCGTGTCCAGCAATCAAATGTCCAGTGACATCGTTTTTTACATTACCTCATGCGTTGCTTAGCACTGACTACACAGATGTGTCACTGATGAGCAGGTTATCGACCACTGCATCCCACTCGAACCCCCTACACACAGTCATAGTGCTAGACGGGGAGCTGGTAGCGCTTAGGGGCATTTTTCCGCTGACTTGACGCTTTTTTTTTTTTACAACCACGTTCTGCAATAGTCTACGATCCCTGTCCGGCAGTATACAAGACCTGTCGGGTATTGGTTTAGGTATGATTGTTTAATCTCGTTTCTACTCCACAGTAACGTCACAACTAGTCGACTTGGGCAGCCTCACAAGGTTATATGTAAATTGAAAGTGGAGAACGGAAGAAAGGGACGAGTCCCATTTTCACCTCGATTGCTTCGTTAATAGACTCAGCTGTGCACTTGGGACACAGTAAATACATCAACAAATGATTGGTCAGGGAATAATGCAATCTCTTCATGTCACTGGTGTGCATTGCGGTCTGGAGAAAAATGGGACCTATTTTCTATGAAAACTAGCCATATAATGGAATAACCGTAAATGACGAGCCGGACGCGGTGACCGAGCGGTTCTAGGCGCTTCAGTCCGGAACCGCGCGACTGCTACGCTCGCAGGTTCGAATCCTTCCTCGGGCATGGATGTGTGTGATGTCCTTAGGTTAGTTAGGTTTAAGTAGTTCTAAATTCTAAAGGACTGATGGCGTCCGATGTTAAGTCCCATAGTGCTCAGAGCCATTTGAGCGTATATGGGAAACCTTATGTAACCCGCTTCTTCGTGCGTCTTTTGGAAGGTACTGTTCTTGCACGCACGTGGTTCCAGCAGAAAGGTACCACAGGCCGTACCACCCGCGAAGCACTGACTGCCTTGCACGATTCTGACCCTGATCGTGCCATCCCCCGTTTTCGTGACCGGAACTGGTCGCAATGATCTTGCAGTGCAACAGCTATGGACGTCCGGAGCTCGTGGTCTAGTGGCTAGCGTTGCTGTCTCTTGATCACGGGGTCGCGGATTTGATTCTCAACCAGGTTGGAGATTTTCTCTGCATGCAGACTGTGCACGTGTGTTGTCCTAATCATTTCATCATCATCATTCCCGACAGCGGCTCGACTGGACTGTGTAAAAACTTGGAATGCATAAAAATTAGTACTTTATACGGGGTCTGATGACCGCGCAGTTGAGCGTCCCACGGACCAAACATTATCATCATCATCATCATCACCTATAGACAAGTTTGTGTAGGGTTATTGAAGTTTTGGATTTATGGAATCAAGCCGAAGACCATTCAAATGTCTAAATTAAATACTGAATCAACCAAATACGACGGCGATTGAGCAAAACTGTTATTGAAAAGCCGGCCGCTGTGGCCGAGCGGTTCTAGGCCCTTCAGTCCGGAACAGCGCGACTGCTACGGCCGCAGGTTCGAATCCTGCCACGGGCATGGATGTATGTGATGTCCTTAGGTTAGATAGGTTTAAGTAGTTCTAAGTTCTAGGGGACTGATGACCTCAGATGTTAAGTCCCATTGTGCTCAGAGCCATTTTTTTGTTATTGAAAATTTCGCTGTAGTTTAATAGCAAAATGCCGCGTGGGTAACAAAGTCTTTGCGGCTATTAACCGGATGTGCTTTTTCCTTGCATAATTTCAAAATGTCTCTTTTATAAAACGTAAGTATTCAGTGCTTTGTTCAGAAAACCAAGTTTTATCTAAAATTAAAATCTTGGACTCTTATTAGAAGTCTCTTTGTAAGCATTTTCACAGAGCACACTACGTAAAAGAAGAGTAAAAACACGGGAGTTTAGTACACATATGTCTCTTTGAGAGCCATTACGTAATATAGAGAATAAGTCCTCCTCCAAAACGCGGACTACTGTCTCGTTGGCAAATTAGGGACTTTCCAAAACGTCGTAGATTGTTTCACCCATAGCTTCTTAGTTGTGGCTTCTAGCTAGTTTTACTACTAACGAGGCTTTTTCGTATGTCTGAACAGCAAGATTCCCTCATGTAGAATTAACTTTTTACAAAATAGGCAGTATGAAACCCTCCTTGGCTCTTAAGTCTGCAATCCCGTTGCATCTAATAAGGAGACATCATCAACTTGACCTCATCTTTCAAGGGGGGAGGGGAAAGCACACTTACAAGATATCAGCCCCAGGAATCGATTCCTAGCGAAAATTTTGGCCGTAGTTCTGACAGTACGCAGTTACGACATTCTGAATTTACAGCTTTTAAATTTCGAGCACACCGGTTGTTTGTCACTCGCTCCACTCCACTGCAGTCGCCCAACGCCAGAGCACGGTGTACTGCACAGTGGAGCAGATAACAGGTTTGTGGAATACTGTTGTGAGTTTGGTAACATAGTTAATTACATCAAAGTGTATCGTCCCATGCATGTGGCTTGTGCCAGAGCTCTCTTTGCTAATGCAATGTAAATGACATTCAGACTGAATGTGGAAATTTTGTACCTTACACATGAGAATATTTAGTAATTTGCATTTAGTACGAAGTTTTCGATCTAAGACTGCAATGCAGATGTATTATTCCACGTTTGGACGATCATGTGGAATGGTTTCTTCGATTGTATGACAAAACACAGGGCATATACAGGGTGTTCGGAAATCTAATATTTTGAATAGGAACCCACGTCCGGCGACGTACCGTTTCCGTTCTACGATGGTTTCAATTCAAATGTTTAATTAAGCATTTCGCTTGAGAATTGAATTAGGTGTGATACAGTGCATTTATTTGGTAATAATCCAAAAGATTCAGTTTGGAACCGCGTGACCGCTACGGTCGCAGGTTCGAATCCTGCCTCGGGCGTGGATGTGTGTCATGTCCTTAGGTTAGTTAGGTTTAAGTAGTTCTAAGTTCTAGGGGACTGATGACCTTAGAAGTTAAGTCCCATAGTGCTCAGAGCCATTGGAACCAATCCAAAAGGAAACAACGAAACGTCCATTTATGACTTAAGCAGATTTGTTTGTGTTAACACTTAAACAATACATTATTCCAAAACAAAAAACACCTCAGCGTACTGTACATTTAGAACAGCACTGATGCACTACAAAAGATGCCCGATGTGGTGTCCATCAACGTTGTTACAGACGTTGTTTCTACGAATCATGTTCTGGTACACACTCTCCATCCCACATGGCCTCTTCAATTTCCAGTGCAGTGGCTAGGATTCGTGCCAGCAGGTCTTCTTGTGTCTCTACAGGACTTTCGTAAATTAAACCTCGCGTGTGACTTCGCAACAAGTAATCCATAGGAGATAAATCCGGCGATCTGGCGGCCACACGGTTGGAAATCCTCGGCCGGCCCTTCTTTCACCATACTGTCTGTTGAGATGTCTCCGAACTACAGGTAAGAAGGAAGGTGATGTACCACCATGCTTAACAGTTTCTTGGAAACTGTTGGTGTTAGTGACAGTGCACGCACTCGCTAAAATGACGTCTTCAGTGGGCTGTAGAGGTGTGAAAGAACGGACTTCTGGGTTATTTTGTGCCTTATCTGTGACCCTTCCCAATTTTGAAGGACTGTGTTTATCCTAAGACTGTCTGTGAACTTTTTGCAAGTCATTTTGTATTATTTAGTTCGTTTCATGTTCCGTGGAAAACTTTCCTAAGACTGTCTGTGAACTTTTTGCAAGTCATTTTGTATTAGTTAGTTCGTTTCATGTTCCGTGGAAAACTTTCCTAAGACTGTCTGTGAACTTTTTGCAAGTCATTTTGTATTAGTTAGTTCGTTTCATGTTCTGTGGACCATTTTACACGATAAATTGTAACGAGGTGGATCGAGTCGTTTTGCATTCCACCGCAAATTAATTCGTGAATATCGTTAAATGGCGAAAATTTACAAGCGGTATTTTTTTATGTACAGATGTTAGTAATTCTTATCCACCACCTTTTATACATCACAATAATAGAAATTCTTCTACGGAATTGTGTATTGTGACGAGGCAGTTGCTCGGCCTCCATTGACCAGACCTTTTCAATTGGTGAGAGATCTGGAGAATGTGCTGGCCAGGGCATCATTCGAACACTTTCTGTATCCAGAAAGGCCCGTACAGGACCTGCATCATGCGGTCGTGCATTATCCTGCTGAAATGTAGGGTTT
Source organism: Schistocerca serialis cubense (assembly GCF_023864345.2). Classification (NCBI taxonomy): domain Eukaryota; kingdom Metazoa; phylum Arthropoda; class Insecta; order Orthoptera; family Acrididae; genus Schistocerca; species Schistocerca serialis. The sequence continues at coordinate 18,698,579 of NC_064646.1, forward strand.
CGCAGGGATAGAATGAAGGGTAGAGGCACGGGTCGTAACACATCCGAAATGTAACGTCCACTTTTCAAAGTGCCGTCAATGCGAACAAGAAGTGACTGAGATGTGAACCAATGGCACCCCATATCATCACGCCGAGTGATACGCCAGTATGCCGATGACTAATACACGCTTCCAATGTGCGTTCACCTCGATGTCGCCAAACACGGATGCAACCATCATGATGCTGTAAACAGAACCTCGATTCATCCGAAAAAATGACGTTTTGCCATTCGTGCACTCAGGTTCGTCGTTGAGTACACCATCGCAGGTGCTCCTGTCTGTGATGTAGCGTCAATGGTAACTGCAGCCACGGTCTCCGAGCTGATAGTCCATGCTGCTGCAGACGTCGTCTAACTGTTCGTACAGATGGTTCTTGTCTTGCAAACGTCCCCATCTGTTTACTCAGGTATCGAGACGTGGCTGAACGATACGTTACAGCCATTCTGATAAGATGTCTGCCATCTCGACTGCTAGTGATACGAGGCCGCTGGGATCCAACACGGCGTTCTGTATTACCGTCCTGAGCCTACCGATTCCGTATTCTGCTAACAGTCATTGGATCTCGACCAACGCGAGCAGCAATGTCGCGATACAGTAAACCGCAGTCGCGATAGGCTACAATCCGACCTTTATCAAAGTCGGAAAAGTGATGGTACGTATTTCTCCTCGTTACACGAGGCATCACAACAACGTTTCACCAGGCAACACCGGTCAACTGCTGTTTGTGTATGGGAAATCGGTAGGTAACTTTCCTCATGTAAGCACGTTGTAGGAGTCGCCTCCGGCGCCACCCTTGTGTGAATGCTCTGAAAATCTAACCATTTGCATATCACAGCATCTTCTTCCTGTGGGTTAAATTTCGCGTCTGTAGCACGTCATCTTCGTGGTGTAGCAAGTTTAATGGCCAGTAGTGTATTAATGACTGAAAATAGGCAAAATATATAAACTCACTGATTTGTTTCTCCAAGATTTGCAATGACTTTAAGTGCAAACGTGGCTGAATTAAACTGTTTTAGCAGTTCCCAATTGCGCTTGTGTGTGTTACTTTCCCTCTAGTTTTCACTAGTTTTAGTGGAACAGTATCATCTGCCTTTCTTCATTCGTTAAGAGGCCCTGTACACATCATCTAGTGTTAATTCTGGCATATCACTTTTTTCTTCGTTATTACCCGTCAACAGCCTATTTCCCGTCTTGCGCTACACATAAATTCAAAGAAATTCTTGGACAGTTTTCTCCTTGTAGTGAGTTACTATGCAGTCTTCTACATTAACTACTGAAATGTAACGTTATTACAAGATTCTACTTTGCTTTTGGTCTAACTTTATTCCTCTCAATTGTTTCTCTCAAACAAAATTTCATCGCAACTTTTAATTTCGTCTTGAACAGATGTACAACAGCTCTGTTTACTTGAGAAAATCGTGTATCCTGTGTTTATTAAAGTGTGTGCCGTTTTATGCTGGATTACATGAAAGTCAAAGGATACTGTAAAATAAACCGTGTACAGAACTTGAAAAGGCTGTGGCTATAGCTCCTACGCCTCTAAGGCATTATTGCAAACTACAGGCCTGGCTTGTAGAGAGGTGTACAGTGTATGTGATGGGCAGTTGCTGTACCGGTACGTACCGTTGTTGTAGCCGAACCGGAAGTCCCCGTTGGGGCGCACGTCGAGGTACTCTGAGCCCTCCGGCGGGGCCGCCTGCTGCCCCGCAACACGACTGCTGCACGACAGCATCAACAGCAGCAGCGACAGCAGCAGCTGCCGCACCCAGGCGCGCCGGTGTCTCATGGGTAACGCCTCCTGCAACGAGGTGTAGCGTAATGTCAGGTAGAAGTGGCGTGTAACTCGATTAAATACTAAGTGTAGGGTATGAAACTGGAATTTCCCTATACAGGGTGGTCCATTGTAAGTGACCGGGCAAAATATAACACGAAATAAGCATCAAACGAAAAAAACTACAAAGGACGAAACTCGCCTAGCTTGAAAGGGGGAACGAGATGGCGCTATGGTTGGCCCGCTACATGGCGCTGCCATAGGTCAAACGGATATCAACTGCGTTTTTAAAAATAGGAACCCCCATTATTTGTTACATATTCGTGTAGTACGTAAAGAAATATCAATGTTTTAGTTGGACCACTTTTTTCGCTTTGTGACAGGTGGCGCTGTAATAGTCACAAACGTATAAGTACGTGGTATCACGTAACAGTCCGCCGGTACGGACGGTATTTGCTTCGTGATACATTACCCGTGTTAAAATGGACCGTTTACCAATAGCCGAAAGGGTCGATATCGTGTTGATGTACGGCTATTGTGACCAAAAAGCCCAACGGGAATGTGCTGTTTATGGTGCTCGGTATCCTGGACATCATCCAAGTGTCCGGACCGTTCGGCGGATAGTTACGTTATTTAAGGAAACAGGAAGTCATCAGCCACATGTGAAACGTCAACCACGACCCGCAACAAATGATGATGCCCAAGCAGGTGTTTTAGCTGCTGTCGCGGCTAATCCACACATCAGTAGCAGACAAATTGCGCGAGGATCGGAATTTCAAAAACGTCGGTGTTGAGAATGCTACATCAACATCGATTGCAACCGTACCATATTTCTATGCACCATGAATTGCATGGCGACGACTTTGAACGTCGTGTACAGTTCTGACATTGGGCACAGGAGAAATTACGGGACGATGACAGATTTTTTGCACGCGTTCTATTTAGCGAGGAAGCGACATTCACCAACAGCTGTAATGTAAACCGGCATAATACGCACTATTGGGCAACGGAAAATCCACGATGGCTGCGACAAGTGGAACATCAGCGACTTTGGCGAGTTAATGTATAGTGCGGCATTATGGGAGGAAGGATAATTGGTCCCCATTTTATCGGTGGCAATCTAAATGGTGCAATGTATGCTGATTTCCTACGTAATGTTCTACCGACGTTACTACAAGATGTTTCACTGTATGACAGAATGGCAATATACTTCCAACATGATAGATGTCGGGCACATAGCTCGCGTGCGGTTGAAGCGGTACTGAATTGCATATTTCATGACAGGTGGATTGGTCGTCGAAGCATCATAGCATGGCCCGCACGTTCTCCGGATCTGACGTCCCCGGATTTCTTTCTGTGGGGAAAGTTGAAGGATATTTACTATCGTGATCCACCGACAGCGCCTGACAACTTGCATCAGCGCATTGTCAATGCATGTGCGAACTACTCGCTGTTGAGAGTAATGTCGTTACACGTATTGCCAAATGCATTGAGGTTGATGGACATCAATTTGAGCATTTATTGCATTAATGTGGTATCTACAGGTAATCACGCTGTAACAGTCTTCGTTCTTAGAAATGATAAATTCAGAAAGGTACATGTATCACATTGGAACAACCGAAATAAAATGTTTAAAAGCACATACGTTCTTTATTTTAATTTAAAAAACCTACCTATTACCAACTGTTCGTCTAAAATTGTGAGCCATATGTATGTAACTATTACAGCGCCATCTATCATAAAGCGAAAAAAGTGGTGCAACTAAAACATTCATATTTCTTTACGTACTACACGAATGTGTAATAAAAAATGGCGGTTCCTATTTTTAAAAAAACGGAGTTGATATCCGTTTGACCAATGGCAGCGCCGTATAGCGGCCCAACCACAGCGCCATCTGGTTTCCCCCTTAAAGCTAGACAAGTTTCGTTCTTTGTAGTTTTTCCGTTTGACGATTATTTCATGACATATTTGGACCACCCTGTCGATGGTGTATGGCCCGTGAGACTGCGTCTTCAAAATGGTGCAAATGGCTCGAAGCACTATCGGACTTAACATCTGAGGTCATCAGTCCCGTATATTCAGAACTACTTAAACCTTACTGACCTAAGGACATCACACACATCCATGCCCGAGGCAGGATCCGAACCAGCGATCGTAGCAGCAGCGCGGTTCCAGACTGAAGCGCCTAGAACCGTTCGGCCACAACGGGCGGCAGACCGCGTCTGCAGCGCCATCTGCCTCTTGTTAAGGCTGACGACGAATGGCAACACACAGTAACCCAAGTTCCATACATCGGTATTTGTTTCAAACCCGTAAACCTGTCGAGTTTTGTGCCTACGAACTACGATTTGCGAACAGCATCGGTTTTCTGTTATCATTCGGAGAAAACTGCCGCAAATGACATCGAATGCTTGTCGAAGCTTTCGGCGAACATGCGCTTGGTAAAACACAGTGTTTCGAGAAGTTCAAAAAATTTTAAAGTGGTGATTTTGACGTTGGAAGTGACGAGCGTGGGAAACCACCGAAAAAGTTAGAAGACAACGAATTGCAGGCTTCACTGGATGAAGATGATACTCAGACTCAACAGGAAGTCGCAGAACAATTGAATGCGACGCAGAAAGCCGTTTGTATTCTGTTGAAAGCTGTGGGAAAGGTGCAGGAAGTGGGAAATAGGCTTTCGCATGATCTGAATGAAACACCGCAAGCAAATCGAAAGACCACTTGTGAAATGCTGCTTGTCAAATACAAAAGAAAGTCGTTTCTCCATCGGATAGTGACCGGTGATGAAAAATGGATATATTTTCAGAATCATAAGCGTCGTTAATCATGGGCGAATCCAAGCCAATCATCGACATCCACTGCAAGACCAAATCGCTTTGGGAAGAATACAATGCTCTGTGTTTGGTGAGATCAGAAGGGTGTCATGTATTATGAGCTGCTAAAACCTGGTGAAACCGTCAACACTGATCGCTACCAACAGCAAATGATCGATTTAAATCGAGCATTACGTGAGAAACGACCGGAATATAGCAAAAGGCAACACGAAGTCATATTGCTCGATGATAACGCATCACACACAGGAAAACGGGTCTGGGAGACGATCGAGGCGTCCAGTTGAGAAATACTGGTACATGCTGCTTATTCCCCAGACTTGGCTCCGTCTGATTATCATCTGTTTGCATCACTGGGACACGCTTTAACTGAACAACGCTTCAATTCGTATGAAAATGTACGAAAATGTCTCGCTGACTGGTTTCCTTCAAAAGAAGAACTGCTTTTTTGGCGAGGCATTCATAGCCTGCAGGGGAGGTTGGAGAAATGTATAAATAACAATGGAGATTGTTTTCAATAAAATATTGTTAGTTTCGAACAACAGACGTGCGATTATTGCAGGCAAATTCCGGTTTCATGCTTCTGCACGAGGTAACCAATTACGTATTATCCACGGGTACCATCGTAACCAATTACCTGTATTGGGCAGTGACTAAAGATACTGCCAATACCGCGCATCGTCTGTTTACCAAAATGTGCACCAACAGTACGGAGCTCACGCCTTCATGGAAATAGCCGGTTACTTCTGTATAGTTACGAATTCTAATAGGTCGTGCTGATAAACAATGCTACAATTTTTTATGTGAAAACTTTAAAATCATTTTTAAGTTAAACAAACATTATTAACATTCTATGTCTTAAATCTTCTGGTCTAAAAATTTATCTCTCAATATAGTAATGAGGGACCAGTTTGTTGATACCGTCGTTGTAGAACGTTCGACATTATTGTTGACAAAGCCACAATATCACCTCTGCTTGCACCACTTCATCATTACCGAAGTGAGGTGCTCGAAGGTGTCCTTTAAGCTTTGGAAACTGATGAAAATCGGATGGAGTCAAGTCAGGTGTGTATAGAGTATGATGCATGGCAGTGAATCCTAGGTGTCTGATTGTTCCACAGGTCGCAGCCCTTGGGTATGGTCTGGTATTGTGATGCTGTGAAAGAACTGTTCGTATTCGAGCTTTTAGTTTTCTGAGAGCCTCTCATGCATCGACATAGTTACTTTACACAACGACAAATTTCGCGGTACAATAAGGAGCCCTCTAGCGGCAGAGCCTTGCAACTTGCGTCAGCGAAGGGCGAAAGTCGTCCGATTAATGTGAGCTACGTGTAATACCTCAACCGATATTGGGAACAGAATAAAAAATTCAGAGACAGTATTTTTCAGCCCATACTTGTAGATTTCAATATTGCTATACGTGAAGCAATAACGTCTGCTGATATCTGCATCTACATGTCATGACATCTACACGAATACACTGGTGTTCGCACTTACTTGCCTGGCAGAGGAATCCATGAAACACCTTCAAGCTATTTCTTTACAGTTCCACTCTCGAGCAGAACACGGGAAAAACGAGCACTTAAATATTTCCGTGCGAGCTCTGATTTCTCTTATTTTATTACAATTATTATTTCTACCTAAGTAGGTGGGTGTCAACAAAATATTTTCGCATTCGAAAGAGAATGTTCAAGATTGAAATTTCGTGAAAAGATCTAGCAGCAACGGAAAAAGCCTTTGTTTTAATGATTGCAGCACCAACTCGCATATCATATACGTGACACTCCTCCTCTCCTACTTCACGATAATACAAAACGAGCTGCCATTCTTTGAACTTTCTCGATGTCCTTCGTCAGTCCTATCTGGTAAGGATCCCATACTGCACAGCAGTACTCTAGCAGTAACAGTGTCAAGAACCGTGGCTCAGAGTTAATTATGCTCCAGAGAGAATTATCTAATGCCACAGAGAAGGAAATAGAAACTTGTCCGTTTCAGCGCTAATTTGTAATCCTACCTGTATAACTGAAGTGTGAATATTTCACATTCCTCGTATCAGTTCACCATGCTGTAACGGCAGCATCTGGATGTCAAGTCGTCTATTGATTTATTCCGTTGTAACTAAAAAAAGGAAGGAAGAATTTAGCGTCGGCTCGACATCAAGGTCATTACTGACGGAGCACAGGCTCTGAATGTTTCACGGAGAGGAAAGGACATCAGTCGTGCCCTTCCAAAGGAATCATTCCGACATTTCCCTGAGGAGATTTAGGGAAATCATGGCAAACCTATTTCTGGATGGCTGGACGCGTGTATGTACTGTCGTCCTTCAGAATGAGAGTCCAGTGTCCTAACTTCTACGCCACCCCGATCGGTTGTTGTAGCTAAGTAATTCCTCAAATTTTATTTATGGGAGAAGAAATGTTCCTTTTTGTAATTTATGAGGATACATTGTTTTACGAGTGCTGAAAGTTTAATAATAATTTTGGGAGCCCATTGCAATTACATGTAATCAGTTAAGTAATAATCTTGCATTAGTTTGCGATTTCCCCCTGTCCTTTGACCATAAGGTCAGCTGCTGTGAAATCCGACATTTCAGGGGCATTCAAGAACTTGTGTACAATGTTTGACTGTGAACTCTGTGATTTTACTCGTCGGTTTCACAACGTAAATAGGCATGAGAAGGCCGTGTGACACGATACGACGACAAGTGTACTGTAAAGGGTGAAAATTTGTCCAGGTGACAGTAAACTAAATTGGTGGTATCGATAACATAAACTAGTACGTTACATGAAAGTCCGTAGATCTAGAAAAACTGTAATGTACTCATAAATATTTACTCTCGCAATGTTTTATACCCATGCTTCAGCTGATGGAACTGAGTAGTTCTAAAAAAGCACTCAGTCTTCTCGCCAACAGTGGCCCATCGGGACCATCCGACCGCCGTGTCATCTGTAGCTGATGATGCAGTAAGTGGGGCGGGAGGGGGGGGGGGAGACGTGCGGTCAGCACGCCGCTCTGTGACCGGAGCCGCTACTATTCGGTCGAGTAGCTCCTCAATTGGTATCACGAGGCTCGGTGCACCCCAGAAAATGGCAACAGCGCATGGCGGCCCGGATGGTCACCCATCCAAGTGCCGGGCACGCCCGAAAGCGGTTAGCTTCGGTGATCTGACGGGAACCGGTGTATTCACTGCGACAAGGCCGTTGCCGAATAGTTCTAAGAACTTTATTAAAAAACCTCATTGTCTTACGTTTAGCTTTCCTCATGGAATATATTATACAGGAATAAACGTATGAGCTCTAACGTCATCTCTGTCCTTGTCTATTTTGCTACTACACTGCGCTACTTACTTTCCCACTATTTAACATCAGTGGAAATTACGTTGTGAAATTTCCCTTCAGTTAATAGTACTGGCTACAGCTAAAATCGGAAATGGATGAAACGTTAAGTGTACCACATCGTAATTCAAGCTTCGGTATGTACATTAACGTGGATAAGAGTTTATCAGCCGAAGCCACACTATATTAGGACTGATACAGAATAATACCCACACTCCAAGAATTGCTTTCAACATGAGATACTCCTTGCTATAGCAGAATGCCTGTAATTATCTTTGTTTAACCTCTTAGTTCAATGTTAGAGGTTACCTGTCATGATCAGGAGTGCTGCTGCAAAACTTTGTAATAGAAAGAGAGAAGGCCAGAGGTATGCTAAGGATGTGGGTATCATGTTCGGATAGCTCAGCTGGAAGAGCACAGGTTGTGAATGATAGAGATATTAACAATATGTCAACATATCAAAATTATTAGTTCAGGCATTGTTAATTTACTGTCACAGATCGCAGATTTTTTTACTAATTTTTACTTGCTATTTATTATGAATAATCGCTAGGAGTGTCCATTAAATCAAATAAAATCTCTTTTTGTATAGAACGGTGAGACGCATATATAAATACCGAAAATTATTTCAGTAAACGGCATGTATCTTAGTCATCGACTCGGCAAAGGAAAAATAGGTTCCAGCTTTAGTCACATTCGACTCCAGAGTAAACGTTCCTCTAGTAAAAAAATTTTGTTTATTATTTTTTTGTTTATTTATAGACGCAATCACATGTTTATGACGTCTATAAATTGCGTCTATAAATGAACAAAAAAAATTTAACAAAAGACTCAATCACGCACTCCATAGACCCAATGTCGTTTTTTCATAAACGTTTGTTTCTGCTCCGAAAGAAGCCCAGTTGTTAAAATCGCACACCGAACGGGGCTCCTACTTGGACAATGTGGACAAACCATTTCATCGTGATGTGCTCTCTTCTAGGAACGTCAGTACAGCAAGGTCTACAGGACTGCTTCTGCGAAGTTTGGAAACTAGGAGTGAGCTACCGGTAGAGTTGCAGCTGTGAGAACAGGTCCTCAGTCGGGCCTAGATTACCCAGTCGATACCCAGTCCCACAGCGAAGTGTAGTTCTGATTGGACGGGAAGTTCCCAAATTGCATTGCTGTCCTTGGAGCGACGTACCACTTGCGTTGATCATACGACTTTTTTCATCGTACCTATAGCTGAACGAGAGGTGTCGACTCATTAAATCGCACTATTTGTTAAAGCTATGTGGCAATATTGTCCTCTTTCTTAAGCAGCGTAGCTACAAACGAAACGTAAGTACCAGCCAATGAAATATCGCACCGTAGTCAACACACTGCAGCACACTACATCCTCCATAAAGTTCACCATCACGATCAGTTTTCAACTCGTTTAGAATGTCGTTATCTCCACTTGTTGCGTTTCCTTGCCTCCTTCGTCAGGCTGTACATCCATTTTTTCTTCCCTCAGCTTGCATATACCCTGAAATATCCTTTATTGATTTGCAGCCCCCTCTCAACTACACGTTACACTGCTGTGTAACTGATTTAGGGGAGACGTAGTGTGTGGTACTTCTTTCCATTCTGATGGTGGCCTCTACTTGTCGTAATACGATTTAATAAAAACATCGCAAGCATTGCGTACCCACGATTGACAATGGCAGTGCAACAGGTTGACATGGCAGTGCCTGAGACTTCCAAATCTTCCTAAACGAAGTTTTAAATTCTCAGTATATCACTGACGTGAAATGACATCTAGGTGCCTGGCAAGTATCGCCATGTAGCGATTTGTTCAAAGGGCGCTTCTCGCAAACTTCGGAACCGATGGGGTGACGCATTGTCAGCTGGAAGTACTGCTCTCAAGTTGGTCTCTGTGTGCCTATGAAAGGCGTGGTAGATGTACCACAGGACCCATTTTCCATTCAGCTAATTATCTGGCAATCAAATGTACTACTCCCAATAACTATACCCTGAATGTGTCATGGAACAATCAAACTACGTACTTCTCTAGCATCTGTTTGAATCACGTATTAGACTTCCTGGGAGTTGGTGATTTTGTGTGTTTACTTCGATAGCACACACGAGGCATTAATGTACCAAGCTCCTGCATATATTACGTTATATATCGATAACAGATTGTGTGAGGATGTCTTGTGTACTTCTTTGTCAGAGCATTGAGTGAGATAATGTCATATCACTGACGTTTATTCAGTAAGATCAAGTCGCGGTCTGTCAACGACATTTAAGCTATTAGAGGTTTCTCTGAATCACTTCTTGCGAACACTGGGTAGTTCCTTAAAAAAGGCTACAGAGTGCTCCGCTCCATTAGTTATCATTGCTGACGAAATGCATCAGCTCCACCATGCTATTAAACAATGGTAAACAACACACAGCTTTTTAAACTAGGTAGCATGATCGATCAGGTTTCGTTGCCCTACATCAATGAAGCGCCAAATTACTTGCTGCATTGTGATGCGTGCACCCAGCCTTCTATGAGCTCTGAAACTTCACTATCGCCATATCTGTCGACCACAATACTAGAGTTAAGGTAGTCATGATTGACTTTTGAGCGCTTTAAGGACTAATTCCCTGAACGTTTCTCCCTGATGACCTAATCAAGAACTTCACTACCATGTCGACTACTGTCCATCTGAGGAAGGAGTGCAGATTATGATTTAACCTTTGGTTCGCGACGGGGTCATTAGAGACTTGGCGCAATCTTGAACTGAACAAAATGTATAACGAAATCGATACTATCGTTCAGAAAGTAAACACCCCATAACTGACTTCAACCGATAATAGAATAAACCACCTTTTGGATACCAATCTAGTTTTCTAAACTCTACACCACTTCTCTGGACACTAGCAATGCTAAACTTGACGACATTAAAGACAAGAAGCACCAAAGTTTCACAAGTTGTGACATCGTCGCGAAAAAACAGTGACCCGTATATGTAATAAGTTTCTTTTAATTTACGTCTATGGTCAGAAACTGTTTGATAACAGATTACCGGTTTCGGCCTTTAATGACCATCATCAGATCTGTTTCATAAAAACAAAGTCCGAATGTACTGCAGCCATAGTGGCATCGTCAAATGTTAAATGCGGAATCAGTACCAGCATCTATATGTATTTGACGATGCTCACCACGGACGACGCAATGGCCAGCAAGATTCACTTCACGACCGAGAGCAGCGGCGTTAGTGTATATGTTGTCGGTGCTAACAGACAAGGAACACTGCATAAAATAACCACAGAAATCAACGTGTGACATACGAAGAACGTGTCCGTTAGAACAGTGATGCGAAATTTTGCAGCAGTGTCCTAATGGATAAGAGATTTGGCGTCAATGGTCTATGGCAGCAGGCGATCGACGCGAGCACCTTTGCTAACAGCACATCGCTTTCATCGCCTATTCCAGGTTCGTGACCATATGGGTTGGATCCTAGACGACTGTAAAACCGAGGTCTATTCAAATAAATCCCGATTTCAGTTGGTAGCAGCGCAGATCCCAAGAATCCATGGACCCAAAATATCAGCAAGCACTGTGCAATTTGGCGATGACTCAGTAACGGTGTGGGCCGTGTTTACTTGGAATGAACTGGGTCCTACATCATCTACATCTACATTTATGCTCCGCAACGATTTGTGGCGGAGGGCACTCTACGTGCCACTGTCATTACCTCCCTTTCCTGTTCCAGTCGCGTATGGTTCGCGTGAAGAACGACTGCCAGAAAGCCTCCGTGCGCGCTCGAATCTCTCTAATTTTACATTCGTGATCTCCTCGGGAGGTATAAGTAGGGGGAAGCAATATATTCGATACCTCATCCAGAAACGCACCCTCTCGAAACCTGGAAGGCAAGCTACACCGCGATGCAGAGCGCCTCTCTTGCAGAGTCTGCCACTTGAGTTTGCTAAACATCTCCGTAACGCTATCACGCTTACCACATAACCCTGTGACGAAACGCGCCGCTCTTCTTTGTATCTTCTCTATCTCCTCTGTCAACCCGACCTGGTACGGATCCCACAGTGATGAGGAATACTCAAGTACAGGTCGAACGAGTGTTTTGTAAGCCACCTCCTTTGTTGATAGACTACATTTTCTAAGGACTCTCTCAATGAATCTCAACCTGGCACCCGCATTACCAACAATTAACTTTATATGATCATTCCACTTCAAATCGGTTCCTACGCATACTCCCAGATATAGACAGAAGTAACTGCTACCACTGTTTGTTCCGCTATCATATAATCATACCATAAAGGATCCTTCTTTCTATATATTCGCAATACATTACATTTGTCTATATTAAGGGTCAGTTGGCAGTCCCTGCACCAAGTGCCTATCCGCTGCAGATCTTCCTGCATTTCGCTGCAATTTTATAATGCTGCAACTTCTCTGTATACTACTGGTCCAACTAAGCCGATCACTGAGTGGAAATGGTTATGATCGGCTACTTGGACACCATTTGCAGCTCACTGACTTCACGCTACAAAACAACCGTGGAATTTTTATGGCTCACTACACCATGTCAACGCACCACAATTGTTCGTGGTTGATTTGAAAAACTTTCTGGTCCGAGTGAATGATTTGACCACCCACACCGCCCGACATGATCCCACCGAACGTTTATGGTAGTGGATTGGGAGGTCAATTCGCGCAAAAAATCCTGCACCGGCAACACTTTCGAAGTTATGGACGTCTACAGAGGCAGCAAGATTCAGTAATTCTGATTGGGACTTCCAACCACTTGTTGAGCCCATGCCGTATCGAGTTGTTTCACTAAGCTGGGCAGAAGAAGAACCGAAACGACGTTAGGACTTATCCGAAGGCTTTTGTCACGTAAGTGTATTTGGCACGCTTCTGCGAACTTCGCGGGCGAATGCTTATATTACGAAGCATTCATTGCTTTGACAAGAGAGCACTGATTCTAGAGTGGTGTTACGTGCACGTCCACAAGGTTCTGACGACGACCGAAATCACTACAGAGTCCAGTACCGGTGTCGGCAGCCGGCTACGCCACTTACAGCTGGCGACGCGGCGGTGAAGCTGCTGGCTGCGACGGCGGCATCGGCGGACGCTGTGCCCATGTCTGCTGGCGGCGGCGTCTGCGTCCGTGTCGGGCAGCGAGCTGTGCGCCGCTCAGCCCGCCAGCAGCGCTTTATAGCCGCCGCTGACCGCGCGCGCCGGATGCTCCGAGGCCGCGGCGGCGGTCACACCGGCAGAAAGATCCGCCGCCAGATACCGACAGCCCTCCTCAAGAGACTGTGCTGCCTTGTCTCTGGCTGTGTTGCGCGGTATGTGCCGTACGCGGCTCTTGTCAGTTTTTTGGACAACATGATTGTGGAGATGAGGTAGCGATTAGTATGATTAATCAATTATTCAAAAACAGTCTTAATCGCATTTATTATTATTACTATACCGCCAACCGGTTTCAACCCGACGTAGGGGTCATCTGGGCGTTTACAACATTGGTCGACTGCTGGTGGTGTCACTCCTGATAGTTTCCTGCCGCTATGTAGACAGGAGCGACACCACCAGCAGTTGACCAAAGGTGTAAACGGTCAGAAGATGACCCCCTACGTCTGGTTGAAACCGTTTGGCGGTATAGTAATAATAATAAATGCGATTAAGACTTTTTTGAATAATTGATCTTGTCAGTTTCTTGCCCGTGGATACAGGCCAGTAAGGAACAGCTCAGATTTTTACTCAGTCCTACCAAGTGTGTACCCTGTGATCACAAGTTTTCTTTGATTTTTTGATCAAGGGTCTTTCAGCTACACTGGTGACCAAACCCAAAGCAAGTAACGGAAGCCGGCCGGTGTGACCGAGCGGTTCTAAGCGCTTCACTCTGGAATCGCGCGACCCCTACGGTCGCAAGGTTCGAATCCTGCCTCGGACTTGACTGTGTGTGATCTCCTTAGGTTAATTAGGTTTAAGTAGTTCTAAGTTCTAGGGGACTGATGACCTCAGATGTTAAGTCCCATAGTGCTCAGAGCAATTTTTTTGAACAAACGGAAATATGCAAGGCTGCATTCACACTACTGGCAATTAAAATTGATACAGCAAGAAGAAATGCAGGTGATAAACGGGTATTCACTGGACATATATACTGTCCTAGAACTGACATGTGATTACATTTTCACGCAATTTTTGGGTGCATAGATCCTGAGAAATCAGTACCCAGAACAACCACCTCTGGCCGTAATAACGGCCTTGATACGCCTGGGCATTGAGTCAAACAGAGCTTGGATGGCGAGTACAGGTACAGCTGCCCATGCTGCTTCAACACGATACCACAGTTCAGTGGGCGTATTGTGACGAACCAGTTGCTCGGCCACCATTAACCAGACGTTTTCAATTGGGGAGAGATCTGGAGAATGTGTTGGCCAGGGCAGCATTCACCGCGATGTCGCCAAACACGGATGCGACCATCATGATGCTGTAAACAGAACCTGGATTCATCCGAAAAAATGACGTTTTGCCATTCGTGCACCCAGGTTCATCCTTGAGTATACCATCGCAGGCGCTCCTGCCTGTGATGCAGCGTCAAGGGTAACCGCAGCCGTGGTCTCCGAGCCGATAGTCCATGCTGCTGCCAACGTCGTCGAACTATTCGTGCACATGGTTGTTGTCTTGCAAACGTCTCCATCTGTTGACTCAGAGATCGAGACGTGGCTGCACGATCCGTTACAGCCACGCGCATAAGATGCCTGTCATCTCGACTGCTAGTGATACGAGGCCGTTGGGATCCAGCACGGCGTTCAGTATTGCCCTCCTGAACCCACCGATTCCTTATTCTGCTAACGCTCATTGGATTACGACCAACGCGAGGAGCAATGTCGCGATACGATAAACCGCAATCTCGTTAGGCTATACAATCCAACCTTTATCAAAGTCGGAAACGTAATGGTACGCATTTCTCCTCCTAACACGAGGCAGCACAACAACGTTTCACAGGCAGCGCCGGTCAACCGCTGTTTGTGTATGAGAAATCGGTTGGAAACTTTTCTCATGTCAGCACGTTGTAGGTGTCACCACCGGCGTCAAACTTGTGTGAATGCTCTGAAAAACTAATCATTTGATATCACAGCATCTTCTGCCTGTCGGTTACATTTCGCGTCTCTAGCACGTCATATCCGTGGTGTAGCAATTTTAATGGCCAGTAGTGTATTTTGCCACAAAATAGTGTACACGGGTGATAGTAAAGTACAAACAATGTAAAGAATACAGAACGAGAACAACTGCAACGAGCATAATGGTAGGCAAAAATTCTCTTCGTTTTTTTTCCATCTTAACGAATTTGCACACAAATTCTGACAACTGATTAATGTGCTCCGTATGGGGTGTGACCAGGTAGCAGTTCAGGCAAGACAACGGTGCGGCATGCTGTGAATGATTTCCTCAATCTCATGTTGGACCAATAACGCCCGTCCCTCTTGCAGAGCTGCTCGCAAATCTCTGAGAGTGGTTGGTGAAGCTGACGTGATGTAACCCGTGTCCTCGTGCATCCCAGACATGTTCTATGTGATTCGAATCGGGAGAGCGAGTAGGCCACGCCATGGGTCCAATATCCTCCGTTTTCAAGAAAATACCTATCACCTGTTTGAGATTTTCACTCTACAGCGGAGTGTACGCTGACGTGAAACTTCCTAGGTAGCGCGGGATTAGCCGAGCGGTCTCAGCCGCTGCAGTCATGGACTGTGCGGCTGGTCCCGGCGGAGGTTCAAGTCCTCCCTCGGGCATGGGTGTGTGTGTTTGTCCTTAAGATAATTTAGGTTAAGTAGTGTTGTAAGTAGGCTGTTTATGTTTTCTTATTGGTAACGCCACGTAGCGCTCTGTATGAAAATCACTGGCTGTGCTGCGTGCAGTCAGTGGCTGGTTTGCATTGTTGTTGGCCATTGTAGTGTTGGGCAGCTGGATGTGAATAGCGCATAGCGTTGAGCAGTTGGAAGTGAGCCGCCAGCAGTAGTGGATGTGGGGAGAGAAATGGCGGAGTTTTGAAATTTGTAAGACTGGATGTCATGAACTGCTATATATATTATGACCTTTGAACACTATTAAGGTAAATACATTGTTTGTTCTCTGTCAAAATCTTTCATTTGCTAACTATGCCTTCTGTAGTTTGAATCTTTTATTTAGCTGACAGTAGTGGCGCTCGCTGTATTGCAGTAGTTCGAGTAACGAAGATTTTTGGTGAGGTAAGTGATTTGTGAAAGGTATAGGTTAATGTCAGTCAGGGCCATTCTTTTGTAGGGATTATTGAAAGTCAGATTGCGTTGCGCAAAAAATATTGTGTGTCAGTTTAAGCACAGTCATGTATAATTGTTCCAAGTAAGGGGACGTTTCAGTGTGTAAGCTTAGGGACTGATGACCTTAGCAGTTAAGTCCCATAAGATTTCACACACATTTGAACATTTTTGAACAAACTTCCTGGCAGATTAAAACTGTGTGCCGGACCGAGACTCGAACTCGGGAACTTTGCCTTTCGTGGGCAACGGCTCTACCATCTGAACTATCCAAGCACGACTCACGCCCCGTCCTCACAGCTTTACTTCCGCGAGTACCTCGTCTCCTAGCTTCCAAACTTTACA
This sequence comes from Schistocerca serialis cubense, assembly GCF_023864345.2. Classification (NCBI taxonomy): domain Eukaryota; kingdom Metazoa; phylum Arthropoda; class Insecta; order Orthoptera; family Acrididae; genus Schistocerca; species Schistocerca serialis. The sequence continues at coordinate 18,715,174 of NC_064646.1, forward strand.
GAAGCTCTCCTGCGAACCTTGCAGAACTAGCACTCCTGAAAGAGAGGATACGCGGAGACATGGCTTAGCCACAGCCTGGTGTATGTTTCCAGAATGAGATTTTTCGCCGGCCGCGGTGGCCGTGCGGTTCTAGGCACTTCAGTCCGGAACCGCGGTACTGCTACGGTCGCAGGTTCGAATCCTGCCACGGGCATGGTTGTGTGTGATGTCCTTAGGTTAGTTAGGTTTAAGTAGTTCTAAGTTCTAGGGGACTGATGACCTAAGATGTTAAGTCCCATAGTGCTCAGAGCCATTTGAACCAATCTGAGATTTTTCACTCTGCAGTGGAGTGTACGCAGATGTGAAACTTGTGTCCTTTCTTTCAGGAGTGCTAGTTCTGCAAGGTTCGCAGGAGAGCTTCTGTAAAGTTTGGAAGGTAGGAGACGAGTTACAGGCAGAAGTAAAACTGTGAGGACGGGGCGTGGGTCATGCTTGGGTACCTCAGATGGTAGAGCAATTCCCCGAGAAAGGCAGAGGTTCCGAGTTCGAGTCTCGGTCCGGCACATAGTTTTATTCTGCCTATCACCTGTAATTGCTGAGGTCGAGCATTATCGTCCTTGAGTACGAAGTCCGGGCCACAGCACCTCTCAACAACAGCACATGAGGTTCCAATACCTCGTAACGATATCTGACAGCAGTTAAATCTTGCCCATTCACCAATACGAGGTGCATTCAAGTTCTAAGGCCTCCGATTTTTTTTCTCCGGACTGGAAAGAGATAGAAACATGCGCATTGTTTTAAAATGAGCCCACGTTCATTGTCAATACGTCCCAGAGATGGCAGAACCGTACGGCAGATGAAATTTTACCACCAGCGGCGAGAATGAGAACTGTTTTAAATACTTAAAATGGCGACGTTTTCCTTACTTGAATTTGCGTGGTGTGAAACCAATTGAAATTTATCGACAGTTGAAGGAGACATGTGGTGATGGAGTTATGGATGTGTCGAAAATGCGTTCGTGGGTGCGACAGTTTAATGAAGGCAGAACATCGTGTGACAACATACCGAAACAATCTCGGGCTCGTACAAGCCGGTCTGACGACATGATCGAGAAAGTGGAGAGAATTGTTTTGGGGGGATCGCCGAATGACTGTTGATCAGATCGCCTCCAGAGTTGGCATTTCTGTGGGTTCTGTGCACACAATCCTGCGTCACGACCTGAAAATGCGAAAAGTGTCATCCAGGTGGGTGACACGAATGCTGACAGAGGACCACATTGTTGCCCGTGTGGCATGTTGCCAAGCAATGTTGACGCGCAACGACAGCATGAATGGGACTTTCTTTTCGTCGGTTGTGACAATGGATGAGACGTGGATGCCATTTTTCAATCCAGAAACAAAGCGCCAGTCAGCTCAATGGAAGCACACAGATTCACCGCCACCAAAAAAATTTCGGGTAACCGCCAGTGCTGAAAAAATGTGTCCATGTTCTGGGTCAGCGAGGGCGTAATCCTTACCCATTGCGTTCCAAAGAGCACTACGGTAACAGGTACATCCTACGAAAATGTTTTGAAGAACAAATTCCTTCCTGCACTGCAACAAAAACGTCCAGGAAGGGCTACGCATGTCCTGTTTCACCAAGACAAGGCACCCGCACATCGTGCTAACGTTACCCAACAGTTTCTTCGTGATAACAACTTTGAAGTAATTCCTCATGCTCCCTACTCACCTGATGGTTCAAATGGCTCTGAGCACTATGGGACTTAACTACTGTGGTCATCAGTCCCCTAGAACTTAGACCTACTTAAACCTAACTAACCTAAGGACATCACACACATCCATGCCCGAGGCAGGATTCGAACCTGCGACCGTAGCAGTCGCGCGGTTCCGGAATGCGCGCCTAGAACCGCTAGACCACCGCGGCCGGTCTACTCACCTGACCTGGCTCCTAGTGAATTTTGGCTTTTTCCAACAATGAAAGACAGTCTCCGTGGCCGCACATTCACCAACCGTGCTGCTATTGCCTCAGCGATTTTCCAATGGTCAAAACAGACTCCTAAAGAAGCCTACGCCGCTGCCATGGAATCATGGCGTCAGCGTTGTGAAAAATGTGTACGTCTGCAGGGCGATTACGTCGAGAAGTAACGCCAGTTTCATCGATTTCGGGTGAGTAGTTAATTAGAAAAAAAATCGGAGGCCTTAGAACTTGAATGCACCTCGTACAATTCCTTCCCACGCCATCAGCTATCCTCCTCGACATCGGCCTCTTTCCGCAACGTTTGGCTCCCTACGTCGAGTTCCACGGGCCCTCCAGATGCGAATACGTCTTGAATCACTCTCCAGACCAAAAGAAACATAAGCCCACTGTTCGACCGCCCAAGTGACGACTCTATACTCCACCTTCTGTGAAGACGCGTCAGAGTTACACATACAGCAGGTCTCAGACAGTAAAGGCCACTCTGCCGAAGCCTTCCCTACCCCGTTTGCCTCGATACAACGCGTCCAGTGGATGCTGCTCGGTCAGATGTTAATTGTCGTGCAGTACCAAGGTGTTACCGTCGTGCCTTTAGAACCAAATAACTGCCCTCTTTCTGATGTCACAAATGGTCTGCCCTGCCCTGGTCTTCGGGATTGAGTTTAGGTGTCTTTAAACTGTCACCACATCCGAGAAACAACAGATTCACAGTAAGCCATTGGGCTACATCAGTTTGCGGCTGTCCTGCTTCGATTCTTCCTGTGGCCCTCCACTGCAGAAAGTCTGGTAGGCGTCTTCCCTGCGCCAAACTGCGCCGTTTGTGACTGTGTACACAGCAACTGTGGATGAGGAACTACCCGGCAAACACTACCCCGTTTGACAGATGTCGTAACGTCATCAAATGGTTCCAATGGCTCTGAGCACTATGGGACTTAACTCCTGAGGCCATCAGTCCCCTAGAACTTAGAACTACGTAAACCTAACTAACCTAAGGACATCACCACACATCTATGCCCGAGACAGGATTCGAACCTGCGACTGTAGCAGTCTTGCGGTTCCAGACTGCAACACCTAGAACATGTTTCCAGTCGTCAACAGTCCAATGTCGGTGCTGACGGGCCCAGGCGAGGCGTAAGGCTTCGTGTTGGGCAATCATCAAGGGTGTACGAGTGGGCCTTCCCATATTGATGATGTTTCGCTGAATAGTTCGAACGCTAACACTTGTTGATGGCCCAGCTATGAAATCAGCAGCAATGTGCGCCCCTGTCACTTCGAACGTCTCTCTTCAGTCGTCGTTGCTCCTGTTTTTGCAGGATCTTTTTCCGGCCGCAGCGATGACTGAGATTTGATGTTTTACAGGATTTCTGACATTCACGGTACACTCGTGAAATCGTCGTACGGGAAAATCCCCACTTCATCGCTACCTCGGAGATGCTGTGACCCATAGCCCGTGCGCCGACTATAAAACACCATGTTCGAACTCACTTAAAACTTGATAAACTGCCATTGTAACAGCAGTAACAGATCTAACAACTGCGCTACACACTTGTTGTCTTATGTAGGTATTGTCGAACGAGCGGGCCGCTGTGACCGAGCGGTTCTAGGTGCTTCAGTCCGGAACCGCGCTGCTGCTACGGTCACAGGCTCGAATCATGCGTCGGGCATGGATGTGTTTTATGTCCTTGAAGTAATAGCACAAACATCAGCTACAATGCGTTATCGATAGGCATACATTGCAGTGCTTTCCACCTTTAGTTCACGAACTTCTGAACGCACCGGACATATTACTAAGTTTTTGTCATTTACAGACAGCCACGACTTAGTCTTTTCTCACTTTCGTAAAAGTGATTACATAACAAAATTTCGCGTTATTATTTCAACCTTGCTATTACTCTCATTCCTACCTTGAAACTTCTTAAAGTTTTCAGTTCCAGAAGATTCACCTCCTGTCTCTTTGTTATTACCATCGTTGCCGTTTTTCTTTTTTTTAGATTCACAGTATGTTGTACCTCTAATATCATCACTGTTAGTATTTTGACTGTCGACGGCTGCTGACTTTTCCGGAAATGCACTGCTCTTAAGGAAGACGAAATTTAGGTTTGTTTAAAACACATGCTGAAATTTCTTACAATTCCGCACACACTCATCTCACTGAAAATGCTATTTGCCTAGCAAGTTCACAAGTAGCGGATGTCGGAGCTTAGGTTAAAGCAACAATAATAGTACGAAAATGACGACTCACGTTGAAATGTTTAAATACATAAGGCTTTTTCCGTAATTAATACGAAAACGTGTTAATATTAAAATAGTAAAATATTATTATCATTTTCTGTGTATAGCCCTATAAATTTAAATTAAATGTTAAGTTTTGCATAACCATTGAGCAGGAAATAAACATCCCCGGTCTTAATTAAATTTATATCAAATCAGAGGATGGGATGTTTTATTTCAGATGGGTTAGTGAATTGCTCATGTACCTAAATAAGAAGCCTTTACGAAAGGAAAGCCTACCTGGCTGTAAGCAAGGGATGCACCGTCACAATGCAGATTACATCTCGAGGTCGTGCTGGAACAACGGAGATTGTTTTTAACGAGGTATGTGTAATTACTGCTTGCCCGCCATTTTGACACACTCCCGGAAGAACTCCTGTTGTGAACAGAACTACATAATTCATAATTTGTCGTAATATATGGACCTTTAATATAACATTTTAGAAACTGGAATGGGAGCACGAAATGTTACTGGTCCCTTGAAGACTATCATACATCTATACTGTACTCAGGTCATCGCAGTTAGATCCTCGAAATGTTTTCCAACTCTAACCTAAATTTTAAAGAAGGCTCTGCGTTTGTCTTCGGAATAAACATTAGATGAATGAAAAATAAATCATTTAATGTTACTAGCACGCAAATATTTTGTGCGTTTTATTTCAGTAACGTGAGGTTTGTATATTTCCGTCGTTGTCCAGCTGAAGATCAGGATTGAAAACTTGGATGGGGTTTTATTTGCTTTGTGTATGCTTTGCGTGTTTTGTGTCAGGAGTGTAGTGACGTATAGGGTGCACGTAGGATTTGAGCATTTCTCTGCAGTTTTTATTCGAATGGTGCGTTGAATTTTTTACTTTCTTTTAAGGTACACCCAAGTTTCCAAGGGTGCAAGCAAAAAGTTTTGCGAGAACAAGAAAGGCATAGAGAGAACTTGAGATAATTCAGACAGTGATTCAGCTATAGAGATGAATCAGGAGAGTATGCAACAGATAAATTTCAGCAAACCGTGGAATCTAGCATCACAAAATGAAACGGATGTGGGGATATTTACAGTGTCAGGCACAGGCTAATAAAGAAATGTCAGAAGTGTAGAAGCGAAGACGATAGAGAAATTTCTTATGTAACGGAGACTTCCGAAACGACAGGTCACAAAAGCTAATTACACAGTGATGCCATTGGTGAGCCCATACCCCAAGAACCGGGAACATGCGATCTGCAGAGCTTCCTAATATCAGAATTTAAGAGAAACGCCGAAATTTTAAACAAAGGCGATTTGCAATTCGAAAAGTCAGATGAAAGTTTAAGAAAAGCTAGGAGACATTTAAGCAAAGTGAGAAAAAAGTGACACACAATTTGAAGACAATAGGAAGCAGTGTAAAAATGTAACTGAATAGATAGACGTAATGTTGTGGCCATAAACAAGAAAGTTGCCAGTGCATGAAGAAGTGCGAAGAGCAAATTAAATTATTAGACGAGAAGTTGATGGTCAGGTTACGGAAGCACAAAAATGGCTCACACCGAAGGTAGATGAACAGGCCCAAGATTTCAATAGCAAAGTTGACGCGTTGATGCAGATCACGAAAGGGACCACAGATATACTACAGAAAGTTGTTGAAGCCGGCCGCGGTGGTCTCGCGGTTAAGGCGCTCAGTCCGGAACCGCGCGACTGCTCCGGTCGCAGGTTCGAATCCTGCCTCGGGCATGGGTGTGTGTGATGTCCTTAGGTTAGTTAGGTTTAAGTAGGTTTAAGTTCTAGGGGACTGATGACCACAGATGTTCAGTCCGATATTGCTCAGAGCCATTTGAACCATTTGAACCAAAGTTGTTGATACCAAAGCATAGAGAGTCACAGAAGAATAAGTTGGGCGAAGTAATACACCAAGTCGCAGTATTAACCAGCCCCGTCAAGCAGTCGATAACACGCAACGATATTGCGTCAGACGGACCAGCATCAGTAAGCTGATGCAACTATAAAGACAATGGAGGTATGGTACAGGAGATGCAGTCCCACATTAACTGGAAGAACGGAGAAACTGATGAAAGAGTAGAGCAGTAGAAACTCGAGGAGTAATGGAAGAGAGAACATGACGAACCAAAGCGCATTGGAGAAGAATCGAAAGGAAGAGGAGCTGAGATGTCTTACAGACAGATATGTCACATGAGAGGAGCTGGGAGTGCCAAAATATTCAACTCCATTAGTTAATCACAGCCTCAACAGTGCAGGGTGGATGAAAATGAAATCGGAAAACAGAATTATTCAGTTTCCGGATCCATCAAACGACTTACACCCGGATATTCTGATTGAGCAGTTCCGAGAGGCTTTACAGAGATTGTGGCGACGTATTCTGAAAATCGATTTTCTCTGCACACATATTAGAGAAGAGTCAGCAGTGAGAATGTGAGTCATTGCAGGAGTGTATAAGACGCATGAAGAACTCAAACGTGAGTATTGGTCGAATGCAAAATAGGATAAGGTAAAAGTGGGGACACTAATGATGGAAAACAATGCAGATTCGAGGTGGTGGGACCGAAGAGATGCTACCTTACAAGCCAGCAGGACTCACAAAAATTTGCTTGACGAAACTTATGCATCGAATCCACAGATAAATTATAATCGCCAGTAGGAACGTGCACGATGTACGCGGATTCCAGAATTTACTGCAAGAGATAGCTTACAATAATCCTAATACTCAGATGTGCTATACTCAGATGCACTTACCACCTTAAAAGCAGCAAGTGAATAACCAAATATGGAGAGCGAGACACCCGTCATGAAGAAATGGAAATTAATGTGTTAGGGGAAATGAACACAGACGGTGCGGCGCTCAGTATCGGCCATACGATAGGAGAAATAACTGGAGACGTGACGATCTGCAAGGTAAGTGTAGACGTGATGATCGACAAGATAACTGCACAGTGATGATCGCCAAGATGGAAGAGTTTGTGTAGTGGAGGTTCGTGGACGCGACCCAAGACACAACTAGGTGAATGGAGAACGAGGGACTGCACCAAGAAGCTGACTAACAAAGGATGCTCCAGCATCGCAGTTAGTCACAGCCAGTCTACCAGGACCACTGTTTATAAATTGTGAAGAATGGAAGGGACGTTAGCATCGGGAATCAAGGACATAGAACACTGCATATCCGATAGTAAGGGTGAACATGAGAGAAAAAGAATTGTAATGCATACTCGATTCAGGTAGCCAAGTTCGGCGTTGTGCAAGGAAGTTTATGAGTCATGTGATAGGGAGAAAATATTTCCATTATTTATGATGCGCGGTGAGAACAGGTGCGATGAACAACTATTGTGCAAAGGTTAAGGAGCAAGCAAGGGCAGATTTTGAGTACCAGTCACATGCATTTAGTGCATGTTTTTTTATTGTGAAGTATCTGACAGTGGTAACTGTATTGAAATTTGATTTTCTGAGAGATTACCACGTCATGCTACATTTGAGGGGAGGTTTGCACTGGTCAATTTGAAGGATCAGAAGATCAAATTATATTTCGTAGATAATTCGGAAATATCGGTAGAAGGAAGTTATTCCGCAACCTGGACGGAATGATGTTACGGAATGAAGAAGCACTAGGGGAAGGAGGCGTTGTTGCCCCACAATAAAAGCGAGACAGAAAAAATAGTTGAAATTTGTGGTAAGGGCTATGGGACCAAACTACTGAGCTCATCGATCCCTCGGCTTACGAACTACTTAATCCATGAACCAACAAGGGATTGTGAGGGGGTTCAAACAAGTGATCTGACAAAAAATTTGACTCCAGCTTCGACAGCAGAGGTTTTGAAGAATATATGAATGATGTTAGAATGTAATGAGATGACGAGAATTTGATGACAACCAACGTGAAGGAACACTGCACTGTGAGGAATTAACAGAATTGTGGCTACGCTGCGATATGAGGACAGTTGATGAGGAATACAATTTGCTGAATTATATGAGTATTTTCTAGTTGATGATAGAATGATGTGACAATTTTTGGATATCTCCATGTACTCTTAACGGGACAGATATCTGAACTTTCAGAGGAAACCTTGTTGAAAGAAAATGAATCGGAGATGATAAGAGCGTGATCTTGACGCGACCCAGATTAAAAGAAGGAGTACGTTGGTTGTTGACCCACAATAAAAGTGAGGCAGAAAAAATAGTTGAAATTTGTGGTAAGGACTATGGGACCAAACTGCTGAGCTCATCGGTCCCTCGGCCTGCGAACTACTTAATCTAATTTAAACTAACTTACCTTAAAGACAACACACACACCCATGCCCGAGGGGGGAGCCTCGCGAACCGTGACAAGACGCCCCAGACAGCACGGCTACCCCTCGCGGCAGTGAGACAGACAGTGAAGCATTGCAGATGTGAAATAGGGCAACCATTAAGGATGAGAGAAAGTAAACTGAGGAGCGAATAGTGTGTAAGGCTTAATAACTTCATTCTGTAATTTTTAAGTATGAGTCGAGAACCGTATTATGCTTGTGTTTATGTTCCAGGTTAGCGATCGACACAATTTAGTGAATTCACGGTGTAAGAGATCAAACGAATCCATAAGATGGGTCTGATGGATATATGGAGGACTCGGATTAGGGAATGAGAAGTAGTGAATGAAGAGAACGGAATATAGCTAACACAGTGAGATCGTATAAAATGTAGGGTGGCCATAGCATATTTAGGTGATAGATAAATTATTAATTAAAAGGCAGAATTAAAGCACACAGGTAACTGCCAGTCGATATCAGTAGACCTCTCTGGATTAACTAGTAGTGGATGTAAATAATAAGTAACTCCATGAAAAAAGTTAACTACTAACATAAACTTTACCTGAGCTCCCAACCGAAATATTAATTTAGATAAGTATCATTATTTGAAGAACAGAGTCGGTTTGAAAACTTTAAAGAAGAGGATGGTAATTTCGACTTAACTGACAGAATGTAAATTGGATGTATAAAGATAAATCTTTGAGAGAATAGAAATTGATTTAGAAATGAACTGTCACGAATGATGAAACAATTGAAAAGGTTTATATGTAAAGTTGTTAAATTATAAAGGAATTTATAACGTTTTATCACTGTAGGATGTGTTCATTTGTAATGCAGGAATTGAAAAACGTTCTATTACTGAAGAAAGAGTAATATCAGTTGAGTATGTTCGTATTTTGTTAGCATTGTAACATTAATGAATGTGTGGTAAACTGTTTGAGGTCACACCAGTCACACGTTGGAAAAGGGCACAGGGGAGCTGCTGATGAAGGAAGGGACGAGAGAGTTGGAACGAATAATCGCTGGGTCGTGCCCCAGCAGTAAGTCAGACATAATTCCAGTTGCACAAGTAGCTAATGCAGCAGGCTGACAAGCTGAGGCATGCGCCGTGGCGCCGGCCGAAGTGGCCGAGCGGTTCTAGGCGCTTCAGTCTGAAACCGCGCGACCGCTACGGTCGCGGGTTCGAATCTTGCCTCGGGCATAGATGTGTGTGATGTCCTTAGGTTAAATAGGTTTAAGTAGTTCTAAGTCCTAGGGGACTGATTACCTCAGATGTTAAGTCCCATAGTGCTCAGAGTCATTTGAACCATTTTTTTGCGCCGTGGCACGATCACTGCCGGCCAAACAAAACTTCTGCGAAGATATTTCGCTCGCCACGTTCCTGCTTGTCGCTGAATGGGCTCGCCACCCAAGCAGTAGTAGCAAGGGAATGCATCACCGCCTCACCATGAGCCAACGCACAGCTGGACATTCTGAGACTTGACTACTACAAGACAGACGTGCTCCAGAAGCCCTGCTTACGCACTCAAAATTATGATGCCGTGTGGGGACTGCACGTAGATACTACCAAAAAGCCAACACGTGTTGCCTAAGTGAAAATTGTGCTGTGTTTCAAGCGTCACGAACAATGAGTCAGTCGCAACCGCTTGACGACAGATTCGTATCCAAACACTGGTAAGTTGCACAGATCACACCAATATTCAAGAAATGTCATAGGAATAACACACTAAATTACATTCCATATCATTAACGTCGATATGCAGCAGCATTTTGCAACATATATTATACAGGGTGGTCCATTGATAGTGACTGGGCCAAATATCTCACGAAATAAGCATCAAACGAAAAAACTACAAAGAACAAAACTCGTTTGGCTTGAAGGGGGAAACCAGATGGCGCTATGGTTGTCCCTCTAGATGGCGCTGCCATAGGTCAAACGGATATCAACTGCGTTTTTTTTTCAAATAGGAACCTCCATTTTTATTACATATTCGTGCAGTACGTAAAGAAATATGAATGTTTTAGTTGGACCACTTTTTTCGCTTTGTGATAGATGGCGCAATAATAGTCACAAATGTATAAGTACGTGGTATCACGTAACATTCCGCCAGTGCGGACGGTATTTGCTTCGTGATACATTACCCGTGTTAAAATGGACCGCTTACCAATTGCGTAAAATGTCGATATCGTTTGACGGATGGCTTTTGTGATCAAAATGCCCAACGGGCGTGTGCTATGTGTGCTGCTCGGTATTCTGGATGACATCATCCCAGTGTTCTGAGCGTTCGCCGGATAGTTACGTTATTCAAGGAAACAGGAAGTGTTCAGCCTCATCTGAAACGTCAACCACGACCTGCAACAAATGATGATGCCCAAGTAGGTGTTTTAGCTGCTGTCGCGGCTAATCCGCACTTCAGTAGCCGACTAATTGCGCGAGAATCGGGAATCTCAAAAACGTCGGTGTTGAGAATGCTACATCAACATCGATTGCACCCGTACCATATTTCTTTGCACTAGGAATTGCTGGCGATGACTTTGAACGTCGTGTACAGTTCTGCCACTGGGCACAAGAGAAATTATGGGAGGATGACAGATTTTTTCAACGCTTTCTATTTAGCGCCGAAGCGTCATTCACCAACATCGGTAACGTAAACCGGCATAATATGCACTATTGGGCAACGGAAAATCCACGATGGCTGCGACACGTGAAACATCAGAGACCTTGGCGGGTTAATGTATGGTGCGGCATTATGGGAGGAAGGATAATTGGCCCCATTTTATCGATGGCAACCTAAATGGTGCAATGTATACTGATTTCCTACGTAATGTTCTACCGATGTTACTACAAGATGTTTCACTGCATGACAGAATGGTGATGTACTTCCAACATGATGGATGTCCGGCACATAGCTCGCGTGCGGATGAAGCGGTATTGAATAGCATATTTCATGACAGGTGGATTGGTCGTCGAAGCACCATACCATGGCCCGCACGTTCACCGGATCTGACGTCCCCGGATTTCTTTCTGTGAGGAAAGTTGAAGGATATTTGCTATCGTGATCCACCGACAATGCCTGACAACATGCGTCAGCGCATTGTCAATGCGTGTGCGAACCTTACGGAAGGCGAACTACTCGCTGTTGAGAGGAATGTTGTTACACGTATTGCCAAATGCATTGAGGTTGACGGACATCACTTTCAGCATTTATTGCATTAATGTGATATTTACAGGTAATCACGCTGTAGCAGCATGTGTTCTCAGAAATGATAGGTTCACAAAGGTACATGTCTCACATTGGAACAAACGAAATAAAATGTTCAAACGTACCTACGTTCTGTATTTTAATTTAAAAAACCTACCTGTTACCAACTGTTCATCTAAAATTGTCAGCCATATGTTTGTGACTATTACAGCGCCATCTATCACAAAGCGAAAAAAATGGTCCAACTAAAACATTCATATTTCTTTACGTACTACACGAATATGTAATAAAAATTGGGGTTCCTATTTAAGAAAGCGCAGTTGATATCCGTTTGACCTATGGCAGCGCCATCTAGCGGACCAACCATAGCGGCATTTGGTTTCCCCCTTCAAGCTAGACAAGTTTCGATCTTTGCAGATTTTTCGTTTGACGCTTATTTCATGACATATTTGGCCCGGTAACGATCAATGGACCACCCTGTATGTGAAAAGTATCAGTTACCTCGAACAGAATGGTCTATTGATATTCAGTCAACACGAATTTAGAAGGCATCGTTCGTTCTTGTGAAACACAACTAGCCCTTTACACACAAGAAGTACTGAGTCCCATCGACACAGGATTTTAAACTTTTGACAGTGTACCTCACAAGTGGCTAGTATTCAGATTGCGTGCTTAAGCAATATCGTCTCAGTCGCGTGACTGCATTATTCATTTCCTGTCAGAGACATCACAGTTCACAGTAATTGAAGGAGAGTCAGAGAGTAAAACAGAAGTGATTTTGGCGTTCCCCTAGGTAGTGTTATAGGCCCTCTGCTGTTCATTATCCATATAAACTATTTAGGAGACGATCTGAGCAGCCGTCTGGAGCTCTTTGCGTATGGTGCTGTAGTCTACTGTCTAGTAAAATCATCAGAAGATCCAAACAAATTTCAAAACGGTTTAGAAAAGATATCTGTATGGTGCGAAAAATGGCAGTTGACCATAAATATCTTAAAGATGTCAGGCCATCCACAAGAGTACTAAATGTAATTTGTTAAGCTTCGGTTACACGACGAATAGTCAAATCTAAACGCCGTAAATTCAACTAAATACCTAGGGACTACAATTACAAATAAATTAAATTGGAAGGAGTACACAGGAAATGTTGTTGGGAATGCGAACCAAAGACAGCGTTTTATTGTGTCATGGACATGATCCAGGATTTGCGGTGAGCGTAATTGAAACAACGGCGTCTCTTATTGAGGGGGGATCTTCTCACGCAATTTCAATCACTACTTTCTCCTCCAAATGCGAAAATATTTTGTTGACGCCGACCTTCATAGGGAGAAATGATCATCGTAATGAAAGAATGGAAATCAGAGCTCGCACAGGAAGATATAAGGGTTCTTTTCCGCGAATTGTTCGAGAGTGGAGTAATAGAGAGGTATTGCGAAGGTGGTTCGATGAACCCTTTGGCAGGTACTTAAGTGTAATTTGCAGAGTATCCATGTAGATATTCACGATTCCCAAGATCTTGTGGGCGATGGACATATGCTTTTAACTCTATGGAGTGAAACATTTTGTGGATTGGGCAGAGGTCACTAACCGATTCTCAAGAGAACACTTATCACGACCAACAATGTTGGGCGAGTGTAAGGACACTAAACACTCAATTTTGATGTATCTTGTGACTCTATCCAGGAAGGACGAGACATAATTACGATTTTGTTCCTACACCTGTACCCAAAGAAAACGTCCACAGCTGAGATGTTAGCGGGGATATGAACTTATTTTAATACAGATTATGGTCGCCAGTGCTGTGAACATTTGCACCTATGATTTCGTACTAATGTGCAATAAAGACAACGAGGACAAATTTTGTGTAGAGGACAGTCTTGTATTCCAAACAGCTCACCTTCGTGTCAAGCTACTGTGAATGCGCCACCGCAAGTTGTATTTATTACGATGAACTTTCAACGTAGAAATTAATCCCGTACCGCTCGTATCAAACTAGCGGCTATGCCAATTTCGTGTGACGAACTAGTCTTGTGCCTGAAACCGACGACAGCATTTTGTGTTTTTCTTTCAGGTACTGTTTAATGTATTTTTGTGTGTATTACATTTCTTTGAACAACGCGGACTGACCTGTATATCTTAATTATAAAATACATGAATCCTGTTATGATATCTGTAAAAATATGGGTGGGCCTAAGCGTCGTTGAATGAATGACTAAGAAAGATAATAATGCATTGTTTTGATAAAGTAAGTGAGTGTGAATGAGTAAAGCCAAGAGTAGAAATTGTAACGTCAATTTTGAAAGAAGAAAGGTTGAGTTGTGATCTGGTACACTAGTCGAATCTAATATGTGTAATAAATGAAGTTAGCGTTTTACACCAGAAAAAAAAAAGAATGAATGTGTGATGGCTTATTAGACTGATAAGGAAAGTAATAAATGATGGTGTGTATCCTTGGCATAATCCTACCCTTCTCCAAATCAACAGCACGACAAATGCGCACACTATCCTAATAGCAAATTAGGACAAATTTCCTTGATGCACTTAGCTATAACAATTTCTCAGCAGAACTGCATCTGCATAAACTGAAAAAGAGGAAGAAAGAGCGATGTTATGCAATTGTTTTTCCCAAAGTGGCTCTTCATTGATGTAAACCCTGACTTCAAACGTCGAATCAAATTGGAATAAATTTACTCTCTACAGTTATATGAAGTATGAATCAGTACCAGTGATTTCCAGTACTTAACTGATATACATTAGAATTTCCTATATTGGATTGCATCTACACCTAGGTAAATATTGGCAGAGTCACAGAGGAACTCCTATTGTGGAGAGACCTGTTTGCAGCCAGAGTTCTTCAAAATGCACGAATTCTTAAGGTAACATCTTAGAAAGCCCAGTGGGAACAGAAAATTTCATGGTTCCTCCGAAGACTGTGAGACACCGTGCTCAGACCCCGCAAGCCAGAATGTTTTTCGAAATATAAAAACAGCTGCCGTTGCTTAGCCTAAATAACTTAGAAATGGGAGCATGAAATACAGCAGTGGTTACAGAGGTCCAATCTGATTCGCCAGCATTCGAATATAGACAGAGAGAGGAAGTGAATAGGACACAGTTTTAGAGTGTCACATATATAGAATTTAGTAATTAGTTAACCGCGGGTATTGAGAGTGACCAGCTCCTGTAAAACAGTTTCTTACTGGTCAGCGCTCGCAGTGATTTTTATTCAGCCAAGTTAAGTTGCTTGATACCAAAAGAACAGAGACAAACGGATCTTGCTTGTCAGACACGCACTGCCAACCGTACCCTCTGTCACACTTTGCAAACAGGGTTGTTATTCCAGCTTCATAAACTGAGGTGGGCAAATCATGGGGCAGCAATATGCACGTATACAGATAGCGGTAGTATAGTTTACATAAGGGATGAAAGGGCAGTGCATTCGAGGAGCCGTCGTTTGTACTGAGGTGCTCCATATGGAAAGCGTCCGGTGTGTTTATGGTCGCACCACGGAAATCAAATAAAAATGGCTCTGAGCACTATGGGACTTAACATCTGAGGTCATCATTCCCCTAGAACTTAGAACTGCTTAAACCTATCTAACCTAAGGACATCACACACATCCATACCCGAGGCAGGATTCGAACCTGCGATCGTAGCGGTCGCGCGGATCCAGACTGAAGCGCCTAGAACCGCTGGGCCACTACGGCCGGCCACCACGGAAATCAGCATACTTTGAAAGAGGAATGATAGTTGGAATTAGACGCTTCGGATATTTCATTTCAGAAATCTTTAGGAAATTCAATTTTGCGAGGTTCACAGTGCCAAGAGTGTGCTGAGGGATTACCTCTCAAAACGACAACGCAGCGGCATACCGGCTTTATTTAAACGACCGAGAACGGAGACGTATGCGTAGAATGGTTAGTACTAACAGACAAGCAACACTGCTTGAAGTAACCGCAGAAGTGAATATGGGATGTACAACGAACGTATCCGTTACGACAGTGCATCCAAATTTGTCGTTAATGGGCCATGACAGCAGAAAACAGAGCCGACAGCCTTTGTTGACAGCGCAACATCGCCTGCAATGTCTCTCCAGGGCTAGTAAGCCTGTCGACTGGACGCTAAACGACTGTAAAACCACGACCTGGTCAGGTGAGTACCGATTTCAGTTGGTAAAAGCTGGTGGTAGTGTAACACCGGAAATGCAAATCCTCCTATTTCCATCTATTGTACTATAAATTTTTTTCCTTATTTTGTTACCTGACATTTCTGTGTCTTTATATATTGTAATTGTTCTACTATTTGTAATGTCGATGTATAATTGGTTTGTTTTGTAAATATTATTTGTATTTGAGTCTGGCCTATGGAAAACAGTGCTATCGAACAATTACATCGATAGGTCGTGTGGAGAACCAAAGTGTTTAGGATCTTTGGTAGTGTTAACTCTGCCGCATGGAGCACGGGCAGAGGGAGTCTGGCTGTAGTAGGGCGGTGGAGCAGGTGTGTTGTTTGACGCTCCCGCGAGTTGCCGCGCTTTCGGGGTTTGGCAGCATGTAACTGCGCTCGACTTGCTATAATAGTTTGTGACACGGTGTCGCGGACGGGAAGCATTAGCTGGCGCACATCAAGAGCCCGTTTCGCCTGGTGACCGTGTCGAGAAGAAGGCGCGCCAACATCCAGCTTCTGCAACAGCGACGGCCAACAATGAGTGACTGTCGCCACCTCCTCGATCAACGGCTTCAAACCTTCAATCAACCAACAAGGAAGACTGGAAGCACGTAAAGTTTTAGAACTGTATGGCAGACCTCAGCTTTTCAAATTGTTGCATCACAAAATTACAGCGACTTAGCATGAACGTTTGTTGCTCATTGTCCCAATTGCATTACCAAGCAGAGCCCCTTCCTTTTCCGGAATGAATCCGAGTGTCGTTGAAATTCAAACGCTAGCATTAAAGTAATATCATTCCATTTCACTGCTTTAATTTCAAAGTTCTGTTAAGGTATTCATAGCTGGCTACAATATTTAGATTACACAAGCAGAAATTAAGAGTGCGAGTTTTGTTACCATATTTTAGCTTACCTGTGACTGCAGCTCAGCTTGGTACGTATTAAATTTTACTATTGTTAATTGTTCAGAGTCATTTAATTCTAGTTCAAAGTTAAATCCCTTATTTCTAAATTGCGTAGATTGAAGTAGCGTTTGAAATGATTGTTGAGGTACGCCAAGGCTAACCTTACTTTATTGAATTTCGCAGTGCTTCAGAAACAAAGTTCACTATTAATTTCAGTCACTAAATTAACTTTCAAATTTCCGGTTTTATTAATTCTTTTGCTAAATTAAGTCAGAGAGTAGCGGAATTTATTACTTCTGACAAACATTCAGTTTTTCACACAACATGTGTCAACCTTTAGTTGCCACGCTTTTACTGCTAATTATATGTGCATTAATCATTCATTTTCAGTTATTATAGTAGTTGTCCATAGGACTGGCGACCGTAATTTTCCCCAAATCTCAAATATCTAATTAACGCCAGTTAATTGTTAACGTAACGACCGCACATTTACTTTCTTTATTAATTTTACCAATTTCTCAAAATTAATTTCCACCAATTTCATTTGCATTTTTCCTTTTATTAAGGTGCAACCCTTTCCTCCCTCTTTACCGACAAATTACCTTCGGTGACGATTGCTTTTCCCGAATTTCCATTAGGTGCACGCGGTTTAATTTTTTACTGTCATTAAGGCCGATAAGTGAGGGGGAGGTTACACGTGGCGACCTGGTGACAGGACAATCTTCGGATTTGAGGTTGTTCTGGATACAAATTTTGCATTGTGCAAATCTCGTAACAAAGTACTGGTTACGAACAGGTCGTTATGTCAGCGAGAATAAGTAGTGGGAGTAATCCTAATTATGTTTGAGATTTTTCATTTATATTGACAATTATTAAAATGAATGAAGGCAACAATTACCAAAATTTGGTAGACTTGGATACGGAACAATCGGTCGAACGGTGGGAAACGCGCACAGCGGAACCCATTGTTCAGGGGCAGGCGGCTAGCATGAAAGACGCTACCACCTAAACGTAACAAAGAGCTGAAATGAAATTCCAATCTTTAGAAAATGTTTCTGAATCGGAAGTTAAAATCAAATCTGAACCCCTTGATGACGAATGCGGGGGGACAATTAAAGAGGCACCCGCTACGGAAGTAAAACCGCGGGTTTCCGGGAATTTAACTGATTTATTGAATGTTTTGATTAACAAAGTCAGGTCTCAGTCTAGCAATATAGAAACTCAATCGGCAGAAATTAAAGCTCAGTCTGAAAAAATTGACAGGATGCTAGACAATCAGAACAAAGCTATTAATGTTGTTAACAACAATGTTGGAGTTGTTAACACAAAAGTTGATAAAATCTTAAAAAGGAAATGATAGGCGTTCAGGCGGAAATTGCGAGCATAAATACTCGTTTTGATTCCGAGATTAGCTGAATCGAGAAAAGTGTAGGAGAAGCAGTTGCTCTGATCATCGAGAATAAGGTGACAGAACAAATTCAATCAGTGAAAAAAGAGTATCAACAGAAGGTGGAAACTTTAAAGGCTTTAGTATCCGAAGTAGATACTAAGGTGAGGAAGCAGGCTAATACCTGCGAAGAGAAGAAAAGGGAAGTAGAAACGCTTGCGACAACCACTTGCCAAGTAATTACGAGAGTGTCGGAATTAGAAAAGAAACTTGACGAAAAACAGAGCTATGTGACAATCTGTGCACATAGTTCGGAATTGTTGACGAAAGAGGAGCGTTTCGACCCCTTGACAAAAGGCGACGAATTTCATTAAAAATTGTGAAAGAGTTACCCAGATCATGGACTAATGAAAGAAAAATTAATGCGGTTATTGACGTGTTGGCTGGTGATGCCAAGCGTTGGGGCTTAAACTTCAACATTACGAACCTGACTTTTGACGAGTTTAAAAGTTTGTTTCTGGCTGAATACTGGTCAGAGCAAAAACAACAAAGTGTTTGGCGCGAATTTGTCATATCGAGGCCTTTCGATGCGAATTCGCGTGGCTCGATGAAGGAGTTTTGTGAGGGCTGGATCCGCAAGTTGGAATATTTGCGTGCTCGTTTCACGGAATTCGAAATAGTCTGGGTACTCTACAAGAAGCTTCCAGATGATACAAAACGCTACGTATGAAGTAATTACAAGACAATCAATGATTTCCTGGAAAGAGTTGAGGACAAGGACAATTGGCGCAATAGTCGCAACAGTGGTAGAGGCCGTAGTAACAACAACGGGTACCACAGCAACCACAACAACGATAACCATGGGAATAATGCATACCGCAACCTTGGCAGCAATAACAATAGTGGTTCGGACCGTAATGACAATCGGTACAATGCAAATAATAACAGGAATGATGGAAACCAGTATCATACTAGCGTGATACGGGCTTCACAGAATAGTAATAACGCCAGAGGGTGTGATAAGCCGCCTCAGCAGCATCCGGGGAGCAGATCTGCTGGGACGAGACAGGGAAACCGTTAGCCGCGCCGGTGAGGGGCCGAGCGGGCGTGGAGAAATTTTGGCGGCCCAATAACAGGAGAAAATCCAGGTGTCGTCGTTATGAAAATTCCGTATGGAATAATCAACGGCGGGAGAGTGTGCCAGTGTTAGAAGAAAGGAGTGCGCCCACAAGTAGTAGATCAGTTGTAGACACGGCAGTAGAAAATACATTCACTGTCAGTGAGAACAATTTAAGTAGTGTTCCGGATATCGATTTTAAAGTGGCAGCTGTTACGCCCACATCGGAACTAGAGATTGAGTTTAAGAATGATTCGCAAGTGTTGGGAGAAGATCAGATGTTGGATAACACGTCCGTCATCGAGCGAGGGGATGGAGCGAGGGATGAGGTCTGGTTAAGGCAGTTCGGTCGCTTGTACGACGAACTAAGAGATTATAGGGACCTGTACGGGAGAAGTGTTGATGGGGAGCGCGGGCAGGATTTGCCGCGTCTCGTCCCGCAGGAAGATAGTGTTTGTGAAGTGATAGAAAGTTCTGGCCCTAACCGGCAGACTTTACCAGAAATAGTTGATGTTAATGGGGAGCACGAGCAGGATTCGTCATGTTTCGTCCCGCAGGAGTTGGATGTTGAAGTAGTAACGGAAAGTTTTGGCCCTAACTGGCAGACCTTAGCGAAAGTTATAGTGGTAGAAGTAGCCGACCCATCCGACGCAAAACTCCAGTTTAAACATTGCGAGAGTATTAAGAAGAAAGATTATGAGAATTTAAGTGATAGCCGGACACGATTGGTAGAAAAGCACGTAGATTACGGCGTGTATGAGGTTAGAGCTGACGTTATACGGTCAGACGGTAGCAGTGTGGGTTGCGCAGATCTAGAGGAAGTAATTGCAGATAGTGCTGGGCACATTCCTCCAGGTAGATTGGCAGATGAGATCAATCTGACCAAAGAGGAATCAACGAAGGTGACAATTAATGAATTCATAGCAAAGCAACACTCACTAGTTGACGAGTTACAGGAAAAGGTTTCGGTATTGGAGGCGAAGCCACAGACTAAGCCTCAGGACAAACGTGTTGAAATTAAAACTGTATGTGAACAGAGGCTGAAAACGCCGCCAGATAAGCCGGATTTAGGATCAAAGCCGGATGGTTTTTTCTGGAATGCCCTGGATATAGACGAGGATTTATTGTGGAAGAATAAAGAAACAGTCGAGGACAATTGTAGACAGATAGTAGTGTCTGTTAATATGCACGACCTACAACTAAACGTGTTGATTGACACCGGTGCAGAATTGAGTGCTGTATCTGGGAAAATATTTGAGTTACTGAAAGACAGACCTGGTGTCGTAGTTATGCCAGCAACAGGAGTGAAAATTATCGGTGCTACTGGGAAGGCCAGTAAACCGGTCACAAAACAGATTTTTGTCAACTTCGAGATATGTGGGGCACAATTTGAACAAGTGTTTGTCGTCGTGCCAGATTTAACTACGGAAGTAATTATCGGGTTAGATTGGTTATTAAAGTACCGTGCAGTGATTAATTGCGAAAGCAAAACTTTGACATGTACGTCACAAGATAAAACAATGGTAGTTAGTTTTGACGAGGCAGGAGATGGTGTGCATAGGCAATACCAGCCTATACAGATTGTTAACTGGCCGGATGCCATTGACGTAGGAATGAATTTGAACTACTGTAACGTGAGGAAATCCTGTTAGATGACAGAAGTAAAAGTTTAGTGAAAGAGATAATCAAATTCCCTCCACGGATTGGCATTAGTATTGGTGTGAAAAAAGATCGTTTGCGAGAAATAATGAAGGTAAAAGCCGATACTCTCATACGTCGTCATGACGCTAAAGCGCGCTTTGCTAAGTTTGCAATCGGAGACTTAGTACTTGTAAAAGCTCATGAGAAATCGAGCGAGATAGACAATGAAATCTCCAAATTTAAGTTTGTTTATAATGGACCATATGAAGTCATTGGTACACCTCACACTAATGCTTATTGCTTAGAGTATCCCAGCTCTGGAAAACTATTAGGTATACGGAACATTGTAGACTTGAAATTGTACCAACCTAGGATTGATTAATACCACAGAATGGGTAATTTGTACAGTATGTAAATATAGAGTGTAATATTTAACAATCTGCTAGATTGCACACTTTTGCCTGACCAAGAGGACATTAAAGAAGTTATAATTAATAAGTAATTAATTTTGACTAAATTATTTAGGAGTAACTGATTATTAATCAATTGAAAAATCCAAGCTGCTAGTTTAAGTTTTCAGCTGAGTCACGGTAGATTAAGGAATGTAAATATGATTTTGTAACTATCTGTATGATTTCATGAATATGTGTTTACTAGTCATTGCCGATGTACTTAGACGCTGTTTTAAGTTTCAGGCAAGTACATGCGTGTGATGATGGACAGTGTTGAGTTATCCACTGTGATAGTTTCCAGAATGAGATTTTCACTCTGCAGCGGAGTGTGCGCTGATATGAAACTTCCTGGCAGATTAAAACTGTGTGCCCGACCGAGACTCGAACTCGGGACCTTTGCCTTTCGCGGGCAAGTGCTCTACCATCTGAGCTACCGAAGCACGACTCACGCCCGGTACTCACAGCTTTACTTCTGCCAGTATCTCGTCTCCTACCTTCCAAACTTTACAGAAGCTCTTCTGCGAACCTTGCAGAACTAGCACTCCTGAAAGAAAGGATATAGCGGAGACATGGCTTAGCCACAGCCTGGGGGATGTTTCCAGAATGAGATTTTCACTCTGCAGCGGAGTGTGCGCTGATATGAAACTTCCTGGCAGATTAAAACTGTGTGCCCGACCGAGACTCGAACTCGGGACCTTTGCCTTTCGCGGGCAAGTGCTCTACCATCTGAGCTACCGAAGCACGACTCACGCCCGGTACTCACAGCTTTACTTCTGCCAGTATCTCGTCTCCTACCTTCCAAACTTTACAGAAGCTCTTCTGCGAACCTTGCAGAACTAGCACTCCTGAAAGAAAGGATATAGCGGAGACATGGCTTAGCCACAGCCTGGGGGATGTTTCCAGAATGAGATTTTCACTCTGCAGCGGAGTGTGCGCTGATATGAAACTTCCTGGCAGATTAAAACTGTGTGCCCGACCGAGACTCGAACTCGGGACCTTTGCCTTTCGCGGGCAAGTGCTCTACCATCTGAGCTACCGAAGCACGACTCACGCCCGGTACTCACAGCTTTACTTCTGCCAGTATCTCGTCTCCTACCTTCCAAACTTTACAGAAGCTCTTCTGCGAACCTTGCAGAACTAGCACTCCTGAAAGAAAGGATATAGCGGAGACATGGCTTAGCCACAGCCTGGGGGATGTTTCCAGAATGAGATTTTCACTCTGCAGCGGAGTATGCGCTGATATGAAACTTCCTGGCAGATTAAAACTGTGTGCCCGACCGAGACTCGAACTCGGGATCTTTGCCTTTCGCGGGCAAGTGCTCTACCATCTGAGCTACCGAAGCACGACTCACGCCCGGTACTCACAGCTTTACTTCTGCCAGTATCTCGTCTCCTACCTTCCAAACTTTACAGAAGCTCTTCTGCGAACCTTGCAGAACTAGCACTCCTGAAAGAAAGGATATAGCGGAGACATGGCTTAGCCACAGCCTGGGGGATGTTTCCAGAATGAGATTTTCACTCTGCAGCGGAGTGTGCGCTGATATGAAACTTCCTGGCAGATTAAAACTGTGTGCCCGACCGAGACTCGAACTCGGGACCTTTGCCTTTCGCGGGCAAGTGCTCTACCATCTGAGCTACCGAAGCACGACTCACGCCCGGTACTCACAGCTTTACTTCTGCCAGTATCTCGTCTCCTACCTTCCAAACTTTACAGAAGCTCTTCTGCGAACCTTGCAGAACTAGCACTCCTGAAAGAAAGGATATAGCGGAGACATGGCTTAGCCACAGCCTGGGGGATGTTTCCAGAATGAGATTTTCACTCTGCAGCGGAGTGTGCGCTGATATGAAACTTCCTGGCAGATTAAAACTGTGTGCCCGACCGAGACTCGAACTCGGGACCTTTGCCTTTCGCGACAAGTGCTCTACCATCTGAGCTACCGAAGCACGACTCACGCCCGGTACTCACAGCTTTACTTCTGCCAGTATCTCGTCTCCTACCTTCCAAACTTTACAGAAGCTCTTCTGCGAACCTTGCAGAACTAGCACTCCTGAAAGAAAGGATATAGCGGAGACATGGCTTAGCCACAGCCTGGGGGATGTTTCCAGAATGAGATTTTCACTCTGCAGCGGAGTATGCGCTGATATGAAACTTCCTGGCAGATTAAAACTGTGTGCCCGACTGAGACTCGAACTCGGGATCTTTGCCTTTCGCGGGCAAGTGCTCTACCATCTGAGCTACCGAAGCACGACTCACGCCCGGTACTCACAGCTTTACTTCTGCCAGTATCTCGTCTCCTACCTTCCAAACTTTACAGAAGCTCTTCTGCGAACCTTGCAGAACTAGCACTCCTGAAAGAAAGGATATAGCGGAGACATGGCTTAGCCACAGCCTGGGGGATGTTTCCAGAATGAGATTTTCACTCTGCAGCGGAGTATGCGCTGATATGAAACTTCCTGGCAGATTAAAACTGTGTGCCCGACCGAGACTCGAACTCGGGACCTTTGCCTTTCGCGGGCAAGTGCTCTACCATCTGAGCTACCGAAGCACGACTCACGCCCGGTACTCACAGCTTTACTTCTGCCAGTATCTCGTCTCCTACCTTCCAAACTTTACAGAAGCTCTTCTGCGAACCTTGCAGAACTAGCACTCCTGAAAGAAAGGATATAGCGGAGACATGGCTTAGCCACAGCCTGGGGGATGTTTCCAGAATGAGATTTTCACTCTGCAGCGGAGTGTGCGCTGATATGAAACTTCCTGGCAGATTAAAACTGTGTGCCCGACCGAGACTCGAACTCGGGACCTTTGCCTTTCGCGGGCAAGTGCTCTACCATCTGAGCTACCGAAGCACGACTCACGCCCGGTACTCACAGCTTTACTTCTGCCAGTATCTCGTCTCCTACCTTCCAAACTTTACAGAAGCTCTTCTGCGAACCTTGCAGAACTAGCACTCCTGAAAGAAAGGATATAGCGGAGACATGGCTTAGCCACAGCCTGGGGGATGTTTCCAGAATGAGATTTTCACTCTGCAGCGGAGTGTGCGCTGATATGAAACTTCCTGGCAGATTAAAACTGTGTGTCCGACCGAGACTCGAACTCGGGACCTTTGCCTTTCGCGGGCAAAGCTGTGAGTACCGGGCGTGAGTCGTGCTTCGGTAGCTCAGATGGTAGAGCACTTGCCCGCGAAAGGCAAAGGTCCCGAGTTCGAGTCTCGGTCGGGCACACAGTTTTAATCTGCCAGGAAGTTTCATATCTGCGCACACTCCGCTGCAGAGTGAAAATCTCATTCTGGAAACATCCCCCAGGCTGTGGCTAAGCCATGTCTCCGCTATATCCTTTCTTTCAGGAGTGCTAGTTCTGCAAGGTTCGCAGAAGAGCTTCTGTAAAGTTTGGAAGGTAGGAGACGAGATACTGGCAGAAGTAAAGCTGTGAGTACCGGGCGTGAGTCGTGCGTCGGTAGCTCAGATGGTAGAGCACTTGCCCGCGAAAGGCAAAGGTCCCGAGTTCGAGTCTCGGTCGGGCACACAGTTTTAATCTGCCAGGAAGTTTCATATCAGCGCACACTCCGCTGCAGAGTGAAAATCTCATTCTGGAAACATCCCCCAGGCTGTGGCTAAGCCATGTCTCCGCTATATCCTTTCTTTCAGGAGTGCTAGTTCTGCAAGGTTCGCAGAAGAGCTTCTGTAAAGTTTGGAA
Organism: Schistocerca serialis cubense; assembly: GCF_023864345.2. Classification (NCBI taxonomy): domain Eukaryota; kingdom Metazoa; phylum Arthropoda; class Insecta; order Orthoptera; family Acrididae; genus Schistocerca; species Schistocerca serialis. Next base: position 18,740,217 of record NC_064646.1, read on the forward strand.
GGTAGGAGACGAGATACTGGCAGAAGTAAAGCTGTGAGTACCGGGCGTGAGTCGTGCTTCGGTAGCTCAGATGGTAGAGCATTTGCCCGCGAAAGGCAAAGGTCCCGAGTTCGAGTCTCGGTCGGGCACACAGTTTTAATCTGCCAGGAAGTTTCATATCAGCGCACACTCCGCTGCAGAGTGAAAATCTCATTCTGGAAACATCCCCCAGGCTGTGGCTAAGCCATGTCTCCGCTATATCCTTTCTTTCAGGAGTGCTAGTTCTGCAAGGTTCGCAGAAGAGCTTCTGTAAAGTTTGGAAGGTAGGGGACGAGATACTGGCAGAAGTAAAGCTGTGAGTACCGGGCGTGAGTCGTGCTTCGGTAGCTCAGATGGTAGAGCACTTGCCCGCGAAAGGCAAAGGTCCCGAGTTCGAGTCTCGGTCGGGCACACAGTTTTAATCTGCCAGGAAGTTTCACTGTGATAGTATTAATGGACTCCTTGAGATTACTCGGGAGTGAGTTTTTCCGAAAGAATTCAGTGAAACGGACGTTCTGGAAATGCCGTTACAAGGGCGAGTGAGATCAAGCGTGCCGCACAGGCGGGCGCAACAAGACTGGCGAGGCGGAGCCGCTGTCGCTCTTGTGCCGCTCTCGGCATTCTTTGTACTTGTGGGTACGGAAGGCGGAGTTGTTTTTCTTCCCGGACAGCTGATGTGAAAGAATTCTGCTGTCAATAATTATGTTTTTGTCGATCTGATGTGTATTATTTTCTTGTTTAGCGTTTAGTGGACTCTCATGACGAGAATATTACTCATGAAAAGGTTATATAAAATGTGTATTCTATGTAATTAATTATTAATTTGCGTATTTTGATCTACCTGTTTTTATGACCATGTACTCCGATTAATTTTGTAAATAGTATTCCATTTCTTGATACTAATATGAATTTATCTGATTTTAGAATAGCTAAACCAATTTTCTATGTTTTCTACGAATTTTAATATATTACCAACCTGTTTTATTTTGTCTAAGATGACAGAGTGGAATAAGGTTAGGAGTGTCTCCGCTCAATTATTATGGTCTAAAAATTGGTTTATGGTTAATTAGCCTAATGCAAAATTTTTTTTTGTTTTGAGCATATGCATTTCCGTTCTTTTTTTTCCTTTTTGGGACATTTTTTGAGTCTGTTTAGGTTACACTAACATCCTCAGACAATGTGGGGCACGTGTAACGCCGGAAACGCGTATCCTCTTATTTCCATGTATTGTACCGTAAATTATTTTTTCCTTATTTTGTTACCTGAAGATATGACGTTTCTGTGTCTTTGTATATTGTAACTGTTTTACTATTTGTATATATATGCATTTATGTCGATGTATGATTGGTTTGTTTTGTAAATATTATTTGTATCTTTACGTTGGGTCTGGCCTAGGGAAAACTATGCTATCGAACGACTACATCGTTAGGTCGTGTGGAGAACCAAAGTGTTTAGGATCTTTGGTAGTGTTAACTCTGCCGCATGGGGCGCGGGCAGAGCGAGTCTGGCTGTAGTAGGGCGATGGAGCAGGTGTGTTGTTTGACGCTCCCGCGAGTTGCCGCGCTTTCGGGGTTTTGCAGCATGTAACTGCGCTCGACTTGCTATAATAGTTTGTGACACGGTGTCGTGGACGGGAAGCATTATCTGGCGCACATCAAGAGCCCGTTTCACCTGGTGACCGTGTCGAGAAGAAGGCGCGCCAACATCCAGCTTCTGCAACAGCGACGGCCGACAATGAGTGACTGTCGCCACCTCCTCGATCAACGACTTCAAACCTTCAATCAACCAACAAGGAAGAATGGAAGCACGTAAACTTTTAGAACTGTATGGCAGACCTCAGCTTTTCAAACTGTTGCATCACAAAATTACAGCTACTTAGCATGAACCTTTGTTGCTCATTGTCCCAGTTGCATTACCAAGCAGGGCCCCTTCCTTTTCCGGAATGAATCCGAGTGTCGTTGAAATTCAAACGCCAGCATTAAAGTAATATCATTCCATTTCACTGCTTTAATTTCAAAGTTCTGTTAAGGTATTCATAGCTGGCTACAATATTTAGATTACACAAGCAGAAATTAAGAGTGCGAGTTTTGTTACCATATTTTAGCTTACCTGTGACTGCAGCTCAGCTTGGTACGTATTAAATTTTACTATTGTTAATTGTTCAGAGTCATTTAATTCTAGTTCAAAGTTAAATCCCTTATTTCTAAATTGCGTAGATTGAAGTAGCGTTTGAAATGATTGTTGAGGTACGCCAAGGCTAACCTTACTTTATTGAATTTCGCAGTGCTTCAGAAACAAAGTTCACTATTAATTTCAGTCACTAAATTAACTTTCAAATTTCCGGTTTTATTAATTCTTTTGCTAAATTAAGTCAGAGAGTAGCGGAATTTATTACTTCTGACAAACATTCAGTTTTTCACACAACATGTGTCAACCTTTAGTTGCCACGCTTTTACTGCTAATTATATGTGCATTAATCATTCATTTTCAGTTATTATAGTAGTTGTCCATAGGACTGGCGACCGTAATTTTCCCCAAATCTCAAATATCTAATTAACGCCAGTTAATTGTTAACGTAACGACCGCACATTTACTTTCTTTATTAATTTTACCAATTTCTCAAAATTAATTTCCACCAATTTCATTTGCATTTTTCCTTTTATTAAGGTGCAACCCTTTCCTCCCTCTTTACCGACAAATTACCTTCGGTGACGATTGCTTTTCCCGAATTTCCATTAGGTGCACGCGGTTTAATTTTTCACTGTCATTAAGGTCGATAAGTGAGGGGGAGGTTACAAAGAGACAGAGAAGGGCCAACGAAGAGCGACGCGTTTCGTTACGGGATCGTTTAGCCGGTGCGAGAGCGTTATGGAGATTCGCAACAAACTCTATTGGCAGACATTACAAGAGAGGTGTTTTGCATCAAGGATGGATTTACTACTGAAATTTCGAGAGAGCACTTTCCGGGAAGAGTCAGATAACACATTACTTCCCCCACATACGCCTCTCGTAATGAACAGGAGGAGAAAATTCGAGAAATTAGAAGCAATACAGAGGTTTACCGACTTTTATTTTTCCCACGCTCTATTCGCGAGTGGAACAGGGTTGGAGGGCTCAGTTGGAGGCACAAAAAGTAACCTGGACGACACAACGTTAGGTGGCTTGCGGAATATGATGTACATGCAGGTGCTCGACACCGGAAACAACCTGGGATTGAAGATGATGCCCAAGGAAATCAGCGGTGCGCGCTTCAGAAGAAAGCATAGCAGTTTTAATATTAAGCGGTTTAGGGTGAATTTGTATAATGTAAATCTGAATGAACGGACGAGGGTTTGAATCTCAGTTACCTTTTGTCTTATTTGCACACTCATTAGATAAGTAACTTTCCCTTGCTACGAACGGCTTTCCGTAAGCACACGAGATGCGACAGTGTTTCACCGGTGAAGACTCGCCAAAGCAGTCGACGCACATGCATTCGCATACTTACGTTACAGAGTTTTCTCTATAAGTAGATACATATATGTTTACATGCAACAAATGTTAGTGCAATCATTAGAGGAGTCATCATCCAATTACACATTATGACAAAAAGTACCGTAAGGCTCGAAGATGGGTAACTGCAGTTGGGTTCCATAAATTGTAAGATTGGTTTTTACAGAACATTCATATTTTTAAAGCTTCTCAGTAACTTATAGAAACTGTACGGAAATAAGCTAAATGGTAGAATCATCTTAATGAGTTTAAGACGATTTCGGAAACGTGATGGATCGTCTGTTGCATTATTCGTTGACGGTTTGACTCCACGTAACATAACAGAATAATACAATCGTTTGAACATACCTCTAGATTATTGTTTGAGTTACACAGAAGCCTCTTTGGTTTCTCACAGCAGCTATGATTTCGAAGTAGCCTTTTCGTGTCTGTTCTATTGGTTTCATATATACAGTATGTCGGATCTAAATAAACACTTTTCGTTGGTCCTAGACCTGCACATTATCGGTTCTTCGAATAAATTTTCGGTCAGTCTTCTGATGCTTATTTTTGTTTTTATTTACTTAGTTTCTAAAGAACCTGCAACACTAGTTTCCTTTCCTGTCTTGTACAATCTCCTTTTTCCTACTTTCATCATTAACTCCTTGCAATTCGTGAGTTACCCTCGAGAGTTCATCTCTGCCGCTTAACTTCCAATGACTTGTTACTCTTTCATTACTTCCATCTTTACAGTGTTCCATTGCACTGCATTTTCTGCAGTTTACTTGCTTATCACACTGGCTACAGCTTTGGGGCGTATTTGCTTGATTTACCAATGGTGTAACAACACGAATTACGGATTTCTTCTTTCTTTGTTTTGAATTTCATCCTAGACTCGGTCACTTATAGTTCATGATCCGAATGTGGGTGTGTAGTAGTAGATGCCATACTACCCGCATCTTTTTCGTCTCTAATGTTTTTCTAAGTATAATCTCTTCTAGTACGATTTTTAAGGGTATAACAACATTATAAAACTTACTGTAAAACTGAAAAATCTTTGTCCTGCATTTTGAAAGATTAATTTTATGCCCTTTCCTATTGTCAGATTATCTTGATTCCCTTGCAAATATTTTAATTTGTCCTCAATATTGCCCTATATTTAGAGGTTTCGATAATCAGCACTTGCATGCGACCATGACATGTTAACAACGTACGGTATTTGCGGTTGGTGTCCGTTGGCGTTCCGACAAGTAAACATCGTCGCTGTGTCGTTCACAAACTTACTATGTACTACCCACAGCAGATACATTGCCGGATTCACCATCAGCTAATGACGCGTTTACAGGGTGGTCCATTGATTGTGACAGGGCCAAATATCTCACGAAATAAGCGTCAAACGAAATAACTACAAAGAACGAGACTTGTCTAGCTAGAGGAGGGAAACCAGATGGCGCTATGGTTGGCCCGCTAGATGGCGCTGCCATAGGTCAAACGGATATCATGTGCGGTTTTTTAAAAATAGGAACCCCCTTTTTTATTACATATTCGTGTAGTACGTAAAGAAATATGAATGTTTTGGTTGGACCAGTTTTTTCGCTTTGTGATACATGGCGCTGTAATAATCACAAACGTATAAGTACGTGGTACCACGTAACATTCCGCCAGTGCGGACGGTATTTGCTTCGTGATACATTACCCGTGTTAAAATGGACCGTTAACAGTTGCGGAAAACGTCGATATCGAGTTGATGTATGGCTATTGTGATCAAAATGCCCAACGGGCGTGTGCTATGTACGCTGCTCGGTATTCTGGACGACATTATCCAAGTGTCCGGACCGTTCGCCGGATAGTTAACGTTATTTAAGGAAACAGGAAGTGTTCATCCACATGTGGAACGTGAACCACGACCTGCAACATATGATGATGCCCAAGTAGGTGTTTTAGCTACTGTCGCGGCTAACCGCATATCAGTAGCAGACAAATTGCGCAAGAAACGGGAATCTCAAAAACGTCGGTGTTGAGAATGCTACATCAACATCCATCGCACCCGTACCATATTTCTATGCACCAGGAATTGCATGGCGACGACTTTGAACGTCGTGTACAGTTCTGCCACTGGGCACAAGAAAAATTACGGGACGATGACAGATTTTTAGCACGGGTTCTATTTAGTGACGAAGCGTCATTCACCAACAGCGGTAACGTAAACCGGCATAATATGCACTACTGGGCAACGGAAAATCCACGATGGCTGCGACAAGTGGAACATCAGCGAGCTTGGCGGGTTAATGTATGGTGCGGCATTATGGGAGGAAGGATAATTGGCCCCCATTTTATCGATGGCAATCTATGTGGTACAATGTATGCTGATTTCCTACGTAATGTTCTACGTATGTTACTACAAGATGTTTCACTGCATGACAGAATGGCGACGTACTTCCAACATGATGGATGTCCGGCACATAGCTCGCGTGCGGTTGAAGCGGTATTGAGTAGCATATTTTATGACAGGTGGATTGGTCGTCGAAGTACCATACCATGGCCCGCACGTTCACCGGATCTGAGGTCGCCGGATTTCTTTCTGTGGGGAAAGCTTAAGGATATTTGCTATCGTGATCGACCGACAACGCCTGACAACATGCGTCAGCGCATTGTCAATGCATGTGCGAACATTACGGAAGTCGTTACACGTATTGACAAATGCATTGAGGTTGGCGGACATCATTTTGAGCATTTATTGCACTAATGTGGTATTTACAGGTAATCACGCTGTAACAGCATCCTTTCTCAGAAATGATATGTTCATAAAGGTACATGTATCACATTGGAACAACCGAAATAAAATGTTCAAACGTACCTACTTTCGGTACTTTAATTTAAAAAACCTACCTGTTACCAGCAGTTCGCCTAAAATTGTGAGCCATATGTTTGTGACTATTACAGCGCCATCTATCACAAAGCGAAAAAAGTGGTCCAACTAAATCATTCATTTTTCTTTACGTACTACACGAATATGAAATAAAAAGTGGGGGTTTCTATTGAAAAAAAAACGCAGTTCATATCCGTTTGACCTGTGGCAGTACCATCTAGCGGGCCAACCATTGTGCCATCTGCCTTCCCCATTCCAGCTAGACAAGTTTCGTTCTTTGTAGTTCTTTCGTTTGACGCTTCTTTCGTGAGATATTTGGCCAGGTCACGATCAATGGACAACGCTGTATATAGTATCCAGTTTTGAAATATTTTTCCTTTTTTTTCTTCCTAATCCCTATTTATTTGTATTTAAATCAACAAAAATTGTCTCTCTCCACAAATTTCCGTTTTCTCCCACTTAACTTTCATACTTCTAACTGTCTATCACCCAGACACAAATCTAATATTGTCGAACGAAAGCGACTACTGCGAGTCGACCTTCATTGTTTTGTGTGTCACGATACTGATTGATATTCGGATGACGTCACTGTGCTGTGCTCTAATTCGGCTGAAAACCCTTTTTGGGTGTAAAGTTATACGGCGAGAAACAGGCTAAGCTTGAATGGACCCTCTGCAGCATTGGACCGTGCTGAGAGGCTGACCCATGGTGCGCGAGCGGTTTCGCCCCGTTCACAAGTAGAGACACGGCGCACGCTAATGAATTACACCGAGAGTGCCAGAACCACATTAGACAGGTAAACGTTTCCGATCAAAAATGGACACACTATGCATTTCATGAGTAGTGGTGCAAATCTTCTCAGGCTGCACATTAAACCACACCGCTTTAATCTGTCTTCTGTGTCTCTCTTGGATGATGACACTCTACAGATGTTGCCCATACCTGGAAAACAATAAAAGTAATATATCTTGCCATCTCAGTTTATGTTTATAAGCGAAGCACCAAAAGTTACATGTTTAAGAGCTTTTTGTCCGGAAACAGTTATTAGCTTGATTTCTGTGCTGAAATAATGAACAGTATTTTAAATATTTCGCCCTCGCTTCATACGTAATGACGAAGAAATATTAACATTTTCATTAGACATTTTCGGTCATCCGCACTTAACACTCTGACTCTTTGATGAATATGCTACAGAGATGGCAATTTTTCATGTTTTTCACTTTAACTGATATCCCGCAGACATTATCCACTCAGGCAGCTAGAAAGCTGAATGTAGTTTTACACTTGTATATGGTCGCAAACAGCGACTTCATGCTGCATGCTTCATGCAGCGGACGATGGCATCCACGTATCGTACAGCAGGTAGGAAGATTGTCTGCTTGGAGACATATGCGAAACCCATCGGTGAAGAGAACGTGATGCCAGTCCTGAACGGTCCATTCGCCATGTGGATGGGCCCATCTGTACCGCGTTGCATGGTGTCGTGGTTGGAAAGATGGACCTCGCCAACGTCGGGAGTGAAGTTGCACATCATGCAGCCTATTGCGCACAGTGAGTCGTAACACGGCGTCCTGTGGCTGCACAAAAAGCATTATTCAACATGGTGGCGTTGCTGTCGGGGTTCCTCCGAGCCATAATCCGTAGGCAGCGGTCATCCACTGCAGTAGTAGCCCTTGGGCGACCTGAGCGAGACACGTCAACAGTTCCCGTCTCTCTGTATGTCCTTCATGTCCGAACAATATCGCTTTGGTTCACTCCGAGACGCCTGGACACTTCCCTAGTCGAGAACCATTCCTGGCACAAAGTAACACTGCAAACGCGATCGAACCGCGGTATTGACCGTCTAGGGATGGATAAACTACAGACTTCACGAGCCGTGTACCTCCATCCTGGTGGAATGACTGCAACAGATCGGCTGTCGGAGCCCCACCGTTTAATAGGCGTGCTCATGCACGGTTATTTTCATCTTTGGGCGGGTTTAGTGACATCTCTGAACAGTCAAAGGGACTGTGTCTGTGCTACAATACCCACAGGCAACGTATATCTTCAGGAGTTCTGAGAGCAGGAGTGATGCAATAGTTTTTTTTTGATGTGTGTAGTTGCTGCCTACAACTGCTCCGCATTGTAATCACAGAATTTGTATAAGTACGTTGTAGGTTGGTTGGTTGGTTTGGGGAAGGAGACCAGACAGCGTGGTCATCGGTCTCATCGGATTAAGGAAGAATTGGGAAGGAAGTCGGCCGTGCCCTTTCAGAGGAAATATCCCGGCATTTGCCTGGAGTGATTTAGGGAAATCACGGAAAACCTAAATCAGGATGGCCGGACGCGGGATTGAACCGTCGTCCTCCCGAATGCGAGTCCAGTGTCTAACCACTGCGCCACCCCGCTCGGTAAGTACGTTGTAGATGATGAATATGCTGTTCGAATCTACCATGATTAAAGTATAGGCGAAACATTATTAAGAGAAATATTCTGTTATACAACCCAAAACTATTCCCGCATTATATTTTTCCATACGTTGGAAGGATATACGAGGGGGCTACCCGTTAAGCCATGAGGCTCTGATTTTCCGCCGGTTGGTGATTACACGTATTTGACCCTTGGTATATACACTGTTATAAAGTCACTCGGCTATCTTCACTTACTGTTATTTGTATTTTGCCTATACTGAGCCTTTTATACTGAGATGTTTCCTCCACCACATTGTGTTGTGGCTTTATATGTATGAGTGATTGTCCATGTGTGTGTTCTGTTGTAGTGAATACATACACAGTTGGTGGGGCACAGGGCGATGGGTGAAATTGCTTTCACACTATACGCTTCCGTTTTTATGGCGATCTGCTCCAGCTGCTGCAGATGCTGTATTGAAGCTGAAAGTGTTAATCAATGTTGCGTATAAATATTCGTCGGGGCTCTGTTGCATAGCAATCAGATTGTCCTTCAGTTCTTAGAAACATTGGTGGCAAAAAAAAAAAAAAAAAATAAATAAATAAATAAAATATGATCCTTGAAATCACTTCTTTTCTGAAGAAAACACCATGTTATTTAATTAGAACTGAACGCTCCCGTCGGAATTGTTCCCAATCTGGTATTCATTAATAGATCACACTTGAGTATACGTCAATTGCGGAAATAACACGTACCTTTTTGAAATGGATGAAGTTCTATTGACCTTAGTATCAATGTAATTCTTCTCGCAAATGAATTAGCGATTCTCTATGATATAATAGATGTATATAAAAATTTCCTTCATAATCTCGTAATGGCGTCGATGTGTACTAAACAGTAAAGAACGGACTCCTCTCTCACGAAATTGAATCTTAACAAGAACAAAAGCTTACTGTGTAAGAATAATTATCTAAGCGCACCAACCCACAGAGTAATAGAGAATATCCCTGTCCCTCTCTCTCTCTCTCTCTCTCTCTCTCTCTCTCTCTCTCTCTCTGGTACTCTCACATTAATGCATAGCAATCTTATTACATGATACATCATACTGTTTGATCAAAAGTTTCTTTTTATTTAATTGCTAGAGTATGTAGAATATATTTTTATATTTTTACAAATTATGGTACTAGTTTTTTGTAAGATATTTTCCAACTCCTTTACAAACCATTATCAAAAACAATGATTCACTTCACGCCAATCTCCACAATTAACTACACTATGTCATTAAAAGTATCCGGACACCTGGCTGAAAATGACTTACAGGTTCGTGACGTCCTCTATCGGTAATGCTGGCATCAAATGGTGTTGGCCCGCCTTTAGCCTTGATGACAGCTTCCACTCGGGCAGGTACACGTCCAATCAGGTGTTGGGGAATGGCAGTCCATTCTTCACAGAGTGCTGCACTAGGGAGAGGTATCGATGTCTGTCGGTGAGGCCTGGCACGAAGTCGGCATTCCAATACATCCAAAAGGCGTTCTGTAGGATTGTTAGGACTCTGTGCAGGCTAGTCAATTACAAAGATGTTATTGTCAACTCCGCTGCAGACCGTGCATTAAGAAAAGGTGCTCGATCGTATTGAAAGAGGCAATCGCCATCCCCGAATTGCTCTTCAACAGTGGTTAGTGAGAAGGTACTTAAAACATCAATGTAGGTCTGTGCTGTGACAGTGCCACGAAAAACAACAAGGGGTGCAAGCCCCTCCATGGAACATATGACCACATCATCGCCTCCGAATCTTACAGTTGGCACTACACACGCTGGCAGATGACGTTCACCGGGCATTCGCCCTACCCACATGCTGCCATCGTATTGCTACATTGTGTACTGTGGTTAGTCACTCAACACAACGTTTCTCCACTGTTCAGTCGTCCAATGTTTAAGCACCTTACACCAAGCGAGGCGTCGTTTGGCATTTACATTTGGTTCGACCATTAAATCCAAGTTTTCTCACCTCCTGTCTTACGGTCACAGTACTTCCTGTGGATCCTGATGCAGTTTGGAATTCCTGTGTGATGGCCTGAATAGATGTCTGCCTATTACACATTACGTCCCTCCTCAACTGTCGGCGGTCTCTGTCAGTCAACAAACGAGGTCGGCCTGTACGCTTTTGTGCTGTACGTGTCCCTTCACTTTTTCACTTCACTATCACATCGGAAACTGTGGACCTAGGGAGGTTTAGGAGTGTGGAAATCTCGCGCACAGACGTATGACACAAGTGACAACCAATCACGTGACCAGTTTCGAAGTCCGTGAGTTCCGCCGAGAGCCTCATTCTGCTCTCTCACGATGTCTAACGACTACTCAGGTCACTGATATGGAGTACCTGGCAGTAGGTGGCAGCGCAATGCACCTAATATGAAACACGTATGTTTTTGGGGATTTCCGCATATTTTGATTACGTAGTGTATACAAAACATAGCAAGATCGTCGACGGTTTCATTTGCTCTGATATCATGGGCCCCCTTCAATGATATCATTAAAACTCTTATGTGGCAAACCATGTGGTGTAAAGTTTCCCAATGTGGTATACTTTTAATATCACTTAATTTATTGAACTTATGTTTGAAATAAAATAGTCGTAATTGACAGAACAGTTCCTCACTTACTTGCAAATATCGTAATAAAAGTACAAACCAAACAACTAATGTTAATTGCAATAAATCATATTTTACAAAAGTGCACTTGTTTAGCGCTGGGAACAAGTCAATGCTAAAAGAAAATTCTGCAAACTAAAAATGAGGAAGTTTTATATCAACAAATTTAGGTAAACAGATGTTTGAAGTAAATGAACATTATAACTTGTAAACACTTTAAATTAATATTCTGATTTCATTTTATCGTCAGTTGTCACATTTTAAAAAAATCACATGTGAGGAGTTTGTCAACTTTTTTTACTTGCACAGAACATTTTTTTCACAAACTTCCCGTAACTGAACTACTTCTTTTGGGTTTTCACCACATTGTCCATTTTGCCATAACTTCCGACAGTAGAGACGTTCGGCATCCTCCTCCGATGAACTTTCACGAGACGTCTCCTCTATTTCTGAGTCGTCTTCAGAACTGTTGAATGTTTTATTTCTTCAATCTCTTATTGCCTTCTTTGTAGCGAAAAGTTTGTGTTTTCTAGGAGTAGGTTCATTTGCAGTGTGGGATTTAGATTGTTGCAGCTCATCCTTCTATGGAGTGGACATAAGCAATCTTGCTGACCCAGACTTTAGACATCTCTTCTTTGTTACACTTGGATCTAGGCTGGGAAGGTGATTTATTTCAGATACTCTAGCGATTGACTGCTTAGAATTATTGTCTGTTTATTTGTTGTTGGTTGTTTCCTTGTAAACAGGCTCGTCTCGGAAGTAGTGTTCACTAAATATGTTCCTGTTGAAGGAGTAGATACCAGCTTTCCCGAACCCAGTTTCCAGTGTTGCCGCTTTAACATAACCTTTTCCCAGAAACTCGGATACCTAGTTGTATGTAGCCAGACGTTCTGGGTCTCCGTGATTCGCCACCCATTTCTGAATTTTTGCATTGTAGAAGCTCTTCAGTGAATGTATAATTGCAATATTTAATGGTTGCAGTTTATGAGAACTGTCTGGAGGATTGCAAACAAATGAGACGTGATGCTCATTTGAAAATAAATAATGACATATAAATTTCTAGAATGTGAATAATGACCATCAAGAATAAACAGGACTGCGCCTGGAGCACAAGGTTCGGTTGTTGTCACAAAGTGTTTAAACCATTTCGTGAATATGTCCATTTGGATTTATGACTGTCAAATATCAACCCAGGTGATGATCCACCTATTAGCTCATTTTCATCGTATTGTACCTTATCACAACTGTATTTTCTGTCAGGTTTGTTAGAACATCGTTTAAGCTCTCTTTCTGAAATAGCAGAGAACAGAGACATTTTTCTTTTTTGTACCCACGCACTCTGGACAGTGATGTTAACTCATGTGTTCTTAAAGATACGGATTGATTCCTCTTTATAAATATCCTTCACCACATCCGGCAGACTCATTTTACTCTTGAAGGGGGATTATATTCTATTGTTGCCCCGAGAAAAATGAAAAGCAAGCCAGCGTGCAACCTTACTGGACGGGCCAAAAATTCTCTTCACTATCGCCATAGAATGACCCACAAAATCTTTTGCCATATTGACTGGTAAAGCGGATTTCCCTCCTAGTGGTGCGTTAACAGTGTCGTCAACATTTAAATTTCAGTTACTTTTCAACATTTACGTACGTTGTACGTATTTTGGGCTTTAAAGAAATCCTTATTTTGGCCGTTTCCATGTACCAGAAACGTCCCATCACTTCTCCGGCATCTAAAATACAAACATGGGCAAAAGCTTTTGATAGAAAGTACGTCTACACTATAATAACCAAGACTTCAAAGTATTCGAGTTAAAGCAGAAAAAACAATGAAAAAGAAAGCTAGAAATTTATTCTAAGCGGGTTCCTATATGCAAAAATATAAAGACAATCTTTACCATGTGAAAGTATTCTGAATATGGAATTGTCAACATTGAGATCGGCGTAGTATACCACAACAGGAACGTTCTGGCAATTTTGTTTCAACAATGCCACACGTAAACCGATTTTAGCAGTGTTTTAGCACTCTATGCAGAAGAAACACACAATTACGAGGGGCGTTCAGAAAGTAAGCTCCGATCGGTCGCGAAATGGAAACGACTATGAAAATCCGATAAAGCTTTGCACAGATGTGTTGGGTAGTGTCTCTAGTATAACCGCAGTTAGCATCACGTCGCTCTTCTCATTTCTGAGCTCGCAGTGAGTGCGTAAAGATGTCTACAAAATAGTGTCTGCCGCCAAGTACGAGGGCCTGGTGAGAAATTTCGCCTGAAGCTATGCAGCTAACATTACATAGCTGTCGTGCTGTTTCGTCTTCACGACAATTCTCAGCCGCATTCTGCAGGGGCAATGAAGATGCTCCTGCATCGTTTTCAAATGGAAATGTTAGATTACCCACAATACAGTCCGCAATTGTCTCCCCCTGAGTTTCATCTCTGGTCACATGAACCGCTGTCTTTGAAGACAACATTTTGACACAGACAACGAGGTGTAGGCCAGCGTGGAGAATTGGCGGAAAGCACTGGCGGCTGCCTTCTATGATGAGGCTATTGAAAAGTTGGTACAACGCTATGACAAAAGTCTAAGTCAGAACGGCGACTACGTAGAGAAGTAGCTGAAAGGTGTAGCTAATTGTTACAAGTAAAACATTTCTGATGTTCACTGTGGTTTCAATTTGGCAATCAATCGGAGCTTACTTTCTGAACAGGCCTCGTATTTCTTTATCAGAGCATAATAATTATGTATTAATTTTACTTTTACATTTTTAGTGTCCATTCTATTGTGAGGACAGAAAAACTCAAAATTTGTGAAACCATTTACTGGGACGCAGAAAACCCAGGAACGAACGGTAATGCATTCTCCGCCATTATCGCCGTAGTGGCAGGTGCACTATTTTCCAGCAGATGTCACCTCCAGACAGAGTGAACGCAATGGTATTTCATAGTAGGAACGTTTTCCACATTAGTGCATCTTACCCTAGTTGTAGGTAATACTGAGTGAGGGAATCCTTACGAGTGACAATACTGACAAAAAGTATGAGAGAACAGAATTGGGTCCTTGTCGAAAAAGTCAGCATGTTATCGTGCGCAAACTATTGCAGAAACGTGCGCCGGACATTGAAGCTACTAGAGATAAATAGAACCGCTAACATTCCTGTGTCGATATGGTCGTTGCAATTGGTACGAACAGATATTTTGAGCGGTAAAAACAACTGCAATAATTGTAACCTCATTTACAGAGGAAAAAGAAATTGCTAACTGCAAAACAGGAAGCTATGTTGCGTTGATTCACGTCCCCTGTGACTCCATAGAAGAGCGCTGCTTTCTTTCAAAACAATTCTGCTAACTCGACCTTTTGCACACTTGCAGCGTTTCCTCCACACGAGATAAAATCATTCCTTTGGTGGGCACGTGAGCGTAAAATCCCCCACGTTTGTACTCCCCGTATTAATTGTTCCTGCCAAGAGGACAGGGCACCGAGTGAAGTCCGAAGCTACAATTAAGAGGGCAGTAATGAAGGAGTGAGGCAATGGTTGGCGGAGCCAGCCTTCCGCCAGACAGATTACGATCTCCGCTGGAGAGGTATTCGACGATTTCTCTCCCTCAAAAATGCGGTCAAAGTCAGCAGCGATCACCGTATCTTGAGTATACGAAATGCGTTTAGCATTGTCTGCAACTCTACACATACACTTACTCTCTGCAAGTAGCTACAGATTTGCCCATCTGACAAAAATTAATATACTAGTCGCCGGCCGGAGTGGCCTGCGGTTCTAGGCGCTACAGTCTAGAGACGAGCGACCGCTACGGTCGCGGGTTCGAATCCTGGATGTGTGTGATGTCCTTAGGTTAGTTAGGTTTAATTAGTTCTAAGTTCTAGGCGACTGATGACCTCAGAAGTTACGTCGCATAGTGCTCAGAGCCATTTGAACCATTAATATACTAGTCGTGCGACAACACAGGTGGCCCTATCCTACCCGCCCCATGGGTGTGTGCAGTATCTCGGCGTCCATGTTAAAGTACCCCAAGGAAGAGTGATGGAACGGTTGCCGTTTACAATATATGTAAATGATGTAGCAGAAAGTATCGGAAACTACAAGAGGCTATTCGCAGGCGATACGGTTGTCTACGAGAAGGTGACAAAGTCTGGAAACTGTGTGATTTGAAAAAGGCCCTGCAGACGATTGATGAGTTGTACAGGGACTGGTAGTCTTTTAATAATTTTTTATTCCTTTATTTTGGCTTTGGGTAACAAGGACCATACCAGGTGTACCGGTATGAAATGAGCGTTAAGATACAAATGTGTCGATAGGGAACATTTGTTGTGAACGAGCCTTAATTTTTTTTTTGTTTGGTTGGTATGACTTCTGTCAAAGATAGTTTACATCAAGTCATGGAACAAACAACGCCATACGTTTTCATCGTATTAACAATGTTGAATTTTGTACCAGAAAGTGATGATTTGCGGAAAGCTATAATTGTTTGTTTCATTTGAAAAAAAGTGCTTGCAGAGTCGTATCGAATGCTTGTCGAGGTATATGGTGGTCATGTTCTATCAGAAGCAACATGAAAAAGATGGTTTCAACGGTTCAGAAATAATGATTTTGATGTAAGAAATGAAGAACGTGGAAGACCACCAAAAAAGTTCGAAGACGCCGATTTGCAAGCAATATTGGATG
Organism: Schistocerca serialis cubense; assembly: GCF_023864345.2. Lineage (NCBI taxonomy): Eukaryota > Metazoa > Arthropoda > Insecta > Orthoptera > Acrididae > Schistocerca > Schistocerca serialis. Next base: position 18,756,288 of record NC_064646.1, read on the forward strand.
AAGATGATACTTAGAGTCAGAATCAAATGGCAGCAATGCTAAATGTTACACAACAAACCATTTATGACCGTTTGAAAGCTATGGGAACGATCCAAAAGTATGGAAAATGGGTGTCACATGACTTGAAAGAAAGACAGATGGAAAACCGAAAAACCATTTGTCAAATTTTGCTTCAAAGACATGAAAGAAAATCAATTTTGCATCGAATTATTCCTGGCGATGAAAAATGGATTTATTCTAAGAATCCTAAACGGGAAAAATCATGGGTTAATCCGGGACAACCATCAACATAGAATGCAAAACCAGATCGATTCGGCAAGAAGACGATGTCTGTGTTTGGTGGGATCAGAAAGGTGTGGTGTATCATGAGCTTCTAAAACCCGGTGAAACTGTGAATGCTAATCGCTACAGACAACAAATGATCAATTTGAAATATGCATTGATCGAAAAAGGACCAGAATGGGCCATAAGACATGGAAAAGTAATTTTTTTACACGACAATGCATCTGCACACAAAGCAAAACTGGTTCAGGATACAATCAAAACACTTGGCTGGGAGCTGCTACCCAATCCGCCGTATTCACCAGACTTGGCCCCTTCCGAATACCATTTGTTTTCATCAATGGGACACGCATTGGCTGAGGAACACTTCGATTCCTACGAAGAAGTGGAAAATGGGGTGTCTGATTGGTTTGCTTCAAAAGACGAACATTTGTATTGGCGTGGTGCCCACAAATTGCCAGAAATGTGGTTAAAATATATATAAAGCAATGGTCAGTACTTTGAATAAAATGTTTTACTTTTCAATTCAAAATTAGTGTTACATTTTCACAAAAAAACGCTCATTTCATACCGGTATACCTGGTACAGCCTACAACGGGTATAAAGTGCCAAAGAAACATAACTGCAAAGAAGAAGAATAGAACAAAATTACGAAGCTGACATACAAACACACTCTTAAAATAAAATGAAAGCGCAATTAGACAAACATCAGACACCCAGCGGCTGTGATAACAACGATATTGGGACAGAATTAGCCGCACGGAGTGGCCGCTTGGTTTGAGGCGTCATGTCACGGACTGTGCGGCCCCTCCCGAAGTAGGTTCTAGTCCTCCCTCGGGCGTTGGTGTGTGTTGTTCTTAGCATAGGTTAGTTTAAGTAGTGTGTAAGTCTAGGGGCCGACGACCTAAGCAGTTTGGTCCCTTAGGAATTCACACACATTTTAACATTTGGAGCAGAATTACGAACAGCACTGTACAGCAAGATTATGACAAACATTCAAATGCCCTTAAAATAAAGGGCAAAATGTGAAAGGGGAAACACCGTACATCATACAATAAGTACAACAATAGCTGAAGAACGAACTTCCAAATATCATATAACAGTATGAGAAATGTAGCTTGTAGACAGACGTACCTAAAGTAAAAGGAAAACCCCAAATGGCAAACACAATACAACCAACGGTATGCATGATAGTGTTAAGTAGAACAGTGACATAAAATGCACAAGAGAGCAATAATGGAATTTTAATGTACAAATAGAGGTCTGCACGCAAATTAAAACGCAAAATTACGCACCCTATTACGAACCGGGCTGACGCCATGTAAAAATGAAGACCTCGGCAACTCAGAAATTAAATCTGGATTCCAGTGGCTTTCAAGTAGTCTGTGAGAGAGATATAGTTGTATTTATCAAAACGGTGGAAGTAAAACAGGAACATTGGCATGGGGTGTGGGAGGGGGGGGGGGGTTGGGGGGAGAGGGGAGGTTTAGCCTCTCGCAACCAGTTTCTTATGCGAGAGTGATGGTGCAGTCGTCCACTTGGAACATGCCAACATGATGGACTGGCAGTTAAAACAGCAAGTAAAGAAATATAGCATAATGCGAATACGTCGGAGAAGAAATCCACTACTGGACGATCACACCACTGATGACAAACTGCTTGAAACGGTATCTACCATAAAATATCTGGGAGTAACTACCCGGAGCTACCTCAAGTGGAATGATCACAAAAAAATACAGGAAATCAGATGCTAGAATGAGACTCGTAAGAAAAGTCTTAAGGAAATTTATCTCATCCACAATAAGTTTTTTCGAAACACTTGCTCGAGCGATTCTTTAGCAGTGTTCATCACTCTGGGACCCTTACCATTTAGGACTAATAGAAGAGGCACAGAAGATTCAACTAAGGGCAGTACCTTTCGTCACAGAGTCGTTTAGTCGGCCCGAGAACGTTCATTGATGACTAACGAACTCACTTAGCGGACGCCACAACAGCCCGTTACGGATTGATTTACTTTTGAAATTCCGAGAGCGTACGTTCCGGGAAGAGACGCAGAACGTATTACTTCCTCCCACATACGTCTCGCGACATGACTACAACGAGAACATTCGAGAAATTAGAGCTAATATAGAGATTTACCGAAGATCATTCTTCCCAAGTGCCATTAGCGAATAGTAGAGGGTATAGATCATATAATGGTACCAAAAATAACCTACGCCACACATAGAATGGTGGCTTGCAGATCACTGATGTACATGATGTAGAAGTTACGCTGACTAGCTAATGCAGCCCTAGTATTGAAACTTTGGCGGGGGCCGGGTTGAGCATCTACCCACATGTAGGGAAATTCTACTCGCCCCTATGCGCTCAAGAATCCAGGGAACAAATTTACAAAGGGTGTGAACCATAAACTCGTGCAGTCACTCGTTTCACCGGATCTCTACGTATGGGATGCAATCCAGCGCGGCATAAATATTCAGAACACTAGACTAGCCATTAACACTCGGGTTCGTTACATCTGCAACATCCATCTATTTGGCCATGTTGCCGGCCGCGGTGGTCTCGCGGTTCTAGGCGCGCAGTCCGGACCCGTGTGACTGCTACGGTCGCAGGTTCGAATCCTGCCTCGGGCATGGATGTGTGTGATGTCCTTAGGTTAGTTAGGTTTAAGTAGTTCTAAGTTCTAGGGGACTGATGACCACAGCAGTTGAGTCCCATAGTGCTCAGAGCCATTTGAACCATTTTTTTGGCCATGTCAGTGCTTCATAAACATATTTAGACTGATAGCGACCAGACAAGTTAAGAGACTACCATACACTACGTTTACTCCATGGACTCGTCGAGTGTACAAGCACTACACTGTTTGCATCAGAGATGAAGTACATAACATTCCATCACAACCAAAACACAAGGCCTTACTTATCTAGTGCCGTAGCTGTGCCCATCCACAAAACAAAAAAAGTACTAAACTGTTTCTCTGTTGCTGCCGTCCGTCTCTCAAAAGCTACCCTCCACTCCGCACACAACTGAAAGTCCTGTTGTTTTCGGGGAAGGGGGGGGGGGGGGGGGGTAGAGCATCAAACGGGCCGACTTGGAGCAGGAGAGGCATCACAGCCATTTTAATTTCCACTGTCTATAGTTTTACAAATAAATTCATAAGACTTTGTCAGCATAACCAGGAGGAAGGATTTAGGATTCACACTCATAGCAGTGGAAGTTCAAAAACATAACAAAATAAACTTTTTTACATGTGAATTTAATATCAAGAATTTTCCAAATCTTTTAAAAAAAACGTGGTAAAAATTGAAATAATTAAGTATAAAATTTAAGTTTTTTCTAAACATTAAGCTTAAAATGTAACAGCTCACTCATTTTCTCATAAACTAAATAAATTTTGGAGTTTCATATACCAGGGGTATGTATGGTTTGTATGCTGTGCAAAATTCATCGAAGAACCTATCTTACTTATGAAGAAAAGTGCACCTGTAGCAACAAATGCAGCCATTAGTAAGTGAAAAACTGATGAAATTTCACATGTAAAAAAAGTTTATTTTGTCATGTTTTCGAATTTCCACTGCTATGAGTGTTAATCCTGAATCCTTGCTGGTCAAGCTAACAAAGTTTTATGGATTTATTTGTGAAAGTATAGACAGTGGGAATTAAAAAGTCGTGTGGTGCCTCTTCTGCTCCAAGTCGGCCCATTTGACATCCTGCTCCTCTTAAGAAGAAGTTGAAAGACGCCCTGGTAACGATTCTCAAAAAATTAGCTAGTTTTCTGCCTATCAAACAGTAAAACAAACTAGTTGACCCGTGACAATAATTCCTACTTTCTTCTGAATAGTCACCGATATGTAATATATTAATGGAGAAGTAAGTAAATGCAAGTCTCTACTAATAAAAATACTACATTTTGAATAGTAGTAACAACTATTAGTCTCATTGAAAAACGTCGGTATCGTTACACACATTATAACTCATTGTAAAACATATAAAAAGCAGCTATTGTCTTTGTTAGGTTAATTTCGCTTTTTAAACTTATTTTTCAAAACTCCTTTGAAAATAATGTTGGTTGTTATACTGAGATTATCGTTTACGTTTTGGCTGTACGTGTCTTCATCACAAACTTAAATATGACTGAATGTGCGAACTCGTGAAAAAGGGTCGTAGAACTGTTTAGTTCTAGCTCACCCCAAACCGCGTTTCCTACCCTCTGAGAGAAAAACTGGAGACTACAGGGCGCAGTCACATTAATGCGATAGCCGCCTGTGTTCGGCGTCAACGCGCAATAACAACTCGCAGACGACAGATGGCAGCTCTTTCAATGGGGGATATGTAAAGCGTATCAGGAGGACGCAGTTAACAGCCCGGTCATTGTAATAATACGCTAACGAAGCAATTTATCAGACATCCATAAGGGAATGATCATTGGCTTTCATGCCAAGGATCGATGTATTTCCGAAATTACTAAGTTTGTAAACCGCTCGCGAGCCTATCAAGGTTGAAACATGCTGTCTATGACAAAATGGCGCTATCCAAATGCGGCACCTAGGCACCATTTACGTCCATCCTGACATGTAGTGTGTTTTTCCTCAGCACGATGGCATCTACCCGCAGGACAAAGAACCTGTCACATAGCTTGCAGTTAAAATGTGTGGGTCGAAAAGCACCAGAATGAATTTGCTGCAGACCCTGTAACGCCGGAAATGCATATCCTCCTATTTCCATCTATTGTACTATAAAATTTTTACTTATTTTGTTACTTGAAGATATGACATTTCTGTGTCCTTATATATTGTAATGGATTCACAATTTATATATATATATATATATATATATATATATATATATATATATATATATGTGTGTGTGTGTGTGTGTGTGTGTGGATGTATAATTGGTTTGTTTTGTAAATACTATTTGTATTTCTACGCTGGGTCTTGCCTAGGGAAAACTATGCTATGGAACAGCTACATCGATAGGTCGTGTGGAGAACCAAAGTGTTTAGGATCTTGGGTATTGTGAACTCTGCCGCGTGGAGCGCGGGAAGAGCAGAGTCTGTCTGGTAGGGCGGTGGAGCAGGTGTGTTGAGTGACGCTCCCGCAAGTTGCCGCACTTTCGGGGTTTGGCAGCATGTAATTGCGCTCAACTTGCTATGATTAGCTGGCACACATCAAGAGCCCGTTTCGTCTGGTGACTGTGTCGAGAAGAAAGCGCGCCAGCATCCATCTTCTGTAACAGCGACGGCCGAAAATAAGCGATTGTCGCCACCTCCTCGATCGACGACTTCAAACCTTCAATCAACCAACAAGGAAGACTGAAAGCGCGTGAAGTTTTAGAACTGTATGGCAGGCCTCAGCTTTTCAAACTGTTCCATTTTTCATCACTAAAATACAGCAACTTACCATAAAGCTTTGTTACTCATTGTCCCAATTGCATTACCAAGCAGGGTCCCTTCCTTTTCCGGAATGAACCCGAGTGTCGTTGAAATTCAAACGCCAGCATTAAAGTAATATCACTCCATTTCACTCCTTTAATTTCAAAGTGCAGTTAAAGTATTCATAGTTGGCTACAATAACCAAACATAACTACATTTAGATTACACAAGCACTAATTAAGAGTGCGAGTTTTGTTACCATATTTTTGCTTACCTGTCACTGAAGCTCAGCTTGGTACATACTAAATTTTACTAGCGTTAATTGTTCAAAATCATTTAATTCAAGTTCAAATTTAAATCTCTTATTTCTGAATTGCGTAGATTATTGAGGTAGCCCAAGGCTTACCTTATTTTATTTTATTTCGTAGTACTTCAGAAACAAAGTTCACTATTAATTTCGGTCACTAAATTAGCTTTCAATTTTCCGGTTTTATTAATTCTTTTGCTAAATTGAGTCAGAGTGTAGCGAAATTTATTACTTCTGACAAACATTCAGTTTTCACACAACACGTGTTAACCTTCAGTTGCCACGCTTTTAATGCTAATTGTATGTGCATTAATTTTTCTTTTTCATTTATTATAGTAGTTGTCCATAGGACTGGCGACATAATTTTACCCAAATCTCAAATATTTAATTAACGCCAGTTAATTGTTAACGTAACGACTGCAGGTTTATTTTCTTTATTAACGTTACCCTTTTCCGAAATTAATTTCCACCAGTTTCATTTGCATTTTTCCTTTCATTTAGATGTAACCCTTCCTCCCTCTTTACCGACAGATTAACTTCGGTGACGATTGTTTTTCCCAAATTTCCATTAGGTACACGCGGTTTAATTTTTCACTCTCATTAAGGTCGATAAGTGAGAGGGAGGTTACAATCCCCGGCCACTAAATTCCCCAGATATTAACCCAATCGAAAATCCGTGGAACCGTCTCGATCGGGCTGTAGGTGGCATGGATCCTAGATGGAGAAACCTCGCGCAGAGAGCCACGGCGCAGCAGTAGGCTTGGCTCCACTTCGATGTACGTTCCTTCCAGAACCTCACTGATTCCTTCCTGTACGGCCCTGAGCTGTCAGTGCTGGAAAATGTGGTTATTCAGGGATTTCACATGTTGTCACATTAATGTGACTGAACCCAGTACAGTATGCTTGTATTTTCAGCATCAGGATTTCTTACAGGTGTGGAATTCTGTATTGATCACTTACCAAATGCCGTGCTGATCCACATTCGCAGCGCAATACTGTAGCGATTCTGTGTGACGTTGATTAGATATCACCTTGGTATGTTTTCGAAAGTGTGTGGCACCAGACGTCTACACACAGATCACGCAATTACTGTAAATTACGGGAATCTGATGACCAATACATCAATGTGAGTGCTCTTCCAACCAAGGTAGTACGGTTCTGGTCTTCTAACACGTACAGTTTTCTGCTGGAAGATGCCATCACCGTCGGGGAAGAAATCAACAATGTGGTCTGCAATAATGTTCAAGTACTTCACAGCTGTCAAGTTCCCTTCGATTACTGCCACAGGTCGCATGGAATCCCAGTGAATGCCCCATGAAGCATAATGCTTCCCCCATGCGATTGTATTGGTCGTATGGAGCGTGTTCTCGAGTAGCCGTTCACCTCCAGTGGAGGGGTTTGCGACCAAGGTCATCCACCTAGTGTAACAAGAAACGCGATTCATCCCACCATACGACACTTTTCCACTGATCTACAACTCAATGTTACTAATGTCATCCCTGTTAGAATCTTACATGATTATGTCATCAGGTCATCGTGAGAACACGAAAGGGTCATTTGCTATGGAGCCGCATGTACGACTATATACACCAAACGGTGTGATCCGAAACCGTTATGCTTGCATCAGCACTGCGCTCTACAGTCAGATGTGCTAGAGAATGCCGGAAATGCCGTTTAGGGCAGACAAGCCACCAACCTCTCCATTCTTCGATGAGGCATGGATTACCAACCACTTTTCCCCTACACATGGTTTCGCCGTCCTTCAGCCATTTACCGTAGATGCTGAAGACAGTATCCCCCAAACAGCTGACCAGCGTCACTTTCCCGAGATACACTGATGAGCCAAAATGTTATGACCACTGCCCACCACGAGATTGAGTGCCTTCTGGTGATGTTGTGGTCACTTGATGCAATAATCAAAGAATGTGAGCGGAAGAAAAACGAATGGCCAATCATTATAGCGAAGATAAGGACCGCAAATGCGGAAACCCACTGACATGAGCGGTTTTGCCGCCCAGGATTAGCCGAGTGGTCTAAGGCGCTGCAGTCATGGACTGTGTGGCTGATCCCGCCGGAGGTTCGAGTCCTCCCTCGGGCATGGGTGTGTGTGTTTGTCCTTAGGATAATTTAGGTTAAGTGGTGTGTAAGCTTAGGGACTGATGACCTTAGCAGTTGAGTCCCTTAAAATTTCACACACATGAGCGGTTTTGACGAAGGGTACATTTTTGTAGCACTGCCGCTGCAACTGAGAATCTCTGAAACGATGAATCTGGTCGCCTGTTGGCAAATTACTGTCGTGAGCACCTGTGGAAAGTGGCTGAAGGGTGCTGAAATAGCGAGCAGCCAGTATGGCATTGGACGTCCACGATTCATCAAAAAACATAGAGATCGGAGATTCCCCTACTGTGTAATTATGGATAGAGAGCTACAACAGATTACAACGCTGGTGCAGGCACAAGTGTTTCAGGGCACACCATTCAGAGGCCATCTTTGAATAAGGAGCTCCACATCTCATAACCCGTATGTGTGCTGCCCCAATGTCATCGTCACTTATGACTGCAGTGGGCACAGTATCACTGAGTTTTCACAGAGGATTAATAGAAACGTGTTGCCTTGTAAAGTGTCTGGATTTTACGGACCATACATGAGCTTGATCCATATCGAGAGTACGATACAGTATGACATTTTTATTATATCAACAAAAAGCAGTTGCATTAATCTCATGTACTAAAAACTAACAAAACAATATCCACCAATATAAGGACAGGGGCATGCATAAGTAAGTTAAAGTGAAACGCATTTTGGAGACGAGACTGAGCCGGTGGTTAGTGGCATTTGAAGACCCCACTTAACAAGAGAACGGCGAGCTTCAGCACAGAAAGGGATAAGGCCAGAACAATACATTATTCTTTTTAGCGTAAATATGGCTGGAACCGAGGGTAAGTGGCTGGACGGTTTTGACAGGGCTAGGCGGCAACCCAGCAAGAAAAATAAAAAAGTATTCACCTCTAAAGAGATGGCGATTGGCTGAAACCATACTGGATGATGCAGATGCGACACAGTGGGAGATCCCCATTACATAACAGCATTTTGGGAACTGAAATTTCCAGAATCTCTCTCGTCTTACGGCGGACCACACAAGTATGTGGAAAACAGTGATGGTGTTGAGAGCTTTGCTTCTACAAAGTGTGGCAACAGATAGCAAAGAGGTAGTTAATTATTCCTGCGGGCAAAGAAATTGTGCACCTCACACTAACCCTTAGCAAGTGTGCAATAGCCATTATTTTGACTAGGGAAAAATCAATGTTCTACAGAATGCAGCCAGCCGGGGTGGACGAACGGTTCTAAGCGCTACTATCTGGAACCGCGCGACCGCTACGGTAGCAGGTTCGAATCCTGCCTCGGGCATGGATGTGTGTGATCTCCTTAGGTTAGTTAGATTTAAGTAGTTCTGCGTTCTAGGGGCTGATGACCTGAGCAGTTGAGTATCATAGTGCTCAGAGCCATTTGAACCATTTTGAACAAAATGCAGGAAAGTTGAGACAGAGTGAATTCAGTCAAGGACAGAGTATGGAATTAGCGTTTCAGATCCAGCGTGGGGACGACACCGTTGCAGATCCCACTTTGTAAAGTACCGTCGCACATTAGGCCACTATAAATGATGAATCGAGATTTTGCTCACTCCAAGTAGTGCAGGCCTTAACAACAATTGAATATCAAAAGCTAGTATACTAATCTACCCTCACATTGAGTACATTGAGTACATTTTTCATTGGTTTCTAAAGTACAATTGTTCTCCACCAACTCAGTGCATTGACCAGATACGCCATCTTAGACATAAGTTAGCTGATGAAGATTTTTAACCATTCTCGTCTGTGTTAAAAAAAATTTCATCTGTAGAGATAACGAATTTAATAATCGCCAATTCAATATGTCAAAGAGTTAAATAATTTTTTATTGAGTGTTGGAAGTAATTGATCATGGTTTTTGTGTATCACTTGACCATTGAAAGCACAGTGATAAATTATATGTAGAATGAAAATGGGAATAGCTGTTTTGTCTTTCTAGAATGGTCCCCACATTTCACTTTTTTAATTAATGCATTCTAATTATGTGACAGCAGCATTTCTAATTGCACCTAATATTATCTGCATTTCAGGGCCAGGTGCATATTTATTTAGAATGTCTGTTTGACACCCTGGGCTTGAGAAGATAGTTCAGATGTTTTGTAGATTTGCGCATCTCACAGCCTGCCGAATGAATCTCGCTTCTTCTTACATCAGGTCGATGGCTGGGTTCTTACACGCCATCATCCAGGTAAATGGCTTCACGGAACACACACCGTGCAGCAGATGCAGGCCAGTGAGGGCAGAATTATGCTAATTGGAACATTGAGCTAGGCTGCCATCGGACCTGTGGTGGTAATCGAAGGCATCATGACATCAATGAACTAGGTGAACCTTATTACGGACTACTTGCATCGTTTCATGCTTGAAGTCTCCCCTACGACGATGACATTTTTCAACAGGATAACTGTCTGTGTTGCAAAGTCGGAATAGAAGTACAGTGGTTTGAGGGGCAATATAATGAACTCACATTGATGTCTTGGCCAGAAAATGTGCCTAATCTGCATGGATTGGAAGACATATCGGGTGCCAACTGCATGCCACTAAACCACCATCTCACAGTTTTCAGGAATTGTTTGATCTGTACGTAGACATCGGATGCCACGAACTTATGGAATCTTGCCAAGAATCGATATCAGGCAAAATGGCTAATGTATTGTGTCTTTATTGTGGACCAACATGTTATTAAACAGTTGGTCACAACGTTCGGGCTCATTCGTGCATTCGTTCCTAGGCACTGGGCTATAGCAACCTGCTCTTTGACGAAATCGCTTGTGTGGTGAATTTCCACACTGCCTTTCGGTATTGTCGCTAATGTGATTATACATTCGTCTAAGCCCTCATATACCTTCTTTACCACATCAAATGCATTTAACTCCATTATAGTCGAGATGATGTAAAATCACTGACGGCTCGCAATGATGTTGCCAACTTTCAAATGCTGAGCTATGACAACACTGAGACGTTTCTACAGAGACGTTTACAAAATCATGTGCCATTGCAGTTTGAGGTACGTGCACAAGGCTGCGTGTCAGGTATCAACTTAAGCAGACTCAACTATAGGCGGTATTCAATTTCTTGATGGGCAGTGCTCATAATGTTTGGTTCATCGCCGGACGGAGAGACCGAGCGGTTCTAGGCGCTACAGTCTGGAACCGCGCGCGCGCTACGGTCGCAGGTTCGAATCCTGCCTCGGGCAGGACTGATGACCTCAGCAGTTAAGTCCCATAGTGCTCAGAGCCATTTGAACCATTTTTTGGTTCATTAGTGCAGATCGCTACAGTAGCCTCGACATAAGTATTACTTGCAATTCTGAAGTGAAATATGTATTTTGAACCAAGAATGTATATTAATATTGCGTGTTTAGCTGTGTAGTTGACTTGTCGATAACGTTTTACACTCGGTATTTCAAGAACTTAGCATTTTTTTTTCAGATGATCTGAGAATCTTAAGAGAAAGAGAAGGGCACTATTCCAAATATTCAGCGCCAAAGTGCGGTTTTCAATTCATTTACAAATCTAAAGACGTGTCATCGGTCAGCCATGCCAAGAGAACCTCAGAAGTGTCGATAATGTGCAACGCTAATGATGTACACATGTGTGCAGTTAATATGTGTATAAACTTTTACTGAAATTTGTAACTCTTCCGCTTCTGTTTGTTAGGTGATCTTAGAAAAATTTACGGATGTAGAGCCGGAACTCGATGATATTTATTGTAAATAATTATACCAAGTATGTAAATTGACACTCACTTGAGATTACAGCAGTAAAGTAATTTTAAATTAGCTACATTCCCATAAGTCCACAGCTCGTGGTCTTGCGGTAAAATTCTCGCTTCCCGTGCACGGGGTCCCGGATTAGATTCAAGGTGAGGTCAGGGATTTTGCCTGCCTCGCGATGATTGGGTGTTGTCGTGTCGTCCTCACCATCATCATTCATCACCATTACGGTCGGAGGAAGGCAAAAACACCTCCGCTAGGACCTTGCCTAGTCAGCAGTGCGTGTATCCCGCATCTTTCCCTCTGCTCCTTAGAGTATGAAACCTCATCATCATCACATTCCCATAAAAATGGAAGAATTAGCATAAGTGAAAAGAACATAGACGACTAATGTATAAAATTCAGTGCAGATGTGCTGACGAAAATAAAATCGCCCATATCTTGACATGTATTTACTTCCTCAATTATATTTTCAGAATTCATCTTTTCTAGTTTTGACTAGTAGTATCTCTCATAAACACGGGTTCTCAGGTAGATGCCGTGTTTCTTGACTTCCGCAAGGCGTTCGATACATTTCCCCACGGTCGTTCAATGAACAAAGTAAGAGCATATGCACTATCAGACCAATTGTGTGATTGGGTTGAAGAGTTCCTAGATAACAGAACGCAGCATGTCATTCTCAATTGAGAGAAGTCTTCCGAAAAAAGAGTGATTTCTGGTGTGCCGCAGGTGAGTGTCGTAGGACCGTTGCTATTCACAATATCTTGTGGATGACATCGGAAGTTCACTGAGGCTTTTTGCAGACGATGCTGTGGTATATCGAGAGGTTGCACCAATGGAAAATTGTACTGTTAATGCAGGAGCATCTGCAGCGAATTGACGTATGGTGCAGGGAATGGCAATTCAATCTCAATGTAGACAAGTGTAATGTGCTGCGAATACATAGAAAGAAAGATTCTTATCATTTAGCTACAATATAGCAGGTCAGCATCTGGAAGCAGTTATGTCCATAAATTATCTGGGAGTACGCATTAGGAGTGATTTAAAATGGAATGATCATATAAAGTTAATCGTCGGTAAAGCAGATGCCAGACTGAGATTCGTTGGAAGTTATCCTGAGGAAATGCAATCCGAAAACAAATGAAGTAGGTTATAGTACTCTTGTTCGCTCACTGCATGAATACTGCTCAGCAGTGCGGCATCCGTACCAGATAGGGTTGATAGAAGAGATAGAGAAGATCCAACGGAGAGCAGCGCGCTTCGTTAAAGGATCATTTAGTAATGGCGAAAGCGTTACGGAGATGATAGATAAACTCCAGTGGAAGACTCTGCAGGAGAGACGCTCACTAGCTCGGTACGGGCTTTTGTTGAAGTTTCGAGAACATACCTTCACCGAGGAGTCAAGCAGTAAATTGCTCCCTCCTACGTATATCTCGCGAAGAGACCGTGAGTATAAAAATCAGAGAGATTAGAGCCCACACGGAGGCATATCGACAATCCTTCTTTCCACGAACAATACGAGACTGGAATAGAAGGGAGAACCGGTAGATGTACTTAAATTACCTTCCGCCACACACCGTCAGGTGGCTTGCGGAGCATGGATGTAGATGTAGAAAGCATGGGGAAATTTATTTTTGAACACTGTGTATATAGCTATCGGTGTGCGTCAAGTTGAAGAAGCACAATGGATTAGGTTTATCAATGATGTAGTACGATTCCGTTGTCTGTGCATGATACTGCAACACTTAACACAAATGTTTAACGCGCTGTTGGTAAAGGAGGTCCAATAGCATAGTCTCCCCATTCAACTGATCTTAATCACTTACATATCTAAGAACAGAGACGTTTCAAGTCATTTGTGTATTCAATACCCTTCGGTAACGCGCACACCTTACTGGGGAGTTCAACAAATGCATGCGACTAAAACCTAGGACTGCTTCGTCTACGAAAAAAGGTGGTGAGTCACCCTGTGAGTGAGTTCAGACAAGGCTGGACCATCGCCCTCTGAGAAACTGGTTACATATAACAGTACGTTCGCACTCTCACTCTCAGAATTCGCTCTTACACACAAGCTCATCGCTGGCGTGCAGCTTAATGGTATGCCATATATTTATATTAATGTTGAGTTGCTCCAAACTTCAATCTGAAGACTGGTTTGATGCAGTCCTCCGTGCTAGCCTAGCCTCTAGAAGTCTGTTTATCTCTGCGTAATTACCAAAACCTATATCCCGCACAAAAGACTTTCTAACACTTCAATTTATATTCGATGTCAATATCTTCTTCTTTTTCACAAATGTTTTTCCTTCTATTGACAATCTGTATTTTACATCCTCTCCGCTTTGACCATCGTCAGTTATTTTGCTGTCCTTTTCATTTCTCGTTTCCTAATCCAATCCCCACACTATCACCTGATTTAATTCTACTGTCCGCCACGGTAGCTGAGTGGTCAGCGTGACAGACTGCCAATCCTAAGGGCCCGGGTTCGATTCCCGGCTAGGTCGGAGATTTTCTCCGCTCAGGGACTGGGTGTTGTGTTGTCCAAATCATCATCATTTCATCCCCATCGACGCGCAAGTCGCCGAAGTGGCGTCAAATCGAAATGCCTGCACCAGGCGAACGGTCTACCCGACGAGAGGCCCTAGCCACACGACATTTCCATTTCCATTTAATTCTACTGCATTAACTGCTCTTCCACGTCCTTTTCGGCTTCTAACTCAATAAATCTCAGAACTTTTATTTCTTTTCCATGACCTTAAATTCCCTTTACCATTGTCTCCATGGATTCTTCCACCGCTTACGTAGTGTACAGACTGAAAACGTCGGGGATATGCTACCATCCTGTCTCACTCCCTTCTCAGTTACTGCATGTGCTTCAACTCTTATAACTGCAGTCTGGTTTCTGTACAAGCTGTAGATAACCTTTCACTCCCAGTATTTTATCAGTGCTGCACTCAGAATATTGGAGAGACTATTCCAGTCACCATTGTCAAATGTTTTATCTTAATCTAAACGTGATATAAACGTAAGTTCGCGTATCTTCCTCGAGGTCAATTTCTAAAAGTTCTTTCATTCTTCTGTACATAATTTATGTCAATATTTTGCTAACATGGGTTATTAAACAGATCTGTTGTTATTACATTCTTCCTGAAGGCTGATGGTTTTTCACGTCATGCACACTATGTGGGATAACATTATTACGCTGGTTCTACCAAAGATCTTAATAATCCTGCGGGAATGTCGTCTTATCTAAGGGCGTAGTTACTTCTTCGATCTTACTGTGCTCTGTCGAATTCTTCTCACAGTGTAATATCCGTCATCTACTCTTCACCTACTTCCTTTTTCTATAAAACTGTCCTCAAGTTTATTTACCTTACACAGACCCGTTGTATATTCCATCCACCTTTCAACTTCCCTTCTTTGCTTGGTATGTATTTGTAATCTGGCCTCTTGGTATTCACAGAGTTGCTTCTATTTTCTCCAAATGTTCAAATCGTTCAAATGGTTCTGAGTACTAAGGGACTTAACTTCTGAGGTCATCAGTCCCCTAGAACTTAGAACTATTTAAACCTAACTAACTTAAGGACATCACACACATCCAAGCCCGAGGCAGGATTCCAACCTGCGACCGTAGTAACCTTCTTCAAATGTCTTTTTAATTTTCCTATAGGCGACTTCTATGTTTCCGTTGGTTATACGTGCCTCTGTAGGCATGTATTTGTCCTCTAACCATTCCCGCTGGGGTGCTATACACTTTTCGTCATTCTCATTTTTTACAAGTCTGTATTCCCTTTCGTCTGCTAAATGTTCAATATCTCCTGCGTCATCCAGGGACTGCTACTAGTCTTTGCCACTTTACCTATGTAATCCTCTGCTGTCTACACAATTTCATCTCTCAAACCTGCCGATTCGTCTTCTTCCGTATTTCTTTCCCCTGCTTCAGTCCAACGTTGCCTGATGCTCCCTCTAAAACCTTCACGAGACTCCTTCAAATTATCTAGGTCGTATCTTTTTAAATTCCAACCTGTTTGTAATTTTTTCAGTTTAAAACAGCATTGATAACCAATAAATTATGTCATAGTTCACACCAGCCCCTGGAAATGCCTCACACTTTCAAATCATTATTCTAAATCTCTGTCTTACCATTTTGTTGTAAGTCTGAAGTTTTTCTCTTGTCCTCAGGTCTCTTCCATGTATACAGTCGCCGTTCATGGTTCTTAAACCAAATCTTTACTGTGATTATTTCATGCTCTGCGCAAAATTGTACAAGTCAACTTCCTCTATCATTCTTTCTCCCACAGTCCAGTATCTCTGATTTATTCTCTCTTCTTTTTCCTATTACTAAATTCCAGTCACCCAATGCAATTGAATTTTCGTCTCCCATAACTATCTGAATACTTTCTTGTATCTCATCATACATCCATTCAGTCTCTTCATCTACGGACTAGTTGCCATTTTAACTTGTACTACTGTGTTGGGTGTTTGCTTCGTGTATATCTTGACTACAGTAATGTGTTCACTATGCTGTTCATTCACATTCCTATTTCGGCACCCATTATTAGGTCTACTTCTGCATTACCAGTATATGATTTTATGTTGATAACGCTATACTTGTCTGACCAGAAGTCCTGCTCCTCCTCCCACTCTCCTAATTCTCATAATATCTAACTTCACCCTATCTATTTCCCTTTCTAAAATCTGTACTCTATCTACCCAATTGAAGGGTTTAACATTTCATGTCCCACCCATGGAATGTCAGATTTATTTTCCCTGATGAAGACATTCTCCTTAGTAACTCCGAACCGGAGACCCAAATGGGGGACATTTTATCTCTGGAATGTTTTACCCAAGAATTTACCACCGTCATTAAGGTTACAGTAGAGCTGTACCCCTCTGGAAAGAAATAACGGCTGTAGTTTCCCCTTGATTTAAGGCGTTCACAGTGCCAGCACAACAAGACCAAATTGGCTGATGCTGTAAGAGCAAATCCATCATCCAAAGAGCTGTCCCTACAAATATTGATGATTCTGCTGCTGCCATCTTCAGCAACCACAGCCTAGTCTGGCCTCTCCACAAATACCACCCCGTCGTCGTTCCAGCTACGGTACAGCTATCTGCGCCGTTTCGTGGAAGCCAAGGTCCATCGTTCATGAGGGAGGATTCATGGGAGGGGGTCGCAGAGGGGGGAGGATTCATGGGAGCAGGGTTGTGTGTTCTGAATTAATAAATAGCCTCTCCTCTTGCTAATATATTATTTATTATAGTCCGTGGACTGTAACACGTGAATAGCTCGAGTGGCTGTTCATTAATCCCGTCCTTACATTCGTTGATCTTCCAGCTTTTCCTTCATTGCTTATTACTGTCTTCACGTTTGAATTTTGATATGCTGGGGAAATGTACTAAAAGGTTGGTTGATGGCATCCACATGAGTCAGCGGAAAATAAATTGGGTGGGAAGTTGCAGATCATCCCAAAAATTTTCTGTTTCGAAGCCAAACTTCAGAAACTTCCTCATCGCAGCCCATGTTACAGCCTCGAGCTCTTGGCAGCCTTATGTGGAAAAGAGACAGGAGCTAACGCTGGTGAGGGGAATGCAGTGTGGGGCGGGTAAGATCTTAGTCAGTGGAACACAAAGTCGATCGTTATCTGCCGTTGTTAGCAGCACCTCAGGAAACGCCGGTGGCCGCGTGGGAAACATGGAGTGGCGTAGTCCGGCAACAAGCGGGCGACAAATTGCTGGCAGGTGGTGGGGGACGTTCCGCGTTTTCGCTGAGGATCACCTGTGACAGACCACACCATGAGTAGCGGGATTCTCAGTATGCTCATTTCCCGCAATTAGGACACAAATATTCGATTTATAAATTCAAACACTTTCTTTTCGAGTAACGTTTCTGATTTACACAACTCTTTCGTCCTTTTGTACTGAATTTTTTCTTGAATAATACAGCTGTTCCTTTACGTACGATACTTCTAGATTCGAAACAGTTATCACTGTAATTTTCACATCAATTAAATTTTACTCATATTTACTTCACTGTCCTGCCAAAATTTTACGTTTCATCGCAAATGGTTATAGCATGGGAACAAACTTCCACTTCAATTATAGGCATTTGGAAATATTTTCTACCAGATCTTTAGTCTGACATACGCGGTTCTTCCGTAACAATTGAGGAAAACATTTCACTGCTAATTTGGAAATCGAAATTATGGAGCGAAAACTGTGATGAATTAGCTCTAACACTCATTTGTTTATTTGAAGTCTCTCATTTGGTTTGTGTGCGTAACTGTTACCAACATATCGTCGATCCCTTTCCATTCTTTATCATTGACCTGGATTGCATGTGAGTGTGAAGATTATATTTTTGCGTGGAATGAAAGGTTATTTTGAGTCATCACTCTTGGACTTGTTTGATGCAGCCCGCCACGAATTCCTCTCTTGTGCCAACCTCTTCATGTCATAGCAGCACTTGCGACGTACGTCCTCAATTATTTGTTGCGTGTATTCCAATCTTTGTCTTCCTCTACAGTTTTAACTCGCTGTAGCTCCCTCTAGTACCATGGAAGTTATTCCGTTATGCCTTAACACATGTCCTATCATCCTGTCCCTTCTTCTTTTAGAGTTTTTCGTATACCCCTTACTTCCCCGATTCTGCGGAGAAACTCCTTATTACATACCTTGTCAGTCTACCAAATTTTCAACATTCTTCAGTAGCACCACACCTCAGATGTTTCCTTTCTCTTCTGCTCCGATTTTCCCAGTCATATTTCACTACCATACAATGCTGTGCTCCAAACATACAATCTTAGACATTTCTTCCACAAATTAAGGCCTATGTTTGATATCAATTGGCTTCTCCTGGGTAAGAATTCACTTTTTGCCAGTGCAAGTCTGCTTTTGATGTCCCCCTTACTCCGTCTGTCATTGGTTATTTTGCTTTTCTTGATCACCAATCCTGATGGTCACATTCTCGCTGTTCTCATTTCTTCTACTTCTCATTACTTTCGTCTTTCTTCGATTTATTCTCAAATCACATTCTCTACTCATTAGACTGTTCATTCCATTCAGTAATGTGTAATTCTTCTTCACTTTCACTGAAGATTACAATGTCGTTAGCGAATCTTATCACTGATATCTTTTCACCTCGAATTTTAATTCCACTTTTGAACCTTTCCCTTATTTCCGTCATTACTTCTTCAATGTAAAGATTGAAGAGCAGGGGCGAAAGACTACATCACTGTCTTACAATTGCTGTGGATATTGTTTCTTTGAATTCAAGCCCATTCTGGTCTGTACTTAAATTTTTAATTTGGAAGGAGTGGAGATTGTCTCTGACGAAGGCGTCAAGCCAATTTTTATTTGTTTTTTTAGAACAGGTATATTTTTCGTTTATTTTTGGAGGGTTTGGGAGCTAGGGTATTCAGTCTCACTACGACAACCCTGTGTTCACTTATCCCTGTATCCCTTTTTGATGCTCTTTATTAGCTCAGGATTATTTGTTACTAAGAGGTCAAGTGTGTTTTCACAACCGTTCACTATTCGAGTGGGCTCGTGTAGTAACTGCTCAAAATAATTTTCAGAGAATGTGTTTAGCACAATTTCGGATGATGTTTTATGCTTACCTCCGGATTCGCCAACGTATCGATGGAAGACTGAAGTCACCACCAACTATAATTGTATGAATTGGGTATGCGTTTGAAATTAGACTCAAGTTTTATTTGAACATTTCAGAAACTGAATCACGTGAGTTGGGAGGTCGGTGAAAGGAACCAATTATTTTATTCCGGTCGGCAAGAGTGGCCTCTATCCATACGAACTTACAGAAACTACTTGATTCAGTTTCTCTGCACGATAAACTACCACTATCAGCAAAAAACACGACTCCACCTATCCTTTCGAGGGAACACCGTTAGATCCATCGCAAAAATTTCGGCTGAACTGATCTCCGGCTTTAGCCAACTCTCAGTGCGTATAACGATTTGAGCATCATTGCTTTTTAACAATTAGAAATCATTTGGTCATCTACAAGCTTTCTGGAACTGCACTAGAGAGAATGGAGTTGTGCAGTAGCCCTCTCTACTCTCACGGGCACTGATTAATAATAATAATAATAATAATAATAATAATAAACCCTGTGGAGGCCCGGGAAAAGAATAGGCCTCCGGTATGTTCTACCAGTCGTAAAAGGCGACGAAAAGAACAAACCACTAATAGGGCTAACCCCCCTTTTAGTGTGATTAGTTGGTTCAGGACAGAACTAAAGAAGCCTCGGACAAGCGCCGTCATGGTCGGGGACGACTCTTGAACCCTATGCCCGCCCACAATGGTAATGACACTGCTAGCCAACTGGAAAATGATTTAAATCCAAATAGAGGTGTTTTGCAGGATATGCTTCCTGCAACCACCCTAGAAGGAAAACAAAGACAGAGGATGAGATGGTCAGATGAAGTTAATCGACACGTCATGTTCTGTTATTACCAAGCAACAAACCTAGGAACCAACACAACTGGATACAGATCACGAGTATACACAACATTTATTACCAGATACTCAGAATTAAAATTTTTAACAGAACAACGACTAGCTGATCAGATCCGTGTAATAATCAAAAATAACAGGATACCCCAGTCAGAATTAGAAAACATCAAACAACAAGTACAACAAATACTGGAACAAAATAATGTGCAATCAGAAGAAGAAGAAAATACAGTAATGGACTCAAACATCCCAGAGCAAACAAACAAAGAACAACACGCATCAATCAAACAATCAGAGGAAAACGAAATCTTAAGACAGCCACCAGAACAAGCACAAATAGAACACGAAGTGACACACATGTTAGATATAGAAGAAAAATTTCAGCTGACATATATAGAATACAAAGACACAAATACAGACATTAGACCATTCTTGCAAAGACCGGCAAATAAACCACAAGTCGAAACAACAATAAAAACTATCAACACAATCATACCCAACAAAATAAATGAAAACACAACTATGGAAGAGTTACAACTACTGGTTTATATAGGAGCACTCACTACACTAAATATACACACTAGGCAGAGATCAGAACCAACCAACACACAGAAAACCCACAAAACCAGCATGGCAACACAGGCTACAGATCAGAATAGAAAAACTGAGAAAGGACATCGGACAGCTAACACAATTTATAAGAAATGAAATGTCAGAAAAAAAACGAAAAAGGTTAGGTAAAATCTCACAACAAGAAGCGATAGAGCAATTAGATGAAAAGAAACAGAAATTACAAGCATTGGCCAAACGACTTAGAAGATACAAAAAAAGTGAAAATAGAAGGAAACAAAATCAAACATTCAACACAAACCAAAAGAGATTTTACCAGACAATAGATAACACACACATTAAAATAGACAATCCACCAAATATAACAGACATGGAACACTTCTGGAGCAACATATGGTCAAACCCGGTACAACATAACAGGCATGCACGGTGGATACAAGCAGAAACAGACACATACAAGATGATACCACAAATGCCTGAAGTGATAATTTTGCAACATGAAGTCACCCAAGCAATTAATTCTACTCACAATTGGAAAGCCCCTGGAAAAGATAAAATAGCAAATTTCTGGCTAAAGAAGTTCACCTCAACACATTCACATCTAACTAAATAATTTAACAGTTACATTGCAGACCCATACACATTCCCTGATACACTTACACATGGAATAACTTATCTGAAACCTAAAGATCAAGCAGACACAGCAAACCCAGCAAAATATCGCCCCATAACATGCCTACCAACAATATACAAAATATTAACTTCAGTCATTACACACAAATTAATGACACATACAACACAGAACAAAATTATAAATGAAGAACAAAAAGGCTGCTGCAAAGGAGCACGAGGATGTAAAGAGCAACTGATAATACATTCAGAGGTGACATATCAAGCTAAAACTAAACAAAGGTCACTACACTATGCATACATTGCTTACCAAAAGGCTTTTGATAGTGTACCCCACTCATGGTTACTACAAATATTGGAAATATACAAAGTGGATCCTAAATTGATACAGTTCCTAAACATAGTAATGAAAAATTGGAAAACCACACTTAATAACCAAACAAATCAAATAATATCACATCACAACCAATACAGATTAAGCGTGGAATATACCAAGGAGACTCATTAAGTCCTTTCTGGTTCTGCCTTGCCCTGAACCCGCTATCCAACATGCTAAGTAATACAAATTATGGATACAATATTACTGGAACGTACCCACACAAAATCACACATTTGCTATACATGGATGATCTAAAACTACTGGTAGCAACAAATCAACAACTCAACCAGTTACTAAAGATAACAGAAGTATTCAGCAATGATATAAATATGGCTTTTGGAACAGACAAATGTAAGAGAAATAGCATAGTCAAGGGAAAACACACTAAACAAGAAGATTACATACTGGATAACCACAGCGACTGCATAGAAGCGATGGAAAAAACAGATGCCTATAAATATCTAGGATACAGACAAAAAATAGGAATAGATAATACAAATATTAAAGAAGAACTAAAAGAAAAATATAGACAAAGACTAACAAAAATACTGAAAACAGAATTGACAGCAAGAAACAAGACAAAAGCTATAAATACTTATGCTATACCAATATTGACCTACTCATTTGGAGTATTGAAATGGAGTAACACAGACCTAGAAGCGCTCAATACACTTACACGATCACAATGCCACAAATATAGAATACATCACATACATTCAGCAACGGAAAGATTCACATTAAGCAGAAAGGAAGGAGGAAGGGGATTTATCGATATAAAAAACCTACATTATGGACAGGTAGACAATTTAAGAAAATTCTTTATAGAACGAGCAGAAACTAGCAAAATACACAAAGCAATCACTCATATAAATACATCGGCTACACCACTGCAACTTCATAACCACTTCTACAACCCTTTAGATCACATAACATCAACAGACACGAAGAAAATAAATTGGAAAAAGAAAACACTACATGGCAAGCACCCGTATCATCTAACACAGCCACACATCGATCAAGACGCATCCAACACATGGCTAAGAAAAGGCAATATATACAGTGAGACGGAAGGATTCATGATTGCAATACAGGATTAAACAATAAACACCAGATATTACAGCAAGCATATTATTAAAGATCCCAATACCACAACAGATAAATGCAGACTTTGCAAACAACAAATAGAAACAGTAGATCACATCACAAGCGGATGTACAATACTAGCAAATGCAGAATACCCCAGAAAACATGACAATGTAGCAAAAATAATACATCAACAGCTTGCCTTACAACATAAACTTATAAAACAACATGTTCCCACATACAAGTATGCACCACAAAATGTACTGGAGAATGATGAATACAAATTATACTGGAACAGAACCATTATAACAGATAAAACAACACCATATAACAAACCTGACATCATACTCACCAATAAAGAGAAGAAATTAACACAACTAATCGAAATATCCATACCCAATACAACAAATATACAGAAGAAAACAGGAGAAAAAATTGAAAAATACATCCAACTGGCTGAGGAAGTCAAGGACATGTGGCATCGGGATAAAGTTGACATTATACCAATTATACTATCAACTACAGGAGTCATACCACACAATATCCACCAGTAAATCAATGCAATACAGCTACATCCAAACTTATATATACAACTACAGAAATCTGTAATTATTGATACATGTTCAATTACCCGAAAGTTCCTAAATGCAATATAACACATACCATACAGTTAAAAGGAAGTGACGCTTGATCAAGGTCCGCGTCACTTTCCATTTTTAACCAGACTTAACGTCTGAGAAAGTAAAGAAATAATAATAATAATAATTACGGTGTGTGGCTGAGAGTATATCAAATAACACGTTGATTCTCCTCCCTAGCCAAGTGTCACACCGGTTTCCGATATGTAAATTGTACACGAGAAATTCGGATGTCATTAAACCTCTATGTAAGTCATAGGCGTGCGCAAAGATAGGTGGGATCGCGGAGGAGGCGGAGAAAAGGAATAATAGCTCACCTCATCCACCCTCCCTGGAATTTGGAATTTGGATTTTATTCATATCAGACGTAAGGTTTCTACGTTATTTTTTGTATTCAGTGAAAGCAGTTTTGGGTGAGCTCTATTCCAATGCGATGCATCATATTTCATACCTGTAAACTGGATATTTTTCTAACAGGAGTTTTCAGTAATCTCTGAGTACAAGCAATTTGGTCTTTGCTTGCCAGTAGCATTGCCGTTGTCAGGAGCATTCTGAGAAGTAAATGAGGGAATCGGTTGTTTTAAAATCTAGCACAACACAGAGATACTAATTCTCAGGACATAGAATTTTGGAAATATGACTTTCTGAAGACTGAAATGAAAAGCGTGAAGATTTTCAGTTAATGTTGTCACCATGTTGCTTCCTCGCTCGTAATTTATGATGTGTTTGCGGAAGATAAATTTTCGGTGATTTTTCGTTTTTGGATTGGGTCAGTTAGCAAGAGCGTCGAGACGTGATCAGTTAAAATTGTCTGTTCACGCCGTTTGCGATAAGAGTTAAGAGTTGACCATTTCTTTGCCATTCAAGCAACTAATCTCACGGCAGAGTAGTATATTTTTATATGAGTGATTTTTGTAAATATGGCCCCAGTTGTTTAAAAGTCAGATTTTCAACACAGTTTTGGAATGCAAGTCTCCTTCAATCATTTTATAAGCCGAATTTCTACCAAGACGTTCTCACGAAAATTTTGTTTTCTAATTGTTTCGCCACATTGCACTTCGCAGAACACATTCGGTAAAAATCAAGGCATAAAGCTTCACTTTCTTGCAGTTCACTTGTGCAAGACTTTATTTTCTTTAGCTGGTTTTCTGCTTCTCTGAATTTTGTATTTTCATCAGTTTCGAAACAATGTCGTGTTTCTGGGCCGCAAGTAAGCCGTGAAAATTTGTTAGGACTTGTTTTACGTCATAATCAGGGCAATAACATCTCTCACATTAAGGTACTGCATTTCAAAATTATTGTCAGGTAAAGTTGAGTTCAGATACCATCTACTTTGACAAACAGTCTTATTTTTATAGAGTAATATTACCTTCACGTACGTATCGTTTAATATTTGGAAATTTATTTAGTCAGTTTGCGTTGATTAACGTACAATGCACTGTAATAGAACCGGTTTGACAGTTATTCTTTCAAAATTCGAATTTGTATTTCTACGTAGAGTTTTTATTCTACTAGCTTTGGGTGTTGGAACTAAGTCACGTAGTGTGACGTCAAGCATTGTAGCACTGTTCACTCCGATGCACAATACAGAATTTGCAATTCATCTTCTTAGAGTACAGTTTACGTTTTCTAAACGTTAAGTCAAATACAGTTATATAACTTCAGACATTTGGCGAATTCTTGTGTCGGATAGCGTTTAGGTAATCACACCACATGCATTGTTCAGAATCAAAATACACACACACATGAGGTTTAAGTACAGGAAACCAGTCAAGTTTAGCTTACAACAACATTCGAAACAAGTTACATAGAATCCTCATATAGTTCTAGAGGTAAAATGTAAATGTCGTGTAACTAGCACTTCCCGTCTGGTAGACCGCTCTCCGGGTGCAAGTCTTTCGATTTGACGCCCCTTCGGCGACTTGCGTGTCGATGGGGATGAAATGATGATGAATAGGACAACACAACACCCAGTCCCTGAGCGGAGAAAATGTCCGACCCAGCAGGGAATCGAACCCGGGCCCTTAGGACTGATATTCTGTCGCGCTGACCACTTTTTTTATTTATTTATTTATTTTTATTTTTAGGATGGTCAGGGCGTGGTACACGCCGCACAATCAGTGTGGTCTGTTCACGGCACTGCCAGTGCGTCGAGACCCAAACCCCTCCTACCCCTTTTTCATGTTCCCTGTTGGGTCATAGCACTAAGTGTGCAGAAATCTTAACACAATATTCCCATTCTCCGATGTAAGAAAGACAAAGAAACCTCTTCTCTGAGTAGAAACTGAACACTGATAAAAACTTAACAATTCTTCTTGAATCACACAAATACTTCGGAAGTCGAACACGAGTTATTCTGAACAAAATGTTTTGAAAAAAAAATCGTGTAACATAGAAGTTACGGAAGCAATGTAATAGTAAATAATAATAAGAAACCAAGTGACTTTTAATTTTCTTCTGTTCGTTCTCGTTCAGGGTGTTGTAGTGGTTCCACATATTTAACCAACACCCATTCTTTCAAAAATTATCTTCAGCATGTTGCGATACGTGCTGATTTTTGCATATTCACACTTCATGTAAACGCGGAATTCTATCTCGTTGTCCGACCCAAGTTTGTGGATGACATAACTAACATATTTTCCCAGTAACCAGCTAATGGCGTTGGTTTTTAATTTCGGAAAGTATGTCATGCCTGGTCTCAGGAGGAGCGATGGCGTTATATATTCCGTAGAGGATCTGGTGAGAAAGACGATTTGTTGCCTGATCCAATTCCAGTTATGCAAATTGCCACCACAGGTGAATCTGTGGATGAGTGTATCCACCAGATTGCATTTTCCACAAAGGTGTGTGATACGTGTGTTGCTTCTGATTTCGTCACTAAGATAACTTGCTTCGAGGAAAAAGTTCCTCACATACTGCAGACGGGCATTAATCCTTCACACATCAATCGGTGCTTGCAGGCTATGGGGTGTCACAGCCTGAAAGAGCTTTGCGGTTATACATTGTGGAAGTTCTCTGAGTATATGGAAAGTCCGTTTGAGGAACAGAGCAGACGCCTTATTGCGAATATCTACCAAACCGAGGTCCCCGTTTCTGACATCCAGTATAACGGTAGTCGCACAAATCCTGAATATGTCTCCTCGCCATAAATAATTGGTAACAGTGGACCTGATCCCTTTCGCTACTAGTTTATGGATTGGAAATACCTGCGCAGTGAAACACGCTCTAGACAAAACGCAGGAGTTGATGAATCTAACTTTTTGCACCAGGTCCATAGTTCGATGGATGCTCTCCATTACAGCACCTACTCAGCTGCTGGGGGTGGACAGTTCTAGTGGTGAATTTCCCTGATTAACCTCTCGTTTGCCCAGTTGCAGTGTTGCGTGATTGATCGCAGAGGTAATACACAGTTACATACAAAATTGATATTTATTATTCTTGCCACCATTCTGGACAAATATCTGCCGTCGCACGTGGTGTAAATTCAAGATTCTAAGATTTTATCGCCCTTGTCATTTCGTGGGCTGCGTACTGGAGGAAGAATACATCACTTGAGTCGTTCTGAACACTTCTCTCTCACTATTTCGACAGCAGGAACCTCCGTGACGTAAAGTGCGTCCCTCGTAACGTGTTTCACAGGAGTCGGGTGAGCGTGTCCGTGACGTTCTCACGCCGACTAAGCCCCGGACCCTCTGTACCTCCCGCATCCGCTGAATCCCATCGAATGACAAGTAATACTCTAGAGTGCTGAACATTTGATTGATGTTGCTGCCAATCTACAGTGTCTGGCTTGGTGAGTTATTTGTAGAAATTCCTAATGAGATACACTCCTGGAAATGGAAAAAAGAACACATTGACACCGGTGTGTCAGACCCACCATACTTGCTCCTGACACTGCGAGAGGGCTGTACAAGCAATGATCACACGCACGGCACAGCGGACACACCAGGAAACGCGGTGTTGGCCGTCGAATGGCGCCAGCTGCACAGCATTTGTGCACCGCCGCCGTCAGTGTCAGCCAGTTTGCCGTGGCATACGGAGCTCCATCGCAGTCTTTAACACTGGTAGCATGCCGCGACAGCGTGGACGTGAACCGTATGTGCAGTTGACGGACTTTGAGCGAGGGCGTATAGTGGGCATGCGGG
Source organism: Schistocerca serialis cubense (assembly GCF_023864345.2). Classification (NCBI taxonomy): domain Eukaryota; kingdom Metazoa; phylum Arthropoda; class Insecta; order Orthoptera; family Acrididae; genus Schistocerca; species Schistocerca serialis. Next base: position 18,784,012 of record NC_064646.1, read on the forward strand.
AGGCCGGGTCGACGTACCGCCGAATTGCTCAACACGTGGGGCGTGAGGTCTCCACAGTACATCGATGTTGTCGCCAGTGGTCGGCGGAAGGTGCACGTGCCCGTCGACCTGGGACCGGACCGCAGCGACGCACGGATGCACGCCAAGACCGTAGGATCCTACGCAGTGCCGTAGGGGACCGCACCGCCACTTCCCAGCAAATTAGGGACACTGTTGCTCCTGGGGTATCGGCGAGGACCATTCGCAACCGTCTCCATGAAGCTGGCTACGGTCCCGCACACCGTTAGGCCGTCTTCCGCTCACGCCCCAACATCGTGCAGCCCGCCTCCAGTGGTGTCGCGACAGGCGTGAATGGAGGGATGAATGGAGACGTGTCGCCTTCAGCGATGAGAGTCGCTTCTGCCTTGGTGCCAATGATGGTCGTATGCGTGTTTGGCGCCGTGCAGGTGAGCGCCACAATCAGGACTGCAAACGACCGAGGCACACGGGGCCAACACCCGGCATCATGGTGTGGGGAGCGATCTCCTACACTGGCCGTACACCACTGGTGATCGTCGTGGGGACACTGAATAGTGCACAGTACATCCAAACCGTCATCGAACCCATCGTTCTACCATTCCTAGACCGGTAAGGGAACTTGCTGTTCCAACAGGACAATGCACGTCCGCATGTATCCCGTGCCACCCAACGTGCTCTAGAAGGTGTAAGTCAACTACCCTGGCCAGCAAGATCTCCGGATCTGTCCCCCATTGAGCATGTTTGGGACTGGATGAAGCGTCGTCTCACGCGGTCTGCACGTCCAGCACGAACGCTGGTCCAACTGAGGCGCCAGGTGGAAATGGTATGGCAAGCCGTTCCACAGGACTACATCCAGCATCTCTACGATCGTCTCCATGGGAGAATAGCAGCCTGCATTGCTGCGAAAGGTGGATATACACTGTACTAGTGCCGACATTGTGCATGCTCTGTTGCCTGTGTCTATGTGCCTGTGGTTCTGTCAGTGTGATCATGTGATGTATCTGACCCCAGGAATGTGTCAATAAAGTTTCCCCTTCCTGGGACAATGAATTCACGGTGTTCTTATTTCAATTTCCAGGAGTGTATAAATCGTTCTGGACGAGTCCTGTTGTTTTCTAGAAAATACTTTTCTTCTCGTTCTTCATCATTTTTCCGGGCTTGTGGCATGGTTTGTTAACGCTGTGTGGCAACAGACCTATGATTTGGAAATTCTTTTTAATTTTATTGTATGAAGAGATGCTGTCCTTTTCACCTCAAATGGCGAAAGTGCCAGACTAATGGTCTTTATTCAATCACGCCGATTCAATTCTGAACTGAGGTAAGGCCTGCGCACAAGTCAGAGATTTGTCATGACCGTCGCTGGTTTTGTTGGCACTAGTGCTTTCTCTGGCCTACTTCTGCAAATGCTATTATCAGTACTGTACCTTCCAGCTAGAAAAGCACTGTAATGTGTTCGAAACTAGACATTCGCGGCTATGAGTTTTACGAGCGACCCACTGGGAATATGGACTCTTGCCGCATATTTTCGCGGGGACTACTGCTCGAGACTGGGTGTACACCTTCAATTCCTACGCCTTCTGAACGAAGTAATTCGTGCCGATCTTGCGAGTACCATACGGTACGCGACCTAATAACTAATTTAATATTAAATAGGAATAAAAGCACTAGCTCTGTCCAAAGTATAAGATCATCGATAGGAACAGAAGAAGCACAACAACGGCTACCAAAGTCACTGCAGAACTGAATATCGCACTTGTGAACACTACCACCACCGAAACAACACGAAGCGGTTCCATAATCAGGGAACTGCAGGCCAACTGGAATTCTAAGACCACTCGTCAGTGATGCAAATGGTCATGACCGGAAAATGTTGTGTCGAAGCCGTAAAACCTGGACTGTGGAGCAGTGGAAGAAAATAATTTGGACCGATCAGTCTCGCTGCACATGTTTCCAACTCTTCTGGCCGAGGTCATGTTCCAAGAGTGAAACATGCGCAGGTTCGATGGTGATTTGGGCAGCCGTGCCTTTGTATTCCATGGGCCCCATAGATATTCTGTAAGGTTGCATTATAGCTAAAGGATTCTGTGAACATTTTGAGTAATCAGACTGAAATGTGACAACTATCGAGGATTCGCCCTGCTTAACGTCTGCTATAAGATCCTGTCCAATTGCCTCGTACATAGAATTCAGCCAGTGGCAAAATCGGTGATTGGAGAGTACCAGGGAGGTTTCCGGCCAGGACGGTCAACAGTAGATCACATCTTCAGTCTCCGGCAGCTCACTAAGAAACTGGGTGAATATGGTAAATATTTGCATATTTTATTCGTTGATTTTAAGAAGGCCTTTGATTGCATACATCGCAAGAGCCTGCTCAACTGTTTAAGGGAGTTTGGCATAGCAGAGAAACTCGTCAATCTGATAAAAAATCTGTATGAACGAAACACGTGCAAAAATGTAGTTGGGAAATCGCGTAACTGAGGAGTTTGAAATTGTGACAGGACTCAGGCAAGGACATGGGTTGTCCCCTATCCTGTTCAACTTTGCCCTCGAGGAGATCGTACACGAGTGCTTCCAAGAGAACGAAGGGATTGAAATCGAAGGAGACAGACTGGCATACTTAGCATATGCAGACGACATCTGTTTTCTCTCTAGGTCGGAAGAGGAGTTGGAGCAAATGACCAAAGCACTAAAGGAGGCTGCTAGCAAATTTGGGCTAAACATAAACGAAGCCAAGACAGAGAACCTCCTTATGACGCGTGGTCACTGTCAGACTGCTGATCATGTACAATCACTGCAGGTTGGGGACCAGTCCTACAAGAGAGTGCAAGAATTCAAATACCTAGGGGCACTTTTCACTGAGAACTCGTCATGTGAAGCAGAAATCAATGCCAGAATACAAGCAGAAAACCGATCTTACCACAGTCTAGCACAACTGCTTCGGTCCAAATATCTCTCCAGACAGTTCAAGATTCGACTGTACAAAACCATGATCCAGCCTGTTCTTCTATATGGCTGTGAGACATGGAGTGTCCGGAAACAGGACTTCCATAAGCTCCTTGTTTTTGAGAGAAAACTGCTTCCGAAGTTCTTCGGTCCGGTTCTGGATGCAGATACAGGGGAATGGAGGATCAGATACAACCAAGAGCTTGAGGAACTATACCAGCAGCCCAATATAGCAGGAACTGTCAAAGCCAAATGAATGCAGTGGGCCGGTCATGTGACCCGGATGGAGGATCACAGATGGCCTCGGAAGCTCCTGGATTTCACACCTACAGGAAAGAGACCGCCAGGGAGACCCAAGAAGCGTTGGAGGGATGGACTCCATGAAGATTTAAACCAACTGTCAATATATGTGAACGGATGGCGGATTGCAGCAATGGACAGAATACAGTGGAGGAGGAAACTTGTAGATGCGTGCGGTCCACTGGGCCTGATCACGTAGTAGTAGTAGGCTGATTCCGTGGTACAACGTTTGTCCCCCAATGATGATGCTATGTATCAAGAAGACTGTGCCCCTGTTCGCACGGGTCTCACCGTTCAGCACTGGTTTTGAGAGTGCAAGATTGAATTGCCACTTCTCCTGGTCACTACAATCACCGGATCTCAACACTATTGAGCCTTTGTCGTCTGCTAAGGAGAGACGCGTGTGTGATTGGTACCAACCTCCATCATCATTACCTGAACTTCCCACTATTTCGCAGGAATAATTATACAAGACCTGCTTTAAAACTGTACATCATCTGTGTTTATCCATTCCGAACCGGATCGAAGCTGTTTTGAGTGACAGCCGTTTTCCTGCTCCGTATTCGACACGCTAATGTGTGGTGTCTTCGGTATTTTCATAATTTGCCCACTACCTGTATTTTACTGAAATTCTGCAGGCCTTTCTTCTTGTCTTCTACTCATGCACTCCAGCTGCGCAATATAGCAACAAAGCAATATTCGATTGATACCACTCCACAGAACAGGTACTTTTTCAATTTTCTTCTGCCGGGAACGCGATTCTGAAACATTCTTTCGCGAAATTTCAGAGAAGTTTCACAGCATTCCAGCCTGAGAAGACAGTTAATAGATCGTCACCTATCACAAGAACAATTCCTCCCCAAAGCCTACCCACGTCACTGCAGCTATCCCTGCTCTCACAAGCCTCACTCTGGCAGGGTTTTGCATGGAAACTACTTTCATTCCTCTCGTTAACAGATCCTATCACTGTAGTTGACATTTCTCATCAGTCTTGATTCGTCGTACTTAGTTACATGGTATTTTCTTACAACGACTGTGAACGATTTAATATAACCTTGTATAAAGTTATTATCATTATTACATTTTTATGTTTATAGGCATCTGTGACCAGAGTCAGTTACCATGTTCTAAAACGAACCTACGTTTTAGCGGAAACTAAACGTGTTCTTCAACAGGGTACCTAAAAATGGTCCACGCTATATAACAAGGATACTAGCTTCAAGCCGGCCGGGGTGGCCGAGCGGTTCTAGGCGCTACAGTCTGGAATCGCGCGACCACTACGGTCGCAGGTTCGGATCCTGCGTCGGGCGTGGATGTGTGGGATGTCCTTAGGTTAGTTAGGTTTAAGTAGATCTAAGTTCTAGGGGACTGATGACCTCAGCAGTTAAGTCCCATAGTGCTCAGAGCCATTTGAACCATTTTTTTTAACTAACTCCAAAACTTGGTACTGAGCTATCAAGCAATACTTACTACACCACCCACCGTTCCTTAATATTGTAGCCTCAGGCGAAAGAAAATTGTCTCCACTAACAGCTTTAGAGCAAGCCACCTGGCTGTCACAAAATAGAGTTCTTACTAAAGTAAAGCCCCCTCAATATTGTGATTACCTTTCAGTGTAAGAGGACGTCTTGCATATAGAGGGTGACTCACGTAAGACGTAATACCCCTTTTACTTCATGAACGGCTACACGAAACGCGGTTTTCGGCAAATTTTAGAACGTGGAGGGACACGTTTCTTTCTATTTGTTGATTTTTTTAGTGCTGATATCTAAGAGATATTGAAGCGAACAGGTGTTTCTTTAAGTGGAACCGTATACTTTTTATAACGGCTTCCGATAGCTGCCAGAGGTCAACAACCTTTACCTATGCCTTCACTCATTAAGAGCGTGGACCGCCGAACTGGGACAAACTGCAGCAGATCAGACGAATTCGCAATTGCGCGGTTTTTTGTTCTTTATTGCATTCTTCTTCGTCTTTCATGTGTATATGTTAAGTACCGGGTGATCAAAAAGTCAGTATAAATTTGAAAACTTAATAAACCACGGAATAATGTACATAGAGAGGTAAAAAATGACACACATGCTTGGAATTACATGGGGTTTTATTAGAACCAAAAAAAAGCAAAGTTCACAAAATGTCCGACAGACGGCGCTGGACAGCAAAATGTCAGTGACTGCGCATGATAATCGTGTATAAAAGGAGCTGTAATGAGAGAGAGAACCAGATGCGCCAGCAGTCGCAGCATGTTGACGTTACTTGAAAAGTCGCTTTTAGTGAAGCTGTGTTATAAGAATGGGGAATGTGCTAGTTCAGCGTTACGATCCTGTCGCCATAGGAAGGGGATTCGAACGGGTAAAGGTCCGTTGACAAATGCAGCTGTGGCGAGAATGATTTCGAAGTTCGAAGCCACGCGTTGTTTAGACGATAGACCCCGTAGTGGACGACCGAGCACAAGGCGTAATGCTGCTGAGACATTTCAGGAAGAAATGGAGACTGTAGCGGGTTCGTCTATGCACGGGGAAGTCAGCGCTCGTCCAGTCGCACGTCGTACCGGCATTCCTTACACTACTGTTTGGTTGGCACTGAGGCGTACCCTCCGATGCTATCTGTACAAAATCCATTGGCATCATGAACAGTTACCTGGCGATTTAGTGAAGCAGAGGACATTTGCGGTGTGGGCGTTTCAAAAGATGGCGGAAGATGACGATTGGTTGAGTAACGTGTTGTGGACCGACGAAGCGCTTTTCACGCCCCGAGGGTCTGTCAACGCCCACAATTGCAGAATTTGGGCTACCAAAAATACTAGAACTGTCGTGGAATCTCTATTGCGCGACGAGAAAGGCACGATATGGGTTGGATTTACCACATCTACCGTTATCGGGCCTTTTTTCTTCGAGGAAATGCGTGATTCTGGTTTTGTAACTGTTACCGTGACGGGTGAGAGGTACGCCGATTTGTTACAATATCGCATCATCCCCAGACTGGCTGATAAACACCTGCTGGAACGTACGATGTTTATGCAGGATGGCGCTCCACCCCATATTGCTAGACGCGTGAAAGACTTCTTGCGCGCGTCGGTTGGTGATGATAGTGTGCTGAGCCGCCAGTTTCGTCATGCTTGGCCTCCCAGGTCCCCAGACCTCAGTCCGTGCGATTATTGGCTTGGGGGTTACCCGAAGTCGCAAGTGTATCGTGATCAACCGGCATCTCTACGGATGGTGAAAGACAACACCCAACGCCAATCTCTCACCATAACTCCGGGCATGCTTTACAGTGCTGTTCACAACATTATTCCTCGACTACAGCTATTGTTGAGGACTGATGGAAGACATATTGAGCATTTCCTGTAAAGAGCATCATTTTTGCTTTGTCTTACTTTGTTATGCTAATTATTGCTATTCTGATCAGATAAAGCGCTATCTGTCGGACATTTTTCGAAATTTTGTATTTTTTTAGTTCTAATAAAACCCCATGTCATTCCAAGCATGTGTGTCAATTTGTACCTCTCTATCTATATTATTACGTGATTTATTCAGTTTTAAAATTTATACTGACTTTTTGATCACCCGGTATTTTCACACAGTACTTTCTCTCCAGTTAACACATTCACACTGCTATCGCTGTGTGAGTGTTTATATTTTACGACTAGGAGGAGAATATTTCCAGAAACTGTGGCAATATTTTCAGGCGTAACTACGGTTTGCTTGCGGCCAACATGCCCCACTAGATCATCAGTTACGCTGCCTGTTCGTTGAAATTTTGCGAAGAGCGTACGAATGGCTTTCGCATCGGGTCCTTTTGAAAACTTCGCCTTGTTGCCGTAGGACTCTCTTGTAACCTGTGGTACTCTAGCACCAGAAAAATCCATTGTTCAATGGAGTACATAGTTTGAATCTCGTCCTTTGGTACACTAACCTCCTTTCACGTTTCAATAGTGGAACTGATCGCTCTGGGCTTCGGATCACTATTTATATTAGGCATTACGTATGGCGATTACAGCGCCATCTGTTAGCAGCTTTTGTAACTATTATTTCAAACTGCTGTATAAACTTCTTACGGCTTTCACAATAAAGATACCGTTTACTGCATTCCTCTATCGATCTTTGTTTTCGAGATATTTACTTTTGAAATCAGGGAGTCCTTCTCTGGACACCCTGTAGCTTTTACCGTACCCTTGTGTGAGAGTGTCTCGGCACCGCACAGCCTCCAGGGTCCTTGGAGTGCGATGGCCGTCGTGGCAGGAAGGAAGCCGGCAGATAGCAGGCGGGCAGGTAAAGAGGATTGTGGGCAACTCGCCTCGCCTCGCCTTGCGTGTCCTGCGGAGCCTGTGCGGCGTCCGTTGGCCTTCAGGAAGAGCAGTGGTGGCCTTCCGCGAGGGAACCGCACCGACACCTCTCCAGCGGCGGGGACACCTCTGGATGCGTCGTTGGGTGTCTTATCAGGGGCCTAATACAGCTGCCGGATCCCTTAACTCTGTGAAGCATGCTGCTTTGAAAATCATATCAACTTCCCATTATTTAAATGATGACTAACTGAAAACCTCAGCTGCCGACAGGTGTTGTTGATATACCTCGATGTGGACAGCTGAAAATGTGTGCCCCGACCGGGACTCGAACCCGGGATCTCCTGCTTACATGGCAGACGCTCTATCCATCTGAGCCACCGAGGACACAAATGAATAGCGCGACTGCAGGGTCTTATCCCTTGCACGCTTCCCGTGAGACTCACATTCCCAACTGTCCACAATTCTACATATGTATTGTACCTTATAGACATTTACCCACTCACTCATTACTCGCGCACGCCTTGGCGATTCCAGTAAGAAGCGTGCAAGGGATAAGTCCCTGCAGTCACGCTATTCATCTGTGTCCTCGGTGGCTCAGATTGATAGAGCGTCTGCCACGTAAGCAGGAGATCCCGGGTTCGAGTCCCGGTGACGGCGCACATTTTCAGCTGTCCGCATCGAGGTATATCAACAACACCTGTCGGCAGCTGAGGTTTTCAGTTAGTCATCATTTATTCCAGGGAAAAGCTGCACGGTCATCAACAGTAACTGTTCTTTCGAGAACAAGTTACTGTCCCATTATTTTTCAGTGTAAACCACAGAGCTATATCTCAGTTATCACTATTCTGCTGCAAAGTGTCGCTGTCTCCTTCACGGGTGAGGCAGATCGCTGGTCGATCATCAGTGATCGGCTTGTTATCTTTGGCGCGTCCCCTGGCATGAGCATCTTTGCGTTTTCGGCTGGGGCGCGCGGGACGGCGAGAGGCAGTCGGTTTGGGGCGGCCGGTGAGACTGACGGAGTTGTGGCTCGCGCGTAAGCACATGTGTGACGTCTGTTACGCTGGGGCTGTTTGCTAATCGTGAAACTCCTGCGGCGGTTACTGGTTGCCTGGAAGGCATTTCATATAAACTGTGCCAAGCCTCGCAATGAGAGGGGAGTCCGGAGTTGGTGTTGGTCTAGATGTTTGTACAAATTGAGGTGCCTGTGTGTGGGCCGGTTGGTTGCTTCGTCCTTCTGGCAGCCACCGCAAGCGGATGTTCGGCCGGAATGTCTACAGTTTGTGGTGAGCACAGTGTGAACAAGTTCTCGTAGGATGTGCTCCCAGCCTGATTCTTAGCCTGTGTTATTTGTTGGTGCCGACTACTTGTCTGTTACTGCTTCCGGGTGTCCTGTAAGATTTCACAGCAGAACTGTGTTTTTGTGGCATTCTGTGTTTCTGCCTGAGCCTCCGCCTAGAAAGGGGAAAGATTTGTGCCTCAACTGAAAACGGGGGGGGGGGGGGGGGGGGGGTTCGATTGGACGTCTTTTGGAATTCCTTAATGCTGTAATTTAAACATATAAGAAATTGTTTTTTCAGAATAAGCTCCTGCTTCTTTGGGACACTGCAGTTCAAACAGGAGTGACGTAATGTTAATGAGAATTTGTTATTCGTCAAATGAAGTGTATTTAATGTCTTGCAGTTTTCTGGGGCACGCAGCTGTGTTATTGAACTCATTTTGAAGTGATCTGTCGGGTGAATGACTGCGCCACAGTAGTATTGGAAGGTTTTCTTGGATATTTGTCAGTGGAGTGTATTGATTCAATTTTGTTTTTCTCTTTGTTTTGAATTATGGAGAATTGTTATTGGCTTAACTCGCGCTTCACGCACTAAATCAGCTGATATTGAAATTGTTTTTTTATTCCTATTTAATGTCAGGCAGTTTCAAATGTAGCTTCATTTATATTGTTGTTGTTGTTGTTGTTGTTGTGGTCTTCAGTCCTGAGACTGGTTGGATGCAGCTCTCCATGCTACTCTATCCTGTGCAGGCTTCTTCATCTCCCTGTACCTACTGCAACTTACATCCTTCTGAATCTGTTTAGTGTATTCATCTGTTGGTCTCCCTCTACGATTTTTACCCTCCACACTGCCCTCCAATACTAAATTGGTGATCCCTTGATGCCTCAGAAAATCTCCTACAAACCGATCCCTTCTTCTAGTTAAGTTCTGCCACAAACTTCTCTTCTCCCCAATCCTATTCAATACCTCCACATTAGTTATATGATCTACCCATCTAATCTTCAGCATTCTTCTGAAGCACCACATTTCGAAAGCTTTTATTCTCTTCTTAGAGAATAAAAGCTTAGTTATCGTCCATGTTTCACTTCCATACATGGCTACGCTCCATACAAACACTTTCAGAAACGACTTCCTGACACTTAAATCAATACTCGATGTTAACAAATTTCTCTTCTTCAGAAATGCTTTCCTTGCCATTGCCAGTCTATATTTGATATCCTCTCTACTTCGACCATCATCAGTTATTTTGCTCCCCAAATAGCAAAACTCCTTTACTACTTTAAGTGTCTCATTTCCTAATCTAATTCCCTCAGCATCACCCGACTTATTTCAACTACATTCCATTATCCACGTTTTGCTTTTGTTGATGTTCATCTTATACCCACCTTTCATGACACTGTCCATTCTGTTCAACTGCTCTTCCAGGGCCTTTGCTGTCTCTGACTGAATTACAATGTCATCGGCGAACCTCAAAGATTTTATTTCTTTTCCATAGGTTTTAATACCTACTCCGAATTTTTCTTTTGTTTCTTTCACTGCTTGCTCAATACACAGATTGAATAACATCGGGGAGAGGCTACAACCCTGTCTCACTCCCTTCCCAACCACTGCTTCCCTTTCATGTCCCTCGACTCTAATATCTGTCATCTGGTTTCTGTACAAATTGTAAATAGCCTTTCGCTCCCAGTATTTTACCCCTGCCACCTTGAGAATTTGAAAGAGAGTATTCCAGTCAACATGTCAAAAGCTTTCTCTAAGTCTACAAATGCTAGAAACTTAGGTTTGCCTTTCCTTAATCTAGCTTCTAAGATAAGTCGTAGGGTCAGTATTGCCTCAAGTGTTCCAATATTTCTACGGAATCGAAACTGATCTTCCCCGAGGTCAGCTTCTACCAGTTTTTCCATTCGTCTGTAGAGAATACGCGATAGTATTTTGCATCCGTGACTTATTAAAATGATAGTTCGTTAATTTTCACATCTGTCAGCACCTGCTTTCTTTGGGATCGGAATTGTTATATTCTTGTTGAAGTCTGAGGATATTTCGCTTGTCTCATACATCTTGCTCACCAGATGGTAGAGTTTTGTCAGGACTGGCTCTCCCAAGGCCATCAGTAGTTCTAATGGAATGTTGTCTACTCCCGGGGCCTTGTTTCGACTCACGTTTTTCAATGCTCTGTCAAACTCTTCACGCAGTATCATATCTCCCATTTCATCTTCATCTACATCCTCTTCCATTTCCATAATATTGTCCTCAAGAACATCGCCCGTGTATAGGCCCTCTATATACTCCCTCCTCCTTTCTGCTTTCCCTTCTTTGCTTAGAGCTGGGTTTCCACCTGAGCACTTGATATTCATACAAGTAGTTCTCTGTTCTCTAAAGATCTCTTTAATTTTCCTGTACGCAGTATCTATCTTACCCCTAGTGAGATAACCCTCTACATCCTTACATTTGTCCTCTAGCCATCCCTGCTTAGCCATTTTGCACTTCCTGTCGATCGCATTTTTGAGACGTTTGTATTCCTTTTTGCCTGCTTCATTTACTGCATTTTTATATTTTCTCCTTTCATCAATTAAATTCAGCATTTCTTCTTTTATCCAAGGATTTCTACTAGCCCTCGTCTTTTTACCTACTAGGTCCTCTGCTGCCTTCACTACTTCATCTCTCAAAGCCACCCATTCTTCTTCTACTGTATTTCTTTCCCCCATTCCTGTCAATTGTTCCCTTATGCTCTCCCTGAAAATCTGTACAACCTCCGGTTCTTTCAGTTTATCCAGGTCCCATCTCCTTAAATTCCCACCTTTTTGCGGTATCTTCAGTTTTAATCTACAGTTTATAACCAATAGATTGTGATCAGAGTCCACATCTGCCCCTGGAAATGTCTTACAATTTAAAACCTGGTTCCTAAATCTCTGTCTTACCATTATGTAATCTATCTGAAACCTGTCAGTATCTCATGTATATTATTTGAAATAAATGTGTTGGATGTAGGATTGACCTTAATGAATTACGTGCAATCGATGTAAGGGACCCAGTCCTTCATTAGTGCTTAACAGTGGCGTGTGGTTCGGGTTGTGAGCCCCGTGCTCGCACCAACGGATATGGTGGCACAAAGTTCGTAGTTGCAGCACGCTGATACGTTTCCTCCAACAGCCGTGAGACGGACGGCTGCCTATCACACGCTCTTATTAGCTGTGGTGTGTTATCCTGTGTTCTCTCGGAGTGTAGCTCTTCCGGGAGGAAACACTACGAGACTGGCTCGTGTTATGTTTTCACCGCTGTTATTCGGTGTTCTTACTCACAAAAAAAAGGGTAGGCTATAGGTAAATGCTCAATATGTAAAGGGTAAAAATAAGATTGGAAGAACAAGAATGAGTGCTCGAATTAGGAAAGGCATAAGACAGGAATGTCATCTTTTGCACCTACTGTTCAACCAATTCACTGAGGTGACAAGTCGTAGAATAGCGATATGAACCTGTTAAGATGGCGATACTATTTCGTACACAAGGTGTAAGACGTGTATATTTCTATTGTCTATTGTCAAACCACAATTTGCGAAAGATGATTATATTTTATTAATAGGTTTAAGTAGGAATAATTAATATTTGTCATGTTGGAAGTAATTGTGGTAGCAGGGAATGTCTGCACCAAAGTATTGTTTGCGGGAGAGACCGCACATTGATATAATTTTAAAAAGGGCGGGAAAGACCGCGTATGGATACATTTTAACAAATGAGCGGGAAAGACCGCGCATTGATACATTTTGTAATGGTAGCAGGGATTGGCTGCACCAGAAAGCATTGTTGGCGGAAGAGACCGCACTTCAGCGTTCGTAGGAAGTCAGTAGTGAGCGAGAAGTGAAGCGAGTCGGTAGCAGGTCTGAAGCGAGAGGTTGAGAGGAGCGGTGTGCCTGCCAGCCATCAGCTATGATTTACAAGAGATTATAAACGGATGTACAGAGACATCAGCTAACTATTATCATAACAGGAACTTCAATATTCGGTTGTGAGCTCTGCAAGATCCATAAGCTATTTTATATTAACGTGAGAAACCCTAATTCTAGGACTATATTTTATTTTTGACACATGGATCTACGCCGACAATTGTAAAAACGGCGATGGTACATTAGTCCTTACTAATGTAAAATTGTTGCCTCTGATCAAGACAAATTTATATTTGTCGAAACCTAGGTAAAAAATTTCTTAATCCATTGCAACTGGTCGGCTGTTTATAATTTTATTATAAATGGTTCAGATGGCTCTGAGCTCTATGGGACTTAACTGCTATGGTCATCAGTCCCCTAGAAATTAGAACTACTTAAACCTAACTAACCTAAGGACATCACACACATCCATGTCCGAAGCAGGATTCGAACCTGCGACGGTAGCGGTCGCGCGGTTTCAGACTGTAGTGCCTAGAACCGCTCGGCCACTCCGGCCAGCATTTTTTTATTATAATAGGAACTAATACTATTGAATTATTTTTTGAGAAACTCAAGACTACTGAAGGTATGTTTGCGCAATGCTAGTTGTAAGATTATTGTAAAAAGTAAGTCCCATTTGAACGTTTGTAAAATCATTTCATTCAGAATATAATTAATTTTTGCCAGCAATATTGCATTACTGATTATAATCCATCCCAAAAACCATCAACGTAAAACTTTGCAAAATTTTATTGTTGTCAAGCGAAAGTTTAACTATGAATTAAGTAACTTCAGTCAATTAATTAAAGAATAACGTCAACTTTGCTATTAAAGAAACGTCCGTTTTGGTAATAAATACAGCCACTTATTATGACAGCCCACCAGCAGCTAATAGAGTATAGTAAAACAGAGTAAGTATATTCATGTCGCAGTTCGATGTAGCAGTCAGATGACGATCCCGTAATAGTAAAGAAGGTAAGGAGCAGTTTTGTGTTGTTGCAGGTAACGACTGAGGGCCACGACGACGACGACACATTCTATGTTTCGTCGAAATAATCAGAAAACTGCTTTTAATAAGCAGCATTTAAATTTGTATGCGAAGAATGAGAAAGAGTATTAATTTCAAAGGGAAGATTTCGTTTGTTATTATTAAAAGATAGAAATCCTAAGGGAAGGTTTCATAGGTTATTGTAGGAGGGTAGGTTGCGTAACAAAAGAGATATAGAAGAGACGGGAAGGTTTCAAAGGTATAAATGGGCAGTACCTTGGTGGAGCTGTCGTTTGCACTCAGGTGTGAAAATGTCTCCGACGTGCATTACGGCTGCACGACCAGATTCCACACACTTTGAACACGGAATGGTAGTTGGACCTAGACGTATGGGATATTCCAATACGGAAATCGTTAGGGAATTCAATACTTCGAGTTCCACAGCGTCAGTAATGTGTGGGAAATTCCAAATTGCAGGCGTTACCTCTCACCACGTGCTAACAGACAAGCAACATTGCGTGAAGTAAGAGGTGAGATCTATGCGGAACGTACGGAGAACGTGTCCGTTAGAACAGTACGGGGAAATTTGGCGTTAACAGGCTGTGGCAGCGGATGACCGATTTGAGTGCCTTTGTTAACAGCAAGACATCTCTTGCAGTGCCTCTCCTGAGTTCGTGACCATATCGGTTCTATCCTAGACGACTGGAAAACAGTGGCCCGGTCAGCTGGAAAGAGCTGATGGTAGGGTTCTAGTGAGACGCACACCCCACGAAGCCATGGACCAAAGTTTACAATAAGGCACTCTGCAAGATAGTGGTGGCTCCATAACGGTGTCATCTGTGTTTACCGTTGGCGAACGTAAAACTGGAAGTAAGTTTCAGAGGCAGAATTCTTCGTCATAATTGGAACCCAAAATATCTTGCATCGTACACAATGCTTCAAACAACACCTTCTTAACTTAGCTGAAAAGTTAAAGGCCTCGAAACAACATCCTCCACAAGCTGTGTGGAGCTACCTGGGGATCTTAAGCAACCACCCTGCGATCTTCCGCTCTGGGCTTGGTGTACTCAAGTGCTGAGTATTGTGCACCTGTTTGGACGAACAGTCATGATACAAGGCTTGTTGATATCCCAAACTGAACTGAATACGACAATGCGCATAATATCTGGCGCAGTCAGATCTACTCCAGTTTATTGGTTTCCAATTTTAACCGGTGTAATGCCTCCTGATCTACGCAGACGTACTGCCCTTATGAGAGAATTCCACAAGATCTCCAGGAATTCTAACCTACCCGTGCATAGCGACTTGCCACTTTTAAATCGTAAGAGACTGAAGTCACGCTATCCAACTCTGTGCGATGCTGCTGACATGGCTGCTAAGGATTTCAAACCTCTTGAAGAATGGGAAGGTCGGTGGGAAGCAGTGACAGATGTGTACCTGCATAACATCTTCTCAGGTGCTAAACTTCCAAGTGTGGTCGACCTACCACGCAAGACCTGGACCACTCTCAACAGAATCCGTACCGGCCATGGCCGATGCAGGGATGCTCTCTTTAAGTGGGAGAAGCTGCCTGATCCAGCCTATGACTGCGGGGATCCATACCAGACTTTTCACCACATTTCAGTGAATGCAGGATTCGAGCCTATCACGGCGCCAAAGAGGACTTCCTGCTGACAACTCCAGATGCGGTGCGCTGGATTTAAGGACTGGATATTCAGTTGTAAAGACAAACTTAAGTTTCTTGTGTGTTAATATGTACATATGTATATGTAATTTAATTTCATGATATGTCTGTATGAGCTATACGCTAAATAAATAAAAATGTGTTTACATGGATTGGACGGAGTCCTCTGATCCAACTGAACCGATCACTGACTTGAAATGGTTATGTTCTGCTACTTGGAGACCATTTTCAGCTATTCATTAACTTCATATTCCCTAACAACGATTCAACTTCAATGGATGACAGTGCGCCATGCCATCGGGCTACAACTGTTCGCGACTGGTTTGAAGAACGTTCTGGACAATTCGAGCGAATGATTTGGCCCTCAGATCGCCCGACGTGAATCCCATTTGAACACTTGTGAGACATCATCGAGGGGTCAATTCGTGCGCAAAATCCTGCATGGACAACACTTAAGCAATTATGGACACCTATAGAGGCAGAATGGCTCAAAATTCCAGCAGCTGACTTCTAGAGACTTGTCGAGTCCATGCCACGTCGAGTTGCAGTACTACGCCGTGCAAAAGCAGATCCGACACAATATTAGGAGATATCCCATGACTTTTGTCGCCTCAGCGTACATCAAAAAAGCAATGAGAGGAATGACAGAAAGGTTCGGGCGTGGTACTAAAATTCAGGGTGAAGGTATATCAAAGAGAACATTCGTTGATGAGATTGCTATCTTGAGTGAAAATGAAGATGAATTGCAGGACCTTTTGGATGGAATTAACAGTCTAATCAGCATACATTACGGGTTCTCAGTAAACCTAAGAAAGACGAAAGTAGAGAGGGTAGTAGAAATGAAATTAGGGATAAATTTAACATCAAAATGTGGACGGTTGAACGGAGTGACGCAGTTCTGTTACATCTGAACTGAAGTAACACATGACGGACAAAGCTAGATGGATATAAAAAGTAGACCGCCATAACCAAAAAGGGAATTCCTGGCCGAAACAAGTCTGCTAGTATCAAATATAGCCGTAATTTGAGGAAGAAATTTGGGGCACAGTATGATACGGGACTCAGTCGTGGACTACGTGAAAAAAGTAAAAAAAAAATTAGGAACGAAGCGTTTATGATGCGGTGTTGAAGAAGTATGTGGAAAATTACGTGGACTCAAAAGAAAAAAACTTAGGTTCTCCACAGAAACGGCGAAGAGGGGAACGAGTGGAAAACATTGTAAAGAAGAAACGAGAAGATAGCACGACATTTGTTAAGGCATTGACAACGTCCTTGGCACTTGAGCGAACTCTGTTTGGCAAAACCCGCAGGGTATGACAAATACTAGATTATAAATATTAGGATGTTTACAGTAATATGACAAATTGAGTCCGCTTGATGCAAAACACGGTGTTATTTGTTTATTTCTTTATTATCCCAAACTAGTTTCGGCGACAAATATCACCATCAGTGTTTTTTTTAATCTAAAACTTTCAGAAAATAGTATCGTTGTAGAAACACGGTAAAACATTATTACGTTTTTACAAATCGTCTTTTGAAATATAGTTTTATGTTGATACTTTCATACTACCTTATTTATTGTATGCTACAGCATGTTTTAAGCTATTATTGGCTGCTGTCTAAGAAGTACAGCACACATTCAACTTTTGCAGAACATCTAACGAACAAGAAACATAACCCCACTAATATCGAAAAAGATCTACGCATTCTGAGAAACAGCAACAGTCTATACCGACAACTAACGATACAAGGAAATTACCACATTCAAAAAGCTATAGTCGAAGGGAAAAATGTAATAAATGAAAACACAACACTCTGCAACAACACACTCTTTACCGCTCTGAGAGAGCTGACCAAGGACACAGAACAGAAAGCACACACACGCAAAAGAACCACTTCCCCATCACACACAGAGACATAAATAATGAACAGAAGTTGTCGTAATTCGCGCTACAGTTTTTCATATCCTTTCTCGCCATTTGCGATACGCCTCTCGCGACACACCCGAACAGCAACATGGCGTAATATTCCGGATAAGAAAAAAACAAAGTGCAAAAGTTTTGTTTTTCTCTGTAAAAAGCAGCCACACACCACCCCACAAACGTGAGTACACGAATAGCTAAGCAACAGCTAAATACACACCAAAATAACTGGTTTCCAAAACACTACCACAACCCCAAGTATATACGGCTGACTAACGAAGTTCACCTTTGAGTATTTGTTTACTAACAGCCGCTCACATGGTTGCAGATGACATGATGTTCGCTAAGTAAAAAGACGACAACAGAAAAAGAGCACAGAAAGTATGCCACAAACAGCGCCAATAATAACCTAAAACATGCTGTAGCATACAATAAATAAGGTAGTATGAAAGTATCAATATAAAACTATATTTCAAAAGACGATTTGTAAAAATGTAATAATATTTTACTTTGTTTGTACAACCATACCATTTTCTACATGTTTAGATTAAAAAAAAAAACAATGATGATGGTGATATTTGTCGCCGAAACTAGTTTGGGATAATAAAGAAATAAACAAATAACACGGTGTTTTGCATCAAGGCGGACTCAATTTGTGATATTACTGTTTTTCTATGCAAACACGGACCAAATGGAAGGGTTCCAAGACAATATTAGGATGTTTGGAGCAAGTGCTACTGTGAACTCAGAGACGAAGAGGTTGGCATTGGCGAAGAATTCGTGCCGCCTCGCATCAAACCGTTGTGAAGCCTGTCGACCATTTTGTCAATCTTCCATCTGCATACTGGCCTTCTTAGGCTTTATTTCACACACTTTTATTTCGCTGCTACTATTGAGTCTGCATTCCTCTTCCTGGAGACTTACTCGTTGCATAAAGCCATGTTTCCACAGGGATGAAATACTTGCACGTGCACCCTCCAACCAGTACCCTTACAATCCAGTTAGCGTTTCCACACGCCGACGGTAAACACACGACTTACGCGACTCACAAGATGGCTACAAATGAAGTTATTAGTAGGGATAAGATAGTGTCATCCGAAGCTTAAGAATAAGCTTCACCCGACGTTTATCAGCAAGGTTCGTTATTCGCAAAGTAGTTAACATTACTGCACAGCTAGCCGAACACCTTGTACTGGAGTTCATCTACATCTACATTTATACTCCGCAAGCCACCCAACGGTGTGTGGCGGAGGGCACTTTACGTGCCACTGTCATTACCTCCCTTTTGTGTTCCAGTCGCGTATGGTTCGCGGGAAGAACGACCGTCTGAAAGCCTCCGTGCGCGCTCGAATCTCTCTAATTTTACATTCGTTATCTCCTCGGGAAGTATAAGCAGGGGGAAGCAATATATTCGATACCTCATCCAGACTTACTTTACTTTACTTTACTTTACTTTTTCGTGTCCGGAAACTACAATTTGTTTGCCCAATATTGGGCAATGTCCAATGCTTCTTCTTTAGCCAGCCATAGATCGTTGAGGGTGCATCACCTCATCCAGAAACGCCCCCTCTCGAAACCTGGACAGCAAGCTATACCGCGATGCAGAGCGCCTCTCTTGCAGAGTCTGCCACTTGAGTTTGCTAAACATCTCCGTATCGCTAACACGGTTACCAAATAACCCTGTGACGAAACGCGCCGCACTTCTTTGGATCTTCTCCATCTCCTCCGTCAACCCGATTTGGTACGGATCCCACACTGATGAGCAATACTCAAGTATAGGTCGAACGAGTGTTTTGTAAGCCACCTCCTTTGTTGATGGACTACATTTTCTAAGGACTCTCCCAATGAATCTCAACCTGGTACCCGCCTTACCAACAATTAATTTTATGTGATCATTACTTCTTCAGATCGTTCTGTACGCATACTCCCAGGTATTTTACAGAAGTAACTGCTATCAGTGTTTGTTCCGCTATCATATAATCATACAATAAAGGATCCTTCTTTCTATGTATTCGCAATACATTACATTTGTCTATGTTAAGGGTCAGTTGCCACTCCCTCCGCCGGCCGAAGTGGCCGCGCGGTTCTGGCGCTGCAGTCTGGAACCGCGAGGCCGCTACGGTCGCAGGTTCGAATCCTGCCTCGGGCATGGATGTGTGTGATGTCCTTAGGTTAGTTAGGTTTAACTAGTTCTAAGTTCTAGGGGACTAATGACCTCAGCAGTTGAGTCCCATAGTGCTCAGAGCCATTTGAACCATTTGAACCACTCCCTGCACCAAGTGCCTATCCGCTGCAGATCTTCCAGCATTTCGCTACAGTTTTCTAATGCTGCAACTTCTCTGTATTTATACATATTTATACATATTGTGAAAAGCAATGGTCCCATAACACTACCTGTGGCACGCCAGAGGTTACCTTAACGTCTGTAGACGTCTCTCCACGAAAGAGAAACGAAAGCACAGGTGTTGGGGTCTGGAAATGTGTGTAACATCCAGTACGCTAATAAGGGAGCTATATGCCGAGGACGAAACTCAGTTTCGAATATCAAATAATTTTTCAATTAATTGTGAGTCCCATTTCCAGCTCTATACAAACATCTGATAAAGGTATGTGGGATGCTGTACCAGCTCGCAAGAAATTACAAGTGACATAGGTAGCTGGAGACATTATCATCACTGCAATACACGTATCACAAGTTATGTACTTGGATGCTATCTACAATGCACCGTAGTCACATTGGAAAGTAAGATTTTTGCCTCAATAGTTCTGCTTTGTTTTTATTTTTTGATTAAGCCACAGGTTCTGTAATTATAACGTTTGCATTACAGGTACGGTACTTAATTTTGCAAGCGAACTTTCTACTACTGTGCGGAACAATCATTACTTAGTAATAGCGCCAATACCAACACTATTGTATTTACATTGTATTTTAATTAGAGTCAAGAGTATCGTAGCTTTAAACCTCTAAAAGCACAAATAATTTTTGTGTTTCCACTTCACAGTAATATTTACACTCAGTGACTAAAGCAGAAAAGAAAACAGAACATCGACATACTGAAATAAAAAGTACCTCTTTAATACTGAGTTTTCCGCATCAGCATGAATCTCAGTAAGTCTACACTCTGACTTATAATATTTTTCAAACCCATAAATCACTTGAAACGTTGCTGCACTACTTCATTACAAATAAGTGATTATAAGGATTTGCTGAATGCTATAATTCCCATCACGCGGATAAAGAACATTTTGCCCATTTACAAAGTATTTATTTACTTACGCGGATACTTATTTTGGTATGAAGCATGCATAAGCAAACTAGTCAAGATCTGTGCTGCTGAAGGAATCACAGCAGAATAAGAGCAGACCAACAAAGCGGCAGCTGCTGAAGATCTTAGGCTATGGTCGGGGAAGCGACGTCATGCAAGAAAGTTAAACACCTTTTAGCTTTCAACACGGAAGCTGACTTACGCAAGCGATGTTGCGGGAGTGCACGTGTAAGTTACTCGTGCCTGTGAAAACACGGCGAACAACAGAATAATACAGAAAAATCTGTAAACAATCAAAAAATAATATAGCCGTACCTCGGCAAACAGGGGCGTGGGAAAGGACGTGAACACGCAGCAATGTTGGCAGTAACGGCTATTTCGCGGTTTCGTGCGTGGTGATGTATTTCGTATCTTCCTTCTTCATTTCGCTTAGTTCTAAATAATACTGTCCACCCATATTATCTGCATGCCAAACGGGGCTACGTTGTTTGGAGGACTCATGGTCCGTGCTTTGAGTTTTAGAAAAAGTATTTTGGTGTCGCAGATGTGGATGCCAATTATGAACTTATTACTTTTTCCGAAATCAGAGCCCAAGCTTCACGCGGCATTGGTTGTCCGCTACCAGGGCCCTCGGGAAACACGGGCAAAAAAAAAAAAAAAAAAAAAAATGCGACGTCACATTAACAGCCTTGCTGGACACGAATCTCGAACACTTGGCTACGTCCGGAGCCCGGCCGAAAATCATTAAGTCAATGAAAAGGTACCCAATAAAGTCTTTAACTTTGTCATACGCACTGATTAACAGAAACATTATGACCACCGACCAAATATCGATCAAAACCCATCCAGACGATAGCACCGTCACCTGGCTAGTCAGACAGACTATGGTGCTATTGTTTCAGTGAGTGTTCTAACAATACCACCACTTACAAAGTAGGTTAGAAATCAGATTAATAATGTTGCTCACGCAGCATATTTGCGCTTGACAGGGCAACAACAAAGTTATTGACTGTGGATGGTATCGTCAGAATGGAAATAATGAAGTCACTGTAAAAAAGTCATTAATTTTGGCACTTATCTTGAATGGATTCCCACGTAGATTTCGTGGAAATTGTTATGGCTCATCTTGTTGATTCTAGGATGATTCCACTTTGACTGCTAGAAGGTCCAGATCTGTATTTTAGCAATATTTGAAGAACTAACAAATGCGTTTCTTAGGAAATTCTTAATGATCAAACAATCCCAGATCAGAACAATGGTATGGTAGAAATAATTTTTGACTTGGTGTTCACTATCCACATTCTTATTAAACTTCTTGTAAATTTACATATACTTCTTCTTAACTGCCACATCATCAAGAAAACAGTTTTGTATCACTCTTCATGTATTTAATTTCCACTTTAACCACTTGACTGTTCTTTTACAAAGCGAAATAACTACTTAA
This sequence comes from Schistocerca serialis cubense, assembly GCF_023864345.2. Taxonomy (NCBI): domain Eukaryota; kingdom Metazoa; phylum Arthropoda; class Insecta; order Orthoptera; family Acrididae; genus Schistocerca; species Schistocerca serialis. Next base: position 18,806,058 of record NC_064646.1, read on the forward strand.
CTTCTGCAAAGTGAAACAAAGACTACTCTCTGCGTGCATTCGCGCCAAAACGGTTACAATTAAGTCAAAGATTATGACAGTCCCACAGAAATGAATATACACAAGAACCATATCACTGTAATATATCGATACATCGGAGTACCTATAAATTAATAAAACCAGATGTGAATATTGTCACAAAAATATGTCTGTTACATCGCAGAAAAGTAGTACGATATTACTGGTATCGAAAACTGGGCTTGGAGTGCCGTAATGGTCACGTAAATAAAGAATCATTACAGTGTGCTGTCCGTGTGTAGAATGGGGAAGGCGTGCGGCCTATCTGAGTTTGACCGAGGGCAGTTTGTGATGGCCCCGAGGCTCGTCACGAGCATTTCAGAAACAGTACGACTTGTCGGGCGTTCGAGGTGTGCTCTGATGAGTATCTTCACACGTGGCAAAACCAAGGTCAAACCGTGACGAGACGCCGTGAACTTGGGCGGCCATCCCTCATCACAGATGTCGGACGTCATAGGCAGGGCAGACTGGTAAAGCAGGACAGGTGGCCCTGACATCAGACATTAATGATGGCCAGAGTACAAGTGTGTCTGAACACAAAGAGCGTCAACCCTCCCAAAGATGGGCCTCAGCAGCTGACGATCCGTGCGTGTGCCAACGTTAAAGCCACGACATCGGCAACTGCAACTGAAATAGGACGTAACCATCGGCACTGAACGTTGGCGCGGTGGCAGTGTGTTGTATGGTCTGATGAATCCCTGCATCATCTACATCATGCCGATGGGAGGCCAAGAATCCGTCAACTTCCAGGGAAACAGCTACTTGATGGGCCATGCGTCGCACGTTACAGCAGATACAGTGGGGCGGAGACAAGCTGGCGGCGGCTCCGTTATGCTGTGGGGAGCATTCACGTGGGTATCCATGGGTCAAGTTGAGCTCCTGCAAGGCACCATGATGGCCCAGGGGCATCGTACACTGGTTGCAAACCACGTACACCCCTTAATGACGATTACGTTTGCCGACGACAGTGGCATTTTTCAACAAGATAATTCCAATCCTAGAGAAAGCAGGAGTTGACACATGTGTAAATTACCGAACTATCAATTTAATAATCCACAGCTGCAAAATACTAACACTAATTGTTTAGAGACGAATGGAAAAACTGGTAGAAGCCGACCTAGGGGATGATCAGTTTGGATTCCGTAGAAATATTGGAACACGTGAGGCAATACTGACCTTACGACTTATCTTAGAAAATAGATTAAGGAAACGCAAACCTACGTTTCTAGCATTTGTAGACTTAGAGATAGCTTTCGACAATGTTGACTGGAATAATCTCTTTCAAACTCTGAAGGTGGCAGGGGTAAAATACAGGGAGAGAAAGGCTATTTACAATTTGTACAGAAACCAGATGACAGATATTAGAGTCGAGGGACATGAAAGGGAAGCAGTGGGTGGGAAGGGAGTAAGACAGTGTTGTAGCCTATCCCCGATGTTATTCAATCTGTATGTTGAGCAAGCAGTAAAGGAAACAAAAGAAAAATTCGGAGTAGGAATTAAAATCCATGGAGAAGAAATAAAAACTTTGAGGTTCGCCGATGACATTGTAATTCTGTCAGAGACAGCAGAGGCCCTGGAAGAGCAGCTGAACGGAATGGACAGTGTCTTGAAAGAAGGATGTAAGATGAAAATCAACAAAAGTAAAACGAGGATAATGGAATCTAGTCGAATTAAATCGGGTGATGCTGAGGGAATTAGATTAGAAAATGAGACCCTTAAAGTAGTAAATGAGTTTTGCTGTTTGGGGAACAAAACAACTGATGATGGTCGAAGTAGAGAGGATATAAAATGTAGACTGGCAATGGCAAGGAGAGCATTTCTGAAGAAGAGAAATTTGTTAACGTCGAGTATAGATTTAAGTGTTAGGAAATCGTTTCTGAAAGTATTTGTATGGAGTTTAGCCATGTATGGAAGTGAAACGTGGACGACACATAGTTCAGACAAGAAGAGAATAGAAGCTTTCGAAATGTGGTGCTTCAGAAGAATGCTGAAGATTAGATGGGTAGATCATATAACTAATGTGGAGGTATTGAATAGGATTGGGGAGAAGACAAATTTGTCGCACAACTTGACTATAAGAAGGGATCGGTTGGTAGGGCATATTCTGAGGCATCAAGGGATCACCAGTTTAGTATTGGAGGGTAGCGTGGAGCGTAAAAGTCCTAGAGGGAGACCAAGAGATGAATACGCTAAACAGATTCAGAAGGATGTAGGTTGCATTAGGTGCTGGGAGATGAGGAAGCTTGCACAGGAGAGAGTAGCATGGAGAGATGCATCAAACCAGTCTCTGGACCACAAGAACAACAATGCATCATGTCGCAAGGCCAGGAGTATGATGGAGTGGTTCGAGGAACACAGTGGCGAGTGCCAGTTGATGACTTGGCCCGCAGCTCGGCAGATCTGATCTACTCGATCGAACACATCTGGGATACGATTGAACTTGGCGTCAGAGCTCACCGCTCTCCTCCCCACAATTTACGGGAATTAGGTGGCTGGATTGTGCGGACGTGGTACCAAGTCTCTCCAGCGACCTGTCAAAGCCTGATTGTTCCCATGCCATGAGGCGCAGCCAGGAAGTATAAAAGTGGTCTCCCCGCTGAAGACCATCGCTGCAATTCATTAGACTTGAAGTGTCACGTGCTGTGATGTACGCCACGGGCCCTGTATATCTCAATGGTCCCAGTCCGTTGCCATATGACTTTATTAAGATGCGTTTCTAAGTGGTTTGGTGTCAGTTTTCCAGACGTTGTAGCACATGCTTCCCACTCAAGTAGCTCTTTAAGTCGCTTCAAGAGGCTGACTGCACTCCGATACGGTGCGACTAGCTTAGAAACTGATCCTGGATCCTAGTCAGCTGTGCTGACCTTCAACTAAGGAGTCAGACATTTACGATCTTTTCAGTGGGTTTAATCTGAATGGCAATAAGGCGCGCCCCAGTATTTTTAGTTCCAAACCTTCCACACTTCATATCAACACTGTGGTTGCGGTAGAGACTTAAAAAAGATATAGTCGCCAGATATGGCAACCTATCTCCGTGAAAATACCTTGTACTTTCGGTTTAGTTACTCGCCGAGCCACACAGCCAGTGTGAAAGGAAATTTCAAAGTGTTAAATGAAACTTTCACAAGTCTTGGTGCCTCTACACAGTTGGCTACTTGCCCAACACTGTTGTTCACTAATACACTAAAACACATAATTTTTTTCGTCGTAAATTAATACAGACATACTGCATTGCTGAAGAAGTAGCCGTTTTCGGTGATACTATTATGGCTATGTACAACAAGCTGATTTCCTTTATTTCCGTAGTTTAGCTGTTTCATGCATGCAGAATCGGATAACCGTAGCAGTGAACACTTCATCCCTGGAACTGCAATGTATCTAGACAATTTCGACTGTCAGTAAAAGTGCATATAAAAGAGAAGCTAAGAAGTTATCAATAGTATGAATGATTACAGTCAGTTCTAAGACTGATGTCCTAGAGAACACAATTTTACCACCAGCCTCGTGGACCACGTACGCTGGTAAAACAAAATATTATAATTTGCAGCTTGTAAACGTGTTTGTCCACCTTCGGTGCGCAATAATGCAGTGACTCTGCGTGACATACAGTAGATTCAACAAGTCCTTGGTACGTTTTCGGAGGTACGTGACCATGTTTCTAGGCGCGGAGCTGTCGTCCGATGGCGTCCCAAATGTTTTCCATCAGTTCAGAGCAGGCGAATTTGGTGGCCAAGACATCAGCATGAGTTCACTGTCTTGCTCCTGACACGACAGTAGCACGATTCTGGTCGTTTGACACGGACAGTTGTCTTACTGGGAGATGCCATCGCTGTCAGGGAAGACATAAAGCATGAGGAAAGATGATACTGTTCAGTAGTCCAAAGCTGTAACAGCGCCTTTGATTGCTTCAACGTAACGCATGGAAAGTCACCTACAGCATGATACTGCTTCCACCGTCCTGAGCAGAGGCGCAGTGCATATTTGGACCAGTCGTTTTTCTGGATGACGCTTTCTCCAGAAAGGATCGTCTATCGGGTGTAACAAGAAAGATGATTCGTCAGTCGCTGCCAACGACCCCTGATCAAATCTTGGTGATTCCGTGTCCACTGCAGTGGTAGCTGGCGATGTTGTTGGGTCACCTCGGAACATACAGAGGACGCTGGCTGCAGAGCTCCGTCGTCAACAAAATAAACTGAACGGTGTGCTCCTCAACACTTGGCTCAGCGTCACCACTGTGATATGTCGTCAGACGGTTCACAAACCGCTGCCTATTCTGATTCACAGAGTGTTCCCGGATGAGGCTTGGGTGTCCAACACCGTGTCGACTTCTCAAGGTTTCATCGACCTTCAACCAATTTCCACAGCTGACAGTCGACCATCTTCAATGATTCCGGGTTGCTGGATCCCAGGCACTGGGATATAACGATGTGTCCATTGTCAGCGTCACTTATGTAAGTGAACTTGCCATTTGCAGGCCATGTCGTCGCTACAATGTCTGCCTCTTCCTTGATTCCATTGGCATACTTTCCTTAAAACGTCACATTTCACAATGCTACCACACGGCAATGATAGTGTTTTGTGTCAGTTACTACCTCCAAGTACATGTGGCAAGTGCAAGCCATTAACGCTTAATTTCAAAAATGGTTCAAATGGCTCTGAGCACTACGGGACTTAACATCTGAGGTCATTAGTCCCCTACAACTTAGAACTACTTAAACCTAACTAATCTAATGACATCACACACATCCATGCCCGAGGCAGGATTCGAACCTGCGACCGTAGAGGTCGCGTGGTTCCAGACTGAAGCGCCTAGAACCGCTGGGCCATACCGGCCGGCGCTTAATTTTCCCTGGGCCGAAAGTCAGTTGTTGAAGTGTGATCTGCGACGCAAAATGGTTGGTCTGTAACGATAGGCGTAGTCCACTTAGTGGTGCACGTACGACCATGCAGGAAACCAGGTAACAAATTATGTAATATGTTTGTGGGAAGACTGTTCAACGTAGAGAGAAAAAAGATGAAGAAACTGATGAATGTACATCTTAAGGTACCATACATAAAAATATCTGCGGTTATAACAGTTAATCTAATATATATATATATATATATATATATATATACAACCTAAACATAAATGGTTGATTAAGGGAACTAGTAACTACTAAATGATAAATATTGTTTCTGCTTATACATTTATTGTAGATTAAAAAACTCTTTATATTACAAATGTTTATATTTCCTAATTAAGATTACTGATCAATTGCCCAAATCTGCGCCTTTTTTATGGCTACGCAATCTAATACAAATAACACGAAATGACTGACGTCATCTACGTAGCAAACACTAGAAGACACTACTTTCAGAGGTGATCTACAGTGGTGTGCACCTCAGTGGAAATAAAACTTACGTGATCACAGCTATTTAGCCTTATAGCCCTAATAAGCCGAAGCAATTAGCAATATCACCGTAAGTGCTTCGTCCGGTGCATCGGAGTGATGGTTCCCGTACACGTCTGTGATCATGGAAGAACTCCAGACACAAAATCAACTCTTTCAAGCGCTAGGTTGGCAGAGGGCGGTCCTCTGACTAGTATACTCTAACACTGCCTTCTCCTCTCTGTGTCCTACAGACAAGAAACGCGTACTCCCAGCCACAAGGACAGAATTCAGGTAAAGTCTCTACGTAAGTATACACAGAAGAAGTGCTCTTAATCACTGAATGCTGCATACTCAATGACGGCTCCCTACCCGGAGGCTAAGTCCAGGATCGTCTAAGTTCGCAACAGTACAGTGCCTAACCGTTCCTGAGAGCAAAGACAGCAAGTCCGTCTGTACCAACAAAAGCAGATACTGAGCGACCGTAAAGCACGGGCGCTCTAAACGGAATACCTCTTTCTCTCCACCACTGGCTTCCCAGCAGTGCTCGGCTCCCCTCCCTCGTAACTGCAGAAAGCGAATCATATTCTCGAAACCACGGAATATTCTCCCTGTGTACAGATTCTTCCGAACGCCGACCAACCATATTTTAGTCTTTTGCCGTCCAGCGCGGAAAGTTTGCTAGGAAATTCCTATCCCCGTCAATTAGGAATACATACAATGGTACGCTTCTCAGAGTAAATATCCTCAGAAATAATCCAGCCTGCGTGATTTCCGAGGTAACACTTCTTCGTTCCCTCTGTGCTGCTTTCAATATTTTCAGAGTTTCTGAAGTACGCTGCTGGCCATCGTAAATGCAACACCAAGAAAGACAAGAGGTAGCACAACAAAATTTATTTTGTAGATAACATGTTGACCAAGTATCAAATGATTACGTTTACAGACGTCTGTGACATGTGGTTCCTGCCAGAATCAGTAGCCAGAGTAGCCGCCATTGCTGGAGATCACCGCTGCCACACGTCACGGCATTGAGTCAAAGAGACGTTGGATGTGTTCCTGGGGTACAGCAACCCAAGCAGCTTCCACACGTTGCCAAAGATCATCTGGTGTGGCAGCTGGGGATATAATCTGGGTCACTCGTTGAGCAACCATGGACCACATGTTTTCTATCGGCGAAAGATCCGGAGAGCGAGCCGGCCAGGGAAGCAATTCAATCTGGTTATTGACGAAGAAGCTTTGGACAATGCGTGCCACGTGTGGTCGCGCATTATCCTGTTGAAATATGGCTGTGGCCGAGCCCTGAAGGTAAGGAAGGACAACTGGCTCCAGCACCTCGGATATGTAGCGCCGGCTATTTAAAGTACCGGCAATGCGTACTAGAGGCGTGCGAGAGTAATATCCAATACCGCCCCATACCATAATACCCGGTGCAAGACCAGTGTGGCGGTGCATAATGCAGCTGTCCAGCATCCTCTCTCCACGGTGTCTCCACACTCGAATCCGACCATCGTGGTGCTGTAGACAGAAGCGTGCCTCGTCAGTTAAGAAAACGTCATTCCATTCTGCCGTCCACACCCGTCTGTCATCACACCATTGGCGACGGAGACGTCTGTGGTTCTGCGTCAATGGTAGACGAAGCAATGGACGTCTTGCGGACAGACCACTCTGCTGTAAACGGCGTCGAATGGTACGCGCAGACACTGGATGATGCGTTACAGACGCAATGTGCTGTGCTATGGTTCGGGATGTCACTGAGCGATCCGTCACTGCCATGCGCACAATTTGCCTATCAGCACGTGCAGTGGTGCACCGAGGTGAATGCGATCGACCACGTCGGTCCGTCGTACCCTCCTGCATCCAACGGTCACATATCCGCATTACAGTAGTTTGGTTTCGTCCAACACGACTAGCAATTTCTCTGTATGATAATCCACAATCTCGGTAAGCCACTATCCTTCCTCTGTCGAACTCGGATACTTGATCAAACGATGTTCGCTGTTGTCTACGAGGCATAACTGATCGTCTTGTGAAACAACCACAAGGTAAACACACGTGCCGAACGTACACTCGTCGAAATCGCCAACCCTTAAATGGCGCTATGAGGTGGCGCCACAGGCGCGCGTGATGTGCGTCTGCGCTGAAATTCTAATCAGTTGCATATCTCATCGCTGCAAACCCATGGTGTAAATTTCACTTGATTCGGATGCTTCCTTCAGAGTGTTGCATTTACGGTGGCCAGCAGTGTATTATCTGGTTATCCTTCCGGCCCCGCTACAAAACCGGCCGGTCGCCGCTGTATTGTGCTTCAGCGCTCAGGTGCCCCCCGTCCGTCTTGGCTACTTGCTGTGTCAAGCAGGACCAACACACCTTTGCAGGCTTTTCCACCCAGGACGTGAGTTACGCCTGCCGTTTCATTTCCACTGGCGCTCCAATCTCTACTAGTGTAGGGAATCATTCATTACGCCGTTCTGATAGTAAAGACACTCTGTCACCTTTCATGTAATAAGCGTTAACAACTATTTACAAGGTCTACGTGACAAGTCATTTTTCTATAAATATTCATGTTGTAAATCACGGAAAAGTATGTAGATGAGTGCTTGTAAGGTGCGAAATTATATATTCTATACCAAATACATAACTGCACCTAACAATCAAAGAAGGAAGGGAAGGAAGATTGTGTTTAACGTCCTGTCGTCATCGAGACCTTTAAAGACAGACTGTGTCAAGGATAGGGAAGGAAATCGGCCATGCCCTTTCAAAGGAACCATCCCAGCATTTGCCTGGAGTGATTTAGGGAAATCACGGAAATCCTAAATCTGGATGGCCGGACGCGGATTTGAACCGTCGTTCTCCCAAATGCGAGATGCCCTTTCAAAGGAACCATCCCGGCATTTGCCTGGAGTGATTTAGGGAAATCATGGAAATCCTAAATCTGGATGGCCGGTCGCGGATTTGAACCGTCGTTCTCCCAAATGCGAGTCCACTGTACTAACCCGAAACAATCAGTCAAGAAGAAATGCAAGATATAATTGCGAGGACACGGGCTTCAATTAAACAGTCCCTCTTTAACAGTTTGCAGAGTACTCTGCAAGAATTTTGAAGTTTAAAAGATCACATGGAAAGAATCTGCAATCCCTTCATTTTTTAGTTACTAAATAACAGTAAGATATTGAAACATTTCTGTGGATCAAAGTTTAGCCCTTTCACTGGAAGATCAGTCTTATTTTCTGCGCTTATCTTTTAGATTACTTGTAAAACCAGAAAATTAATTATCTCCCGCTGCAGCTATTCTTCAGAGGTACATGCTTATCTAACCACGCTACACCCAGGAATGTTTGAAGGTGCCGCCGGATTTCTAAGGAACTGGTTTCTCAGATAAGATTTCATCTTGTTGTGTAATCTTTCCGCTCTTTATCAGGGTCCAACTGTCGTTTTGTTCCAAACCGACACAGACGCAGAATAACGTCCCAGAATGAAACATTTTACTCTTAGCCCTCATCTTCACGAAAAATTATATGTGTAGCATGAGAGAAAGTCACTGTCAGTGATGAGTTCTCAATGCTAGGTAGTATATAAAGTCAACCCAATGGTTCTGATCTGACCTAACTGGTTACATCGCGCTCTTCGAATTCGTAGAAGGAACAAACAAGTGTTTGAAAGAAACCCAAACGCACTTACATCTTGTTACACTAATATATATTTATTTATTACCAACCAATTTTCAGCAGTTTAGACAATCGTCAATCAGCAGCTGACTAGCGTCCAGAAACACATTAGTGGGCAGGAAACCAAACATTGTACAGTTAAGATATTACAAGTAACACCGAGCGAGGTGGCGCAGTGGCTAGCACACTGGACTGGCATTCGGGAGGACGACGGTTCAATAGCGCCCATCCTGATTTAGGTTTACTGTGATTTCCCTAAATAGCTCCAGGCTAATGCCGGGATGGTTCCTCTGAAAGGGCGCGGCCGACTTCCTTCCCCGTCCTTCCATAATCCGATGGGATCGATGACCTCGATGTTTGGTCTCTTCCTCCAAAATAATCCACCAACCCAATTACAAGTAACAAAAAGGTAGTATGAAGTGAACTCATAGGAATATCTGTGGACATAGCATAATGCGCTGCGCATGACGCCAAAATCGAACTATAAGGGGTGATCGAAAAGTTTACGTTCGAGGGTATCGTCTCACCGTATACGCAACGCAACGCGACTGAGATGCGAGTATACAAGTATCAAAAAGTAGCCAAGGGATTAGTGTGGCAGTCGTTTCTTTCCGATGTTCGTGCGGTAAATGCGGAAACTTGAACCGGCAGCACGTCTGCTGAAAACCACAGTTGTGCTGGAGTGCTGCTGCTTCGTGATAACGCCCGTCCCCATATCGGAAATGTAAAGCGGAAGTTACATCATCGCAAGTGGGATACACTCGAGCACCAACCCTGTAGTCCTCACCTCTACTAATGTGATTATCACGCCTTCGGTCCCGTAATAAAGGCCTTGTAAGTTATTCGATGAATCCTGAAGAACGAAGATGTGCGGCAGGCAGTTACCGACTTCTTCTCGTAGCAAAGAGCCGACCGCGGTGGTCTAGCGGTTCTAGGCGCTCAGTCCGGAACCGCGCTACTGCTACGGTCGCAGGTTCGAATCCTGCCTCCGGCATGGATGTGTGTGATGTCCTTAGGTTAGTTAGGTTTAAGTAGCTCTAAGTTCTAGGGGACTGATGACCACAGATGTTAAGTCCCATACTGCTCAGAGCCATTTGAACCATTTTAGTAGCAAAGTGCAGTGTTTTACCAAACGGGTAGCTTCAACCTGATGAGGTGATTGTCTCAATGCTAGCGTCGATTTTGCCTGATTGGCATACCGATTCTGGACTGTACGGCCTGCGAACAAAAACTTTTTGTTCCTCGTTATAAGAGTCTTACGTGTCTTTCATAGAGCGTGTTTTGTGTTTTGTGGTAAGACCGAAACCTGTACATTCAAGGTATTTTCCTGTTTGACATATTTATTTATGAATAACAGCAATTGTGAATAACAGTTGCAGCTGTGGATGCAAATCGAAATACGTCAATCCTAGTAATCCTAGTTCAAACGAGGAAAACTTCTTTAATTGTTAAATACCATAAAGGTCTAATTACGATGATTATACTAGTATAAAGCTTTTTATTTGTTGTAAAAGATCGAGAGACACTGTAATTGAGTGTTAATATTGCAGAGCTAATTTATATGACACAATGACTGTGTATTTAAGCAGGAAATTGTGTATAAATTAGGTAACAAGGGAGTGTGGTCTCAGTCAGCCTGTTGAATGTATGTTCACACGTTTTCTACATCTACAGTATACTTCGCAAGCCACCTAATGGTGTGTGGCGGACGGTACTTTTTGTACCACTGAGCCCTCCAACCCTGTTCCACGCGCGAATTGTGCGTCGAAGAACGATTGTGGGTAACCCTCTAATTTGTCGAACTCTCTCCTCACCGTCATTACGCGAGACATAAGTAGGGAGAAGTAACATGCTGTGCATCACGCAGAGATTTACCATATAAATTTGGAGAGATCACTTTCCGGGAAGAGTTAATCAGGATGAACAAATTACATCGTTAGAAAAAACATTAAGGTAGAAATCTTTAGGAATCATCGTTTGGGTTTTCTTTATAGAAATACGTGCCTTTTTTTGAAACAGTTTACAATAATCACTCAGTTGAACATTATTCATTCTTGCTCGACGGTTGTGAAGGCGACGCATTATAGACGAAGTCAGTCGGGCTGCAGAAATCGCCGATTTTGTGATGTAGAACGGTCACAGCAGCGAGCTTGCGATGTTGACACATCTGCATACATGCGAGCTACAACGATCTGCGTTGTCTGTGATGGATCAAGAGGAATGCGGAGTTCTGGACCGGCTGTGCTCGACAGCATCCAGTCACCGCAGGATACAGGGTTACATGAAACATTCGTAGATTGGGGCCAGTAACAAGATTTATAGTGCACACTCCATAAAAGAATTTTATTAATAGGTAGTCGTAATCACTTGCAACACTAATTTACATCAGTTTGTTCGGTGATAGCTGTGTGTTACATAGTATACATGTTTGCGTTGTGACACAAAAGGTCTAATGTATGGTTTTTGTTCATACACTTTACTGTCAGTTGACATCAACACCGTTACTGCACAAACACGTCCATGTTAGTTTCGGTTTCCGCACATTCATTAATGTCCGCAGAATACCGTACATTACACATGTTTGCAACGTGTTTATCAAAGTTTTCGTTTCTTAAGCGCTTAGCTTCGCATCGGCTTGTAACAGTCACACGTGACGTCACATTCATAAAGTTCCAGCGCTACAGTCTGTTCCATAGTTTATGCTCGATACCCACTAACTGAGTTCCAAATAACAACGCTTTGCTGTATTCCACTTTAGCTGATCATCACATCGTTTCAATGCTATCATCTGGGTGAGTACACAAATTAAGTTCACTTGCCACTAAGATTGCCGTCCATTCTACGTTAGTGCAAAGTGTATGTACTTATTTCACCAAGCGAAATTGTATTATCACGCGTATAACGTCTCTTGATAACATAGATTTCTCTTTGCTCTTGTATAAAGAGTCGTCCAGTGAAATGCAAATTTACGTGCAATACTTCACCACTGACAGTTCTGTTTGCCATTGACACCTTATTACTCAGACCCTGTCGGTACGTGTCATATTACTTACAAATGTGCTCAAAGAAAAATACCACAGCTTATGTACTCTGTTGTTGGTATCAACTACATCATTTACATGGTGTTTATGTTCTATAACTTCCTAACTTTTTCCTCTTACAGTTCTTCGCGACATTAATTTCGTTTTGTGGCTGTTTACGGTAGTGAAGCTTAGCTTTACAGTGTTCTGTCAGTATGTAATGCGAGTTTATTCATTACTACTGGAGCTAAGGACGTCACTGTATGTTTTCGCCTCACACAAACTGGTGTGTACCGTTTAAATTAATCGCGACAGTTAGTGCAGAATACGAATCTGCTTATCGCACTAAATTCTCAGTAGTTCTATCACTTCACTTTAAAACACGACCTACAGTAACTTGCTGTTTATGTTTGCAAACTACATGCTACTCATTAACAGAGTATTACTTCATACTGCTATTCATTGCATCTGGACAAAACTTAAAATCTACTAACAGAAATACTTTATCATCTGCATAGCCTCTGTCTTACTTTCTTTACTTAGAATTGCATAGCAAAAGAAATGGAATTATTACATCCATGAGAATGGTGCCAAGATTACATCAAAATAAGATTCTTGTTACTTTTCTCTTCATAATATTGATGAAATGACTTTACTTAAAAGATTATTTGTGAACTTCTACTACTCAGGTGAAAGTTTGTTGATCAGCAGAAGGTTTACTTAACATCTACTTATGCACATGAAGACAACAAATTTGTCTTAAGACTACTACGTACAATGTGAAAAGTGTTACATACTAACATATTTACAGATTCTCATAATATTTACATAGGTACATCCCCTCTAGAAACTGTTTACTTAGTAAAATATTTCTTCATATCCTGGTATGGATATAAACCCCTCCAGAAACTGTTTACTTAGTAAAATATTTCTTCATATCCTGGTGTGGATACAAACCTTTGATCTTGTTTGATTCTGGATATGCCAGTAGGTAGCTGCAACCATGTGGTTTTGCTATTACTTTAAATGGTCCAGAAAATAACATCTGCCACTTCTTGTTTCTTTTCTTTAGCAGTGAGTGTTTCACATGAGCCCTAAGCTTCACTTCTTCCCCTATGTTATAAGTCTGTACTTTTGATAGCATTTTGTCATGTCTAGTTTTCCTCAGTTGTGCCTGATGTGTTAGAGAAATGGCAGTTTATCTTATTTTCTCATTCCAACTTATTTCTTCTCTTGGTATACAGGGAAAGGGTGATAACCATTCATTATTTCCTTTAGCATTAAACATAAGCTCATTTGGAGTATATTTTGTTGACATATGGGGTAGGTTGTTTACTACTTCCTCAAAAATTTTAATTAAATCAACCCATTTTGTTTGTTGTTTTGAAGCATATGTTCTCACAAAACGGTTAAACTCTCGAAACGTTCTCTCTACTGGACTTGATTCGGGATGAAAAGAGGATATGAAAACTCGTTTTATACTATTTTCAATCAAAAAGTATTTACACTTACTGCTTGCAAAATTCGAAGCATTATCAGTTACTATGGCTTTAGGCTTTACGACTTGTGGGATGTATTCTTTAGTGATTCTGTTAATGATTTGTCCTGATGTTATTCACTTCATGGCATACAGTTTTACATGCTTAGAGAAAACGTCTAGAAATGCTAATATGTACTTTACTCCTCCTCCATGGGGAGAGGTCCTACTACATCGTTGGATGCTAGATCATGTGTTTGCCTAAGAATAACTGAATGTAATGGTTGGCGACATCCCACCTTCATGGGTTTAGCTTTCTGACATATTAAACGTGGTTCAAAATGGTTCAAATGGCTCTGAGCACTATGGGACTTAACTTCGGAGGTCATCAGTCCCCTAGTACTTAGAACTACTTAAACCTAACTAACCTAAGGACATCACACACATCCATGCCAGAGGCAGGATTCGAACCTGCGACCGGGGCGCGTGGTTCCAGACTGTTGCGCCTAGAACCGCTCGGCCACCCAGGCCGGCCATAGTAAACGTGTTCTTAATGTTTTGTGTAACTGTCTCCTTAAATTAGGGAAATAGCAATACCTATTAATCTTTTCACAACATTTTGTTATACCAAAGTGTCCTCAAACTGTGTGTTTTTAGGTTGGCTTTTCGTATACGAACACACCAAATGTCAGACATTGGGTGTCTCCTGTGGAACAGTACTCCCTTGTAAACTTTATAATAGGTTCTTATTTTACCAGGGGTGTTTTGTTGCAGTAACTGTTTTACTTTATTCCACCTAGGGTCTATGTTTTGCAGTGTCCATATTTTTGCAGATGTCAAGGTAATACTTTCTATAAGTCGGATCTTTTACTAGTAAAATTTTGAATTCTAATGTTTCCTCAATAGCATCTGAAATTTCCGTCAACCCTTGTGGTAAGCGAGAAAGTTCATCTGCAATTATATTATCTTTTCCATTTACGTGTATAGTCTCGAAGGAATACTCCTGTAGAGCAAATGACCAGCGCGCTAGGCGTTTGTGATTCAACTTGCACTCAAGAAAACAACTTAGAGCTTGGTGGTCAGAATATACTTTTATATGGTGCCCATAAATATAACAAACGCCCATACCACTGCCAATGCCTCAAGTTCAATTGCATTCTAACAACGTACGACTGGCGAAACCAATGATTCTTACTTCTGTTTTTTCACCTACTTAAAATTGATGGAACAGGCAAGCTCCTAATATGTAACTGAAAGCATCTGTTGCAATACACAATTCTTTGGTCATGTCTGGGTGGTGTAATAACTGTGCATCTAACAATACTTGTATATTCTGAAAAGCTTCATGACATTCTGCTGTCCACATCCATAAAATATTTTTCTTCAGTAAGCTTATCAACGGTTGGTTGTTAAACAACTGTCCGGGTATGAATCGCCTTGAAAATGACACTAGGCCCAAAAAGGCTTTCAATTGCTTTTTTTACGTGGGAGGTGACATGTTTTTAAGGCCTCCATTTTCTTAGTGTCAGGCACTATGGCTGCGGGCGTCACTATGTGTCCCAGAAATTTTAATTTTTTCTCTACCAAATTTTGATTTTTTTCACGTTTATGGTTACCCCCACGTTCCTGAATTTTTCTAATACCTGCTGTAATATTTCTATGTGTTCTACCCAAGTTGCAGTAGCGATGAATAGGTCATCTACATACATAGTGATTCGGTTAATCAGTTCAGGTCCGAGCACAATATCTAATGCAGTAATAAAGACACCTGCACTTACATTGAGACCAAATGGTAGTACATTAAACTGATAACTCCTACCTGCAAAAATGAATGCTGTATATTTCCTAGAACATTCGGAGATCTCCATCGGCCAGTACGAAGATTTCATGTGAGATACTTTACACCGTAAAATATCTGAATTTGATGCTCTAAATTCTCTTTCCTCGTTTGTACGGGTACGATAATTTTGTTTACATTTCTTGCATCTAGCACAAGACTTACACGTCCTCCTGGTGTAACCACTGCAAGTAGTGGACTACTGTATGGTGACATGTATGTTCATATAATATCCCATTCTTACATGCGACGAATTTCATTTGTTACAGCTTCTCTGTTGGCCCACGGGACAGAATAGGTAGAGTGGCAAAATGTTTCGTGAGGCTTTACTTGCATTGTATACATCATTATCATCATCATCAGTTTTCTGCTAAATTAGCAGGTCCTTTGACTCTCCATTTTCTGCGATCCATCGCTTCCTTCTTAAGGCTGCTGTATGTCGTACCGTCCATCACGTCATCCAGCATCTGAAATCTCTTGCTTCCTCGCTTCCTTTTCCCTTCTACATAACCCTCTAAAACTGTTTTTATCCGTCCGTCATTCTTTCTTAATATATACCCAAACCAATTTTTTTCTTCTTTTTATTATATCTGGTAACTGTCTTTTCTCTCCCACTCTTCACAGTACCTCTTCCTTTTTTACTCAGTCCAACCAACGTATTCTTTCCATCCTCCGCCATGTCCACATCTCAAAATCCTTCAGCCTTTCTCTGTCTTTCTTCCTCAAAGTGCATATTTCAGCGCCACATAGAAGAACATTTCATACAAGACATTTTATGAGTCTCTTCCTGAGTTCTCTGTCCAGACCGCAGCAGAAAATTCTCCTTTTCTTATAAAATGCCTCTTTTGCCATTGCTATCCTTTTTTTAATTTCTGTTGTGCACTTCCAGTCGGTGTCTATCCTGCGTACAAGATACTTAAAATTTTGACCTGTTCTAGTATTTCTCCATTCAGCATAATTTTTATTTCTTTATTTTCTCCTAGTTCCAATACTTTTATTTTCTTTATGTTAATTTTCATTCCATATTTTCTTCCGTTAACTTCAATGGTGTCCACCGAATCCTGTAACTCTTTTTCCCCTGTGGCTAGAAGGGCCATGTCCTCAGCAAACCTCAAGCACCCAACTCTTCTTCCTCCAATCTCTACTCCTTTGTCATCTAATGAGCAATGGTCAGTCATATTTTCCAAATAGAGGTTGAAAAGAGTAGGTGATAGACAGCATCTTTGTCTTACTCCTTGCCTAGTCCGATCCAGGTTGTACTTCCCCTCTCACTTTAACTGAGGCTTTTTGATTAAGATATAATGAGTTTACAAGCCTTCTGGTTTTCCAGTCCACTCTATTTTCTCTCATTATAGTCCGTAGCTTGTCCCAAACCACACTGTCAAATCCCTTTTCTAGATCAATGAATCACATAATTATATAGGTCTCTTCCTTTTTTTAATAAACCTTTCTCCCATGATTCGTAGGAGCCCTATTGCATCTCTGGTGCCCGTATTCCGCCTAAAGCCAAACTGCTCCTCACCAAGATTCTCCTGCATTAATTTATTCTAGTCTTTTATTAATTATTCTTAACATCACTTTTGCTGCATGTGAAATGAGGCTGATTGTCCTGTGCTCACTGCATTTCTTGGTTCCTTGTTTTTTCGGTAATGGAATCATTACTGTTGTCAGAAAGTCCTCAAGCCATTCGCCACTGTCATATATTTTATTACATAACCTCAATATTTCTCTTATTCCATCTTTGTTCAAGCATTTTAATATTTCTCCCGCTATCGTATCTGTACCTACCGCTTTGCCATTTTTCATTGCAGCTACGGCAGACTTTACTTCTTCCATTATGATGGTTGGTCCTTTCTCGTCATCACTTACAATGTTATGTGAGTCAAGTTTCAGAGTTTCTCGTTTGTGATCTATGTCGTATAGTTCTTTCAGATATTCTTCCCATCTCTGGAGGACATCGTCATGATCTTTGTACACTACCTCTTCGTCTTTACTCAAAATTTCCATAGTAGCACTCCTGCTCTTTTTTGTTCCCATGTCATAGTCTTTATTCTGTTGTATAGTAAGTCGTATCTTCCCTTCCTGTCCAGTTCTTCAATATCATCACATTCCACTTTCAGCCATTTCTTCCTAGCCTGCTCTGTTTCTCTTCGTAGTTCATTATTTAACCTTCGGTTTATCTTTCTTGCACCTTCAATGTTTTTGTTTTTAAATTTTCTTTTTCCTCCATCTTGGAAATCATTTCTTGGGTTTTTTTTGACATTTTCCCTTTTACATATCTTATATTCTGCTGCCCTGCTTTAATGATTCCTTCTTTCAGCATGTTCCAGTACTCGTTGACATTATCAGATGGGTCTTTGTCTCGTAATGTGTTCAGAAACTCAAGTGACAGCATTTTTGTAATTTGTTCTTTGTTGGATCTTATTTTCCCTAGATCCCACTTCTCCACCATGGTCACCTTCTTCTGTTTTTTCATTCTTATTTTTATTTCTGCCGTAAGTAAGTTGTGGTCACTATTAATATCTGCACCTGGTAATGTGTGCACCTTCTTGATTGCATTCCTGTATCTTTCTTCTACCAGTATAAAATCGATTTCGTTTATGTATTTATCCCCTGATGATTTCCAAGTGTAGAGCCTCCTCTTATGGTTCTTGAACCATGTGTTTGCCACTACCAGCTGCCTTTCCCTGCAGTTGTCAATTAGCCATTCACCTCTGTCATTTCTCTTTCCGAGGCCATGACTGCCGACTATGTTTCCCTCTTTCCCTTTTCCCACAATGGCGTTCCAGTCTCCCATTACTATTTTGCAGCTTTTTTATTTTCATCCATTATTTTCTCTATTACATTGTACGTTTCCTCTACAATTTGCTCATCATGTTCTGAAGTTGACATATACACCTGGACAATCAGTAAATCTGTTGTGGTCCTTTCAGCCTTACACCACTAACCCGGTCATTTGCATAGTCAACATATTCCACACATTTAGCCAATTCCTTTGTCATAATCATTCCTACCCCATTCATTCCTTTTGCTTCTCCTCCTGAGTAGTACAATACATATTCATCTGACTGTAAGTCTCCACGTCCATTCCATCTTACCTCAGCAACTCCTACTGAGTTCATATGGTTCTTTTCCATCTCTTTTTTAAGGTTTGTTAGGTTTCCGGCTTGTAGCAGAGTTCTAACATTCCAGGTACCGATTCTCGTTTTGACTTTTTGCCTTCTTTCAACTTGTCCCGCCAGGATATCCGAATGGGGGACTATTTTACCTCCGGACACTGATTTAACATGAGAGGAAGCCATTTTTGTGCATAAAATGGAAACTGCATTATGCAGGGAGGATAATCTGCGGTGGTGTTCCGTTGCCTTCCGTAGTTCTGGAGGCCGGCCCTAATATGGGATACAGACGCCTTTCGCAGCGCCCGATCCGGGTCAGACGCTGCATGAGAAGTATAGGTTGGAGAATGTAAGACCCCTAGCCTTCGAAACCTAATAGATAGCGTCAGGGTCGGAAAAGAACAAGAGCAAGCCGAGGGTGGCCAGTTAGGAAAGATAAAATTGAGCAGCCCGGCATAAGTAAGTGGAAGCAATGCCAGGACTCAGCTCAGAGCCTTGTGGTCGCCAGTCACGTACTCACTAGGTGTGAGTCCCTGAGGATTTGTATACACATATCCTTTAATTATACCGGGCTTTTAATCACAAACCGATATATATACATCAAATTCCTGTTGACTGGGTTGTGTTTGATCTGGCAACATAGGAAATTGGTTGTCACATAAAATAACCTACGGTTTTATGTATTTGATTCGGACTCCATGACATAACTTGCTGTGAACCGGCTTGCTTTTAATGAGTGGTAAGGCTATCCCCTACCCATTCACCTTTGATACACATTTACCACAAGAAATGTCAATGACTGCATCTCTTTCGTGTAAGAAATCTACTCCCCATATGAAGCTTAATGATAAACCTTCACAAACCAGGAATGTACCCTCTATAGCTCTAATTACCTGCCTCAGCTAATGGATGAGTCTGCACATGTACTCCCTTTGACTTATTTCCAAGCACACTAATGATTATACAATTGTGTACCGGCAACGTACGTGGTGTCTGAGGTTCACAAATTTTATTATAGAATTCTAAAGCCATACAATTTGTAGCCGCGCCCTTGTCAACAGTAACTGTGGTTGGTATTCCACCTACTTCTGCGCGAAATGCAGCTTGGATTGTTTCCATTAGTTTACAAAATGTTCACAAGTTCAAATGCGTGTGAAATCTTATGGGACTTAACTGCTAAGGTCATCAGTCCCTAAGCTTGCACACTACTTAACCTAAATTATCCTAAGGACAAACAAACACACCCATGCCCGAGGGAGGACTCGAACCTCCGCCGGGACCAGCCACACAGTCCATGACTGCAGCGCCCTAGACCGCTCGGCTAATCCCGCGAGTCATGTTAGTTTACACAAATGATTTTCTTCGCAAAGTTCATCGTTCAGGATATACACTCCTGGAAATGGAAAAAAGAACACATTGACACCGGTGTGTCAGACCCACCATACTTGCTCCGGGCACTGCGAGAGGGCTGTACAAGCAATGATCACACGCACGGCACAGCGGACACACTAGGAACCGCGGTGTTGGCCGTCGAATGGCGCTAGCTGCGCAGCATTTGTGCACCGCCGCCGTCAGTGTCAGCCAGTTTGCCGTGGCATACGGAGCTCCATCGCAGTCTTTAACACTGGTAGCATGCCGCGACAGCGTGGACGTGAACCGTATGTGCAGTTGACGGACTTTGAGCGAGGGCGTATAGTGGGCATGCGGGAGGCCGGGTGGACGTACCGCCGAATTGCTCAACACGTGGGGCGTGAGGTCTCCACAGTACATCAATGTTGTCGCCAGTGGTCGGCGGAAGGTGCACGTGCCCGTCGACCTGGGACCGGACCGCAGCGACGCACGGATGCACGCCAAGACCGTAGGATCCTACGCAGTGCCGTAGGGGACCGCACCGCCACTTCCCAGCAAATTAGGGACACTGTTGCTCCTGGGGTATCGGCGAGGACCATTCGCAACCGTCTCCATGAAGCTGGGCTACGGTCCCGCACACCGTTAGGCCGTCTTCCGCTCACGCCCCAACATCGTGCAGCCCGCCTCCAGTGATGTCGCGACAGGCGTGAATGGAGGGACGAATGGAGACGTGTCGTCTTCAGCGATGAGAGTCGCTTCTGCCTTGGTGCCAATGATGATCGTATGCGTGTTTGGCGCCGTGCAGGTGAGCGCCACAATCAGGACTGCATACGACCGAGGCACACAGGGCCAACACCCGGCATCATGGTGTGGGGAGCGATCTCCTACACTGGCCGTACACCACTGGTGATCGTCGAGGGGACACTGAATAGTGCAAGGTACATCCAAACCGTCATCGAACCCATCGTTCTACCATTCCTAGACCGGCAAGGGAGCTTGCTGTTCCAACAGGACAATGCACGTCCGCATGTATCCCGTGCCACCCAACGTGCTCTAGAAGGTGTAAGTCAACTACCCTGGCCAGCAAGATCTCCGGATCTGTCCCCCATTGAGCATGTTTGGGACTGGATGAAGCGTCGTCTCACGCGGTCTGCACGTCCAGCACGACCGCTGGTCCAACTGAGGCGCCAGGTGGAAATGGCATGGCAAGCCGTTCCACAGGACTACATCCAGCATCTCTACGATCGTCTCCATGGGAGAATAGCAGCCTGCATTGCTGCGAAAGGTGGATATACACTGTACTAGTGCCGACATTGTGCATGCTCTGTTGCCTGTGTCTATGTGCCTGTGGTTCTGTAGATGTGATCATGTGATGTATCTGACCCCAGGAATGTGTCAATAAAGTTTCCCCTTCCTGGGATAATGAATTCACGGTGTTCTTATTTCAATTTCCAGGAGTGTATTTTATTAAATACACGCTCTCACGACATTTGCCCCCTGTTTCTTCCGCGACCGCCATATGAGGGCTGTATGAGGTCGCATTTCGGTTAACGCCTCTGTGGTGCTGGGCGTAGTGTTGCCCACCTCTTCTATAATTTTTACTAGTGGCTGTCGCCTCCAGTTTTGTCCAGAACTATTGTGTTCAGCGGCACTGATCGGTGGTGCAGGAGCGCCAGCTGATTGCGTATTGGTTCCTGTGTTAAGATGCCAATTACTGTTTGACTGCTGTGGTATCGGTTGCCAGCGGTTTGGCTGATTTCTGTTATTACTATCGTAATTACCGAACCCTGGATGACACCTGTTGTCTTGCCTACGCCTGTTATTAAGAGGAGGAGAATTTCTTTCATCCCTTGGTCCTAGATTATTATTACCA
Source organism: Schistocerca serialis cubense (assembly GCF_023864345.2). Taxonomy (NCBI): domain Eukaryota; kingdom Metazoa; phylum Arthropoda; class Insecta; order Orthoptera; family Acrididae; genus Schistocerca; species Schistocerca serialis. The sequence continues at coordinate 18,827,825 of NC_064646.1, forward strand.
TTGTAAGAATGAAGCAAACTATTTCAATTTTTTGTTACCATTACCGTTTTTATTGTGATATTGGTAATAGTTATTACTGTTGTTACTCGATACTTGAGTATTACTGCCCCAGCTAAATTTCGCTTCTTCATGCAGTAGAATCAAGCGTTGACATGAAAAGTTTTTTCTATATCTGAATCTGGTACATGAAGTAGTTTTTCTTTTATTGATACTGGTAATTTTGATTTTAAAAGCCACGTTACTTCTTGTGTGGGCATTGGTTCATCCCAATCTTTCGTCTTATTTATATACTTCTCAAAATATTTACGCAGTGTGCCTACTTTACTATTGTACATCTCGGGATTATATACCTCACGCCTTAAACGTTCTTGTATTTTTGCTGTCCAATCCTTATTTAGAAAAGCTTTCTCGAATTCCTCATAAGTATGGCAATAATGTATTACTTCACTCCCCCATGAGGCTCAATCACCTTGAATACGGGTAGCGACAAACTGTATTTTTTGTTTATCGTTCCATGATTTTGGTAGTATACCACGGAAGCAGGTGGTATTTTGTGGTATTTTGCGATCAGGTGTAAAAATTTGGGATTGTCTGTATTTTAGTAAACTCTCTTCCACAAGTATATTAGAAACAGAACTGGCCACCCCTTGTTCACAAGCTACGTGAACGGGTTGCGGGCTAGGCATTTTTGCCGAACAGCTCGATTTGCTCGAGATGGCACAGTCTGCGTCTATGACAGCTTATCGACACGCAAATCAGCCTCGCCTGCTACGTTTTTTATCACTGCCTCCTCCCTTTTTAACGTGTCCACTTCTTGTGTAACTGTCTGTTTCCATTCAGAAACCGGTTCGGTGTTTTCATCTAACATGTTTGCTGCAGACAAAGCTTCGTTTGTCGCTTTCTTTACGGTTACAGGCAGTTCGTTCCGTAAACATTCTTGAAATTGGTCGTCTTTCATGTTCAACCAGTTTACAAAGTCAAGAGTAATCTGATTGCCTTTCTCTACAAACTTCGCTTCTACAGATTTCTCCTGATCGATAGCGACTGCCTGTACCTGTGTAGCTATTTACTGCTCAGAATTTTCTAATGTACTTTGTGATGCATTAACTTGCACGATCTGCTTGGTTACATCATTGACAGTTTCGGACAAATGCTTGTATGTTTTTCGCATTTCGTCAAAGTCATCAATGATATTTTTGGTGTTAGTTTCAATTTTACTGAATTTTCTGTCGAGGTCGTCACGAATTTGTGTGGCGACATTTTCTTGTATCTGATGTGCTGTGGCGTTCAAATTTTCGTTTACTAACGTTGTTATATTATTTTGGGTTTCGGTGGCAGCAGTTTGAAGTTTTCTATTTAAACTGTCGGTCACGTTTTGAAGTTTTGTGTCTAAACTACCACTCATATACACTCCTGGAAATTGAAATAAGAACACCGTGAATTCATTGTCCCAGGAAGGGGAAACTTTATTGACACATTCCTGGGGTCAGATACATCACATGATCACACTGACAGAACCACAGGCACATAGGCACAGACAACAGAGCATGCACAATGTCGGCACTAGTACAGTGTATATCCACCTTTCGCAGCAATGCAGGCTGCTATTCTCCCATGGAGACGATCGTAGAGATGCTGGATGTAGTCCTGTGGAACGGCTTGCCATGCCATTTCCACCTGGCGCCTCAGTTGGACCAGCGTTCGTGCTGGACGTGCAGACCGCGTGAGACGACGCTTCATCCAGTCCCAAACATGCTCAATGGGGGACAGGTCCGGAGATCTTGCTGGCCAGGGTAGTTGACTTACACCTTCTAGAGCACGTTGGGTGGCACGGGATACATGCGGACGTGCATTGCCCTGTTGGAACAGCAAGTTCCCTTGCCGGTCTAGGAATGGTAGAACGATGGGTTCGATGACGGTTTGGATGTACCGTGCACTATTCAGTGTCCCCTCGACGATCACCAGTGGTGTACGGCCAGTGTAGGAGATCGCTCCCCACACCATGGTACCGGGTGTTGGCTCTGTGTGCCTCGGTGGTATACAGTCCTGATTGTGGCGCTCACCTGCACGGCGCCAAACACGCATACGACCATCATTGGCACCAAGGCAGAAGCGACTCTCATCGCTGAAGACGACACGTCTCCATTCGTCCCTCCATTCACGCCTGTCGCGACACCACTGGAGGCGGGCTGCACGATGTTGGGGCGTGAGCGGAAGACGGCCTAACGGTGTGCGGGACCGTAGCCCAGCTTCATGGAGACGGTTGCGAATGGTCCTCGCCGATACCCCAGGAGCAACAGTGTCCCTAATTTGCTGGGAAGTGGCGGTGCGGTCCCCTACGGCACTGCGTAGGATCCTACTGTCTTGGCGTGCATCCGTGCGTCGCTGCGGTCCGGTCCCAGGTCGACGGGCACGTGCACCTTCCGCCGACCACTGGCGACAACATCGATGTACTGTGGAGACCTCACGCCCCACGTGTTGAGCAATTCGGCGGTACGTCCACCCGGCCTCCCGCATGCCCACTATACGCCCTCGCTCAAAGTCCGTCAACTGCACATACGGTTCACGTCCACGCTGTCGTGGCATGCTACCAGTGTTAAAGACTGCGATGGAGCTCCGTATGCCACGGCAAACTGGCTGACACTGACGGCGGCGGTGCACAAATGCTGCGCAGCTAGCGCCATTCGACGGCCAACACCGCGGTTCCTGGCGTGTCCGCTGTGCCGTGCGTGTGATCATTGCTTGTACAGCCCTCTCGCAGTGTCCGGTGCAAGTATGGTGGGTCTGACACACCGGTGTCAATGTGTTCTTTTTTCCATTTCCAGGAGTGTAGTTTTGATTTCAGTGGCTGAAGTTAGCAGTTTTGCATCTAAATTGCCAGTACATTTTGTAGTTTTGCGTCTAAACTACCACTCATACTAGTTTTGATTTCAGTGGCTGCAGTTTGCTGTTTTGCATCTAAACTGTCTGTTACTTTTTTCTGAATTTCTATAAAGTGTGCATTTTGTTCTTGAACAGCACGGTGTAAACCTTGGATCTCTTCTCTGAAAAATGTGAACAGTCCCATGAAATTAGTAGGTACTGATTCACTCTGGGTGGGTTCTTCAGTATGTTCGGCCGTAGGTGCATTTTCACCTGCAAACAATTCATCATTTTGATTTTCGTGACCCCCATATTTTGTCTCGTCACTGTCTACGTCTGATTCTACTCCGGGCGGTATACCCATTTTAATGTTTCTACCGACTTTGTCCATGAATTCAAAAAATACACCTCACTGAATTTAATAAAATTGACCGTTAATTCTCCTTAATTTACACACGGCAGATGTTATTTACTAAGAATTTCTGTTAATGTATTGCGATTTCCATTACAACAATCTAGCGACGATTCTCAGTCGTTCTAGGAAGCGGCTATCTTGACAATATTACGCTTTGCAAAGTTCACCAAAAATTTTCGATCTATTATGAGAAACGTTTTTTTTTTTAGAATTTAACACTCCCTAACTGACTTTTGCACACCAGGGCAAAAGGAAAACAGTAATGTCCTTACCTTCTTTCTTACTGCGCTTCAGCATCGTCTCGAGTCGTGTTTTTTTCTTTTAAGAATCGTGCACCACGTCTCGTATAACCCAACTTGTTGAAATCGTCTCGTATCTCGTTACAGTGGTTTTCCATGTAACTGAAATATACAATTTTTTCAGATACCTAATTTACTGATACATACATATATACATACATAAATAAGTCCTGTACTTAGGGAGCAATTTTTATGTTGGCGGTTTTTCGTCTATTTTTTTATCTTTTTGAAATTAAATATTGAAATATTGGAATTTAATTACCACCATATTGTTTAAGCTAGGCTTCTCTACCGGGATAATCTGTTGGCGAGTATAATTTTGGGACGTGATTTACGCCTAAAAGCTATCGGACTTAGTTTTGCTAAGAGTGAAATTTTAGATGCAGGTTCTATTTTGAAATCAAACCAGTCATATTCCACTGATTGGTGCCGTTAATATGAGGTCATTCACCAACAGACATCCCCACACAAAGTAAGCCACATTTACTTTTCAAAGTCATGAAAAAAACTGAGGAAATAAGGTATGATTATTCTTAATTACAAACACAACGAAATTCAACATTTATTATTATTATTATTATTATTATTATTATTATTATTATTACACAGAATGAGCACAACAGAATCTCTACTTAACTGCGACCGTACCAGACGATGGCTGATCAAGGAAAGAGAGAACGAAAAGTTGCCAGTCCGATTCTTTTAACAGTATAAAGAGTGTTACACAAAGGTACGGCCAAACTTTCAGGAAACATTCCTCACCCACAAAGAAAGAAAATATGTTATGTTGACATGTGTCCGGATACGCTTACTTTCCATGTTAGAGCTCACTTTATTACTTCTCTTCAAATCACATTAATCGTGGAATGGAAACACACAGCAACAGAACGTACCAGCGTGACTTCAAACACTTTGATACAGGAAATGTTCAAAACGTCCTCCGTTAGCGAGGATACATGCATCCACCCTCCGTCGCATGGAATTCCTGATGCGCTGATACAGCCCTGGAGAATGGCGTATTGTATCACAGCCGTCCACAATACGAGCACGAAGAGTCTCTACATTTGGTACCGGGGTTGCGTAGACAAGAGCTTTCAAACGCCCCCATAAATGAAAGTCAAGAGGTTTGAGGTCAGGATAGCGTGGAGACCATGGAATTGGTCCGCCTCTACCAATCCATCGGTCACAGAATCTGTTGTTGAGAAGCGTACGAACACTTCGACTGAAACGTGCAGGAGCTCCATCGTGCATGAACCACATGTTGTGTCATACTTGTAAAGGCACATGTTCTAGCAGCACAGGTAGAGTATCTCGTATGAAATCATGATACGTGCTCCATTGAGCGTAGGTGGAAGATCATGGGGCCCAATCAAGACATCACCAACAATGCCTGCCCAAACGTTCACAGAAAATCTAGGTTGATGACGTGATTGCACAATTGCGTGCGGATTCTCGTCAGCCCACACATGTTGATTGTGAAAATTTACAATTTGATTACGTTGGAAGAAGCCTCATCCGTAAAGAGAACATTTGCACTGAAATGAGGATTGACATATTGTTGGATGAACCATTCGCAGAAGTGTACCCGTGGAGGCCAATCAGCTGCTGATAGTGCCTGCACACGCTGTACATGGTACGGAAACAACTGGTTCTTCCGTAGCACTCTCCATACAGTGACGTGGTCAACGTTACCTTGTACAGCAGCAACTTCTCTGACTCTGACATTAGGGTTATCGTCAACTGCACGAAGAATTGCCTCGTCCATTGCAGGTGTCCTCGTCGTTCTAGGTCTTCCCCAGTCGCGAGTCATAGGCTGGAATGTTCCGTGCTCCCTAAGACGCCGATCAATTGCCTCGAACATCTTCCTGTCGGGACATCTTCGTTCTGGAAATCTGTCTCGATACAAACGTACTGCGCCACGGCTATTGCCCCGTACTAATCCATACATCAAATGGGCATCTGCCAACTCCGCATTTGTAAACATTGCACTGACTGCAAAACCACGTTCGTGATGAACACTAACCTGTTGATGCTACGTTCTGATGTGCTTGATGCTAGTACTGTAGAGCAATGAGTCGCATTTCAACACTAGCACCTTCCTTCAATTGGGCCAACTGGCGGTGAATCGAGGAAGTACAGTACATACTGACGAAACTATAATGAGCTCTAACATGGAAATTAAGCGTTTCCGGACACATGTCCACATAACATCTTTTCTTTATTTGTGTGTGGGGAATGTTTCCTGAAAGTTTGGCCGTACCTTTTGTAACCTCCCCACCGAAATTTTAAAAGCAATATTATATAGATATGGAGCCAAGGAGCAATATCGTCCCCACAGAAATATTTAAATAAAAAATATAATAATAAATGGGAGCCAAGTGTAACCTCCCGCAATGAAATCTACTGACAATGACAATTAAACGAAAATTAGCAATCTGACCCAAGTATAAGTTCCTCACAAAAAAATGAAAGTCAATTCAGTGATAAGAAAATCTCAGTGATAATGATAACTCAATTAAACCGAAATATCGGTCTTTGGCCCTGTGCAAAAAACAGAATTAATTTCTTAGCTCAGTATAACTGCATGTCAGGTTTCTGCTCTTATTGTTGGCCACGGCTTGGAGGAAATGCATTGCAAATAATATATATATATATATATATATATATATATATATATATATATATATATATTTTTTTTTTTGAAATTTAACTGAAACTTTTCTTTAAAGGAAATGGATGGTGATCGTTGGTTCAATTAAAAGGTTCTTTTGTAAAAATTACTTTGAAATCAAAATTATTATTGGGGCACTTGTTGAAAATTAATTACAATAAATAAACTTTACATTATCTGATGGTTACCTACATTAATAATATACCTCATTCAGCATCTTGACCAGAGACCCATGTCGACGCCTGCGACTGCGTCCCGCTCGTGACCGTGACAGGACTAGACCACTACTGCCGACAGACTACATCACACAACTGCACTGGGCTGCTGCTACTGACCGACTAATACCGACGACTGCACTGAGCTACTGCTACCGACAGAGTGCACTGCACGACGACTACTAGAGTACTACTCGCAACACTCGCGCGGTCAAGTGCAGACTAACCACGATAAATGGCTCTCTGGTCAGAGACTCTGCAATGCCTCGCCATCGCCGCCACACAACATACGTGTTTCATAACCCTCCACTGGGGGGGCAAAAATTTGGCAGCGATGGTGAGTCATTTGGACTTGCCAAGCGCGGCAAAATTTTTTTTAAATTAATGAACTTTTACAATTTACAGAATATTTAAATGCATGAATTAAATGTTGTGCACATGCACCGAGTACAAAACATTTCAGACAAAGACAAGATATGAGTACAAAACATATTAGCAAATCAGAAAACTGTATATACAAATTATTTGACAGATAACAGAGTGCACACGCACTGAAAAAATTCTTTAGCATGTTCAGAACAAATAAACAGAATGGCAGAAAATCATGTTGACAAGTGACATGAGTGTACTCGCACTGGAGTTGAGAACATATCAGCAAATGACGAAATGTATATACAATGAGTAACAAATGACATAAGTGCATACGCACTGAAGTATTGAACATACAGAACGAGTACAAATCATATTGAAAAATGAGAAAAGTGCACAGGCACTGAAGTTCAGTAGAAAACATATTAACACACAACATTAGTGCACTTGCATTGTAGTTCAGAACACATCATCAAAATAAATAATGTATATACAATATAAAAGACAAGAGTGCACATATACTGTACTTCAGAACAAATCGAAAAAATGTCTTTAGCATTTTCACAACAAATAAACATAATGGCAAAAAATCATATCGACAAGTGACATAAGTGTACTCGCACTGGAGTTCAGCGAATCGAAAAAAATGTATAGCCATGAACATAAATGATGTTAGCAAAAAATGATTTTCATTATTAGGATAGGAAAGGGAAGAATTGCATCATGGTTGTAGCACTTTAGATTGCACACAGCTGTTCTGAAAGTCCATATCTTTCCACAGAAGTACAACACCAAGTGACACAATTTGAAGTTTTTTTTCCATCAGAATTTATCAGCGTAGCCAAGACACTGAACTGTCGTAGTAATGTTCCATGTTTTCATTTTGGCAGTACATTAGGTATACCAAACAGTGGGACCATAATAACGTCTTCATCGCTCACGGTGGTGGACAGCATGTCGTGTCAACACCACGCTCTTACAAGGCACACCAACGTAGAATTAGTGCAAAACCAAAGATAGTGCTCCATGATCATGAGGATGGACAGGACAAAACGACATTGCAGTAATTAAGGGTAGTTAGCTCATAAGGTGAAGGACATTAAGTCACATACCATTCTTCATTAGTAGTTTGCGGCATTCATAGCCCAGTTATTGAACATTTCTGTACCATGTATGTAGTATTACAGAAAAATGTTCATTAATTGTTTTACATAGAATCAGTAAGCTTCTTTTCCTAGTTACAAAGCATTATTAAATAATCGCATTCTTTTCCAGTTACAAAGTATAGCATAGTTAATTAATCATTTGTCGTTCCAATAGTAATCTCATTCTTGTCCAGTTACAGAGCATAATTAATCACTTGTCATTTCAATATAGTAAGAATCATTAGCTTTTTTTCTAATTACAAAGCATTATCAAACAATCACATTCTTTTCCAGTTACAAAGCGTAATTAATCATTTGTCATTTAAATATAGTAAGAATTATTAGCCTTCTCCTAATTACAAAGCATTATGAAACAATCACATTCTTTTCCAGTTACAAAGCGTAATTAATCATTTGTCCTTTGAATATAGTAAGAATTATTAGCCTTCTCCTAATTACAAAGCATTATGAAACAATCGCATTCTTTTCCAGTTACAAAGTATGGCATAGTTAATTAATTATTTGTCATTCCAATATAGTATTAATCATTAGCTTTTTCCTAATTACAAAGCATTATGAAACAATCGCATTCATTTCCAATTACAAAGCATAGCATAATTAATTAATCATTTTCCAAGTGACATATTATTCATTGCTGTTCAGCATTACTCAGAACTTTCTCAAACTGGTATCACTATTTGGGACTGGTAATACATTTTTTTGTTAGCAATGCATTGCGTCGGGTAATTATAGGGGAAAGCAAGAGAGGAGAATTTGCTTATGGGTGATTGGTATAAATGAAAATGTGTAACGTCATTCGTCATAAGTCAGCTATGGCAAGATTGTGAAACAAGTAGAGTATATGTAACCACATTCATAGATTTAATGAACAACTGCTTATAGCACATTAATCTCATAAATAATTTCTCCTGCAAAATATATAAAAATGGATTATTAAGCTGAAAAGAGAAATGCATTTTATGCTGAAAAGTAGTGAACTTCGAATTAACAGGTAGTGAAATGTGTATAAAAAATGTGTTCCATAGCTGTCCTTTCCAAAACCTTCAGTCATTATACTGTGCAATATAACACCTGCTGTCAAAACGAACTGCAACAAATACTTAAATAACTACATAGCCTAAATATAACTTCAACATTATCCTCATCTGCAAAGAAAATTTCATTATCCATATCATCAAAACTCCATTATCATCATCACCTGTAAAGAAAAACTTCATTATTCATAGTAGCAATTCTTCTTCATTATTCATCAGCATTCATTATCATCTGCAAAAAATCACTTCATTACTCATTACACAACTATTCCTTATCTCTAGCATATTTCATCACTAAAACTAAGATGTGTAGTTCTGTCTGACAGCCTGCATCAATCACCTTGTATTCTGAAAGAAAAAATTAGTTAAGCCTGCTATTCTACGATGAGTATAGTATATTCTTGTTAATGCTTGTTAATCCTGATCCATTTACTCTTCCTCATAAAGTTATTGCATCTTCTTTCGTTTATTCCGTAGGTGAAATTCCCATTTCTGTTGAATTTATTTCTTACACGCATCATTTCTTTCTGAAATTGATGAACAGAGATTAATGTCTTGCATTTAAATCATATACCCACTAAATAATGACTGGTTTATGGTGACATAATTAAGTATACAGCATAACATGACAGAAAACGTAATATGTCAAAGACATTGACAGTGTTCAAAGCCAAAATGTACAGAGAATATCACAATGCAGCAGCAAAATGTAAAACAGTCACGATGTTGATGTGTCATAGGGCAACAAATGTCAAAGTCAACTGGTGTGTGTTATATCTTAACTATTTCACAGTACATACAAACAAAACTGGAGTACAATCATATACACAAAAAAATGGAAAATGTGCTCGGTCTGATGTGTAACGACAAGAAAAACGACCTGCTAACCTTACCTTGCCGGGCACTTGCCAAGAAAAAATACGATAATCATCAGTAATTAGTCATGTGAATATAATTGCATAAGTAAATGGCATCATAGTGTGTTGAATCATAAAGTGTCTTCATTCAATAAAGGATTTAATATTTGACCAATGGTGGTTGCCTTTCGATTTTCTGGTTCTCAAAGTTTCGACGTGTACAACATTGGAGTGAGGGATGCTGCGAATCCGAAATGGACCTGCGTATAGAAGTTCAAATTTACTGCACTTACCTTTTAATTTACTGGATAAATAGTGTGTACGTACTAATATTTTCTGTCCAACGTGAAAGTCGCGGCGTGTACAAACCTGTTTTTGCTGTCTTCTCCGGCGCTCTGCGGCACGTTTGATGTTGTTCAGCGCAATGTCAATTATTTCGTGGTGTCTTAGTCGACGACATTTAGGGAAGTTTACTAATTCTTTAATTTTGTTTGGTGGTTCTACGTTTTTCAATATAACAGACGGAGATAGCATAGTGGATTCATTTGGAATGGAATTAATTACATCTTGGAATGAGAGTATGTGTGTATCCCAATCAATATGTCTTTTGTGGCAGTATATTCGGCACAGCTTACCAATTTCTTTCATTAACCGTTCACAAGGGTTCGAAGAAGCATGGTACTTGGATATATAAATCGGAGAAATGTTTCTAGCTCGTAACATGCGTGTCCATATGCTAGAACGAAATTGTGATCCATTGTCAGAAATTACTTTCAACACATGCCCTACATGAAATAGAAAATATTTTACAAATGCTTTCGAAACAGTTTTAGCAGTAGCTTTGCGTAACGGAGTGAAAGTAACAAATTTTGAAGTGAGCTCAACAGCGACAAAGATGTAGCAAAAACCTCTCTTAGTTCTCGGAATCGGACCAAAAATGTCTACTGCGGCCATATGTCTTAATTTAACAGGTACAATGGGATATAAAGGAGGAATATGTGAAGTGGTGTCTGATTTAGCTTTCTGGCAAATTTTACAAGACGCTAAAACTCGTCGTATACGTTTTTCCATGTTGGTAAAATAACAGTTCTGTCTCAGTATAAGAAAACATTTTCGTGCTCCGTAATGTGCGTAACTTAAATGAGTGTACCAGATTAATTTGTTAACCAGTTCGTCAGGAATGCATAATAACCAATTGTTGCTGTCAGGATGAGAGCGGCGAAACAGAATGTCATTGCGTACAGTGTAATGGTTTCTAATCGTAATATTATTCTTATCTTGCCAAAAGTGTTTAATTTCTTTCCACACGTTGTCTTTATTTTGCTCCTTTGCTATGTCCTGTAATGACGATGAAATAAAGTTTTCCAATGCAACTTGCTGAATGTACATGACACTGAAATTTGTTTTGCAGAAGTTGGTTGCTACGACTTGCTGATTGTTGCTGAGAGAACGCGAGACTGCGTCTGCTATAACATTTTGCGTGCCGGGAATGTGAACTATTGTAAAATTAAATTCCTGTAAATAAAGTTTCCATCTGCTTAATCTGTCGTGAGTAAATTTAGCCGAAAGTAAAAATTGTATCGCTCTGTGGTCTGTGTAAACGGTGGTATGTCTGCCATAAAGAATGTGCCGAAATCTCGTAAAAGCCCATACAACACATAATGTTTCAAGTTCTGTAACAGAATAATTTCGTTCAGCAGGTGACAAAATGCGACTTCCAAATGCGATGTTTTTAATTGCTATTGACCCATCTTCTTCAATTTCCTGGAAAATATGTACGCCTAAAGCGGTGTTGGAACTGTCGGTGGCAATGGAAAAATTTCTAGTAAGATCTGGGTGCGATAAAAGTGGAGCATTCAACAAAGCATGCTTCAGGTTCATGAACTCAGAATGTGCTTGCTTATCCCAAGACCAAATACTGTTTTTACCTGTTAATTGGCATAATCTGGGTGTGTCTAAAGCAGAGTGATGAATAAATTTACGAAAAAAATTAATTAAACCCAAAAAACTGCGTAATTGCTTCTTCGTCGTAGGAACAGTAATGTCACGAAGAGCTTGAAGTTTTTCCGGATCAGGTGCAATGCCTTCTGCTGAAATTACGTGTCCAAGAAATTTTATAGAATTTTTGCCAAAGTGCGATTTACTAAGGTTAACTGTAAGTCCTTGTGCATGAAAAGTTTGTAACAGTTGTTCAAAAATCAGATTGTGTTCAGACCAGCTAGCTTCTGCGATAAGAATGTTGTCTACGTACGTCGTGATTCTGTCTTTAATGCAAACGTGTGTCGGATGGCGTCAAAATTAATAACATTTTCGTGAAGAAGATTCTGCGTGTCAAAATTATTGCTTACGTTACTGGAATATGAAACCTGTACTGTATATGGTCAAATTCTATCGTACGTGCTGTTATTTACGGGGGAATGTTGTGGCATATCCACTATATGAACTGCTCTGTTATTTCTTATTGACGTGTTACGCTATAGATGACACCTATTACCTGGTTCATTCATGAGAATATGTTCTTGTTGATTACTTTGTTGCTGGTAAGACCGACTGTTATTAAATGTACGCTGAAAATTGTGCTCATCATTTTTACGTCTGTCATGATAGTAATTTCTATACGGCGCATTGCGATACGAGTTGAAATAGTGTGTTGTCTGTACGTAGTTATTTCTTTGCTGCCATGCGTTACTATTTGTTGGATCTGCGACTATACGTGCACGCGGCGAAACATTAAAGCCTGGTTGACCTTGTAGACTGCATTGTTGGTTACGTATGCTAAGCGGCTGACTTTCATGCTATTGTGGTGAAAAAACATCTATTGTTACAAAAATGTGGTTCCTGTTACTAATAATTTTACACATACTGATGATTACGATTTTATCTGTAATTAAAATTACGGCGGTAATTCTGGAGTGCTTAATAAAATTGTCACATTCGGTAAAGATTTGTCATATCCGGTATTCATTACATATTCTTAATCCTAGGTAGAGCAATAGTAAAGAGCTATTTTGATAGATATAAAGGATAGTAGAAGAAAAGGCAGCAGTGCAGAAAACTAAAGATGAAACAGCACTACTACAGCCCGGGGCCCTACGCTCGCTACGGCACATATTCATTAAAGCGTAATGAATCCCCTGAGGTCTTTTACGCACTGCAAATAAGTTTTAGCTTTTGCGTTGCAAGCAATAGCGGTAAAATTCCAAAAGTAAATCGCTGTATTCTTGCTAATTCCAGTTTCTGCATAATAGGTAATGCTGATGAAAATACAATAGCAAATTGTCGCCTCAGGTTCAAAGCTAGTTTCTCCATTACAGGCAATAGCGGTGAAAGCATAAAAACAAATTGTCGTATACAGCTCAAAGCGTGTACCTGTGTTCTGTCATTATTAAATTCTTTACATTTTCTGGCGGATAAAAATTGCTCGTAATCTACGTTCTCGTCATTGAATTTGAAAACACGTTCGGGTTTGTGTGTGAATCTGTTTGTCTGTGTCATTTCGTACTTCAAGTTGCGTAGCTTTTCATATTTTAAGTCGCGTAGCTTTTCGGATTTTAATTCGCGTAGTCTCTGTAAATTGTTCACATAATACACGCTGCGTGAGTCAGACAAATGTTCGCAACGTGGCGGGTTCTGTGACGTATTGGTGACTGAAATAATTGTTAATTCTGTTACTTTAATACTTTCGTCAATTTGGTTGTTGTGTCGTTCACTTTTATTAACAACTTCCGTATTCACAGTGTGTGAAACTTCCAGTGACTTTAAATTAAACTCGTCGCGTATCTGTACTGCGTTTTTAGGGCATTGTTCAGTGACTGCATTAATTTCGTCTTTATGTGATTTTGTTGTGCCTACACGTGTACTACTTAATTCTTGTGCAACAGTGCCAACTTTTTCATTACTGTTATTAGCACAAGTCTTAGTATTCACACGTAATTGTTCTTTAATGTCCTGGCATTGCACGGTAACAGCTGTATTCTGTTCACTAACTTGTCTGTTCCGTTCGTTAAGGTTGTCTTGTTTTTCGTTCGTCAGTTTGAAACTTTCATTAATTGTTTCGCTAAGTTGTTTGAAATGGTTGTCGAAACTTTCATTAAGTTTGTCGTACGTTTCATTCGTCTGTTTGAAACTTTTATCAATCATTTCGCTAAGTTGTTTGTGCTGTTCATCAAGTCTTTCATTAAGTTGTTTGGCCTGTTCACTAAGTTGTTTGGAATTGTTATCAAATCTTTCATTAAACTGCTTAGTCATTTGTAGCAACAATGCCATAATTGGATTCGACTCAAAGTCAGCATTTCTATTCTCTGTGCTGTTTAATGGTGGATCTGGAATTGTTTCGCTTTCTGTAACCATTTGGTTATTTTGAGATTTACAAAAAGGTTTGCCAGTTAAACATACACTGTCAGTCACTATTTCGGAATTAAATAAATCCGTCGTACTTTCACTACACTGACCATTTTCATTCGAAAAGTTTGTCTGTATGTTACTTGAATTTTCCAAACCGGTTGTGTTAAGCTGGGTAGCGCTCATTATAATAGAGCGTCCCGCGTCATCAATTGTCGTCAAATTAACAGAAGAGACAATTGAGTTCGTTTGTTCATCATTAAGATAAAAGTCATCATTAATGGTTGGAATGCACTGATTGTTAGTGAACGCAGGATTGTCATCATTACACTGCGTGTCACAAGTCCTATCGGTAAAGTCGTTTGAGCCGGTAATTTCGTTCGTAATACCTCGCGATACACTATTCACAGTCTTTCGCGGCATTTGTACAATAGTCACAAATATTCACAAAACAAATAAGCACAAATGCAAAAACAACACACAAAATACAACAGAGCAAACGAATTGTCGTTGATCTATAGAAAGAAAGTCACAAGATTAGCAAAAGCGTTGCGCCAAATTCTAATTATACTTAAGTAAATAAGAGCAGATATCTGACTGTTATTCAAAAGACTCTCAACGAAATTCGATCCTGGCAGGGTCGCCAAGTGTAACCTCCCCACCGAAATTTTAAAAGCAATATTATATAGAAATGGAGCGAAGAAGCAATATCGTCCCCACAGAAATATTTAAATAAAAAATATAATAATAAATGGGAGCCAAGTGTAACCTCCCGCAATGAAATCTGCTGACAATGACAATTAAACAAAAATTAGCAATCTGACCCAAGTATAAGTTCCTCACAAAAAAATGAAAGTCAATTCAGTGATAAGAAAATCTCAGTGATAATGATAACTCAATTAAACCGAAATATCGGTCTTTGGCCCTGTGCAAAAATCAGAATTAATTTCTTACCTCAGTATAACTGCATGTCAGGTTTCTGCTCTTATTGTTGGCCACGGCTTGGAGGAAATGCATTGCAAATAATATATATATATATATTTTTTTTTTTTTGAAATTTAACTGAAACTTTTCTTTAAAGGAAATGGATGGTGATCGTTGGTTCAATTAAAAGGTTCTTTTGTAAAAATTACTTTGAAATCAAAATTATTATTGGGGCACTTGTTGAAAATTAATTACAATAAATAAACTTTACATTATCTGATGGTTACCTACATTAATAATATACCTCATTCAGCATCTTGACCAGAGACCCATGTCGACGCCTGCGACTGCGTCCCGCTCGTGACCGTGACAGGACTAGACCACTACTGCCGACAGACTACATCACACAACTGCACTGGGCTGCTGCTACTGACCGACTAATACCGACGACTGCACTGAGCTACTGCTACCGACAGAGTGCACTGCACGACGACTACTAGAGTACTACTCGCAACACTCGCGCGGTCAAGCGCAGACTAACCACGATAAATGGCTCTCTGGTCAGAGACTCTGCAATGCCTCGCCATCGCCGCCACACAACATACGTGTTTCACTTTTTGTAACACCCTGTATAGATACTGAGATGCACATTGTCAACAGAGCGCAGAGAATATCAAATCTGAAGCATTACTTCTCACCAGGAAAAACGCAGTGGCCGACGGTCTTCACTTAACGACCGAGAACAGTGGCTTTTGCGTTGAGTTGTCAGTGCTAATAGACAACCAACACTGCGTTAAATAATCTCAGAAAACAAATTGAGGCGTGCGAGAACTATCCGTTAGGACAATTCGTCGAAATGTTGTGTTAATGGACTAAAGCAGTAGACGACCGAAGCGAGTGCTTTCGGGTGGACGCTAAACCACTGGAGATCGGGACCTGATTATACGAGTCCCTATTTCAGTTGTTAAAAGTTGATGACAGGGTTCGAGTGCGATGCAGACCCACGAATCTACAGATCCAGGTTGTCAACAAGGCACTGTGTAAGCTAGTGTTGGCTCCAATGGACTGGATCCTCCGGTCGGACTCTAACGATCATTGATAGGAAATGGTTATGTTCAGCAACTTGAAGACCACCTGCAGGCATTCATGGACTTAATGTTCCCGAACGTGTCACCGGCCCACAATTGTTCCCATCTAGTTTGAAGAACATTGAGGACAATGCGAGCGGATTATTTGGCCAATCAGATCGCCTGACATGAATCCCATCGAACCTTTATGGGACATAATCGAAAGGTCAGTTCGTGCACAAAATCTCGCACTGGCAACACTTTCGTAATTATCGATGGCTAGAGAGGCAGCATGGCTCAATATTCGTGCAGGGTAACTGCAATGAATTTTGAAGTCGATACCACGTAGATTTGCTGCACGATACCGGCAAAAGGAGGTCCGACCTGATATTAGGAGGTAGCCTATGACTCTCGTCACCTCCGTGTGGTGTGTACCATAACTGCAACCATAAATCCACTACTGGCCATTGAAATTGCTACACCAAGAAGAAATGCAGATGATAAACGGTATTCATTGGACAAATATATTATACGAGAACTGACATGTGATTACATTTTCACGCAATTTGTGTGCATAGATCCTGAGAAATCAGTACCCAGAACAACCACCTCTGGCCGTAATAACGGCCTTGATACGACTGGGCATTGAGTCGAACAGAGCTTGGATGGCGTGTACAGGTACAGCTGCCCATGCAGCTTCAACACGATACCACATTTCATCAACAGTAGTAACTGGTGTATTGTGACGAGCCAGTTGCTCAGCCACCATTGACCAGACGTTTCCAATTGGTGATAGGTCTGGAGAACATTTTCTGTATCCAGAAAGGCCCGCACAGGAGCTGCAACATGCGGTCGTGCATTATCCTGCTGAAATGTATGGTTTCGCAGGGATCGAATGAAGGGTAGAGCCACAGGTGGTAACACATCTGAAATGCAACGTCCACTGTTGAAAGTGCCGTCAATGCGAATAAGAGGTGACCGAGACGTGTAACCAATGTCACCCCATACCATCGCACCGGGTGATACGGAAGTATGGCTATGACGAATACACGATTCCAGTGTGCGTTCACCGCGATGTCGCCAAACACGGATGAGACCATCATGATGCTGTAAACAGAACCTTGATTCATCCGAAAAAATGACGTTTTGCCATTCGTGCACCCAGGTTCGTCGTTGAGTACCCCATTGCAGGCGCTCCTGTCTGTGATGCAGCGTCAAGGGTAACCGCAGCCGTGGTCTCCAAGCTGATAGTCCATGCTGCTGCGTACGTCGTCGAACTGTTCGTGCAGATGGTTGTTGTCTTGCAAACGTCCCCATCTGTTGACTCAGGGATCGAGACGTGGCTGCACGATCCGTTACAGCCATGCGGATAAGATGCTTGTCATCTCGACTGCTAGTGATACGAGGCCGTTGGGATCCAGCACTGCGTTCCGTATTACCCTCCTGAACCCACCGATTCCATATTCTGCTACCAGTCATTGGATCTCGAGCAACGCGAGCAGCAATGTCGCGATACGATAAACCGCAATCGCGATAGGCTACAATCCGACCTTTATCAAAGTCGGAAACGTGATGGTAGGCATTTCTCCTCATTACACGAGGCATCACAATAACGTTTCACCAGGTAACGCCGGTCAACTGCTGTTTGTGTATGAGGAATGGGTTGGAAACGTTCCTCATGTCAGCACGTTGTAGGTGTCGTCACCGGCGCCAACCTTGTGTGAATGCTCTGAAAAGCTAATCATTTGCATATCACAGCATCCTCTTCCTGTCGGTTAAATTTCGCGTCTGTAGCACGTCATCCTCGTGGTGTAGCAATTTTAATGCCCAGTAGTGTATATCTGAGAGTTATAAAGAGTCAAGTAAATGCTCTAGCATCAAGGAACATTGTAAAAGCATATAAAATGTATGATATTAGTATACAAAGAGAAATTTATTAATTACACAAGGGGCTCAACCGATAAGCAAGCTCCAATTTAAGTTTTAGGTAAAAGTGGCCAACAGAAGACTGGCATCGATTATTTTTTTAAAAAAACCGATAGTGGCCTTATGGACCAATGGTGTAGCGGTAGTTCATTACACCTTCCGGTACCCTGGAGACGATGCTGTAGCCGAAAGCGTGTTTCCAGTATCGGCTGCACTCAGGCTTCGATGCCGGCGAATAGAGAGGACGGCGCTGAAGTGCTCCAGAAGCCACAGCGCACGTTTACGAGTTGTCATGTCGCACGCCGGCAAGAACAGTG
Organism: Schistocerca serialis cubense; assembly: GCF_023864345.2. Lineage (NCBI taxonomy): Eukaryota > Metazoa > Arthropoda > Insecta > Orthoptera > Acrididae > Schistocerca > Schistocerca serialis. The sequence continues at coordinate 18,846,288 of NC_064646.1, forward strand.
ATACAACTAAAAAATGCTTTACTTTAGATAAATCGAATTAAAGAATTACATACAACTTATACTTAAATAGGACGAGCTTTCTTTAAATTTCAAGTAAGTGATTTTGCCAGTAAACGACACTGTAAGCTACACAACAGTAATATGGACATATAGTTCTGTTCCCGTCGAATGGTAGGTGTTATTAGGTAGTCATTAATTAATTCCCTCGGTTCTGTCACTTAGCTTGATTTTCTAAAAACTATTTTCCAGTAATACTTCGGCCACCTTTCCACCTCACTTTTTTACACTTGCTGTAATATTATACGACATTCGAACTCCTATCAGGCAGAATTAGTACTTAAGTTAAAATGAAACAAGAAAACTAGTTGAATGCTTCCATTAGAAAAATACAATATGTAAAACTAATGTATGAAAAGTAATACAACTTAATACGAAACACCAGTCAGGTAAAATTTGAGGAACACAATTTATGAAAACATACAATCATAAATGGGCTTATATAATGTAGTAATACCTTTAGCCGAGAAGAGGGATTCAATATGAACGTTTTTTTACATCAGAAATGTCCTTTTTCTCTTCTACGCTGCAACGCAAGGAGTTTCGTAACATTTACAACAGCTGTAATCGTCAAAATCAGTGTTTGTTCCTTCAGATACGCATGCATGTTTGAGGATATTCTAATTGTAAACACAGACATTGTAGTATTCAACTGTATTAACAACTACATTCAACGTACTTCTACATGATTACTCTGCTTTTCACAATAAAGTGCCTGGCAGAAGGTTCAATGAACCACCTTCAAGCTGTTTCTCTATCGTTCCACTCCCGAACGGTGAGCGAGGAAAACGAGCACTTAAATTTTTCCATGCGAGCCCTGATACCTCTTATTTTATCGCAGTGATCATTTCTCTCTATGTAGGTGGGTACCAAAGAATGTTTTCGCAATTGGAGGAGAAAATTGCTGACTGAAATTTTATGAGAAGACTCCGTCGCAAAGAAAAAGTCTTTGTTTTTATGACTGCCACTCCAATTCACGTATCATATCTGTGGCACTGTCTCCCTTATTTCGCAATAATACTAAACAAGCTGCCCTTCTTTGTACTTTTTGGACGTCATCCATCAGTCCCAGCTGATGCGGATCCCACACCGCACAGCAATACTCCAGAATAGGGCGGGCAAGCGTGGTGTAAGCAGTCTCTATAGTAGACCTGTTGCACCTTGTAAGTGTTCTGCCAATGAATCGCAGTCTTTGGTTTGCTCTACCCACAACATCATCTATGTGATCGTTTAAATTTAGGCTATTTGTAACAGTAATCCCGAAGTACTTAGTAGAATTTACAGCCTTTAGATTTGTGTGACTTATCGCGTAATCGCAATTTGCCCTATTTCTTTTAGTACTCATGTGATTAACTTCACACTTTTCTTTATTAAGGATCAATTGGCACTTTTCACACGATCATTTAAGTAAACCACTTTGTAATTCGTTTTAGTCATCTGATGACTTTACAAGACGGTAAATGACAGCGTCACCTGCAAACAATCTAAGAGGGCTACTCAGATTGTCTCCTATGTCGTTAATATAGATCAGGAACAATAGAGGGCCTGTAACACTTCCTTGGCGAACGCCGGACATTACTTCTGTTTTACGCGACGACTTACCATCTGTTACTACGACCTGTGACCTTTCTGACAGGAAATAACGAATCCAGTCGCACAACTGAGGCGATATTCCGTAGGCACACTGTTTGGTTAGAAGACACTTGTGAAGAACGGTGTCGATAGCCTTCTCGAAATCTAAAAATATGGAATTAATTTGACATCTCATGTCGATAGCATCCTTTTCTTCATGACTATAAACAGCTAGTTGTGTTTCATAAGAACGATGTTTTCTGAATCCGTGTTCACTGTGTGTCAGTAAAACGTTTTGTTCTGTATAATTCATAAAGTTCGAACGCAGTATATGTTCCAAAATCCATGTTCGTAATTCACACAAATCTGAAGGCTGTATATTCAACCAAATACTTCGTCGACTGTAATTCAGCGGATTACTCTTATTTCCCTTTTTGTGTATTGGTGTGATTTGAGAAATTTCCCAGTCTTTAGGTACGGATGTTTCTGTGAGCGAGCGGTTGCATAGAAATGCTAAATATGGAGCTATTATATCAGCAAACTCTGAAAGGAACCTGACTGGAATACAATCTGGCCAGGAGGCCTAGCCTTTATTAAGTGGTTTAAGCTGCTTTGCTACACCCAGGTTATCTACTTCTATGTTTTTTGTCTTGGCAGTTGTTCTTGATTGGAATATTTACATCGTCTTCTTTGGTGAAGGAGTTTCGGAAAGTACTTGTAAGCTGGTAAAGCGTACAACATTTGCTTAATATTAGCCTTTCAGATAGCCAGAACGTCATAACTAAGTAACTGATGTTTTGTAAGTCGAGGCAATAAAGATCACCAATGATATCTGTACAGATACCAGCTTCTTATGACGCCACAGTAGAGACAGTAAAATATGTTAACACAATAAAACACGTTAGTGCACCATGAACTGGGGCAGTTGAAGTGTGGTCAGAAGGAGTCCAGTAGAAACGTGGCGCAAGCCTGTTTCTTTGCATATTGAAAGTATGCTCCGTAATTTTGTGTTAATTTTTACGCCGGCCGTTGTGGCCGAGCGGTTCTAGGCGCTACAGTCTGGAACCGCGCGACCGCTACGGTCGCAGGTTCGAATCCTGCCTCGGACTTGGATGTGTGTGATGTCCTTAGGTTAGTTAGGTTTAAGTAGTTCTTAAGTTCTACGGGACTGATGACCTCAGAAGTTAAGTCCCATAATGCTCAGATCCATTTGTTAACTATTGCAACACTAGATCTAGATCAAACGGCCTGGTTTGCATCATTTCATAAGAGATGCTGTACAATCAAAATATTATCTGTTTTACAATGTGAGTTGATCATGCATTAAATTACAATATTAGAATTTAGGTGGGATTGCTTATATATTTTAAGCTCTCTTAAGAGTTTCATTTTCTAGCCACTTTCAGTTATATACGAAACTGTCATATTAAAAAAAGAATGGCGGAGGAAAAGTGTATTTCTGTTTCAAGATATTCTGCGAAACTTTATTTACATTCATTATCGCCGTCTACGTAGAGCAAGTTCTCACGAAAGCTAGCCGTAAATGCCCTCCCTGTCTGTCCAAAGTTTTTATAAAATTTCTTGTAGCACACGTCTTCTCACATTTTTTTAAGGATGTGTATTGTACTAACAATAAAGCAGTTTCGTCTTTAAGCACTACAATCGTCTCACAAATGCGCAGTGTGTACAGGATGACGAAAACAAACATTTTCCTTGCACAAGGCACGCCAGATACAAGAGAAATTAATGCATTCCGGACTTCACAGTAATTACTAGTTTTATTTAGACGGAACTAGACTGAAGGAAGAAATGGTTCAAAATTGCTCTGAGCACCATGGGACTTAACGTCTGAGGTCATCAGTCCCCTAGAACTCAGAATTACTTAAACCTAAGGACATCACACACATCCATGCCCGAGGCAGGATTCGAACCTGCGACCGTAGCGGTCGCGCGGTTCCGGACTGTAGCGCCTAGAACCGCTCGGCCACTTCGGCCGGCGAAGAAATGGCCATGGCCGTTCCTCTGCAAACTGTGCAGGCATACTTGATGACTTGTTTTGTAACGCAAGGAAACTTGTTATACTTGACCACATTCGTAAATCTTGACAATGCAAACAGACAATGTAACAGTTACTGAACTTTGACAATACTGTTGCGCTGTTAAACCATAAATGACTAATTGCTATCAGAAATTACATTTTCCAACAGTTTTCTGAAAAATGCTTTACACTGTTTAAAAGTTTGTTTATTGCGGGGCTGAACCACACTATTACTTCGAGTGGAGTCTGAATTATACCAACAGTCTTTTCTTCCTTCACCTAAAGCCAGATGTGAATTACTATCAGCAACTGGTAAGAAGACGTTGTGGATGTAGTACTGAAAATTAATCGCTCCTATTTTTTCCAGATTTTGCTATTTCGATACGAGGTTTTTGTCACTAAACAGTCCTCTGTTTTAATTTTTTGCCATAATTTGGCTTGAGGTTCCTGAAGGTAGATATAAAACTGCGGAAGCCGTAATCCACTGATGTGCACCCCCGGCGTTGTATACGAATGTGTCATAGCATTCGTCGACTGCACAAGCGACTTTTTTTCCGCCCTAAATGGTGAAGTGCGGTTTGCACGCACTTCTTGTGCGAAACCTGACTCATTGGCTTTATACACAGCATTTTAGAGGATAAAAGAAGCTACGCATTTGACTAAAGTATTACCTATTAATCGATATCCTCTGCACGTTCACCTGATGTAAACTTCGTAATTTTGTGACTTCCTTTTTCGTACAATTATCCGAACTTGTTTTACCAAGTCAAAGTAGCCTGGAAATCATGTTCATCTCAATGTTCATCTCACTCGCAATCCAGAGGGCCGAGTGTCATAGGTCTCCCTCAGTAACAGTGAACTGACTCTCGCGAGCACTTCTGAAATTTTCCAACAGTTTTTCTTTCACACTTCTGCGAGTCTCATTTTGGCGCATGCTTCGTACTGCGTGTAAATCTTTGTTCCGTTTATGCATTTCACGTTAAGATTTTACAATCACTGAAAACTATTACTCTCCATGTTTTCTTTGGGCTAGGAAGGTACTGTATTTTTGCTCTGGACTTTAATTAGCACAACAGTCATCGTTCGAACAGTAAGTCATGGAATCGTCACAGTTACTTCCCCTTTTTCCAATATTTCCACACTTTCTAACGAAGAGCCGATATTATTCCAATGGATGTCCAACGAAATAACTAATAAATAATACATCTGTAGCTCTTCAGGACAAGTAGGTGATTTTGATTTCATAACACGTTCTTCTTATTTCACCTTTGCGGTGTTGAAAACATAAATTGTGTACCCCAGTACAGTGAAACTCTGGAAACTGTTGAAGAACTTAAGCAATTAGCAAGAATATACGGAGAAAACAGAAATAAAATTAATTCCGTTTTACCTTCATTGTTAGCACTTAGTGATACCGCAAGGGGAACTGCTAATTGTAAGGGATATCAAACGAGTTGCAAATTGGTGCGAATAGTATCTATGAGCAATTGTTTCAGCGAAACTATCAGTGGACACTGAAATTCGTATTACAGATTACGATCGCCTTCTGCCGTGTTATCTGTTTACCAGTGTGCTGTCAGTCAAAGAAACTTGCCTGCCAAGTTACGCAAAAGCAGTTTGCTGCCGCTGCGGTAAGGGTGCGCATTTCAAATGGTTCAAATAGCTCTGAGCACTATGGGACTTAAAATCTGAGGTCATCAGTCCCCTAGAACTTAGAACTACTTAAATCTAACTAACCTAAGGACAGCACACACATCCATGCCCGAGGCAGGATTCGAACCTGTGACCGTAGCAGTCGCGGTGTTCCGGACTGAAGCGCCTAGAAGTGCGCATTTCGCCAGCCACCTGGCGAGGTACTACTTTGGCGATTGTCAACTTTTTTTAATACATCTACTGTGTCTTAGCAGCTAAAATGTTGACACTGTTTCTTACTGTGTATTCTTCCTGTGCAAAAAATTTCAAGGCAAGTTTAGACATGTCGGATTGTGCCATTCCCTTGTAAGTTCGTTACACTGACTGCCTATTTAATATGTAAATTTTAGGGCTGCAGTAACTGAAGATATCATTCATAAGATTATGATAAACCTGAAAAGAGATTCTCTGTTGTTCTTCATCTAAAGTTGCATTTAATTAAGATGTATTACATACGTCTTCCCTTGTCTCCCTTTCTGGACGTCATAAGGAACATTATTTCCTAAATTCTAGAGTCGATCTTTCATTGTCTCTCGAGTGTACGCTGTTTTAAAACTTTATACCAGATTAAAACCGTGTAAAGGACGGAGACTCGAACTCCCAACATTACCTTTCTCCAGAGAAGCCCTTACCACCTGAGCGATGCAGATATGACCCACAATCAATTCTCACTTTAACCCAAAAACTGAATTGTCGCAAGGTTTATTCCACGTTCAGTACCTAATAAGGATGATCTAGTAGAAGCTTGCCTGGAACGTGGACAAATTGACGTTGACCAAACATTCATGCGTCGTAGGGAACGTGTGTTTATTATCATGACACTCAATCAAAAGTTCGGTTCTGCTAATGGATAGCAAATGAATCTCCTCGTCCCTCGTATAGAAGATTTACATCGTAGTTCCAGTGTTTGATTGATGCTCATTGTACCCTTCGATTTTAAAAGACTTTTAAATTTCGAACGTCTGTCTCAAGTTCATGCAGTCAACCATCATTACTACTCAAGTATATTGAAATTATTGCACGACCGCTACGGTCGCAGGTTCGAATCCTGCCTCGGGCATGGATGTGTGTGATGTCCTTACGGTAGTTAGGGTTAAGTAGTTCTGTGTTCTAGGGGATTGATGACCTCAGCTGTTAAGTCCCATAGTGCTCAGAGTCATTGGAAATTACTGCGCTCGAAAATGAGTGAAAGGGGACCACAATTATGGCAAGGCATATCACGGTTTACAAATCCTAAGCCCGATCACTGTTGTCAATCTGCGCGTTTTGTGCCACCAACCCAAGGACTTCGACTGTATTAAAATGATGATTCGATAACACTGATGACATTTAGGATAGTTCGTCACGGATAGTGAACATCATTCCAAAAAAAAGTGGTTCAAATGGCTCTGGGCACTATGGGACTTATCATCTATGGTCATCAGTCCCCTAGAACTTAGAACTACTTAAACCTAACTAACCTAAGGACAGAACACAACACCCAGCCATCACGAGGCAGAGAAAATCCCTGACCCCGCCGGGAATCGAACCCGGGAACCCGGGCGTGGGAAGCGAGAACGCTACCGTGCGACCACGAGACGCGCATTCCAAAAGAAGCTTCCCAGAAACACAAAACGGAATGGAAACAGCAGAAGGGCAGTTGTGTTAATAGAGAAGAGCGGTTTTTCGAAGAAGGCAAGGACTAAACCTCTGTCAGATGATTAACAAATTACTTACATACGATCATTTCCTTTTTGGAACAAACTTCGCATGCGGACATTTAGATTTCGTTAGTTATTCTGTTTTACAGATATACATCTTTCGATTTACCGGAATCAAGGACCGTCACATGTTTCATATTCATTCGTACGCCCTGTTTTGTGTTAGCCGCACTGTAGACTTACAAGCCGCTTTAAATATAAGTTTTCCCTGGTTTATGACGTACTGAAGGCTTCTAATTTCATGTGCTCGAATTAACTTGAGATAGTCCAGACATTGGAAAGATAATGCTGTCTTTTCTGAGAACCGACTGACATGTCTGGGGACCATGACCTCTTCAGATCTGGTAGCAGAGTGCACTGACAATAACGACCAGGATAGTGGGTACTCGACCTCTAAAGGATGTTGTAGAGCCAGAAACACTGGGAACTACACTACTGGCCATTAAAATTCCTACACTAAGAAGAAATTCAGATGATAAACGGGTATTCATCGGACAAATATATTATACTAGAACTGACATGTGATTACATTTTCACGCAATTTGGGTGCATGGATCCTGAGTAATCAGTACCCAGAACAACCACCTCTGGCCGTAATAACGGCCTTGATACGCCTGGGTATTGAGTCAAACAGAGTATGTATGGCGTGTGCTGCCCATGTAGCTTCAACACGATACCACATTTCATCAAGAGTAGTGACTAACATATTGTTGCGAGCCAGTTGCTCTGCCACCATTGGCATGACGTTTTCAGTTGGTGAGAGATCTGGAGAATGTGCTGACCAGTGCAGCAGTCGAACATTTTCTGTATCCAGAAAGACCCGTACAGGACCTGTAACATGCGGTCGTGCATTATTCTGCTGAAATGTAGGGTTTCGCAGGGTTCGATTGACGGGTAGAGCCACGGGTCGAAACACATCTGAAATGTACCGTCCACTGTCCAAGGTGCCGTCAATGCGAACAAGAGGTGACCGAGACGTGTAACCAATGGCACCCCATACCATCACGCCCGGTGATACTCCAGTATGGCGATGACGAATACACACTTCCGATGTGCGTTTACCGCGATGTCGCCAAACACGGATGCGACCATCATGATGCTGTAAACAGAACCTGGATTCATCCGAAAAAATGACGTTTTGCCATTCGTGTACCCAGGTTCGTCGTTGAGTACACCATCGCAGGCGCTCCTGTCTGTGATGCAGCGTCAAGGGTAACCGCAGCCATGGTCTCCGAGCTGATAGTCCATGCTGTTGCATACGTCGTCGAACTGTTCGTGCAGATGGTTGTTGTCTTGCAAACGTCTCCATCTGTTGACTCAGGGATCGAGACGTGGCTGCACGATCCGTTACAGCCATGCGGATAAGATGCTTGTCATCTCAACTGCTAGTGATACGAGGACGTTGGGATCCAGCACGGCGTTCCGTATTACCCTCCTGAAGCCACCGATTCCATATTCTGCTAATAGTCATTGTATCTCGACCAACGCGAGCAGCAATGTCACGATACGATAAACCGCAATCGCATTGGCTACAATCCGACCTTTATCAAAGTCGGAAACGTAATGGTACGCATTTATCTTCCTTACACGAGGCATCACAGTAACGTTTCACCAGGCAACGTCGGTCAACTGCTGTTTGTGTATGAGAAATCGGTTGGAAACTTTCCTCATGTCAGCACGTTGTAGGTGTCGCCACCGGCGACAACATCGTGTGAATGCTCTGGAAAGGTAATTATTCGCATATCACAGTATCTTCTTCCTGTCGGTTAAATTTCGCGTCTGTAGCACCTCATCTTCGTGGTGTAGCAATTTTTTCTGGCCAGTAGTGTAGATGCATTCGAATACACATCTCCGCAGGTGTTGGACTTTTCAGGTCATACGTTACTGAACCGATATCTCGGTAGACGGATATAGATACTACGGTCTTGAGACAATAACTCTTTTAAACTCTTTCAGGTCATCGGTCACATGAATTCGTATAGATATATGATAGGGAGAGGGCAAGATAGCCACTGGAATATTTCGGCACTCGTAGACAGTGCGGTGTTGTTAGTGAGTAGTAAATCATTTGGAGAATGTTCGTGTTGTACGAGGTTGGGGTACTTGGTACAGCTTATGCTATCCCTCAGCGGTTGGCCATGAAGGACCTGCTCGCAAGTCCTACGCACTCACATATTGCATTCTTGAAGATCTTTACGTCGAGCCAAAAAACATATCAGTCACTTTTTTCTGAGCTATAGTAAGAGGTGTACAACTTTGCTTCCGCCGTTTACCGATAGGTGGCGGCAGCGGTAAGTAGCAGTCGAAAGAAACAAGTCGCAGACGTCAAGCAGTTAGCTTGGAGCTCGGTCGACATAACCTCCTTCAAACATTAGTCGAATTGAGTCTCCATCATAAAGTTTCTCTTGATTGAAAATGTCAGTTTACGAGTCTAATTCTCGTCACTTGCGGGAGGTGTTAATATTTTGTTTCAGTATGAAGAAAACAGCTGCTGAATCTCATCGAATGCTCTCAGGAACGTATGGTAAGGACACTATTAGTGAAAGAACGTGCCGTGAGTGCTTTCAACGCTTCACGAACGGTGATTTTAGCGTCGTAGACCGGCGTAGTAGTGGAAGAGAGAATGTTTTCGAAGATGCAGAATTGGAGACATTTCTGAGTGAAGACTCGCGTCAGTCTCAAGTAGAATTGGCACGATTAATGGGAGTGACACAGCAAGCCATTTCAAAACGTCTCAAGGCTATGGGCATGACTCAGAAAGAAGGAACTTGGGTCCCGTGTGAGCTGAAACCAAGAGACGTTCAACGGCGTTTGTGTGTTTGTGAACAGTTGCTTCAGAGGCAAAAACGGAAGGAATTTCTGCATCGCATTGTGAGCGGGGACCAAAAAGGGGTTCATTACGATAACCCTAAACGCCAATAAATCATGGGGATGTCCCGGCCATGCTTCCATGTCGACGGCCAAACCGAATATTCACGGCTCCAAGATCATGCTCTGTATTTGGTGGGACCAGCTTGGCGTCGTGTACTATGAGGTGTTAAAACGAAGTGAAATAATTACAGGTACTCTTTATCGAACGCAATTAATGCGTTTGAGCAGAGCATTAAAAGACAAATGGCCGCAATACAGCGAGAGGCACCATAAAGTGATTTTGTAGCACGACAACGTTCGACCCCACACGTTGCAAAAGAGGTCAAAACGTACCTGTAAACGTTAAAATGGGAAGTCCTACCCCATCCGCCGTATTCTCCAGACATTGCTTCCTATGACTATCACCTGTTTAGATTAATGTCGCATGGCCTTGCTGACCAGCACTTCCGATCTCATGAAGAAGTCAGAAACTGGATCGATTCGTGGATCGCTTCAAAAGATGAACAATTTTTTCGACGCGGGATTCGTACACTACCAGAAAGATTGGAGAAAGTAGTGGCCAGAGATGGAAAATACTTTGAATGATACATGTGGAGCCAATTTGTTTCATTAAAGCCTCAAATGTTGGGAAAAAACGCGGAAGCAAAGTTGTACACCTTGTAGCTTAGTGGCACTTCACACGCAGGACATTACAGACATGACCTCACCTGATTGCATTTTCGTACAGTACACCTAAGACTGTGCTGGGAGGGACGTGGTTTTACGTTATAGATACTTAGGAACCATCAGAACAGTTGCCCAGTTCTTTCAGTGCGCCTTGTGGCGTTCGTTCCACGAGAAAGGAATGTCACACTCTATAGTCACGGAAGGGCGCTTGTTATTTGACCCTTTCATTTTCTCGCTAAGTATTTTACTTTTTTCAACGTCTATAATACTGTTTTACTGCTGTCTTTCAAACTTTGCTTTAACCAGCGTCCCTAGGTATCGATTCAGATACTTTCGCAAAGTCTTTTATAAGTAACTATATCAGCAGACAGTCTTTGGAGAGACGGGCCTTGTCAGTTTATAATGACATGTGAGTGTTTGTTCGAAGGAAGTCAGTCACTACTTTCGTTATACTTTACCTTGGAGTGCTGAAACGTGTCAGGTTCTAGAGCCATGTTTGAGGAAGCGTGCTATCTGATGAAATTACTTTTGTTTGATGGAGATCCATGATTTTGAACAGCCTTCGCAATGTTCAAGATGCTTGGTAAGAAGAATCAAATTTGTATTCAGTGATGGAACACAATTTACAGTGTGACATTTCTTCATTTGTTTTGGTCCGCACATTAGTATCGTTCCGCCTGTTAGGTGCGATGGTGGAGGCTCGGAGAGGTTGCAAATTTATTAGTTCTTGGAGAAGGATTACTATGTCCCTTTTAACGTCATTAGGTTCTCGAGTACATTCAAATTTCCATTGTGAAGTGCTCAAAGAGTGCAGTGTAACTTCTGCCTGAATTACTTTTGATTAATTTTGCGAAGATAGAATTCTGAATTTTTAATCTGTACTGTAGATAGAATTATCATCGTGAGGTTATAAGTTGTGTAAATGCTCTTAATGGCGAATATATGAATTATTAACAACACGTGTTGCGATCTGATTTACCAGAAATATACTTATCTTCATTCATGCTGTATTTAAATGAGTTTTATATTCGGTGCGCCATGTTCTTGGTGTGAATTTCATATGTACTTACCGTCGAACCGACAGTCTTTCTGATGAGTTAATGCACAGCTAGTGAGTCAGGCTGTAGCTTCACAATAATAATAAGTGCAGTGGATGACATCGGAAGTTCACTGAGGCTTTTTGCGGATAATGCTGTGGTGTATCGAGAGGTTGTAACAATGGAAAATTGTACTGAAATGCAGGAGGATCTGCAGCGAATTGACGCATGGTGCAGGGAATGGCAATTGAATCTCAATGTAGACAAATGTAATGTGCTGCGAATACACAGAAAGATAGATCCTTTATCATTTAGCTACAAAATCGCAGGTCAGCAACTGGAAGCAGTTAATACCATAAATTATCTGGGAGTACGCATTAGGAGTGATTTAAAATGGAATGATCATATAATGTTGATCGTCGGTAAAGCAGATGCCAGACTGAGATTCATTGGAAGAATGCTAAGGAAATGCAATCCGAAAACAAAGGAAGTAGGTTACAGTACGCTTGTTCGCCCACTGCTTGAATACTGCTCAGCAGTGTGGGATCCGTACCGGATAGGGTTGATAGAAGATATAGAGAAGATCCAACGGAGAGCAGCGCGCTTCGTTACAGCATGATTTAGTAATCGCGAAAGCGTTACGGAGATGATAGATAAACTCCAGTGGAAGACTCTGCAGGAGAGACGCTCAGTAGCTCGGTACGGGCTTTTGTCAAAGTTTCGAGAACATACCTTCACCGAAGAGTCAAGCAGTATATTGCTCCCTCCTACGTATATCTCGCGAAGAGACCATGAGGATAAAATCAGAGAGATTAGAGCCCACACAGAGGCATACCGACAATCCTTCTTTCCACGAACAATACGAGACTGGAATAGAAGGGAGAACCGATAGAGGCACTCAAGGTACCCTCCGCCACACACCATCAGGTGGCTTGCGGAGTATGGTTGTAGATGTAGATGTAGATGTCTTGCAGGTTAACTTCTTTTCAGGAACTGAAGTAGATAAGACGTATGTTCCTGCATCGCTAGGCACTAATATAGTATCCGTTGTAGCATTTATATCATTCGTATATTCAGGAGGAGCTGGAGTTCAATTAATTGCTATTTCAGATAATTAACTATTTTCAGCATTCTGAATTGCTGGCTAGAAAGCCGTGGAAACTGTCCCACAGCACAGATATTCGCTATAGGCAAGAGGGCTAACACGTCTTAGGATAACCTGTTGCTTTCACGAAGCTATTCACTTATATACTCTGCATTATTTCATGAAATGCAGGCTCTCATCTCATCTGCTGCGTTATATTATATAGAAGTGTGTGTTGTGTTATGACATTATACACTACCAGCCATTAAAATTGCTACACCAAGAAGAAATGCATATGGTAAACGGGTATTCTTTGGACAAATATATTATGCTAGAACTCACATGTGATAATATTTTCAGGCAATTTGGATACATAGAACCTGAGAAATCAGTACCCAGAACAACCACCTCTGGCCGTAATAACGGCCTTGATACGACTGGGCATTGAATCAACCAGAGTTTGGATGGCGTGTACAGGTACAGCTGCCAAGCAGCTTCAACACGATACCACAGTTCATCAAGGGTAGTGACTGGTGTATTGTGACGACGCAGTTGCTCGGCCACCATTGACCAGACGTTTTCAATTGGTGAGAGATCTGGAGAATGTGCTGGCCAGGGCAGCAGTCGAACATTTTCTGTATCCAGAAAGGACCTGCAACATGCGTTCGTGCATTATCCTGCTGAAATGTAGGGTTTCGCAGGGATCGAATGAACGGTAGAGCCACGGGCCGTAACACATCTGAAATGTAACGTCCACTGTTCAAAGTGCTCTCAATGCGGACAAGAGGTGACCGAGACGTGTAACCAATGGCACCCCATACCATCACGCCGGGTGATACGCCAGTATGGCGATGACGAATACACGCTTCCAATGTGCGTTCACCGCGATGTCGGCAAACATGGATGCGACCATCATGATGCTGTAAACAGAACCTTGATTCATCCGAAAAAATGACGTTTTGCCATTCATGCACCCAGGTTCGTCGTTGAGTACACCATCGCAGGCGCTCCTGTCTGTGATGCAGCGTCAAGGGTAACCGCACCCATGGTCTCCGAGCTGATAGTCCATGCTGCTGCAAACGTCGTCGAACTGTTCGTGCAGATGGTTGTTGTCTTGCAGACGTCCCTATCTGTTGACTCAGGGATCGAGACGTGCCTCCACGATCCGTTACACCCATGTGGATAAGACGCCTGGCATCTCGACTGCTAGTGATACGAGGCCGTTGGGATCTAGCACGGCGTTCCGTATTACCCTCCTGAACCCACCGATTCCATATTCTGCTAACAGTCATTGGATCTCGACAAAAGCGAGCAGCGGTGTCGCGATACGATAAACCGCAATCGCGATAGGCTACAATCCTAACTTTATCAAAGTCGGAAACGTGATGGTACGCATTTCTACTCCTTACACGAGGCATCACAACAACGTTTCATCAGGCGACGCCGGTCAACTGCTGTTTGTGTATGAGAAATCGGTTGGAAACTTTTCTCATGTCAGCATGTTGTAGGTGTCGCCAACCTTGTGTGAATGCTTTGAAAAGCTAATCATTTGCATATCACAGCATCTTCTTCCTGTGGGTTAAATTTCGCGCCTGTAGCACGTCATCATCCTGGTGCAGAAATTTCAATGGCCAGTAGTGTAGATGTTTTTCGAGGTGGATAACATTAGAAACTTATTTCTTGGCCGCTACTTATTTTCTTCTGAATATCACTGGAATATCAGGGTTTGCTCATTGCTACCTACGACAGTACGATACGATATTTACAATACTGCCATGCCTGGTTATTCTGAATTACGATTTAAAGTCCGAAGGAACAGGCACTTCTGCGACAGGAACGGTTATGAAGTACATTATGTGTATTCGCAGTTGCGGATATGGACAACCATCAGCTGTGCACTGTAATGACGACAATGAAAGTTTGTGCCGAACCTGGACTCGCCCACTTATCGTGAGCGGTCGCCTTACCATTCGGCTATCAGAGCACGACTCACGGCCAGGCCAAAACTTGCACATTATAATGTAACGGACTACTGAAACTACTGATACCACCGGCTGGCGAGGTGTGTGGTGCCGTCAATCAACTTCAAGGAGCAGGTCAACTTTAACTAAGTAATCATAAACTGAAATACGAGGACTCTACAGGAAGTAAGTTCCGATTGATGGCGAAATGGAAACCACAGTGAAAATCAGAAATGTTTTATTTGTAACAGTTAGCTACACCTTCGAGCTACTTCTCTACGTAGTCGCCGTTCTGACTTCGACGTTTGTCGTAGCGTTGTACCAACTTTCCATTACTCTCATCATAGAAGACAGCCGCCAGTGCTTTCCACCAATTCTCTACGCTGGCCTACAGCTCGTTGTCTGTGCCAAAATGTTGTCCTCGAAGCCAGCGGTTCTTGTGAGCAGAGATGAAACTCAGAGGGAGACAATTAAGGGCTGTATTGTGGGTAATCAAACATTTCGAGTTGATAATGAAGCAGGAGCATCATCGTTGCCCCTGCAGAATGTGGCTGAGAATTGTCTTGAAGAAGAAACCGCACGATAGTTATGTAATGTTGGCTGCATAGCTTCAGGCGAAATTTCTCACCAGGCCCTCGTACTTAGCGGGAGACACTATTTTCTAGACATCTTTAAGCGCTCACCGTAAGCTCATAAATGAGAAGAGCGACGTGACGCTATCTAGGGTCCTACTAGAGATACTGCCCAACACATCTGTGCTAAGCTATGTCGTATTTACATAGCAGTTTCCACTTCGCGACCGGTCGGAACTTACTTTCTGGACACCCCTCGTATTATTATTTCCTTACGAAACTGTTAAATGAGGACAATCACGAGGTATATTGCCACAGAACTATATTATAAACACTTTTCATTTTTCATTATATGTTTTTCATATATGTGTACGTGAGATGTGTAAAATATCGATATGCAACCAAGGTTGGCAGTACTGCACAGTTTGTGAGCTCTGTGAACAGGTGCCGGTGGTTGGCGGGTGTAGAGACAATGGGCAGTTGGTGTTGAGACGTCTTGTAATACGCTTGCTTTGAGAAGGTCAAGGATAAAGGGAACGAAATGATGTACTGGAAAAGCTGTTACATTGAAAATTATTGAATATCGTCACGATCAGCATTTATAAAATAAAAGCTGGAAGTTTAAATATGTGTCAGTTCTTACGCAGCAGAATACACACCCTGGACCTCAAATTGATTTAACAAACAGCGGATGGCGAGATTCATCACTGGACCACGAGCGCGCAACAACGACCAATAAAGGTAAGAAAGTTACATTACTCTAACTTCAAATTGTGATGATACTTATCTTTCTCCATGTCTTCAACCCTGTACGTACTCTGTTGTTAGAGTGAACAGCGTGACGAGGACTTGTGGTCGACTAGGCACACCAGGGAGACCACACAGGTTTAAAACGATAATTTGTAGCTTAATATACTACTACTGATAATAATCAATATTTGTCCCCCGGAGAAAGAGGTGCATTACAACATGTAGTCAGCCATGTGTCAACAACCTGTACTCGTACATCGTTTATATATGTTCCCGTACAGGGAGATAGTTTACTTGAAAGTCACTTGCCCGGTGTCGGCGGATAAATACGATGTTGCGGCGCGTGTGTAGCAATTCTGAATTCCGGTGTAAAGTGCATGTCCACAGGAACTTTACATCGTAATTAGGAATAATTCGGAAAAATACCAGTTGGAAGCATATCAATGCTAAGATTGCTGATAACGGTGAAGAGTAACTACACGATCTGCTGAATGGAATGAACAGTCTAATGAGTACAGACTATGGTTCGAAAGTAAATCGAATAAAGTCGAATGTAATGAGAAGTAGCAGAAATGAGAACAGCGTGAAACTTATTATCTGAATCGTTGGTCACGCAGTAGAAGGTATTATGCTACCTAGGCAGTAAAATAACCAATGACGGACGGAGCAAGGAGGACATCAAAAGCAGACTAGCACTGGTAAAAACAGTATTCCTGGAAAAGAGAAGTCTACTAGTATCAAACGTAGGCCTTAATTTGAGGATGAAATTCCTGAGAATATACGTTTGGAGCTCAGCATTGGACTGTGGGAAAACAGGAGCAGAAGAGAATCTACATCTACATCCATACTCCGCAAGCCACCTGACGGTGTGTGGCGGAGGGTACCTTGAGTACCTCTATCGGTTCTCCCTTCTATTCCATTCTCGTATTGTTCGTGGAAAGAAGGATTGTCGGTATGCCTCTGTGTGGGCTCTAATCTCTCTGACATGGTCTCTTCGCGAGATATACGTAGGAGGGCGCAATATACTGCTCGACTCTTCGGTGAAGGTATGTTCTCGAAACTTTGACAAAAGCCCGTACCGAGCTACTGAGCGTCTCTCCTGCAGAGTCTTCCACTGGAGTTTATCTATCATCTCCGTAACGCTTTCGCGATTACTAAATGATCCTGTAACGAAGCGCGCTGCTCTCCGTTGGATCTTCTCTATATCTTCTATCAACCCTATCTGGTAAGGATCCCACACTGCTGAGCAGTATTCAAGCAGTGGGCGAACAAGCGTGCTGTAACCTACTTCCTTTGTTTTCGGATTGCATTTCCTTAGGATTCTTCCAATGAATTTCAGTCTGGCATCTGCTTTACCGACGATCAACATTATATGATCATTCCATTTTAAATCACTCCTAATGCGTACTCCCAGATAATTTATGGTATTAACAGCTTCCAGTTGCTGACCTGCTATTTTGTAGCTAAATGATAAAGGATCTATCTTTCTGTGTATTCGCAGCACATTACACTTGTCTACATTGAGATTCAATTGCCATTCCCTGCACCACGCGTCAATTCGCTGCAGATCCTCCTGCATTTCAGTACAATTTTCCATTGTTA
The DNA here is from genome assembly GCF_023864345.2 of Schistocerca serialis cubense. Taxonomy (NCBI): domain Eukaryota; kingdom Metazoa; phylum Arthropoda; class Insecta; order Orthoptera; family Acrididae; genus Schistocerca; species Schistocerca serialis. The sequence goes on from NC_064646.1 coordinate 18,863,890, forward strand.
CAACCTCTCGATACACCACAGCATCATCCGCAAAAAGCCTCAGTGAACTTCCGATGTCATCCACAAGGTCATTTATGTATATTGTGAATAGCAACGGTCCTATGACACTCCCCTGCGGCACACCTGAAATCACTCTTACTTCGGAAGACTTCTCTCCATTGAGAATGACATGCTGCGTCCTGTTATCTAGGAACTCCTCAATCCAATCACACAATTGGTCTGATAGTCCATATGCTCTTACTTTGTGCATTAAACGACTGTGAGGAACTGTAACGAACGCCTTGCGGAAGTCAAGAAACACGGCATCTACCTGTGAACCCGTATCTATGGTCCTCTGAGTCTCGTGGACGAATAGCGCGAGCTGGGTTTCACATGACCGTCTTTTTCGAAACCCATGCTGATTCCTACAGAGTAGATTTCTAGTCTCCAGAAAAGTCATTATACTCGAACACAATACGTGTTCCAAAATTCTACAACTGATCGACGTTAGAGATATAGGTCTATAGTTCTGCACATCTGCTCGACGTCCCTTCTTGAAAACGGAGCTGACATGTGCCCTTTTCCAATCCTTTGGAACGCTACGCTCTTCTAGAGACCTACGGTACACCGCTGCAGAAAGGGGGGCAAGTTCCTTCGCGTACTCTGTGTAAAATCGAACTGGTATCCCATCAGGTCCAGAGGCCTTTCCTCTTTTGAGCGATTTTAATTGTTTCTCTATCCCTCTGTCGTCTATTTCGATATCTACGATTTTGTCATCTGTGCGACAATCTAGAGAAGGAACTATAGTGCAATCTTCCTCTGTGAAACAACTTTGGAAAAAGACATTTAGTATTTCGGCCTTTAGTCTGTCATCCTCTGTTTCAGTACCATTTTGGTCACAGAGTGTCTGGACATTTTGGTTTGATCCACCTACCGCTTTGACATAAGACCAAAATTTCTTAGGATTTTCTGCCAAGTCAATACATAGAACTTTACTTTCGAATTCATTGAACGCCTCTCGCATAGCCCTCCTTACACTACATTTCGCTTCGCGTAATTTTTGATTGTCTGCAAGGCTTTGGCTATGTTTATGTTTGCTGTGAAGTTCCCTTTGCTTCCGCAGCAGTTTTCTAACTCGGTTGTTGTACCACGGTGGCTCTTTTCCATCTCTTACGATCTTGCTTGGCACATACTCATCTAACGCATTATGTACGACGGTTTTGAACTTTATCCACTGATCCTCAACACTATCTGTACTTGAGACAAAACTTTTGTGTTGAGCCAACAGGTACTCTGAAATCTGCTTTTTGTCACTTTTTCTAAACAGAAAAATCTTCCTACCCTTTTTAATATTCCTATTTACGGCTGAAATCATCGATGCCGTAACTGCTTTATGATCGCTGATTCCCTGTTCTGCGTTAACTTTTTCAAATAGTTCGGGTCTGTTTGTCACCAGAAGGTCTAATATGTTATCGCCACGAGTCGGTTCTCTGTTTAACTGCTCAAGGTAGTTTTCAGATAAAGCACTTAAAAAAATTTCACTGGATTCTTTGTCCCTGCCACCCGTTATGAACGTTTGAGTGTCCCAGTCTATATCCGGCAAATTAAAATCTCCACCCAGAACTATAACATGGTGGGGAAATCTACTCGAAATATTTTCCAAATTATCCTTCAGGTGCTCAGCCACAACAGCTGCTGAGCCAGGGGGCCTATAGAGACATCCAATTACCATGTCTGAGCCTGCTTTAATCGTGACCTTCACCCAAATCGTTTCACATTTCGGATCTCCGTCAATTTCCTTCGATACTATTGCACTTCTTATCGCTATAAACACGCCTCCCCCTTCACTGTCCAGCCTGTCTCTGCGGTATACATTCCAATCTGAGTTTAGGATTTCATTACTATTTACATCTGGTTTCAGCCAACTTTCTGTCCCTAGTACTATATGGGCGTTGTGACCGTTTATTAATGAGAGCAGTTCTGGGACCTTTCTGTAGACGCTCCTGCAGTTTACTATTAGCACATTAATATTGTTATTCCCTGTTGCATTTTGCCTACTCCTACCTTGCTGCGTCTCAGGAGGCGTCTTGTCGGGCCTAGGGAGGGGATTCTCTAACCTAAAAAACCCCATGTGCACTCCACACGTACTCCGCTACCCTTGTAGCCGCTTCCGGCGTGTAGTGCATGCCTGACCTATTCAGGGGGACCCTACATTTCTCCACCCGATAGCGGAGGTCGAGAAATTTGCACCCCAGATCTCCGCAGAATCGTCTGAGCCTCTGGTTTAAGCCTTCCACTCGGTTCCAAACTAGAGGACCGCGATCGGTTCTGGGAACGATACTACAAGTAGTTAGCTCTGATTTCACCCCGCGAGCGAGGCTTTCCGCCTTCACCAATTCCGCCAACCGCCTGTACGAACTGAGGATGACCTCTGAACCCAGACGGCAGGAGTCATTGGTGCCGACATGAGCAACAATTTGCAGTCGGGTGCACCCAGCGCTCTCTATCGCCGCCGGCAGGGCCTCCTCCACATCTCGGATGAGACCATTTGAGACATGGTTCTGCCAACAATTATTGTAAATTGGGTTGACTGATAATATAAGGACTGAGAAGGTTCCGCGGAGAATCAGAGAAGAAAGGAACATATGTAAAACACTGGTAAGAAGAAGGGACACGATAATAAGCCATCTTCTAAGACATCAGGGAGTGATTTCCATGGTATCGGTGGGACTTGTACAGGGTAAAAACTGTAGAAGAAGACAGATATTGGAATTTTGTTGTTGTTCTGGTCTTCAGTCCTGAGACTGGTTTGAAGCAGCTCTCCATGCTACTCTATCCTGTGCAAGCTTCTTCATCTCCCAGTACTTACTGCAACCTACATCTTTCTGAATCTGCTTAGTGTATTCATCTCTTGATCTCCCTCTACGATTTTTACCCTCCACGCTGCCCTCCAATGCTAAATTTGTGATCCCTTGATGCCTCAGAACATGTCCTGCCAACCGGTACCTTCTTCTTGTCAAGTTGTGCCACAAACTCCTCTTCTCCCCAATTCTATTCAATACCTCCTCATTAGTTATGTGATCTACCCATCTAATCTTCAGCATTCTTCTGTAGCACCACATTTCGAAAGCTTCTATTCTCTTCTTGTCTAAACTATTTATCGTCCATGTTTCACTTCCATACATGGACACTCCATACAAATACTTTCCGAAACGACTTCCTGACACTTAAATCTATACTCGATGTTAACAAATTTCTCTTATTCAGAAACGTTTTCCTTTCCATTGCCAGACTACATTTTAAATCTTCTCTACTTCGACCATCATCCGTGATTTTGCTCCCCAAATAGCAAAGCTCCTTTACTACTTTAACTGTCTCATTTCCTAATCTAATTCCCTCAGCATCACCCGACTTAATTCGACTATATTCCATTATCCTCATTTTGCTTTTGTTGAAGTTCATCTTATATCCTCCTTTCAAGGCACTGTCCATTCCGTTCAACTGCTCTTCCAAGTCCTTTGCTGTCTCTGACAGAATTACAGTGTCAAAGGCGAACCTCAAAGTTTTTATTTCTTCTCCATGGATATTAATACCTACTCCGAATTTTTCTTTTGTTTCCTTTAGTGCTTGCTCAATATACAGATTGAATAACATCGGGGAGAGGCTACAACCCTGCCTCACTCCCTTCCCAACCACTGCTTGTGCTGGTTTTATTGACTGGAAAATATCCCTTGGTAGAGCTCGCTTAATTGAACTTCTAGATGTCCAGAAGAAGATCGGAATTAAATAGAAAGGAAGCAGCCTCGTAAGCAACCTATTTGTAGAACAAAGAGTAAAATTTAATGTATGCGGTGAGATTGTAGAAGGATTTAAATTTGACTGTGGGTTTATATGACGCTATTGTCTTATAATACTAATGTATTAAGCGACAAATGTTAAACCATGACGCCGGCCGTTGTGGCCGAGCGGTTCTAGGCGCTACAGTCTGGAAACGCGCGACCGCTACGGTCGGTGGCTCGAATTCATGCCTCTGGCATGCATGTGTGTGATGTCCTTAGGTTAGTTAGGTTGAAGTAGTTCTAAGTGCTAGGGGACTGATGACCTCAGCGGTTAAGTCCCATAGTGCTCAGAGCCATTTGAACCATTTTTTTAAAACCATGACGACCAGACGATAATTTCAACCTGTCTCCTTTACATGTCGACCACGTCAAGCAGTGGCTGTTGATTTTATTATTTTTCTTTCTGCCGTTAGTGCCTTACATCAGTTTCGACGTGGAAAGCTGCAAGACTTTCTTCGGTTAGGGCAGTCTCAAGTCTCCCCTGGAAAGGTCTTGGCGGACGCTGCGAGCAGACTGCCAACCCGTCAAGGTTGGCGGCGCTGCCATTGAGTAGGGCAGGTGGGAAGCGGCGGCGGGCTCCTCTCGGCTCGTCCCATTCTTCTCCGGTAAATACCTGGCCTGTTGCGAAGCCGCCGTGGGAGGAAGCCGGCGGAGATAGCGCACGACCCGGCAAGGCCGCGGCCCTCTCATGCCGATAACCGGGATCCAAAGTGGGTCACCCGCGCAGCTCCTCTCACTAGGGGACCACACGTTTCGTCTGGAGCCGAGGTCGGCAACCTGCGGCTCGCGAGCCACATGGAAGTGAAGCTGCGGCTCTTTGGTTCCATACGCAGATATTATTTATTTTATAAGAAAGAAATTTTTTAATCGTTCTGAATCGATTAATGAGGATTGGGCACCATTTCTATCCCTCACAATCAGTCCATCGTTCTCGCTTTTCACCGCACCCCTCCCCCGTGACACTCGTCACTGTCGCACCGCGATAAGCACATTCTGGGGTTGTGACAGGTCCGTTCGTGGCAGTCGGCGATCACCGCACGCGCGAGGCGACCGCAGAGTGAGACAAACAGCGTTTCGTGTCTGAATTATTCATTTTAGTAATTCAATTATTGGAGAATTATTTATTCTATCAAGCTGAGTATTTGTAATTTGCGAAATGTCGATGTAGATAGATTATATTTTAAAGCCCAGCTTTGCGAATGCATTTACGTAGGTATACGTCGTTGACATAGTAAGTAATTGCAAAACTTGTCATCTGCTGTTTTGGATACCTGAATAATGATTTTAAAAATTCTTTATCACAGCTTCACTGCAAGCATGGCATCTAAAAAAAAAAAAAAAAAAGAGAGAGAGAGAGAGAGAGAAACTGAAGAAGAGCATCGAGAATTCAATCGGAATTGGTAGGAGTCGTTCGCTTTCATATGCAACTCAGATGGACTTCCGACTTGTCTTGCCACGAAAAACTCGCACACAATAAGAAATCAAATTTAGAGAGACACTTCACTACAAAACATACACAGTTTCCTAGTAAATAACCAGCCGGCGAAGAACGAAAAGAACCTGTCCACGACCTCCAGAAACAAGTACAGCAATTAAGTTCCATGTTAAGTAACTGGACGCAACCTACAAGTAATGTTAATCTGGCAAGCTTCGTGCTTTCACTAGAAATTGCAACAAAAAAAAGGCAAACCATTCACAGATGACGAGTATGTCAAAGATTGCTTCATACGTGTATCTGAAGAACAATTTCGTGATTTCAAAAACAAACCAGAAATCTTGAAAATAATCAAAGATCTGCCCGGCGGAGGTTCGAGTCCTCCCTCGGGCATGGGTGTGTGTGTTTGTCCTTAGGATAATTTAGGTTAAGTAGTTTGTAAGCTGGGGGACTGATGACCTTGGCAGTTAAGTCCCATAAGATTTCACACACACACAAAGATCTGCCACTATCCGCTAAAACAAGATAGAATAAGTAAAATGTCTTCAAATGCAACATATCTGCAGGTGGAACACGTTCATCTGGCTTCTTCCTTATCGCTTGCTATCGATGAGTCTTGCAATATAAAAGACACGGCACAAGTTGCCATTTTTGTGAGGTATATGTCTTCCCAAGTTCATAAAGACGACCTTCTAGGATTGGTACCGCTCTTGAGACAACCTAGAGGGGAATACAAAGCGAGTGCCGTGCAGAAATGCCTCGACGATAATAAGATCGATTCAAATAAAATCGTTTCAGTAGCAACTGATGGAACCAGAAGAATGACAGGAAAAAATAAAGGGACAACAACGATTCTTCAGAGCAAAATAAACCACGAAATTCTTACGTTTCACTGCATAATACACCAAGAAGCACTTTGTGCGCAAACATTTCTGGCCGAAATAGTTGAGGTCATGAATTTGGTAATTAAGATTGTTAACAGCATCTTGTCAAAAGCACTCTACCGTCGTCAGTTTAAAGAATATTCCTAAACGAAATGGAAACTCAGTATTCCGACCTCCTACTTCACAATAAAGTGCGATGGCTTTTGAAGGGTAAGGTGTTGAAACGTTTTGCTTTGTGCTTGAATGAAGTAAATACATTCCTCAATGAAAAAGGCATTAATCACTCTGAATTAGAGGACATCGAATGGCTGCAAAAATTTTACTTTATGGTGGATATGACAGCGAAATTAAATGAGCTGAATCTAAAGCTGCAAGAAAGGGAAACCCAGCCTTTGTTTTGGTAGAAGAATTGGTTTATTTCGAAGGAAAATTAATTATTTTTGCAGAAGATATTCAGAGCGGTAAATTACTTCATTTTCAGTTTCTAAAGCAATATCGCGATAAAGCCAGTGCAACTGCTGACTCGAGTTACTTGAGCACAGTTATTAGAAAATTGAAAGATGAATTTGCTTACAGATTTCAGCCATTCAGAGCCAACAAATCCACTCTAGCATTCATAGTAAATTCTCTCAACACAAATAGTAACGCAATCCACATTGAGACATTTGGAGTTGATAGTGTATCTCTAGAAATGCAATTGATCGATTTAAAAATTAAAGCTTTGTGGAGTGGAAAATTCACAGAATTGAAAAGCAAATTGGAAGAGTGGGAAGTCCAGAAACGTATGTACGTAACGCAACAAAAGTTAAAAGAAATGCAGCGATTTGAGGTACTTTTATTCGACGCATGGAATAGTCTTCCAGATTGCTACAGTGAGGTGAAGAAGTTGGAATTTGGAGTGCTATCTTCGGATCGACATATTTGTGCGAGGAAGCGTTCTCTTGCATGAATATAATTAAAAGTAAAGTAAGGAGCCAACTAACAAATGAAAATTTAGAGTCGTGTTTGAAACTTAAAACAACAAGTTAAGAGCCAAATTTATCCAAACTTTCTAAAACCATGCAAATCCAACGCTCCCATTCAATTTGTTTGCTCGAATGTATGTTATGGTTTTTTTTAATTTTTAAGTGCATATTACATTGTTCATTAAAGTTCAAATGTTTCACTTGAATAACCATGCAAAGGCACCGCTCCCATTGAATTTGTTTGCTCAATTGTTTCTTATTGAAGTACAAAAAATGGTTCAAATGGCTCTGAGCACTATGGGACTTAACTTCTGAGGTCATCAGTCCCCTAGAACTTAGAACTACTTAAACCTAACTAACCTAAGGACATCACACACATCCATGCCCGAGGCTGGATTCGAACCTGCGACCGCAGCGGTCGCGCGGTTCCAGACTGTAGCGGCAAGAACCGCTGGGCCACCCCGGCCGGCTATTGAAATAAAAGTTAGTGATTTAAGTGAATGTTTAATGGTTTTAATATTTTACTTGAATAATAAGTGATTATGTAATAATACCATATATATTTTATCTAATTTGTTGTGAAAAAACGCTACTTATGATATATGAATAAACATGTAGTTTTCATATGAATGAATAGATTAGTTTTTTAGTCAAAAAACTTTATTTATGCAAGTACTATTTATTGCTGGCAATAAAAAATTTTGTGGCTCTTTAAAAACTTTGAAATTTTATAAATTGTAATTTCTGACTCTTCCGACTCAAAAGGTTGCCGACCCCTGGTCTAGAGGCGTGTACACACTGTGCCAACGAGGGCCAACGAATGTCAGTCAACAGATTCGTTGGCCGAGATTTGCTTGGTGTGTACGGGCGACAAATCTGAGAAAAAGTAGCGATTGGCCTTGGTTGAGAATAGGTCTGTTGGTGGTAACATCAAATCGTTGGCGTTTGGCTGGCGTTGGGACTCTCTCCTAGTGTGGACGCCGCGACGAGTGTTCATTGGTTCTGTTCCTGAGTAACGACAAGAGCGCTGGTACGAAGATGAAGAACGATGCAGCAGAGAGGGCTGTGAGACGACGTCGGCCAATAGCACGCTGACTATGACGTCACCACGACAGGGGCGGCCTCTACACGAAGAGAACAAAAGCGACGCGCCGCCAAGTCTCGGCCGCAACTCGTCTTTTTCACAAAATGTAATCCAGGCCCTACCACAACATTGGCACAAATACAAGGTGCCTCGAGCCATTATTGCAAACCCACAGGACCATCAAGGATAACGCAATCTTATCTTCAACATTTATACCAACGACCAGCCATTGACCCCAGGCACAAGGAGATTTACAAATCTTTAACATCATGCAGCGCGTCAGCAACCGTATATGTATAGAAAATAAACAGTTTTCTTCAGCCTTCAGTTGCAAGGTAATTTTTACTCGTTTACCTAGGTTTCGATCCCAGTAATGGAATCTTCTTCAGAACCTATAAATTAAACCAATAGTGCATACCACAAACTAGCTAGGTTCCTACACCGTAAATTGAAAGAGAATTTTGTGTTTGAGAAAAAAAATTTCCGTCAAAAATTCGGTAGACGTGGCCAACAAACTTAAAACTTTAGCCTGTCCTGACATCATAAAACTCGTATCATTTGATATTAACAATTTATGTACTAATGTACCTGCTGAGCAGACGATGGGCATTATAGAAACCATAAACAAATTATCAGCCCATGAGATCGGTGAACTAATGGTTCTGTTACGCACCACCCTCAAGTACAATTATTTCTCTTTCAATAATAAAATATATTCACAACCCCGTGGTCTAGCTATGGGCAGCCCGTTAGCTGGTATCATGTCAGATTTTTTAATAAACTCAATGGAGCAGATGTTTTTTCGGAATTATCCAGATTTGGCAAATAGTATAATATTCTATGCGAGATATGTAGATGACTTGCTGTTTGTGTTTGAAGGTTCCCATGAAGAGCTAGAACTGTTATTTACCACTTTCAACAACCTCCATGAAAAAATCAGTTTCACGCAAGAAAATCAGACAGCTGATAGGACCTTAGACTATCTCGAACTGACTCTATCCATTATTGGCAACAAAATAGATTTCAAAATTTTTCGGAAAGCAACCTATTCCAACATCATCATCCCAGCTGATTCCACCCATCCTCAGGCCCATAAAATGGCCTTTTTTCACTCGAGTATCCATCGAGCCCTTTCTATTCCGCTTTCGCCAGTCAACTTACAGAACGAATTAAAAGTCCTCGAAAACATCGCTCAGAATACTGGATATAATCCCAGTATAGTGGGACAGTTGTTCAACAAAAAAAAAACACGAAAGAAGACTACCACCCTTTCCAGTTCAGGTACCCACAGTCAACACCAGGCAACGAAATACTTATCAGTTCCCTTCATAGGTAACATATATCCTATGAGGTAGGTCGTTTATTAAAAAACCTGGGATTTAAAGTTTCATGCTCTACCACCAACAACCTCAAAAAGAATTTAGTTCATTCTCTGGATAAAGGTACTGATAAATCATCGCTGTCAGGTGTGTATAAGATCATGTGTGCTGAATGTCCTTATTACATTGGCCAGACAGGAACGGCCCTGTCGGTTAGGTTTAATGAGCATCTGCCGACAAAAAGCGGTGATGGAACACGAAGATCTACATTTGCTGAACATCTGGTCCAAAAGGCTCATGCTCCCAAGCCTCTAAAAGACGCAGTGCTTTTGCATAATGAAGCCAAGGGATGTAGGCTAGACACCCTCGAAGAATTGCAAATTTTTAAACATCTTATTATTGATAGCGACAACTTACTTAATGATCAGTTGCAACTAAAAAATAGAAGCTATTTCGAAGGATTTCAACCTTTACTCCAGTGGAGTTGACCCACAGTCCGCCTCGAATGGCCGATGCTGTTTCCCTATCTGCTTTGTCCCTTTATTATAGTGCGATTGTACATGTGTGTCTCTGTATTTCGTAATATGCTTATTAATGACACATACACTCCTGGAAATGGAAAAAAGAACACATTGACACCGGTGTGTCAGACCCACCATACTTGCTCCGGACACTGCGAGAGGGCTGTACAAGCAATGATCACACGCACGGCACAGCGGACACACCAGGAACCGCGGTGTTGGCCGTCGAATGGCGCTAGCTGCGCAGCATTTGTGCACCGCCGCCGTCAGTGTCAGCCAGTTTGCCGTGGCATACGGAGCTCCATCGCAGTCTTTAACACTGGTAGCATGCCGCGACAGCGTGGACGTGAACCGTATGTGCAGTTGACGGACTTTGAGCGAGGGCGTATAGTGGGCATGCGGGAGGCCGGGTGGACGTACCGCCGAATTGCTCAACACGTGGGGCGTGAGGTCTCCACAGTACATCGATGTTGTCGCCAGTGGTCGGCGGAAGGTGCACGTGCCCGTCGACCTGGGACCAGACTGCAGCGACGCACGGATGCACGCCAAGACCGTAGGATCCTACGCAGTGCCGTAGGGGACCGCACCGCCACTTCCCAGCAAATTAGGGACACTGTTGCTCCTGGGGTATCGGCGAGGACCATTCGCAACCGTCTCCATGAAGCTGGGCTACGGTCCCGCACACCGTTAGGCCGTCTTCCGCTCACGCCCCAACATCGTGCAGCCCGCCTCCAATGGTGTTGCGACAGGCGTGAATGGAGGGACGAATGGAGACGTGTCGTCTTCAGCGATGAGAGTCGCTTCTGCCTTGGTGCCAATGATGGTCGTATGCGTGTTTGGCGCCGTGCAGGTGAGCGCCACAATCAGGACTGCATACGACCAAGGCACACAGGGCCAACACCCGGCATCATGGTGTGGGGAGCGATCTCCTACACTGGCCGTACACCACTGGTGATCGTCGAGGGGACACTGAATAGTGCACGGTACATCCAAACCGTCATCGAACCCATCGTTCTACCATTCCTAGACCGGCAAGGGAACTTACTGTTCCAACAGGACAATGCCACCCAACGTGCTCTAGAAGGTGTAAGTCAACTACCCTGGCCAGCAAGATCTCCGGATCTGTCCCCCATTGAGCATGTTTGGGACTGGATGAAGCGTCGTCTCACGCGGTCTGCACATCCAGCACAAACGCTGGTCCAACTGAGGCGCCAAGTGGAAATGGCATGACAAGCCGTTCCACAGGACTACATCCAGCATCTCTACGATCGTCTCCATGGGAGAATAGCAGCCTGCATTGCTGCGAAAGGTGGATATACACTGTACTAGTGCCGTCATTGTGCATGCTCTGTTGCCTGTGTCTATGTGCCTGTGGTTCTGTCAGTGTGATCATGTGATGTATCTGACCCCAGGAATGTGTCAATAAAGTTTCCCCTTCCTGGGACAATGAATTCACGGTGTTCTTATTTCAATTTCCAGGAGTGTAGTTGCTAAGGCGTTTTTATGTTAAAGACATTTTATGCTTAGCACGCACGGTTTCGACACTAATTTTTTAGTTACTGTAGCGGGGCTTCGCCCTCTTACTATAATATTTAAATGTAAAAAAAAAAAAAGAATTTTACCTTGGCTTTGTAGTTTGTTCTCAGGTAAATTGTTTAATGTTGCCATACCAATAGATAGGTTTGTCCATTTGTAGGACGGCTTTCAGTCACATTTTGTGTATATGTATATTTGCTCTAAGTAATTTTGAGACAACTTGTCTCTCGCGCCTGCGCTTGCGCTTGCGCATGCGCAGGGCCGCGGCCGAGCCTCGCCGCGAAACTGTTCGCGACGCCTAGTTTCCGCGCCGCTCACATGTGGTCCTTATTTCTGGCCGGCGTAGCTACGTCTACGTTCGTCTTAATGGTTTTAATCTTGACAGACATAATCTTATGATTATGCGTCTTTATTGTTTTAATTTTTAATCTGTGACATGGCCAGTGTTTGGCTCTCAAAATAATTTAATTTTTTGTAAGTATCACGATTTCTTTATTATTCAATCATTAGACTGATGATGCGTTTCAGTGAGTAATATATGTCCGTATTTGGTTTCTTTATAGGTTCTGAAGAAGATTCCATTACTGGAATCTAAACCTAGGTAAACGAGTAAAAATTACCTTGCAACTGAAGGCTGAAAAAAATTGTTTACATGCAGATGACATAGCCCTTGCTACGCAGAGCTCATGCTTTGAAAGAGTGGAAAGAAACCTGACAACATCACTTAGAACACTGTCAAGCTACTACAACCGGAACCAACTCAGACCAAACCCTTCGAAGACACAAGTGTGTGCCTTTCATTTAAGGAACAGGGAAGCTAATCGTGAGCTACATATTACATGGTCATGCATCCAACTCCAGCATCATCACGCACCTAAATACTCGAGAGTCACTCTCGATAGAACTCTGACATTCAGAAGACTCTGCAAGAACACCAAAAGGAAAATCTTCGCTCGAAACAACCTAATTCGCAAACTAGCTGGGACACAGTGGGGATCACATCCACAAACTATTCGCTGTTCTGCAATGGCACTGTGCTTTTCCTCTGCTGAATATGCTTCCCCAGTCTGGTACAGGTCATCTCATGCCAGACAAGTAGACATTGTTCTCAACGAAACCTGCAGGTTGATCACAGGTTGCTTAAGACCTACCCCAACTGATAGGCTCTAATGCCTGGCTGGAATAGCGCCACCGTGGGTACGTAGAACATGGGCTGCCAACAAGGAGAGACTGAAAGTGGAACAGGATAGTGCCCATCCTCTGCACGGACATAATCCACCACAGCAACGGCTGAGATCGCGAAAGAGCTTCCTGAGAACATCCGAGAAGCTCACCATTTTACCAGAGAAGGCAAGGCTGGAGTTATGGAAGAAGTCGACGCCTCACCTGCAGACGCCAGAAGCTGAAGAACTACCACCTGGACACAACGAGAGCTGGCTGGTGTGGAAATCCTTAAACGGATTACGATCAGGCGTTGGACGATCCAGAGACAACCTGAAGAGATGGGGGTTCATAACAGAAGATATGTCCTGTGATTTTGGTGCAATTTATATATATATATTTGATGTGTATGGCTACTGTAAATTTGTGTGTTTCTGGCTCGAGAATAAATTCGGTGTAGTTACTGTCCATCACTCGTATGACTACCTAACCAACACCCTCAAAGGACTCAAGGACCCACAGAGAGCCCAAGCCTCTTTGCAAGCGAATATTCAATAAAGTGAATCCATTTCTCACACGTTACCACTCCACTCCACTCCACTCCACTCTTTGGACACACCATGACATTAAAAAAAAAAAAAGTAGCCTCGGCTACACTATAAGAGCCGCACTAGAAGAGCTGTGACTTGTGGTCCATATTAATTACTTGCATGGGAATTGTATATTTCGTAGGACACTGATTATTTGCTTGTTGCCAATTGCTTGCGACACCACCCTGTACAGACGCAAGTTAAGTGTTGTCATTTCAATTACTGCAATAAACTTCATTAATATTAGTTGCTTGTATGTTGCCTAGCTATCCGAGAAAAAAGCTTCCTAGACACCATATAAGAGACGAGTGTGAAGGATACCACAGGTTCAGTAGCGATTTGTTGTTTCTACAACGGGTGTGTAAGTTTCTCAGGACAGCCACGTAATACGTTTTATCGAGTGGTTTCGCTCTTTAACAAGAGCATCATCAGAAACTCTGGAATTTGCGGTTTAAAGTACACTAGTTGGCTGCTAAAGAGCGAATCGAGCCAATAAAACGTACTGAGTGCGACTTGTGGCTGTCCTGAAAAACTTAGTTTCAGCATTTAATGTTGCCCATGCAAGCAGTGTCTTCTGTCGCTATGAATGTGTATTTATTGTGTTTAAAAATACTGGAGTGCAGAGTCGAATGTGGAGAGAACGTTAACGCTGATGGTTTTATCGTGAACGGAAATGTTTGTGTGACCCTACGAACTGAGATCATAAAAACAAACTGAAGAGGCTAGATGCTTGGGGAGAAATAACTCAGCTATTACAAAGTGGTATGCACGACATGTAAAAGAAATAGGTATCTGTACTGACGGCTTCTCGTTGTGAATAACAAAGCTAAACAACCAAAGCTGGGAGTGACAATTAACTTTCTGCGTCAGGTACAACTCTCCTAAAAGAGGTGTTACCTTTGGAAATTTTAAGGCATACACAATTCAGTAAGAATTTGAAATCTGCAGCTTCCATTACGGGAAAAATTATGAAATAGCCCATGTACCAGTGCAGCTTTAAGGTGAGACATTAATTTTGTCCCAGCACACTGCTCCCTCCTTTTTAAAAGGAGTCCACCAGCGCCGTTCCTTCTTCTTTTTCTGATGATCAGCGTCTTACAGTGAATTAAATGCTGCGCATACGACGACTGCTAAAACCTCTTATACCCTCACAATATCGGCCGGTGAAACTGTAATTAAGACATTACTTTATGAGAATAAACAAACGGGAGCAACATCGCCAAGTTAGCAGAGCCAATTGCGATTTCACAAGGGCGAATCTCTTGGCCGTAAGCTCTTCGTTTTGCGTGGATGAGAAGCCGAACTCCAATTCATTGGCGACCAACGTTTGGCCGAATCCGGTCTTTGCGGTTCGTTGGCCTTCGCTGGCCTAGTGTGTACGCGCCTTAGAATGGAGGAACGGCTAACTACGCGGCAACAGCCACTCTTTAGTGTACTGGCAATGGCTGTGAGACATAACTGTTCATACACTATTAAGTCCTGCGCGGATGGAGCAACTTTGGGTAGATAGAACTAATCTTTCACTCTTAAGCGGAGTATGCGTAGCTTTGAAGCCTCCTGGTAGTTTCAAACTGTGTGCCGGACCCGAACTCGAAACCCGGACCATGCTTTTCGTGGGTAACGGTCTTATTGACAGAGCTATCCAAGCACAGCGGACGAATGCAACTAGCAAACTGACTTCCGACATTTCCTGTATCCTACTGGTGCCGTGCACAGTTTCAGACTCTGCTTTGATTAATTCATTATGTTTGTATTTTTAGAACCTCGTTAATATAAGCTCCTGCGTACGACGACAAGTGGTTCAAAGTACCTGACATCTTAAGATAATTAAGATCAAGAATTTGTGTGTATTTCACTGTAGCCGCGCGGGATTAGCCGAGCGGTCTCAGGCGTTGCAGTCATGGACTGTGCGGCTGGTCCCGGCGGAGGTTCGAGTCCTCCCTTGGGCATGGGTGTGTGTGTTTGTCCTTAGGATAATTTAGATTAAGTAGTGTGTAAGCTTAGGGACTGATGACCTTAGCAGTTTAGTCCCATAAGATTTCACACACATTTGAACATTTTTGAATTTCACTGCAATCGACCAATAGTGAGACAGCCCTACTGAATCTTTAGACAACTGAGAACTTCAGAAACCGAAAGCAGAATAGTTAGGCAAACATTTCAGCGAGGTGTTATATCCAACGTGGCCTCCATGTTTCAAAGTGAAAACGGATTTTAGGACGTTGTTAACATGCTGGGGACTATGGAATGTCTTACGGCATGTACGGCCATTGCAGAAACTTAAAATAAGTTCACCAGTTCATTGGAACGACTACTTCTCCATATAATCTATAAAATATTCATTTCTGAATAAAACGCGTTTTTCATGCTGGAATAATGGAACGTAAAGTCTCAGACGTGTTTTACCTTTTATATGAAAGGTATTTTCAGTCGATCTTAGTTGTACTTTGCAACCCCCCCCCACCCCTTCACAATTTCTGTATTTTCTCAATCTGAATGAAGCACTTGCCCTTTGCCCTTCAATTACGAAAATACGAAAATTTGACTTATTTGGGCCAAAACTATTTTTTCCTTTTACACCACCTAGTATGTGTGAAACTAAGGATAAGAAGAAACAAATATGTGGTGATTTCGACTCGAACATACGTCAAACTGTCTTCACTGAAGTGTAACTGCGTCTTTTCACCTGTCACGATCAGAGAACACGGAAATCATTGAGGTAGACAAGAAATAACTCAAAAGATGCCTTGCATGTGTGTGTCGAAACGCGTCTGGTAAATTTAGTAATAATATCACAACACGAAAGCGGGATTTTCTTTTTAAACGAATAATGAAATTATATATTTTTTCGTACGTAAAGAAGATAAAGACCGCAAGTAAACGGGAAGGTAGGAAACTAAAGACCTTGGACCTGGTTAAGTGATATAATCAGTAGTTGATGAATCAAGTGGATAACTAGGAAATGATCTGCAGCATGGAAAGAGGATACGACAGAAGACAAAGAGGTAGCTTTGAGGAATGAAATAGTGAAAGTAACAGTAGGTACAACAGGCGAAAGGACTAGGCCTCATAGAAATCGTTGGATAAAACAAGTAAAAATGGACTGAAGAAAGGAGAAAATATAAAAATGCAACATAGGAAGGTGGCAAAATGGAGTGCAGACTTCTAAAATTGAGATTAACAGAGAGTATAGACTAGCAAAGCTGGAATGGGTAGAGGAGAAGTGTGAAACTATAGAAGCATGTGTGGTTACGGGAAAGGGAGATGCAAGTTAAAGAAAAATTTAAGAAAAGCATTTGGAGATAAAAGGAGCAGCTGTATTAGAATTTGTAGTTGATGGAAAACTAGTTTTTAGCACAAAAATGGAAAATGAAGGGCAGGAGGAATACTTAAAAGGGCTGCATAGGGGAAACGAACTTAATATTATAGAAAGGATAGAGGAAGCAGATGAGAGTGAGATGGGTGGATGTTTGAAGAAATTGACAGAGTACCGAAAGACCTATGCGAAAACAAGGCGTAGCTACTGCAATCTACATCCATATGAACCTGCTTACTGTACTCATGTGTAGGACTCCCCCTACCATTTTTAACTCCCCCCACTCCATTACGAAAATAACTACTTCTTGACATGCCCAATCAATAATTTTGTGTATTGGGTAGCGCCATCGTAACTACAAAACCAGCTAAATTGCCGACGTTTCGACCGACTCGCTACATTCCTCTTCGAGTGAACCACCCCTTAAAGGGGCGCAGCAAGTCAGTCGAAACGTCGTTTAGATGTTTCAGTAATTTCGGAGACAAGGCCCAATACCCTAAATTACGTTATACAAAATTGCAGTGGCGGTGGAAGCCTACAAAGGTAAATCGATTTCTTCTTTTATTAAGATTGCACCATGAATTTCGTTTTTCCTGAGTTAGATTTAGTATCTCCTCATTACTTACTCGATCTACCCACCTACTCTTCAGCATTCTTATGTTCTCTCACTGTCTGAACCGCTTATCGTCCAAGTTTAAATTCCGTGCAAGGCTACACCGGACAAATACCTATACAAAAGACCTCCTAACACTTATATTTATATTAGATGTTAATAAATTCCTCTTTTTCCACAAATTTCTATCTTTCTACTGCCACTCTGCATTTCCTTCGCCCATCGTCTGTTAGTTCGCTGCCCAAACAACCAAATTCACTTACTACCTTTAGTGTCTCATTTTCTTATCTCATTCCTTTTGCATCACCTTATTTGATTCAATGAAATTCCATTATCCTTGTTTTACTTTTTTATGTTTCCTCTTTTATCTCTTTTCAAGACGCTACACTTTCCGTTCAATTACACTTTCAAATCCTCTGCCGTCTCTGAAAGAATTGCAGTTTCAATTTCAACGTTCTTATTTCTTCTCTCTGAACTTAAAATCCCTTTCCAATTTTTTTTCATATAGTACTAGCTCAATGTACAGATTGAATAATTCTGGGGTAGGCTATAACAACGTCTTCCTCCTTTCTCTAGCCCTTCTTCGATTTCATGCCCTTCCACTTTTCTAACTGCAGCCTTTTTTCTGAATAAGTTATAAATAAATTTTTGCTCTCTGCATTTTATCCATGCTATCTTCAATATATCGACTATTTTCTCTAAATCTCCAAACACTATAAACATGGATTTGCCTTTCATCATCCTGTCTTCTAACTTGTGTCGAAGGTTCAATATTGCGCTACGTTTTCGTACGTTTCTTCGGAATCAAAACTGATCTTCTCTGGAGTCAGTTTCTACCAGTTTTTCCACTCTTCTGGAAATAAATTGTGTAAATATTTTGCAACAATGAATTATTTTATTATTATTATTATTATTATTATTATTATTATTATTATTATTATTATTATTATTATTATTATTATTAAACTGACCGTTTGGTAGTATTCGCACGCGTCAGTACCTTGCTTACCTAGAAATTGAATTATTCCACTCTCCCTGCAGTATGCAGATGTTTCGCCTGCCGCAAATATCTTGCACAAAAGGTCGAATAGTTTCGTTATGGCTTGCTCTCACTAGGATCGAAAATAGTTTTGCAGGAATATCGGCCTCTCCCATGGCCTTCGTCCCACTTAGGTCTTCCAGTTCTGGCAAATTCTTCTCCCGGTATCACATCTCCCATGTCACTTATATTCTACTTTCTCTTCCGTTTCTAGAATACTACTTCCAAGTTCATTTTCCTTGTTTATGTTCCCACTGCCTTTCAGCTTTCTGTTCTTTGCTTGGTGCTGGTTTTCTATCTGAGTTCTTGATATTCATACACTTACTTCTCTTTCTCCGAAAATTACTCCAATTTTCCTACAGACGGCTTCCATATTTCCTTTAGTGATACATGTTTCTACAGTCTTGCATTGGTCCTCTAGCCATTCTGTTTATGCATTTTGCATTTACCTCATTTTTTTATACGTCTATATTTCCACCAGCTTCATTTGCTGTTTTTTTTATGTTTTCTAGTGGTGTCAATTTCTATATCTCCTGTGTAGTGCAAGAGTTTCTACCAGGAATTGTCTTTTTATTTATTTGATGCTGCCTTCAATATCTCGTCTCTCTAAGCTACACATTCGTCATATACTTCAGTCACACATTGCCTTATGCTATCTCTCTCTAAAACGCTCAAAAACCTATGGTCCTTCCAGTTTATCCACGTCCCGTCTCCTTCATTTACTAATTTTTTTGCAATCTTTGAGTTAACATCCAAGATGCAAAGCACAACGGTCTCGAGGGTCCCAACGGATGCCAAATAAGTTGGGGCTGTAAAATCTCCGGTAACGCCTCTGCGATAGCTTAGCAACTCATCCAGCAAATCCGACTACCACGAAGATAAAAACCGCGTAGCCCATGGGCAATGCACTCTCTCATAAGGAGTGTAGCAGACGGGAGAGGGTGAACGCCGAGTTCCTGGTGTCTTAAAACTGGGACCTTCAGCTAAGGGAGACAACACAGACACGAAACCAGCAGGTAACATGGGGTAGCCGCACGTTCTAGGGTACCTTGCCACAGTTCGCGCGGCTCCCCCCATCGGAGGTTCGAGACCTCCCTCGGGGATGGTGTGTGTGTTGTCCTCAGCGTAAGTTAGTTCAAGTTGGATTAAGGAGTGTGTAAGCCTAGGGACCTAAGACTTCAGCAGTTTGGTCCCATAGGAATGTACGACAAATTTCCAAAAAATTCAAAATGGTTCAAATGGCTCTGAGCACTATGGGACTTAACATCTGAGGTCATCAGTCCCCTATAACTTAGAACTACTTAAACCTAACTAACCTAAGGACATCACACACATCCATGCCCGAGGCAGGATTCGAACCTGCGACCGTAGCAGTCGCGCGGTTCCGGACTGAAGCGCCTAGAACCGCTCGGCCACCGCGGCCGGCCAAAAATTTCAGGCAGGTAACTGAAACGAAATGTGCGTGTGGCTAGGGCCCCCTGTATGGTAGACCGCAAGTCTGTTTAGCTTATGCCATTTCGACAACATTCGTATGCATGATGATGAAATAATGATGAAGGAAACACAAAATCCAATCCCCAAGCAAAGTAAATCTCTGACCCAGGCAGTTTTACTACAACCCAGACTGCAGTTTTTTTTAAATCTACTGCCATGTAAAAGTAATGCGATGGGAAATATACTGCTTTAACAGACATCGTCAACAAATGTAGCACAGTTTTTGAAATACTTCCAATGAATATTAGGTACAAAAATTTGTGATATTCACTGTCTGAACCTGCGAGGTAGTGACAACTAAAATCTGCAGTGCTCTGATGGGCATACCTTAATTTGAACCATAGTCGCGTGAATTTGGTGCCAACTGAGGAACCTAAGGGTGAAGCAGGTTAAAGTGATAAAATTGGACACTTCAGGAGTATCTATATGGATGGGCCAAAACAGTGTAACCATAGGCTTACTTGGTTCAAATGGCTCTGAGCACTATGGGACTCAACATTTGAGGTCATCAGTCCCTAGAACTTAAAGCTACTTAAACCTAACTAACCTAAGGAAATCACGCACATCCATGCCCGAGGCAGGATTCGAACCTGCGACCGTAGCGGTCACGCGGTTCCAAACTGAAGCGCCTAGAACCGCACGGCCACACAGGCCGGCCCACAGGCTTACTAATGTGTTGATCAGTCTTTTCGCACTCAGTACAACGTGACATGGTTTGGACAATATCTTGACGTGTTAAAAGGGACTGGAATGTTGAGTTTCGACCCAGTACGCCAATCTTCCACTTTTATGAGTGGAATATCCTCAGATGAAAACATTTCATGCTATTTTGTCTAAAACTGACATGGCGAGATCGTGGCTGTGTACAGTTAATGTGGGTTGATTCTTACAAAGAAGAAGACAGCAACCAGCCACTATTAATAATGCTATTTATTTAAATAAATAGCACCTAAACAGGTTTCGAGCTGTCAAGTTCATCATGAGACGGCTGTTCACAAGAATCACAAAATGCACTTTACTTAATCGTCAGTTTACGATTTTTATTCTCACACTGTAGCGAAATATTCTTGGTGTGTAGGTGCCCTACGGTATAAAACAAAGAAATGCCCTATGTGAACATCACTAACCTCCAAACCATGTAATACAGAGTAAACAAAGATGTGAGATTAAGTACTTACATCGAAAATTCCGCGATATTTCGTTGCGAAGTTGCAAGATTGTATTTTTGAAATTTTGCGAAGTATATGCAGCACTTATATGATTTGCGTATCACCATATTGTGCAAAGCACCACATACGCACACACCAAAAATTATTTGCCACGTGTGAAGTTGACACAAAGACGGCGGTTTCACAAATACAACAGTGCAAGAGATATTCTCTCTCAGAGATATTACAATATATAGATTACTTTGATTTCACAGTATGAATGTATATAAAGAAAAATCGTAACATCGTGACCAATTAAAACACAGAGATTTACCTTACATTATGAGGAAATAATATTACAGATTAATTGACAGATGAAGTAACCAGTTTGTGAGAATGTTAATTATGTGGTATTATGTAATTTTTTAAATCAGATTTATACTTGCAATAATGTGTGACTGTGCAGGCAGCCATATTATGACGTAATATTTTGTTTGGGATATTGATTGCTTGTTGTTGTTAAAAGGAGTAATGTTTATTTATGATTTAAACTGGAAAATAAGTCAGTGAAATCTTGTAGAAATTTTCACGGTAGATGATAACAGCCAAACAGTTGCAGGATAATGATTTATGGAAATCCTTGACCACGGTTTCGTTATATCAAAATATACCTTCATCATAAGCAAAAATACACCTGAACAAAAAGATACCTTCATTACCAAAAAACTTAGCAACATAATTGAGATAGGAGGAAAAAATAAACTGTTATAGCTTTAAGTAACCATGAAAATCACCAAAGTATTACAAGCACAAAACTTTTAGTCACTTACTAAAATCACATCCTGCAGTGGAGTTTCATAAAACAATCGCGCCAAAGGCGTCTTCAACAGTTAAAATTAAAATATCACCTCCATCTGTACAGCATAATTATGAAGAGATGGTCTGTGAGAACACGGGATATTATCAGTACTTAGACTGTGAAGTAGCGTGAAGAGGGTATGGAAGCACTAGGGCAGACAGTTTCACCGACAGAGGGCACTTGTGGCATGCGCGAGACACTCGCGCACATTAAAACACAGGGATACATACTCATGCGCATCAAAAATTTAAAGGTTGTGCTAATTCAAATCCTCTGTCTTAATAAATAAAACATATCAGAACCATTTAAAACACCTATATACAATAGAAAATATGAACACCAATTTACCTGTGTCCTAGTGTCAAGCAGGTGAAGCTTTCGCTAAGGAACACATCTAACGAGAGAGGGCACTAGTGTTATGCCCGAGAATCTCGCGGAAGTTAACGACTAGGATACATACTAGCGAAAACGAACAAAATGTTGTAGTAAATCGGAACCATCTGTCGTCATGAATAAAAACCATAATATAATCATTTAAACCACACATGTATATCGAGGACCGCGGCCAAAATCATCAAAAATACGTAAAATCCCAATAAGACACGAAGGAGCATCCCACCAGCATCAACAGACAAGAGAACTATCTTCTAATCAGCCAAACTATATTACGTTAGAGCAAGAAGGGGTTTGAAACTATCCGAAAATGTTTTGTTTCTAAGCTGCACCTGTTTGTTAAGAATAAATCCAACTTTCAGAGATAGACGCTTGAAAATTTCTAATTCCTCTAACAGGTCCAGTTTGTAACCATTACTGCTCCCGTGTATAAGGTAGATGAGGTTAAACTGACTGAGAAGGTCAGCCAAGAGGACGCATCTCTGACAGTTTTTGGGAGAGCCCCAAAGGGGGTGGTGCATATTCAAGTCACTGAGGAGCAGAAAGGGGAGGAAGTCTGCCCTGGTGACATCGAATGATGGAGGGATGTAAACGGTACAAACGAGAAGGGTGAAGCGGGAAAGGAAAATGAGCCCTGCAACAACTTGAGGCGAAAGTTTGGTGGGTTGTTGCACAGCTGGAGGAGGATATGGGGATGCTACCACGGTGCTGAATTTGAGGTCGCATATCTGCGTGGCCACGTCCTTCGTGGAGCGAGATGTAGCAAGAACAGTAGTGTAAGTGCCAGACAGTAGAGCACGGGGTTTCCGACCAGCCGACAACTTGCGAGAGACTGGTTAAGGCACTTTTTCCTTCACCTGGCTCTCCTGTAGAGCGTGCTCCTGGAGATGCACGGGACAATATCGGGGACAGGCGCCATGGTCGCCATTGCAGTTGATTCAGCGGGATGAAAGAGATGGACGACCGCCATAGTGAGCATCCCTACCACAGGTTACACATTTGGCCGTGTGTCGACAGGACATTCGAGTGTATCTGTAACGATGACACTGGTAGCAGCGCATCGGGTTCGGAATGTACGATCGGATTGTAATAACTTCATAATAGGCTTTGATCTTTGACGGAAGGGTCTTTGAATCGTTACCTTCACGCCATTTACGTTTAGTAGACGTTGACTGTGAAGAAGATGATTGGCTCACTGCGAGAAAATCCCCCCTGATTGCCAGCGTCTCCGAAAGCGCACTAAATCCGACTGGGGGCCTCTCTGAGAAGGGGGCCTTAAATGATGAAGACAAACTAAGAAGGAGACGAGCGTTAAAAGTATGGATTATAGGAACTGAAGAGTATATGAAGGAAAACTGAGAAGCATATCAATTGATATGCGAGAACACAAGAAATAGAGCAGCATTGCAGGGGGAAGCGTAGTTGTGCTAAGCAGATAACAAAAACCTCGTTAAATCACTTGAGACAAAGTAATGACAAATATTGAATATTATATACATGAAATACAGCACTTTTTATGCAAAAGTCCCTAAGCTTACACACTACTGAACCTAAATTATCCTAAGGACAAACACAGACACACCCATGCCCGAGGGAGGATTCGGACCTCCGCCGGGACCAGCCGCATAGTCCACGTCTGCAGCGCCTGAGACCGCTCGGCTAATCCCACGCGGTGAATGAAAGCAGGCCAGCGCGTTATGCAGGTGACACAGTTTTGCAACGAGCGTGGATATGCGTGTACGTGCGTGGCAGCCATCAAAACGCAGGCACGGGCCACGTGTGGCGCGGTTGCGTTAGCCACGTCGTCGAGAACCTTCTAACAAACACGGCGCCATGTAACCGGCAGATTCAGCAGCGGTCTGCACTATTTAGGGGCATCAGAGGTGGGCGTCGGCATCGGTTCGACCGACTGGCCGTTCGGTCTCTGTTACGTCGTCGTCATCAGTGACGCGGTCCCTGAGGACCGGCCAGCGGAGGGCATTGCCTGCTGCTGCACCGGCGAGTCCTGGCGTCGTCACGAGCTGCAGCGTCTGCAGGAGGCGAGCTGGGCCGGGCCTCGTGCTGCTAACCTCCTATCGCCCGCGCAGTCACTGACCGGGCATGGAGTCGCATTCCCCGGGCTCCACGCATCAGCACGTCTCCACCACGACACAAGCGTTGGGGCTGAGCTACCGGAAAATGTATTGGAAGAACCGACAATGAAGAAGAAGATTGCTAAAAACAGCCACCTTCTTCTACCCAGCCACACCCTACAACCCCGACCACGTCATCCACTCTGGTCATCCCATTACACTAGTGTGATAGTTGAAGATAGCAAAACGAAAGCCAAAGTTTGAACGGCACGTTCAAGTTACAGTTCACACAGGAGAGTCGTGCAAACATACCGTCGTTTGATCATCGGACAGACTCCCCTATGGACCACATAGAAATAACGATACCTGGTGTATAGACACAAGCTAGATTCGAAAACAAATAGATCACTATGTTCATATGGAATCCCAGGTCGGTTTTAAAAGGAGAACTCTTGCCTAGCTTGCATTTATTGTGAATCTCTCCCACAGCACAAAGTCTCACGTGAGTGGGAAAAAGCGCAGTTGACTCCAGTATATGAGAAGGGTAGAAGAACCGACCTGCAAAACCACAGATCAATATCTCTAACATCTGTTTGCTGCACAATTCTTGAACATAATTCTCAGTCCGAATATAATAAACTTTCATGGGACTGAGAAACTTATGTCCGCAAATCAGCATGGTTTTAAAAAGCATCGCCTGTGCGGAACTCAGCTTGCCTTTTTCTCACATGATGTACAGAGAATGAAGGATGAATGACAACAGGAAGCATGTGATATGGTGCCCCATTGCAGGCTATTAATGAAGGTACGAGAATATGGAATAAATTCACAGAGACATGAGTGGTTTGAAGACTTCCTAAATAATAGAACCCAATATGGTGTCGTCGGCGACGAGCGTTCGTGAGAGACAAGGGTAGCATCAGGGGTGCCCCAGGGAAGTGTGATAGGACCTCTGTTGTTCTCTATACAAACGATTTGACTGACAGGGTGGGCAGCAATCTGCAGTTGTTTGTTGATGATGCCGTGGTGAACGGTATGTTGTCGAAGTTGAGTGACTGCAGGAAGAGATAAGATGACTTAGACAAAATTTCCAGTTGGTGTGATGAATAGCAGATAGCCCGAAATGTGGAAAAATGTAAGCTAATGCGGATGAGTAGGAAGATAAAACCAGTAATTATTGGGAGAATTTTAGGAAACGGTGGGATATCTGTAAAGGAGACTGCATATAGGATGCTGAAGTGACCTATTCTTGAGCTTGCCCGAGTGTTTAGGATCCGTACCATGTTGGATTGAAGCATTTCAGAACCTGGCTGCTAGATTTGTCACCGGTAGGTTCGAACAACACGTAAGTGTTACGGAGATGCTTCGGGAACTCAAATCGAAATCCCTGGAAGAACAGCGACGCTCTTTTCGAGAAACACTATTCAGAAAATTTAGAGAACCGGGATTTGTGGCTGACTGCCACACAATTCTACTGCCGCCAACATATACTGCACGTAAGGACCACGAAGATAAAATACGAGAAATTAGGGCTTGTATGGAGGAATATAGACAGTCGTTTTTCCCTCGCTCTATCTACGTGTGAACAGGAAAGAAAATGACCATTAGTGGTACAGGGTACCCTTTGCCATGCACTGTGTGGTGCCTTGCGGAATATCTATGTAGATATAAAAGTAAATTTTGGTGATATGTGAGGGATGATCATCGACATAGGATTAGCTCGGCCTAAATACAGAACTTACGACGTGAAGCTAGCGTCTTTCGATGGCTGGTTGTCAGCTACTGAGCTGTGCTTGCAACAACTCAGTGAAGCTGGATTCTTTTATACTGGTAATGGAGATCAAATCGTGCGTTTCCATTGTGATGGAGGACTGACAGTTTCGAAAGAAATACGCCATTAATGGCTTGAATGTACTCTCTGGTTTTTCATGTTTGTGTTTATGGCCATTGTGAAAGGTAAAGATTTTGTAGATACCAAACGGGATAATTCAGCTGCCCCTATCGATATCATTTAATGCAACGGGCCGTTCTACATCTGACCGAAAACCACGAATGAGATGTTCATATTCTCTCGCTAGCTATGAGCAAACCATTAATCCTACAGAAACAATGATCAGAACCTTGTTTGTATTAAATTTGATGTTGATAATTTTTGTGCTTGGGTACGTTCTTACTAGAGACCGTAGTTACCGAGTAATTCAAGAAAAACGTACAGTAGTGATCTTCAAATGCACGAAGTCCCACATTCAGCTCCACCGATCAGGATTTCTAATATGTTGTTCATGGCACTCACTCCTACCACTGTATAAAAAATTTGCAACGGCACGAATTGTTTCCCACATGTGATCTTATTTGGCCTCATGACGTTTCTGTAAATTTTACCTAATAATTTTATGCATTTTAACAACATAATGTAAACAACTACACCTTACGACTACGACACTACAGCGCTTTTATGGCTTAAGTTTGGATCGTATTTACAATGTAATTACTTTTAGCGTAACAGTTACAAAGGTCGTTTTTCTTTCATTACCCTCACGGGTACACTTAATAATGTTAACTAAATAGCCTACCATGTCGGTGGCGTAACAGCCCAATCACTAGCGAAAGGTCGAATATCGGGAATAGTTGTGTAATGGGAAATTTTTGTACAGTGGTAGGAGGGAGTGCGACGAACAACACACTATGAACCCAGGCAGGTGAGGGATGAGTGTGGGGATGTGTTTGCTTTTGAAGGTCACTTTTGTACGTTTTTGTCGAATACCTCGAAAACCGTGGCCTCTATTGAAAACGTATCTCAGTTTGAAGTTAAACTACATTAAATTTCCTACGAAAAACGCCAGATTCATTTTTCCATAGGACTAATAGTTTGCGCGTAGCGAGCGAGAGAATATGTAAACCTTGCGCGTGGTTTTTTAAGGTCAGATATAACATTGTGGGTTGCATAAATCGTCATCGGGAAGGGCAGCTGAATCACCATGTATGTCAGAACAATCACATTAATTGCAGCAAAGCATTGAACTAATATCAAAGATACGCCAATTCTTCACAAAGCTATACATGTTCAGGACTACAGATATGTAGTTCATTTGGGAATATAACAAACTGAACGTGCAGGGAAGCTAAGGGGAAATGTCTAAGAGAAAAATGTGAAGAAATATAAAAAGGAATGATTGCCGGAAAGACTGACACAGCATATTAAAAAGTCAAAATAACCTTCGGTGAAATTAAAAGCAAGGGCTGTGACATTAAGAGTGCAATGGTTAATCCCGCTGTTAAAGGCAGAGGAGAGAGCGGATAGGTGGAAAGGGTACACTGAAGGCCTCTAAGAGGGGAAGGAGTTCTCTGATGATGTGATATAAGTAGAAACATGAGTAGATAGGAAAGAAGTAAGAGACACAGTATTAGATTCGGAATTTAAAAGAGCTTTGAAAGTCAAAAAGGCAGACGGAACAGCTAATATTCCATCGGCGTTTATAAACCAACTTGGGGAAATGGCAACAAAACGGCTGTTCAAGTTGTTGTGTAGAATCTATGACACTGGCGACGTACCATCAATTTTCAGAAAAAAATCACTCACACAGTTCAGAAGTTGGCAAAAGCAGATTAGTGCGGGAACTATGGCACAAACAGCTTAACAACCCATACATCCAAGATGCTGACAAAATATTACACAGAAGGGTGGAAAAGAAAATAGAATATCTGTTGGATGACGATAAGTTTAGCTTTAGGTATGATGAAGGCTGTTGACAAGAATAACATTTTTTTCGGAAAGTTCACCAGACAGGTACTTCAGACGTTGCTGTTAATAACGTAAGAAATCTACAGGAACCAAGGGAGGATGACAAGACTATAAGATGAAAAATAAAGTGCTCAGACTAAGAAGAGTGTAAGGTAGGTATACAGTCTTTCGCACCTGCTGTTCAGTCATTACGTCGAAGAATCAATGACGGAAATGAAGAATCAAGAATGGGATTACAGTTCAGCGCGAATGGACCACTGATAAACCTTGAAGATGTCACTGCTCTCCTAAATGAAAGTGAAAACGAATTACAGGACGCTTTGAATATAATGAACGTTCTATTGAGTACAGACTACGAACTCAGGATGAACAGACAAATGTCCAAAGCAATGAGGAGAATCAGAAATGAGATAAGCAATAAATTTTGCAACAAAATTATTGACCACAAAATTATTGACGAAGTTAAAGAAGGAATCTGCTACCGTGAAAGCAAAATAACACATGGCGGAAAAAGGAAGAATGACGTGAACAGCAGAACAGCATAGGAAAAGAAGGCATGCGTGCCCAAAACAAGTCCACTAGTATCAAACATTTGCATTAATTTGAGGAAGAAATTTCTGAATCCGTATGTCTGGCGAACAGCATTGTTTGGAAGTGAATCATGGACAGTGCGGAAAACCGAAAAAGAAGAAAATCGAAGCGTTTTAGATGAGAAGGATTTTGTAAGTTAGTTGGACTTATAACACAAGGAATGTGGAGGCTTTAAGCAGATTCGGCGAAGGAAGGAACATACGGAAAACACAGACAAGAAGAACGGACACGGAGACTGTATGTTTCTTGAGACTTCAGGGAATAAGTTCCATGGCACTATACAGAGGTGCGAGACAGAGGTTAGAATACATCCAGCGTATAATAGAGGACCTAGGGTGAAATTTATTCTCCGAGATGATGAGGTTGGCACAAGAGAGGATATTGTGACGGGCAACATCAAACCAGTGAAAAGGCTAATGACGAAAAGAGAGACAGTTTACCACGCCAAGTGCAAGACTGTTTCGTTGCTTGAACTACCTTCCCTTCCTCCGTTCTTATTGATAAAGCCGCTAGCAGAACGAAGATGACTGAGTATGTTTCTAGGATGCTAAGAAGTTATATACAGGGTGGTCCATTGATAGTGACCGGGCCAAATATCTCACGAAACAAGCGTCAAACAAAAAACTACAACGAAGGAAACTTATCTAGCTTGAAGAGGGAAACCCGATGACGCTATGGTTGGCCCTCTAGATGGCGCTGCCATAGATCAAACGGATACCAACTGCGTTTTTTTAAATAGGAACCTCAATTTTTATTACATATTCGTGTAGTACGTAAAGAAATATGAATGTTTTAGTTGGACCACTTTTTTCGTTTTGTGATAGATGGCGCTATAATAGCCACAAACGTATAAGTACGTGGTATCACGTAACATTCCGCCAGTGCGGACAGTATTGCTTCGTGATACTTTACCCGTGTTAAAATGGACCGTTTACCAATTGCGGAAAAGGTCGATATCATGTTGATGTATAGCTATTGTGATCAAAATGCCCAACGGGCGTGTGCTATGTATGCTGCTCGGTATCCTGGAAGACATCATTCAAGTGTTCGGATCGTTCTCCGGATAGTTACGTTATTTAAGGAAACAGGAAGAGTTCAGCCACATGTGAAACGTCAACCAGGACCTGCAACAAATGATGATGCCCAAGTAGGTGTTTTAGCTGCTGTCGCTACTAATCCGCACATCAGTAGCAGACAAACTGCGCGAGAATCGGGAATGTCAAAAACGTCGGTGCTGGGAATGTTACATCAACATCGATTGCACCCGTACCAGGTTTCTATGCACCAGGAATTGCATGGCGACGACTTTGAACGTCGTGTACAGTTCTGCCACTGGGCACAAAACTTATTACGGGAAGATGACAGATTTTTTACACGCGTTCTATTTAGCGACTAAGTGTCATCCACCAACAGTGGTAACGTAAACCGGCATAATATGCACTATTGCGCAGAGGAAAATCCACGATGGCTGCGACAAGTGGAACATCAGCGACCTTGGCTGGTTAATGTATGTGGCGGCATTATGAGAGAAAGGATAATTGGCCCCCATTTTATCGATGGCAATCTAAATGGTGCAATGTATGCTGACTTCCTACGTAATGTTCTACCGAGGTTAACTACAAGCTGTTTCACTGCATGACAGAATGGCGATGTACTTCCAACAGGATGGATATCCGGCACATAGCTCGCGTGCGGTTGAAGCGGTGTTGAAAAGCATATTTCATGACAGGTGTATTGGTCGTGCAAGCATCATAACATGGCCCGCACGTTCACCGGATCTGACGTCCCCGGATTTCTTTCTGCGCGGAAAGTTGAATGATATTTCGTAACGTGATCCACCGACAACCCCTGACAACATGCGTCAGCGCATTGTCAGTGCATTGGCGAACATTACGGAAGACAAACTACATTTTGACCATTTATTGCATTAATGTGGTATTTACAGGTAATCACGCTGTAACAGGATGCTTTCTCAGAATTGATAGGTTCACAAAGGTACATGTATCACCTTGGAACAATCGAAATAAAATGTTCAAACGTACCTACGTTCTGTATTTTAATTTAAAAAACCTACCTGTTACCAATTGTTCGTCAAAAATTGTGAGCCGTATGTTTGTGACTATTACAGCGCCACCTATCACAAAGCGAAAATAGTGGCCCAACTAAAACATTCATATTTCGTTACGTACTACACGAATATGTGATAAACAATTGGGTTCCTATTTTAAAAAATACGCAGTTGATATCCATTTGACCTGTGGCAGCGCCATCTAGCGGGCCAACCATAGTGCCGTCTGGTTTGGCCCTTCAAGCTAGACGAGTTTCGTTCTTGTTGACGGACAACATTCTAATACAAGTCGTAAAATGCTTGCACAGGTGCTTTTTCTGGATTTATTTTGCGTTTAGACATGCTGAAAACTCGGTAGCACAGTAGCTGGGCGTTACGGGTCGCCTACCGAGACTAGAGGTTGCTCCCTCCTGCCACTTTGGTCAGACGCTCAGGGGCAATAAAGCAGTAGGGCCGCGTTCAGAAAAGGACGACCTCACGCAGCTTCCCCCCAGCAGCCTCTTCCAGACGCTGCAGAGCACATCCGGCCGGCCGACTGTTCATGGAATTACGTAAAGCGAGTAGGAGACTCACGTTACCGCGTAGCAGAGTTCGCTGAAATACACTACTGGCCATTAAAATTGCTACACCAAGAAGAAATGCAGATGATACACGGATATTCACTGGACAAATATATTATACTAGAACTAACATGTCATTACATTATCACGCAAATTGGGTGCATAGATCCTGAGAAATCAGTTCCCAGGACAACCACCTCTGGCCGTAATAACGGCCATGATACGCCTGGGCATTGAGTCCAACAGAGCTTGGATGGCGTGTACAGGTACAGTTGCCCATGCAGCTTCAACACGATACCACAGTTCATCAAGACTAGTGACTGGCGTATTGTGACGAGCCAGTTCCTCGGCCACCGATAACCAGACATTTCCAATTGGTGAGCTATCTGGAGAATGTGCTGGCCAGGGCAGCAGTCGAACATTTTCTGTATCTAGAAAGGGCCGTACAAGACTTGCAACACGCGGTCGTGCATTATCCTGCTGAAATGTAGGGTGTCGCAGGGATCGAATGCAGGGTAGAGCCACGGGTCGTAACACATCTGAAATGTAACGTCCACTTGTTCAAAGTGCCGTCAATGCGAACAAGAGGTGACCGAGACGTGTAACCAATGGTACCCCATGCCATCACGCCGGTCGATACGCCAGTATGGCGATGACGAATACACGCTTCCAATGTATGTTCACCACGATGTCGTCAATCACGGATGCGACCATCATGATGCCGTAAACAGAACCTGGATTCATCCGAAAAAATGACGTTTTGCCATTCGTGCACCCAGGTTCGTCGTTGAGTATACCATCGCAGGCGCTCCTGTCTGTGATGCAGCGTCAAGGGTAACCGCAGCCACGGTCTTCGAGCTGATAGTCCATGCTGCTGCAAACGTCGTCGAACTGTTCGTGCAGATGGTTGTTGTATTGCAAACGTCCCCATCTGTTGACTCAGGGATCGAGAGGTGGCTGCACGATCCGTTACAGCTATGCGGATAGGATGCCTGTCATCTCGACTGCTAGTGATACGAGGCCGTTGGGATCCAGCACGGCGTTCTGTATTACTCTCCTGAACCCAACGATTCCATATTCTGCTAACAGTCATTGGATCTCGACCAACGCGAGCAGCAATGTCACGATACGATAAACCGCAATCGCGATAGGCTACAATCCGACCTCTATCAAAGTCGGACCCGTGATGGTACGCATTTCTCCTCCTTACACGAGACATCACAACAAAGTTTCACCAGGCAACGCTGGTCAACTGCTATTTGTGTATGAAAAATCCGTTGGAAACTTTCCTCATGTCAGCACGTTGTAGGTGTTGCCACCAACGCCAACGTTGTATGAATTCTCTGAAAAGCTAATCATTTGCATATCACAGCATCGCTTTCCTGTGTGTTAAATTTCGCGTCTGTAGCACGTCATCTTCGTGCTGTAGCAATTTTAATGGCCAGTAGTCTACTTTCGCCTGTTATCTTTGTTTCTAATCCAGATGACAAAATTCGTGCATGGTAGGACGGTGCAGACGCCACATGTGTTAATAAAAAGTTGCAATGATGTGAGGTCAGCAAGAAGATAATTATTTAATCACTTAGGAACCTTTGTCTGTTTGCCCTCCGTCCATCAGCGGCTGTTACCGATGATGATGATGATGATGATGATGTTTAATGTGATGATGCTAATGGTGCTACTGATGATGTTGCTATTAAGGACTTCGTTGTTACCGATAATGATAATGATAACGCTATACCCGCTGATTATGGTGACGAATATGCTACTGATAAATTTGCAACTGCTGGTGAATATGCTACTGATGAATATGCAGTTGCTGACGAAGCCGCTGATGAATATGCTAATGATGCTGGTGCCAGGACTGAAGATACTGACGTTGTTGATGCAGTTGCTGATGCTGATACTTATGACACGATAACAATGATGTTAATTATGTTAAGGATGTTGCTTGTACTATTAGCAATACTACTACTGTTACTATTGCTGCTGGTGATGTTATCGATGATGATGCTGCTGACAGTAATGCTGAAGACCTTAAGGGTGATGATGCTGATGCCGCTGTTGGTACAGCTATTGAGGATATTATTCACAATGCTGATTTTTGCTGCTTCTTTGAGTGATGCAAACGCTGGAGCGGATAATGTTTCTTTTGTTTTTGTCAATGCATTACCAATCGTATGATAAATGTTGCCTGAAAGTCATTCCTCCCAAATTGGCTGTCTCCGATGTCAGGTTTCACTCCAACAGCATCAAGTGCTGATCTATAAAGAATCATGAAGTTAGGTATATACGTCACTGTCGAATTTAGGGGATATCTGTCGTTAATTGTTTCAACTGCATCATTCCTTCAAAAGGTTCAAATGGCTCTGAGCACTATGGGACTAAACTTCTGAGGTCATCAGTCCCCTAGAACTTAGAACTACTTAAACCTAACTAACCTAAGGACATCACAAACATCCATGCCCGAGGCAGGATTCGAACCTGCGACCGTAACGGTCTTGCGGTTCCAGACTGCAGCGCCTTTAACCGCACGGCCACTTCGGCCGGCCCCGAGGCAGGATTCGAACCTGCAACCGTAGCAGTCGCGCGGTTCCAGACTGTAGCGCCTAGAACCGCTCGGCCAGCCCGGCCTGCTGTCTGGTCCTGGTTTAGCTGTTGTTGTTTCTTCGCGTTTGCACTTCAGGGACTCATCGCCAACAGTCGGTTCATGCAGCTTTAGAAGGGTTGAAATGTCGCTGACGCGTCTGTTACTCAGGTGACATCCAGCGCTGTACCTCGTTGGAACTCACTGAGCTCTCTGTCCGATCCGTTCTGCTGTTACTGTCTACCTACTGACAATACAATAAGTCTTGCCTCCATTTGTACTGGCTGCTTCGCCTCTCATTGTAACTAGTGGTCAGTTCCCCAGTACACAGGAGTGTCTGGGTACCGTTGATCAGATAGTGTATAATACTAGTGAAAAGAGTCTCCCAACTCCCATAGTTAATGAAACCCAACTGTAGTAACACAAGACGAAACGACTGCTTTCACAAAGTAAAAATTAAATTACCCTTTAATTTGGCGACTGGGCACAAGGACAACGCTGGCACAGTGAAGTTAACCAGTTGCTTATAAACGAGCTATGTTTATTTTTGTTTGGATCGCCTAACCAGTGAAAGCATGCGACGGGGCGGTAAATAATAAAGAAGACGTGCGGTTGCAGCGTTTTCACACGAATGTGCATATAGAAATGTTGGCTAAAAAATGTTATTGCAAATTCTGGCTCTCACGTAAGTACAGGAGATGATTTCCACACTTGGTGCATTAGTGATACTGTTCCACACCCGCGCATTTGTTGTAGTTTTTGAATTAATTATTGACTCAGCCATGAGTACAGTTTATGCTAGGGAACAAAAATTAGGCGATTATTATAAGAAAATCAGTTTTTTCACAACACAGTTCAATCACTATTTATTGGCGTTGTCCTTTTCTTTCACACAATGAAATTAACACTGGTGAGTCGGTTTACAGTTTTACTTTAATGATAATTTGACTAGTGGTTCATGGTGTGGGTTCCTGTAGACATGTCCTAGTTCATGAGCCACGGGCAACGTATGAGTGGCCAAGTAAGGGGTCCCGACAGTCGGGATACCAGTTACTTTGGAAGAAGGCTGGGCATCTCGGACATATTCTGAGTCGTGGTCACCTTTGTGCTCATACGGCAAAGACTACCAAATCCACCGGTTAGTCCCTCAACCGTTAGGGGTAAAACCCAATGGGACTCGGGGCAAGTAAGGCTACCAACCTGCTTCCCTGGTACTTTAAATATGATGCTGGCAACAATCAGAGCAAAATGCCTCGGACCTTTGGAGGTGATGGAGTCCCACCTCTAACTGACAAACCAGGGACTCCTAAGATACGACTTGGCAAACAAATGGTAATGAGACGGGGGTCTATTAAAATCAATGGGGGCTACTCTGGGAAGAAGGTAGAGCTGGCAGAGGCTGCAAGTAAGATGGGGCTGGACGTTTTAGCTGTTAGTGACATTCGGGTAAGGGGTGAGAAAGAAGAGGAAGTGGGAGAATACAAGGTCTACCTGTCAGGAGTCAAAGCAGGAATAGCACAATGGGGTGTAGGGCTTTAAATCAGGAGAGAAATGGAACCCAGCGTAGTTGCAATAAGGTGTGTAAACGAACGACTGATGTGGATAGATTTGACACTGTCTAGCAAGAAAATTAGGATTGTGTCAGTATATTCGCATAGTGAAGGACAGATCAAGATAAGAAGGATAGTTTTTATGAGGCATTCAGTGATGTAGTTGTTAGAGTAAAGGACAAGGACAGTGTTCTGCTCATGGATGATTTTAATGCCAGGATTGGAAATCGAACAGAAGGGTATGAAAAGATTATGGGTAAATTTGGAGAGAATATGGAAGCCAACAGGAACGGGAAACAACTCTTGGATTTCTGTGCCAGTGTGGGCTTAGTAATCACAAACTCCTTTTTTAAACATAAGAACATTCACCGGTATACTTGGGAAGGCAGGGGAACCAGATCTGTCATTGACTATATAATAACAGATCAGGAATTCAGGAAGGCTGTGAGGGACACACGTGCATTCAGGGGATTCTTTGATGACACTGATCATTATTTAATCTTCAGTGAAATTGGGATTGTGAGGCCGAAAGTGCAGGAGGTCAGGTCCATATGTAGGAGGATAAGAGTGGAGAAACTTCAGGATAAGGAAATCAGGCACATGTACATAACAGCTATCTCAGAAAGGTACCAGTTAGTTGAATGTAGTCAATTACAGTCATTGGAAAAGGAATGGACAAGGTACAGGGACACAGTACTAGAAGTGGCTAAAGAATGTCTTGGAACAGCAGTGTGTAAAAGAAGGATGAAGCAAACAGCTTGGTGGAATGACACAGTCAAGGCTGCCTGTAAAAGGAAAAAGAAGGCGTATCAAAAATGGCTACATAATAGAACTCAGGTAGACAGAGAAAATTATGTTGAAGAAAGAAACAAAACCAAACAGATAATTGCAGCATCCAAGAAGAAATCTTGGGAAGACTTTGGAAACAGGTTGGAGACAATGGGTCAAGCTGCTGGAAAACCATTCTGGAGTGTAATTAACAGTCTTCGAAAGGGAGGTAAGAAGGAAATGACAAGTATTTTGGACAGGTCAGGAAAACTGCTGGTGAATCCTTTGGATGCCTTAGGCAGATGGAGGGAATATTTTGAAGAGTTGCTCAATGTAGGTGAAAATACGATCAGTAATGTTTCAGATTTCGAGGTAGAATGGGATAGGAATGATGATGGAAATAGTATCACATTGAAGGAAGTGGAGAAAATGGTCAATAGATTGCAGTGCAATAAAGCAGCTGGGGTGGATGAAATTAAGTCGGAACTCATCAAATATAGTGGAATGTCAGGTCTTAAATGGCTACACAGGATAATTGAAATGGCCTGGGAGTCGGGATAGGTTCCATCAGACTGGACAAAAGCAGTAATCACACCAATCTTTAAACATCGATACAGAAAAGATTGTAACAACTACTGAGGTATCTCTTTAATCAGCGTTGTGGGTAAAATCTTCTCAGGTATTGTTGAAAGGAAAGTGCGAGTATTAGTTGAGGACCAATTGGATGAAAATCAGTGTGGGTTTAGGCCTCTTAGAGGTTGTCAGGACCAGATCTTTAGCTTACGGCAAATAATGGAGAAGTGTTATGAGTGGAACAGGGAATTGTATCCATGCTTTATAGATCTAGAAAAGGCATATGACCGGGTTCCTAGGAGGAAGTTATTGCCTGTTCTACGAGATTATGGAATAGGAGGCAAACTTTTGCAAGCAATTAAAGACCTTTACATGGATAGTCAGGCAGCAGTTAGAGCTGACGGTAAATTGAGTTCATGGTTCAGAGTAGTTCCAGGGGTAAGACAAGGCTGCAACCTGTCTCCACTGTTGTTCATATTATTTATGAATCATATGTTGAAAACAATAGACTGGCTGGGTAAGATTCAGATATGTGAACACAAAATAAGCAGTCTTGCGTATGCGGATGACTTAGTTGTGATGGCAGATTCGTTTGAGAGTTTGCAAAGTAATATTTCAGAGCTAGATCAGAATTGTAAGGACTATGGTATGAAGATTAGCATCTCCAAAACGAAAGTAATGTCAGTGGGAAAGAAATATAAACGGATTGAGTGCCAAATAGGAGGAACAAAGTTAGAACAGGTGGACGGTTTCAAGTACTTAGGATGCATATTCTCACAGGATGGCAACATAGTGAAAGAACTGGAAGCGAGGTGTAGCAAAGCTAATGCAGTGAGCGCTCAGCTACGAACTACTCTCATCTGCAAGAAGGAAGTCAGTACCAAGACTAAGTTATCTGTGCACCGTTCAATCTTTCGATCAACTTTGTTGTATGGGAGCGAAAGCTGGGTGCATTCAGGTTACCTTATCAACAAGGTTGAGGTTACGAATATGAAAGTAGCTAGTATGATTGCAGGTACTAGTAGATGGGAACAATGGCAGGAGGGTGTCCACAATGGAGAAATCAAAGAAAAACTGGGAATGAACTCTATAGATGTAGCAGTCAGGGCGAACAAGCTTAGATGTTGGGGTCATGTTACACGCATGGGAGAAGCAAGGTTACCCAAGAGACTCATGGGCTCAGCAGTAGAGGGTAGGAGGAGTCGGGGTAGACCAAGGAGAAGGTACCTGGATTCGGTTAAGAATGATTTTGAAGTAATAGGTTTAACATCAGAAGAGGCACCAATGTTAGCACGGAATAGGGGATCATGGAGGAATTTTGTAAGGGGAGGCTATGCTCCAGACTGAACGCTGAAAGGCATAATCAGTCTTAAATGATGATGATGATGATGATGATGATGATGATAATTTGACTCCTGGCCCCCAATAGCAGTAACGTAGGCTGCTATAAACGAAACTTACTCAAATAATTCGAACAGAACCACAAGTCCCACTGTCCTCTTTGTTCTAGCAGTTTTGGCGTGAAATCACAGTTCGCCACATGTTCACTTACGACGATGTATACCTCGTAAATCGTACTCACACAAATAATCGTAGCACTTCCAGTTCATCAAACATATACTTGCACATTTGCACTATTGAACAATACTCTTTGTCGAAATAAATCGGCGCGAAAAAAAGTTCTCAAACGACCACATGGGCCACCCTCAAGTGGGGCTTGGTCGCCACCCACCCTCCGAAACGACTGACCAACGACTGACACCTGGCCAATTTTAAAGAGGTGGAGCCCCTCCACGCCCGCACCGGCATGATAGCCAACACAAAATGTCTACTGCCATCGCTGGATAAAGGATAGTATTCACTAGAGTGAGGTGTCGCAGGATGTGGGTACTGCGATGTTTGCGTACGTCTGGTTAGGATTAACCATTAATACGCGCTCATCTGGAGATAGATTGGTCGAAATCTGACGAAGGGTAGCGGTTTGTAGGGCAGAGGAAAAAAAGTGCCAAGGCAAGAGCCAAGGGAAAAAAACCTCTGCGAAAGTTAGGTCGGGCGGCAAGAGCAGTAGCGGTTGTCTTGCCGCCTGCGATAGGTTGTGCAAGGATAGGCTTTGTTAGTAGTGGGTATCATGCATGTCGATACCTTGACGTTGTGCGTTTGTGCTGCTCGGCGGCTGGCGCTGGGTGCTGGTACAGAGTCCTCGTTCAGCGTCCTGCAACCTGCAACAGTTATGTTTGTTATCGATCTTGTGTCCGGTAGGTCATATACCGGAGGCACAGTGTGAGGGAGTGTTGGGAGATTGTTTGTGCGTCTGTGGGCGAGCTCGTCGGTCTCCCTGCTGTGGCCTGTTGGTCGGCACTAATAGCAGCTGGTAGTTGCCAGTCAGTGTTGCTGATATGCAGGGGCTTGCCGACGTTTGTCGCTGTTTGCGCAAGTTAGTTAACCATAGGTTGGCTATGCCCTAGCTAGCAGTGTCTTTGGCCGCTTGTGTTTCCACCTGTGGTTGTGATCGTAGTTTCCCAGAGTGAGAATGAAAGGATTGTTCGAGTGTCTCGAGTTCCTGTATAGTCGTGTGGCGTGTTTTTTGAATACTTCCATGAGGGTATCAAGGCGGTATTCATGGTGAAGATCCACGGTGCGTGTGTAGCGTGGAGCATTGCTAATGATTCGTAGCACCTTGTTCTGTATGATCTGCAGGCGGCGCAGTCGTGTGGGAGCTGCATATTCCCAGACGGGAGCTGCATACGTCATCAGAGGTCTAATCAGTGTCATGTATAAGGACCTCGACACCCTCCTATTCAGTGTGCTTTCCCTGTTGAGCATTGGGTAGAGCTGTTTGAGCCTCGCGTGCGCTCGGTTGGCAACGTATTCGATGTGGTCCCCCCATGTAAGTTTCCGGTCCAGCCAGACACCAAGGTACCTGACTTTCTCTCGGAAACGTATTGGGCGTGTATGTAGTGTTATTGGTCTACAGTGTTGGTGTTCGCGCAGTAGTTTCGGTCTGCGTGTGAACAGAACTGCTTCGCAGTTGTCGACGTTTACTTTAATACGCCATCGCTCCAACCAAGGCTCAGCTGTTCTGAGTGCTGTCTGTATTCGTGAATTAATGTTCGACGGTTTCCAGTCTTGCGCGATGATGGCTGTGTCATCCGCGTAGACGGCTAACGTCGTGTTTTGTGTCGCTGGGAAGTCATTAATGTACAGGTTAAACAAGATAGTCCCTAGGATGCTTCCTTGGGGTACTCCAGCTTGGATACCGTGTTGTGTTGATTGTTTATCCTGCACGTTCGTGTTGAAACATCTGTTCGTGAGATATGAGTGTATGAGACGTACGAGTCCGTCTGGGAAACCAGCTTCGCTTAGTTTGCGTATGAGTCCTAAAGCCGAATTGCTCCGGTCTTAGGGTGTCGTTGGCGATGCAATGCCTAGTGATACGTTTCAGTATTACCTTCTCAACAATCTTGTTGAGCGAGCACAGCAGACTGATGGGTCGGTAATTTTGTGGGAGGGAGTGCTCTTTCCCTGGCTTCCTGAACATCAGGACCTTAGCCGCCTTCCAAAAGTCAGGGAAGGTTGGTGTGTCAGGATGGCATTCGTTAAGTGTGTGAGGTATTCTACGGCTTTATCCGTGAACTCCTGGATGACACGGTTTTGAATGCCATCAGGCCCAGGGGCTTTTCTAGCGTTGGTGTACTTGATAGCCCATGTGATTTCATTTGTGCTAGTACGTCTTATTTCGTTGCGCGAGGGCTGGGCTACAAGTCGTGTAAACTCCTGGTCCGTTTCAAGTGTGAATGCTGGGTCTGAAGAAACCAGATTCGGCATGAAGGACGCTGCAAGTGTTGTGGCCATAAGCTCTGCCTTCTCCGTCGCGGAGTAGGCTGGGCCGTCTGGTCCTTGTAACGTGGGAATGTAATGTTTCTCCCTGGTGAAGTGTCTGGCCAGCTGCCACACGCCAGGACGTGTGGTATCCAGCCCAGCGAGTTTCTGTCCCCATTGCTCGTTTCTGATTGTTTGTATTTTATTCCGTATTATGCCCTGGAGATTCCGTATTATGCCCTGGACCAACGACTGACACCTGGCCAAGATGGCCGCTCGCTTATATAGGCTCGGACGTCTACTCCCATGGTTGTGCAAGTACCAATCCCACAAGTTAAGGTTACAAAGATTGATACATACATCCCTCGACAGAAATAAGTTCACAATCGGAACTGCGCTAAAACGTACATCTTATTTACTATGTTACATTAATTTCTAGGATTACTCTGTCGCCCGTAAATCAAGTTTTTAGTTTTTGCAAAGTTTCGCCACTTAGCGCAAATTTGTTTGTTTACATCTGTGCTGCAAAGTTTAAATATAGAACTGCATGTAGCACCGTTTTTAGACGTAATCTGTGGCGACCTACGCATTTCTCTGCTCAAAATCTTCATATCTATAATAATTAATTAATTATGGGAGATAAATGTTAATAATAATTTGCAAACAATGACAACTATTGCAATTTAAGTTTATAGTATAACTTAACTAGTTTAAATTACGTGTGATGCCACCCGATATTATATAGTGCCGTTCTTTACGTCACGAATTTTCTATTGAATTTTATAAACAATTTCCCCTCAAACTTTGTTTAATGCTCTTTACACGCTTAATTTTTTATGAATCTTAACATATGACTACGGCACTCGATCCGCTATGACGAAACGTTTTTAATGAGGGCTCGCTCATCCCTGAAAGTCGTTTTTTACTGTTTTTATTAATCTTTCAGTATTCGTGATATTAACCGATTTTGAGGTTACTGTAACTTTTGCGTCTCGTGACTTGAAATAAAGATCGATCTTTCAGAAGGTGCATATTGCTGACCACAATCCACTGCGGCATCGCTCTTCACCGTAAATTACGTAGTTGTCGCGTAATGCGCGAAAAACCAAACAATGCCCCAAGCTACGGGCCACGTGGCCTCCGGAGATCGACCGTTGCAAATCTCGCGCGGGCGAGTCACGCGCTTCCACGAATCGCGCGCCGTGTAGCGCGCTCGCTGTCCACAAAGCAATCCTTGCATACTGGATACATTCATCTAGTAACCGAGGTTTGTACCGTCACAAGCTGTAGCGCGATGTAAAGAATCTTGAAACTCATGTCAGGTCAGCGATTCACTGGGCTGTTTTCTCTGCATGGATCGTGAAATTAACAAATAACAATGTGAGAGAAAAGTTATCTCAATATTCATTTTAATTGACGAAGAATGCCCCCAAGACTTTTTTTATGTAGAAGACTGCATGAAGAATAAAGCACCAAGATCCTTATCTGTGCTGCTCGTGAATTCAAAGTTAAACAGTCCAAAATTACAATTTACAATTACAATTTACTCAACACAAGTTGAGTATTGTAAACACAAGTACGCAAGCTGCTCAGAAAGCGGATTGTGCTACAGCTGATTGCGAACTTACATTTCCTCAGGCCAAGGAAAGTGTTCTGAACAGCACCAGATGGTCGCTATGATGCGATCCCGAAAAATCTCCGTTTCACGGAGTGGCCAGGCGGTGGTTGATTCTAACTTGCTTCTGAATTCCCACGTCAACATGGTGGGGATAACTGTAAGATGTTGCCAGTTTGATAGGCAATAATTGTTTGCAGAACTCCTGAAAAATCAGGTGAAAGCACATGTAATTTCCTCCTTTGCTGTATCAGATGCACAAGTTCAAACACGAAGTTGGTGCTGGACTAAAACAAAGTCTTAACCATTGGTCAGTCTTACACCCCAAGAACACTGACCACAGGGACGCAATACTGTTGACTGAACAAAACTTTTAGAGCAAATGCTACTGAGATTCCCATGCAGGTAAGACGGTGCTGCGTCGTCTTGCTCTTTGAAGTATGCACAGAAAGGGAAGAAAGTGCTGAAGTATTTTCTGGAATCTGCGGGGCAGCTACGGCGTTCATTGTTCATAGGGGGGGTTGGGGATGCAGGCGGCTCTGGGCATTCAAAAGCCACAGAGCGGGTGGCGAGCACCACAAAGATCTCTTAGGCTAATGAGGTTCACCAACTGCCTCCTGCAGTCAAAAAAGGGTACAGAAACGTTTCTGACGAAACACCACACCAACGTGGTGAGCGCCTGCCTGCCCTACCACGCATACCGCTCCAGTATACGCTCTGAAAAAAAAACAGAAAAATGCCAAAATGGATTAATATCGCATAATGATATGTGACATCACATAACTCCTTCACGCTTCTCAGAGAAAGGAATACAAAAATCTCCCGAGAGTGCAAAAGTCATTTGTCAT
Organism: Schistocerca serialis cubense; assembly: GCF_023864345.2. NCBI lineage: Eukaryota > Metazoa > Arthropoda > Insecta > Orthoptera > Acrididae > Schistocerca > Schistocerca serialis. The sequence continues at coordinate 18,906,858 of NC_064646.1, forward strand.
ATGGGTTGACCATTTTCAAACTCTAACTCAAACGACCACCAAAACGAGGACAAGGCCTCCTAACATTCTTCCATTATGTCAGAAAAATAGCAAAGCGTAATACCGCATGATCGACTCATAAGTAATAAACCTTACGTAAGGATAAATTTGGTAGCTGAAATTCCTACATAGATTATTTGCGTTAGCAGCAAAAACTAACAAAAAGATATGAAACTTGGTTGCATTTTACTGTTTACAGAATTAACTTTTGACCTGGGATATAGTGCAGACTTCGTACAATGAATAGCGACAAGGCAGACATAAAATTAAAACAAAGTTTACCAGCGAGGTCAGTATGACCCCATAAGCGCATTGGAAGTATATACACTACTGGCCATTAAAATTGATACACCACGAAGATGACCTGCTACAGACGCGGAATTTAACCGACAGGAAGAAGATGCTGTTATATGCAAATAATTAGCTTTTCAGAGCATTCACACAAGGTTGGAGCCGGTGGCGACACCTACAACGTGTTGACATGAGGAAAGTTTCCACCGATTTCTCGTACACAAATAGCAGTTGACCGGCGTTGCCCGGTGAAACGTTGTTGGGATGCCTCGTGTAAGGAGGAGAAATGCGTACCAATACGTTTCCGACTTTGATAAAGGTCGGATTGTAGCCTATCGCGATTGCAGTTTATCGTGTCACGACATTGCTGGTCGCGTCGGTCGAGATCCAATGACTGTTAGCAGAATATGGAATCGGTGGGTTCAGGAGGGTAATACGGAACGCCGCGCTGGATCCCAACGGCCTCGTATCACAAGCAGTCGAAATGACAGGCATCTTATCCGCATGGCTGTAACGGATCGTGCAGCCACGTCTCGATCCCTGAGTCAACAGAGAGGGGACGTTTGCAAGACAACAATCGTCTGCACGAACAGTTCGACGACGTTTGCAGCAGCATGGACTATCAGCTCGGAGACCATGGCTGCGGTTACCCTTGACGCTGCATCACATACAGGAACGCCTCCGATGGTGTACTCAACGACGAACCTGGGTGCACGAATGGGAAAACGTCATTTTTTCAGATGAATCCAGGTTTTGCTTATAGCATCATGATGGTCGGATCCGTGTTTGGCGACATCGCAGTGAACGCACATTGGACGCGTGTATTCGTCATCGCCATACTGGTGCATCACCCGGCGTGATGGTATGGGGTGCCTTTGGTTACACGTCTCGGTCACCATTTGTTCGCATTGACGACATTTTGAACAGTGGACGTTACATTTCAGATGTGTTACGACCCGTGGCTCTACCCTTCATTCGATCCATGCGAAACCCTACATTTCAGCATGATAATGCACCACCGCATGTTGCAGGTCCTGTACGGACGTTTCTGGATACAGAAAATGTTCGACTGCTGCCCTGGCCAGCACATTCTCTAGATCTCTCACCAATTGAAAACGTCTGGTCAATGGTGGCCGAGCAACTGGCTCGTCGCAATACGCCAATCACTACTCTTTATAAAATGTGGTATCGTGTTGAAGCTGCATGGGCAGCTGTACCTGTACACGTCATCCAAGCTCTGTTTGACTCAATGCCCAGGCGTATCAAGGCCGTTATTACGGCCAGAGGTGGTTGTTCTGGGTACTGATTTCTCAGGACCTATGCACTCAAATTCCGTGAAAATGTAATTACACGTCAGTTCTAGTATAATATATCTGTCCAATGAATACCAGTTTATCATCTGCATTTCTACTTGGTATAGTAATTTTAATGGCCAGTAGTGTATCTCCCCTTTTTCAGTACTATCATTTTCAAAATATATGACTCTCTCCCTCTGAAACAGTTCTATCCAGTGATGTTTCGTTCATTTTTATGTTTACAGCACATTAAAATTTATTCATGTTTTATCCACTGAGTACCACTGCGGTCAGATGACCCTTACTTAAATCGTTTGTTTCTTGAAGGTAGCATTTATGGAACTAGAATGATGAATGTTATGTTAGACAGCTGTTACACGAAACACTTGGAACAATGAAAATATTTCCTGCTCTGTTGGCCTTTCTTCCACCAGCTATTATTGTACCCTTCCTAGTACCACAGGGGTTAATATGACCTCATAAGCTCATTGTAGTATCATTTCTTGTTTGTTTTCAAAGCAACTTTTTGAAGATACGGGTTATTTCCTCTATTTCAGTTGTATACAATGTTGTTTTCTCGAGTTTTCTTTTTAAAACACATTAAAATTATCCTTTGTTTGCACTGAATACTTCTGGGTCAATATGAATGACCTCAATCTAAATTTCTTTTGATATCTTGCTCTAATGTTTATGAAAGTATATTCAACACTGTTATATTGATCAACTGTAATGTACTTTTGATGTTGGTTCATTAAAATACCGTCAATATATTTGGGGTAAATTACTTTGAGTCTTTGTGACCCCAGTGATGCCCAGTAAGACAAAAAAAGTCCTGGTAGTAGGAGGATTAATGGTGGCGACTTCCATGTTTATGTGTAGAAAACTAATTTACTTTCCTTCTGATTATCAAAAAATAGCAATGTAGCTAAGTACATTCATGTGTTCACTTGCAAAAATGTATTGTCCTTGCAAGTGGTGACTGCGTGCATTTACGCTCAATATGTTTAAGTTGAGGAAGATGTATGAGACAGGCGAATTACCCTCAGACTTCAAGAAGAATATAATAATTCCAATTCCAAAGAAAGCAGGTGTTGGCAGATGTGAAAATTACCAAACTATCAGTTTAATAAGTCATAGCTGTAAAATACTAACGCGAATTCCTTACAGACGAATGGAAAAACAACTCGGTCGGGCACACAGTTTTAATCTGCCAGGAAGTTTCATATCAGCGCACACTCCGCTGCAGAGTGAAAATCTCATTCTGAAATTAAGTACATTTTCACTGTAGGAGTAAATAGCCTTCTCGATATCAGAACCCTTCAGAAATCCAAACTGTGTTCTTCATAATATGTTATTTGTGGTCAGACGGTTGAGAAGCTGCCTGTACATGAATTTTTCTATATTATTTGAGAATGCTGGTAAAAGTGAAATCGGTCTGTAGTTTGATGGTATCTCTTTATCTCCTTTCTTGAATAGAGGCTTAACATCTGCGTATTTTAGCCATTCAGGAAATGTCCCAGTTATAATTGACTGGTTACACAAGTAACTTAGAATTGTACTAAACTCACAAGAACATTCCTTAATTAACTTTGTTGATATTTCATCATAACCCCTAAAATGCTTTGTTTTTAAAGATTTTATTAAGGAAGTTATTTCTTTTGGTGAAGTGAGTGACATATTCATGTACCTGAAGCTATTTGTAAAGGCTAGTTTCAGATAATGGAGGGCCTTATTTACTGACCCTGACAATCCCATCAAGGCACTATTGGTCCAAATTGTCCCACTCCTCAACAGCGATTCGGTGTAGATCCCTCAGAGTGGTTGTTGGGTCACGTCGTCCATAAACATCCTTTTTCAGTCTATCCCAGGCATTTTCGATAGGGTTCACGTCTGCAGAACATGCTGGCCACTCTAGTCGAGAGATGTCGTTATCCTGAAGAAAGTGATTCACAAGAATAGCGCGATAGGAACGCGAATTATCGTCCATGAAGACGAATGCCTCGCCAATACGCTGCCGATATGGTTGCACTATCGGTCGGATGATGGTATTTACGTATCATTCAGCCGTTATGGAGCCTTCCATGACCACCAGCGGCCTACGTCGGCCCCACATAATGCCACCGCAAAACAGCAGGGAACCTCCACCTTGCTGCACTCACTGAACAGTGGGTCTAAGGTGTTCAGCGTCACCAGATTGCCTCCAAATACGTCTCCGACGATAGTCTGGTTGAAGGCATATGCTACACTCATCGGTGAAGAGAACGTGATGCCAATCTTGGGGGGTCCATTAGGCACGTGGGGCTCATCTGTACCGCGCTCCGTGATGTCGTGGTTGAAAGATGGACCTCGCTATGGACGTCGGTGGTGAACTTACGCATCATGCAGCCTATTGCGCACAGTTTGAGTCGTAACACGACGTCCTGAGTCTCACGAAAAACATTTATTCAACATGTTGGCGTTACTGTCAGGGTTCCTCCCAGCCATAATCCGTAGGTAGCGGTCATCCACTGCAATACTGGCCCTTGGGCGGCCTGAGCGAGGCATGTCATCGACAGTTCCTGTCTCTCTGTATCTTCTCCATATCCGAACAACATCGCTTTGGTTCATTCAGAGACGCCTGGACGCTTCCCTTGCTGAGAGCGCTTACTGGCACAAAATAACAATGCGGATGCGATCGAACATCGGTATTGACCGTCTAGACAGGGTTGAACTACAGACAACACGAGCCGTGTACCTCCTTCCTGGTGGAACGACTGCAACTAATCGGCTATCGGACCCTCCCCGTCTAGTAGGCGCTGCTTATGCATGATTGTTTACATCTTTGGGTGGGTTTAATGACATCTCTGAACAGTCAAAGGGACTGTGTCTGTGATACAATATCGACAATCAACGTCTATATTCAGGAGTTCTGGGGAGTGGGGTGATGCAAAACTTTTTTGGATGTGTGTATTAATCACTGACAAGATCGTATGGGTAAGCTACATCTCTAAATAACTTACATAAAAACAAATCACATAACCTAAACTAAAAATAAAACAACCTAACTGAATAAAATGTTTGAGACTGGAGAAGTGGTCCATAGTCAAGCTTGTTGACTACTTTCTGGAACTGGTTCAATTATTTCAGTTATTTTCAGTCCTCCGTTTCCTTTTTCCATAGGGTGGTCCTCGTATAATGTCTCCCAAACATGGTCTCTTGCCGTAACACCTGAATCGTTGAGTTCGCCAATTGTTGTCCTGATTTTGAAACCGACTGATGTTGCTCTTTTCTCTGGCATTTTCATTTGTCCACTCACTCTCTCGTGAGTTTCCGTATTGACTTCGCTCTGATGAAGAGCTCATGCTCTTATCTTCTTGAATACTCATCAAGATTCATTGAAACTGCCTTAAATATCTACAGATCGCTCTTCTCAACACTGAGAACACGTTTTTTGTGTTATGTTTGCTTTTCGTTAATGAAGAGATCAATCAGATCACCGAAATGGACGAAATGCTGATCCTGTTTCAAAATCTCCTCGCCATACTGCTGATAAGATTGTAACTGTGCTGCTGGTGGTGGAGGGGCTTCTGTGGTACTTAATCGGACCCTGTTTTGTTGTGCAGACAACCAGTAGAACTTCATAACCCAAGATTCGAACTCACCCAAAGTTTTACAGTGTCTGGTGACTGGAAAATCATTCATGGTAACCTCTCTGTCTTTGTGGCTACTCATAAACTCAACTTTCTTTGGACTGACCAGGAGTTCAGCGCATTGTCCTCAAATACCCTATCCAAGCCATAATACACAGGTCTCCCCTTGCCCATAGAGGAATATCCCGCATGTTCCAGAGCTTGAACTGCTCTGTGCTACTGCCGTTTCCATTTCGCAAATCTCACTAGTTTCGCTCTGTTGACTTGCCGCTAAGGTTTCCTAAGTTACAAGAAACGCAACCTCTGCTGACGCTTACACCTCAAAAGGTTCCGACAGCACACGAGTTTCTCTGGATCTACCTGATCCTCTCATCAAATACTTTTCGCTGCCTCCTTAGAGTGCGCTCGATTACCTCTGTCGCGTTTGAAGGAGTTTAAATTGAAAATTACCTCACAAAGTTCAACATGAACAAATAAACCTCCGCACAAGAATGCCTTTACACAAATACAAAATCTTCAGGTGCAGTACAAAGGCTCATAAAATACCGCAAAATACAGGTACATGAAAAACATCACTCTACAAGAAAAGCTTTCATGGGCCACGCCATCATATGCTGCAGCTACTGGTTCAAGAGTACTGAATGAAAAACGGGACGAAATGGTTACTACAACTTTTTGTACCCTGGTACGAACTACTGCCATAATGCGCCTGGGAGTGCAAGTACCTGGCCAAGAAAGGGATTTTATTAAAATTTCCCAGAAAAATTTTTTTGCTAATTTGGCAGATGGGGCCTTGACATTAAGACGGCCGGCCGTTGTGGCCAAGCGGTTCTAGGCGCTTCAGTCCGGAACCGCGCGACTGATACAGTCGCAGGTTCGAATCCTGCCTCGGGCATGGATGTGTGTGATGTCCTTGGGTTAGTTAGGTTTAAGTAGTTCTAAGTTATAGGGGACTGATGACCTTAGATGTTAAGTCCCATAGTGCTCAGAGCCATTTGACCCATTTGACACATTTGACATTACGACAAAAAACAATTACCTATAATCGATCAACTGTGTTAGTAAATATTTCAGTGCGATGAAGTAACAAAAGGTTATAGTGTTAATTCAAATACTTTATCTTAACTCTCCAAAACTGATTCACGCGAACATAACGCGTGAAAATTTAAATTTAAAACAAATATTATTCTCTTTCCAAAAATATTCAAATCTTGTGGGGCACTGGTTACTACTTTTGAAATATTTACAAGTTTTAATAAGAGAAGCAAGATAGTATTTCACCAATTGAAGTTACATAGTTTGTTCAAAGGTGCTCAGAAAACAATCTTCAAATAGGTAGGCCACAACCGTCTTTAGAATGACTTTGACTAATACACAACAAATAATTCAGGTTTACCTAAAAGGGACTTGACAGAAAGAAAGAAAAAAAGGGGCTTCACATGAAACCACAAGCGTCAAGCATTGTGGTCCAGACGAACGGATCCGAAATTACTGAGTGCAGGCATGATGCGCTGCTCAGCGCACTCCTTTTCTAAACAGTCAGTGGAGACACGCCCCAATCACAAACATGCACTGATGGCCTGATGAACAGAAGTACTTTGTAAGTGAAACAAGTGAAACTTAGGTCATCAAACTACGTGTTATCAGCGTAGACGAAAAATTTATCGGAAGTCACTAAAAGATAAGGTAACTGGCCAAGGTGTAATGTTATGTGTGCCTCACTGTTTTTTTTTTTTGGGTCGACAGAAGCGTCCGATCCCACTCGTCGGCTTTGACCCGTGACGTAAGGGTGTTGTGTGTGACGTCATGACGGCGCGGAGTTTGGTTTGAGTGTGGCTGTCTCCAGTTCTGTTTTATCTTATTTTATTTACTTTTCTGATCTGTTCGTTCTGTCGCGTGAGATTTTTTTTAAATTTAAAAACGCTTATTACTTATTTTAATTATCTGTTTCCTCCAATTTCTGTTTTAGTTTATTATACACTCCTGGAAATGGAAAAAAGAACACATTGACACCGGTGTGTCAGACCCACCATACTTGCTCCGGACACTGCGAGAGGGCTGTACAAGCAATGATCACACGCACGGCACAGCGGACACACCAGGAACCGCGGTGTTGGCCGTCGAATGGCGCTAGCTGCGCAGCATTTGTGCACCGCCGCCGTCAGTGTCAGCCAGTTTGCCGTGGCATACAGAGCTCCATCAAAGTCTTTAACACTGGTAGCATGCCGCGACAGCGTGGACGCGAACCGTATGTGCAGTTGACGGACTTTGAGCGAGGGCGTGTAGTGGGCATGCGGGAGGCCGGGTGGACGTACCGCCGAATTGCTCAACACGTGGGGCGTGAGGTCTCCACAGTACATCGATGTTGTCGCCAGTGGTCGGCGGAAGGTGCACGTGCCCGTCGACCTGGGACCGGACCGCAGCGACGCACGGATGCACGTCAAGACCGTAGGATCCTACGCAGTGCCGCAGGGGACCGCACCGCCACTTCCCAGCAAATTAGGGACACTGTTGCTCCTGGGGTATCGGCGAGGACCATTCGCAACCGTCTCCATGAAGCCGGGCTACGGTCCCGCACACCGTTAGGCCGTCTTCCGCTCACGCCCCAACATCGTGCAGCCCGCCTCCAGTGGTGTCGCGACAGGCGTGAATGGAGGGACGAATGGAGACGTGTCGTCTTCAGCGATGAGAGTCGCTTCTGCCTTGGTGCCAATGATGGTCGCATGCGTGTTTGGCGCCGTGCAGGTGAGCGCCACAATCAGGACTGCATACGACCGAGGCACACAGGGCCAACACCCGGCATCATGGTGTGGGGAGCGATCTCCTACACTGGCCGTACACCACTGGTGATCGTCGAGGGGACACTGAATAGTGCACGGTACATCCAAACCGTCATCGAACCCATCGTTCTACCATTCCTAGACCGGCAAGGGAACTTGCTGTTCCAACAGGACAATGCACGTCCGCATGTATCCCGTGCCACCCAACGTGCTCTAGAAGGTGTAAGTCAACTACCCTGGCCAGCAAGATCTCCGGATCTGTCCCCCATTGAACATGTTTGGGACTGGATGAAGCGTCGTCTCACGCGGTCTGCACGTCCAGCACGAACGCTGGTCCAACTGAGGCGCCAGGTGGAAATGGCATGGCAAGCCGTTCCACAGGACTACATCCAGCATCTCTACGATCGTCTCCATGGGAGAATAGCAGCCTGCATTGCTGCGATAGGTGGATATACACTGTACTAGTGCCGACATTGTGCATGCTCTGTTGCCTGTGTCTATGTGCCTGTGGTTCTGTCAGTGTGATCATGTGATGTATCTGACCCCAGGAATGTGTCAATAAAGTTTCCCCTTCCTGGGACAATGAATTCACGGTGTTCTTATTTCAATTTCCAGGAGTGTATTTCAGTGAGATGAAGTAACAAAAGGTTATAGTGTTAATTCAAATACTTTATCTTAACTCTCCAAAACTGATTCACGCGAACATAACGCGTGAAATTTTAAATTTAAAACAAATATTATTCTCTTTCCAAAAATATTCAAATCTTGTGGGCCACTGGTTACTACTTTTGAAATATTTACAAGTTTTAATAAGAGAAGCAAGATAGTATTTCACCAATTGAGGTTACATAGTTTGTTCAAAGGTGCTCAGAAAACAATCTTCAAATAGGTAGGCCACAACCGTCTTTAGAATGACTTTGACTAATACACAACAAATAATTCAGGTTTACCTAAAAGGGACTTGACAGAAAGAAAGAAAAAAAGGGGCTTCACATGAAACCACAAGCGTCAAGCATTGTGGTCCAGACGAACGGATCCGAAATTACTGAGTGCAGGCATGATGCGCTGCTCGGCACACTCCTTTTCTAAACAGTCAGTGGAGACACGCCCCAATCACAAACATGCACTGATGGCCTGATGAACAGAAGTAATTTGTAAGTGAAACAAGTGAAACTTAGGTCATCAAACTACATGTTATCAGCGTAGACGAAAAATTTATCGGAAGTCACTAAAAGATAAGGTAACTGGCCAAGGTGTAATGTTATGTGTGCCTCACTGTTTTTTTTTTTTGGGTCGACAGAAGCGTCTGATCCCACTCGTCGGCTTTGACCCGTGACGTAAGGGTGTTGTGTGTGACACCATATTTGTGACGTCATGGGTCAAAGCAGACGGGCGGGATCGGACGCTTCTGTATTTCCAAAAATCTCACGGGATAGAACAAACAGATCAGAAAGACAAATATAATAAACTAAAACAGAAATTGGAGGAAACAGATAATTAAAATAAGTAATAAGCGTTATTAAATTTAAAAAAAATCTCACGCGACAGAACGAACAGATCAGAAAAGTAAATAAAATAAGATAAAACAGAACTGGAGACAGCCACACTCAAACCAAACTCCGCGCCGTCATGACGTCACACACAACACCCTTACGTCACGGGTCAAAGCCGATTGGACGCTTCTGTCGACCCAGATTTTCTTTTTAAAAAGACAAAAAACACTAATCAGCTACTGAAGCATCTTTATCTTCTATGGGTTGCAGGGGTTACGACCCCTGGGGAGGTGGGTGGGTATTCATGCATGGCTGTCTTCACTTACACGTTGTAGCTACGCAAGGCGTCTAAATTTGTTTATATTTAGTTTGCCCCCCCTCCCCCCTCCACCCAAAACACCCCATTTCCCGCGCTTGTCCCGTTAGTGTCATTAGGCTTCTTGTGGAAAGTGTGTGTGTTTGTTTTTGTTTCCGCCATATTTGTGACGTCATGGGTCAAAGCAGACGGGCGGGATCGGACGCTTCTGTATTTCCTTTTTTTTTTTAACTAATTTGTGCCTGATTTTATTCTGAGAAGCTCAGTAATGTATGATAATACCGTAAATGAAAATGTGATTCAGAAAGTACTTGAAGTGAAGTGAAGCGCAGCTGAACAGCAAGAAACTCTTTAGCGCACTATCCCCGCAACGATAGTAGTTGTGATTCTTTGCGTATGGACTCTCCTGCGCAGGAGAGCTTCTGTAAAGTTTGGAAGGTAGGAGACGAGGTACTGGCAGAAGTAAAGCTGTGAGTAGCGGGCGTGAGTCGTGCTTCGGTAGCTCAGTTGGTAGAGCACTTGCCCGCGAAAGGCAAAGGTCCCGAGTTCGAGTCTCGGTCGGGCACACAGTTTTAATCTGCCAGGAAGTTTCATATCAGCGCACACTCCGCTGCAGAGTGAAAATCTCATTCTGGACGTTCGTCTATATTTATATAGGTTTCTTAAATTCGTAAAGCATTTTTGTGTTTCCTCTACTATTCCAGTTACCGCAATCTCTCACTGGACTATGCTCTGTTCTGTAAAATACGCACCCCGGACATCAAACAAAATCAAAGAAAACAGCTAGTAAAATCACAAATAAAGTGACATCTGTTACGTCGGATGCTACCCCCATGTAATACGTCTAGCATAGTTATCATCAAAATTGCAACGGCCGGCCGGTGTGGCCGCGCGGTTCTAGGCGCGTCAGTCTCTAACCGCGTGACCGCTACGGTCGCAGGTTCGAATCCCGCCTCGGGCATGGATGTGTGTGATGTTCTTAGGTTAGTTAGGTTTACGTAGTTCTAAGTTCTAGGGGACTGATGACCACAGATGTTAAGTCCCATAGTGCCCAGAGCCATTTTGAAAATTGCAACGTTCTATTTCACACGTGTGTCAATGTGTTATTTGTCGTTTCACGTGTCGAATGGCTATCTTGACATGCAGAGAGACATTAGTCGTATGGATACATCAATCTACTTCTTTTTTTTTTATTAACAGGAGTTCGATTTATCACCCTAAGGACTTAAGATATGTATTTGAGTTCAGATAAGCACAACATTTTGCTGCAGAATGATTATGAATTGCATAAATTTATAAAATACCAAAGAGGGTGTATTCATCAAACTAAATTTCTATGTATTTTCTTATACGTTATGAAAATATAACTAAGTTTCCTTACGTCGAAAGTAAAACATTTACCACCAGTTTCTGCTAAGACTATTTTTTGCAGAAACATTCGGAGTTCTCGTGTATTTAGATCTGTTCTGTCAGTATCTCAAAGAGGTTACATGATGTGGTCATGGAAACTGACTCAGCTATTAAAAACATTGGACTCACTCTCAGTTTAAAGTACGGATTTAGATACCGTGACCTTGGTTAAATTATGTGGGGGTTTTAGATGTTTACATGGTTATTACAGCTACGTAGTTACAGCGTGTCAAGGATAAGCAATCTTAAGACTCTGTGCTGTAAGTATTTTTGAAAGTTTAGAGCATATTGTGAACAGCTGACATGCGAGGGAAACGTGTTAGGTGTGCTGGCAACGAAAAGGCCCCAACGTTTCGTTGCAGATAACGGAAGAGATAGCAGTCAGCGATCACGAGGCTATTACAGGAGCGTTGATAACTGGCACTGAACGGAAAGATAGCACAAAAATTTATTTTTGCTTAAGAAATTCGATAAGAATGTACTTAGAACCTAACTAAGCATTCAGCAGCTAACATTCGGATATGCGGAAGACAAAACCGAGGATCTCTTTCTCAGATACAGACTACATTACAGACACGGAAGACAGCGAGAGATTGGAAGGCTCCATCATGGTTCGACAACAGTGTTCGGAAACTGCTAAGGAAGTGGAGAGCGCTGCAAGCCATATTAAGGCCAAGGGGAACGCCTCGTGACAAACAGGGCCTGTTTAAGGCCAAGGTAACACAAGAGGCCCTGCAAACAAAAGCTGAACGATGTCATAGTAAGTGTTAGGACCAGATGCGAGAAGTGGTCAACGCATTTGGTGGAGCAATTGTACCTGTTGATCTGTCAAAAAAAAGAAAAACAAATTGGTCCCACGTCAATTTATCCATTGCAACAAACTAATCTGTCCAAATTCTCGTTGACTGTGACGGCATCCGAACAGAAAAAGATAAATTGAAGGCTACAATACTAAGCTGGTTTACCAAACTAGACCTCAGCGTAGTTATTTCATTTGATCGTCACGCAGATGCGAAAATGACATTTGCAGACATACTTGACCGCAGTATTGATTTACAGCTAAAGGCCCTCGACAGATAAGATAGCAATGTCCTTGGTAGGTTTGTGTTGTTGTGGTCTTCAGTCCAGAGACTGGTTTGATGCAGCTCTCCATGCTACTCTATCCTGTGCAAGCTTCTTCATGTCCCAGTACCTACTGCAACATACACCCTTACGAATTTGCTTAGTGTATTCATCTCCTGCTCTACCTCTACTATTTTTTCCGTCCACGATAGCCTCCAATACTAAATTGGTCATCCGTTGATGCCTCAGAACGTACCCTACCAACCGGTCGTTCTTTTAGTCAGAGTGTGCCACAATTTCCTCTTCTCTCCAATTCTATTCAGTAACTCCTCATTACTTACGTGATCTACCCCTCCAATCTTCAGCATTCATCTGTAGCACCACGTTTCGAAAGCTTTTATTGCCTTCTTGTCTCTAAATGATTGATCGTCCATGTTTCACTTCCATACATGGCTACACTTCATACAAATAGTTCCAGAAAAGATCTCCTGACACTTAAATCTACAGGATGAGTCACCTAACATTACCGCTGGATATATTTCGTAAACCACATCAAATACTGACGAATCGATTCCACAGACCGACCGTGAGGAGAGGTGCTAGTGTAATTGGTTAATACAAACCATAAAAAAGTGCACGGAAGTATGTTTTTTAACACAAACCTACGTTTTTTTAAATGGAACCCCGTTAGTTTTGTTAGCACATGTGAAGATATAAACAAATACGTAATCAGTGTCGTTCGTTGCATTGTAAAATGTTAATTACATCCGGAGATATTGTAGCCAAATTTGACTCTTGAGTACCACTCCTCCGCTGTTCGATCGTGTCTATCGGAGAGCACCGAATTACGTAGGGATCCAAAGAGAACGGTGATGGACCTTAGGTACAGAAGAGACTGGAACAGCACATTACGTCCACATGCTAACACCTTTTTATTGGTCTTTTTCACTGACGCACATGTACATTACCATGAGGGGTGAGGTACACGTACACACGTGGTTTCCGTTTTCAATTACGGAGTGGAATAGTGTGTGTCCCGAAATGTCAGGCCAATAGATGTTCAATGTGGTGGCCATCATTTGCTGCACACAATTGCAATCTCTGGCGTAATGAATGTTGTACACGCCGCAGTACATCTGGTGTAATGTCGCCGCAGGCTGCCACAATATGTTGTTTCATATCCTCTGGGGTTGTAGGCACATCACGGTACACATTCTCCTTTAACGTACCCAACAGAAACAAGTCCAGGGGTGTAAGATCAGGAGAACGGGCTGGCTAATTTATGCGTCCTCCACGTCCTATGAAACTGATTTCGTATTTGTTTATATGTTCAGATATGCTAACAAAACTAACGTGGTTCCATCTAAAAAACGTAGGTTTGTGTTAGAAAACATACTTCCGTGCATTTTTGTATAGTTTGTATTAAACAATTACACTAGCCCCTCTCCTCACGTTCGGTCTGTGGAATCGGTTCGTCAGTATTTGATGTGGTTTACGAAATAGATCCAGCGGTAACGTTAGGTGACTCACCCTGTATACTCGGAGTTAACAACGTTATCTTCTTCAGAAACGCTATCCTTGCCGTAGCCAGTCTACATTTTATATTCTCTCTACTTCGACCATCATTAGTTATTTTGCTTCTCAAATAGCAAAACTCATCTACTACTTTAAGTGTCTTATCTCCTAATCTAATCCTCTTAGCATCACCTGACTTCATTCGACTACGTTCCATTATCATCGTTTTGCTTTTGTTGTTGTTCATCTCATATCCTCCTTTCAAGACGCTGTCCATTCCGTTCAACTACTTTTCCAAGTCCTTTGCTGTCTCTAATGGCTCTGAGCACTATGCGACTTAACATCTATGGTCATCTGTCCCCTAGAACTTAGAACTACTTAAACCTAACTAACCTAAGGACATCACACAACACCCAGTCATCACGAGGATTTGCTGTCTCTGAGATAATTACAATGTCATCGGTAAACCTCAGAGTTTTTGTTTCTTCTCCATGGATTTTAATTCCTGCTCCAAATATTTCTTTTGTTTCCTTTACTGCTCGCTCAACACACAGATTGAATAACATTGGAGACGTGCTACAACCCTGTCGCACTCCCTTCTCAACCACTGAATTCCTTTCGTGTCCCTCAACTCTTATAACTGCCACCTGGTTTCTTTATAAATTGTAAATAGCCTTTCGCTCCCTGTGTTTCACCCCTGCCACCTTCAGAATTTGAAAGAGAGTATTCCAGTCAACATTGTCAAAAGCTTTCTCCAAGCCTACAAGTGCTAGAAACGTAGCTTTGCCTTTCCTTAATCTATCTTCTAAGATAAGTCGAAGGATCAGTATTGCCTTTCGTGTCCAACATTTCTACGGGCTCAAACTGATCTTCCCCGCGTTCGCCTTCTACCAGTTTTTCCATTCGTTTGTAAAGAATTCGTGTTAATATTTTGCAGCCATCACTTATTAAACTCATAGTTCGGTAATTTTCACACCTTCTGACTCCGGCATTCTTTTGGTTTACAATTATTACATTCTTCTTGAAGTCTGAGGTTATTTCGCCTGTCTCATACATCTTGCTCACCAGATGGCTGGCTCTCCCAACGCTATCAGTAGATGTAACGGAATGTTGTCTATTCCCGGGCCCTTTTTCTTTTTGACAGGTCTTTCAGCGCTGTGTCAAAGTCTTCTCGCAGTATCATATCTCCCATCTCAGCTTCATCTACGTCCTCTTTCATTTTTATAATATTGCCCTAAAGTATATCGCCCTTGTATAGACCCTCAGTATACTCCTTCCACCTTTTCCCGTCTTTGCTTAGGACTGGTTTTCCATCTGAGTTCTTGATATAAATACAGGTGGTTCTCTTTTCTCCAAAGGTCTCTTTAATTTTCCTGTAGGCAGTATCTATCTTAGCCCTAGTGATATATGCTCTACCTCCTTACATTTGTCCTCTAGCCGTCCTTGCTTAACCAATATGCACTTCCTGTCGATCTCTTTAATAAGGCGCCTGCTTCATTTACTGCATTTTTATATTTTCTCCTTTCGTCTATTTATTTCAATATCTCTTCTTTTACCCATGGACTTCTACTAGCCCTTCGTCTTTTTACCTAATTGATTCTCTGCGGCCTTCAGTATTTCATCTCTCAAAGTTACCCATTCTTCTTCAACTGTATTTCTTTCCCCCATTCTTATCAATCGTTCCCTAACGCTCTCTCTGAAACTCTCTACAGCCTCTAGTTGTTTCAGTTACATAGGTCCTATCTCTTTAAATTCCTACTTTTTTGCAGTTTCCTCAGTTTTAATCTGCAGTTCATAACCAATAAATTGTCGTTAGAATCCACATCTGCTCCTAGAAAAGTCTTACGATTTAAAACCTGATTCCTAAATCTCTGTCTTACCATTATATAATCTATCTCAAATCTTCCACTGTCTCCAGACCTCTTCCATACATACAACCTTCTCTTATGCGGTGGGGTCAGGGATTTTCTCTGCCTCGTGATGACTGGGTGTTGGGTGATGTCCTTAGGTTGGTTAGGTTTAAGTAGTTCTAAGTTCTAGGGGACTGATGACCATAGATGTTAAGTCCCATAGTGCTCAGAGCCTTCTCTCATGATTCTTAAACAAAGTGTTAGCTATGATTAAGTTATACTCTGCCCAAAATTCTACCAGGCAGCTTCCTCTTTCGTTCTTTACCCTCAGTCCATATTCACCTACTACTTCTCCTGCTCTTCCTTTCCCTACTATCGAATTTCAGTCTGCCATGGCTATTAAATTTTCATCTCCTTTAACTATCTGAATAACTTTTTTTTAATCGCATCGTACATGTCTTCAATCTCTTCATCTGCGGAGCTAGTTGGTCTATAAACTTGTACTACTGTGGTACGTGTGGGATACCTTATTCAGTTTTCGGAGGAAACGGCCTCTCTTCCAGGATCACTTTATCGTAGGTCACTAGACAAAGAAACGTTTCTCGTACATGACGTTCCATTCTAGCGGAAGGGTCGCAAGATCGATATGTAAACTATAAACCTAGACGGGTCTATTTTTTTTATCGATTCATGATACAAACAATGCCGGCAAATACATCTAAAAGTGTGTGGTGTTGTACCCTCGGTACAAGATTATGGATGTTCTAAAACTGGAAATTTTCTCATACGCTTCCGATCCTGTGCGATTCGGAAATTTTTGAAATATTTGGTTCGGGTGGGAACTCCCACAACAGGGGCATAATATTCTACTCGTCTACAGAGCGCAATGGTTTTTTGATTGATGACCCAGAATAACGATCTGACTCCGTTGTAGTTAAATGGTGATGAAGATGGTCCGTTCCAGGTATCAAAACATAACATCTCCGAATACCTTCTGTTAGTCTTTTTCCGCATTGTAATGTCACTTAGCTTCACATTATCTATTATATAATACTTGACGATTATGTCTACGGGCTTATTTGAGCTAGGGTGTACGAAACTAGTATGGCTCGATATGAAGGTTCGGCTATTTATCGTTATCAGCTGAGAACAGGTAGTGGAATGTTCTTCACCAGGACGATACAGAGATAAAATATCAGAACACGGATTACGAAATGCTATCAGGGTACAATAAGAATCTACAGTGTTATTTACCTCATTCTATCCCAGGAAACGATGTGAGCTCAGTTTATGACGCAAATAAAATTATGACGTTTCTCGGGCACAAACTGGTCGTCACTTTATTGAGAATAACGGCGGAGTACGTAATATTGCATCCTGTCTTTCGCTGTGTCTGTCTTGTGAAATATTTTACCAATCGCAACGGAAATGGATCAGCTCAGTATGAACCCACAGAGAGAATTCATAGTTCCAGCTAACCACTACCTGTACACAACGATATTTTATACACTTGCCAGAAAAATGGAATAATTTACTTACATTCGAGTCCAATCCTCAGTGTATTTTCTGAAAGTCATTCACATTTTGTCCACTATAGACTGTTTAATAGTTTGACAAAGTTGAACAATTTGTACAACTTTTATTTTACACTACTAGATAATTCGGACGCACAGCAATGACGAGTGAGTTATATTTAAAAGGAAACTTTTATTTCTGTGTTCGAGGTATGAATAACACGATACACAACACATCTTTAAATGAGGCAACTCATTCCATGACTTTCGGCCTCTGCTTAAATTACTGGTCTTTTTTTCGCTTAAAGATGTTGTTAAGTTGCCAACATTTTCCGTAACATACGAGGAAGTAACCATCTTCATTTGTTCAAAACATCATTCATTTATATCTATTCCTTCCCCTCTAGTTTTCGCATGTCAATTGGTTGACAATGTCTTCCTTGTAAACGTTATTCACGGCTGTTTTACCAATAGGATTTAGTTCCGTCTCCTTATCTTCACTGCTCATAGACACATTTATAGTTCTAAGTAATCGAAATGCAGCTTCCTTAAATACATGGGTGTCAACAGTCGAAATGTATCAGCTTCCGTCGTCGTCGATTTTGTAGTAATATTCACACTGCATGCTGCAATTACTTGTTTTTCTTCAGTAAATTCGATTCTTCTCTGGAAAGCTTCGTCACTGTTTCAGCTACGTCATATTCTTTCCCAAAAACACTGAAAATCGTATCGTCCACATAAAGTTTATAATAAGCGATTGTAATATTTCAGCCTGGGTAGACTTCAAAATATTTTCTTTTAGACCATTATCGAAATTGTCATAGTCCCTTAAATGCTGGACCCCATGGCTACCATTTTTTGGACCATAAAACTTTCATTAAAAGTAAAATATTTACAACTTAATTTCGACTGGAAATGATTCATGAATTCAGCTCTTTCTTACCTTGATATTTTATTATTTAGGAGGAATTTCTTAATTTTGGGTTTTGTTTCATTGTTGCTAACATTGAAACATAAATTCTGGTTTAGTGAAACAAACCAGGATGCGTCTGCAATTGTTTCTTCTTTCATTCCGTTAGTTTGGGCTATATTGTTACAGAGTTAAGCGTTGACATAAAAGATGTATCCTCTTTCTAAGAGACCGAGTCCGTTGCTATTCTATAAGCTGGGCAATTCCATGAATTAGCTATCGCAATGAAGGGATGCTTCGATTTATAAATTTTCGGTTATGGCCCTAAATCTGGTGCAGTGGATTAATGATTAAGCATGTTATTTTCCTTGGCATCTCCGAGATGCCATTTTCGGCATTCAGTACTCAACATTCTAGATTTTCTCCTCTTATTTGATTATTCCAACGGTATTCTGTTTATCCGCTTAAAGCAAAAGCCGTCCCACGCATAAGGTAACTGCTTATGACGTCAATTGCTAATCGATCATCTCAAAATTTGAGTAACTTGTCACTTAAACACTCACACTTCGTTACTATTCAATTTGGCTACTTTGCTGTTCCATTTGTTGTAAGAATCATATTGTTAATCATAAATTTTTATTCAATGTCTTTTCGATAATGAGATCGAGACATTTCTCTAACATTATGGGTACAAATTGAAAAACTTTGAATGCTGCTCCATTTTGTTCTTGTCAGTACCACTGCCGAGACCATGCAGTTTATTATCCGGTTTCGATTTTGTTTTGATTAAATCATTCTGTAATACTTCGCTGATATGAGTTTTAATATCCTCCCATATTTCTCGTTTTATTTCGAATGGCTCTACAATAAATCAACATTCCTTCTGCTTCTTTGTTTTCAATTGCAGCTTCGTTTTGGGCTCACACTTCTCTCATTCTTCGAGAATGTTCTTCCTTCTCTTTTTGTGATCTTTTCCTTCCAGGTTTTTTTTCTGTCCTGAAAACCAGTCTCTTCTATTGCTTTTGTTTCTTATTGCTTCCAAATCAGGTCCTATTTATTTTCGATGTATCTCAGCCTTCTTCTCTCAGCTATATTATTTTTAATTTGTAATAAAGTCAAAGATTTGTTTCATTATTCTGAAATGATTCATCATGCAGATGTGTCCATAGAATTTAATCGTTTTCTCATTATGTCTGACAGGTTTTCGACCTTCAGATATAGTACCGTATTAGATCTCATTCTGAATTCTGATCACTGCTAATTTTGAGCCCTAGTAATTTTCTTAGAACTCTTCTATCAGATTTTTCTAATTTTTTGAGCTCTCCCTTCGTAGACAGCTTCTGCTGCATACAGTTTTTCTGGTCAGAATGCTGTTTTATAGTGTTTACAGGATAAAGATTTTTTTAGTACAGATGTTTCTTGTTGCTTGAATACCCACTCTATGTTACGTACTCCCGTTTTTCCTTCATGTTGTTTGACACCCATGCTCCTAGGTGATCTAAACAGTGTCCTTTAGAGATTGTGTTCTTATTTATTTTCAGCTTTTAAGGTGCTTTACTGACGTTTATCATGAACTGTGTGTTTTCGAATGATATTTGTAATCATATTCTTCCTGCTTGACGATGTAGGCTAGTACTGAGCTCTTTCAAGCAGTCTGTAGTAATTGCCACGCCATCCGCTAATCTAGTTTGACTTTCTTCCTAGTTGTACATCCTTACTATTTATGGCTTACTCCATTTCTAATGGACAGTGTCACAGTCTTGTATCAATACAATCATACCCTTTCTAAGATCTGCAAGTATTACCACATGTTACAGCTTCTGATTTTTATAATTTCTACGATGTGTTCTGCTCTTGATCTGGTCTTCCTCAGCCATATTTGATCCTTCCCTGACTGTGTCAGGGTAGGCAGGATGTATGTTTCCCAGATGTTTTGAATTATTTTCGTTAGGCATACCGTCACTTTGTCACTAGAGTGCGCCAATGACTCTGCAGCTATATTGTCTTCCCCAGACGCTTTATTATTTTATACTTTCTCAAATTCATTTGAATGTTGATGACTTTGAGTCTGGTTCTCTCGATGTTGTATTGTCAAAATTGAAATTTTTTAGTAGTGGATCGCAGTAGAGTAATTTTTTATATTTTTTAGTGATATTGTCCAGTTTTCAGCTTCTTTACATTTTCCCATATTCCTATTATGAACCACAATTTTTACATCGATCTACACCTGACAGAAGTGTACTTTTCACTAGAGAATTTAATTTCAGCACACGTCTAAGGTAATTTTTTTTACCATGGTTGTAGAATTAAAAACGCTGATTATGCAATGTTTCCTTTAACACATATGAAATGGTAAAGGTGTCAATCATGAATCAGTGCATATCAATTTAAGTTAATGTTACAAATAGTATATTGACATACCCAGTAACTTCTGCTGTTTTCTAAATTTTAGTATGTTCATATATTGTCAATAGAAAAAATGAAACAATGGAAAATCCAGGATGGAATGTAACAATACCAGAGAAGGAAAGTTGATACTCACCATATAGTGGAGCTGCTGAGTCGCGATAGGCACAATAAAAGGACTCACATAGTTTCAGCTCTCTGAGACTGCAGACGTGTGTGCAAGTTGCGTTTGCGTGAGTATGTGTGTGCGTGTGTGTATGTGTGTGTGCTGCTGACAAAGGCTTAATGGCCGAAAGCTATGAGTATGTGAATCTTTTTATTGTGCCTATCGCGACTCAGCATCTCCGCTATATGGCGAATAGAAAGAATGTTTAGAGGTTGATCTGTTTGTCCTGCACTTGGATAAAGATCCAGAAGAAATTCTTGAGTGAAGAGTGCGTGACGGAACGTTTTGTGTCTCAGTTACGTGGCTTCGCATGCTGATATGCACTGATCAGCCAAAATATTATGACCACCTTCTGAAGAGCTTGTTTGTCTGTTTTTGGAACGAAATACGTGACGGACTCTGCGTATCAGGGATCCGACAGATTTTTGTAGGTTTGTGGAGGAATGTGGCATTAGATGTTTCCGCTCAGTTATGTAACTCTCGTAAACAACGCACCGCTGATTTGCGTAAGTTCTGATGGCGCCAGATAGCGACCCAGATGGGTTCCATAGCATTTACATAAGGCGAATCTGGTCGCCGAGACATCAACGTGAGTGCACTATAAAGCCCCTTAAGCGACTATAGCACGTCCCTGGCTCCGAGACACGGACTGTTGTACTGCTGAACGGGTACATCGCTATCGGGGAAGAAATCAAATATGAAGGGACGCAGGTAGTTCGCAGCTGTCAGCGTGTCTTCCATTACTACCATAGGTCCCATGAAAGGACAGGGGAAAGTCTCTGCATCCGTTACGCGCTGCAAGCGACCTAGTTAACAAAAATGTGATTCACTGATTGATCGAATCCCGTTGGTCCTGTGACCACTGCAGTGGCAATTGACGATGTCGTTGGGTTAACATGTGAACACGTAGAGGTGGTATGCTGCGGGACTCCATGGTAAACGAAGAAAAATGTGCGATGAACTGTGTGCTCTGAAATACTTGCGCGTGCACCAGCCAGCTAGTTCGCCAGAGATGCCACAGATCATCAACTATTATACTTTAAAGAGTAGATAAGCTCCAAACCCCGCGTTCCGTCAAGAGTCGTGAACCATATACCGTCTAGTGGAGGTTTCACTGTTCTTTCTCTTTCCGTAGATGCTAACTACAGTAACATATGAATATTCGACCAGCTTCGCCGTTTCCCAGATGGCTATGCTTAATAATAACCTGCCCTTTCTCAAAGTTTAATATCTCAGTCGATTTCCCACTTGCATCCCATATCTTCCCTAGAGTGATCCCCCGTGTGTGTATACTCCACTTACATACACTACTGGCCATTAAAATTGCTACAACACGCAGATGAAGTGCTACAGACGCGAAATTTAACCGGCAGGAAGAAGATGCTGTGATATGCAAATGATTAGCTTTTCAGAGCATTCACACAAGGTTGGCGCCAGTGGCGACACGTACAACGTGCTGACATGAGAAACGCTTCCAACCGATTTCCCATACCCAAACAGCAGTTGACCGGCGTTGCCTGGTGAAACGTTGTTGTGATGCCTCGTGTAAGGAGGAGAAATGCGTACCATCACGTTCCCGACTTTGATAAAGGTCGGATTGTAGCCTATCGCGATTGCGGTTTATCGTATCGCGACATTGCTGCCCGCGTTGGTCGAGATCCAATGACTGTTAGCAGAATGCGGAATCGGGGGGTTCAGGAGTGTACTAAGAAACGCCGTGCTGGATCCCAACGGCCTCGTATCACTAGCAGTTGAGATGACAGGCATCTTATCCGCATGGCTGTAACGGATCATGCATTGCAAGACAACAACCATCTGCACTAACAGTTCTACGACGTTTGCAGCAGCATGGACTATCAGCTCGGAGACCATGGCTGCGGTTACCCTTGACGCTGCATCACAGACAGGAGCGCCTGCGATGGTGTACTCATCGACGAACCTGGGTGCACGAATGGCGAAACGTCATTTTTTCGGATGAATCCAGGTTCTGTTTACAGCATCATGATGGTCTCATCCGTGTTTGGCGACATCGCGGTGAACGCACATTGGAAGCGTGTATTCGTCATCGCCATACTGGCGTATCACCCAGCGTGATGGTAAGAGGTGCCATTGGTTACACATCTCGGTCACCTCTTGTTCGCATTGACGGCACTTTGAACAGTGGACGTTACATTTCAGATGTGTTACGACCAGAGGCTCTACCCTTCATTCGATCCCTGCAAAACGCTATACATTTCAGCAGGATAATGCACGGCCGCATGTTGCAGGTCCTGTACGGGCCTTTCTGGGTACAAAAAATGTTCGACTGCTGCCCTGGCCAGCACATTCTCCAGATCTCTCACCAATTGAAAACGTCTGGTCAATGGTGGCCGAACAACTGGCTCGTCACAATACGGCACTCACTACTCTTGACGAACTGTGGTATCGTGTTGAAGCTGGATGGGCAGCTGTACCTGTACAAGCCATGGAAGCTCTGTTTGACTCAATGCCTAGTCGTATCAAGGCCGTTATCACGGCCGGACGTGGTTGTTCTGGGTACTGATTTCTCAGGATCCATGCACCCAAATTGCGTGAAAATATAATCACATGTCACTTTTAGTATAATATATTTGTCCAATGAATACTCGTTTATCATCTGCATTTCTTCTTGGTGTAGCAATTTTAATGGTCAGTAATCTATTGATTAATGGAAATCGGATGATTTATTCAGGAGAAAGAGCTTCACAAACTGAGCAAGTCAATAGTGCACTTACGAAACAATTATTCGGCTTGGCAATGACTGACAGAGTTTGTGGGTATCCTTGCGAGGGGTACCGTGCCAAATTCTGTCCAGCTGGCGCATTAGATCGTTATAATTCCTAGCTGGTTGGAGGGCCCTGCCCACGATACTCCATACCTTCACAACAGAGGTGAGACCTGGCGACCTTGCTGGACAATGTACGGTTTGGCAAGAACGAAGACAAGTAGTAGATCTCACGCCATGTCCGGGTGGGCATTATCTTGCTGAAGTGGCTTGCCATGATGGGCAATAAAATGGGGCGTTGAATATCGTCGATGCGCCGCTGTGCATTAAGGGACCGCGGGTGACAACCAGGGAGGTCATGCTACGAAAATAAGTGGCAGCCCAGACCGCCAATTCTGGTTGTCGGTCCATACGGCGGGTGACAGTCATGTTGGTATCCCACCGCCGCCTGAGGGGTCTCCAGAGACGTCATCGTCGTTGAATCTCATCGACTACAGTGGAATTGCCTTCAGTGAAGAGTTCCGCTCCGACCTCATCCTCCATTGCCAGCGAACACTTGTCTGGAGGCACCGGCGGCAGCGGTGGAGAAACCAGCCCCTCATACGAGCCTACAGCTAGGAGTGGCGGTACGAAATGGTTCAAATGGCTCTGAGCACTATGGGGCTCAACTTCTGAGGTCATTAGTCCCCTAGAACTTAGAACTACTTAAACCTAACTAACCTAAGGACATCACACACATCCATGCCCGAGGCAGGATTCGAACCTGCGACCGTAGGGGTCTCGCGGTTTGACTGCAGCGCCTAGAACCGCACGGCCACTTCGGCCGGCAGTGACGGTACGGGGTGGCATTTCTTTCCATAGCAGGACCCATTTCGGTATCATTCGCAACACTCTTACATCGACGTTGTATTGTTTTCCTTCACGGCAAGCTGCCCTGGTACTTCGTTTCAGTAAGATAATTCCCTCCAACACTCGGCGCGAGTTTCTACTGCATGTCTTTTTGCATTCCAAGTCGTACCTTGGCCAGCAAGGTCACCGGATCTCTCCTCCATTGTCAACGTTTGGAGCATTGTGGGCAGGGCCTTCCCACCCCGTCTGGGCTTTTCACGATCTAACGCGCCATTTGGACAGAATTTAGCACGGCATCCCTCAGGAGGACATTAACCAACTCTGACAGTCAATGGAAAGCCGAATAACTGCTTGCATAAGGGCCAGAGTTGGACCAACGCGTTATTGACTTGCTTAATTTGTGAGACTCTTTCTGTTGTGAAAATCATCTAATTTTTCTAAAATTGTAATCATTTGTTAGTCTGTAAATTTACGTCGCATCTGCCAATTCTCTTTCATTCGGATAATTGCTTTTTGGTGCGTTTTTCTCTTTGTCTTACTGTGTGTGATAAAATAGGACATACACTACTGGCCATTAAAACTGCTACATCAAGAAGAAATGCAGATGATAAACGGGTATTCATTGGACAAATATATTATACTAAAAGTGACATGTGATTACATTTTCACGCAATTTGGGTGCATGGATCCTGAGAAATCAGTACCCAGAACAACCACCACTGGCCGTAATAACGGCCTTAATATGCCTGGGCATTGAGTCAAACAGAGCTTGGACGGCGTGTACAGATACGCAGCCCATGCAGCTTCAACACGATAGCACAGTTCATCAAGAGTAGTGGCTGGCGTATTGTGACGAGCCAGTTGCTCAGCCACCATTGACCAGACGTTTTCAATTGGTGAGAGATCTCGAGAATGTTCTGGATAGGGCAGCAGTCGAAGATTTGCTGCATCCAGAAAGTCCCGTACAGGACCTGCAACTTGCGTTCGTGCATTATCCTGCTGAAATGTAGGTTTTCGCGGGGATCGAATGAAAGGTAGAGCCACGGGTCGTAACACACCTGAAATGTAACGTCCACTGCTCAAAGTGCCGTCAATGCTAACAAGAGGTGACCGGGACGTGTAACATTTACGTCGCATCTGTCGATTCTCTTTCCATACGGATAATTGCTTTTTGGTGCGTTTTTCTCTTTGTCTTGTAGTGTGTGATAAAATTTGTCATAATAGAACGAATGTGCGCTAGATTAACAAGCTTCCACATTTCATTGTCAAACAGTGAGGATTCTCTCAATGATAGCTGAATTAATTTCTGCACATGATCCTGATTGTGATACGTCCAATAGAAATATTCATCGATCTTTGGTGTAACAACTTAAATTATTCGACTTCCCTGATTACCCGATCACCTAGACGCAAGATAATTTTTGCTTCTTCAAGAGTTCCATGTCACAAGTTGTACGCACAATGCTTTGTTTACAGTTAAGTGCCAAACGGGTTTTTATTTGCTGATGATATCCTCTACCCAATTTGCTAACTTATTCACTTTACATTGCATAGTTTTTCCATAACGACGCTTACGCCGTCTACGGATAGAAATCTTTTTGCATCACCCACCGTGTTATTTTGGCAGATCATTCGTATGGATGTTAAGGAAAGAGCTATCTACTTTTTGCTGTTTTCTAGGTATAATATAAACCATTATTCAGCTCCTTCCGGTAAGAATGTAATGTTCCAACTTATGGAAAAGCAGTGGGTGGACGACAAAATCATATGCATTTTTCTATCGAAGTAGCCATCTAGTTAACACAAAGATTTTCTGTGTGCACCATCGCGATATTTTATAAGCCATCATTTAACAGACGAAAGTCACTTTTAGCTCACTGTAACTATTGTCTAGCCATGGGTTTTACCCGTCAAGTGACAGTTATTTTATAATAAAAAACAGCTGCGTACAAAAAAATATTTGAACTTTCTCTGCTCGCGGAAGCACGCACACTCACAAGATACCTGTCGCAACAAACTTATCATTTTGTCCTATATCAGTATACATTCACGTGAGGCTGGCTACCATTCATAAGTTCTCACTCATTTAGTGCACAGTACCCTCTGCTTCCTGCTCGTATCTCGCCGGATACGGCATACGCATCTACGCCGACCTGGAGTGTCTCCATTCCGGGAACCAGCCACCGCACCGCCTACTCAGAGCGTATCACGGCGGCTCCATAATCTCTGATAAGGGCTCCACTTATCATCCAGGCAGGCCGCGGAGTTACTCTCAAATGCGACCTGCACGCGGCCGCCTAACGTAGCTACACACCTGTGACACCCCCCACATCTGCTGCTGCGTCCACACACAGCGAGTAACAACAGGTAAGGACCGAATTGTTTGTTAGAGAATGTACGATGATCTGTCTCCATTTGAAGTCACTCTGGTTACTAAACGTTATCGTTTTATACATGACATTTATTGGCAGTTTGCGAATATGAACTACCGTCAGCTGTACAATGGAATGACGACACTATGAAAATTTGTGCCGGGCCGGGGTCGAACCTGGATTTCCCGCTTATCGCGAGCGGTCGCCTCATCATTTGGTTATCCGAGCACGACACACGGCCACACCCACACTTCCTTGTGTCGTCAGCCGTGTGTCTACAACCTATACTCGTACATCAATCACGTATATTCCCGTATATAGCAGACATTTTACTTGAAGGTCGCTTGGGCGGCGTCAGCGGTTAAATGTGATATTGCATGACAAATGGAGATTTGTGTATGGCCGTGAGTCGTGCTTGGATACCAAAAAGATAAGGCGGCCGCTCCCGATAAGTGAGATATCCCGGTTCGAGTCCGGGGTCCGGCACAAATTTTCATTGTCGTCATTCCATTATACTGCTGATGGTAGTTCATACTCACAAGTGTGAATACATTTCATGGGTTTCATAACACCTGCAGTCGCCGCAGTGCCTTTTCGTTCGGGCATGCCTGCATGTCAGAAGGAACTTTGCATCGTAATTCGGAAAAACACAGTCACTGCAATATCATGTTTCGGTTTAGTCGTTGTTACGTGTGGTGCCCGCATGATACAAGCTGTGCTACACTTTCTAGTATGGTTTATGTATGCTAACTGTTTTCAGGCATACCAAGCCTCGCAAAAATGCTTCAGCTGCGATAAAAGTTGCTCTTTGTCATTCTGTATCAAAAGATTTATTAAATCGTCACATCAGCCTGTTCGTTTTACCCAGGTGGAATACCCATATGAATAGAGCACGGTTTCTGATTATGGTTAAACACATTAACATTAACTTAAATCTATCGGCTGGTGTACATTCATTCGCAATGAATAAATGAAGCCACGTTTAAGAATAATCTTTGTTATAATGTCTAAGAACATCGTTCGCGCCCGAAATCTTTTGTTCAGATGATTCAAATGGCTCTGATCACTATGGGACTTAACATCTGAGGCCATCAGTCCCCTAGACTTAGAACTACTTAAAACTAAAGACATCAAACACATCCGTGCCCGAGGCAGGATTCGAACCTGCGACATGTCCTAAGGAACAGGCACTACAGCGACTACAGCCGTTATGAAATACATGAAATGTATCTGCAATTGCAAAGATCGTCAACCATCGTCAGCATAATGGAATGACGATAATGAAAATCGGTGCCAGACCGGGACTCGAATTCGATTTTCCCACTTACTGCATGAGTCACCTTACCATTAGGCTTTCCGAGCATTCTTCATGGCCAGATCCATGTATGTATGTCCAAAGGAACATTACTTTGGACTTCTGAATAACACAGGCACTGGAATATTGTGTTTACCCGCCAACACGGGGCAAGCGACTTCCGTACGGGAAAACTGATACTAGATGGACGAGCACAGTTTGGACTTATGGAAGTGTGCTCGGATAGCCTAATGGTAAGGCGACCGCTCACGACCAGTGAAAAATCCAGTTCCGATTCAGCACAAATTGTCATTGCCGTAAGTCCATTATCCAGCTGATGGTTGTGCATATTCGTAAATACGAACACATTACTTGTAAATCAGCGAAGGTGCGTCACACCTCCGGCTGGTACCATTTCTGCATCATCCACAGCGCTTCAGTGTGTTCTTTTAAGTGGGTGCCGAAAATCTGTCCGCTGAGCTGATACGTATGTTGTTGAGAAGAGAAGATAGCTATCACGTATGGTAGGAACGTTCAAGCTGAAAACGGAAGTTTTTACGCGATACATTGGCTAAATAGTAAACAATGCAAACTCCATCATCAGACAGAAAATTAAGGATGGTCAGTCTCGTCATTACTTTTAATTATACCTTTTAAGAATATAAGCTCTACATCTACATCTTCATGGATACTCTGCAAATCACATTTAAGTGCCTGGCAGAGGGTTCATCAAACCACCTTCACAATTCTCTATTATTCCAATCTCGTATAGCGCGCGGAAAGAATGAACACTTATATCTTTCGGTACGAACACAGATTTCCCTTATTTTATCGTGGTGATCGTTCCGCCCTATGTAGGTCAGTGTCAACAAAATATTTTCGCATCCGGAGGAGAAAGTTGGTGATCGGAATTTCGTGAGAAGATTCCGTCGCAAGGAAAAACACCTTTCTTTTAATGATGTCCAGCCCAAATCCTGTATCATTTCTGTGACACTCTCTCCCATATTTCGCGATAATACAAAACGTGCTGCCTTTCTTTGAACTTTTTCGAAGTACTCCGTCACTCCTACCTGGTAAGGATCCCACACTGCGCAACAGTATTCTAAAAGAGGACGGACAAGCGTAGTGTAGGCAGTCTCCTTAGTAGGTCTGTTACATTTTCTAAGTGTCCTGCCAATAAAACGCAGCCTTTGGTTAGCCATCCCCACAACATTTTCTGTGTGTTCTTTCCAATTTCAGTTGTTCGTAATTGTAATACCTAGGTATTTAGTTGAATTTACGGCTTTTAGATTAGTCTGATTTATCGTGTAACCGACGTTTAACGAGTTCCTTCTAGTACTCATGTCGATGACCTCACACTTTTAGTTATTTAAGGTCAACTGCCACTTTTCGCATCATTCAGATATTTTTTCTAAATCGTTTTGCAGTTTGTTTTGATCTTCTGATGACTTTGTTATTCGATAAACGACAGCGTCATCTGCAAACAACAGAAGACGGGTGCTCAGATTGTCTCCCAAATCGTTTATATAGGGAAGGAACAGCGAAGGGCCTATAACACTACCTTGGGCACGCCTGAAATCACTTCTGTTTAATGCATCAGCATACTCCGAAAGGAACCTAATTGGTATACAGTCTGGACCAAAAGACTTTCTTTTATTAAGTGATTTGAGTTGATTCACTACTCCGAGGATATTTACTTCTACATTACTCATGTTGGCAGCTGTTCTCGATTCGAAATCTGAAATATTTGTTTCGTCTTCTATTGTGAAGGCATTTCGGAAGGCTGTGTATAGTAAATCTGCTTTGGCAGCACTGCCTTCGATAGTATCTCCACTGTTGTCGTGCAGAGAAGGCATTGATTGTTTCTTGCCGCTAACATACTTCACATACGACCGGAATCTCTTTGGATTTTCTGCCAGGTTTCGAGACAAAGTTTCGTTGTGGAAACTGTTATAGGCCTCTCTCATTGAACCCCGCGCTAAGTTTCGAGCTTCTGTAAAGGATCGCCAATCTTGGGGATTTTGCGTCTGTTTAAATTTGGCATGTTTATTTAGTTGTTTCTGCAACAGCGTTTTAACCCGTTTTGTGTACCAAGAAGGATCAGCTCCGTCGGTTTGTTAGTTTGTTTGATATAAACCTCTCAATTGCTGCCGATACTACACTCCTGGAAATTGAAATAAGAACACCGTGAATTCATTGTCCCAGGAAGGGGAAACTTTATTGACACATTCCTGGGGTCAGATACATCACATGATCACACTGACAGAACCACAGGCACATAGACACAGGCAACAGAGCATGCACAATGTCGGCACTAGTACAGTGTATATCCACCTTTCGCAGCAATGCAGGCTGCTATTCTCCCATGGAGACGATCGTAGAGATGCTGGATGTAGTCCTGTGGAACGGCTTGCCATGCCATTTCCACCTGGCGCCTCAGTTGGACCAGCGTTCGTGCTGGACGTGCAGACCGCGTGAGACGACGCTTCATACAGTCCCAAACATGCTCAATGGGGGACAGATCCGGAGATCTTGCTGGCCAGGGTAGTTGACTTACACCTTCTAGAGCACGTTGGGTGGCACGGGATACATGCGGACGTGCATTGTCCTGTTGGAACAGCAAGTTGCCTTGCCGGTCTAGGAATGGTAGAACGATGGGTTCGATGACGGTTTGGATGTACCGTACACTATTCAGTGTCCCCTCGACAATCACCAATGGTGTACGGCCAGTGTAGGAGATCGCTCCCCACACCATGATGCCGGGTGTTGGCCCTGTGTGCCTCGGTCGTATGCAGTCCTGATTGTGGCGCTCACCTGCACGGCGCCAAACACGCATACGACCATCATTGGCACCAAGGCAGAAGCGACTCTCATCGCTGAAGACGACACGTCTCCATTCGTCCCTCCATTCACGCCTGTCGCGACACCACTGGAGGCGGGCTGCACGATGTTGGGGCGTGAGCGGAAGACGGCCTAACGGTGTGCGGGACCGTAGCCCAGCTTCATGGAGACGGTTGCGAATGGTCCTCGCCGATACCCCAGGAGCAACAGTGTCCCTAATTTGCTGGGAAGTGGCGGTGCGGTCCCCTACGGCACTGCGTAGGATCCTACGGTCTTGGCGTGCATCCGTGCGTCGCTGCGGTCCGGTCCCAGGTCGACGGGCACGTGCACCTTCCGCCGACCACTGGCGACAACATCGATGTACTGTGGAGACCTCACGCCCCACGTGTTGAGCAATTCGGCGGTACGTCCACCCGGCCTCCCGCATGCCCACTATACGCCCTCGCTCAAAGTCCGTCAACCGCACATACGGTTCACGTCGACGCTGTCGCGGCATGCTACCAGTGTTAAAGACTGCGATGGAGCTCCGTATGCCACGGCAAACTGGCTGACACTGACGGCGGCGGTGCACAAATGCTGCGCAGCTAGCGCCATTCGACGGCCAACACCGCGGTTCCTGGTGTGTCCGCTGTGCCGTGCGTGTGATCATTGCTTGTACAGCCCTCTCGCAGTGTCCGGAGCAAGTATGGTGGGTCTGACACACCGGTGTCAATGTGTCCTTTTTTCCACTTCCAGGAGTGTATTTCTTTGAATTTAAGTAACTTTAGATTTAAGCTACTGGATTTAAACGGAAAGTATTTGGAAATTCTTAAACAATGTCGTAAATAGTAAAAGACGCCGAGAGGAAGCTGTCAGCAACCGCAATAAATTTGTCTTTCGAGAGATAGCAGTGCTCTGAGAAAGCCGATAAGTGGATGCTGATGGCACCCAAATCTAAAGATCGAAGGTCATTAATGTAGCAACGAGAAGAGAATATCTTGGAAAATAAAAACTTTCATTCTAACAGTAAACCCAAGTTCTGGTAGTCTGTGAGTCTCGGTGTAACTGCGTCGCGTGACACGAGTAGGTGAATGGACTTCAGAGACGTCATATTCAGGATTGACGTTCTACGACGTCGTTACCTATCTTGGCGCCTGCTGCTCAGTATCGTGAACGTTCCGTTTAATCAGTTGATCAGTGATGGCACGTGATGTGTCGCATGCGCTCCCACGATACTGATGGCGATAGCTTCCCATGTACTGCTGACCTTATCTCGCAGTACTGTACGTTATCTGCCGCTGCAGATCCAACGGATTTAGATAAACGTTCCTCGGGCATCAGAATCGGTGATTTACGAACACTACGTTCTCTGCTAATATCCACTAACGTAATACAAGTATCGCCGGCCGGGGTGGCTGAGCGGTTCTAGGCGCTACAGTCTGGGACCGCACGACCGCTACGGTCGCAGGTTCGAATCCTGCTTCGGGCATGGATGTGTGGGATGTCCTTAGGTTACGTAGGTTTAAGTAGTTCTAAGTTCTAGGGGACTGATGACCTCAGAAGTTAAGTCCCACAGTGCTCAGAGCCATTTGAACCATATAATACAAGTATCAGTGACAACATCATGAATATGACAAGTAGCGACTAGGACAGGAACCACAGCTGTCTTACAGATGAATAAGATGGTACAGAAGGAGGCGGACGGAATTCGTTATCAGCAAAGAACCAACAACAACAAAGTGGGTCGATCGGGCGAACTCAGTCGACTGTGCGTGACTTGATTGTGAAGTAGAAAACCGAAGGAACAGTCACAGCTGAACCAAAACCAATCACACTTCATCTACTGATGGACAGGTACCGTCAAGGATTGTGGAGAGAGACTGTGAACAATCGCATGGAATCAGCGGGAGGAATCAGTCGTGAGTCGCAAAGTTCCCCCAGCAGTCCAGCTACCACAATGACTGTGCGTAGGGAGTTAACAATATCGGGATACAACGGTCTGTCACCTCCTCATGATACACAGGTCCCTGTGGTCAATTCTAAGTGACGGCTAAAGTGATGTGAGGGGAGACGTCACTAAACAGTGGATGAGTGGAAATGAGTGATTTGGACTGATGAGTTTCGTTCCAATCTTCAGCAATCCGATCGAAGCGTTGGGTTCGATGAATACCTGAAGAACGTTGCAAGCCGTAATGTCTACTCCCATCTATGAACTACATAGAAGGTGGTGTTTTTCGCGACACCCCTATTGCGCTTCACAAATCGCTGTACTTGGTAGGATGTGAACAGATTTTATAACTTTGTGTACTTCTTACAGTGGTGGAACAGTTTAGAGACGAAAAGTCTTGGTCTCACCACGACAATGCACCTTGCAGTAAAGCAGCATCTGTGAGTCAGTGGTTTGTGGATAAGGACATTCCT
Source organism: Schistocerca serialis cubense (assembly GCF_023864345.2). Lineage (NCBI taxonomy): Eukaryota > Metazoa > Arthropoda > Insecta > Orthoptera > Acrididae > Schistocerca > Schistocerca serialis. The sequence goes on from NC_064646.1 coordinate 18,940,033, forward strand.
GAAATGGACTCGCCTGCACAGAGTCCCGACCTGAATCTGCGGAACACCTTTGGAACATCACGCTAGACCGGACCGTCCAGCATCACTACCTTGTTTCTTTTGTCCTCTTGAGGAAGAATCGTCTGCCGTTTCTCCAGCGTCCCCAGTTGAGTTCAAGCTGTTATAGAGACGAAGGATGGACACACAGCACATTAATGTCCACTAGAAGGTGTCCTAATACTTTCGATTACAGTATAAGCCACAGATAAAATTTGTTTGGAAAATTATTTGCAAATGTTCTTCAAATACTCCCATGATTTCATTTATAATTGGTATGTTTCCTTTTCGATGATTAGTTTACATGTTATTTTAGCCTTATAATAATTTATTTTCTGGCCTGCTTTCAATTTTAACTGTTAACCTTTTTTGTTTACTTGCATCCACAAGTCTGTCCTATTTTACAAAGGACTTTTATACGTATTTATTCACCACGATCGCAATTTCTGTGAGCAAAAAATTATTTTTGTGAAAAGTTTTGACAACAAAATGTATTCTTACAGATGAACTAGTCTTCAAGTCATTTTTATTATCACAGCTTTTACTTGAGAATGTCAAAATAGATCGAAATCGCATTCGTTGTGAATAAATACATTTAATAACAGTCCAGACGGAAAATCTGATATTTCAAAACAAAAATTCCTTTATTAAGTTATTTCATTCTACGAGCCCAATGTATTCTGCAAAACTAAGGTGAGATTACCATACCCGGCTTACGCCTTACAACTATAGGAAACCTCCCTAAATTCCGTGCTCCAGCATGAGATATGTTTCTTCAACACTATTCCTCCATACTTTAATATCTTCAGACCTGAATACTTCCTCTGTCGATACTGAGTGCAGTTTTGGCGATAAGGAACCTTTTTCTTGCTCCTTTTCAATGATTAATTACTGAATATCCTCAATAAGTGGTGTGGAAGCTGCAGCACTGGCTTATAATAGCTCACCGCACAAAAATCACAACCTTAAAAAAACGCACTGGTCGCTTAAGAGCGCTGCGGATCGTGTAGAATGGGTAGTAGTCGGCCACCCAATACTCAATCAACGATGTAGGTCGTGGCAGTGAGACGTTGTGCAAGTGCCATTCTGTGGTGGCAGTTGGGTGCTATTCTGTCATTCTGCACAACGGATTAATCTGGGATGTACCCTTGACCCTGTGGCTCCTGCAAGACGCAATTTCCACCCCCACACTACTATAGAAGTCAGACAGACCCTCCTAACGTTCTAAAGAGAACTGTCTGAAAAACTTTCAGCAATAAATATCTTCTCGAGTCGTCCGCTGTAAGGAAATGACACAAAAATTCACAAAATTTCTTACGTAACTAGTGGGATACGTGGGTACTGGAGCAGTTCTAGTTAGTGTTAGAAAAACATGAAACTAACGGAAATTATTATTTATTTTGCTAAAATTCTGAGAAATCACAATGGCACTTTTAGTTATGAACTGAACAAGTTATTTCTGGTTTTTTTTCAGAATGTGAAGTTACCTCTTCAGGATAGGATTCGCTAATGAAATTTCTATACAAAGTTTAAGATTGTTATTGACTTGACAGAATGGCTGAGAGCCGCACCTACTCAACTTGAATAATTATCTGTTAGAATGTTGCTAGGTAAAGTCGAGGCTGTCGTGTGTGAAATGCAGTGAAGTGTACTGTTGTGGAGGAAATATGGGGCTCGCAATAGCTGTAGCGCACAATACCGTAAGCTGCGATGACTGCTGTCTGCGCCACTCGCTGCTGACAAATAAGATAACTCTCGTTCTCTCTGGATTGACCTTCGCCAATCAAACTCTCCATACGCCTTGATGAAGAAGGACTGCTATTCGCCCCTAGTTTAACTATTGGCGTGGTACAACGGTCAGATAACCAGTCCATGATGATGCCACTCAAAAATTAACTCTGTCCGTTCACACCGCGCAATAAGTGTGGCGGCCAACACAGTGAACAACGCTTAATCGCAAGGACTCAATATAGAGTCGCACTCCGATTCGTTTTCGACAGAGGTGCCTCCCCAGTGAAGTACTGAGGAGATATTTGTTCCTCGCTCTTTGAGTACATGGACGAGCGCACACGCTCTCGTTACGTGTTCTCGCTCCAAGAGCTACAACGGAACGGCCCCTCTCCATGCCAGACGTGAAGGGGTATATCTTTCGGTCTCTTCCATTACTCCTTCAGCTCAAGGCGTCAGGAATATCGTCTGCCAATCAGCATTGCTCTTCTAAGACGGGAGAATGACGTTTCGTTTAAGGCAACCAATCCAGAAATCTGTAGAATCGGCGTTTGGCGTTTGCTGTCTCCCTGTGAAAATCTATGAAACTGCATGCTATATTTGTAAAGAATGCGTAGGCCGGGTGCTCCCACACAACGTAGCGGAATTTGCTTTTAAGCCGAACACGGGGTCGTCCTTCCTTTCACTCAGGCATCAGGCAAACGCTGTCCGCACCACGGGCGGTCGGGGTTGACTCGTCCTCTGAAGGGACCGGCGTCCCATTGTGCGGTTTGCGTCTCCCGAACTAAAATCCCCTGCGACTGTGGTCTCTTGAATGTGTGTGTGTACACCAGCCTCGAGTATTTCAATCTTGAAGCGCATTTGCGATATACTAGTTATCTGCATATTGTTTCATGAATTCATACAACATTGACTTTATCTTATCGAGTTTGGATTCGAATGAAGCGTCTTGATGTGCAGAATATGATTGTGAGGGCGGAATATGTAAGCAATGAAGGTCAGGAGACCACAACGTCTTACATATGGTTTTATGGAATAGGCGCAGTAAGAGGTATCGATGTGGAGAAGGAGAACAAGTCAGAATAGGAAAACCAATCGTGTTTGAACGTGCCCATCACCAAATCTATGGTACTATACATATACAAGTCATTGTTTAATATTGTTACCAAAATTCTCGAAAAGTACTTGACCGATTTACATGATACTCTAATAAACATACTGACGGACATGGGTTGTATATTTTATTAAATAACAAAGCTACCTGATTTCAAGGCGTTGAGTGCATCGAACGCCCAATAATGTTTTTGAACCTGAGTGTCTGAAGTGTATGTGGCGGTTTTAGTTCAGACCAGAGGTGGTTCTGCGATGTTTTTCGTATCATAAATTTGGCTCATCCATCAGTTTACCGTGAACACTAATGAAGTACTTAATTCAGTATTTACAGTGGTGAAATGCTGCCCTTAAAAGATGCCCGTTTTTTCCTATAATACACTCTAAGAAAAGAAGAAAACGACGCACTACGAACAAATTATCCAAATGTGACGGAAATCGGTATACGTTATGTACATGTACAGACAAACAAATGGTCTCAGAAAAAAGTGTACTATTTATTCAAGAAAAAGAGCTCCACAAATTGAGCAAGTCAGTAACGAGCTGGTCCACCTCTTCCCCTTATGCAAGCAGTTATTCAGCTTGGCATTGTTCTAAGATATCCTTCTAAGGGATATCATGCCAGATTCTGTCCAAGTTGGGCGTTAGATTGTCAAAAGCTCGAGCTGGTTGGACGGCCTTGCCGAGCTCAGTATGAAGCGGACTCATCAGCTTGGGGTTATCAGGTTCAGTAAGCAGTGCAATGGAATATCTGAGACCAGTCTTCAGTAATAACCTCAGTAAAATGGAACTAACACTCACGTCTCCCAAAGAAGCAGCATCCATCGCAGAATCCTTAAAAATCAAAGTATTCTTTTGCTTAGATAACATATCAGTGAATTTAATCAAAGAGTGCTCGAGTGAGTTCAGTTCTATCTTAAGTTATTTGCGTAATCAATCTATTATCAGTGGAACATTTCCAGGCTGGAAAAAAATATGCTGGAGTTATGCCTCTTTACAAGAAAGTTTCCGTGAAACTATCGACCAATTTCAGTTTTGCCTGCTATTTAAAAAATATTTGAAAAGATTACGTTCATGTGGCTTCTTAAGCATCTGCCTGCAAATTTTATATGGTCCAAGATACAGTTTTGGGATCATTAAGGGATTAGATCTAGAGGAGTCTATTTATATGTACAGTGAAAATTTATTTAACTCATTAGATAAGAAATTAGCGACTACTGGCATTTTCTATATCCTATCAAAAGGCTTTTGTGAATCGCAGCGTCCTCTTAAGTCTGTTATAATATTATGGTGTCACTGGCAGTGCCAAGAAATGATTGGAGTCTCACCTAACAGGAAGAATGGAAGTGGTTGCGAAATACATGTAGAGTAACCAAACGGCCTTCACCTGAATGGGCATTAATTAAATGTGTTGTTCCCCAAGGTTCCTTCTCGGGGCCGTTGCTTTTTCTTGTGTGCATTAATGACCTCTCGCCTCTTGTCAAATGCTAAGTTTCCTTTATTTGCAGATGGTAAAAACATTGCAATAAATGGCATGACAAGTGCACATTTATAAATGGCTGCTAATCAAATTTTCACTGATATTACAAATGGTTTAAAGCTAATTCACTGTCATTAAACAGTGAAAAGACCCAGTTCAGAACCTATGAGAGATTCCCTTCCAGTGTGTGTACAACATATGAAGATATGGAGATCGAAGACGTTGACAGTGTTAAATTCCTGGGATAATAAATTCATTTGGGTAGGGCACACCACTGAATTACTGAAGCGCCTAAACAAGTCTGCATTTTCAATGCGAATAACGACAGATGTCCGACATATATTTGCTTACCTTCATTCTATGATGTCATAAGGGATCAAATTCTATGGTAACTCGTCAAACCGAGCAAAAGTGTTTAGAGTGCAAAAACGTGTAATAGGACTCATTTGTGGTGTGCATCTAAGAACATTATGTAGAAACTTGTTCAAGGAACTGGGTATTTTAACCATTGCTTCTCAGTATAATTATTCCTTAGCGAAATTAGTTGCAAATAATACGTCTCTGTCTCCAACCAATAATTCAAAACATAGTAACAGTACTAGGAATAAGAGAAATCCACATGAAGACTTAAAATCACTTACCTTGGCCCAAAAATGGTCGAATACTCAGGAACATTTTCAATAAATTACCAGCAACCATTAACAGGCTGGTTTCACATAAAGCACAGTTCAAACAGAGTTTGAAAGAGTTCTTGATAGGCAGCTCCTTCTACCCTGTAGCTGAACCCCTTAACAAGGACTATTAGACCAGCTTAAATAAAAACCTCTGTTATATTTCAGTTTTGACAACACTTGGTCACAACAGCCAAGATTAGGTACGTTGTGTCTGACAAATTTATTAAAAGCGCGTCACTATGTTTCATTCTGACAATGTATTAGTTCTGTAAATAGCAGCATATACATTTTATTGTAATGTAGTCATGCATTTTTACAATCTCCTGACAAATGACCAGGTATGTGAGTATTACATTCAGATGTTCTATGTTTTTTATGTTATACTTTCTGACATGTTTCACGCCCACGAGAATCGTCTCATTTTTGGGTCTACGGAACGAAAGATGAATCTAATCCAATCTGTTCTAATCACTGAAGACAATTCTACTCCGGTCAGCAACATAGCACGCCGAACGTGCCAACTACCGCTGCAAACGGGCTTGATCGTGTGCGGAGGTCAATGGTAGCTGGTGCAAGTGGCACCGTAAGGTGAGCTCTTTCTCTGTGAGCCGCCTCTTTATGGTCGTTGTCGCCAATGAAGAACCAGTTGCACGTCAGGTCGATGATACTGATGAATCCGGGCTTTTGAGTGCCTCTGTAACGATTGCTCGGCCGTCATATTCTGTCTTCTCACAAAGTCGACTGCTTCTGTCTTGACGCTGTGTTCAGCCAAGGTTCACTCATCCCTACCAATGTCCTCGAATAGCGGCATTGTTCTTGTTCAAATGTCGAGCAATTACTCGATTAGCCCAACAGTCATCTTTGAGCCCAACTACACGTCCGCTCTCAAGTGCTGACATCTGCTTACAATGTTCACACACCTGTCTGGGAGGCACAGTTTCCGTTCATCTGAATACGTGGAACGAAATTAGCAAAGAATTTATTGCCATGATATTGACATGTCCCCTGTCCAATATACTTGCCAGCTGCGCGGTGAAATTGCGCTGCACCGTCACAGGCCGCCAAAGACTAAAATTTTCCATTTTCCGTCGATATCTGTATCAATATCAGATTGTGATCAGTTTGCATAACTCCTCTGCGATGCGTCGATCTTTATGCTGTCTATCGCCTTGTTACTGTCTGATTGTGAATTTAGTTTTTTTAGAACACGGGATACATCTTTCGCCATACACCATGGACTTTATGACGCCACAGCAGTTCTCATCATGAGCAATCAGTGCCTCTCGATTTGCAAGTTCCACTGAGTACAGTGTCGCCCGACGTCGTTACGAGAATTTAATGGAATTTCGCCAAATGATTTATCTTTAATGCGCAGCAGAACCTGACTTAGCCACTTCAGCAGAAATAATGAGGCAATTATTTTCATTAATCATTTAAAAAGACATTTCGCAATTAGGACAGCTATTGTTAATAATCATAGGAGGTGGAAGGGAGTGGTGGCATACGCGTGGGGGAAAAGACAAATGAACTATAACCTACATCTACATCTACGTCTACATCCATACTCCGCAATGCACCTGACTGTATGGGTCGGAGGGTACCTTGAGTACCTCTATCGGTTCTCCCTTCTATTCCAGTCTCGTATTGTTCGTAGAAAGAAGGATCGTCGATATGCCTCTGTGTGGGCTCTAATCTCTCTGATTTTATCCTCATAGTCAATTCACGAGATATACGTATGAGGGAGCAATATACTGCTTGACTCCTCGGTGAAGATATGTTCTCGAAACTTCAACAAAAGCCCGTACCGAGCTATTGAGCGTCTCTCTTGCAGAGTCTTCCAATGGAGTTCATCTATCATCTCCGTAACGCTTTCGCGATTACTAAATCCGTGAAAGAGTTCATTTATTAGCAGCGAGGTGTTCTCTCCTCGATTTTAGTAATCCTTTAACAAATCTTAGTCATCTTAACTATACGGGTCCATATGGGGAATAATGGTTCTAAACAGACTGTCTCCACATATAACTTGATAAATGAAGAACCATAACAACTATAAATTGATTTGTCTGGACATGATTATCTCATTATGTGGAATATAAAATTATATGTAGTATAAAATTATTCCACATAATCTGATAATACAGTCTCAGACCTCAAACAACATCCATATAACATGGATAAATTTAAATATAATTCTCTCAGCAAAGGATCGCACTAAAACCCAGACGATCGTTACAGGTGGGAAAGAAAGTCACTGGAGAATAAGTACACCATATAAAAAAAAATAAAGAAAACGTTGTAAATACTACGAATAGCAAGTGTTACCGTCAATCCTTGCATGTGACTATTAATTATCCTCAAGAAATTCTGTATACCACAATAGAATCACCCTAACATGGGTGGATAGTGACGTCATGTCGTCCTTACAAGAACCAAGTTGGACTCGAAGAAACTGACACACAAAGAATCCAGCCACGTGATTTCCTTAATAACTCAATCTAATTACTGCAGTGATTACCTACGTTATGAGACGAAACGAGTAACTAAAATCCCAACCAAAATTCTTAATGGTAAGCAGGTAACATGACTTACCCCTCAATCCCTCCGACGCAGACCAACTAACACAGAAAATTTCTAAAACTTCCCAGACCCTGTGGTCTGGTACAACAACCCTGAGTGGAGGCGGAAGACAGCTACTGAAGAGGAAAATCAGTGGGGTACCAAGCATTTTGTTCAATCTCGCAGATGCTAAAAGCGCCAGAGCCTGTTGCTAAAGGCTCCCACGAGTTTAATGTACAAAATATAAACAAGAATCAGATGGAAATACCGACAACTTGCAAGCTGATCTGTCTGTCCAATCGTAAGATATACTTTCTAAGGAGCCGAACAAACTATTGCCTCTGACCCGGTCACGTCACACGCCAGCTTTGAAAACTAAATGCAACGGACATTTCTAAGCCTCTACAACGATAAACAGGAAATGTATTCTGATTATAGGATCACATATACACGTCCACTCATCGACACATTCATACACCACAGACCTATCCATGGTTAGGATTATGGATAATTGATAATACAGAATGCTGATACAAAGTAAGAAAGAAATAAAATCAATAAAGCTATTTCCGTACGAAAACCTTCTCTCATGCACTATTATATTTTAAGCAAGTGGCAGAAAAGCAATGTGGTGAACTAAATTAGGCCGGCCGGAGTGGCCGAGCGGTTCTAGGCGCTACAGTCTGGAACCGCGCGACCGCTACGGTCGCAGGTTCGAATCCTGCCTCGGGCATGGATGTGTGTGATGTCCTTAGGTTAGTTAGGTTTAAGTACTTCTAAGTTCTAGGGGAATGATGACCTCAGTAGTTAAGTCCCATAGTGCTCAGAGCCATTTGAACCATTTTTTTGAACTAAATTAAGACAAAATAGTCATTACAAGTAATAGTTTCATGAAAGGCGACTAAGAGACCCCCTTTTCACCCTGTCTTCTACATATTTGAGACGGGTGTACTGTGAACACCCTGTCTTCCAAGATGAAAAAAGCCGTGTTAACTGGTTTCCATGTTTCTGTTCCTGGTTCGACGAGCACGAAGAACCTCTGTCGTACCTCTCCTGGCTCGCTAGGTCACTAGAGGTTAATCCTACAGTACATTTTTGCGGTTGTTTGGAATGGTGGTTGAAAATAACATTAAACGCCCAGCAACTTGTACTTCCACTGATCTAATTATGAATGAATTGATATAGCTTAAGAAACTTGCCAACTCTCTTCCTCAAGGAATTCAGGCCATTGGACGAGAAGTGGCCTCAAAGCGTATTAGTGTCATATCTCGAGTTGGCGGCTAATTACTGTTTGGTGTGCTGTATTAATCGGTATATTAACATCGGTTGAATCAATCCCTTGTTTCACTAATGTTATTACAGATTCCCCTGAAAGCAGAACAGGGAAGGGAGATTAGTCAGTGGTTGCAGAAGGACACTCCGCCACACACTGTCAGATCACGTGCCGAGTAATGATGTAGATGTAGATGAAAACGAGCAGTTTGTGAAATGGTAATAATATGCACCCATCTCTCGGCGCTTTTAGTTCGTACACGGTCAAAATATGGCCTGTTCTACATCTAAAACCAGTTTGTTCTTTCGCCAGATTACTAGACAACGATTACTCTTTGAGGCCGGATATAATTCTAGTGAAAATTTTGCACATTACGGAAGGAAGGCAGATTAGTATGTTATTTCTTTTTTCTTGTCTCTCTCCTTTCTTGTGAAGCAGAACAGTTACAGCATTGCTTCAGTCTTGTGGAACTGCCTTCTTCCTCATATTTTCAGCAAATTCGTTTTATATTACTTTTTCTCCACCTTCATGTACACTACTTGTCATTAAAATTGCTACTCCAAGAAAAAATGCAGATAATAAACAGGTATTAATCGGACAAATATATTACACTAGAACTAACATGTGATTACATTTTCACGTAATTTGGGCGCATTGATCCTAAGAAATCAGTACCCAGAACAACCACCTCTGGCTGTAATAACGGCCTTGATACGCCTGGGCATTGAGTCAAACAGAGCTTGGTTGGCGTGTACAGGTAAAGCTGCCCATGCAGCTTCAACACGATACCATACTTCGTCAAGAGTAGTGACTGGCGTATTGTGACGAGCCAGTTGCTCGGCCACCATTGACCAGACGTTTTGAATTGGCGAGAGATCTGGAGAATGTGCTGGTCAGGGCAGCAGTCGAACATTTTCTGTATCCAGAAAGGCCGGTACAGGACCTGCAACATGCGGTCGTGCATTATCCTGTTGAAATGTAGGGTTTCTCATGGATCGAATGAAGGATAGAGCCACGGGTCGTAACACATTTGAAATGTAGCGTCCGCTGTTCATAGTGCTGTCAATGCGAACAAGAGGTGACCGAGACGTGTAACCAATGGCACCCCATACCATCACACCGGGTGATACTGCAGTATAGCGATGAAAAGTACACGCTTGCAATGTGCGTTCACCACGATGACGCCAAACACGGATGCGACCATCATGATGCTGTAAACAGAACCTGGATTCATCCGAAAATATGACGTTTTGCCATTCGTGCACCCAGGTTCGTCGTTGAGTACACCATCGCAGGCGCTCCTGTCTGTGATGCAGCGTGAAGGTTAACGGCAGCCATGGTCTCCGACCTGATAGTCCATGCTGCTGCAAATGTCGTCAAACTGTTAGTGCAGATGGTTGTTGTCTTGCAAACGTCCCCATCTGTTGACTCAGGGATCGAGACGTGGCTGCACGATCCGTTACAGCCATGCGTATAAGGTGCCTTTCATCTCGACTGCTAGTGATACGAGGCCGTTGGTATGCAGCATGGCGTTCCGCATTACCCTCCTGAACCCACCGATTCCACATTGTGCTAACAGTCATTAGATCTCGACCAACGCGAGTAGCAATGTTGCTCTATGATAAACCGCAATCGTGATGGGCTACAATCCGACCTTTATGAAAGTCGGAAACGTGATGGTACGCATTCTCCTCCTTACACGAGTCATCACGACAACGTTTCACCAGGCAACGCCGGTCAACTGCTGTTTGTGTATGAGAAATCGGTTGTAAACTTTCCTGATGTCAGCACGTTGTAGGTGTCGCCACCGGCGCCAACCTTGTGTGAATGCTCTGAAAAGCTAATCATTAGCATATCACAGGATCATCTTCCTGTCTGTTAAAATCGCGTCTGTATCACGTTATCTTAGTGGTGTAGCAATTTTAATGACCAGTAGTGTATTTATAGTGGAAAACATCATCATTTTTTTTTTTTTTTTTGGAACTATAATGGCTTTCACTACTACGTAAATGTCCTGGTGAAGAGCAACACTTGCTTGTGAACTTTGCATGAGGTGTGATGTTGGTCTATGCGCGGGGGTACTTGCAAAACTGAGGCGTATTATTATAATTGGGCGTATCAGACAACGAATCGTTAAGTACTGACTAACAGAACTACAGTGTGTCAGAGAACTTTCTAAGTGATTTAAAGTGGTAACAGCCGGCCAGGGTGGCCGACCGGTTCTAGGAGCTACAGTCTGGAACCGCGCGACCGCTAAGGTCGCAGGTTCGAATCCTGCCTCGGGCATTGATGTGTGTGATATCCTTAGGTTAGTTCGGTTTAAGTAGTTCTAAGTTCTAGGGGACTAATGACCTCTGAAATTAAGTCCCATAGTGCTCAGACCCATTTGAACCCTTTTTTTTTTTTTGAAAGTGGTAACAACTGTGTAATTAATATCTATACGGAGGCAGTATTGGACCCACGCATCGACGCAATCATAAAGTTTTCAGTCATATAAAATGTCTGTTAACGTATTCAGTGTAAATATCGCTGGTGACACGCAAAATATCCAAACGGTACTCTGTCTCACGCCACAAATTTTGTAACATTTGAGTGTTGACGCTTTCAAAATTTGAATGATGCGTTCACATAATATAAGCATATCCGGCACAGATTTGGCATACACCTTTGTACTAACAAACCTACGTAAGAAAAACGATTTAATGGGGTGATGTCGCGCGATGTTGGTGGCCATGTGATAGGGGTATCCCAGTGCATCAATACAGCAGTTCTTCATCCAAAGACGCCCTGACTCGTGTTGTTGACTGTTGTGGTGCTCCTCCTAGTGGAAACATTACGTTGGGTCTTTTGTACCTCGAGCTGATGTGATGGCCAACTCACTGTTATGGATGCTGATCATGTAAAGACTGTCGCGATGTTCTCAACAGTTTCTACAGACGTTGATAGTCAAAAAATGGTTCAAATGGCTCTGAGCACTATGGGACTCAACATCTTAGGTCATAAGTCCCCTAGAACTTAGAACTACTTAAACCTAACTAACCTAAGGACATCACACACACCCATGCCCGAGGCAGGATTCGAACCAGCGACCGTAGCAGTCCCGCGGTTCCGGACTGCAGCGCCAGAACCGCACGGCCATCGCGGCCGGCCGTTGATAGTCCTCCGCTGCTTTCCTTCTTTTACTTCGAAAACAAAAATGCATCCATTTCTCATCCTTGCATCGTGGTTGAAGATTTTGCCTCAGACAGGCTCACAACACATTGTGCTTTTCCATGTACTGATGTCGCCATTTTACGCTTTAATCGACTTCGGTGCTTCGAGAGGCAAATTCACTAACTGAAACATATAGTCATAGAAACTGAACGAGGTTGCTAAGCCGTTAAAAACACAATATTATAGACATGTGGCATGATAAACGGTAATACGTGTTTAGAATCGAAGTAAACTTTCTTGGACTCCTTGTATTTCAGATTCGGTAAGCAGGCGCGGTGCTGCAGAATTTCGACCGAGCAAAGGAAGCTTATCTCTTATCAGTCGTGTACGATATTCTTTCGTTAATCCTGGAAAATCAAGACGAGTATCAGCATAAAGATAACAATGTCTTCCACGAAGAGGTTTACTCAAAAACATTAGTTAGCACACTGGACTCGCATTCGGGAGGACGACGGTTCAATTCCGTCTCCGGCCATCCTGATTTAGGTTTTCCGTGATTTCCCTAAATCGCTTCAGGCAAATGCTGGGATGGTCCCTCTGAAAGAGCACAGCCGATTTCCTTCCCCATCCTTCCCTCACCCGAGCTTGTGCTCCGTCTCTAATGACCTCGTTGTCGATGGGACGTTAAACACTAATCTCCTCCTCCTCCTCCTCCTCAAAAACATTACCTTCAAAGCTGCTTTACGTCTTGGTTTGCCCGTCAAACAACATGTATTCAATTCTAGTTTTTAATGAGGTATTACATCTACACCTATGTCTATACTCTGCAAACCAGTTTAGTGTATGGTGGAAAGTACGTCCTATTGTACGAGCTATAAGGTTTTCGTCCCTTTCGATTCACGTATGGTGCCCGGAATTAATGATTGTTTAAATGGCTCCGGGCATGTTGTAATTATTCTAATCCTATCCTCACGATTCCTGCGGGAGCAAAACGTGGCGGGGCTGGGGGTGGGGTGGTAGTATATTCCTAGAGCCGTCATTTAAAGCAAGTTCTTCAAACTTCGTAAGTAGGCTCCTCAGGATAGCTTACATCTACACTCCTGGAAATTGAAATAAGAACACCGTGAATTCATTGTCCCAGGAAGGGGAAACTTTATTGACACATTCCTGGGGTCAGATACATCACATGATCACACTGACAGAACCACAGGCACATAGACACAGGCAACAGAGCATGCACAATGTCGGCACTAGTACAGTGTATATCCACCTTTCGCAGCAATGCAGGCTGTTATTCTCCCATGGAGACGATCGTAGAGATGCTGGATGTAGTCCTGTGGAACGGCTTGCCATGCCATTTCCACCTGGCGCCTCAGGTGGACCAGCGTTCGTGCTGGACGTGCAGACCGCGTGACACGACGCTTCGTCTAGTCCCAAACATGCTCAATGGGGGACAGATCCGGAGATCTTGCTGCCCAGGGTAGTTGACGTACACCTTCTAGAGCACGTTGGGTGGCACGGGATACATGCGGACGTGCATTGTCCTGTTGGAACATCAAGTTCCCTTGCCGGTCTAGGAATGGTAGAACGATGGGTTCGATGACGGTTTGGATGTACCGTGCACTATTCAGTGTCCCCTCGACGATCACCAGTGGTGTACGGCCAGTGTAGGAGATCGCTCCCCACACCATGATGCCGGGTGTTGGCCCTGTGTGCCTCGGTCGTATGCAGTCCTGATTGTGGCGCTCACCTGCACGGCGCCAAACACGCATACGACCATCATTGGCACCAAGGCAGAAGCGACTCACATCGCTGAAGACGACACGTCTCCATTCGTCCCTCCATTCACGCCTGTCGCGACACCACTGGAGGCGGGCTGCACGATGTTGGGGCGTGAGCGGAAGACGGCCGAACGGTGTGCGGGACTGTATCCCAGCTTCATGGAGACGGTTGCGAATGGTCCTCGCCGATACCCCAGGAGCAACAGTGTCCCTAATTTGCTGGGAAGTGGCGGTGCGGTCCCCTACGGCACTGCGTAGGATCCTACGGTCTTGGCGTGCATCCGTGCGTCGCTGCGGTCCGGTCCCAGGTCGACGGGCACGTGCACCTTCCGCCGACCACTGGGGACAACATCGATGTACTGTGGAGACCTCACGCCCCACGTGTTGAGCAGTTCGGCGGTACGTCCACCCGGCCTCCCGCATGCCCACTATACGCCCTCGCTCAAAGTCCGTCAACTGCACATACGGTTCACGTCCACGCTGTCGCGGCATGCTACCAGTGTTAAAGACTGCGATGGAGCTCCGTAAGCCACGGCAAACTGGCTGACACTGACGGCGGCGGTGCACAAATGCTGCGCAGCTAGCGCCATTCGACGGCCAACATCGCGGTTCCTGGTGTGTCCGCTGTGCCGTGCGTGTGATCATTGCTTGTACAGCCCTCTCGCAGTGTTCGGAGCAAGTATGGTGGGTCTGACACACCGGTGTCAATGTGTTCTTTTTTCCATTTCCAGGAGTGTATCTTTAATAACCTGCAGGTTCAGTTTCTTCAGCATTCCTGTGACATCTCACACGGATCAAACAAACCAGTGATTATTCGTGTCGCCTCCCTTTGTCTACGTCAGTCTCATTTGGTACGGATCCCAAACAATTGAGCAATACTCTAGGATGGGTCGCACGAGTGATTTGTAAGCAATCCTATCGTAGACTGATTCCATTTCACCATTAGTCTACCAATAAACCGAAGTCTAGCATCTGCTTTACCCATCACTGAGTCCATGCCATCATACCTTTTCGTATCGCTCCAAAGTTTTACAGGTGTTTGTGTGAGTTGACCGATTCAAACTGTGAATCATTGATTTTATACTAACAGTATACTACGTTTCCTTCGTCTACTGAACTGCACAGCTTCAGGAGGACTTGCTGAAAAGTAATGTCTGCGAATTTTTCATATGAAAGCTATAAAAGTTTTTTTAAATAAAACAAATGTTATAAACGTCTGTTACAGTATTATTCAACCTACGTATTTTCAGCTCTCTGCCGCTGGAGGGCTCCACGTTGTAGCGTGCGACTATGTCGGTGTGTAACGTAACCGTGTCGAGAGCGAGAAGCAGCATTCAGTAATTGAATTTCGAATTCGAAGAGTTGGTCCACGTATGGAGCACCTCCCCCTTCAACGTAACAATGCCAGACCACACACGCAACATCTGCAGCAAAGCGACGCCTTGGGTTCACTTCATCGATCATCCTCCGTACAGTCCGCACTTGACCTCATCCGATATTCGTCTGTTGCCCGAACTTACATAACACATTAGAGGACTTCACTTTGATAATGATTAAGTGGTACAAGCAAAGGGGAGGTTTGGCGGTATCAAGAAACTAGTCCCTCGTTGAGAAAAATGTGTTCATTGACAGGGTGACTATGTTGAGAAGGAAATGTGTAGACATGAAGAATATAGATGTAGAATGTTAATAACGTTTAGAGTTTTCACACAAAAAATTCCGAAGCATCACTTTCAAACCATCCCCCTAATATTTCTCAATATTTGAAAAAAGTTGCCAATCCTTGGTCCAAAAAAAAAAAATGTTCAAATGTGTGTGAAATATTATGGGGCTTAACTGCTAAGGTCATCAGCCCTTAAGCTTACACGCTACTTAACCTAAATTATCATAAGGACAAACACACACACCCATGCCCGAGGGAGGACTCGAACCTCTGCCGGGACCAGCCGTACAGTCCATGACTGCAGCGCCCCAGACCGCTCGGCTAATTCTGCGCGGCAAGCTTTGCTCCACTTTTAAATCTTATCAAGATCTGACTGAATATTTATGCAGCTTATTTCAGACTGTACTTGTTATAGATAACTGCATTTCCAGCAGAAAGTCTGAGGTTACTATTAATATCGTCTACAAGACCATTAATATGCAACAAGAACAGCAAGAATCTCAACACACATATCTGAAGCACATCTGAAACGAGCTGTACATCTGTCAAAAAAATGGTTCAAATAGCTCTGAGCACTATGGGACTTAACATCTGTGGTCATCGGTCCCCTAGATCTTAGAACTACTTAAACCTAACTAACCTAAGGATAGCACACACATCCATGCCCGAGGCAGGATTCGAACCTGAGACCGTAGCGGTCACGCGGTTCCAGACTGAAGCGCCTAGAACCTCACGGCCACACCGGCCGGAGTACATCTGTCGATGACATTCCGTCCAAGGTAGCATGCTTCGTTCTCCCTTTCAAAAACTCCTCAATACTGTTACAAATTTCCCCTTCAATTACAGAAGCAGTACAGTGACGGAAAACTTGGAAAGCAGAAGCACTGGTGACATTTATATAATTTCTTGTTCTTTGTAGCAGTCAGAAGCCGTGAAATGGACTCTTCCTAACTAATACTGAATTACGTTTCTCCTCATGCTTTCGTAATTTAAATGGTGATAATTCTTTTTCAGGTGACAGTCAACAGTGGAAATATATTGAAGGAAATGCATGACATACTGCTGTACTGTCAATTCGTATATATTCCGATCGGTTTCAATGGTTGACCGTTATCCAGAAAGAACCAATAGCAAAAACGTTCATATGTCATATACCACGCAACACGAGAATAACATCCTTATTGAAGTCACAGTTACTGTTCACAACGCGATCAGAAAGCTTTTGTTGGGCGCAATAATTGTGGCTGCAATAAGGGAGCTACTCTCACGTCATGTGAATGTTTTTGTTTTTCGTTCCTCCTGGATGAAGGCAAAGGACCGAAAGCGGTCTGAATAAACGCGTATTCACAATACAGCAGTATGCCAGGGAATTCGTTCAGCTTCGTTTTACTCTGGCATATGTTGTGGTTAGCTCTAGGGAGACTAGCCTTATTAAACTTCTGTAACATAATCTTAATAGCTCTCTTAGAAATTAAAGGATGTGTGTATAAAAATAGTTAAAATGATTAAGAGAAAGCATAGGACAAAAGATTTAAACGGAAAATGTGTAATTACTTTCTTTATATAACAAGCTTTTGCTTTTGGGTGTCTTAAAAGTACGTGACACGCGGCTCTGAAATTATTATTGCTTCCAAGTAGAATCCAACACGAAATATTGGAGATCGTCTACCATCGTGAAGCCACCTTCTTGAATTTATTTGATCTATTTCTAGCTCTGCAATCTTATCTGTTTCACGCAAGCATGTAAAATTTCACTAGAATGGGATGATTTCATGAAACAACGGGATTTAAACTGTAACTAAACTTTGACCGGCGGTAATATTTCGATTGTAAATCGTTCAGCTATCTTCGGAGCTATCCGTTAAGACTGACGGTACAGCACTGTCATCCACCTTACATACTCGCAGGACGAGGCGAGTGTACGGCAGGTAACTGTGGAATGAATAGCACATGAGCGGCAGACACTTTCTGTGAAGGATGTCGTTAAAAATATTTTTCGGCAGGGGTTCAGTACCTTTGTCTATGAGAGTTAACTCCGCCGCATTCCACATTTTGCCAGAGTCAGCACCGTTAACACGATTAACCTTGACGTAAGATGGAATCCGGCAATGGCAATACTTAACTCACAAGGACAACGGTACTGTCCCCCTAGCGCTGTACTCTGACTCTTTCCACCTCGGACCGAAGATGGCTGAACCGTTTACAGAGGAAATAGGAGGGGTAATCAATAAGAACGAAATTCGACAATACAAAGCTTGGAAATATACATAAACTGCTGGCCATTAAAATTGCTACACCAAGAAGAAATGCAGATGTAAAACGGGTATTCACTGGACAAATATATTATGCTACAACTGACATGTGGTTGCATTTTTTCACAATTTGGATGCATAGAAATCAGTACCCAGAACAACCACCTCAGACAGTAATAACGGCCTCGATACGCCTGGGCATTGAGTCAAACAGAGCTTGGTTGGCGTGTACAGGTAAAGCTGCCCATGCAGCTTCAACACGATACCATACTTCGTCAAGAGTAGTGACTGGCGTATTGTGACGAGCCAGTTGCTCGGCCACCATTGACCAGACGTTTTGAATTGGCGAGAGATCTGGAGAATGTGCTGGTCAGGGCAGCAGTCGAACATTTTCTGTATCCAGAAAGGCCGGTATAGGACCTGCAACATGCGGTCGTGCATTATCCTGTTGAAATGTAGGGTTTCTCATGGATCGAATGAAGGATAGAGCCACGGGTCGTAACACATTTGAAATGTAGCGTCCGCTGTTCATAGTGCTATCAATGCGAACAAGAGGTGACCGAGACGTGTAACCAATGGCACCCCATACCATCACGCCAGGTGATACGCCAGTATAGCGATGACGAATACACGCTTCCAATGTGCGTTCACCGCGATGTCGCCAAACACGGATGCGACCATTATGATACTGTAAACAGAATCTGGATTCATCCGAAAAAATGACGTTTTGCAATTCGTGCATCCAGGTTCGTCGTTGAGTACACCATCGCAGGCGCTCCTGTCTGTGATGCAGCATCAAGGGTAACCGCAGCCATGGTCTCCGAGCTAATAGTCCATGCTGCTGCAAAACGTCGTCGAACTGTTCGTGCAGATGGTTGTTGTCTTGCAAACGTCCCCCTCTATTGACTCAGGGATCAAGACGTCGCTGCACGATACTTTACAGCCATGTGGATAAGATGCCTGTCATTTCGGCTGCTAGTGATACGAGGCCGTTGGTATGCAGCACGCCGTTCCGTATTACACTTCTGAACCTCCCGATTCCATATTCTGCTAACAGTCATTGGATCTCGACCAACGCGAGCAGAAATGTCGCGATACGATAAACCGCAATCGCGATAGGCTACAATCCGACCTTTATCAAAGTCGGAAACGTGATGGTACGCATTTCTCCTCCTTACACGAGTCATCACAACAACGTTTCACCAGGCAACGCCGATCAACTGCTGTTTGTGTATGAGAAATCGGTTGGAAACTTTCCTCCTGTCAGCAAGTTGAAGGAGTCGCCACCGGCGCCAACCTTGTGTGAATGCTCTGAGAAGCTAATCATTTGGATAACACAGTATCTTCTTCCTGTCGGTTAAATTTCGCGTCTGTACACGTCATCTTCGTGGTGTAGCAATTTTAATGGCCAGTAGTGTAATTTCAAACGAACACGTATTACAGCGGGTTGAAAATTAATGTCTCCGGAGTTTTTAAGCGAAAACTCTTAAAGGATTTTAAATGAAACAAAATTTCCTAACCATCGACGTCCTTATTCTTCATGTCCACATAATTATTTCTCAACGTAGTCACTCTGCCGACGAACAAGTTTTTCCCTACGAGAGACGAATTTACTGATACTGCCAAACCTCCCCTCGGCTTGCACAGCTTCGTCACTTTCATAATGAAGTCTTCGAAAGTATTCTTTAATTTTGGGAAAAAATGATAGTCTGATGGAGCCAAGTCGGGATTGTATTGAGGATGATCGATGGCAGTGAATCCAAGGCGTCAGACAACCGCAGATGTTGCAGAGCTAGTGTGTGGCTAGGCATTGTCGCGCTGAAGGAGAGTGTTCTTCAGGTGTGAACAAACTAAATGGCTCTGACCACTATGGGACTTAACATCTTAGGTCATCAGTCCCCTAGAACTTAGAACTACTTAAACCTAACTAACCGAAGGACATCACACACATCCATGCCCGAGGCAGGATTCGAACCTGCGACCGTAGCAGTCCCGCTGCAGCGCCTAGAACCGCAAGACCACCGAGGCCGGCCTGTGAACAAACTCTTTGAATTCGAAACTCGCGCGCTGTTTCTGACACACCGATATAGCTACGTTACCCACCGCCACGTTAAAAGCCCTCTAACGGCAGAGGGGTGGAAATATGTGGATACGGAGAATAAACATCTAGAATGTTAGCTGCGGTTTATTTAAAAAGCTCAGAGACTTTTCACATAAAAAATTTGCTGGTATTACTTCTAGTCACGCGCTCGAACAAAATAAGAAAAATAAAGAAAAAAAATTGGATGCTCGCACGTCTCGTGTGATGCCGTGCTAGGATCCTATCGATCTTTTTCGTTGCACTCATCACTCACAGCTCCTACTCCATGGTTTGTGGGAGTCTCTCCTTCGACCTGCCTTCGTGTTGGCGTTGACTACAGGAAATCATGCCGTATGTGCCGGTTTTTATAATCATTGCGTTTGAATTTTTCCACTGAGTATTGCGCTCTACTGGTATCGTCTCTTTGTCCGACATAGCTTTCGCTCTACAGAGACTACCTCACCTTCTAAGTCATGCTGGTAACTCGGTGTATAAGCACACTCCTAAAAAAATGTTTGTGCCACGTGCACGTCTCTCTCTGTCTCTGTCTCTCTCTCTCTTTCTCTCTCTGTCTGTGTGTGTGTGTGTGTGTGTGTGTGTGTATTAGGGGAGCCTCGCTTCAAGGATTGCAAAGAATGAAAGAGCCTTACGAAACGAAACAAAGAAATCTTTACTGTGAAATGAAAACCCAAATAATGTGGTTGTAATGGAAAGTGCTCATCACAGCCCACCTCCAAAATCAACATCTGCTACCGGGTAACATTCAATGTCCTGTTACCCCACCTCGTACTCTACAACGTGCTGTAATACTCGTTGACGTTCTATCCATAAGATGATCGAGACGTTGTCGCTCAAGCTTGTTCCACTCCTTACATCATCCAGTGTGAGGGAAAGTTTCGGTGATGGCGCTCCGCAAGTTTCAGACGTCAGCAAGTACGACAGGACATTGCGTTCCGTTCATTCCTGTCTGTCGCATGAAGGAGTCTAGAAGGAGGCCTTGTTGCACGCGTGTGCTGAACAAGGAAGCCATTTCCGAAGTGTTGACTGTGGGTTTGAACAAAAGAATTCTGTCCCCATAACGCACGATCTTCACATTCCTCCTTCGTAGCGCTGACTGACTTGCGATTTGCATACTTGACTAACCAAATCCTGGTAGAATCCTCTCCTATGTACCTGAGTCGCACATTAGTACGAGGATTGGAACTTTAATAGTGGCAACTATTTATTTACAGCTCGTACGAAATAGACACGTGTTCCAAAGTTTTATTGACCTTCAAAGTAGTCACCAGAATTGTGTATAACCCGTTACCAGCGACGTGGAAGTGGTAGGATATTCTTAGCAGTGCCAGTTGTGTTGACACTTCGAGCGGCGCGGTCTGTTGCCCGACGAATTTGCAGCAGTTCTGAAGCGAATGCCGTTAAGTGTTTCCTTCAGTTTAGAAATCGAGTTGAACTCACGAGGGCTTAGTCAGGAGAGTGCAGTAGGTGGTATAGCAATTAGCAGCCCCATCTCTCAGACAAATCAGTAACAGCTTGCACTGTACGTGCTTGGCCATTGTCCTGCAAAATGATGGTCAGATCCTGCAAGAAAGTGTCATCACTTCTGTCTCTTTGCTTTTCATTTTTGGAACACAACCTACGGTCAGCTTAGTGACAGAAGTGATGACACTTTCTGCAGGACCTCACCATCATTTTGCAGGACAATGGTCAAGCACGTACGGTGCAGCTGTTACTGATTTGCTTGCATTATGGGGCTGCTAAGTGTTATACCACCTACTGCTCTCCACTGACTTAAGCCCTCGTAAGTTCAACTCGATTTCTAAACTAAAAGAAACACTTAACGGCATTCGCTTCAGAACTGCTACAAATTCGTCGGGCAATAGACCGCGCCGCTCGAACTGTCAACACAACTGGCACTGCTAAGAATATCCAACGACTTTCACATCGCTGGCAACGGGTTATACACAATGCTGGTGACTACTTTGAAGGTCAGTCAAACTTTGAAACACGTATCTATTTTGTACGAGCTGTAAGTAGTTGCCACCATTGAAGTCCCAGTCCTCGTATGCCACCATCCCTACTCGTTCTCACGACTGTCGTCCGGCAGCAGACAGATCGTGCAATCTGCGGTGAAGAGAACCTGACGTTCCTGATAAAATTTGCATTCCGAATGTTCTCTTGATCACGTTCTTCACAGATAAAAGATCTGGACAAGGACTGTATAGTTTTTTGTGAAGAAAGCCTAGAGTCCAGATTTGTTCTGTACAGTCTGTTGAACATTCTCTGGGTCGACAAAGCCTTCCTAGTTGGTTTAGAAAGATCGTGTGTAGTTCTTTTGTATTCTCCTAGTGGTACGTAAAAGCCGTAACTTCTAGGTAGCGATTATCATCTGCGGTGTTGACCCCTGGTCAGTGTCTTCAGATAGTCTGTTGTCTGTCCGAATGACAACACTGTGGTGCACACTAATTTGGTGGATACCTCACTATGCCTACAATCCTTCTCCCGTCCAGCGACAAGGCACTCATCGCGTCAGCTTGAAATGCCTTTTCAGTTCTCCTTAACAGAGTGATTCATGTAGAGAAGGCGTGCCGCCCCAATCACGATTGCAGGATCAATCTTCTCTAGTAAACTGCGCTGACAAGAGGGATTACTTCGACATTCCTTACGCAGGTGTCAATATGTAGACTCACATGTTGTCAAAAGAGTTCTGAGAAAGAGGTTTACGATTTAACAGCACGAACAAGTCATGATGGTGAAACAAAACGTTATGGAGCAGCTTATAAATTAATGTGTGTATGTTTTCCACGTACAAAGTATCCCGGGGGCCATCACCTTTGTATGTCACTATACAACGCCTCTTCTTCTTGATGATTTGGTTTGATTTGTACTTGGCCTCGGCTAAAACTCGGCGACAGTCGGTAGGGTGTTGAAATAGTTATCAAGTTACGAAGACGACGTTACACAAAATAACAGTGCTGAACCGAAATGTCGACGTGCGTGAGATATTTACTTCACGAAGAATTGTAATTAATCGTTCGTAATCGATGTTTAACTGATTAATTATGAAATATAAATGATAAAACCAATACAGTCACATCCAGAACAAATTCCCTACAAGCTGGTCGTAATTTCAAGTATCTAAGAAATTGTAACAGTGGGCTTGTTATTTGAGTCAAAGATTCTACTCAAGCGCCGAGCGCTACAGTCAAATATTATCGCTGCCCGTAATTATTACTCGGGAGTTTCATGTCAAAAATTTGATAGACTTTTAAATCGCAAATGCCAGACTTGGCACGAGAGGGTGTTTTATTGCACAATATCAGTCACTTCCTAACCGAGTCTTGAGAAGAAATCTTTCCCAGGTGTTGGGGGGATTTAAATTATATGCTTCGGACCTATCACTGAAGTTCCATAAACCACTGGCTACTATGAATGAAAATTGTCTATCAGTGTTCGTTGCCTAAATCACTGTCTAAGTAATGTTTAGTTCAATTATCTAGTTAAAAGTTCACTTTATTCTAGTAGATAAAAGTCCTCCGTTCAAATTCTAATGCCGTGATATTTGAAGTCAGAAGATCGTATTACTGCGTCATAATAGATCGCAATTATTCATGTACGAGCATTCAAATATATGACCTGCTTCGGCTAACTCTCGTGACGTAGTGACAATGCATTGAATAATACTTAGTCGTTATTCACACGGAGTATTCTTTGGGATCGTTGGTTCTACTTTGCGAATGTTAATTTATGCAAATTTTGCGATTTTTTATGATTTTGATTTTAATTTTACTGAAATTTAATCTTTCTTTCGTAGACTGCTAAATCGTCAAGTCTTAGATTCCTGATTTAATTACTTGTTATTGTCCTAATAATAGTGATAAATGGAACTTCATTCGCTTATTCACATTTCTGGGAATTTGGGACTTGGGGGGAAATCTTTGGGGTATTAGGATTTTTATTTCTCGTCCGAGGAAGTGGCATTACAACTAGAACGTCTGAAATGGAAGGTCCCATCTTGTTTCACCTCATGGTGGTTCTAGAATGGAGTGACCTTAGATATTTCATAAACTCAATCAGAGACGGATTTACGTCGGCTTTAGTATGACCTGTTTAGAAACGTTCTCTGCGAAGTTATGTTTATATAAATTCGCTGTCGCAGATGGTACTGTGCGCTCGACAACCATTACGTCCTTCTGTTTATAGTAGTTTAAACGGAACAAAAAGCAAGCTGAGGTGACCAAGAGCTCGAATAGACTTCTCATCGTGGTTCCAAGCTTCTCACTAGTTCGTTTTATGGACTAATCCAGTTGTGAAGAGAACACTGTATCGACACTCGTCACCAAGGCGTCGCTGTAAAAAATGCCCCATATGGTGTTTGGCTTCCCTACGTGCGGGCTTTGTAATACTGTTTAACGGGCTCTAATCTTATACCGATGTTACTTGCAATGAACAGTCCTCCCCTTTTTGAGTCGTCCTGCTGTTGAGCAGACATCTTAGCACAAGAGTTAACCAACTCTTAAGGATGTCCACTATCTAATACAATGTAATATGTTGTCTGTATTACAATCTAACTTAAAGACTTGATCTTTTGAAATTTGTTGACAAAAGTAAGAAGGAAAAATAAAAAAGTCTTTAAATTTACAAACGTGTTGCTTTAATAACTAAATATCTTCTCTTTCAGAAATGGCAGTTACAGATCTTATCAGGAGCCCATCTTTTCTAATCAAAGTTGTTGAACTGGTGAGTATTCTTTTGCTATCATTCTTCAGAATAGTATTTGTATCAGAGAAAGATAATTTGAACATGGAAAACTGAACATTAACAACAGAGACAATACGCTTTCTTTACGAAAGAGCAGGAAATCGCTACATCTGCTATTTGTGGTACTAATACGTCTTATTGTCAAATATCATCACACACAGTGTGTGTTGTTGCTTGTTGTATTCATCTCTTGATCTCCTCCTACAATTTTGGCGCCCCCCCCCCCCCCCCGCCACACTTCCCTACAATAGTGAGCCCATGATGTCTCAGAATGTATGCTATCAACCGATACCTTCATTCAGTAAAGTTATGTCACAACTTTTCCTTTCTCACCAACTCTCTTTTAGTACCCCGTCACTAGTTACATGATCTGCCCATCTAATCTTCAGCATTCTTCTGTAGTACCACGTTTCAAAACATTCCATTCTCTTTTGTCTGAACTGTTCATCGACCACGTTTCACTTCCACACAAGACTACACACCAGACAAAATCTTTCAGAAGACAATTCCTAATGCTTAAATCTTTATTCGAAGGTAATAAATTTCTCTTCTTTAGAAACGATTTTCATGCCATTGCCAGTCTACATTTTAAATCCTCTCTACTTTTGCCATCATCAGTAATTTCGCTGCCCAAATAGCGGAACTCATCTGTTACTTTCAGTGTCTCGTTTCCTAATCTAATTCCCTCAGCATGGTCTGTTTCCATTCTGTTACATTTAATTACTCTCGTTTTTCTTTTGTTAATATTCATCGTATATCATCCTTTCAATATATGGTCTATCCCTTCCACTTCTCTTCCAATTTATTTGCTGTCTCTGACAGAATTAAAATGTCATCGACAAACCTGAAATTTTTTTTATTTTTCCTCCCTGAACTTTGATTACTTCTCCAAAATTTTTTGACTCCCTTTACAGCTTTCTCAATGCACACATTGAAAAGTTTCTGGTAAGGCTACAAACCTGTCCCACTCCCATCCCAACCACTGCCTCCGTTCTATGCCCCTCGGCTCTTATAACTGCCATCTGGTTTCTGTACTGTATAACCTCTCTCTCCCTTTATTTTACCTATTATACCTACAGAATTACGAAGATTGTATTTCAGTCGGCATTGTCTAAAGCTTTCTCCTCATCTATAAATGCTATAAAAACCTATTTGCATTTCCTTAGTCTGTCTTCTATGAGAAATCAGTATTTCTTCGCGTGTTCCTATATTTATACCGAGTACAACCTGGTCTTCCCCGAAGTTAGTTTCTATCACTTTCCCATTCTTCTGTAAATAATTCGTGTTAGTATTTTCCGACCATGACTTATTAAACCGATACTTCGGTAATACTCATATTCTTCTGCATCTGTTTTCTTTGAACTGCTCCTTTATGTCCCAGATATTCCGTCTGTCTCATATCTTTTGCGCAAAAGGTATAATACATGTGTTATGGCAGGCTGACCCAAGGATTGCAGTAGTTCAGAGCAAATTTTGTATACTCAGGGGCCTTCTATTGGCTTAGGTCTTTCTGCTCTCTCGGAATCATCATGCAATGTCATATCTCCCATCTCATCTTCATCTGTATCCCATTCCCTTCCTATAATATTGCCTTCAAGTTCATTTTCCTTCTACAGACCCTCTGTATGCTCCTTTCATCTTCCACCTTTCAGCTTGCCCTTCTTTGGATAGTACTGTTTCTCCATATGAGCTCTTTATATTAATACAGCTGCTTTTCTTTCCTCCAAACGGCTCTTTAATTTTCCTGTTGGCGGAATCTTTCTCCTAGTTATATATACTTTTATATCCTTACATCTGTCCTCTTGCTTTACCTATTTGCGCTTCATGTCAATGCCATTTTTAGACGTTTTTATCCCCTTTTGCCTGCTTCATTTGCTGTATTTGTATTTTAAATTTTCTCCTCTCATCAATTAAATTCAGTATCTCCTGGAATATCCAAAGATTTCTGCTAGGCCTTGTCTTTTTACGAGGGCTGTTCGGAAGGTCTGATCGGTCGCGTAATGGAAACCTCTGTGAAAGTCAAAAATATTTTATTAGCAACGGCCAATGTTTTATTAGTTACACCTTCCAGCTACTTCTCAACATTATCGCCGGTCCGACCTAGACACTTGTCGTAGCATTGTACCAACTTTCCAATACCATCGTCATAGAAGTCAGCGGCCTGTACTTTCCACCGATTCTCTAAGCTGGTCTAGAGTTCATTGTCGGTGTCAAAATGTTCATCTGATCAGAGCTGAAAATAAGAGTGAGCCACGTCCGGGCTGTATGGTGAGTGAGCAGACACTTCCCACCGAAAACGAAGCGGGAGCGTCCCCACTGCCCCTGCAGTGTGCTGCAAAGAATTGTGATGAAGAAGGATACGCATTACAGTTATGTTATCTGGGCTGCGTGACATCAGGCGAAATCTCTCACTGGCCCTCATACTTGGCGGTATATACTTTTTATCTAGGCATCTTTACGTACTCACTGTGCGCTCAGAACTGTAAAGAGAGACGAGACGCGATCGACGGTCGTACTAGACATACTGCCCAACACATCTGTGCAAAGTGTCGTCAAGTTGTCACTGTGGTTTCCTTTTCGCGCCGGATCTCACTTTACTTTCCGAATGGGCCTCGTACCTAGTTGATCTTGTGGTGCCTTCACTGTTCCATCTGTCAAAGCTACGCATTCATTTTCTACCGAATTCCTTTCGCCTGCTGTATTCAATCGTTTCCCAATTTTCCCCTTGAAACTCTCAATAAACTCTGGTTCTTTCAACTCATCCAGCTCCCGTCTCCTTAATTTCCTACATGTTTTCAATCTCTTCAGTTTTGATCTACAGAAAATAGTACGTTATCAGTAATATGTCAATCTAGTCGACTTGAACTGTAAATGAAAGATTTGAGTAACGCAGTTGTTGATAAGGAAGATTAATGTTTAATTACATGTGGTTACTAAAATCTTTGGCGTACTGTCTGCAACAACCACGAAAACAAGTTTTCATGATGCAGTACACTGAGTAACAATTTTAATTAGAAGTAACTGTCATGTTATGTTTATTAAAAGAATCCGTTTGCTGAGGCACCTGTCACAGGATGGGCAAGACATGGAATCTCAACGTATTTGACCCCAGCAGACTGGCGTTCACTTGGAACGAGACCTTTTTGTTTTGCTTTCTCCATGAAACGCCTTCATTGAAGTTTATCTGTTTCCAGAGTTCGATGAGCGTCTCTGTGAGAAAAAGAGCGATAAAATGTTTCCGTTCGAAGGCCATACTGCTCAGAATTTCCGTTATCAGTGGGGCAATCATTCCACCGACCCACCAGTTTGAAGACAAGCATTTGGTAAAACAAGTCTCCTGTTGCGGGAAGAAGTCCTGCTGCGCATCCTTGTCGACAGGAATCTTCAACACGTAGAGGTCTACTTTTAAGTGACAGAAGGCGTGATAATTGGATGGGGAGAGACTACACTACTGGCCATTAAAATTGCTACACCAAGAAGAAATGCAGATGATAAACGGGTATTCATTGGACAAATATATTATACTAGAACTGACATGTGATTGCATTTTCACGCATTCGGGTGCATAGAAATCAGTACCCAGAACAACCACCTCTGGCCGTATTAACGGCCTTGATACGCCTGGGCATTGAGTCAAATAGAGCTTGGATGGCGTGTACAGGTACAGCTGTCCATGGAGCTTCAACACGATACCACAGTTCATCACGAGCAGTGACTGGCGTATTGTGACGAGCCAGCTGCTCGGCCACCATTTACCAGACGTTTTCAGTTGGTGAGAGATCTGGAGAATGTGCTGGCCAGGGCAGCAGTCGAACATTTTCTGTATGCAGACAGGCCCGTACAGGACCTGCAACATGTGGTCGTGCATTGTCCTGCTGAAATGTACGGTTTCACAGGGATCGAATGAAGGGTAGAGCCACGGGTCGTAACACATCTGAAATGTAATTTCCACTGTTTAAAGTGCCGTCAATGTGAACAAGAGGTGACCGAGACGTGTAACCAATGGCACCCCATACCATCATCACGCCGGGTGATACGCCAGTATGGCGATGACGAATTCACGCTTCCAATGTGCGTTCACCGCGATGTCGCCAAACACGGATGCGAGCATCATGATGCTGTAACAGAACGTGGATTCATCCGAAAAAATGACGTTTTGCCATTCGTGCACCCAGGTTCGTCGTTGAGTATACCATCGCAGGCGCTCCTGTCTGTGATGCAGTGTCAAGGGTAACCGCAGCCATGGTCTCCGAGCTTAGAGTCCATTCTGCTGCAAACGTCGTCAAACTGTTCGTGCAGATGGTTGTTGTCTTGCAAACGTCCCCATCTGTTGACTCAGGGAACGAGACGTGGCTGCACGATCCGTTACAGCCATGCGGATAAGATGCCTGTCATCTCGACTGCTAGTGATACGAGGCCATTGGGATCCAGTACGGCGTTCCGTATTATCCTCCTGCACCCATCGATTCCATATTCTGCTAACAGTCATTGGACCTCGACCAACGCGAGCAGCAATGTCGCGATACGATAAGCCGCAATCGCGACAGGCTACAATCCGACCTTTATCAAAGTCGGGAACGTGATGGTACGCATTTCTCCTCCTTACACGAGTCAGCACAACAACGTTTCACCATGGAACGCCGGTCAACTGCTGTTTGTGTATGAGAAACAGGTTGGAAACTTTCCTCATGTCAGCACGTTGCAGGTGTTGCCACCTGCGCGAACCTTGTGTGAATGCTCTGAAAAGCTAATCATTTGCATATCACAGCATCCTCTTCCTGTCGGTTAAATTTCGCGTCTGTAGCTCGTCATTTTCGTGGTGTAGGAATTTTAATGGCCAGTAGTGTATATGACGGTGATATAGTGTCTGCGTCTTAAGCTGGCCTACCTCCTGCGTTACGACATTTGCGATATCAGAACATGCTTTACCGGGCACACTATTCTACACGTTGGTTTTCGACAGACATGGTGCCCCATACACGTTCTTCATTTCCGATGGATGTCTAACGGTGTTCGTCGGCCAAGAAAAGAATAACAGCACCTTAGTCCTGTTTGGACTCATTTGCTAATAACGTCGCCATAGCTCACGTTTACGCATTTTCCACACGCACAAGGAAAAGACACAAAAGCCATACTAAACCCTTGCCTGCCTGTCGGTGCTTACATACCGTCCTCGGAGTCGCACTACGTTGCGTAATTCCGATGATCCTCGTGGCGAAACGAGCAACTACTCTTTCTTTTCCTTTTTATCTATCTCTGTTATTAATGCTACCTGTTATGGGTTTCAAACTGACTATCACTACTTCGACAGTATTCGAAGAACAATGAAGCGATCTTTTTGTAAGGCGCCTGCTTCACGAGTGAATATCTGTAGGATTGATACACTGAATTTAAGCCTGGAAACATCCTTTCGTACAACTGTGGCCGGGCCCCGTTTTCTAATGCTTTGTAGTCTAAAATGTAACGGATTAATAGCGGGTCTTCCAGCTACTTATATTCAACAAGTTGCTTTCATTTACATCAGTCTTCCTGCATATCGCTACATTTTTCCGGAGCTGTGACATTCCTACGTGAAAGATCATTCCATGATGATCTAGCAAACTTTCAGGGACGATGAAGAAGGGTAAATGTATCAATTTGAGATAACCGACTCTGGTCGGGAACGACCGAGTGTAACTTATAAGCGAAACTCGTTCAGTTTCCTCTGACAGTGCTACGTGATGTAACACGTATCGGTTCTGTTGTTACTAAGCTTGTACGGTTGGCAACTAACATGAGCTTTAAAATGCATACCTTAAGAGCTATGAGCACTTGTTCATAGAAGAAATGTGTTTCACAGAAGCGATGATGAACAAGTGCTCATGCTTGTAATTTATGCATCTGCTGGACTTGTTTACTTATTTTGTTCCATACTACCACCTTTGAAATTTGCCTACGCTATAATCTTAGCAACGGCAGTATCGGTACCCGTATTCTACTGCCAGAGGTATCAGATCGATTTTCGCATATAACTCTCGACACGGTCATGTCCTACCTTTTCCACCATCCATGGAAGTTTTTAACATCATACTCTACATATGGCATGATCTACATATTGACTTACGGGGCTTCCTCTGTTACCCATCACGTCACGTTTATGTACTATGAACTCTGACGGCCGTCCGCTGTGACCGAGCAGTTCTAGGCGCTCCAGTCCGGAACCGCGCTACTGCTACGGTCGCAGGTTCGAATCCTCCCTCGGACATGGGTGTGTGTGATGTCTTTAGGTTAGTTAAGTTTAAGTAGTTCTAAGTCCAGGGGAATAATTCCAATCCCAAAGATAGCAGGTGTTAACAGATCTGAAAATTACCAAACTATCAGTTTAAAAAGTCACGGCTGCAAAATACTAACGCGAATTCTTTACAAACGAATAGAAAAACTGGTAGAAGCCGGCCTCGGGGAAGATCAGTTTGATTCCTTAGAAATATTGGCACATGTGAGGAAATACTGACCCTACGACTTATCTTAGAAGCTAGATTAAGGAAAGGCAAACCTACTTTTGTAGCATTTGTACACTTAGAGACAGCTTTTGACAATGTTGACTGGAATATTCTCTTCCATATTATGAAGGTGGCAGGGGTAAAATACAGGGAGCGAAAGCCTATTTACAATTTGTACAGAAATCAGGTGGCAGTTATAAGAGTCGAGGGGCATGAAAGGGAAGAAGTGGTTGGGAAGGGAGTGAGACAGGGTTGTAGCCTCTCCCCAATGTTATTCAATTTGTATATTGAGCAAGCAGTAAAGGAAACAAAAGAAAAATTAGGAATTAAAATCCATGGAGAAGAAATAAAAACTGAGGTCCGCCGATGACATTGTAATTCTCTCAGAGACAGAAAAGGACTTGGAAGAGCAGCTGAATGGAATGGACAGTGTCTTGAAAGGAGGATATAAGATGAAAATCAACAAAACCAAAACGAATATATGGAATGTAGTCGAATGAAGTCGGGTGATGCTGAGGGAATTAGATTAGGAAATGAGACACTTAGCCGGCCGAAGTGGCCGTGCGGTTAAAGGCGCTGCAGTCTGGAACCGCAAGACCGCTACGGTCGCAGGTTCGAATCCTGCCTCGGGCATGGATGTTTGTGATGTCCTTAGGTTAGTTAGGTTTAACTAGTTCTAAGTTCTAGGGGACTAATGACCTCAGCAGTTGAGTCCCATAGTGCTCAGAGCCATTTTTTTGAGACACTTATGGAAGTAAAGCGGTTTTGTTATTTGGGGAGCAAAGTAACTGATGATGGTCGAAGTAGAGAGGATATAAAATGTAGACTGGCAATGGCAAGGGAAGCGTTTCTGAAGAAGAGAAATTTGTTAATATCGAGTATAGATTTAAGCCTCAGGAAGTCGTTTCTGAAAGTATTTGTATGGAGTGTAGCCATGTATGGAAGTGAAACATGGACGATAGATAGTCTGGAGAGGAAGAGAATAGAATCTTTCCAAATCACATAACTAATGAGAAGGTATTGAAGAAAATTGGGCAGAAAAGGAGTTTGTGGCACAACTTGACTAGAAGAAGGCATCGGTTGGTAGGAGATGTTCTGAGGCATCAAGGGATCACGAACTTAGTATTGGAGGGCAGCATGGTGGGTAAAAGTCGTAGAGGGAGACCAAGAGATGAATGCACTAAGCAGATTCATAAGGATGTAGGTTCCAGTGGGTGCTGGGAGATGAAGAAGCTTGCACAGGGAAGAGTAGCATGGAGAGCTGCATCAAACCAGTTTCAGGACTGAAGACCTCAACAACAACAACAACAAGTCTAGAGGACTGATGACCGCAGATGTTAAGTCCCATGGTGCTTAGAGCCATTTGAACCATTTGATCTCTGACGGCCTAAAAATACTCCACTCTCTGGGTATATCTTAATTTACTTTTACATTCAAAATTTACGCCCCGTTAAGTACAACGTTCTTTTATCTGCTGTGGTGTCTTAAATTCAGTCCAAAGGCTGGTCAGATGCACATAACTATAAACGATTTGGATGACGTCGCTGTGTTGTAGAGTTATGGAATATGCTCACATATTAGGACCTAGTTGAAGAATTAAATATTCTCCATAAAAACCTGCATGGATATTGCAGACTGCAGTCTTGCGAAACTCATCTCACCTGTTCGTCAATGAGACCCAGAGGACGCTCAGGATGATTTTGTGTTCCTCGAAGTCAGGAAGGCATACCATGCAGTTTGGCTACATTGTCTTGTGGATGAAAATCGAGATTGAGACTAGACTTATTTAAGCGATTTTAAGTAATCCATATCGCACTGGGGGCCTTAAAAAGTTGGATTAATAGAAGAGATAAAGAAGATCCAATGAAGGACGTAGTGTTTCGCCTCTAAATCGGTTACTCGGCGCGAAAGCTTTGCAAAGGTGTTCAACAAATTCCACTGATAGACGCGACGGAAATGCCATTATGCATTACGAATAGATTTACTATTGAAATCAACAGAGCGTACTTTCCGGAAGAATCCGGCTATATATGACTTACTCCCACATGTGTCTCCCGAAACGACCACGACAAGAAAATCGGAGGAATTAGAGCACATGGCGAGATTTGTCGACGGTCATTGTTCCCACGTGCCATTAGCGAATACAACACGGAAGGGAGGGCACGACAATAGGAACAGCAGTACATTCCGCCACACTCGCGGGAAACAGAGATAGATATTCCGTAAGCTCGTATTTTTTCATTAGGCAACAGCGCGAAACTGTGTCGAAAATCTCCCTGCGACATATTATGCCATATATGGTTTTTCAGAAATAAATAGATAAAAGTTTCATCTTATGGACTTTTATCGGTGGACTCTGGGTAGCTATCGGTGCAACATGCTGAATGGACGCTTCTGGCGAACGGCTGGCCCTAATAGGCAGTGTAAAATCTCGAGACTGCAGCCAAGCAAGTCTTCTCAAATCAGACTCTCTCGCTGCACGTCTTCACAAAAGGTTGTGGGCGGGGTGGGGGGGAGGGGTGAGGGGGGGGGAGGGGCACGTGATGTAAACTGACGGCAGTGCAGTGAAAAGTTGCGATTCAGATCGGGGAATGAATTCTCGGCACGAAAAGAAGCAACGCTACGGGTTAACAGTCATCGTCAATTTTTAAGCTCTTTTCTCATGATTGCCGTTTAACAATTAACGTGTTCCGTCTTCTGTAACAGTTACATGGGGTGGACAAAAATATGGAAACACTGCATTCTTGAACAAAAAGAAAGATACTTGCCAAACATGCTGGTTGTATGCTGTACGTGACCGCGGACTGGACCTGTGCATTGTTATCAATATGTTTTAATTGTCAGTCGTGGGTAAACTGTTGTGGCATGTATGGAGGGTAGCCGAAGTATAACACCCCCATGCTTCCCTGGATTTGCGAAATTACAAGTTGACAATGACCGTGGATTATGAATTTTGACCCGTGTCGGTATAAGGCATCCTAATCCGAAGTAAATAATGATTATTCCGCGGGAAACAGGAGATGTTATAACTTGATCGTTATTGAATGAGTAATTTCATTCAATAACCATCGCTAAATGACATAATGGAAATAATTTAGAAATAAATTTTGCCAGTGGAAATTTTGTCGAAAGAAATGATTAACTTGTAAAAGCAATTAAAAATTCGGTCACCAGCTCATCTGATGAGCGGCAGTACTGTTAACTACGTGAATAATTGTGTCAAAAATAAAGTTTACCTGTTTGTAGCGCAGCAGGTGGAACGGGAACTTTTACGTAAGTGCTGTGTCAGGATCAGTAGTCATATAAAACAATGTCATAACAATCTAACTACACTTAAACATTAATGGTTAACTCTCAACAAATATTTTAATAATTATCTTGTTCATAATTTGTCAGCTAAGTGCAATGCTGACAACACAGATAATTATCTATCGAGATTTTGAATAATGGACTGTCATTCTGTCTTTAAAATTAGGTACTTTGCACAGTTTACTCTACTTATAATGGAATATATTGCCAGTAATTGCTTAACTATGTTTTGAACAACAAACGCAAAACAAGGATAATGGAATGTAGTCGAATTAAGTCCGGTGAAGCTGAGGGGATTAGATTAGGAAATGAGACACTTAAAGTAGTAAAGGAGTTTTGCTATTTGGGGAGCAAAATAACTGAGTATGGTCGAAGTAGAGAGGATATGAAATGTAGACTGGCAATGGCAAGGAAAGCGTTTCTGAAGAAGAGAAATTTGTTAACATCGAGTATTGATTTAAGTGCCAGGAAGTCGTTTCTGAAAGTATTTGTATGGAATGTAGCCATGTATGGAAGTGAAACATGGACGATAAATAGTTTGGACAAGAAGAGAAGAGAAGCTTTTGAAATGTGGTGCTACAGAAGAATGCTGAAGATAAGGTGGGTAGATCACATAACTAATGAGGAGGTATTGAACAGAATTGGGGAGAAGAGGAGTTTGTGGCACAACTTGACTAAAAGAAGGGATCTGTTGGTAGGAGATGTTCTGAGGCATCAAGGGATCACCAGTTTAGTACTGGAGGGCAGCGTGGAGGGTAAAAATCGTAGAGGGAGACCAAGAGATGAATACACTAAGCAGATTCAGAAGGATGTAGGGTGCAGTAGGTACTGGGAGATGAAGAAGCTTGCACAGGATAGAGTAGCATGGAGAGCTGCATCAAACCAGTCTCAGGACTGAAGACCACAACTGCAACAAATGTTTTGAATGATTATAATTCATTAATTGGGGGATTGTCAGGTGGAATAAGCTTTATAGTTTGATGAAATATCCTTGTACTAACTCCAGCTGAATATGCATTGAAATAAATCTTAATAATCATATTTATTACTTCAGTCTATTATAAAGCTACAACGATTGGCGTAAGCTTATTAAGTGCAACAATTAACTACGATAACCAGTCTGAAATTTACTCTTCATCGTCTATGCAAATAATTTGATAATGAACATATTTTCTCTTGAAAATGGCGTGACACACTAGGTTCAATAAGGTAAGGATCAGAAGGAACCTACTTGGTGTTATTGTCGGGTGGAATGTAACTGCAACATTTCGACTGTAAAGTGCTTGTTATAATCTGTTCAACTTCAGAGAAAAGCACAGTCACTGGCAAGCCTTCTACAATTTTATCCTACGAGAATTACGTAGATCTTACTTCCCTCGTTGTCGGTGGATCGACGGAACTCCACGGCAGCGACACAATGTGGCAGCGGGCTTTTACTGTTACGACTTGGGCCCCACAGTGCGCTTCACATTTAAGTCCTCGTTTCTTCAGCACTACGCTCATTAATCCATAATAACTTGCCCGGACATGCTTCCAGATATGCCGACCATTACTTTCCCGTCGTACTTAGATCCACACACTAGCCGTTAGATGTAACACAGTTAGGACTAGCAGCAGTCGACTGTACTTCTTACTCCGAGCACGGCATTACTGCTATTACTACCCGCTGGCGCGCTCCCGCCCCAGAGGAGCGACAAAACAATCTCTCTGACTTCAACGTTAACTAAATATGCCCCGACTTGCCAGTGTTGAATATTACATAATTTAAACATAGTATTTACAATACATGTTTACACTAGACAGTACATCGTATACCAACAGTTTTATGTGTTAAGGAAGCGAAAAAATTGATAGCAAGGACTGCGTTGTAGTGTCACAGAAGTGTGTGGTATTGTAAGAGGCAGCGTAACTATGACTAGTACCGCATACAGGGCAAGAATGAAATCATCATCAATGTCACAGAGCGTAAGAAATTGTGTACTGAATGAATGATAGTGACTGACCGTCATTGAAGACGATTGACACGGAAGACAAGAAGACTATCGCTGCAAAACTCTCTGCCGAACTGAATGTAAAAGTCGTGATCCCTGTCAGTACCAAAACAACACCAATGGAGCTCCATAGGCTAGAAATAGCAGGGCATAGGAAAACATGTTTCCATACAATCTGGACTATGGAGCTATGGAAGGAAGTCATTTGGTCACATGAGTCTTGTTTCAGACTGTTACTGACTTCTGGCCGAGTTTACGTCCCAAAACTGAAAGATGGCGTAGGTTCGGTGATGACTCGAGCAACCATATCGCGGTATTCCACGGGGCCCCACGGCTATTCTGCAAGGTCGTAATACTGCCAAGGTTTTTGTGACGACTTTGGGTGATCAGGTCCCCCCCATGGTATAGTGTTCGTTCCCCAACGACGATGCTTTTTCTCAAGAAAACAGCGCCCCTGCTCGAATAGCACTCATCATTCAGGATTGGTTTTGTAAGCACGAGGATTAACTGTTGCGTTTCCCCTGGACACTGCAATCATCAGACCTTACTAGCCTTGAGTGTCTTTGGTCTACTTTGTAGAGAGGGGTGCGCGATCGTCCTGCACTTCCCACTATTTTGCAGGAACGATGGTGTATGCGCTTAAAATGGCCCCGGGAACTGTATTTATCCATTCCTGTGCGACTGAAGACTGCCTTGAACGTTAACTGGATTGCTATACCATATTAGAAATGGTAATATAATATGTTGTTGGTGTTCCCCTATTTTAGTCCACACCCCGTATGAATATCTTCACCCAGGTATGTTTCACTAAATTTCTTTTATCTCCAGTGGACGTTTATTTATAGCATCAGGAACAATAAACTGATAATATTCTGCAAATTTAAAGGAAACAGGCCACCAAAAGCGATTTATGCAACCCACAAAATACCTAAATTAATAACGCCGTTCAAGGATTTAAGCCCTGAAGTTCACAGGACTCCTTTATACAAGGCTATTTTAATAAATAGTGACAAACTGCAGGAAGCGATCCCTGGGAGAATAAGGAGCAAAAAAATATGGGTATACACCCAGAAGTGCGTTTCAGCAGATGCAAACCCCTTTAAAGGTCGAGGTAAAAGATCCTTTAAGTGCATGTTTCAATTATGGAAAGCGCATATGAGCACACACTAGGCAAATGGTTATGTCTTGTCTGTACAAGTGTTTTAGTTCGACACTCAAAAAGGCAGAAACGTTACCCGTAACCAGAGCAAGTCTGAACCAGCACTGAAGCGGGTGCCCGCTACTAACGATGTGTGAGGGCGCCGTAAATAGTAAAATTTCGTTGTGTGCTATCCCTCCTGTTGCTGTAATTTAATGGCTAGCTTTATACGTAAGCGGAGACATTAGTGAGAACCAATGTTTGAGCCAGGCGTGAAGACGTGTTCAGATAGGCTTACGGTCAAGGCGAAGGCTCACGAAAAGCAGGTCATCCCAATTCATATCAGTATATATGCTCGTGATACTTCCGGATGTAAGATTCGAGGGATATAAATAAATTTTAAAAAACAGCAGTACTTCAACACACGCAGCTAAATTTCATGTGCAGGTGCAATCATTAGTTTTTGCATAGCTTTCCTGGAATTTGCCACCTGCAATGCCAAGCAGCCAGTATAACTTTTCAACCTTTTCGCTATCATCGAATTGCAACACGAATCGGAGAAAAGCTTAGACAAACTACACTCCGAGAATAACGACTAAACCTAAAATGACAGAACATAATACGATATATGCTACAAGGTACGATTCTAGATTGAAATAAAAACTACGTACGCGACCCATATTACTATTTTAAATGACTGTTAAAAAGCTGGAAATTATGCTGATGACAAAGACATATTAATCAAGGGCACAAAATCAAACGATACCTGACAGTGCTCACGACAAACAATTTTAATCTTTATATAAGAAACATTTATATTATTCAGTTACAAGTAAACAAAAACGTGGTACTGTGAGCCAATCAGAACGCTCCTACTGCAAAACGAATGTTACAGGGAACACCGCTACTATATTTTTCCAGTTTGGTGATAAACTATAATTGAGGTAACACATGGAGACAAACCAGTTCGGCCCTTTCCGATATTAGAATTAATTATCACTGGGTTTAATTACAATGTTCTTAGCATATATACTTTCATTCTCTTTTATACAATGAAACTATGATGTTGGCAATGCAACTAATCTGAAAAAGCATTTATCCATGAACAGTAAACGACGTGAGTATTAAGGAAGTAAAGCTGTGAAGAGAGGCGGTGAGTCGTGCTTGTGTAGCTCAGACGGTAGAGCACTTGCCCACCAAAGGCAAAGATTCCGAGTTCGAGTCTCGGTCCTGCACGCAGTCTTAATCAGCCAAGAAGTTTCGTATCAGCGCATACTCCGCTGCAGAGTGAAAATTTCATTCTGGAATATGAATATTATTTAAATCAGAAAGCCACGTTAGGTTTTCCAAGGCCTCCACAAATCATCTGAACAAGCACATCCAATAACTCAAACCCCTATACCAACAAGATAATTAACCACATACGTCCTTCATGGACTACTGTTGTTAGACCAGTTGCCGGATGTCAGTCTGAACTGTTCGTCAGTACATCTAATGAAGGCAACGAGATTTTTTTGCCGAAGTATTAAATCAGTTGGACACTCACATCCGGACGTTCACCCATAAACTATTTCGTCATGAATTGGACTGGGAGAAGCTGAAGAATCACAAAGATCTCTAGGCAAGTAGTAACATACAAAATAGCAATCTGAACTGTTAAACCAGCAAGTTTTTTTTCAGATTAGGAGCTCAGATCAAAGTCTTTCGTCTTTATAAGGACTAACACACCAGATTGAACATCGTTTATAAAGCCTGAAAAGTAGCTTCTAACTGGTACTTCTCACAGTTAATGCACTGCGTAACTTCTTATGTGTAATATTTTCTTCGTGATATGATCTACAGAAATCAGTTAATGATGTAAGGCATGACACAGCTTCATTTATATTTTCCAATGAATGGTTTATCTGTTCAACTACTACTACTGCTAATAGTAGTAGTAGCTTTATTCATCCGTAGATCTCTTTTTACAAAGATATAGAACATGTCAAATTATTTACAAGTTTAGACCAATTTAAAATAATCTAATTCGTATACACATATATTTACGGACTTCTAATTAGAGACAATCATTAGATTTTACTCCTGGTATACAATACTTCTTTTACAAATAACATATTAAATAATGTAATGCCACACTGTTCACTCATATCTCACTATCAGTCACTGCGCACACTATACACACATTGCTTCATAACACTTCACCCACTAGAAACACACGCATACACACACACACACACACACACACACACACACACACACACACACACACACACACACATTGGTTATCCCTGGGCCATTTTCTGTACCGCAACTTCGCATTTGCTATCCTGAAAAACTGAGTCAGCAACCCTCCATAATGTGTGAGATGTTGAGCTCAGAAAGAGGAAGATGAGTTAGTATTGTGTTATGCATAGCTTGAAGGGAGAGTGTTTTTACAAAGGAAAATAAGAAGGAAAAAACATGAAGTGAAGGTGTTATGTGGAATACTGGATATTTTATAATCATAATTGTTATTATTTATTTTTATAACTTTTTTATCAAACTCCTACTCTGTTTTATCTAAATTATCCTTCAATGTATAAAATGTATTCCATAACAGGTACTTTTTAGCTGCCTTTTTAAATAAATGTATTTTTGCAATTTCTTTAATCTCTTTTGGGAATTTATTGTACAGTTTTAGTCCTTGGTAGAAAATGCTGTTTTTAGATTCATGTTTATTTTTTGATGGTAAATGTAAATTAAGTCTATCTCTTCTTGCATGATCATGGACAGAGCTGTTTGCGCAGTAACTAGCAATGTTATTTTTTATGTTTAGAACTGACCGGTAATTGTATTCACATGAAGCAGTTAAAATACACAGTGTTTTTAACAGATCTTTACAATGAGCTCGACTAGTATTTTTGGTTATTATTCTTGTGGCTCTTTTCTGGAGTTTGAAAATTGTGTTCATATTTTATGCGTTTGTTCCCCAAAAAAGAATACCATACCTCAGAATTGAGTGTACATATGAATAATATGTAACTAAAACACATTGCATGTTACACGATGATGATAGGATTCTCTGGGCATAACATGCTGATGACATTCTGTTTGCAAGTATCTTTGTGTGTACACACCACCACAACTGAGAATCAGTATTCATTCCTACAAATTTTGCATATCTTACACTGTCTATAGAGGTGCTATCTACATTTAACATTGTCATTTTTCCTCTTCAAACTGAAATTCATGGCATTAATTTTCTTTGAGTTCAATGTCACTTTATTGCTTATTGATCAATTGTAAACATCCTTGAGGGTTTCATTTGCTTTCTCAGCAAGGAGTTCTCTTGTTTTCTCAGTGACTATAATATTGCTTTCATCAGTGAAGACAATTTTTTCACCATGAGTAACACTACTGGAAAAGTCATTGATGTATATCAGGAATAGTATTGGGCCTAACATGCTACCTTGTGGAAACCCTATAATAATGTATTTTGGTTCTGATAAGTATTTTACTAAATGTTTAGATGTATTTGAAGTATGTTTTATCTCTACTCTTTGTACGCTATCTGCTAGGTATGATCGAAACCAGTCATTATTTACCCCTGTTATTCCTAATGCTTCTAATTTATTTAATAGAATCGTGTGGTCGACTATATCAAACGCCTTAGAAAGATCCAAAAATATGCCTGTGACACACTCATCTTTATCAAGAGCATCGAGTACAACTTCTGTGAATTCTACTATGGCTGACTCAGTATTTTTGCCACTTCTGTGTGTCTCCACTTCTGGATTGTTTTATTATATATTTAGTTTTAAGGTGCGTAATATATGTCGAACTTTGAGGTGCTTCCTACTGCAAAAAATAACATATTTTGCGTGATTCATACTGTAATCACGTGACTCAATCTACTGCATATTGACAGTGTTGTGACCAAGGACAACGAAACTTTGTATGAGAACAAATTTGGAATAAACGCCATCCCGCTCAATTCTAGATCTTTTGCCCACTAAGATATGTCTATGATTACTTTTCAGGTCTTATCCATTATCATAGCTGGTCTCACAAGTGGTCAGGCAGTTGCTGCAAATCCTGACATTTTCGTGCGTTTAGCGGTTGTCGATGGCACCATAGTATGTTACATCATACTAGGTGCCCTAATCATCATCGGCTATGTACTCGAATGTCCTATACACACCAAACTGGTGAGTTTGCTGAAAAACATTTTATCTTTGGTTAGACCATAAGTTACATGATTTTGTTTCTTCTTCTGATAAGCGTGTGAATTAAACATATCAACAGGCATACTGCCTCTGCATATACACTTGTTTGTTAAAATCTTATGATCACTCACTTACCACTTTGATGTCCAAATACTTAGAAACTTCTGACTTTTAGAAATGTGGACATATATTTCATTTTTTACATATTAGTGATATGGTTTGTGTGCATTACTTAAGCTGAGGAGAATATTATAAGTAAGTACGCTTGAAGACTTATTTAGAAATGTACTGAATGTATTGCTAATATTTATCATATGTAATAGTAACTAAAAGGAAACGTATAATTTCCCATACAAAAAGAATTATTTTCAGTGCTCTTGTGGGAAGTGATCTTACAATCAGGAAAGCGTTCACTTGTTCTCGCACTACCTGTTTCTCCACAAGCTTGTGTTGTCTTTTCTGAACAAATTCTACAAAACTTTAGTCGGACACATTTCGGAACGGTGGGAACATTAAACGTCTGAAATCGAACCAGGATATCGTGGAAACACACATATACATGTGGATCCAACTTAACTGTCAACATGCTGGCAAGGTTGCCAATTAAGTTGGAGCTACACCTGAGTACACGTATATTTTTTATATTAATATCCATGACAATCAGTCTTTGACGTCGCATTTTGTCTGATGTTGCCAGTTATGGTGAAGCTTTAAGTGATAGTATTCCATGATGATACAGACATTCACTTCGCGAGTATGTAGTAAGTAAACTGTCACGGGATGTGCCTAAAAATGAAGCCATCGTAATAAATAAACATTATCAAATGCAGTGGTTTGGAATTAATTTCAAAATAATGGAAATGAATTGTTATCCTACGCATCAGCGGAATATGAGAATCAGCTCACGTCCCCATATCTTCGGCAAAACAGAAGTTGAAAGATTTTCATTCATTAATGTCTAACAGTATAATATACCTAGCAAACTCTTCATTGAGGGTGAATGTAGAGTGCACATTATTAGAAAATCGTAATAGGAATTATACATGGTACATGTTGTAGACAGCTCTTTAAACCGTAACCATGCTAGCAGGGTCCGAGGGATGCCACAGTCTAGTTATGTTGCGCGCTGAATGGTTGTTTTGGAACTAACTGTAATCTCAGTTACCGTTACTGTTTGAATACTCGAGAGTGCGATGTACGTTGTTGCTGTTTCAGCACGAAATATTGGGAGGATTTTTTTTTTTCCATCACCAGCCGGAGTGGCCGTGTGGTTCTAGGCGCTACAGTCTGGAGCCGAGCGACCGCTACGGTCGCAGGTTCGAATCGTGCCTCGGACATGGATGTGTGTGATAGCCTTAGGTTAGTTAGGTTTAATTAGTTCAAGTTCTAGGCGGCTGATGACCTCAGCGGTTAAGTCGCATAGTGCTCAGAGCCATTTTAACCATTTTTTTCCACCTGGTCTCTACCAGTCCAAAACTGTAGTTTTTTTTTTTCCTACCGCCTTCAAAGTCAAGTCCCAGTCAGTTCACAAAATCTTTCTTTCCCTTCTTCTTCACAAAAGCTGCCATTAACTTTCAGTCTTATTACATGACTTGATAGATGGCAATGATATTGTACTCCAACATGTCTTCGCCAGTACCTTTCCTGCAGGTGAATTTGGCACTCAATGATTTCCGCTTACGCGATCCAGAAGGTAAAATTGCTGCTGAATTAAGCGATTTTATCTCAAGTAACCATGAATATGAATCCGATTTATGTTCATGTCGACTGTCTGAAGACAATGAAATCCAAACGCCAGATCCCAACTAACGTCGTATTTGGGAAAAAACTAATTGGAAACCGCGTAAAAATGTAAACCA
This sequence comes from Schistocerca serialis cubense, assembly GCF_023864345.2. Lineage (NCBI taxonomy): Eukaryota > Metazoa > Arthropoda > Insecta > Orthoptera > Acrididae > Schistocerca > Schistocerca serialis. Next base: position 18,983,561 of record NC_064646.1, read on the forward strand.
TGTACTCAGGCTGAATCAGAAAATATTATGGTACACATTCCAGGACTGAATGTTGTCTCTAGGAACAGTGAGCCTGACAATATCTTCGAAATCTGTTAGATTTGATTAGTACTTGTTCCATAGATCATGAATACGACACTTCGTTATGATGTGGAACATGTCAGGTCTACTTATCTACTGTGCATATTATACGCACCTGATAATACGAAAGGAATGTGGCCACATTCGTAGAGGAGGAATAGGAGAAGGGGTTACGGGAGCATATGGGCTTGGTAGAAGGAACGACAAGGAATAACTGAATTCTGGTATAAATTTCAACTAGTAGTAGCTAATACGCAGTTTAAGAATCGTTGAAGTTGGAATGAAAAACATGGGTGCAAACGAGATAACTGCGAAACTGCGAAGAGACTATAGCTAGCAGAAGAAATACTGCTGTTGATAGATGAAAGAAGGAAGTGAAAAAAGTGCAGGGGAAATTCAGGATACAGAAGTACAATGAAATAAATAGGAAGTGCAAGGAAACTCAGACGAAATGGCCACATGAGAAATGTGAAGAAATCGAAATAGGAACTATTGTCGGAAGGATTGATTTAGCATACAGAAAAGTCTAAACAATCCTCGGTGAAATTAAAAGCAAGAGTCGTAACATTAAGAATGCAATGAGAAACCCACTATTAAATGCATACAAATGAAAGGGTAGGTGGAAAGAGTACACTGAACGTATTCACATTCCTGTGTAGAAAGTATGAACCTGTAGGTATACCAACAAACTTTGGGAACAATACACTTTCAGACAAAAGACGGAAACGACGCACCACGAATGAATTATCCGAAAGGATCGGAAATCAGGTGATGTGATGTATACGTACAGACAATTAAGTGATTAAATTTCATGAAACTGTAACATGTATTCAGAAGAAAGTGGTTCACAAACTGAGCAAGTCAATACCACGTTAGCCCTCGTCTGGTCCTTATCAAGCAGTCAATCGGCTAGTCATTGATTGACAGAGTTGTTGGATATCGTCTTGAGGGATATCGTGCCAAATCCTGCCAACTGTCGCGTTTGATCGTCAAAATCCCAAGCTGATTGGAGGGAGCTGCACGTAATGCTCCAAACGTTCTCCGTTGGAGAGAGATCCAGCAAACTTGCTGACCAAGGTAGGCTTTCGCAAGCATGAAGACAATCCGGGAAGCGCACCAAGCAGACAAAATTTAGCACGATACTTCCTCAGTAGGACATTCAGCAACTGTCAATCAGCCAAAAGCCGAATAACTGCTTCGAAGGACCACAGGTAGATTGTAGCGTTATTGATTTGTGAGGCTCTTCCTCTTGAATAAACCAACCATTTTCTTCTGAAATTGTAATCATTTGTTTGTATGTACGTGTACATTACGTATGCCGATTCCCATCCTATTCATATAATTCCTTCGCGTTGCACCGTTTTCTTGCCTTACACACGATTTCGAAGACGGCAAAAGCCGACAAGTGCGAGAATTATCTCACAGTCCACTTAACAGCTCATACACCCAAGTTGCTGATAATAATATACAGAAGGATGGAAAAGAAAACTGAGGGGCGATTACAAGAAGATAAGTATGGTTTTAGGAAAAGTAAAGGCACCAGAGAGGCATTTCTGACGTTTCGGTTGATAATGTGAAGAATGAAAAAAAATCATGAGACTTTCATAGGATTTGTCGAGCTGCAAAAAGTGTCCAACAAGATAAAACGGTGCCTGATGTTCGAAATTCTGAGAAAAACTGGGGTGATATACTGTGCGTACAAGAACCAAGAGGGAATAATAAAATTAGAACGTAGTGCTCGCCGCTACTGTTCAATCTATACAATGAAAAAGCAAAGGCGGAAATAAAAGAAAGGTGCAAGAGTGGGACAAAAATTGAAGATGAAAAGATGTCAATGATAAGATACCCTGATGACGTTGCTATCCTCAGTGAAAGTGTGGAACAATTACAGGATCTGTTGAATGAAATGAACAATCTAATGAGTACAGAATATGGACCGAGAGTAAATCGAAGAAAGATGAAAGTAATGAGAATTAGCAGAAATTAGAACAGTGACGAACTTAACATCAGAATTGGGACGACCAAGCAGACGAAGGTAAGGAATTTTGCTGCCTAAGTAGCATAATAAACCATGATGGATGGAGCAAGGAGGATGTAAAAGTTCTGCAAAGTCCGCAGATGAACTTCTGTGAAGTCTGGAAGGTAGGAGTCGAGGTACTGGCAGAACTGAAGCTGTGAGAGCGGGTTGTGAGTCGTGCTCGGATAGCTCCGATGGTGGAGCACTTGTCCGCGAAAGGCAAAAGTCCCGGTCAGGCACACAGTTTTAATTTTTCCAGGAAGTTTCATATCAGCGCACACTCCGCTGCAGAGTGAAAATCTCATTCAGGAAAGGCTGATTAGCACTGGAAAAGAGAGCATCCCTGGCCAACTGAAGTCTATGAGTATCAAATACAGACCTTAATTTGAGGAAGAAATTTCTGTGAATGTACATTTGGAACGCAACATTGGGTGGTAGTGAATCGTATACTGTGGAAAAACCGGAACGGAAGAGAATTGAAGCGTCTGAGATGTAGTGCTACCGAAGAATGTTGACTGTTAGGTGGACTGAGAGGTTCTGCGCAGTATCAATGAGGAAAGGAACATCAAGAAAACACTGATAAGAAAAAGAAACAGGATGACAGGACACCTGTTAAGACGTCGGGGTGACTTCCACGGAGCCAGAGTGAGCCGTAGAGGGTAAAAACTGTAGACGAAGACAGAGATTGGAATACACACAGCATATAATTGAGCACGTATGTTGCAAAGTGCTACGCATGGCATGAAACTGATGATAAAAAAGAAAAAGAATCTTTCCATATATGGGTCAACACGATATTTTGCAGATCACAATCCATAATGTTTTGACTCATCGTATATATTTAATAAGTACCAATTTTTTGTTTAAATACTATATGGAGTAATTGACAAAATTCTTCTTTTTCAGATCCTAATTTCTTCAGCGGTTGCATGTGTATTATTTGTGACAACTGGAGGACTTATTCTGGATGCGTACACCCGATCTTATTTCAAAGTTACTCAAGTAATCATTGGAGGAATACTAGCCCTTGTTAATGGAGTGGTGTACGCTGCTGATGCATTTCTGTCGTGGAAGTTTAGCTAGATACCCTTGCGGAGTGTTAATACGCGACATTACATGTTCACAGTGTATATACTGAAACTATCTACTGTTCTGTCGAGGAGCAGTTAGTGGGAGTTTTTTGAAATAACATCAAATGAACTCGACTGAAAGCACTGTCAGCTTAATTTACTGTCTCTGTAACTAAGACAGATATATATTTTCATACAGTTAAATTTGTGTACGAAATGTGTTTAATAAGTTATTAAAAAGTAGTATTAAGGTTTATTATTAAATATTGACATCCAATAATATTCACTGTGGTTTCTTCTCTTGCTCTCTCAGATTAATTGCATTGTTAGTGAAGCTTTCTTTACTGAGAAGACTTAATCTCCAAGATTTCTTTACATACTTCTCCTAGCGATTACAATTAGATTAATAATCATAATCAGGTTGTAAGTGTTGCATAATTTCTACTTACTGACTCTTTTGTACATTTTTGTCTAGTAAAACTATGAAATAGCGATAATTTAAATGTACAGATAATTATCTGATGAGACTGTAATGTTATATTCACACAGATAATAATATGACATGTATATCACCTCTTATAGAATTATGAGTATCCATACATAGTTTCTACAAGAAGATTTTTGGCCACACCACTATTTTTCGGCAATTAATAAAGATTTTCTGTACGTTTCACTTTAAAACACTTTATAGTTTGTATAGCGGACTAAAAAGTAGAACTTTTGAACAAAGAGTCACAATTTTCTCTATGCTCCCCTGTACTTAATTCCTAGAAAATATTGTAACACTGGACTCGCATTCGGGAGAACTACGGTTCAATACCGCGTCCGGCCATCCTGATTTAGGTTTTCCGTGATTTCCCTAAATCGCTCCAGGCGAATGCTGGGATGGTTCCTTTGAAAGGGCACGGCCGAATTCCTTCCCCGTCTTCCCTAATCCGATGAGACCGATGACCTCGTTGTCTAGTCTCCTTCCCCAAACAACCCAACCCGAACTTCCGCTTGCTGTGATGGCTGCATATCTGTGCGTAGCACGTGATTCTGTTCGCACGCTTTCTATTGGCTGCCTACAGACGCATGTGGCTGGTTTTCTTAGTAAATTACAGGAAGCGGTGGAGCGTTGCTGAAGCCATAGTTCCAGCAGGAACATAGGCACTGCAGGAGCTAACGCTGCTAGCAGGTTGTAACAACAAATACGAAAGGAAATTTAAATTGTTTAAATAAAAGATCTTCCATTTTACTGTATAGATTGATTATTCTGTTGTACAATCATGATTACCAACAAATGCGAAAGGAAATTTAAATTGTTTAAATAAAAGATCTTCCATTTCACTGTGTAAACTGTTTATTCTATTTTACAATCATGATTACAGCCTTTGGTGGAACTTCCATTTAAACAGTTTTATACGACTGTGGCCCCAAAATATGGAAACATTATCAAAAGTTTGCTTAGCGAGGCACTAGGAGACCTTCTTCGTTTCCAACGTACGAAGATTAAGCTAATTAAAATGACTGAATACATCAGTTTTAATAAAAAGTGCAGGATCAATAAAATCATCCCGAACTATATTCAGTTAAAGATTAAATGTGGTTTTTTTATCATCAGTCTTCTGAATGGTTTGATGCGGACCGCCACGAATTCCTCTCCTGTGTAACGTCTCCATCTCAGAGTAGCACTTGCAACCTACGTCCTCAATTATTTGCTGGACGTATTCCAGTCTCTGTCTTTCTCTACAGTATTTGCTGTCTACAGCTCCTTCTAGCACCATGGAAGTTATTTCCTCATGTCTTAACAGATATCCTATCATCCTGTCATTTCTCCTTGTCAGTGTTTTCCACACATTCTTTTCCTCTCCGATTCTGCGTAGAACCTCCGCATTCATTATCTTATCATTCCACCTAATTTTCCACATCCGTCTGTAGCACCATATCTCAAATGCTTCGATTCTCTTCTGTTCCAATTTTCCCACAGTTTCACTACCATACATTGCTGTACTCCAGACGTACATTCTCAGAAATTTCTTCCTCAATTTAAGGCCGATATTTGATTTTAGGAGACTTCTCTAACAGAGGTTGAAAATACCGCTTGAGTTGTAAATTTCTTTTACTATCACGACCGGTTTCGGGCTCTCATACCCTTTTCTGCGCTCGTAGATAGCACACCGCGCCTAGGACACTTCCACCGCGGCGCTCGGGGGCCACAGCACAGTTGCGACACCTGAGGATGAGCTTATAAGAGCCCGAAACCGGTCGCGCTAATAAAAGAAATTTACAACTGAAGCTGTATTTTCAGCCTTGGTATAATGCTCAGTTGTGGATGCTTTTCTAACAGGATTGTTTGTAGACTTCCCTAGGCCAGGAATGCCCTTTCTTGCCAGTGCTAGTCTGCTTATGATGTCCTCCTTGCTCCGTCCGATATTGGTTACTTTACTGCCTAGGTAGCAGAATACCTTAACTTCATCAATTTCGTGACCATCAATCCGATGTTAAGATTCTCTCTGTTGTCACTTCTGCTAGTTCTAATTACTTTCGTCTTTCTTCGATTTATTGTCAGTCGATATTCTGTAGTCATTAGACGGTTCATTCCATTCAACAAATCACGTAATTCTTCACTTTCACTCAGGATTGCAATGTCATCACCTAATCGTATCATTGATGTCCATTCACCTTGAATTATAATTCCACTATTGAACCTTTCTTTTATTTCCAGCATTGCTTCTTCGATGTACAGATTGAACTGTAGGGGCGAAAGACTACATCCTTGGCTTAAACCCTTTTCAATACGAGCACTTCGTTCTTGGTCGTCCACTCTTATTATTCCCACTTGGCTGTTGTACATATTGTATCACCCGTCTCTCCCTATAGCTTACCCCTACTTTTCTCAGAATTTCGAACATCTTGCTACATTTTAAATCGTCGAACGATTTTATCAGGTCGACAAGTCATATTAACGTGTCTTGATTTTTCTTTAGTCTTGCTTCCATCATTAACCGGAACATCAGAATTGCCTCTCTCGTGTCTTTACCTTTCCTAAAGCCAAACTGATCGTCATCTAGCGCATCCTCAATTTTCTTTTCCATTCTTCTGTACATTATTTGGTACGTGGCTTCCCTTATTCGTACCACACCTACCCACCATATCTTAGATACCATAAAAGAGGAAGCGGGATGGAATTCTGGTTGATAATCACAATTTATAATTAAGACAGTTTGTTGACATTAGGCCTTTTAAGAAATTTGACAATTATAAATTGTGGACGAGCCACTAGATAAAGCTTCGCAAATACATTTAGAAATCCAGCGTACTCAATACTCAAATAAACAGTCCTTAAGAGAAAGTTATAAAAATGAGCCAGGTATTGATAGAAACCTTAAGCATAGCAATTATCACTTACTTCCCATATTAACTTCATCAAACTCCTTAAAATCAGTTATTACATTAAGATGGCCACACTTAAAACATTCTTCACTAAAATACCCTTATAAACTTACTATTTCGATCCGTTAAATAAGCACTTGTTAAAAGGTCAATTACAAACTTAACGTTGCCGGGCACTAATACGCCTCGCTTTACTTTCCCATATTGCGCGCCCGTTGTGGCCGAGCGGTTCTAGGCGCTACAGTCTGGAACCGCGCGACCGCTACGGTCTGGACTGATGACCTCAGCAGTTTAGTCCCATAGTGCTAAGAGCCATTTGAACCAATTTCTTTTTATTTTACCATATTTAGAATACAGAATTACTGACAAACTTCAGAAATTCAAGCTGCTATATAGGATTTCTCTCAAAATACATATAATGTTAATGACACTTCAACACTAGTGCCAAGCTAAGATCAAATTACATAACATGATAGAACCACTTACATAAAAAACTACAACAGAAACACTGATCTTTAAAAATGAATGTTCCCACGTGTTAATAAAAGACTACTAGAAAGAGCTGCGCAAGGAACTCAGCAAATGCTATGGAATTCAAAGTTTAGCCAGTTGCCAGTCGCTAATATTTAAGGAAACATGTTCGTATAAGAACAGGTTACATACAATATCGACATACGATATCGACCTTTTCCGCAATTGGTAAACGGTCCATTTTAACACGGGTAATGTATCACGAAGCAAATACCGTCTGCACTGGCGAAATGTTACGTTATACCACGTACTTATACGTTTGTAACTATTACAGTGCCATCTATCACAAAGCGAAAAAAGTGGTCCAACTAAAACATTCATATTTCTTTACGTACTACACGAATATGTAATAAAAATGGGGGTTCCTATTTAAAAAAAACGCAGTTAATATCCGTTTGACCTATGGCAGCGCCATTTAGCGGGCCAGCTATAGCGCCATCTGGTTTCCCCCTTCAAGCTAGACGAGTTTCGTTCTTTGTAGTTTTGTCGTTTGATGCTTATTTCGTGAGATATTTGGCCCGGTCACTGTTAATGGACCACCCTGCATTTATGTACCTACCAGCTTCACCCGCCTTGGCGGATGGAAGATAACTACTAAACTTTGTAAGGCGGTATGTGAACGACTCCTGGTAGTTGCCAGGCTCTTAAACACTGCCAGGCCTAGACCTCGGATGACATTTCACTCCCCGCCAAGTCGCTGGCACAATCAAAGATTTTTCCGCGAATCAGAAAGAGCTTCCAATAACTCTTAAACATAGAAACACACAGCAAAACCTTTGACTCGATATATGGAGAAGCGTGTAAAGAAACAAGTTACACCACTGACAAATTCGCAATTTCGACCTTAAGCATTTTACACATGGACAACTTTGAAAACGCCAACATAAAATCATTTGATTACAAGAAACACAGAGCACTAGTAAAACTTCTGAGAAAGCTTTCAAATAACGGCCACCATTTAACTAGGCCAACTGAACCCTTCCACACCATCTTACAGTTCGACTATGAAAGTCTCACCATAATAATGAAATTTAAATGCCTCTGAGTGCGTCAGTGAACAGAACACAATTACGAACACTTACTCATATCACGCACACAATACGAAGGAGCGGCTTCCACAGCTTCACCGCTTCACTTCAAATTTTGTTCCCAGCGAAGTCACAGAACTTGTAACTCCAAGCAGCCCATGTCGCCAAAACGCCCGACCAACTCCACACCATAACATACAACGGTAATCACGCTCGTTCGGCAGCCGTTGACACTCGTCTCCCAGCGATTGTCACGAGATCTCCGGGGTCTCGCACTTGTCAGCTCTTGCCGTCTTCGGAATTGTGTGGATGATGCTTTTCCGAAAGTCAGATGGTATTTCGCGAGACTCGTACATTCTACACACCAACGTGAATACTAGTTTTGTTGTGATTTCCCCAAATGATTTTATCAATTCTGATGTAGTGTTATCTATCGCTTCTACCTTAATTGATCTTAAGTCCTCCAAAGCTCTTTTAAATTCTGATTCTAATACTGCATCTCCTATCTCTTCTAAATCGACTCCTGTTTCATCTTCTATCACGTCAGACAAAACTTCCCACTCATAGAGGCTTTCAATGTAGTCTTTCCACCTATCCGCTCTCTCCTCAGCATTTAGCAGTGGAATTCCCGTTGCGCTTTTAATTTTATGACTCTAATTTTTAATGTCACCAAGGTTGTTTTGACTTTCCTGTATGCTGAGTCAGTCCTTCCGACAGTCATTTCTTTTTCGATTTCTTCACATTTTTCCTGCAGCCATTTTGTCTTAGCTTCCCTGTACTTCCTATTTATTTCATTCCTCAGCTACTTGTATTTCTGTATTCCCGAGTTTCCCGGAACATTTTTGTACTTTCTCCTTCATCCGTCATTTGAAGTATTTCTTTGTTACCCATGGTTTCTTCGCAGTTACCCTCTTTGTACCTATGTTTTCTTTCCCAGCTTCTGTGATGTCCCTCCTTAGATATGTCCATTCCTCTTCAACTGTACTGCCTACTGAGCTACTCCTCATTGCTATTACTATAGCCTTAGAGAATTTCTAGCGTGTCTCGTCATTCCTTAGTACTACCATATGCCACTTCTTTTCATGTTGATTGTTCCTGACTAATGTCTTAAACTTCAGCCTGCTCTTCATCACTACTATATTGAGATCTGAGTCTTTGTTGCTCTTGCGTACGCCTTACAATCCTGTCTTGATTTCGGAACTCTGTCTGATCATGATGTACTCTGACTGAAATCCTCCCGTAACACCCGGCCTTCCCAATTATATCTCCTCCTCTTGTGGTTCTTGAACAGAATATTCGCTATTACTAGCTGAAATTAATTACAGAACTGAATTAGTCTTTCTCCTCTCTCATTCCTTGTCCCAAGCCCATATTCTCCTGTAACCTTGTCTTCTACTCCTTCCCCTACAACTGCATACCAGTCCTTCATGACTATTAGATTTTCATCCCCCTTTACATACTGTATTACCCTTTCAATATCCTCATACACTTTCTCTATCTGTTCATCTTCAGCTTGCGACGTCGGCATGTATACCTGAACTATCTTTGTCGGTGTTAGTTTGCTGTCGATTCTGATAAGAACAACCCTGTCATTGAACTGTTCACAGTAAGATACTCTCTGCCCTACCTTCCAATTTATAACGAATCCTACTCCCGTTATACCATTTTCTGCTGCTGTTGATATTACCATATACTCATGTGACCAGAAATCCTCCCCTGCTATATCTAGATTGAGCCTTTGCATTTCCCTTTTCTGATTTTCTAGTTTCCCTACCACGTTCAAGCTTCTGACAATCCACGCTCCGACTCGCAGAACTTTGTAGAGTGGGGGCCTTTACTGAATGGATCTAATAGTATAAAATTTGATTTGATTTTTACTTGATGTTCGTCAGTGACTTCTACCTGGTGGCTAGTTGCAGCGTATGAATCACGTTGTACGAAAGCGGACAGAACCAGTTTGAATCTCACGTACCATCAGCAGCTGAACTCACGTGTTGCTGGCGAGGTAACGCTACCAGACTGCGCGTCTACAACTTGGCTCTCCAATAGGTTGGGTTGGTGGCGGTCACGGGGGGTGGGGAGGTGGAGGGTTGAGGGGGTGCAACCGCGGACAGCCATCTGCTCTCTTCTGCTGGCAGCTTCCGACCCGACCGGCACATGCTCACCTCTCCAGTTCTCTTGGGCAGCAGCCCATTCAGTTTCGGCGGCTCCTCTAGGCCTGACTTTCTTTCTTACTGCATTAAATAACCATGCTCTTAAAACATGTTTGACTTCTTCAACTCAACGGGTGCCCACTGTTTTCCCTTCCTCGCCAATCCTGACACTTTAACAACGTTATCCTTTCGTTGATTATTCAATATTTTTCTCATGGAAACCTCCGCCTTGGCAGTCCCCTCCCAGAGATCCGAATGGGGGACTACTCGAGAATCTTTTGCCAATGGAGAGGTCATCATGACATTTGTTTAATTACAGGCCACATGTCCTGTGGATACGGGTTACGTGTCTTTCATGCAGTGGTTTCCATTGCCTTCTGCATCCTCATGCCGTTGATCATTGCTGATTCTTCCACCTTTAGGGGCAGTTTCCCACCCCTAGGACAAGAGTGTGCTCTGAACCTCTGTCCGCTCCTCCGCCCTGTTTGAGAAGGCCGTTGGCAGGATGATTGGTGACTTCTTATGCCGGAACTCCTCGGCCGCCAATGCTGATTAATAATCAAATTTTAAGCAGCGACGGGATTCGAAACCGGGACCGAATCCGATTCTAATTATGAATCAAAGACGCTACCACTAGACCACTGGTCTGACGAAAATGTAGTACAACATCAGAAATACCAGTATTTGATTGTGGTACTTGAAAATTGTGCTAACGGACACCACTGAAGCTAATGGAAAATATTATGGAATGAAAATTAACACGAAGAAAATAAAAGTATTGGCACTAGGAGGAAATAAAGAAATAAAAAATATGCTCCTTGGAGAAATATTAGAACAGGTGCAAAATTTTTTAAGTATCTTGGAAGCAGGGTAGACACCGACTGGATGTGCAGCACAGAAATTAAAACAAGGATAGCAATGGCAAAAGAGGCATTTTATAAGAAAAGGAGAATTTCCTGCAGCAGTCTGGACTGAGAACTGAAGAAAAGATTCATAGATTGTTTTGTATGGAGTGTTCTTCTGTATGGCGCTGAAACATGGACTTCGAGGAAGAAAGACAGAGAAAGGCTGGAGGCTTTTAGAGGTACTGAGAAGGGTGGGAGAAAAAAGGCAGTTACTAGACGTAATAAAAAGAAGAGAAAGAAACTGGATTGGACACATATTAAGAAAGAATGACGGACTGATAAAAACAGTTTTCGAAGGTTATGTAGAATGGAAAAGGAAGCGAGGAAGGAAGAGATTTCAGATACTGGATGACGTGATGGACATTACAACATACAGCAGCCTTAAAAAGGAAGCAATCTTTCTTTCTTTCTTTTGCTTGTGCCTTTTCCCACAATGACGCAGGGTCAGCATGGTTAATCGGATTTGGCAAGGTTAATTTAAGGGGTGGCTGGATGCCCTTCCTGCCGCCACCCCGTACCCCCCGGGACGGAATCAGTGTACCCCAACTGTCTGCGTCTAGTGTAATCCACGGAATAGTGCGAATGTGTTCAGATGTCTGCGAGCCGTCTAACTGAGGCGAGACGTGGGGACCAGCCCGGTATTCACCTAGTGGGACGTGGAAAACCGCCTAAAAGCCACATCCAGGCTGGCCGGCACACCGGCCTCCGTCGTTAAGCCGCTGGACGGATTCGATCCGGGGCCGGCGCACCTACCCGAGTCCAGGTAGCAGCGCATTGGCGCTCTCGGCGAACCTGGCGGGTCCTTAAGAAGGAAGCAATGGATCGCAGAAAATGGAGAGGCAAAGGACCTGCTGATATATAGCAGAAAACTGATGATAATGATGACTTGGAAACGGCCAAAAGCTGAAATCATGATTGCACAGCAGAATTAAACAGTTTATTCACTCATATGGGGAAACTTTCATCTAAAGTGTTTTATATGACTGTAGCCCCAAACTACAGAAATATTACCGAAATTTAGATTTTCGATAAATTATCGATAAGCTACTCATTATTCTTCCCTGAATGAATGCCGACTTCCTCAGTTGTAGCTGTTCCCAGTTTCTCCCGTGGTGAACATATTGGAAGGCCACTACAGTTAAGGTCAGAAATGATCTTTCACTGGTGGCGGCAGGAATTCATGGAAGGGTCAAGCCCCAGGTTCAACATCACTTGTGCTTGACAGCGTCAAGGTTAATTTCGTGAAAACATTTAAAATTTTCCCTTACCGTGGAATGAAGCGAAAAGCCAGATAACAACAACCGATAATCACAGAGCACCGGCAGGCTTAGAATTTTCATCAAAATTCTCTCTTCAAAAGTTTACAAGATCAAAATCAATAACCACCAAGCTCCAGAAGGCTTAGAAACTGCCTTGAAATTTTTAAGTATTACAAGGTCGAGATCAATACAGGATCCCAGAACGCTAACAAATACAGCCTTTTCAAAAAAATTAAAAAGAAAACTCCTTAAAAGAAATAGATCGTGACATTTTACTTTTTTCGAGGTTGATTCCGGGAGGGGTGTGCACGAAATAGCATATTTAACGAGGAATAGAAAATTAAGAAGATCGCAGTGGCAGAGCGTCGCAATAAGCATAAGAACTTAAGTGACAGACGAACCGCAACGGCAACTCGGCATGGAATAGCGGTCCCAGTGAGATCCTAGAACCGTCTTCCGCCCAAAAATGCACCCGCGCCTTCTCCTGTCGTCACGTCGCATCAAGTCGGCCGGCTGGTGAAGCACACCGGAACAGTTTGTTGGCCGGTCGGAAAACCAGGTGCTGGGTCAGCAAACAATGTGGCTAACTAGGCCAGCCTGCAAAACTGACAACCTGATATTACTGTTAGATCAACTTAGACAGTAACGACGTGAATGACGAGGATAAGTCGCGCGGGATTAGCCGAGCGGTCTCGGGCGCTGATGTCATGGACTGTGCGGCTGGTCCCGGCGGAGGTTCGAGTCCTCCCTCGGTCATGGGTGTGTGTTTTTGTCCTTAGGATAATTTAGGTTAAGTAGTGTGTAAGCTTAGGGACTGATGACCTTAGCAGTTAAGTCCCATAAGATTTCACACACATTTGAACAAAGACGAGGATAATTCACCATTTGAACCTTCTGAAAATTTGTTCCTTTAAAACAAATAAATGAAAAACACATAAAGAAGGCCATAACACCTGAAATAGAAATCAGTAGCCATAACAACACCCTCTGGCCGTAATAACGGTCTTGATACGCCTCGGCATTGAGACAAACAGAGCTGGGATGGCGTGTACAGGTACAGCTGCCCATGCAGCTTCAACTCGATACCACAGTTCATCAAGAGTAGTGACTGGCGTATTGTCACGAGCCAGTTGCTCGACCACTATTGACCAGACGTTTTCAATTGGTGAGAGATCTGGAGAATGTGCTGGCCAGGGCAGCAGTCGAACATTTTCTGTATCCAGAAAGAATCGAACAGGACCTGCAACTTGCGGTTGTGCATTATCCTGCTGAAATGTAGGGTTTCGCAGGGATCGAATGAAGGGTAGAGCCAAGGGTCGTAACACATCTGAAATGTAACGTCCACTGTTCAAAGTGCCGTCAATACGAACAAGAGGTGACCGAGACGTGTAACCAATGGCACCCGATACCATCACGCCGGGTGATACGCCAGTATGGCGATGACGAATACACGCTTCCAATGTGCGCTCACCGCGATGTCGCCAAACACGGATGCGACCATCATGTTCCTGTAAACAGAACCTGGATTCATCCGAAAAAATTACGTTTTGCCATTCGTGCACCGAGGTTCGTCGTTGGGTGCACAATCGCAGGCGCTCCTGTCTGCGATGCAGCGTCAAGGGTAATCGCAGCCATGGTCTCCGGGCTGATAGTCCATTCTGCTGTAAACGTCGTCGAACTGTTCGTCCATATTCTTGTTGTCTTGCAAACGTCCCCATCTGTTGACACAGGGGTCGAGACTTTGCTGCACGACCCGTTACGGATGCCTTTGATCTCGACTGCTAGTGTTACGAGGCCGTTGGGATCCAGCACGGCGTTCGTGGGGGAAACTGCTGGACTTGCTTCCGTTTCCTGACTTTCCAATCTTGGAGCTGCAAATCTCTCGCTCTATCCCTTAACTGCCCCACTCTGGCAACTTCAGGCTGGCTAAGTTGCAAGGAGGTAATGACCCTCAAACGATTGCCCAAATGTGCTAGGTGGGTCAGAATTTTACCAATTATGCCAATTTTGCAGGTTGACTGTCCTGCAGAAAGGACAGGTTCCGCTGCACCTCATCGAATGCCACGGAAATATTATCGAGAGAAAAACTTACCTTCCCAGTGGAGCTCGCTGAAATGCAAAGCGGAGTTCCCAACACCGCCCGTAACCTGGCCGCCAGCTCTAGAACACTACCCTCGGTGCTAAGCTCTCGAATTCTAAGCTCATACTGCAAGTGCTCCTTCTGTAGATGCCCGATTCTGGGGCAGCACTTTGGATCTATAGCAAACTAGCTTCCTGCGAACAACAGAATAAATGAATACAATGTCGACAGACAGTAAGTAATCTTCATGCACTAAGGAAATGATCACAGCAAATGACAAATCACCAGAGAAAGGGTAGACAATTTCTAGACCCTCCTCCAGGCCTTGATTAATAAGAGTTTCAACTAACCTAAATTAGGAAGTAGCTCTTAATTTAATTAAAATGGAACTGACATGCCCCCAATAACAACAGCTTCTCTTAAGTGAAATTACCAAATAGAGAACAGGCAGGCCTTCTTTAATAAGTAAAGATAAAATCAGGTAGGCCATCTTTAATAACAGCTTCAGTTAAGTTAAAGTAACAAATAGAAAACGGGCAGGCCTTCATTGATAACAACTTCAGCTGAGCAAATTACCTGTAGGTACCAATAAAAAATGATAGCTAAGATCTGAAAATCCGAAACGTACGTGAAGTTCACGAATCAGAGCTGAAGCTTACCGGTTATAAATAGGGTCCAGAATGCAGCACAGCGAGGCCCACTTCAACTCTTTCATCGGTGTGCCACGTCCCATGGCTGGCTGGCCTGGCTACGCACGAAGACGGCACTCGAAGTCAGCCACGAATTCAAATCGACCCACCAATATGCCCAGCAAGCACATTCCGGACTGATTACCCAAGACGCTTGGGCAAGTGTTCGCCTTAGTAGCTGGACATATCTCTAATACCGTCCTCCTCGCTCCGTTACGACACCCCAACTTGCCACGTCACAACACGCCCCGTCTCCCATCAGCAACCACGAGCAAAGATCTTAGTGACGTCAAACGAGAAGGACATCAGACGACAGAACGCGCTACTGGCGCCAGGAATTCGAAAGATGACGCCAGCAATGTCAAGCTCAACCTCCCCTCAGTAGGACTTATGTTAGTTGGAGCCTTCACAGATCCACCAAAAAACAATACCTTAAGCAACTCCAGCAATACTAAACCCAGTCACTGTGCAGCAACAGGGACGAAGTGCAAGTAATTCGGAGCACACAGAACCTAGAAGCGGCGAAAAGACGCAATACACTTCGTCTACTGAGACGACCAGCCAACGGTCATTCCTGATAAATGCAGAGGCAAGGATAAAGTCTGCAAATGAATCGCCAACTGACAGCTTATTACCAAGAGGTCACTTCGACGGACGGCAGCACAATAGGTGGCGGCGGTAACACACTTTCGATGGAAAACCAATAGCCATCAGCCTCTTTCGGAACAGATCCTTTGATTACTTCCTGCAGAATCGACCAACCGTCGTCCCGACAGCTCGGAGCGCCAACTTCCTCGCAGAGCTGTCGAAACGACACTCGCATGTCGTAAAAACTCGGCCCACCGGTCAAAAGAGAAACCAAGGAGAGGAAATCGCCCGGAAGAGAAATCGACACGAGCCGGTGCGGCTCAAGGCCTGAACGCTTGTTTTACCCATCAAGTAACAATTACTTAACAATAAAACGTGGCTCCACAGCCAGAAAAAAGTATCACAAGTGCTTCTGGCTGAGGAAGCGTACGATTACACGCTTACATACCTCTCGAACGTTTCATTTTGTCCTATATTAGCATACCTTAACTTGAGATACACTAACATCGAGAATTTCCCACTCAATTGTTGGAGGCCTGCCCGGTTTGTCTGAAAAACAGGGTTCAGGCGCTTTTTGTGACATAAAGATTCTGAGCCAGATGCATTCGCTTGTCCTATTTCAGGGGAAGCCACTCGGTATGCAAGATAGGGGCATTAACAGAGGGTGGAATTGCTGTTAGTTGGGGCCTCCAATGTTAGACGCATAATGGGGTCCCTTAAGAATATGATTGCCAAGCTGGAAAAGAATTCCACTATGCTATCCGTGTGCACACCAAGGGGAGTGACCCAGATGTAGAACGGATCTTTCCAGACGCCATGAAGAGCACATGGTACTGTCAACTGCAGGTTGTGGCTCATGTCGGTACCAACGACGTGTGTCACTTTGGACCGAACGAGTTTCTCTCAGATTTCTGGCGGCTGCCTGAAAGGGTAGTGACTGCCAGTCCTACTTGCCAGGCGAAGGTTGAGCTCACCGTCTGTAGCATCATCGACAGGACGAGTGCGGATGTGGTACAGAGCCGAGTGGATGGCCTGAATCAGAGGCACAGACTGGTTTGCAACCTTATAGGCCGTAGATTCCCTGCCTTGCGCCATAGGTTGGCGGGATATCGGGCCCCGCTTAACACGCTGGTGGTCCTAAACACACAAGAGGCGGCTACGGGTAGCAGGGGCTGTGTGGAGTGGACTAGGTGATTTTTTAGGTTAGAGGGCCACGGGAAAAACAAAGAGGGTCTCAGTCTCAAGGGTAACTCGCCAAACACAGGACAAGGGTAGATCTAGGTGGCATTGGTATTATAGTAGTAAACTGTCATGGCAGTACTGGGATAGAACCAGAGCTCCAAGCGCTAATAAGAAGCACAGAAATCATTATTTACTTAAAGCTGGCTGAAGCCGGAGTTATGTTGAGCCAAAATTTTAGCAAAGGACCTAAGAATGTTCAGAAACAGTAGATAATACGCAGTTCGTGGCGGCGTGTTTGTTGCTGTTGGAAGTAGTTTCTCTTGTAGTGAAATTTAAACATAGTTCCTGAGAGTTATTATGGGTAGAGGTTATACTTGACAACCGGAATAAATGAATAATTGGTTCCTTTTAGCGACCCCTGACTAAGACGATACAAGATTCAAACCCCTCATACTACCATCGATATGTTGGCGAAAATAGTAGGTTCAAAGCCGGTGGTAGGTATTAAACATAGTCCGAAACTGTACTAAATGCTCCCTCTGAAAATTATTTTGAGCAAGCACTTCAGGAGCCATCTCGAAATGTAAATGGTTGCAAAATCATATGTGACCCTCTTAGCAACAAATAATCCCGGGCAAACAATAAGCATCATGACGGATACAGGGATCAGTGACCACAAGGGGGTTGTAATGAGGCCCGATAACGTAACATACAAACACGCTAAAAATAATAGCAAAATACATCTATTTAAAAAAGCAGATATAAGTTTGCTTTACGCCTGCCTAGAAAACAGCCTTTATTACTTACTAACCATGTAAGGATAGACCAGATATGGCTTAAATTCTAATAAAAAGGATGGACAGGAATTGAGAGATCCGTACTAAATAAATTAGTCAGAGGCGGATATGATCCCTCCCGGTATACAAAACAAGCCAGAACACCGTCACAGGACCAATGAAAACAAAATGACAAACTTAAAAGAGCACAAAATCCCAAAGAATGTCAAAGTTTTACAAAAGATAGAAACTTGGCGCTGTCTTTGGTACGATTTTCTTTCAATACGTTTCACAACGAATCTGTCTCGAAATCTGGCAGAAAATCTAAAGAGATTGTAAATTACGCCAGAGGCAAAATACAATCAATACCTTCACTACGGCCGGCCGGAGTGGCCGTGCGGTTCTGGGCGCTGCAGTCTGGAGCCGAGCGACCGCTACGGTCGCAGTTTCGAATCCTGCCTCGGGCATGGATGTGTGTGATGTCTTTAGGTTAGTTAGGTTTAATTAGTTCTAAATTCTAGGAGACTGATGACCTCAGAAGTTAAGTCGCATAGTGCTCAGAACCATTTTGAACCTTCACTACGGAACAGCGAGGGTACTGTTACCGACGAAAATACCACTGAAGTGGAATTACTAAATTCAGTTTCCTGAAATTCCTCCAGAAGGAAGACGAGGTAAATATTCCGGAAATCTAATCAAAAATTAATGCCAGCATGAGAAACGTAGGCGTAGATACTCTCGGTGTAGCGAAGCGACTCAAATCACATACTAAGGGATATTCTTGCTGTCCAAATTGTGCACGAACTAGATTCCTTTCGGTGTATGCTGGTGAAACAGCTCCGTGCCTAGCAACCGCTCGCTCGGAGAAAGATCCGCACGTAAAGACTGTATAGTTGCATAGGTAACATCAGTATCCAAGAAAGATAAAAGGAGTAACCGAAAGAATTGCAGCCCCATATCACTAAAGTCGATTTGCAGAAGGATATTGGGACATATATTGTATTCGAACATTATTAATTACCTCGAAGTAAACGATATTTTGAAGCTCAGTCAACACACATTAATATAATATCGTTCTTGTGCAACACGACTCACTCTATATTCTCAGGAGGTAAAGGGTACTATCGAAAGGGGAGCTCAAATTGATTTCATATTTCTGGATTTCCAGAATGCTTTTGATATTGTTCCTCACAAGTGGCTTAGTAAAATTGCGTTCCTGTGGAGTATCATCTCAGTTGTACGGCTGGATTCGTGAATTCCAGTTAGAAAAGTCACAGTTCATAGTGACTGACGGAAAATCGAGCAAAAGAGGAGGGATATCTGGTTTCCCAAAGAAAATAGTATAGGCCCTCTGCTTTTCCTACTCTACTAGGTAAAATGAGCAGCCTTCTTAAATTGAGTGCAGATGACGCTGTCATTTACCGTCAAGTAATGGCATCAGAAGATCAAAACTAACTGGAAAATGATTTGGTCAAAATATCTGTGTGGGGTGAAAAGCAGCCATTGTCTCTAAATAACGAAAAGTGTGAGGTCACCCCCATGAGCACTAAAAGGATTGCCGGCCGTAGTGACCGAGCGGTTCTAGGCGCTACAGTCTGGAACAGCGTGACCACTACGGTCGCAGGTTCGAATCCTGCCTCGGGCATGGCTGTGTGAAATGTCCTTAGGTTAGATGCGTTTAAGTAGTTCTAAATTCTAGGGGACTGCTGACCTTAGAAGTTAAGTCCCATAATGCTCAGAGCGATTTGAACCATTTTGAATTAAAAAGATTCCTTTAAATTTCGGTTACACAATAAATCACACAAATCGAATGGCTGTCAATTCCCCTAAACTCCTAGGTATAACAATCAGGAACTACTTAAACTGGAATGATCATATAGATAATGTTGTGAGGAAGGCGCCCCAAACAGTACCTTTTATTGGCTGAACACTTAGAAGGTACAACAAATCAACTAAAGAGACTGCCTATAATACGGTTGTCCGTCCTCTGTTACAGCACTGCTGTGCGGTAATTGATCATTACCGGATAGGATTGACAGAGGACATAGAAAAATTCAGATCAGGGCAGCTCGTTTTGTACTATCGCGAAATAGGGGAGAGTGTGGCACGAATGAGACAAGCGATTTGGGTTGATACTCGTTAAAAAAAAGATGTTTTTCGATGTGGCGAGATCTTTTCATGAAATTTCAATCGCCAACTTTCTCTTCCGAAAGCGAACATTATTTTTGACGATCAGTTACTCAGGGAGAAATGAAGAAATGATCATCGTCATGAAACAAGATAAATCAGGGCCCATACGGATGAACTGAAGTATTCGATTTTGCCACATGCTTTTCGAGAGTGGAAGGTTAAAAGAACAGTGTTAGAGTGATTCGATGAACTTTCTGTCTGTTACTAAGATGTGAAATACAGAGTACACTACTGACCATTAAAATTGCTACACCAAGAAGATATGCAGGTGATAAACGGGCATTCATTGGACAAATATATTATATTAGAACTGACTTGTGATTACATTTTCACGCAGTTTGGGTGCATAGATCCTGAGGAATCGGTACCCAGAACTATCACCTCTGGCCGGAATAACGGCCTTGATACGCCGGGGCATTGAGTCAAACAGAGCTTGGATGGCGTGTACAGGTACAGCTGCCCATGCTGCTTGAACACGATACCACAGTTCATCAAGCGTATTGACTGGCGTATTGTGCCGAGCCAGTTGCTCGGCCACCATCGACCAGACGTTTTCAATTGGTGAGAGATCTGGAGAATGTGCTGGCCAGGGCAGCAGTCGAACATTTTCTGTATCCAGAAAGGCCCGTACAGGACCTGCAACATGCGGTCGTGCATTATTCTGCTGAAATGTAGGGTTTCGCAGGGATCGAATGAGGGGTAGAGCCACCGGTCGTAACACATCTTAAATGTAACGTCCACCCACTGTTCAAAGTGCCGTCAATGCAAACAAGAGGTGACCGAGACGCGTAAATAATGGTACCCCATACCATCACGCCAGGTGATACGACAGTATGGCGATGACGAATAAACGCTTCTAATGTGCGTTCACCGCGATTTGCCAAACACGGATGCAACCATCATGATGCTGTAAACAGAACCTGGATTCATCCGAAAAAATTACGTTTTGCCATTCGTGCACCGAGGTTCGTCGTTGGGTGCACAATCGCAGGCGCTCCTGTCTGATGCAGCGTCAAGGGTAACTGCAGCCACGGTCTCCGAGCTGATAGTCCATGCTGCTGCAAACGTCGTCGAACAGTTCGTGCAGATGGTTGTTGTCTTGCAAACGCCCCCTTCTGTTGACTCAGGGATGGAGACGTGGCTGCACGATCTGTTACAGCCATGCGGATAAGATGCCTGTCATCTCGACTGCTAGTGATACGAGGCCGTTGGGATCCAGCACGGCGTTCCGTATTACCCTCCTGAACCCACCGATTCCATATTCTGCTAACAGTCGTTGGATCTCGACCAACGCGAGCAGCAATGTCGCGATACGATAAACCATAATCGCGATAGACATTTACCAAAGTCGGAAACGTGATGTTACGCATTTCTCCGCCTTACACGAGCCATCACTACAACGTTTCACCAGGCAACGCCGGTCAACCGCTGTTTGTGTATGAGAAATCGGTTGGAAACTTCCCTCATGTCAGCACGTTGTAGGTGTCGCCACTTGCGCCAACCTTGTGTGAATGCTCTGAAACGCTAATCATTTTGCATATCACAGCATCTTCTTCGTGTCGGTTAAATTTCGCGTCTGTAGCAATGTCATCTTCGTGGTGTAGCAATTTTAATGGCCAGTAGTGAAGTTTCACAGGGTGGTTATAATTAAAGTTCCAGTCTGTAAACGGCCACTGCGTTGTCTATGGTGAGACTTAATGCCTGAAATCTGGTATCCGCGCCACGCTCTAACCACCGTGGATCTCGGAATATTGAATTCCCTAACGATTTCCGAAGTAGAACACCCCGTGCCTCTAACTCCAGCTACCATTCCGCATTCAAAGTCTGTTAATTCACGTCATGCGGCCATAACCAGTTCGTAAACCTTTTCATATCAATCACCTGGGTGCAGATGACAACTCTGCCAATTCACTGCCGTTTTATACCTCGTATGCGTGATACTACCACCATTTGCATAGAGTGGTGCAAATAAAAGTGGCCCCATAGAGTGCAAACCACTTGTGGGAGCATTAAGGTAGCAGGAAAAGACCTACAGTTACTTCCAACATGTTTGAGCAACTGTCCATACAGTTGTCAGAACCTTGGAGCATCTTCACGGGTGACGGAGTTGTTAGCAGAGGTCCGTGTGGTCGCGGCCCTGACTGTCAAAAAAATGGCTCTGAGCACTATGGGACACAACATCTGTGGTCATCAGTCCCCTAGAACGTAGAACCACTTAAACCCAACTAACCTAAGGACATCACACACATCCATGCCCGAGGCAGGATTGGAACCTGCGACCGTAGCGGTCACGCGGTTCCAAACTGACGCGCCTAGAACCGCACGGCCACACCGGCCGGCTGACTGTCAGTGTGCGATTGCTTTTCGTGAGGAGCCCTCAAGTCTGAGGGTATCACAACAACCATCAAAGTCTTCAGGAACTGCAGAACATTCCAGCAGTCCGGCTTCGATCCGCTTCAGCAACTCTCTGACGAGGGCCGAAAAGTACCAGGAGCTGCACGGTGGTCAGTTGCAGCTTCTGCTACAGTCAGGTCAGTGCTGTATTTCCTTTCCTCTTCTGTTCTTCTCTGTTCGCCCGACCACTTTTACTTGCCACAACCTGCATATGTGCGTATGACTATCCCATGACCTTTGTCACCCCAGCCTAATGCAGAGCAGCCTCTACTTCCTGTTCGTGTGTCCCAGGCTACAAATGACACACGCGCGTCCGTTTGGAGTGTCTCCTTCTGGGAAATAGCCACCGTATCGCCTAGTCAGTGCGTATCACCGCCACTCCACAATCTCTGATAACACCTACACTTATCTGCCCGGCGCCACGAGGTGCGGCTCAAAAGCGACTTGCACTCGCTAACCTAACCCGCAACAAGCGGGTATTTCTTGCTGCGACCACGCACGCCGATTAACAACAGGTAAGTTTCAACAACCAGTTGCTAGGAGAATGAATACCAATCTACTGTGTAAGTCGCTACAGTTACAAAACATGTTTCACCTTAATCTTCCTTGTTTGTGGTTTCCACCTGATAAAAGTAGTGCTGCACGAGTGATATACGCATTCTGACGCTTCACAAGCATTCCAAGCGTCGTAGAAATACCTGCAGTTGGGATACAAATTGCTGTTTGTAGTGCTGTATGCCATCATCATCGTCATCAGTGTTTTGCCTAAAGGCAGGTTTTCACATGGTAGTTCTCCAGGCTGTCCGATCTTCTGCCATCCTCTTCAGGTTTGCATAATTTCCTCTTCCCTTTTTGTCGTCTATCATCTTGTATCTCCTTCTTCCTCTCAGTCTTCTCCCACAAACCAATCCTTCCAAAGCATCTGCTAGCAAGCACTCCCTTCTCAATGAATGTCCGAACCAGTTCTTCTTCCTTTCTCTTACAACTTTCAGCAGACATCTTCTCTCACCAACCCTTTTCAATACCCTTTCACTACTTACTGTTTCCATCCAGCTTATTCTCTCCATTCTCCTCCACATCCACATCTCAAATCCTTCTAACCTTTTTCATCGTCTCGTCTCAGCGCCCATGTTTCTGCCCCATATATTGACACACGTCAGCCAAAATATTTGCCAAGCATTTTCCTTAGTCCTTTATCTAATTTGCCACATAAGAGTCTCCTCTTTCTGTTGAATGCCTCCTTCGCTATGGCAATTCGAGTTTTCACCTCCTGGTGACATCTCAAGTCTTCTGTTATTGTGCTTCCAAGATATTTAAATGCACTTACTTGGCTAATGGTAGATTGTCCTATTTTAATATTTGACAGTCTGCGTCTTGTACTGATGACCATACTCTTTGTTTTTCCTGTGTTTATTTGCATCCCATATTCCACCCAAGCTTCATTCAGATCTTTCAGGATGTTATTCACTGTCCGCTCACTTTCTGCCACTAATACCATGTCATCAGCAAACCTTATACCTTCTATTCTCTTTCCACCAATACACATTCCTCTTTTCCCATCTATGCATTTCGCAATAATCACTTCAAGGTATACGTTAAACAACAGCGGGGAAAGGCAACAACTTTGTCCAACACCTCGTTCAATGCTGCTTCCTTCTGACATTTCATTTCCAATTCTTGTCCTTACTTTCTGGTGTAAATATAGGTTCTGTATCATTCGTCTCTCTTTCCAATCTACTCCTTTCCCCTTTTGCTGTATGCCAAGATCTATTAAATAGTCCAGTCAACCATTTTGTGGTACACACTAGGGATACACATGTTGGTAGAGCACGGTTTCTGAATCGCTAAACAGCCTACTTTAACTTAAATTTATCGCCTGGTATGTATTCGTTGGAGACGAATAAATGTATTCACATGTGAAAATAGTCTTTGTTTTAACGTAGGAGCAATCGAACCTAATTTCGCAAGGGTAGAGCTAATTATCAATGACAGGACGACTCGTTTATGATGTGTAATGATATCACCAACATTCCTCATGAATCAGCCTACCTGTCTGTGAAAACCGTATCAAAATCCCTACAATAGTTCTTGGGATTAGCCTTCACATACAATAACATCGTGTTGGGACTTTAATCGCTAGTATATATAGACATTTCGTTGTTCTCTGGAGTTCTACCATGTGTTTGGTTTTCTGCTTTTACCGTCAGATATCGCCTCCTCTGTAACTGACCAGCAAGTAGCTCCTATCACTGCCACGAGATATCGTTCCCGACGCCAGTTAAGTAAGAAACGCGCAACGAAACCTGTATCACGTGCTCACCGTAACTACACACTGAGATGACAAGAGTCATGTGATGCCTCGTAATATCGTGTCGGACCTCCACTTTCCCGGCAGCAGGTCGACTTGGCGTGGGCTCAAGAAGCCATTGGAAGTCCCTTGCAGAAATAATGAACCAGACTGCCTTTATAGTCATCGAAATTTCAAAAGTGATCCCGGTGCAGGATTTCGAGCACAAACTGATCTCTCGATTGTGTCTCATAAATTTTCAATGGGATTCATGTCGGGCGATCTGGATGGCCAGATCTTTTCTCTAATTGTCCATAATGATCTTCAAACCATAAGCGAATAATTGTTGCACTGTGACATAGTGCATTGTCATCCATAAATATTCCATTGTTGTTTGCGAACATGGAGTCCATGAATGGCTGCAAATGGTTTCCAAGTGCCCGAACATAATCAATTCCAGTCAATGGTCGGTTCAGTTGGACCAGAGGACTGAGTCCCTTCCATATAAACACACCCCAAACCATTATGGAGTGACAGTGTCTTGCTGACAACTTGGGTCCATGGCTTTGTGGGGTCTGCGACACACTCAACGCTGTCATCAGCTCTTACCAACTGAAATCAAGACTCGTGTGATCAGGCCACGATTTTCTAGCTGTCTAGGGTCCAACCGATATGGTCACAAGCCCAGGAAAGGCACTAGAGGCGATGTCGTGCTGTACTCGCGTCGGCCATCTGTTTCCACAGCCCATTAACGCAAAATTTCGCTATACTGCCCTAACGGAAACGTTCATCGTATGTCACGCATTGATATCTGCGATTGTTCACGCCGCGTTGCTTGTCTGTCATCACTGACAACTCTACGCAAACGCCCCTGCTCTCGGTCGTTATGCGAAGGCCGTCGGCAACTGTGCCGTCCGTGGTGGGAGGCAATGCCTAAAATTTGATACACCCGGCACACTGTTGACATTGTGAATCCCGGAATATTGAATTCCATAACAATTTTCGAAATGGAATGCCCCATGCGTGTAACTCCAACCATCATTCCACGTACAATGTCTATTAATTCCCGTCGTGGGGCCATAATCACATCGGAAAGTCGGAAATCTTTTCCGCATGAATCACTTGAGTGCAAATGACAGTTCTGACAGTGCATTGCCTTTTACACTTTGTATACGCGACAGTACCGCCGTCATGTGCATAACGCTGTCCTATGACCTTCGTCACCTCAGTGATAATGTGCGGTGTGTCACATTTAATGTTCCTTTAATACATCTTCATCCATTTTGCGATCCCATACGGTGCAACCGGTATTTAAAATCAAGAATTTCATTTCACAGTCTCTTGGAATTTTCGTATCCTTTTCCTTTAACTTCCCTGATTCGGCGTCAAAGCCCAGCGCAGGTCTTAAAAAGCGTATTCTTCTCATGGACTAGGTGATGTTTGAGTACGTTATTAATGACTCCTATAGGTTTTGTACACCTAGTGGCTTTTCGAGCTAGGACTGTCTCTTCCAAGAAGGACACTTTATCGCCTGAATAATGTGAATGTGTGCACTGTGAACGTGGTTCGATGAAGCCTCTGCCAGGCACTTCAGTGTGATCGAGAGAGTATCCATGTAGATGTAGATGTATGCCGGTGAGCTTATATGGACGCTGCTGAGAAGAAAAAGTAGGTACCACGTAGGACAGGACCGGTTGTGCTGAAAGCTAAAGCTTTTACTCGGTGAAAGGGCTCAAATAGTAAACAATGCAGACTCTATAACAAAACGTAAAAATAGCGACTGCCTTCCCCTACTATCTACTTCAATTTAAGTTTTTAAAGAAAATAAACTGTACAGTCAGGTCCAAGATACTATTAAATTATGAAACGATGTGGTAAAGAATAAAAGATCTTGTCATGAGGCTATCGACGTTCACAACATCTATTTGTCTTTGGGGATGCAGCAATACACCAAGAAATCTGATAAGTAAGTTGCTGATGCCGAGCCCTACAGAAAATCCATAGGTCAAATCCCATTAACATAGTAACGTTAAATAAGTATCTACGAAAAAATCTTGTAGAATAAAATATTCCATTACAGACGTAAGTTTTGGTAGTCCGTGAATTTCGGTGTAAGTGCATCACGTACCACGAGCAGGTGAATGAAATTCTGAGACGTCGTATTCAAGACTGACGTCCTAAGACCGTCACTTCCGACCATGTCGAATACTACTCATTACCATGAACGACTCACTTAATCAGCTAATCAGTGAGAGCGCATGCGCTTCTCCGATACTGATGACGATATCTCCCTGTCCACTGTTGACCTTCTCTCGCTGTACTGTGTGTTATCTTCTGCTGTAGAGCCAACGGATGTAGATAAATATGCCTTCAAGTAATCTATCAGGCATGCGAAGCGATGATTTGCCATCAGTTTATTGTCTCCAATATCTACAAACGTAATTCAATTATTAGGCTCACCGCTACGGCAGCTGCCCACACTTGTGAACGTCATTAAGTAGCGACTAGGAGCGGAACAACATCTCACTTACACTTGTTCGCTTCTTCTGTAAATGTCGATGAGAGACCTTTCTATCGACGTGTGATAATCGTGACACTTTCCTGAAAATGTTATTTCTTCTGCGAGCGCCGTTCAACTAAAACTATTACCAAACTGAAAAGGGAGATAGGGCGGCGATGATTTTGATAGTGGATGTACTGTCCCCCAACATACGCTGTACAGTATTTACACGCACATGCTTGGCTGAGATAGCTTAAGGGGCCACAGTGTACTCGTTGTTCGCAGATACTTTCAACAAAAGCTGCTCATATTAAGAACTGGATCGGCCATTACTACTTCTGTCCGATACTGTGGAATTAGGAAAGTTGTTCGGAGAACTCTGAAGAGAGTGTACTATTAACACAAAGATTTCCAATTTCTGTCGACTAAGGGAGGACCTGGACTAGACGTTATATGGCTCTGAACACTATGGGACTTAACTGCTGAGGTCATCAGTCCCCTACAACTTAGAACTACTTAAACCTAACTAACCTAAGGACATCACACACATCCATGCCCGAGGCAGGATTCGAACCTGCGACCGTAGCGGTTACGCGGTTCCCGACTGAAGCGCCTAGAACAGCACGGCCACACCGGCCAGCTAGACGTTATATGGGAGCAAGCATACAGTAAGGTGGGTGGCAGGAGATGTCTTTTTTGCTTTTTTTCATGCCTTCCCAGACGTCTCTTTCAGTTGGGTTCAAATGGCTCTGAGCACCATGGCACTTAACATCTGAGGTCATCAGTCCCTTAGAACTACTTAAACCTAGCGAACCTAAGGACATCACACACATCCATGCCCGAGGCAGGATTCGAACCTGCGACCTTAGCAGTCACGCGGGTCCGGACTGAAGCGCCTAGAACCGCTCGGCCACACCGACCGGCCCAGTTGGGAATGTACGAAGTTTAAAAGTCATCGTTTCTGCTTTCGGATTCAACATCGACATCTAGACATCGATCACCGTCAGTAATCCGGCCGATACATCGATATTGTCTAACTTCGAGGTAAATTACAAATCTACTGCATGGATAAAAAGTAATATACACATGTATGAGACGTCGAATTTGTTATATAATAAGAACAGTTCTAATAAGCATAAATACACACAACTTTTTGCCTGTTGATTTTAGAGACAATATTTTTTAAAGAGTTACTGACACTGTGTTTATGCCGATCTTGAGAGCAGTCTTCCAGATGCTGACGTTCTGACTATATCACGCAAAATCTGTGTACAGTTACTACATCTTTGGACTGGTAGTACGGATGAAGCGAGTCTGCACTTCTAATGGCGCTTTTTCAGACCTTCAACTGTGATGGTAGGTCCATTTCTGTTCCAGTTGGCAGTGTTTTGTCTCGTGTTATTTTGAACAGATACAGGCATGTCGTTGATTGTTTTCATTGCTACTGAACATACTAAATATCTTGAAAGTGTAAGTTATGGCCCTTTCACTGGCATTTTAAAAATGAACCTGATAATGTGGTCTGCTATTTTTTCCCTCAGTTGGAACTTTCCAACCAGCTTTCTCCAATTACGACATTCGAGTCATACATTTTATTGGCCAGTTACTGTGACCTATGATATATTCAATTTCTTCATTACTTTTTATGTTTCCTGTTTTTCGCCTACAGACTTGAGTAATAATGACAACAAAATATATTACACGAGAATATAATCTTAGAGGTGACATTCTTGGATAAAAGTTCCTAGGATTTCCTCATGAGTTGGATTTGTATGTAAACTCAAGCTTTCAACAACATCTCCTGTCGTCGTCAGTAGTTATCTGTCGTAATAATGGACCGTGTGATACTATTGTAGTTGGGTGGTGTGCTCTTTCAGCCGGGCAACGCACGCCCACACACGGCTGCTGTAATGCATCGAGGTACTCGTGTTGCAGAGCAACTGCCCTGGCTAACAATCTCACCGGATCTCTCGCCGATATTGAACGTGTATGGGCCACGATGAAGAAGGAATTTGCTCCTTCTCCAGAGTTTGAAACAGCCATTGCTGAATTTCAACAAAAAGCGCAAGGTGATTGAGGCAAACTGTAGCAGGAAGCCATTGGGTACCTTTATGATGATTGGCACGCGAGAATTCATGCTTGCACTTCAGACAGAGTATTGATAGGACTGTCTGGACATGTTTAACAGTGACACGTGTGTTTCATTTGGTCAGAAATTCTTATCATGTGATGAATTACAATGAAGACCTACTTGTTACATGAATATTCAACATGACGACCGTTTTCTTGAAGGAGTTGCAGTTTTTTTTTTCCAACAGCGTATGTATTCAACAGTGTACTAACAAAGATAGATTCAATTGTTTATTTATCAAGGGTGGTTAGTGAAGGTTTTTTATGAAACCTTTCGATACTTTCACGTTTGTTTCGCTCACGACCTGAAAATGTTCTTTATGTTGTACCGACAGGTTGGCAGGTTCTTGCTTCGCAGACGGAATGTGAATAGGTTGCGGCATGTGAATAGGTTGATCGGTCTGTTGCCTTCTGCATCTTTTCTTTCGCTTCTTTGTTCTTAGAGGAAGCAATCACATCCGTTTAATTTGTGGGTATGTTACCATAGTGAACAAGAACCTAAAAAAGGTAAGAGAGAGGAAAAATCGTTAAGTCGTAAATTTTTGCACCTTACTAGGAGAAAGTATGCTGGACGACAAACTAAAAATCCTGACCGGTGGCCATATGACCCTTCGGATGGGGATGAGGCGAGTAACGGAAACTTTTGACGTTCTTCTCGAATAACTCGAAAACTGCTGCTCCTAACGAAAATATTTCCAGTACAAAATTAAAATTCATTAAATTTGCTACAAAGAAGTTAATGTACATTTTCTTCCTAGGACTAATAGTTTCCGCGTTGCAGGGAATGGAAAAATCAGACGTTGTTAATAATATAGTTTCGACGGTACAAAATGAATGCTTTTCTTTAAATGAACTGGATTAAAAACAAACGTTAAAAGTGTTCATCTCGTCTAAGTGCGGGGTAGCCGTATTAAAGGATAGTCTGTGTTCCGGAATTGTAACAGGGTATATGGGGCAGACGTGTGGGGCAGAAGTGCGAAGAAGGTAGATTGCTGGATTTTTCAAATGGTTCAAATCGCTCTGAGCTCTATGGGACTTAACTTCTGAGGTCATCAGTCCCCTAGAACTTAGAACTACTTAAACCTAACTAACCTAAGGACATCACACACATCCATGCCCGACGCAGGATTCGAACCTGCGACCGTAGCGGTCGCGCGGTTCCAGACTGTAGCGCCTAGAACCGCTCGGCCACCCCGGTTTGCGCTGGATTGTGCACATGTGTCCAAACTGAAGAGCGAGCAGCTGATTCGCCACTCTGTCTGCCTCAGTACAAAACGAGATGCAACAACAGGGTGTCTCACAAACTCATATCAACCTACCACAGCACGCCAAATTGCAGCACTGCCGACGCAGTGTGCATTATCACCGTCGAGTGTTTATTTCGCACAACATGCGTTAACGCTACACGGAAAACAGATATGAGGTATGAATAACACTGACGCAAGTAACGCATAAGGACAGAAACTATACAAATCTCTACATATCTAGAGATCAAATTGATTCTTAGTCATCCTGTACGGCATCTGTAGTATTCTTCCAGCAAAGAAGTCTTTCCCACTCGATTTTCAGTTCACAGACAGTATGTATCTCCCCAGCATTTCCTGTACAGTTCTCTTATGTGAGTTGATCAGCACCCAGCTCTTTTTTATGTACTGGAGCTATTTTCAGTTTAATAAGTGAGTACTTATTTCGATTGTTTCGTACGCTGTAAATTAAAAATGCCTGAACAGTTGCCAGAAATTCAGTAAATTATTTTTCAAGTTCCCTTTACTTTACTTTTAATCAACCTTTACCAATTTCTACTGAAAGAACATCACCTCAAGTCACTTCTCCTTGTTTTGTAGATCAATTTACTGAAACAATTTGAGCAGCCGTCTTCGGTTGTTTGCAGATGACGCTGTCGTTTATCGACTAATAAAGTCATCAGAAGACCAAAACAAACTGCAAAACGATTTAGAAGAAATATCTGAATGGTGCGAAAAGTGGCAGTTGACCTTAAATAACGAAAAGTGTGAGGTCATCCATATGAGTGCTAAAAGGAACGCGTTTAACTTCGGTTACACGATAAATCAGTCTAATCCAAAAGCCGTAAATTCAACTAAATACCTAGGTATTACAATTACGAACAATTTAAATTGGAAGGAACACATTGAAAATGTTGTGGGGAAGGCTAACCAAAGACTGCGTTTCATTGGCAGGACACTTAGAAAATATAACAGACCTACTAAAGAGACTGCCTACACTACGCTTGTCCGTCCTCTTTTAGAATACTGTTGCGCGGTGTGGGATCCTTACCAGATAGGACTTACTAAGTACATCGAAAAAGTCCAAAGAAAGGCAGCACGTTTTGTATTATCGCGAAATATAGGAGAGAGTGTCACAGAAATGATACAGGATTTGGGATGGACATCATTAAAAGAAAGGCGTTTTTCGTTGCGACGGAATCTTCTCACGAAATTCAAATCACCAACTTTCTCCTCCGAATGCGAAAATATTTTGTTGACACCGACCTACAAAGGGAGGAACGACCACCACGATAAAATAAGGGAAATCAGAGCTCGTACGGAAAGATATAGGTGTTTTGTTCTTTCCGCACGCTATACGAGATTGGAATAATAGAGAATTGTGAAGGTGGTTCGATGGACCGGCTGCCAAGCACTTAAATGTGATTTGCAGAGTATCCATGTAGATGTAGATGTAGATGTAGAAATGGCTGACAGTTTTCCTTAAATATCTTGGGAGGGGGGCGGCAGTAAGAACCGATTTTGCGGAGACGCTCAACTACGTCATAAGAGCTAAATATCCCGGGACATGGAACCCAACATTACTTGTCAGACTAAACTAATAAACTACTTGAGGTGTTCAGTAACTGAAGCAATAAATTTATTTCCTGAAAGCAGCTTGATTTCTTTCAGGACTCAAAAACACTATGTTTTCCCCACTCTTTTGGCTACAAAACCCTGTTTTTCATCATAACCTCCCCACAAAAATAATTTAAATGAACCAAGTGTAACCTCCCCACGGAAATAATATTAAAATGAATTTTAAATATTGTAACTTCTGAACAAAATTTGTTCCCTTTTATTATCTCTGTGCAGAAATGCATTCACATTTAATGTACCCACAAAATTCTTTTCTCATTTAACGTTAAGTTCGAAACAGAAAAATTCCTAAGCACCAAAATAATAAAAAAATTCAGTAACCTGGTAAATTTTATGACGACAGCAGCGCTGCGCCACGGCCCTGTATTTCTGAATAAAAGAAGCAAAAATTCTTACCTCAATAAAAACTACGAATACATCTGCTCTTACCTAAAAAATTTTTCGGCAGAGCTTCGTGCAATGCTGGCCTATATTTTTTGTGATTCTTGAAAGGAATGATCATGCATTGGGTATATTCTTTAAATCGAAATGAATGCTTTTTTTAAAAATATTACTTTATATTATAAAAATTATTATTGGGGCATTTTTAAAAGAAATTGGATGACAGTTAACATACATTACTAGATATGCGCAAGGCTGCTTCTTTACCTTTTACAATAATACTCATCCTCCAGAGTCCCGACCAGAACAGACTGCACACAAGCGCAGACACGCGCAGACTCCTACCGACTACTGCAGACTACAGCAGACTACTGAAGACTAATGCCGACTCGCGCCGACTAGCAACAACTAACTACATACTGCTCTCCGGTCAGAGACTCTCCTATGCCTTGCCTGTTGCAGGCAGCGCATATAGCGCATATCTCTTACAATTGCGACGGCCTTACGCCACATTACTGGGAGGGCGTGTATTCCCGCATGTTACCACTCTTTTGGTCGACGTCAGAGGCAACGTAGTGCTGTCTCAGTAGACTCCCCGTCATCCTCATACTGCTTCCCGTGGAGTGCATCGTTCATTATGAAAATCAGATAGAAATCGGAAGTTCCGAGATCCGGGTTGTAGGGTGGATGAGACAGAACAGTCGAACGAAGATTTGTGAGCTCCTCTCGGGGGTGCAGACTTGTGTAAGGCCTTGCGTTGTCATGCAGAAGGAACAGTTCGTTAGCAAAGCGCACGCTGAAATCGTTTCTTCCATTTCCTGAGAGTAGCACAATAAACTTCAGAGTTGACCGTTGCACCGTGAGGGAGGACATAAAACAGAACGCTCCCTCCAGAGTCCCAGAAGATCCTCGCTATGACTTTACCGGCTGACAGTGCGGCTTCAAACTTTTTCTTCGGAGGAGAGGTGGTGTAGTGCCACTCCACGGACTGCTGTTTTGTTTCCTGTTCGAAGTGCTGAACCTATGTCTGATCACCTGAGACGATGTTTGACAAAAATTGTTGCCATCAGCCTTGTAGAGCGCAAGCAATTCCTCACAGATGCTCTTCCTTGCTCTTTATATTCTTCTGTTAGACGGCGAGAAACCTAACGGACAAACACCTTTAAACGAGTACTCCACCTGGTGCATGGTTATGTCAGCACCATCAACAGAGTAGCGACGTTGCTGGTTGTGATCCGTCGATCTCCTGGAATGAGAGTGTGCGCACGTACCAACACCACAAACGCCGCAGTTGTGTGCGGCCGGCCTGCATGCAGGAGATCGCACAGATTTGCGCCACGTTTTTGCGATGAAGATAGAAGCCCCGCCCAACAACTTACCATGCTTTTGTTCACTGCTAGATTTCAGAGATTTCTGTAAACGTTAAGCGCCTATGAATATCTGAGATACTCTGCTTTTCCACATCTACATCATACTCCGCAGGCCGGCCGAAGTGGCCGTGCGGTTAAAGGCGCTGCAGTCTGGAACCGCAAGACCGCTACGGTCGCAGGTTCGAATCCTGCCTCGGGCATGGATGTTTGTGATGTCCTTAGGTTAGTTAGGTTTAACTAGTTCTAAGTTCTAGGGGACTAATGACCTCAGCAGTTGAGTCCCATAGTGCTCAGAGACATTTGAACCATACTCCGCAAGTCACCTAATGGTGTGTAGCGTAGGGTACTTTTGGTACCACCATCTGATCCCTCCAACCCTGTTCCACTCGCGAATAGTGCGTGGGAAGAATGATTGTCGGTAAGCCTATGTATGGGCTCTAATTTCTCGAATTTTTCCTCGTGGTCAATACGCGAGATGTATGTGGGGGGAAGTAATATGTTGTTGGACTCTTACTGAAAAGTAAAAAGCGGTGGCTCGCTATTTTCAGGTTATTATTCCTTGCTGTAGGGGCTGTGATTTTTGATATTTTTTTCTAAACCAGCAAGGTAAAACAGAGGCCACTACTTCCACCACATCAAGTGGATTTAGTCCTCACGTACTCAGACTGGGCCGTGAACACTTCCCAGTTTATCAATGGGGAATAATTGAACATGATTACTACTGTTATCGGTGCCATGCGTGCAATGGTCGTGGCAGGCGCGCGATATTGAATCTTTATACTATCGTTAGTGGCGCGAGACCGGAACGACCTTATAGCAACCGTTGTAGTTCCGCATTATTCTGTTACATTAGGGGTGAATTAACCTAATGAAAGAGAGAGAATGTAAGATTAACGGACTCATTTATTAAACAGTCGAGAATCGAACAATAATACAACCAAATGTGGGTGGGGGAAGAAAGGTTCGAGTTCAGCAGCCTTCCCCAACGTACATTCATAACACGCCACGATAGCAGGAGAAAAGGAATTTTTAGAACAATCGCCGTATTATCAAATAGGGTCCAATTTACTAAAGGTAGGGGTTGCAGGCATGCAACGACCACCACCATGAATCAGCCAAAGTCTAAGAAAGATGCTACTTGCGTGAATCGCTAGGTAGCCTCCCGTACTAAAGCAATAAAACCCGCAAGACGCGAAACTATTCACAATGACCTATCATTTTCCATCCGGGCCGCAGGGCGCGAATCCACAGTGCACGCCGGTGCTCATGCTTACCGAACTTCATCTCCTGGAAGCAGCAGCTCCGGACTCCGGCACGGTCACACTAGAGCTGCCCTACTGCCCCTTTTGTCCACTCTCCACCCGCGGATGGCGGTTGGCGCCTACCCGCGAAAAACGGGCGCGCACGTGAACTGGCCAATCATAGGGCCGGAATTTCACAAGGAGGCGACCTCGCGACGTTAAAATCGAGCAGAAATAGCAGTCACAGGGTTGGTAAGGCAGGTTGGGGACTGAGAACAGGAGAATCTTTGACCACTACTGAACTTTCAAACGACACCACGTGCTACCCTGGCGATCGGAAAAGGGATGGGAAACGGGGAGCCATCATGGCTGCTAGGAAGACTGCTGCCCTCGCCCATAAATAAAGAAAATTTCTAGCGCCAGGCTCCTCTCACAGATCAGTGTGAGACAAGCTGTAAAAATCGTCAAAGAAATCAGGCAACCCATAGAAATTATTAATATTACCTGAATTATTGTTTTACCGAGTACCAGAATGCTGGGATTAGAAATATGAAATACGACCACTGAATGGTGAGTGAAGCGCACGTCTTTCAAAGTGCTGTCCCGGAATTTCAATAGTAAATCTCTGCGTGATGCACAACGTCACTCTTGTAATGTCTGCCAGTGGAGTTTGTTTAGCATCTCTGTAACGCTCTCTCGCCAGCTAAACGATCCCATGACGAAACTCAGCGCTCTTCGTTGGATCTTCTCTACCTCCTCTATCAGTCCTACCTGATAGGGATCCTAAACAGATGAACAATCCTCAAGAATCGGGCAAAAAAGCACCTTATAAGCGAATTCTTTCGTGAATGGGTTACACTTCCTTAAGATTCCCCCGATTAATCAGAGGCTGGTGTCTGCTTTTCCCACTATCTGTTTTACATGGTCATTCCACTTAAGATCACTCTGGATAGTTACTCCTAGATATTTTACGGCAGACGCTGTCGCCAGCTGTCATCAATAGTGTAGCAGTACAGTAGTGGATTTTTTTTCCTATGCATGCGCAATATGTTACATATGAAACTTCCTGGCAGATTAAAACTGTGTGCCGGACCGAG
This sequence comes from Schistocerca serialis cubense, assembly GCF_023864345.2. Classification (NCBI taxonomy): domain Eukaryota; kingdom Metazoa; phylum Arthropoda; class Insecta; order Orthoptera; family Acrididae; genus Schistocerca; species Schistocerca serialis. Next base: position 19,019,767 of record NC_064646.1, read on the forward strand.
ACTCGAACTCGAGACCTTTGCCTTTCGCGGGCAAGTGCTCTACCAACTGAGCTACCCAAGCACGATTCACGCCCCGTCCTCGCAGCTTTACTTCTGCCAGTACCTCGTCTCCTACCTTCCAAACTTTACAGAAGCTCTCCTGCACAGTTTTAATCTGCCAGGAAGTTTCATATCAGCGCACACTCCGCTGCAGAGTGAAAATCTCATTATGTTACATTCATTTACGTTCAGGGTCAACTGCCAGTGTCTGCACCATTCATCAGTTCTGTCCAGGTCGTTCTGCAAATTCTTACTACCTGCTGTCGTTGATACTTTGCTATAAACAACTGTATCATCTGGGAATAGCCTTAAAGGTCATTCGACGCTTTCTACTAGATTATTAGTGCAGGGTGTACATAAAGTCCGAGAACACTTTCAATTATTTATTGCACAAGAACTAAACATTGCACAGATGTCAAATGTATTGCATTTTGAAGAAAATTTTTTTTTTACAATCATTCGATATGTGAACCATGAGTGACCCGGCAGACGTCAATAGGGTAATGGAATTCTAGCCATACCTGTCCGAGTATGGCATCATCGACTGTGGCAGTCGCTTCCCGTATTCTCTCGAGGAGCTCTGCTACAACACATGGTAGAGGCGGTACATACACCAGATCTTTAATGTGTCCCCACAGAAAAAAAGTCACACGGAATGAGATCTGTTGATTGGGGAGGCCATTTCGTGAAACAGCTTTCCCCTTCTGTAGCACGGCCGATCAATCGATGCGGCAGCTCCGTGTTCAGGCACCCACGAACGTCACCATGCAAATGGAGTGGAGTCCCATCCTGCTGAAAGATGAACGGAGAGTCCGATTGCGTTTGAGGCATCAGCCATTGCTGCAACATGTCCAAGTAGGAATATCCAGTGGCAATGCTCTCGGCGAAGGAGAATGGCCCGTACAGTTTTCGACGTGAAAAGGCACAAAAATCATTCACATTTGGAGAATCACTTTCAAATTCAATGCATTCGTGTGGATGCTTTGTGTCCCAGATTCGACAATTATGTCTATTCACTTTCCCATTAGTGTGAAAAGCGACTTCATCGCTAAAAATTAAGCGATCGACAATGCCACCCCCATCCTCATTTGACCTGTTGCAACTGAGAGCAAAACTCAAAACGGTGGTCATTGTCGCCGTCATTGAGCTTCTGTACTAGATCCAATTTGAATGGTTTCATAGACAGCTTCTGTTGCAGGACTTTCTACACTGTCATCGGAGCCATTTCGAGTTCATGGGATGCACGACGCACCGATTTCTTTGGACTATTTATGAATGTCTCTCGTACGTGCTCCAAATAAACTTCCCTGACACTGGGACGTCCGCTTCTCTTTGCCGGGCACAAGCAACCCGTCGTGCAAAGTTTGGTTCTTGTGCAATATATAATTGAAAGTGTTCCCGGACATAATCTACACCCTGTATATATTGTGAACAGCAACTGTCCTATGACACTTCCCTGTGGTACTCCGGATATTACCTGTCGATTTTCCGCCAAAGAAACTCACTGCCAGCTCTCGGCTTAGAATGCATCTCCGTTATAGGTACCATTTTGAAGGCCTCCGGCCTCCGGCATGGATGTGTGTGATGACCTTAGTTTGTTGTTGTGGTCTTCACTCCTGAGTTTCATGCAGCTCTCCATGCTACTCTATCCTGTGAAAGCTGCTTCAATTCCCAGTACCTAATGCAACCTACATCCTTCTGAATCTGCTTAGTGTATTCATCTCTTGGTCTCCCTCTACGATTTTTACCCTAAACGCTGCCCTCCAATACAAAATTCGTGATCCCGTGATGCCTCAGAACTAACCGATTCCTTCTTCTAGTCAACATGTGCCACAAATTCCTCTTCTCCTCAATTCTATTCAATACATCATCATTGGTTATGTGGTCTACCCATCTAATCTTCAGCATGCTTCTGTAACGCCACATTTCGAAAGTTTCTATTCCCTTCTTGTCTAAACTATTTATCGTCAATGTTTCACTTCCATACATAACTACACTCCGCACAAATACTTTCAGAAACGACTTCCTGACACTTAAATCTATACTCGATGTTAACAAATTTCTCTTCTTCAGAAACGCTTTCCTTGCCATTGCCAGTCTACATTTTATATACTCTCTACTTCGAACATCATCAGTTATTTTGCTCCCCAAATAGCAAAACTCCTTTACTACTTTAAATGTCTCATTTCCTAATCTAATTCCCTCAGCATCACCCGACTTAATTCGACTACATTCCATTATCCTCGTTTTGCATTTGTTGATGTTCATCTTATATCCTCCTTTCAAGACACTGTCCATTCCGTTCAACTGCTCTTCCAAGTCCTTTGCTGTCTCTGACAGAATTACAATTTCATCGACGAACCTCAAACTTTTATTTCTTCTCCATGGATTTTAATTCCTATTCCGAATTTTTCTTTTGTTTTCTTTACTGCTTGCTCAGTATACAGATTGAATAACATCGGGGACAGGTTACAACCCTGTCTCACTCCCTTCCCAACCACTGCTTCCCTTTCATGTCCCTTGACTCTTACAACTGCCTTCTGGTTCCTGTACAAATTGTAAATAGCCTTTCGCTCCCTGTACTTTACCCCCCCGCCCCCCCCCCCCCCCCCACCTTCAGAATTTGAAAGAGAGTATTCCAGTCAACATCGTCAAAAGCCTTCTGTAAGTCTACAAATGCTAGAAACGTAGGTTTTCCTTTCCTTAATCTATCATCTAAGATAAGTCGTAGGGTCAAATGGTTGAAATGGCTCTGAACACTATGGGACTTAATTTCTGTGGTCATTAGTCCCATAGAGCTTAGAACTACTTAAACCTAACTAACCTAAGGACATCACACACATCCATGCCCGAGGCGTGGAAGTTCTTGTCAAAATTACTGTGTGATCTGATTTGTGAGTAAAACAAGTAAAACAGTGGCAATTTTTCTAGTAAGCCAATACACGTTCTAACAATACCACCACTTTCAAAGTAAGTTAGAAAATAGATTAATAATGTTGCTCACGCAGCATATGTTCGCTTTATCAGGCAACAACAAAGTTATTGAGTGTGGATGGTATCGACAGAATTGAAATAATGAAGTCACTGCAAAAAAGTCATTAATTTTGGCACTTATCTTGAATGGATTCCCAAGTACATTTCATCGAAGTTGTTATGGCTCATCTTGTTGATTCTAGGGTGATTCCACTTTGACTGCTAGAAGGTCCAGATCTGTATTTTAGCAATATTTGAAGACCTAACCAATGCGTTTTTCAGAAAATTCTTATTGATCAAACAATCCCAGATCAGAACAATGGTATGGTAGAAATAATTTTTGACTTGGTGTTCACGATCCACATTTTTATTAAACTTCTTGTAAATTCACATATACTTCTTCATAATTGTCACGTTATCAAGAAAACAGTTTTGTATCAATATTTAATTTCCACTTCAACCAAACACAAGACTTGACTGTTCTTTTACAAAGCGAAATAACAACCTAACTTCTGCAAAGTGAAACAAAGACTGCTCTGTGCGCATTCGCGCCAAAACGGTTACAAGTCAGTCAAAGATTATGACAGTCTCACACAAATGAATACACACAAGAACCATATCACTATAGTATATCGATACATCGGAGTACCTATAGATTAATAAAACCAAATGTGAATATTATCATAAAAATATGTCTGTTACTTCGCAGAAAAGTATTACGATATTACTGGTATCGGGAACGTTGGTGTGCCGTAATGGTCACGTAAATAAAGAACCATTACAACGTGCAAAACACACTGGTGTGCAAAACCTAACAACGAGAGTAAATTTCGCATGACATGTCACTACGCAGTAACATAGCTCGACAAAGCGTAGACAGTGCTAGAAACAAATGTTACATTGTAGTACAGAAGGTAACTGGGAAAAATTGCTATGAGATGAAGAGACATGCCACTTTCATTCTAATGCAATAGTTACACTGAAATCACTGCGAAAGGAATGTAGAAAGAAATACTACATTGTAGTACAGAAGGTAACTGGGAAAAATGCTACGAGATGAACAGAAATGACACTTTCATTCTAATGCAATAATTACACTGAAATCTCAACAGGGTGCATGATCACCACAGACAACAGAGCATGCTTTGCAACACGGTCCGAAGCTGGCCACAAGGTTATTAGTAAAGAGCTGTAGTGGTAGGGCGTTCCATTCCTCCACGGGCGCTGTTAACAATTGCTGGTTGGTTGCTGGTGAACGCGGATGTGCTGCAGTATATCTGCCCAACGCGTACGACACGTGCTTGATGGGAGAGGCAGGCCAGTGCTTTCGCTGAATATCCTCCTGTCCCACTTAGGTTGTCCGTTAGCGATAGTGGATTTTCATCCATATATACGAAGTCAAGGTCGAATGGACCACTGAAAAGACGCACCTGGGCAAGGCGTATAGTATCACAACGTTGACCTTTGAGTGTACCGTGTTCAAAGGTCTGTGAAGGTGCCAAGAACATAGGGACTGGCCCAGCAAGGAGTGGGGCCACGTGCTCTTACTAGATGATAGCAGATACAGTCTGCGTAGTGATTCTGGATGAACGCTCATACGTCGAGAGGTCGGAAAACGTAACTGTCGAAATTTCTCATTTGGTGGTCCAAGTATTTGGTGTGTGGAGGCGTAAGGTTGCATGGGCATACTAACCACCTAATCTGGAGAAAACACACACACACACACACACACACACACATACACTTGGAGGGTGTAAAGGGTATAAGATATTTCTATTTGTGAATGAGAAGGGTATACTGAACAACATTACACCATTATTAACGTCATTTGCAAACCAATGACTATAGGTAGTTGCGTCGTCCTGTAGCCAACCACAAACATTTTTCTGTGAAGTCATTACCCGTCTCGTTTCGAAGTGGAATAAACGTATTAACAGTTATGGCGATTACTTTTAATATCGTGAGCAGCTTACTTAACTTTTTTCCATGTGTCTCGTTTTCATTTGACTGCGAATTATGCGTAAACTAATGCTCTGGATAGTAATTTACTATACTACTCTCAGTATCATCTCGACCTTTCCCCGTTGAAGCTCTTTAATTCGTTGTATAAAATCTCCAGACTCTCGTATATAGTCATCTTCAACTTTTTTAGTCATGTCTTCCTCAGTTGCGTGTAATATTACGGTATATTGATAATTTTTTCTTATGGACCGTCTGACAGTAACTGAATAAAACACAATTTTAGTGTCATACGCGTTTCGCCTTTATTTTCTGCATAGCATCATCAGTGACCTGGAATATGTAGATATATTTGCTATTTAATTTACATTTTTGTCACCGTACCTATAGGTTATAAACAATTCTGGTGGTTGGTATTTCCTGTTAAGTAGTAATGTTTTGAACTGTACTTACACGTTGCGTGCACAATTTCTTACATATTACGCTCCTGTTGCATTTTTTGTGTTCTTCTTCTTATGACTGCCAATTTGCGGTTTTTTCCCACATTCCACAGCACTATGAACTGAACGCTTCTTTCAATGCAATGTTTTGGTTTCTGTTGCCGACTGTCAAATGCTTCTGCCAAAGATCGAATGTTATTGCCAAACTTTCGAGTGTAATTAGTAAAAAATAAGTAAAAATTATCAATATACTCGTGTATAATGTTTGCCCTTTATGACGTGTGGATCTATGTTGCTGTTTAAGTGGCCCGTATCACAGACCTCCGACGTTACTTATACTAAACAACTCGCCCGTTTTCAGTTACACTTCAATTGAGCAGACGTCTTAATGCAAGTGTTAAACATTTTAGAAGGAATCCAGTGTCTGATACCCTCTAATATCCATATTTGTCTCAGCTTCTAACTTAACTTCTTGGACTTTTCAAACCCTTTAACAAATGTAAAAAGGAATAGCAAACATAACTTCAGTTTTAAAAATCTAAAAATATTGTATGTTGATAAACATCTTCTCTTCCAGACATGGCTCTCACGGAGGTTGTGAAGGGCCCACCCTTCATAATTAAAGCTGTCACCCTGGTGAGTTTTCTTCGACCATCAATGTTCAGAATGCTACTTCCGAAAATGATGATTAGTTTTAACAAGTAAAACTAAAAATTAACAACGAAGGCTACATGTTACATTAATTACCAGTCGTAAACGAATCTACAGGCAAGTACTACACGTTTTATTTATGCTATCGACTGATATTACTATCAATATAGTGTACCTACCACTAGCGAACATTCACGTGTGAATTCGTTTAGGAGATATCCACGCTGTCAGTAACGTGCCAGTGTGTTCAACGTAAATCGTAAATGTAAGGTTTCAGCAACTCAAGTGTTGATAAAGAAAATTATTGTTTAGTTAACAGCTAGATACTAAAAGCTGTAATGTACTGCCTGAAAGCACTATGAAAACACTTTTCTTGACGCACTACACTGATTAAAAATGTAGCTGTTTGTAGCCGTCAGTTCAAGTTAATTAGAGGAGGTCCTAGGTTACGAGGTTATAAGCAATTTCTGGCTGTAAGGGCCTATTGCATGTCTGAAGTGGTGTACTTCTCCATAACTTTGCGATACGACCTGATGTGTCTTGCGAACTTTTTCCTGAATGCCTGTTTCCTTTACTTTCTCGCAAGCGGTTTCCCAGTTACCACCGAATACTACATTCCTAGTCAACAGCAACTTTGGGCGCTCATAGTTCACTTAATAATGAATCTGTTTCTCCCTGTTTATTACTTTCAACGAATGTCAACAGGGGCTGCAGTGGCCTAGAGGGTAGTGGGTTCGATTCCCGCCAACGGGTCCCAAGTTCAAATCCTGGGAAGGGGATTTTCATCGTTGCAGTCCACCCAGAACAGCTTCAGATCCACTCATCCTGCTGTCGGGATGAATACCAGAGGCCTTTTCCATGTGAAGAGTACGGCCAGTCCAGGGACTCACCAACAACCAACCCTACTCCTACTGCCACGGCGTACAGAAAGGAAATGTATTCAAGTGGAGTCTGCCCGATAGGTCGGATACGGGTGTGCCCCACAGGAAACAAAAATGAACTTCTTCGCTGCAGTTAGCGTATAATAATGACGCAGCCATTGCACAGAATTGGTATCACATACTGTGGCCTCTAGTGCGATCTACCTGTTTGAGCTACTGAACGACAGTTTTCTATTCGTAAATATTTTTTCTCTCTTTCCCGAAGTTAGAAATAATCAGGCGAAAGGCGTGCTTGTGGCTAAAAGTGAAGCCTCTAGAGGCTCTTTGTGCATTGCTTTAGATACCTCAAGTCGTGTTCATTACGGTTATCTCCAAGTAAACGTTTGTACCCAAACGCATTGAATTGGTGCATAACTTCATAGAGTTTTTCCATAAGGTTTGTAACCACAACAGATGCACATAACAGACACTGTCGTCATAAATAATACATACTCCTTTACTCTTCGCAACAGTCTACCAGCGCTGGGTAACTTTTCGATTCCGCAGTTGTAGACGTCATGTGGTTTCAAGGTGAAGCCATGTTCGGAGCTCGTATTCACCTGTAAAGGAAGTTCCTTGAAGGTTGTTTGTTGTAACCGCGACAGGAACGGTCGCGGGGGTCGCCGCTAACGAAAGCGCAGTGGGACCGAATGGGAGCGGCCCGCGAACAAACAAGACTGACGAACGGGAAATGAAGGACAAGCACGACGACAGACAACCGAGCAAGACACCGAGATCAACAACAAAGTATTAAGCAACGGGGTCACAAGAGATAACCTCACGAAATCAAATACAACGTCCGCTCGTAAACGGGGAGTAAGGACACGCAACGTAAACACTATGTCTGTAAGCGAGATATCAACCGACTCAACGCGAATACCAGACTGACTCGCTGAGTTTTTTTTTTCCTTTATTGTATTTGGATTCCCCCTGAAGAGGGCGGGCTAGCAGCAGCTTATTACGCTGCTCTGCAGCCTACAGACTTTTTAAAACGTAAGAAGAAGATAAGAAACAATAAACGCAGGCGAGAAAACGCTGACTGAAATTATAAAATAGCGAAAAATTGCTGAAAGTTAAAACATAAAGCAAAGGGTTGGCAAAGCTAATAAAATATACAGGAAGCAGAGAGGGAACATAGTAGACAGACAATTAAAAAACATGGCGACAGTCTGGTTTCTGTTCGCAAGAGATATAAAAATCACACCCAGCGACAGTATGATGTCCGTTCGCAACACTTTGGAGAAGACACACAACACTGAACACTCACTGTAAACACTGTACTAAAATGTCGGCACAAAGATAACACACAACACACCATAGCCGAGGGCAGATGGGGAGGGGGGGGGACCTGGATAGATGGGGGGGGGGGGAGGAAAACAAGGAGGGAGGAGAGGAAAAACGAAAGGGGGGGAACCAAAGGAGGGAGAGGACTCATAAGGGGGGAGGGGCAGGGCAGACGCGACAGAGAATGGGAAAAGGCAGAGGAGGGAAATGCAAAAGGACTCAGGGGAGAAAAGGGGGCCGAGATAGGCTAGGTGGGGAAAAAAGAGGATGGAAGGGGGGAGAGGGAGCCCAGGAAAAGGACAGAGGAAAGGAGAGGAGGTGAGGATCAGAGGTGATAGGAGGGATAAATGGAGGGAGAGAGTGTATCATCTGGGAGGGGGAGTTGATGGAAGCCACCTTGGGTAAGGAGATGAAGGGTGTAGAGATGGATGGTAGGGGGGACACAACAGTGAAGACATCGCAGGGGGTGGGGATGGGAGAGGAGAGGAGCAAGTAGAGGGTGAAGGGGATCAAGGCAGTGGGAGCTGTAGAGGATGCGGATATGTTCGAGGAATAGGAGCAGATGGGGGAAAGGAATGGGGTCATAGAGGATCCGCGTGCGGGACGGGAGGCGTATACGGAAGGCGAGGCGGAGTGCATGATGCTCAAGGATCTGGAGGCACTTATATAATTTGGGGAGGGGGGGGGGCAGATATCCAGGTGGGACTGGCATAACAGAGGATGAGACAGATTAAGGATTTGTAGGTGTGGATGATGGTAGAGGGGTGCAACCCCCGTGTCCAGCCAGAGAGGAGTTTGAGGAGTCGGAGGCAGTTGTGGGCTTTGGATTGGATGGAGTGGAGATGAGGGATCCAGGTGAGGTGACGGTCAATGATGAGGCCAAGGTAGGTGAGGGTGGGGGTGAGGCGGGCAGGACAGGTTCAGACGGTAAGGGAGAAATCCAGGAGCCGGAAGGAGCGAGTGGTACGACCTAAGATGATTGCCTGGGTCTTGGAAGGATTGATTTTCAGGAGCCACTGGTTACACCATGCAGCAAAAAGGTCAAGGTGATTCTAGAGAAGGCGTTGGGACCGTTGGAGGGTAGGAGCGAGGGCGAGGAATGCGGTGTGATTGGCATATTGCAAGAGGTGTACTGGAGGGGGTGGTTGGGGCATATCTGCCGTGTACAGGTGGTAGAGGATAGGGGAGAGGACAGAGCCCTGGGGCACACCTGCAGAGGGGTAGAAGGTGTGGGAATTGGCATTATGGATGATAACATAGGAGGGGTGGCGGGAGAGGAAGGAGGCTATCAGACGGATGTAGTTGACAGGAAGGGCGTAGGTTCGAATGGCTCTGAGCACTATGGGACTCAACATCTTAGGTCATAAGTCCCCTATAACTTAGAATTACTTAAACCTAACTAACCTAAGGACATCACACACACCCATGCCCGAGGCAGGATTCGAACCTGCGACCGTAGCAGTCCTGTGGTTCTGGACTGCAGCGCCAGAACCGCACGGCCACCGCGGCCGGCGAAGGGCGTAGGTTTGGAGATTAAGCAGGAGATCGGGATGCCAGACACGGTCATAGGCCTTTTCGAGGTCAAGGGAGACAAAAATGGCGGAGTGACGGGAGTTAAGCTGGAGGGAGAGGAGATGAGTGAGGCGGAGGAGTTGGTCATCGGCAGACAAGAAAGGTCGAAAGCCACATTGGGTGCCGAGCAGGAGGTGGTTTTGGTGGAGGTGGTTATGGATACGCCAGGTAAGGATGGATTCCAAGAGCTTGTTGAACACCGATGTGAGACAGATAGGACGATAGGAAGAGGCATCAGATGGAGGCTTGTTGGGTTTGGAGAACATCAGGATACGGGAGGTTTTCCACAGGTCGGGATAGAAGCCAGTGGCAAGGATGACATTGTGGAGGGTGGCAAGGACTTAAAGGAAGGAGGGAGGGCAGTGTTTGAGGTGGCGGTAGGTAATGCAGTCGTGGCCGGGAGCAGTGTTGCGTTTAGAGCGGAGTGTGAGGTTGATGTCCTGTAGAGTGATGGGAATGTTAAGTTCAGATGGTGGTCTCGCTGAGTGAGAGGTAGCCGCCTAAATACACGACAGTGTATGTCGCTATTGGCCACTGGGATCACGTGCTCCACAGTGGCGCCGTCACGTTAGTCTGGGGCCAGGAGCTCGCGCAGCAACGGCTTACGGTGCGACTGCTGCAGAGACCTCTAGTGGTCATCGAGTTTCGAGCCGTATGGAGCAGATTCGAAACCCATGGCGCTCGGTACCAGATTGTTCAATAGAGAGTGGGAAAGGTGAAAATCTGAGGGCGCAAGATCAGGTGAATAAGGTGGGTGCGGAATGACTTCCCAACCAAAGAACAGTGTTTTTCTGAGTCTAGCTGAGTGGAGGCGGTCTTTATCGTGGAGTAGCATCACTTCGAGCAGTATTACAGGCCGTTGTTATTGGACTGCATCTACAAGACGTCTCAGTTGCTGACAGTAAATTTCAGCAGTGATGGTTACACCTCGGCGAAGAAATTCATTATACGCCACGCCGTCGCTGTCCCATCAGATCCATAACATTATCTTTTGTCTGCGCAAGCAGGTCTTTGTACGTGCAATTGCTGCTTTATTTGGGCTCAACCATACCTTTCTTTTCCCATGTTAGCATTAAGACACCATTTCTCGTCACCAGTAATGATACAGGACAGTAATGGTTGGTGTTGATCATAAGTCAATTGACGATAAGCAAGCAAAACACATACGGCCACATGCTGATTTTTGTGATTTTGGCTTAGAGCATGCGGTACCCATACACCGGATTTATTAATCTTCCCCATGTCACACGATGATGGAATCATCATAGGTCATTAGATTCTCTAGTTCTCGAGTACACTGACGTGGATCATTGCGGATTAACATGTTTAAACGATTTCATCCAACCGGGAAGATCTTCCTGAATGTCGAGAGTCACTAAAGTCAGAAAGATCCTCCTCAAAACTTGAAAACCGTTTTCTTGCCGTGCTCTGTCCAGTGACATTGTCCCCGTACATGGCGCAAATATTTCTGGCTGTCTCCACTGCTCTCATCCCTCTACTGAAATCAGGCAGAAAATTATGTCAGAAATTTTCCGGTTTATCCATTTGGCACTCCATTTTCCAGCGTCCACAGCTCCACTCACTGTCTCCAAATGAGAAAGTGACAACATGTACACCCAAATAGCAGTGAACTACAAACAAAGATAAATGAACCCATAGACCCATAGCAATCGGAATATCAAAAAAACAAAACAAAAACCCTACGAACGTATGCACCAAACTAATTCGAGCTGTACAGCGACGATGCAACAGTGTTTGACAGTTAGTCGGTGGACCCTAAGAACATTAAATATGATTATAGTGTGACATTTATAGGAGTAATATTTATCGCAACAGTGGGATCACGTCGAAATGTTTGTCAAGGTATTCCTCCAGCAGTCGGTATCTTGGTATGGAGTTGTGGGGTACATCTACATATGCACTCGATAAACCATGTTTACGTATGTAGGTGGTGGAGGGTACCACTACGATTTCCCTATTCCAATCACGAATGGCGTGAGGGGTGAACCAGTATCGCTAAGCCTCCGTATGAGATCGAATTTCTCTTCGTGCCGATTTTGGGAGATTCATGTGAGAGGAAGTTGTAGAATTTAGGAACACGTGTCATGGTGGAATATAATGACTTTTCTGGAAACTAGAAATCTACTCTGTAGGAATCATCATGGGTTTCGAAAAAGACGATCGTGTGAAAGCCGGCTTGCGCTATTCGTCTACGGGACTCAGAGGGCCATAGACACGGGTTCCCAGGTAGTTGCCGTGTTTCTTGACTTCCGCAAGGCGTTTAATACAGTTCCCCACAGTCGTTTAATGAACAAAGTAAGAGCATACGGACTATCAGACCAATCGTGTCATTGGATTGAAGAGTTCCTAAATAACAGAACACAGCATGTCATTCTCAATGGAGAGAAGTCTTCCGAAGTAAGAGTGATTTCAGGTGTGCCGCAGGGGAGTGTCGTAGGAACGTTGCTATTCACTATATATATATATATATATATATATATATATATATATATATATATATATATATATATAACCTTGTGGATGACATCGGAAGCTCACTGAGGCTTTTTGCGGATGATGCTGTAATATATCGAGAGCTTGTAACAATGGAAAATTGTACTGAAATGCAGGAGGATCTGCAGCGAATTGACGCATGGTGCAGGGAATGGCAATTGAATCTCGATGTAGACAAGTGTAATGTTTTGCGAATACATAGAAAGAAAGATCCTTTATCATTTAGCTACAATATAGCAGGTCAGCAACTGGAAGCAGTTAATTACATAAATTATTTGGGAGTAGGCATTAGGAGTGGTCTAAAATGGAATGACCATATAAAATTAATAGTCGCTAAAGCAGATGCCAGACTGAGATTCATTGGAAGAATCCGAAGGAAATACAGTCCGAAAACAAAGGAAGTAGGTTACAGTGCACTTGTTCGCCGACTGCTTGAATACTGCTCATCGGTGTGGGATCCGTACCAGATAGGGCAGATAGAAGAGATAGAGAATATTCAACGGAGAACAGCGCGCTTCGTCACAGGATCATTTAGAAATCGCGAAAGCGTTACTGAGATGATAGACTCCAGTGGAAGACTCTGCAAGAGAGACGCTCAGTAGCTCGGTACGGGCTTTTGTTGAAGTTTCGAGAACATACCTTCCTACTTATATCTCGCGAAGAGACCATCAGGATAAAATCAGAGAGATTAGAGCCCACACCGAGGCATACCGACAATCTTTCCTTCCACCAACAATGCGAGACTGGAATAGAAGGGTGAACCGATAGAGGTACTCAAGGTACCCTCCGCCACACACCGTCAGGTGACTTGCAGAGTATAGATGTAGATGTATATGTAGATGTAACGCGACCCGGCAGGAATCCCTTTTCTGTGGTGTCCTCTTCATCAAAGACTAGCACTTGCAACCAACGTCTTCAGTTATGTGTATGGATATATTCTAATCTCTGCCTTCACGTAAAGTTGTTACTCTCTACAGCTCCCTTTCGTGATGATGATGATGATGATTAGTGTTTTAGGGCGCACAACAGCGAGGTTATCAGCGCCCGTTCCCAAAAGTTCAATTCAGAGCCGAATCGTGAGAGAAGTGGTATTGTTCAAATTGCAAGATTGGACACAGCACATCAAAACAGGGAGATAAAACTAAAAATAAAATAGCAGTACAAACAGGGAAAAATAAGTAACGGTGGCTGAGTGACCACTTACAAATAATGGGTGACCAAACCACTGGACAGCACATTAAGACTTCAATCCCAATATTTTGGGAAGAAGGCCAGACAACACACAAAAACGTAAAACTCTAGTGACACTCGCCTCATTATTAGTTAAAAGAGAGGGTAGGTCCGGTGGGAAACTGAAATCTTCCCTCAAACCTTCGTGCCATGGAGGTTACACCGCGGTTATTCTCTGAACCCTCCACAGATTTCGTACCATCCTGACCCTTCTGTTTCTCAGCGTTTCTTTCCTCGCCGATTCTGTGGGGAACCTCCTCTTTTCTGATCTTATCCCTTTACATAATTTTCAACATTTTTCAGTAGCACCAAATCGTAACCCTTTGTCTTCTCATCCAGTTTCTCCACAGCCCATGATTCACTTCCGTACGATGCTGCGCTCCAATCGTACCTTTACAGTAGAATCTTTCTCCAATTAAGTATAATGTTTGACACTACTAGACATCTTCAACAATCCCTTTAATACACTGTCCAGCCATATTAATGTAACCACCTGCCAAAAGCCTGAATAACCAATTTTTCAGCGTGGACCGCTGCGATAGCTGCAGGAAGAGAGAGTCATTGCGGTTCTGGAAGGAGCGGACGTCTACATCTACATCTACATCTACATCTACATCTACATCTACATACATGATCCTCAATCGACCATATGGTGCGTGGCGGAGGGTACCTCTTACCACAACTAGTATCTTCTCTCCCTATCCACTCCACAAACAGAACGAGGGAAAAATGACATCCTATACGCCTCTGTACGAGCCCTAATATCTCTTATCTTATCTTTGTGGTCTGGCCGCGAAATATAATTTGGCGGCAGCAAAATTGTTCTGCAGTGAGCCTCAAATGCTGGTTCTCTAAATTTCCTCAGTAGCGATTCACGAAAACAACGCCTCCTTTCCTCTAGAGATTCCCACCCGAGTTCCTGAAGCATTTCCGTAACACTCGCGTGATGATCAAACCTAACAGTAACAAATCTAGCAGCCCGTCTCAGAATTGCTTCTATGTCCTCCCTCAATTACACCTGATAGGGGTCCCAAACGCTCGAGCAGTACTCCATAACAGGTCGTATTAGTGTTTTATAAGCGGTCTCCTTTACAGATGAACTACATCTTCCCAAAATTCTACCAATGAACCGAAGACGACTATCCGCCTTCCCCACAACTGCCATTACATGCTTGTCCCACTTCATATCGCTCTGCAATGTTACGCCCAAATACACTCCTGGAAATGGAAAAAAGAACACATTGACACCGGTGTGTCAGACCCACCATACTTGCTCCGGACACTGCGAGAGGGCTGTACAAGCAATGATCACACGCACGGCACAGCGGACACACCAGGAACCGCGGTGTTGGCCGTCGAATGGCGCTAGCTGCGCAGCATTTGTGCACCGCCGCCGTCAGTGTCAGCCAGTTTGCCGTGGCATACAGAGCTCCATCGCAGTCTTTAACACTGGTAGCATGCCGCGACAGCGTGGACGTGAACCGTATGTGCAGTTGACGGACTTTGAGCGAGGGCATATAGTGGGCATGCGGGAGGCCGGGTGGACGTACCGCCGAATTGCTCAACACGTGGGGCGTGAGGTCTCCACAGTACATCGATGTTGTCGCCAGTGGTTGGCGGAAGGTGCACGTACCCGTCGACCTGGGACCGGACCGCAGCGACGCACGGATGCACGCCAAGACCGTAGGATCCTACGCAGTGCCGTAGGGGACCACACCGCCACTTCCCAGCAAATTAGGGACACTGTTGCTCCTGGGGTATCGGCGAGGACCATTCGCAACCGTCTCCATGAAGCTGGGCTACGGTCCCGCACACCGTTAGGCTGTCTCCCGCTCACGCCCCAACATCGTGCAGCCCGCCTCCAGTGGGGTCGCGACAAGCGTGAATGGAGGGACGAATGGAGACGTGTCGTCTTCAGCGATGAGAGTCGCTTCTGCCTTGGTGCCAATGATGGTCGTATGCGTGTTTGGCGCCGTGCAGGTGAGCGCCACAATCAGGACTGCATACGACCGAGGCACACAGGGCCAACACCGGCATCATGGTGTGGGGAGCGATCTTCTACACTGGCCGTACACCACTGGTGATCGTCGAGGGGACACTGAATAGTGCACGGTACATCCAAACCGTCATCGAACCCATCGTTCTACCATTCCTAGACCGGCAAGGGAACTTACTGTTCCAACAGGACAATGCACGTCCGCATGTATCCCATGCCACCCAACGTGCTCTAGAAGGTGTAAGTCAACTACCCTGGCCAGCAAGATCTCCGGATCTGTCCCCCATTGAGCATGTTTGGGGCTGGATGAAGCGTCGTCTCACGCGGTCTGCACGTCCAGCACGAACGCTGGTCCAACTGAGGCGCCAGGTGGAAATGGCATGGCAAGCCGTTCCACAGGCCTACATCCAGCATCTCTACGATCGTCTCCATGGGAGAATAGCAGCCTGCATTGCTGCGAAAGGTGGATATACACTTTACTAGTGCCGACATTGTGCATGCTCTGTTGCCTGTGTCTATGCGCCTGTGGTTCTGTCAGTGTGATCATGTGATGTATCTGACCCCAGGAATGTGTCAATAAAGTTTCCCCTTCCTGGGACAATGAATTCACGGTGTTCTTATTTCAATTTCCAGTAGTGTATTTAATCGACGTGTCTGTGTCAAGCCCTACACTACTAATGGAGTATTCAAACATTACGGCCTTCTTTTTCATATTCATCTGCATTAATTTACATTTATCTATATTTAGAGTTATCTGCCATTCTTTACACCAATCACAAATCCTGTCCAAGCCATCTTGCATCCTCCTACAGTCACTCAACGACGACACCTTCCCGTACACCACAGCATCATCAACAGATAGCCGCACATTGCCATCAACCCTATCCAAAAGATCATTTATGTAGAGAGAAGACAACAACGGACATACCACAGTTCCCTGGGGCACTCCAGATGATACCCTCACCTCCGATGAACACTCACCATTGACACAACGTACTGGGTTCTATTAGTTAAGAAGTCTTCGAGCCACTTACATATTTGGGAACCAATCACATATGCTCGTACATTAGTTAGGAGTCTGCAGTGGGGCACCGAGTCAAACGCTTCCCGGAAGTCAAGGAATATGGCATCCGTCTGATATCCTTCATCCATTGTTCGGAAGATATCATGTGAAAAAAGGACGAGTTGTGTTTCGCAGGAGCGATGCTTTCTAAAGCCGTGCTGATGTATGGACAGCAACTTCTCTGTCTTAAGGAAATTCACTATATTCGAACTGAGAATATGTTCGAGAATCCTGCAACAAACCGATGTTAAGGATATTGGTTTGTAATTTTGAGGATCCGTCCTTCTACCCTTCTTATATACAGGCGTCACCTCTGAATGTGGAGCCAGGCCGATTCCAGTACCGTGGGCAGTTCTGCTAGGTTTCTCGGCTAAAAACCATGGCGGGAACTCACCGATCCAGCTGGTCCCACATATTCTCGATTAGGTATGAATTCGGGAAGTTAGTGGCGAGGGGAGTACGGTAAACCCATCCTCTTTCTCTGTGAGCTGTGTGACACATTGCATTGTCCTGCTGGCAGATGCCATCGCGCCGAGGAAACACAAACTGCATGTAGAACTGGGCATTGTCTACAAAGATAGATGCACAATTCCGTTGATCCTTTGTGTCTTCCATAATTGGGAAAGCATCCAGATAATGCACGAAAACATTACCCAGACCGTAACGCATGCAGTGTGCCTGCTTTCGGACGTTTCGCGCCATACACGCCAACGGCCATCCATCTGATGGAAAATAAAATGTGATTCATGTGGAAAAGCCACCTTTTGCCACTTGTTGGAAGGCCGGCTCAGTAACGCTGTGTAAATTCCAACCTTCGTCGCCAGTATGGTTGCATGAACCAGCTACCTGTGTCGGAGGCCCATACGCACGAATAAACAGTCGTTGAGGAGACACTGTTGCTAGCCTCTTGGTTAGTCTTGGCCGACAGTTGCTGAACAGTGCCACATCTATTCGCCCGTAAACATTTCCGCAGGCGTCGTTCCCCCATTTCATCCTTGGCCCATAGTGCACCACAGCTGCATTGGTGATGGTTTTGGATGCCACCATTTTCCCATCATCGGTATTCTTTAACCACAGTGGCGCGCGAACAGTTTACAAACTTAACCGTTCCGAAAATGTTTCCACCCTCGTTTCCAAAGCCAATGATCATGCCCTTTTAAACACCAGACAAATCGCATTACAGCAACGACTACCCTGTTTTTGTGTCCCTCTGACACGCTTTATACAGGGTGAAAAGTATTTAAACCGACAAACTCTGGGAGGTTGTACGGGACATCAAAACAAATATATTTTTCCCTAATGTCATTTATTCCTATGAGGAGCATTTAAACCGGGAGAGGGAGATTTCTCTGGCGGCAAATTAATTGAACCAACAAACATTTTTCCATTTTTTTATGACCAAGAGACAACACATTAACACAACCCAATTTCAATTACAGTAGATTTTCAAAAATGCCTCCATTGATACGTAAACAAAAGTTACACCGTCGAATCATTTTCTGTCTGACACGGGAAAAAATCCCAGGAGTATCCTGAATTGTTCCTGTTGCTGCTACTATCTGGGCAACCAGATCCTCTTCTGATGCAACAGGAGTTGCGTAAGCAAGGTTGCGCATCTCTCCCCACACAAAAAAGTCCAGAGGGGACATATCTGGGGATCGGGCAGGCCATGGTACAGGACCACCTCTGCCAATCCACGTTTCTGGGAACCGTCGGTCCAGGAATCGGCGCACACGACTACTGAAATGTGCTGGCGCCCCGTCATGTTGGAACCACATGCGTTGTCTTGTAGGGAGCGGGACGTCTTCCCGCAATTCTGGCAATGCTCTGGCGAGAAAATTGTAATAGTGCCTGCCATTTAATCGCCTAGGTAGCAGATACGGCCCAATTAAACAGTCCACAGCAACACCGACCCACACATTAACGAAGAACCGCACTTGATGAGCGCTTGTAACTGTGCCATATGGGTTATCCTCACTCCAAACATGCGAATTGTGCATGTTGAAGACTCCATCATGCCCGAACATTCCTTCATCAGTAAACAACACAGAGGATGGAAAAGTAGGATGTATTTCACACTGTTCCCGGTACCACTAAGAAAACCGTGCTTTGGGTGGATAACCAACTGGTTCCAGGTTGTGGACACTCTGTTAGTGAAATGGACGTAACGATTGCTCTCGAAGGACTGTTCTTACAACCGTCTGATTCATCACCATGTTACGTGCAATTGCACGAATGCTGTTGAAGGATCCCGCTCCACATGCTGCAAGACAGCTTCCTCAAGTTGCAGCGTTCTTACCATGGGGACGGCGTCTCTGTCCAGGTAATCTGCTAAATGACCCGGTCTCACGCAGACGTTGGTACCCAGCAGCAAAGGTCGTATGATGCGGGATACGGCGATTAGGATATTTTTGTTGATAAACTCGCTGTGCACCTCGTCCGTTGTGGTGCGCTACGTAGTAAGCACCAACGGTATCAGTGTACTCACTCTAGGTGTATCGCTCCATTAGTAAATAGAGACAATGCACTACTGTACTGGTGGACAGCAGTTTCCTACAGCTGAAGAGCGTAATACGCCCTCTAACAACTGAAGAGCGTAATACGGCCTCCACCGGTTTAAATAATCCCCATAGGAAAAAATTACATTAGGGAAAAATATTTGTTTTAATGTCCCCTACAACCTCTCAGAGTTTGTCGGTTTAAATACTTTTCACCCTGTGTACCCTCCACTTCTAGCGCACTTCTGTGTGTGGTTGTTTCACGTTTACGTCGAACACAGGGGGTGGTCACGTTAATGTGACTGGTCCGTGTGCTACGTGAGCGCTAATTTTGATGCTAAATTTATCATAAATTACATTTCTGCTAATCCTGATTACTTTATTTTTTCGGTTTACCCCCAGTACATATTATGTGCTCAGCAGACTGTTCATTCCACGCGTCCCGTAATTCTTTCTCATTTTCACTGAGGATAGCAATGCTATCATAGAACCTTATCGCTTTTGCCTGAAATTCAATCGTACTCATGACTCTAACTTTCATTTTCGCCATTGCTTCTTCGATGTACGGATGAAACAGTAGGGAAGAAAGACTACGCCTCTGCCTTACACCCTTTTAAACCCAGCTACATCGGTCTAGGCCTTCCGTTCTTATATGTTCCTTCTTGGTTCTTACAAATATTGGGTATTACCCGTCTTCCCCTGTAGCTTACCTGAGGATTTCTAACTTATTGCACCATTTTACATAGTCAATAACTTTTTCTAGGTTGACAAATCCTATGAAAGTCTCTATATTCAGAAAGAGATTTTCACTCTGCAGCAGAGTGTGCACTGATATGAAACTTCCTGGCAGATTAAAACTGTGTGCCGGACCGAAACTCGAACTCGGGACCTTTGCCTTTCGCGGGCAAGTCCTCTTCCTACTACATACAGTCGGATCACTGATACGCAGAATCAGTGATGTACTTCGTTCCCAACAGGGACAAACAAGCTGTCAGGCAGGTGATCCTAATGTTTTGGCTCATCAGTACATAGAGTTATTACAAATAATTGAAGCGATTTCACAGCTCTACAATAACTTTATTATTTGAGATATTTTCACAATGCTTTGCACACACATAAAAAAACTAAAAAAGTTTTTTTAGGCATTCACAAATGTTCGATATGTGCCCCTTTAATGATTCGGCAGACATCAAGCCGATAATCAAGTTCTTCCCACACTCGGCGCAGCATGTCCCCATCAATGAGTTCGAAACCATCGTTGATGCGAGTTCGCAGTTTCGGCACGTTTCTTGGTAGAGGAGGTTTAAACACTGAATCTTTCACATAACCCCACGTAAAGAAATCGCATGGGGTTAAGTCGGGAGAGCGTGGAGGCCATGACATGAATTGCTGATCATGATCTCCATCACGACCGATCCATCGATTTTCCAATATCCTGTTTAAGAAATGCGGAACATCATGATGGAAGTGCGGTGGATCACCATCCTGTTGAAAGATGAAGTCGGTGCTGTCGGTCTCCAGTTGTGGCATGAGCCAATTTTCCAGCATGTCGAGATACACGTGTTCAACCGTTTCTTCGCTCACTGCAGGCCGACCCGTTGATTTCCGCTTACAGAGGCATCCAGAAGCTTTAAACTGCTCATACAATCGCCGAATGGAGATAGCAGTTGGTGGATCTTTGTTGATCTTCGTCCTGAAATGTCATTGCACTGTTATGACTGACTGATGTGAGTGCATTTCAAGCACGACATACACTTTCTCGGCTCCTGTCGCCATTTTGTGTCACTGCGCTCTCGAGCGCTCTGGCGGCAGAAACCAGAAGTGCGGCTTCAGCCGAACAAAACTTTATGAGTTTTCTACGTATCTGTAGTGTGTCGTGACCGTACGTCAATGAATGGAGATACAGTGAATTTATGAAATCGCTTCAATCATTTGTAATAGCCCTGTATATTATTGAAGAGCGTCAGAGAAGCACAGCATCGTTGCTGTACTCCTTTGTGATCATTGACTGTGTTGTTACATTCCCCATATCTATGACATTTTCGGTAGTTGTGTATAGACTCTTAATAGCATTTATGAGGTGAGGTGGGTAACCTCGTTCAACCACGATACTCCATAGCATTTCCCCATTCACATCATCTAATGCTTTCTCAGAACCACAAAAGCATGATGGGTGCCCCTATTGAACTCTCCTCGCTGTTCAGTAACTTCTTGCAGCGTAAAATCATTGTCAGTAGTTCCTCGTCCTTTTCTAAGACCTGGCTGTTCTTCAGATATTAGCTTTTCCACGCTATTTTTAAGTCTTGCTTTCAGGACTTTGGCATTAATTTATATGCTGATTCCAGGAGGCTTATATTTCGATAGTTACCACCTTTATTTTTACGACCCTTTGTAAAGATGGACATTACTTTGGCTTTCAGCCAGTCCTTTGGTACTTTCTTATTTCTCCAGTACTGATAAAATGTGTCAAGAAGTCTTAGATGTAGGAATAACCCTCCATTTTTCCACATTTACATACACCAGTAGCTTTCCTATTTTTTGTAGCTTTTAGAGGTTGCGACAGTTCTCTCGTATCAATATCGTCTATGCCTTTTATGTCATTAAGTTCAAGTAACGTCCCAATTATAGTACGCCTTACAATCCAGTATCTGATTTCGATATCTGCCTGGCCATGACCATCTAACAGGAGTTTTCCCGTACCTCCCAACCTTTTCCAACTATACCTTCTTCTTTTGTGATTCCTGAACAGAGTATTCGCTATTACTAATAGATTTGTTGCAGTACTCAGTCATTTCTCTCTCCCGTCCGTACTTCAAAGACCATGCTCTCTTGTAACCATTGCTTCTATTCCCTCCCCTACAACCGCATTTCAGTTCCCATGACTATTATATTTTCAGCTCCCTCTAGGTACTGAATTTCCCATTCAATATCCTCATATACATCGTCTATCTCTTCATCCTCTGCTTGCAATGTCGACGTGCGTATCTGATCTACGCTTATCAGTGTAGGTTTATTGTCGAGTCCGATGATAACAACCCTATCACTAAACCGTTCACAGTAACTCACTCTCTGCCCTGTCATCCTGTTAATAATGAATCCTACTGTAATTATACCATTTTCTGCTGCCATTGATATTAACCCAGTCGTCTGACAAGAAATCCTTGTCTTCTTTCCATTTCACTTCACAGACCGCCCCATTCCCCCCTCCCCCCTCCCCCTCTCCAACATTTAGATTAAGCGTTAGCGTTTTCCGTCTCAGATTTTCTAGCATCCCTATTACGGTCTAACTTCTGACATTCCACGCCCCGACTCGAAGACAGCTACCCTTTCGTTCGTTATTCAATCTTTGTCTTATTGTTACCTCAACTTTGGCAGTCCTCTGCCGGAGATCCGAATCGGGGATTAGTCAAGAGTGCTTTACTAATGGAGAGATCATAATGACACTTTCCAATTATACATTCTGTGTCTCTAATGTAGGGGTTTTCATTGCCTTCCCATTGTTGTGCCGCTGATCATTGGTCTTTCTTCCGCATTTTAGGGACGTTTAACCACCCCAAGAGCAAGAGAATGCCCTAAACCTCTGTCCTTTCCTCCGCCCTCTTTGATGAGGCCGTCGACAGAACAAGGATGACTTCTTATGCCGGAACACTTTGGCTGCCATTCCTAACGATTTTCATTCAAAATAAATCAGTGGCGATGTTCGAAACTGACAAAGAGAGCAGGGGTCACAATCCGAGGACTGGCCACCATGTCCCATTCCCACGTCTAGGGACCGAAGAAAGCGAAGGGAACGTGGTGCAGAGGTCAAGGCAAATCAGTTCGCCACATGGTTTTTCGGAGAAGAACATTGCAGTGACCAGAGAATAGCAATACTAAGAGTGCAGCACGCATTGATCAAATCCTCATTGTAGGAAAGCCCCAACTCTGCATTCGGTTAAGCAAAACACAACAAAGAAAATTAGAGAATATTATCTGCATTTCGGATTGCGGAAAACAGCACAATGTTATTCGTTAAGAAAGTTCCAAAAGTAAATTACAACTTTCTAGCCGTCAGCAAACAAGTAGTGAAGTACGTGTCCACAAATCAATTTCATGGAGGTCCACCTTTCTTTGTGGGAAGCATCCGAGTTCGGAACGAGGAGCAGGTGTGGAAAGTATCCGAGTCCAGAATGAGGAGCAGGTGAGGAAGTATGTGGTGGGGAGAGGTACGGCATTTGTCTCACCAAAAACCAGACACCTGTCGCCGTTCCGCACACCACGCGTTGTCCGCGTCCAGAAAATCAGTGGCGGCACATCACATGGCAACAGGGTGTCTGCAAGATGAATCCCCTGAAAGCGTGACTGGCGCACTTGTTTCCGTTGATGGCCTAGCGGATCTAGGCGCTTCAGCCCGGAACCGCGCTGCTGCTGCGGTCGCAGGTTCGAATCCTGCCTCGGGCATGGATGTGTGTGATGTCCTTAGGTTAGTTAGGTTTAAGTAGTTCTAAGTTCTAGGGGACTGATGACCTCAGATGTTAAGTCCCAAAGTGCGCAGAGCCATTTGAACCATTTGCTTCCATTGATTGTACCACGCAGACTGAACGTCAATGGCAAGGTAACTAGCGCACGCCGATCCCCATATGGCTCGCCTGTCGACGTAGGGATGCTGCTGAAGAAAGCCATAGATCGCCTTCGTGGACACCAAGCGCGCTGGCAGTATCGCAAAACGGACATAGCTGAGTTCGAAGAAAAAATGGGGAAAGTAAAAGAAGGGCACCGGGACGTCCGAATGTTGGATATGGGCTGAGAGAGAGCGTGGTACAAGGATCTCCAGCAACAGGTCGGTAGGGCACGTGGAACAATGGTGCCACAGCACCATTTGAGCACTGACAAAAAGGGCTATCGCTCTGTCAGGAACATGACACAGGCCTAAACTGTCCCTGTACCGGCCGGCCGCTGTGTTCGACCCGTTCTAGGCGCTTCAGTCCAGAACCGCGCTGCTGCTACGGCCGCAGGTTCGAATCCTGCCTCCGGCATGGATGTGTGTGATGTCCTTAGGTTGGTTCGGTTTAAGTAGTTCTAAGTGTAGGGGACTGATGGCCTCATATCTTAAGTCCCATAGTGCTCAGAGCCATTCGAACCATTTGTCCCTGTACCGCCGGAGGGTGAGGGTGTCGTACTTTACCTTGGACAGCAAGCCGTGACAGAGTATGAACTCAGTGTCGCTACCTTGAGGTGGGCCATGGATTGGAGAATGGGCAGTGTCTGTGCCACGTGAGGGATACGTGACACCAAATGTACTTATGTACGTATCCATGCAGCAGATCGAGGGTTCTTAAACGTTGATATAGGCGCCCAGCTCGTAATTGGGGCAGTAGGCGCCGACAGTTAGAACAATCCTGCGCCACAGAGCACTCGCGAACTATAGTTTTAAGCATTGGATAGCAGCCGTTACATTTCTTATCTAGGTTTAAGGTTTAACTATTTTTGATTGTCTTTAGGTTTATCTGGTGGAGTTATTGTTACGTTTACTTGAGACAGAGAAGTTGCTGTCCATGCATCAGCACGGCTTTAGAAAGCATCGCTCCTGCGAAACGCAACTCGCCTTTTTTCACATGATATCTTGCGAACAATGGATGAAGGGTATTAGGCGGATGCCATATTCCTTGACTTCCGGAAAGCGCTTGACTCGGTGCCCCGCTGCAGATTCCTAACTAAGGTACGATCATATGGGATTGGTTCCCAAGTATGTAAGTGGCTCGAAGACTTCTTAAGTAATAGAACCCAACGAGTGCGAGCAAGAGTGACTTACGTCTCGACATAATTATCTCTCGACAGCGATAGAGATCGGATGTTACTGGTACCTCCCAAAGAGGTTTGAACAGGGAAAGTCACGTACTCGGCCGTCTGTTTAAGCCCTGCAGTCAGCTGCCAAGTAAAGACGTTTGTGTTACTGTTCAGAAACGTCAAACGGCGATAGTCGCATAAATTTGATGTATCGCGAGGCTTGTTGATGGTAATGAGGATACCGTTGAGGAGACCGTCGAGGATACAGTCTGGGATCTACACGATAGGCAACATAAGGTATCGACAAATATCCGTCCACGCCGACACCAGTATGGGACGAAATGTCCGATAAAACTCCAGTGCGAGGGCGTTGGCGATGGGTGACTTATTCGTAGGACCCGCCTGGATGGCATCATGGACTTCGTCTTCCATGACGTCGACAAGCAGATCCATCGTTGCATCCCCACGAACCGAGCCAAAGAAGAGTCGGACCATCACGGTAATGTAGGAAGGGTGGTGACGTTGGGCAGAGTACAGCATCACGTTATGTGGGTCGAGGGCAGATCCCAAATCGGTTTGCATATTTAAGGGCCGCCTGTTATCAGTCGTAAGAACATTAACTGAAGTCTTCCGATGGTGGCGCCGTTCCGCTATCACACGGTAAACAGACGGACGCTCCTGTGCTAGCCCGTCGGGTGTGCAGGCCCCGACCACAGCTCCTCCGAAGCAACATCGAGAGAGGCCAGTGACCAGTGCCTTGGCATGATTCGCCATCACCTGACGCTCTGGATAATACGGTTTCATAGTACATTCCCAAATAATGGTGAAGTAGAAATCCTCCCTTCCGCATCAATCAATGCCTTGCGGAAGGCAGGCTTCGCGCAGAGGACCCACCATGGCAGGCCATATTGATACGCATCGCAGAGTCGACGACAGGCTGTCCGCATGGTCTCGATGAGCTGCCGACCTGACAGTCGGCTGAAGTGAGATGGATTGTGTTCATTTTCCACGGTCCCAGGCCGGACTACACCCTTTGGCGGAAGAGATTGAAGGCACAAACATGCGCGTCGTGGCGACAGAAAGCAACAGGCCAGACTTCAACAGCCTCCACCCTACCGGCAATACTGCGAGAGATATGAGCACGATCGAGGCGACTTTGAAGAATGTATAAGCCCCAGACGCTCGACATGAGCATCCCCAAGAGTCCACAAGGTGAAGTTGCGGTGCTGGACAATTGCAGCAGCTAGAGAGTGACGACGTAGTTGGTTTTTGGATGCCCGGGTGGATTTGAAGTAACCTCACCCCAAGATCAAGGCGTCCTGCCGATCC
Source organism: Schistocerca serialis cubense (assembly GCF_023864345.2). NCBI lineage: Eukaryota > Metazoa > Arthropoda > Insecta > Orthoptera > Acrididae > Schistocerca > Schistocerca serialis. The sequence goes on from NC_064646.1 coordinate 19,046,001, forward strand.
AGAAGGAGGCGCGTGACCGTCTCAGAGAAGAAAGTTCTTAATGGCGACCCAAACCAGATGGCGCATAGACGTCGATCCTGACACGACCAAAGATGAGAGCCATACATCTCGCATCGGGGAATAGGCAACTGCATGAGAAACGATACTGTCACGTAATAGGATTACTAACCCACTACCAGTAGGGGAAGCATGAGAGACTTGTGCCATAAAGCCATGGGTAGTAAAAAAGTCGCGACATGCACCTCCTGAAGAGGGCGCCACCAATGTTCGTCACAGGCTTATTTGGTAAGCGTGGTAGCGTTAAGGAGATGTTTAGCAAACTCAAGTCGAACTATTATTAAGATCGAGCTGGCTGCATGGGCCATCGCCCACGCCAAGCTCGAAGGCCGCGCAGAGGAGTTAGAAAAGGAAAATGAAAGATTAAGAAGGCAACCAACGAAGACTTGGGCTGGAGTGGTCGCGCAAGCACCGCCAAAGCCACAAACTACGAAAGAAACGGTCTTCAAGGTGACCAAGCGGCCAGACACAGCGGTCTTCCTCAGAACTCTACCAGGCCAAGACACGAGTGTGAAAAAAATACAAGAGTTGCTGACCAAAAGTATGGATCCAGCAAAAGATAAAATCAGAATAAATAAAGTTAAACCTAGTAGGAACTCAGTGATTGTGGAGGTGGCTACAAAGGAAGACAAAGAAAAATTGTTAAAGAATCCCAAGCTGAACTCGGTGGTCAAGTGTGAACCGCCGAGAAAAAGGAACCCTTTGGTCATCCTATACGATGTACCAGCAACAATGACAAAAGAAGAACTGTACCAGACTACAAAGGACCAAAACTTTGACCAAATGAATGAAAATGAGTTAAGGATTTTTTTAAGCTGAGATTTAAAACGGGGCCTCGGGATCGTGATGTCGTACATCACGTCGCCGAGGTCACAGCACAAATGTGGAAGCAGATAATAACAATGGGCAGACTGTATGTTGGCTTCCATGCCATTAATATTAGGGACTACCTTGTGGTACCTCGTTGCCATAATTGTGGAGACCTGGACCACATTCTAAGGCACTGCACCAGGGGTCGGCGTGCTCCAGGTGCGGCGAAGTTGGTCACACACGAAAAGAATGTAAAGCTGCAAGTGTATGCATTCCCTGCAAGAGACGTGGGAAGAAAAGCTGCGGAGCCTCAGGATGAAATTGCCCTACGTACCGCATGCTGGAGCAGAGACTGATATCCAGAACGGACTATGGCTGAGTACGTCAAACAAAACAGGATACCAAAGCGAAAATCCCCTAGCAAAAGGAGGAGGGATGCCATCAGGGCAAATAGGTTCAAAGAATTTGTAAAGTCTCTTTCGAGAAATCCGATAACTGAGACAGCTGACAAAAGTATCCAAACAGATCCGCCGAAAATCGAAAAATGTATCCAGACGGAATCTATCCCTATGGCTACTCCCTCCTCTCTCAGCAGGGAAGTGAAGCCGATAAAACACCAGCAACGGCAAAGGCATCCTGTACCTGTAATCCCAATAGATGAAAGCAACCTGAAAGAGAATCCTCCCTTCCGCATCAATCAATGCCTTGCGGAAGGCAGGCTTCGCGCAGAGGACCCACCATGGCAGGCCATATTGATACGCATCGCAGAGTCGACGACAGGCTGTCCGCATGGTCTCGATGAGCTGCCGACCTGACAGTCGGCTGAAGTGAGATGGATTGTGTTCATTTTCCACGGTCCCAGGCCGGACTACACCCTTTGGCGGAAGAGATTGAAGGCACAAACATGCGCGTCGTGGCGACAGAAAGCAACAGGCCAGACTTCAACAGCCTCCACCCTACCGGCAATACTGCGAGAGATATGAGCACGATCGAGGCGACTTTGAAGAATGTATAAGCCCCAGACGCTCGACATGAGCATCCCCAAGAGTCCACAAGGTGAAGTTGCGGTGCTGGACAATTGCAGCAGCTAGAGAGTGACGACGTAGTTGGTTTTTGGATGCCCGGGTGGATTTGAAGTAACCTCACCCCAAGATCAAGGCGTCCTGCCGATCCAGAAGGAAGAGAGCACAATAACAAGCTCTCAAGACACCCCAGTGGTAAGACTACCGCCAGTAGATCCGGTTCGCATATATCCAAATCTAGAATGTACCATGCAACTGGCAAGATTGGAGCAGCCGGCTACCCTGACCACTGCCTTACGACATGTGGTCCGCGTAGGACACGAATATGGAAGAAGAATCACCTTCTCGGTAATGGAGGCTGTAGACAAAATACAGCTTAAGTCAGTGAATCTCCCCACCGACTTCGGAGCCCTGCGAGACTTACTAAAGAAAGTATTCGAGAGAAGAGGAGAAAAATTTGACCTAAACGACATTTACGAACAGTCAGTTCTGGCTAATGGACGTATTACGTTTGATTGGAACAAGACATGGCCAGAAGACCACATACATACATACTCTCCGTAGATGACAAAAATTACCATTGGCCAACTCAACACACATAACAGTCGACTTGTAATGCAGGAGCTACGTAAGGAAGTGGAGGAGAGGAGGCTGGATGTGCTCTGTCTACAAGAGCCGTACTCCCTAGCTGGAAAAATTGCATTTGTAGCCGCGACGTGGCAGGTCATCAGCCAAGGAGATAATCCGAAAGCGGCAATAATAATCACGAACAAAGCCCTGAAAGTAACTACACTATCACAGTTCACTAATAGTCACTGCAATGTCGTGGAGCTGCTATCTCCCGGTGGAACAATAATACTAATTAATATGTACTTTCAGTACGGGGATGACATTGAAACACATCTTGACCATCTAGCTACAGTAAGCAAGGCATTGCAAGGACGAAGGATGATAATCACTGCTGATATCAACGGAAAATCCCCCCTGTGGCACAGCGGCACAAGGGACACCAACAGAGAGAAAGTAGAGGATTTTATCATGGCATCACAACTAGTGATAGCTAACAAGCCTGGCAATCCTTTAACCTATGCCGGGGGAGGAGGACCAGGCACGAACATTGACATAACTCTAGCCACCCCCAATGCAATTAACACAATACAAGAGTGGAAAGTAGAAGAAAACGCCACCACAAGCGACCACAACCTAATAACATTCATTGTAGGTGGAAGAGTGTCCCGCTGGGCCATGGGGTGGGAAACGCAGTTTAATTACGAAAGGGCCGATTGGGAACGACTAGCGAGGGAGTGCGTCATTCCTGCTTTGCCAGAAGGTGGCGCAGACTCTGGCATAGACGTAAACGACCGAGCAGAGGAACTGACCAATGCAATAACTAGCGCGGTGAAAGCTGCCGTACCGACCAGGAGGTAGGCCATAGCAGCCTCTCCATAACCATGGTCGCCTGAACTCGAGGATATGCGCCGGTCTGTTAGAAGGTTGAGAAGATATTACCAGCGCAGTATCGTCTGGCCGGAACGGCAAAGATGGCTGATGCAGTATCGGGAGGCTAAACTTCGTTTCCAGAAGGAACTCCAGGCTGTTAGAATACAAAGCTGGGAAAACTTCGTCCAGAGCCAATTGGCATTGGACCCCTGGGGTACACCATATAAATTAGTACGAGAGAAGATCCACTCTCCACTGGAATTATCAACAGTCAGGCACGGGGACAGGATGACGGAATCCTGGCAGGAAACTGCTGAGGTCCTCCTCAGGTCCCTGCTGCCTGATGATAGCGCGGATGGGGAATCTGATCAGCAACAACAACTAAGACATGACAATCTCAACGAATACACCAACAATACGGCAGTCTACCCTTTCTCGGAGGAAGAGGTGGCTGCCCACATAAAATCACTTAAAAGGGGTAAAGCTCCCGGGCCAGACGGCATTGTAGCCGAGGTGGTGCAGTTCCTAGCTCCACAGCTAACTGCACCACTCACTCACTTACATAACGAGTGTCTGATACAACAAAAAATTCCAAGGGGTGGAAGACCGCGAATGTAGTTATTATTCGGAAAGGGTTAGATAAAGATCCAACAAATATAAAATCCTATAGACCAATCTGCTTGATTAACATACTAGGGAAAATTTTAGAAAAGTTACTAGCTGACAGACTGGCTGCACATCGGGTGCTGCGTGGGGTGAGCGACAGGCAGTTCGGCCTCAGGCCTGGGCGATCGACATCTGATGCAATTGCCCTGGCTGCTGAAGTCTGCGGCTCTACCCCACATAAGTACGTGGTGGGCATCATGGTTGACATCAGTGGCGCCTTCGACAACCTGTGGTGGCCTTCGCTCTTCTCCTGCTTGCGGGAGAAGGAGTGCCCAGGGTTGCTATATGGTTGTCTGAGGAGCTATTGCGAGGAACGGGAGGTCTGGCTATCATCTTCTGGCGAGAGAATTGGAAAATCTATAACAAAGGGCTGTCCTCAGGGTTCTGTGTTAGGGCCCCTGTTCTGGGACATCCACATGGAGCCTTTACTAGACGCCCTACAACAAAGTGAAGAAGTGCTAGAGGTGATAGCCTATGCAGGTGACCTCCTCCTGTTGGTCGGCGGCCGCAGCTGCGAAGACATTGAACCTAAAATAGAGAGTGCCCTGGACAAGCTACAACTGTGGTGCCAAAACACCAAAATGACGGTTTCACCAAGTAAGTCCACCTACTTACTACTGAAGGGACAATTAATCCGTAACCCGACTGTACGAATCGAGCGCTCGCCGGTTCTTCGGAGACGTGACGCACGATACTTGGGCATCATCATTGATGAGAAGTGGAATTTTGGGAAACACATCGAAACCGTAACCCAGAAAGCCCTCCAAACACTGAAAAACCTCATATCCATAGGACATAAAAGATTTCATCTTCCACCTCATCTCATAAGACTCTATCATAATAGTATATTAACATCGATAGTGGGTTACGGCTCGGGAGTCTGGGCACACAGGCTCACGAGGGTGGTGCTCGCCATGACAGTGAGAAGGGTTCAAAGGAACATGATACTTAGATCGGTAGGGGCTTACAGAACATCACCAGGGGGAGCACTACTAGTCATAATGGGGCTTTGCCCCCTGGACATTAAAATCAGGGAGCAGGCTGCATGGTTCTGGATTAAGAAGGGAAATGTAACAAAAATAGAGGAGATCTTAGGCATTGGGGTAGGGGACAAGGGTGAGATTCGGCAAAGGGGGGTACAACTATGGCAAGAACTGTGGGACACGGATGAAACAGGGCGCAGGACATACGAGTTGATTCCAAGCATTAGAGAACGGCTAAAAATGAAATACTTTGAACCCACAAGAGGACTAATCCATTTTCTCACTGGACATGGGCCTTACCCGGCATACTTATGTCGGTTCGTGAAAAGGGCCACACCCGCGTGTGAATGTGGTGAACCGGAGCGCACTCCCGATCATGTGATTTACGAGTGCCCCCTCTTCAATGATGTTGCTTCCACACTACGTGACCAACTACCCGACCATGACACATACCACCTGATAAGACAAGAAGACACCTTCCAAACACTGAATAGACTTGCCAACGAGGTATCACAAAAAGTTCTAAGAGAATACATGAGGGAACAAAACTAAATAGCACAGATTACGACAAATACGCACCCTACTCCCATACCTCCTGTGCGTGGATAGGCCGACCCTATAGTCTGGAATCCGCCACGTACGGGATTAGGGGGAGGGGGGAATAAAAACAACCAGGATTTGACAATGCACTGGAGTTGACTTAGGATAGAATTAGTTCGTAGAAATTAGACTAGAAATCTAGATTTAGGAACCTGCAGCGATTAACATCCTGGCCTGCCCAGTGTCAGCGGGCACGCTCATCGGGATTAGCTCGATGGGCAAGGCAATAAAGTAGGTTTGTACATTGCTGACACATCTGTGATGCTGCAGGAAGTAGTATGTAGGTTTAGTCAAAAAATCTTAGAAGTTAAAAACAAATAGGTGTATATAGCTGCCATTGTAATTAGATTATAGCTGTAGCTCACGACTTAATATATTGTAATTAGCTGCTAATTGTAACAACAGTAGCAAGTAAGACCCACTAATCAAATAAGGTAGTGGGTTATGATGTATAAATATTATTATTGATGGTAAATAAAGATTTTTTTTTTTAAAAGACTCAAGTGGCAGACTCTGCAAGAGAGGCGCTCTGCATCGCGGTGTAGGTTGCTGTCCAGATTTCGAGAGGGTGCGTTTCTGGATGAGGTATCGAATATATTGCTTCCCCCTACTTATACCTCCCGAGGAGATCACGAATGTAAAATTAGAGAGATTCGAGCGCGCACGGAGGCTTTCCGGCAGTCGTTCTTCCCGCGGACCATACGCGACTGGAACAGGAAGGAGAGGTAATGACAGTGGCGCGTAAAGTGCCCTCTGCCACACACCGTTGGGTGGCTTGCGGAGTATAAATGTAGATGTAGATGTAGATACAGCATTACATGGAGTAATGCTAGTTTATGGCGCACGCGAATTTTATTGTGTTTGACTGTGGCCATGCGACAAGTCTGAAAAGCTGCCATCGAAAGGAGGGCAGGAAATGCAAACAGGACGTACAGGGCACTCCCCGCTAGGCCCCTGTGATGGGGAGGAAGCCGACCTCACCAAGGGGATTCCATTGCCCTGTATACCTCCCAAACGTCCATGCTCAGCATCGACGTCGCCCACCCAGGAGACGGATGTCTCACTGGTCCGGTTCAGTGGAACGCTTTCAGAGGTGCGCCAACAGATAGCATGAGACACAGAAAAGGGGACAGCCGCATCAGATGCAGAAGGGAAGGATCAGTGTCCACAGGTGGATGCTGACGAGATGTGAAGACAGGGAGAGACGTCGCTCCATCTACTTCCAGGGCGTCGGAGGATAGTGCATTATCAATAGGAGAGTCGTTGGCATGTGGACACACATCACAAAGAGTACAGCGCTGTCTCTTCAGTTTTCTCGGCGATCAGTGCTTCCTAACATGTTGTTCCATGACGGAATGCGAACGGATGTCGTCCAGCATGTGGCCAGACGGCAGAACGCCGGTACAGCTCCATGATCAACTGATCAACAATTATGGGGTCGGGACAAACGTCTCGTTGCTGCTGATGGCCTCCGGCAGGAGTGTAGGGGAGACAGGTAAAACGTCCATCGCTTCGTCAAGAGGAGTCGCCGCCGGTGCTGAATGATTCAGAGTAGGCACAACAGGAGGTAGTCCTGCAGGGTGACACAGTGGGCGCCCCAGGTAGAGAGACGTCCCCGATCGGCGTCTGAACCGACCTACATAGGGGACATTCACCACAGAAGTGGCCTTCCTGGCCATAACCTGAACAAGTGTGCGGCTGGCCATCGTACATGACTACAGCCCTTCAGCCGGCAGTAACAAAGTAAGAAGGCATTTCTTTCCTCATCTCAATTTCTATCTGACGGTCACCACTGAGGACACGGTAGGTTTCGAATGTCTTCCACGTTTCAGTGACGTGATTGAAGATGTTGTTGCAAGGTTGAAAGGCGGCCATCACAACATCCGACGGCATCTCAAACGGGAGTACGAACATACTCAACGCTCAGAGGCCAAAACCACCGTCATCAACCATGACAACCCCCCCCCCCCCACCGCCACCACCATCACCACCACCACCACACTTCTTTTTTGTTTTAAGTCACCAGTCTTCTGACTGTTTTGAAGCTGCCCGCCAGAAATCTCTCTCCTGTGCCAACGTCTGCATCTCAGAGTAGCTGTTGCAACCTACGTCCTCATTACTGGATGTATGCCAGTCCCTGTCTTCCTCTACAGCTTTTGCCCTCTACAGCTCCCGCTAGTACCATGGAAGTTATTCCCTCATGTCTTACCAGATTTCCTATCATCCTGTCCTTCTCCTCGTCAGTGTTTTCCACACATTCCTTTCCTCGCCAATTCTGCGCAGAACCTCCTCTTTCCTTACCTTATCAGTCCACATAATCTTCAACATTCTTCTGTAGCTCCACGTCTGAAACGCTTCGATTCTCTTCTGTACTGATTTTCCAACAGTCCGTGTTTCACATCCATACAGTTCTGCGCTCCAAACGTACATTCACAGAAATTTCTTCCTCAAATTAAGGCCTATGTTCGATGCTAGTAGACTTATTTTGGCCAGGAACTCCCTTTTTGCCAGTGCTAGTCTGCTTTTGGTGTTCTCCTTGCTCCGTGCGTCATTGGTTATTTCGCTGCCTAGATAGCACAATTCCTTAACTTCATCTGCTTCGTGACCTTCAGTCCTGTTGTTAACATTCTCGCTGTTCTCATTTCTGCTAATTCTCATTACTTTTGTCTTTCTTCGATTTACTCTCAATCCATATTCTGTACTCATTAGACTGTCCATTCAGCAGATAATGTAATTCTTCTACACTTTCACTCAGGATAGCAATGTCATCAGCGAATCGTAACACTGATGTCCTTTCACCTTGAATTTTGATTCCACTCCTGAACCTTTGTTTTATTTCCGTCATTGTTTCTTCGATGTATAGATTGAACAGTAGGCGCGAAAGACTACATCTCTGTCTTATACCCTTTTTAATTAGAGCACTTCGTTCTTGGTCGTCTGCTCTTATTATTCCCTCTTGTCTCATGTACATATTGTACATTACCAGCCGCTTCCTATACATTTCGCCTACTTTTCTCAAAATTTTGAATATCTTGTACAATTTTACATTGTCGAAAATTTTTTACAGGTCGACGAATCCTACAAACCTGTCTTGATTTTTCTTTAGCCTTGCTTCCATCATCAACCGCAACGTCAGAATTGCTTCTCGCGTGCCTTTACCTTTCCTAAAGCCTAACTGACCATCATCTAACAGACTAACTTTCTTTTGCATTCTTCTGTATGTTATTCTTGTCCGCAACTTGTATGCGTGATCTGTTAAGCTGATCGTGCCGTAATTTTCGCACTTGTCAGCTATTGCAGTCTTCGGGATCGTGTAGATGATATTTTTCCGAAAGACGGATGTTGTGTCGCCAGACTCATACATTATACACACCTACGTGAATAAACGTTTTGTTGCCACTTTCCCCAATGTTTTCAGGAATTGTAATGGAATGTTATCTTTCCCTTCTCTCTTATTTGATCATTAGTCTTCCAAAGCTCTCATAAATTCTGATTCTAATACTAAATTTTTATATATGTTCTAAGTCGACTCCTGTTTCTTCCTCTACCACATTATGTAAATCTTCCCACTCATAGAGTAGTTCAGTGTTCACTTTCGACTTATCCGTTCTTCCCTCCGTATTTATGATTGGTATTCCCGCTGCTCTCTTAATGTTGCCACTCTTGCTTTTAATTTCACAGTAGGTTGCTTTGACTTTCCTGTATCCTGAGTCAGTCCTTTCGAGCATCATTTCTTTTTCGATTTCTTTACATTTTTGAAGGATCAATTTCTTCTTAGCTTCCCTTCAGCTCCTGTTTATTCCATTCCTCACTGACATGTATTTCTGTATTCTTGAAATTCTCTGTACGTTTTTGTGTTTCCGACTTTCATCGATAAACTGAAGTATTTCTTCTGTTACCCATGGTTTCTTCGCACTTACCTTCTTTGGTGTTATGCTTTCCTTTCCAACTTCTGTGATAGCCCTTTTTAGAGATGTGCATTCCTCTTGAGCTTATTGCCTAGTGAGCTATTTCCCAAAGCCGTTTCTATAGCCTTAGAGAACTTCAAGCGTATCTCGTCATTCCTGAATACTTCGGTATCCCCCTTCTTTGCGTGTTGATTCTTCCTGACTAATCACCGAGACATCAGCCTACTCTTCATCGCTACTACATTGTGTTCTGAATCTATATTTGCTCCTGGCCACGCCTTTCAGTCCAATATGTGCTTTGGGAATCTCTACCCAGAACAACCACCACTGGCCGTAATAACGACCTTGATACGGCTGGGCATTGAGTCAAACAGAGCTGCGATGGCGTGTCCACGTACAGCTGCCCATGCAGCTCCAACACGATACCACAGTTCATCAAGAGTAGTGACTGCCGTATTGCGATGAGCCAGTTACTCGGCAACCACTGACCAGACGTTTTCAATTGGTGAGAGATCTGGAGAATGTGCTAGCCAGGGCAGTAGTCGAACATTTTCCATATCCAGAAAGGCCCGTACAGGACCTGCAACATGCGGTCGTGCATTATCCTGCTGAAATGCAGGGTTTCGCAGGGATCGAATGAAGGGTAGAGCCACGGGTCGTAACACATCTGAAATGTAACGTCCACTGTTCAAAGTGCCGTCACTGCGAACAAGAGGTGACCGAGACGTGTAACCAATGGCACCCCATACCATCTCGCCGGGTGATACGCCAGTATGGCGATGATGCTTCCAACGTGCGTTCACCGCGATGTCGCCAAACACGGATGCGACCATCATGATGCTGTACACGTAACCTGGCTACATCCGAAAAAATTACGTTTTGCCATTGGTACATCCAGGTTCCTCGTTGAGTACACCATCGCAGGCGCTCCTTCCTGTGATGCAGCGTCAAGGGTAACCGCAGCCACGGTCTCCGAGCTGATAGTCAATGCTGCTGCAAACGTCGCTGAACTGTTCGTGCAGATGGTTGTTGTCTTGCAAACGTCCCCATCTGTTGGGTCAGGGATCGAGACGTGGCTGCACGATCCGTTACAGCCATGCGGGTAAGATGCCTGTCATCTCAACTGCTAGTGATACGAGGCCGTTGGGATCCAGCACGGCGTTCCGTATTACCCTCCTGAACCCACCGATTCCATATTCTGCTAACAGTGGTTGGATCTCGACCAACGCGAGCAGCAATGTCGCGATACGATAAACCGCAATCGCGATAGGTTACAATCCGACCTTTAGCAAAGTCGGAAACGTGATGGTACGCATTCCTCCTCCTTACACGAGGCATCACAACAACGTTTCACTGGGCAACGCTGATCAACTGCTGTTTGTGTACGAGAAATCGGTTGGAAACTTTCCTGATGTCAGCACGTTGTAGGTGTCACCACCAGCGCCAACCTTGTGTGAATGCTCTGAAAAGCTAATCGTTTGCATATCACAGCATCTTCTTCCTGTCGGTTAAATTTCACGTCTGTAGCACGTCATCTTCGTGCTGTAGCTATTTTAATGGCCAGTAGTGTAGTTTGATTGCGGAAGATCGTAGCTCGGTCCCTCATTTCAAAACATCTTGCGAACTTCGAAATGGCAGATACTGAGATAGCCGTTCTCCGAATAGAAAAGCAACTACAATCGCTTAGTAGCGGAAAGGCATCAGGACCAGATGAGATACTTATAAGAATCCACAAAGAGTATGCAAAAGAACTTGCACCCCTTTTGACAGCAGTTTATGCAGATCGCTGCAGCAACGAAAGGTACCTAGCGGCTGGAAAAAAAAGGCTGGACATTTCCATTTCCAAGAAGACCGTAGGACAGATGCTGATTTTCATAGGCCTATGACATTGATGTCAGTCAGTTGTAGAATTACGGAACACATTTTATGCTCAAGAACTATGGCATTTTTGGAGAGCTAAATCACTTCTCTACAAATCAACTCCGATTTCGCAAACAGAGATCTTGCGCATCTCAACTAGCTCTGTTTCTTCATGAGATCCATAGAGCCGTAGACTACGGCGCTCAGGATAATGCCGTGTTTCTTGACTTTAGGAATGGAATTTGACACTGCCTCAAATTGCGGTTAATACCAAAATAGGGGCTTAACGAATATGGGACCAGATCTGAGACTGGATTCATGACTTCCTTGCAGACAGAACACGTCGCCTTTAGCGGAAGAAAACTGACAGATGTGAAAGTAATTTCTGGAGCACCCCACAGAAGTGTGATACACTGTTACTGTTTATATTGTACATAAATGATCTACTAAAAAGCGTGGGGAGCTTTCTAAGAGTGTTTTCGAACGATGGATGTCTATAAGAAAGTAGTCAGAAGACTTACAGATTTGGAGAATGATCTGCAAAGGATTGATTACTGGTGCAGGCTCTGGTAGTTGACCCTGAACGTGAATAAATGAAACGCATTGCGCACACGTAGGAAAATAAATCCACTACTGTGCAAATGGCTCTGAGCACTATGGGACTTAACTTCTGAGGACATCAGTCCCCTAGAACTTAGAACTACTTAAACATAGCTGACCTAAGGACATCACACACATCGATGCCCGAGGCAGGATTCGAACCTGCGACCGTAGCGGTCGCGCGGTTCCAGACTGTAGCGCCTAGAACCGCTCGGCCACTCCGGCAGGCACTATTGTTCAAGTGCACTATTGATGACAAACTGCTGTAAAGCAATATCCACGTTAAAATATCCAGGAGTAACTATCCAGAGCGACCTCAGGTAGAGTGACAGCATATCAGTTATTGGCATCAGAAGTACCCTTTGCCATTCACCGTTTGGTGGCTTGCGGAGTGTTACGTAGATGTAACAGAGAAACTCACGGCGAAGCTACCTTGCGAGAGTGACATAAACCGAAAAAGACAGAAAATGAAATACGATGCTGGGTTCAAATTAAAATTAAACTAACGACGCTCTTATGATTTTAAACGACTCTCAAAAACTGTAAATTTTGCTGATGGCAGAAACATTAATTAAGAGCTCAAGATCAAACCGTACCTGACATGATTTAGATGCCAACTAAATAGGGATTGCGTTCACTGGAAACTTTTAAGATCTTTATATACAAAAAACATTTATATTCTTCGGTTACAAGCAAATAAAAATATTGTGCTGGCACCCGCTTACAAATATAACTTAATGACAACTTAATGGTCGTACTTTGAAACAAATGTTGCAGGCAGTACCCTATTTGTCCAGTTTGATAATAAGCCTTTGTGCACTCACAAATAATTTTTCATTGAGTTTAATTGCACACGAAGTCGCTAACTTATTTTATGAACTGTCACTCACTGTTATCCAACAGTTGGTAATGTAACTGAAAAAAATCCATGAGAAATGAACAGTGAGAATATTGTGAGAATTAGTTACTAAATTTTCCAAAGGGTCCACAGATTACCTGAAGAAGTAGATGCCAGAACTGGAATCCCTACAGCGACGTAATTCTCCATACGTATTGTAAATATACTATTGTTCTTACAGTATTTAGATATCTGCATTTTTGAGAGATAAACCTAAAGATAATCAAAAATAATTAAACCTTAAACCCAAATAAGAAATAACCTTTATAACACGGAAAATTCCATAACTACCTAACTTCAATAAAACACCAGCAAGAAGTATTCTACCTGCACACATAAACATAAACAAAGCGTGAGCCAATAAATGAAAGAATGCAAGCTTTCGATAACCTGTAGCAAAAATTCTTATTAATAAACCAAGTTGTCTTAAAGTAGAAAGAGCAATAATCTTCCTTAAATCAAATTCAAAATTATCACCCAATCCAGCCATAAATATAGTTATACAATCAATTAAAAGTAAAAATCAACCACAATTATTAGTATTTACATGTTATTATTAAGCAAGCAGAAATAAACATCCAGCAGAGTAGAAGCTTTCCTGCTAATTTCATTACTTATGTTTATAGTCTTTAATTTTTCTAAGGATGAGCATAGCATTTTTGTCACCGTTTATGTGACCTGAAGAAGTATCTTCTAACAGGTACTTCTCGCACTTAATGCATTACTCAATTTATTATTCATATCTGCCATATTTCTTTCATAAAACGGTCTTTGGAAAGTATAAGACATCTAATGGAGCATACATCATAATTTATTTCTATCAGTGAATCGTTTACTTTTTTTTACAATTTAAAACGTCAATTTAAACCTATTGGATGTTTTTTTTATTTACTTATTTATATAGTGCACAACACATACAGGACTTCAAAGTACTGCATACTATAAAAATACACTGAGGTGACAAAAGTCATGGGATAGCAATATCCACATATACAGATAAAGTACACGAGATATAAGACGACAGTGCATTGACGGAGCTATCATTTGAAGTCAGGCGATTCACGTGAAAAGCCTCCCGACGTGATGACGGCTGAACGACGGCATTTAACAGACTTTGAACGTAGAATGGTAATGGGAGATAGACGCGTGGGACATTCCGTTTCGGATATCGTTAGGGAATTCAGTACTCCGCGATCCACAGTGTCAAGAGTATGCCGAGAATACCACATTTAAGAAATAACCTCTCACCATGGAAAACGCTGTGGCCGACGGTCTTAACGACAGAGAGCAGCGGCGTGTGCACAAAATTATCAGTGCTAATAGACAAGCAACACTGCGTGAAATAACGGCAGAAATCGATGTGGGACATACGACGAACGCATCCGTTAGTACAGTGTACCAAAATTTGGCGTTAATGGACCAGCACAACATCGCCCATATGGAATCTCCTGTGCTCGTAATCATATCGACTGGACCCTAGACAACTGAAAGAAAAAAACCCGCTGCCTGGTCATACGAGTCACGATTTCAGTTGGTAAGAGCCGATTGTAGGTTTCGAGAGTGGCGCAGACCCCACGTAGCCATGGACCCAAGTTCTCAACAAGGCACTGTGAAACCTGGTAGTGGCTCCATAATGGTGTGGGCCGTGTTTGGTGGGAATGGACTGAGTCCTGTGGTCCAACTGGAACGGTCATTGACTAGAAACGGTTATGTTCGCCTGCTTGACACCATCTGCAGCAGTCCACAGACTTCATGTTCCCAAACAATGATGGAATGGGTCCTCTGGATGTTCGGTTACTTGGAGACCATTTACAGCCGTTCATGGACTTCATGTACCCAAAAAAACAATGGAATTCTTGTGCATGACAATGCACCACGTCACTGGTCCACAAATGTTCACGATTGGTTTCAAGAATATTCTGGACAATTCGAGCGAAAGGTTTGGCCATACAGATCGCCCGACATTAATCCCATCGAACATTTATGGAAGATAATCCAGAGGTCAGTTCGTGCACAACATCCGGCACCTGCAACACTTGAACTGTTATAGAAATTATGGGTGGTTATAGAGGCAGCATGGCTCAATATGTCGGCAAGGAGCTTCCAGCGGCTTGTTGAGTCCATGCCACGTCGAGTTGCTGCACTACGTCAGACAAGAGGAGGTCGACAAGATATTGGATGACCATGACCGTGACCATGACCTTTGTCACCTCAGTGTACGTCTGTTAGCATTTCTAAATGAATTACCTATTGGTCCTTGTACCGTAACAAACTGTGTATCACTCATACCGTAAATATATGATTGAATCTACTACCTACCAATACATTTGCGTCCAACAGAAATAAATGTCTTGAAAAAATCACCCTGGACAGGGTTTTTGTATGTTGTCTATACGTAGCCCACTAATATTTTTTATGATTTCTTTTCAGGTTTTATCCATTATCATAGCCTGTCTCACAACTAACCAGCAAGTTGGCTTAGGTCCTTCTACTCTTGTGCGTACGGCAGTTGTCGACGGCACGATAGTAGCTTTTATCATTCTAGGTATCCTAATCCTTATGGGCTATTTAATCGGGTCTCCTCTACACCTCTACCTGGTGAGTTTACCGAAAAACATTTTCTCTTCGGCTAGATTCTAAATTAGATGCAGTTTTTCTTTTTTCCACTAAACGTGTGACATTTATGTATATCTGAAGAAATATCGACTCTGCATATAAGCCGCTTTGCAAAACGTTATCGTCACTCAACACTTTGACGTACAAACACTTACAAATACGTCAGTTTACGAAACTGACCGTTAATAACATTGTTTTGAACGTTTGTGCCGTGTTTTATTTGATATTACCTAAACATAAGTACATATGGTAAAGACGTAGGCTTAGAGACATATTTACACGTTTATTGTAATATGCTGATGATAATTACAATACATAATGGTAATGAAAGAATGAAATGTTATTTCCTCTACAGAAAGATCGATTTTCGATTTTTGTGTGGGTAGGAATCTTACAGTCATCCAGATGTTCACTTTCTCCTCTGATATCTGTTTTGCTGTAGACTGTTTTGACTTTTCTAAACAAATTTTACACTCTTCAGGGTGGAGGGAAAATCATCATGTCTAAAGCAGAACTCTGATTATAATGTAAAGTAATATATAACATATACATGGACACAGGCGTACCTTCAACTTAACACGCTGGCAACGTTACCAGTTATAAGTGTACATCACCAACTACATCCGTTTGGAATTTATTTCAAAAGAATGGGAATAAATGGTTATTCTACGCAACAGTAGTATATCAGCTGACGTCCTCCTCTCTTAATTAAAATAGCAGATCAAAGACGTTATTCATTCATTAGTTTCTTACAGTGTACTATTACTACGTAATTCTTCATTGAGATTGAAAGTACAATATTCATTATTAAAAAGTAGAAATAGGAATAATACGTGGTATCCATCTTCATGTTTGTTGTTGACTACTCTTTAAACCATAACAGAACTAATTGGGTCCGAAGGACACCATGCCTCTTTTATTTTGCGCGATGAAGGGAGATGGCTTTGAAAACAGTCGACTCTCAGCTTCCATCACTCTTCTAATACTGGAGGTAACGACCTGTAATATTGCTGTTTCAAGTTGAAATAACAAAAGATTTTTTGCGTTTGGGTTCTACCACACCAAAATTGTATGTAGCTATCACATTTAAGGTCAAGTCCCACTCAGTTCCTCAAATCTCTCCCTATCTTTTGTTTTCTAAGAGATTTTTTGCGTTTGGGTTCTACCACACCAAAATTGTATGTAGCTATCACATTTAAGGTCAAGTCCCACTCAGTTCCTCAAATCTCTCCCTATCTTTTGTTTTCTAAGAGTTGTCATTAGCTATTAGTCTTATTACACGACCTGATAGATATAAATAATTTTTTATATCACAATGGCTTCACGATAACTCTCTAACATATATCTTACTGATGCTGAAGTTCTTGCTCAATGGTTTTCACTTCTGCGATTTAGAAGATGAAATTGGCCCTTAGTTAAATGATATCATCTCAAGTACCTTAAACAGTTTTTCATGTTTCTGAGCAAGAGTCATACAATGATTTTTAAATGAACACACCGCCATTTCATTGTATTGTTGTGTATTTAATTACTATCCAGGTTTCGGCCTTTTATACCATTATCAAGTGGCTGAGTTTATATCATTAATACCTACTGCAGGACATAAAGCTCAAATCAAGTACATGAATCTGAATCCGACGAGTGTTCATATGGACTTTCTGAAGGCAATGAAATCAAAAATCCAGATCCTTAACCTACGTTTGGTTTTGGAATGTAACGGAGTAAGAATGTAACCATGTATTCGAAGTGGAGTAAAAATATTATTGTTCCCATTCCAGGTCTGAAAAGTATTTCTAGAAAATCTGAATCTACAGCTATCTTGGATGTCTGGTATTTGTTTTGACCCCCTGTTGAATATCATATTGTTATACACGATGGGGAAGATAAAAGCAATAAGAGACAGTTTCAGGAAACCACATCTATCTTAGACAAAAGCGATATTTCTGAAAAGATGACTTTTATGTTACTGTTGTATTAGGCAAATAAATGAAGTCGTGCCATGAATGTGTTTTCACATTGTTTGCTTCATACAGGGCTAGTAGGGACATACTTCGTCACAGTTTTTGTTAATTTGTCTTCCTTGAGATCAGTGGTACTCTGCTAAAACATTTCTAAAAGAAATCGTGTAGTTGTACTGTCGTCACGCTTAAGGTTGGGTTGACAACCTGGATCAACCGTGCAGCAGTTATTCAGTATCCTGACGAATCACACTTAACATTGCTTTGGTAAAAGCTGTCAGTATTGTGAGGTGCAGAGGGAATATATTATAGGACGTAACGTCCGTCTTTCGAAGTAGCACTGAATACACTGTATTACAATAGCGGCATACAACTAGTCCGACAACTTATAAGTGAAAAAAGTATTTTAGATTTCCAGGCTACAAACACAGACAAACAGGCGACCATTATGACTTTACATAAACGATGGTCACGAAAGGCAAAATAAATAATAAATAAAACGTGGAGAGTATTTTTCTTTGGTCTGACAAGCAGTCCACTATCAGCTTACTTGAAGGACGAACTGAGAACATTTAATTTACATCTGCAAAATCAGAAGAATTGTGTGTAAAACTGGAAGACGTCATAGAAAGGCGGCCCATATAAAATCGTACCAATTGAAGTATTAAAAGACGTCAGACACATACCGTGGTTTATTTGTGCAATTCAGAGGATGTTGCGAAAACAAAGACTACCATACCTTCTCTATAAATGAGACTACAGGAAAATCTTTAAGAAGGGTTGTATGTGACATTTCAATAATTCTCGTAGTTAAGTCACGGGGGGAGAGCCATCATGTAATAAATCAAGCCTGTACTGAATTTTTACCTCCAACATCAATATAAAATACTACCTAATTTATGGTCCTATTTGAACTTAGTTTTCTGGTACACGGATGAAACTTTGCCACATACGTATTTTTCCGTTTGTATAACGATAACTATTTATGGTACTATATTATACCACGAAAATTAGTTTTCCAATAAATGTCAGAAACACCCGATAGAATATTATCATTTATTCTTATTTTGCAAAGTTATTTTAAGCCATTTAAGACAATTGTATGTATTTATATTGTTATTCACTTATAGTCAATAGTTAAGTTATTAACTTAATATAAAGCCAATAGCTTTAGGGATATTTAGTCCAATTTTAGAATGCTGTTATTACCTGTCACTTTCATAAATCTCTAAAAGGATTTAAATTTTGGAAACACAAACTTTAAATTCAGCATTAGTTGTACATGGAATTTCATGGAACCTTTCAGAACTAACCGCGAGATATATATTACTCTTGTTTGGCACTAATTCGGTCACACTCGTTCCGCATCGGAGGACGTGAACACGCTGTGAAGGTCTTTGACTTGTGGCTAAAAAGACATTGTATATCTTCGTAACTTTTATGTGTATTCCGAATTTACATTTTCCTTGTGATTTTGGACAGTATCTGTGATCACGGACTGATTAATGTTAAATAGAAATAAAACACCGTAGTCAGAAAACAAGTTATTAAGCTTCTGACATGTCATTTCAATAATGCGAGATATGTCAAAAGTAATTACACAGCAGTATTTCTTGTCTGCAACAGAATCTTAGACTGACGAGCCAAAACATTATGGTCACAGCCAGTGTGAGACTGAATGCTTGGCGTTGTGGGCACTTGGAAGTGGCAAGGGTAGTGTACACTCGGCACAGAGGTCAGTGAGGCATCACCATGGACACGGGCTTCAGTTGTGGAAGTCCACAAACATTAGCGACTATGACAAACGGCCCACTGTTATGGCCCGGCACCTGGGTAAGAGCATTTCGGAAACGCCGCAAATCGTTAGCTGTTCGCGTTGTAATGTCGTCAATATCTAGGAAAAATGGTTGAGGGATGGTGACAAGGTAGTGGACGTCAATGTCTGGTCACGGAACGAGGATGTCGGAACTTGCCCGTACTGCAAAGGGGAATTGGCGGCGATCTGTAGCATACCTAAAAACAAACTACAATAATAGTGCGGGCACACCCTTCAGTATGGATTGTTAAATATATGGCACCACAGCAGACGATTCTCTGTGTTCACAAGATGACCCTACAGTAGCGCCAATTACGACTGGAATGGACACGAGGTCGTAGAGTTCGGTGTGTGGATCAATGGAAACGTGTCCCCTGGTCGGATGAATTACATTCTTGTTGCACTAGGTCGATGGTCGTGCTCGGATACGCTGTCTTACGGGGCAACGTGTGCTCGAAACGTGCAGCACACCATAGACACCGGCGAGTGGGAGCAATATTATGCTATGGTGGACATTCACTTGGACTCTATGCGATCTGTGGTAGTAATCGACGCCACCATGAATCCTGTGGACTACGTTAACATTACTGCAGACCACTTACATCGTTATCTGCTTCCTAACGTGGCCATTTTCTGCTGAAACTGTCCACTGACATATTTCAGAGGTTGGTTGTTGGTTTGTTTTTGGGGGAGGACACCAGACAGCGAGGTCATCGGTCTCATCGGATTAGAGAAGAAAGAGGAAGGAAGTCGGCCGTGCCCTTTCAAAGAAACCATCCCGGCATTTGCCTGGAGCTATTTAGGGAAATCACGGAAAACGTAAATCTGGATGGCCAGACCCGGGATTGAACCGTCGTCCTCCCGAATGCGAGTCCAATGTGCTAGCCACTGCGTCACCTCGCTCGGTTCAGAGGTTGGTATGCAAATTCCTTTGATCGAGTACTCCTTAAGTACACTGCTCTGTAATTACACATCTCCACTAGCTTTCCCAGAGTCTGGTGTCCGTTTCTGTTCCACCTCTTTTATGTAGTTGCTGGTGGTTCTGATGACTGAAAACCTTAGAAGATGGATGCGCGAGATTAGAGTCTCTGTTAGGAGGAATTTGCCGCTATAAAACTGTAGCACTTCGGCCAGTGGCTCGTTGGCATGTAACGAGCCTGGCATTCTCATCCCCCTGCTCGCTCCCTAGAAGGGAGGAGGAGAATGAATTCGTTCATAAAATATCGAATTCTTCGCCGAAGTACTTTTAGCCAGATAAGAAATTTCTAGGCACGTGTGCCTCTCTCAAGGCGTGTGAGTATTTGTTACGAGGCCTCGGAGTAACGTCCAGTTCAAACTTTCAGTATACATCCTCGTAATTGACTCACCCTGTCATTTTCGACAGTGCCCTCGTGCGCTGTGCCCACATGCTGAGCTTCTCATTTTTCCATTTCAGAATCACTTAATGGAGCGGGAGAAATTTTCTGGTTCTTGCTGCCTGCCTCTGAGCGGCTGCCTGAGGTATAACGTGATGAAGACGAGTAGAGGATTGTTTAAATGTTGTTATCAAGTTTTCATTCATCTGAACCCGAAATCTCCACGCTCATTGGGCAATCATTTTCCAATTCTGGCAGAAAGACAAGCAAGTTTCAGCCAGCTCTTGGAGAACTCAATGCTTGTAAGGTTGTTGTAGAGAAAACACTTAGCTTCAGACCTTCGTTCAGTGATGACTCCGCTTGAGGCCGGATGAGTGACTGAAGAGCAGGACCTTGCTACCGCCGGAAACATGTCTGTACTTAAGCTCTAACTGTAAGTACTAAAGGAGGTTTGAAATCATCTCTTCTAGTCGCTGCTGCGGCCAGCCTGTTTATGGTGAAATCTTCTCCGGTTATCAGCCGAGTGGTGGCGTCGTCTTGTCTCAACGTTTCGATGAGTTTCGTACCCTTCATCTTCTGGCGAAGTGTCGGGATCCTGCACTCACTCACTCACTCTCATCTAATACTTTCCCCTCTTTAGGGAAGTGTGTGGGGTAGTTTGTAGCCTTGCGGCTTTTATTCCACTTTGTACTTGCGTGTGTGTTTATTTCTGTGATTTTTGGGTATCTGCGTGATGTGATGATTGTTCTGTGTGTGTCTGGTACTTGCCTGGGGTTGGCGAGATGATTGAAATTATGGGGGAATGAGGAGGATGAGGACTTATATATAGGGATGTTCCCTTCGGCTTACAAGGGGAGGCCGCCAATTGTGAAATTCAGATTCGATTCATACTGCGCATAATAAAAGCTCATGGCCAGAGGTGTAAAGTGGCAATGCACCAAGATGCACTTCTCAGCCGTTGTCGAGAAAATCGACAGTTAAAAGAAACCGTTGCGGTGAAATACTTTCTACGATTATTAAGTTTTTACAGCGTCGTGGCGCAGGGGTAGGCGCTCGGGTTCGTAATCCGAAGGTCGCCGGATCGAATCTCGCGCCATGCAACTTTTTTTTATTATTTGTTTTTTGTAATTCAAGTGTAAACACACACACACACACACACACACACACACACACACACACACATACAGACACACACACACACACACACACACATAAACTATTAATGAATTGCTTATGCATGCTGGTGAAGGCGGATCGCTCTCCAATTGTACCACCTCCATTTTTCCGTTTGTTTAACAGGGTGTACCAAAGCTCTCACGTACGCACTGATTTTCGACGATGTTACAAGTTGCGCTAGGGACCGCATCTACCTTCTTTCGAAGTTAGCAGGCAACTACGCTGTTATGCTGCGGCTAGTTTCGGCCCATTCAACATCTGTCCTTCAAGTGTAACGAGCGAGTAACGGAGTTTATATTTCATACCTGCCACACCAAATTTGTGTTCGTGGGGTCCCTATTCTAATTCGAACGATTGACTTACACTATACGTATTCGTTTCGTAATATCGTTTCTACGTCTTCCGTGAACTATACGTGGTAAACATTATGAAGACAATTAATAACATTTGTGAAATACAACTTTGTTTGCGGAAAACATAATGATGTTCGAAGTCGCCAGTTCTTCCACGACAAACGACTTTCAACAACTTATTATTTGCATAATTGTTGTAACTGATTGCCGGGAATTATATATATATATATATATATATATATATATATATATATATATATATATATATATATTTGGATTAAACAAATACTAAAAAAAGGTTGCATGGCGCGAGATTCGATCCGGCGACCTTCGGATTACGAACCCGGGCTCTTACCGCTGCGCCACGACGCTGTAGAAAACTATTAATCGTGGAGAGTATTTCACCGCAACGGTTTCTTTTAACCGTCGATTTTCTCGACAACGGCTGAGAAGTGCATCTTGGTGCTTTGCCACATTACACCTCTGGCCATGAGCTTTTATTATGCGCAGTATGAATCGAATCTGAATTTCACAATTGGCGGCCTCCCCTTGTTAGTCGTCGAAGATCATCACTGGACGTTTGTGCTTGTCGCGGGACATGTCATACCGACCTTGGGAGTGGATGAGGACGTTTCCTGACCTGGAAGAGCCTTCACCGAAGGCCTTTGCCAGATCTTGGAAACTCTCTTTTAGGAGTGGAACTTCAGCTGCGGCGTGCAGATCGTCCATAGGGAATCCGAGGGGTAGACGTGAGGCCCTCCTGAGGCCGCGGTTCTGAAGCCTCTGGAGTTCATCCAGGTGCTGCTTCGCCGCGTATCCCCAGACAAAACATGTATATTCCATCACTAGTCTTGTCAGGGTCTGATATACATTCACACCCACAGAGCAGGGAAGGGAGCTGCTTGAGTTGAGGACTGGGTATAGAATGGACTTTCTGGCATAGACCTTCCTGTGGACCTCGTCTATGTGGGGTTTCCACGTAAGACGAGGGTACAAGGTTACGCCAAGGTATTTGGTGATTCTGCGCCAGGGAAGTTGGGTTCCGTTTAGGTGAAGGTTGAGGGGGGGGGGGGGGGGCGGGCGTTGAGGAGGTCCGCGCCTTCCGAGCCTCCGAGTCATCACCATAAGCTGTCTGTGTCTTTTCAGAGTTGATGGTAATGCGCCAACGACGGGCCCAGGTTTCTGTGTCATCTAAAACTCTTTGTACCCTACAGATGACCAAGTCCTTGTTCGGCTTTCGTGTGTAGAAGGCTAGAAGGCTGGTCGGGATGCTGTGTTCTGCATATCTATATAGGTGCTTGGCCGTCGTCCGCTACTGTAAACCGGCCAATCACGTTCCTCTGGAAGGGGGTATCGCGTCGATGGGGGTTATTATTATTAATGGTTCTTCTTCTACATCTACATACATACTCCGCAATCCACCACACGGTGCGTGGCGGAGGGTACCTCGTACCATAACTAGCATCTTCTCTCCCTGTTCCACTCCCAAACAGAACGAGGGAAAAATAACTGCCTATATGCCTCTGTACGAGCCCTAATATCTCTTATCTTATCTTTGTGGTCTTACCGCGAAATATAAGTTGGCGGCAATAAAATTGTACTGCAGTCAGACTCAAACGCAGGTTCTCTAAATTTCCTCAGTAGCGATACACGAAAAGAACGCCTCCTTTCCTCTAAAGACACCCACCCGAGTTCCTGAAGCATTTCCGTACCACTCGCGTGATGATCAAACCTACCAGTAACAAATCTAGCAGCCCGCCTCTGAATTGCTTCTATGTCCTCCCTCAATCCGACCTGATAGGGATCCCAAACTCTCGAGCAGTACTCAAGAAAGGTCGTATTAGTGTTTTATAGGCGGTATCCTTTACAGATGAACCACGTCTTCCCAAAATTCTACCAATGAACCGAAGACGACTATCCGCCTTCCCAGCAGCTGCCATTACATGCTTGTCCCACTTCATATCGCTCTGCAATGTGACGCCCAATATTTAATCGACGTGTCTGTGTCAAGCGCTACACTACTAATGAAGTATTCAAACATTACGGGATTCTTTTTCCTAACCATCCGCATTATAATTTACATTTATCTATATTTAGAGTTAGCTGCCATTCTTTACACCAATCACAAATCCTGTCCAAGTCATCTTGTATCCTCCTACAGTCACTCAACGACGACACCTCCCCGTACACCAGAGTACCATCAGCAAACTGCCGCACATTGATATCCACCCTATCCAAAAGACCATTTATGTAGATAGAAAACAACAGCGGACCTACCACACTTCCCTGGGGCACTGTAGATGATACCCTCACCTCCGATGAACACTCACCATCAAGGACAACGTACTGGGTTCTGTTACTTAAGAAGTCTTCGAGCCACTCACATATTTGGGAAACAACCCCATATGCTCTTACCTTAGTTAGGAGTCTGCAGTGGGGTACCGAGTCAAACGCTTTCCGGAAGTCGAAGAATATGGCATCCGTCTGATACCCTTCATCCATGGTGCGCAAGATATCATGTGAAAAAAGGGCGAGTTGCGTTTCGCAGGAGCGAAGCTTTCTAAAGCCATGCTGATGCATGGACAGCATGTTCTCTGTCTCAAGGAAATTCATTATATTCGAACTTAAAATATGTTCGAGAATCCCACAACAAACCGATGTTAAGGATATTGGTCTTTAATTTTGAGGATCCGATGACAGTGGGTAATTCTCACGTTTAAGATCAACAAACGACCATTTGAGGTGGTTTCTCAATCTGTTAGGCACGACAATTTGGTATTGTGCATCCCAGGGATGTGCTCCGACCACACCCAACATTCCGCAGCTTGATATCTTCGTCAACGCCGACGGCATCTTCCAGCGTGATAACTAACACTGTCACGGTGCCAGAGTCCTGCTACAGTAGTATGAGGAACGTGATAGTAACTCCTGCCGTAGTCTTGGCAGCCAAATTCACCTGTTCCGAGCACGATGGAACACATTTGATACGTTGTTGGGACCAACTCTGCGCCTGCAAACCACTGGCCCGTTATTTTCGTTGTTGTGTGAAATATGTGTAGACATCTGGTGCTACACGGTTCCGGGAATCTACCAGGCATCCATGCCACGCTAAATTAAACACTGATTACATTTCAAAGGTGGATCAACACGCTTCTAAACTGATGGTCGTAATGTTTTGGCTCATCGGTGAATATTATTAATAATTACTAGTTTCGTCTTAAAATATTGTAGCAGAATAATAGACAAAATTCTTATTTTTCAGATACTACTTTCTTCAGCAGCGGGAGCTATATTGTTCTTGGTATCTGGAGGACTTATGTTGGATTCATACGTCCGAGACCCTTATAAATATGGTGAAGTATGCGGTGCAGGAATACTAGCCCTTATTAATGGACTCGTTTACGCTGGTGATGTATTTCTGACATGGAAGTACAGCTAGATACTACACACCCCGTGTTAATACGTGGCAATAAGTCTTAACAGTGTGTATATTAGAATTATCTGCTGTTCTGGTGAGGAGCACTCAGAGCTGTTTGAAACATCATCAAATTAACTTGACCGAAAGCACCCTCAGCTTAATTTCCTAACCGTCTCTTCACCTAAGGCAGATATTTGTTTTCAAACAGTTACATTTATGTATATAATGTGTTGAATAAGTTATTAAACAGTAGTATTAAGATGTGTCGTTAAGTGTTTATATCAAAAAGATTTCATTCAGGTTTCTTCTCTTGCTCTCATATTGATTAAATTATTAGTCAAGCAGTCTTGATTGAGAAGAACTGATCTCGAAGTACCTTTACATATCGAAACATTTTCTTACAGAGATAGTCATAAGGTGTCCAACTAACATTTTCAGTGAGATTACATGAGCAGTCGTGGCCAGTTTGTGAGCGTTGGATATTCTCTGTCCACAGACCGCCATTTCTAATTTTTATGTCTAACGAAAGAATGAAAATCTGAGTCTACAGAAAATTAACTAATAAGAGTGTGATGTTATATTCAAAGAGGTCATAATGTAATGCTTTCCGATCCTCCCAAAATTGTGAAAATCTGTATATAATTTCCGTAAGCTGATTTTTCTTTAAACTCATTTTCTTCAGAAAATAAAGTAGACCTGCTACATGTTTTACTTTAAACACGTTACACTTTATGTAGAGGTCTAACAAGAACAAAGTTTTGAATACGGAATCACGTTTTCCTGTATTTCTTGATACGTGCTTCATGAGAAGTGTTGTATATCTATATCGTCTATGACAAAAACTGAGAAAGTTTCAGCTAGAAACATTCATGTGCCTAACCCAACGGACTGAAAGATAATGGTACGTACACCTAAATTGTGGCAGTGTATTTACATTGTTCATGATGACTTACTTATTAAAGCCTTCATTCCCCCATTATATTCTGTAGGTTACATAATTTTATAAAAACTATAAGGTATGTGCCAACAGCCTTACGAGTAGGTGGCAGCTCGTGTTACAGCAGCGCCACAAATGAGTACAGTGGGTTTGATTGTGAATTACCCTACTGGCCATTAAAATTGCTACACTAAGAAGAATGCATATGATAAACGGCTATTCATTGGACAAATATATTATACTAGAATTGACATGTGATTACATTTTCATGCAATTTGGGTGCATACATCCTGAGAAATCAGTACCCAGAACGACCACCTTTGGCCGTAATAACGGCCTTGATACGCCTAGGCATTGAGTCAAATAGAGCTTGGATGGCGTGTACAGGCACAGCTGCCCATGCAGCTTCAACACGATACCACAGTTCATCAAGAGTAGTGTCTGGCGTATTGTGACGAGCCAGTTGCTCGGCCACTATTGACCAGACGCTTTCAATTGGTGAGAGATCTGGAGAATGTGCTGGTCAGAGCAGCAGTCGAACTGTTTCTGTATACAGAAAGGCCTGTACAGGACCTGCAACATGCGGTCGTGCATTATCCTGCTGAAATGTAGGGTTTCGCAGGGATCGAATGAAGGGTAGAGCCACGGGTCGTCACACATCTGAATTGTAACGCCCACTGTTCAAAAGTGCCGTCAATGCCAACAAGAGGTGACCGAGACGTGTAATCAATGGCACCCCATACCTTCACGCCGGGTGATAACGCGAGTATGGCGATGATGAATACATGCTTTCAATGTGCGTTCACCGCGATCTCAACAAACACGGATACGACCATCATGATGCTGTAAACAGAATCTGGATTCACCCGAAAAAATGACGTTTTGCTATTCGTGCACCCAGGTTCGCCGTTGAGTACACCATCGCAGGCGCTCCTGTCTGTGATGCAGCGTCAAGGATAACCGCAGCCATGGTCTCCGAGTTGATAGTCCATGCTGCTGCAAACGTTGTCGAACTGTTCGTGCAGATGGTTGTTGTCTTGCAAACGTCCCCATCTGCTGACTCAGGTATCGAGACGTGGCTACACGATCCGTTACAGCGATGCGGATAAGATGCCTGTCATCTCGACTGCTAGTGATACGAGGCCATTGGGATTCAGCACGGTGTTCGGTATTACCCTCATGAACCCACGGATTCCATATTCTGCTGACAGTCATTGGATCTCGACCAACGCGAGCAGCAATGTCGCGATACGATAAACGCAATCGCGATAGGCTGCAATCCGACCTTCATCCAAGTTGGAAACGTGATGGTACGCATTTCTCCTCCTTAGACGAGGCATCACAACAACGTTTCACCAGGCAACGCCGGTCAGCTGCTGTTTGTGTATGAGAAATCGGTTGGAAACTTTCCTCATGTCAGCACGTTGTAGGTGTCGCCACCGGCGCCAACCTTGTGTGAATGCTCTGAAAAGCTAATCATCTGCTTATCACAGCATCTTCATCATGTCGGTTAAATTTCGCGTCTGTAGCACGTCATCTTCGTGGTGTAGCAATTTTAATGGCCCGCAGTGTATTTTTGCGAGCTCCAAACACAAGTGACTTATTTTCATTTACCTTTGTGCTTACTAATTTAATTCGTGAATTTCTTGAGTGTTTCTGTGCTTAGTTGCGACGGTCGTGCGTTTTAATAACTGTGTAGTGTATATCTCCGCCACATTTAGCACGGGTAGGGTCTGTGATTGCTGTGTTAGGATGCAGGCTGAGTTGGTGACCCTTCACTCACAACTCCAAACGGTGCTCACTTCAGTGACGCAGCCTGAAGCTGTTGCCAGTGGACATCATCGTGCAGCATCGAAGATGGAGATCTAAGGAACGTCCAGCAAGTGCCAAGAGTCCTATATGTGCCTCCTACATAATACGAAATTACACACTAAATGTACATACTACCTGTGAAATAATTTTATTCAGCCTGTTCATTTCAGTCAATGTGCTCTTCAGTGTTTAATTATCTACAGTAAATGACTTGCATCTATTTAGCAGAAGTGGCATTAGCTCTGAGAGGTATTATGCAGTCATTATGTGCTTCACTCTATTTACACTATTGGCCATTAAAATTGCTTCACCACGAAGATGACGTGCTACAGACGCGAAATTTAAACGACAGGAAGAAGATGGTGTGATATGCAAATGGTTAGCTTCTCAGAGCATTCACACAAGGTTGGCGTCGGTGGCGACTCCTCCAACGTGCTGACATGAGGAAATTTTCCAGCCGATTTCTCATACACAGACAGCAGTTGACCGGCGTTGCCTGGTGAAACGTTGTTGTGATGTCTCGATAAAGGAGGAGAAATGCGTACCATCACGTTTCCGACTTTGATAAACGTCGGATTGAAGCCTATCGCGATTGCGGTTTATCGTATCGTGACATTGCTGCTCGCGTTGGTCGAGATCCAATGATTATTAGCAGAATATGGAATCAGTGGGTTCAGGACGGTAATAGGGAACGCCATGCTGGATCCCAACGGCCTCGTATCACTAGCAGTCGAGATGACAGGCATATTATCCGCATGGCTGTAACGGATCGTGCAGCCACGTGTCGATCCCTGAGTCAACACATGTGACCATGGCTGCGGTTACCCTTGACGCTGCAGCACAGACAGCAGCGCCTGCGATGATGTACTCAACGACGAACCTGGGTGCACGAATGGCGAAACGTCATTTTTTCGGATGAATCCAGGTTCTGTTTACAGCATCAAGATGGTCGCATCCGTATTTGGCGACATCGCGGTGAACACACATTGGAAGCGTGTATTCGTCATCGCCATACTGGCGTATCACCCGGCGTGATGGTATGGTGTGCCATTGCTTACACATCTCGGTCACCTCTTGTTCGCATTGGCGGCAGTTTGAACAGTGGACGCTACATTTCAGATGTGTTACAACCCGTGGCTCTACCCTTCATTCGATCCCTGCGAAACCCTACATTTCAGCAGGATAATGTACGAACACATATTGCAGGTCCTTTACGGTCCTTTCTGGATACAGAAAATGTTCGACTGCTGCCCAGGCGAGCACATTCTCCAGATCTCTCAACAATTGAAAACGTCTGTTCAATGGTGGCCGAGCAACTGGCTCGTCACAATACACCAGTCACTACTCTTGATATTTTGTGGTATCGTGTTGAAGCTGCATGGGCAGCTGTACCTGTACACGCCATCCAAGTTCTGTTTGACTCAATTCCTAGGCGTTCAAGGTCGTTATTACGGCCAGAGGTGGTTGTTCTGGGTAATGATTTCTCAGGATGTATGCACCCAAATTGCGTGAAAATGTAATCACATGTCAGTTGTAGTATAATATATCTGTCCAATGAATACCCGTTTATTATCTGCATTCCTGCTTGGTGTAGCAATTTTAATGGCCAGGGGTGTATTACAGATCTGTTTGGTAAGAATAACATTATATTTTTTAATAGGTTTGCATACCTTAAGATAAAAACAGTAGCTTTCTCTGGAGACAAAAAAAAAATAGGAATTTGGAAGAGTACAAAATGTGTTGTCAGGATTCTAAAACAAATCAGGGAAACCCTCCTTCTGAATGTCATTATGTCATTACTTGTAAATAGATAGACTGTGGCAGAGTATTGGTTACAAATAGATTTTAAGGACATCATTTAGCAACAGAAACTCTTTGTCTCCAAGAGAAATGTATGGTAGATTCGAGCCTCGGTTTCAAAGTTGAAACAGAAGAAATAACGTTCCCCTGCATATCCTTAATGAGTTCATGAAGTTTAGTATTTGTATTCACTGTACAGCTTGGTATACTGCCATTGCTGCCACCACCATTGGGGATTTTTTGCCATAACAATCGCCAGTAATGGATGACGTATGTGCCTTCGTTCCACCAACATGAGTTAAGAGAGTTTCGTAATTTGAGGTAACAATCGCCAGTAAAAAAAATGATGTATAATCTTACGTATGTGTAATACCTAGATCCAAAACCTGACCGAATTTTTATTTGTACATGGTTGCAATTCGCAGATTCTGTGTGTCATGAAGGCTATTAGCTCATGCAGAGTTCCTGCACTGCACGAACCCATCGTTCTTCCCCTCACAGAACATACAACTACGAATATAATAGAACTGCATGTTTAGTTCCTGGGATGCATTTGAAATTGTCGAACGCTCTTCCCAGGTCGACAAATCATACGAAAATGTCTATTTTTCTTAAGCCTTACTTCCATTAACAACCACAACGTCAGAACTGACTCTCTGGTGTTTTTATCTCTACTAAAGCCAATCTCAACATCACCTATGAGATCCTCAGTTTTCTTTTCCTTTCTTCTGTATATTATTCTTGTCAGTAACTTGTATGCTTGAGCTGTTAACATGACTGTGCGGTAATGTTCGCACTTGTCAGCTCTTGCCTTCCTCAGAACTGTATGGATGATGTCTTTCCGAAAGTCTGATGGTACATCACCAGTCTCATATATTCTACACACCAACATCAATATCCGTTTTGTTGTCACGTTACGAAGTGATTTTAGAAATTCCGATTGAACGTTAATGATACCTTCTGCCTTAATTGATCTCAAGTAGTCCAAAGCAATTTTAATTTCTGATTCCAATACGGGGTCCCTGATGATGATGATGGAAGTCCCATACTCCGTGACGGAGCGTAGGGGAACGATGCGGGAGACCCGCACCGCCGTACTAGGCAAGGTCCTAGTGGAGGTGGTTTGCCGTTGCCTTCCTCAAAAAAAAATGGTTCAAATGGCTCTGAGCACTATGGGACTTAACATCTATGGACATCAGTCTCCTAGAACTTAGAAGTAATTAAACCTAACTAACCTAAGGACAGCACACAACACCCAGCCATCACGAGGCAGAGAAAATCCCTGACCCCGCCGGGAATCGAACCCGGGAACCCGGGCGTGGGAAGCGAGGACGCTACCGCACGACCACGAGATGCGGGCTTGCCTTCCTCCGACCGTAATGGGTATGAATGATGATGATGAAGACGACACAACAACACCCAGTCATCTCGAGGCAGGAAAAATCCCTGACCCCGCCGGGAATCGAACCCGGGACCCCGTGCTTGGGAAGCGAGAACGCTACAATAAGACCACGAGCAGCGGACACGGGATCCCTATTGACTACCTATTTCTTCTTCTATCACATCAGCATACGAGTTCTCCTCCACATAAATTCCTTTAATGCACTCTTTCCACCTGTCTGTTCTCCTCTGTATTTAACATTGGAATTAACGTTGCACTCTTAATGGTACCACCCTTGGTTTTAGTACCATGTGTCAATCCTTCCGACAGTCATTTCTATTTCGAGATCTTCGCATTTTTCATGCAGCCATATCTCCTTAGCTTCCATGCACTTCCTATTTATTTCATTCACAAGTGACTTGTAGTTTTATTTTCCCCAGTTTCGCTGCACATTTTTGTACTTTCTTCTTTCTTCGATCAACTGAACTATTCCTTCTGTTATCCATGATTTCTTCCCAGTTATCTTCCTTGTAGCTAATTTTTTCTTTCCAACTTCTGTGACTGCCCGTTTTAGAGATACCAATTTCCTCTTCAACTGCCGGCCGCTGTGGCCGAGCGGTTCTAGGCACTTCAGCCCGGAACCGCGCTGCTGCTACGGTCGCAGGTTCGAATCCTGTCCAGGGCATGGATGCGTGCGATGTCCTTAGGTTAGTTAGGTTTAAGCAGTTCTTAGTCTAGGGGACTGATGACCTCAGATGTTAAGTCCCTTAGTGCTTAGAGCGATTTGAATCACGTTTTAATCCTCTTCAACTGTACTGCCTGCTGAGCTGTTCACTAACACAATATCTATGTGTATATCCTCAGAGAACTTCAAACGTATTTCTTCATTCCGTATAGCACTCTTTGCACACTGATTCTTTCTAACTGACCTCTTAAGTTTCAGTCTATCTTTCATCATTACCAAATTGTGATCGTAGCTTATATCTGCTCCTGGGTACGCATTACAGTCCAATATATGATTTCGAAATCTCTTCCTGACCTTGATGTAATCTAACTGAATCTTCCCGTATCTCCCGTTCTTTTCCAAGTATACATCCTCCACTTGTGGTTCTTGAACAGAGAATTCACCATTACTAACTGAAATTTATTGCAGAACTAAACTAGTTTTTGTTTTCTCTCGTTCCAACTACCAAGCCCACATTCTTTCGTAACCCTTCTTTCATTCCCACCCCCACAACCTCAGTCACATCAGTCATGAGTATTAGATTTTCATCTCCCTTCACATAATAAATTACCCGTTCAACGTCCTCACGTGCTTTGTCTCCCTCATCATATTCTGCTTGCGGCGTTGGCATTGAATACATGAACTATTGTTGCCAGCGTTGGTGTGCTGTCGATTCTGATGCGAATAACCCTATCACCGAAATGTTCACATAAACTCACTCACTTCCCTACCTTCCTCTTCGTAACGAATCCTACTCCAATTATACCACTTGTAAGTAGGCTGTTAGGCTGTTTAGGTTTTTTTATTGGTAACGCCACCTCTGTATGAAAATCACTGGCTGTGCTGTGTGCAGTCTGTGGCTGCTTTGCATTGTTGTAATACTCGCCATTGTAGTGTTAGGCAGCTGAATGTGAACAGCGCGTAGCGTTGCGCAGTTGGAGGTGAGCCGCCAGCAGTGGTGGATGTGGGGAGAGAGATGGCGGAGTTTTGAAATTTGTCGTGAACTGCTATATTTATATATGATGATATCAAGGTAAATACATTGTTTGTTCTCTATTAATATCTTTCATTTGCTAACTATCCCTATCAGTAGTTAGTGCTTTCCATAGTTTGAATCTTTTATTTAGCTGGCAGTAGTGGCGCTCGCTGTATTGCAGTAGCTTGAGCAGCGAAGATTTTTGTGAGGTAAGTGATTTGTGAAAGGTATAGTTTAATGTTAGTCAGGGCCATTCTTTTGTAGGGAATTTTGAAAGTCAGATTGCGTTGCGCTAACAAAATATTGTGTGTCAGGTTAAGTACAGTCGTGCATAATTGTTATAAGGGGACGTTTCATATGTCGACCCTTAGCCTAGGATACCTCACTGGAATCTTCTGATTTTTTCTTGTAGTTTGTGTATTTAGTGTAGCTTTTGTTTATTGCTAGCGCGTAATTGTAGAGAGAATCTCCTTTGTAGTTGCAGTCTTTCATTGTTGTACTGTAAAACAGTTGTGGCATGCATGTAGATTTGCACCAAGTATTTCGCAGCTGCGCTGGTAATTAACTAGATATTATTTTCAGTGCTATGTTAATGTATTCCCCTATCTTTGCTCTTCAAATTGTGCTTTTCTGTGTTATCGTGTGAAATATTGTGACAATAATGGCGTGTGAAAAACGTAACACTCGGCTCCAAAGTAAACTGAGAAATGACAGTGAAGACGAAAGCAGTGTGTTGGCCCCACCATGTAATGAATTAACTAATATTCAAAGTAGTAATTTGGTAACTGTGCATAGGGAAATGGAGCGGGCGTCAAACAATGGCATAGGCAGTGAAACAGGTAGTGAACAGGGAAGCATTATCGATCGATCGGTCGGCAACAGCTCGCCTCAGGAATCCGAAATGATAGGACACAATTTTGCAAACACTGTAGATTCAGGTTTTGCGTCCTCACCGTTTTCTCAAATGAGTCAAGACACGTTTTCCGCTTGTCAAAATGTGAATGTTGCCGGTGCAAATTCACTGCCGAAAAGCACTGAGGAACATGTTTCAGACACCAGTGCATTGTTATTACAGTTAATGCAACAAATGGGACAAAGGCTACAAAAGTTAGACACAACGCTTGAACAAAATCAGAAACAAACACAGCAACAGTTACACACAATGGAACAAAATCAGAGACAAACACAGCAAAAGCTTCAAAAGTTAGACTCATTGGAACAAACTCTCGAACAAACACGTGAGGATTTAACTGCTGAGTTACATAACATTGAATCGAAATGTCAGAAAGTGTGTAATGACGTAAAAACACAAATTTGTGAGCATTTTCAACCTATTTTCTCGCGGCATGAAAATGCATTACAGAATCACGAAGCAGCCATAAAAGAACTGCAAACCATTGTTCATGAAAATCATGAGACCTTGTGGGCTAAAATTGACTCAGTTGCATCTACCGATTCTGTTACGCAACTTGCAAAAACTCAGGAAAACTTAAAGGACACAGTAGATTCGATTTCAACACAAATGGACACTCTGAAGCTTGGTTCAGAAAAACACACTGAGGAAATGTGTTCATTATCAGAGAAAGTAGTTGAACTTTCGGATCAGCTAAATAATTTATCTACGAAGGTAGATGATAATCTGAATGACGCAAAACCGGTAGTCTTCAATGACACAGAACAGAGCGAACAAATTAGGAAACTGAAACAAAATCTGAATCAAATTGATACGCAACACCAAAGAGAAATCCGGGAAGTACAAGATCAGCTGACACTGGTAATACAAGAATTACGTATTTCAGAAGACACTCGCGCTCCAACACGGGAAGAGGAACTTAGAAATACGCAAAAGCCACAAAATAATAACACAGGGCATTTCGGTAATTATGAAAGAAATTGGCAAGGTACACCGAATTTTGAGATGGAACCGCCGACACGACGTAACTATGACCGAGATGCTACTCGCCGACACGATGATTTTGACTATAAGCTGTTCATTACTACACGTAAATTCAAAACGTTTAAGAATTCTGCCAACGACATTCATCCACAAGTGTGGCTCCATCAATTCTCTCATTGTTTCCCTCCCAACTGGTCATTGGAGCACAGGTTAGAATTTATGTGTGGCTACTTAGAGAATGAACCAGGTGTAAGAATGCGATCGGTCATTCACGATTGTCACAGTGAAGGAGATTTTTATCATGCCTTCCTCTCAGCGTATTGGTCTCAAGCTACACAAGACCGTGTAAAACATAACATCATAATGATGAAACACTTCGAACAATCTGAATTTTCCAGTCTTGTGAAATATTTTGAAGACATGTTGCACAAGAATCAATACCTGTCAAACCCATACAGCCCCTCAGAACTCATCCGCATTTGCTTAATCAAACTGCCTAAACATTTACGACATATTATTTTAGCAGGACGTTGCAAAGACGACATTGAAGCTTTTCAGGGACTGTTACAAGAATTAGAAATTGACACAGACAGTCGCGGGATGCGAAAACAGGAAAACAATCACTACAGGTCACATCCGTCACAATTCCGTGACGACAGAAACGATAACTGGACGCGACAAGGCTATTCTCACCACACAAATCGTGACCAAAATAGACACCACCCGTATGACAACCGTTGGCAGAGTAGTAATAATT
The DNA here is from genome assembly GCF_023864345.2 of Schistocerca serialis cubense. Taxonomy (NCBI): domain Eukaryota; kingdom Metazoa; phylum Arthropoda; class Insecta; order Orthoptera; family Acrididae; genus Schistocerca; species Schistocerca serialis. Next base: position 19,081,821 of record NC_064646.1, read on the forward strand.
ACAGGGAAAGATCACCTCTCCGCAGTAATGACTATCACAGAGACAATCAGAGAAACAGACAATATGGGAACCAAAATAATTATTATCAAGGGAGACAGAATAACTTCAGACGCAACGGTCCAGCGCGCAGTTACGATTCAGGGAGAAATTCTCCACCACGTGACCGACAAGAAAGATACTATCAAATCTACCGACATGATGACAGACGATATGATCGTAACGACAGACCTGAATTGCATCAGAACTGGCGAGATTTAAACAGAGCAGAGCACTCTCGTCATGATGAATTTGTAGAAGTTAGGTCTCCAAATCCCAATAACGACGCGCGCCAACAAAGAGACAATAGGCAATGACTCACTCAGCTGGCAGCCACAATACGTACTTATGAAACTGACGACGCAGCTGCCGTAGCTAGTAATTACGTAAAAATGGAAGACATTAGGGACATCTTACTCCAGGAACACGACGTAAAACATAACAACATTGCATATCCTGTGATTCACATTACTGTAAATGACGTAAAATTTACGGCAGTACTTGACTCTGGCAGTCCCATTTCAGTAATTAGTGAAACAGCTTTTAGCAAGTGCAACAAATCGAACGATTGCCCCACACTTCCGTTACGTAAGATTAAATTACAAGGTGCAATCTTTGGAAAAAGTGTAGATGTACGCCAACAAACCAACTTAGTATTCTTTTGTCAAAGCCACAGCTTCTCTATGAACTTTCTTATTGTTCCACTATTGTCGACGGAAATTATACTGGGAGTAGACTTTTTGAATGAATACAAAGCAGTCTTAAGCTTTCACGATGCTGAAATAAGTTTAGAGAAAGAAGGTAAGTCAATAGCTTTGAAATTTGAAGACTGGCTCTCAAACCATGATGAGGAAATTAATCGGCTTTACCTTCTGTTAGATAACAGTTCGGAATTTTCTACGGAACTAGACACTAACAATCACTCTGCAAGTACTGACAGGGATGACATCGACGGCTTATTTGAAATTAATGAGTTAATTCAGAATAAAATTCAAACAATTGAGAATTGTAATGACACTGATAGGCAGGACCTTTTTGAGATTTTACAAGCACATTCCACAGTTTTTACTCACAAAGCAGGAACAATCAAGGGATTTCAATACCAATTTCGTGTTCGTGAGCATACAAAATTTTGTGTTAGACCATACGTAATTCCAGCACATTATAGGGACCGTGTTAGAACAGAAATACAATCTATGCTTGACGAGGGCATTATTGAGCCTGCAGTAAGCTCATACAACAATCCGTTACATGTTGTTGAGAAGAAAAATGGATCGATCAGACTTGTCTTAGATTCGAGACAAATCAATACTATCATTATTCCTGAAACAGACAGGCCGCAGACGATGGAAGAACTTCTTCAAAATTTTAATAGTGTAAAAGTGTTGTCTTCCATTGATCTCAGATCCAGCTTTTATCAGATCGAACTTCATCCAGAATGCAGAAAATACACAGCTTTCCTTTGTTTCGGCGTTTGTTATCAGTTTCGGAAACTTCCCTTTGGTTTGAACATTTCTTCGGCAGCATTCATTCGCGGGCTAAATTCCATATTACCTGAGTTCTTAAAACGTCACATCACCTTATATGTGGACGATATTCTAATAGCAGAAGCTTCATGGGAACTACATAATCGCATCCTCAACAGTTTGTTACGTATTTTTGCAGAATCTGGAATTACAGTTAACTTGGAAAAGTCTGAATTCGGTAGGTCAAAGCTGAAGTTTTTGGGACATATTATTTCTTCTGAAGGCATTCAGCCGGATCCTGAAAAGTTAGAAGCAATCGAGCCATTCCAGTTCCATCCACAAAAAGACAAGTCCGCAGTTTTCTAGGTCTCGTAAATTTTTACCGTCGTTTTCTGAATATGCAAATTCTAGTTACACCAAAACTTTGTTCTCTCACTGGAAAAAATACTATTTGGAACTGGGACGAACAAGCACAGTTGGAATTCAATTCTTTGAAAGAAGCGTTACTTCACGCGCCAATACTAGCTCATCCTGATCTGTCACAAGATTTCTGCCTTAGCACGGATTCTTCTAAAGTCGGTCTTGGTGCTCATTTATTTCAAGAAGCCACAGAAAATGACACTACTGTTCAGAAAACCATTGCTTTTGCTAGCCGAGTGCTAACAAAATCTGAAAAAAATTATTCCGTTACTGAATTAGAAGCTTTAGCTATCGTTTGGGCATTTAACAAATTCCGTTTCTTTCTTTCTGGTAAGCACGTAAAAGTATACAGTGATCATCGTGCATTACAATTTCTTATGTCTTCAAAATTAAATCATGACAGGTTAAAACGTTGGGCATTGTTTCTGCAAGAATTCCGCTTCACAGTAGTCTACATTCCCGGCAAGGAGAACATTGTTGCGGACGCACTGTCACGCGCACCGGCTGGGCTTGAGAAAAGTAAGAAAGAAGGCAACCTCGAGAAAAATTTCAGTATTCTTTACATTCAGAAAGTCGCCTTTGAAAACTTCATCACCACATCTTTAAAAGACATTGCTCATGAACAAGATAAAGATCCGATTTGGAGAGACATCAAAAGTAAATGGCATGAAAAGACACACACTCAGATTCGGCATTATTACCTGGTTAGAAACAACATACTCTTCAAACGCTGCACTGTTGATGACAAGCTATGGGTACTTTGCATTCCAGACGATTTTGTTAATAAGCTCATTTGGTACATTCATTTCAGCTACGCACATTTTGGCCCACGAAAATGTTATCATATTCTTCGAATGACTTGTTATTTTAACAATATGGAAAAGAGAATTCGAAGAGTCTTGTCTATTTGTAAACTTTGTCAAAAGGCGAAACCATCTACTATCTCCCATAGTGCTCCGCTGTTTCCTATCATTCCTTCTAAATTAAAAGAATTTGCTGCTGTTGATCTCTTGGGACCGCTTGTCAGAACATCTAATGGATTTTCGTACGTTCTAGTCGCTGTTGAACTTACTTCAAAATTTGTTTCTTTCACACCGTTACGTAAAACCACTGGACGGTCTGTATCCAACGCCTTTGTTAAAAATTTCTTACGTGAAGTTGGACATGTTAGCAAAGTCATTTCAGATAACGGACCGCAATTCAGATCTGCTGTTTGGTCACGCATGCTTCGCAACCATAAAATCAAATCTGTTTTTATTTCATTGTACTCACCACATTGTAACCCGTCTGAACGGATTATGAAAGAAATCAATAAGCTTTGCAGACTTTATTGTCACAGAAAGCATCAGCATTGGGACAGATATTTACACTTATTTCAAAATGTGCTGAATGAAATGCCTCATGATTCCACTGCTTTACCACCTACTCTTGTACTGAAGAATGTGGAACCTCCGAACAGAATCAGAGAGCTTGTACCTTTCCCGAATACACGTAAACTTCGACACAAAGACATAATTGATTTGGCCCTTAAAAATATAAAATCTGCAGCAGACAAACGGAGAAAACTAAACGGTAAAGCAAATGCAAAGAAATTATGTATTGGTCAGAAAGTTCTCATTAAAGCTCATTCATTGTCACATAAGAAGAAACACTTGAGTCACAAATTCTTTCTAGTTTACAATGGACCTTACAGAATCCGACGTATACCACATGATAATTGCGTTGAAGTTGAAACTCTGCGTACTAGGAAGAGTAAAGGTTTACACCACATTTCTCATGTAAAACCATTTATTGACAGATAATCTGCCTTTTAACTTTGTCTTTGCCATAAAACGTTTCACTTCACGTTACTAGTATGCTTTAGAAACTGTTACCATGCAACAATGTTTGAAGTTAAATATCCAGCCAAGAACCAAGAGAAATTATTTAAACAGAAATTACGAATGCATTGTTATTGCGAACAGACGACACAGTGTAATTGTGTGTGTACATTCTTGCTTGTTAGTTGCACGATTAGAACATTTACCAGTACTGCTAATGAGATTTTAATGCAACATTTTGGTTTACTTGAAAATACATTCCGGATTTAAAGTACTTTCTGTGAGATACCAGATGAGACAATAGTTAGTTTATGTGACAGCTACACGATTTTATCACGACGCTACTAATGAGTGACAATTTACAATGTTGATTTTGCGGTGTTTCTGTTTTATATCTGCACAGTTTTTCTGTATTATTCTGGAAAGTAAAACATGTTTTAGTAGTAACTTTTATGGTATAGCTACAAGGAGACAGCCTTTTCTGTAGCACAACAATACGTTACAGCACAGTACTTTCTTCATCACGGCAATAAGCGTAATAAGCATGATATCTATACGCAAAGCATTTCACTTTGTTTATCATGAGGTCAGTACATTGACTTCTGCAGAACTTAGCTTTGGGGGACGATAACCACGACACTTCCACAGAGATTATCTTACAGCAAGACGCATGTTTAGCGCTACAGGACACGTATTTGAGTGATCAATTTTGTACTAAAAACATTTATTTTCAAAGATATTTGAAATACAATGATACAAAGTTTTTCCGTGATACATTTCATTCCATTGCAATAATCTGTAGCACCTAAGGGTATAATTACATTAATCCTCAGGGGGGTACACGCTTACTTTGTGTACCATGTGTGTGGCAACCACAAGGAACCCTAGCTAATATGGTATTTGCCTATACAACTTTACACATCGGTACCATATTTCTCTAACACACAAATTACACAGCTATCTGATCATTTAACTGAGAGATAAACATGTTTTTTATTACATCAGTGACATATGTTTACGCAATTACAGAGTTGGATTACTTCACACTTACCAAATTGTATTTTGTCTGTACTGTGTGAACTCTTCATATTTTTTCGGAACCATTGTGATACTATGAGAGCTTTGAATGATGTATTTGGTATGGATTTATGATTTTTAAAGTACGTTTGAGGCATATGACACTTTTGACATGAGCAGAGAATTTTTTTAACTCTTGGAGGAAGCTACGACGATTTTGAGATTTGACTGAGGTGTTATGATGTTATTTTTACGACGACGATGTGTATTATGCTGCTGATGTATGTTTATGATTAATAGGCTGAGGCTATATGAGTTATTTGATTATGCTTCATATTTATAATGACGAAATATTGACGAGTGTCGATGGATACGTATATGTGTAATAAGGTAAGGAGTGATGAATAGTGGGTAGGGACTCTTGACTTGTGAAACAGGATGTTGGAAACCAAGAATCGTACTTTAAGAGTTATGAAATATGCATAAATGCATGAATGTATCACAATGCTGACGAATATTTTATTTGGACACTTATATTTATAGGATTTTCTTTCTACAGATTTGCAACGCTAATTCTTGACCTGTGAAATATTTTTATGTGAGACTGTCACTGTAGCGGAAACCGCTGTCGTAAATATTTCCGTAAGAAAGTTAAGTGACCACCTGCACGTAATGCGTCGTGGGCACCCAGCTGTGTCAGATGCCTGGAGAAAAAGCCATTAGCGCGTGCCTTTCAGAGCACAGGAAGGAAAAAAAAAAGGGAGGCCATTATCCTGGCCATTGTCATTCCTTTAGAGAAAGCATCGCAAATCCGACACGCTGATTACTTGGAAACATATCGTACTTTATGATATTTACTGAAATGCCTAATGAAATGACGAGAAATATTTTTACATCTGCACACCTGATTACGACAAGCGTCTTTCTACGAGAGTTGAGAGTTACTAACTTATGAACTGTCACATGACTACTGAATGATATTTTTATGCTTTGCTTTTCATAGTTGCTTATTTCATTTGATATCTGGTTTCCAGCTGTGTTGCAGCATTGCTTTTATAAAATGAAATGCATTTGCTAATGTGAACACTTTCTGTCAACAGATCTGTTAAATAATTATTTTATGATCCACATTCTTTAAAAAAGGAGCACTTGGAAAGGAAAGAACAATAAGAAGGAACTAGTAACAGTAACACATAATTTTCTTTTCAAGTACATGGTAATATTTCTTTTTACAATCAGTTGTTGTGGTGCACCATTTTAATTACTTAGACATTAAGATGTGATTATACATTTGCCTTATCTGCATTGTTATCTTTAGTGTACTATTTTTTCTGCTTGAGCTATGTCATGTTTAGATATATGTTTTTTTTATTTTGCTGCTGCTGTTTGTCAGGCATAGTGCTACTGAATTTTAATTTGTGTTACTCTGCTAAGCCAGATTTAATGCTGCTTGCTTTGCAAATTTGAATTTTTTTTATTGCTTTTTATGTTAATTGTTTTATGTGCTGCTGCATTGCCTCGTCCCTTAGTTTAGCATCTGAGCTCAGTAGATTTAAGTTAGCTTAAGAGGGGGTAGCCTATAAGAGAATGAGTTGCGATGAATTTGAAGAAATGCACTGAGAGGCTATACGAGAAAAGTACAGAAAGCAGGTTTAGATAGGACTTTTGGAAATAATGAAGAACGAAGGGAGATCTCCGAGAAGTAAAGAAAGTTTTGTTTGCAAAATACTGCAGTAAAACAAACCCTGTCCTTTCCTATTGGTGTTATCCCATTACGTGTTTGTGTACCCTTGTGTATTTGTTTTCTTCCTGTCTCTGTGTAGTTTCATAGAATTTTTTTTCTTTTAATATTAAGCTACATTCACTATGATGAGGAACACTGTTATCCTCAAATATAATTGGCATTAATAATATGTTATTTACTTTGTAAAGATATTAGACATTATTCATTCTGTTTAAATGCTCATGTGTGAAGTTGATGTTTCACAAGTTACTCTGATCTTTTATGTATGTACTCATGTCATAATTCCTGTAACACTGATGTATATGTTATTTCGATTCTTTTGTAAAGCTTGTACTACAAATGTTATCTGTATTGTTATATTTTTAATGATGTATTTTGTACCTTTGTTATTGTATTGTCATGTTATAATATTGTAATTGACACCAGTTCTTCAAATTAAGTATCATTTCACTGCACACGTTTCTGTTGGTCATAGTATATGGACAATATGTGAGAAGTAGGGACTGTTAGTGTTTGCACATGTGTTAATAATTCAGCAAGGGACTGGATAACAGCATTGCTGGTTCTAAGGACAATTCCAAAAACTTTGTGAGTGCACAAGTGGTGGTTTATGGACTTGCTATATTCTCCGCAAGACTCTTCGATGGTGAATGTGCACCTGCACAATCGCAACAGATGGCTGCTGGCCATCTCTACAAGGACTACAGTGGGTCTGCACCTCTGGTGGCCCACCAATACCATTATCTCTACAAGGACTACAGTGGGTCTGCACCTCTGATGGCCCACCAATATCGTAATCTCTACCAGGACTACGGTGGGTCTGCTCTGTGATAACCTACCTACCAATATTCATCAAAACTTCGACTGACTCTGCAGTGGGTTTGCTCCATGGTGGCCCATTACCTATCAGCATGTCGAGAGTCAGCACTGTCTTTCCGTTGGAAGGACAACACTACTTCTTCAAGACAGCATGGAAATCCACTACTTCTGTGTGCATTTTCTTTTACTGCTCAGACTTTGAGAAAAACACTGCTATTTTACTGTGATGAATCAGGACTATCTTTATAGACTGTGAGAAAATTTTAGCTTTTGACCAACATTGTATCAATAAGTGTGTGCATTTGATATCTTTGTTATTGTAATTGTGAAAAAAATTTTAACAAATATGTATTGGCCAATGCCCAAAAAAAATTTGTAAAATTTTTTGTGGGGAGCATGGGGGCTATGTAAGTAGGCTGATAGGCTGTTTAGGTTTTTTTATTGGTAACGCCACCTCTGTATGAAAATCACTGGCTGTGCTGTGTGCAGTCTGTGGCTGCTTTGCATTGTTGTAATACTCGCCATTGTAGTGTTAGGCAGCTGAATGTGAACAGCGCGTAGCGTTGCGCAGTTGGAGGTGAGCCGCCAGCAGTGGTGGATGTGGGGAGAGAGATGGCGGAGTTTTGAAATTTGTCATGAACTGCTATATTTATATATGATGATATCAAGGTAAATACATTGTTTGTTCTCTATTAATATCTTTCATTTGCTAACTATCCCTATCAGTAGTTAGTGCTTTCCATAGTTTGAATCTTTTATTTAGCTGGCAGTAGTGGCGCTCGCTGTATTGCAGTAGCTTGAGCAGCGAAGATTTTTGTGAGGTAAGTGATTTGTGAAAGGTATAGTTTAATGTTAGTCAGGGCCATTCTTTTGTAGGGAATTTTGAAAGTCAGATTGCGTTGCGCCAACAAAATATTGTGTGTCAGGTTAAGTACAGTCGTGCATAATTGTTATAAGGGGACGTTTCACACTTTCTGCCGCTGTTGATATTACCCTGAACTCATCTGCCCAGAAATCCTTGTCTTTTTTCCATTAAAATGACAGCAACTATATCTAGAATGAGCCTTAGCATTTCCCTTTTCACATTATTTAGATTCTTTACTATGTTCAAACTTTTGACATTCCACGCCCTTACTCGTAGAAAGTTACCGCTTAGTTGCTCATTCAGTCTTTCGCTCGCGGTTATTTCACCACTGTCAGTCCACTCCTGGAGATTGGAATGGTGGACATTGTTTCAGTTACAGAACACATGACCTGTGGAGTCACAGTTTGTGTCTTTAATGCAGTGGTTTCCACTGCCCTCTGCATCCTTCTTTTGCCAGAAGACTTCGTTCGCCATCTACATTTTACAAAAAGTTTTTGTTGAGGGCAACCGAAGCTGTAGTAACTCTCGTTTGATAAATAAACCGCTTTCAGCTAGATTTGAACTTTTGTTTAGAAGAGCACGACTGGTTTCATGACATCATATCACATCTTCAGGTGTACATCTACGAGATAGGAAACATACCATCGAGATTGTGTTAAAAAAAAAGGTACCTATCCTAATAACCTACGCTCTATGACAGCAATATAAAGCCACCCGAAGTGGCCGCGCCGTTTGAGGAAATGTGTCACGGATTGCGCGGTCCCTCCCGCCGGAGGTTCGAGTCCTCCCTCGGGCATGGGTGTGTGTGTTGTTCTTAGCATAAGTTAGTTTAACTAATGTGTAAGTCTAGGGACCGATGACCTCAGCAGTTTGGTCCCTTAGGAATTCACAAACACACACACACACACACACAACAATATGAAATACTCACATGTCAGTAAAACGAGGCCCACGATACAGAAAGAAGGGGATTCAACCGTCTCAAAAAAAATAAAAATAAAAAATAAAAAAATACTGTTACCCACAAGCAGGATGTCTAGATCAAATTGGCATGTTAGAAGTACATTAATCTACAATGAAATGAGAAAAAATAGGGTAATATGGTAAAATTCTCAGCTAGTGATTTTAAAAGATCGATGGTTAAGTACAGCGCTCTGCTACTATTATTTCAGGTTTTCTAGTTATGGACTATATACTTATGACTAAAGCTGAAAGTGACATTGGTGCTCTGCTTCCCGCCTATGCCAATGATATTGTCTTATGGTGCAGATACGTTGACGACATGTTTCTGTTGTATAACGGTTGTAATGTGGAATGCTGTGATTTTGTTGATAAAATTAATGCTATATATGAAAAGTTACAATTTGCCATAGAACAAAGTGTGGGACGATGGCTACCCTATCAAGATTTAAAAATTTCCTTACAGGATACAAGGACTGAATATGACAGTTTTAGAGGGATTCGGTTGTTTAGGGAAGGAGACCAGACAGCGAGGTCATCGGTCTCACAGGATTAGGGAAGGACGGGGAAGGAAGTCGGCTGTGCCCTTTGATAGGAACCATCCTACCATTTGCCTGGAGCGATTTAGGGAAATCACGGAAAACCTAAATCAGGACTGCCGGACGCGGGATTGAACCGTCGTCCTCCCGAATGCGAGTCCAGTGTCTAACCACTGCGCCACCTCGCTCGGTGACAGTTTCAGAAAAACCCCAGTTACGTGTACAGTTAATCTTCGCAGTTCTGATGGTCGCCTTGTGCACAAGATGGTAGTTTTTAGATCAATGTTGTATCGCCTTCACAGTTTACCCTCCTCTAAGGAGGCGCATAATAGAGAAGTATTCTGTACATTTCCTATGTCACTGGACACGATTCTACTGATATAATGAATGTTAGTAAAGGTATAATGCGTAAAATGAAATTTCTAACTATAGGCAAATGGTAATGAAATCACATTACGGAAGCTGGGCAAGAGGCACGGTGAGTTCATTAGTTACCATAGGACACCATACTAAGGCAAGATTTCACAGGAAGCAGGCAAAAAGCTAAGGACAACAAAGATAAAGCCAGTGTTCCCCATTCCACAGACTCTTGGTGAAGGACTGGTAAATAAAGATGAGGCAGCTTATAGAAAGCACGACGCTACTGTTGTATATAGCATCAGTTGCGGCAGCTGCCCTTCCAAGTATGTGGGGCAGAGGATTTGGCATTAGGTTCCAAGAACACCAAAGTCTGAGGAATTCGATGTCTACTTTAAGTAACCACTTACGTGATTCTGGCCACTTGAAAACAGCTGCTCCTAATAATTTAAAAGCCTTACACAGAGGAGTAAAGAAGCAGACAAACATTCTGGAAGAAATTGAGATTAATGCAGAGTCTAAAGCAGTACTCTCAACATACCCTTCATAATCGGGTGGGGTTTAGACATTACAACATGCTACGTAACTTTGCCTTTCATGGACATAACGTCATAATTTTTGAACTGCATGGTTACTTATCCTGGGCTTGTTATTTGCTCTTGCATCTGGTCTGTTTGGTTTTATCTATTTTTTATGTTCAAGTATCTTATAGTTTATGGCTCTGTTGTGTAACTGGGGCCTCAGTCTTTCCCATAATACACTCCTGGAAATGGAAAAAGGAACAAATTGACACCGGTGTGTCAGACCCACCATACTTGCTCCGGACACTGCGAGAGGGCTGTACAAGCAATGATCACACGCACGGCACAGCTGACACACCAGGAACCGCGGTGTTGGCCGTCGAATGGCGCTAGCTGCGCAGCATTTGTGCACCGCCGCCGTCAGTGTCAGCCAGTTTGCCGTGGCATACGGAGCTCCATCGCAGTCTTTAACACTGGTAGCATGCCGCGACAGCGTGGACGTGAACCGTATGTGCAGTTGACGGACTTTGAGCGAGGGCGTATAGTGGGCATGCGGGAGGCCGGGTGAACGTACCGCCGAATTGCTCAACACGTGGGGCGTGAGGTCTCCACAGTACATCGATGTTGTCGCCAGTGGTCGGCGGAAGGTGCACGTGCCTGTCGACCTGGGACCGGACCGCAGCGACGCACGGATGCACGCCAAGACCGTAGGATCCTACGCAGTGCCATAGGGGACCGCACCGCCACTTCCCAGCAAATTAGGGACACTGTTGCTCCTGGGGTATCGGCGAGGACCATTCGCAACCGTCTCCATGAAGCTGGGCTACGGTCCCGCACACCGTTAGGCGGTCTTCCGCTCACGCCCCAACATCGTGCAGCCCGCCTCCAGTGGTGTCGCGACAGGCGTGAATGGAGGGACGAATGGAGACGTGTCGTCTTCAGCGATGAGAGTCGCTTCTGCCTTGGTGCCAATGATGGTCGTATGCGTGTTTGGCGCCGTGCAGGTGAGCGCACAATCAGGACTGCATACGACCGAGGCACACAGGGCCAACACCCGGCATCATGGTGTGGGGAGCGATCTCCTACACTGGCCGTACACCACTGGTGATCGTCGAGAGGACACTGAATAGTGCACGGTACATCCAAACCGTCATCGAACCCATCGTTCTACCATTCCTAGACCGGCAAGGGAACTTGCTGTTCCAACAGGACAATGCACGTCCGCATGTATCCCGTGCCACCCAACGTGCTCTAGAAGGTGTAAGTCAACTACCCTGGCCAGCAAGATCTCCGGATCTGTCCCCCATTGAGCATGTTTGGGACTGGATGAAGCGTCGTCTCACGCGGTCTGCACGTCCAGCACGAACGCTGGTCCAACTGAGGCGCCAGGTGGAAATGGGATGGCAAGCCGTTCCACAGGACTACATCCAGCATCTCTACGATCGTCTCCATGGGAGAATAGCAGCCTGCATTGCTGCGAAAGGTGGATATACACTGTACTAGTGCCGACATTGTGCATGCTCTGTTGCCTGTGTCTATGTGCCTGTGGTTCTGTCAGTGTGATCATGTGATGTATCTGACCCCAGGAATGTGTCAATAAAGTTTCCCCTTCCTGGGACAATGAATTCACGGTGTTCTTATTTCAATTTCCAGGAGTGTATTTGAATACTCGTGAAAATGTTTGTAACTTTCCCCGCTATGTGTGTTGGCGCGCCCTCCATGGCACTCACGAGCACGTATTGTGTCCCTTTCCATATATTTGACATGAACAATATAAATAACGACAAAAGAACTACACAAGCGTAGTGTTGTGTGGACTTTAATGTCTAATTGTGATACGGACAAAGTGACGAAATAACTTTAAAGACAATTTATCGATTCTGATAATAGAAAAAAGACATTACTCTCCGTGATACAAGATCATACGTGTAAACTAAAGAACTGAACACTATAATCTTTGTTATATTATAAAAGGACTGGAAGACAATGAAATTAGTCGTCTTCTGATGTTTTCTTGTGTCTTAGGTATTGTTTGAGTGCAGAAGGTACGATTGTATTGCGATAGCTTTTGTCTTACTCTTGTTCAATTAGTAGAACATAATTGACGTGTAAAAGAGTTACGAAAATATAATAAGCTAATCTGGAGTGTAGAGTAATCATTTACGGAACGCACGCTACATTTGTTATAACGCAAGAGTTTGTGTAGCATTTTTTGCAGCTGCTGCGGAGCTAGCTGCGATCATCTTTGAGAAAGTTGGCCGCCATTACGCGGCGCATTTAAACTTTTTATTTCCATAGGAAATACGACGAAGTCGGAGCAGAAGAACGTATTTAAAAATACTATCAAAATTAATTAGCATCAAATCACAAGATTTCTTTTATCATAAAGTGACTATTTCCAGTGATACAACTTATTATAGGTCAGGAGCCTCTTTACATAAATTCTATTACGCTAACGCGTCTGATATTATTTGTGGGGAGCCTGGCGCTCGTTTTCAATCAGAATTCAAAGTTTAATTTGGCAAGCTGCTAATATAATATTGCTTATTTATAATTGTTTCTTACGAGGTTTTATGAAAGATATCCTTACGAAATTTAACTTCACGAACTTAATAGAATCCTCATATAAATTATAGCAGAAAGAGAGATTACACGCGTTGACTAGGAGTGTGCCTCCGCGTGGTGAGGTGGTTGGTTTGCTGTCCCCTCTTTCCTAGTATGTAGTGAGTTTTCTTAACCATCGATCTTTCAACGTTACCAGCTGGAATTTTTACCTTAATTTCTAATGTTGCTCTTTTCATTGTAGTTTAACACACTTACAGTGTTTCAGTTTTTCAACCTCTCAGTTTGATCTAAACGCCCTGCTTGTTGCAGGTAACAGTACTCTATTTGGGAAGGTTGACCACCCTCCTCCCCATGCCATACCCTTCACGTTTTACTGACATGTGAGTGTTCCATATTGGTTGTCAAGGAGCTGAAATTCATAACGATATGTATCCCGTTTTTTTATCACAATGTCGATAGTGTGTTTCCTGTCTTGTAGGTGTACACCCGAAGGTGTGATTTGATATCACTAAACCGGCCGTGTTCCTGTAAAAATAAATTCACATACAGCTGAAAGCGATTTATTCCTGAAACATCTACATTTTATATATCACAAGGAAACTCACATTTCTAATTTAGAAATCGCATTTCAACGTTGTTTGCTTGTGAGAAGACCGTCCAAAGCCTCATGTGAGAAGGAGAAAAGTCTACTGTAATAAACATTTCGAATGGATGAGTTCTGGAGGACCATACTCTGTGCAAGGTCTGGCCTACATTTGTGCTCCTGGAGCGCGCATTCAATGAGTGTAGTCAGGTCTGCTGAGCGCTCCGGCTTGCCCCACCACTACGCTATTCTGAGACAGCTTTATGCTGAAGGCTACACATGTGGGAAACTTATGAAGTGGTGTTTGCAACACAGTGCAGCTACTTCTAAGACACAAATACTGCAGGATACTATTACAAGCAGGAGTTTATCACAAGTGTCTATTTTCAACTTTTTGTTTTCCTTCCAAAGCAGTAACTTTTGTTACTTGCTTAAATAAATACATTAGGTGGTGCTAATATAGTGAGCAGAAGTACATAAAAAGCAGTACATACAGGCATTTAAAATTAAGCTGTGATGTTTATAAATTCATACACATACACTGCTGCTACTAGACGGAGGGGTCCGACAGCCGATCAGTTCCAGTCATTCCACCAGGAAGGAGGTACATGGCTCGTGTTGTCTGCAGTTCAGTCATGCCTAGACGGTCAATACCACGGTTCGATCACGTCCGCGTTGTTACTTTGTACCAGGAAGGGCTCTCAACAAGGGAATTGTCCAGGTGTCTCAGAGTGAACCAAAGCGATGTTGTTCGGACATAGAGGAGATACAGAGAGACAGGAGCTGGCGATGACATGCCTCGCTCAAGCCGCACAAGGGCTACTACTGCAGTGGATGAGCCGGCCGAAGTGGCCGAGCGGTTCTAGGCGCTTCAGTCTGGAACCGCGCGACCGCTACGGTTGCAGGTTCGAATCCTGCCTCGGGCATGGATGTGTGTGATGTCCTTAGGTTAGTTAGGTTTAAGTAGTTCTAAGTTCTAGGGGACTGATGACCTCAGGAGTTAAGTCCCATAGTGCTCAGAGCCATTTGAACGATTTTGCAGTGGATGACCACTACCGAAGGATTAAGGGTCGCAGGAACCCGGGCAGCGAGGCCACCATGTTGAACAATACTTTTCGTGCATTCACAGGTCGTCGTGTTACGACTCAAATTGTGCGCAATAGGTTGCATGATGCGTAACTTCACTCCTGAGGTCCATGGCGTGGTCCATCTTTGCAACCAAGACACCATGGAGCGCGGTACAGATGCGCCCAACAACATGCCCAATGGACCGCTCCGGATTGGCATCACGTTCTCTTCACCTACGAGTGTCGCATATGCCTTCGAACAGACAATCGTCGGAGACGTATTTGGAGGTAACCCCGTCAGGCTAAACGCCTTAGACACACTGTCCAGCGAGTGCAGCAAGGTGGAGGTTCCCTTCTGTGGGATACGTGAGTGTTATCATACGACCGATAGTGCAACCATATCGGCAGCATATTGGCGAGGCATTCGTCGACATGGACGACAATTCGCTCTCCCATATACCGAGCGAGGTGGCGCAGTGGTTAGCACACTGGACTAGCATTCGGGAGGACGACGGTTCAATCCCGTCTCCAGCCATCCTGATTTAGGTTTTCCGTGATTTCCCTAAATCGTTTCAGGCAAATGCAGGAATGGTTCCTTTGAAAGGGCACGGCCGATTTCCTTCCCAATCCTTCCCTAACCCGAGCTTGCGCTCCGTCTCTAATGACCTCGTTGTCGACGGGACGTTAAACACTAACCACTACCACCTCCACCGCTCTCCCATAGTTCACATCTTGTGAATGACTTCCTTCAGGATAACGGAATCGCTCGACTAGAGTGGCCAGCATGTTCTCCAGACATGAACCCTATCCAACATGCCTGGGATAGATTGAAGAGGGTCAGTTTATGCACTGCGTGACCCACCAACCACTCTGAGGGATCTACTCCGAATCGCCGTTGAGGAGTGGGACAATCTGGACCAACAGTGGTTTGATGAACTTGTGGATAGTATGCCACGACGAATACAGGCATGCATGAATGCAAGAGGACATGCTACTGGGTATTAGAGGTACCGGTGTGTACAGCAATGTGGACCACCACTTCTGAAGGTCTCGCTGTACGGTAGTACAACAATCAATGTGTGCTTTTCATGAGCAATAAAAAGGGTGGAAAGGATGTTTATGTTGATCCCTATTCAAATTTTCTGTGCAGGTTCCGGAGCTCTCGGAACCGAGGTATACTAAACTTTTTTGTTTGTGTATAAGCGACTCCACACAACTAAAGCACACCAGTAAACGCGGAAGAAGGCCAGTGTCCCCGTGCTCGATACGTTGGTTTCTCCAGTATCGTTTTTTACAGTATGACGCGGCACGACATTCAGGAAAGTTTAATGCGGCCTAACTCGCGTATAGGTTTGAAACAGCATGGAATCATGTACCTGCATTTTCAACGAAGTCTGTTGAGTTCGACACCAAGCCGAGTTAGAGCCACCTTTGCTGCCAGAGATGACATCTGTGTGCAGTCAACTGCATTATCACCAAATGACACAAATTTCTATTGTATTTTATACACACGATAACTAAAGTTTCGCTACGTACTGTCCTTCCTGGTGTTGCAATTTTAATAGCGAGCACGGTATAATAAGATATGTCAGTTGCTTGTCATCTCTTGTTTAACTAATGATAGAATGATGGATATGAAGAAATCATTGTGGGACGTCTCAATACTACCTTAAATATTGGAAAGAAACATGCCATGTATTACGAACGTAGCAGTTTGCTACAGGTGACATGAAGTCATATATGACACTACACTCATTTGTTTCTTCTCCAAACAAAACACGTTCACTTCCTGCTCCTTAAGGAAAGGAAATCATTTCATGACCCATGAACTTTTTGCACTGCATCTGCAGAAAGGAGATGATTGTTCAGCGGTGCCCTCACACATCGTATGTTATTATTTGTTCTACTCGACGTCTGTCTGGCCATTTATTGTAGTGTTTAATAGCACGTCATCCAAAATCCGTATACGTGGCCTGACCAATAAAGTAATCATCCAGAAGAAGGGAGAGTGGGGGGAGGGGGGGGGGGGGGGCGGACGAAACGAAATCAAACTTCACGGGTTCAGAGGATATGTGACGTTTTATCAGTGATTACAAACTTGAGTCAAATTTACAAAGACTTTGCAGTATGAGCCTACTTAGTAGTGTGATGAAGCACTCAGATGGCCTAGATAAGTGGTTCCCAAGCTGGGGGGAATTATCGCCCGAAGGGTAAAAGGGAATTGTCTGAGGAGTAAAAACTAAACTATTCGATTCTGTTTCAGTCACGAGACTAAATTATTTTCAGAAGTTCATTACTATTATCAAAATTTTGTATGACTCTAATATTGCTTACAGAAGTTTTCAGTAATTACTTTTA
Source organism: Schistocerca serialis cubense (assembly GCF_023864345.2). Taxonomy (NCBI): domain Eukaryota; kingdom Metazoa; phylum Arthropoda; class Insecta; order Orthoptera; family Acrididae; genus Schistocerca; species Schistocerca serialis. Next base: position 19,098,958 of record NC_064646.1, read on the forward strand.
CTCAATTAGTAGCATTAATGCTGTGGAGGTTACAGAGTCCTCACTTAGTCCACCCACAACACACACCTGTTGTGCTTTGTCCCGTACATTGCTGATGATAAAAGTGAGGCATATACGAAACAAATGATACATATCTCAAGAAAAGTCTTCTCCAAGTTGAAGATAGTGCCTGCACTAGTCCATAAATTGCTTCATTACTCGCTTCGAAACGCACAAATGAATTAATTGTCAGCACGACACATCAGCAACTACATAATGGCTACTATAGTGCTGTACACAGTGTTATTACATATTATTATTAGAGTGGTTAGACACAAAGAATTAACGACCAAAAGTCTTCCAATTTTTTGGCGGTTCAGAAGTAAGGAGTGCGGCAAGCAAGTGATTTACGAACAGTAAGTATAGAGCACACATCTGAACTTGTTTGATTTTAAATGAGGCTGCAATGTGCAGATCAAGAAAGTGCTGCAAGGGAGAGGAGTAATGCCCGGGAACTATATTTTGTAACAAGTGCTTACTCTCACTGTGGATGGTTAGTCTTCTTATCTGAGAAGGATTTGTAGGTAGCACTTGCACCAAGAATTCCTTCGTAATTAATTGTAACACCCCTCTCCCTTCCCCTGCCACTTGCCAACCACCGCCCTGCCAACCACCACACAGCCCCCCCCTACCACCCACCACACAAACTAAATATCATTCATCACTCATCATTTTAAAAGTGTTCCAAGAAAAGCCATTTATTCTACGGTTTAGTTGGATGCTAAAGTTGGTGATAACCCGGGGGATGGGGGGGGGGGGAGGCAATAGATAGTTGTGAGGGGGGTGCGGGTACTAGCTAATGTCTGACGGCGATCAGTGGTAATGGTCTAAGAAAGGTTGGGAACCACTGGCTTACATGCATGCACTGATCCAATTGGGAAGAGTGTCATAAAACTGTTGTATTTCCCCTTCAGGCAAGTTGGTCCATAACTGTTGTAACTGGCCCATGATATCCTGGTTACTGGAACAGGGAAAGAGCTGATGTCAGAGTTAGTCACACCCATGTTCCGTAGGGAACAGATATTTGGATCTTCCTGGACACAGAAGTACCTCAATGTCACTTACACAGTTCATAGGGAGAAGTGCTATGTGTGAACGAGCACTGTCCTGTTTAAAAATAGCATGAGAGGTAACGGGTGAGAACACAGAATGTTCGCAGCATACCATTGTGATGTTAGAGTTCGCTGAATCACTACCGCCTGTGAAGTCATTCCCAATGGCTCCCTGCACCATGGCACCAGCAGTAATCAAAACATTGAAAGGACAGGGCGTCTGCCAACGCTCTCACCATACAGGCAACAGATGGTCATCCATGGTAGTTCAGGACCACAATTCATTGTTGAACATAATGTGATGAGGCTCATCAGCGCTCCATGCTTCCTGATCGCGGCACCTCCCCAAACATTTGAGTTTATGAAATGCTGTCTACAGTAGCCTTTTGCATGGGGTGGTAAATCGCTAGTTCAGTGCTGCAAGACTTCAGCCAGTCATGTGGGACGACACAGAACGTTGCAGTGAGTGCATTATGTCTTCTCAGATGGCAGAAGCTGATGTGAGAACCTCACAGTGCACGTTGTGCACTGTACGGCGATCCTCCCGACCAGTAAGTTGCCCTCTGATAACGAATTGTGCTGTGACAACGAGTCTTGATGACGACTGTGGCTACTTTTATGTCCCCATGCAGTACAACATCAGGCTATTGTCAATCCAAATGCATCACAAGTCTCAATGGTGCATGATTCGATCACATAGTTGGACGTCCTCTGCATGATTCGATCACACGGTTGAACATCCTCTACTACATCCTCTAGCATTTCACGTTAATTTGATTTGGGACATTTTAATACCAATCGGAAGGAAACTCGTCAGTATCAACGAGAGAAAATAATTGCTGTCCAAACCCTAACAAACAACTTATCCTAAATAAACTTATTGTATCAAGAAGTGGAAGTCCAATATTGTATCAAGAAGTGGAAAGCAGACCTAGCCGTTGCTTCTGCGTCTTCAAAGTCAAACCGCACAACCTCGACCTTTTGAACTCACTTGATCTTTAAGATGGACATAAAAAGCGTCCACCGCAAGAAGACTTTATTTTGTGGTTAATGGTTTTGGTCCATTGCTGACCGTCTTGAAACCTCCTACAACGATGTAAGCGGTGGCAGAGAATGGAGCAGGCGTTACGAACTCCATAAACATCAACTGCAGTCGAGACTGTTTATATTCATTTTGAAGTACTAATAAAAACCACTGTTCTCCACGAGAACTGTTATCAAAAATTACTTGACCTTACCTGCAGTGCTACTGCCAGTACGTTGCCCTCTGATAACGAATTGGGCTATGATAACAACAATGGAGGAGGTTGGTAAAACTTCAAATGAATGTCAGACAACTCTCTTAGAATCTTAATATATTGTTGAGGTAAAGTGTCGACCAACTTCTTTGGTGTAAACTACCGATACTCAAGCCCGCCCAGCTAGCCACGCGGTCTAACGCACTGCTTCCCGAGCAGTAAGGCATGCCGGTCCCCGGCGCGAATCCGTCCGGCGGATTAGTGTCGAGCTCCGGTGTGCTGGCCAGCCTGTGGATGGTTTTTAAGGTGGTTTTCCATCTGACTCGGCGAATGCGGGCTGGTTCCCCTTATTCCGCCTCAGTTACACTATGTCGGCGATTGCTGTGCAAACACTGTCTCCACGTACGCGTACACCACAATTACTCTACCACGCAAACATTTGGGGTTACACTGGTCTGGCATGAGACGTTCCCAGGAGGGGTCCACTGGGGGCCGGACCGCACAATAGCCCTGGGTTCAGTGTGGGGCGGCAGTGGGGTGGGTGAATTGCTGTGGCCTGTTGTGGGGCTGTGAATCACTGAGGGCTATGGTGGGACGAAGCCTCTCCGTCGTTTCTAGGTCCCCAGTTCAATACATACACACACCGATACTCAAGCAAAAGTTACTCGCTCACGCATTTACTTTGCTAAGTAGTCACAATCTTGCTATACTTTGTAGCATATGGTTGTTGCTACCTGCCATGCGGGACTTTAAATCAAAACTCCAGGATGGTTTAGAAGTTGCTGCCCATTAATAGCCTGATATTTTCCAAGACACAAAAATATAAAATAACCTCACTCTCATATCCTTGTAACGAAGGCAAAATTCAAAAACTGAGGCAATGAACACTGGAATAGTCAAAGCATCTAGATTATGGAGTAGTCAAAGCATCTACATTATCAACATTCGTTGTAGTGGTGCCGTCTCGTCTGGTGTAGGCTTTGTACGTTATCTGACTTCATCTAAGTCTACAGAAGTTGCCACAAATCAAAATATGCTTTAATTCTTTATTTAAATTTCTGTCACATTTTTGTGTAATTTGTACTACTTTCTAACGTAGCTGTTCATTTTCAAACCAGACCAGCATCAAAAGTGCTTATCGGAGTAATCCTCCACTGACATACTTGGGGATTTTGCTTTGATAAACGCTTTTGGTGCAGGTGTGACATGAAAATGAATTGCTACGGTCAAAACTAGTCACAAGTATAAATTATGGGCAGCTGTGACAGAAATTTAAGTAAAGAATTACCAAATCTATGTTGTTGGTCCCTGCCCAACAAAATCTTGGAACCACACAAAATGTACTCTGTCAACACAAAACAAATTCACTTACTATGTGGCTTTACTTGATTAGAAGATGTCCGCTTAATATATCCAAAAACAAAGCTTATTATGCCATAACTGTGGATCTGAAGTTCACCACCAACCTGAGCTCTCCTGAAACCAGTCATTTTCTCCCTAGCATTGGCTTTAACCCACACTGCTGCCATTTTGGGTGTCAGTGACGTCACACCATCCACTCTAAGAATTATTAATCCCTTTAACGTTATAATAGCATCCTCAGAACGATATATAACAAAATTTCTCCTACCTGCTAACTACGACAATGCATACCGTTCCCATGAATTATTACTTCTCTGCCCTTTTACACTGCCTTGGACTCTTCTACCATCTCATACCGAAGGAGTGTCTGCCTCTGTAAACTACGCAGTATTTTTGCTTAGGACACAGAATAACTCTGCCAGCCTCCTAAACTTCTCTATGCTATTGTCTGAGTCCACATCACACTGACTTGCGCTTTGTGGCCACCACCACCCTGCTTCGCATCTATGGCAGTCTGCACTTGCCCCCAGTTTGAGTGACTTTGGGTAAATAATCTGAATTAAAATTCAAATATCCCGTGATTCTACAATTGGATCACGATGCTGTTTTCACCAAACTTATTCTAATAAAATTTTACATATATCTAGATACTAATTTTAAATTAACAACAGCCTCAGTTGCAATGTTTACCTGGATTTACCCAGGTTCCAATTGGGATAACTCAACCTTCCTCAGAATAAAATCCGGCCCGTGTGGCCGAGCGGTTCTAGGTACTTGAGTCTGGAACTGCGCGACCACTACGATCGCAGGTTCGAATCTTGCCTCTGGCTTGGATGTGTGTGATGTGCTTAGGTTAGTTAGATTTAAGTAGTCCTAAGTACTAGGAGACTGATGACTTCAGATGTTAAGTCACATAGTGCTCAGAGCCATTTGAACTATTTTTTCAGAATAAAAGGAACTACGATTTGTCCATAATCGACAACGTCAAAAACTAAAAACTATAATATAGTAATACATCGTCATATTGCAATAACTTATCTGAGAAACAGCCTCGTCCCAACTTCGCGACAGCAGTACGGCAGCAACGGATGTTGTACTAGATCAACATATTATAATGGTTCAAATGGCTCTGAGCACTATGCGACTTAACTTGTGAGGTCATCAGTCGCCTAGAACTTAGAACTAATTAAATCTAACTAACCTAAGGACATCACACACATCATGCCCGAGGTAGGATTCGAACCTGCGACCGTAGCGGCCGCTCGGCTCCAGACTGTAGCGCCTAGAGCTGCACAGCCACTCCGGCCGTCTCTCGTATAATAGGTTTTAGTTTTTGACGTTGTCCATTATGGACAAATCGTAGTTCCTTTATTCTGAAGAAGATGGGGTTATCCCAAGTGAAACCTAGGTAAATCTAGGTAAACATTGCAACTGAGGCTGTTGTTAAATAAAAATTAATATTTATAGAGTTGCTGACAGGGCCGCAAAATGTTGAATATATTAACATCTAGATACCATTCCACCTCATTATTTTTCTTCTTCGTTATTTTAATGTACTCATATTGATCTGTTAATGAGGAGTTATTGTTGAAAATATTAACATCTAGATACCATTCCTCCTGATTATTTTTCCTCTTCGTTATTTTAATGTACTCATATTGATCTGTGAATGAGGAGTTAATGTTAAAAATATTAACATCTAGATATCAATCCACATAATTATTTTTCTTCTTCGTTATTTTAATGTACTCATATTGATCTGTTAATGAGGAGTTAATGTTGAAAATATTAACATTTAGATACCATTCCACATCATTATTTTTCTTCTTCGTTATTTTAATGTACTCATATTGATCTGTTAATGAGGAGCTAATGTAGAAAATATTAACATCTAGATACCATTCCACCTCATTATTTTTCTTCTTCGTAATTTTAATGTACTCTTATTGATCTGTTAATGAGGAGTGTGATGACCATACACTGTGGAGTGACATACCAGTGCCGTGTCTCTTCCTGCCCCCATAAACTCCGCTTTTTATTATTACCCGCCATGTACATAAAATTCAATTTCGTCCATTTTCTTTCAACTCTAATAGTTTGATATACTTTACAGCCTTTTATTGTGGAATTTTCGTTTCCTTTGCAAGTATTGCCAGTTTTGCAGGATTTAACCCAATACTTTTCGCTTCTGATTTTAAGAGAGCGTAAGTTGACAGTACCAATAATTTCCTAGCCATATAAAATATGGCCAACCTAAACTTAAAACTAATATATCAGATTGCAATAAGATCATTTCTTTGCGTGATATATGTACTGTTTTCACAGTTACCTGTAACTTCGGATCTGACTTCACACACAGTTTCATATGTTAATGTTGGCATGAGAACTGAAAAGTCATGGAAGGGAATGACTCTAACTCTATACTCTGAAATGTAATAATAAGGGTGGGATAAAAGAGGGAATTGCTGCATGCTGCCGGCTGGGTGGCCGAGCGGTTCTAGGCGCTACAGTCTGGAACCGCGCGACCACTATGGTCGCAGGTTCGAATCCTGCCTCGGGCATAGATGTATGTGATATCCTTAGGTTAGTTAGGTTTAAGTAGTTCTCAGTTCTAGGAGACTGATGACCTCAGAAGTTAAGTCCCATAGTGTTCAGAGCCATCTGAACCATTTCTTTTGCTGCTTGTTGCAGCTGTCACAACGTCACCTCCTTCGTCGAGAATGCCGCCAGTCACTCCAGTTCCTATTCCATAGCTCTCTTTTGTGGGCTACGTTCACAAATCTCAGAATTTTGGCCTCAGAATGTTTCCTGATGTCCACCAATTGTCTTACTGCACAACAAATTTTGTTTTAAACCTAGATCCAGGTTTCTTTGTTAAACTGCGTTTTCCACATGGTTTCACAGTACCTCTACTCACTATCTGAAAAATATTCTAAGCTTACCATTATTACTCTTTGTGGTTTACTGTGACCAATGACTACCACTCATTAGACCATTGACTTTTCTCTGACAATTTCTCATGGTAAAGATTCATAGAAATGGAGGATTTTTTTCGACCAAACAGCCCAAGGGTACATGTAAACAGGGTTTAAGAACACTGACTTATATCGATTTGTGTTAAGGATGTTAACATTGGTAACAGTTCATGTAAATTAAATCATTTCACAACGTACAGAGCTTCGTGCTCGTTCGATGTTACTGTACTCCTACAGTTAAATCTGTCATTTCTGACAGTGAAATATACACATGTTGGAGGATTTTAAGATTGGTTGGTTGGTTTGGGGAAGGAGACCAGACAGCGAGGTCATCGGTCTCATCGGATTAGGGAAGGACGGGGAAGGAAGTCGGCCGTGCCCTTTGAAAGGAACCATCCCGGCATTTGCCTGGAGCGATGTAGGGAAATCACGGAAAACCTAAATCAGGATGGCCGGACGCGGGATTGAACCGTCGTCCCCCCGAATGCGAGTTCAGTGCTCTGGGATTTTAAGAAAGACATGTGTTGAACGGAAAATCTTTCGCTGTAACAGTTGATAGTGCTTCAAAGGCCGAAACTGCGATTTTGAAATAATAATTTATACAGTTTGTGGTGTCACCGCCAGACACCACGCTTGCTAGGTGGTAGCTTTAAATCGGCCGCGGTCCATTAGTACATGTCGGACCCGCGTGTCGCCACTGTCAGGGATCGCAGACCGAGCGCCACCAAAAGGCAGGTCTCGAGATACGGACTAGCACTCGCCCAGTTGGACGGACGACGTAGCTAGCGATGCACACTGACGAAGCCTCGCTCATTTGCAGAGCAGATAGTTAGAATAGCCTTCAGATAAGTCAATGGCTACGACCTAGCAAGGCGCCATTAGTAACATTGCATGTATCTATGGAGTCTCACTTATATCGTCAATAGCGATGTACCAAGGATGGATTAAAGTTAAGTATTCCAGAAGCTACGTACTTTTCTTTATAGCATTCATTACGTATCCTGTTACAGACCTATATCTTGCCTACGTTAACTAAACGCGTGCCTTTCGGCTACTTCCGTGGCGTGGCTGTCTTGCTACGCCACAACACAGTTAATGGCAAATATGATGTCCCTTAGAAAATGTTCTCTGTCATTGTCTATACTTTTTTTTTGCAGGATGAATATCATACTTTCTTAGTTGCATGCTATGTTTTCTTAACTCTCTAGAAATTCATGTCTAGTCATCACTTACTCTTCCTTTCCTGGTATTCACAGCTGCTCAGTCTTTATTTCAGTGTGGAAACCTTAGAACTATGATCATCAAAGACTTTACACTGTTCTGGCACTTGATGTGTCTCGGTTCACACTTTTCCAAAAGCATGGTGTATGCAAATTTTTCCCACTTCCTATTATTCTGGAACTGTATGCTGCCGAGTCTCTGTTTACTTAGCCTAATACATAATATTTACAGATTAATTACTTGCCTTGACACAAAACACTTATCTCCTTGACACAAGATATTCGCCCTCATACATATTCTACCTTACGTCCTGTTACCTATGTTTCAAGCAATATTTCCTTTACACTTAGCAGACTTTTAATCTCTTTAATTTAAACCAAAAACACTATTAATCCATAAGTATCTCGAGTGTTGCTTTCATTATCTTGGTTTGCACAGAACTATACCTGGTTTCTATGTCACTAATTTTCCATTAGGATAATAGTGCCGCCACTGACATTCATTCATCGGCCTCCCACTCACCATCCCAGGTTCCCTTTCTAGATTATACCTTCCTCAGCCTTTTCTTGCTTCCCTTCGAACTCCAAAACCTTATAAACTTATATTTCATACTTTTTTTGGGCAATTTCGAACCTACTCTGAAGTTTTAAGATTCCGATAACACCTCCTTTTGCTCCAAAACTGGTTTCACTACTATACACTGTCATCCATTCATCTGCCTACCACTTCTCTGTTCCAGTTCCCTTTCTAGAGGATGTCTCCCACATCCTTTTTGTGCTTCCCTTTGACCTCTAAACCCTTATAAATTTACATGTCACACTTTTTTTCCTTGTCAATTTCGGACCTACTCTAAATTTCTAAAGTTTTTATAACGACTCTATTTTCTGCAAAATTGGTTCCACCATCACCTTTCCTTTGACAAAAATTATTACACACACGATTCAAAGCTTCAAAAATTACCTCGCAATAACATAAATCTAGAAAATCTGCACCTATAATCATGTCAACACAAAGTTTAGGAATCATTAAAAAATGTGTGCTCTGTTATAACACCATTAAATTGCATGATAGAATTACTTCATGCTGGATTGCTTTGGATAGCTTGCCAGTAACACTGAACATTTTAACACTTGGAATTGGCAGTGCTACCACATCTTTTTGGTTGGCAATATTATAAAATATTCATGCAAAATCGCTGAAATTTCTGAACCACATTCAACTCATAGCTTACTCTACAAACTACTAGTTCTTTTACATTAGGATCTACTTAAGCTGGAACATGTACTGGCCCTTCTTCTTTAATTATGCCTTCTCTTTGGAACCTGGATGTAACTGTCGAATTTTCCATCTTTAGTCTTCTTACAGGCAGACATTTTAACTCTTGAAGCAACTGTAATGAAGTGACAGTTCACAAAGGCAGTGGGAGTCTAAAAGCATTGCACAGTCATTATCCATTCTTAAAGACAGTTCATATTCAGAATCTCCAAGACATATAAATTTATAGATAACTTCACTACTCTCCAGACACTTTTGCACTTTCTATTGTACTTGCTTGTTCAAGTTCTATTGCTTGTAGTTAGGAAGTAATTGCACCAGTACGTTTCTTAGTATGCTCTTCTGGAACCCAAAGTACCAACATTTGCCATCTCAATGAATTGCTATTCCTTTTTGTACCTGTTCCAGTCAGTTCCTGTTCATCAAACAGTCAAAAATCGTGTTTGTGTCTTGCAATAACACACGCAGTTCAGAATCTCAATAAAAATAAAAGTACTTCAATCTCATATTATCCATGTACATAGCCAAATCGGTACCAATCTGACATACAATGATCTGCAAATGGAATGAAGTTAACAATGGCATAAACCATTACAGAATGAGGTAAAAGCAACTTCACTCTGGAGTTAAATAGAATGACATGTGACATTCGCACTTGGTTGGACTGAGTAGTGTCTGCATGTGTAGCTCTTGAGGAATGGCTGTCAGTGCTGTCTGAAAGTGCCACCTCCTGCCGGCCAAACTTAGCCACTATGCATCCGTGTGGACTGATTGAATAAGAAGTGATGGGCCAGCTGGTTCAAAAATGGTTCAAATGGCTCTGAGCACTATGGGACTCAACTGCTGAGGTCATTAGTCCCCTAGAACTTAGAACTAGTTAAACCTAACTAACCTAAGGACATCACAAACATCCATGCCCGAGGCAGGATTCGAACCTGCGACCGTAGCGGTCTTGCGGTTCCAGACTGCAGTGCCTTTAACCGCACAGCCACTTCGGCCGGCGGGCCAGCTGGCCTTTGATGGACAATGATGTGCTGATGCTATTGTGGTGGTAATTGCAGGTGACCATAGTCTTCTCCTTTTTTCTGAGCGCCTGTAAACTGGTGCTACTCCAACTTCCATCCCCTGTAGTGTGTGGTGGCACTTAGTGGCGATTCTATGTCTTCTGTGGCGCCGCTGGTAGGTTCCTTCTGTGCTGTAAATAGGTCCTTGTCCAACTGCACTGGAGTATAGGGACGAAAGTGACCTGAACGGTGACGGCATCGTTGTAGGTGGATGCCCACTGGAGGGATGTCAGCTGGTGTGGAGCCGACGCTGGATCCATTGGAGCATCATTCGGGTAGGAGTGGGTTGCAGCTCTGGCAGAAGCGGCGGTAGTTGTCCATGTGGCGACTCTGGCTTATGTGTATAGCCATCTGCCCCCAGCCTGTGAAAAACTTGAGGACTAGAAACAAGAACGGAGGAAGGCAGGCAGGGCCTAGTATCATATGGGGGCAGAATCAGCAGAAGGGCTATCGAGGGGTGAGGTGAGCAACAAAGTCAAGATGCAGAAAGAGCGGACGATGTCATAGGCGTGTGAGAAGGCGGCCAGCTCACCACTCAGAGTGGGATTGGATGTTATGGCGGGACACCAGCCAGTCGTCCATCTGCAGTGTGAAGATGTGCTGACTGAGCTGACTACAGATGTCTGCCAGGACTCAATACTCATGATGATGAAATGCACGACTCCGGACCAGAGTCACAGGCCTCTAGTGCATTATTGGATGGGCTCTGGGAACTCCTGGTGTAGCAGTTCATTCAGAACAGTGCCGGGCTGGTGGCTGAGCAATAGTTCTACCGTGCCCCACTCATCGGTTAGCATGGACCTGGAGGAACTAAGAAAGCATTTGAGATCCTGACCCAAGGGGTCATAACTAATATACTTCTTCATTTGCGTCTCAAAAGTGCAGATGAGGGATTCCATATCCCCAATTAACTGAAGATGAACAAGGAGGCTTAAACAATGTGAAAACTGGTAATATGGAACCCATCCTCTGTCCGCTGAACTTCCTTGTCAATTTAAAAACAAATACTTCATCCTGATCGAAACCAGCGTCCCGTCCCAGAGGTAAAGGTGAAAGAGCACCTGCATCTGAATGCTGAGCCGCAGGGCGGAAATGAACCACATTGTTATATCTAGTAAGGAATGTTGCCCGCCTTTGGAGTCTATGAGCTGTCTTGTATGGCAAGAGAAAAACTAACGGCTTATATAACCAGTCACCAAATGAAAATTAACTCCTTAGAAAACATTGTTAATAGCAATAGGGTCCTTCTCTATTTGAAAGTTATTCTTCTGTGTACCACCAAGCTGCTTTGAGCAAAAGCAATAGGCTGTTCCTAACCATCTGCATGACAATGTGACAACACGGCCCCAAGGCGTACTGCGAAGCCTGGAATATAAGAATGCACACGTAATTAAACAATGATACATTATTTACTTAAATGTTCTTGTGTGCCTTGAAAATCATTACAAGATGCAGCATGGATTATAAGAGTTTAAAATACTTTGAGATGAAGCTTTCCTCACTCGATCGAATGGCAGTTTTGCCGATTAATTTTCGCGTCTTTGATGTTGCACTGGCGACAACATTATTCGCAATTAGGCACCGGTAGCTTGCTTTCCTGAGTAATCAGAGACATGTACCGGTTCCTCTACACATGTAACCGTATTCTTCAAGATAAAGAATGATACACTGTCTATTACCTTGTAAAGGTCACACCATAACCTTGAGTAGCAGAATCCAAATGGTCAGTTGATCGTACAACATGAAGTTCAGAGGTACATATGCTTATGCAAGCACATTACGAATCCAGAAAAAGTTATGTACACGTCCGTATGATTATAATATGCGACAGTAGTATACGGATAACAAGTATACGTACATTGTGTAATCACAAACTGTATGTAAAAAGATGTCGTAAGTGGCGTAAGAAAAACTATAGGTTCGATATATAAAGAATTAACAGTGGTAACATCAGTGACGAGTGGAGAAACTCAAAAGCGACTGTCAAATTTCCCGTCGAGTGCTGCGCATTAAAAACTGAAGCGCAGCAAATATGTCGAGATTTTCAGGACACACTGTTACAGTAACAGCGCAATGGCGCTTCGTAAACCTATGGGTAACGGCGTCTGGCACTACTAATGCTAAATTATGAAAACTTTTGACAGCAAAATAAATATTTCTAAGGCCGATAAGACAATGCACATATTTGAAGCCACCATTGTGTAGTGAAAATGTGAATAACGACCAGAGAGACAGTGAAAACTGTGAAAGTAATGTTTATTGTGTTCAGAACAACAAGTAATTTTAAATATGTGAGCGAATCCCATTCAGTATTCCGTCTATGAAAAACAGGCATGTGAGATGGTGGTTCACTATCCTGCACCACAAGATTACATTCCATGAACGCTGACGTACCACATGACGAAGCCAATGGGGGTTTGTCAGCAGACCAGTAGCGCATGTTTCGGCGATTTACCTGGCCGTGATTGGTAAATGTGGTTTCATCACGAAACAAGATACATGATAAATCTGCTGTATCCTGTCGGAAATGCCCATGTACGGAAGTTAACACGATTCTCATAATCGTTTTCTTGCATCTCTTAATGGAGAGAGCCGTGATAGGAATGGAACACTACTTTGACCGTCACACGTTAATTGAGTAGGAAGTCGTATTGCACTCAAGGAACACACAAGCACACTGTAAGAAAAAGGTAGCAGCGTCGTACCTAGCAACTGCGCAGGTTGAATGATAGCTTTTCAAAATAGGATATCTCGTAAACGACTAGCACTAGTCTTGCAACAAATACAACTGACATTTTAATTTACCCTACTTTTAGTCTGTTAATGTCAGTAGGAATCGTTGCATTTAAAGAAGTGTATGTTTGCAGAAAAAATTACACTTTATAAGTATTATGACAATCTGTTTATTGGATAACAATATGAGCCACTGACTACCAATCCTCTCTGTGAATATCGCACATCAATAGCATTTTCCATTTCTGTGATATACGACACTCATCGCTATGGACAAGCCTGGGATTATGTGAAAATAACAAGCGGGACAGGGACTTGTGGAAAATTTTCCGTTTCCGAAAGTGTACTGGAACGTGGGTACCAGCTGCTGTCTGAATTGGCTCTCGGTAATTCAGTCCAAAAATCTGATTGCCAGCGGCACGAGAAACTTCAAACTCTTGAGCTATATTGAGAATTTCTTCGAAAGAGGGATGTTAAACTATAGTGCCCTTTATGTACCGAAGAGTCTAAGAAATTGGTACACCTGCGTAATATCGTGTAGTGCCCTGCGAGAACGTAGAAGTGTGGCAGCACGACGTGGCATGGACTCGACTAATGTCTGAAGTAGTGCTGGAGGGAGTTGACACCATGAATCCTGCAGGGCTCTACATAAATCCGTAAGAGTATGAGGGGGTTGAGATCTCTTCTGAAAAACACGTTGCAAGGCATCCCAGATATTCTCAGTAATGTTCATGTCTGGGGAGTTCGGTGACGAGAGGAAGTGTTCAAAATCAGAAGAGCGATCCCAGAACCCCTCTGTAGCTCTTCTGGACTGTGGGGTTTCGCATTGTCCTGCTGGAATTGCCCAAGTCCGTCGGAATGCGCAACGTGCATGAATGGATAGAGGTAAGCATACACGATGCTTACGTACGTGTCACCTGTCAGAGCCGTATCTAGACGTATCAGGGGCCCTACATCTTTCCAGCTGCACACGCCCCACAACATTACAGAGCCTCCACCAGTTTGAGCAGTCCCCTGCAGACATGCAGAGTCCATGGATTCATTAAGTTGTCTCCATACCCGTACACGTCCATCCGCTCGATATGATATGAAGCGAGACTCATCCGACGATGCAACATGTTTCCAGTCATCAACAGTCCAATGAAGGTGTTGACGGGCCCAAGCGAGCGTAAAGCTTTGTGTCGTGCAGTCATCACGGGTACACGAGCGATCCTTCGGCTCCGAAAGCCCGTATCGATGATGTTTCGTTGAATGATTCGCGGTGACACTTGTTTTTTTTATTTTTTTTATTTATCACGTCAAGTTCCGCAGGACCAAATGGAGGAGCAAATCTCCATGGTCAGGGAACTTGTCAGTACATGAAATTACAACATAAAAGTAATAACAGATAAAAATAAAATGTTTATGAGCCAGAGAAAACTCATTCCATAAGTTAAGGTAAACTCAATCAACAATACAACAAAAATCAGCTTAATTTTTCAAAGAACTCCTCGACAGAATAGAAGGAGTTACCCATGAGGAATCCCTCAGTTTCGATTTGAAAGCGTGTGGATTACTGCTCTGATTTTTGAAATCGAGCGGTGGCTTATTGAAAATGGATGCAGCAATATGCTGCACAATTTTCTGCACAGGGCTTAAGAGAGTCCGAGCCAAATGAATGTTTGATTTCGACCGAGTATTAACTGAGTGAAAGGTGCTTATTCTTTGGAATAAGCTAATATTTTTAACAAGAAATGACAGTAAGGTATATATATATATATATATATATATATATATATATATATATATATATATATATTCGGAGACAGTGTCTAAATATCCAGACTCGAACAGGGGTCGACAAGAGGTCCGTGAATTTACACAACGCATTGCCCGAAATGCCCGTTTCTGAGCGAAAAATATTCTTTTAGAATGGGAAGAGCTACCCCAAAATATAATAAAATACGACATAAACGCATGAAAATGCAAAGTAGACTAATTTCCGTTTCGAACGCTCACTCACTTTGGATACCGTTCGAATAGTAAAAATGGCAGCATTAAGTCATTGAACAAGAACTTGAATGTGGGCTTTCCACAACAGTTTACTATCTATCTGAACACCTAGAAATTTGAACAGTTCAGTTTCACTAATCATATGCCCATTCTGTGAAATTGAAACGTCAAGTTTTGCTGTGTTGTGTGTTAGAAACTGTTAAAACTGAGTCTTTCTGTGATTTAGCTTTAGTTTTTGATCTATGAGCCATGAACTTAGGTCTTGAACTGCACTATTTGAAACTGAGTCAATGTTCCACACAACGTCCTTTACTACAAAGTTAGTGTCATCAGCAAACAGAAATATTTTAGAGTTGCCCGTAATACTAGAGGGCATATCATTTATGTAAATAAGGAACAGGAGTGGCCCCAAAACTGATCCCTGGGGCACCCCCGACTTGACTGTACCCCACTCATACCCCGCATCAGAGCCATTCTGAACATTGTGAACAATGTCCTTTTGCTGTCTGTTGATAAAGTAAGAGGTGAACCAGTTGTGAGCTATTCCCCGTATTCCGTAATGGTCCAACTTCTGGAGCAGCATTTTGTGATCAACACAAACACCTTAGTTAAATAAAAAAAATATGCCTACCGTTCGAAACCTTCTGTTTAACCCATCCAGTACCTCACAGAGAATATAGCATTTTCAGTTGTTAAACGACTTCTAAAGCCGAACTGTACATTTGATACTAAATCCTGTGATTTGAAATGATCAATTATCCTTACATACAAAGCCTTTTCAATAAGTTTAGCAAACACTGATGGCATAGAAATAGGTCTGAAATGTAGAAATAGGTCTACATTATCGTTTTATCACTTTTTATAAAGCGGCTTTACAAGATAATACTTTAATCATTGAGGAAACTGACCACTCCTGAATGAAAAATTACAAATATGGCTAAATACAGGGCTAGCATGTGCAGCACAGTACTTAAATATTCTGATAGGCACTCCATCACACCCATGAGAGTGCTTAGTCTTATTGCGGCCCAGGATTTAAATCTGCAGCAATTTGTGGAAGGTTAGCACTTCTGTCACGTTGAACGATTCTCTTGAGTCGTCCTCGGTCTCGTTCTTGCAGGATCTTTTTCTGGTCCCAGCGATGTCGGAGATTTGACGTTTTACCGTATTCCTGATATTCACGATACATTTGTGTAACGGTGGTACGGGAAAATCCCCACTTCATCGCTACCTCGGAGACGCTGTGTCCCATCACCCGTGCGCCGACTGTAACACCACGTCCAAACTCACTTAAATCTTGATAACGTGCCGCTGTATTTGCAGTAACCGATCTAATAACTGTGCCAGATGCTTGTTCTAATATTTAGACGTTGTTGGCTGCAGCGCCGTATTCTGGATTTTACATATCTCTGTATTTGAATATGCCCGCCTATAGCAGTTTCTTTGGCACTTCCGTGTAACTGAAACTGTTTAATCACAATGTGGCGTCTCGGACTGCTTGAATAATACGTGAAGGGCCGGTTCCTCGCATCCTGCTCAACCCTGACGGATGGCGAGGTGCTGGTGTGATTAACGTCGTAACCATGGGCGTGACATTCGTCAAGATCGTCATGGTGGTCTGAACTACCGCCGTGAAAGTCAAGCCACACTATACTTACCATCTGCTCAGCATGTGTGTTTCTCTGTCACTTCTGCAGTCTACCGGTGTTCCACTCTTACCAAAGTCACTAGAAGACGCCAGCCACTACTCAGCCAAGCTGGTCTGTAGACCTACTTCCCCCAGCGTCTGCGGCTCTGTACCACCAAGGTTAACGGTGGCGTCTGCTGTTCGAAGTTCGTTTATAGTCATTATTTCAAAATTGTCTTCCAGTTTTCTATTTACATTTTGGACCTCGTGGCCAATCCCAGAACAAGACCCTGTCTAGTTTAACAGGTCATGTGGAATACGATCACTGTCATATTGTTCGCCCCTGGTAGCTGAGTGGTCAGCGCGACAGAATGTCAATCCTAAGGGGTTCGATTCCCGGCTGGGTCGGAGATTTTCTCCGCTCAGGGACTGGGTGTTGTGTTGTCCTAATCATCATCATTTCATCCCCATCGACGCGCAAGTCGCTGAAGTGGCGTCAAATCGAAAGACTTGAACCCGGCGAACGGTCTACCCGACGGGAGGCCCTAGTCACACGACATTATTACTGTCATATTATGAGTGATCATCACTATGGCTTCCGGCTTCCACTCTGTCGCCTGTTACGTGCGTTTGCGGTGTCGCCACAACTTTGCATAAGACACATGGGCCCCACACCAGCCTACAGCTGCTGCCGTACGTTATGCTGTCTGCCATAATGGCTGTGCAAGAAGTCTATTCTTTCTAGGAACCGTACATTATTATCTTAATTGTTACGCTGCACTGCAACCTTTTCTCTGGTAATAAAGAACGGTCTACACCCGCAGCAAATAGCTCCATAGTCAAGCCAGTGACAAAATATGTTCTTGTGCTGACGAGGATATCGTTAACAAGTCCACAAATTCCTGTATGAATAATTTCAGTTTCGCATTCCCGTGCAGATCGAAATAACTAAATTTTCGACAACGAATAATGCAGCTTCCGCTGACGTAACGGATGAATGCTGTAAAACAGTTCTTGACAACTTTGAGGTCTCTCTGTCAGGTTTGACCAGTTTCTCGTCAAATACTCTATAATGTACCACCTGCTCTGTTTGAGACGAGTCATGTGCTGTCCAGTCGAGCACAGAAAGCTACCCATCTCGTTTGCATGCACCTTAAAATTAGTGCTTTGATCAATTATCTCCGATATTACTTAATTTTTGGACCACTTCCTACTAATGTTCTAAACACTTTTGGTCTCCTTGTGATTGACAGTTTTGTGAGCTTCAAGACTTTTCGTGATCTGTCATTTAGATTCCCTAGCTCATGCATTTCAGTTTTTGTGCACCACGATAAGATCTGAATCTACTTTCGAAATCATTTTCCACTTTTCGTCAACCTGTTGCTCTAACTGCACTCCGTATTCGGAAAACTGTTGTTCAACGTCATGCCTTACATCAAATTGTAATATCGTAGTTTCTAAATATAAATACATACTCCGCAATCCACCACACGGTGCGTGGCGGAGGGTACATTGTACCACAACTAGCATCTTCTCTCCCTGTTCCACTACCAAACAGAACGAGGGAAAAATGACTGCTTATATGCCTCTGTACGAGCCCTAATCTCTCTTATCTTATCTTTGTGGTCCTTCCGCGAAATATAAGTTCGCGGTAGTAAAATTGTACTGCAGTCAGCCTCAAATGCTGGTTCTCTACATTTCCTCAGTTGCGATTCACGAAAAGAACGCCTCCTTTCCTCTAGAGACTCCCACCCGAGTTCCTGAAGCATTTCCATAACACTCGCCTGATGATCAAACCTACCAGTAACAAATCTAGCAGCCCGCCTCTAAACTGTTTCTACGTCCTCCCTCAATCCGAGCTGATAGGAATCCCAAACGCTCGAGCAATACTCAAGAATAGGTCGTATTAGTGTTTTATAAGCGGTCTCCCTTACAGCTGAACCACATCTTCCCAAAATTCTACCAATGAACCGAAGACGACTATCCGCCTTCCCACAACTGCCATAACATGCTTGTCCCACTTCATACCGCTCTGCAATGTTACCCCCAAATATTTAATCGACGTGACTGTGTCAAGCGCTACACTACTAATGGAGTATTCAAGCATTACTGGCTTCTTTTTCCTATTCATCTGCATTAATTTACATTTATCTATATTTAGAGTTAGCTGCCATTCTTTACACCAATCACAAATCCTGTCCAAGTCATCTTGTATCCTCCTAAAGTCACTCAACTACGCCACATTCCGGTACACCACAGCATCATCAGCAAACAGCCGCACATTGCTATCCACCTTATCTAAAAGATCATTTATGTAGATAGAAAACAACAGCGGACCTACCACACTTCCCTGGGGCACTCCAGATGATACCCTCACCTCCGATGAACACGCACCATCGAGAACAACGTACTGGGTTCTATTACTTAAGAAGTCTTCGAGCCACTCACATATTTGGGAATCAATCCCATATGCTCGTACCTTAGTTAGGAGTCTGCAGTGGGGCGCCGAGTCAAACGCTTTCCGGAAGTCAAGTTTCGATTGACATACGCGCATTGACCCTGTCAGTCTCTGCTTAACCTTTTTGTTATACTTACTGATGTCAATCGCCAGTTCAGTCTTGAGATTACCTAACTTTCCGTTTAGTGACAATAGCAAAACATTTGATCCAACCGACTTTACCTCCGGAGCTAGCTGCTTCACTACCGTCATCAACGCCTACAAACATTAAAGCGCTCACATGTAAAGAGCGCGATAGTTGTCGCAGAGCATAGAACAAAACTATTTTTGTTTTGTCACTGACTAGAAAGAAAAACGCTTTGTAAAGTTTTAGCTGCTATGTTGTAGCGTCATTGACATGAAGGGAGGGACAAGTGGGACTGTGATATAGTCGTATTTATTCTCTCAACTAAAGCCCCCCATTTGCGTATCGCTCTGCAAGCGGCGCAGTACGTCGGATGGGCTTGTGTTTGCTGTTAGAGTACATCAGATTATCTTTTTAGTGTGGAAGAGTGTTTATAGATATTGTTGTGGTTGGCAGGAGAGCCAACACCGTGTTACTAGAGGCCGAAATGCACGCGTTTTAGCTCACGAAGGCTGGCGTGAGGTCTGGAACATGACAAGGAAATTAGAATTTAGAAAAGCGGACGTAGCTGGTGGAATACTTAACTTTAATCCATTGATGATGAACGTCGGTCTTGACGGTACATGATTCACAATATCAATAGTAACTGATAATGACGCCTTGCTAGGTCGTAGCAAATGACGTAGCTGAAGGCTATGCTAAACTATCGTCTCGGCAAATGAGAACGTAAGTAGGCAGTGAACCATCGCTAGCAAATTCTGCTGTACAACTGGGGCGAGTGCTAGGAAGTCTCTCTAGACCTGCCGTGTGGCGGCGCTCGGTCTCCAATCACTGACAGTGGCGACACGCGGGTCCGACGTATACTACCGGACCGCGGCCGATTTAAAGGCTACCACCTAGCAAGTGTGGTGTCTGGCGGTGACACCACATTCCTCCCCCGCAAATCGGCGTACGGTTGTGGTATAAGGCTTCCGCGCGGAGTGGCGAGGACCCCATGTTGACGTATGCGACGAGGTGGGGAGCCTAACAACAGGCGAGGCTGTGCCACCCGCAGCCTGCCATTCGGACCGCGGGGAGCTAGGAAATGCCTGAAAACCTGCTCCAGGGTGCACGCCAACATGCGGTGTATGCGCCCGTAGAGAGACAGGAGGGGCCGATGGGTCGATCTCCATCGGGCCGGGGCACCCGACGGGCGAAGACGACACATGGTCCGGAGTGGGCAAGAGTTCCATGTCGGAGGGCAACTGGTCCCGGGAAGCGATCGGCGGCGCGTGACCCAGGGAGGCGCCCGGCGGCTGCAGCGAAGCGTCCACTGCGGGCGTCGCCGGCTGGAGAACAGGCGGCGGCGGCGAGTCGCCATGGGGCAAAATGGAAGGCAGCGTCGGTAACACCTGGGGCTGAGGCGAGCCAGTAGATGGGTCCCCAGGGCGCTGACCGGACGGCACCGTCGCTGAAAGCAGACGGGGAGCGGCAGATCCCGTGCGATGACAGAGGCGCAGCTGATTGGGATGCCGACGCACATCACCAGAGGCCCCCAAAACCAGATACATAGCGCGGCCGAGGCAGCGAAGAATGCGCCCTTCAAGCCAACGCCGTGAACCTCGATAGTGGCGATAGTAGACAACATCGCCTGGAGCAAAAGCAGGTGTCTGCCGCTGCTCAGGAACCTGAGGCGACGGATGTAGCAAAGACACCAAGGTTCAATGATGACGACCGTGGAGCAACTCAGCTGGCGAGCGACCATCTCGGGGCTGAGAGCGATACGAAGACAAAAAGAGCAATAACGCGTCCTCCCGAGAATGCGACTCTTTCAACTTCAACATTTGTGACTTGAAAGTCCTGACCAATCGCTCAGCGGCACCGTTTGACTGTGGCGAAAACGGCGCGGACGTCAGATGTTGAATACCATTGGCCTTGCAGAATGACTGAAATTCTGCGGACATGAATTGTGGGCCATTGTCGGAAACAATAGTCAGTGGATGACCTTCAATGCAAAAGATAGCAGATAACGCTTGGATGGTGGCAGATGACGTCGTGGAAGACATCCGGACAACAAAAGGAAAATTACTGAATGAATCCACCACAACCAACCATCGACCATTCCAGAATGGACCAACAAAATCGATGTGTAAGCGTTGCCAAGGGGAAGTGGCTTTTGGCCATGCAAAGAATTTCCGCGGTGGGGCTGATTGTTGTTCGGCACACGCCATGCAAGAAGAGCACATATTCGTAATCGCGGCATCGATTCTGAACCAAGTACAGTGCTGACGAGCAAGTTGTTTCCTTCTCACTATATCCCAATGTCCTTGGTGGAGAAGCTGTAAGACAGAGGACTGCAACGAACGTGGGACCACGACCCTGGACTGATCATTATCAGAACGCAACAGCAAAACACCACGTCGAACAAAAAGTCTCTCCTTGTGAGCAAAAAATCGGTGAACCAACGGGTCCCCAATCCGTGACTTTGACAAGGGCCATTGCGTAGCAACAAAACGCAGAACGGTAGCAAGGACAGGGTCGGCAGCTGTGGCTGTAGCTACACGACGAAAATCAATCGGAAACGATTCGACCACGACATCGGTTTCCGAATCAATGAACATGCAAGCAAGTTCAGAGGAACCGAGTGCCCTATCCTCAGCAACAGACAAACGGGACAACGCATCGGCGTTTCCATGCTTAGCAGTGGACGATACAAGATATCGTAGCGGTACTGCGAGAGGAAAATAGACCAGCGAATGAATTTCTGCGCTGTACGTGGAGGTACAGGCTTGTTCGGATGAAAAAGCGATGTCAAAGGTTTGTGGTCTGTGATGATGGTAAAGTGACGACCATACAAGAAATCATGAAACTTTGTAACACCAAATACGAGAGCCAATGCTTCTTTCTCGATCTGTGAATAATTTCTTTGCGCAGACGAGAGCAATTTGGACGCAAAGGCAATAGGGCGATCGTGCGATCCATCTTTGTGCGCAGGCACAGCACCGATCCCGAAATCCGATGCATCTACCATCAACAAAAAGGGTTTCTGGGGATCGAATGGCTAAGGCAAGTATTGGAAAGCAACGCCGATTTCAACTGGCGAAAGGCGCGTTCGCAGTCCGTCGTCCAGACGAACGGAACACCTTTACGGCGTAAGCGATGAAGCGGAGCTGAAATGGAAGAGGCGTGTGGAACATATCGCTGATAATAGTAGATTTTTCCCAGCACACTCTGTAGCTGCTTCAAATTCTGCAGCGAAGGCAAGTCTTGTATGGCACGGAGGTGCTCGGGACTGGGATGTATGCCTTGGGCATTGAGTACATGTCCCAGGCATGGCAAGTCACGAGCAAAAAACACACATTTGTCCTTCCGCAAGCGAAGACCATTGTGTCGCAAGACCTGAAATAATGTTCTGAGATTGGCTAAATGTTCTTCTTCCATCTTTCCGGAGATCACAATATCATCCAGATAATTTGCTGCAGTAGGGACCGACGCACAAACAGTTTGTAGATATTGCTGAAACAATGCAGGGGCGGGTGTACACCCGAATGGCAGTCGTTTGAATCGATACAAACCAAGATGTGTGTTAATCACCAAAACGCGCTGGGATTCTTCGTCCACCGGTATTTGCAAGTACGCATCTGCGAGGTCCAACTTCGAAAAATATTTATCCAGGGACAGTTTGTCAAAAAGATCTACCGGGCGGGGTAAAGGAAAAGATGCAATCACTAGATGTGGATTCACTGTTACCTTGAAGTCCACACAAAGTCTCAATTTTCCTGAAGGTTTTGGCTAAATTACTAAGGGTGACGCCCAGAGAGAAGCCTGCACACGTTCAATTACACCTTGTGATTCCAAATCGTGTAATTTTTTTGCGACCTCATCAGGCAATGCGTGGGGAACATTGCGCGCTCTGTTGTGCGTTTACTTTCAGTTCCAAATGTACTTTATAGTTCTTAGCGCAACCAAGGCCAGGTGCAAAAATGTCTGCAAATTCTTCACATATACGAGAAACACTGTCGGAAGGCACAGTCTGGTTCACTGATAGGACCTGATTTACTATAGACAAGTTAAACAACTGTAATAAATCGAAACCAAACAAGTTCACTGCAGAAGAAGAATGAAGGACGTAAAATGACACAAGTTTTGTTTGTCCTTTGTATGTTGCAAGAAGGCTGCACTGACCTAACACAGGGATATCTTGACCTGAATAATTAGTTAACTTAACATTTGCGGCACGCAACGGAGGTGTGCCCGGCTGTTTGTACGTGTCTTGATTGATCAGTGAAACTGCAGCTCCGGTATCGAGCTGGAATGGTATCACTTTGCCGTTAATGTCCAAGTCCACAAAAAGTTTATTGTCCTGCTGATGACAAGAGCGACTGTCTCGTGCAACGTGAACTGACACTGGTACAAAATCACTTGCGGCTTGACAGGAGTTCCGGCGATGTCGACGCACACTATTTGTGGGACAAACACAGTCACTGTTAGAGAGAGTGGCACTGGGCGGAGTGGAATGAACTACATGAATTTCAATGGGCGAAGTTTCGCGAGCCTGAGTATCCTTGGTTCGATTCCAATTCCGGCGCGAAGCAAAGGGCCTGGAATGGTTGTGAGTTTCCGATCTGAGCTTTTTCTGGCAAACACTCTGAACATGTCCTTTTTTATTACAGAAAAAGCAAATAGCTTGGCGTGACGGGCAATTCTCACGCGAATGTCTAATAGCACACCGCAGGCATGATTTTAGCACTGCATTTGCTTGCCGGCGTGGCACATGTGGCTGAGAGCCTGGCGGCAGCAGCGCGGCCAGGCGCGAGAACTGTTTACTTCTCCATGCAGCTCGCCCGGCGAGCCGGTTAACCTGACACACGGGTGGTGAAGTTTCAAATGATTCCTGAGCAAAGTCAAGTGTGTCCTGTCGATCCAATATGTCTATCACTTGTTGAAGGGAGGGATTGACTAGTTTCAAAATTTGTTCCCTTATACAAACATCAGAAACGTTCTGTGCAATTGCATCATTTACCATAGTATCTGAATGAGGGAGTCCACATTGACACGCAAAAGCACAATCCCTAGTAAGGCCGTGCAAGGTTGCAACCCACTCCCGATTAGTCTGACCTGCTGTACGTTTTGTACGAAAGAAGGTATACTTTTTCCCAACTACATTGACTGATTCTTTGAAATATGCATCTAATGCAGACAAAATTTCTTCGTAGGACAGAGTTGCTACGTCACGTCGGGGAAATAATTTGACTATCACACGGTACATTTGTCCGCCGACTGATGATAAGAGATAAGGCTGCCGCTCGTTACCCTGAATTCTGTAGGCGCCGAGATGGAATCCAAATTGGTGTGACCACTCCGTCCAGCTTTCCAGTGCAACATCAAAAGGTCGAAAAGTTGGTGCAACAGCGTGTTACTGCTGCGTTAGCGGTGGAGAGGCGGCTGCCGCATCGTTTTGCATTGCACGTTGACCCTGGCCGAGCTGTCCAAGGGCATCCAGTAATACCTGCATCTGCTGATTCTGTAAGCGATAAAATTCGGACAGTACATCTGGAGATTGTGGCGAAGCCATTACACAAGTAAATCAGGGCAGTTTAGAGAAGAACGCGGTTTTGCCTCGTCGCCAATGTTGTGGTTGGCAGGAGAGCCAACACCGTGTTACTAGAGGAGGCCGAAAGGCACGCATTTTAGCTCACGCAGGCTGGTGTGAGGTCTGGAACATGACAAGGAAATTAGAATTTAGAAAAACGGACGTAGCTTGTGGAATACTTAACTTTAATTCATTAATGATGAACGTTGGTCTTGACGGTACGTGATTCGCAGTATCAATAGTAACTGATAATGGTGCCTTGCTAGGTCATAGCAAATGACGTAGCTGAAGGCTATGCTAAACTATCGTCTCGGCAAATGAGAACGTAAGTAGGCAGTGAACCATGGCTAGCAATGTTGGCTGTACAACTGGGGCGAGGGTTAGGAAGTCTCTCTAGACCTGCCGTGTGGCGGCGCTCGGTCTGCAATCACTGATAGTGGCGACACACGGGTCCGACGTATACTACCGGACCGCGGCCGATTTAAAGGCTACCACCTAGCAAGTGTGGTGTCTGGCACTGACACCACAGATATAGTAAGTTTTTCACCCTGGGCAATGAGACAGGCAGTGATTGTGAAACTGATTCAATAGGATTGGTTGGACCCTAGACGCCTGGAACACAGTGAGCTGGTCAGATGAGTCCCAATTTCAGTTGGTAAGAGCTGATGGTATGATTCGAGTGTGGCGCAGACCCCCCGAAGCAATGGACCCAAGTTGTCACAAAGCACTATGCAAGCTGGTGGCGGTTCCATAATGGTGTGGGCTACGTTTACGTGGAATGGACAGGGTCCTCTGGTCCAACTGAACCGATCATTGACTGGGAACGGTTATGTTTCTGTAGAAGGAGACCGTTTACCGCCAGTCAGGGACTCGATGTTCCCAAAAAAAAGATGGAATTTTTACGAGTGGCTGAGCGCCATGTCACTGGGTCACAATTGTTCGCGATTGGTTTGAAGAACATTCTCGTCAGTTCGAGCTTGGCCAGCCAGATCACCCGACATGAGTCCCGTCGAACATTTGTGGGACGTAATCGGGAATTCACTTAATGCATAAAGCCTGCACCGACAACACTTTCACAGTTATGGGTGGCTATAGAGGCACCTGGTTACCACTAGAATGCCAACAGCAGTAGATCAGGAAATGTTAAGAGTTGGAGACATGCAGTTTGAAAAAGTGAACACATTTAAGTATCTAGGCGTGGATATCACTTCGAGAAATGAGATTGAATCCGAACTGAAGAAGAGATTACTGGAGGGAAATGCGTGCTACTTTTCACTGAATAGATTACTTTCATCACGGATATTGTCTAGGAATTTAAAGATTAGAATATACAAAACTATTATTCTACCAGTTATGCTGTACGGGTGTGGGACTTGGTCTCTCACTGCGCAAAATGAAAAGCCGTTTCGAGTATTTGAAAACAAAATTTTGAGGAAAATTTTCAGAGCAAAAAGGAATGACATTAGCGGACAGTGGTGAAAACTGCATAGCGAAGAGGTTCACGAACTCTATTCAAGCCCTGACATAATCAGTATTATTACATCACGTAGGCTGCGATGGGCGAGTCACGTAGCTCGAATGGATGAGGGCAGGGCAGCGCGCAGAGTACTGGTAGGGCACCTAGAAGGTAAACGTCCTGTGGGGAGACCGAGACGTAGATGGGAGGACAATGTGAAGGCTGATTTGAGGAGCCTAGGTATTGAAGGTGAATGGAAGGAAATAGCCCAAGACAGGGACAGATGGCGAAAATACGTTGCTGCGGTAATGGACTCTCGAGTCCGGTATGACCAGTGAGTGAGTGAGTGAGCACAGAGGCAGCAGTGATCAATATATCTACAGGGGACTTCCAACGACTGTTTCAGTCCAGGGTGTCACGTCAAGTTCCTGCACTACGCCGGCAGAAGATGGTCCGGCATGACATTAGGAGGTATTCCATCACTCGGTGTCACTTCAGTGTGTGATAATGTCCGATATTTTGATGGATGGTACGCTGCTACCGCTTTTGCATGTACTTGTATCGTAGTCCACCGCCCATTTTCCTTCCAAATATGAATATAAATTTACCGAACATTAAGGCGTTTGCTAGCAAATCTGCTTATATGACAAAGAATGATTTAAAAGTCTTGCTAGAAGAAGTAACGTGGCCAGATACACAAGTAAAAACTACAGCCCTTCATCTGGTTGACTCCTGGACAGCAAATGGAGATGGTAACCACTCATTCTCTCGAATTCCACTACAGGTATCTCTGGATCGTAGTAAAGCACAACTGTATCGAAAGTGATCTACTTAAATAAATGTAACTGATGGTAATCTTTTATTGGTGTCATTTTACTTCTTATGGGGCTTACATCTGTTTCAGAAAGATGGTGAGATTTAGACACAAATTGTCAACTACTATGTCATTCTACTACTGCTGAAACTTTCCAATGAGGAAAAAACGCCGCCCGGTGTGGCCGTGCGGTCTAGGGGGTTCAGTCTGGAACCGCGTGACCGCTACAGTCGCAGGTTCGAATCCTGTATCGGGCATGGATGTGTGTGATGTCCTTAGGTTACTTAGTTTTAAGTAATTCTAAGTTCTAGGGGACTGATGACCACAGATGTTAAGTCCCATAGTGCTCAGAGTCATTTGAACCATTTTGAGGATCAAACGAAAGTACCTCATCATTAGCAGATCTGGTACCGTCGTCTTTACTATTCAACGTGAAATAAATATTGAAATCTCCAAGTATGACAGTTTCAAAGCTGTTTCCACTAACTTACTTGTGTACTCTCTGATACTTAGTGCAAAACATTTCGTGTTGAGCTTCTTCGCTGTCAGATCTGTTATATTCTATGTTTCTAAGTCAATTACTGAACTACAGCACTCAAAAGAGCTGTTTAGAGCAACAAAAAAATGGTTCAAATGGCTCTGAGCACTATGGGACTTAACATCTGAGGTCATCAGTCCCCTAGAACTTAGACTCTCTGTGTCTTCGAGTGATGCCTACAATAATTTGATATTAAACTGTATCGATCTAGCTGCGTCTCCTCAGTGCTGTACTTAGCCTAGCACATCTGGAGAAATACGAGGGCTATTCGAAAAGTAAGATCCGTTCGATCGTGAAATAGAAACATGGAAACCGCAGTCAAAATCATAAATGTTTATGTCAGTTTGCCACATCTTCCAACTACTTCTCTACATAGTCACCGCTCCAACTTTGACATCGGTGGTAGCGTTGTACCAACCTTCAATTTACTCCTCACAGAAGGAACTGCTTGTGATTTGCGCCACTTCTCCACAGCGCTATATCACCCTACAAAGAGGGTGTAACCATGGAGTGACTACGACTTTCGCATGTACTGAAAAAAGAAGAGATATATAAAATGGAAACTGACTTGACAGAATCTTGACATTCGCAATATTGGCAGTGCATACACATTCCACTCCAGTGAGTTCACACAAATTAACTCTCAATAAATTCCCCGTACTGTTTTTTTTTTTTTTTAATTAAAAGTATATACCTTTCCAGAAGATGACACAAATATGTGCACTTTATGATTATTTAACGGTTAAGTGAACGTTACGGATATGGTCGGTTATGTTATACGTTGTGGTCATGTCTTTTTCGACAGATGCGCTTGTCATATAATATGTAACTACAAACTAAGAGATGTGATGTAGTAGTTGCTTATGATGCATAGAAATAGAAACAGATTGCACAAATGAGACTCTAACACTCCATACGAGGGGGACTGCTCTGTGCCATGCACTTCATTGTGAATGGTAGATTTTGGGGTGTAGATGTAGATGTGGTCCCGTTTTCTTGTTGGGCTGTATGGAAAACAATGGGTGAACGAATGAATAAATGAATCCTACATTCATATATATAAAACGATTATTTCTAATATGATGGTGTACTTGTGACAGCTATAGGGGCAGCATACCACTGCTCGTATCCCGGCTCTTTAGTTTCGCCATCTCGATCTGCACTTCAAGCGCCGGTGGCTCCCGGGTGATTTTCCGTCTGCGTGATCTGCCGGAAAAAATCTGCGGGCTGCTGGGTGGGACTGGAACTCCAGGCGGATAGGAAGAGCCAAAGATTTCCTCCTCTCCATCTTCGACATGAGACAAGTCAAAATGCACAGTTCTTGGTCTCGGACCAAACTGTGAATAAAAAAAAATTACCGCGTCAGTAAACGTGTCCGATTATCATCATCGGAATTCATTTCTACGAGGGTGAGTCAAATGAAAACCTTAAATATTTTTTTAAATATTATTTATTGTGCAGAAGTGGTACAAAGCTGTTTCACTTTTCTACATTATCTCCCCCACGCTCAATGCAAGTCCTCCAGCGCTTACAAGGTGCATAAATTCCTTTAGAAAAAAATTCTTTTGGTAGTCCGTGCAACCACTCATGCACTGCGTGGCGTACCTCTTCATCAGAACGGAACTTCTTTCCTCTCATTGCGTCTTTGAGTGGTCCAAACATATGGTCATCACTTGGGGCAAGGTCTGGTGAGTATGGTGGATGAGGAAGACACTCAAAATGCAGGTCTGTGATTGTTGCAACTGTTGTACGGACAGTGTGGGGCCTCGCATTGTCATGTTGCAGAAGGACACCTGCTGACAGCAATCCACGTCGCTTTGATTTGATTCCAGGCCGCAGATGACTTTTTAGGATATCTGTGTATGATTCACTGGTGACAGTGGTCCCTCTAGGCATTTAATGCTCCAAATTGACGCCTTTTTCGTCCCAAAAGGGAGTCATCATAACCTTCCCTGCCGATGGTTCTGTTAGAAACTTCTTTGGTTTCGGTGATGAGGAATGGCGCCATTCGTTGCTCGCTCTCTTCGTTTCCGGTTGGTGGAAGTGAACCCAGGTTTCCTCCCCAGAAACGATTCTTGCAAGGAAGCCATCATCTTCTCGTTCATATCACCGAAAAAGTTCTTCACAAGCATCAATACGTCGTTCTCTCATTTCATGAGTCAGCTGCTGTGGCACCCATCTTGCAGACACTTTGTGAAACTGGAACACATCATGCACAATGTGATGTGCTGACCCATGACTAATCTGTAAACATACTCCAATGTCATTCAGTGTCACTTGGCGGTTTTCCTTCACTATGGCTTCAACTGCAGCAATGTTCTGTGGAGTGACAACCCGTTGTGCCTGACCTGGACGAGGAACATCTTTCACTGAAGTCACACCACTTGCGAACTTCCTACTCCATTCGTAGACTTGCTGCTGTGGCAAACATGCATCACCGTAATGAACCTTCATTCGTCGATGAATTTCAGTAGGTTTCACACCCTCATTACGCAAAAACCGAATAACAGAACGCTGTTCTTCCGTGGTGCAAGTCGCAAGTGAGCTGGCGACCTTCATACTGATACTGCGACGGTATGTGTGCATCTGCACTATGCTGCCACCTACAGGCCATTCTGCACGCTGTTTGAAGCACGCTTACCAACTTACAGGATAACGCAATTTTGTCATATGATGACATGATGTAGACCGTGGCTGTTGTTTGAAGACAAATGTTGATGGTGTTAGGACAGCAATCAGCCACAAATTTACTTTCAGTTCCTTTATTCAAAGGGCACCGTTACCGGTTTCGAATCGTTGTGATTCATCCTCAAACGGTTTACACGCTTTCTTTATGACATGTTGTGTGTTTTTTACAGATTAATTTTCCTAAAATATAAATAATACGTAATTATAAACAAGCCACACACAGATGGTTGCAAGGAAAATCTGTAACGCAACCATCTGTGTGTGGCGTGTTTATAATTACGTATTATTTATATTTTAGGAAAATTAATCTGTAAAAAACACACAACATGTCATAAAGAAAGCGTTTAGACCGTCTGAAGGTGAATCATAACGATTAGAAACTGGTAACGGTGCCCTTTGAATAAAGGAACTGAAAGTAAATTTGTGGCTGGTTGCATTACAGGATAACGGCGCGAAATTTCGATTTGTTGTTACAAATTCAATGTTTTCATTTGACTCACCCTCGTATCTTTGTTCTTGGAACACTCTGATAGTAATTATTCTCTGATGTTGTAGAGAGGGAGCTTTGGTTTATCAGCAACGGCCTCTTTGTTTTTAGTGGTGGTGGATTCCGCCTTATTTTCGTCAGGTTTTGGTCGAGGTGGTCGAAGGCAGCGTAGAGGCGCAGGTGTTGGCGGCAGATCTGTCAGTATGCGTCTCCACTGTCTGGAAGACGGAGAACTGAACCGCAACTTGATTTGCGGAATCATATCAGCAAATGTAAATCAAGAAGTATTTAGTAAGTGCACTGTTTGGTGCAACGAAAACAACCAAATGAAGACTGTTTTAGTAACAAGTCGAATTGAGTTACACCCACAATTCATTCTTATACACTACTTTACACAATATGTAACACGCTCAAGTACCATAACAAAATTAATCATCAGGGGTTGCTATGTTACAAAATGAAAACTAAGTTAGACTGAACACTAAAGTGACTCATCATTAATAAACAAATTACTGGCAACAAGGCCGGTCTGGGCGGTTCTAGACGCTCCAGTCTGGAACCGCGCGACCGCTACGGACGCAGGTTCGAATCATGCCTCGGGCATGGGTGCGTGTGATGTCCTTAGGTTAGTTAGGTTTAAGTAGTTCTAAGTTCTAGGGGACTGATGACCTCAGAAGTTAAGTCCCATAGTGCTCAGAGCCATTTGAACTGGCAACAAGGAAGCAATTATTGAGAATAATACACAGGTTAGCGAGAGATTAAAACGTAAATGGTACCTACTAGGCACTGGACACTTAACTGTTTTTCCTTAAAACTTTCTATCAAGTGCAATTAATTAAATTTGCTCAAACTGTGAACAGACGTGGTGTGCTGTCCTTAGCTTAAGTTAGTTTAAGTTAGATTAAGTAGTGTGTAAGGACTGATGACCTCAGCAGTTTCGTCCCATAGAACCTTACCACAAATTTCCAATTAACTGAAAAAGTGTTTCTCACCATTCCTACACCTACCATTAATAAAATGAAACTGGAACTTTATGTTGACTAATGATATCTTTCTACCTTAAATTAGTCCGCAACTCGTGGTCTAGTGGCTAGCGTTGCTGCCTCTGGATCACGAGGTCACGAGTTCGATTCCCGGCTGGGTTGGGGATGTTCTCTACCCGAGGACTGGGTGTTTGTGTTGTTCGCATCATTTCTTCATCATCATTCGTAATAGTGGCTAGATTGGACTGTGTAAAAAATTGGAGAGTGAAAAAATTGGGACTTTATGCGGGTGCTGAAGACCGCGCAGTTGAGCGCCCCACCAAACAAACATCATCATCCTCATCCAAAATTATTATAGCCCGTACATAATTGTTATAGATCTGACCTTTGTTCTGCAGAGTCAATGAAACTAAAATGAGTTGCACACTATCTTCTGCCCAACTCCCCCACACCCACAGTGGCTAACACACTGGACTCGCATTCGGGAGGACGATGGTTCAACCTTGCGTCCAGCCATCCTGATTTAGGTTTCCCGTGATTTCCCTAAATCGCTCCAGGCAAATGCCGGGAAGGTTCCTTTGAAAGGGCACGGCCGATTTCTTTCCCCGTTCTTCCCTAATCTGATGAGACCGATGACCTCGCTGTTTGGTCTCCTTCCCCAAACAACCCAACCTAACTCCCACACCCCGATCCTAGCCACCACATCACACCGTGTGTTTCAAAGGTTTCTCATTCTTTGATTTGTATCTTCCCTGTTGTCTGTCCTGCGCAGCTGTATGGAGCAAGATTTTAAACAGCGCTTTTCGAAAATCGTATTCAGATGTCATGGTTTATATTCTGTAAATGTTATACTGGCATCTTCTTTTTTTTTATTAGAAGCACTTTTCTTTAGAGCAATGCTTGCCATTGTGAATTCATCGCATCTACATTCTTATTATTCCCATTTCCTAGCCAGCAAAAGTCGTCAGCTTTTCTAAGAGCCTCTAGTCCCAGTTTAAGGTTTAGAAGTGCAGCATTTCCAGCTGTCGTTTATATCATCATCTTATTTTACCTTTTCCGTTTGTGTATATTACTTGTATAACCATCATCCAATACACATTCCGTTTGGTTGAGCACTTGGTTCCCATACAGTGTCACCTGCGGGCTGTCTGGCTGATTTCCTTGCTGTGACAAATCCCTTCCTCTTCAATACAGTCCTCTGCTTCCCTCACTACAGCCGCAGAACACAAATTAGATAGCAAAAGACAATGAACAGCTCAGGCTTTCCTATTTGGTGTGCTTGGAGGCTAGCACCAGATCCTCATTGATAACTGCATAAATATGCTTCGCGAAAGACAATAGTTTATTCTCAGTCCCTGTATTTGCCTATGACCAAAAAAGAATTTTTGGCCCTTTCTGCATTTTAAAAAACCTTCTACAAATCAACGAACTTAAGACACTGTAAGGGGTCCGTAGGCCCTTACTATAAATTTGCACTCGGCACAGGTCGATAGGGCGAACAATCGATTGTGTCGTGTTGCGAGAGCGAGTGAGGAGTTGAGCCAGGGGCCATGTTGCGGGTAGAGATGTGTGGAGGTCGTTGTTGAAATGCAAGGTTTTAACGGTGAAGGGAGTCGCCATCACCGTGGTTTGACCCCTTTGTACTAGAATAATACCGGGAAAGTGAAGAAGTATTATTACGAAAGTGATCAGTGATATTTCTTGGGCCGATATTTGGTTTCGCGTCTACCGCGCCGGCATCTCCTTGGATTACGGTGTTGGATTGCAGTGTTGGATTGCAGTGTTGGATGCAGTGATGGATTAGCGTGTGACGATAATGGAAAATGAAGAAGCCTGTGCTGAGATTAGCCGTAATTAGATATGAATGACGAAAGCAGTAGCTGTCTCCTTTTTTTGTGTTTTTGAGATGAATATAGGTTCGTAATTAGTGAAACTGTGTTGGTGTTTTTCTTGTTACCAGACATTTCATTATTACAGTATCGAGAAGGACGAACTGGAAAGTAACAACTTCCGTAGCAGTCAATTCCGATTGCCAGCCCCATTAGGTACACGGTCACATTAACAATAATTATTGGGCTGCTATTCGACCAGATCAGGTCGGGATAAATAAACAGAGGTGTTACACCTTGGCTTACCGTGAAAGGACAAGTGCAATCTTCGGACGAATAGTAAGAACAATAGGTAATTTTATCTTGCTTAACGCGAGATAATATTTTCCAATTTCGGATCAAGACAGAGCATAAACTTTAAAATCGCGACAAGAAACAGTGCATTTTGAACAATACGAAGTAATAGCATCTTACAATTGTGAATAAACTGTTTTTTCTTGCCATATTAGATAAGAGTAATAGTGTCGATAAACTGTGTTATAATGTGCAAACGCGTAAAACCGCGCGAAAAACTGTGAACACCAAAGAAAGTAACGTGTGAACATTACCACAACAAAACGAGCCAAGAATTCGTCATGAAAGCTTTAAAGAAGTGTTTAGTAGTAATGTTATGATCGAAATTGCTTTTTGAATAATGAAAATGGAGCAAATTCATGTGGACCCATAAACTGTTATGCGGGCGACAATTTATGTGGCGACGCAATTGTTGAATGACGTCACGCAGACCCGTGCAGCAGCTGTGCCAAAGAGCTTCGATCCATGAGGTGATTTCACACGTCATCCCAACTACCTGTGCAAGGAGTAGGTCAGGCGCAGACGCACTACACTGACAGTGATCAGTGCGACTTCGAGACACCGAGTGCCAACCCGGCATCTAGCGGCCGAACTACAAACTACGCCTGCCTGCAGCGCCACAGAGCGGCCGACTGAGAACTACAACGACTCGCCACAGATATTCAGCGCGACTTCACGCAGCTCCGGCGGCAGTACAGCACCATGCCCACTTCAAACGTCAAAACATCATGACTCGTGGTAACGTCAGTTGGTGAGTGAAGACAACTGGTTAGCATAACATTAAATTGCAGTATACTGTCTTCATGATAAATAAACAGTTTTAAACTGTGTTTTATCTTAGGACAAGTGCCCAATTACAGTAATTTCCAAAAAGTTTCCGAAACATACTCTGAAATATAGCATACTTATTTATGCATACTGCGCTGTCGAAATGGTGATTATACAGATATGCTCATTGTTTTTGGAGATTTTACATTCATAGATTTAATGAATGGTGTGATTTGTCTTATTTAAAACATTTTACATAAACTGTGTATGTGAAAATTGATATTTGAAATTATTAGGTTTTGAGAGTCGTTGTGTTCAGTACTCATACGTATTGTATCCATTTTGGGATTAACTGAAGATACTACAGTTACTGTTTGATTAGTTTAGCGGTAATTAGGAGTGTTTTGGGTTGCTAGAGGTTATTTTACATTACTTGCCTGTGCATTAAAAATAAACCAAACATGTCTACTGAAGATAAGCAGGTTTGTGAGGCAGCAGTTGAAAGGAAAGGGATAGGACAGGAAGACAGAGATGATTCAGGAATCAGTGATTGTGGATTGTCATTAGAAAGCCCATTAGCACATTCAACTAGTTACCCTGAGACACCGGGGCAAACGACGAGAGATAAGCCAGTCTCAGAGGGTGAGGATATACGGTCGATGTTAGCAGACTTGTTAAAGGAAACCAAGGCAACAAAAGTGAGTGAAGAAGTATTCCGCAAATCATTGGAGGAAGGTTTACAAGAAACTAGAGAAAGGGAAGAAATATTCCGCAAATCATTAGAGAAAGGTTTACAAGAAACTAGAGAATCATTAAAGGAAGATTTACAAGAAACCAAAGAAAGCTTAGAAAAATCATTTAAGGAAACTCTAGCACAAGAGATCAAAACATCGCAAATGAAGATAGAATATAATCTGAAGAAGGAAATGCAGGAGTTACAAGAACGACTGAAGATGGACATCAACAAGAGAGAGAGTAAGCTACAGAAGAGCATAGACCAAGTCCAGGGAGACGTGGAGAAGATGGAAGGAAAGTTAACAAAAAAGATAGATGACGATATTGAAGAAACTAAAGCCAAATTGGGAGAAAGGATCACCGAAGTGGAAACAAATTGCAATCATCGAATCGCCGAGATGACGCAGATGCAGAAACAATGCAATGATGCGGTTAAGGGGATAGGAGATAGGCAAAACCAACTGGCTGTCAATCTGAGAAATGTTATAGCCGTGCAACGAGAAGAGGATAACAAGAGGGTTGCAATGGAGGTCAGGCAATTACAACAGGGAGTGCAACAATTGGAGAGCAAGACAGAAGAAATTGATAAACGAATTAGCAATGCCACTTTAAACGTTGGGGAAGGTAGAGTCGTTACCTTGATGAGCGGTGATAATTGGTACGTCCAAAATAATACAGGGCAGAAGTTTAAACCGAAAGGAGGGTTGCACCCAATGATATTTATGAAATGGTTAAAAGGAGTTTTCCCAGCACATTTCAAAGACGCAGGCACGATTCAGTTTGCAATAGATAGGATGGAAGGTGAGGCCTTCACTTGGGGAGTCAGGAAGAAGGAAGGGACTACTATTTATGATCAGCTTGAAGGGGAATTCTTGAAGAAATACTGGTCCTAAAGTCATCAGTGTGCAGCACTTGAGGACCTACTACACCGCAAGTCAGTTAATACATGGAGAGGAACGCTGAGAGAGTTTGCCGAACATTTGTGGGAATTGAACGAGACCTTGGAACAACCCCTGAGTGATGACATAATGATATCAGCGATAAAAAGAAGATTGAGCCGGAGAATGCAAGAAACTGTATCCAGGAGCCTAATTAAAGATAGGGAGGTCTTGATGGAGATACTGGAACAGTTGGAATCTGTTCGAACACAGGAACACAATCAAGCTAATGATCAAAACCGAGAGGGAAGTAGTGACCAAAGGAATCATTTTAATAATTCGTCTGATTATAGAGGAAGAGGTGGTGGCCATAGGTATAGGAACCATGGTGGTGAATGGCAATGGAGAAATGATTGGAGAAGGAGTCAAGAACCAAGAGATCATAAGAGAGGAAGGGATAGGCGAATGAATGACACAGTGCATATAGAAGAGGCGGAGAGACCGGAAAACTGAATGACACTCCAGATGAGGTCTGGTCAGGAGTGAGAGCGACAAGGACCAGAATAAACCTACTAAGACATGTTTAGAACATTTAGTTGTTAAACGGACATTTGAAAAAGAGGAATGTTTATTTGCATTGTATTTTCTGATGTATTATAACTAGAACTTCATATTTCATATCGACGATTACCTGAGAATGGGTGTAAAACCTGTAACAACTAATTTGTAGTATAATAACTCATATGTCATCTGTTCACGTAATAATTTTTGATTGTATGTTGTGTGTGACATTCAATATGGACTATAGAGGATTATTGCTGCTTGATAAGAAATTGTGATTTGGACAATGCCATGTTTGTAAGATGTAATAACCTTTTGTAGAAAATTATAGTGGAGGCAGCCCACTACCGGAGTCGAGGGATTATTTGGTGAATTGTAATTTCATTAATTATTTACACTGTGTGTTTTTGTTCAGATGTAATGATATCTAATTTTCTTGCCGATTCTTCTACGCCAGAGGCTCCAAAGAAGTTTAAGAGGGCGGGGATGTAAGGGGTCCGTAGGCCCTTACTATAAATTGGCACTCGGCACAGGTCGATAGGGCGAACAATCGATTGTGTCGTGTTGCGAGAGCGAGTGTGGAGTTGAGCCAGAGGCCATGTTGCAGGTAGAGATGTGTGGAGGACGTTGTTGAAATGCAAGGTTTTAACGGTGAAGGGAGTCGCCATCACCGTGGTTTGACCCCTTTGTACTAGAATAATACCGGGAAAGTGAAGAAGTATTATTACGAAAGTGATCAGTGATATTTCTTGGGCCGATATTTGGTTTCGCGTCTTCCGCGCCGGCATCTCCTTGGATTACAGTGTTGGATTGCAGTGTTGGATGCAGTGATGGATTAGAGTGTGACGATAATGGAAAAAGGAACAAGCCTGTGCTGAGATTAGCCGTAATTAGATATGTATGACGAAGGCAGTGGCTGTCTCCTTTTTTTGTGTTTTTGAGATGAATATAGGTTCGTAATTAGTGAAACTGTGTTGGTGTTTTTCTTGTTACCAGACATTTCATTATTACAGTATTGAGAAGGACGAACTGGGAAGTAACAACTTCCGTAGCAGTCAATTCTGATTGCCAGCCCCATTAGGTACACGGTCACATTAATAATAATTATTGGGCTGCTATTCGATCAGATCAGGTCGGGATAAATAAACGGAGGTGTTACAACACACAAGACATATTTTGTAACGAGAATTCCAACGTACACAAAATAACGCAGTTAGTCTTATTTGTCTCACACTCGATAACGAAACCTTGTAGTACATCAATACCGGCTCCGTTCACCCCTGGACACGCCCCATTTTATATGAAGTTTTCTACGTCTGGCAACCAGAGTTAGCAGATATGCTTCATGTAACAAAGATATATCTTTTCGTAACAATAAACACTGAGGTGACAAAAATTGTCGGACACCGATGTGCTCATATGCAGATGGCAGTAGTATCGTGTACACAAGGTATAAAAGGGCAGTGCACTAACAGAGCCGTCATTTGCACTCAGGTGATTCATGTGAAAAGGTTTCCTACGTCATGATGTCCTTACGATGGGAATTAACAGACTTTGAAAGTGGAATGGCTGTTGGAGCTGGACGCACGGAATATTCGAATTTGGAAATAGTTACAGAACTCATTCTTCCGATATCCGCAATACTAAGGGTGCGCCGAGAATACCAAATTTCAGTTATTTCCTCTCACTATGGACAACGCAGAAGACCAGGACCTTCACTTAACGCCTGACATCAGCCGTGTTTTCGTAGAATTGTCAGTGCTAACAGACAAGCAATACTGCCTGAAATGTTCGTAGAAATCTATGTGGGATGTATGGCGAACGTACCCGTTAGAGCAGTGCGGCGAAATATGGCGTTAATGGGCTGTGCCAACAGACTGCCGACTCGGTTGGACCCTAGGCGACGAAAACGATGGCCTGGTCAGATTGACTACCAATTCCAGTTGGCAAGAGATTACGCTAGGCTTCGAACAGACCCCGCCAAGTCATTGACGCAAGTTGGCGATAAGGCACTTTGCATACTTGTGATGGTTCCATAATGGTATGGGGTGTGTTTGCATAGATTGGGTGATATGGTCAAACTGAAACAATCATTGCCTGAAAATGGTTATGTTCGACTGCTTGGAGACCACTTGTAGCCATTCTTCATGTTCCCAAACAACGTTGCAATTTTTATGGATGAAAATGCGCCATATCATTTGTTCGCGATTGCTCTGAAGAGCATTCTGGAGAATTAGAGTGACCGTGTTGGCCACCCAGATCGCCCTACATGGATACCATCTAACATTTATGGGACACAATAGGGAGGCCTGTTCGTGCGCAAAATCTTGCACCGATGACACTTTCACAGTTATGGGCGGCTGTGCAGGCAGCGTGGTTCAGTATTTCTGCAGGGGACTTTGAACGATTTGTTGAGTCCATGTTAAGTCGAGTTGCTGCAGTACACCGGGCTAAAGAAGTGAAACGTCCCCTTAGAAAAATTAAGAATGACTGTGCTGGTAAACCTCTTACGTTATTTAATTTTCAAACAGCTGAGCAAAACTGAACGTACTCAGACATTTCTCTCTTTACTTATTCTGATCAACAATAAACTGACATACACACTTTTTTTTATTTTAAGCACAACTCAATCTGACTTTCAATAATCAATAATCCCTACGAAAGAATGGCCCTGACTAACAATATCCTATACCTTTCATGAATCACTTACCTCACAAAAATCTTCGTTACTCGAACTACCGCAATATAGCGAGCGCCAATACTGCAAGCTAAATAAAAGATTCTAACTACTGAAGGCACTAACTACTGATAATCATAGTTAGCAAATGAAAGATTTTAGTAGAGAATAAACGACGTATTTACCTTAATAGTGTTCAAAAGTCATTATATATACACTCCTGGAAATGGAAAAAAGAACACATTGACACCGATGTGTCAGACCCACCATACTTGCTCCGGACACTGCGAGAGGGCTGTACAAGCAATGATCACACGCACGGCACAGCGGACACACCAGGAACCGCGGTGTTGGCCGTCGAATGGCGCTAGCTGCGCAGCATTTGTGCACCGCCGCCGTCAGTGTCAGCCAGTTTGCCGTGGCATACGGAGCTCCATCGCAGTCTTTAACACTGGTAGCATGCCGCGACAGCGTGGACGTGAACCGTATGTGCAGTTGACGGACTTTGAGCGAGGGCGTATAGTGGGCATGCGGGAGGCCGGGTGGACGTACCGCCGAATTGCTCAACACGTGGGGCGTGAGGTCTCCACAGTACATCGATGTTGTCACCAGTGGTCGGCGGAAGGTGCACGTGCCCGTCGACCTGGGACCGGACCGCAGCGACGCACGGATGCACGCCAAGACCGTAGGATCCTACGCAGTGCCGTAGGGGACCGCACCGCCACTTCCCAGCAAATTAGGGACACTGTTGCTCCTGGGGTATCGGCGAGGACCATTCGCAACCGTCTCCATGAAGCTGGGCTACGGTCCCGCACACCGTTAGGCCGTCTTCCGCTCACGCCCCAACATCGTGCAGCCCGCCTCCAGTGGTGTCGCGACAGGCGTGAATGGAGGGACGAATGGAGACGTGTCGTCTTCAGCGATGAGAGTCGCTTCTGCCCTGGTGCCAATGATGGTCGTATGCGTGTTTGGCGCCGTGCAGGTGAGCGCCACAATCAGGACTGCATACGACCGAGGCACACAGGGCCAACACCCGGCATCATGGTGTGGGGAGCGATCTCCTACACTGGCCGTACACCACTGGTGATCGTCGAGGGGACACTGAATAGTGCACGGTACATCCAAACCGTCATCGAACCCATCGTTCTACCATTCCTAGACCGGCAAGGGAACTTGCTGTTCCAACAGGACAATGCACGTCCGCATGTATCCCGTGCCACCCAACGTGCTCTAGAAGGTGTAAGTCAACTACCCTGGCCAGCAAGATCTCCGGATCTGTCCCCCATTGAGCATGTTTGGGACTGGATGAAGCGTCGTCTCACGCGGTCTGCACGTCCAGCACGAACGCTGGTCCAACTGAGGCGCCAGGTGGAAATGACATGGCAAGCCGTTCCACAGGACTACATCCAGCATCTCTACGATCGTCTCCATGGGAGAATAGCAGCCTGCATTGCTGCGAAAGGTGGATATACACTGTACTAGTGCCGACATTGTGCATGCTCTGTTGCCTGTGTCTATGTGCCTGTGGTTCTGTCAGTGTGATCATGTGATGTATCTGACCCCAGGAATGTGTCAATAAAGTTTCCCCTTCCTGGGACAATGAATTCACGGTGTTCTTATTTCAATTTCCAGGAGTGTATATATATATATATATATATATATATATATATATATATATATATATATATATCAGTTCATGATGTCCAGTACTGTAAATTTACTCTTTCTGATGGACACACGTCCAGATCGTCCGCTCTCAAAATTCTGCCATCTCTCTCCCCACATCCACCTCTGCTAGCGGCTCACCTCCAACTGCGCAACGCTACGCGCTGTTCACATCCAACTGCCCAACACTACAATAGGAAATATTCCAACAATGCAAATCAGCCACAGACTGCTCACAGCACAGTCAGTGATTTTCACACAGAGCGCTACCTGGCGTTACCAACATAAAAACCTAAACAGCCTACTTACAGAAGGTCCGTCACGATATTAGGAGGTATGCCACGACATTCATCACCTCGGTATAAACTGTGTTATTAGCGTCAACACGAAAGGCAGAGGTCGGTTTTATCTGAATCTGTATGTACTAATCGTACACAGGAGAATTTTTTAAGAAATTGAACAATTTTTTCCTAATTTGCTTGTCACCAAGATAGATTAATGACCACCTGAAGGCTGGACAGGTTCTTCACTACCGTTTTGATCTTTGATAGTATTTTAAATAATGATACACCAACGAAAAATGAAATAGACGTTTTTGCGATCAGTGTAGTGGAATAAAAACATTACTAAATGATAACGTAAAGCCCGCATCTCGTGGTCGTGCGGTAGCGTTCTCGCTTCCCACGCCCGGGTTCCCGGGTTCGATTCCCGGCGGGGTCAGGGATTTTCTCTGCCTCGTGATGGCTGGGTGTTGTGTGCTGTCCTTAGGTTAGTTAGGTTTAAGTAGTTCTAAGTTCTAGGGGACTTATGACCACAGCAGTTGAGTCCCATAGTGCTCAGAGCCATTTGAACCATTTTTGATAACGTAAACTAAGTTAAAAACCTGACTTTCCATTTGTGGGTAAGTACACTTCTGAAATAAAATAATTAGTTTCACGTAATAACATACAACGACACTGAGTGTTCTGAAAACAATCAGTTTATCGTAGGGATTACTACGCCATGTCTTTATTCAGACGCTGGATACTGAAAACTAGTAGCATTTAACTTGATATGGTGCGTTTGTGACAGCCGTAATAAGTCGTAGTTACGATTATAATATTTTTTTCCCTTCAAGAGGTGAACTAAAAGATAACCTATGTTTGTGGAAATATGACATGCTTCCACGACCCAGAAGACGACAAATGGTTCCCACAGTTACGCAGCAAGCGCTTCGAAAAAAGAAAATGAAATTCCCCTGCCCTGCTCTCGGTTTACATCTTTATAGTACTTGGGTAGTCCACACAAAAGACAAATTCAACTGCCAGTCTCTGATCCGGAGTCCGGAACTAAAGAAAAACGTAAAACTAAATGATCACCTACCTCCTTACTTCTTCTCACAGCCCAAAGGATGCGAAATAGACTTCCTACAAAGCGCCCTCCGAAATGGACTGTTTCTTCGGAAGGTTTGTCAATGAGACTGATGCTACGCAACGGCTCGGTTGGTTTTGTGACCGAACGCATTGTTGAAATTGACGTCACTGAGAAACGTGTGCATCATTTTCGTTGACGTACGCAGTCTGTTATGAAGTGGAACGCAGTGAGTGATCGTGATGAAGAAGCAATCTATGTTGGAAACACTCGGACATGATCTGAAGGGAGGGGTGGTAGGGTTTAAGATAGTCTCGTTACAGTCGCGTACACTCGACTCGTTTCAGATGCTTTACCAGTAAAAAATTATTTTCTATGGAACAATGACTGAATCTAAACACGTCTGCTCGTATTTCAATAACATATTCTCTTTATTCCCCTTTCTGAAAATTTGCGAATCTACAACGACATCTTTCCTCCCAGTTTATGGTACGAAAAATGAATATATTCCACCAAAGCACGGTAGTAAGAAACAGATCGCCGCTGGAGGAAAATTTCAGAAAAATGGTCGCCGGCTATAAATCTGTACCTACATCTACATCTACACTCTGCAAACCACTGTGATGTGCACCTCGAATGTTACATACCACTGTACGATTTATAAGGGCTTTCTTGCTTTCCATTCACGTACGGAGCGTCGGAAGAATGATTGCTTAAACACCTCTGTGAACACTATAATCGGTGTAATCGAGTTTTCGCGATTCCTGTGGAAGTGATACGTAGTGAGTTTACTCCTAGATTCATCATTAAAAGTTGTTTCCAGAAATTTTCTAAGTTGGCCTCCAAAGGGTGAACTGCCTCAAGGTTCTGCCAGTCCATTCTTTCAGCATCTCTGGGACATCCTCTCACGAGTCAGAAAATCCGGTGAATATTCCTGCTGTCCCTCTTTGAACACATTCAGTATCCACTGCATGTCTATTTGATATGGGTAACGCACACCTGAACAATGTTCTTGGTCAGGTCGCAAGAGTGTTTTGTATGCCATTTCCTTTGTAAGGTGATTGCGTTTCCCTAGCATTCTATAAAAGAACAGCTATCTGCCACCTACTATACCTGCAACTGAGTCTATGTGACCGTTCAACTTCATACCCTTCCAAATTGTTACAGCCAGGTACTTGTATGTGTTGACCGATTCAAAATGTCACTCACTGGTGTAGTAGACATAGCATATCGAGATTCTTTTCGTTTTGTAAACGGCAAAATTTTAATTTCTGAACATCTGAAGCAAGTTACCAATCTTAGCACCATTTTGAAATCTTATCAAGAGCTAATAATATTTTCTGCAGGTTTTTCTGACAGTGCTCCCTTAGAGAAAACCACATCGTCTGGTTAAATTCTGAAGTCACTATTAGTATTGTCTGCAATATCATTAATCTGTGATACGAAGGCCAAGGGTTCCAACACACATCACTCGGGAACACCTACAGTTACTTCTACATCTGTCGATAAGCCACCATCCAAGGTAACATGCTGTGAGCTCTCCACGAAGAAATCTCTTATCCAGTCACGAATCTCGC
This sequence comes from Schistocerca serialis cubense, assembly GCF_023864345.2. NCBI lineage: Eukaryota > Metazoa > Arthropoda > Insecta > Orthoptera > Acrididae > Schistocerca > Schistocerca serialis. The sequence goes on from NC_064646.1 coordinate 19,143,050, forward strand.
TTGATAACTCTTATGAAGGTGCTTTCGATAATAATCGTGTGTGTGGTACTGAGTGAAATGCCTTTAGAAAGTCAAGAAATGCTGTGTCTACCTGACTACATGCTTCCTTGGCTTTCAGCACCTCATATGAGATAAGGGCGATTCGGGCTTCACATGCTCTATACGTCCAAAATCGATGCTGGTTAGATTTGATGAGATACCCAACTACATTTGAGCACAGAATTTGTTCCAACGTCTCCCTGACATTTTCCAGTTCTTGGACTAGTCTGTCACCCGATCCAGTTGCAGAAACAGCTTCCATTGGTTCCAACACGATGTCTGAATATCTGAGGTCTCATTCACACTTGATATACTCATTTCATGTTGCTGATAAAGTTTTTGTATTTTTGATAAATGATACAGATGTCGAGATACTGTAAGTTGCACCCTTTACGCATTTTTGATAAGTAATACACATAATTTGGATGGTTTTGACCATGGTGCCAATTACCGGTAATGCAATTCAGCTGAAGCTAACGTATTTTTGATAAATAATACAGATGTGGAAATACTGCAGTATTGTCAATACATTTTCATGTTTTTGATAAATAATTCAGGTCATGCAGATGCACCTTGGCTTTGTCGTCACAGTAGTTACAAAATGCAAATGGGCTAGTTCCGATATCTTGTTTTCTTTCTGGCCATTTTAAACTTAGAACAAATGAGCTACTTTTGCCATCTTGGATTTTTAAACTTCCTTCCACGGCCTTCTTACATATATTTCAATTTACCACCACCACCGCTTTAGATTCACGCGATTTTGTAGTTTTATCAACTTCTACAGAGTGTCTGTGTTTCTTCTCATGCTGGGGAGGGGATCATTCTGGCAGTTGAACTGTTTGATTTTCATTTTTATTACGTTTGATATTCAGCATACCACCTAATTTTTACCACCTTTTCTCTTCACAGATGATCGCTACTTTGTATGAACGTTGGTGCTATTGCAATAACATGCATAGCAGTAATTCAGAAGGACTTTCTCAATTCAGTTTTGTAGCAGGGCTTGAGAACGGCCATTGCATTAAATTTTTCGATTCTGGCTTGGAGCGCTAGACTGGTGGGTCGATAAAGTGGTTGGGATTTCGTAACGCCAGGCTGGTGATTGATTCCTTCAGATTCACGAGCAAGGCAACCACTTGTTCACATTTTAGAGGTTGAGCCAATGTAAAATTTTGAACAAAGAGGTCAGGTGTTGTCTCTGCTACAAACTAATTGGAGGAGACGCTTGTACCACTGAAAAAGTCACCTTGTCGATTGGTCAATTCGCTAGTCCAAGTTTTTTCTGTGTCTGTGCACGAAGGCGAGGCAGATTGGATTTTGTGCAGTGTTAGGCACTTGGTGTGCTGGTGTCTTGGGAATATATGTGCCTCTTACGTCCGAACTTGGAAGGCGATATTGGATGGTGTTAGTTTCTCATGTTAGGAATTTTCTCTGTACTTTTTAAATCCGTTAGTCAGAAGCATTACTGGTTTCTCGAAAGTCATAGTTTCGCTGTCGTTTAACTAGATTTAGATGGGACTGACTTTGTTCTTCCACGGGTCACAATTCACCTCCTACAACCTAATCCTAAATTAAACTTCGTGCTTTTTTTCGCTGTGAGTCACACAATCTTTACTTGAAAACGGTGTATTTTCCATTCGGTCATTCTGTGTGTGTGTGTTTGAATCTTTGTGTGTGAACATGAACGCCCATGCTGCGTTCCTTATTCAGCCTAATCCTCGCTGAATGAGGAAGAATAATGTGAAGACAAATTAGTTCCCCTTAGACTTAGGATTTTGTACCTGCTAAATTATTATTGACGCTGGGAAGTATGCTCCACTTTATTCCTTAAAATATCCTCAATGCACATATCAGCTCACCATCCCACCCCCTGTGGTTATAACCACATTTATCTCGTAATAGAGAAAGACACTAGGAAGCATTTATCATTTATTTATTATTTTATTTATTTTTTTATTGCTTCTTTTTCCTGATAATACCGTGGCTTAAAACCCTTTTTTACATCTGACCTCGAACAACGTATAACAAAGAAATTGCATAAGAATCACAAGAATAATAATCTGCACTATGAATAAAAATAATGATTCACAATAATAATAGCACTAGTGTTAATAATGAAATAATAGAGGCTTTAAGAATGACATTGATAAGTTAAGAAAAATATTTCTTACCTTAACACGTGTGAAGCCTTGTTTGGTATTATAACAAGCGGAAGGGATAATGAAAGAGGAGAAGACTGAAAGGAAAGTGACAATGGCTGTTAGGAAAGAACAGAATTTCAAAAGAGGATTCTGTATATAAGTCGAAATGGAAAAGTGTTGTTGGAGGGAGGGTTGACGAGAGTGAGTTGCACTATATGGAAGAGATACAGGATGACAATATTGAACTATACGAAATAAAATCGTCATAACTTCTGAACGGTTTGTGTTAGGACGTTCAAGCTGCAGGTAGGCTGCGGCCCACGATAGGAATCAGTATGCGCATGCGTATGGTACAGCGACGATGCCCACTTTCATGTGGATGGGTTTGTCAATAAGCAAACTGGCGCTTTTGGGAGACTGTGAATCCGCATTTCGCGATCGAGGCGTCTCTTCACCCTCAACGGGTGACTGGTGTGCAATGTCCAGTCACGAAATGATCGGTGCGATATTCCTTGATGGCACTGTAACTACCGAACAGTACGTGAAAGTTTTGAAAGATGATTTCATCCCCGTTATTCAAAGTGACCTTGATTACGACAAGATGTGGTTCATGCAAGACGGAGCACGACCACATGGACGCAGCACAGTGTTTGATGTCCTGAAGGAGCAGTTTCTTGCTCTAGGGTACCTAGAGGCCTCTGGCACTGGCCTCGATTGTCCACCATATTCTCCGGATCTGAACACATGCGACTCCTTTTTGTGGGGCTATAGTCAAGATAAGGTGTACAGCAATAACCCCAAAACCATTTCTGAGCTGAAAACAGCTGTTCAGGAGGTCACCGACAGCATCGATGTTCCTACACTTCAGCAAGCCATGGAAAATTTCGCTATTCGTCTGCGCCACATCAACACCAATGATGACAGGCAAATGGAACATATCATAATTTAAATTCGAGAGTTGCTGATAAATAAGGGGGAGTACAATGCCTGAGAAGACTATAGAGCAAAGGCATAGGGCATAATATTCTCTACTCACGTCGGAACGTAACCATGATAATTGTTGATAGGCAGGAGTGATATGGTCAAAATAGCGTACGTCACAAACGTATTGCACACAGGCATTCATCACCAGTTCCAGCTGGCGTGAGTTCTCACACGGAATACCTTGGAGGCAACGAACGCCAAAGAATGGGGACTATTAGAGACTCAACGAGGTCTTTTTTCAGCTCACGAAGAAATATTTTTTCTCTTTTCGTAGTGAATGAAATGATGCTGACACTTCTTGCAGACGTAGCAGCGCGTTCAGTCTAAATGGTGCAGAATAAATCACGCCGTAGGAAATACTGCAACCAGCCATAAGCTTTTTGAAATGATTTTATTGTAACGTTATTAGTTTCGGGCTGAGTCCATCGTCAGATGGTAAAGTTGACTTACTTGCAAGTTTTACATTTGTGTCATCCTGAAAAGCCCACCTTTACATATTGTAAGACAAAGGTTTGTTTTGCTTGTACGATACATGATGATCAATGAACTGAACTGAGGGGAATTTAAAGCCAGGCATCACGTTATTTCAGCAGATTATGCGGACCATCTGCCCGTATTTAACCAGAGATGTCAGTTGTCCTGTCTTCATCTTGGTGTCTCAAGTATGAACGATTTCTCCCTGTCTCTGCATTTCTCATCAATACTAGAACGCCTTAAGTGGGGCAGCTCGGGTGCTGCGTATAATTAATCTGTATGGTAGAACACTGCCTCAATTGCGCTCCTTGCTATAGCTCGGCTAGATGTATAGCAATGAGTTAAGATCGTTCTCCTAATTTTGCAATACTGAACTCTTCGTGTGATCTATATTATGATTGTGATACACGGTGTGAATCGGACTTGGTTCTTTTATCGTCTGTGTTAAGAAACATCTTCGAAGATTTATTAGTGCGCCCGGGAACATAGTTGCTGTGCAGCAGTCCTTCCTTCTTCAAGAAATTTGCGACGAATTTTCGGTTGATGTCACCCCTGAACAACTTCATATACATACGTGACACATACAAAGGTTTAAATTTGGCATTTATTGTTTAACAATTCACTAGGGTGGTTTTATTGCGCATTACCACTGTAATATATTGATTATTCCTTGCTACTGTAGTGTTATCTTGAAGCTGTGAGAAAGGAGGACAGGCGCTCCAAGGCGCGGAATCAGAGACTATGCTGAGGGCAGACCTAACTAGGAGAGATATTGTTACATGAAGTAAACCGTAAAGGGAGAGCCTTGCCAAAATACAGACGCCCAACTTCATATGTCGTCTAGACGCTGTGGCAGGATGCCACCGTAGAACTTTGTAACCAACAGGCACGTAGTAGCGTATAAAGCCAGCTGGATACCAGCCCTGAGAATAGCAACGTCAGTAGGCTCACAAGGGTTAGAAAGAAAGCGAAAACGCCAAAGAACTGTTGACCTAGCAGTCCCTACTCAAGGGAGCCCGAGGGGCGGGGCTAAATGAGGTATAACAATGCTGTTGCAAGCCTTATTTGGCAGAGCAGTTACGTTTAGCTTTCAGCTGAACAGTGTCGATACCAAATACGGACTTAGTGCAACTGCATTAACATCCCCGCCTTAGGAGCAGTAGAGGGGACCTAACTAAACCGTGATTGGTAGGCACCTGCAAGAGACCTACGGGATTGTCTGGGTGGCTTCAAGTGGGAAAAACAGTACCCCCACGCGACTGTTTAAAACCCCTAGATTCCGCATTTTGGCAGTTCTCAGTCAGACGATCTGGGCGCCGAATCCGCGTCTGTCGACTCCAGCCTCGCTCCAGCTTCGCGTAAGTCTGCTCTCTCACTTGGAGAGCCTCAGTGAGCAGTGTCACATTCAGTATGTTTTGTTTTGCAACTAAGTTGTTGCCTTAATATGCTGCCAGTGTTTGTTGCTGTGGTTAGCATCCACTCCTGGGGCTTCTGCACGGGCTTCTGTTGTAACACTGTTATTCATGCTTTTTATAACCCTAAAACTAGCCTCCAGTGTATTAGTTAGTCCTGCCTGGAATAAACAACTACTTCAAAACCCTGTTTATCCAAGAGTCTCCACAACGAGTTCCCTACCGAGTCTCACCACCTGCATTTCTAGTAAATGCCTACACCAGTGTTGGTTCAGATAGAAGAAAACAACCAAATGCCTTATACTTGAATATTTCTGGTATCTCAACTGCAGATTTTTCAGCGCTCATTTAACTTTAGGACTGTGTATCTCAGAAATAAGCCCTTCAATTGTCCATCTGCCTTCTGCTCTGTACCGCTCGGGAGCCCAGACTGGGCAGTAACCCCTTTTTCCCTCTCCCACCTATGTCAGGACATGACATCACTCCGTTCCTTCAAATTCGTTTTAAGCTCTGACTGCTATAATTTGATAACAAATAGTACGGCGAGTAAGCCTAGTTCCTATTGTTTACGTGTGGTGTCAAGCCAGTCCATCGGGATCTAATACTGCACAGCCGGCCAGTGTGGCCACGCGGTTAAAGGCGCTCCAGTCTGGAACCGCGCGACCGCTACGGTCGCAGGTTCGAATCCTGCCTCGGGCATGGATGTGTGTGATGTCCTTAGGTTAGTTAGGTTTAAGTAGTTCTCAGTTCTAGGGGACTGATGACCTCAGACGTTAAGTCCCATAGTGCTCAGAGCCATTTGAACCATCTAATACTGCACAATGGTAGGTTTCAAGACCGTCAACTTTCCGGCTCAAGCGTAGGTAGAGCATACAAGTTGCTATATGCAACATGGTTGTACTAGTAGTTGAAACACTTCCAGTAATATTATTCTGATGATGTTGTTCTCGAAAATTCTGAAAATTCCTGAACATCTGTTCCATACTAACACGTAATTTTCCTGCTTTAGCTCATCGACCGAATTCTTGATTCAAGGTGTCGTTAAGAAAGATTAGATTCTGGGTGGGTAGAGCACTCAAAGGTTCTTCTGGCCAATACAACACCGATGTTATCATGGTCGTACCGGTAACGGTCGTAAGTAAACGACAGTAACCCTCGGTTATTTCACAACTCGTGCCTAGATGGGACTCTCCCATGTCCCTTGTTTTTCTGTCCTCGTAACCGTTGATTATCACAGTTTCTGGTGAGCAGACTAAGTAAATCCAGTGTGTTAAAATTTTCTGAAAATGTAGTTCCGGTTTCTACACTTCTCTGTGACATTGTGGGGTGTCATATACACCTCTGAACAGTTGTACCTCACGTGAAAGTTTATCCTTTCGATCCAGCCTACAAGGACAATTGGATAAAGAGTAACACTCCCTGTTTTATAGTCCGGAAAATACTTCAGTGTCATGAGAGTATGCGCATCACCTCGTTCCATAATTATTACTACTTCCTCGGTCAGTAGCTGCACTTATTTACTCATGGTTTCCCACTTTAAAGGGTACCGATGAATGGTGTACCATAGATAAGGTGTGTTTCGTTTTACTGCCGGAAATCGGATTGATATGAGTAATCTCGCCTTATCTGGTGTAGCCTCGACGGTGGTTATGCTATAAAATAGCGCTAAATTTCTTTACATGAGTTCGACTACATTCAAAGTCCTGTCGGAAATTCTCTCCGTGCTTTACATAATCGCTCCAAAAATTGTTGCAGTGGCATGAACGCCGAACTTAATTGCCCACGTAGTGCATAAGATAAGGCTTCTTGCATTCCTGCAACTTCAAGAGTTGCGTCATTTCTGCTCTTAACTTGTCATACGAAAGTTACAGCTCCTGGAATCCTGCGTTAATCCGAGACAACGGCTTATTTCTGTGTCTCCTCGTGCAACTTCCTGCACATCTTTTGCAGCCTGCGAATCTCGTTTCTAACTTTCCATACCTCGAATGTTAGCCCCAGTGTATGGTGATGACTAGTCGGCAATACACCTGGTTGTTTGGAAAACAACAGACTGGACTTCAGAGGATGGTCCAGGACTGGACTTCCCACTTCTATGATGATGTGAAGCAGTGTCACAAACACAGTTATTCTCTGGAATGTTCCAGCTGTTAGGCCACCTGGTGGAAAAGAATGCTTGTCAGTTCCCCTCTCTTCTTCAATAGACTGACCGCATAACAACATTACGAATGATTTTCATTAATATCTTATTGACTCTTAACGTAGAGTAAAAGTGTAACACTGCAGAACGAAGAAGAAGAAAAAACGTGGAAAACTGCACTGTTAACAGGTTTCTCGATCTTAGTTTGCACACTTTTTCCTGTCCGAAGCACGAGTATCTGATAGCTCATTTTTCTTAACCTTCCTCAGTGTTTTGCTTTACTCTGGTACTATGACTGGAATTTGTGGTAGAGCACCTATCGCACCACCTAATTGCTTTACTCTACTAATACGTACAATGGAAGTTTTGATAGGTAACTGGACCTTCACATTGATCAGGGGGGTCATCTGCATAGCCTGATGTGGACCATTGTATTTCTTTAAAAACTTCTTGGTTTTTTTTCTTTTTTGGCATGTATGAATTAGCAAACAACCCCCGTTTTGTAAATAACTGGGATGAAAGGAATGGAAAGGAACAGGATGAGGAAGAGATGGGAAAGAAATATTGACTTCCTGCCGCACACATCATCACGGCAATTCCTTCAACCCCAGTTACTCATGCATATGTTCCAACTGCTTCATCATACATGTCAGACAGAACAGGAATCACTCGTATCTACAACACCCATTGCTCAACTCTACAAAAAAAAAAAAAAACGTAGAAGCTGACTTGTTCACTGTCCCACAATTTCTTGCCTTGCTTCTGTACCACCCAAAAGTTTTCGCTGTTTAATATAAGTTGATAGCTTGTACTGTACTTGTAACTCTGAATCTGTAAGCTTCATTACACATACTACACTAATGACCATTAAAATTGCTACACCAAGAAGAAATGCAAATGATAAACGGGTATTCATTGGACAAATATATTATACTAGAACTGACATGTGATTACTTTTTCACCAATTTGGATGCATAGATCCTGAGAAACCAGTACCCAGAACAACCACCTCCGGCCGTAATAACGGTCTTGATACGCCTGGGCAATGAGTCAAACAGAGTTTGGATGGCGTGTACAGGTACAGCTGCCCATGCAGTTTCATCACGATACCACAGTTCATCAAGAGTAGTGACTGGCGTATTGTGACGAGCCAGTTGCTCGGCCATCATTGACCAGACGTTTTCAATTGGTGAGAGAACTCGAGGATGTGCTGGCCAGGGCACCAGTCGAACATTTTCTGTATCCAGAAAGGCCCGTACACGACCTGCAACATGCGGTCGTGCATTATCCTCCTGAAATGTAGGGTTTCGCAGGGATCGAATGAAGGGTAGATTCACGGGTCGTAACACATCTGAAATGTAACGTCCACTGTTCAAAGTGCCGTCAATGCGAACAAGAGGTGACCGAGACGTGTGACCAATGGCACCCTATATCATCACGCAGGGTATGGCGATGACGAATACACGCTTCAAATGTGCATTCATCGCGATGTCGCCAAACACGGGTGCGACCATCATGATGCTGTAAACAGAACCTGGATTCATCCGAAAAAATTACGTTTACCATTCGTGCACCCAGGTTCGTCGTTGAGTACACCATCGCAGGCGCTCCTGTCTGAGATGCAGCTTCAAGGGTAACCACAGTCATGGTCTCCGAGCTGATAGTCCATGCTGCTGCAAACGTCGTCGAACTGTTCGTGCAGATGGTTGTTGTCTTTCAAACGTCCCTATTTGTTGACTCAGTGATCGAGACGTGGCTGCACGATCCTTTACAGCCATTCGGATAAGATGTCTGTCATCTCGACTGCTAGTGATACGAGGCCGTTGGGATCCAACACGGAGTTCCGTATTACCCTCCTGAACCCACCGATTCCATATTCTGCTAACAGTCATTGGATCTCGACCAACGCGAGCAGCAATGTCGCGATACGATAAGCCGCAATCGCGATAGGCTACCATCCGACCTTTATCCAAGTCGTAAACGTGATGATACGCATTTCTCCTCCTTACACGAGGCATCACAACAACGTTTCACCAGGCAACGCCGGTCAACTGCTGTTTGTGTATGAGAAATCGGTTGGAAACTTTCCTCATGTCAGCACGTTGTAGGTGTCACCACCGGCGCCATCCTTGTGTGAATGCTCTGAAAAGCTAATCGTTTGGATATGACAGCATCTTCTTCCTGTCGGTTAAATTTCACGTCTGTAGTACGTCATCTTCGTGGTGTAGCAATTTTAGTGACCAGTAGTGTATATTTAATATCTAATGGATGTAATAGCGTATTTATTTGTCAATGTATATATTTGACTATAATTATAATGTAGGTATTGTAAACTGTTGGGTTTTAGCCAGGAGAACTTTATTTAAATGTATCGGTAGCAACGACGAAACGGCAGTAGCCTACTTCGTTAACCCGCGAGTATTGGGAGCATGGTCGGAGTGGACAGGTGGAGGAAGCTGTAATTCTATTGGCTGTCTCATAATTATCCGTGGTTCTGGAAACGACTCGTGGTTCTCAAACAGCAGCAGTTCAGAATTGTCGTCGGCTGCATTCGCTGTCGTCCGCACAGCTACAACATTATAAGACTGTTAACTCACAGAGTATTACTAATATTGTACAGGCATTACCTAGTGCTGTTTGTTCCACAAATTTTAATAATTTTCCTGAACAATAACCTACTATAGTTAAAACTTGTAGGGCACCTGTATTGTCACTATCCTCTGACATTATTACCAAGCAGAGTCCCTTTCCTTTCCATGCAATCACCGAGTGTCGTAAAAATATGAAAATTGATTAACAGTAGCCAGGTTGCTAATGATCCGTTTCAGTCTAAATTTTACTGCCTCAGTAACTGTTCATTCTTGTATTGCATGACAGAGGCTTACCGAATTTGTGATTTTGAGTATTAATTTCACTCACTTTAAGTCACGTACAGTTTCAGTGGTAAAACTAATAACTAAAGATACAGCACAAATTAACAGTGCGCAATTTCATTTACTTCGTATTACGCTCAGCGAGACACTTCTGCTGGCATGGTAAGTACCTTATTGCTCTTACGTTGAATGTAAATTCAGATGCTCATTTGCTTACAGTGGTTCAAATGGTTCAAATGGCTCTGAGCACTATGGGACTCAACTGCTGAGGTCATTAGTCCCCTAGAACTTAGAACTAGTTAAACCTAACTAACCTAAAGACATCACAAACATCCATGCCCGAGGCAGGATTCGAACCTGCGACCGTAGCGGTATTGCGGTTCCAGACTGCAGCGCCTTTAACCGCACGGCCGGCTGCTTACAGTGAATTCTGTTCAATCTTTCAATAATAAAAAGTGAATTGCTTGCCATTTTCCAAATTTTGCATTACGTTACGCTGAAGTCACTGAAAGTCATTTCTTTTACGCAGCAAAGTTTCAATTACAGCCAGTCACTTATTTAACCAGTAACTTCATTTAACTTTGCTTTCAAAATTTAGTATTTCAGATAAAGTAACTACAAACTAAGTGTTTTCTGATTCTTTTATTTCCACGTGAACTGTTGTATTGTGGAAAAGCGTGACAATCTTCTGTTGCCACGTCAATGATTATTTGCGTAATTTTATTTGCCATTAGTTTTCTTAAGATTATGGAGATTCATTGCCCTAGTGGGCTGGCGACCGTTTAATTATCCCTTTTCTGCTAATCAGTATTTTTTGTATTATCAAAATTTTTTCTAATATTATGTAGTACGCATTTTCTCCCCCTGTGTGGTTTGGAAGCCATTGCACTATATTCCACCCATTACAAAATTATTATCGGTATTTCTATTAAGTTTAGAACAGTTACTTCCTTCATAAGGATCTGTTGTGCACTATCCTCCTACTAACCAGCATTATTTTCCTTTGGTAACGATAGCCTTACCCACTGTAAAATGTTATGGCATACGTGTTCGCTCTGCGCTCTTGTGTGTGTGCAACTGCTGAACAAATCTTCGCTAAGTGAAGTTAGTGTTCGTCATTCATCTAATTACACCTTCTTCTAAGTAACAATATTTACAGTTTAATGAACACTTTTATTTTGTTATATAACTTCTTCTTTGCTGTAACTGTGTATCAGAGTTTAAATACATTTATATGTCCTGACAGAGCCGGTCTAACACTTGTGGTGAAATAGAGTGCCGTTAGTAACACAACTCAAACCACTGTTCAACAGAAACTGTTTCTCGTAGCACTGTGTGTTCAATAGAAACTCCTTTTCACAGCGCTGTTCAAAGATAAAGTTCACAAACGTATGCAACGACTTGCGGATTAAGTGGTTGTGTCTAACTCTATTGTCGCCAGACAGTGCTCTTCTCACTGCTTTCTGTGGGCTAGGCGTTGACTGGAACTTAGCCTGGCGTAAAACTGACCCCGTATCCATGTGTTGGTCTGTTTCATGACAGGCCGCCGACAGTGGTGCGGAGAACTTCAGTGGGCATGTCTTGCTACTTCCATCTCATTGGTGCGGCCTGCAATGATCCGATAGCGAGGAGCATCTTTATGGCCACAGCAGGCGCTAGCGACACGCCTATCGACTACATCACACGAAGCACACAGTGTGGTTGTTCCATCAACTTGGATAACAAGTTAGTACTCTGAGTAGTAAGTAATGTTTCCCACACATCAAATTTAAGAATTCAGTTATTTTGAGAATGAAAACATGATCCACATCAGCTGTAATCTACTTTGAAATTAACCAGTTTCACCTGTGGGTCATTTTGAAGTTTATATTTTAAGCTGCTCAATTCGTTTAAAATATTTGCTTTAAAATGAACTATGGTTGAAACCGGTTAACTGTACAGATAATAAACAGATTACTGCCTAATTGGATCGTGTTTTTAATCTCAAGTCACATTGACACTGTTGATTCCCACAAAAGTAAAATTTTAAAAATCCTATTATTAACCAACGCTGTAGCAATCGCAGAAGCTTGCTGGTCGAGAATGGCTGTTGTAAGATGTCGTGGTCTCCTGACCTTAATTGCTTACATATTCTGCCCTCACAATCATATTTCGCACATCAAGACGCTTCATTCGAACCCGAATACGATAAGATAAAGTCAATGTTGTATAAATTCATGTAAACGATACAGAAATAACAAGTACGCACCAAAGTTGATATACTCAAGGCTGGCGTACACACACACATCAAGACACGACAGTCACAAGACCTTTTAGTTCGGGAGAGGCATACTGCACACCAAGAGGCCGGTCCCTTCCGAGGACGATTGAGCCTATCTAAGTTGGACGGCGACCACCCATGGAGCAGACAGCATTTGCCCGAGTGAAAGGGAAGATCAACCCCATGTTCGGCTTAAAAGCAAATTCCGCTACATTGTGCAGGAGCACCCAGCCTACACATTCTTTACAAACATAGCACGCAGTTTCAGAGGTTTCCACAGGGAGACAGCAAACACCAAACGCCGATGCTACAGATTTCCGGATTGGTCGCCTTAAATGAAATGTCATTCTCACATTGTAGAAGAGCAATGCTGATTAGCAGACGATAGTCCTGGCGCCTTGAGCTGAAGGAGTAATGGAAGAGACCAAAAGATATACCCCTTCATGTCTGGCATGGAGAGGGGCTGCTCTGTTGTCGCTCTTGGAGCGAAAACAGGTAATGATAGTGTGTGCGCTCGTACGTGTACTCAAAGAGCGAGGAACAAGTCTCTCCACAGTACTTCACTGGGAGAGCACCTCTGTCGAGACCGAATTGGAGTGCGACTCTATATTGAGTCCTTGCAATTAAGCATTGTTCACTATGTTGGCCACCACACTTATTGTGCGGTGTGAACAGACAGAGTTATAGTTAAACGCCTGCGAGCAAATTTTTGAGTGGCATCGCAGTGGACTGTTTATCTGACCGGTATACCTCACCAGTAGTTAGACTAAGGGCGAATAGGAGTCCTTGACTTCATCAAGACGTAGGGAGAGTTCGATGGGTAAAGGCTGATCCAGATAGAATGAAAGTTATCTTATTTGTCAGCAGCGAGTGGCGCAGACAGCAGTCATTGCAGCTTATGGTATTCTGCGCTACAGCTCTTGCGAGCCCCATATTTCCTCCACAACAGTACACTTCACTGCATTTCACACGTGACAGCCTTGACCATACCTAGCAACGTTCTAATGGATAATTATTCAAGTTGAGTAGGCGCGGCTCTCAGCCATTCTTCCAAGTCAATAACAATCTTAAACTTTGTATAGAAATTTCATTAGCGAATCCTATCCTTAAGAGGTAACTTCACATTCTGAAAAGACCCCGGAAATAACTTATTCAGTTCATAACTAAAAGTACCATTCTGATTTCTCAGAATTTTTGCAAAATAAATAATAATTTTCGTTAGTTTCATGTTTTTCTTACACTGACTAGCACTACTCCAGCACCCAAGTATCCCACTAGTTACGTAAGAAATTTTGTGAATTTTTGTGTCATTTCCTTACAGCGGACGACTCCAGAATATATTTATTGCTGAAAGTGTTTCAGGCATTTCTCTTTCGAATGTTGGAAGCGTCTGTCTGACTTGTGTAGTAGTGTGGGGGTGGAAATTGCTTCTTGCAGGAGCCACAGGGTAAAGGGTACATCTTAGATTAATCCGTTGCACAGAATGACAGAATAGCACCCACACGCTCACAAAAAATGGCGATGCTGCCATGTTAGGTAAAATAGGTAAGCTACCAGGATAGGAAAGTGTCAGTATAGTTAGATACGGCAGGTCGCAGCAGTAGCACTTTGAAGAACTTTCTTTCATGTATTAAATAGCTATTTGCAAAGATTGGGATCAAAGTAGATACATTTAGTGAAGAAAGCAGAATTGTAGGGAAAAGGGCGTGTGTTACTGTGTTGGAAAATTTTGCATTTTTTTACAATATTTGTGTAGCTGTTAGGGCATAGCATTTTCAGGTGATAGGCACTGATGCAGAGTGACGCAGAGACGTAGTGTGACGCTGCATCATATAAGATAGAATTAAGAAATAACATTTTTCTCCCTTTGCAAGCGCACAGGTGGAGATTGGAGACAGTAGCAGAGCAGACAGACCATTAGCCGAGAAGTCACGACGTTGTTGCTGTTGTTGGTTCAACCAACTGGTAAGTGGTCGTACAGTTTTGTAGATAGGGTTGTGGTGTTTTGAAAGAATTTCCATGTTAACGAGAGCACAAACCAAAAGGTTACGTGAGAGACAGCAAGTAGACAAGATGGGGGAGAATCAACCAGATAGACAGCAAGTAAACGAGCTTATTGAGAACAGGACAGAAGGTGAACCTGAGAATAGGACAGACGGTGAATCAGAGCATAGGACAGTCGGGGAGCTGCAGAATCAGCAGGCTCAGTTAGACTGGGATAAAATTGAGAAGAACAGACAGATGGGAATCGAAGAGACGAGAACATCGAGTTCCCAGAATATGAAATTCCAGGTAGGGCACATTCTGAGCCAGAAATTGACAGCCCACGTAGGAAATGGCAAAGATTAGAAGCGAAACGAGCACAGGAAACGCGTTTGTTTGCCGCATATTCAGGGACAGAGTACGCGTCAATACCGTCAATGAAACGGCAGTTAGCTAGCGTTCAAAGAGAAGTAGACAGTGAGGAAGAGGGGGAACATTTAGAATACGTCGAACCCATCGTACACACTCTAAATATGCCCTAACAACAGCAACAGAATATTGCGGAGTTACGAGCTCCACGGAAAGGTTCCGTAACAGACGCACCTGTACCTGCGAACACAATACATACACAACAGAGAAGGCAGAATGCGGAGTTGTTTGCGCCACGTAATGGTTCAATGACAAACGCAACTAGTCCTCAACACAAACAGCACGGGTTATTCCAGTTATCAAACTTAGAAACGCCACAGCATAGCCCAGTAAACGACGTAACTGACCAAGTAGAAAACAATAGGTTGAGAACACCTAGTTCAGCAGAAGGTAGTGTTACAGGACAGGACGCGATCATGGAGATGTTACAAAAAATGAACGCTAGTATGACGAAACAGAATCACGATATTAATACACAGATAACGAAACCGAATACGCAGATGACGAAACAGCATCAGGAATTGAAACAGGATAATCAGAGCTTGAGACAAGAGATTAAGACACAGCTCCAACAGGTCAAAATTCAGATGGAAGAAGGGATCGCTAGAATTGATAGTCAGATCACTCAGCTAAACAAAGACGCGAAAGAATCTAGAGAAGGAATTCAGGTACTAGCACAAGGTCAGCAGCAATTACGCACTGACGTGGACAAGGTACAATTGGACATCGTAAACGTTGACAAAAAGGTGGAACGTTTTACGAAAAAAGCCACTCGAACAGCAATACAAATTTCGGAAGAACAAGCAATTCAAAGCAACGTCGCAAAGGTCGCACTGAAAAAAATATGATCAGCAGATCAATAAAATAGAACTTAAAAACAAAGATCAGTTCGAAAAGCTTCGAACAGAGTTGATACAAACTATCGAAGAAAAGATCGAGACCGATCACACCTGTAGCGAAACAACTGACACGTCAAGCATTAATTCAGTACACGAACACGCGCCGTCTAAGAAAGTCCAAGTAGGACCAAGGCTAGACGTAACACTCCCGCAGAAATCGAAATAGAAAACCCCGATTAAAGTAATACATGACATGCCACAGGACCAGGCACAGTATCTAGAAAAACGGAACACATACACACAGCCGATACCAATCGAAAGACAGGCAACTGAACCAGTAAATCCAATGACACAACATAATAGCAGCACAGGTACTATACCGCAACGACGAGAGTGGAAACACACGAACGACACTTTCGTTCACCAATGCTACGATATGACGCGGATATGAGTCAGGAAATTGAGAATAGGCAGACAGGTGGTAGATTACCAGAGAATAAACACGACGACACAAGCAGTGGCAGATTATTTGAATCCATGAATCAGCCACAAACCGTTTTTATGAGTAGATACGATACAGACCATTTCATTACAGTTAAAAATTTCAACATTTGAAGGAAGAAGGCGGTAGCTTGCATGCACGCACATTCATCGATCAGTTTCAAGTAGGCTTACCAAACCACTGGAGCGTAGCTCACAAAATTGACTTCATTTGTACACACATGTCAGGGACAGTAGCAGAGGTGATGCAAAAGATCGCGGCTACCTGTACGTCTTACCTACAGTTCAGAAAAGCATTTCTCGAAAGATATTGGTCCAAGGAGGCGCAAAACAAAATTAAATACGAGTTACCTCAGATGACACCATATGAAAACTCAGGAGAGAAAAGCGTGCTAAAATTTTTTGATACAATGGACAAAAAGAATTAATGCCTAGACAAACCATACAGTAAAGGAAAGCTGATAGGTCTATGTAAAATGAAATTACCGGTAAAGTATCAACAGGCGACAGTAGGAAAAAAATGAAAATACCCAAGAATTCAAAGAGGTTTTACGGGAACTTGAATTTATGTTGAAAGAAGACGAGGTGAAAGAAAAAAGAAAGGAAAGGGAACAGTAAAAGGAGAGGACTAGGAACGAATATTCCAATAATAATAATCGTAATCCTAACACCAATAATTTCAGGGAATTTAACAGACAAGGACAGTGGCACAATCGAGAAAATTGGCATAGAAACGATGACCAGAATAATTGGTACCGAAATAGGAACGGTAATGGACGCTCATACAGTGGCGGATACGGGTTTAGGAATCAAATTGCCAACGGTCAAGGGTACTTTGAAAGAGGTCACGATGTTTGAAACAGCAACTGGCGAAACCAAGGCGCGAATAATTACCGAGGAAATTATGGTCAACAGAGACAAGAACAACAGAGCAAAGAGAAACCAGATGTAGAAGTTAGGCCACCGAATATTGCAAAACGTAAAGATTGACGTCCACCCTATATTATACTAACCACTAAATAAAAGTTAAATTAACAAATCAACAGAACATCACATTAATTAAAAGAAAAAGAGACACAATACACACTAACAATCTCTTGTAATATCAAGTACACTAACACATGCACACAAACAATGGATGGCATACAACCCATAAAAGAATAAAGAAGTGGTAGGACATAATTAGAATAAAGAAATATATCGATCTAATAATTTTTGCCACTATCAGAAAATTCTTGAATTATATAAAATCAGAGGTTTTTTTGTAAATAACAAACATATGTAAAACAAAAACTGTAAATATTTCTACGCATCAGAGGGACATCGCCACCAACACCAATCACCAGCTCCCTTAACACCAGTTGCTTCAAGATAGCGACGGACAGGGTACAGACACGTTGAGAAAGCACTTAGGACAATAACAACAAGAAGAAGACCAACGCCACACCGGAAATGCAGGTTGCAACCAGGTTGGACTTCAGGAGGACAACGCACAGCACGGACATTTCATATGCCACGACACTGCTACACAATGGAAGAGCGTGGGGAGAATCATAATACGACGAGACGACAATGAAGGTACAAAAAATTACTAAGATCTACAAACTCATCAAGTAACAGGTGTGAAGTACCAAGATGTCACAGCACAATATTGGGTGACGATCGTCGGTAGTCTACTACAATCATTGAACTGCCATACTGCACCAGGTGTGACAGTAAAGGAGTACAAGGACATCACTGTATATTCATTAAACCACAGTCATGAACAACCATTGGTTAGAATACCACTTGAAGATGACAACGTCAACAAATAAGACCCGGCATCGCATGCTATAGTGTCTCACATGATTTGTGACACCCATATAAAAGAATCGACGCCTTGCAGTACTTCAATGGAGATCATCAAGCACAGAAACTGACAGAGCAGCACAAAACGAAAAGACTATTTCGAAAAAGAAATAAATAAATAAATTCTCTCTGTACTAAAACAAGTGTAGATTTAAGAAAATTATATACATTTGTAATGTCATATTTTTCTTCTCTTTATTTGTAAAAGTAATTATTTTTATTATTTATGTAAAGTCCATAATTTATAGATACCTTAAAACCTTTTGTAAAGAAACTTAGTTAGTATAGTTATATAATCTCACAAACTCACGGAAAGTCTAATTATTTATTTTATATGTAAAATTAGAAAAGGATTTATGCAGAAATTTTCTTCTTTAAGTAACATTCAAAAACACCTTTTTGGGGTAATAATATTAATACCAAGGATAGAATTAAGAGGAAACACTTCTTCTTTCTCACACAAAAAAACAGTGACACATAAAGACAAAGATAATACCTAAATAAATAAATCAAAGTAACACAACAGAGCTTTTGCAAACATTTACGCAAAGCCTAACTGAAGAAAAGAGATAACCACACCAAGACATAATTCACTGTACACTTATAAGTTTAGAAAAATTAATATTGTAAATACAATTTTTGGAAATGAAAAAGAAAAACACAGACACGTCCTGGCAACGACAAAGAATAACAACCTTTGTAAAGTCTGTATTTGCCTAACAACAAAACATAAATTGTAGAATTAAAAAAATAGAAACAATAGCTATTAAGAAATCATTAGAAAAAAATTGTTAAGAATGGCTGAGAAAAGTTTATAGGAAAATCTAAAAGAACAAATTTTGCCTGACTTTGTCACTGTTTTCCTCGGCATTGACAAACCCCAGATAAAAATTTAGTCAGAAGGAGGGAGGTATGTAAGACGTCGTGGTCTCCTGACCTTCATTGCTTACATATTCCACCCTCACAATCATATTCCGCACATCAAGATGCTTCATTCGAACCCAAACTCCATAAGATAAGTCAATGTTGTATGAATTCACGTAAACAACACTCAAGTAACAAGTGGGCACTGGGGTTGAGATACTCGTGGCTGGCATACACACACACATTCAAGACACGACGGTCACAAGAGCTTTTAGTTAGGGAGAGGCGGACTGCATGCCGAGAGGCCGGTCCCTTCAGAGGACGCTTCAGCCTATCTACGTCAGACGGCAACCACCCGTGGAGGGGACAGCGTTTGCCCGAGTGCAAGGGGAGAACGGCTTAAAAGCAAATTCCGCTACATTGTGTGGGAGCGCCCAGCCTACACATTCTTTACAAACATAGCACACAGTTTCAGATGTTTTCACAGGAAGACAGCAAACGCCAAACATCAATGCTAAATATTTCCAGATTGGTCGCCGTAAATGAAATGTCATTCTCCCATTTTAGAAGAGCAATGCTGATCGGCAGATGATATTCCTGATGCCTTGAGCTGAAGGAGTAATGGAAGAGACCAAAAGATATACCCCTTCATGTCTGGCGTGGAGAGGGGCCGTTCCGTTGTCGCTCTTGGAGCGAGAACATGTAACGAGAATGTGTGCACTCGTACGTGTACTCAAAGAGTGAGAAACAAGTCTGTACTCAGTACTTCACTGGGAGAGCACCTCTGTCGAAAGTGAATTGGAGTGTGTCTGTATATTGAGTCCTTGCGATTAAGCATTGTTCACTGTGTTGGCCACCACACTTATTGTGCGGTGTGAACGGTCAGAGTTATAGTTAAACGCCTGCGAGCGAATTTTTGAGTGGCATCGCGGTGGACTGGTTATCTAACAGGTGTACCACAACAATAGTTAGGCTAGGGGCGAATAGGAGTCCTTGACTTCATCACGGCGTAGGGAGAGTTTGATTGGTAAAGGTCAATCCAGATAGAATGAGAGTTATCTTATTTGTCAGCAGCGAGCAGCGCAGACAGCAGTCATCGCAGATTACGGTATTGTGCGCTACAGCTCTTGCAAGCCCTCATTTCCTCCACAACAGTACACTTCACTGCATTTCACACGCAACAGCCTTGACTGTACCTAGCAACATTCTAACAGATAATTATTCAAGTTGCGTGGGCGCGGCTCTCAGCCATTCTGTCAAGTCAATAACAATCTTAAACTTTGGATAGAAACTTCATTAGCGAATCCTATCCTTAAGAGGTAGCTTCACATTCTGAAAAGAACCCGGAAATAGCTTATTCAGTTCATAACTAAAAGTGCCATTCTGATTTCTCAGAATTTTTGCAAAATAAATAATAATTTTCGTTAGTTTCATGTTTTTCTTAACTGACTAGCACTACTCCAGTACCCAAGTATCCCACTAGTTACGTAAGAAATCTTGTGAATTTTTGTGTCATTTCCTTACAGCAGATGACTCCAGAATATATTTATTGCTGAAATTGTTTCAGGCATTTCTCTTTAGAACGTTGGGAGCGTCTGTCTGACTTGTGTAGTAGTGTGGGGGTGGAAATTGCTTCTTGCAGGAGACACAGGGTAAAGGGTACATCTCAGATTAATCCATTGTTCAGAATGAGAGAATAGCACGCACACGCTCACACTGTCATTGCTGTAAACCTCGAAAAATTGTCACTGATTGTTAACATGTTTTTATTACCAGCTAGAGTCCTGTCGAATGGCCCTGGCAAACATATACTTTGGACCAGAAGCAGAAGATTAGGAGGAACAGTGGAAACTCATATATTTCGAAAGCTCACAAAGTTGTACATGAAAAAACTACTTCAAAGGTATTATGTAGAAAAACGTTGCGTGTCATTATATTCTGCTGTAAAAATTCTACACTAGATTAAACTGTTTGGTCTGATTGTTGTGTAGGACAAAACAAAAAGTAGTCTAAGTTACTTTTCTACAACTACCTTATTATGACAGGATATTTTACATCAACAGAACAAACGTTTATGGGTTTTTGGCATCATTTTCTCCCCTTCGACAGTAGTTTTCCATTATTCGAGGAGAAAAAGATAATGTCAATGTGTGGAAAGCACAGAGTGTCCTAATAACATACACAATGTGGTTGTAGCTAAATATACTTTATTGAACCAAGATGTACAGAGACGTGACCTACACTGAACATGAGTCGGAATGTACTGCAGTCTTTGATCAAATTACAGATATTCCACTTACAGTATGTCAGATATGTGTATAGCAGTGGGTGACCCCACATATGTAACACCTGTCGTGTTTAAATATACTTTTTATGGAAAAGGAAATAAGCCAGGATGATTTTTGGGGACTGCAGAGAGCGAAGAAGGAAGAAAAACATTACAAACATACAACCTCTGACCAAGTAACCACTCTGACGTCCATCTGAAGCCGATTATCACAGACATTTTTTTGCTTCCTGCAGTCTGTCTCTATTTATCAAACTGCAAACATGTGCTTTTAGCTCGTGCAGTGTTATTAGCAAAAACGTGTCTTTTGTCAGCCATATATTGGATTTGCATATTTCTATTAATTTGCCTTTGGTGATTATCACAGATTTGTTGCTGTCAATGTTCTTGAAAGAATTATGAAGTGTGACCCAAATCGTAAAATATCTACAGTTACATGGTTGAAGATCAATGCAGATGACCTAAATGCAGTGTATGTGTGGCTTGGTCTTAATGTCATTTAACCTTCCTGCTGAAGGTAAAAGAGGAAATCAACTTCAAGGTAACATCCCTATAACTGTTATGAGATTCCCTTTATTGTATAAAGAGCTTCTTCGTCTATGAGCAGAAAAAAAGAACGACCTGTTGGATATCTGTAAATACCCTGATGCACATTACAGGGAATTTTATCTGAACTTACTTTCTGAGTTAATATTTCAATTTATTTTTCCTTTGTTTAAATTTTTCTTTGTAGTTGTTTCTTGTCCTATACAGAACTATCATTTTTTAGTTTCTATTATTTCAACATGTCGTATAGTATATTTTACTAATGCTATCCATTATTTTTTCACTGTAACAGAAAAAAACTTAGAACATCTGAATGTAATACTCACTTACCTGGTCATTTGTCACGAGATTGTAAAAATGCATGACTACATTACAATAAAGTGTATATGCTACTATTTACAGAACTAATACATTGTCAGAATGAAACATAGTGACGCGCTTTTAATAAATTCGTCAGACACAACGTACCTAATCTTGGCTGTTGTGGCCAAGTGTTGTCAAAACTGAAATCTAACAGAGGTTTTTATTTAAGCTGGTCTAATAGTCCCTGTTAAGGGGTTCAGCTATAGGGTAGAAGGAGCTGCCTATCAAGAACTCTTTCAAACTCTCTTTGAACTGTGATTTATGTGAAACCAGCCTGTTAATGGTTGCTGGTAATTTATTGAAAATGTTCCTGAGTATTCGACCATTTTTGGACGAAGGTAAGTGATTTTAAGTCTTCATGTGGATTTATCTTATTCCTAGTACTGTTACTATGTTTTGAATTATTGGTTGGAGATAGAGACGTATTATTTGCAACTAATTTCGCTAAGGAATAATTATACTGAGAAGCAATGGTTAAAAACCCAGTTCCTTGAACAAGTTTCTACGTAATGTTCTTAGATGCACACCACAAATGAGTCCGACTACACGTTTTTGCACTCTAAACACTTTTGCTCGGTTTGACGAGTTACCATAGAATTTGATCCCTTACGATATCATAGAATGAAGGTAAGCAAATATATGTCGGACATCTGTCGTTATTCGCATTGAAAATGCAGACTTGTTTAGGCGCTTCAGTAATTCAGTGGTGTGCCCTACCCAAATGAATTTATTATCCCAGGAATTTAACACTGTCAACGTCTTCGATCTGCATATCTTCATATGTTGTACACATACTGGAAGGGAATCTCTCACAGGTTCTGAACTGGATCTTTTCACTGTTTAATGACAGTGAATTAGCTTTAAACTATTTGTAATATCAGTGAAAATTTCATTAGCAGCCATTTATAAATGTGCACTTGTCATGCTATTTATTGCAATGTTTTTACCATCTGCAAATAAAGGAAACTTAGCATTTGACAAGAGACAAGAGGTCATTAATGCACACAAGAAAAAGCAACGGCCCCAAGAAGGAACCTTGAGGAACAACACATGTAATCAATGCCCATTCAGATGAAGGCCGTTTGCTTACTCTACATGTATTTCGCAAGCACTTCCATTCTTCCTGTTAGGTAAGACTCCTATCATTTCTTGGCACTGCCGGTGACACCATAATATTATAACAGACTTAAGAGGGCGCTGCGATTCACACAAAGCCTTTTGATAGGATATAGAAAATGCCAATAGCCGCTAATTTCTTATCTAATGAGTTAAGTAAATTTTCACTGTACATGTAAATAGATTTCTCTAGATCTAATCCCTTAATGAACCCAAAACTGTATCTTGGACTATATATTATTTGCAGGCAGACGCTTAAGAAGACACATGAACGTAATCTTTTCAAATATTTTTTAAATAGCAGGCAAAACTAAGATTGGTAGATAGTTTCATAGAAACTTTCTTGTAAAGAGGCATAAATCCAGCATATTTTTTTCCGGTCTGGAAATGTTCCACTGATAATAGTTTGATTACGCAAATAACGTAAGACAGAACTGAACTCACTTGAGCACTCTTTGATTAAATTCACTGATATGTTATCTAAGCAAAAGAATTCTTTGATTTTTAAGGATTCTGCGATGGATGCTGCTTCTTTGGGAGACGTGAGTGTTAGTTCCATTTTACTGAGGTGATTACTGAAGAGTGGTTTCAAATATTCCATTGCACTGCTTACTGAACCTGATAACCCCAAGCTGATGAGTCCGCTTCGGACTGAGCTCGGCAAGGCCGTCCAACCAGCTCGAGCTTTTGACAATCTAACGCCCAAGTTGGACAGAATCTGGCATGACATCCCTTAGAAGGATATCTTAGAACAATGCCAAGCTGAATAACTGCTTGCATAAGGGGAAGAGATGGACCAGCTCGTTACTGACTTGCTCAATTTGTGGAGCTCTTTTTCTTGAATAAATCGTACACTTTTTTCTGAGACCATTTGTTTGTCTGTACATGTACATAACGTATACCGATTTCCGCCACATTTGGATAATTTGTTCGTAGTGCGTCGTTTTCTTCTTTTCTTAGAGTGTATTACAGGAAAAAACGGGCATCTTTTAAGGGCAGCATTTCACCACTGTAAATACTGAATTAAGTACTTCATTAGTGTTCACGGTAAACTGATGGATGAGCCAAATTTATGATACGAAAAACGTCGCAGAACCACCTCTGGTCTGAACTAAAATTGCCACATACACTTTAGACACTCAGGTTCAAAAACCTTATTGGGCGTTCGATGCACTCAACGCCTTGAAATCAGGTAGCTTTGTTATTTAATAAAATATACAACCCATGTCCGTCAGTATGTTTATTAGAGTGTCATGTAAAAATCTTAAGAAAATCGGTCAAGTATTTTTCGAGAATTTTGGTAACAATATTAAACAATGACTTGTATATGTATAGTACCATAGATTTGGTGATGGGCACGTTCAAACACGATAGGTTTTCCTATTCTGACTTGTCTCCACATCGATACCTCTTACTGCGCCTATTCCATAAAAACCATATGTAAGACGTTGTGGTCTCCTGACCTTCATTGCTTACATATTCCGCCCTCACAATCATATTCTGCACATCAAGACGCTTCATTCGAATCCAAACTAGATAAGATAAAGTCAATGTTGTATGAATTCATGAAACAATATGCAGATAACTAGTATATCGCAAATGCGCTCCAAGATTGAAATACTCGAGGCTGGTGTACACACACACATTCAAGAGACAACAGTCGCAGGGGATTTTAGTTCGGGAGACGCAAACCGCACAATGGGACGCCGGTCCCTTCAGAGGACGAGTCAACCCCGATCGCCCGTGGTGCACTTTTACAGGATATGCAACATTCTTACATAGAAAGCTAAACAGAAATTGAAATAATTCTTGAAATATAGTAAAATATGCTAAATTCATATTGCTATTCTGTGATACTTACTATATTACTTGATCATTCACAAAAAATTACAAGTATGCAGTACCACAGGAAAACAACAGTTATTTTTATTTCCTGAAAAATTACAAAATTGTGACGTATGAGGACATTCTGAAAAGTATTGCCTCCGAATTTTTAATTTTGTTCTCAGTATTAGTTGAGGTGTTACATGTCATGTATTTTACTCGATGTACTTCCTGTTTTGCTGACACAAGTTGCAGCCATCAGCTGCTAGTGGTCTCTAAACTGTAGCGAGTAACATGGCAGTGGGGTAATGTATCTGTGTTGGTGCTTGAGAAACAGCATGCTGTAATAGAGTTACTGACAGTAGAAACCTGGCCTACAATTGAAGTCCATAGAAGAATGAAAGCAGTGTGCAGTGATGATTGTACTGACATCAGTAACCTGTGATGTTGGGATTTTCGTGCTCATAATGAAGGAAACGGTGATGCTAACCTCAAGGTGTGTGAGAGAGCTTGGAGTGGACGACCATGTACTGTAACTGATGAGGCTCATCAGAATCGGATGACAAACTCGTATGTAGCACATTGACAATACTTGGTGAGAAATGTGGAAAGTGGGAAGCAGACTGCAGCAACGCCAGCCAAAAGTAAACATGGATGTCGTGCCTTGCAAAATATTACACAGTCGTCACAGTGCTGCAAGGCAAGCCAGCCTGGCGAAGTGGGTAAACAGTTGACACAGCAGTACCTAAGCGGAAAAAGGCGGAAGCCTTTCCACACTGACAGCCATGTGAATGTTTAGCGTGTTTGCCGCAAGTCACAGCAAAACTCTAGCAAGTGCAACCTGAAAAATGTACAAATATCCCTTCATTTGGTACTAAAGTCACTTGTGTTGGTATTGCAGCTCTACTACAATGATTCAGTGACGTTTGGGGCACCATCCGGAATGCTGTTTGTGGATTGTGCTTCGACTCTGTTACAGTGCAGTCGGCTCTGAAACCACAGGAGCTGGAGCCACTGTCACATCGGGCCAGCACTAGTCCTGGGAGGCAGCTTATCAGCCATCAACACAGGCAAACAGTCATGGCCATTACATCACCTGCCCGTCACCTGTTGGATAGCATGAGGGGCGAACTGCGCTGCACAACACTCTGTTGCTATACTTGGCCGTCCATCTGCATATTTAGGGCATAATTTAAATTTTAGTTTGGATGTTAATGATACTTTTTCTCGTGGTAATGTTTGGTTTACAGTAACTATTGTTAGGGGACACAGTGGTGTAGGTAATGTTTTTCTTGACGTGGTGTTATCCCTTTTCGCACCTGTCATATTGGAGAAGTAACCAATAGGGATTTTGGAAAGTTCTATTATTTTTCACCATCTGCTTTCAGTTTGTATACTCATAATAAATGTAACATAAACTCTGATGAAAGTGTTCATTTTTGGGTTAAAGGTGAAGTATGTGAATATGTAAAAATGACCTACAATTGTATTGAATATTATGACAAATAAAGTTTCTGCTGAAAAGAAAGACTACACACTGATCTCGCCAAAAGCCGAGAAGCAATTTGTATTCGTGTTGTAGCTCTCTGGGGCGCGCTGGGGTGCTCTCAGTGTGGTACATATACTGGATAAAGAGCCATGAGTCATGAATCTACTTTTGGTGCGCTTCCTTGCTCTGGACCAGAGTCAACACTGACAGAGGCATTTGCATCAGATACCACCACTCAGCTGACGCCACACTGTCAGCATGCAAGAAGCCACTGGATGCCTCAACCACGCTGTTTAGAACAACGGTGGGGAGCAGTAATAATGATACTTGTGAAATTTTTGGCTGTTTGACTGGTGCTGCAAGAGGTATCCCTCTGCGCCTTCTGACGCCAGACATGTTCACATCACAGAGGAGGACGAGGAGATTAGTGTTTAACGTCCCGTCGACAACGAGGTCATTAGAGACGGAGCGCAAGCTCGGGTTAGGGAAGGACGGGGAAGGAAATCGGCCTTCCCCTTTCAAGGGAACCATCACGGCATTTGCCTGAAAGGATTTAGGGAAATCACGGAAAACCTAAATCAGGATGGCTGGAGACAGGATTGAACCGTCGTCCTCCCGAATGCAAGTCCAGTGTGCTAACCACTACGCTCACATCAGAGAAAATCATCGGATAACACAGACACAGTTCTCAGGTAAGTGGGCCATATCACAAGCGCATCATTGCAGAGCTACGGTACTAAAAACTGTGTACACAGTGAGTGCCTAGAATGCTCACTTCTGAGATAAAACACAGGAGACTAGACACCCGTCAGCAATTTCTTTTGCGTTTTGAGCGTGAGAGTGATGGGTTGCTTAACAGCCCTGTGACAGTTGATAAAAGCTAGGTTTGCAATTTTGACCCCAAAAAGAAGACAGCTTCAATA
This sequence comes from Schistocerca serialis cubense, assembly GCF_023864345.2. NCBI lineage: Eukaryota > Metazoa > Arthropoda > Insecta > Orthoptera > Acrididae > Schistocerca > Schistocerca serialis. The sequence continues at coordinate 19,170,382 of NC_064646.1, forward strand.
GAGGGCCACCACAAAGTACCACTGAAGCCAAAACAGTTCAGGACCATGTCATCAGCATGCAAAGACATGCTCACAGTGTTCTGTAATGTTCATGGTGAGACACATTTGATTCATGCCTAAAGGCACCACCATAAACTCTGTAAGGTAATGCGAGACCCTCAGAAACTGAAAGCACGAAATCGAGGAGTTTGTCTATACACGCCACACCCTCTCCTTCAGCATGACAATACCACACCGCACACGAGCGCAGCGATATCTGAAACAGTCCAACGTCTTGGGTTCACTGCCATCGATCATCCTCCGTACCATCTCAACTTGGCCCCATCTGGTTTTAATCTACTTCCAATGCTTAAAGACTACCTTTGGGAACTTCACTGTGATCATGGTGAAACCTTGCAAGCAGACACGAGGTTGTGGCTCCATCAACAAAGTCAAAATCTATTCAGTGACGATATCAACAAACTGGTAACCTGTTGGGAGAAGTGTATTCATTGCCAGGGATACTGTATTGGAATGTTAATAAAGTTTGCTTTGTTTCAAAAGCTTTAAGATTTCACATGTAAAAAATTCGGAGGAATTACTTTTCCGCTCGCCCTCGTACATACATTATTCTTTGAGAGAATCTTCAGAAGTAACAGCCAAGTGATAAAAATGATTACTTTGCAGCTAGTTATGGAAATAGGAATTGGATGAGATTGGGAAAGTCATCATTTAGAAGTCATTGTGGCATATTTGACGGCTGACATAAAAGGTGAAGTCTGCATGAAAATACCCACTGGTTTCAGGATGCAGCAGTCCAGCATTAGATGGGATGAAACACTTGACGAGTTCCTGGACAAAACAAGGGATGCTGCAGTCTGTAGCTGACACATGTATTTACTATGATCTACAGTGTAAAGTCATAGTAACTGCATATATGGATGATATAATGTTGTATGGCGAGAATATTGGAATAAAGAAACTGAAAGATACCTTAAGTGCTGAATTTGAAGTAAGATACCTTAGAGTAGTACATCTCGTATAGTTAGCTCGAGTTATGAAAGGTGATGGAACACTGATTTTAGACCAAACAGCATATGCAGAAGAAATCTTAAAGGAATTCCAAATGGAAAGCTCTAAATCTGTGAAGACATCTTTTTTATTGAATGGGTGCGCCCATATTTAGCACATCCAGCAGCTTATTGGAGCCAGTTCAACAGCAATCTTAGTTTGGAGCATGGAGCAAATATGTACTGAGGTGATTCTACACCCCTGGAAGAACAGTCACAACTGCCTTCCCCCTCTCCTCCCCTAGAAAAACAATCTTTCTGCAATTTCTTCTATGCATATATAGAAAATTTTGTAATTTGTAAGGTAGGTTTAATAAAAATTAAGTGTTACTGAAATATATTATTTAGGCTACATAGACGAAAAATATTGCACACAACAAATTAAATGTACCATTGTAGCAAATAAATTAAAAACCGTAGATACTTTCTGCAAGAATTGAATGTTAATAATTGAGCATTGCCTTGATCATGATGTATTATAAAGTCAGGTTTAATTTGCTCTTGTTAAATTATTAACATTGTATGTATCATTACCCCCCATGAACCATAGACCTTTCTGTTGGTGGGGAGGCTTGTGTGCCTCAGCGATACAGATAGCCATACCAAAGGTGCAAAAACAACGGAGGGGTATCTGTTGAGAGGCCAGACAAAAATGTGGTTCCTGAAGAGGGGCAGCAGCGTTTTCAATAGTTACAGGGGCAACAGTCTGGATGATTGATTGATGTGGCCTCGTAACACTAACCAAAACAGCCTTGCTGTGCTGGTACTGCGAATGGCTGAAAGCAAGGAGAAACTACAGCCGTAATTTTTCCCGAGGGCACGCAGCTTTACTCTATGGTTAAATGATGATGGCGTCTTCTTGGCTGCAAAATACTAACGCAAATTCTTTACAGACGAATGGAAAACCTGGTAGAAGAGGACCTCGGGGAAGATCAGTTTGGATTCCGTAGAAATATTGGAACATGTGAGGCAATACTGACCCTAAGACTTATCTTAGAAGAAAGATTAAGAAAAGGCAAACCTACATTTCTCGCATTTGTAGACTTAGAGAAAGCTTTTGAATATGTTGACTGGAATACTCTCTTTCAAATTCTGATGGTGGCAGGAGTAATATACAGGGAGATCAAAGTAACTCTGACCACTATGCGATTTAACTTCTGAGGTCACCATTCGCCTAGAAATTAGAACTAATTAAACCTAACTAACCAAAGGACATCACCCACATCCATGCCCGAGGCAGGATTCAAACTTGTGACCGCAGCGGTCACTCAGTTCCAGACTGAAGCACCTAGAACTGCACGGCCACTCCGGCCGGTCCTACAGGGAGCGAAAGCCTATTTACAATTTGTACAGAAACCAGAGGGCAGTTATAAGAGTCGAGGGACACGAAAGGGAAGCAGTGGTTGGGAAGGGGGTGAGACAGGGTTGTAGCCTATCCCCAATGTTATTCAATCTGTATATTGAGCAAGCAATCAAGGAAACAAAAGAAAAATCCGGAGTAGGTATTAAAATCCATGGAGAAGAAATAAAAACTTTAAGGTTCGCCGATGACATTGTACTTCTGTCAGGGACAGCAAAGGACTTGGAAGAGCAGTTGAACAGATTGGACAGTGTCTTGAAAGGTGGATATAAGATGAACATCAACAAAAGCAAAACGAGGATAATGGAATGTAGTCGAATTAACTCGGGTGATGCTGAGGGAATTAGATTAGGGAATGAGACACTTAAAGTAGTAAAGGAGTTTTGCTATTTTGGGAGCAAAATAACTCATGAGGATCAAAGTGGAGAGGATACAAAATGTAGACTGGCAATGACAAGGAAAGCTTTTCTGAAGAAGAGAAATTTGTTAACATCGAGTATAGATTTAAGTGTCAGGAAGGCATTTCTGACAGTATTTGTATGGAGTGTAGCCCTGTATGGAAGTGAAACATGACAATAAATAGTTTAGACAAGAAGCGAATAGAAGCTTTCGAAATGTGGTGCTACAGAAGAATGCTGAAGATTAGATGGGTAGATCACATAACTAATGAGGAGGTATTGAATAGAATTGGGGAGAAGAGGAGTTCGTGGCACGACTTGACTAGAAGAACGGATCGTTTGGTGGGACATGTTCTGAGGCATCAAGGGATCACCAATTTAGTATTGGAGGGCAGCATGGAGAGTAAAAATCGTAGAGAGAGACCAAGAGGTGAATAAACTAAGCAGATTCAGAAGGATGTAGTCTGCAGTAGGTACTGGGAGATGAAGAAGCTTGCACAGGATAGAGTAGCATGGAGAGCTGCATCAAACCAGTCTCAGGACTGAAGACCACAACAACAACATGTATCATTAATAGGAAATAAAACAAATAGGGCTATAATTAAATGTTGAGAACATACAGACGGTCTTACACCAGAGTGAACCAACTCCAAAATTCACAATATGAGATAATTGAGTTTTAAGTTCTCGACTCTACACTAAATCAGATAATTTACTTTGGGATTCAAATTGGAGTAAATTACACTCATTATACATTTTTCTCAATATTTATTGCTTTTTCGAACATGAATCACAAATAATTAATTACAAATATTTTTGTTATTGTAGTTCGTAAACAGAATTTGGTACATATTTTTAAAGTTATTTGTTCCTCTGCAGAACTGTCTTAATACTAGCTTTTTACAAGTTTAAGTAATCACACCATCTTCAAAATATGTTGATTTTTAAATGTTTCAAAGCAATAGTAATTTATTTACATGCATTGAGTATTATTTTGAAGTATTCCTTGAACATGGTCTTACACTTCATCCACACAGTCTGTAACGGAACTGAAATCATGGTGGGCTGACAGTAATTTGGAGCCCGCGCGTCGGAAACGGGCGCGCTGGTGTGAGACTGCCCGGGAGTGCACCCTGATGCCATCTATTGGCGAAACTGGGAATTAGCGCTGGCTCTCAGACAATGTAGTCAAACGTATTCTTTTTCTTGGTATTTATAAGCTATTACTGTATGATTTAATGTTATAAAGCGCTAGTGGTAAATTATTATGACTGGTATGAACTCCAGGGTAATAAATATAAATATTCTTAAATACTAAATTATTTCGGTGAAAAGGTGGTAGGGGAACGCCCCCACTCTTGGTGATACGAGCGTAGCTAGAGGTAGCTGGAGACACAGGGACTGAACAATGGAATGGCCTGGGGAGTGTTGACGTGAGCGGACGTGCATAACTGTGCTCACGCAAAAGTGACTGTGCAACAGCGAAAAGGAGAATATCGTCGCCGTTTGTGGAGTGGAACGCGACGAATGGTTGTCGAAGCCGTCTCTATGCCATGCCACTGGGGCTGATTGTAAGAGTTCCTGCGACCAGATTTTATGGCGGACGTGCAGTAGCTTATACGAGTGCTACAGCTCGTAGTTCCAGCCGCCATTAAGGGCACGAGGCGTGAAGAGCTACGTTAGCCACATGCATCCCACCACCAGCACCGACACGTCTACCCAAGGCAAGACTGCTTGCAATTGTTAAGTCGAACTTTGTATACATGTAAAAGGAGAATACCAGTTTTCTTTTGTGCAAGTGCAAAAGACAGAATATAGTAATGAGTAAAATTACGACGCATGTTGTTCATTGTAAAGTGTAGTAACCTGAAACATAGTGTAGTGAAATCAGACTGAGGCCACCATCGCCTCTTTCATTTACAATTCTTTTGGTTGTAGAATACTTTAGCATATAAGAATGTGGAAAAGAGCAATGGTCACACCAGAATGAGTCGCCTATTTATAGTTACTTAAATTTTTTCTGAGTAACCTTTCAAGTAAAGTCACTTAACTAATTCTATAGCAATTGTCCAAAGAGTAATATCCAAAATCATTAAATAAGTTGAAGGATAGAATTTTGTTAACCTAAGTTGCATAAGTTGTCTTGGTGGTAATTACCAAGTCAACTCACAGAAATTGAGAGAGTATTTGCTTTGTAGAATCACCTAGAATGATCAGAAATAGTAATATTCAGAATCAAGTTTAAAATTCAACTCAAGCCGTTTCACTTTGAAACGAGCCAAAAACTTGATTTATTCTTTTGCTCCTTCAGAGCTGGCGACCGTAGTTATAAGTATTTTCAGGAGGATTCGACGGTAAGTCTGCTGCTCTCGTCGTGCTGATAGGATTATCTACTGCTGCTAGCAGTGGTGATTGGATACATAAGCTCACTACCAAGTTAAGTGGGTCAGGTAGGCAGTGTTACCGTGTGAACTGTAGGGCACTGTAGGCCGTGGATCGAACCCGTTCAATCATCACAGCTCTTTGAGAAATAGTCCGGTTAGGAGTGTACTAATCCAATAGGTAAATACTGGCGAGTAACGGTCAGAAATGTATACGCAAGTGAATTTAGCAAGGTCTATGTAGCACCTAGTTAATGTGGTGTAATGGCGAGGGTAGGAGTGGAGTAAAAGTGAGCTGAGCTTGTGGCAGCTGTGCTGTCTTCAAAGATTAATAACGCCAGAATTCACTACTAACTCTTACCATTAGGGCTGAGCTATTTATGGTTAAAATACGTAGCAGTAAGCGCAAAGGCGTGACAGCTACAAGTCCGTATTGGCTTTATACATACGGAAGTAGGAAGCGGGTCATTCCGTCAGTGGAGGGGTTAAAACAACCGAGTCAGTTGAGAACATACCCCATTTACTGATGGAAAGATTCGGCGGTTCGGTCGCATTTGGCGACCGTGACAGGACTTACCAAGTTTGTAGAATAATGGCTGCAATAAAAGTTTTTTATATAAACTGGTAGTTTCAAGAAAATTTTAAATTTAAAATTCTGTTGTAGACAAATATACCACAATTGGTAAGTTCAAGACGACAACCTGCAAAGCAGCAAAAGGAAGTCCAATAGTAGGAGTTAAACAAGTAATACTTGGTTTAATAAACATTTCTATTAGGCACGAAATACAGCAGCATAAGATGGAGTCGAATAGTAACAAGCAAGACGAAAACATTACAAGGTCAGACCCAGAATTAGGGACCATAGATACTGTTGTAGGGTTGGAAAATCCTATAGATGAATCCACACCCACAAAACAGGAGGAACGGGAAGTGAAACCAAAGGTAGTGAAAAGTGAACCCAATGTATCTGTGGATGCAAGTCACAAGGGAGAGGATATGGAATTAACAAGTTTGTTAAATAGTATGATGGCGCAAATTCGAGAAGGGAATGCTAGTTTGAAAGCAGAAATGGCTAGTCATATATCCCAATTGGATGAAAACCTATCTGGTAAAATAAAAGCCAATTTAGATATTTTGAATACGCAAAGCCAGCGTATCACAGAGGTAAACAAATCAGTAAATAGCATTAGGGCTGAAATAACAAATGTTCAGAGAAAAGTCACAGAAATAGAGAAAAGATTTGATACCGAAATTCAGAGAATAGAGAAATCAGTGGAACCTTTGGTTAGTGAAAAATTAGAACCGATAATTGAAAGTAAATTACAGGTGATAGTACCAGTTGTAAAGAAAGAGATTGTTAAAGAAACGGCAGCTGATATTGAAACACTGCGCAATACCATGTTGAGTTTTGATGCATGTGTGCAGGAGCAGGAAAATACACTGCGTAATGAGATAAAATTGTTAAGTCAGCAAGTTCAGAATCAGACGTTTCTTAACTGTAGTGGTATCCCATTGGTAATGCAAAAATCGGAAATACTGAGTAGGGAGGAAAAATACGATCCTCAAAAGACACAAGGTGGATGGCATCCAATGGATTTTATAAAAAATTGTGAACGTGTCTTACCAACAGACATGTCGGATAAAGAAAAAATTAATTTAGTAATAGACGCTTTAGCAGGTCATGCTAAACGTTGGGGATTGAATTTGGATATCGACAATTTGAAGTTTACAGACTTCAAAGAAAAGTTCCTTGAGGAATTCTGGGGCACACAACAGAGAGATAGGTTGTGGAGGGAATTCGTTGTCGCCAGAATGCCAGAACATGGGCGTGGGCTCATGAAAGAATACTGTGAAGGATGGTTCAAGCGTTTGGAGTATCTTAAAGATCGTAGATCAGAATCGGAGATAGTGTGGGAGTTGTGGAAAAAGCTACCTGACGATTCAAAGCGTTATGTAGGAGGCACTCATCGAACATTCGATGAATTTTTAGAAAAAATCGAGAATGAAGATAGGTGGCGTGAAACTAGAGAGTTTCGAGGTTTCAGAAATCAGAATGGAATAGTAAAAGGTGGTAGGAATGAACCGCAAATTAACATGATGAGAGGAAGAGGTCGAGGAGGTAACTCTCAGCGAGGGAGAGGACACTATCAGGGAAACGGGATGCATTATCAAAATCAGGAAAACTAAATACCGCGCAGGTCAAGGGCCTAACGCGCGCGGAAAGAAAGAAATGGCCCAAATATAGGGAAGATCGGAGTAGTCAGTACTATAGTAGGATAGTGCGTCGTTCGCCTGAAGAGCAGTTACATAAACGAAACTTTGCGAAGTATAATGCAGGGATACAAACAGAGGAGAGAGAGCAGGGAGGAATTATTAAGGGAAATGAAGTAGGAAAAGAATATCGGTCGGATGTGATGGCTCACGTAAATGAAATAAGTACAATTCGAGGTCAGGGTGACGAATTGATGAAGGAAGAGTCAGAGAAGGCGTTGTTTGTCGGTAGGGATGGCAACTGTGCAGAGAGGCAGGGGCAAGGTAGGAGTGATGTGATTTATGGTAAAAGGTTCGTACGAATAGTCGACGAATCGCATCGAGAAGTAATTAAAGAGGAAAGGGTGGATAAGAAAAGGGGGCATAGTGCAGAGCCGCATGCCGATTCAGAAATTACCTCGTATGCAGAATATGTACATCAGCTCAAAAGCCAGCCAGCACAATTAGAAAGATCTTCCACTCAAGTGATTAATTTGGACCCGAATATGACAGTGTTAGAGAGCCATACCGATTATGATGTGTACCTAGTGACAGCAAGAGTACATGAGTGTGATGAAGATTCTTTTAAAGAAATTAGAGAAAGTGTATCTAACCAAGAGAAAGAGTGTTGTGATCCCTGTAGTACTGAAGCAAATGAGTTGAGTGAGACTGGAATTCCATTAGTAGGGGAAAATAATGAAAGTAAGAGTGGCGAATGTACTATCCAACAAAGGGAAAGTAGAGAAATGGATTATAATTTGCAAGAATTATTTGAATCCGAAGAAGGTCATATTTCTAAGGAGGAGGAATTATCGTCAGAATCATCAGAAAGCATCCAGGGAAAAAAAGAAGTAGAGGAAGTTTCCGATTCCGCAACCGAGAGTTCAGGCATGACAGATTCGAATGAGAACGAGATAGCATTAAAGAGCCTAGACGAAGGACTATTGGAAAAAGTGGTGAAAGAATTTAGGATGAAAAGGAGAAAGAAACCTCCAGATGGAATGGTCAGTATAAAAACCGGAAAAATAATATGGCAAGACTTGGCGGTGGAAAAGGATTTATTATGGGAAGATAAAGAAAGTATGAAAGAGGACAATAGGATGCAAACAATCCTGCCCATTAATGTATGTGGGTACGATTTATATGTATTGTTGGATACTGGTGCTCAAATAAGTGCTATTTCGCACCCATTTTTTGAGATGATCAAAGAGCAACGAGGAGTAGTCATGATGCCAGTAACAGGTGTTAAAGTGATAGGGGCGACAGGGAAATGTAGTAAACCTGTTAAACATCAAGTGATGATGGAATTTAAGATAAAAAACAAGCTATTTTCGAATGCATTTTTAGTAGTTCCAGAGCTCAGTGCCGAGATCATTTTAGGCATTGACTGGTTAATAAAACAGAAAGTAATTATAGATTGTGACAAAGGGATAATAGTTTGTAAAGTTGATAGTGCGGTATTAGAAATACCATTTGAATCATCTAGAGTAATGGAAGAGAACCAGCTGAGATGGGTAGAATTTAGAGATGATCATGATTCAGGAATAGGTCAAAAATTCGATTGGTGTCTGGTGAGGCAGATAGTTGAAGATGGAAATAAGGAGACACTCCTTCGAAATGTAGTGGATAAATCGGAAGGACTATCTGATGCCCAAAGGGAGGATCTATGGCAAATTCTGAAAGAAAATCAGGAGGTATTTTCAGAAAAACCGGGACGAGTGGTAAATTATGAGTATTGCATGGAGGTAGAGGAGCATGAACCTTTCTTTAAACCACCATATAATGTACCCTTGTCTAAGAAAGAAGCAGTTCAAAAGGAAATAGATAAAATGGTTTCATGTGGGGTCATTGAACGGAGTTCTAGCCCATATAATAACCCACTGGTGATAGTAGGTAAGAAGGATGGAAGTGTACGAATAGTGATAGATGCTCGTACTCTGAATAAAGTAGTGAAGAGGGAGTTGGATCGTCCAGAGAACATAGATAATTTATTGCAGAAGTTTAATGGTGTAAAGTACATGACTAGTTTAGACCTAACTGCAGGATACTGGCAAATCCCATTGAGTGAGGAGTCTAGGAAGTACACGGCATTTTTATTCAATGGCAAATGCTACCATTTCACAGTGGTACCATTTGGCCTAAATACTTCCGTTTCAGTGTTCATTCGGGCTTTAGACAAAATTTTAGGGAATGAACTTAGTTCGCTAATCACGGTTTATGTAGATGATCTGTTAATTGCTACAAGGACATGGGAAGAGCACATGGAGTTATGCGACAGGGTGTTCAAAGCTTTAATTAAAGGAGGAATGACCCTGAACCTGAAAAAATGCGAGTTTGTGAAGAAAGAAATAAAGTTTCTAGGTCACATAGTAACACCAGAGGGAATTGGAAAGGATCCCGATAAAGTCAAAGCAATAAGAAATTGTCCGGCTCCCAAGAATAAAAAACAACTAAAGTCGTTTATAGGACTTTGTTCCTTTTATCATAAGTATGTGGATGATCAGGTGTTTAATAGCCCACATCTGAACAACCTACTTAAGAAGAACAGTGTGTATATGTGGACTGAGGGATGTGAAGCAGCATTCAACCGGCTAAAAGACAATTTGGCTAAAAACATAAAGTTATGGCACCCTGACCTGTGTGAACCATTCCACATGGCAACAGATAGTTCAGATTATGGATTGGGAGTATCCATATTTCAGGAGGTAATGATAGATGGGGAAAAAACTCATAGACAAATAGCATTTGCGAGTAGAACCATGTCTAAGTACGAAAGAAACTATACGGTTTCAGAGAAGGAGGCTTTAGCTATAGTATGGGGTTTTAGGAAATTTCAACTTTTCTTATGGGGGCATAAGACTGTGGTCCATACAGACCACAAAGCTTTAATATTTTTGAAGGACTGCAGATTGTTACATAACAGGTTGACCAGATGGGCGCTGTTTTTACAACAATTTGATATAGAGATCAAGTATGTTAAAGGGAAAGAACATGCGGTACCGGATGCTTTGTCGAGATTACCGGAAGGATGTGAGACACTAGAAAGTGTAAAGAATAGGGAAGATGTTTTTGAGGTGAATTACTTCAAAAAAGCGGAAGGAAGAGAAAAAATTAGGGAAATATGTCGGAATATGCGAAGATATCAAAGTGATGATGATGCACTCAAGTCGGTAAAGGTCAAGTTTGACAATCCGGATGCAACTAACATAAGGGCTTCATATAAAATACATAAAGGTGTACTGTATCTTCAAAGATTAAATAATCCAGGGAAGTGGAGAGTATGTTGGCCGGAACAACACACTGAAGTGCTGATAGATTATGTTCACTTGGCATATGGCCATTGTGGTGCACGGAAGTGTACCGATAAGTTAGATGAATGCATTACCTTTAACAACATGGCACGAAGGGTAGCACAGAGGATAAGATCTTGTGATCTATGCCAAAAGGCGAAAGTAACAAATGCAACTAATCAAGGGCCCATGCAATCAATAAGACCTGATGAAGTATTAGAAATAGTAGCAGTAGATATCTTTGGACCATTACCGAAAACCATGGGGGGTTTTGTGTACATATTTGTAGCAGTTGAACTTTTCTCAAAGTATATAAAGCTATATCCCTTGAGAAAAGCTACTGCCAGAGCTGTGTATGATAAAATGGTGTGTGATGATTTTGTGAAAGTAGGGAAGCCAAAGAGAATACTATCAGATAATGGTGTTCAGTTTTGCTCAAAAATGTGGAAGGATGGGATAACTGAGAAACAGGTAGAAGTGGTACATATCTCAGCTTATCACCCATCAAGCAATCCGGCAGAAAGATATATGCGTGAGATAGGTCGGTTATTTAGGACGTACTGCCATAGCAACCACAAGAAGTGGGGCATGTATGTGAGTGAATTCGAAGAAATCATGAATTCATTAACGAACGAGAGCACTGGATTTACTCCAGAAGAAATCCTGAAAAAGACGAGAAGTAAAAGTCTAGTAGAAGACCTACTAGAATTTCCAGATAGAGTTGAATTAGATTATGATAGTAAAAAGAACTTAGTAAAAGACAAGATGAGAAAACAAGCAGATGCGAGAATTCGTCGTCATGACGAAAAAGTAAGGAATCCTAAATTCAAAATAGGTGATCTCGTTCTTGTAAAAACACATGAAAAGTCAAGTGAAATTAATAACGAGATCAGCAAATTTAAATATATATATAATGGACCATTTAAAATAGTGTCCATACCCAATGTGAATGCTTATTATTTAGAGTACCCATTAACAGGCAAACGCCTGGGAGTAAGAAACATAGTGGATCTCAAAAGGTATGAGCCACGAATTCTACCAGATTGAAAATAAATATATAAATAAATATTAAAGTAAACCAATATGTAAATAGTTTTGTTTCTTTTGTTTTATGTGAAAGGTAAATGTTCACTAAAATATGTTGCAGTATTCTAATGAAACTTCTAGTTTAAGTAGAGACTAAACAGACTGGGAAAGACTGAGCTTCTAAGAAAGCCTTAATAGATGTGTAAATAAGTGTTGTGGAAGAGGTAGAAAAGTGAGGAGGTAAAGTGAAAAGGATGGGCTATAAAGTAATAGGCGCTTAACGTGTGTTTTACTTGCCTGAGATAAAAGAAGTGTATTTAAAATTTTTGTAAAAAAGATGTTTAAAGTGTACTGTGTTTAGATGTAAGAAAATTGTAAAGAATGTATGTAAATCATTTATGTAATGTTTAGCAGGAAAGATAGAAAGAATTGGTGTTTAATTTTAAATAAGTAATATAAGCACCGAGGTGTATCAGTAAGAAAGGGAAAACCCTTGGTAAAAAGCTTAACGAAAATTTCAGATTCATTATAGGAGAGACTTCTTATTGAATTATCACTGTTAGATACTTCAATAAGAAGTGGGGCATGTGTAACGGAACTGAAATCATGGTGGGCTGACAGTAATTTGGAGCCCGCGCGTCGGAAACGGGCGCGCTGGTGTGAGACTGCCCGGGAGTGCACCCTGATGCCATCTATTGGCGAAACTGGGAATTAGCGCTGGCTCTCAGACAATGTAGTCAAATGTATTCTTTTTCTTGGTATTTATAAGCTATTACTGTATGATTTAATGTTATAAAGCGCTAGTGGTAAATTATTATGACTGGTATGAACTCCAGGGTAATAAATATAAATATTCTTAAATACTAAATTATTTCGGTGAAAAGGTGGTAGGGGAACGCCCCCACTCTTGGTGATACGAGCGTAGCTAGAGGTAGCTGGAGACACAGGGACTGAACAATGGAATGGCCTGGGGAGTGTTGACGTGAGCGGACGTGCATAACTGTGCTCACGCAAAAGTGACTGTGCAACAGCGAAAAGGAGAATATCGTCGCCGTTTGTGGAGTGGAACGCGACGAATGGTTGTCGAAGCCGTCTCTATGCCATGCCACTGGGGCTGATTGTAAGAGTTCCTGCGACCAGATTTTATGGCGGACGTGCAGTAGCTTATACGAGTGCTACAGCTCGTAGTTCCAGCCGCCATTAAGAGCACGAGGCGTGAAGAGCTACGTTAGCCACATGCATCCCACCACCAGCACCGACACGTCTACCCAAGGCAAGACTGCTTGCAATTGTTAAGTCGAACTTTGTATACATGTAAAAGGAGAATACCAGTTTTCTTTTGTGCAAGTGCAAAAGACAGAATATAGTAATGAGTAAAATTACGACGCATGTTGTTCATTGTAAAGTGTAGTAACCTGAAACATAGTGTAGTGAAATCAGACTGAGGCCACCATCGCCTCTTTCATTTACAATTCTTTTGGTTGTAGAATACTTTAGCATATAAGAATGTGGAAAAGAGCAATGGTCACACCAGAATGAGTCGCCTATTTATAGTTACTTAAATTTTTTCTGAGTAACCTTTCAAGTAAAGTCACTTAACTAATTCTATAGCAATTGTCCAAAGAGTAATATCCAAAATCATTAAATAAGTTGAAGGATAGAATTTTGTTAACCTAAGTTGCATAAGTTGTCTTGGTGGTAATTACCAAGTCAACTCACAGAAATTGAGAGAGTATTTGCTTTGTAGAATCACCTAGAATGATCAGAAATAGTAATATTCAGAATCAAGTTTAAAATTCAACTCAAGCCGTTTCACTTTGAAACGAGCCAAAAACTTGATTTATTCTTTTGCTCCTTCAGAGCTGGCGACCGTAGTTATAAGTATTTTCAGGAGGATTCGACGGTAAGTCTGCTGCTCTCGTCGTGCTGATAGGATTATCTACTGCTGCTAGCAGTGGTGATTGGATACATAAGCTCACTACCAAGTTAAGTGGGTCAGGTAGGCAGTGTTACCGTGTGAACTGTAGGGCACTGTAGGCCGTGGATCGAACCCGTTCAATCATCACAGCTCTTTGAGAAATAGTCCGGTTAGGAGTGTACTAATCCAATAGGTAAATACTGGCGAGTAACGGTCAGAAATGTATACGCAAGTGAATTTAGCAAGGTCTATGTAGCACCTAGTTAATGTGGTGTAATGGCGAGGGTAGGAGTGGAGTAAAAGTGAGCTGAGCTTGTGGCAGCTGTGCTGTCTTCAAAGATTAATAACGCCAGAATTCACTACTAACTCTTACCATTAGGGCTGAGCTATTTATGGTTAAAATACGTAGCAGTAAGCGCAAAGGCGTGACAGCTACAAGTCCGTATTGGCTTTATACATACGGAAGTAGGAAGCGGGTCATTCCGTCAGTGGAGGGGTTAAAACAACCGAGTCAGTTGAGAACATACCCCATTTACTGATGGAAAGATTCGGCGGTTCGGTCGCAAGTCATCTTCACTAGAGTCCCCTGCTTTTTAGCTGCTGCTTGGTAAACTATTATAAAATTGATGATATATTGGAAGAATTAGACAAAGTATAGATTTAAGGTCTTTTAGCTTTGGAGCAGTCAATGGTTTTCCTGCAGGGTATTTGAATTTTAGAACTATGTTATGAAGCACAGTTACTCGGCCCCTAATCCTTTTTGTAAAACTGACCTGGTGAAACTCCATTTCCTCTTTGTGAGTACGTTTGAATTCCACAATATTTGGAGTTTCTTTACATATGCGAATATATCTCACATTCATCCATAACACACGGTGACCTTCAACCATTTTTCTGATGGTTGTTGCCGATGTTACGTTTTCCCAAGAACAAAAGTCTTTTGTTTCCATCTCTACTACTTCAAAAGCTTATTTTTTAATTCTGCAAGTTTTTATTATATTTTGAAGCTCACTAGGGTGGTAAATATGTTGATGATACCTAATTTTGTTCTCAATATGGCCCAAGTCAGTATCATTGGGCAAATAACTATGTCCTGAAATTTTAAATTTTTGAGCAATGTCCTTGATATATGGAATGCATCAATAGGCTTACTAGTTTTATACTTCTCTTTTGACCACCACATGAGTCAGACCACAGTATAAACTTTTCCTTCACATGATGCTCATTTAAATACTTCAGAATACAGGAACCTATTTCATTGGGTCCTTTTCCTGCTATACCTTCATGCCAGGTATTCATTGTGCCTTTGGATGTTTCTAAGTCATGTACGCCAAGGCTGAAACAAGACAGCTATCGTTTATAGTATACAATACCAGTTGGTACATCTCTAAGAGAAAAAGTCTTCTGGAGGTCAAAAAAAAAAAAAAAGCACAGTATTTTCTTCATTCTTTGCCTTTTCTATGTCTCTTTTCAAGATTTCTTGTGCAAGATCAACCTACCGCTGATGATATTCTTTCTCTGTTTGCACACCCTGAAATGCTTTTAAGATTTCAGGAGTTTTTTCTTCTGTCACAAGTGAACTTGAACTTATTTCAACCATATCACACTTCTTGCAAATATCTTTATGAGGAGGCTTGAATCTTAAGTTGAATTCTGTTCTAAAAACTTTTTCATTAAAAGGTTGAGATACAATTTCAGTTTCTAAATTGTATTTTGTTTGAAGAGTCTGTACATCCACAATAGCAGCAGAATCATCTCCAACATTAGCAGAACCATACTGTCAACTAAAGAAATTTCAGACAGCAGATGGAAGCCAGTGCCTCCTTCCCATCTAAATGATTTTTTAGTGGAAACCAGAAAGAGGAGGAATCCCACAAGACAAACAGAGATATGACCTTATTTAAGTTGTTAAAGCAGAGAAATCTACAACACAGTATTTACAACTTTAAAATAATCCACCAGAATGTACAGGGCTTGAGCAAGAAATACGTACAATTAGACGTGTTCTTAAATGAAACTGTGCCTGATGTGCTTGGTATTAGTGAACACTGGCTATCTGATGCCAAATTATAACTTTTTAAACCTCTAAACATGATACTAGCTAATAAGTTTTGCAGATCTTCTATCAGAGATGAGGGTGTGTCAATGTATGTAAAAAGCACATTTGATTTTAATTGTGTAAATGTAAGTAAATATTCATTAGAAGGAACAATTGAATTATGTGCAGCATGTATAAAGGTACCAAATGATGAAATTTATGTTATATGTTTATATAGATTACCAGGCGGAAACTTTGAAGTTTTCTTAACAAAGTTTTGTGACATGATCGAGAATGTTTTTATATCACACCTGAACAAGTCGGTAATTATAGGGGATTTCACTATAAATGTATTAGCAGGTAAGTTACACACTAGACTATTCAAGAATACTCTGCTTGAATATAATTCAAGATACCTGATAAATACTGCAACCAGGGAGACTGAAACATGCCAGTCTGCAATAGATAACATAATCACTAGTACTCGTCTTTACTATCTTACACCTTCTGTTATTATAAGTGCTTTGTCAGACCACCATGAAGTAGAACTAAGTGTGCACATAAAAAAGGTTCCTACACACAGTTGCTATAGATATATTTGAATGAATGCAGACCAAAATGTAACTCATTTGAGTAATATGCTAAGGAATGTGGATTGGAATAGTATTCTAACAACACATCATAGTTATGGCAAATTCTCAAGTGATTATATATAAAAACAAAGATGAGGTGACTTACCGAACAAAAGCGCTGGCAGGTCGATAGACACACAAACAAACACAAACATACACACAAAATTCAAGCTTTCGCAACAAACTGTTGCCTCATCAGGAAAGAGGGAAGGAGAGGGGAAGACGAAAGGAAGTGGGTTTTAAGGGAGAGGGTAAGGAGTCATTCCAATCCCGGGAGTGGAAAGACTTATCTTTCCGCTCCCGGGATTGGAATGACTCCTTACCCTCTCCCTTAAAACCCACTTCCTTTCGTCTTCCCCTCTCCTTCCCTCTTTCCTGATGAGGCAACAGTTTGTTGCGAAAGCTTGAATTTTGTGTGTATGTTTGTGTTTGTTTGTGTGTCTATCGACCTGCCAGCACTTTTGTTCGGTAAGTCACCTCATCTTTGTTTTTATATATAATTTTTCCCACGTGGAATGTTTCCTTCTATTATATTGATATCATAAATTCTCAAGTGAACTACACTCCTGGAAATTGAAATAAGAACACCGTGAATTCATTGTCCCAGGAAGGGGAAACTTTATTGACACATTCCTGGGGTCAGATACATCACATGATGACACTGACAGAACCACAGGCACATAGACACAGGCAACAGAGCATGCACAATGTCGGCACTAGTACAGTGTATATCCACCTTTCGCAGCAATGCAGGCTGCTATTCTTCCATGGAGACGATCGTAGAGATGCTGGATGTAGTCCTGTGGAACGGCTTGCCATGCCATTTCCACCTGGCGCCTCAGTTGGACCAGCGTTCGTGCTGGACGTGCAGACCACGTGAGACGACGCTTCATCCAGTCCCAAACATGCTCAATGGGGGACAGATCTGGAGATCTTGCTGGCCAGGGTAGTTGACGTACACCTTCTAGAGCACGTTGGCTGGCACGGGATACATGCGGACGTGCATTGTCCTGTTGGAACAGCAAGTTCCCTTGCTGGTCTAAGAATGGTAGAACGATGGGTTCGATGACGGTTTGGATGTACCGTGCACTATTCAGTGTCCCCTCGACGATCACCAGTGGTGTACGGCCAGTGTAGGAGATCGCTCCCCACACCATGATGCCAGGTGTTGGCCCTGTGTGCCTCGGTCGTATGCAGTCCTGATTGTGGCGCTCACCTGCACGGCGCCAAACACGCATACGACCATCATTGGCACCAAGGCAGAAGCGACTCTCATCGCTGAAGACAACACGTCTCCATTCGTCCCTCCATTCATGCCTGTCGCGACACCACTGGAGGCGGGCTGCACGATGTTGGGGCGTGAGCGGAAGACGGCCTAACGGTGTGTGGGACCGTAGCCCAGCTTCATGGAGACGGTTGCAAATGGTCCTCGCCGATACCCCAGGAGCAACAGTGTCCCTAATTTGCTGGGATGTGGCGGTGCGGTCCCCTACGGCACTGCGTAGGATCCTACGGTCTTGACGTGCATCCGTGCGTCGCTGCGGTCCGGTCCCAGGTCGACGGTCACGTGCACCTTCCGCCGACCACTGGCAACAACATCGATGTACTGTGGAGACCTCATGCCCCACGTGTTGAGCAATTCGGCGGTACGTCCACCCGGCCTCCCGCATGCCGACTATACGCCCTCGCTCAAAGTCCGTCAACTGCACATACGGTTCACGTCCACGCTGTCGCGGCATGCTACCAGTGTTAAAGACTGCGATGGAGCTCCGTATGCCACGGCAAACTGGCTGACACTGACGGCGGCAGTGTACAAATGCTGTGCAGCTAGCGCCATTCGACGGCCAACACCGCGTTTCCTGGTGTGTCCGCTGTGCCGTGCGTGTGATCATTGCTTGTACAGCCCTCTCGCAGTGTCCGGAGCAAGTATGGTGGGTCTGACACACCGGTGTCAATGTGTTCTTTTTTCCATTTCCAGGAGTGTATTCTACATTCTCAACCAAGCCTACCCATTAATAAAAAAGAGATCTCAGTCACATGCTGTAACCTGAAACTGGATATCAGGTTTAGTCACTGAGGCCAGAGAAAAACTAAGATGGTATGAGTATGCTATGTTAAATGACTTGAGCTGTAAAAAATTAAAAGAAGAGTTCAAAAAGTATTAGAAATACTATGTAGACCTCCTAATTTCGGAAGAAAAGAAACATTTTGAAAGTGTCATTCAGAAGTCAAATAATATCTCCAAAACATCATGGTCACCAGTAAATAGAGAAACAGGTAAATCTGGGAAACATACAGCTGAAAATCACTTGCTGATAAACAGAACAATAGAAACTGATCAGAATAAGATAGCAGATCTATTTAACAATTACTTTGCTTCTGTTGGCTCCAGCATAAACAATCAGCTTAAAAATCATAAATACAAATTCAGAGGAACACTAGTGTCATTAAGTATATTTTTGATGCCAACAAGTAAAGAAGAAATAATTAAAATGATGAGTCGCTTGAGGAATTCCCATGCAGCAGGATATGATGGTCTTGGTCTGAACACTCTTAAGAAATGTATACATAAAATTGCATCACCTTTATCAACAGTTATCAACTCTCATACGGAAGATGGTCTTTTCCAGATGAGTTGAAAATTTCTCAAGTTGTGCCTATTTTTAAAAAAGGGAAACAGAAATCTAGTAGAAAACTTTCGACCCATTTCTGTTCTTCCAATAATATGCAAAATCTTTGAGAAAGTAATATACATAAGAATCTGGAACTTCTTGGTATGCAAAAAAGTGATTTCTAAGTGGCAGAATGGGGTTGTCAAGGGGTCATCCACCATTACAGCAGCATCCAACTTAATCAAAGGTGTCACTCAAGCAATAGATAAAAAAGAACATGTATGTGGCATCTTTCTAGACTTACAAAAGGCATTTGACTGTGTTGATATGACCATAGTGCTGGACAAACTGTGGAACTATGGCACTTGAGGCACAGCCCATAGTCTGATTAGGTCCTACTTGACAAATAGGAAGCAATTTGTGTCTATTGGCACTACAGAGGGAGCATACAAATCCAACACCACTGACATAAATTTTGGTGTTCCACACGGGTCAATATTAGGGCCACTTCTTTTTATTATTTATGTTAATGATATTCAGTACATAACAAACCATGCAACAGCTATCCTATATGCAGATGATACCACGTTAATATGGCACAATCCGAGCTATTTGCAGCTTGAAGTGGAATCCAATACTGCAGCAGGCTTAATTCTGCAGTATTTTAATGAAAACAAACAAACTAAAATTAAAACAAATAAATCTGTCTATATTGAATTTGATCTTGCGAGGCAAAAAACTCATGAAAACCAAATTTTAATGGGTGACGAATACATTAAAAAACAATACTGGACAAAATTTCTTGGCCTGACACTTGATGCAGAGTTAAGCCTGACACTTGATGCAGAGTTAAACTGGTTTGATCATGTGAATGATATTTGCAAAAAGCTATGTACTACAATGTCCGCCTCTTGTGGTCTCGCGGTAGCATTCTCACTTCCCGAGCACGGGGTCCTTGGTTCGATTTGCGGTGGGGTCAGGCACTTTTCCTGCCTTGAGATGACTGGGTGTTGTTGTGTCGTCTTCATCATCATCATCATTCATCCCCATTACGGTCGGAGGAAGGCAACGGCAAAGCACCTCCATTAGGACCTTGCCTAGTGAGGCGGTGTGGGTCTCCCACATCGTTCCCCTACACTCTGTAAAGAAGCATGGGACTTCATTTCACATGTACTACAATATATGTCCTAAGAAAACTGATACCTTTTTGTAACATCACCACTCTGAGGCAAATATATTTTGCACTATTTGAATCCCATATAAGCCATGGGATAGAGGTATGGGGATCCAGCAGTAAAGGTAATATGAAAACAGTACTCGTCTTACAAAAGAAGGCACTTAGAATTATGGGAAAGAAATGTGCCAGGGAGTCCTGCAGAAATTTGTTTAAAGAATTTAAAATACTAACTGTTCATAACCTGTATGTACGGAAGACTATCATTATGGCAGTAAACTGTAACAAAACACTTATTAGAGAAATACACGGTCACAACACTAGAGATAGAGAGAGACCCCACATCATCTCTCATAGAACAACATTTTATGAGAAAAGCCCTCACTATGCAGGCACAAAACTACTGAATTGCTTCCATCCTAATATCTCAAAAATGGCCATTACAAAACTAAATTAAAATTATGGCTCCTAAACAATCCTGTTTATCCAATAGATGAGTTTCTACATTTAGTACACTCCTATGATGGAAGACTATCTATCTAAAAATACAGGGTGATTCAAAAAGAATACCACAACTTTAAAAATGTGTATTTAATGAAAGAAACATAATATAACCTTCTGTTATACATCATTACAAAGAGTATTTAAAAAGGTTTTTTTTCACTCAAAAACAAGTTCAGAGATGTTCAATATGGCCCGCTCCAGACACTCGAGCAATATCAACCCGATACTCCAACTCATTCCACACTCTCTGTAGCATATCAGGCGTAACAGTTTGGATAGCTGCTGTTATTTCTCGTTTCAAATCATCAATGGTGGCTGGGAGAGGTGGCCGAAACACCATATCCTTAACATACCCCCATAAGAAAAAATCGCAGGGGGTAAGATCAGGGCTTCTTGGAGGCCAGTGATGAAGTGCTCTGTCACAGGCTGCCTGGCGGCCGATCCATCGCCTCGGGTAGTTGACGTTCAGGTAGTTACGGACAGATAAGTGCCAATGTGGTGGCGCTCCATCCTGCTGAAATATGAATTGTTGTGCTTCTTGTTCGAGCTGAGGGAACAGCCAATTCTCTAACATCTCCAGATACTGTAGTCCAGTTACAGTAGCACCTTCGAAGAAAGAGGGACCAAAAACTTTATTGGCTGAAATGGCACAGAAAACGTTCACCTTAGGCGAGTTACGTTCATACTGAGTTGTTTCCCGCGGATTCTCAGTGCCCCATATACAGACATTGTGACGGTTGACTTTCCCGTTAGTGTGGAAAGTTGCTTCATCACTAAACACAATCTTTGAAACGAAAGATTCATCTGTTTCCATTTGAGCAAGGATAAAATCACAGAAATCGATTCTTTTATTCTTACCAGCTGCAGACAGTGCTTGAACCAATTTCAGACGATAAGGTTTCATAACTAACCTTTTTTGTAGGACTCTCCATACAGTTGATTGTGGAATTTGCAGCTCTCTGCTAGCTCTGCGAGTCGATTTTCCTGGGCTGCGAACAAATGCTTGCTGGATGCGTGCTACATTTTCATCACTCGTTCTCGGCCGTCCAGAACTTTTCCCTTTGCACAAATACCCATTCTCTGTAAACTGTTTATACCAACGTTTAATACACCACCTATCAGGAGGTTTAACACCATACTTCGTTCGAAATGCACGCTGAACAACTGTCGTCGATTCACATCTGCCGTACTCAATAACACAAAAAGCTTCCTGTTGAGCGGTCGCCATCTTAGCATCAACTGACGCTGACGCCTAGTCAACAGCACCTCAAGCGAACAAATGTACAACTAAATGAAACTTTATAGCTCCCTTAATTCGCCGACAGATAGTGCTTAGCTCTGCCTTTTGTCATTGCAGAGTTTTAAATTCCTAAAGTTGTGGTATTCTTTTTAAATCACCCTGTATATGTAATCTTAGATCTTAGACTATGTCACGAACTGTAAATATTTGAATCTCAGATCTGAATACTGTGTCACAACCTGTAGATTCCTTAATTTAAGTATTGCAATAACAAATTGTTTTTATGTGTAGTCTATATATGTAACATTGTTCTCTCAACTAAATTTAGAAAAAGTTGTGTAGATAAAAGTGCCAGGCAATAATATGTAACTCTAGTAAGTAAGGCTCTGACTTATCCAGGAGACCGGAACAAAAAAATCTTTTTTTTTTGTAATCAATTGATGTTGGATCAAAATAAAATAAAAATAAAACATCAAGCTTAAATTTGAAACCTGTGGCAAATATTGTTTATTTGGACTCTCTTTCCTGCAGTAGTGACTTTTATATCAAGGAAATGAATTTATGTGGTTCTTGACATGCTGGATCTTTTCCTCTGGGAATTTGTTATGTGTTTCATGTCTACCCCTTTTACCCTGTACATCACCTGATTTAACTTTCTGAATGGACTGTGTACCTTAGCACTATCAATACACAGTGTGTTGAGAAATATATCTTTACACACTTTCACATCACCTGAATCTGTAGAAATAAAGTAATTTCTAGATAAATGTCTCTTGAAGTTTCAGAACAAACCGTCTTGTCCATCACTGGCATTGATTTCACAGATCGTGTTTCGAAACATCTGTTGTATCAATGTTGCTATTCATTTGGTTACAAACTATGTTGAATGTCTTTTTTTTTTTTTTTTCAAAATGAGATGCATAGCTCTCACTCAACGCTTTCCTAACAGGAAATTAACGTGATATAAGAATTTATGTTATATGTGATATCTAATTTCCATATCACTCATTACTCTCAAATATTTTGAACCATTGTAGCATAAACAGTTTCACTTCAGTTCTCACTTGGCAGAAATCAGTAAAATATAGGAAGCCTTCATTTAAACAGCGTATTACTTCCTCCAAGACCTGGTGGCCAACTTTTGAGATCCAAACAATCGGTCTACTCCACGAAGAAGGAGCAAAACTCCATTGCTGAACGTGAATCAACTTCCTAGGCAGCATCTGTATGAACTATGTGGATTGTGGACTCCTAACCCAACTGACACCTGTTTGGCAATGGTCATTTCTTTACGTGCTACTTTGACAAAGTGACAGTGTGGCAACAATATATGTTTTCAGTCTTGTGCCAAGTAACTGACAGAAAGGCTTCTTCTCTCAGGCAGAATACGTTTTTCTCTTTCACTGGTCAGTTTTCACCCCCGAGCCTGTGCCTGTCTTATATCGCCCTCACCTTGGTACAGTGTGCACAGAATAACATGTCTGGTAGATGCCCAATCTGCACGGCATGGGTGGGGAGATTGGTAATGGTGGGGGTAGCATGCAGGCGCTGTAGGGGAAATGCTATTCTCAACTGAAGCCTACTTCACATTTTTTATAAATGTTAAGTGGAGCCCCTTTACACCATTCAAAACGATCTGTCAGCTGTGCTTTGGTTAGTACCTGAAAAGAATTGCACTGAAAATGCAACAAAAGTAGCGATTTATTTTCGACTGGCGTTTTAACCATTTGTGACATTCAGAGACGTGTCATGAGTGCCGAATTTTGAGTAGACCCACATATCGCTTGTTGCCTTGTGAAATTTTCTTCTCTTGCCAAAACGCAACGGAATTTATGCAATTTCCTCTCACTAATATGCCATGCAAATACAACTCCGAGAGAATTATGGAGCAGTGGTTAGTTAAATTTATTAAGTAAGGAAATAAGGAAAAGTGAGGACAATAGCCTATGAAAAAGCACGTCGACGGTACAAAAATAAATGTTTAATGTCTTTCACTTGTTCGAAAACCCACGACGATTCTCATTTCACCCCTATCGGTATCCTTAAAAAATACGTTCTTTCATCGAAAAAGTCTGTAGTGAAATAACACGGTAGGTAATGAAGTTTCGCGTAATAACCAAGCGGCAAAATACTCTCCTGTTTGCGTACGGTACTATAAAGTGCACCAGGCCAGAGTGGCTGAGCGGTTCTAGGCGCTACAGTCTGGAACCGCGAGACAACTACGGTCGCAGGTTCGAATCCTGCATCGGGCATGGATGTGTGTGATGTCCTTAGGTTAATTAGGTTTAAGTAGTTCTAAGTTCTAGGGGACTGATGACCTCAGCAGTTAAGTCCCATAGTGCTCAGAGCCATTTTTTACTATAAATTGCCAAAATCTCATTTCTGTATCTCAAACCGTTTATGAAATATGAGGAATGTTGTGGATATTTCGCTCTGGCTTTATCGCCGGCGCACGCGATCGCAAATGAGTGTGCTACATCAGATCAGTTCTCTCGAGGTTGGTGACAGATGGAGACCTCTACTTAGTTCTAAACAAGAATTCTATATGTTAGCTCTACGTCATATGTAGCAATATATTATAAAATAGTCACCAAACACAATATTGTAGCGACCCTGTAAACTTTTTCGAATTTCGAACAGTGTCTTTCTTACGTGCAAATATCACAATAACTATGACCATTAATGAAGTGACGGGCACATCAAAAATGGTTCAAATGGCTCTGAGCACTATGGGACTTAACATCTGTGGTCATCAGTCCCCTAGAACTTAGAACTACTTAAACCTAACCAACCTAAGGACATCACACATATCCATGCCCGAGGCAGGATTCGAACCTGCGACCGTAGCAGTCCCACGGTTCCGGACTGAGCGCCTGAACCGCTAGACCACCACGGCCGGTTACAGGCACATAATCATGAAGCTGACAATAAAGCTATAAGTAATGCGAAAAATTAATTTGTTTTACCGAATAGTTACTGTAAAATCGTTTGAGAAAGACTGCAGGGCATGCGCCTTGATTCTGTTATCTCCGACCGGCGGAAAGGGGGCAATCGCTGTCGGCCTCCCTTCTGAGCGAACGAACGAACTCGCCCAGAGCTGTGGACGAAAATTGGTCACTTCGTGTAGTCCACCGCATTCTCCGCGGGGCCTATGACCCTGCAATAGAGTATCGTCACACACTACGTTATTTGCGACGTACAATAAATGATGTACTTGCTTACCACAAAACCGGTAACAAAATCGAAATGTACATTGATACAGACTGGATCTAAATCACCATAGATCCATTAGTTAACATTTGACTGTTTTGGGATTTCGGCTATATGCTGGAACAGTACAAAACAACAAACAAGGACAGTGCCACAGAAACAAGAGTTCTTTGCACTGAGCGTATTTGTAAGAGAAGCGAACCTGATTAAACTTTTTTCTGTGAGATTGGTCAAGATTCTTAACTGTTCTATCATATGAAGATTTTCATTTATAATCAAGATGTGAAGAAACTTGCTTAAAATCGTGATGTTTCCGAAAGAACAAAGCATGTGGATCTAGAGATTTTCTTCATGCACGAGCAGGTGGAAGCCAACAACCTAAGTTTAGAATATATTGTAAGTAAGTAGGATTTCTCTGACCGACTGACAAAGGTAATAGGCAACCTGAGTTCGAAAACTCATCGGGAGTTAATGGGGTTCAGGGACTAGGAAAGTGTCAGCGATTGTGGAGTGCTCTCTGGAGAAACTCAGTTGTGAACTCTGAACCACACATTGTTGACGTCTTCTTGTGATGTACAGTAAAAAGTGATCAGCATTTATTAGTAATGATGTGTTAAAATAATCAAGTTCTTTCATTTTCGATTTGCTGTGTGTTCCAGTTTCGACTATTACATGGGACGTAACTTCCGGAAGTCGAAAACTGAATTTCTGGAAACATTTTTCGTTATCGTGTTTACTTAAATAACTGATGACTGGGTAGCATCTTCCTTCTACAATCTTTGTAGTCATCAATGAGTCGAGGTATATTTCCCAAAAGACTGAACTATGCAGTAGTGACATAAGCAAAATGTTCTCAAAAAATTTTGGAAAGGCAGCACGCAACAAAATGATCAATAATGTCTCTGAGCATAACATTTTAATAACAGCTCAGTTTTGCTTCTGCAAAGGCTTCTTTGCCGATAAAGCAATGTATGGTCACATGAAATCAATTCCATTGAAACTAAAGAAAAAAATTATCTTATTGATACTTTCAGTGATTCTGTCAAGGTCTTTAATTGTAAGGGGCATTCAATTCTGTTGGAGAAACTAAAATGGTGCAGTATTAACGACCTTCCACTTGTATGAATAGTCTTAACAGTAGAAATCATACAGTCACAGTAGAAAGCATATGGTCACATTAGCAATTGATGCAACAGAAATAACATTAAATGCAGAGTGAACACACATTAAATATGGTGTGCTGCAATGTCCAGTGCTCAGCCCAATCATGTTATTGGTCTACTGTATGTAAATAATTGAACCAGGGCTCTTAAATTACTGCAGTGTTTTTTTTTTTTTTTTTTTTTTTTTTTTTGTCCTGTCATCTTGTACCTTCGACTTGTTGCAGTTTTCCACATATTTCTGTCCTCTCTGATTCTGCACACAACCTCCACAATAATTACATGATCAGTCCACCTAATTTTCAGCATTCATCTATAACGTCACATCTCCAATGCTTCGATTCTCTTATATTCCAGTTTTCCACTGTCGATGTTCACTAACATACAATGCTGTGCTCCAAATGTACATTCTCAGAAACCTCTTACCCAAATTTAGGTCTATGTTTGATACTAGTAGACTTTTCTTGGCCAGTAGTGTCTTTTTGGCAGTACTAGTCTGCCTTTGATGTTCTCCTTGCTCCATCTGCTATTGATTGTTTTGCTGCCCGAGTAGCAGAATTCCTTAACTTCATCTACTTCACGAAAATCTAACCTCATGTTAAGTTTTTCACTGTTCTCAGATTAGATTAGATTAATACCTGTTCCATAGATCATGAATACGACAGTTCATAATGATGTGGAACGTGTCAGGTTAATAAAAGATGTCTGTACACGATATTACATTACACAAAATACTACATGACACTAATGTTTAAGTTGTTGTTTTTTTCCCTTAATTTATATCTAAAAATTCAGCCAATGAGTAGAAGGAGTTGTCATCTAGAAATTCTACTAATTTATTTTTAAATGTTAGTTGGCTATCTGTCAGGCTTTTGATGCTGTTTGGTAGGTGACCAAAGACTTTTGTGGCAGCATAATTTACCCCTTTCTGTGCCAAAGTTAGATTTAACCCTACACAGTGAAGATCATCCTTTCTCCTGGTGTTATAGCTATGCACACTGCTATCACTTTTGAACTGGGTTGGATTATTAACAATAAATTTCATAAGTGAATATATATACTGTGAGGTTACTGTGAGGATCCCTATATCCTTAAATAGATGTCTGCAGGATGACTGTGGGTGGGCTCCAGCAATTATTCTGATTACACATTTTTGAGCAATGAATAATTTTCTACTCAATGATGAATTACCCCAGAATATGATGCCATACGAAAGCAGTGAATGAAAGTAGGCATAGTAAGCTAATTTACTGAGATTCTTATCACCAAAATTTGCAATAACCCTAATAGCACACGTAGCTCAAGTCAGACGTTTCAGCAGATCATCAATGTGTTGCTTCCAGTTTAACCTCTCATCAATGGACACACCAAAAATTTTTGAAAATTCTACCTTAGCTACAGACTTCTGTTCAAAGTCTTTATTTATTACTGGAGTTGTACCATTTACTGTACAGAACTGTATATATTGTGTTTTATCAAAATTTAAAGAGAGTCCGTTTGCTGAGAACCACTTAATAATTTTGTGAAAAACATCATTTACAATTACATCACTTAGTTCTTGGTTTTGGGATGTTATTATTAAACTTGTATCATCAGCAAAAAGAACTAGTTTTGCATCTTCATCAATGTGGAATGGTAAGTCATTAATGTATATCAAGAACAGTAAAGGACCTAAGACCGAACCCTGTGGCATCCCGTACTTGATAGCCCCCTCAATTTGAGGAATCAGCTGTTGTTTTAACATTACATGAACCACTTATTTCAACTTTCTGCATTCTACCAGTTAAGTATGCATTAAACCATTTGTGCACTGCCCCCTCTGAAACAATAATGATTTAGCTTACCTAAAAGAATTCCATGATTTACACAATCAAAGGCCTTTGAGAGATCACAAAAAATACCAATGGGTGATGTCCGGTTATTCAGAGCATTTAATATTTGATCAGTGAAAGCATATATAGCATTTTCTGTTGAAAAGCCTTTCTGAAAACCAAACTGACATTTTGTTAGTACTTTATTTTTACAAATATGGGAGGCTACTCTTGAATACATTACTTTCTCAAAAATTTTTGATAGAGCTGTTAGAAGAGAGATTGGGCGGTAGTTGTTGACATCTGACGTATCCCCCTTTTTATGCAATGGTTTTACAATGGCATATTTCAGTCTATCGGGAAAAACACCCTGCTCCAAAGAGCTATTACATATGTGGCTGAGAATCCTACTTATCTGTGGGGAACAAGCTTTAAGTACCTTGCTGGAAATGCCATCAATTCCATAAGAGCTTTTACTTTTCAGTGAGTTTATTATTTTACTGATTTCAGAGGGCGAGGTTGGTGGAATTACAGTTGTTTCAAACTGCATAGGTACGGCTTCTTCTATTAGTAGCCTTGCCTCTTCTAGTGAAGATCTAGATCCTATTTTCTCCACAACATTTAAAAAATGATTATTGAAAATATTTTCAATTTCTGATTGTTTTTTAGTACACTTGTCATTCATTTCTGCTACTTCTCATTACTTTCATCTTCCTTTGATTTACTCTCAGTCCATATTCTGTACTCATTAGACTGTTCATTTCATTCAGAATATCATGTACTACTTCTTCACTTTCACTCAGGAGAGCAATGTCATCAGCTAATTGTATCGTTGATATCCTTTCACCATCAATTTTAGTTCCACTCCTGAACCTTTCTTTTTACTTCCATCATTGCTTTTTCAATGTAGAGACCACATCCTTGTCTTACATCCTTTTTAATCCAAGCACATCATTCTTGGTCATCCACTTTTATCATGCCCTCTTGGCTCTTGCACATATTGTATATTACCCATCTCTCCCTATAGCTTACCTCTATTTTTCTCAGAATTTCAAATACCTTGCACCATTTTACATTATTGAATCTTTTTTTCCAGGTTGAAAATCCTACAAACATGCCTTGATTTTCCTTTAGCCTTGCTTCCATTATCAACCACAGTTGCCTCTATGGTGCCATTACCTTTCCTAAAGCCAAACTGATCATCATGTAACACATTCTCAATTTTCTTTTCCATTATTCTGTATATTATTCTTGTAAGCAACTTTGATGCATGAACTGTTAAGGTGATTGTGCGATGGCCCCCTTACTTCTCAGCTCCTACAGTCTTTGGAATTGTGTGGATGATAGTTTTACAAAAGTCAGATGCTATGTCACCAGACTCATACATTTCTACACACCAGTGTGAATAGTCGTTTTGTTGCCACATCATCCAATGATTTTAGAAATTCTGATTGAATGTTCTCTATCCCTTCTGCCTTATTTGATCTAAAGTCCTTCAAAGCTCTCATAAATTCTAATTCTAATACTGGATCTCCTATCTCTTCTAAATTGACTCCTGCTACTTCTCCTATCACAGCAGACAAATCTTCCCGCTATTACAGGCATTCAGTGTCCTCCGTCCACCGCTCTCTCTCTCTCTCTCTCTCTCTCTCTCTCTCTCTCTCTCTCTCTCTCTCACTCCCCCCCCCCCCCCCCCCTGCATTTAACAATGGAATTCAAATTGCACTCTTAATGCTTAATGTTACTACCCTTGCTTTTAATTTCACTGAAGGTTTTTTTGACTTTCCTATATGCTGTGTCAGTCCTTCCAACAATCATTTCTTTTTCAATTTACTCACATTATTCATGCAGCCATTTCATCTTAGCTTCCCTGCACTTTCCATTTATTTCATTCTTTAGCAACTTATATATATTGCTGGATTTCCTTGAGCATTTGTGTGCTTCCTTCATTCATGGTTTCTTTGCAGTTACCTTCTGTGTATCTATTTTTTTCTTTCCATATTATGTGATTGCCCTTTTTAGAGATGTCTGTTCCTCTTCAATTGTACTACCTTCTGAGCTACTCCTTATTGCTATATCTATATTTTTAGAGAACTTCATGTGTATCTTGTCATTCCTCAATTTTCTTATGACTCAACTGTATTGATGAAGGACCTAATCACATTAATACCAGACACCACTAGGAGAATAGTGGAACAGGCTTATAACTGATTCATAACCAACAATGTAGCCCTTAAGAGAATATTGCTAGCATACTTTCCATGCTTTCACACAGTACTGTCCTATGGTAAAATATTCTTGGACAATGCACGTAAGATGAAATAATTATTAATTCTGCAGAAGTGTTTAATAAGAAAATTGTGTAAGGTCCGATATCAAACATCTTACAGATGCCTCACTAGTGATCTAGAAATTCTCATACCTATATGCCAATGCAGACAGGTGCAAGCCTGTAAGCTTGTAACAAATTATCAGTGAGGATCAGTCATGAAACTGAAAATCACCATTGTTATTATGTTATACACGTTCAAGGGTGTTTGAGAAGGGCAAATGTATCAATTTGAGATATGAGATCCCTGTCCAGAAAGAACTGGGTTGAAAGTTGTAAACGGAAATTGTTCTGATACCTCTGACAGTGAAATACACGTGCCATTACTGTGGCTAGTAAATGTGGACTCTTTTGCTTACCTTAAGAGCTATGAGCACTTCTTGTCTCTGATACTATAAAACAAATGTCTTCTAATGCAAACACTTTACTTTCCATATTTTGGGAGGAGGTAGTATGGACCAATGAAGTAAAAATGTCCAGTAAACATGGCTAAAGTACCTTGAGGTGCTAGTGCTAGTACCTCTGAAAGTTGCCTACACTTCAAACTCAGGAACAAGAGTATCAGTACTCCTCTGTCAGAGAAATCACAATGATTTTTGCTAATAATATTTCACTCAGTCATTTCTAGACCAAGGTTCCTTACTTCAGATTGACATATTTACCCTTCACCATCATCCCTGAGAGTTTGTAAGATCATCATGGAATCACCCTGTGTAATGTTTGCTTTGCTGAACAGATCAAGTGTTACAATTAAGAATAAACAGTAATTTTACTGTTCAAGGTATTCATTTACAGAGTAAAAACAGTGACATAGCAAATAAGAATTCAAGGCTTTATCAAATTGTTTATTGTCTTCCGTACATTTCAGATGTGAGGGGAGCTTATTGAACAGCTGGAGGCCCATGTGAAATGCATCCATTTTGCAGAGTTGTGTGTTAGAATGGAGCATGTGATGATGTGAGCCTCTTCTAGTGTTATGTTTGTATATTTCACTGTTTTTCTTATGTCAATATTCAGTTGGCGCTATGTGGTTTTTTAAGGATTTTGCAGTCTCAAGAAAGTATGAGCAAGGCAATGTTAGCATCTTGAGCTTCCTGAAAATGGGTTGGCAAGAGTCTCTACCTTTGCTTCCATTATTGATCTTCATAGTTCTCTTATAGATTCTGAAAGTGCTAAGGTCAGCTGGAGGGATCCCCCATAATATAAAACCAAATCTCAGGTGAGCTTGTATGTAAGCACAGTATGCACTTAGTACTGTTTGTTGAGAATGTTGGTTCAGAAAAGTAAATACAAATGTATATTTCTTTACACAGTGAAATCATTCATGCCATGGAACTAACTGGCTAACTGTTGTGCAGTAAAAATATAATACTCATTGTTGAGATCCTTATCACACAGTCAATACAATCGATATAAATGTGCCACATTCCAGCACATTGCAGCACACTTAGTGCATACCAGCCAGTATTTATCCTGGTGCTTAACTGTCCAGCATGTTGATTTAAGGTGACCTTGTGAATGCAGTTCTGTGAATTTGATTTCATTGTTAGTTTCTGTTGTTTGGTTATTTACTGTTACAAGAGTATGGAAGGGATCAGCATTTTCTGTGGTGTGGAAGTTCACTGAGATAGTGTAGGTTAACATGTTGTTTGTAGCCCAGTTACTGAGTTGTTCAGTAACAAAATTTTCAGCTTCATGAACTGCCTCTATGTTGTCCCCTTTGAGGGGTACAATTGCATCATCAGAAATAATAATGTCTCTGAGATCATTAATATTCAGTTTGAATAATAATAGTAATAGTAGTAATTTTATTGTAATTTGGCCATTACAGCAATAGACAATGTCAGGCATATAATACAATATAGGTGTTAATTCAAAGAAAACAAGAGGCATGTCATTAATAATGCAAAATTATATTACGTGTGAAATAATAATTTATGTCATTGGGTGAGCAACTAGCCATCCTACAATTTTTCTTTGAACGCTTGTTCAGGTAGTTCTTGTACATATTGTGGAAGCTTATTAAATAATTTGTGTCCCATCAGTTCATAGTTGTTAAGTGACTTTGGCAGTCTGTGGTAAGGAGTATAAAGGCATCTGCTCCTTCTCGTGTTGTAGGATTGTATATTTTCTCTATGTTTTGCTTTTGGTAACTTCTTTTTTGTGTGGAGTAAAACATAGTAAATACATAGATTTAATAAAGTCATGATTTTTTGTTCACAGAACAATGGTTTACAGTGAACTTTATATGGAGAACCAGTAATTATCCTAATGGTTTTCCTTTGTAGTATTAGGATGTCATGCACTGAACTCAAGCTCCCCCATAAAATAATAAAATATGTCACGATGCTTTGGGAAAATGCAAAATACGACGTTCTAACATAATTTTGAGGTACACAGTCCATAAGTCATTGTAGCAAATACATCATGCTAGAGAATTTACCATTAATACATTGTACATGTTGACCCCATTATAATTTTTCATCTATGTATACCCATAAAACCTTAGCACAACAAGGATCATCTGATGGAGGCTTGTCTTTTAGACCAAAAGCCATGTGCTGCATTTTGTTATCATTCCGTAAGCAGCCATTTGCTTCAAACCAATAGGATGCTTGAGCCATTGTCTCTGCGATACAAGCCTTGAGGCTACTGAAATCATTACTACAATGAAGGGAAGTTGTATCACCTGCATATAGAACTGTCATGGACTCGAATGATGGCAAATCATTAATCATTATAAGGAATATAAAAGGCCCCAGTAAAGATCCCTGTGGTACACCTATTTTAACTAATTCAATACTGGACTTTTCTTTATCTGCACAAACAGCTTGCTTGCAATCCTGTAGGTGTGATTTTAGTAGTTTACGGCTGTTACCTCAAATGCCCTAATACTCCATTTTTTTCTAGGAGTATTTCCAGTACGTTAAAGGATACACAATATGGTCTATTAATTTTTTTAGAATGTTACAAGAAATGTCATATATGTCTACACTCTCTGATGATTTCACATGTTTAATTATTTTTAGGTCAAGACTAGGTGGGATCTCAGAGAAGGTGAACATACTTGTATTTACTAGTGGTTTACAAACATTTTTTTAAAGAATCTCAGATGAGCTAATGACAGGTTTGGTGATAGCATTTACTACTTCTTGTACTGATTTAATAAAAAATCATTGAATTTCTGAGTGCATTTACTGATTTTTTGTTTCTTTGATCTTTAGTAACACTATTTATTAGATTCCATGCAGCTTTGCATTTATTTGTGGAATTCTCAGTACTTCTGAAGCTGTGTGCTCTTTTGGCTTCCACAATGGCTTTGTTTTACTTATTCCTACACTGAACATAGGCTGATCTGGCATGGTTGGTCTTCTGATTTTTATGTATACTCTACCACAACATAACTTCGTTTTTCAGATGTGTTAGTTGTGCAGCTTGAATTTTGTGTGTATGTTTGTGTTTGTTTGTGTGTCTATCGACCTGCCAGTGCTTTCGTTCTATATATATATATATATATATATATATGACACCATGGTGTCTGTATGTGTGGATGGATATGTGCGTGTGTGCGAGTGTATACCTGTCCTTTTTTCCCCCTAAGGTAAGTCTTTCCGCTCCCGGGATTGGAATGACTCCTTACCCTCTCCCTTAAAACCCACATCCTTTCGTCTTCCCTTCTCCTTCCCTCTTTCCTGATGAGGCAACAGTTTGTTGCGAAAGCTTGAATTTTGTGTGTATGTTTGTGTTTGTTTGTGTGTCTGTCGACCTGCCAGCACTTTCATTTGGTAAGTCACATCATCTTTGTTTTTATATATATATATATATATATATATATATATATATATATATATATATATAGGGTGTATCTGTTGTTGAAAATTGTAACTACTGTAATTTCGAAAGTTTGTCCGCCTGAAAATGTACTGTTGTCCCAAGCATATTGCAACAAACGGTGTATTTCTATCGCTGCTCGTTTAGTTTTTATTGCCGTTTCAAATATACCGGTCATTTTTGAAACACCCTGTATATACCCCTGCCTTTGGAGCCTTTGTCAATTATTTTGTATTTCTTTATCAGGATGCAGTCGTTAAATTGTGCCAAAAATGCTTTGAAAAACATTTCAAATATTAGTTTTGCTGACAGATCTTTACGTAGACTATAATTTGTGTCACCAGACCATTGGTCAAACCAGTTTCTGTTAGTAAGGGACTTACAAAACCGGTCAGTTTTATCATTTGTGACTGATCTAGTGATTACCATTTTTGGGACAGACTTATCAATGTTATCCTTATCAGCACAGAACCTACTTAGGTAATTTAATGTTACAGAATCATGATCTGAGAATGGGAATACTGCTGCAACACACAATTCTTCTGTAGTATTGAAACTGACAAAGACATTGTCAAGACATGCTTCATCTCTAGTGGGTCTATTATTGATAAAGTGCAGGTCGTACTGTCTTAGAAGATTTTTGAGATCAGTGACACTATGTTTGACTGTTGTTACATCAGAATCTGCATTCAGATCTCCACCTATTACAGTGTCATAATGTAACCATTTTGTCTTTCTAAATACATCTAACAGCATGTCCAGTTTTTCTAAAAATACAATAATGTTACCCTTAGGTGATCTGTATAAGGCTATTATCACTAACTACACCTGCGGCTTCAAAATTATGTTCATCACACAAAGAGTCTAGATCCAACTTATTGATGGACTGGCTGGGTGATTGGTTAGTATGCAATTCCACACCACCCCTTTTATGCACTTTTCTACAGTAACTATGTGCTATTTTATAGTTCTCAGATTTGATAGCTGTAAGTTCACTTTTGTTGCCCAGTGTTCAGCCAGACAAAAAATATCAAATTTGTTCTCCAGTCCAAAATTATTTATGATAAATACTTTGTCTTCTACTCCTTGATTATTCAGTTAGCAAATTTTAAGCTCATAATAGTTATTGTCTGTAGAATGAACAATTTGGTTAGGAGCTATAATATCTTTTACACTACCTACTTTATGGGCTTTTTCATTTTGCTATGTTCCACAAAAAAATAATGTAGACAGAGAGGAGGCACTGATTTCTGCTTACTCACAACACATGATACTGCTTCTTCTGCTGTAGTTCTCTTCCCTCCTTTTGGCAGGGATGTAGTTATTGTTGCTGGTGTAACTTCTGCTGCAGTTTGTGGAGGTGCTTCTATAGCTGATACATTTTCTACTATTGCTTCTGATGCTGATGTAGGCCTAATTTCTTCTAGAGATGTAGCCAGCGATGTTTCTTCCTCATGTGCTCTTGGTGTATTCTCCATTTGTTTTGTCGCTGGCAATGAACCTATTACAAGTAGTGCAGGTTTTTTGTGCATGCCTACCCCTACTGCTTTTATTGCTTGGGGAGTTTCTTTTGCCAGCACTTTCTTGCCTAGCTGATTTCTATGCAGCCCATGTCTTGTAAAATGCTCTCTGACAGAGCTGGTTGCCTTGATGAAGGTTGTGTGCACAAAACTGCTGCAGACATTTCTGAGTTTTTGGTTTGTTGCAGTGATTTCACTATTTACATACGAGTTTTCAATTAAGTCGTGTCAGTGAGGAATGGTTATAACAAATACTTCCACTTGCGACAGTTTTCCTAGTGACTCTTTCAGTGTTTTTACAGCAAGGCTACTCTCATTTTTATACACATCATTATCTCCTCCGATCACGAGACAGTTCACACCACCTTTTACTGCAGTTTCACAGTTTTTCACCACTTCTCATAAAGGAGCTCCAGGGTTTGCAATTCCAGTGAGTTTATAATCTGACTGGATATCGGACATGATTGCATCTAGTCCCTTACCACGACTCGTTGATAGAACGTAAATTTCTTCTTTTTCCTTCACTGTTTGTTTTTCTGTCTTCCATTCCTTGTTATCATGTTTTGTGTTAACACCATATTTATGTTTAACAGGACATAATGGTAACGAGTTGCCACAGGTTCTTTTTTGGTCGAAAGATGTGTATGAGCAGTTTCCTGCAGCACTGAGGATTTTTTTTTTTTTTTTGGGGGGGGGGGGGGGGTCTTTGACTGTCTGACTTTAATGCCTCATATCTGTTCTTTAGTCGAACATGATAAACATTCATGTTTAATGCAGGGCAAGAGCATTTTTTAGGCCTAATAAACACATACACACCTGTTCACAGCTTTGCGTCTCTGTCAGTATGGCCACATACTGAATCCAACTTTTCAGCATTTCAGCATATTGTCTGGTTTTAGTTAAGTTGTTTTGTAATTCTTCACTCACACTTATTTTGAGTCTTGCATTACACATTTCGAAGGCAGTTTCAGAACTGCTGCAGTCAGTTCCGCAATTACTCAAATCTTTACTAAGATTTGCTTCCATGAACCAACATGAGTGATACCAGTTATGTGTTCCTACACATGTTCTGACATTCTTATCACTTTTTTTCACATAGTAAACAATTTACTGATGGTAATTTACTGAGTGATATACCGGTACCATATGCGCTGCCATCCTCTGCATACAGTAGTAGTACCAGAAGCCCAGTACCGAGTCCTGAGGGTGACCTCATTTAACAGTTTTACTACATACCGGAGAAAAAATTAATATTTGTGTCAACATGTGTAAAACACTAATTCCTCTCACTCAAACCCCACCTTACAGGGAGAGAGGGAGAGTTTTTGTTTTAGAGAATCAAAATTTATGAAATTAGTAAGTATTTTTATTTATCCATAATCGCACCAACTACCAAGAATCAAAACAAATTTTTAAGACAAATTGTACGTAGCCTTTCATGTAGAATCTGATTCTGCAATTAAAAATGGGGGCTTCCATTTGAAATTTTAAAGTTGCCTCCCACCCCACCCCCAGGAGGCTGGGTTGCCCTGCTAATTTTAGCACCAGCACATGTACCCCTTGAAAATAATCAACTTTGCATTCTACACATTTTTTCATGTGAAGCTTATTTTTCGAGTTATTCAGGTTTGTCAACTTAAAATTTACACCCTGTAGATGAGAATCATAGTTGGAAAATTCATATTTTGTATCTCTAAAGCAACAAGGTTCATCAGCTATTGCAATCATAATTCTTGCTAATTTTCAGGATATAGAAATTAGCAGGCCAACATACTTTGCATAATTTCACCCTGTGATGTCATACTTAATAATATTTTGGGGTAACTCAGCACATAGGCAAAAAGTGTTCACTGCTCAAAAGAAAGTGGTTAGAATAATGTGTGGATCTTATAGTCACACATCTTATAGGCTTCTCTTTAAGAGGTTAGGAATTCTTACAACAGCCTCACAATACATTTACTTAGTAATGAACTTTGTTCTCAACATCATGGACCAGTCTGAAAACAACAGTGACATTCATGATTATAATACCAGAAGAAAGGAAGACTTTCACTATCATCTGCTTAACCTATCTTTGGCACAGAAAGGGGTAAAATGTGATGCTGTGAAACTTATCAGTATATTACCAGATGAGATAAAATGTCTGACAGACAGCAGTAATAGTTTTAAAAATAAATTAAAATCATGTCTTCTTGGCAACTCCTTCTATACCATAAATGAATTCTTGAATAGTAACAAATAATTCTATAAGTATACTATACGCGTTTTGTGCCAGTTAAGGGAACGGAGTAGGTAATGAAAATTTTAAGATTTAAAAAATAAAAAAAGGAAATAGAAAGAAAAAAATCCTTAACTTGTGTGTGCATTTCTTACACACTTGACATGTTCCACATCATAACAGTTATTATGAGATTGATCAATGGAACATGTAACCAGCTAACTCACATGTGGGAGGTATTTCTTTTGCTCTTACACTCATACTTCTGGGTTTCCTAGAGCTATTGTTATCTGGATTGTACAGAGAGTCACCAAATCTAGAAAAGCCTTTTGTGCAACACATGAACAGTCAGCTACCTGAAAAGCAGCCTCTGATGTGTAGTGCACACCTGACCTATTTAGAGGGACCCTACAGTTTTCAATCCTATGGCACAATTCCAGGAAATCACAGCCTAGCTTTTTGCAGAACCTTCGAAGTCTCTAGCTCTGTCCTTCTCACTGTCACTTTATGACTGAACCTGTTTCAAATCCGTGAAGGCTCTCCAAGATGGAATTGAAGAAATGTGATGTGGAGATGGAAGAATGGATGATTATTCATTGAGTTTCACTGCTGAGCAGCAGGTATTCATCTTTTACTATGACATGTGGTGCTCACCCACAGTCACCTTGTAGAAATATATATAAGGTGTTATGCGTGTCCATTACAGCATCATAGCATATTTATTCTCTCATCAAGTTCCTTCTAAATAATTATTTCAATGAAGAAGCAACAATGATGTACATAATCACAATACCAGAAGAAAAAGTGGCATTCGTTATTTCACATTAAGGTGCACAATGCCACCTTAAAAATTTTTCATCACTTACCCAATCACATAAAATGTCTAACAGACAGCAAAGTTAAATTTGAAAATGAACTGAAAAAGTTTGTCCTTGACAACCCCTTCTATACTACAGAAGAACTTCTGTTTTTGTAACGAGTAAAATATAGTGGTTAGGAATTACTAACTCACAGCAGTAAAAAAAAAAAAAAAAAAAAAAAAAAAATTAAAAAAAAAATTCACTTCAGTACTGCTGTCAGAAATCTTGAATTTCTATGATGCCAAATTTGTCTTCAATTTACTGTCACAACACAGCTCTGCAAAATTTGATTTCTTCCCAATCAATAAACTGAGATGTTGCTCTGACTGTAGTAATGGGTCTTGAATCCATGTGAATTTGTCAGTGTTGTCTATTTGATTGTATTTTTTGAACCATTTTATTTGTGCAGAACTGATCTTCAATTAGAGCTTTCACTAGAGATTACAAAGTGACACAACAAGAGAAAATGATTATCAGTCACATCATTAATTTTCTTCTTTCCATTGTTGTACTTTTTGTAAAAGTTGAAGTCTTCTTAATTAATTTTAAAATGTGTATATTGTGCTGGTGCAGAGACACTGAGTACATTTAACTTTTTCAAAAATGTCAGATAAATATACTAGTTTAACCAAAAAGTGCAATTTCACAATTTGTTTAGCATACTCATGTTTTTCTTTTTCAAGAATAGTTTAAATTTCTTGCTGCAATTGGAAAGTATGAGACAATACATTACTATAAGACAGCCATTGTAAGTGGTAATAGTACAACAAAGGAATAAGTCTGAATCCCATATCCCCACAAAATTTTTTGAAAAGGTTTACTTTCACCAGTAGAGTTTTTATATAGCTTACTATATTTGCCACATGTTTGAAGACTATATTCAGGACATGACTCCAATACTTCAATGCAAATGCATATCTGTGAATGAGTCAGTTGATCTATACTGTCAAGGCAAGTACTGATAAACTTTTAAGCCAGCCTTGTCACACAGCTGCAGCAAATTTGGGCATTGCAGCATGTGGTTTGGGTACCATTTGTGTAAAACATAAAATTCTGCTACATAAATTAAGTTAGTACAGTTTCAAAGGAATTCTCCTGGCATGTATACAATAATGTAGAATACAGGAGGTCACATTAACACTAGATATCATAGAAAAAGGAGTTGGGATATACTAAGTATAGTTGGGGTTTATGTGATGGATTGTATCCACAGTTCTGTAGAAATAATAGTATGTAACAACAGAAATAGATACTGTCAGGTATTAAATCTTGAGTTACAACTCGATACTTTGCATGGTATATAATAACAGCATATAACAAAGTTAGTCACTAAAGCTAACTGTTTATGTGTGCTATAATTTCTATAGATCTCCAGGTGCTCATGTGAGATGAGCAAAACTAGTTAAATAAATCAAATAATATGTGATCTGTGGACATTACATATATATGAATTCAACAGCCCTGTGTCTCCTGTAGATGATGCTTGTGTTTGCTAAGTTAAATATTGTGTCCCACAAGGTTTGGTGCTTGGAAAGTTCCTATATTTGAAGTCCATAAATGATTAACAATAGACTTTGGAGGGTTCTTGAAGATCTGTGATTTTGTCTAATGAGACCAGTGTTTATCAAGAAAATCAGCTATCAGTTACATAAATGAAATTTAATTTCTTGTGTCCACACTTCTTTTCCTCTACAATCTCTTTCCAATACTTTTAGCTAAAGTTTGAGAATTGTTTCTCAAAGTACTTCAGTCACAATCACCAGCCCCATAATGCAATTCACACTTAATTTTTGTTGACAGGTTTTCTACTAGCATGCTACTCACCTCACTACAGCTGGTAAGAGATTAGCACCCAAATATCCCATCTGTAGTGCCACTTGCTATTGACATTATCTTATTTTATATATAATTAGGTTCTTATATTACTTATTACACTGCTTATGTCCACTTACATTTTGCTTATCCCTTGTGACAGCTATAGTTGTTTATGGTTATGTTTTATTACTTTATCATAATTTTACCCACATGCTGAGACAACCTTCAACCTATGCATGTCATCAGCTGATTAGTTCTTGTTTTGACATAATGTCTGCGCCTGTTGTTTCACTTCTTTATACCATTTTGTACAGGCATTATGAACCAGATGGATGCATCTATGAATTCTTATTGTATGAATGGTTTCAGCATTCTATTACTTATTGCTCCTGTATGTTTTTAGACTACAGTATTTTCCTGTGTGCATCCTATTGTTGACACAAATAATATAATAGGTTGGGAAAGGTGGGGTAAAACAACCTTTCTAAGGGAAATTGCATTTGCACCTAATTACAGTTATCGATAGGAGCTTAGAGGCTACACTTTTTGGTTATACATATTCAAAGTATAACACCAAATATTTGTAAGTAAAAGTAAAAATAAAAATAATACATAGCAGCTATATGCACTTTTCAGAAGACTTACAGAGTGGCCACTTTTCCCTATTTATGGCGGTAATGTGGTCAGTTCAATTGTAATAGGATCCCATGTTTGTTGTGCTGATTTTGTGATATAATGTCTGGGCATCCTCATGTCCTAATATCTGAAACAATACCAGGTGCCTTCACCAGACAGTTTTCAGTTGGATTTTTGTATTAGGCCATATATAATAGAATAGAGATGGATTAAAATAACATAAATTGATTCAGACAATAGCTTTTCATATAAAAATAGTTTGGAAGTAAATATGACCTGAAGCATTATGTGTAATACATGAGAGTAACTGATCCCCACATCAGGCTAAACAACTTGATAACTTTTCCCAAAGGAGAAGAACAATGAGCCTAATTTTCCTGCTGAGTGATGTGGCCACTTTTCCTGATGAGTAACATGGAAACTTTTCATGATTAGACACTATGCAGCATTAGTGGTTCACAGACAAAACTATCATACAAAAAAAGAAAAAAGCAGCAAGGAACAACATTTGTTGTCCAAAAGACTTTGTTGAAACATTGGTATGGTAAAAAAGTGAGGTAACAACACTAGTACAACTTACTTAGATTACATTCTCCCCGTATTGATAATATTTTAAAAATACAAAAGAAAGTATTGCATTTAATTTGTAAGACAAGTCATTTGGAACATTGCTGTCCACTCTTCACCATGCTTAAAATCTTAC
The DNA here is from genome assembly GCF_023864345.2 of Schistocerca serialis cubense. Taxonomy (NCBI): domain Eukaryota; kingdom Metazoa; phylum Arthropoda; class Insecta; order Orthoptera; family Acrididae; genus Schistocerca; species Schistocerca serialis. The sequence goes on from NC_064646.1 coordinate 19,212,347, forward strand.
TGTTGTAAATCTCTCTCTCTCTCTCTCTCTCTCCATATATATATATATATATATATATATATATATATATATATATATATATATATATATATATATATATATATATATATATATATATATATATATATAGATATATATATATATAATAGAGGGAAACATTCCACGTAGGAAATATATATCTAAAAACAAAGATGATGTGACTTACCAAATGAAAGTGCTGGCAGGTCGACAGACACACAAACAAACACAAACATACACACAAAATTCAAGCTTTCGCAACAAACTGTTGCCTCATCAGGAAAGAGGGAAGGAGAGGGAAAGACGAAAGGATGTGGGTTTTAAGGGAGAGGGTAAGGAGTCATTCCAATCCCGGGAGCGGAAAGACTTACCTTAGGGGGAAAAAAAGGACGGGTATACACTCGCACACACACACATATCCATCCACACATATACAGACACAAGCAGACATATTTAAAGACAAAGAGTTTGGGCAGAGATGTCAGTCGAGGCAGAAGTGCAGAGGCAAAGATGTTGTTGAATGACAGGTGAGGTATGAGTGGCGGCAACTTGAAATTAGCGGAGATTGAGGCCTGGTGGATAACGGGAAGAGAGGATATATTGAAGAGCAAGTTCCCATCTCCGGAGTTCGGATAGGTTGGTGTTAGTGGGAAGTATCCAGATAACCCGGACGGTGTAACACTGTGCCAAGATGTGCTGGCCGTGCACCAAGGCATGTTTAGCCACAGGGTGATCCTCATTACCAACAAACACTGTCTGCCTGTGTCCATTCATGCGAATGGACAGTTTGTTGCTGGTCATTCCCACATAGAATGCGTCACAGTGTAGGCAGGTCAGTTGGTAGATCACGTGGGTGCTTTCACACGTGGCTCTGCCTTTGATCGTGTACACCTTCCGGGTTACAGGACTGGAGTAGGTGGTGGTGGGAGGGTGCATGGGACAGGTTTTACACCGGGGGCGGTTACAAGGGTAGGAGCCAGAGGGTAGGGAAGGTGGTTTGGGGATTTCATAGGGATGAACTAAGAGGTTACGAAGGTTAGGTTCATGAAATCCTCCCCACTCCACCAAGAGTGTCTTTCCGCCGTCCACCTAACCTTCGTAACCTCTTAGTTCATCCCTATGAAATCCCCAAACCACCTTCCCTACCCTCTGGCTCCTACCCTTGTAACCGCCCCCGGTGTAAAACCTGTCCCATGCACCCTCCCACCACCACCTACTCCAGTCCTGTAACCCGGAAGGTGTACACGATCAAAGGCAGAGCCACGTGTGAAAGCACCCACGTGATCTACCAACTGACCTGCCTACACTGTGACGCATTCTATGTGGGAATGACCAGCAACAAACTGTCCATTCGCATGAATGGACACAGGCAGACAGTGTTTGTTGGTAATGAGGATCACCCTGTGGCTAAACATGCCTTGGTGCACGGCCAGCACATCTTGGCACAGTGTTACACCGTACGGGTTATCTGGATACTTCCCACTAACACCAACCTATCCGAACTCCGGAGATGGGAACTTGCTCTTCAATATATCCTCTCTTCCCGTTATCCACCAGGCCTCAATCTCCGCTAATTTCAAGTTGCCGCCACTCATACCTCACCTGTCATTCAACAACATCTTTGCCTCTGCACTTCTGCCTCGACTGACATCTCTGCCCAAACTCTTTGTCTTTAAATATGTCTGCTTGTGTCTGTATATGTGTGGATGGATATGTGTGTGTGTGCGAGTGTATACCCGTCCTTTTTTTCCCCCTAAGGTAAGTCTTTCCGCTCCCGGGATTGGAATGACTCCTTACCCTCTCCCTTAAAACCCACATCCTTTCGTCTTTCCCTCTCCTTCCCTCTTTCCTGATGAGGCAACAGTTTGTTGCGAAAGCTTGAATTTTGTGTGTATGTTTGTGTTTGTTTGTGTGTCTGTCGACCTGCCAGCACTTTCATTTGGTAAGTCACATCATCTTTGTTTTTAGATATATATATATATATATATATATATATATATATATATATATATATATATATATATATATATATATGTATATCTAATGAAAGCGCTGGCACATTGATAGACACACAAACAAACACAAACATACACACAAAATTCTGCTTTCGCTACAAACTGTTGCCTCATCAGGATATATTTTTATATGTGTTTTTCCCACGTGGAATGTTTCCCTCTATTATAATTATTATTATTATTAGCGAATGTCCCCATGGGAGAACGATAAGCAGGTGATTAACATTTCTTAATGTTCTTCTTATTTCCCCAGTATTTCTTCATTGCCTCCCCAAAGGCCTTCTTCCTTTCCTCGGTCCACTTTGGTCGGAAAGGTTTAGATTCCGTCTCTGGAGTAAACTTCCACTTGTCGATTTTTCTTCTGAATGTATCCCGGTCTGATGTGTTTGTTATGTCAATTTTTGCCTTTTTCAAATCCTTCTTAACTTCAGTTACCCAGGGTATTGTTGCCTTAAGTGATGTCATATAGTCCAATAGACGTTTAGTTAACCTGTTTCCAGGTAATCTGTCTATATGTCCATGAAACTTCATCCGCCTCTTCCTGATATCTGCCTCGATGTTTGATATTTTTTCGGTTGTCTCGGTAGTCTGCAGCCTGTATCCATCTTGTGTGTATCGTGGTCCTAGGAGTTTTCTAATAATTTTTCTCTCTACTTTCTTAATTTCGTGTAAATCTAATTTTCTATTCAGGGAGAGTGTTTCACTTGCATATGTGACTGTTGGTTTGATGACTGTGTTGTAGTGTCTGATTTTAGTGCCTTTTGATAGACATTTCTTGTTATATATATTTTGAATAAGTCCGAATACTTTCTTGATTTTCTGTAATCGGTTTTTTTGTGCTATTTTCTCAAGTCCTGTTGGTTCAATAACTTCACCGAGATACTTAAAGTGCTTGACTCTAGTTATTTCACCATACTTTGTTTTTAGTTTCGAAATATCTAATTTTGAGCAGATGAATTCTGTCTTCTCAAAGGAGATTTGCAGGCCAACCTTCTCAGCACATTCTTTAAGTGTCTCAATTTGTTTTACTGCTGTTTCTTCACTGTCAGTTATAATTGCCAAGTCATCTGCAAACGCTAAATAAGGGATGTTCAATTTTCCTTTACCTCTTCCTAGTTCAATTGGCTTCCAAAAGCTTTGTTTCCTTAGTGTTACTTCCCACTCTTTCATAACTTTGTCCAAAACTATATTGAATAATAGTGGTGAGATCCCATCTCCTTGTCTTACTCCTGTTTTAATTGAGAATGGTTCCGAAATTTCCCCTCTGAATTTAATTTTTGATTTGGTTTCTGTTAGTGTTTGTTCAATTAGTTTTCGGGTTTTAGTGTCTAGGCCTCGTTCTTCGAGAATGTGACATAGAGACTGTCTGTCTATGGAATCGTATGCCTTTTTGAAATCAACGAATGTGCAGATTATTGGTTTTGACCTGATTGCTTTAATCTTTAAAATAGTTTTAAGGTTGAATATCTGTTCCGGGCATGATCTATTAGGACGAAAGCCTGCTTGGTAGTCTGAAATTGTATGTTCTAGTTGTTCTTGTGCCCTCTTTAGGAGACATGCAGATAGAATTTTGTAGGTAACTGGTAAAAGTGAAATGCCTCTGTAGTTGTTTACGTCTGATCTCTCTCCCTTTTTGTGCAATGGGTGAATTAGTGCACACTTCCACTCCTCTGGGATATTTTCTGTCTGCCAAATTTCTTTGATGATGCTAGTGATCTCTTTTAACGAATTTGGACCAAGGTTTTTCAGTAGTTCAGCTACAATTCCATCTTCTCCCGATGATTTATTATTTTTGAGTTTTCTAATGTGACTATAAATTTCTTCTTGAGATGGTGGTAGTGAAGTCTCATTCGTGTGTTCTGGTTGTAATCTGGGGAATCTTGTACTTGGTTGTGGGCAATTTAGGAGTTGTGAGAAATATTTAGCTAGTTCTTGGCAATTTTCTTTGTTAGTTAGTGCCAATTTTCCATTCTGTTTCCGGAAGCAGATATATATATATATATATATATATATATATATATATATATATATATATATATATATATATATATATATAAAGATGATGTGACTTACCAAATGAAAGTGTGGCAGGTCGACAGACACACAAACAAACACAAACATACTAACAAAATTCAAGCTTTCGCAACAAACTGTTGCCTCATCAGGAAAGAGGGAAGGAGAGGGAAAGACGGAAGGAAGTGGGTTTTAAGGGAGAGGGTAAGGAGTCATTCCAATCCCGGGAGCAGAAAGACTTACCTTAGGGGGAAAAAAGGACGGATATACACTCACACACACACACATATCCACCCACACATATGTCTGCTTGTGTCTGTATATGTGTGGATGGATATGTGTGTGTGTGTGTGTGTGTGTGTGTGTGCGAGTGTATACCCGTCCTTTTTTCCCCCTAAGGTAAGTCTTTCCGCTCCCAGGATTGGAATTACTCCTTACCCTCTCCCTTAAAACCCACATCCTTTCGTCTTTCGCTCTCCTTCCCTCTCCTTCCCTCTTTCCTGATGAGGCAACAGTTTGTTGCGAAAGCTCGAATTTTGTGTGTATGTTTGTGTTTGTTTGTGTGTCTATCGATGTGCCAGCCCTTTCGTTTTATATATATATATATATATATATATATATAAAGAAACATTCCACGTGGAAAAAATATATTAAAAACAAAGATTCCATGACTTACCAAATGGGAAAGCGCTGGTAGATAGGCACAATAAAAAACCACACAAACACACACACAAAATTTCAAGCTTTCGCAACCCACGGTTGTTTCGTCAGGAAAGAGGTAAGGAGAGGGAAAGATGAAAGGATGTGGGTTTTAAGGGAGAGGGTAAGGAGTCATTCCAATACCAGGAGCGGAAAAACTTAGCTTAGGGGGAAAAAAGGACAGGTATACACTCGCACACACACACATATCCATCCATACATATACAGACACAAGCAGACATATTTAAAGGCAAAGAGTTTGGGCAGAGATGTCAGTCGAGGTGGAAGTGCAGAGGCAAAGATGTTGTTGAATGACAGGTGAGATATGAGTGGCAGCAACTTGAAATTAGTGGAGTTTGAGGCCTGGTGGATAAAGGGAAGAGAGGATGTATTGAAGGGCAAGTTCCCATCTCCAGAGTTTGGATAGGTTGGTGTTAGTGGGAAGTATCCAGAGAACCCGGACGGTGTAACACTGTGCCAAGATGTGCTGGCCGTGCACCAAGGCATGTTTAGCCACGGGGTGATCCTCATTACCAACAAACACTGTCTGCCTGTGTCCATTCATGTGAATGGACAGTTTGTTGCTGGTCATTCCCACATAGAAAGCGTCACACTGTAGGCAGGTCAGTTGGTAAATCACGTTGGTGCTTTCACATGTGGCTCTGCCTTTGATCGTGTACACCTTCCGGGCTACAGGACTGGGCTAGGCGGTGGTGGGAGGGTGTATGGGACAGGTTTTCACCGGGGGCGGTTACAAGGGTCGGAGACAGAGGGTAGGGAAGGTGGTTTGGGGATTTCATAGGGATGAACTAAGAGGTTACGAAGGTTAGGTGGATGACGGAAAGCCACTCTTGGTGGAGTGGGGAGGATTTCATGAAGGATGGATCTCATTTCGGGACAGGATTCGAGGAAGTCGTATCCCTGCTGGAGAGCCACATTCAGAGTCTGATCCAGTCCCGGGAAATATTCTGTCACTAGCGGGGCACTTTTGGGGTTCTTCTGTGAGAGGTTCTGGGTTTGAGGGGATGAGGAAGTGGCTCTGGTTATTTGCTTCTGTACCAGGTCGGGAGGGTAGTTGCAGGATGCGAAAGCTGTTTTCAGGTTGTTGGTATAATGGTTCAGGGATTCAGGACTGGAGCAGATTCATTTGCCATGATGGCCTAGGCTGTAGGGAAGGGACCATTTGATATGGAATGGGTGGCAGCTGTCATAATGGAGGTACTGTTGCTTGTTGGTGGGTTTGATGTGGATGGATGTGTGAAGCTGGCCATTGGACAGATGGAGGTCAACGTCAAGGAAAGTGGCATGGGATCTGGAGCAGGACCAGGTGAATCTGATGGAACCAAAGGAGTTGAGGTTGGAGAGGAAATTCTGGAGTTCTTCTTCACAGTGAGTCCAGATCATGAAGATGTCATCAATAAATCTGTACCAAACTTTGGGTTGGCAGGCTTGGGTAACCAAGAAGGCTTCCTCTAAGCAACCCATAAATAGGTTGGCATACGAGGGGGCCATCCTAGTATCCATGGCTGTTCCCTTTAATTGTTGGTATGTCTGGCCTTCAAAAGTGAAGAAGTTGTGAGTCAGGATGAAGCTGGCTAAGGTGATGAGGAAAGTGGTTTTAGGTAGGGTGGCAGGTGATCGGCGTGAAAGGAAGTGCTCCACTGCAGCGAGGCCCTGGACGTGCGGGATATTTGTATATAGGGAAGTGGCATCAATGGTTACAAGGATAGTTTCCGGGGGTAACAGACTGGGTAAGGATTCCAGGCGTTCGAGAAAGTGGTTAGTGTCTTTGATGAAGAATGGGAGACTGCATGTAATGTGTTGAAGGTGTTGATCTACGTAGGCAGAGATACATTCTGCGGGGTCTTGGTAACCAGCTACAATGGGGCGGCTGGGATATTTGGGTTTGTGAATTTTAGGAAGTAGGTAGAAGGTAGGAGTGTGAGGTGTCGGTAATCTGCCAGCGCATAACCAGTCCTTTGAATACAGTTACACGCAGTTTTTTCGAAATTTTCCTGAATTTTCCCACCCTTTAACGTCTTTTGGAGGCAACACAACTACCTAACCTTTGTACCCACCGTTGTTCACCAACCTAAGTTCAGCACAGGATCAACATAGCTCATCTCAAACCAAGACTTTTTCGACTTTTTTCACACCTTTATCTCTCCCTATATATTTTTATTTTTTTATTTTCACTTTAGCCTCATGTTACCCTTTCCACCTTCTAATACCATGTCAACCTCACACCATCCCTAAAACGACCCCATTAAATTTTATTTACATTCCCTCTGCAAACATGCCTTCACCCTAGCTAGATTATGCTCCCATATTTTATTTACTCAGGCGTGTCTGACATTTGGCATTACCCCCAAAGGCCTCACACATAAAGTTCCCATCTCTGGCTGTAATCCTTCTTTCCATCAGTCCCTATACCAGTTCCAAACTGCACAATCCATAGCCCTTACCCACCTAATCCTTCACCTATACATCAACTCAGCCAATGAACACACCTATCAACTCCTATCCCTAATCAAAGTCCTCAATCTTTCCTCTCCCACATCCACACCCGCTGTTCATAGCATCCTCCTACAGGCCAACCGCAAATTAGAACAGCATGCCACCCTCCACCTCAAAAAACTATCCAATCTCCTGGTTTCCCAGCTCCAGAAAGGCAATTCACTCACCCTCCACAACCTTTCCAACAAACCTCAACCTCCTCTCATTGCACACAGACCCAGCCTCTCCCATCTACTCAATCTCCCACTTCCAGCTCCACTCCCCCCAACACCTCAAAATTCTAGTCAACACAATCTGGAACCACAAAACCCCAATTCAGTAGTTAACCTTTCCGCCAAACCTCTCTCCCAATCCAAAACCTCTGTCCTATCCAAAGGCCTCACCTTCAGCCCCACTCCCAGATTCAACCAAACTGCCCTTGTCAAAGATTTACTGTCCTACACTTGTAGTCTCTGCTGGAAATATCACTTTGCCACAAAGAAACATAATCCTGATCCCACTCCTAATGATCCAACTCCCCAAGACACTATCCAAATTGAACCCTGCCTGGAACAGTTCCGTCCTCCATCACAGCGGGACCCACCTCCTCTTCCTCAAAATCACCCTCTCCAAACCTTCCAGGAATTTCTCACTTCCAGCCTTGCCTCTCAATCTTTCTTGAAAAACCTTAATCCTACTCCCAAGATCACCACAGCCGAAGCCCAGGCTATCTGTGATCTGAAAGCTGACCGATCCATCATCATTCTTTCGGCTGACAAGGGTTCCACAAGCATGGTACTTGATCGTTGGGAGTATGTGGCTGAGGGACTGCGTCAGCTTTCAGACAACACTACATACAAAGTTTGCCAAAGTAATCCCATTCCTGATGTCCAGGTGGAGCGTCAAGGAATCCTCAGAACCTTAGGTCCCCTACAAAACTGTTCACCTGACTCCATCAACCTCCTGACCCCACCGACACCTTGCACTCCTACCCTCTACCTACTTCCTAAAATTCACAAATCCAAACATCCCAGCCACCCCATTGTAGCTTGTTACCAAGCCCCCACAGAACGTATCTCTGCCTACGTAGATCAACACCTTCAACACATTACATGCAGTCTCCCATCCTTTATCAAAGACACCAACCAGTTTCTCAAACGCCTGGAATCCTTACCCAGTCTGTTACCCCCAGAAACCATCCTTGTAACCATTGATGCCACTTCCCTATATACAAATATCCCGCACGTCCAGGGCCTCGCTGCAGTGGAGCACTTCCTTTCACGCCGATCACCTGCCACCCTACCTAAAACCTCTTTCCTCATCACCTTAGCCAGCTTCATCCTGACTCACAACTTCTTCACTTTTGAAGGCCAGACATACCAACAATTAAAGGGAACAGCCATGGGTACCAGGATGGCCCCCGCGTATTCCAACCTATTTATGGGTCGCCTAGAGGAAGCCTTCTTGGTTACTCAAGCCTGCCAACCCAAAGTTTGGTACAGATTTATTGATGACATCTTCATGATCTGGACTCACTGTGAATAAGAACTCCAGAATTTCCTCTCCAACCTCAACTCCTTTGGTTCCATCAGATTCACCTGGTCCTACTCCAAATCCCATGCCACTTTCCTTGACGTTGATCTCCATCTGTCCAATGGCCAGCTTCACACATCTGTCCACATCAAACCCACCAACAAGCAACAGTACCTCCATTATGACAGCTGCCACCCATTCCATATCAAACGGTCCCTTCCCTACAGCCTAGGCCTTTGTGGCCAACGAATCTGCTCCAGTCCTGAATCCCTGAACCATTACATCAACAACCTGAAAACAGTTTTCGCATCCCGCAACTACCCTCCTGACCTGGTACAGAAGCAAATAACCAGAGCCACTTCCTCATCCCCTCACACCCAGAACCTCTCACAGAAGAACCCCAAAAGTGCCCCACTTGTGACAGGATACTTCCCGGGAGTGGATCAGACTCTGAATGTGGCTCTCCAGCAGGGATATGACTTCCTCAAATCCTGTCCCGAAATGAGATCCATCCTTCATGAAATCTGCTCTGCTCCACCAAGAGTGGCTTCCCGCCGTCCACCTAACCTTCGTAACATCTTGGTTCATCCCTATGAAATCCCCAAACCACCTTTCCTATGCTCTGGCTCCTACCCTTGTAACTGCCCCCAGTGTAGAACCTGCCCCATGCACCCACCCACCACCACCTACACCAGTCCTGTAACCCAGAAGGTGTACACGATCAAAGGCAGAGCCACGTGTGAAAGCACCCACGTGATTTACCAACTGACCTACCTACACTGTGATGCTTTCTATGTGGGAATGACCAGCAACAAACTGTCTGTTCGCATGAATGGACACAGGCAGATAGTGTTTGTTGGTAATGAGGATCACCCTGTGGCTAAACAAGCCTTGGTGCATGGCCAGCACATTTTGGCACAGTGTTACACCGTCCGGGTTATCTGGATACTTCCCACTAACACCAACCTGTCAGAACTCCGGAGATGGGAACTTGCCCTTCGGTATATCCTCTCTTCTCGTTATCCACCAGGCCTCAACCTCTGCTAATTTCAAGTTGCCGCCACTTATATCTCACCTGTCTTTCAACAACATCTTTGCCTCTGTACTTCCACCTCGACTGACATCTCTGCCCAAACTCTTTGCCTTTACAAATGTCTGCTTTTGTCTGTGTGTGTGCGAGTGTATACCTGTCCTTTTTTCCCTCTAAGGTAAGTCTTTCCGCTCCCGGGATTGGAATGACTCCTTACGCTGTCCCTTAAAACCCACATCCTTTCGTCTTTCCCTCTCCTTCCCTCTTTTATGATGAAGCAACCATTTGTTGCGAGAACTTGAATTTTCTGCGTATGTTTGTGTTTGTTTGTGTGTCTATCGACCTGCCAGGACTTTCGTTTGGTAAGTCACATCATCTTTGTGTTAAAAATAATATGACAGAACTTGTTGTCAGGGGGGAAGTTCATGACCTCAATATTAGGGCTAAGTCAAAGATATATATACCTAGGCACAGGGGGGAAGTTCATGACCACAATATTAGGGCTAAGTCGAAGTTAGATATACCTAGGCACAGGTTAGCAATGACTGGAAATTCTCACAAACTATACCCACTCAGAATTTTCAGTAAGTTACCAGTCTTTGCTCAGATTGTGGATAAAATTAGTTTTAAACATAAGTGGTGCAACTGATTAACAGATCACCCTTTTTATAATATGAAAGAATACTTTGATTTACCAGGTAATCATATTAACTTTTAAAAATTGATGCTTTTAATTGTGTTATTATGTACTTCAGAAACATTTTAGAACTAATATTTAATGCTACACATTGTACTACTGTGCATTGTATATACTTTACCTTGTATCAAATTGACAAAACCCATTACATTGTGAAATGATTTATGATTAATAAAGATTCTTGATTCATGATTCTTGATTCATGATTCTTGATCAGATGACTCAAAGTCAGAGAAGTTTTTACTAAAATAATATTAAACAAATTTCCTGTTTCAGAATCACTGACAACGGTGATGGTTCATATTAGTTCCTATAAGTATGTACTATTTTTGTCTTTAAATTTTAAAATTTTTAAACTTTTCATCCTTAATTTTAATATTCTTATCTAACTTCAACTTATTTGTGGTATATTTTCTTGTACAGCCTTCTGAAGGAGGGCACTATGTGCTCAAAACTAGTTAAGAAACTAAATTTATTTTATGGAATTGGTTCCTGATTATTTCAAAATATACCACTATAGTTGCTGAGGATGAATAAAATGCTAGAAATAAGTGTTGCATTAAAGAGTCCCAAAAGATACAAACTAGATAGAACCAAGAGAGAAATGGTATGAGCCCACCACTGGTGCCTGCCTAATAATTTAACATTTTATTATGCAATTCTAAGCAAATGAAATACCAGAAATAGGAATCAATGGAAACACTCTGGATGACATAATTTAACCTTTCACTATGTATTTCTAAGCAAATAAAATACCAGAAATAGGAATCAATGGGACACTGTGGATGAGATTCTATGTATAAAGTTACTACAAATTCAGGTCGATGACAAAAGGTGGCCTCAGCACATGGGATAATTGAGGCAAAAACTACAGTTCACCCACTTTGCACTGAGAAATATGTTTGATTATGTTGACCCGCAAACAGGATTTCTAACTACATCCACTCAGTGGGGCCTGATTTTGTATGGGATAATCTTGGCACTAGCATCAGGAAATTGAAAACTCCAGATGCGGTATTTGATAAGGTTTCAAATGGTTCAAAGATTGGAAATTTGTTGTAAATGTTGAGAAATGTAAAACTGTGCACTTCACAAAGTGTAAAAGTGTAATATCCTATGACTACAAAATCAATGAGTGATGACTAGAATTAGTCAACTCACACAAAGACATTAATGTAACAGTTTGCAGGGATGTGGAATGGAATGGTCACATATGATCATTTGTAGGTTAGGCAGGTGGCAGACTTAATTTGAATGGCAGGGCACTGGAAAATGATCTTAGTATATAAATGAGACTGCTTAAAATTACTTGAGTGTCCCATCTTAGAACATTGCTCCAATGGGTGTGTTCCAACCCATATAGGTATAACAGGATCTCCTTTATGAGTGTGTAAAAAGAGGGGTAGCATGAATGGCCACAGGTTTGTTTGGCTTACAGAAGAATCTCATGGAAATGTTGAAAAGCCTGAAGTGGCAGTCACTTGAAGACAGATGCGAATTGCATGATGAAAGCCTACTTAAAGTTTTTCACGATCTAGGGTTAACTGAAGAATTTAGGGACATTCTCCATCCTCCTATATATCAGTTCTGTAGGGACTGTGAAGTTGAGATTGGACTAATTACAGCATGCAGAGAATCATTTAAGCAGCCATTCTCCTCACACTCTGTATGCAATTGGATTGGGGAAACACGTGGTACCTCATTAAACACACTCTGCTATGCACTTCATGGTGGTTAAGGAAACATATATGGAAATTTTGATGTAGTAAAATAATAGCTCATTAGCATTGCTTCCACAGTTTATCAGAATATTTGGACTTGGGCATGAAAATTCTAATTAATTTTAATGTTTGTATTACCGGTGCATTGACAGCAGATAGTGTTATGTGTAAAGTTACCCAAATGTTTTGGTCAAACTATCAGACGAAAACGGCATCTTAGAAGTTCAAAAGAAGTAATCTAAAAGCAATTCCCATTATTACTAGTGTCATTAAACTAACACTAGTCACAATATTTTGTTAAAATTCTTTACAGATGAAACTTTCAGTGGCTGCTCCTGCAATTTGATTGTTAAAGTTCACTCATTCAACATCACATCATTATCGGGTTGATGGAACAATGTGTGTGGATCAATGAATGAATGAATGAATGAAAGTTGTTTGAAGAACTTCCACTGCCTCATTATGATGTTTGACAAATATCTGTAAAACCACTCTAACTTTAGTAATATTCTTCATGAACATTAACTCTAATAAAGCGAATTTAAAAGGAAACTATTGTACAAAATATGGAAATTTAGATACTTATACAATTTTACTATTAGAAAATATATGAATTGTAGCAGAGATGAAGCACTCATAAAGTCCTTTTTTAGACTGCATTAATAACTGCATATTATCAATGATAAATAGCTTACAATATTTATCGAGGGCAATTGTCATGTTGTAGTGGTTCTATTCATCTGTGGATCACCTTTACAATGGTAGTCTACAGGACCTTCATACAACTGCAGTTAAAGAAAAAATATTTTTTATTTACAGGCATTTAGATACATAACAGGTCTAATCTGACAAGGATTGGACTGGTGGTTGGTCACGGTACTATTGTATTTGTCTGAAGTAATTTAGGAAAATGACACACAGTATACAAGGCCCATCTGATAAAAATGTGCAACTTCAGTTGGTTTATCCCTGGTGTACTTTTTTTTTTGTTTCTTCACCTTCTTGTGAAGAACGTACTTCAAATCATAAAAGGCTAGTATTACAGTGTTCGTTCATCTTTCAACACCAATCTCTGTGCACCTTACAGACACTATAAACATGCCATCAGCTGGCACTAGGAGCAGGAACACACCCAATAATATACCAGTAGGTATACTGAGAAAACTGAACAAACTAATGTCACATAGTTACCTGAAAAGGTGCCATTTTTGTTTTCAAATGCTGCTTTCCTAGCTGGTTTTCATCTTTCATGACATACCTAACAATTATGTGATAAAATTATAAACAGCCGACCAGTTGCAATGGATAAAGAATTCTTTACCTAGGTTTCAACAAATTTAAATTTGTCTTCTTCAGAAGATGGCAATTTTACATTAGTATGGACTGATGTAACATCGCCGTTTTTACAAATGTCTGCATAGATCCATTTGTCAAAATTAAAATATAGCCCTAAAAATAGGGTTTGTCACGTAAATATAAATTAGTACATGGATGTTGCAGAGCTCACAACCGAGTCGGTTATTACGTGGAACCATTGCTGTTGTGCAGCTATGTTTAAAATTATGTGATAGTTTTGATTATCTTTCAAGAATAACAGTAGTTATCTATTATCTAGAACAAAAATTTTTCCCTACAATGGTAACAAGGATTAGCAACTCAGAATCCATAACTACAACAGTCAATAAGGTTTCCATATGATTTTGATTTACTAGATTATTGTAATATCTTTTCTTTGATGGAAATTAAGTTTTCAATATAATTCAGTATCACTAGATTGTTGCAACATCTTTCCTTTTGTTGTGAAAAGAAACAGTGTAGAATATCTTTGCACTAGAATCACATCTTCTGAGTGCACAAGAACTAATAACTAGTGTGTACAGAAATTATTGCCAGATTTTATAAGGTCATCATAGGTCTACGGAAACTGAATTCATCGTTTTATCATCAAGAACCAAAGTATTGGTAAATAAGTGTATGGCTCCCAAAGTTTTTGGAGTGCATTTGGCTAGTGGTTCTACAGGAAAAAACAGAATTAATATTTTCTGAGAAAACATGAAATTAATTTTTATTTATAGAAATATTTAAGACAAAAGGTGAAGTTGTCCTCAATACAAATGTTGCTTTCAACACCATAATACTTTATTTGACAGAGTCCTGGTTGAAACAGTATGCCCTTAGTTTCCTCCAGCTGTTACAATAACTTATCCAGCCAGTAATAGGGTGTCTACAGTTTAAGAAGGACTCCAGATTGTGATCCAGCATACCATTTTGCATGGTAATCAGTCACTGTCTGAAAAAAGTGGTAAGTGTAGAAATAAAAAAAATGTTGGACTGGACCCTAATCCTTTGGATTTGTGATCCAAAACTGATTCACATACCAATCTCAGAACACTCTATCTATAGCCATATAATTGCAATAGGGTAACTTAGGGACTGCTCCATGTCTTGGAAAGTATAATGCTGTTTGATTTGTTGGGACTGAAAATTTTAAGACTCAGTTGTATGAGGTTTGTGCTCATGTGCTGTATGCTGTAATTAGGAGGCCACATGTCAGTAGAAAGAAAACTTTAAATAATCTGTAACTGTTATTGCTTTATTATGTACTAAAAGTAATCACTATAACAGCAAAAACAAAAAATAGACAAATGTAAATATTTGGTTTGATGTAATAAATCAATAATGTTTCAAATAAAGTTCAGTGCATGCTGAAAAGCACAGATACAGTATTCACATCTTGTCTCAGCATTCATAAAATATTTGTATTCTGCAACAACCTAGCAATTACTTATAAGGATATAGGCTTCTAAGCTGATAAGATAATATTATCAGCTGACTGTAATTATGAAGTATTTTTATCTGGAGATGGCAAGAACCAGATTAGCTGTAAGTCTCATGTGTAGCTAAGGTGAGTAAATCTGACAGCTAAGATAAACACACGTGAGACACCAAAGATCCTGTGCTGAAGAATGGAAGCAGCACTCATTGATAATGGTAAACATTTAATGTGTATGTTGTTTATCATGAAAGTAATTATCAGTCAGGTGCATGACATGATGTTTAAATAAACAAATGCCTCTGTTTGCCATCCAGAGTATAATTTCTAGTCTTTATATCATTCCAAGAGTTTAAATCAACCTCACAATATTCTAATGTGGCTAAAAGTCATTTGCTTCAGTGTTAAACATGCTTTGCAATTGATATTCTGGATGAAATCTTAAAACATCACTTTTTCTGACTGTAATGTACATTTTTTGTGCTATCATTGAGTAATAGTCATTGGTCTGCATGTTTTAAATAACTGAATTTGATGCATTTGATATGTTTAAGAATGTTACCAAAGAAATTCAGATTCAAATTTTAGTCACTGCATTGCTCTGTGTTTACAAACAGATCCAAACAGACTCACAGGCAAAAGTAATGAAAACACATGTATAAAAGTCATGATTATTCAAAGGAACTACTAAACTAAAAACAGGAAAAATAATATTGATGATCGTCTGTAGACCTAAAAGTACAACTTGACAGAAATGTTAAATGAGAGGAAACATCAAAGAGACAAAAATTTATTAATGAATGTACTAGTTTTAAGTGTTCAGAATAAACTTGAAAGTTGTGTAGTTTGGAAGTTGTGTGCTTACGTGAATGCTTGTGTGTGAGAGAGTACATGAACATACTTGCTTATATTATAGTGCCAATATTTTGCCACTAACATGTTCTAAAAGACAGGTGAACTTTAGAAAATAAATTCAAAAAAGTTGACAGTCGAGCTGCAGCATCTGCAAACTGTTGATTCGTTCTGTCATAAATACTGTTCTGTGCATCCCAGATTAGACAGACCTCAGGAATATGAAATTTATGAAAATATTCATTGCAACAGCATGATATAAATCTGTCTGGTGGATCAGTTAGGGAGCCTGAGGCTTTTCATTTCATTAACAATGTCCTTGCTGCTTACAATATTGACTGCCAAAGGTGGAACTTTTAATTTGCCAGAAAGTTTCACAACAGTGTACATCTGACTACATAGTGAAAGATCTATTTGTGAAATAAATATATTACCACAGAGCAGCTATGGCAAAAACTGGTTTGTAGTGACATTATTAACAGCCCTTAAAATACACAGTACATTTATCAATGAATGTAATAGTAGATAAAAAATAGCAGAACACTAAATTGACAAAAGCAGGTTTGTTGATGGACACTAAAAAAGCATCTCATTGAAGCTTCATATGTGTGGATATCTATAGTTTCATTTCTTCTGCATTCCCGAGCATTAACTGTGATGCTTCAACTTATGGATCATGTGCTAAGAATAAATGAATATTTAAGTGAAAAATATAATTCACTACAAGAAATAAAGATCTGAGCATTCAGAACAAGGCTTAATATTTGGAACTTACGCAAAGAAATCAGAATAAAATGTGATCCTGCAGCAGGTGGAAGGTTAGAGTGGTTATTTCTTGATGCATTCATTTATTTGTTCATTCATTATGTTTCATAAATAATATATCAAGTGATAACCATCAAGGATACAAATGATCAGCTGTCTAAAGCAATTTGTATGGGATTTATTTGCAAGTAACTATCTTTACACTGTCGTAGTAACTGATCTTATTGTGTTGTTTCACAAAAAGAAAGAGCCATTACAAAAATGGCCTATGATTATCTATAGCTGTTATTACATTTAGGTGCACACATTTTAGAGTCCATAAGTGCTGTAGTAAGGCTCTGCTTGCTGTTTACTGTTCACATTGATTTTAATTTATTTTTTGTGTATATTCACCTTAACAGACACAAGCTGATGAAATGCTATTATAGAACAAGTAAGTAGAATAGGGGTATGCAAATAGATATAAAAATGAAGTTAGATCCTGGCCCCATCAAGTTAATGGTATTACATGAAACAGTTCATTAAATGCTGTTCCACAACAGTAGATCATCCATAGTTTAGATTTAGATCTGATGACAGTCTAAGTTGGTGACACATAGTTGTGATCATTAAATAAAATATGATCCAGACTTCTTTGTTCACAAATGTATTCCTTTTAATTCCACATAAACTACATCAATATTACTTTAAGAAACATGGCATCTGAGAAGATTACAAAATTCATCAAGTCACTAAAAGGTATTAATTCTGCTTCCTAAGATGCTGTCTGGATGACTACCTGAGGTGCAAATTCAACACCAAGTTATATATCTAAGCTGTTTAGTAACATGGTAAGCTAGGCAACTAGAAAAAAAAAGTACAATGATATTTCTTTCTGCAGAATTAGATTTTTTTTTTCACTTGCAACTTGTCTTGCAGAATATTTATACTGTGAGAAACTGTTGCATGACCTACAGATTTTGAGAATAAAGAGACTTGTGATTTATGACTACAGTCAGCCTTGCATTGCCTCCCTGCATAATTTGAAGCATAAAAGCTAGAAACATGTGAGTGCTAAATATGAGTTTGTTGAAAACTTATCTTTGAAAAGAAAAATATATGTTAAGTATGCTGCTGCAGAGACTCCATTTGTTGATATCTTTTCAAAACATTGTCTATGCAACATTAAGAAATGGTTGTCAGAAGAATTAGAAATGTACAAATTTGTAAAATAGTTGTGTTCCACTGAACTGGGACAGTGTGTTGAAAATAATCATTCTGCCTTATGTACCACTCTCAGTGCCTACAGTATAAAAATTTATGGTAGAACTGTTTGTAATCTATTATTCCCTTTGATTTTTCTTTGGTTTTTGTGTATTGTTAATCTCTTTATGGAATGTGTCACTCTGAAAGTGTAAGCATCTGTTCTGTTTTTTGCATAAAACACACAAAGACAACACATCTTTACCTTTTTAAAAGTCAGTCAGTCTACAACTATAATACAATTCATCAATTTGTTACCTAGATGTCATAAAAACAGAGACCAATTTGCACAGTGCACATCTACATCTACAGCCATACTCTTCACAGCATTGTGAGATGCGTGACAGAGGGTATTTCCTATTTTACCACATATTAGTTTCCTCCCATTCCTCCTGCATATTGTTCAAGGGAAGAATAACTATTTAAATGCCACAGTGCACACTGCAGGTAGTCTAATGTTGTCATCATAGTCATTATGAGAGTGAAACATAAAGGGCCCTAGAATATCCCCGGTTTTTTCACTTAATACTGGTTTTTGAAACTTTGTAAATAGTCTACATACTACGACAATAATCCAAGATGGATCCAATGTGTGTTTTGCAGATGACCTTCCTTGTAGAATGACTACATTTTCCCAGTATCCTACTAGTGAACCTAAGTCTGCTACCTGCTTTATTTGTGACTGACCATTTCATTTAGCTGCCCAAATATTCTACCACCCAGGTGTTCTTATGAGTTGATTTATTCCAGTTGTGATTCACTGTTATTTTAGTCATGGGATGATATGTGTTTCATTTTATTTATTTATTTATTTATTTACTCTGCTAAGGGCTCAGTTCCACATTTATGAACATTTAAAGATAGAGGCTAGTCTTTGCAGCATTTTGAAACTTTCTCAAAATCTGAATATTTGTGCAGCTTTTCATTTATAAAATGCTTCATTATAGTTAACTGATGTTTTGTGGAATTGATGCTGATTGGTATGAAGGGGTCATTCTGTTTAGGTGCTTCATTATATGTAAGCTCAGAATATGTTTTAAGATTATACACAGAAGCATGTCTCTGATACTCGATGGTAGCTGCATGAATCAGTTTGCATTTCTTGTTTTACCCGGATGAGACCTGCAGTTTTTTTGTAATCATTGGCTTGTTTTTAGTTTTGTTTAGAGGGATTTACAGTATACCTGTACTATGGTTAAAAGTAAAATTGCTAACATAGCTGGAAATTCTTTATACAGAGTGGAAACAAGGAGAGACCAAGGTGAAGGGAAAGTGTCAGAAGGAAAAAGAGGTGAAAGGTAGTACATTAGTGTGCACTATGACAGCTCAGAGGTGAGAAGCAAAGATGAATGAAGAGAAAGATAAATTAGATGCGAAATTAATAATGCACTAAAGAACAAGATATAAACTGGGAAGGATATAGAGAAAACCAGAAAAGAGAGGCGAAGGAACAATTGAAACATCTCAGTGAGCCATTAACTGAATATGATGATGTTAGTATCTAACAATGAACATAAAATTCAGATGTGAGAACTGAAAAATAAAAATTAAATACGTTATAAAACTGAGAGACAGAACTGCTGGCCAGTACTCACCTCCAAAAGGTGCAATTTCAGTGTCAACAAAAATATACAGCACTATCTAAGATTTAAGAACTAATAGCTCCTCCCTCAAGCAGAAGAGAGGCATAGGTTGGTGAAGATTAAAAAAGAAGGGCATGTCACTCAGATCCAAGTATCAAAGGGAACCACAATTTCATAATAGGTAGGTCCATCTCTACTGTGGTCTGAGTAACATGCCCTTTCTTTCAATCTTCTCCAGCCTATCCTGCTGCTCTCTTTAAGAAATAACTATTACCTCTGAAAGCCAAAATATTATATGTACATTTGAATGTGTCTGTTGGCAGCATAAAAATATAAAAGTTCACATCACCGTAGCTTTTGGAACAGTTTTTCCATCCTCAGAGAGGGTACTGGGATGGGTTTGGGAAGGTTAAAAAGGAAGGGCAGGTCACTGAAGCCCAAGGATGAGAAGGACCCACCTGTTTTCCAGTCAGCTTTTAATTAAATACACTAATGGATTAAAACTGTGAACAGGACAGGGACCCAAACCTGTATCTTTGACTGCCATGTTCAACACTATAGTCAACAGAGCTACACAATCAGAGCCAGGTGTGAAGCTTCAGTGTAGCAGTATATCTCTACCATATTATAAATCCAACAGAGACTAGGCTAGTGATCCCATGAGAGAGAATATACAACCAATACATTGTTTCTGCTATGAACATTTCATTCTATGTGATTGTGATGTTATAAAGTGTGAGCTGGAACCCTGACAAACTTTCAGAGGTTGTTTAGGCATACCTGCTTAGTATTTTGGTATAAGGGCTCCAAAATGTCTGGTAGCTGAGTACAGATTTATCGCACTTCATTTGGTTTCTTGACCCACTCAGCTTTGTATCTGCATCGGAAAATAGTACACAACAGTGCAAGTGTCAATGTATGTGTTGTGTATCTGTTTTCCATTCATTCACAGTACCTGCTGTTGACAGCATTAATGTCATCCTTATCTCATTGTCCTCAGGTTTGCATTCACTACCACTTGGTTCTGTTTAGGGTTTTGTTTTGTGGATGTGTTAGTTGGGTATTAACAGTGATATAGGCAATATGATGGGTATGTTTCCTGATGGACAGTTGGCCAGTATGCACCTCGTGTATGGGTTCACTGAATGCAATTGAAGAGATGCATAATAATGGTCTGCTGAACTGTTCTCAGATTGATAGCACCCACATCACAGTACTTCTGAAACTGCACAGTTCCTCCTATGAGGAATTGGATCCTTCAGTGTTGGAATCTACATCTACAGCTACATACAAACTTCAAAAGCCACTGTATTGTGTATGTACTACTACTAGTCATTTCCTGTCCTGTTCCACTTGCAAATAGAGTAAGGGTGAAACAACAGTCTATATGCCTCTGCATGAGTCCTAATTTCTTCATTCTTATCTTTGTGGTACTTATGAAATGTGTGTTCACAGCAGCAGACTTATTCCGCAGTCAGCTTCAAATGTCAGTTCTCTAAATTTTCTCAATAGCGTTCCTAGAAAATAAGTTCACCTTCCTTCCAGGGATTCAAATTTCAATTCCTGAAGCATCTCTGTAACATATATGTTGTTTGAAACTACCAGTAACAAATCTATGGGCCCACCTCTGAATTTATTTGACATCTTCCTTTAATCTTACCTGGTGGGGATCCCGAACACTCAAGCAGTATTCAGGAGTAGGTCACACTAATGGCCAATATGTGATCTACTTTACAGCTGACCCATCTTCTTCTTCTTTTTCCTCTTTTCGTTCAGTGTTTGTCCCAAGTGCCTGCGGGGTCCATTACATGGGTCCGTCGTCTCCATTTCACTCTATCATGGGCTGGATCTGGGTGCATGTTCATGCATTTAAGGTCTTTATTAATCATATCAGTCCAACATTGCTTAGGTCATCCTTTGGGTCTTCTGCCAACGACTTCAAGTGTGTAACCCACCTTGGCAATAGAGTCATCACTGGCCCACAAAACACATCCATCCTAGATGACTCTCCCGTATCTTGTCTTGGATCAGTGCAACACCAAACTGTTTCCTAATGCTGTCATTGGAAATGTGATCTAACTTAGTGAGGCCTGCTGTTCACGTTAGCATCTTCATTTCTGCTACACTTAGGCAGCGTTCTGTCTCAACTGTAGTCGGCTAGTACTCACAACCACACAAGATGACTGGTTGGATGACAGTGCGATGGATTTTTTATTTTAAATTATCTTTCATCCTGCCATTACTAGTGACTCCAGTTGTTGTTCTGCACTTCATCCAGGTTGCCTGAGTTCTGGTGTTGACCTCTTCAGTGAGATGGCCATCTACAGTTATCATGGAACCAAGGTACTTAAACTTACTCACATGACTCAGATCTTCACCATTAATCATGATGGTTCCCGTTTCATGTCTGTCTGATGTCATGTACTCAGTTTTCTTCAAATTAAGGCACAAACTGTGTCACACAAACAGGTCACTCCATTTTTTAGTTTGGCTCTGTAGATCAAGCTTTCTGCTGCCAGCATCACATCATCAGGTGACCCATACTTTCCTAAAATTCTCCCAATAAACTGAAGTCAACCATTTGCCTTCCCTACCACCATCCCCACATGCATCCTCCATTTAATATCACTTTGCAATATTATGAGCAGATATTTAAATGATGTGACTGGCTGAAGCAGGATACTACTAATGCTGTATCCAAATATACACTCACATTTACTTACATTTTTCTAAATTTAGAGCTAGCTGCAATTCATCACACCACTAGGAACTTTGTCCAGGTCATCTGATATCCTCCTAGAGTCTCCCATCTTCAACACTTTCCTGCTCACTGCAGCATCATCAGCAACAACTGCAGACTGCTGCCCACCCTGTACACAAGATCATTTATGTATATATTAAACAATAACTGTCCTAACACACTTCCCTGGGGTTCTCCTGATGACACCCTTGTCTATAATGAACACTCACCATTGTGGTCAAAGCACAGGTTTGTGTTACTTTAGAATTCTGTATGAGGTAAACTGGAGCACCCAATAAGGAAGAGAAAGTGTTACACACAACAGGTGAAAATCCTATCTCTAGTAGCAGATGCACTGTTTGAGCTTTCAACACAAGCCAGTCAGCTGTTTTGAGGGTCATTAATGAACAACAGCCGTATCCATATCATCCAAAGAAGATGTAAACATTGCAGTCAGTTGGCTTCAAATTTTGACTGGTGCCTGCAAATTGGTTTCTACAGCAATGTACAAGAATGCCAATTTTCCTGCTTTCATGTTGTTTCCAGAGGTGGCCATGTTCATAACAGAGGATGACAAAAATCCATAGGCTTTAATGTGTCTGTCCTATCAACAGATGTTTGCTGTGAAAGTATGGGCTGGTTTTGATAATGATTTTGACCTGGACTTTACCTACTTCCTTATAAACTGAACAGAGTCATGTACAAAATGCTTCTTCAGCATGTCCTCCCATACTTCCTAAATGTGCCACTGAGTATTCATCAGATTATGTGCTGCTGGCACACTTTGCACTTGACGTTAGGAACCGCTTTGAAGTACAGTTTGGATGACACTGGATTGCTCATTCTGGTCCCGTTCCAGGGCCAGTGTCATCACCAGTCTTGACACCAGTGGACTTCTTCTTCTGGGGACTTGTTGAAGAACTTAGTCTTTGAGACTCCAGTCAATACTTGCATGGGTCTGATTCCTAGGATTATCACATGCCTGGAAGTAGTAGACTAAACTCTTGGAATTCTTGTTCATGTAAGACAATCAGTGATGCATTGCTGTATACTCTGCTACAATAATGGTGGTTGATATTTTGAATAATACCTGCAATAGAACAGTTCTGCATGTGTTACATATTGTACTATGCACTGACATGACTGACTGAATGTCCTGTGATAAAAGTGTATGTGTTTCATCTGAGGGTTGTTGTATTGCTCTGTGGCATATGTTGTATGTTTTAGCTGTTGCATATTACAGGACTCTTCCTTGTTGTGAAGCTATTTTCACAGAAACAAGGGTGACTGGAATTTTGGAAAGTAGGAGAAACATACCAAGAGACTGAGTCTTTGAGTCTGGTTGACAATAATGCCAGCACAGCTCTGACAGTGAAAATGTTATCCATATAGAGGAAGAACTTGGTTTTTAGTATCAGTCCAGTACACAGTTTTAATCTGCCAGGGAGCATCATAATAGCATTAACTCTGTTGTAAAGTGATACATTAATTCCTAATACTAATATTTACTTATGTTATTTTTGTTTGGCAGCTGATGTGCAAGTCAGAAGTAGCAGACCATCTTTCTATAAAAGGCCACAACTTTTTACAAAACTTATTGAACTGGTAAGTGTAATATATTTTCATGTAGATGAAAATAATAATCTGCTGGTATAGGCACTTAAAAAACCTCTACACATTATCAGAAAAAGCTAATGGACATTGCTTCTGTCACCTATGGTTCAAAACATTTTTATGCACGTGGTGGATTCTTCTTCATTCATATTAAAAATTCTATCTGACGTTAAATGCTTCCATTTGAGCTTTGCAGCAACAGAAAAATTAATTCTCTAGAGAGAAGCAGTTTTACAAAATGAAACATTTAATTGCAGAAGCAAAAAAATTTCTCCTTGATAAACATCTGAATTGATCCAGTTTCTTAAGGTGTTGGACACACTGTACTTGTTAAATTTTGGCATGTTATTAGTTTAATTAAGTAATCAGTAAATTATTTTTTTTGGAAAGCCTTACAGTGCCATAAGTAGGTCATTTATGAAGATAAAGAATGGGGGAGCGGACCTTACACTGAAGCATGTGGGATGCTATATGTGGATTTCATCCCCACCCTCCATTTAATTTAATATATAGGGCAATTCAAAATGAATATTATAATTAAAAATGTCTATAACTATTTAATTAATAATGATACATTGCTATACAGAGTATAATACATGCTTTAAAAATTTCATCATCTTACAAGCACAGTGAATCAGAAGCTGGGCTTGTGCAGCGATGCATAAGGAAAGTTTCATGCCATATGTAAGATGATGGATCCACCACAGAAGGCATTCTCCATGTTAGAATTTAACAATTCATGTTTTGTCATAATAGTCAATCAAGCACCTCCAAGATCCAACAACGTTTTTTGTCTTTGCTGGTATTTCTATTTAATCCTGTTGTTTATTTATTATACTCTTGTGTCGGCTATAAATATGATGTTGTTTATGTGATTTAAAAGTTATTTGCATTGAAAAATAAGCAGGTATATGGACACCTGCAAAACAATTGCTGCCGCCCCCTACATATTGAATATGTAGCAACTGTGCTCTGTTATCACACAGTGTAGCCAACCCCAGTTCTGGGAAATGCTGATCAAACTATGAACTTACAGTGTAGTCCTGAATATAGCACTCAGTACAGTTAGTCAAGCTGCAAGCTTACAGTATTGACTGCAGTGTGACCCCGCTAATATTCAGATGCACCAGCCCACATAAAAACATAATATAGGACCCTAACAATAGTGGCTGTGAGATTGACATCCAATTTATATCAACAGTATTATCATCCCACAATGTGCCCAATTTTGGGGGTGAGGGGGAGGGATCCAGCAGCATTATGGAGCTGAAGAATCTGAAATGTTCTCCACAAATGCATCTTTGTTGGACCTGCATATGATGCATACCCTTATAGACACCTGGTAGCAGTTGCTGGTTCGTTATTTATGTTGTGATGGTGCTGTAAGTTCAGTGGTCGCCCAAGTGACACATTATGTAGTGCCATCAGTGGTTGCTTGTGTGACAGGCTACCTTAAGTGCCTACAGCAGTTCCTCAATCAGCGGATTTTGAACAGTGACACCATTGGTCACTCCCATGGGGATCATGTATGGTGTTTCAGTACTCACTCCCTTGATGGGCCATGTGAAGCATTTTAGCAGTCACCCTTGCAAGGGATAGTGTTTGGTGACATCATGATCACTTTCTTCCATTCAATAAATGTCAACTCCATGAGCAATTGTGTCTTTTATATTTCAGATCACACCTTTTCTACTCACTAAGTAAAATACCCCTCAGTGGTGACACCAAGCTGGAACAGACCAATTGCTTTTTACGTGTGGAATATAATGATTATCTCCAATGATGTCCTTCAAGCCAATTCCACCACCACTATTGACATAGGTGGCACATCATTGTCCAGTGAGCTGCATTCTATGGTCTCCCGCATCGCCATCCGACTATCACCGTTTGAGCCTTGACGTCCAGACCTCTGATTCATGCAGGGCAAGGCCAGCTTTGATTGCAGCAGTTAATGTCAGATCATACAAATTATGCCTATGTTGTCAGCCAGCTTGACCCACATTACACTGTGGGGGTCACCAACATCATCACTGCCCCACCATTCAGTGAGCTATTCAGGGAGCTCATAAGCCATTGTTCTGTATCCCCAGATGAGAGTGCATATCAAATGAGTATTGGTGACAGGACATTGTTGAAGCTCTTGCACAACTTCCATAGTATGGCTGACATTGTCATGGTTCCAGACAAATAGTTCCATGTGCTTTTTGTCTGAATCAGCTGCCTAGAGAGCTATTTGCCATCCTCATAATTCAGCTGACACTTCCACTGCAACAAGAAGCAAAAGTCACAGACACTGTGTTTGAGGCTCTCAAGGTGGCCCCATCTCCTGGCCCAGCTCATTTTATTGCCACCTGCCTAACTAACATCACGCCGGATACAACAAGTACACCACCTGCCAGCACAGTGAACTGCAATGCTTCAGCAGCACACATGGCCAACCAAGAATTCCAGCTGGTTTTGGCCCAAATCAAAGACCTCATGGCTCAAATGTCTCCACCTCATGCCCAACCAGTTGCTGCTATTACACAGCCACATCCTCAATAGCACAGCCATGACCATTATTTTATTTTATTTTATTTACATATCAAGTTCTGTAGGACCCAATTGAGGAGCAAATCTCCCAGGTCATGGAGATAAAAATAAAATGTTTATGAACCTGAAAAAAGTCAATCCATAAGTTTGACTAAATGCAATCAGTGATACAACAAGAATCAGCTTACTTTCTCAAGGAAGTCCTTGGCAGAATAGCAGTGACCCATGAGGAAACTCTTCAGTTTCAATTCGAAAGCACATGGATTACTGCTAAGATTTTAGAAATTGAGTGGTAGCTTATTGAAAATGGATGCAGCAGTATACTGCACAATTTCTGCACAAGAGTTAATGAAGTCCAATCCAAATGCTGGTTTGATTTCTGCTGCGTATTAACTGAGTGAAAGCTTCTTACTCTTGGGAATAAGCTAATATTGTTAATAATAAATGACTGTAATGGATATATACATTGAAAGGCCAATGTCAAAATATCCAGACCATGAACAGGGGTTGACAAGAGGTTCGTTGAATTACACTACTTATTTCCCTAACTTCTCAGTTATGGGCCAAAAATATCCTTTTAGAGTGGGAAGATTTATCCCAGAATATAATAACATATGACATAAGCAAATGAAAATAAGTGAAGCAGAGTAATTTTTTGTGCCAAACAATCACTCACTCATACCATTCGAATAGTAAAAATGGCAGCATTAAGTCTTTGAACAAGATCCTGACCATGGGCTTTCCACAACAGTTTACTATCTATCTGAACACCTAGAAATTTGAACTGTTCAGTTTCACTAATCATTTACCCATTTTGTGATATTAAAATGTCAGGTTTTGTTGAGTTCTGTGTTAGAAACTGTAAAAACTGAGTCTTACTGTGATTTAACATTAGTTTATTTTCTACATGCCATGATCTAAGGTCATGAACTGCACTATTTGAAACCGAGCCAATGTTGCACACAGCATCCTTTACTACCAAGCCAGTGTTATCAACAAACAGAAATATTTTAGAGTTACCCGTAATACTAGAGGGCATATCATTTATATAAATAAGAAACAGGAGTGACCCTGACACTGATCCCTGGGGCACCGCCCACTTGACCATAACCCACTCAGACCCCACATCACAGCCATTCTCAATATTGTGAATAATAACCTTTTGCTGTCTATTGCTAAAGTAAGAGGTGAACCAATTGTGAGCTACTTCCAGTATTCCATAATGGTCCAGCTTCTGGAGCAATGTTTTGTGATCAACACAATCAAACGCCTTAGTTAAATCAAAAAAATATGCCAAGCATTCAAACCCTTTTGTTTAACCCATCCAGTACCTGACAGAGGAAAGAGAATATAGCATTTTCCATTTCTTAAGTGACTTCTAAAGCTGAGCTGTACATATGATAGCAAATCGTGTGATGTAAAATGATTAATTATCCTTACATACACAGCCTTTCCAATAACTTTAGCAAACACTGATGGCATAGAAATAGGTCTAAAATTGTCTACATTATCCCTTTCTCCATATTTATAAAACAGCTTTACTATTGAGTACTTTAATCATTCAGGAAACTGAACATTCACAAA
Source organism: Schistocerca serialis cubense (assembly GCF_023864345.2). Lineage (NCBI taxonomy): Eukaryota > Metazoa > Arthropoda > Insecta > Orthoptera > Acrididae > Schistocerca > Schistocerca serialis. The sequence goes on from NC_064646.1 coordinate 19,240,254, forward strand.
GGAAAAATTACAAATATGGCTAAATACAGGGCTAACATGTGCAGTGCAGTACTTTAATATTCTGCTAGGTGCTCCATCAAAACCATGAGAGTCCTTAGTCTCCAGTGATTTAATTACTGACTGAATCACCCCCTTGTCTGTATCACAGAGGAGTACTTCAGCCATCAACCTCGAAAAGACATTTGCTGAGAGAGTTATATGACTTCCTGTAAAAGCTACAGTTTTATTTAATTCACCAGCAACACTCAGAAAATTGTTGTTAAATACTGTACATATCATTGACTTATCAGTAACAGAAATATTTTTACTTTATATCGTCGACCTTGTGTTGCTGACCAGACACTTCCTTCACAACTGACCATATGGTTTTAATTTTATCCTGTGAATCAGCTATTCTATTTGCATACCACGTACACTTTGCCTTCCTGATGACATTTTCAAGCACCTTACAATATTGTTTGTAAAGGGCTACTGCAGTTTTATTGTGACTACATGTAACATTTTGATATAATTCCTGCTTTGTTCTACATGGTATCCTTATCCCACTAGCCAGCCACCTGGGCTGGCTATTACTGCTAGTTCCCTATTTAGAACATTCTAATGGAAAGCAACTCTCAAAGCATATGACAAGTGTGTTAAGGAAAACATTGTATTTGTCATCTATGTTATTGGCACCATAAACATCCTGCTACCCTTGTTCCTTGACGAGGCTTAAAACACTCTCTATTGCTGTTGGATTAACTTTCCTTCATAGTTTGTAATTACATGTGACATTTGTTTGAGCACAAAAGCCTTTTAGTGTTAAAATTTGTGTATCATGGTCTGAAAGGCCATTCACGCTTTTACTAACAGAATACCCATCTAATAATGAAGAATGAATAAAAATATTGTCTATGGCTGTGCTACTGTTCCTCTGCACCCTAGTTGGAAAAAACATAATCTGCATCATATCATATGAATTTAGGAGATGAATCAAGAGCAGTTCTAGCTTGAGCAGAAATGCTCTAAGTCAGAGTTAGGAGATCTATAAACAACAACAATTAGAAGTTTAGTTTCACTAGATTCAACTGCCCCTGCACAACATTCAAATATCTATTCAGTGCAGTGACGTGATAGGTCTCTGGACTCAAATGGAATACTGTTTTTGTGAACATAGTCACTCCCCCACTCCATAAGGAACTCCTTGAAGAACAGCCGGCTAATCTGTATCCTTGTAAAGGAAGCCTCTGAATTGTCAAATTATTTAAGTGGTGCTCTGACATGCCAATAATTTCAGAGTAAACATCTGTAAGCAGTTCACTAACTTTAACTCTAATACCTCTTATATTTTAATGAAATACGCTAATTCCTTCTCTACTTGGAAACATGACATCCTCTGAAGGTGAGCCCTTAGAGGGACTTCCTTTAAGCAGGTATACCTATTAGCTGACTTCAATCTAAAAAAGTAGCACCTCTAACACCAACTACTACAGAAATTTTTCCATAAGTGATACCACCACCACCCACTACACTGTCACCTATAAGCTTTGCCAGACTCCCCTTCCCATACCTATTGAGGTGCAGGCCATGCCTAGTGAAACCTGATCTGCTGATAGACCCAGCTGGCACCACTGAAATGTGACACATGCCCTCTGCCATCAGCACCCTCTCCAGCCCCATGTTAATGCACCTAACAGCCACATTAAGATCAGGCCGATCATGACACTGATACAGCTGCATGAAATGCACAGTAGTGTCACGAGTTTCAGTAGCTATCTTTACCAAGTCACCACCTATATCACATTCCCCATCCCTATCAAGACTGTTCCCTGCTCCACCCACTATCACTACCTGATCCTCCTTTATAACACTTCTACATAACTCCCCTATGTGGTCAGTCACCTGAGCCAACCCTAGACTAGACTTCACAGTGCTGGTGACCTGGTATTCACTCCCCAACATTTCCTGCAACTGCTGGCCCTCACCTCTACTGTGTGAACTACCTAGCAGCAGAACCTTCTTCTTTCTATTTGACTTTGCAACTAACCTAGGCCTCCTAACTGCTAAGGACTACTGCATGTTCCCTTCATCTACAGCTACTAGAGGCTCCTCTCCAATCAACTCTGACAGTTGGTCAAATCTATTGCATATAAGCAAAGTATAAGTGTCTGAATACCTCCTCCTCCTAGCTGCCTTTGTGCCAACTGTCAGTTCCCATTCCCCACCACCCTTCACCCTCATCAACCTATCTAATTCCTCCTTTGCAAATTATAACTGCACCTGAAGAGCACAGATCTTACACCCCTGCTCCTCTATCAACTTATTTCTATTACAGATTCTGCATTTCTAGGAGAGGCTCTCACTAGAATGCCCACTGGCTTCTCCCCTGCATTTCCCCAAGTGAAAATACTTTGAACAAATCCTACACCATAATCCACTACTCACGAACTTATGACAGAGCCCACACTTCTCACGGTAAAATTCTAGAGTTACTGAAAAAAACTATTTGTCTACATTACATAAGTTCAGTTACACCAGTAGAACTTTTTATAAAACTGACAATAGCAATCTCAAAATTCTCTGTATACTAAGAAAGCAACTGCTTGTATTAATACTACTACACCACAGCTAATACCAATACCAACAAAACTTCACAAAATTATTAGCTAAAACCAAAAATTGAAGTGGCCACTGGAACACTCAACGAAGTTAGAACACCGAATGAAAATTTTATTGAAATATTTCACTTGAACAATAAGAAGCATCAGCTAAAAACTAAAGCACAATATTCACTAAATGACTCCAACACACAGAAAACTCTAAAACACACAGCAAGTGAATGTTTCCAAAAGTTTATTAAATTGTTATTTCACCATGAACAGCATGAAACACCACTGAAAACTATTAAATTTAATAACTGTATAACAGTGCACAAATAACTTTTTCAGTACTTAGCTTTATACCCACAACAACTGCACCTGCTCGCCGCAAAATGTAGACACACTACTGAAGCATGAGTCTCAGATGAACAACATAAGCACACTCACAAATGACAGACCAGTTGAGTCGGTAACACAGGAAAAGAGACTGAGATTAATGAAAATCCACTAATAAGTTAGTTTTACAGCAAATATTAACACAAACATACTTTAAAATTAGTAACTGAAGTCTAAAACTTTATAAAAATTGATGAGCAATGTCAACAGCATTATTGTGCTGAAGACTAATCCTCTATGTCTTGGTACCACCACCCATTTGGCAAGCAATTGTTCTGCTGCTGGCCACCATGTAACCACCCAAATGAAAGTGGGATCTGCAAGTGAGCATGCACAGATGACATGCTGCCTCACAGTGCTTGTTCATCTTGTTCAGAAGATCCAGTCAGCATGTCCTCATGGACAGTGTGTCTGATCTGTGCAACTGCTCATGCAGGCTCCTCCCTGGGTATCAACAAGCAACACTGTTTCAGCGGTCACTTGACAACAAGTAAAACATCACCACCTACAGTGTCCTCCCAGTGCAATCGGATCTACATTTGCACCATTTCTAGGGCTGGCAATTCAATGTTTCTGACATCACAGAGCCAGTTATTGGTGCTGATTTATTAGCACTTTTTGGCACTTTGCTGACGTTGCCTGCTCCCATCTCTTCAACAAGGACTCTTGTAGCTCAATCATTGGGTTTCACCACACTGAACAAAACTTTGCACTGATGCTCATTCATGCTTCTGATGCAGGCCCACCTGGAGCATCACAAGAAGAATGGCAGAGCATAGTTCATCACATCCATACTGAATCTGGCCATACAGTTAATGGCAGACCACAATGTCTCATGCCAAACAACTTGCTGCTGCCAAAATTGAATTCAAGTTATGCTTCAGACTAGCATCATTCACTGTTTTGGCAGCACCTTTTATCTACCTTGTACCAAAGAAGGACTTGTCCTGGCAACCCTTGGGTGACTATCATGCTCTTACTGCATGCACCATCCCAGACAGGTATCAGTTCCCTAACTTCCACGATTTCAACCATCCCCTGAGTGGCACTTCAGAGTTCTGTATCCTTGACTGCACAAAAGCATTCATGCTTATGCCAGTTCCTACAGAAGACATAATGAAGATGGCCATCACTATACTCTTTGGTCTCTTCGAATCACATTACATGAAGTATGTCTCTGAAATGCTGCACAGACATGGCAATGATTCATTAACAGAGTGTTTCATGACCTACCCTTTATGGTTTGCCTGCCTGAGTGAGATTTGGCATTTCTGCTTTGCCACCACAATGCTGGGACCATCTAACAGCAGTGTTTCAAAGGTTTGATTATTTTGGGGTTATCATTAATCCTTTGAAATGCAGCTTTCGTGCCTCCCAGGTGACATTCTTGGGCCACAAGATTTTACAGATAGCATCATTTACCTTCATGAAAAAGTTATGGAATTTTCCATCTGCAAACCTTCTTAGGACTCTGACAGTTCCTCAGAATGCTGAACTTCAGCTGCTGTCATCTCCCCAGCAGAGCCTCCATTCACGAGCCACTACTGAGTGTGGTGGTGGAGTGGTTAGCACACTGGACTCGCATTCAGGAGGATGACGGTTCAAAACCTGCATCTGGCTGTCCTCATTTAGGTTTTCCGTGATTTTCCTCAAACACATCAGGCAAATACTGGGATGATTCCTTTGAAAGGGCATGTGCAACTTCCTTCCCCATCCTTCCCTAATCAGATAGGATTGATGACCTCACTGTTTGGTTCCTCTCCCCAAACCAATGCTGCATGAATTTGGAGTCAGTTTTCTGTGGGCTGCAGATATTTTGGTGTTCCTTAGGTCTGGCACATGCTGATATTGTAGTTTTTCCTTTGTAGTATGAGCTAAACTCCTTGCAGCTGATCTTATACATTTCACCTTTATTCACTGGGGAACATTTGTCTTCCTGCTTAAACAAATTGCCTTTTACTCTCTCTGTGCTGTGTTAGGTCATGAAATATTTCTTTTTCTAAAGGATATTGTTTACTTTGGTGGCCAATCTACATTACATTTAAAATTACTTGATAGTTGACACTTCACACATTGGAGCTGGTTTCCTCCAAACATAGCGCTCAACATTATGCCTGAATCATTCACCAATGCCAAACTGCCACAACTGTTGGACAGTTCAGCTTCCAGTTTCTTGTTTGGCTTTCTTTCTTGATGTATTTGGATGCCACCTATTGGATCTGGCACCTCTGTCATATTTCATAACATACAATAGCCACACCCGAAACAACACACACACACACACACACACACACACACACACAAAACAACACTAATGAAATGCACATATTTCATATGCAGCACTAACAAACAATACTGGATACCTCTGCACAAGACGATATACAGTATCACATATACAGTTGTCATGAGTACAGAGATTAGCTTACATTCGATATGCTTCACATGACATTTCATGAAGGCTGCAGTTCATCATTGCAACTTGGTCACCACATTATAAATATAACTATGTAATCCATAGTACAGTGGAAAAGTACAGTGATTACTGTATAAACCTGACATGCTGAAGGTCATAGGTTCAAATCTTGTCAAATGCAGTGAACTTTTTTCCATTTCCAAATTTTATCAAAAGAGTTTGATTATTATTTGTTATTCAATTAATTGGTTTAATTTTTTAAATATTTTTCCATGTTTCCATCAACATATTGACTTTTTATTTGCTCTTATTTGCTTTTGGTGAGATATTACAGTTTACTTTCAGCACTGATATTGAATTGACTTTGCTTGTAGAGATTAGCTTAATTGCTGTGAACAAAGTGATTGTGACTTCAGTTCTGCCACAGATTTTTGGGAGTCATATTTGTTGATATATTGCACATCATGAGGTTGTGGTTAGCTTATAGCATGATTGTAAATTCAAGTTTACAAACCACATCATCTGCTGCAATTTAGTCATTGGACACTTAAAATGAGCTGTTGACTGAGCAACTCACATTTCTGATGTACCTCAAAGGCAGCCACTTCCAACATTTCTCCCTGTTACACATTAACAGCATTTGTGACATGAACCACCATGTTTGTGTGTCACTTGTAACTGAGTGCTAGCCAGTATCTGATGTGGTAGCAATGAAGCCACAAATGACATATGTCAACATAAGTAATTTTAATTGGATTTTACCAAAAAATATACGTATTTTTCTGACAATCATTGGAGAATTGTTGATAGATATAGTAATGTTTTATATTGATTTCTTAACATTTTCTTAAGAATACTGTCAATTAGAGTGGGCTGGTAACCTTTCTTTTTCTTTTTTTTTTTTTTTTTTTTTTTTTTTTTTTTTTTTTTTTTTTTTTGTTCAAAATCAGTCATACTCATTGGAAGTGACAGCAAATGGTGGATCTTAAAATGAATGTAGCATGTTTGTGGGGCACGGAGCACTGGAAAAGCTGGAATGCAGGAGTTTATATGTGTTTCTTTTCTGAATATTTGAAACTGGTGGCTTCCTGTGTGGATATCAGTATTAAGGTATAGAAATTTAATGTTTGAATTCTTTTCCCAGGCCGACTATAAGTTTTTGTGTTATTTTATAGGAAGTTTTGAAAGTGCCTGGTTGTTATTTTCAACAATCCAGTACATTGTCTATGTACCCGTATAAGTTCATCATCATATATTCAGCGAAATATTCAGGTTTAAGTTCAAAATTATATGAGACATTTTCTGACAGCATTGGAGGTAACTGGAAACCCATTGCTAATCCATCTGTTTGTTGGTAGAATATGTTTTTGAACAAAAATACCCTAAACCTAGATTGCTAAAACAAATAATATTAATAATAATAATAATAATAATATAATGAAAAAAGAGGAAAAATTGTCTGTATCATGATAAAAATGAAGGCACCCGCCCTTCATTGAATTTCATTTGTGAAGAGCGTAGGTATCCAGAGTGGCATCAGGACATTGATAAGTTAACAAAAGAGCTCAAAGCTATCTACTTTGCATTTAGAGATCTATTTCATTGTGTTGTCTTGCAAAGGACTGCTAACACACATTCATTCAGTACTGTCATATGGCACAATTGTCTGATGCAGTGCAAGTAAGGTCAAACAAATATTTACTCTACAGTTGCTTGCAGGAAAATATTGGGTACTATTGATAAGAAAATACCTTGCATAAGCCTCTCTGGATCATATGGATTCATACACTTACTTGTAGCATGTATTCCCTAACAGAACTTGTGATTGACAAAAACAGTGAATTTAAAATGAAGTGCACCCCTATTTCTTGTTCAGAATAACAGGTTTCTGTTAGACAACAGATAGATGAAAAAATATTTGTATGATTATATCCTGGCCATTTACAGGTCTTTTTTCTGTAAAAATGTTATAGGCAGAGTTGTTGGTGACAAACATCTTTAATCTGTATTTGAAAACTGTACTGCTATTTGTCAGAAATTTCTTTTCTGTGGATGACTGTCAAAGAGGTTTATTATATTCACTTATTTCACCCCTTTCTGTGCCAAAGTTAGATTAATTAAAGAATAAGATAAATAATATTTCCTCCAATGTTGTATTTGTTAATATATCTCTTACTCTCAGACTCAGATGGGTTGTTGATAACAAATCTTGTTAGTCAATAAACCACTGTGAAGTTGTGGTTAACATTCCTAACCACTTAAAAGATGCCTTCAAGATGTACATATGCAAATCACATACATAATTTTAATTACCATTATGTTCTTTTGTGCAATGAATACTTTTGCCTAACTGAGGAGCCCGCATCTCGTGGTCGTGCGGTAGCATTCTCGTTTCCCACGCCCGGGTTCCCGGGTTCGATTCCTGGCGGGGTCAGGGATTTTCTCTGCCTTGTGATGGCTGGGTGTTGTGTGATGTCCTTAGGTTAGTTAGGTTTAAGTAGTTCTAAGTTCTAGGGGACTGATGACCATAGATGTTAAGTCCCATAGTGCTCAGAGCCATTTGAACCATTTGAACCTAACTGAGGAGATAACCCAGGATGGTTTCCCTTAAGACATTAATGTGAGTGGAAATATGCAAAAATGTTAACTTGCAGATTTCTACATCCCCAAAGTTGACGGTAAGTCTCATGGCACAGGTCTGCTGTATGGATTTTTGAGTTTAAATTTTCATCAATACGGGTATCTAAGAACACTAAGCGTACAAAACTGGATGAGATGTATTTTTTCAAAGTTTAAAACTAGTCCATTTGTACAAAACTAGTCACTAGCTTTCACAAAAACATCATTTACTATATTCTCTGTTTCTTTGTTCAGTTTCAAAACAAATCTTGCACTGTCTGGAGACAGGACTCATTCTCTGTTCTGATTTAAATAAAATATCAGATCATTAACATAAAACAAAAACAGAATTTGGACAATCATCAAATCCTGTGGGACAGCCATTGTAATTTCTCTCCATGCACATGGTGTGGCACACCTCTTTGTATTACCTACAGATTATATTAGCTTTTTGCATTCTGTTTCTTAAATAAGGACTAAACCAGGAGTTTGCTGAATTATGTATTCCATAAAACACCCAACTTCTGTAATAGAATATTGTGGTTGACAAAGTAAAATGTCTTTGATAATTGACAGATGACCCCAGTTGGTGATATTTCATCATTTCAGGATTGTATTATATGACCATTAAATACACACATCAAAAAAAGTTTTGCATCACCTCAGTTTCAAGACTTCACAACCTGTACAGAAAATTTGAATAGAGATCAACATAAACATTATTTCCACCCTTTTTATGGCCTTGAAAACCACACATTGCATGTTATACCACCATACAGTGAGTCCTTCAGAGGTGGTGGTCCAGATTGGTGTACACACTAGTACCTCTAATACCCAGTAGCACATCCTCTTACATTGAGGCATGCCTGTATTCATCGTGCCATACTATCCACAAGTTCATCAAGGCACTGTTTGTCCAGGTTGTCCCACCCTCAACGGCGATTTGGTGTAGACCCCTCAGAGTGGTTGGTGGGTCACATTGTCCATAAACAGCCCTTTTCAATCTGTCCCAGGCATGTTCAATAGGGTTCATGTCTGGAGAATATGCTGGCCACTTTAGTCGAGCAATGTTATTATCTTGGAAGGAAGTCATTCACAAGATATGCACAATGGGGGAGTGAACTGTCGTCCATGAAGACAAATTCCTCGCAATATGCTGCCAATATGGTTGCACTATCAGTTGGAGAATGGCATTCACATATTGTACAGCCATTACGGTGCCTTCCATGACCACCAGCAGCATACATCAGCCCCACATAGTGCCACTTCAAAACAGCAGCGAACCTCCACTTTGCGGCACTCACTGGACAGTGTGTCTAAGGCGTTCAGCCTGACTGGGTTGCCTCCAAATATGTCTGGTTGAAGGCATATGCAACACTTGTTGGTGAAGACAATGTGATGCCAATCCTGTGCACTCCAATCAGCATGTTGTTGGGCCCATTTGTACTGTGCTGCATGGTATCATGATTGCAAAGATGGACCTCACCATGGACGTCAGGAGTGAAGTTGTGCGTCTTGCAGCCTATTGTGCATAGTTTGAGTCATAATAAGACATCCTGTGGCTGCATGAAAAGCATTGTTCGACACAGTGGCATTGCTGTCAGGGTTCATCCGAGCCTTAATCCATAGGTAGCAGTCATTCAGTGCAGTAGCCCTTGGGCGACCCGAGCGAGGCATGTCATCAACAGTTCCTGTCTCTCTGTATCTCTTCCATGTGTGAACAACATCATTTTGTTTCACTATGAGACACCTGGACACTTCCTGGCACAAGAAAACAATGTGGACGTGATCAGACCACTGTATTGATCATCTAGGCATGGTTGAATTGCAGACAACATGAGCTGTCTACCTCCTTCCTGGTGGAATGACTGGAACTGATCGGCTGTCGGGCCCCCTCTGTTTAATATGTGCAGCTCATGCATGTTTGTTGCCATCTTTGGGCAGCTTTAATGACATCTCTAAACAGTCAAAGGGATTGTGCCTGCGATACCATATACACAGTCTATCTTCAGGAGTTCTGGGAACCGGGGTGATGCAAAATTTTTTTTGATGTGTGTACATAAACAGCTGTCTCAGCTGACTGGTGCTTTTGCAATTCAAACTGTGACTGAGTAAGTATGCATTTAGCAGATAGGTGGGTAACAACACAAGTACATTATCTTCTCAAAAAATGTAGGAAATGACATAAAAAGTGACATGGCATGGTAGCTATTGACATCTGGTAAGCCACCCCTCTTAAAAGAGTCCTAACAATGGCATGTTTTAAACTCTCTGGGAAAATATCCTGAATTAATGATGCATTATGTATGTGATTAAGGGAGGGCCACACCTTTATAATGTCTTATTAGTGATATTATCCACCTTATATGAACTTGTACTTTTTGGTGGTGTGATGATCTTCCTTAGTTAAGATTGGGATATGAGGTAAATTTTTATTTCACAAAGTGCCCTTCCTCTTTGTTTCTGCTGTCTCTTCCAAACTGTATGCACCAATTTTCTCACGATAGTAATTATTGAAATTATCTGATACATATGAATTGTCTTTAACGATGCTCTCATTCTCTTCAACAAAGGTAATATTAATTCATTGGCTTCTTTTCCTTTCTGTCTTGTTAACAATATTTCATTTTTATTTGATTTTACTGTCTGAATCATCAGTTTCTTACAAGATATGCTTACTCCTGGCTTATTTAAAACTTATCTTGATGTGTTACAGTACTATAAGATATTCAAAAACAAGATAAAAGAATGACTTATTAGCCAGCCACTCCGTACAAAATTTCTCAGAGTTTTTTGGGTTCAGTGATGTAAATTCAACAAGTCTAATGTCTTTACAGAAAAGATCTTCTCTTTGACAGTATACAAATAGCTGATAGTGCTGGGTGAAGAGCTACTTAAATGCTTTGTTTGAAGTATTTTATATAAACAGACACTGAGGAAACCTATAGTTACATCTCCATTCTGCAAACCATTGTGAAGTACATACAGAGGGTAGTTTCACTTGTGCCACATATGTTTTCTTCATCATTCCATTGGAGTATGGAACTTTGGAAGAATGACTGTGTAATACCTTTTACTTTGCTGTAAGTATCCTAATTTTGTCTTTGCAGTCCCTATGGAAGCATCCATAGGCATTGTAGTATATTCTTAGATTCCTCACCTAATACTGATTCTTGAAACACTGTAAGTAGGCTTTCAATGGACAGATGGCATATATTTCCATGTGTTGGCCAATTCAGGTTTTCCAGCAGTTCTATGACAGTTTCCCATGAATGAAATAAACCTGTGAGATTTGTGTTTCACTTCTTTACACATTCAAAAACTCCTGCTTGTGTTGTCTGATATAGGTCAACTCACATTAGACCAGTATTCTAGTATTGGTTGCATGAGTGTTCTGTGAGCAATTTCCTTTGTAGACAAACTATATTTTTCCAGTGTGATACCAATAAACTGAAATCTGCCAACTAGCATACCTATGAGTTTTCCATTTCTTTGTAACATGTTTTCCATTTTTCAGTAAGTTATGTGTACAGTTTTATATTCCCCAATATTTAAAGCAAGTTGCCACATCTTTGCACCACTCTGAAATGCTATCAAGACCTCAGAGTGTATCTGCGCTACTTTTTTTCAGATAGGGGTCCACTATAAATAACTGTAAAGTCTGAGGTTACTATAAATCTTGTCTGCTAAGGCAGCAATGTAAAACATATGCTACTCGGCTGTTTACTTTAGGACAAGTGATCCAACTGTGTGTTCAGTAAGATCCTACTAATAGCAACCTGTAGTGACTGGGCAAGCACACAACCTACAATAATTCTGACTCAACTATATCCAAAGGTTGGCTGTGTACCACTGCCTTTCGCCCCAAATAATTAAACATTGATGAAGTTTAGCATAATAGTCTGTGAAATTTTATGGAATTACACAGATGTTTTTAAATATATGAAACCAAAATTATTAACAAAAGAACTGGGGTGCAGTATCCAGAAGGATAATGAGGTAGATTGATGCATTGGTTTAATTCAACTTGTAAATGTAGTTGTAAGCAAAGAGTCAAACAAAGATGGCCATATGTTTCTAAATAGATCTGAAGTAGATACTTGTATGAATCAGTCCACAGAGCAGAGCAAAGCAAACATTTCATTGAATGAAAAGTTCCAAACACTAATGAACCTCAGAGTTTCTAGTGCGTGTAACATAATGTCAACACTTTGAAATGTTTCCAAAGTTCCACTAAAATTAATTTAAAACCAAATAAATTATGACACTCATATCAGTCTTACTATTCACTTGGTTCATACATTAACACCTCAGTGTGGTCAACTACAAACACACTAAGTCTGTACAGTCACTATCCTGAACTACTTTATCACATGCAGGTCACCGACTGCCCAGTCTTGTCACAAAAAAGAGCTTCACCCTTCCAACAACAATGGTTAAAAGACTATTTTCACTGCTCCACTGACAGCAACAGAAAGACTACAAGGCTCTTCTGCTTGCTTGCTCCAGGGCTTGGTCGCATTACCAACTACTGGAGTCAAGTCTTACTATCCCTCTCCCTCATTACCAAAAGTACACTGTACATTATTTTGTATACATTATGAAAATTCAATTAACATATTCTTAAATCTAAATACACCATACCATAATAAAATGTCTATAATTTATTCTTTTAATTTATTAATTTACTTTTGGGCAGAAGCTAGTCAAATATGGGCCTGTATTCTACTTGTCATTGCAGCACTATGAACATAGCAAACCATATTTTCATAAATTTTATATTGTAATCCAAACTGTAATATTAACAAGCTGAAGTCAAATAATACTGTTCATGTGCAGAATTCTCTGTTTTGTCACAGCTTAATTAAAATTATAAATAAATTGTTTAACAATTTCTTTTGAGGCATATCACACAAGCTGGCTCATCATGTAGCTGAGTCACAACCTATCATTTGTGTGTCATGTGTGTTAATATGTCTGTTAATTATTATAAATAAATAAACATTTAAACTTAAATAACAATTAAGATGTTGTACAACTATGGTAATAGTTTTAGTGTGTTCTAGGGTGTCTTATGATTCCAAAAGTCTCATTATATTTTCTGTAGCTCATATGTAATCAGTTAAGATAATTTTAATAGATATGCAATACTTTTAATGTAACACATTCAACATGTGGGGATCGAGATGTTACATATGGTAATATTGAACCCAACATTAAGTATTCGCTCATTTATAGTGAATTAACTTTATTTTGATCATGTCGGTACAAACACATCTGCTCAAATACAGAGTTGGAACACACTGAGATCAACAGTTTTCAAAGAAGTTTGTTCTCAAACGTGAGGCGGTCGACTCTTGCAGTCGATAACCACCACAGAGCCCCCACTGGTAGTGCAGAGCATGGTAAGGATGATGAGACGCATTTGTGCACCCGGCCGGCTGATGGTGCAGGTGTGCATGACCAATCGTGTCACGGTAGGCACTAGTGCGAGGTGCGATCGGACCGTTTCTCGATGTCTTGGTAGGCATGACCAGCGGAGGGAAGGAGGCGCCGAAGGTGTCCATAGGTTGACCGTGCCATGCTGCTGATGGCACGGTGGAAGCCGAAGGCGGCGGCGTGTCGGTGGGGAAAAAATCGTTGTGCCAAGGCCGTGCGGCGCAGCGGGGTTTTGATCCGATCAAAGGCATGGAGTGTGTCGAAGACGCAATGCAATGTATTGCCAAAGTATTTGCCGGCGAGCACCATGGTAAGTGCAATGTGTCCGGTAACAGCAAGCATGCTGTGGCTTAACAGGCTCCGTAAGGGATGCCAGATGAGCAACACTCGCGTTAATGACGGAGTTATAGAGGTGCTTGATGTCGCACTAGGGGAGAAAACAGCAAGCTGCACATGACTGACCTTGGCGGCGTTTGACTTTGGTGTAGACGGAAGCGTCACCTCAGAGTCCGTGGACGGTGAGTGTGTTACAGCGGTAGGTGGCAGGATGTTCCAAGTGGAGTTGACAGTGTTGGTGTTTTGATGTGCGAAACAGCCATGATCGAAGGTTGGGGGGCGTGGCCGTGAGCCCTGTGCATAAAGCATGGTGATGGCAAGAGGTGGTGGAAGGCAGACAAGGTCGGTGAAACCATGGTCAGAGCAGGTAGGCAATGAGACGTAATGTAAATGTGAAGAAGTCGAATTGGTGGATGAACTACTGGTCTGTGGCAGAGAAGCGACACAGTTCAATGGAACTGGAGATGTGTGTGTGCTGTCGCTATCGGCACTGCGGTTGAGTCGTAAGTCTGCATGCTGCTCGCGCAAAACTGCTGCACGGTCATGTGTCGGAGTGGAAAGATGCTCATCCGTCAAAGCAGAAATGGCCAATGTGTTGGTCGTACATTGCAGAGGTAGTGAAGAGGGTGGCAATGCAAGTGGCACTGGAATGCAGCTGGTTATGCCGTGGTACATAAACGAAGTGTCTGGAACTACCAAGGAAAGGTGGCAGCGGTGTAAATACGTTGCTTGTACCACATCAGTAACATAGAATTTCCACTTGAGGCGGTGTGATGATGACATTTGTGACACCTGGGACATAAATCCATGTAGCATGATCGTCAGGGTATTAGTTGCAGCTGGTAGTAACGGTGAAGGATCATCAGCAGTCAGAGGTGGAACAATGACAGAAGCATCTTGTTGCATGTTGTGCTCGGTTGGTGTCGGCTGCAGCATGTGTAACTGATATTATACCAACAAGTTGTATGGCGCAATGTGCTCACGTAGCTGTCGCAGTTGTTCAGGCAAAAATGTATGTCGTGAAGCAGTCTGCTGTGTAACACTGAGTAAGATGGGGTCGAAATCAGAATCTGTCTCTAGCAAAGGGTAACCTGGCATACAAGACAAGGTCGGCGGCACAGTATTGACGTAACAGTTCAAGTAGAAGAGATCGTGTGTGCGATCGCGAATGTGAAACTGAGTACTCGGTGGCGGTGGAGTGAAAACACGTTCACTGCTGTATGAAGCATTGATATGGCTGAAATCGTCTTCTAGGGTGGGTGAACAAGTTGCGGGCACGATCCAGTAGTGAACGGCCGGGCAGTAAGCGTGCATGGTGTCGGCGAGTTGTTGACAAGATGCGGGTGCAGTAGCCATGACGGGATCGTATGTCGTGCAGCTGTTTGTTTTGACTGGGTCAAGGTCAGTGAGCCAGCAGGCGGTAGCCATGACGTCGCTGTCGGTAGCGGTCGAGCAGAGTTGGTGTGGCTCGGGTGCTGTGTAGAGGGAGGCATGGCACGTCCATTGTTGCACTGAGAAACAGCCGGCATTGTTGTCAGCATAATTGGTGCATTGTCGTTGATTGGTAGGATGTCCTCGATGAAATTGTTCCTGAGAATTTGACCAGGCATGCGATTTAGCCATAGTTCGGAGTTTGTGCGAACTGGGATTTGCAACATAGTCCCCGTTTGTTGCAATCCATTGTTTGGCATGATTGTCCGGTATCAAAGAGCTGCACAAAGTTAATGCATTACACAAAAGCAAGTCAAAATTGTCCAAATTAATCGGCAAAAGAGCACTGCACTGTCCAGAAGTGAAATTACTGACGCGTTGAGTGGGTTTCGACAGATGATGTGCGCACCTCGGTCGCATTGTCGATGTGTGAGAAGGTGATGAAAGTTACCAAAAAGCACGATTCACGCAAGAGTTGGGAATTTACACACTAATTACACTTCCTGTACACTGCATCCAGATGCGGCGCGATGCAAAGTCGATGGACGTAGAAATCTGACAAAGGGTTGCTGCATTGTTTGTCCATGGCGATGTTCCATTACACATTTCTGGCGTCGTATGCCTCGTTTTTGGGTGTCGGTGTCACCAGTTTGGGGATCGAGATGTTACATAAAGTAACATCAAACCCAACATTAAGTATTCACTCGTTTATAATGAATTAACTTTATTTTGATCATTTCAGTACAAACACATCCGCTCGAATACAGAGTTCAGAACACACTGAGGTCAACAGTTTTCAAAGAATTTCATTCCCAAAGATGAGGCAGTTGACTCATGCAACACACACTTACTTTTCAATGTGAGCAATTCAACATGGATCATAATTTGTTATTGGTGTACTTCACAGAAATAGCTTACAGAGGCTGCTTCTGCCTCTTAATGCACATCTCAACTCAATACATGCTATATAAATGAAGTCACACTTTCATGATGAGATTTTATCCAACTATTTGTGTATATAGTGACTCTACCTTTCCTTACATTATGCCTACATAATTGGATTCTACCTAGTATCCATCTAGGTTCATCTGTTCAATTCATTTTTAAATGAATGTTATACACAGCACCACTGAAGAAATCATTTTATATTTTTCAGTTTCTCATAGTAAAAAGAGATGTGCAACTTTTATACTTAACAGATTTTTTTATATTTAAAGGAAATGTTCTTATGTATTATGATTTTTATCCTGTGTGCATTCAATATTACCAGTTTTTTCCTCCTCTGATTATTGCAACTGTGTCTATAGTTATTTGACAGCTCAGTCGTTCAAATACATTTATATGTACAAACACACACACACACACACACACACACACGCATAAACTGTGTAATTATAGCAAGAATTCTTGAGGATTGGACAGACAGTGCACTGGTTACAATGAATGCTCCAGGAAATTATCTGCAACCACAATTATGTTGTGGGTGACTTTTTAAGGAGTTAAACATTTTAACTACAGCATCACTCAGCATACAAAAAGTAACAGAATATATTGAAACCCTACACAGAAGGCATTGTTTGGATTAAGTCACAATGACATCACAAATATAGTTATGTATATAATAAAAATCATGGTAAAAAATTTCAATTTTCAGAAATATTGTGCACTACATACTATAATGTATCACACTACAAAGTTCAGAATTTGCTTAGTATTGTGTCTTTACTAGGCAATAATAACCCACATTTAATATGTAAATCACATAAAGATATACACATTATAAAAGATTTTCCCAGTTCATGTTTTAATAAAGCATTATACATTATACTAACAAATTTTTGTGTATGTTATTTCCTGGTATGCAATCATTAATTTTATGTTAAGATCAGTGTTTGTGGTTATAGTGTGAAAATTAGATACATTTTTTTGATAGGACCATTATGCGGGTTGTTGAAAACCTTTGAGGTAAAACTTATGGGTATGGTAGAGAAAGTTGTTCCTGTGCTGCCCCTAAGTACAAGGGCAAGTACAAGGGCAATCCATGGTTCCCATCACCTCATCCATGGGCAGGTACAGCCAGCAGAGGATACCTACCAGGGGGCCATATTTCAAACATCTGCACATGTGCAAGCCCATTTGCCACCTTGCCACTGTGCACTCTGCCAGTGCAGTGTGATTGTTTAAGCTAAATGCCTCTGCAACAGGTTTTTGTCCAACACTGTCCACTTGTGCTGTGAGTGCCCAGCTCCCCATGGGTGGACACCTAGTCAGAACAACCTGTAGTAAAGGGACTTCTGTTGGTTATTTTGAGATAGACAGCCAACAATGAGAATTTAATATTTGACATGTTATAAGGTCTTAACTCAATAATGTGTGTTAGGCATGTGTTAGTAAACTGGTTATGTTTCCGCATCAGTGATAGTAGTGTAAGCTTGAGAAACAGTACACAATCATCTGTGGTGTGTCCATGACAAATTCTTTCCTAAGCGGTTACATGAAGTCATTGACGTCTGAAACTCCATTCAAAAAAGAAGAAGAACTGGTTGAAAGGGTCTTAGTTGCCTGTCTTATTCAACAACATACAACAGGCATGTTTAAGAAAGTGTAGCAAAGCTTGTGCAATGTAATGCATGCACTGAGGCTGATGGTTATCACTTTTCAATAACTGCTGTTGGCTCAGATTGTTGCTACCAAGTTTAAGTTTTTTATGTAATCAAATGACTATTTATTCATTTCCCTCCATTAGTTTCTTATTTCATAGTAGGTCAGTTTTTCATGTTCTTTCTCCATAGTTTGACCCTAAAGATTAGGGGAATCCTATTTAGATGTATATAGTGTTCATAATTTAAGAGTAAAGGTGACACTCTATGGAATTATAGAAGTGTTGAGATATCAAGAGGCACATAAACAAGGCTGAAAATGTGTATTAGAAGTTTTCAGTCTTCTTCACATTGAGATGACAAAAGTCATGGGATAACTCCTAATATCATGTTGGACCTCCATTTTCCTGGCACAGTGCATCTACAGCTATCCAAAATTGCAATGTGTTGCTGGTACAGGATTTTGCACACCAACTAACATCTCAATTATCTCCTGCAAAAGTTCAATGGGATTTGTATTGGGTGATCTGGGTGGCCAAATCCTTCACTTAAACTATCCAGGACGTTCTTCAAACCAATCATGATCAATTGTGGCCCAGTGACATGGCACATCGTTGTTTCGGAACACGAAGTCCATGAATGGCTGCAAATTGGCTCCAGATACCCTAATATAACCATTCCCAGTCAACAATCAGTTCAAGTGGACCAGAGGACCCAGTCCATTCCATGTAAACACAGCCCACACCATTACAGAGCCAACACCAGCTTGCACAGTGCCTTGCTGACAAATTGGATCCATGGCTTCATGTGGTCTGCGCCACACTTGAACCCTAAAGCAGCTCTTATGAAGTGAAATCGGGACTCATCTGACCAGACCATGGTTTTCCAGTCTCTAGGGTTCAACTGATTTGGTCATGCACCCAGGAGAGGCACTGCATTTAGTGTTGTGCTATTTGCAAAGGCAATTGTGTCAGTTGTCTGCAGCCATTGCCCATTAAAGCTAGACTTTGCCACACTGTCCTAATGGATACATTTACTGTATGTCCTACATTGATTTCTTCAGCTGTTTCATGCAGTGTTGCTTGTCTGTTAGCACTGACAATTCCACACCAGCACCACTGCTCCCAGTATTAAGTGAAGGCCGCCCCTGTGTTGTCCATGGTGAGAAGTAATGCCTGAAATTTGGGTATTCTCAGTGGACTCTTGACACTGTGGATCTTAGAGTAACCTACTGAATCACCTAACAATTTCCAAATTCATGTTCAGAGCCCGCAAATTGATGTCATGTGGCCATAATTACTTTGGAAACCTTGTCACATGAATCACCTAAGTACAGATGACAGCTCTGCCAATGCACTGCCCTTTTATACCTTGTGTACATCATATTACCACCAACTGTATACAGGCATATCATTAACACATGACTTTTGTCACCTCATTGTATGTGTCTGTCAACATTTCAGTCCCTCTGCTGTCTACATCTACCTCTAAATCCATGCTCTGTAAAGCACTGTAGAGTATTTGGTGGAGGATACTTCTTGTTGTATCCATTGTAAGGGCTTCTTCTCACTCTATTCACACATCCAGTGTAGGAAGAATTACCATGTCTCTGTGCACTCTTCAATGAATCTAATCTAGGCCTCACAATCCCTAGTGGTACAAAGGAGTTTTAGTTAATTTATAGTTTCATCAACTAACTCTGATTCTTCAAAATTTGTAAATAGGCTTTCCTATAGTTTGCTTCCATCTTAAAGTGTCTGCCAGTTCAGTTTTTTCAGCATCTCCATGATGCTTTCCCATGGGTCAAACAAACCTACAAACTATGACCACAGAAATTGTCATCAAACTATCAATTTCAGTCAATGATGAGTATCTTCAGAAAGACTGGAAGCAAATGCAACTAATGGACAGTCTACACCTTGTAAACAAGAAATTATGACATAGTGAAAAGAATTATGGAAAGTACATGTATGAAAATCCATATAGAATATCCGAGCTCTAAAATGTGGTGGACCATACTTCTTTAAAACTTATCCTAATATAATGAAGTCATACTGACAGTACAAAGAATACAGACAAAATCACTAAGATATCATCAAACATAACCCAAAATATGGTGCAAACTAGGCCACAGTGGCAGTAGTCATCATGTGGATGGTACTACTGTTCATAACAAGTTGCATACTGTTGCCACAAAAATTTGTTTTTCATAAACTTGTCAGGTGTTGCTGTTAAACACATATTTACCCAATATAGAATTACACAAAAATGCAGTTATGTGCAGAAGAATACTTTCTACTTAATCACACATTTTTACTTAACTGCATTTTTGTACACTACTACAAAAAAGAAAAAAAAAAGAAAGAGTAAACCTGGAGAGATAAGACTGGCTTCAATCTAATGAAGGCATATGTGCCCTGGAGGCAGCAGATGTACTGATAATGGTTTCAGTGTCATCTACCAACAGATTATGCAGTAGCATAGCTACCAGAGTGCCATCTGTGTCTATCTTTTAATGGGGGATGCCCACAACCAGAAGGCTCAATATGGTGCAGACATGTGAAGCAAGCAAGCAGGCAACCAAACTATGGATGCACACTCATGTCCCTCCATCCAGCTTAGCTGGTTTTAAAGGATTCAAATTATGGCCTTCTGAGCAGCAAGATGGGTCTTTTTAGAGAATTGTCACAGAAGTTGGTCATGCTGTGTCCCTTTTGCAATTATGGTGATACCAGTGGTCACATGAACGTTCTCACACCTGTAGGTGAGGTTCTGGACATCTACACAGTGCAGATGCCCAACAGAGTTATTCTATTTTAAGAGCAGCAGGGGCAGATCGTACAGCTATGACAACACAGATGAGATGGCTTGTGAGCTATGACATGTTAACATGAACTGTTACAAACTGGTTATTAGCAGTGAGAGTATGGGCACACACATCTCTAGCCCATCTTCCACTCACGCCACAGCATCAACATGCACAGCCTGGCTGGTGCCATCACTTGGAAGATGTAATGGCTTGCCATAGTCTTCAGTAATGAAAGCAATTTTTGCCTGCACACTAGTAATGGTCATTTACACATACAACATAGACCTGGTGAGCACTGTCTTATAGAGCGCATTCATCAAAGACACACTGGCCTCATCCCAGGCCTTTTGGTGTGGGGTGTGATAAGCTACAACTCTTGTTCACCTGTGATGTTTCTAGAGGGGATACTGACCAGTGCTTGCTGTTTGCAGAATGTTGTTAACCCTCTTCTTTTCCCATTCTTGCAGTAGGATGGAGATGTGTTGTTCCAACAGTATAATGTTCACCAACATACTGCCCATTAAACTCAATGTGCTCTGCAAAATGTGTAGAACTTCCCTGACCAGCACAATCCCAGGACTTGTCTCCAATTAAGCAGATGTGGGATATGATGGGATGGGACAAGAAGTGACTCATGTGACTCCTCAACCAATAACTCTTACAGAACTACATGAAAAAGTTGAAAAGATGTGGAATAACATATTCCAGGATAGTATTTGTCATCTGTATGATAGACTGGATTCCAGAGTCAGCCAGAGTCAGTGCCTGCATTGCTGCCCATGGGGGCTACACCATGTACTAATATGGGTGTTCCAGAATGGGCACCTGGTACCGTAGAATCACATGCGCTATTGATCTGTAAATGCAATCATATCATGTACTCCATATGCATTGTTGCAACTATAAATCTTGAGTGAATTGGAGTCCTCTAAAAGGGTGTGCCATTTCTCTTCTATTTTTTCGGCAGTGTATAAACTGCATTAGTCAAACATGTATACAGCACTGCCAACTGTCGAGTTTGTGACAGAAACATATTTTTTGTGGCAATGAACGGTTCATATGATAACTCTGCTGGGAATGTGGCCTAATTTTCACCATAATTTTATTTATGTTCCACAATGCCTGGCTAATCTTGATCATATATCTTGTCAGTGTCACTGTGGCATTATATTTGGATATGTTTTAAACAAGTGTACTTCATTGCACTGTTAAGGTCATGTATTATATATGTATGAAAACAATACCTTTTATTATGGCATAATTTATAGCTTCTGGTAAACATCTGAAGATTCATAATCTGAGGATAATTTTTACTTATCTCAAAGATGGCATGTTAAGCTGCAGACAGATACAACTAAAGGCACTTACACATTAGCTTTCAGCCATAGCCTTCATCAGAAAAAGAAACACTCCCATATTCATTCACACAAGTAAGCACACTTCATCCACATATGATTGTTATCTCCAGCAGTTTAGACCAGAATGCCAGAGATGGTGCTGGTCATGTGTGTGTCAGGTGTGCTTGAGTGAATGAATATGTGTGTGTGTGTGTTTTTTCTTTTTCTGACAAATGCTGTGGCCGAAAGCTGATGTGTAAGTGTCATTTAGTTGTGTCTGCCTGCAACTTGACCTGTCATCTTCATGATAAGTAGCAATTTATCTTTTCCTTTCATTGTTGATGTTCCAATGTGGAGTTCCCATTGTGTGAAGATGATTTTTGTGACCACATACTGGAGTATAAGAAACTAATCAGCTGTTAAACCTATCTCATAGGGTTCCACAATCTTGAGCAATGATCTAGAATGGATCAAGTTTTTTTTGTAAGTAGTCACTTTTGTAGACTGAACACATTTTCTTAGTATTCCACCAATTAACCAAAGTCTTCCACTTCCTTTATCTACAGCTGAGCATATGTGATCATTTCATTTCATATCTATAGAAACTGCTTCACATAGGTGTTTGTATGAGTTGCCTGATTCCTACTGTGTCACAGATATTGTAGACAAAGGATACTATGATTTGTGAGGTGCAGAATTTTACATTTTTGAACATTTAATGCAAATTCCCAATCCTTGCACCACTTTGAAACCTTTTCAAGGTCTGATGGAATATTTGTGAAACCTTTTTCAGACAGTACTTCATTACAGATAGCTGCATGAGCTGAAAAAAATCTGTACTTACTATTAACCTTCTGATAGGTGCACGTATATGTCAGATACACAGCAACAATGTTTGTTACCTTTTCCTGGAAAGCGGGAGGGAGGTAAATCCCCCTTTGCTCTAGCCTCCTCATTTGACCCCAGCCTACTTCAGTCCTGGCCCTGCCCGCAACACTAAACAGCAAACTAGTAACACAGGTTTCATATCTGAGGAATACGTGCAATCCTCCATGTAAGTTTTTAATTTTTCATTTTCCATCATTTATTGTTAAATGTTTAATGCTTATTAGCAATATAAAGTAGTGTACATGATGAATTTACATGTGTCTTGAATCGACAATGAAATTAAACTAAATTATATGTGTCAAATATGTGTGACCTTCAAAGCTTGCATCATGTTATTTATTCAGTTTTGTTTCATATTTATTTCTTAGGTACTATGGGGGATGAAGAGATGTTTAAGTTAAACAATCCTTTGGATGTTGAAGTTGTGATAAATGCAATTCTGCATGATACCAATGATGAGGATAATCAGGACATCAGTTTTATAGAGGACTGTACCACTGATGAAGAAGAGCACCTATTGGAAAGAGATGGAGATTCTGATACAGAAATGAGTGAGTGCTCAGTCCAGCTCAGAAGACGACAGAGATGAGAGCACCAAATCGACATCTCAAGCTGTTCAAAGGAAAAATTAAAAAATAATTGAGGTTTGGTCATGGCAAAAAAAAGTCAAGGAACAGGCAAAGATGAGATAAACAAAATACACTCCTGGAAATGGAAAAAAGAACACATTGACACCGGTGTGTCAGACCCACCATACTTGTTCCGGACACTGCGAGAGGGCTGTACAAGCAATGATCACACGCACGGCACAGCGGACACACCAGGAACCGCAGTGTTGGCCGTCGAATGGCGCTAGCTGTGCAGCATTTGTGCACCGCCGCCGTCAGTGTCAGCCAGTTTGCCGTGGCATACGGAGCTCCATCGCAGTCTTTAACACTGGTAGCATGCCGCGACAGCGTGGACGTGAACCGTATGTGCAGTTGACGGACTTTGAGCGAGGGCATATAGTGGGCATGCGGGAGGCCAGGTGGACGTACCGCCGAATTGCTCAACACGTGGGGCGTGAGGTCTCCACAGTACATCGATGTTGTCGCCAGTGGTCGGCGGAAGGTGCACGTGCCCGTCGACCTGGGACCGGACTGCAGCGACGCACGGATGCACGCCAAGACCGTAGGATCCTACGCAGTGCCGTAGGGGACCGCACCGCCACTTCCCAGCAAATTAGGGACACTGTTGCTCCTGGGGTATCGGCGAGGACCATTCGCAACCGTCTCCATGAAGCTGGGCTACGGTCCCGCACATCGTTAGGCTGTCTTCCGCTCACGCCCCAACATCGTGCAGCCTGCCTCCAGTGGTGTCGCGACAGGCGTGAATGGAGGGACGAATGGAGACGTGTCGTCTTCAGCGATGAGAGTCGCTTCTGCCTTGGTGCCAGTGATGGTCGTATGCGTGTTTGGCGCCGTGCAGGTGAGCGCCACAATCAGGACTGCATACGACCGAGGCACACAGGGCCAACACCCGACACCATGGTTTGGGGAGCGATCTCCTACACTGGCCGTACACCACTGGTGATCGTCGAGGGGACACTGAATAGTGCACGGTACATCCAAACCGTCATCGAACCCATCGTTCTACCATTCCTAGACCGGCAAGGGAACTTGCTGTTCCAACAGGACAATGCACGTCCGCATGTATCCCGTGCCACCCAACGTGCTCTAGAAGGTGTAAGTCAACTACCCTGGCCAGCAAGATCTCCGGATCTGTCCCCCATTGAGCATGTTTGGGACTGGATGAAGCGTCGTCTCACGCGGTCTGCACGCCCAGCACGAGCGCTGGTCCAACTGAGGCGCCAGGTGGAAATGGCATGGCAAGCCATTCCACAGGACTACATCCAGCATCTCTACGATCGTCTCCATGGGAGAATATCAGCCTGCATTGCTGCGAAAGGTGGATATACACTGTACTAGTGCCGACATTGTGCATGCTCTTTTGCCTGTGTCTATGTGCCTGTGGTTCTGTCAGTGTGATCATGTGATGTATCTGACCCCAGGAATGTGTCAATAAAGTCTCCCCTTCCTGGGACAATGAATTCACGGTGTTGTTATTTCAATTTCCAGGAGTGTATTTTAGTTCATCTGCCCGGAGTAGTCAGACCTGCAAAAAATGTGACTAATATTCTAGATTCATGGAAATGCCCCATCTTTGACACAATGATTGAACGTATTGTAGAAAATACAAACAAATTTATTCTTACTATACAAGATAACTATTCTTGTTCAAGTGATGCTTAACAGACAGATGCAGTTGAAATGAAAGCCTTATTCAGGCTGCTTTATCCCACCGGGTTGTACCATGTGATTAGTCTGAATCTCAACAACTTATGGTGAATGGATGGCTTCCTAACCATCATGATTATAAAAAGATTTCAGTTCTTAATGTGATTCATTCTTTTTGATTATGCAGAAACAAGAGGAGAACGAAGAAAACCTGACTGCCTAGCTCCTACAAGAATTATTTTTGAAGAATTTGTTGTGAACTGCCAAAAATGCTATTCACTTGGTGAAAATTTCACAACTGATGAAAAACTCAAGGCTTTTTTGAGGTAGATACGGTTTCATACAACATAAGCCAAAACAACAAGCAAATATGGCATAAAAATTTATGCTTTAGTCAACTCTTGGCTATTTTATACATGTAATTTGGAAATATATGCTGGAACTAAACCAGAGGGTCCATTTAGTGTAAGCAATAAACCTTCCGACTTTGTGAAAGGTTAGCAGTACCCATTTTCTACAGTGGGGGAATATCGCGTCCAACAATTGGTTTATGGATTATGATTTGGTAGAGGCATTGGCATAAAAAAAAAAAAAAAAATCATACGTTGGCATGTTAGGTAAAAATAAGCCTCAAATTCCTCCAGAATTCACAGTGAGCAGGAAGCGAGAGCGCCACTCATGTCTGTTTGATTTTCGCAAAGAGGCAACACTTGTTTCAAATGTGCCAAAAAACTACAAGAATGTTTCATTGATATCCAGCCTTCACAATGGTGGAAAAACCGATGAAGGAACAGGTGATCTCAAGAAACCAGAAATTATAACTTTTTATAATCACACAAAAGGAGGCGTTGACACTGTCGACAAACTTTGGGGGTCTTTCAACGTTGCGAGAAACACAAAGCAATGGCCTCTGGTGCTGTTTTTTTCTTTTTTTGATGATGAATGTTGCTGCCATAAATTCATTTATAATCTGGAAAGGAAACACAAGCCATAATCTCAAGAGAAGAAAATGTCTCAGATATCTTTCAAACTAACTTGTACAGGAACATGTAAAAAGGAGAAGTACTAAAGTAAATAGAGACCTCCATACAAAAGTTTTAAATTTGTCGCCCACAGAAGATGAACACCAACAGCAACAAGGAAGAGGAGATGATCAACCTCAGGAGCCTCTGAAGAAAAGATGTAGGCCATGTTTAGTAGTAAGAAAAGAGAATCATCTGTTTCAAATGTGAAATATGTGGACAGTTTATTTGTTTGCAACATTCAAGAAATGTTTGCAACAACTGTATTTCAGCTTCTAAATAATAACCTGCTTTAAATGTGAGATATATAGGCGGTAAATTTTGTTTACATCTTTCAAGAAATGTTTGCAGTGTTAGTATTTCAACTTCTAAATAACTTCAGTATATTGAAAAACCAAAATTTCAAGCATAATCCTATATAAATTTGACATTCGTATACAGAAAGTAAGTAACAGTACCTCGAGAAGCTGTGGGAAGAAAATGTGTGTTTTGAAACTTTATTTTTAAATAAATTTTTTACCTTGCTTTTGTTTGTATAACCCATGAATAATGCCTAATATTACTTCTATGATAAAAATTTAATGTTTAAAAAGACATAAAGTGTATTAACAAAACGTGCTATCTGTGAGATACAAGCGACCGTCCTTGTGCAACTAGAAGGTGTGCCTGTTGGAAGGTTAATATTGTTTATTTACCTGTCAACATCTTAACACTTTTACTGTTTGGTGAATTGTGAACTTCACCCCTAAATTATTTACATTCTATTAGAACTTTCTGTTACCATAATAATCATAATCAGTCATTTTATTGTCTATACAAAAAAAACTGTCTTGAACTCATGTTCTAGACCAGGCTCATCCAAGAATTATGCCCGGCGGGCGCGCCCGCACCCCACGGGCACAAGGCAGTGTAGTTCAGCGCCCCGTGCATGACCATGTGTCGCTAGTGTCAGCATAGGAACGAGAGAGATAGCCGTGGAGTGAGAGATACAGCATAGCCCAGCTCTGCGCTGGACTGTCCCATGGTCAGATCCAACGTAAACAAATTAAAAGAGGAAGCGCACCTCTGTAAAAGAGGTCCATGAGTGATAAAACAAGCAAACCATTTACTGTTCAGGTAACAACTAGTGTTCATGTGGCAGAATTACTATGCAAAGCTATAGAAAACATCCAAAACAAAAACAGAAGAACAACTTAGTAATTTTCTGCCCAAAGGTTGATTCTATTAGTACTGCACATGCACACTCGTCATATGTACAATAAAAATGGTTCAAATGGCTCTGAGCACTATGGGACTTAACTTCTGAGGTCACCAGTCCCCTAGAACTTAGAACTACTTAAACCTAACTAACCTAAGAACATCACACACATCCATGCCCAAGGCAGGATTCGAACCTGCGAGCATAGCGGTCGCGCGGTTCCAGACTGTAGCACCTAGAACCACTTGACCACTCTGGCCGGCTATGTACAATAGGCATCTTCTGAAAAATATATCAGTCTCTTAAGTGACACTAGAGTCATAAATATTCTGTTTTAGAAATAATCTTATGTAAGGGATATAGAGTCTCATTCTTATTGTTAGTAGTTACAAGCAAATATTTTTTGTTGTACCCCATACTAGAGCTTTTTGTATCCCCTTTCAGAGTTTAGAAATCGGATCCTTAGTTTGCTGTTTTGTACGTAATAATTTTAACTGACCAAGTTTGAAAACTAATTACAAAATATAATTAAGGTTATAAAGCTCTTTAATTCTTACAGTCAACATTGTTAAAGAAGACAATTAACATTTTACACATTTTGAAGAAACAATTTTGTCTAGGCTTGGTAGAATATTCCTTGAGACTGCTAACCTTAAAGAAATAGTCAAATTTTTTATCGCCAAGTAATGAATGGTTCTTAGTTTTAGCAAGCTTTAAAAGAGAGGAAAAGCACTCACAAATATACGTGTAACCAAACAAGGAGAGAACTTTGACCACGTGCTTGTGCAAAAGAGGATATTTTTCTCGTGGAAGACAGCTGTAAAAGTCATCCAAAGTTTTACACATAAGAAAGCGGTCCTTCAGGTGGATATCACACTGCTGGTCAATCAGCTCTAGTTGGAACACTAGTGAGACGTCCTCTGCCCGAAGGAAAAATAGGCAAACAAATATATCTAAGGCTGGTTGATGCTCACTTATCTCCAAAAATCTGTTTTCAACTGTTCTTGTAATTCGCAAATGATTTGAACATAACCTGAAAAGTCCAAGTCTTCTTTACCGCTGTCTAGTGCAGGAAAGTGTCCATAGTTATTCTCGCGCAACTTTTTTTCCCACAAAATAAGTTTTCTTGAAATGCTTGAACTGTCTGCACTAAATCAACAACAGAGTAATTTTCACCTTGGAGCGAAATGTTCAAAGTATTTAAATGACCAGTAAGGTCACTCAAGAAAGCCAAATTCGCCACCTACTTAGGGCCACAAAGTAATTCTTCTGGACATCCTTTCATTTTCAAAAAGGGTCGCACTATCCACTGTGTCCTTGGTGGGTCAGATGGATAGAGCATCTGCCATGTAAGCAGGAGATCCCGGGTTCGAGTCCCGGTCGGGGCACACATTTTCATCTGTCCCCGTTGACGTATGTCAACGCCTGTAAGCAGCTAAGTGTGTTCATTTCATTGTAATTTCATTCTAATGAGCTGCATGGTCACCGATGGTATCTGTTCTTTCGGACATGTCGTCCTTACGAAGTGTGCATACAGCGGCATGGCGAAGGACAGCGGGCGGTCTGCACGGCCAGCTGAGTGACACAGCTCGGCCACTGCGACAACATACGAATTCGCCCGGGGCGCTGTTTGGACGAGCCTGTTCTAGACAGACATTCTGATAAAATAAGATGAAGTGCAGCTTAACATAATCTAATTTTGATCAGTTAAAATACCAGTAAACAAATTTCTGTTACAGGCTCTTGCAGTCTCAACAGTGGCACTGTTGTCTCAGAATTTAAGTATTGCAGACACTGTGCTCAAAGCTGAAATAGCGCATGGAACAATCATTGGCTTCATTATGATCAACGTCCTTATTATTTTTGCTGAGCTCACACAACCAATGGGGAAAGCACCGGTATGTAACTCTGAATCCTCTTCTTCACAATAAATATGAAGTTTTAGTTAAAAATATGTGCTAGTGAAGTAATTGGAAAATAATGATGCTAAGGAAAAAAACACATACTTTTTCTTGGCAATATAAGAACTGAACTATATTTGTGTAACATGTTTAGAAAGAAACATTACCAAAAGTTTATAATAAAATGACACGGGAGAAAATTATTTCAAACAGCATGAACATATTTTGCCAACAAACAAAAGAGATGAATTAATAACAGCCCTTGCTGTTAATACTTTACAACATGATTTTTCATTTGACAATGGTAGAAGATGACTGCCTATTTAACAGTTGCTGTCACAAGAACACCACTGAATTTGACTAACATACATGTTTAAATA
Source organism: Schistocerca serialis cubense (assembly GCF_023864345.2). Classification (NCBI taxonomy): domain Eukaryota; kingdom Metazoa; phylum Arthropoda; class Insecta; order Orthoptera; family Acrididae; genus Schistocerca; species Schistocerca serialis. The sequence goes on from NC_064646.1 coordinate 19,269,878, forward strand.
CTAGTGTAGATGTACACAATCTTCATACTTAGATGCGTATTGTTACTATTATTTCAAGTTAGAGTGATTAACATTTAAATGAAATTTTAAAAACTAGGGAAGATAAAATAGTTATGTGCTCTAAACAAAGCTCATGAAGTATGAGGCTGTACTGAAAAGTAATGAATTCGAACTTTTTCTGTGAATACTTTTAAATAAGAGAATCATTATTGCCATTCTAAATCTTTATTCTTCATGTCTACATATTTATTTCTCAATCCAGTCAACCTGACAATGAACACCACACTTCTCCTACCAAGAGACCAGTTTGTAAGTAACCACACCATAGACTGTTTGACTTTGCTGATAGAGCCGCAACCTCACTTCTGTTTGCACCTCTTCATCACTATCAAAGTGAAGTTCTCAAAGATGATCTTAAATGGAAAAAAAAATGAAAATCACTCAGGGTCAAGTTGGAATGGTGTGATTAATGACAGTGGGCCCAAGGAGTCAGATTGCTGCAGATGTCATGAGATTTGTGTGTGGTGTGGCATGTCATGCTGGAGAAAAGGGTGCTCCATGTGTGTGTGAACTCTTCAAATTTATGATTTCACTTTTCTGAGGGTCTCACAGTATCTTTCAGAGCCAATGGTGGTGACTTTAGGCATGAATTCCAAATGCACCACACCTTCAACATCCCAGAACAATGTGAGCATGACTTTGCCTGCTGATGCCATGGTCTTGAATTTTTTTGGTACCAGTGGTCCTTTGTGATGAAACTCCATTGTTGCTCTCTTGTATTCAAGGTAAAAATGGTGAACCCAGCTTTCATCACCTGCAAAATGTTGTTAAGGAACCCATCACCCTCTCTCTCAAAACGCAAAAGAAATTGATGACAGATATCAAGCCTCCTCTGTTTCATGTCAGGTGTGAGCATCTGAGGCATCCAATGAGCACACAATTTTCTGTACTGCAGTTCTGCAATGATGGCCAGTACATACTCTTATGATATAACATTCTTACCTGAGAACTGTGTTATCTGATGATTTTCTCTGAAGAGTTCATCAACACAGTTCTGAAGAGTCTCATCAGTTGCAGTATGTGATCATCCACTCCAAGCTCTGTCACACATGTTGAGGTTAGTGAACTGTGAATTTACTTTCAAAACTTTTTCTTAAGAATATACTTAAGAATTTACTTTATTTACTAGTGATTCATGAAGAACATTAACACATTTAATCATACTATGTGAGCATGGAAGTAGTTCCCAGTGGGTAACTGCTGAAAACAAATCAAATTTCTTTCAACAAATGGAAATTTATTCCTAAAAGCCCTTTTTTTTAGAAACAGACTTAAAATTATAATCAGATAGCACCCTCTAAATATCAAGTTACAATTTATTCAAAGGCAGAAAAAACAATTTTTTTTTTTTTTTTTTACTGTATGCTTTCAGGCTGAGAACCTTGCCGCTCCCTTTTGACACGGTCATAGTCATGACCGCTCATAACCTCTGAAAGACTACACTGGTGCAAATCTGCAACACACCAGATTACTTTAAACTAAAAATTTTTACAACTCACACAAGCACATAACTATGCACCCCTTACGAGGGATGGAAATGGTACAAAACACTAACATTAAAAGATTAACTTGCCACCGAAGGTCCAACTTAATTTTTTTTAAAAAAGCCTTATGGTGGAAGGGTGGCAACTTTATATACTAAAATGACCAATTAAATAAAACCCATGAAATGCAGTCTTACATAAAATATACCAGGTTGGCCAAACATGCTCTACATTACACATACACAGCCTCTCAAGATGATAGGCAAGATAAAACCATATTTCAGGAATTCAGCTGTTACACTTCAAGTAATAAATTCGTTAAACCGAATCCGACAAAAATGACAGAGGCAGCTATTAACATACGGCAGACTGACAGACAGACACTAACTGCCTAACAAATGCAGACGGGAGACAGATGAGCAAGCTGGGGATGAGAGACTGACCAAGAAAACAAGTAGAATTTAACAACTAAATGAAACAACATTTCATGAATCACTTAACTTCTAATAAACTGTGATGTCTGGCGAAGACCTAGCACAGCATCCCCATAATGCTCTCCCGAACTGTCCACTGCCAGCCGCTTCAACGGACACTGGAAGGTGCGCTGATCTCCCATCGCATGGTGTCGCAGCTTGCAGTGGCGCGACCAGTGTCGTGGGTTGACTCCATTTGCTCTAGTGTTGGGCGCAAAGCCACTACCCCTCGCTATACGGCGTGGCCCACTGGACTGACGTGGCAACCTCACATGTGCCGACACTCAAGACGGACCAGTCATCTTGTGTCTCAGTGTGTGACCACCCAATCAATCAATCCAACCACCAATGACCATTGCCTGAACAAACTTGAGCAGACTGGTGGCCTACCACACACTAGCACTCCAGATGACAGACAGACACTGACTGCCCCACACTGACCCAGCTGACCAACTGACCAGCTCGCCACCTAGCGAGCTCATAGCGCCCCTTAAATGCATGTGAGCAGGCTACCTTTCACCTGTCCCACCAGAGGGAGCCACCAAAGCTGCGACTGCCACAGTGGCGCCACCGCCAGAAACGGAGGGTGACTGCTTCACACTACGCTCTGCGGCACGCTCTTCAAAACAGCAATTTTTACCACGGCTCAGTTAGCGACACTGTTTCCTTCTTTATGAGCACGAACAGCACAACATCACACATTAGTGATGTTGATACAATCATCGCCATACACATCTTTCATGCTTGTATGGATTTCAATTGAAGGCATATTTTGTGTTGTGAGGAACTCAATTTCAGCATGCTGTTTCTTAGCTGACATATTTACTTTACACACCATCATGTTACAAGCTACATTTCACAACCTTCTACAGACAGGGAGCTGCAACTTGTATCAGAAAAGTAGTAAGGGCAACCAGGCATCACTTTTCAGCACACCCTTTCATAACAACAATGGAAGTTCCTGGCTGCAACAGTGTCTAAAATAAGGGAAAGGTTACCATTCACCTGCAGTGGAGTGATGTGTGGTGGATAGATACACATAAGAGCAGCAGTTTCCACTACCTTTCAAGCTATGGCTCTTGTTCTAGCAGAAAGTACATGAATTCATGTACGCAGCCACACAGACACCTGAATGCACACTGCTGCAGTTGCTTTTAAATTGGATTCAGCTTAACTTTGAATTTAATGCTTAGGGGTAGTGTGGTAAATTATGAATCCTGCTTTGCTGCAACAATAACTGTTTATAACCACGCACTGTTCCTGCTTGTTGGAACATGATGTTGGCACTCTAACAAACACTGTCTTTTTTAACCTTAAATGTATTGTGAAAACCAACAGAACAGTTGACGTTCATCTTTACATTATACTGATTGGCACAGATTTCATGTCACAAAGTCTGCCCAACAACTGCCTGTATTAGCGGTGCATAACTGCCGCACACGGTCACTTCTCCATCATCTCAAATAACTTTACAGTAATCAAAAGTATAGCATTACTTTATTGGAAACATTATATATACTATTAAAAGTTGCAATTTTGGAGAAAGTGTCACATCTTAAGGATCACTGTACATTTTAAAGAGGTATGTATCACAAATATATTTCAGAGTACATTATACTCACTGTATGAAATTATATGTTATATTAGAAAACAATGAGTTTAACTAATCTTTAATTACATCTAAATTACAACAGGTATTTATTACTTTCATAATTTCAGAATGTATGTGTAAAGTATATTCTATTTCACTTACAAACTTTGGTGTGAGAAAGTGAAAGTTCAACTCCAGAAATGTAAACACGTTAACAGTAAAGAGAATGTTCTTTGATCTATTAATTTGCATAATAAAAATGAATAAGTGGCGACATATTACATAAACAAGAACTGAAAGTGCTTAAAACTGAATTCATTTTTCACAGTTTGTTCACTTACGCACCTTATACTGTGAGCAGACATTGGTACTTTCGCAGCTGCCTAAGGTGTCTTGGGTGAGGTAATTAAAATGATTTCTAGACTATCTGTCATGTGTGAATCCATAAATTATCATCCTGGAATCAGAGAAAATGATTAGTTTTTATTTATTTATTTATTTATTTTTATTTTTTTTTTAATGAATTCAACCTTATGAATAGAACTGCTTTGGTGGGCAAATTGTACAGAAAGAATTAATACTGGCTCTTGGAAAAGCTTCACAATTACTTCACTAAAGTAACTCCATGTATTATATCATCCATGTACTTCATTGCTCATCAGATCTTATATAACAGAAGACTTAGATATCACTCAAACAAACAAAAGACAATGATTAATTGGCATGAAGATTATAGTACAATGTAAGTTAGTTGGCATTTGAGAGTAAGTGGGTCAGAGTGCTTCCACCAGCAATTCAAAAATGGAAGCCTGGTATTCTCACATCCCATTGTGTAACCAGTTCCATTGCATAAAGGATTGTGATGACCAGTTCTCGGTTAAGAAACTTTCTGTGAAGCAAAGGCTTTGGCTGTTTTTCAAATAAACTGAATTCTGTACCTAATTAAATTTAAGAATAGATTCTTGACATGCGTAGAGGTGTTATAGAGATTTTTACCATATAGACATTCAGAATTTTTACATGATTCTTGAAGGAGATAGAGACTTTAACTTTAATAATCGAAAATCTATGACACACAAAAAAAATGCAGCTTACACAAAAATGACCACAGAGTCTGGCAGGTGAAGCCAGACTACATTCAGCAGCTTGTGATTCGAGAGACAACTGGATGGTGGTAAGAAAGAGGCTGGGGGTGCAGGAGGAGGGAAAGTGGGGTAAGGGTGGGGAATGGTAAAGTGGTGTTACAGTTGCATGCAGGGACGAGGTGGAGAGAGGGTAGGGCAGCTACAAGCAGTCGGAAGGTTAGACAGAGATAGGGGATCAGAAGCAAGGATACCAGAAAGGAGAGAGGTGAAAAGACTGGGTGTGTCAGTGGAATAGAGGGCTGTGCAGTGCTGGAATGGGATCAGGGAAGGGGCTAGATGGGTAAGGACAATGACTAATGAAGGTTGAGGCCAGTAGCATTATGGGAATGTAGGATATATTGCAGGGTGAGTTCAGAAAAGCTGATGTTTGTGGGTAGGATCCAGATGGCACAGGCTGTGAAGCAGACATTGAAATGAAGAATTTTGCATTGGGTTGTGTGCTCAGAAGCAGGTTGGTCCAATTGTTTTGTGACCATAGTTTGTCAGTTGCCATTAATGCGGACAGAGAGCTTGTTGGTTGACATGCCCACATAGAATGCAGCACAGTGGTTGCAGCTTAGCTTGTAGAGCACATGACTGGTTTCAAAGGTAGCCTCCCCCCCCCCCCCCCCCCCCCTTGATAGGATAAATGTTTGTGACCAGACTCCAGCAGCTGGTGGTGGGAGGATGTATGGGACAGGTCTTGAATCTAGGTCTATCGCAGCAATATGAGCCAGTAGGCAAGGGGGTGGGAACAGGGGTTGTGTAGGATGGACGAGGATATTGTGTAGGTTTGTTGGGTGGCAGGATACCACTGTGCTGCTGGTGGGAAAGATAGTGGGTAGGACATTTCTCACTCTGGGACATGATGAGAAGTAGTCAAAACTCTGGTGGAGAATGTAATTCAGTTGCTCCAATCCCGGGTGGTACAGAGCCATGAGTGAAATGTCCTATGTGGCTGTATGGTGGGACTTCAGGAAGCGGTGGGTGACTGGAAAGAAAAGGCATGAGAGATGTTTTTGCACATGGGTGGGTAATAATGGTCTGTAAAGACCTTGGTGAGAATCTTGGTGTATTTTGGGCGGTACCAATGCAAATGCGATGGCCATGGGTGACTAGGCTGTATGAAAGGGTTTTCTTGGAATGGAGTGGGTAGCAGCTGTCAAAGTGGCAGTATTGCTGGTGGTTGATAGGTCTGATATGGACAGAGGTACTAATGTAACCATCTTTGAGGTGGAGGCCAACATTGACGAAGGTGGATTTTTCATTTGAGTAGGACCAGGTGAAGTTAATAGGGAAAAAGGTGTCGAGGTTCTGGAGGAATGAGGACAGGGTGTCCTCACCCTCAATCCAGATCATGAAGATGTCACCACTGAATCTGAACGAGATGAGGGGTTTAGGATTTGGGTGTTTTGGAAGGATTCCTCTAGATGGCCCATGAATAGGATGATGCCGTAGAAGAACATAGCCATACTCCAGATTTGTTTGTAGGTAATGCTTTCAAAGGAAAAACAATTGGGCTTGCGGTTATAGTTGGTCATGGTGACTAGGAAGCATGTTGCAAGTTTAGAATCTGTCAAGCATTGGAAAAGGCAGTGTTCAATAGTGTAAGGCACTGGACATTAGGGACATTAGTGTAAAGAGAGGAGACATCAACAGACAAGTAAGGCACCATGCGATAAAGGAACAGGAACTGTGGAGAGTCATTGGAGAAAATGGTAGATATATGTTTTATAGGAGGGTAGGTTGTGAGTAATAGGCTTAAGATGTTGGTCTACAGGTGCAGGGATTCTCTCAGTGGGGTCACAGTAACCGGTCTAAATGGGGCTTCCTGGGTGGTTGAGTTCATGGACTTTAGGAACATTTAGAAGATAGGAGTGCAGGGAGTGGTAGGGGTGAGGTGAGTGATGGACACTTGGGAGAGAATCTGGGATGGGCATAAGGAATTGAGGAGAGACTGGAGAATCTACTGGATTTCTGGGATGGGGTCACTGTGGCAGAGTTTGTAGGTGGATGAATCTGACAGCTGGAAGAGTCCTTCTGCCAGGTAATCGTTGCAGTTCAAGACAACGGTGGGGGAGCCATTGTTAGTAGGTAGGATTATAAGCTCAGGATCAGTTTTTAGATGGTGGATTGTGTTCCTTCTGTGGATGTAAGATTAACTTTCATGTTCAGGCATTTGAGGAGTGATGGAGAGCCACAGTTTGAGGTTCAGAAATTCTGGAAAGTTATTAGGGGTGATTTGGGGACAGAGTGTGTGGGTCACAGTTGGATTGAGGAGTGAGCTGAGTCAGGCAGAGTTCAGCATTGGTCTTGGGTTGAGTCTGCCACTGCCCAAACTTCTATAACAACCTCCAAACCTGCCCAACACCTCTCATAGCTGAAAAACACTGTCTTGCAGACCTACAACATTTACCCCACTCTCCATAACTCCCTACAATCACCACACTGAATCCAGAACCTAAACAACCCAAAACATAACCATTATCTTTTCCCATAGGCATCACCTTTTGCCCCACTCCCAAATTCAATCATGCAGAGCTTGTTAAAGAACTTCTTTCCTTCTTCCAGACACTACATTGGAAACAATTTTTCGCCACCAACTCTACCAATCAGACTCAATCTAAGAACAGAGAATGGCCTTTCAGACCATGATGCACAAATTTTAACACTAAAATGTGTTTTTACTCAAAAGTCTGTCAGATATAATCACAAACTATGTGGGATAGTTAATCCAGTGGCAATAGAGAGATTTTTAAAACTCATTAAGGAACAAGAGTGGCAGGATGTTTATAGCACTGATAACATAGATGACAAAGATAATGCTTTCCTTATCACATGTCTCATGCTCTTTGAGATTTTCTATCCATTCGAACATTCTAAACAGGGTACTAGCAATAAAGAGCATCCTGCGTGGCTGATTAGTGGGATAAGGATATCATGTAGAGCAAAGTGGGAATTATATCAAAATGTCAGAAGTAGCCACAATCAAGCTACAGTTTCCCATTACAAACAGTATTGTGAGGTGCTTAAAAATGTTATTAGGAAGGCAAAACGTATGTGGTTTGCAAATAGAACAGCTAATTCACAGGATAAAATTAAAACCATTTGGTCAGCAATGAAGGAAGCGTCTATTCAGCAGCACGAGGTTGACAATATAAAGTCAGTTTGTAGTAAAAATATTTCTGTTCCTGATAAATCAGATACATGTACAATATTTAACAATCATTCTCTGAGCATTGCTGGTGAATTAAATAAAAATTTAGTTTCTATATGAAATCATGTAACTCTTTTGGAAAATGCCTTTCTGAGACTGACGTCTGAAATACTCCTCTGTGCTACTGACAAGGGGGAAATTGGGTCAACAATTAAATCACTGAAGACTAAGGACTCTCATTGATATGATGGCGCACCTAGCAGAATATTAAAGTACCGTGCTGCACATGTTGGCCTTGCATTTAGCCATATTTGTAATTTTTGCTTTACAAATGTGCAGTTTCCTGTATGATTAAAGCACTCAGTAGAAAAGATGTTTTATAAAAAGGGAGAAAGAGATAATGTAGACAATTTTAAACCTATTTCTATGCCATCAGTGTCTGCTAAAAATATTGAAAAGGCTGTGTGTGTAAGGATAATTGATCATTTTATATCACTCAATTTGCTATCAAATGTACAGTTTGAATCAAACAATGGAAAATCTATGATGGAATGTAACAATACAGGAGAAGGAAAGTTGCTACTAACCATACAGTGGAGGTGCTGAGTCGCGATAGGCACAATAAAGAGATTCACACAATCATAGCTTTTGGCCATTAAGGCCTTTGTCAGCAGTAGACACACATACACACGCACACGCACACACCCACCCATGCAAGTGCAACTTGCACACACATCCCATGATGTGCAAGTTGCACTTGCATATATATATATATATATATATATATATATATATATATATATATATATATATATATATATATATGTTGTTGTTGTGGTCTTCAGTCCTGAGACTGGTTTGATGCAGCTCTCCATGCTACTCTATCCTGTGCAAGCTTTTTCATCTCCCAGTACCTACTGCAACCTACATCCTTCTGAATCTGCTTAGTGTATTCATCTCTTGGTCTCCCTCTACAATTTTTACCCTCCACGCTGCCCTCCAATACTAAATTGGTGATCCCTTGATGCCTCAGAACATGTCCTACCAACCGATCCCTTCTTCTGGTCAAGTTGTGCCACAAACTTCTCTTCTCCCCAATCCTATTCAATACTTCCTCATTAGTTATGTGATCTACCCATCTAATCTTCAGCATTCTTCTGTAGCACCACATTTCGAAAGCTTCTATTCTCTTCTTGTCCAAACTATTTATCGTCCATGTTTCACATCCATACATGGCTACACTCCATACGAAATATATATATATATATATATATATATATATATATATATATATATATATACATATATATATATATATATATATATCTAAAAAGAAAGATGATGAAACTTACCAAACAAAAGCGCTGGCAGGTCGATAGACACACAAACAAACACAAACATACACACAAAATTCTAGCTTTCGCAACCAATGGTTGCCTCGTCAGGAAAGAGGGAAGGAGAAGGAAAGACAGAAGGATATGGGTTTTAAGGGAGAGGGTAAGGAGTCATTCCAATCCCGGGAGCGGAAAGACTTACCTTAGGGGGAAAAAGGACAGGTATACACTCGCACACACACACATATCCATCCACACATACATATGTGTGGATGGATATGTGTGTGTGTGCGAGTGTATACCTGTCCTTTTTCCCCCTAAGGTAAGTCTTTCCGCTCCCGGGATTGGAATGACTCCTTACCCTCTCCCTTAAAACCCATATCCTTTTGTCTTTCCTTCTCCTTCCCTCTTTCCTGACGAGGCAACCATTGGTTGTGAAAGCTAGAATTTTGTGTGTATGTTTGTGTTTGTTTGTGTGTCTATCGACCTGCCAGCGCTTTTGTTTGGTAAGTTTCATCATCTTTCTTTTTAGATATATTTTTCCCACGTGGAATGTTTCCCTCTATTATATATATATATATATATATATATATATATATATATATATATATGTGTGTGTGTGTGTGTGTGTGTGTGTGTGTGTGTGTCTACTGCTGACAAAGGCCTTAATGGCCAAAAGCTATGATTCTGTGAATCTTTTTAAATGTACAGTTTGGCTTTAGAAGTTGCTTAACAACTGAAAATGCTATATTCTCTTTCCTCTGTGAGGTACTGGATGGGTTAAACAAAAGGTTTCAAATGATGGGCATATTTTTTGATTTAACTAAGGTGTTTGTGTTGATCACAAAATATTGCTCCTGTAGTTGGACCATTAAGGAATACGGGGAGTAGCTCACAATTGGTTCACCTCTTACTTTAGCAACGGACATATAGATGATATGCCCTCTTGGGTAACTCTAAAATATTTTTGTTTTCTGATGACACTAGCTTGATAGTGAAGGATGTTGTGAGCAACATTGGCTGGGTTTCAAACAATCCAGTTCATGACATAAGTTCAGGGCTTACAGACAATAAAGTAATGCTAAATCACAATAACACCCAGTTTTTAATTTCACAGAATGGTGGATTGTGTTCCTTCTGTGGATGTAAGATTAATTTTCATGTTCAGGCATTTGAGGAGTGATGGAGAGTCACAGTTTGAGGTTCAGAAATTCTGGAAAGTTAACAGGGGTGATTTGGGGACAGAGCATGTGGATCCCAGTTGGATGGAGGAGTGAGCTGACACAGGCAGGGTTCAACATTGGTTTTAATTATTTATTTACACGTCAAGTTCCACAGAACCAAATTGAGGAGCAAAAGTCCAAGGTCATGGAACATGTCAGTACATGAAATTGCAACATAAAAGTAATAACAGATAAAAATAAAATCTTTATGACCCCAAAAAATGTCAGGTCATAAATTTCAGCAAACACAGTCAACAACATAACATAAAAATCAGCTTAACTTTTCAAGGAACTCCTCAACCGAATAGGAGTGACTCATGAGGAAACACTTCAGTTTGGATTGGAAAGCATGTGGATTACCGCTAAGATTTTTGAAAACTTGTGGTAGCTTTTTGGAAGCAGATGCAGAACAGGAGTTAAGAAAGTCCAATCCAAATGCATGCTGGATTTTTGCCAAGTACTAACTGGCTGACAGCTGCTTATTCTTGGAAATAAGCCGATAATGTTAGCAAGAATTGATGATAAAGAATATGTATATTTAGAGGCCATTGTCAAAATACCCAGACTAGTGAACAGGGGCCAACAAGAGGTTCTTGAACTTATGCCAATTATTGCCCGAATTGCCCACTTCTGATCTGAAAATATCCTTTTAGAATGGGAAATGCTACTCCAAAATATAATACCATACGACATAAGAGAATGAAAATAAGGAAAGTAGAATAATTTTTGTGTCGAACGATCACTTACTTCAGATACCATTTGAATAGTAAAAATGGCAGCAAGTCTTTGAACAAGATCCTGAAGGTGGGATTCCCACAACAGGTTACTATCTATCTGAACACCTAGGAATTTCAACTGTTCAGGTTCACTAATCATATGCCCATTCTGTGAAATTAAAAACTTGGTGTTATTGTGATTTAGCATTACTTTATTATCTGTAAGCCCTGAACTTATGTCATGAACTGGACTGTTTGAAACCAAGCCAATGTTGCTCACAACATCCTTTACTATCAAGCTAGTGTCATCAGAAAACAAAAATATTTTAGAGTTACCCTAGAGGGCATATCATCTATGTGTCCGTTGCTAAAGTAAGAGGTGAACCAATTGTGAGCTACTCCCCGTATTCCTTAATGGTCCAACTACAGGAGCAATATTTTGTGATCAACACAAACACCTTAGTTAAATCAAAAAATATGCCCATCATTTGAAACCTTTTGTTTAACCCATCCAGTACCTCACAGAGAAAAGAGAATATAACACACACACACACACACACACACACACACACACACACACACACACACTTATGCAAGTGCAACTTGCACATTATGGGATGTGTGTGCAAGTTGCACTTGCGTGGGTGTGCGTGTGTGTGTGTGTGTGTGTGTGTGTGTATGCGTGTCTACTGCTGACAAAGGCCTTAATGGCCAAAAGCTATGATTGTCTGAATCTCTTTATTGTGCCTATCACGACTCAGCACCTCCACTGTATGGTGAATAGCAACTTTCCTTCTCCCGTATTGTTACATTCCCTCATGGATTTTCCATTGTTTGATTCAAACTGTACATTTGATAGCAAATTGAGTGATATAAAATGATCGATTATCCTTACACACACAGCCTTTTCAATACGTTTAGCAGACACTGATGGCATAGAAATAGGTTTAAAATTGTCTACATTATCTCTTTCTCCCTTTTTATAAAACATCTTTATTACTGAGTCCTTTAATCATACAGGAAACTGAACATTTGTAAAGGAAAAATTACAAATATGGCTAAATGCAAGGCTAACATGCGCAGCACAGTACTTTAATATTCTGCTACATGCGCCATCATATCAATGAGAGTCCTCAGTCTTCAGTGATTTAATTATTGACCCAGTTTCCCCTTGTCAGTAGCACAGAGGAGTATTTCAGACGTCAGTCTCAGAAAGGCATTTTCCAAAAGAGTTACATGATTTCATATAGAAACTAAATTTTTATTTAATTCACCAGCAATGCTCAGAGAATGATTGTTAAATATTGTACATGTATCTGATTTATCAGGAACAGAAATATTTTTACTACAAACTGACTTTATATTGTCAACCTTGTGCTGCTGAATAGACGCTTCCTTCATAGCTGACCAAATGGTTTTAATTTTATCCTGTGAATTAGCTGTTCTGTTTGCAGACCACATACTCTTTGCCTTCCTAATAACATTTTTAAGCACCTCACAATACTGTTTGTAATGGGAAACTGTAGCTTGATTGTGGCTACTTCTGACATTTTGATATAATTCCCACTTTGCTCTACATGATATCCTTATCCCACTAATCAGCCACGCAGGATGCTCTTTACTGCTAGTACCCTGTTTAGAATGTTCGAATGGATAGAAACTCTCAAAGAGCATGAGACATGTGATAAGGAAAGCATTATCTTTGTCATCTACGTTATCAGCGCTATAAACATCCTGCCACTCTTGTTCCTTGATGAGTTTTAAAAATCTCTCTATTGCCACTGGATTAACTATCCCACATAGTTTGTGATTATATCTGACAGACTTTTGAGTACAAACACATTTTAGTGTTAAAATTTGTGCATCATGGTCAGAAAGGCCATTCACTGTTCTTAGATTGAGTCTGATTGGTAGAGTTGGTGGTGAAAAATTGTTTCCAATGTAGTGTCTGGAAGAAGGAAAGAAGTTCTTTAACAAGCTCTGCATGATTGAATTTGGGAGTGGGGCAAAAGGTGATGCCTATGGGAAAAGATCATGGTTATGTTTTGGGTTGTTTAGGTTCTGAATTCTGTGTGGTGATTGTAGGGAGTTATGGAGAGTGGGGTAAATGTTGTAGGTCTGCAAGACAGTGTTTTTCAGCTATGAGAGGTGTTGGGCAGGTTTGGAGGTTGTTATAGAAGTGTGGACAGTGGCAGACTCAAACCCAAGACCAATGCTGAACCCTGCCTGACTCAGCTCACTCCTCAATCCAACCATGACCCACACACTCTGTCCCCAAATCACCCCTGTTAACTTTCCAGAATTTCTGAACCTCAAACTATGACTCTCCATCACTCCTCAAATGCCTGAATATGAAAGTTAATCCTACATCCACAGAAGGAACACAATCCACCACCTAAACACTGATCCTGAGCTTATAATCCTACCTGCTAACAATGGCTCCCCCACCATTGTCTTGAACAGCAATGACCACCTGGCAGAAGGACTCTTCCAGCTGTCAGATTCATCCACCTACAAACTCTGCCACAGTGACCCCACCCCAGAAATCCAGTAGAATCTCCAGTCTCTCCTCAGTTCCTTATGCACAGCCCAGATTCTCTCCCTAGTGTCCATCACTCGCCTCACCCCTACCACTCCCTGCACTCCTATCTTCTAAATGTTCCTAAAGTCCATGAACTCAACCACCCAGGAAGCCCCATTTTGACCGGTTGCTGTGACCCCACTGAGAGAATCCTTGCACCTGTAGACCAACATCTTACGCTTATTACTCACAACCTACCCTCCTATAAAAAATATATCTACCATTTTCTCCAATGACTCTCCACAGTTCCTGTTCCTTTATCGCTTTATCGCCTTCTTGGTTACCCACGCCTGCAAACCCAAAGTTTGGTACAGACTTATTGATGACATCTTCATGATCTGGACTCACAGTGAAGAACTCCAGAATTTCCTCTCAAACCTCAACTCCTTTGGTTCCATCAGATTCATCTGGTCCTACTCTAAATCCCATGACACTTTCCTTGACATTGACCTCCATCTGTCCAATGGCCAGCTTCACACATCTGTCCACATCAAACCCACCATCAAGCAACAGTACCTCCATTATGACAGCTGCCACCCATTCCACATCAAACAGTCCCTTCCCTACAGCCTAGGTCTTCATGGCAAACAAATCTGCTCCAGTCCGGAATCCCTGAACCATTACACCAACAACCTGAAAACAGCTTTCACATCCCGCAACCACCCTCCTGACCTGGTACAGAAGCAAATAACCAGAGCCACTTCCTCATCCCTTCAAACCCAGAACCTCCCACAGAAGAACCCCAAAAGTACCCCACCTGTGAACAGGATACTTTCCGGGACTGGATCAGACTATGAATGTGGCTCTCCAGCAGGGATATGACTTCCTCAAATCCTGCCCTGAAATGAGATCCACCCTTCATGAAATCCTCCCCAATCCACCAAGAGTGCCTTTCCGCCGTCCACCTAACCTTCGTAACCTCTTAGTTCATCCGTATGAAATCCCCAAACCACCTTCCGTACCCTCTGGCTCCTACCCTTGTAACTGCCCCCGGTGTAAAACCTGTCCCATGCACCCTCCCACCACCACCTACTCCAGTCCTGTAACCTGGAAGGTGTACACGATCAAAGGCAGAGCCACGTGTGAAAGCACCCACGTGATTTACCAACTGACCTGCCTACACTGTGAAGCTTTCTATGTGGGAATGACCAGCAACAAACTGTCCATTCGCATGAATGGACACAGGCAGACAGTGTTTGTTGGTAATGAGGATCATCCTGTGGCTAAACATGCCTTGGTGCATGGCCAGCACATCTTGACACAGTGTTACACCATCCGGGTTATCTGGATACTTCCCACTAACACCAACCTGTCAGAACTCCGGAGATGGGAACTTGCCCTTCAGTATATCCTCTCTTCTCGTTATTCGCCAGGCCTCAACCTCTGCTAATTTCAAGTTGCTGCCGCTCATACCTCGCCTGACTTTCAACAACATCTTTGCCTCTTTACTTCCGCCTCAACTGACATCTGTGCCCAAACTCATTGCCTTTACAAATGTCTGCTTGTGTCTGTGTATGTGCGGATGGATATGTGTGTGTGTGTGTGTGTGTGTGTGTGTGTGTGTGTGTGTGTGTGTGCGCGAGTGTATACCTGTCCTTTTTCCACCTAAGATAAGTCTTTCTGCTCCTGGGATTGGAATGACTCCTTACCCTCTCCCTTAAATCCCACATCCTTTCGTCTTTCCCTCTCCTTCCCTCTTTCCTGATGAAGAAACCGTTTGTTGTGAAAGCTTGAATTTTGTGTGTATGTTTTTGTTTGTTTGTGTGTCTATCGACCTGCCAGCGGCTTTGTTTGGTAAGTCTCATCATCTTTGTTTTTATATATATACATAATAGAGGGAAACATTCCATCGACATCGACATGCCAGCGCTTTCGTTTGGTAAGTAACATCATCTTAAACAAAGATGATGTGACTTACCAAACAAAAGTTTGTGTTTGTTTGTGTGTCTATCGACCTGCCAGCGCTTTTGTTTGGTAAGTCTCATCATCTTTGTTTTTAGATATATTATATTATATTTGGGAAAAATATATCTAAAAACAAAGATGATGAGACTTACCAAACAAAAGCGCTGGCAGGTCGATAGACACACAAACAAACACAAACTTTTGTTTGGTATTTTACTTATCAAACAAAAGCGCTGGCATGTTGATAGACACACAAACAAATACAAACATACACACAAAATTCAAGCTTTCGCAACCAACGGTTGCTTTGTCAGGAAAGAGGGAAGGAGAGGGAAAGACGAAAGAATGCGGGTTTTAAGGGAGAGGGTAAGGAGTCATTCCAATCCCGGGAGCGGAAAGACTTCCCTTAGGGGATGAGAAAGACACATAATATGTGTGTGTGTGTGTGTGTGTGTGTGTGTGTGTGTGTGTGTATTTTTGATAAAGGCCTTGTTGGCTGAAAGCTTGTTTTGTGACAGTCCTTTTGTTGCATATGTCTGTGACTCAGCAACTCCGCTATAAGGTGAGTGTCAACTATCCTTTTCATAATGTTGAGATCTTAAATTTACAGACTTCAAACTTTATATTTGTTACAAAGTAAATATCTATTTAGAAAAACCAATTTACCAAAGTTTGTTGAGTGCAATATTATGGTAGTCAATGAAAACAAAAGTTTTGTAATTGTTTCCCTAAAGGATAATTCTCAGCTTGTTATGTGGCAAAATGGGTTGTCATTTATTTCAGTTACCAATACCAAGTCAACCAGCATATCGGATACCACAGTCACACTTTCTACCTCCTCATTGTCTGCCTTGTCTAATTTGTGTGTTCATATGTTTTATTGTGGTATGACCTTTTATTCGCTTGATACTGGTAAATGAAGCAGATAATATACCATTTAGATACATGACAAGCTGAGGATTTTCCTTTTGAGAAACAGTGTAAAACTTATTCTGTCATTTCCAGAAACCATCAGATGCAATGAAAAACTTTTGTTTTCATTGATTACCATACTACCTCACTCAGCAAACATTGGAAAATGGCTTTTTATAAAAAAAAAATATTTAATTTGTGACAAGTGTAAAGTTTAAATTCAGTAAACTTAAAGGCCCTGTTCCTTTCAAAAATCATGTAAAAATTATGAATGCCCTTATGATAAAAATCTCTATAACCCAAGCATGTCAAAAATCAGTTTTTAATTTTAAATTGGGGTGGAATTCAGTTTATTTCAAAAACAGGCAAAGTTTTTGCATCAGAGAAAGTTTCCTTATTGAGAACTGGTAATCCCAGTGCTTTATATAGTGGAAGTGGCTACATAATGGACGGTGAGAATGCTGAGTTGCTGGGTTGATGAACTGCTGGTGGAAGCACTCCAACCCACTTATTCTCAAATGCCAACTAACTTACATTGTACTATTCCAATTAATTATTCTATTTTGTTTGTTTGAGTGATATCTAAGTTTTCTGTTAAATAAGATCTGATGAGCAATGCAATACATGGACAATATCATACGTGGTAAGAGTGAAACTTTTCCGAGAGCTTCCAAGCTTTCTCACCTGACTATTAGGGACATGTTGAACACATCAGGAGTAAGGAACTAAAACTATCAATTATCTTTCACTAACAACATTGACAGCAATAATCCATTCTGCACAGTCTGCCCACTAAAGCAGTTCTATCCATAATGTTGAGTATGTTCACAAGACAAAAATTAATCATTTGATTCCAGAATCATAATTCATGGATTCACATGTGACTGATTGTCTAGAAATCTTGTTAACTATCTCACCATAGACACTTTAGGCAGCTGCAAAAGTACCAATGTGTGCTCGGAGTATTAGGCGTGTATATGAACAAACCACGAAAAATGAATTAAGTGTTAAGCATTTTCAATGTAAAAATATATCTAAGTATTTCAGACTGCAGGATGACTGTAATATTTGGATGTTGCTAACAATAAACTTTTGTTTTGAAAGTAGTCTCTCATGAAGGAAAAGCAGTGGTTTCATTAGAGAGTTTCTTTCTTTTTGAATGGAATCAGTGGTCCATTTGGTATTTTCTTGCCAAGTACATTCAAGTTGTGTTAGTGGCAGTGGACAATGAGAAATAAGCAAAATGTAATCATGTGAGAATTCCAGTAAGTGGGTAGTCAGATTCTGAGATAGCTCTTCTATATTTTTTTTAAATATGAAATTGTATTTATACTGAAGGGATAAAAGTCAAACTGTAGTGGTATGCACGCATACAGCTGCTGGTGGTATCCTGTACACAAGGTATAAAAGGGCATTGCATTGGTGGAGCTCTCAATTATACTGAGGTTATTCATGCAAAAAGGTTTTGAACATTAATATTGCAGCATGACAGGAATTAACAGACTTTGAACATGAACTGGTAGTTGGAGCAAGAAATATGGGACATTCCATTTTGTAAATCATTAGGTAATTCAATAGTCCAAGAGCCATAGTGTCAAGAGACTGCCGAGAATACAAAATTTCATGCATTACTTCTCACCACAGAGAGCACAATGATCCAATAATCCCCTCCAGATGAACTATTATAGGACATACTGTAAAATTTTAACTAAAGTCATTAAAAAATCTAAAAGTATGTGCATAGAATCTGAAATTAATTGTTCAAATAATAAAATCAAAAAGATTTGGAATGTAATAAAGAGGGAAACAGGTACTGCACCATCAGACAATGTAAAAACTGTTTTCCTAAAAATTAACGATTTGGAAATAACTGATAGTAAATAGATAGCAGACACATTTAATAACCCCTTTCTAACCATCACTTCTCAAATAGGTTGCAGTGGTGACCTAAGGGAAGCTGCAGATATTCTGAAACTTAACCTCCCACAAAGTTTTAATGATAGAAATGTACCACCCATAATTGTTAATGAAATAAAAAAATAATTAACTCGTTGAAAAGTAAAGGATCTTCAGGTATAGTAAACTGTTGAAAGCCTGCAGTAATGATGTAAGTGTAGAACTTGTTTACATTTGCAATACATCTCCTTATGAGGGAGTTGTTCCAGGGATAATGAAATATGCCATTGTGAGACCTCTTTTCAAGTCTGGCGATGCTACAGATGTCAAAAATTATTGTCCTGTCTCTCTCTTAACAATGTTTTCAAAGGTTCTTGAAAAGGCAGTGTATAACAGGATTGTGGCACATCTTGATAAACTTAATATTATTAACCATAGACAGTTTGGTTTTTAAAAAGGGGGTTTCCACAGAGCGTGCCATATACTCACTCACAAATGATGTCTTGGAGTCTATTAATAGTAAGAAGTCACCAGTTACTGTCTGCAGTGATCTTTCCAAGGCCTTTTATTGTGTAAACCACAAGATACTCTTGGAGAAGGCTTATCATTACAGAATCAAAGGGCCTATACGTAACTGGCTAAAATCATATCTTGAAGACAGGAAACAAAAGGTGGTTCTAAATGGCTGCAACAAAGGATCTTCTAATCTAGTGGATTCTGAATGGGGAAAAATACAGCATGGAGTTCCCCAGGGGTCTGTCCTTGGACCCTTGCTCTTTTTAATATATGTTAATTATTTACTCCTGTCCATTAGTAAAAATTGTGAATTCACAATGTTTGCTGATGATACACGCATGGCAGTAGATGGTAAGTCTACTGCTGATCTGGAGACTGATGTTAATGATATACCCAGGGAAGTTGCATGTTGGTTTTCAATTAATTCTCTTTCAGTTAATATTAAAAACACTAATTTTACACAGTTACACACAAAAAATAAAACACCAGAAAATATAATAATTGCTCATGACAACGAGGAACCAGAACAGGTGCACTCCACTAAATTCCTAAGGGTTCACATTGACAGTAGGCTCAACTGGGAACAGCATGTGTCCCTTAGTATAAAAAGGCTTTCATCAGCAACTTTTGCTTTAAGAATCATTACTCATTTTGGGGACATCGACATTTTAAAATCAGCTTACTTTGGATACTTTCACTCATTAATGAGTTATGGAATAATCTTCTGGGGTAGTTCACCAGCCTCAAAAAAAATCTTAACTGCTCATAAGAGAGCAGACAGAATCATGTGTGGGGTTCCTCCATTAACTACATGTAGAAAACTTTTCACACAGTTTGGTATACTGGCTACAACATGTCAGTACATATACTCTCTGATGAATGTTGTTAATAAAGACTATGCTCAGTGTGAAACAAATTGTACATACCATAACTAAAATACTAGAGGTAAACATGATCTACATGTTGAACTAAACAATTTATCACTTGTACAGAAGGGAGTAAAGTATGCTGCTATAAAGACTTTTAATGCATTGCCTATATTAAATGTACAAGAGGAAATGAAACGCTGTTCAAAGGTACATTAAAAAAATACCTGCTTGACCATCCACTGTACTCCTTAGATGAGTTCTTTTTCCAAAATAATGCACTCCCTTAACAATAGATGTACTTAGTCTCTTAGTTATTAGACAGATGATACAATATTATGTTAATGTTATAGTGTTAATGTTATAGTTATAATGTTATAGTGTGAATTGCTATACTAGTTAAATGACAGCTTGAACATGAGAAAAAGTTGCTGTGACTCGCCGATCATTCAAAGCGCCGCCTCTACATGCGGCGCTGTCTGCCAGCCATGCAGCAGCTGCGCCACCTAAGCGGCCAGCCAAGCAGCGGCCGCTAGACTGGGACTCAGTGCTCATTCGAATGCTAATGTGTACACGTCTTCCTTGTTAACTTACTCTGTAACTTATATGTGTTGTGTCGTTCTGAAATATATGTGTTAAACTTGATGTTATAACAAAAGTGATAGTTATAAATATTAATATCATTGTGTTATATTACAATTCTGTAACATTAATTGTATTTGTACAATTGTATTGACACGTTCCACATCCAGGTGAATCACTTGCTTGAACAGATCCATCGAATACAAATACCAAATAAATAAAAATAAATACAACTAATGGCCTTTATTTAACAACCAAGGACAGTGGTATTTGCATAGAGTTATCAGTGCTAACAGACAAGCCACATTGTTTGAAATAACTGCAGAAATCAATGTGGGATGCATGACAAATGTATCCATTAGGACAGTGCACCAAAATTGGCATTAATGAGCTATGGCAGCAGATGACCAATGCAATGCCTTTGCTAACAGCATGACATCACCTGCAGTGCCTATCCTGGGCTCGTGACCATATAGGTTGGACCCTGGATAACTGTGACTTCTGAAAACAACGGAAGTAGGGTACAATATGCTTGTTCGCCCACTGCTTGAATACTGCTCAGCAGTGTGGGATCCGTACAAGATAGGGTTGATAGAAGAGATAGAGAAGATCCAACGGAGAGCAACGCACTTCGTTACAGGATCATTTAGTAATCGCAAAAGCGTTACGGAGATGATAGATAAACTCCAGTGGAAGACTCTGCAGGAGAGATGCTCAGTAGCTCGGTACGGGCTTTTGTTGAAGTTTCGAGAAGATACCTTCACCGAAGAGTCAAGCAGTATATTGCTCCCTCCTACGTGTATCTCGAAAAGAGACCATGAGGATAAAATCAGAGAGATTAGAGCCCACACAGAAGCATACCGACAATTCTCCTTTCCACAAACAATACGAGACTGGAATAGAAGGGAGAACCGATAGAGGTACTCAAGGTACCCTCCGCCACAGACCGTCAGGTGGCTTGTGGAGTATGGATGTAGATGTAGATGTAGTCAGATGAGTCCCTGTGTCAATTGGTAAGAGCTGATGGTAGGGTTCAAGTACAGTGCAGGACCCACAAAACCATCGACTCACATTAGCAAGTAGGCACTGTGCAAGCTGGTGGTGTTTCCATAATAGTGTGGACTGTGTTCACATGGAATGGACTTAGTCCTCTGGTCCAAATAAACTGATTATTGAGTGGAAATGGTTATTTTCAACTACTGGGTAGCTATTTGAAGCCAATAAGTGATGCAATTTTTATCGATGACAATGCGCCATGTCACCAGGCCACAAATGTTCATGACTGGTTTCAAGAACATTCTGAACAATTTGAGCAAATGATCTGGGCACCCAGATCACCCAACATGAATCCCATCAATCATTTATTGGACATAACTGAGAGGTCAGTTCATGCACAAAATCCTGTAGCAGCAATACTTTCATAATTATGGATAGCTATAGAGGCACAATGGCTCAGTATTTCTGCAGAGAACTTCCATTCACTTGTTGAGTTCATGCCACAAGATGTTGCTGCATTGCACTGGGCATAAGGAGGTCCAACATGATATTAAGAGATATCTCATGCCTTTTGTCATTTTGATGTAAAAATAATTCACTACATAAAAAATGGAAGTATTGTCTCACTTAAGACCATCAGTATGTATATTGAGAATACAAGGAAACAGTTCTTTAAAATATCATAAGGATAATGATCTTTGCAATACATACGTTGGAAAGTCAGTGTATCATTAAAAACAAAATGATCCAAAGAATGTGTAATGTCGCTGTGGTTTTTGTGTAAATGAAGCATGTAAGAAATAATAAATCAAAATTTCGCACCGTTATCCTGTAAGTTGGTAAGCATGTTATAAACAGCGTGCAGAATGGCCTGTAGGTGGCAGCATAGTGCAAATGCACACATACCATCGCAGTATCAGTATAAAGATGGCCACCCCACTTGCGACTTGCACCAGGAAAGAACAGCATTCTGTTATTTGGTTTTTGCATAGTGAGGGTGTGAAACCTATTGAAATTCATCGATGAATGAATGTTCAGCACGGTGATGCATGTTTGTCACAGCAGCGAGTCTATGAATGGAGTAGGAAGTTCACAAATGGTGTGACTTCAGTGGAAGATGGTTCTCGACCAGGTCCGGCACAATGAGTTGTGACTCCACAGAAAATTGCAGCAGTTGAAGCCATAGTGAAGGAAAACTGCTGAGTGACACTGAATGACATTGCAGCATGTTTACAGATTAGCCATGGGTCAGCACACCACACTGTGCACGATGTGCTCCAGTTTCGCAAAGTGTCTGCAAGATGGGTGCCATGCCAGCTGACTCCTGAAATGAGAGAACGACATGTTGATGCTTGTGAATAACTTCTTCGGCACTTTGAATGAGAAGGTGATGGCTTCCTTGCAAGAATCAATACTGGGGACATTACCTGGGTTCACTTCCACCAACCAGAAATGGAGAGAGCAAGCAATTTGCATCATTCAGGAATTTGATGGTGTAATTGTTATACTTGCATTGTGGGGTACAATTTGAATAATGTAAAGTTGTGTTTTAGGTTCTCATTCTTGTCATGCAAGTCAAAATGCAGATCTGACTATCTGCTATTTAATCAATTTTCAAATATATTCAAAAAAATGTTTAACTAAAAACTTTACATATTCTTCCTTTCGATTTCACATTGCTACTTTGCATAACTTTCCATTGGGAACAGTACATGACAGCTTTGCACTATGAGCTCTACCTAGGAGCTTTCTGAACTGAGCTATTCCTCACAGTTCTCATAACTGCTTTCTATAAACACATGCTGTGGCAATTTTGGCACAAAAACAAAATTGAATATTTTATAACATTTAATTAGAGTGACCATATTTTCTTTGGACAAAAGTGGGACTTTCATACATTTTCTTGGCCAAAAAGTGGGACAATTTTTATTTCTCGTTAAATATCACTTTTAATGCTAACATTTCTTCTTCCTCTGCAAATATAGCCTACACTGATATATATGTGTGTGTGTGTGTGTGTGTGTGTGTGTGTACAAAACCAAACAAAGAATGGAAAGACTGTAAAGAAGTAGATTTCAAGTTTTCAGAAATTTATTAAGAAATGTAACATTTATAACACAGAATGTAGAAAGACATACAGTAACAATCACTACAAAAAAAGTTCTTAGTGAACACAAGGAATTTATGGTTTTGTGGATTCCACACTGCAATCATATTTCTTCGAAGATGAAATTTCATTAAGCAACTTAGGTTTGCCTAATAGGTATGAATAGAAGTCAGTGGAACTGTATTTACTGAAATTTAAACAAGTCAGTAAAATACACTTAACACTCCTCACCGTAAATCTATTCCTCTCATCAGTCCACTGTGAGGATAGTAAGCTGAAAACTCTTTCAACATTTGCATTGTGGGAAGGGAGTGAAAAGAAGTACTGCGCTATATTAAGTGATTCTCTGAACTGTTCATTACACTGGCAAGATCTGAAAAACCTACACCATTTTTCATGTGCCATTAACTGATTCCATTGTTCACTGTCTGTTTCCACTTGTTGTTTTACAAATGACTGTATATGAACTATTTCATCAAATAAGAGGCTGTCATTTACTAGAATGCCCTTTTCATTTAGCAACATTAAAGCATTTTCAGCTACTGACCATTC
Source organism: Schistocerca serialis cubense (assembly GCF_023864345.2). Classification (NCBI taxonomy): domain Eukaryota; kingdom Metazoa; phylum Arthropoda; class Insecta; order Orthoptera; family Acrididae; genus Schistocerca; species Schistocerca serialis. Next base: position 19,293,953 of record NC_064646.1, read on the forward strand.
TGGCGGTTCTGTGAGCATCATCCATTAGAATACAGAAAACTCAGCTATTCCTTGTAGCCATGAGGATAAATAGTCTACTGAAGCATCATAAAACATTGATACTGCTATGTCAAATTTCTTAACAGACTAATAATCACAATCATTCAGCAGTTTTTTTTACACTTAGTGGCACAAAATGTTCATGTTTCCTTGAATTTAGACTTGTCAAAGCTTTATTTAAGACTGCTAATACTTCACATATGGAATTATTCTGTTTCTCAGTGCTCAGAATGGATTGTTGGAAAACACTCATTTTTGAATGTACAAAAAGTAAATAACATTCATTTATAGGATCACTGAAAAAACTCTTTAAGATTGCAGGGCACTTTGAGTTAGACTGTGACAAAAAGTAAGATTTCAAAGGTTCATACATTTTCAAGATCCTTTCTATGGCTGGCAACAATGAAAACCACTTTGTTTTGGAAAAGGAAAGAAAATTTTTGTAAGTGACACCAACAAATTCACAGAATTCAGTGAGTTCTGCAACACGAATAGAAAAAATATGAAAATGGTTGCACAACTTCATGACAATGCAGTCAATGTCAACAGGTAAAACATCACAAGCACTTTGAAGTGTGTTATGAACAACATGTGCTGGACAACTTAGGCCAACAATGTTAGAGTTTTTTAATTTTTCTTTCAGATGTGCGAAAACATTATTACTCCCTTTCTTAATTAACCCCCCAAAATTACAGTTAGTATTGTCTGCACCAAATGCAACACACTTTGAGATGATACTGAATGACTGTATAACATGAGAAAGATAATTGGAAATTGTTTCGGACTTTTCATTCTGCAACTCATCAAGATCAAGCAATTTCGTCTGCAGTCCACCCTCACTTACAGAAAAATACTGAACTATCACAGGAAAAATTTTCTGATGCCCATGGCTATTAGCATCAGTAGATACTGAAAAGTATTTTGCACTGTTTACGGCAGCTATTACCTGTTTCTGGGAATGCAGAGCTTTAATATTGTTGATAATTGCTTCACACTTTGTTCTTCCACATGAAACATTTTCTGCAATCTTAGAAACAGGAAATTTTTTTTGTTTAGTTGAACATTGCAGTCATTAGAATGATAAGCTTTGGTGGTGTTTAACAACATAGAATGACAGGGTTCCTTCTGTTGTAGCTACGTGTTTCTGTTCCTGTGTATTTGAAGTTACAAAATATCTCGTCATTTTTTGTGAGGAACCTGCCAATTGAAGATTCTTCCTGTGTTTCTCTGATTCCATATGATGCTTGAGATCTGCAGCACCACCATGAGACATGGATACAGCACAGTTACATATGTTACATTTTGCTGAACAGTCATTGTCTGTAGCAGTGAAGCAAGGAAATTTCCTCTGAAGCTCTTCCAGAAACTTTGATTTTCGTTTCGGCATTGCCACGATGTGCTAGCACCCCATGAAACTGATACTGAGTGCTGACAACAATGGCAAGCAAAAGCAAAGAAAATAAGAGCATGCAACAATTATAGTGCTTAATCTGTACATTATCAGGGGATACCAATGTACGGAATGTCAGTTTCAATTGATAGTTTATAAAATCAACACTCAGAAAATATTGTAACCACTTTGTAAATGTCTGAAAATAATCCTTGAAAGTCGGGACAAATTGCTTGTTTTTTTTTTTTAAAAGAATTGGGACAAATTTTTGAGCCTCAAAAAATGGGACAATCCCAATTAATCAGGATGTATGGTCACCTTATATTTAATGTAAGACTGACTTATAACATTTACATATTCTCAGTAAAGTTCTATTACTACCTTTCAACAAAGTTATTTTTTTTCCAGCTGATTAGTTTTTTTTCCTTTCTGTTACATTTTATGAACTTTGTTTTTACAGTTGTATTTTGATAACTACATCATAGTAATGGCCCACTTCACCCTTTTACATTTTTAATTTTAATATGAAAATTGCAAAATTTCTAATTTTATGATCTGATGTTACAAAACACATTATAAAATTTCTTTGCGATAACAAAAGACGAAAATAATAGTTTTTCTGAATAATTTCACATTACAGAGTTGTAATTACCTGTGTAAGAAACGTTAATTTACTTTTTACACAAAATGGATCTGTTTTAATTGAACAAGGTTGAATCACAATGCAGAGCTCATGTTGTATATGTATTTCACATTTTTACTGTTGATATTTCTTCATATTTTCTCGAAACATTAGCACTCCATAGTAACCTACCTGATCCTCTGTGTCATGTCATACTATCTAGTAGGAGCTATCTATAGAAGCCACGAGAGGATAATCTCTATGGTGGGAGGTGGAACTTGGTTGTCAGTGGTCAGGATGCCAGTAGTTCGGATGGGGTTGCAGTGGAGCAGCAGGTAGAAGGCTGCTTATTGTCTGACATATCATAATGAAATAGTATTGTTAAACAGACTACAACAGTTGGTCAGAGGACAGCACTGCCAAGGTACAGACAGCACACAGCTGGTAAGGAGACACTGTGGTAGGCAAGCAGCATGTTGTCACTAACAGCGTGTGGCATCGCTTGGCAGGGTAAGTAAGAAAGTCAGCAAGGGCACTGATAGAAGGAGCATATGACATCCTGTGTTGGAATGCACGTTGACTAGGTGTGGCCTCACAACTCTGAGCAGGGTGCACCAGAGCACATGGAATCATGCCTAAGACCCAGTGGTGATTACACAGTTCACAGCAGCAGTTCCTCTCCATAAAAGTGAAGGTAAACATGAGAGAATTTATCCACACAGACGAAAGCAGCTGAGCAGCTGCACAGACCCAGGCTCAAACCATAAATCACCAGGTCAGCTGAGTGGCAGTGTCTAGATGTGAGTCCTCATGTGGCCAAGTAAAATAGTTAAGCTGCAACATGCCTGTCCTTTTCAGAAGAGTCCACTGGATTGAAGTTCATGGTAATTCTGCAGTGACTTGGTACACATCTTTTAGATGACAATTATGTCCTGTACTCTCAGTTTTTTCCTTACGTTACTTCAGCTTAACCCACAAGTTTCATTGACTGTATTTATAATCTAAACATTATTTGCTGTGATTAGCTTATTGATTTTCTCTTTTTTCCTCACTTGGACATAATTCCATTGAATCATCACTTACAAACTAGTAAAGTACCATTACTATATTCTCCCTTCTTGAAAAATTCCTTAGCAATAATTTAATAATTTATAATAATTTAACAGTAAATGATTCCATTCAGTTCCTCTTGTTTAGTATTCCTCTTTGTTTATCATGTGGCACCTGAACTAATTCTTACTTAAATAACCATTATTTACTGCGAGTAACCCAGTCAAGTGGCAGTGAATGTACAGGGAGTTCACCATTTTGAATTCTCGTTGATGTTTGACAGTTGATTATTCCACACCTGTGTATTTAGTCTTTCCGCAATTTTGCTGCTGGCGTCCTACTATACCATATTTCGTACATTGCCTGATGATATTGCCTTTGAATTTGGCCCAATTGTCTGCATCTATAATACCTTACATCAGTAGATAAGAAACCTCTTATATTCCCTACCCTTGTTGCTATGTCTGTCTTTTCAAGCTCTGTTGCTATCCTGATGGTGGCAGTAAGGACATTTGGGATTCATGCCTTTACCCTCCTTGACAAATTGGGTTGTAGTCCATTTAGGAAAGCATCCAGTGCTTGATGTTCCACCTCCTTGAAAATAACTTCCTATGTTTCATCACTCTCTGTCAGCTCATGTTTGTTCACATTGATTTTCTTTATTCTCTCAACAAAATTTTCTAATGACTCATTATGCCTCTGCAATATGCCACTCAGCTGTTCATGAAAGGATCTTAAGCTATTTTGCTTCTTGTAGTGTTGCATAAGATCCTCCCTTAGTTACTCAGATGTAATTGCACTCCTCAAACTTCTATGATGCCTCACTAACGCCTTTCCTTCATGCATTAAGTCATCTGTAATAACTCTTAGTCCATTCAGATATCTAGCCTTTTGGTTGCCACTAGATCATCAACAAATGAAAACATATCCTTTGTTGATCTGCCAGAAAAAATGGTAAGCAAAGTGGTGGCTGTTGAATCTAATGAATTAGTAGTTAAACTGTATGAGGACCTACCCCCTCTCTCTCTCTCTCAGCAACTAGCTGCCTATATATCTATGTTAGCAGTCTCTAACTGTGCTACTTGATTCATCAAAGACTTAATCAACTCCTGTGACAGTTAGCTGGTGCTGACTAGGCACATGGTGCACCCAGTAGGTTGCATTGGGTGCACCTCACTGGGTACTTGACCACATAATCCTATATAGCATTTCTGTGGAATTGTGACAATTAGCTTGTTCTTCCAGTTCCACAAACTCCACCTTCAACATTCTGTGACAGTCGTTTCCCAACCATTACCATTGCAAATGAAATAGTGAGGGAGGGGGGGGGGGGGGGGGAAATCAGTGCACTTACCCCACTGCGTTTCTGGATACTGCTGCTAGAGACATGGTCCTGGATCCAACTGCAGTGCAGACACCTGTAACCGCTTCTGACATCACTTGTAGAGGTCAGGAGTGGATGGTGTCTATGAGTACCGTATGGTGAGTGGCAGAACAAGGTTGTTAGGAAACAAGTACTTCACCATCTTGGGCAGGTTGCCATGGAGCAAAAAGTAGATGTCTCATTGTTGTTTGACGTATCATAACAGAAACAGCATTGTTAAACATTCATTTTATTGGTCAGCCAATAACTACAGTCATGATGATGGACAGTGAAGAGGTGCTGTGGTAGACGAGTGGCCTAATTTCACCAACAGCTTGCAGTTTCACTCAGTGAGTCATAAAGGCTGCCAACACAAAGAGAATATGATGGCTCATGTTGGCATTCACACAGACCTGCCACAGCCAAAAAGATCAGAGCAGGGTGCACCACAGTGTGTGGAACCTTGCTGAAGACCCACTGTGAATGAAACAGTTCACAACAGTAGCCTACCCCTTCAAGCAGAGGCAGGCAGTGACAGAGAGTGCCTGCACAGATGAAGGTGTCTGAGCAGCTGCCCAGCCCTGGACTTGAACTGCAGCTACGGTAGGAGACTGGCAGTAACAAGTAGACAAATGGAAACAAGGAAGCAAATATTTGGTCCCAATATGTGGATGATATGTTTGTTTTGTGGCGGCTTGGCAGGGAGGAACTGGTTCATTTTCACAAACATCTGAGTGGGATTGATCTGAACATTCAGTTTACAATGGAGGAGGAGGTAAGTGGAAGATTGAATTTTCTTGATATGCTAGTTTTCAAGAAAGAAGATGGTAGCTTGGGCCAAACAGTTTATCAAAAACCCACCCCACAGGCCATTACCTACACCAGTATTTGGACCACCACCCAAAACAAAAGTGAGGCATCATAAAGGCATTGGTAGATGGAGCAAGGAAAATCTGTGAACCAGAGCTGCTTGATGTAGAATTAAAACGTCTCACAAATGCATTGCTCAAGAGTGGTTATTCATCCACAGAGGTGAAAAGAGCATTGAGACCACTGTGTATAAATTATAGTGATAGTCAAGTGTCTGTCCCCAGTAGCTGAGTGGTCAGCATGACTAAGGGCTGGTTCAGTTCCCGAATGGGTCGGAGGAAGGGGTGTCAAATTGAAAGACTTCCACCGGGGGGGAACAGTCTACCTGACAGGAGGCCCTAGTCACATGACATTTATTTATTTTATGGTCAAGTACTGGTGAAGTTGAAAGTTTTCTAGCCTTTCATTAAGGACATTACTGACCTCAAAGGAAAAATCGTGAGAAAGTGGAACATTGTGGTAATATACAAACCCTCCTGGATGTACAAGACCACTAAAAATTGGCCAACGGTGTCACAAACTGCTGGAAAAAGCAGTAATTTGTAGGATTCTGTGAATTGTGGGGAGGTGTATGTGGGTACTACAAAAAAATGGTCGAAAAATGACTACAAGAGCACAAGGCAGTTGCAGAAGAGAGAGACTGACAGATAAGCTGTTGTGGAACATGCTTTGCAGCCAGGAGACTACCATATTCATTTTGATAGGACTCAAGTACTGGCAGCCACAAGTGGATACATGAAAGATTATACAGAGAGACCATAAAATTGTAAAACACTCCACATATTTTAATAGAAAGGGGGATGGCGTGAAACTGAATGACATCCAGATTCCGGTGCTGAAGAAGTTGTGTACCAGTCTTCAGTCATGAGGTGATAGCAACAGCAGATGACAGCAGTCAACAAAGGTCAATTGTGCTTTCACATTCAAAACATGTGATATCATGCCACTGCACTGAAGCACACAGAAGTGGAATTTTGCTGTAGTCAGGCCTGAGCCAAGGTGTGGATTGGATATTCAAAGTGGCTATGATTCCCCTTGAAAATTTTCTCTGCATATGGGGATAAAACATTGGGTTTTAAGGTGAATTCAGTTTTACCACAGTATAACAGCCTGAAACATTTTACTAACTGTGACATTTCAGCTGTAAAAGTATACATTTTACAGTGACGAAGTAGGCCTGCAGGTAGATCACCAGTTGGAGGGCACCAAGTTAGTGGCCTCAAATCTAGCATGGATAGTAGGCCAGTGGCTAGTAGTGACAAAGTCCAGTGGTTGCAGCTTGTTGACTCATGTTGACTCAAAGACTAGCATAGACCTCCTCTTGAAACTAGTGACTGTCAGACTGCATTCATCTATCTAGAAATGAGTATATTTATGTGGGCATTGCTCATCTCTCTTTTGCCAGGGCATCTGTCCCCATTGCGTAAGCCCCAATAAAGGTGCGGCCTAGTCATGTAACAATCAGTTCACCAATGCTACACTGTCTCTGCCTTTCCACTGTGTCAATGGTTTTACAACTCTGGTGTCTCTTCTGGGCTGGGATATGTGATAACTGTCCCAAAGCCAGAGAGAAAGTACTTCCTGTACCCACTGGTAGTTCCTGATGTAAGCCAGTCCTGTTCCTACCCACTTACACAGGTCCCTTGCATCAACTGTGGGTGCCATCTTTATTTGATTCAGCCATGACAAGTGAAGTGCTTTAATGTAACATATCTGTTAGAAATACCATGCAGTACATTCCAAAACTTATTAATTCAATACATCATTGAAAATTTTGGTAAATGACAGCTGTGTAATATATTTTGCATTATAAATTTGACAGACTACTTTTTCCAGACTACATTTACAGGTGGCTCTTTGTTTCAGTTGGTGCTATCCTCAGTGTTTGGCTGTCTGATGTTTACTCTCACTGGAATATTCCTGCTGCAAAAAAGTAAGAGTGCTAGTGTAGTGACTTCTGGGATAATATCAGTTGTTGAAGGCATTCTTTTTTTAGGTGATATTTTCATTTCCTTGTGTTACCGACGCAACTACATCCCTATAGATTAAATTTCCACATGTGAAAGTATGTACTGAAAATTTGAAAGTATGTACTGAATATGTGAAAGTCTGTATTGAAAATATATATTTATAATAATGTCACCTGGAATGATGAGACTGTTATTGTCATACTTTGTATTAGTCTTAAAGGGCCCCATGTCTTCATAATTTTGGTATTACCAACCTTCATTTCTGAAAAACCAAATAATTTTGTAGATGTAAAGGTACTTACTCTTGTATGGCTGTAAAAATATCTGAATAATACAGTTATAAGACTCATTTATAACTACCAAGTAACAACAATGAATAATCTACAGTGCAAGAGAGAGAATATATGCCATCCCTGATGACAGAAAAAAATTGTTTTCACATGTAGCATGCTATTTTCACATATTCTGTGATTCAGTGCAATGTTATATTATTATTAGGCAGAACTGTTGTATTAAGTACCCAAAGTTTCAGAATTGCTACGAAAGACAAGGATGCTAACCAAGTCAATTTTTAATAAGATTAGGAAGATAGAACTATAAAAAATATTGGTCAAATTATGTGAAAATACAGTCAGTGTGCAGTAGCCAAGGATATAGTGTGACACTAGCACTGCCACCATAGGTTTGCTGTTGAATATTAAATATTCCTTCTGTTATAATTTATATTGTATCATACACTTATTTATTATTTACAAATAATTGTAGGCTTGGGTGCCTATGGATACTGAAGAAAAATTGTATTTTCATCTCAGCTAAATGAGACTTGTAGTGTTCATTTCTGCTGAAGGTACATAAAACTGAAATAAACTATTGTAATGAGTTCAATATCCCCACACTGCACAATGATTCATTGAGCCATAGATTAATACATAGATAATAAGTAAGGTATGTAAATAACAAAAGGGCACAAGCAGGCTTATGGGTTTACAAGAGTTTAGTGGAGAATGAGTACTCTGATGCATCTTACTATTTCTGAATTACTGCTAACTCACGGATTCCTGCTGCCCACAGGCCTAACCATAGATATTTTCATAATCAACTGTCATTTCTTCTTCCCCAAAACCCTTAATTCATGGATAAATTGTTTAATACCCTTTTAATATGTTATACAGAAAGTGAGTACTTATAACACACAAGTCAGTAGCTACCGTAAAATATGACAAATGCTTAACCAATATGGCAAGGAGCAATATATTTGTATTTATTTGTAGTTGTTTGTTGAGGTATTAATGCTGTAAACTACTGTAGTTATATGTTTCCTGTCACTCCATCACATAAGTAGACACAAAATATGTATTGGTACTATAATGCTTTATATATCTCCTGGAATCAGAATCTGCTAGTCTTCCTCTCTCAGCAACTTAGTTCTTCCCAAAAAACCATAAACTGACACTGGTCTCTATACAGTCCCTAACTCCCATGATCCGATTCCTAGATTGAAGCCTTGATCCTAAAATAACTGGTGAAACATTCTAACCATTGCCTCAAAAGACTATTCAGTCTACTGCTATCCTGCTGGCAGGGGTATGAGTGAAGGACTCAGGAGTGGACATCCAAGGAAGGAGATTTCATGATGCAAGTAGAGAACAGGATGGAATTTGTGAAATTTGAGATATGGAATAAATAAGGAGCACCTCGGGAAAGTGAGCAGGTTGCCAGCTGCTTGGAGGAGTCATCAGGACAGATTAAGATGGAATGACCGGAACAAAGGGGGACTCCATGTTAGGAGGTCAGAGGCTGAAGGCAGAAACAGAGCCAATAGTCTGGAAACCACATTCCACTGGCTATCTCTGGAGACACAAGTGACATCCTCCCACATTTCCTGTGCGTGGTTTTCTGTAGGTATGCTGCTGGCTTACTTCATCAAAAGCATCAAGCAATGTGAACTATGCTTTGGCCAGAAACACAGGCCATTTCTAGAGAGCAAGTTGTGGGAACAGCCTCACAACCAGCCATACTTGTAATGCATGAGGTGTGGGGGAAGATTCACAGCCACTAATAGCATGTTCCCTAAATCCATCCAACATTTAATGGACAGTTACAGGCCAAGGACATACACTTATCAAGTAACTTATTATACTTAGCAGCTGCACAGATGGCTTAGGGTGCTATGATAATTGCCTATCACAGCAAAGTCAAAATAATTTAAATTTTGCACACAAATTTCATTAAAGAACACAATATCTCAGGCATAAAGACCAGTTTATGCCAAAACAGGCCAGCATTAAGTGAACAGAATTTCACTGCACAGTATTTAAATACCATTAAGGCAAATAAAGAATAGCAGAATTAATGACTGATGGCCATGCAGATAAGCTTTACAGCTTATGAAGGTGCTTACATCAAATTTGGATAAAATACAAGAAATCCTTTAGTAAGTATTTTGAGAGATATTAAACTCATATTTAAATGTGCCTCCACAGACAAGCAGGTTAGCAGGCTTATAAATACACCGAATTTTACACTGCAAAGTCCAACCAAAACACTAGGTTGAACTTTACTAAAGGCGGTCTGTAGGTGATGTTCTTGGACATAGTCAAGCAGAATTAGAGGAAATCAGTTGGATTAAATCATAAAGGAAATTTATTACTGTATAAATGTAAAGATTCCCCTGCTAGTACCAAGCCAATTGAATTATTGAACACCAAAGCAAGGCAAACACTTAGTTTCCGGTGTTACAGGTAAACAAACAAAAGCAACAGCCAGCCAATTATACAGGAGGAGTCAGCCAAGCCTGATGGGCAGAAATGGTAAACAAAGAAATGTCAAGATAATACAAAGGTAGCTAGTGTGGAAAATACCTAATGACAAGTAATGAGGATTTACTACTCTTATGCTCATAAATTAAGGATAATTGCACAATGTGGTGCCACACAACATAGCACTACACAAAACTTGCGCTAATAGCATAGGCACATAGGGAACACACATGACACAGATCTGTAAGTCCACAGTATTGGTGATAAATTGAGAAAACCATCCCAGCACACACGTGCTACAAAATGCCACTGTTTCCTGCCCATGTACCCCGACATCAATATGGGATATGATCACCATGCAGATGTACACAGGCCACACAATGGGTTGACATACTCTGGATCAGGTGGTGGAGCAGCTGCTAGGGTATAGCCTCCCATTCTTGCAACAGTGCCTGTCGGAGCTTCTGTAAGTGTCATAGGGGTTTGAAGATGTGCAGCAATACGTCAACTGAAAGCATCCCAGGCATGCTCTATGAGGTTGAGGTCTGGAGAACAGGCAGGCCACTCCATTCACCTGATATCTTCTGTTTCAAGGTACTCCTCCACGATGGCATCTCAGTGGGGCTGTGAGTTATCATCCATCAGGAGGAAGATGGGAACCACTGCACCCCTGAAAAGGTGGACATACTGGTGCAAAATTATGTCCCAGCACACCTGACCTGTTACAGTTCCTCTGTCAAAGACATGCAGGGGTGTACGTGCACCAATCATAATCCCACCCCACACCATCAAACTACGACCTCCATACAGGTCCTTTTCAAGGACATTAAGGGGTTGGTATCTGGTTCCTGGTTCATGCCAGATGAAAACCCGGCGTGAATCACTGTTTAGACTATACCTGAACATAACCTGGGATCACTGTTCCAATGAACATGTGTGTTCTTGACACCAGGCTTTACGGGCTCTCCTGTGACCAGGGGTCAGTGGAATGCACCTTGCAGGTCTCTGGGCGAATAAACCATATCTGTTCAGTCATCTGTAGACTGTGTGTTTGGAGACAGCTGTTCCAGTGGCTGCGGCAAGGTCCCGAGCAAGGCTACCTGCAGTACTCCATGGCCGTCTGTGGGCACTGATGGTGAGATATCAGTCTTCTGGTGGTGTTGTACACTGTGGACATCCCGTCTTGTAGCACCTGGACATATTTCCTGTCTGCTGGAATCGTTACCATAATCTTGAGACCACACTTTGTGGCACACTGAGGGCCTGTGCTACGACCTGCTGTGTTTGACCAGCCTCCAGTCACCCTAGTATTCTACCCCTCATATAACGTCATCAATACTGTATTTACTTGAATCTAAGCCGCACTTGAATCTAAGCCGCACCTGAAAAATGAGGCTCGAAATCAAGGAAAAAAATATTTCCCGAATCTAAGCCGCACCTGAAATCTGAGACTCAAAATTCAAAGGGAGAGAAAAGTTTTAGGCAACACCTCCAAATCGAAACAAAGTTGGTCCATTGTAATATGAGACACAATTTAGGTCAAATGAATGACGATGCAGCTACAGTAGTTTGGTTTGGGTCGTAAGCTTAGCAGTTAAGTTTTACCAGGTAGCCATTGCTATGCGTCAGGTGCTCCATGCGTATTTATATGGGTACCTTTCCTTTTTCACATGCTTCGTCTGGTTTGAACTGATTGCTTATTTTTCTTTTATCTGATAAGTGCCATTGTCTTTGTTACAGGTGTTTACGTCACTCTCAGCTGAAAATGCATTACTGTACTGTGTCATGCATTGTTTGTCACATTCTGATAATGAGTGTTTACGACCTGTCACCGCTCATGGCATGGCTTGCTTTTGTGCACGCTACCACCGCTTACAACTAAAAAAAAAAAGAGAGGAATCGTCTCATTAGCGAAACAATGGCAAGAGACTGCTATTTGTTGTTACTTACACTGCTGCTTTCTTTGATAATGACCAACAAGAACCAAATAATAGACTGCGTATGATAGATGATGTTCTGAACGAGAGTTTTGTGAAAATTTTTCTCCATTTGAAAATCTTTGCACGTGCCTCTTTCGTACATTACATTCTGCTCAGAAATTAGAGTCATCTTAGATTTAAAAATGTAGTCAATTGCCATGCTTCATTTCTGACTGTATCACTATTAGGCATAAGAATAATACAATAATAAACATGACATGATATGTATATTCTTCCGCGTTTGCTGTTGTCTCACACTAGTTTCGTAGTTTATTAGGCAGACAGGATTTAAACAAGATAGCAGCAAACATGAAAGAATACATGGCCAAATGTTTGTATTCATATTATTCTTATGGTGGAGAGAATACTGCATGTGATTCACAATTCATAAAAGTTCCTATTAGCAACCATCTCTTCTCACAGGTAGGAAGAAATTCAGAACGTAGAGTTGGCCATATTGACAAACATCCCAAATAGTCTTGCCAGTCGGATTTTCATTGTACATTGAAATGCTGCTACATTCAAAGATGAACAATACGGAATTTGTATTTACTTCGTTGGATAATATATGAAAATGCAGTGGTCGAAACTCGGGGCAGAGAAAAAAGCTTGTCTTCCACCTATTTTTTTAAATTTATTTACTGACGCAGAGGTTTTGGCGCCAGTATTTATCTTTGTGCCTGCAAAGCATGCCTGTGTAGCACTACATATATTCGATGGCAGAAGTTAGTTGTGGCGGAACCTACCAACATTTTTCAGAATTTCCGCTTACTTTGCTCTCGATTCTAGGCCACAGGCGGTTTTTTGAATTACAAAAACCAGAAAAAAAGTGTGGCTTTGATTCGAGTAAATACGGTATGTGTTCTTTGAGCTATTTTCAACACACAGTCATCATTAGCACGTCTGAAAACATCTGCACACTTACTTGCTGCACCTTACTCTGACATGCACCAACACACCTATGCATATGTGGACTGCTGCCAGCACCACCAAGCAATGACTGTAGGTCACATGCACTGCATGGTCATACCCTGAGGTGATTTAAACCCACAAATCACCCACCAGAGCATTTTTTCACTATGTATCAGCATTATCCTTAATTTATGAGCATGAGTGTAGAATGAGCTGGCCAGTTGTCTTTCCATAACAGACATCTTTCCAACAGAAGTATAAGGAGTTTACATAAAAAAATGATTTTGTGAATGCCAGAAGACCAACCAAAGCTTACCTTCCAGGTTTGCTCCTGGATTCAATAAATAAAGGTACTAAATAAAGGGTAATATGTCATGTAAAACACATTTATAAGCAGGAATAAACAATATTCTAACAAAATACAAAATACCAATGAATAAGACAATTTGACAAGCAATGAAAGGATTAAGGGTACAGGGTACTTTTCTGGCTCAATATTACTTAAAAATCAACACCTATTTCTTTCAGGCACTGTTAATAATGTATATGTTTTACACATGTTTTTTGGATATTTTTGAATCTGCTTAGAGTTATTTAAAAAAATTACAAAGAAATCGATGCAATTTTTTTCCAAAATACTTCCTCAACTTGAGGTACCATTTAATACAATGTTATACATTTGAAGGAGACCAAATTTTTACCAGGTATGCATGACATGATGGCTGAGGTACCAGACCTATTTAATTCCACCTATTATGTATATTACAAGGATAAAAAAGTATCACATATAACATTTTAATTTTTATAATTTTTTTCCCTGTAAAAATGTTATTTTTTCTATAATTTAGTTGATTCTCCAATAAAGCTTAGGTCTACTACATAAGTGTGGACTATTGCAAGTTACAGAAGAAAATTAGAGCAATGCTTTATAAACTTTAGGAAATATTGGTATCTGAATTCTGAAAAATACAATTTGCGGGAAATTGCGAATGAAGATATGAGTCCTATTAAACTGTGCCTCAGAACATTCCTGAAGCATAGGCTTCATCCTGCAGCATTTCTTCATCTTCAAGCTTCCTCTTGGCATTACTCTTAGCACTTCTTACTTCTTTGCTAACTTGAAGAGTGAATCTTTCAGCTTCATGTACCTGTTGTCTGTCACACACAAGCAATTGATCTTCCATATCAGAGCCACATTTTATGCCTAAATTTTTCAGGACTTCCACCTTTATATCACTCCATCATTGAAACATATCACTGCATCTAGTACACCAACTTTTAATGCATTTAGTCCTACAAAAATATTTTCGGGTAATTTTTCCCATATGCAGTGGTTGACACTTTCATTTGTATTCGGAGTGCTACTAAGAAAAACAGGGTCACTCAGGTCTCTAAAAATTGGTTTTATATGATTCATAACAGGCTCAGGAACAGAATGCTTATGATGGTATATTTTACCTCTTTCTTTTGCCTTTTGGTAACCACACTAAGAATCTGCTCCTTTATGGCAAAGTCTGTGAACAGGGTGGTTGTCGGTGGACAGCTTATGAAAGTAGGTTGCCCATACAGCTTTTCTCATTGCTTTAACATTATTCAGAGGTGCAGTTCATCTAATGGCCAGTCCATAATAACTCTGAAGAAGGTCTATTTAAGTTTCTGTCAATCTGACTCAGCCAGGCAGAGATTTTCCACAAGATAGCAACTTTCCTTTCATTTCTCTTCTCTTCGTAGCTTCCTCAATCTAGCACCCATCCTCTTTTCCATATGTCCACAACACTCCAGTTTTGTTACCAAGGTATCACCATAAACATTGAACTCATTAATTTGATGTTCAATATGTCCTTCAGTGTTACCACATGGCAGGTAGGGCAATACTTAGATAAGCACTCAACATTAACAACTTTTCTATTCTCCAGAGAAGTAGCACTCACAACGTCATTCAAGAAACGATGTCCTTGACGTTGCCATGTTCCATCAAGTGCAACAGCAATGTCCCTGATTCCACTAATATTTGCAGTTTATTCTACTGCATATTTCACAGATGCTTTAGACACAACTGTCAAGATACCTAAAAGTATTTTTATGTACTTGCTGAACCTACTGAAAGGAGGAGGAAGGTCGATCAAATGACAAAACATTTGAGCAGCCTCTTTTTCCTTTTCCTATTGCACACATTGCATAGACTAATTTCAAATTCACATCATATGAATTATGCACAATGTTCTAAGTCATTTCCGAGGTAGATTTATTGCAGAATCTACACAGAACAACTAATTTTGATGCTAAGCCCCTCCTGCTACTTTGTCGTTCAGTTATTTCCAGACAATCACATTGTTTACATTTTGCCACTTCCTTTATCAAAGAAGATAAGATGACCACATCAACAACAACAAGTCCACTACAAAAAGCGTCATTGTTAACACAAAAATTTGAATCACCAGGAGGCGTGTCTTGTTGGAGTTTCTTCCCTGAAGAACTGATACATAGGTTACTATCAGCAGTGTGGCTTGCTTTGTTTGTGAACTGGTTACCGTGGAATTTCCTTTTATTGAATTTATTGATGTGTGGATAGTTTGTATTTATTGCATGCTAAAGGATATGTACTCCCACAAATATATGTAGCACTTGGGCAACAAACATTCAGTAATACGTAAACAAACTGCTTCAGCAAAACAAAAGTAAATACTAGCAAAGATAATCATCTACAGACACTAGAAACCTGCACTGTTACCAACATATACAATGTATCATACCTATAATTGCTGGAAACACAAAGTTCACTGTTCTTTTTGAAATAATACTGGTGTGCTGGCATACGTGACCATAACTTTAAAATTTGGTATATACAGGGTGTTACAAAAAGGTACGGCCAAACTTTCAGGAAACATTCCTCACACACAAGTAAAGAAAAGATGTTATGTGGACATGTGTCCGGAAACACTTAATTTCCATGTTAGAGCTCATTTTAGTTTCGCCAGTATGTACTGGACTTCCTCGATTCACTGCCAGTTGGCCCAATTGAAGGAAGGTACACTTCTGCAAATGGTTCATCCAACAATGTGTCAGTCCTCATTTCAGTGCAAGTGTTCTCTTTATGGATAAGGCTTCATTCCAATGTAATCAAATTGTAAATTTTCACAATCAACATGTGTGGGCTGATGAGAATCCACATGCAATCACGTTGTGGCGTGGAGCGCCATAAAAATCGATATTTGGTCTGTGCGTAAGTGTGCTATCTTCGAGGAGAGGCTTTGGGAGAGCATGTTGGATGCTAACGGCAGTTAGCCTCCGGACTTGTATCTGTGTAGACGCTAAGTGTGAATAAATCTGTATATGAGAGAATTCTAGTTGTTTACCTACAACTATACCATATTCCCTCACTGGTGACCCCGTTTTTGTGTAATATGCGTCTGAGTTACCGCCTGAAGGTTATTTACGCGCCTACCACGTCGGGTTTCTCCGCGATCGCAAGGTCCTTTGTTCAGCTCCAGACAATGGCCTTTCAGCATTCACCACCGCCCGGATTCCAGCAACATCTCTCCAGCACTCCTGCCGTCGTAGTGGACATGCCGCAAGAATCTTTGGAATCCTTCAGCCAGAACATGCAGTGGAATTCATCGAGTGCCGCCAGTTTCTTCCAACCGCCAACGGTCGTGGACTCTGGCTTTGTTAGCCTGGACTTTCCCACGTGTTCTCCACAGAGTGTTGGTTGGAACATTTCTACTCCTGTGTCGAACACACAATTCAACACAGTTCGTGTTGTCGAGCGAGGTTTTGCTACTTTGGAAAATCCAGTAGTAAATTCAAACTAGAATCAGTTCCTGCCACATGTGTATCCTTCCGCACCGGCTAGTCAACAGGTGTTCAATGCTCGCCAAACAGCAAATATCAAACCGAGTGTGCATCCTAGTGGACGTGTGTGGGATCCTTGCGTTGATTCTAATCAGGTCAACAATTCTGTGCTGGATAGTAATTACTCCGACATCTACAACCAGCCCCACCACTCACGGTCGAGTGAATACTCTGTGCATAACGGACATTCACCGGCGTACTTAAGCACTTGTGGCTTCTCTCCGAGCTACCACGTCAATGAGAATGCACATTTTGACTATGATCCTCACACTGTTTGAGCGTCTGTTGCTTCTCAGCCGCCCCCCAGGCGTCAAGTGAATTTCGCGATTCCCGCATTACGGGACGCCAATAGTCCGGACTCGCAATCTTCTGCATGCTCTACTTCCGTCCGATGTAGTAGGCGCACCTCCACAGTGACTGCAGTGCCGAATCTGCCGAAATTACCAGACTTCAAACCCGCTCACCCGGAGTTCTGGTTTAACCTGGTTGAGCAAACATTCAATGTCTGTGCTTTGGACGATGACACACGCTTCACCTGCCTCATGAACCATCTTCACGACCGCGTCGATTTAATTTATGATCTGGTCAAAGCACCCTCCCCCCAGCAGGGAAGTATGCTGTGGCAAAACAAACGATACTGGAGCGCATCTCTAAAACCAAGAGAGAAAATGTGCGACAGCTCATCTACGAAGAGCGTCTCGGCGACAGGTCTCCGTCCCAGTTGTGGCGGTGCATCCGTCTTCTCGTCGATGAGCAAGTTACGCCTGATGACACGCTCGCAGAAATCTGGACTGAAAAGCTGCCTTTGCCTGTCCAGACTGCAGTCTCTGCGTATGAAGATAGGCCAGTAAATGAACGTTTACGCGCCGCCGACAGAGCATACTTCGCCAGGCAACGTGAGCTCCGTGCACTGCATTCTGGACGTGACCGCACTAAGACGCTTTCTGACGCAACGCCCTTGTCTGGTGCTGCTGATAACAAGTTTTTTAAACTAGCTGCCCTGGCTGCACCTTCAACTCCTCACAATGACAGTGCATCGGCCTCTGTGGAAGACTCTGGGGCACATACTCCGTCAGCTAGCAACTACCCACAAGAGCACAGGCCCGCCCAACCTTACTGTTTCTTCCACATGATATTCGGGGAGCAAGCTCGCAAATGCCAGTCACCGTGATCTTACCCAAACTCCAACCACAGGTAGGCTACGGTGCCACCTCCTGCGATGTAAACAACGGGCACCATCCCACGTTGCACTCCGTTTCGGACAATGACAATAAGTGTGGTCGAGTCTATGTTCGCGATTTACGATCAGGTGTATGTTTCCTGGTAGACACTGGCGCAGACGTCTCTTTGCTGCCGGTTCGCCTAGCAACCAATAAAGTGCAACCACACAAAACAGTACTTCGTGCAGTGAACTTGTCTACCCTACAGTGTTCGGGTTCCACTTTGTACACAGTGAAACTTTCGCCCAAGTGCAAGCTGGAGTGGACGTTTCTAGTGTCAACAATTGAAGAACCTATTCTTGGAATTGATTTCCTCAAGCACTATCAGTTGTCACTAGATTTTGTGCCAAATACTGTGTTTTACCCCCCCCCCCCCCTTAAAAAACATATTCCTTTCGCTTCGCCGAGTGACAGTTCGGCTAACACCAAACATGTGTGCTGTACTAAGAAGTGTGTAAACCTATCCTTGGAGCTGCAATCTTGGACAAACAAGTGGCTAGTGGAGTGCGCCACGTCTTCTAAGTTGCGGATGGAACGTATGGAAACGCTGCTGCATCTCCGCGACATACACCATGAGTTGGCCTCCACACAACAACGCCTCACGGCACTACAAGCAGACGACTCATCGGCTACAGACAAGGTCAGTCCGTGCCAATCTGGTGTTCCCGTGCCCGCGCACATTAACGACAATGTTGTGAACTCTGTAAACTGTGTCAGCACCCCCTTTTGTAATGATAGGGTATGCCCGAGTGCTCATGCTCATTGCGTTCTGAATGGAAAATTAACTTGCCAAGCTTGTGGCAATGAACTACGGCCATCTGCTCTCTGGCCACGCCCACTCGTGCCTACAGTGCTCGTAGTGGCACGGCCCGCTACCAAGAACCAGTGTACCAACCTCGCCCATGTTAACACGTGTGCGGCCTTTACGCAGCCTACGAGCAGGTGGCACACCTGTACTTCCGTGCCCTCAGTGCCACAGCTTGGCCCGTCCGCCACTGCCTGCTCCGCTTCACGGACATTTACGCGCCTACCACTGACTATCGTACTGCGCCACGTATTGCAGTAGTCACTAATGGCACAGTTCATCGGTTACATCTAACCCATGGGCCGCCCATATGGCAACGTCCGTGCCACCTCAAGACGGAATTTATGAAAATTGCAAAAGAACAATTGGACGATCTGTTTACAAAAGGGAATAATCGAACCTTCTTCCGGTTGCTGGGCTAGTACTATCCTGTTTGACCAAAAGAAAGACGGTACTTGGCGTATGGTTGGAGACTATAGGCATTTAAATGCCCGCACCATCATTGATAAATATCCGGTCCCACACATCGCAGACTTCAATCATGCGCTCGCAGGTGCAAAGTACTTCTCTGTTTTGGACTGTAAGTACGCATTTCATCAGATTCCTATGGCTCCGGAGGACATTGAAAAGACTGCCATAACCACTCCCTTCGGGCTGTTCCAATACAAATTTATGCCGTTTGGGTTGAAAAATGCACCCCAAACGTGGCAGCGTTTCATCAGTCAAACTTTATCCCATCTAGACTTTTGTTTCGTATATATGGACGACATATTGGTTTTTGCTTCTACTTTAGAACAGAGTGAGGAGTGTGTTCAAGTCGTGACAGATATTTTAGCAGCTGCTGGTATTGAACTGAACAATAAAAAGACTGAATTACACCAGTCATCCGTCACATTCCTAAGTTATGTTGTGTCATCGGACGGTCTGACACCACCACAGGACAACATCAAGCCTGTTCTCGAGATGCTACGCCCTCAGACCTACAGGGAATTACGCAGGTTCATCAGAACAGTTAATTATTACCGGAAACATTTGCCAGCCACTTCTGCGGTGCAGGCTCCTCTCACAGATGCTTTCGCTGGCCCAGAAACTTCTGGCACCCGCCAGGTACCATGGACACCAGACATGGACAAGGCATATAATGAACTCAAACAGCTGTTGGCTTCCGCTGTCACTATTGCTCACCCACGGGCGGACGCCACAATGTTTATCACTACTGACGCTAGTGACAATGCTATCGGCGCAGTACTGAGTCAGACATACAACAATGTTACGACCCCCGTGCAGTTTTTCCCAAAAAAGCTAAACAACGCGCAGAAGAAATACTCAGCATTCTACAGAGAACTACTTGCAGTTTATGAGGCCATAATACACTTCAGAACTGATGTTGAGGGACGAGATTTCTATGTGCTCACTGATCACAAGCCGTTGGTTCCTGCCATAAAAAATCCTGCGGCTGATCCGCCCCCACGACGCTTTCGTCACATCGATTACATCTTGCAATTTACAAATGACATTTGCTACATCCGAGGAGCAGACAATGTGGTCGCTGATTTTCTCTCGCGTGTTGGTGCTGTCACAACCTTAATTGACTTAACAGACCTACCTCGGTTGCAATCGGCAGACCCCGATACCGTGCAGTTAATTTCAGACCACAGCTCCTCTCTCCAACTGGTACGCTCTACTTTCCCTGGCATATCTGACTCAGTGTGGTGTGATGAATCGACTGGTACATTGCGGCCATTCATTCCTAAGCCCCTTCAACGCCAGGTCTTTGACAAACTACACACATTAGCACACCCTGGTGTCAAAGCCTCCACCTGTCTGGTAGCTGAACGGTTTGTCTGGAGAAACATGCGCCGTGACTGTCAGTCTTGGGCAAGGGCATGCATGGTGTGTCAACAGAACAAAGTTTCCAGGCACACTTCTCCACCCCTTGGCTGTTTTGCCCAACCTCCAGGCCGGTTTCACCATGTTCATGTTGACCTCGTAGGCCCTTTGCCCCCCTCCGAGAGTTTCTGTTACTTGTTTACAGCTATTGACAGGATGACTCGGTGGGCTGAGGCTGTGCCTATTCTGAACATTACCTCTGAGACAGTAAGTCGAGCATTCTTAGATTCGTGGATCTCTAGATTTGGCTCACCTGTTTACCTCACCATTGACCAGGGGCGACAATTCGAGTCTTCAGTTTTCTCTGACTTATGTAAAATGTGTGGTATTGTCAAAATTCATACTTCTGCATACCACCCCCAAAGCAATGGGCTTGTCGAGCGATGGCATTGCACCCTGAAGTCTGCCCTGCGTTGCCATGACTCACTATGGACAGAAGCACTGCCCTTCGTGCTTCTTGGCCTTCGTGCGACATTCAAGGAAGACCTCAAGGGGTCCGTAGCCGAGTTTGTATATGGCCAACCTCTGCTTTTGCCTGGAGAATTAGTCACTCCGACCCCACTTCCACGGCCCTCTGAACTCCCTTCACTTCTCGAGTGGGTGCGCTTGCACTGCAGCAAAATTCAGCCGCCACCTCCAGCTGCTCGTACACCTCCGCACGTGTACGTACCGCACACGCTAGACTCTTGTGAGTACATGTTTCTCAGAGATGACTCAGTCAAAGCCCCGCTTCAGTCACCCTACACAGCTCCTTACAAGGTCATCAAACGCTCTGAGAATGACATGGATCTCCTCATAAAAGACTCTGTAACTACGGTCTCACTCAACGGAGTGAAACCAGCTTTCATTGAGCCTCAGGTGAACCTCCCTGATTCTGCCCCTATTTCTCCCACTCCTGCTTCGAGCGGCCATCCATCTTCCCACACCATGGATTTGGGTATTGATTTTCCACAGCGTGTTTCTCTGCTGAGCACTGCTCCTTCTCCATGTTCATCTAATTCGAGTGGCCAATCTTTTCGGGGCTTCACTCCTCACAGCCCTCGCAGTTGAACGGCCAACCACTCGGATTCTACCATTGTGTTACCATCTTTGTGTGACAGCTCTTTTTCATGCCGTTCAACCCACACTGGCTCCTCGTTGCCTTCGGTCACGCTCCCTCCTCTGTCAGCTGATCGCCCGAGGTTGTCTCCTGCACAGTCTAGTGCACCTGCCATCCCCCTCTTAGCAGATGCTTCCCCCTGCCATGGCTTTCCCACACCTCCCTGCCTCCCTACCATTGCTCGTACAGGTGCCATCCAAGAATTCACAACACATGTGCACCCTGATGACATACATAAATTATCTGTTGTCGTAGATGGCGATACAGTGTATGTGGTACTCACGTGTGACAATATTGAGGGAGGAAGTGCAGAATCTCGTGTGGTGCACCGCTTTAAATTGAGCAGAAGTGCTGCGTGTGGCAATTTGCATGCCTTTGTTAGGCCTTCTGGCAAGGTGATTCTCCACCTGCTGGCTGACGAAGTGCTACACCTTCACTCCAGGACGGGACGTCGTCTTCAGCCGCCGGCGTCGCTTGGTGACTTCACCGTCGACGTACCAGGCTTCACCCCCCGGTCTCCTACCAGTCGACTGCTTCCGTCAGACGCAGAAGAACTGTGCGTTACCTTCCTAACTTCTCACCCCCCCCCCCCCATTCACAGGGATGTACTCCATACTGCGCGGGGGGGGGGGGGGGGGGGGGCTATGTGGCTTAGAGTGCCATAAAAATCGATATTTGTTCTGTGCGTAAGTGTGCTATCTTCGAGGAGAGGGCTTTGGGAGAGCATGTTGGACGCTAACGGCAGTTAGCCTCCGGACTTGTATCTGCGTAGACGCTAAGTGTGAATAAATCTGTATATGAGAGAATTCTAGTTGTTTACCTACAACTATACCATATTCCCTCAACGTCATCAACACAGATTTTCTGTGAACGTTTGGGCAGGCATTGTTGGTGATGTCTTGATTGGGCCCCATGTTCTTCCACCTACGCTCAATGGAGCACCTTATCGTGATTTCACACGGGATACTCTACCTGTGCTGCTAGAACATGTGCCTTTACGAGTACGACACAACATGTGGTTCATGGACGATGGAGCTCCTGCACATTTCAGTCGAAGTGTTCGTACGCTTCTCAACAACAGATTTGGTGACCGATAGATTGGTAGAGGCGGGCCAATTCCATGGCCTCCACGCTCTCCTAACCTCAACCCTCTTGACTTTCATTTATGGGGGCATTCGAAAGCTGTTGTCTACGCAACCCCGGTACCAAATGAAGAAACTCTTCGTGCTCGTTCTGTGGATGGCTGTGATACAATACGCCATTCTCCAGGGCTGCATCAGCACAACAGGGATTCAATGTGACGGAGGGTGGATGCATGTATCCTCGCTAACAGAGGACATTTTGAACGTTTCCTGTAACAAAGTGTTTGAAGTCACTCTGGTACGTTCTGTTGCTGTGTGTTTCCATTCCATGATTAATGTGATTTGAAGACAAGTAATAAAATGAGCTCTAACATGGAAAGTAAGCATTTCCAGACCCATGTCCACATAACATGTTTTCTTTCTTTGTGTGTGAGGAATGTTTCCTGAAAGTTTGGCCGTACCTTTTTGTAACACCCTGTATACATCACTTTTCATTTGAAACCCTGTAATGTATATATCAATGTAATCTGGAAAGACTATATAATTTAATAAAGTCATTAAAAAATTTCTATTTTCCACCATTTGTAAGTACTCTGAATCCTTAAACAGTATTATAATAAAATACAAAACACCAATGATTTAAATCAGTTTGGCAAGCATTCAAGGCATTACACACTGTTCCAGTAAAATGCCAAAACAACAGTGAATTGAAGAAAGGCTGACAAGCATTGAATAGATAATATGTTAACAGATAACTTGCAGTTACATTAAACAGTAAGTGTGTTAAATACAAATCTAATAAAATACAAGACACCAATGAATTACAGAAGGCTGGTGAGAAATGAATAAATAATGCACCAGACATGTAAATTATAGCAGAGTTTGACAGAAAGAGCAGGCTTGCAAGCAGACAACAAAATCAAATTGTAATCCACATTCACCACACATCATGAATAAGTGTCCAGAAAATCAGCTAAGCACAACCTAATAGAAAAATACAAATGATCACCTTTGGCTCAAAACAGCAACCAGCTAGTAGACCCAATTAGACTCAGGATGCAGTGGATCACACCTCAGTTAAGAACAAACTTACTGCTCATTACAAAAAGACTCACCATGTAGACCATTATATAGGCACTCAGTGGTTCCTGAAACACGATCACTTCCTCCCGCACTAAAGAAGCTGACAGTTGAAATCCAACCAGCATGATGGCACCAATAATACTTCACAGGCTAGGCCATCACCCTCCAGCAATGTCTCGCCCAAAGAGCACTCACACATCCTAGCTGAAACCTGTTCTCCAACTGCCTACAGTGCTGCCCTTTGGTTGCTGAGGACACCCTTATATTGCTATCCACTGCTTCTTGCATACCCTTTCACAGATCACCAACATTTGGTATCCCAAAAATGGGGCAAAGACGTACATAAGAGAGGTATAATTGACTACTGAGCCAGAAGGATATCGCATATGCACTGAGCATATGTCATAGTAAAAGTGATAGAAAGAAAAGTTAATTTACTGATATTCCTCTGGCAGCATTTGTCTAGAGCCAGCAAAGATCCTTTCAAACATTCCAGAACTCAGGTAATGGTTTGCATTGTAGATTGAAGTGAAGTTATACCACCCATTTTTTAATTTCTTGCAATGTTTTTCACTCAAAGTTTCATAAACAGAACTACTGATTCACAAATACTGTACTTCATTCTCAAACTTCAAACAGCTACAACAAAGAACATACAATGTTTTAAGTGTGTGAATACAACATGTCTGACTCTCTAGCAATCTGATACACCTTGACTGAATCAGAAAAGACATCAGAATGTCCGCTTGCCTTGGTGCCATCACAAGGCCAAAGGCAATCAAAAAGAAAAGACAAATTTTATAGAAATTAAAAGATTTAAATATAAACCCTGACACGCATAGTGCACAGTAAAAAACAGGACTTCATGTATGACCATAAAATATAATTTGTGTTAATCAAGTGTTAATCAAGGTTTTTTTTTGTCTAAATTAACCATAAAAGTCCTAGTGTGACTAACTTTCCATGGTTTACATATTCTAACATCCTGATCACATAGATAGTCAACAGATTAAAAAAATAAAAAAGGAAATAAACAAATAAATGAAGAAATAGTAACAACTGAAAAGTGTGTTAGTACACCAAATTTTCCTGTAGAAATAGACAGTTATGGAAATATGAACAAACCAGAAGAAAAACCTGGCATCAGTAGCTTAAATTCAGATCAGAGTGTAACCATCTAGGATCATTACAATTACCCACTCATAGAATGTCATCCATAGCATATCTATGACATTTTGTGACCCTGTGGAATGTTTAATCTCCAAAAAGTAGACAGCATCTTTAGTTTAGGAAGCTAAGTTTTCAAACAATTTAACTTACATCCTTTACTTGGTAATAAGCAATGTCTGCAGGCATGCTGTGCAAGAATTTCTACAGATTGGAAGGTTCCAATGGCTACCCAATCATAAAACTGTCAGACTGGTAAAAGAGATCTGAAATATAGCCACTGTCTCTGGCGTGGGATATATTTTGGATGTAGAACTGACGCATCCCACCCGTTTGCATGAAGCACACAGCCAGTGTCTGAAGCACCTATTCCCATGTAACGTTTCTCCCCTGAAGTCGTTTACAACATTGAAGAAAATAAGTTGAGATACATTATACATTATAGAAATCTCATTTTGGGGATGGAACTTTTTTGAATCACCCATGGCATCTTGTTCAGTCAGCATTTCTGGTTGAAGATTGCATTGATGAAAACACCAAACAGAGGACTCTTGTAATTTGTGACTTTGAAAAAGATTTTCATAAATTAATGAACAATTCAGCTTTTGAAAAAAAATGGAAAATGTTACAGAATACCATGAAATTGATTTAGTTTACCTTTGGGATGGGTGTTATTGCACCAGAGATTATATCACCAGGCTGAAATTCAAGCAGGCCACCATCCTCAATGACAGACTAGTTGCTGTGGAGATGGCCAAGGTTTCAGTGAAGTTCACAAAGCCTGTCTGTTCTTGTATGTGTATTCAGGAATTTTGAAACTCCACATGTACCAACTGACTATTTGTTTGTGAAGCAAAAGTTATGAACCCAATTTACTTTATATGGATCATACAGCTTCACCATCTGGGTGAAACACTGTGATCCATATGAAGTAATTAGGTATAATCCTGAAGCATATGACACATCTTGATATTTGGCCAATAAACCTTATCGAATAACACCTCAAAACAAGAAGGTTATTATTTGATGGAAGACGAGCTGAATGGTTCACAGATTGTGAATTTTATAGGGTTAAGGTCAAAAATATGTGCGTACTGTATACATGCTGTTGCCACCCATAGGAAAGCCAATGGCTTGCATCGCAAGGCCCTTAAGGCTCTAATGTTCAACTATACAAGAGGTGGGTGCTGAAACAAACTGGCACTGCTCCACATATAGCCTGCCAGGCAAGTTTTTCAGTGAGACTGTTGCGTCATGGTGACAAATGGCTCACCTCTGGGGATAGGATGGGGCATTACTGTACTCACAGTATTCATTGAGTGATTGAGTGTGTGGTTGTGTATTCATTTGTTTATAAGTAATGGTTGTGGATGTAAGTTTATGTGGAATAGTTGGATAAACTGCTTGTTGTGTGTCTGACCATGTGTGTGTCTGATTGCACAATACATGTATGTATATATTGTGTACTATGTACACAGCTGCACTCTAAGTGCATATAAATGTGTATATGTGTGTGTTTGTGTGTGTGTGTGTGTGTGTGTGTGTGTGTGTGTGTGTGCACGCACGTGCGTGCACGCAAACTCTGATTAATACAGATTTTGATTAAAAATGTAAATATTGTTTATAGAATCATCTGTGATACAAAATATACAAAGTGTATATAGAATGAAACACAACAATTACAAATTCAATGATAAACTTAGTATCTAAGTTTTTAGTGTACTTGATAGTACTGCATATATAGGTCTTCCGTAAAAAAAAAATAGCTCTGTAAATAAACCAGTGTATATATGCCATTACAAAAGAATACTTGCATTTTGGCGTTCATCAAATACAAAGAGCTTTTTAAACAAACCAACACAAAATTATAACAAATACCTTTGCAAATTATTATTTAACTGGATAGATAAAAAATCTACTTACCAAGTGGCGGCAGAGCACACGTATAAAAGACTGTTAAGATAGGCAAGCTTTCGGAGCCAGTGGCTCCTTCTTCAGGCAGAAAGATTCAAGGAGAAGGAAGAAGAGTGAAGGGAAAGGACTGGAGAGGCCTAGAAAAATGGGTAGATTTTGGGAAAGTCACCTAGAACCATGGGTCAGGGGGGACTTACCTTTCCTTCTCATCCCATAGGGTAAGTCTCCTCTGACCTACAGTTCTGGGTGACTTTTACAAAATCTACCACTTTTCCTAGACCTCTACATTCCTTCTCCTTCACCCTTCTTCCTTCCGCTTCAACACTTCTGCCTGAAGAAGGAGCCACTGGCTCCGAAAGCTTGCCTATCACAACAGTCATTTAGGTGTGTGCTCTCCCGCTGCTTAGTGAGTAGATTTTTTATCTATCCTATTAAATAATTTTATCAATAATTGAATGTTTTCTTTGGAAATTATTGTATGTTATAAACAAATAGCTTTGTAAATAAATTGACAAAAAATTGTAAAAAATAGTTTTGCACATTATTGTTATAAGAAAAAAAAGCTTTGTAAAGAATTCAATAAAAGGACCAAAAAAATCTTATTTTATCCTGACCTGTTCACTATAGATTTAGTTTTAGTAACTGTTTGCTTAAGGCAAAACTGAACATCTCCTTATGATGCACAGCCCTCAAATGAATAGTCCTATGCTACTGAACTAGTCATAAAGGATGAGGAGGGGTGGAGCTTAACTTTGTCGGTCAAGGGGAGGAGAGGGGTTTCCCACCATTTTAATGTGTTCTGATTGGTTGAGAGAGATATGGGTTTACCACCAATTTTATATCACAGAAGTCCGTATCACCAGTATCAAATTATGTTACGACCTTGTCTATAAGTAGACTATTTGCCTCAGGTTCGTCTGGGTGACCTTGAGTGTATGACATACAGTTGCAGTGATCCCCACAGTGGGTGGGGCAGGGGGGTAGGGGTGAAAGTCATGTGACCTTCAATATAATTAGCTCAGTGTATAGCCTGACACCAGAAGACCTCATTAGTAACCATGAGATAAGAGCATTACCCCATCCTGGATGAAACATCCTCGCATATACCAGGTCTTCAAGAAATTTCAGAACAATTTATTTAGCCCCAAAGGTATGTTGGAGTGAAATGTAGTTGGCATCCCTGCATGTGCTGTGTAACTGCTGGAAGTTTCATTGTTGTATGTCTGTTAGTTATTGTTCAGTCCTGTATTGAGTAGAACATTGCGTCACACACTTGGTGTATTTTTCAAGATGGTAGAGTTAGAGGAGCAATATGCTTACATTAAATTTTGCATGAAAGTCAAGAAAACCCTTACAGAGACACACCAAATGATGCAAGAAGCCTACAGTGATGACGCTATACTCTGTGTTATGAATGGTTCACACAGTTAAAAATGGCCAGACGGATGTTAAAGATTACCCCTTGTCAGGGTGCCCTTTGACATCTACTGATGACACTCATATCAGGAACATCAATGAAACTGTGTGTGCCAATCAAAGACTGATGGTTCGAGAGGATGCAGAAGAATGTAACATTTCAGTTGTGTCATGTCACAAAATCCTGACACAGCATGTTGGAATGCATTATCTTACCACTAAGTTCATCCAAATTATTAATGGAAAATCTCATATGAGATGTGAAACAAATACTAACAAAGAGATAGAGGGGCTGGCCAGTACTTACCTCAGTGTATCTATCGGCTGTACTGAGCTGAGGTAAGTACTGGCCAGTCCCTCTATCTCTTTGTTAGTATTTGTTTCACTAAGTTCATCCCACAGCTTATGAGTCAAGACCAGAAAGACTTTCATCTTGCAATCTGTGAAGAGCTTTTGGATTGGATAAATAAGAACAAGATGCTCTTTAAGAGAATCATAATTGATGATAAGACATGGGTCTACAGCTATAATGTTGAGACCAACATTCAATCTTCACAATGAGCTGGGAAAGGTTCTCCAAGACCAAGGAAAGTTCATCATGTCAGGTCAAATGTCAAAGCCAAGCTGATAGTATTCTTTGACTTTGAAGGATTAGTTCATTATGAATTCATGCCACAGGGACAAATTGTTAATCAATGATACTACTGGGATGTGTTACAATGCCTGTGAGAAAATTTGGTTGGGGACTGAAAAGTGGTGAGATAGTTCATGGCTCTTGCATCATGATAATGCACCCACACATTCATCCCTGCCGGTGCATGACTATTGCACAGAAAACAAAATCACTGTGCTGCCTTATCCTTCATACTATTCAGACCTGGCCCCAGTGGACTTCTTTTTATTTCCAAAGTTGAAAACCCTGTTGAAAGGAGAAAGTTTTGCTACAATGGATGAGCTAAAAGAAAATTAGCAAATGGTGCTTCACGTGGTCCAGCAAGAGGCCTACCAAGACTGCTTCTGGAAGCGGAAGTGGCACTGTGAGGGGTGTATCATTTGTGAAGGACAGTATTTTCAAGGAGTCCCTGCACAATAAGTAAAAGGTAACTGAAGAAAAATTTTGTTGCCAAAGTTCTGAAATCTTCAGAACAGACCTCGTATACTGCTTATCAGTTACAGTGTTGTCTTATCAGTGACCCTTTCTTGAGTATTATTGGGGTGTTTTGTGATACACTGGATAACTACTCATAGTCTGCCATTGTGAAAACAATCCTTGCTGGTCATGACATGATGCACTACACTTTAAGGTTTTCACCCTAGTAGGTAATGTTGGGGATTACACCTATGTCATAAGTGATATGGTCCAATTGCTTCACACCACTTGTGAATCTGACACAGCAAAAGCTTGTGGGTTTTCTGGCTGCAGCAACTGACCGTGCACAGAAAACTCCAACCAATTATGATCAGGCACTTTTATTAAGTTTGTGTAATTACACAAAACACAAGAAAACACTACAGAAATTCACAAAAGGCACATTGAAGCCGAAGTCCACAAGACCCAACCAAAAAAACTACAAGACCCCAAAGACTGTTTACTCTGCCCTTCATAGGTGGCAGTTACTCGCAGTTGATGGTCGCCACAAGCTGCTTTGCTTCCAAGCCTAAACAAAACACCAGAACAACAAAAATGGGGAGTGAAGTAAACAGAAAAACTGGGTAGCAAAATGCCTTCACAGTTTTATAGACGTTATTGGAATTAATTGATCCAACATAAATGACAGATGTCATGATTTGGACATTTTGGCCAAGTAAGTTGCCTCAACAAATATAGGCTGCAATGATTTTACAGAAATATGATACATGGGAAGGAGATTATGAACTGCATACAGAATTTTGGCACTCACACACCATTGGTAATGTTATTAAGTTGGCAATGATAACTTACACTGGCAGCAGTCTTCAAGATCTCTGTAATGGAAATGAATTGATCAAGAACTCAAGCACTCTCTGAGGTACATGACAGTGAAACTACATGTAAAAAACACGCCACAGCAGTTAATGGGAATTCCAGACTCTAGTTGCATGCAGCAGTCACACACTCAGTTGACAAGGATGGATGTTCTATGCATGGCCATTTTGGGAACCAAGTAGGCTAATGCTCTGCACCATAGAAATGTCCAAGCTCCAAGCACCATCAAACAGATGGGCTGGCCAAGCCAGTGTAGCTCATCCTACTGAGGACAGCTGCAGGATGTACATCCAAAACAAGATGTCAAAACCATACTTCCTTAGCAACATGTGATCTATGGTGAGCATCCTTCCCAAAATGACATCTCAATTGGAAATTTCAGATTCAATTCCTCAGCTGTGATCCACAAATGATACTCACATCAAATTGTGTGGAACACTTACTAACACAGTGGACCTCAGACTACACGAAACTTTCACCTGGCATTTTACAATTTCTGATGTAAATGAGCTGCTATTGAGTGCAGATTTTTTAAAGACAGTTTTATATCCCTCCAAACCTCTCTGCAGCACTCTCTATCATGCTAGAAATGAAGAGTCAGATCTGGGCATAATAGGTGGACCACTCACACATCCACAAGTTACCAATATAACAGTGAATAAACAGTTGATGAACTCATGCTGTACCTTGAAGATGGAACTGGTCACTATGAACAAGAAATACGAAGATACAAGGACAGAACAAGCGAAAATACACTAGGAAAATCAAGCTTTAAAATCCAAGTTAACCAACAAGAGAAAATAATTGGAAAGTGCTACAAAGTGAATAGTTACACTGAAGGAAGAAGGAGGGCACTATCGATCGGTGAGAACAACTACAATAACTATGCATATTCATGCACTTTTAAAGAACCTGGAACATTTTTAAAAAATATCTTCCAGATATCACAAGCAGCTTACGCATATAGAGAAAATGTTAACTAGGACTTCATTAGAGCTAAATGATACAGACACTAAAGGCAAGAAGAATGTGAGACAAGCACACAAAGATGCAATATGCCAAATACAGAAATATTATCAGTATCCTGGGGCAATCAGCTGCAGCCACAGGTGTCAAGAAGAATTGAACTTTGTTCCAGCAGCATGTACATGCCACTCATTAGGGTCCTTACACATTACTGCAGACCAATAACACCAATGTCAGAAGATAAACCTTTGGCCACAGTATAGTCAGTGTTCTGCTTGTCCCACAGGCAAAGAGAGGCATCAGAAATGACACGGTCATGGGATAAATTCTATGCAAGGGACCCCAGTTTTCCAGAAGCATGGTGGCTAGCTCTAGACAAGTTACATGCTGACATCAAAATAAGTGTCCAAGGAATAGAAAAGCACCTGTAATCACTCAACAGAGGAAAATCCACCGGACCTGACGGTATACCAATTCGATTCGACACAGAGTACATGAAAGAACTTGCCCCCCTTCTAACAGCCGTGTACTGCAAGTCTCTAGAGGAACGGAAGGTTCCAAATGATTGGAAAAGAGCTCAGGTAGTTCCAGTTTTCAAGAAGGGTCGTCGAGCAGATGCGCAAAACTATAGGCCTATATCTCTGATATCAATCTGTTGTCGAATTTTAGAACATGTTTTTTGCTTGCATATCATGTCATTTCTGGAAACCCAGAATCTACTCTGTAAGAATCAACATGTATTCCAGAAACAGCAATCTTGTGGGACCCAACTCACTTTATTTGTTCATGAGACCTAGAAAATATTAGATACAGGCTCCCAGGTAGATGCCATTTTCCTTGACTTCCAGAAGGTGTTTGATACAGTTCCACGCTGTCGCCTGATAAACAAAGTAAGAGCCTATGGAATATCAGACCAGCTGTGTGGCTGGATTGAAGAGTTTTTAGCAAACAGAACACAGCATGTTGTTCTCAATGGAGAGATGTCTACAGATGTTAAAGTAACATCTGGCATGCCATAGGGGAGTGTTATGGGACCACTGCTTTTCACAATATATATATAAATGACCCAGTAGATAGTGTCAGAAGTTCCATGCGGCTTTTTGCAGATGACGCTGTAGTATACAGAGAAGTTGCAGCCTTAAAAAATTGCAGCGAAATGCAGGAAGATCTGCAGCGGATAGGCACTTGGTGCAGGGAGTGGCAACTGACCCTTAACATAGACAAATGTAATGTATTGCAAATATATAGAAAGAAGGATCACTTATTGTACGATTATATGATATCGGAACAAACACTTGTAGCAGTTACTTCTGTAAAATATCTGGGAGTATGCATGCGGAACGATTTGAAGTGGAATGATCACATAAAATTAATTGTTGGTAAAGTGGGTGTCAGGTTGAGATTCATTGGGAGAGTCCTTAGAAGATGTAGTCCATCAACAAAAGAGGTGGCTTACAAAACACTCGTTCAAACTCTACTTGAGTATTGCCCATCAGTGTGGGATCCATACAAGGTCGGGTTGACAGAGGAGACAGAGAAGATCCAAGGAAGAGCGGCATGTTTCGTCACAGGGTTATTTGGTAAGTGTGATAGCGTTACAGAGATGTTTAGCAACCTCAAGTGGCAGAGTCTGCAAGAGAGGCGCTCTACATCATGGTGTAGCTTGCTGTCCAGGTTTCAACAGGGTGCGTTTCTGGATGAGGTATCGAATATATTGCTTCCCCCTACTTATACCTCCCAAGGAGATCATGAATGTAAAATTAGAGAGATTCGAGCGTGCATGGAGGCTTTCTGGCAGTCGTTCTTCCCACGAAACATACGCGACTGGAATAGGAAAGGGAGGTAATGACAGTGGCACATAAAGTACCTTCCACCACACACCATTGGGTGGCTTGCGAAGTATAAATGTAGATGCAGATGTAGGTTACCATCGATGATTTATTACAGACAAGAACAGTACACCTTTCACACATCTCATGGACTACCTTCATTTGTTTAGTGCCAATAAAGATGATTCATACCAGCTATGTGAGGATTACCAGGCCCACAGCCCTTGACTGATATCTGTGAAGCAATATATAAGATTTTGTACAAGATTTATCAGGTAAATTTGCAAATGCCAATGACTCGTGAAAATGTACCTAAAAGTACTAAAATTATGCATTTTGGACAATAAGGATGTCTTTTTATTACCTTTGTATTGAAAAATGTTGCACAAACTTGGTGATATTTTAATGATGGAGTTCTCCAAAGATTTCTTTTTTCTTTCTCTTACTTGGACGATATTGCTATGTTCTCACCATCTTTCCAATAGTACGAAAATCACCTCTAACTAAATTTTCAAGCTTCAGAACAATGTGAGATAATCATCAAAAAGGAAAATTGCCAACTTCACAAATTGGAAGTAACCTTCCTCGCTCATTCTGTGACAGGTATTAGAGCAACACATCACTGCAAGGACTTCATTCATCAGATACCTAGGCCAATAAACTTCCATAAATTATGTCATTTCCTCAGCTTGATCAGTCTCCACTGTCATCATATACTGCTGGCAGCAGAAGTAAGAGAACATTTGACTGGAAAGAATTCATGTGGCAAACAGACACTGGCATGGACCAGCCTGATGCAACAAGCATTCAGTCAAATAGATTGTATACACCAAGCCATTACTTTCACACATCCAGTGTCTTCATCACATTTTTCTGTTATGACAGACACCAGTGAAACTGCTATTAGCAGGGCCTTAAAGCAAACAGTCACTGGCTAGCAGCAACCACTGTGGGCTATTCTCATTGAACTCATAGTAACACAATACAAATGGTCAGCCTGTAATAGGAAATTGTAGTCATTTCTTTATGGAGTGCTCAAGCATTTTCATGAAGACATCAAAGGCAGATCTCTCACAATTTTTCAGACCATCAGCCACCAGTCCACTCCATCCACAAGCTGGGCAATGACTGCAATCCTCAGTGCTTTCACCAACTTGATTTCATCAACCAATTTACCATAGATGTATGACATCATAAAGTAGATGACAACATTGTGGTTGGTTTCTTCTTGCATAATAGTGCAGTGACTCAATATAGGTTATGAAGAACTTGTTGAGGCACAGTAATAGAATCCACATTATGATATTACTCACTACTGCACTACTGGCCTTCGACTGGAGCAGGTGACGATCCATGGAACAGGTACACAATTATGGAGCAATATCTCATGAAACAAGTTAAATCCAGTTGTTCGACAAAAGTTTTATGGAGCAGTTTTCAAATGGTTCAAATGGTTCTGAGCACTATGGGACTTAACTGCTGTGGTCATTAGTACCCTAGAACTTAGAACTACTTAAACCTAACTAACCTAAGGACATCACACACATCCATGCCCGAGGCAGGATTCGAACCTGCGACCGTAGTGGTCACGCGGCTCCAGACTGTAGCGCCTAGAACCGCACGGCCACTCCGGCCAGCTGAGCAGTTTTCAACAGCCTGCACAATGTGCGTCATCACAGAGTACAGCCAACCACGAAGTTAGTTATGGAATGGACAAAAGCTGGCAACAGCTGTCAGGATAGTAAATTCAGACATCATGCACCCCCCCACCCCTCCTCCATACATGCCAGCTACACAATACAATACCAAAAAAATGTTTGCTGATTGTACATCTCAACCTCATTGGATGTATGCCTGAGTTAGAAAGCGATTGCTACATACTCTCAGCATCAGTTTGTGTTACTCACTGGGTAGAGGCAATGCCTTTGGTACATAATACCATCAAATCTATGGCAAAAATATTTTTTACAAATGTAGGTAGCACACTTTGGTTGTCGTATATCAATTACAATGGACCAAGGCCACCAGCTCAAATCCTTATTACTTTCAGAAATGTGCAAACATTGCAGTTTCCAGAACTTCAGCATGAAGGCTGACCATCCATAGAGCAATGGTCTCATACTGTGTTGACACCGTAAAATTAAGACTGTGCTGAAGTGCCACAAAGAACAGTGGACGGAAGTGTTGTCATGAATGCTTCCAGGTTCTAGACAGACTTTCAAAAAAGATTTAAAAGTATCTTTATTAAAAATCTTACGTGGAATTTATTGCCCCTGCCCCATTGCCAAATACCAGGGAGCTGTCAAGTTTCGTCATGCAGGGGTATCTGTTGAGAGGCCAGACAAACATGTGGTTCCTGAAGAGGGGCAGCAGCTTTTTCAGTAGTTGCAGGGGCGACAGTCTGGATTACTGACTGATCTGGCCTTGTAACACTAACCAAAACGGCCTTGCTGTGCTGGTACTGTGAACGGCTGAAAGCAACAGCGACTACAGCCGTAATTTTTCCCGAGGGCATGCAGCTTTACTGTATGGTTAAATGATGATGGCGTTCTCTTTGGTAAAATATTCCAGAGGTAAAATAGTCCCCCATTCGGATCTCCGGGCGGGGACTACTCAGGAGGGCGTCATTATCAGGAGAAAGAAAACTGGCGTTCTACGGATCGAAGCGTGGAATGTCAGATCCCTTCATCGGGCAGGTAGGTTAGGAAATTTAAAAAGGGAAATGGATAGGTTAAAGTTAGATGTAGTGGAAATTAGTGAAGTTCAGTGGCAGGAGGAAGAAGACTTCTGGTCAGGTGAATACAGGGTTATAAATACAAAATCAAATAGGGGTAATGCAAGAGTAGGTTTTATAATGAATAAAAAATAGGAGTGTGGGTAAGCTACTATAAAATGGCGTAGTGAACGCATTATTGTGGCCAAGATAGACACAAAGCCCATGACTACTACAGTAGTACAAGTTTATATGCCAACTAGCTCTGCAGATGATGAAGAAATTGATGAAATGTATGATGAGATAAAAGAAATTATTCAGGTAGTGAAGGGAGACGAAAATTTAATAGTCATGGGTGATTGGAATTCGAGAGTAGGAAAAGGGAGAGAAGGAAACATAGTAGGTGAATATGGATTGGGGGTAAGAAATGAAAGAGGAATCCGTCTGGTAGAATTTTGCACAGAGCATAACTTAATCATAGCTAACACTTGGTTCAAGAATCATAAAAGAACGTTGTACACATGGATGAATCCTGGAGATACTAGAAGGTATCAGGGAGATTATACAATGGTAAGACATTGATTTAGGAGACAGGTTTTAAATTGTAAGACATTTCCAGGGGCATATGTGGACTCTGACCACAATCTATTGGTTATGAACTGTAGATTAAAACTGAAGAAACTGCAAAAAGATGGGAATTTAAGGAGATGGGTCTTGGATAAACTGACTAAACCAGAGGTTGTACAGAGTTTCAGGGAGAGCATAAGGGAAAAACTGACAGGAATGGGGAAAGAAGTACAGTAGAAGAAGAATGGGTAGCTCTGAGGGATGAATTAGTGAAGGCAGCAGAGGATCAAGGAGGTAAAAAGATGAAGGCTAGTAGAAATCCTTGGGTGACAGAAGAAATATTGAATTTAATTGATGAAAGGAGAAAATATAAAAAGGCAGTAAATGAAACAGGCAAAAAGTAATAGAAACGTCTCAAAAATGAGATTGACAGGAAATGCAAAATGGCTAAGCAGGTATTGTGGTGTCACCGCCAGACACCACACTTGCTAGGTGGGAACTTAAATCGGCCGCGGTCCATTTAGTACATGTCGGACCCGCGTGTCGCCACTGTGTGATCGCAGACCGAGCGCCACCACAAGGCAGGTCTCGAGTTACGGAATAGCACTCGCCCCAGTTGTACGACGACTTTGCTAGCGACTACACTGACAATGCCTTTCTCTCATTTGCCGAGAGACAGTTAGAATAGCCTTCAGCTAAGTCCATGGCTATGACCTAGCAAGGCGCCATTAACCGTATCTGAAGATAGTCTTATCTGTATTATCAAGAGCGATGTACCACAAGGACGATATAAAGTTAAGTATTCGAGGAGCTGCATACTTTTCTTATTAGCATTCACTCCTTATCCTGTTCCAGAATTCACGCCCGTCTGCGTTAGATAGCGTGCATTTAGGCCGCCTCTATCTACAAG
The DNA here is from genome assembly GCF_023864345.2 of Schistocerca serialis cubense. NCBI lineage: Eukaryota > Metazoa > Arthropoda > Insecta > Orthoptera > Acrididae > Schistocerca > Schistocerca serialis. The sequence continues at coordinate 19,331,386 of NC_064646.1, forward strand.
ATGTTGGCACGTTTACCAACACATCAGGTATGGCTAGAGGACAAATGTAAGGATGTAGAATCTTATCTCACTAGGGGTAAGATAGATACAGCCTACAGGAAAATTAAAGAGACCTTCAGAGAAAAGAGAACCACTTTTATGAATATCAAAAGCCCAGATGGAAACCCAGTTCTAAGCAAAGAAGGGAAAGCAGAAAGGTGGAATGAGTATATAGAGGGTCTGACAAGGGCGTTGTACTTGAGGACAATATTGTGGAAATGGAAGAGGATGTAGATGAAGATGAAATAGGAAATAAGATACTGTGTGAAGAGTTTGACAGAGCACTGAAAGCCGGGAGTAGACAACATTCCATTAGAACTACTGATCGCCATGGGAGAGCCAGTCCTGACAAAACTCTACCATCTGGTGAGCAAGATGTATGAGACAGGCAAAATACACTCAGACTTCAAGAAGAATAAATTAATTCCAATCCCAAAGAAAGCAGGTGTTGATAGATGTGAAAATTACCAAACTGTCAGTTTAATAAGTCACAGCTGCAAAATACTAATGCGAATTCTTTACAGACGAATGGAAAAACTGATAGAAGCTGACCTCGGGGAAGATCAGTTTGGATTCTGTAGAAATATTGGAACACATGAGGCTATACTGACCTAACGACTTATCTTAGAAGAAAGATTAAGGACAGGCAAACCTACATTTCTAGCATTTGTAGACTCAGAGAAAACTTTTGACAATGTTGACTGGCATACTCTCTTTCAAATTCTGAAGTGGCAGGGGTAAAATACAGGGAGCTAAAGGCTATTTGCAATTTGTACAGAAACCAGATGGCAGTTATAAGAGTTGAGGGGCATGAAAGGGAAGCAGTGGTTGGGAAGGGAGTGAGACAGGGTTGTAGCCTCTCCCCGATGTTATTCAATCTGTATATTGAGCAAGCAGTGAAGGAGACAAAAGAAAAATTCAGAGTAGGTATTAAAATCCATGGAGAAGAAATAAAAACTTTGAGGTTTGCCGATGACATTGTAATTCTGTCAGAGACAGCAAAGGACTTGGAAGAGCATTTGAACAGAATGGACAGTGTCTTGAAAGGAGGATATAAGATGAACATCAACAAAAGCAAAACGAGGATAATGGGACGTAGTTGAATTAAGTTGGGTGATGCTGAGGGAATTAGATTAGGAAATGAGACACTTAAAGTAGAAAAGGAGTTTTGCTATTTGGGGAGCAATATAACTGATGATGGTCAAAGTAGAGAAGATATAAAATGTAGACTGGCAGTGGCAAGGAAAGCGTTTCTGAAGAAGAGAAATTTGTTAACATCGAGTATAGATTTAAGTGGCAGGAAGTCGTTTCTGAAAGTATTTGTATGGAGTACAGCCATGTATGGAAGTGAAACATGGATGATAAATAGTTTCGACAAGAAGAGAATAGAAGCTATTGAAATGTGGTGCTACAGAAGAATGCTGAAAATTAGATGGGTAGATCACATAACTAATGAGGAGGTATTGAATAGAATTGGGGAGAAGAGGAGTCTGTGGCACAACTTGACAAGAAGAAGGGACCAGTTGGTAGGACATGTTCTGAGGCATCAAGGGATCACAAATTTAGCATTGGAGGGCAGTGTGGAGGTTAAAAATCATAGAGGAGGACCAAGAGATGAATACACTAAGCAGATTCAGAAGGTTGTAGGATGCAGTAAGTACTGAGAGATGAAGAAGTTTGCACTGGATAGGATAGCATGGAGAGCTGCATCAAACCAGTTTCAGGACTGAAGACCAAAACAACAACAACATCTCTACAACGGTATGGTGAGCTACACATAATCATACGTGAAGCTTTGGCAGATTTTCCATACATAATGGTCAGAGGTGACTCACTCTGTAGTGCTTTCAAATATCCTTACACATGATTGCATCCCATCCTTGAACAAGGAAAGTAATTTTTTGATACACTTCCCTGTGGGAATCTTTCCAGTCTCCTTACAGTGACTGGAACCAGCCTGGGTTCTGTGGAACCTGACAAATGATGATGAGGAAAATACTCCACTGTAAAGCCCACAGTCACAAGAGAGGAGAAACAACACTGAATTCCACAAACAAAATGTCTCTCCTGAGACACCAACTGTGGTGTCACCGCCAGACACCACACTTGCTAGGTGGTAGCCTTTTAAATCGGCCGCGGTCCGCTAGTATACGATGGACCCGCGTGTCGCCACTGTCAGTAATTGCAGACCGAGCGCCGCCACACGGCAGGTCTAGAGAGATTTACTAGCACTCGCCCCAGTTGTACAGCCGACGTTGCTAGCCATGGTTCACTGAGAATTATGCTCTCCTTTGCCGAGACGATAGTTAGCATAGCCTTCAGCTAAGTCAATTGCTACGACCTAGCAAGGCGCCATTTATCCTTTGCTATGTATCTAATGAAGCATGTACAGTAACAAGACCAATGTTCACCAATTGTGGATTAAAGTTAAGTATTCCAGCAGCTACGTACTTTTCTTTATAGCATTCATTACGTATCCTGTTTCAGACCTCACGCCAGCCTGCGTGAGTTTAAGCGCGTGCCTTTCGGTTACCCGTCACTGTGGACTGGCTGTCTTGTCAGTCCACCACACCAACGTTGCCCATAACTTACAGAACTGAAGGATACCAACTACAATCATTATTATAGCTTCCCCCCCCCATCCCAGCCCCCCCCCCCCCCCCCACCCACCCATCGTAGTCAGTACCAATGGGACTACAGGGACCTACATTAATCTGTAACATGAGAAAAATGGACCAGTAGTTGATCTTCACCAATGATTTCCTGCCATGACAACTCATCAGAAGAGGACAGCATGGCAACTGTCCCATCATGCTCTGCTTTGCAGCCTGCTACAGCATGATTGGTCGTGCTCAGATAGCTGGTCCAAGAATTCCACTGCCACTGACATTCATGCCCACCAGTGCTCGACACTGAAGGTGGGTAGGGGTGGGGGCTCTGTGGTGGGTTTGCACCCAAAGAGTAATTGACTGTGTGAAACTATCTCTGAATGAGTAATTTCTTCCACCTCACTGACCATTGCACTCCCTACACCAGCACCAGCATGTACTAAATAAACATTACTTCTCTGACCTCCCCCACATCCCACCATCCCAATCCCCCACTCCCACAATGCCATGACACTGATGAAAGTGATTGGGAAACTTCTGGTGTTTGTGAACAAAAGGTCTTGATGTACTTTAAGTTGTACTTTCATCTATATTTACTCTGTTATCACTACATTACATGATGTCAAACTTCCACAGGAAAAGGTATTCACCTGCTACTGAGGTTTTCAGTTCATAATGACAACAATGAGAATGTACCTGATCACAAGTAATGAGTACGAGAGTATACCTTCCCACATCCAGTAGACTGGAGGAGAGAAAGGGTACTTTGTCCACGTAATGCATGTGTCAGGGTTCAAATACAAGGGGTGTGGAAGGGGGGGGGGGGCCTTATGAGAACTCTTATGGCGGTTAGTAAGAAATTGTGAAATTTGGAAATTACTGACATCAGGACTCAAACACTAGTGACAGATGGTAACACAACTGGATTGATTGCCACTTATTTATTTAGGAAAAGTGTTATGCAACATAGTGAAATCAGAGATTTGCTATTGCCAGCAATTGAAAATGTGATGGAAAGATGGTAATGCAAGAGGGAGGTTGCATGCATTCATTTGAATTACTTGTTATTTAATATTTGTGGAATGAGAAAACTTGGCAGAATTTGGTAAATGCCACTGCCAGTGCTAGAACTAAAGATCAGAAATGTAGGCTAGTGTTTCTCATCATTTTTTAAAAATTAGAACATCCTGCTAATTTAGATTAGTTAAGATTCTTAAGATACTTAGGCTAATGTCAGTTTGTGGCTGTATTCAATTGTGGCTGTATTCACTTGTGACATCAGTATTACATACTGCATATTCACAAGGGAACCTCCCCATTGCACTCCCCTCAGATTTAGTTATAAGTTGGCACAGTGGATAGGCCTTGAAAAACAGAACACAGATCTACCAAGAAAACAGGAAGAAGTTGTGTGGAACTATGGAAAAAATAAGCAAAATATACAAACTGAGTATCCATGTGCAAGATAGGCAACATCAAGGAGAGCATGAGGATAGGAGCTCCATGGTCCAGTGGTCAGCGTGAGCAGCTGCGGCACGAGTGGTCCCTTGGTTCAAATCTTCCCTTGAGTGAAAATTTTAATTTCTTTATTTTCGCAAAGTTATAATCTGTCCGTTCGTTCATTGACGTCTCTGTTCACTGTAGTAAGTTTAGTGTCTGTGTTTTGTGACCGCACTGCAAAACAGTGCGATTAGTAGACAAAAGGATGTGCCTCTCCAATGGGAACCAAAAAAATTTGATTGCGAGGTCATAGGTCAACCGATTCCTCCACAGGAAAACACATCTGATATATTCTATACGACACTGGTGACAGATAATAATTGTCTGAAAATAAAAAATTAAATTCTTCACTCAAGGGAAGACTTGAACCCAGGACCACTCGATCCACAGCTGCTCACGCTAACCACGGGACCACAGCGTTCCTGAGCTCATACTTTCCTTGATGTTGCCTATCTTGCACATGGACTACTCAGTTTGTTTATTTTGCTTATTTTTTTTCATAGTTCCACACAACTTCTTCCTGTTTTCTCGATAGATCTGTGTTCAGTTTTTCAAGGCCTATCCACTGTGCCAACTTATAACTAATTCTGAGGGGGATGTGATGGGGAGGTTCCCTTGTCAGAACTTAAAGTAGTAAAGGAGTTTTGCTATTTGGGGAGCAAAATAATTGATGATGGTTGAAGTAGAGAGGATATAAAATGTAGACTGGCAATGGCAAGGAAAGCGTTTCTGAAGAAGAGAAACTTGTTAACATCGAGTATAGATTTAAGTGTCAGGAAATCGTTTCTGAAAGTATTTGTATGGAGTGTAGCCATGTATGGAAGTGAAACTTGATGATAAATAGTTTGGACAAGAAGAGAATAGAAGCTTTCGAAATGTGGTGCTACAGAAGAATGTTGAAGATTAGATGGGTAGATCACGTAACTAATGAGGAGGTATTGAATAGGATTGGGGAGAAGAGAAGTTTGTGGCACAACTTGACTAGAAGAAGGGATCGGTTGGTAGGACATGTCCGGAGGCATCAAGGGATCACAAATTAAGCATTGGAGGGCAGCGTGGAGGGTAAAAATCGTAGAGGGAGACCAAGAGATGAATACACTAAGCAGATTCAGAAGGATGTACATTCCAGTAGGTACTGGGAGATGAAGGAGCTTGCACAGGATAGATTAGCATGGAGAGCTGCATCAAACCAGTCTCAGGACTGAAGACCACAACAACAACAACAACAACAACAATCAGAACTGTGCATGAGATGACAACTGGTCAGGAATCTGCATTTATATGACTGCTGTCATTTTCATTTCGCTGTAATATTGCAAAGAGTATGGGTCAATCTACACCAAGTGGTCCAAGAAAAAAATAATTGGTTGCTTGACCATCTCAGGAAAATTTTATATTTGCTGGGTAAATTCCCAAATGTTTAGTAGTCACAAAAATATCTTTTTTTTAAAAAAAAAATTATTGTTTATTATTTTGAAATGGTTTCCATATTTGTTCCAGGCTGCATGCGTTTTTTCGTATTTGCAACCATCTACATTTTTTACAGTTATTCAGTAGTGGAATGTCCTAAGCCTTCAGATAAAATGTATTTAGTTCAACACACTCTGGGCTACTAATTAACATCATTATCACTTAGCTGAATGTATATTTAATACATCTGTAATAGTTCAAAGTTATCAGCCACAAATTAAAAAAAAAAACATTTTTGAACAGTAGTTTTCCAAAGAAAGATTAATTTCTCAGCTTTAATATTTTTTCTGCTATTACAATGTATAGTACAGTTACTTTTTATAGAGTATCAATGGTGAGCAGCTTACACTTAAAAAATACACTATTTTAGAAAATGGAGTTTTTTAAATGTTTGCATTTTGTGGCCTGCAATATCTTTGTTGGGGGACCAGATAACAATCTGAAAATTTCACGGTTAATAGACCTTTATGATATCAAATGTCAGTATAAATTTCAAGTCTGAGATTTAATTGGAAGTTATGGGAAAAAAATTACAAACACGAGTCAAAAATACATTTTTTAACATCTGTAATATTTAGGCTTATAGAATAAAATATATGTTACAGTATATAATTTAATCATATCTATGTTAACTTACTTTTTTATTGAAAATAAGCCTACTGATTACATTATATTGCTCTCTTGTTATTTTAGCCGGCCGGTGTGGCCGTGCAGTTAAAGGCGCTTCAGTCTGGAACGGCGTGACCGCTACGGTCGCAGGTTCGAATCCTGCCTCGGACATGGATGTGTGTGATGTCCTTAGGTTAGTTAGGTTCAATTAGTTCTAAGTTCTAGGCGACTGATGACCTCAGAAGTTAAGTCGCATAGTGCTCAGAGCCATTTTTTTCTCTTGTTATTTGTTTTTAGTACATCGCTCATTGAACATTTGAGAAATCTATTCACTCAGTTTGGGTGTCACATTATTGGTTCACCCAGTCACAGTTGTAAATTTCATGGGACACAGCTTCCTTAGTACATTTTTAAGTGGAATCCAAACTTGATCCTTCTCAATTTTTTTAAAAGATATCCTTGGTCCTGGAGGGTGAATATGTACATCTTGGTTTTGTCAGTCAATATTATCAACTTTGCCAATCCACCACTATTCACAAGCCACTATGCCTTTATCTTGAAGAACCAGTTGCATAAGTTTTCCACACTGATGAAGTTCACTATCAGGTGAAGTTGATGTGATCTTACACTTCAGTAAGTTGTGTGAATGGGGTACAAAACAATGAAAAGACCAAGTGCCTTTAATCTTCTGACGAGTGTTGTACCTTTCCTTCAAGACATTGTCATACACTTCTTGTATTTCCTCACATTGTACAAAATCATAGATAATTCCTTTGATATGTTTTGTACAGAATTCAAACATTTCTTGAGGTGTTATGATATGATTGTCATTGGTCCACTGCAGACTTGCTTTTGTGGCAGCTCGATTCATTGTACCCCTGACACCATCACAAGCATTCTTCCCATGGCATGAAGCAAAAAAGTGCCATCCTACACCAAACCCAAAAATCTTCTTTATGAAAGGAGATATTAATAATTTTTTGTTTTGTTTTTATATTGAATTTCTGCCCCATCCGAAAAGTAAATCAGTTTTTTTTTTATGGAAGGGTGGTGCTGTTTAATGTAGTTTGTTAATTTTAGTTGAAAAATGGGCACTGCTGTAGTGTTGTGTTCAAGGTAGTCACTTATGACACAAAAGCTGTGGCTCATTAGTTTATTCATCTTTATAACAGAACACAAATGGATGAACTGAGGCCTGTTTGTTTACCCAGTGGTGCCCTTGTACATCATCTTGAACAACAAAGGAATAATTTTCCGAAAAGTCAGCAAGAACTAAGCACTCATCCACTGCCAAGGTTTGCTTCTTGTCTTTCAAAAATTTACTTTGAGCTTTTGCAATAAAATGATGCATTTTCAGATTTTCACGGTTAGCCACCAACACTTCAAAAAAATTTTTCTAGTGATTTTATGACTGTCACCATTTCAGTTCTGTCTTGTGTCACCCATTGTTTGTATTTTATATTGTCAGGCATCAAATCATCTTCTTCAGATTCTTCAAGCATGTCAAGTAAGTCTTGTCTGCCTGGACAATCCTCACATTTTCCCTTGATCATACGAATGTAGCTGTCAATATTGCATACCATAACTTCCAAAAGGTCTCTATAGTCAACTCTAAGATTGGCCTCATCTATCATCAATTTATGTTCTGATGATACAAACAAACACAAAAATTATGGGTGCCAGATGCCCCTGCAACAATACACCATCTTGGTCTCAACTTGCAAAACTTTCATCTTCGAATTTTCATGTTAGGATTTTCTTTTTTAAATTCAGTAAATATTTCATTTAAATTACACAATATTAACCATTTTTGTCTTTGAATCTTAGAACCATTTTCTTTCACACAGTCTTTTTTGCCAGATATCAAACGGCTGTTATTGTCATCATCATAATACTTAATAACTTTATTGACAGTGTTTTCATCTACCAAATTAGATGCGCTTTTCTTTTGTAATGCTGGTAAAATTCCCTGTTCTTTTACTAATTGCCTTGTTAACTTAACAAGACATTCTGACACATTAAATTCATCACTAACTTTTCCTCGACTCCAAGAATTCGGCAGTAAACTGATAATCTTAATTTTATTCTCTTTGTTTGAAGTACTGCATTTAGTTTTTAGTTTCTCTATCAAATCATCATATTCAGTAGGTGAAGTTTTAGAACTTCTATCTGTTTTAGTACAAATTGTATTTTGAAATGAAACTTCTAAATTCTTTTTGACTGTAGCTGCCACTTTCTCAATTTTTGTATTCAAGGCACTTTGTCTTTTATCTTGACTCAGTTTTCTAATTTTACTAGCAGGTGATATACCTTGGATTTCACAAGCTGTATCTACTTTTTTAACAGTTGCTGATAAGTCCCAAAATTCTGTATCAGAGGTTTCACTATCCCTTCTCTTGTGAATTACAAACATCTTAGAACAACATATTGGACACAATGATTTTCCTAGTAAGAGATTGACAAAAGGGCTTTTATTTTTAGAAAAATGATGAAATGTTATTTCTCGCAGACCTTTTGTTATAGGTTCCTTATATTTCTCAAAAGGGTCCATGCAAGACTGACCAAAAAGGTGATGAAATTTTTTCAAGTATTTCATTTCATGGTACTTGCATGTTGATGTGACCTCTGGGCTGACTCGTAAGTAAAACAATACTTTTTCTTCTTCACTGCAATCTTTGATTAATGTAATGTCTTTAGGATACACTCCATACACACTTTATGACATGCTTAATTAATAATAACACCAACAAAACACTGAGACACCATTTTTCAACTGCACACTTCAAGAACTTCTAGCTAAATAAGTGTGAGTAGACAATTGTTGGTGTAAGTGAGAAGACAACAATCAGACTTGTATAGGCTTACAGATGCAGTTGTTAGCCTGCTGAAACAATTACCACAGCACTGTTTCGACAAATAATCATTAGCTAGTATAATGTGGTGTGTCAAATTATGCAATTGGTATACTTTATTTGATTAGCCTACCAGATATTGCAGATGTTAAAAAACGTATTTTTGACTCGTGTTTGTAAACTTTTTTTCATAACGTCCAATTGAATCTCAAAGTTCAAATTTATACTGATGTTTCATATCATAAAGGTCTATTAACTGTGAAATTTTCAGATTTTTTTCTGGTGCCCCAACAAAGATAATGCAGGCCACAAAATGAAAAAATTAAATAAAATCCATTTTCTAAAATAGTGTATTTTTTTAAGTATAAGCTGCTCACCATTGATACTCTATAAAAAGTAACTATACTATACAGTGTAATAGCAGAAAAATATTAAAGCTGAGAAATTAATCTTTCTTTGGAAAACTACTGTTCAAAAATGGAGTTTTTTTAATTTGTGGCTGATAACTTTGAACTTTTAAAAATATATTAAAGAATACATTCAGCTAAGTGATAAATGTTCAGATGAGTGTGTAATCTTATGGGACTTAACTGCTAAGGTCACCAGTCCCTAAGTTTACACATTACTTTACCAATTATCCTAAGGACAAACACACACACCCATGCCCAAGGGAGGATTCGAACCTCTGCCGGGAGCTAAGAGATAGTGATGGTAATTTGTAGCCCAGAGCGTGTTGAACGAAATGCATTTTATCTGAAAGGCTTAGGACAATCCACTACTGAATAATTGTAAAAAATGTAGATGGTTGTAAATACAAAAAAACTCACGCGGCCTGGAACAAATATGGCCGCCACTTCAAAATAATAAACAATAATTTTTTAAAAAAAGATATTTTTGTGACTACTAAACATTGGGGAATTTACCCAGCAAATATAAAATTTTTCTGAGTTGATCAAGCAACCAGTGTTGGACCACTTGGTACAGATTGACCCGTGTACTGTGCATGTTAAACTCATGTGAAATCTCTGTAATCAAAAAGCCCCATTCGTGAACTCTGTTTGCAAATCATACAAAATTTTAACAATTTGCTGCAATATTACAGAAAAAAACAGACTGTAAGACAAGATGGCGGCGTATATGAATGTAGTGGCAAATCGCTCCGTGAATATCGGTAAATTACCGTCAGTGAATTGTATGCTATGTGCAAAAAAAGTGATAAAAGGTGTTAAAATATGTGTAGTGGCGCATAAATGGTATCATTCTTGTTGTTTCATGGAAGCAAATCTCGGTCAACATAGGCCTACATGTGACTGTGGAACTGAGTGCAACGGTCTTGAAACTGCATTTGAAATGTGCAACGCTGGACTCGAAATAAGTGTGAGGGAAGAACTGCAAAGTGACTTAAGTAAAGCTAGACAATATGCAGAAATGCTGAAAAGTTTGATCGACTATATGGACCTTCCCACAGATACGCAAACAGGCAAACGAGAGTGTGTATATACTAGGCCTAAGAAAATCTCTCGACCTGTCTTAAATACCAATGTTTTTCGTGTTCCACTAATGAATAAATACGATGTTCTAAGTGCAGACAGCTCAGAATCACGGACAAAAAATCTCAGTGTAACAGGTAACTGCCCGGAAAGATCTGTTGAACAAAAAAGTGCCAGCAGAAACACGTTACCATCAAATACTATTAAACGAAAAAATCGTGTGAGAGCAACTTGTAATAAAACTGAACACGAGACAAAAAAGGAAACAGAGAAGAAGAAGGAAGAAATATACATATTATCGACGAGTCATGGCAAGGGACTGGCTACAATCATGTCTGATACGCAGTCCGAATATAAAGTGATTGGAATTTCGAAACCTGGTGCTCCTCTACGAGAAGTGCTGAAAAACTGTGAAAGTTCCGTGAAAAGCGACGTCAACTGTGTCATAATCGGAGGGGGAAACGATGTCTATAAAAATGAAAGCAGCTTTGCTGTAAGAACACTGAAAGAATCGCTAGGAAAAATTTCACAGGCGAAGGTATTTGTTGTAAACATTCCCTACAGACACGACTTAACGGAAGACTCGTGTGTAAACAAAGAAATCATCGCGACAAATCGGAAATTCAGGAAGATTTGTAGCGGTTTTGTGCACACAACTTTCATTGAAGCAACGAGTTCAGTAAGAGAGCATTTTACCAGACATGGACTGCACAGAAACAACCTAGGCAAGAAAGTGCTGACGAAAGAAATTCTCCAGGTGATAAAGACAGCAGGAGTGGGTGCCTATGTAAAAATAGCACTACCTGCAACAGGTTTTCTGCCAATGACAACAGAAAAGAAAAGTGCACCAACAGCATATGAGGAAGAAACATCTGCAGATACACCCTATGATGAAAAAATTACAACTGTGCAAACATGTAAAGCGTCACAGTCACCAGTGGCATTATCAGTAGCAGCAGTGGAAAAGGAAGTAACAGTAGCATCAACATAAGAAGTTTCACCAGCAACAGTAACTATAGTGCCTCTAAAAGGAGAAATGAGAATTGCAGCAGGAGAAGCAGCATCAAGTGTTACGTGTAGACGGAAAACAGCACCTCCTGTCCGTCTAAATGATTTTTTAGTGGAAGGCAGCAGGATGAAGCAGCCCAGGAGATAAGTAGTGTAACAAATTTCACAACACCTCACCAAAACGTTCAATCTAAAATAAACAACAATTATGATCTTAAAATTTGCTATCTGAATGTTCAAGGACTAATAGATAAAGAATTTATTGTAAACAGTTTTGGACTAGATAACAAATTTGATATTTTCGGTCTGAGTGAACATTGGATTACTGAGAGTGTACTTACAGTTGTCAAACTTGATAACTATAATGTAGCAAATAGTTACTGTAGAAAACTGCATATAAGAGGTGGTGTGGCAATATATATTAATCATCATTCAGCTGCTCCATTGTTAAGTTGGACCTAGATTATTTATGTGAGGAACAGAACTTTGAAGCCACTGGTATAGTTATGGACAGTCTTAAGTTAGTAATAGTATCCCTTTACAGGTCACCTAAGGGTATCATCAATGTATTTCTAGAAAAATTAGACATGCTGTTAGATGTACTAAGAGGGACCAGATGGTTGCATTATGACATAGTAATTGGTGGAGATCTGAATGCGGATTTTGATATAACAACACATAAACGTACTGTGACTGAGTTGAAAAACCTTTTAAGACAGTGCAATTTGCACTCAATCAATAACAGGCCCACAAGAGATAAAGCATGTCTTGACAATATTTTTGTCAACTTTAAAACTACAGAAGAATCATGTGCTGTTACAGCGTTTCCATTTTCAGATCATGACTCTGTATCTTTAAACTATACAAGTAGGTTCTGTATTGATAATAGTAATATTCCTAAGCCTGTCCCAAAAGTTATAATCACCAGACCTGCCACAGATGACAAAATTGTTCAGCTCTGTAAGTCCCTTGCTGAGAGAGACTGGTTCAACCAATGTCATGGTGACACAAGTTATAGTCTTAGTGCTGATTTGTCAGGGAAACTATTATTTCAGAGATTTTTTAAAACATTTCTGACACGATTTAAAGACAAGAAATGCAAATTAACTGACAAAGGCTTTACAAACAGGGCTACAAACAGACAAAATTCATGGTTCACTAAACAATCATCAAGTATGAAAAACCAAGTTATGGTGTTGCACAATATATGTAGCAATCAGAAAACAGAACATGCCAGATTAGCCTATATAAAATGTAGGAATGAGTATAAAAAAGCCATCGTGGAAGCCAAAAAAGCACATAATTTCAATACCATTGATAATTCTACAAATAAGTGCAAAGCTGCATGGAAATTAATAAATGGTGTTGCTAAAGATGTAAGAAGCAAAAAAATTAATATAAGTCCCCAAAAATTCAATGATTTCTTTATTAAATCTGTTGAAAATGTAGGAAATACTATAATCAAACCTGATATCAATTCATCAGAGTTACTTTCTAAAAATGTTTGCAGAACACCAACAGACACAGGTACGTTTATTTTCTCCGAGGTCTCACCTAGTCATGTCCTAAGCATTGTAAAACGGATGAAATCTTCAGACAGTGTAGATATATACGACATATCCTGTAATTTACTAAAGAAAGTAATAGACTATATTGTGTACCCCTTAACATTCTGTATAAAAAATGCATATCTGAAGGATATTTTCCCGAAGAACTCAAAGTGGCTAGGGTAATTCCAATATATAAAAAGGGAGATATGGACTCACCTTGCAGTTACAGACCAATCTCCATAGTCCCAGCTTTTTCTAAAATACTGGAATGTGTAATTTACCAACAGCTATCTGTCTATTTTGAAAAATTAGGAATAATTAGTGAATCTCAGTATGGTTTTAGGAAAAAGTTGTCTACTGTGGATGCCATAGACTTTGTAGTCAAATAATTACATTAAGTGTTTGAGGATAAGGGCTATGCTCAACTCACATTTTGTGATCTAAGCAAAGCTTTTGACTGTGTAAAGCATAAGCCACTCCTAGAAAAACTGAAATTCTATGGCATTAGACATAACAGCCTTAAATTAATAAAATCATATCTTCAGAATCGTAAGCAAGCTGTTTGTGTAGGGAGAGAAATGTCGAGTATAGAGCGAGTCAAGGTAGGTGTTCCACAGGGATCTGTGCTGGGCCCCTTTTTGTTCCTGATAATGATAAATGATCTGCCGTCATTTATCAAGTCCACCACTGTGTTGTATGCAGATGATACAACATTTCTTCATGCTAGTGAGGATTTCAATAGCCTTAAAACTTGTGCAGCAAAGACAATTGACCAAGCATCCTATTGGTTCAAGGCAAATGGATTCCTGCTGAATGAAAACAAAACACAGCAGATGGTCTGTAGTCTTAGAGACAAGCTTCTGTCAGACGATCCAAGTTATGTCAAATTTTTGGGGGTATACATTGATGATAAATTATCTTGGGGTCAACATGTACAATATATTAGTGGTAAATTGTCTAGAGTTATTTACCTGTTAAGGCGACTTATGGATTGTGTTCCTGAAAAGTATGTTAGAACATCCTATTTTTCATTCTTTCAGAGTATAATAACATATGGAATTATTTTGTGGGGGAACTCTAGCTGTGTACATGACATATTAATACTGCAAAAAAAAGCTATTAGGATAATTACTGGTTCTGCATATAAGACACACTGTAAACCATTGTTCTGTGAACAGAAAATCATGACTGTTATAAACTTGTACATATACTATGTTCTAATTTATACGAAGAAGAAATTACCAGAAACAAAAACCAGAGAAAATGTACACAGCCACAATATAAGAAGGAATAGGTGCCTCTATATTCCTTACCACAGGTTGTCAAAGTCACTCAACAGCTACGAATTCATGGGGTACAAATTATTTAATAAACTTCCTCAATCTGTTCAAGAATTACCTGAACAATTATTCAAACAAACAATTCATGACTGGCTAGTCCTCCACCCATTCTATGACATAAGAGAATTTATCAACTGTAATATAATACTATAATGTTAACAAGAAACCGGTTGTTTCTTTCAAACTATTAATTGTATTTTAGTATGTATATGACGTTGTCTATTGCTGTAATGGCCGAATGACAATAAAATTATTATTATTGTTATTATTATTATTATTATATTGTCATGATAGGTGCAACTCAATATTATTGTGATATTAGCTTTATCTAATGCACTAAAATCAAGTGTGTTGTTTATATATTTATGACTTTCACTATTTTTATTACTGTATTAATTTTTTCCTAGATCTTTAGCTCCCTGTGTTACCCCACACATGACTCTTTCTGGATGGAAATCTAAATGTGTATTGCAAACATTCATATTAAATTTCCTTGTGTACTCGCTTTTTTACCACCGTCTATAGAATTTTGATTTACAAGGGTAATAATCGCAACTGAAATGAATATATTTATTTCATGTATATAAATTGAACTGTTGAAATATATTCAGATTTTATAATGAATAGTTTAACATTGTGAGGGAAAAATGGTAGCAGTGAGAATCAAACCTAAGACAACCAATTGTCAGTTGGTGTGCTTGACCACTGCACTACAGCACCAATACATCAAGGATTGATTCAAAAGTCCCACATACTGTGTTAGCAGATATTTAAAGTGTTTTACCTATTCATATGGCCCACTCATGAGAAATATTCTAGAACCTTGACAGGAGCATCTACTCACACAGTCTGAGCCAAATTGGTGAGCCCATCTCACACCTTCCCATTGCCATATTTAAATCTGGATTAAGTCTACTTCACTCTTTGACTCTCACTTTTCTGCTTCATATATCTACTGCAAAGGGGGTTCTTCAGCAGATTGTCTACAGAATTCACCATGTCGCTTGCACAATGCTTTACAAGCAGTTTCAAAGGATAACACTGTCTTGGTGCTGTGAGCAACATAGAACCCTTGGTGCTAGCAGGGATGGTCACGTCAGAGCATGCTCTGTTAAAAACAAACAGCTGTGTTCCTTTTCCCAATTGACTGTAGTGCAGCTGACCATCATTATGGCATTCGACACTGGTTTCTAGTTACCACAGAGAAAGTACTAGAAAATATATTTTCATCCATTTTACTTGCAAACCAGCCCTCTTTTGAAGAGAGATGGTGTAATTTTAGTGTGATTTCCAACTCATATTCAAAGAGTAATTGCAAATTTTAATGTGATATTTACAGGGTGCTGTAGTACATTAGCACATGATAACTGGCCACAGCTGCATGGACTACTACAAGCAAACCCTTCTGATACTTATCAAGACTTGTGTGATGTACATGAGGTGATAAAAGTAACGAGATAGTGAAGTGCACATATATGGATGGTGGTAGTATCATGAACACAATGTATAAAAGGACAGTTCGTTGATGGATCTGCCATTTTTACTCAGGTAATTCTTTTTAAAGGGTTTCCAACATGATTATGGCCATATAACATGAATTAACTGACTCTGAACTTAGAATGGTAGTTGGAGCTGGACACATGGAACATTCCATTTCAGGAAGAATTAGACAATTCAGTATTCTGAGATCCACAGTGATAAGATGGACAATGTAGTGGCCAACAGTGTTCACTTAATGACGAGAGCAGTGGCATCTTATTACAGTGGTCAATACTAACGTCAAGTAACACTGCATGAAACAACATAAGAAATCAATGTGTAACATATGATGAATGAATACATTAGGACAATGAAGTGAAATGTGGTGTTATTGACCTATGGCAGCAGATGACTGACACATGTGCTTTGCTTGCAGCATGACATCACCTGCAGTGCCTCTTCAGGGCTAGTGACCATATTGGTTGGTCCCTTGATGACTGGAAAACTGTGGCCTGGTCAGATGAGTCATAATTTTAATTGGTAATGACTGCTGGTAGGGTTCAAGTGTTTCACAGACCCCATGAAACCATGGACCCAAGTTGTCAACAGGACACTGTGCAAGCTGCTGGTGGCTCCATAATGGTGTGGGTTGTGTCTACATAGAATGGACTAAGTCTCCCGGTCCAACTGAACTGATCGATGATTGTAAATGGTTATTTTCAGCTACTTGGAGACCTTTTGCAACCATTCATGGACTTTATCTTCTGAAGCAACAATGGAATTTTTATGGATGACAATGCTACATATCACTAGGCCACAACTGGTTGCAGCTGACTTGAAGAACATTCTGGACAAATCAAGGAAATGATTTGCCAACGCAGATCGCCTGACATGAATCCCATAGAACATTTATGGGACATAACCGAGAAGTCAGTTCCTGCACAAAATCCTGCATCACTAACACTTTAGCTGTTATGTATGGCAATAGAGGCAGCATGGATTAATACTTCTGCAGAGGACTTCCAATAACCTGCTGAGCCCACACCATGTAGATCTGCCACACTCTGCTGGGCAAAAGGAGACCTGACACATTATTAGGAGGTATCCCATTAATTTTGTGACATAAGTGCATAAGCATGACTAAATGGCAATAATTTAGTTAATTTAACACAGAAAGTTTCCATAGGAATTCCTCTCTAATAATACTATGGCATTTGTGTCATAATCACATGATTTTTGGATACACGTTTCCTAAATAAAAACAAGTTTCACATTGTCATTGGAGAAGAGTTTTATCTTTAGTCTCAGCAATCAGATCCAAATTCTCATTTGAATTTCTTCTTAGGAGCCATAGTGAAATTCACTAAGTCCTTCCTTAATTTTTATTATTTATTTATTTATTTATTTATTTATTGTTCCGTGGGACCAAATTAAGGAGAAGTCTCCATGGTCATGGAACGAGTCAATACATGGAATTATCACATGATAGTAGAAACAGATAAAATGAAATATAAAAAACATATTTAGGTGATAAGTCTTAAGTTTAATAAAGAAAATCAACAATGTAACACTGGAATTTGCTTAATTTTTCAGCTCTTCCAGGAGCTCCTCGACAGAATAGGAGTGAGCCATGAGGAAACTCTTCAGTTTAGACTTAAAAGAGTTTGGGCTACTGCTAATATTTTTAGTTCTTGTGGTAGCTTATTGAAAATGGATGCAGCAGAATACTGCACTCCTTTCTGCACAAGAGTCACGGAAGTGCATTCCACATGCAGGTTTGATTTCTGCCTAGTATTAACTGAGTGAAAGCTGCTAACTCTTGGGAATAGGCTAATATTGCTAACAGCAAATGACATTAATGAAAATATATACTGTGAGGGCAATGTCAGAATTCCCAGACTATTGAATAGGGGTCGACAAGAGGTTCTCGAACTTACACCACATATAGCTCGAACAGCCCGTTTTTGAGCCAAAAATACCCTTTTTGAACCAGAAGGATTACCCCAAAAAATAATACCATACGACATAAGTGTATGAAAATAAGCAAAGTAGACAACTTTTCGTGTTGAACTGTCACTTATTTCAGACACTGTTCTAATGGTAAATAAAGCAGCATTTAGTTTCTGAATAAGATCCTGGATGTGGGCTTTCCACAACAGCTTACTATCTATCCGAATGCCTAGGAACTTGAACTGTTCCGTCTTGGTTATAATATGCCCATTCTGTCTGATCAAAATATTGGTTCTTGTTGAATTGTGAGTTAGAAACTGTAAAAACTGAGTCTTACTGTGATTTAGCATCAAATTATTTTCCAGAATCCACGAACTTATTTCATGAACTACATTATTTGATACTGTTTCAATATTACACACAGGATCCTTCACTACCAAGCTGGTGTCATCAGCAAACAGAAATATTTTAGAATCACTCGTAATACTAGAAGGCATATCATTTATATAAACAAGAAACAGCAGTGGCCCCAGCACCGACCCTTGGGAAACACCCCACTTAACAGTGCCCCATTGGGACTGAACATCACTACCACTCTCAATATTGAGGAGAATTACCTTCTGCTTTCTGTTCTTAAAGTATGAGGCGAACCAATTGTAAGCTACTCCCCTTACTCCATAACAGTCCAACTTCTGCAGTGATATTTTGTGGTCAAAACAGTAAAAAGCACTCGTTAAATCAAAGAAAACACCTAGCGTTCACAACCTTTTATTTAATACGTCCAAAACCTCACAGAGAAAAGAGAATATAGCATTTTCAGTTGTTAAACTGTTTCTAAAACCAAACTGTACATTTGACAGCAAATTATGTGAATTTAAATGCTCCAGTAACCTTGTATATACAACCTTCTCGATAACTTTAGCAAACATCGATGGGATACAAATAGGTCTAAAATTGTCAACATTATCCCTGTCTCCCTTTTTATAAAATTGGCTTCACTACCAAATACTTTAACTGGTCAGGAAACCGACCACTCCTAAAGGAAAAGTTACAGATATGGCTAAGTACTGGGCTAACATACATAGAACAATACTTCAGTATTCTGCTAGATACCCCATCATATCCATGAGAGTTCTTGGTCTTTAGTGATTTAATTATTAACTCAATCTCCCTCTTGTCAGTATCATGGAGGAGCATGTCAGGTAACAGTCTCGGAACACTTTTTTCTAAGAGCGCTGTGTGATTCCCTGTTGGGACTAGGTTTCTATTTAGTTCACCTGCTATATTCAGAAATGAATTATTAAATATTGTACATATACACGACTTATCAGTAACACGGACATTCCCACTGTGCACTGATTCTATATCCTCGACCTGTCTCTGCAGACCAGCCACTTCCTTTACGACTGATCATATGGTTTTAATTTTATGCTGAAACTTAGCTTTTCTATCTGGATACCACATACTTTTTGCCTTCCTAATAACATTTTTAAGCACCTTACAATAGTGTTTGTAATGGGCTGCTGCATTTAGATTTTGCCTGTTTCTAACATTTTTATATAATTGCCACTTTGTTCTACAAGATATTCTTATCCCTCTAGTCAGCCACCCAGGCTGCCTGTTTGTGCTAGTACCCTGTTTTGAACTTTGTAACGGAAAGCAACTTTCAAAGAGCATGAGAAAAGTCTTGAGAAAAGCATTACATTTATCGTCTACTGTATCAGCGCTATAAACATCTTGCCACTCTTGTTCCTTGATAAGGTTTACAGAGGTCTCTTCAGCAACTGGATCAGCTTTCCTAAACAGTTGTTAACTATATTTAACATGTGTTGCAGCACAAAAATCTTTCAGAGTTAAAATTTGTGCATCATGATCCGAAAGGCCATTCACCTTTTTGCTAACAGAATGCTCTTTTAGTAATGAGGAATGAACAAAAATTTTGTCTATGGTTGTTCTACTGTTCCCTTGCACTCTCGTTGGAAAGAATATGGTTTGCATAAGATTATATGAATTAAGGAGGTCTACCAGCATCCTTTTTCTTGCACAATCACTTATACAATTAATGTTGAAGTCACCACATATAACTAACTTTTTGTACTTCCTATAAAGTGAACCAAGAACCTCCTCTAGCTTTAGCAAAAATGTTGTGAAGTCGGAGTCCGGGGATCTATAAATAACAACAGTTAGAAGTTTAGCTCCATTAAATTTAACCACACCTGCACAACATTCAAACACATTTTCAGTGCAGTAGTTTGAAACTTCAATTGTCTCAAATGGGATGCCATTTTTCACGTACATGGCTACTCCCCCACACCGCAAAGAGCTCCTAGAAAAGCTGCCAGCCAACCTGTATCCTGGTAAAGGAAGCCTCTGAATTATGTCCTTATTTAAGAAGTGTTCAGATATACCAATAATTTCAGAGTCAACATCTACAAGCAGTTCACTAACTTTATCTCTAATACCTTGTATATTTTGATGAAATATACTAATTCCCTTATTACTCGGATACCTAAGCTTTGTCAAAAGTGGTTCCTTTGTTAGAGAGACTTCCCTTAAGCAGGAATATCTATCAGCTGACTTCCATCTAAAAAAGGTGCAGCTCTAACACCACTACTGCAGGAATTTTCCCGTGAGTGATCCCACCACCCCCACCAATGCTGTCACCTATAAGCTTTGTCAACCCCCCCTTTCCATACCTGTTGAGGTGCAGGCCATGTCTAGTGAAACCCGTCCTGCTGATGGACTCCACCGACACCACTGAAATGTGACTCATGCTTTCTGTCATTAGCGCCTGACGGCTGTATTAAGATGAGGCCAATCGTGATGCTGAAACAGTTCCACGAAATGCACATTCGTGTTGCCAGTCTGAGTGGCTATCTTTTCCAGGTCACCATCTATGTTATACTCCCCATCCCTATCAATACTATTACCAGCCCCACCCACAATCACTACCTGATCCTCTTTAGTAAAATCCCTACATAACCTCCCTATGTTAACAGTCACCTGAGCCAATCCTGCATTAGGCTTCACAATGCTGGTGACCTAGTACTCACTCCCCAATACTTCCTGCAACTGCTGGCCTACACCTCTACCATGAGAACTACCTAACAGCAGAACCTTCTTCTTTCTCTTCGACTTTGCAACTGTCCTAGCCACCGTAACTGCTGAGGTCTGCTGCATACTTCCTACATCTACAGCTACTAGAGATTCCTCTCCATTAGACTCTGACAGTTAGTCATATCGATTGCAAACACCAATAGTAAAACTATCTGAAAATCTTCTTCTCCTAGCAGATCTCTTGCCAACAGCCAGCTCCCATTCCCCAAACCCCCTTCTCCCTCCTCATCCTATCTAGATCCTCCTGTGCATTTTTCAACTGGATGATAGGGAACATACTTGTAAGAAAACTGCAAGACGCTAAATCTGGATTCTATGGTGTATTCAGTATTGGTATGAGTTTCAGTATACTAACTTTACCATGGTTTCACATTAAGTGTTTAGCCTGGCTCTGTCCTGCTGCAACAAAATATTATCTCTCTCTTCTGAGTGGATCCTAAGATGTTTTTGAACAAAACAGAGAATTTCTGTGTAATACATTAAGGTGATAGTTGTGCTAGGTTTCCTGTAATCTATATGCTTAATTACGTAGGAATTCCAAAACAGTGCATCCTACCTACGCATTGCGTTAATCTGATACTAAATTGTTAGACATTTCATTTCCCTGAGTAATAAATATTTTTACCAACTGTCAGAGTCTAGTAGGTACAACCACAACGGAGGGGTATCTGTTGAGAGGCCAGACAAACGTGTGGTTCCTGAAGAGGGGCAGCAGCCTTTTCAGTAGTTGCAGGGGCAACAGTCTGGATGATTGACTGACCTGGCCTTGCAACACTGACCAAAATGGCCTTGCTGTGCTGGTACTGCGAATGGCTGAAAGCAAGGGGAAACTACAGCCGTAATTTTTCCCGAGCGCATGCAGCTTTACTGTATGGTTAATTGATGATGGTGTCCTCTTGGGTAAAATATTCTGGTGGTAAAATAGTCCCCCATTCGGATCTCCGGGCGGGGACTACTCAAGAGGACGTCGTTATCAGGAGAAAGAAAATTGGCATTCTACGGATCGGAGCGTGGAATGTCAGATCCCTTAATCAGGCAGGTAGGTTAGAAACTTTAAAAAGGGAAATGGATAGGTTTCCATGAGATATAGTGGGAATTAGTGACGTTCGGTGGCAGGAGGAACAAGACTTTTGGTCAGGTGAATACAGGGTTATAAATACAAAATCAAATAGGGGTAATGCAGGAGTAGGTTTAATAATGAATAAAAAAATAGGAGTGCGGGTAAGCTAATACCAACAGCACAGTGAAAGCATTATTGTGGCCAAGATAGACACGAAGCCCATGCCTACTACATTAGTACAAATTTATATGCCAACTAGCTCTGCAGATGATGATGAAATTGATGAAATTATTCAGGTAGTGAAGGGAGACGAAAATTTAATAGTCATGGGTGAATGGAATTCGAGAGTAGGAAAAGGGACAGAAGGAAATGTAGCAGGTGAATATGGATTGGGGGTAAGAAATGAAAGAGGAAGCCGCCTGGTAGAATTTTGCACAAACACTTGGTTCAAGAATCATAAAAGAAGGTTGTACACATGGAAGAATCCTGGAGATACTAGAAAGTATCAGATAGATTATATAATGGTAAGACAGAGATTTAGGAACCAGGTTTTAAAATGTAAGACATTTCCAGGGGCATATGTGGACTCTAACCACTATCTATTGATTATGAACTGTAGATTAAAACTGAAGAAACTGCAAAAATGTGGGACTTTAAGGAGATGGGACCTGGATAAACTGACTAAACCAGAGGTTGTACAGAGTGTCAGGGAGAGCATAAGGGAACAATTGACAGGAATGGGGGAAAGAAATACAGTAGAAGAAGAATGGGTAGCTCTGAGGGATGAAGTAGAGAAGGCAGCAGAGGATCAAGTAGGTAAAAAGATGAGCGCTAGTAGAAATCCTTGGGTAACAGAAGAAATATTGAATTTAATTGATTAAAGGAGAAAGTATATGTTGTTGTTGTTGTTCTTGTGGTCTTCAGTCCTGAGACTGGTTTGATGCAGCTCTCCATGCTACTATCTCCTGTGCTAGCTTCTTCATTTCTCAGTACCTACTGCAACCTACATCCTTCGGAATCTGCTTAGTGTATTCATCTCTTGGTCTCCCTCTACGATTTTTACCCTCCACGCTGCCCTCCAATGATAAATTGGTGATCCCTTGATGCCTCAACACATGTCCTACCAACCAATCCCTTTTTCTAGTCAAGTTTTGCCACAAACTTCTCTTCTCCCTAATCCTATTCAATACTTCCTCATTAGTTATGTGATCTACCCATCTAATCTTCAGCATTCTTCTGTAGCACCACATTTCAATAGCTTCTATGCTCTTCTTGTCCAAACTATTTATTGTCCATGTGTCACTTCCATACATGACTACCCTCCATATAAATACTTTCAGAAATGACTTCCTGACACTTAAATCTATACTCGATGTTAACAAATTTCTCTTCTTCAGAAACGCTTTCCTTGCCATTGCCAGTCTACATTTTACATCCCCTCTACTTCAACCATCATCCGTTATTTTGCTCCCCAAATAGCAAAACTCCTTTACTACTTTAAGTGTCTCATTTCCTAATCTAATTTCCTCAGCATCACCCGACTTAATTCGACTACATTCCATTATCCTCGTTTTGCTATAGTTGATGTTCATCTTATACCCTCCTTTCAAGACGCTATCCATTCCATTCAACTGCTCTTCCAAATCCTTTGCTGTCTCTGACAGAATTATAATGTCATCGGCGCACCTCAAAGTTTTTATTTCTTCTCCACGGATTTTAATACCTACTCCGAATTTTCCTTTTGTCTCCTTCACTGCTTGCTCAATATACAGATTGAATAACATTGGGGAGTGACTACAACCCTGTCTCACTCCCTTCCCAACCACTGCTTCCCTTTCATGTCCCTCAACTCTTATAACTGCCGTCTGGTTTCTGTACAAATTGTAAATAGCCTTTTGCTCCCTGTATTTTATCCCTGCCACCTTCAGAATTTGAAAGAGCATATTCCAGTCAACATTGTGAAAAGCTTTCTCTAAGTCTACAAATGCTAGAAACATAGGTTTGCCTTTCCTTAATCTAGCTTCTAAGATAAGTCGTAGGGTCAGTATTGCCTCACGTGTCCCAACATTTCTAAGGAATCCGAACTGATCTTCCCCGAGGTTGAATTCTACTAGTTTTCCACTCGTCTGTAAAGAATCCACATTAGTATTTTGCAACTGTGACTTATTAAACTGATAGTTCGGTAATTTTCACATCTGTCAACACCTGCTTTCTTTGGGATTGGAATTATTATATTCTTCTTGAAGTCTGAGGGTATTTTGCCTATTTCATACATCTTGCTCATCAGATGGTAGAGTTTTGTCAGGACTGGCTCTCCCATGGCTGTCAGTAGTTCTAATGGGATGTTGTCTACTACTGGGGCCTTGTTTCGACTCAGGTCTTTCAGTGCTCTGTCAAACTCTTCACGCAGTATCGTATTCTCATTTTATCTTCATCTACATCCTCTTCCATTTCCATAATATTGTCCTCAAGTACAGCATCCTTGTATAGACCCTCTATATACTCGTTCCACCTTTCTGCTTTCCCTTCTTTGCTTAGAATGGGGTTTCCATCTGCGCTTTTGATATTCATAAAAGTGGTTCTCTTTTCTGTGAAGGTCTATTTAATTTTCCTGTAGGCTGTATCTATCTTACCCATAGTGAAATAAGACTCTACATCCTTACATTTGTCCTCTAGCCATCCCTGCTTAGCCATTTTGCACTTCCTGTCGATCTCACTTTTGAGACGTTTGTATTTCTTTTTGTCTGCTTCATTCATTTACATCATTTTTATATTTTCTTTTTTCGTCAATTAAGTTCAATATTTCTTCAGTTACCCAAGGATTTCTACTAGCCCTCGTCTTCTTACCTACTTGATCCTCTGCTGCCTTCACTACTTCATCCCTCAGAGCTACCCATTCTTTTTCTACTGTACTTCTTTCCCCATTCCTGTCAGTTTTCCCTTTTGCTCTCGCTGAAACTCTGTACAACCTCTGGTTTAGTCAGTTTATCCAAGACCCATCTCCTTAAATTCCCATCTTTTTGCAGTTTCTTCAGTTTTAATCTACAGTTCATAACCAATAGATTGTGGTCAGAGTCCACATATGCCCCTGGAAATGTCTTACATTTTAAAACCTGGTTCCTAAATCTCTGTCTTACCATTATATAATCTGCCTGATACCTTCTAGTATCTCCAGGATTCTTCCATGTGTACAACCTTCTTTTATGATTCTTGAACCAAGTGTTAGCTATGCTTAAGTTGTGCTCTGTGCAAAATTCTACCAGGTGGCTTCCTCTTTCATTTCTTACCCCCAATCCATATTCACCTACTACATTTCCTTCTCTCCCTTTTCCTACTGCCGAATTTCAGTCACCCATGACTATTAAATTTTCGTCTCACTTCGCTACCTGAATAATGTCTTTTATTTCATCATACATTTCTTCAATTTCTTCGTCATCTGCAGAGCTAGTTGGCATATAAACTTGTATTACTGTAGTAGTGTGGGCTTCATATCTGTCTTGGCCACAATAATGCGTTCACTATGCTGTTTGTAGTAGTTTACCCACATTCCTATTTTCCTATTCATTATTAAACCTACTCCTGCATTACCCCTATTTGATTTTGTGTTTATAACCCTGTAGACACCTGACCAGAAGTCTTGTTGCTTCTTCCACCGAACTTCACTAATTCCCACTCTATCTAAGTTTAACCTATCCATTTCTGTTTTTAAATTTTCTAATCCACATGCTTGATTAAGGGATCTGACATTCCACCCTCCGATCCGCAGAACGCCAGTTTCCTTTCTCCTGATAACGACGTCCTCTTGGGTAGTCCCCACCCGGTGATCCGAATGGGGGACTATTTTACCTGCGGAATATTTTACCCAAGATGATGCCATCATCAATTAACCATACAGTAAAGCAGCATGCCCTCGGGAAAAATTACGGCCATAGTTTCCCCTTGCTTTCAACCGTTCGCAGTACCAGCACAACACGGCTGTTTTGGTTAGTGTTACAAGGACAGATCAGTCTATCATCTAGACTGTTGCCCTTGCAAATACTGAAATGGCTGCTGCCCCCCTTCAGGAACAACATGTTTGTCCGGCCTCCCAACAGATACCCCTCCGTTCTGGTTGCACCTATGGTACGGCTATCTGTATCACTGAGGCACGCAAGACTCCCCATCAACGGCAAGGTCCATGGTTCTTGGGGGAGGGGGCGGGTGGGCGGGGGGGGGGGGGGGGGGGGAACTATAAAAATGCAGTAAATGATGCAGGCAAAAGGGAATACATACATCTCAAAAATGAGATCGACAGGAAATGCAAAATGGCTAAGCAGGGATGGCTAGAGGACAAATGTAAGGATGTAGAGGCTTATCTCACTATGGGTAAGATAGATACAGCCTACAGGAAAATTAAAGAGACCTTTGGAGAAAAGAGAACCATTTGTATGAATATCAAGAGCTTTGATGGAAACCCAGTTCTGAGCAAAGAAGGGAAAGCAGAAACGTGGAAGGAGTATATAGAGGGTCTATACAAGTGCAATGTACTTGAGGACAATATTATGGAAATGGAAGAGGATGTAGATGTAGATGAAATGGGTGTTACAATACTGTGTGAAGAGTTTGACAGAGCACTGAAAGACCTGAGTTGAAACAAGGCCTCGGGAGTAAACAACATTCCATTGGAACTACTGACTGCCTTGGGAGAGCCATCTGGTGAGCAAGATGTATGAGACAGGCGAAATACCCTCAGACTTCAAGAAGAATATAATAATTCCAATCCCAAAGAAAGCAGGTGTTGACAAATGTGAAAATTACCGAACTATCAGTTTAATAAGTCACAGTTGCAAAATACTAATGTGGATTCTTTACAGATGAATGGAAAAACTAGTAGAATTCAACCTCGGGGAAGATCAGTTCGGATTCCTTAGAAATGTTGGGACACGTGAGGCAATACTGACCCTACGACTTATCTTAGAAGCTAGATTAAGGAAAGGCAAACCTACGTTTCTAGCATTTGTAGACTTAGAGAAAGCTTTTGACAATGTTGACTGGAATATGCTCTTTCAAATTCTGAAGGTGGCAGGGGTAAAATACAGGGAGCAAAAGGCTATTTACAATTTGTACAGAAACCAGATGGCAGTGATAAGAGTCGAGGAGCATGAAAGGGAAGCAGGTTGGGAAGGGAGTGAGACAGGGTTGTAGCCTGTCCCCGATGTTATTCAATCTGTATATTGAGCAAAGAAGGAAAGAAAAGAAAAATTTGGAGTAGGTATTAAAATCCATGGAGAAGAAATAAAACTTTGAGGTTCACCGATGACATTGTAATTCTGTCAGAGACAGCAAAGGACTTGGAAGAGCATTTGAATGGAATGGACAGTGTCTTGAAAGGAGGATATAAGATTAACATCAACAAA
Organism: Schistocerca serialis cubense; assembly: GCF_023864345.2. Lineage (NCBI taxonomy): Eukaryota > Metazoa > Arthropoda > Insecta > Orthoptera > Acrididae > Schistocerca > Schistocerca serialis. Next base: position 19,358,855 of record NC_064646.1, read on the forward strand.
AGCAAAACAAGGATAATGGATTTTAATTCTATTAAGTTGGGTGATGCTGAGGGAATTAGATTAGAAAATGAGACACCTAAAGAAGTAAAGGAGTTTTCCTATTTAGGGAGCAAAATAACTGATGATGGACGAAGTAGAGAAGATATAAAATGTAGCCTGGAAATGGCAAGGAAAGCGTTTCTGAAGAAGAGTAATTTGATAACGTCAAGTATAGACTTAAGTGTCAGGAAGTTGTTTCTGAAATTATTTGTATGGAGTATAGCCATAAATGGAAGTGAAACAGGGACGATGAATAGTTTGGACAGGAAGAGAATAGAGGCATTCGAAATGTGGTGCTACAGAAGAATGCTGAAGATTAGATGGGTAGATTACATAACTAATGAGGAGGTATTGAATAGAATTGGGGAGAAGAGGAGCTTGTGGCACAACTTGACAAGAAGAAGGGACCCGTTGGTAGGACATGTTCTGAGGCATCAAGGGATCACAAATTTAGCATTGCAGGGCAGCAGGGAGGGTAAAAATTGTAGAGGGAGACCAAGAGATGAATACACTAAGCAGATTCAGAAGGATGTAGGTTGCAGTAAGTACTGGGAGATGAAGAAGCTTGCATAGGGTAGAGAAGCATGGAGAGCTGCATCAAACCAGTCTCAGGACTGAAAAAAAACAACAACCACCTTTGATATACACAGTGTCCCAAAAGAAACTGTCAGTATTCAGAGATATGACAAGAAGCATCATTTGAAGCAAAAAACTTCATATGCACACATGCCCTGCTCCAAATGGTTTGAGGAATAGAACACATTTAATACACATTGTTTTTAGTTGTTGCATTATTCAGTACACTGTCAGGTTTACACACATACAAAGGTTAGTAAAAATCACAACACACATTTTACAAAGTATCAAATGATAAAAATATATTTTTAACACACTCATCTCTAAGCATTGTAGCACATGCTATATTATATCTGCTGTACAGATGTATGTTTGAATATTGTATCGTCAACTTAATTGCCTTTGTGCATTCTTGGGAGAACATATTGTGTTGCTCATCTGAGTGCCTCCAGATGTTCCCTTTTGAGGGCAGCAGCATCCATGCTGCAACCATGCATTTCATCTTGTGTATTCATCTTTCATTTGAACATTCACACAACCCTGTAAAAAACTCTGTCAGAGTAGGATTGATGATCTTGGTGGCCAGTTAATTGTACTACCATGACCAAGCCAGCAATTCGGTTAACATGCTTCCCCAGATGTCTAGTAAAATGTGTTCTGTCTAAGTAATCAGTTGGACTAGTGCATATGTCCAGTTGAAGTTTCTTATTTCAAATGAGCATTCCTGTTTCACAGTCTGTCTCAATTATATTATGTTTAATTTTGGTAGTCCTAACTTCATTAAAATTGTAATGCCAATAACAAGTGGACTGGTTTTGATTGTTAGAAATATCAATCAGTGGCTGCATCTGCCAAACCAGTTCGCAAGTGCCATTTTGAAGTTCATATGAGGCAGAGCAGTAACAGTTCAAATCATGTTCACAGTATGACTGTCTTAAAAAAGTATTCAGTTTTTGCTAAGCTTCAGTCAAAGTTAAAAATCTTGTCTTTATCAGTTTTGTTAGGATGTCACACTAATCTTCTGAGAAATTAAACCAAGAAGGGCAAAGGCTGCTATGGAGAGATTTGAATCCTCATTGTTGACTTGATATGCTTTACTTTAGTAACATTCAAGTACTGCTTTCATAAAATTCCTGGTATGCTGTGTTTTCCTTATTTTAAAGAAACAATAGAGAAAACAATAAATTATGACTCTCTGTATTACCATTTTAGTGTTTCACTGGTAGCTGGTTAAGTTAGAAACCATACCGTCCTGCAGTCAAGAGGTACAGTCATCAGGTTTGTACTTCTGTGGCAGCACATCCTGAATAAACATCAGGTAACATACATCACTGAAACTCAGTGGCTACAAGATAGGAGAAATAAGCTCCACTTAGAGCATAATCAGCCCCAACACTCGATAGCCATATAAGCCTGATGCAAGAAGAAATTTCACATCAAACAAATCGTTAGTAGAAATAGGCAGTAAAAATTCCAGTAGATTGGAAGAAGTCAGCAAGGAAATGCAGAAAAATACTTATGATGTTCCAATGTCAACTGTGAAATAAGTCAGGATAGCTACAGGAAGACATAATAAACAAATTAAACTCAAGCATTAATAACATATGGAATTGATAATGCAAGATTCTGTCATGGTTTTCTTGTGCTATTTGATCTTTGTGAACATTTCAGTCTGGATGTCAACTGGTTATATGTAGCAAATGCAGTTTTCGACGAAAAAGAGGACCTTTTCTACGTTATGTATCAGAATAGCAAAGTAACACACACAAAGTTTAGGAAGAAAAATATGGTATGTATCAGGGAAAAAAAGTTATTATGAGTTTACCATTCCTAAAAGAAAGGAATGGAAAGGTAAAGGATAATCAGCAATGAAGTAAAGAGAAGGAGGATTTTATGAAAATGACTGGTGTTGTGATATGATGATAAGAAATGTGTTGACATCAGTGAATAATTCTCGAGGATCTAGACGGAACTGTTGCAGAAAGAAAATTGCAAGTGAAAACAGAAATTAAGATATACTCAACAGCTATGGTAACTGAAGATGTCAGCTGCAAGTGTTACTCTGAGATGAAGAAGTTTGCTCAGGAGAGGAAATAATGACAGGCTACATCAAACCAATCAGTAGACTGATAATGTCTCCACATACTGCCTTGGGGATAGAGTAATTTATCTATGTTAATAGTGTATTGTGATCCGAAAGACCTAAGTTTACGTTTAGTGGCTCCGTGATACCATTCTCCATATCTGTGAAAATATTGTCTAAAAGAGAAGATGACACTTCTGTTATTCTGGTGGCATCTGTAAAGAGTGGTTTCATGTGGAAGCTGCTGAGTATACACAAAAGCTGTCTTTTTTCATCACTTTCAATTAACAGGTTAATATTAAAATCTCCACATAAAAATAATTTCACTTCATTACTATAAAATGTGTTTAATGCTGCTTCTATTTTCTTGAAGAATAAGTTTTTGTCACCCAGTGGAGATCTATATATTGTAATGACAACTAGTTTTTCACTCTTCTCCTCAGTTTTTAACTCTATGGCACATGATTCAAAATGTTTTTCTATATTTAGATGGTCCAATTCTGTTTTCACTTTGAACTGCAGTCCTACTCTAGAGTAAATGCATACCCCACCATTTTTAAAAACACTTCGGCAATAATGTGATGCTAAATTAAACTTGCTTATATTTATGAGACTTAATTCACTAGCCTTGCACCAGTGTTCAGATAAACAAATACAAGAGACATCAGCAAGATTATTTAAAGCTACTTCTAGATCTAGTACTTTGTTTCTGAGGCATTGAATATTCTGACACATTATCCTGACTGTTTTGCAAGTATTTTTTCTTTTGTCATTACCTGGTAATGTGCTGCTTCTTCCAAGGTAGATGTGACTTATCTGCAAATTTTCTTGCTGATTTGTCACAAGCTTTTCCTTTTCTTTGTCTGAAGCCATAAAAAATCCTTATTTAATGATGTAGATGTACCTTGTCTTTGACCCCTCCTTAGGCAGTGTTGTGTTGCTGCAACTGTTGTTGATGGTTTTGTTGCTGCTGCTACTTTTGTTGTTGGTTCAGTTGCTGCTGCTGCTGTTTCTGTGGCCGGATGTGGTGGTGGTGGTAGTGGTAGTGGTTGTGGTGGTGGTGCTGACAGGATTCTTCGTGCTGTTGCTGCCTTTGATTCTTTTATTCGCACTATTTCTGTTGATGGTGGATCTGTTATTGTAGTATCTGTTGGTTTTGCTGTTGTTTCTGCCGAAGGTTTAGTTGCAGTTACTGATTGTGGTTTGACCATTTGTGGTAATTTTACTGCTGCTAATGCTGATGATTTTGTTGTTGCTGTTGCTTATGTTGTTGTTGCTACTTGTGATGAACCTGCTGTTATTGATTTTTGTGTTACTGTTACTGTCATTGATGGTGCTGCAGGTGTTTGCTGGTGCCTTTTTATTTCATCCAATACTTTTTGTGCTACAATTTTCTTCCCTAGGCCATTCAAGTGAAGGCCATGAGAAGTGTGGAATCTCCGACCAATGCCACTAATATCAACAACACAAACATTTTCGAACTGACCGCATATACTGGAAAAACTCTCATTAGCAGCACTAATCTCTTTGTTCACACAAGACCAGCGTGGCAGATCATAGCGATGTGGAATGTTGACAAAGAGAATGTTTGTATGAGACAAAAGAGCCAGATGCTTTTTCAATTCTGACCAGGCTTTAGAGGTTTCATTTTTAGAGCCACCAAACAAAGCTACAAAGTCTTTTGAAGTCAACTTGATAATTTCATCAGTGTAAACATTCTTAATTACCTCCGAAAGGGAAGCCCCAGGCTTCACATAACTCGTAGACTTCACAACTGATGCCTCATTAACAAGAGAGGCTATTCCGCACCCGTGGCTATCAGCTAGAATGTGCAGTTTTCCCAAGTGATTATGTACTTTTTGCTGTGACCTAGGCATATGTTGACATGAATTGCGCGTAGGCCTATTCAGGGGAGCAGCAATGGCTGAAACATGTACCTGCGTATTTTCAAAAATATTTTCTGACTTATTTCGCTTAGCACTTCGTATCTGTTTCGTAAGTGAATAGGTGGGTTTAGTCTGGCCCTGTAGACATTGGTATCATATTTCCTTTCTGACGATGAATTTTCGTGTGTTTTCGGCGACGGATCACCTTTTGTACACCAAGAACGGAACTTTGTTTCGCATACGCCATTACTGCCTACTCTCCCGTACTTTTTACACAAGTTATGACTTATATTTTTGCTAGAACAATGGCTGTAAATCATTATGTATATTTCAGATTATGTTTGCTTATTGAGAAACTACAATTATTTAAGATTATATTATGGATCATGTGACTTTTGTTAATGAGCCATGGAACATGTAAGTTGTCGTCCTCATTTTGGATCTTGTGAGTTTCGGTACTGAGCTGTTTGGACGATGTTGGTTTCGCGGAAACTATCATGTTGCGACTCGATATGCAACACTTTTTGGTTCCGACCGCAAGCCACTTTCTCTTCTACAGTGTATTATTATATTCCGCAAAATAACTGAACAGAACAGAAAACACACTCCACTGGCATCAATATTTATTACTACACAGGAAAATGGTGCCGAGTGAGCTAATCGCTGATTGGTCAAGATGAGGTACGGGACAAAACTCACAAGATCCGGCAGATCATGAGACTTTTGAAACTAACCATGAAGTTTAACACCGGTTTTCTCAAGGATCTTGTGCTATATGAGAATATGTCGGCACCTCAATTTTCATTATTTTGGAGCATGTGAGTCTTGACTCTAACCTACACATATATTTCCCAGGATAGTCACCCTGGCGACGAACAGGTTTCTGCCAATGGGAAAGCAGTTTGATGATGATGTTTGGTTTGTCTGCAGTCATCAGCGCCCGTATATTGTCCCGATTTTTACACAGTCCATTCTTTCTTACAGTTACTGCAGTTTTTTCCTTCCAGTTATGTCCTACATATTTTTAAACTGAGCTGAATATAGAATTAATGAAATCACATGGCTGGCTAAATACAATCTAGTCACTCCCACAAATGATGATGATGATGAAATGATGAGGACAACACAAACACCCAGTCTCCAGGCAGCGAAAAATCCCCCAACCCACCCGGGAATCGAACCCGGGACCCTGTAAAACAGAGGCAGCAACACTAGCCCCTATAATGGGAAAGCAGTTCGTTGTTACCGTACCTGTAGAATGTTTGATCTCGTTGATGGAGCCACAACCTCACCTCTGCTTGTGCCGCTTTATCAGTATCAAAGTGAAGTCCTCGAAGGTGTTCTTTAAGTTTTGTAAACAAGTGAAAATCTTCTTCTTCGGCACTACAGCCCATGGTGGGCCTTGGCCTCCTCAACAATCTTTCTCCATATCTCTCTGTTCTCAGCTTTTCTCTTCCATCCACGGATCCCCATCTTGGGAAGGTGAGCCAGCACATTGTCCATCCATCTAGCTCTTGGTCTGCGATTCCTTCAGGTGGAATAAAAGTGAAAATCGAACGGGGCCAATTTGGGACTGTATGGAGGATGAACCCAAGGTGTTGGACTGTCGCAGATGACGCAGCGCTCGCGTGTGGTCTGACACCGTGACGCTCTTCTAGAGCGTGCTCCACAAGCCGCCCATCTCTTCGAATTCGAAACTCGATTGCGACACGCCGTTTCTCTCGTGCCGACATGGCTACTTTACACATCGCCTTGTTACACGGCTAAATTCGGAGCGCTATAGAGACAGAAGGTAGGAAGTTGCGTCAACGAGGCGGGACAGTCAACCAAATAGTACCTCAACCAATGTTGAGAACGGAATGAAATATTCGGACGCATTACTTTCCAGTATGCTCTCATATGTCCGCCGACCACCGACACTCGTAACACACCGAAAGCTAAATGAAAATCTGTAATTCTTGTTATCTCTGGAGCCAGAACGAAAAAATAAATCATCTTAATGGGAAAAAAGCTGAAATTATCTTAGAAGCGGGTTGGATAGTAGTCGTTTCAGATTGAAATTTGTTAGACACGTTGAAGTTTTTTAAGAGGCTGTCCACAAAACGAAATATTGAAAAAAAGAAACCTCTAGCTTATGTAAGAATTGAATTCCCTTTTCAATGTAGTCACCTTCAAGGCCAAATTACCGACTCAACTATACACTAGGAAAAATCCACCCCTGAAGCGTAATTCTGGGATGGTCGCAAAATCTGGATTAATATTATCTTTTCATTTCAACTGTAACATATATGTTTTCTGGTCATGAATTTCATTATGTATGGTGATCAGAAGGTGTTTGTTTGAGGGCTAAGACAGTTTTAATTTTTTATTTTAATTTTTTAAGCAGATGAAATTCCGAACTGCTTAACTGTTATTGCGAAACAAACATTGAAAGCTACTACGGTGTCTTAATGAGAGACCTTTTTTCCCTTTTGCGATCAAGGCTTATCTCGCGTATTTCTAATCGACTTGATACACAAACTTTTAATTAAGAAACTAGAATATTCTCTCCCATTTCTTATAAGTAAAGAGAGCTTCTGTAAGTACTACTGGCAAATTATGGGGACGTAGAGTGATATCACTGAGGCTGTTCCGTTTAATGGATCGACCATCACTTAGATCACGCTTTATTAAGACTGAATGTCCCATTAAAATATGTATAAAAGTTCTTTTACATCACATGCAACCATTCTGAGGATTATTACAGACGTTTATGGTAGAACTTCAGATTTTACGCTTTACTGGCCTCATGTGGAAATTATTTCTTTAAAGCTGAAACAGACAGCATTTTAAGAGTGCTTTAATGATAACCTTTGAGTTCGAGGGAGAACCTGATAGCACACTGACTCCTGACGATACAGGATCTCTAGTGAGCTTTAATTTGGGACGGAATTTCTGAATACCACAAATAAATTCTACATGTCCGAATTTGGGCACTTCGAACTTTACCTCCATTTTAGGCAGCTATTCTTCTGGATACAGGTTTAAAAACTTCATCCTCCAGTCTTCCTTCAGCATGTTGTTCATTTACCACCAGTTCTCATTACTGCAGTTTATAATTCACAGCAATGATTATGAAAACATATATCGAGATTGCTGGACGTTGATTCGACGTCAGCACGTGCTTAGACTGTGCTCTGTCTCAGACGCGATGAAAAAGTTTAGGTTCGAAGGCCACACACACTAACCTCTTGCCCGCACGCCGTGTTTACATAGCAGCATCGGAGTCGCGCTCTGTTGCATATACGCTGCAGCAACGGCCGCAAGCGCAAAATTTTTTGATCGGCCTTTATAGCTGTTTGTTACACAGTTGCCTGGTGCTTAGCACGACTGTCGACTCAAATACAAAACAACTATGAACAAGACGGAAGACCGCAAGAATTGCCGTTAAAGTTTACTGAAACTGATAAAAGTTGTGCCCATAATCGTATTACGCTATTCTTATTCCAGTTTAACATTTTAGATTATTAGCAAAACGAGTCTGAGGAAGTCTCAAGCAAATGCCGACGATCTATGTGTATACGCAGAGAGAGAAACGCTGGCGGACGGCCTACGTATTCTCATACTTCGTGACCAATTAGCTAAACATTTCTAATAGGAAACCACCACTAGTTACGACAGAATATTCCACTGTTATGTGCCAGCTGTTAGTAAGCAGCGCCTGAGTGTCCTGACGATCAGTCTTCAGCGTGTTGGTTGATCACGCCAAGACCGATCGCCGAACTGCAGGTAGGCCTGTAGCGCCATCTGGAAATGAACACCCAGCAGTACACTCGGGGATTATGTTGTTGTCACCAAACACGACCGAATAAACTGAGCAACCACATCGGTAGTCATATTTACCAGGCCCTACTCACCAGTGATCCGCAATTTGAACCTGGCCATTAAAATTGCTACACCAAGAAGAAATGCAGTTGATAAACGGGTATTCATTGGACAAATATATTAAACTAGAACTGACATGTGATTACATTTTCACGCAATTTGGGTGCATAAATCCTGAGAAATCAGTACCAAGAACAACCACCTCTGGCCGTAATAACGGCCTTGATACGCCTGGGCATAGAGTCAAACAGAGCTTGGATGGCGTGTACAGGTACAGCTGCCCATGCAGCTTCAACACGATGTCACAGTTCATCTAGAGTAGTGACTGGCGCATTGTGACGAGCCAGTTGCTCGGCCACCATTGAACAGATGTTTTCAACTGGTGAGAGATCTGGAGAATGTGCTGGCCAGGGCAGCAGTCGAACACTTGCTGTATCCAGAAAGGCCCGTACAGGACATGCAACATGCGGTCGTGCATTATCCTGCTGAAATGTAGGGTTTCCCAGGGATCGAATGAAGGGTAGAGCCACGGGTCGTAACACGTCTGAAATTTAACGTCCACTGTTCAAAGTGCCGTCAATGCGAACAAGGGGTTGGCCGAGACGTGTAACCAGTGGCACCCCACACCCATCACGCCGGGTGATACGCCAGTATGGCGATGACGAATACACGCTTTCAATGTGCGTTCACCGCGATGTCGCCAGACACGGATGCGACCATCATGATGCTGTAAACAAAACCTGGATTCATCCGAAAAGATGACGTTTTGCCATTCGTGCATCCAGGTTCGTCGTTGAGTACACCATCGCAGGCGCTCCTGTCTGTGACGCAGCGTCAAGGGTAACCGCAGCCGTGGTCTCCGAGCAGATAGTCCATGCTGCTGCAAACGTCGTCGAAGTGTTCGTGTAGATGGTTGTTGTCTAGGAAACGTCCCCATCTGTGACTCAGGGATCGAGACGTGGCTGCACGATCCGTTACAGCCATGAGCCATGCGGATAAGATGCCTGTTATTACGACTGCAAGTGATATGAGGCCGTTGGCATCTAGCACGGCGTTCCGCATTACCCTCCTGAACGCACCGATTCCATATTCTGCTAACAGTCATTGAATGTCGACCAACGCGAGCAGCAATGTCGCGGTACGATAAACCGCAATCGCGATAGGCTACAATCCGACCTTTATCAAAGTCGGAAACGTGATGGTACGCATTTCTCCTCCTTACACGAGGCATCACAACAACGTTTCACCAGGAAACGCCGGTCAACTGCTGTTTGTGTATGAGAAATCGGTTGGAAACTTTCCTCATGTCAGCACGTTGTAGGTGTCGCCACTGGCGCCAGCCTTGTGTGAATGCTCTGAAAAGCTAATCATTTGCATATCACAGTATCTTCTTCCTGTCGGATAAATTTCGAGTCTGTAGCGCGTCATCTTCGTGGTGTAGCAATTTTAATGGCCAGTAGTTTACCTTCAGTCCACAGAACAGATAAATATCTTGGTTTCCTATTGAGAAAAAGTTCAGTGAAATTTCGTATTTAACACTTTGCCGAGGTTACACAGTGTCTGTATGTTACGTTACAATCTCCTTCAGACACGTATGCGCGTCTGAAGAACACTATAATGTAACATACAGACACTGACTCTATAAACCCAAGCACTGTGCAAATCATTGTTATATCTACCACGACGGGTTAAAATGATGGTAGTAAACATTTGTCTCTCCCTGTGGGGGAATTGCGAAGTGCGAGCATAGGGATGTCCTAGTCGGTCCAGGAGGTGCGCAAGGGATAATGTGGAAATCCGAGTTCGAGTCTCACCCGGTAAACATTTTCATGTGTCACTAATTAAACGTACAACTGAAGTCAAAATGTATTCGCAGTTTGCGAACGCATTTCATAATATTTAAGCAATCATTCTTCCTACGCGCCATACGTGAATGAAGGGGGAAATATCCGTAATAATGGGTACAGTGGGACGTACCCTATGCCTCGCACTTCAGAGTTGTTTGTAGAGTATAGAAGTACATGTAAATGGTCGAGATGAATGGATAGCTTTGACTGATGAAAGAATGGAGACAGCCTAGGATCAAATAGGGAAAAAGACAAAACCTAGTACAAATCCTTTGATATCACAGGAGTTGTTTGTTTGATTGTTGTTGTTCTTGTTGTTGTTGTTGTCGTGGTCTTCAGTCCTGAGACTGGTTTGATGCAGTTCCTCCATGCTACTCTATCCTGTGCAAGTTTCTTCATCTCCCAGTACTTAATGCAACCTACATACTTCTGAATCTGCTTAGTGTATTCATCTCTTGGTCTCCCTCTACGATTTTTACCCTCCACGCTGTCCTCCAATGCCAAATTTGTGATCCCTTGATGCCTCAGAACATGTCCTCCCAATTGGTCCCTTTCTCTTGACAAGTTGTGCCACAAACTCCTCTTCTCCCCAATGCTATTCAATACCTCCTCATTAGTTATGTTATCTACCCATCTAATCTTCAGCATTCTTCTGTAGCACCACATTTCGAAAGCTTCTCTTCTCTTCTTGTCCAAACTATTTATCGTCCATGTTTCACTTCCATACATGGCTACACTCCATACAAATACTTTCAGAAACGACTTCCTGACAGTTAAATCTATACTCGATGTCAACAAATTTCTCTTCTTCAGAAACGCTTTCCTTGCCATTGCCAGTCTACATTTTATATCCTCTCTACTTCGACCATCATCAATTATTTTGCTCCCCAAATAGCAAAACTATCACAGGAGTTACTGAATTTAATTGACGAAAGTAGAAAGTATAAAAATACAGCAAATGAGGCAGGCAAAATGAAATACGGACGTCTACAAAATTAGATTTACAACAAGAAGCGAAAAATGGCTAAGCAGGAACGGGTACAGGATACAAAATTAATGCAAGGCTATAGAAGTATATATAATTAGGATTAAGATAGATACCGTGTATCGGAAAATTTAGAGACCTTTGGAGAAAAGGGAAGCAGCTCTACGAATATCAAAGAGCTCAGATGGACAATCAGTACATAGCAAATAAGGAAAAGCTCAAAGGTGGAAGCAACACACAGAGGGATTGTAGAAGTGAAATGAACTTGAAGGGAATATTATAGAAAAGGAAGGGGGTGTAGATGAAGATGAGATAGGGGATGTGATACTGAAAGAAGAAGTTTACAGAGCACTGAAGTATCTCAGTCGAAACAAGGCCTCTCGAGTGGACGACTTTCTGTCAGAACATGAAAGAACTCCCCATTACAGAGCTATTCTGCTTCGTGTGCAAGATTTATGAGACGGGTGGAAAGCCCTCAGACTTCAAGGAGAATGTAATAACTCCATTTCCAAAGATAGTAGTCTGCCTGCTTAGCTGAGTGGTTACATTCTTGCCTTCCATGCTGTGGGCCCGGGTTCGATTCCCGGCAGGGTTGGAGATTTCCTCTGCTCGTGGACTGGGTCTTGTGCTGTCCTCATCATCATTTCATCCTCATCACCGGCATGCAAGTCGCCCAATGGGGCACCGACTGAAGTAAGACTTGCACTCGGCGGCCGAACTTCCCCGGATGGGGCCTCTCGGCCAACAATGCCACACGTTCACTTCATTTATCAAAGAAAGTAGGCAGTGACATGGTGAATATGACAGATGGATCAGTCTAATAAGTTAAGGATTGCAAAATACTGACACGAGCTATTTACAAGAATGAAAGAAACTGATGGAAGCCGAGCTCGGGGTAGATCAGTTTGGATTATGGAGAAATATAAGAACACCTTCTTAGAAAACAGGTTAAGGAAAGGCAAAACTGCTTTTATAGAAGTTTTTGGTAATTTTGACTGGAACATATTCTTGAAAATTTTGATGGAAGCAGTGGTAAAATACAGAAAGCAAAAAGTTATTTACAGCGTGTACAGAAACCAAATGGTAGTTGTAAGAGTCGATGGACATGAAAGGGAATCGGTGGTTGAGAAGAGCGTAAGAAAGGGTTGTAGCCTATCCCTGATGTTATTCAATATATACACTGAGCAAGAAGTACAGAAAACCAAAGAATAATTTAGAGAGGGCATTAAAGTTCAAGTAGAAGAAATAAATTCTTTAAGGTTTATAGATGACATTATAGTTCTGTCACAAACAGAAAATGATTTGGAAGAGCAGTTAAGAGGAATGGACTGTGCATTGAAAGGAGTATATAAGATGAACATAAAATAAGCAAAACAAGGGTAATGGAAAGTAGTGGAATTAAATCAGGCGATACTAAGGGAATTAGGTTAGGAAATGAGACACTAAATGCAGTAGATGAGTTTCACTGTTTGGGTAGTAAAACATCTGATGACGGTCGAAGTAAAGAGTATATAAAATACATTCTGGCTATGTTAAGAATAGTGTTTTAGAAAAAGAGAAGTTTGCTAACATCGAATATAAATTAACTGATAGGACGTTGTTTCTGAAGGTATTAGTTTGACGTGTAGCCTTTTATGGAAGTGAAATGTGGGCTATAAACAATTCAGATAAGAAGGAAATAGAAGCTTATGAAATGTGGTGCTACAAAAGAATGCTGAATTATACATGGGTAGATAGCATAACTAATGCCAAGGTACTGGGTAGAATTGGGGTAAACCAAATCTGTGGCATAACTTGACTAAAAAAGGTGGGTTGAGAGGACACATTCATAGACATCAAGAAACCTTCAGTTTAATAATGGAGGGAAGTATGGGTGTTAAAAATGGTATAGATGAATACAGCAAGCAGGGTCAAGTGGATGTAAGTTGCGATCGATATTCAGATATAAAGTGGCTTGCACAGGATATAGTAGCTGGCCGGAGTGGCCGAGCGGTTAAATGCGCTACAGTCTGGAACCGCACGACCGCTACGGTCGCAGGTTCGAATCCTGCCTCGGGCATGGATGTGTGTGATGTCCTTAGGTTAGTTAGGTTTAAGTAGTTCTAAGTTCTAGGGGACTGATGACCTCAGAAGTTAAGTCCCATAGTGCTCAGAGCCATTTGAACAATTTTTGATGTGGCTGAACCGGAGGGTCAGATCTTCTGCAACGGTGTGGGCTGCAGTTTCCTTCGTCAAAGGGTAGATCTGAAGTGAATTACACACAGATGATGGCTGCAAGGGTTGTGGAGTCTGTGAAGAGTGGATTGACTAGAGGGTCTCTGAAAAATTCAAACAGGTAACATAGTCTCATAGACAGCAGATATAACACAGAACGATCGTAGAGTTAGACGACATCGGTGTCTTACAACGGCAATGCAACGTAGGTCCCTCTGATAGAGTCGAAATTTATCAGGGTGATTAAAAGGATAAAATTAAAATAACACTTAATTTGGCTTAGGCGCCAGCGCGCAATAGCTTCCGAGAAAACGACGGTCAAAGTTGCGACCCACTTTCATCAGGCTACTCGCGCTGCGTAGAACGAAGGGCGTTGCTAACGCAGTGACTGCGGGCAGGGTTTCGAAATTTTGCTCACCGCTTTCAAATCTAATCTCATGTTGGTTTTTTTCTTTTGTTTCAGCGGAAGTGTATGACATTAACATTTTTTTGTGACATCGTTAAATACATTGGAATTAATGACAAAAAATCACCTATCAAATATTTTTAAAAATAGATTTTATTATTACAATTTACAGGGATTAACGTCTTCCAGAAAGCTGTAACCTACAGTTTTCGTTTATGTCCAAAAAGTTAGCGACAAATTTGGTCCTCGAGACCATCAATACGTAAACTAATTAATGGAACGACATCAGAATGTGCACGCAGCAGCCGAAAAACCTGGAAAGCTCAGAACAATCCCATCAGTTTCTGGACAAATTTTTGCAGCCTTATGTAAAAATGTAGCAATTTCTGAACTTGATTGACTCGTGGGATGGGCAAAACGACCTCTCCTTATAGGAAGAGCTGTTTGTCCATGAAATCGGAATAGCGACTTGTTCATTAAAAAAAAATTCACCGAAGACAACGTAGTTATGTAAGCCCCTGCGACGTATACTTTTACTAACAAGTGAAGAATCACATTCGCTGATTACAGAAGTGTGCTACTCTCATATCACAACAATGGGAAATTAAAAGTAGAAGCGATGCGTTTAAAATACACACCTATCTTGGCCCACAATCAGTTGCAGGCTCCAACTTTCGAGAAAATGCGATATGTGTGGTAAACAGTCGAATTATCGCCATATCTTGAGGTTGTTATCCTAATGACATTCACACGAAAAAAATGTGACTGTGACATATGTCCCATGGCATATTGCTCGTGGGGCTCCGAATTTTTATGATTTGAGCATTTTTATGAGTGCTCTGGTTCTCTAGTAACATAGAAGTAAAAATCGAATCAAAAATTGAATTACTGGAATTTTTATGTTTTCGATTTTCAATTACTATTAATTATGTACGATTATATAACAATTGTGATAATACAATCTATTTCACTAAGATTTGAAATGCCGTTTTCATTTATCAATAATTCTATTGTATTTCACGATGTCACAAAAATGTTGATGTGACGTACTTCCGCGATAAAAAAAAAAAAAAAAAAAACAAACAAACATAAGACGGGATTTAAACACCGAGCCCGAACTTCCGAAACAATGCTCTTACTTCAGCCACTGCGCTGCCAGCTCTGTTGGCTTCACAATGTTTGAGTGGACTGATGAAGTCACGACGAACGTGTGACAGTAATTTTGTAGAAAACTCTTGGTTGATGCCACCTAATCCGAAATAAGTGTCCCTCTTACTTTCACTCTTCTTTCATCATGGCAAGTTTCGACTGTATCACAGAGTGGCCTACATCGGGCTCCCCTCGTTAGCTGTAAATGTTTGTAGCTGCGCTGAAAAAAAAAAAAAAAGAGCCTCAAGCACTGAAAGCTGGCTAAACTCCACGATAATTTCAGTGTGATTTTTTACAAGAGACCTAACGGCGCTCAAAATGGATAGACATAATCCAGTTGGTAGTGTTGTATTTGCTGCTGTTAGAAGTAGTTTGTCATATAAAGAAACTGAACGAGATAGTAGCTGCAATTTAGTATGGGTAGAAGCTATACTCGACAACCGAAATAAATTTGTAACTTATTCCTTTTAAAGACCTTTTCCCCCATTTGTTATTTACATTATATGTGATAGTATTGCGTAGCACTCATACTGATTTTTTAAAATATTTCTGTGCCGGTCTGAAGGGAATGTGCCGCAAGAAAATGTAGAAATCACAGTGAAAGATAGTAGTGCTGTTATTGAGCATGTTTGTTTAAAGAGAACATGGCCAAACAAATGTATGATGATATGTCTGGTACACTGGATGCTAAATGCTCTTCTTACTGCACTATCATGATTTGTGTTACTGCACTTAAAAAAGGGCATTTCAGCACTGAAGATGTAGAGCGTCCTGCAAAGCCAACTCAAGCCACAGTTCTAAAAACCGTGGATGCTGTTTATTCCGTGATCCTGGACGATCGGAGGATAACTGCTAAAATGATAGCAGAGACCCTGGGCATATCCTACGAAAGTGTGGCCATATTATTCATCAGATTTTGGACATGAGAAAGCTCTTAGCCAACTGGGTGCCCATGTCTCAATGCAGACCAGAAGCGTGAACGAGTGGTTGCTTCGTAGTCCATTTTGGCCCAGTTCCGCAGGGGTGGGATTTTTGGATTGTCTCGTCATCATGGATGAAACAAGAGTGTACAATTATGAACCAGGGACCAAAGACCAGTCTACAAAATGGAGCCTCATGGTTATTCACGTACAGAGAAGTTCAAAACGCAAGGATCAGCAGGCAAGCTGCATGCATCCGTCTACTGGAATAAAGATGTAATCCAATTTATTGGCTACTTCCAACGTAAAACTTCCTGGCAGATTAAAACTGTGTGCAGGAGCGAGACTCGAACTAGGAACCTTTGCCTTTGCGGGCAAGTGCTCTACCGTCTGAGCTACCCACGCACGAATCACGACCCCTCCTCACAGCTTCAATTCTGCCAGTACCTCGTCTCCTATCTGTGAGGTGGTAAAATCAGCGTGGTAAAACCATCACGGCAAAGTACTATGTTGAACTTCTCGACAAAATGAAGCACCAATTGGTCTCCAAACGTCGAGGAAATCTGAGAAAAGGAATCTTGTTTCTACAAGACAATGCCCCTGCTCACAAAACGGCCATCACACGATAGAAACTGGCAGATCTTCGCTTTGAAAGCCTCAAACATCCACCCTATTCAACTGACTTGAACCCCTCGGACTAATATCTGTTCCAGTATCTCAAAAACATTTCAAGGGAAGACGATTTCTGAACACCGAGGAAATCAGAAAAGCTGCGGGTTAGTGGTTTGGAGCAAAATTGAATTCTTTTGTTTTTTAGTTGGATTAAAGAAGCTCGAATAAAAATGCCTAAAATGTGTTCAGCTCAAGAGGAAATATGTTGAGTAAATAAATTTCTTCACACCCATAACAGCTTTTTTTCTTTATGAAGCCAAGGTCTTAAGCCCCCTCCTCAGTATACCAAGCAAATTAAAAACACCAGAAGAGATTCTTCATGGCACACAAATGTGTGCAAGACACTATTAAAGAAGCAACACAAAAGCTATGCCACATTTAAAAGATGACAAAATCTCAAAAGAAAAAGGCTGGCGACAGCTTACAGGTGCTCGGATGGTAGTGCAGACTTCAATGTGTATTGCTATTAATACCTCTAAATACGACAGAATGTCTCGAAACCCCGGCACAAAACGTAAATAGGCACTGCTCGTCTGAAATTATATCAGCAGTATGAAACAATCAATATCTTTAATCCCTGATAGAAATAGCAATGTTACCAACGACAGTGCTACTAAGGTTTTCTGTAATTTTTTCCCCAAGATGATGCAGCAAATATTCCAAGTGAAAAGGTTTCCGACATGCTTATGGCCGTGAGACAGGAATTAACAGACTTGCTATGCGAAATAGTAGTTGAAGCTAGACCCATGGGATATTCCGTTTCGAAAGTCGTTAGGGAATTCAGTATTCCATAGTGTTCAAGAGTGCACCGAGAATATCACATTTCAGGTATTAACATCTCACCACGGAGAATGCAATGGCCGACGGCCTTCACTTAACGATTGAGAGGAGCGGCGTTTGCGTAGAGAGTGGTGACTTGGGATGAAATTTATAATAAAAAGAGGTCATAACGGTTGGTTCAGATGGCTCTGAGCACCATGGGACTTAAAATCTTAGGTCATCAGTCCCCTAGAACTTAGAACTACTTGAACCTAACTAACCTAAGGACATCACACACATCCATGCCCGAGGCAGGATTCGAACCTGCGACCGTAGCAGTCCCGCGGTTCCGGACTGCAGCGCCTAGAACCGCACGGCCACCGCGGACGGCCAAAGGTCAAAATAAAATTTAATCTATTCTACTATAAATTCATGTCATTATTTGAAAATAGCGTTCCTCATAAGCTAATTAGAATGGACACTAACCAACCATGTAAATAAACCATGGATCACTAGAGGGATTAAAGTATCTTGTGACAGGAAAAGGGAAATGTACCTTTTGGCAACAACACGTAGGGATCCTGCAGTAGTTGCAGTACTAAGAAAGGTTATTAAAAAATCAAGGAACATGCAATTACGCCAGAAATCAATGATCCTGACAACAGACTTAAGGATTTATTTAATGTAGTGAAACGAGAGACAGGACAACCAGCCGCAGAACAAGATAACACCAATATTACACGAATGGAATGACGATAAATGATGAGTCACAGGGAGCAAATGTTTTTAATAATCATTTATTAAATATAGTAGAAAGCATGAGCACAAACAGTTCAAGAGAAAAATCACAGCAGTAAGTTGAAACAGTAACCCTCATCAAATTCAGTCACGTGAATTTATCACCAACTTCTCCGTCTAAAATTAAGAAAATTATACATTCTCTCAAAAATAAAAGCCCGTATGCCTTTGATGGTGTTTCCAGTGGAGTACTAAAGATTTGTTCCCATATAACAAGTTCAGTCTTATCCGAAATATGTAATGCATCACAAACTCACGGCATTTTTCCAGACCGACTAAAATATGTCGTTGTTAAATCCCTCTCAATAGAGAGACGTCTACAGACGTTACAGTAACCTCTGGTGTGCCACAGGGGAGTGTTATGGGACCATTGCTATTCACAATATATATAAATGACCTAGTAGATAGTGTCGAAAGTTCCATGCGGCTTTTCGCGGATGATGCTGTAGTATACAGAGAAGTTGCAGCATTAGAAAATTGCAGCGAAATGCAGAAACATCTGCAGCGGATAGGCACTTGGTGCAGGGAGTGGCAACTGACCCTTAACATAGACAAATGTAATGTATTGCGAATACATAGAAAGAAGGATCCTTTATTGTATGGTTATATGATAGCGGAACAAACACTGGTAGCAGTTACTTCTGTAAAATATCTGGGAGAATGCGTACGGAACGATTTGAAGCGGAATGATCAGATAAAATTAATTGTTGGTAAGGCGGGTGCCAGGTTGAGATTCATTGGGAGAGTCCTTAGAAAATGTAGTCCATAAACAAAGGAGGTGGCTTACAAAACACTCGTTCGACCTGTGCTTGAGTATTGCTCATCAGTGTGGGATCCGTACCAGGTCGTGTTGACGGAGGAGACAGAGAAGATCCAAAGAAGAGTGGCGCGTTTCTTCACAGGGTTATTTGGTAAGCGTGATAGCGTTACGGAGATCTTTAGCAAACTCAAGTGGCATACTCTGCAGGAGAGACGCTCTGCATCGCGGTGTAGCTTGCTGTCCAGGTTTCGAGAGGGTGCGTTTCTGGATGAGGTATCGAATATATTTCTTCCCCCTACTTATACCTCCCTAGGAGATCATGAATGTAAAATTAGAGAGATTCGAGCGCTCACGGAAGGTTTCCGGCAGTCGTTCTTCCCGAGAAACCATACGAGACTGGAACAGGAAAGCGAGGTAATGACAGTGGCACGTAAAGTGCCCTCCGCCACACACCGTTGGGTGGCTTGCGGAGTATAAATGTAGATGTAGATGTAGACGTCTTTAAGACAGGTAATAAGAGAGATGTCAATAACTACCCACCTGTCTCACATTTTCTCAAAGGTTTGAAAGGCGACGTATTATAAAATAGTATCTCATCTTAGCAACAATAACATCCGTAGCAAATCACAGTATCGGTTGCAGAAGGGTTGCTCTACTGAGAATTCCTACATGCTCACTCACCAGACTTTACAAGTATTAAATAATAAATAGTAGCGGTTGGTATTTTCTACGACCTATCTAAGTCGTTGACTGCGTGAATCACTATTCTCCTAGATAAATCGAAGTTTTATGGGACTGATGGTATAGCCAACCAATGGATAATATCACACCTAACAAAAAAATGCAGACATGTGTACTCAGTAATTCAGCCAGCATAGTCCAGGGACATAATTCTGACGAATGGGGTGCCCCAAATCTCAATCTTAAGTCCACTGTTGTTCGTCAAACACACAACAACCAGAACTAGTTCTTTTCGCAGATGACACTAGTGTTGCAACCAAATCAAACATACAGAAATAGAATAAGTGGTAAACAAAGTTCTTAAAAGTAATTTTGACTGATTTTTTGCAAATTGTCTCACCCGCAATTTTAAAAAGGCAAAACACATTCAGTTCTGCACCTATATGGGTACAGCACCGCGGTAAGTGTAAGACCTGGCGAGGAAGTAATAAATATTGCGCAAACTTAGTAATCATTAGGTGTCCATATTGATCAGAATTTAAATTAAAAAAAACACATTTTGTAACTTCTAAAACAACGTAGTTCAGCCACATTTGACCTAGAGTCATTGCAAATCTTGGGGAGAGACATATTAGTTGGCTGACATATTTTGCATAGTTTCATTCAGTAATGTCATATCGAATAATGTTCTGCGGTAACTCATCTTTAAGAAAGAAAGTCTTCATAGCGCAATAACGTGTTGTAAGAATAATACCCACGGTCATCTTGTAGACATCCGTTTAAGGAGTTGGGCATTCTGTATAATGCTTCACAGTATATTTATTCCCTCATGAAGTTTGTAGTAAATAATCCATTACAATTCAAAAGGAGCAACGATGTGTGCAATTACGTTACCAGAAGGAAAAATGACGTTCACAATAAAGTTGCATTTAGCACAAAAAGGGGAGCCCAGTGCTGCAACAAAAATTTTGGATCACTCACCCAGTGACACAAAAGTCTGACAGACAGTAAAGTAAAATTTAAAAATAAACTGAGAAAGTTTCTCCTTGACAGCTCCTCCAGTTCCATGGGAAAATTCTGTTATTGCAATGTTTAAAAGGCGATTGGTAAGAATTACTAACTTCTGCGTGTAAAAAAAAATTTAGGAATGTTCAGAATTTAACCTAACCACACGTACAAATTAATTTGTGATGTGAATGTACGAGGCAAAAAAAATGTGTGAAATCTTATGGGACTTAACTGCTAAGGTCATCAGTCCCTAAGCTTACGCACTACTTAACCTAAATTATACTAAGGACAAACACACACACCCATGCCCGAGGGAGGACTCGAACCTCCGCCGGGATCAGCCGCACAGTTCATGACCGCAGCGCCTTAGATCGCTCGGGTAATCCCGCGCGGCTGTACGAGGCATATTTTTTAAGTAAGTACTGTTCTGAAATAAAAAAAGACGTCGTAAGATATGTCAACAATTTTATTTTTACATGAAAGCCTGTACCTTAATCTACGCACTGACGCCATTACAGTCTGATTCTTCTTTGTTTACTTCGTGTACTGAGCGTTTAAGATGCCTCCGACAATCGTGAGTCCCGCCGACTGTGAAGTACGGGCTGTTATAAGATTTCTTAGTACTAAAAGCCTAAAAGCGATCGATATTCATCGGGAGATCTGTGCAGTTTACGGAGAAAACATCATGAGTGATGGAATGGTAAGAATGTGGGTGAGAGCGTTTAAAGATGGCCGCACAAATGAGCAAGATGAACAACGGAGTGGGCGCCCTTCGGTCGTTAATGAATGTTTGGTGAACGATGTCGACAATAAGGTGCGAGAAAACAGACGCTTTACGATTTCCTCCTTGCAGGATGACTTTCCTGATGTTTCTCGTAGTGTTTTGTATGGCATTGTGACCGAGCACTTGAATCACAGAAAATTGTGCGCACGTTGGGTACCGAAAATGTTGACGGATGTGCACATAACCAAACGTTTAGACAGTGCATTGACTTTCCTTGAGCGGTACCACAACGACGGTGATGTTTATTAAGCCAAATTGTTACGGGCGATGAAATATGGGTCGCTTTCTTCACACCAGAATCAAAGCAACAGTCCATGGAAGTTGAGCAAGGGCAACGTTTTGCTGAAAGACAATGCCCGTCAGCACCAAATATCTCATCACATCTTTTCGATGGGAAACTCTAGATCATCCTCCGTACAGCCCCGATCTTGCGCCCAGTGACTAACATCTGTTCCTGCACTTGAAGAAACACCAGGGCGGTCAGCTTCTTCAAGACGATGACGAAGTCAAAACAGTGGTGATGCAGTGGCTAACAAGTCAGGCGGCAGACTTCTATGAGGAGGGTACTGAAAAACTGGTACAACGTTATGACAAGTGCCTCAATATTGATGGAATTTGTGTAGAAAAGTAGATTAAGGTACAGGCTTTCATGTAAAAATAAAATTATTGAGATATCTTAGCACGCCTTTTTTTTAATTTTTTCAAAACGGTACTTACTTTAAAAAAAAGCCCCGTAAAATGACTCATTCCACATCATTACGATTTACCGTGCAAAATGATCCATGGGACATGTAACTAACTAACTAACGAGATACACTGCGTGAAATAATCGCAGAAGTCAATGTGGGACATACGACGAACATATCCATGAGGACAGTGCGGTGAAATTTGACGTTATGGCAGCAGACATCTGACGCGAGTGTCTTTGTTAACAGCACGACGTCGCCTGCCTCTCCTGGGCTCGTGACCGTATCGGTTGGACCCTAGACGACTGGAAAACCCTGGCCTCCTCAGGTGAGTCCTGATTTCAGGTGATAAGAGGTGATGGTAGGATAAGACTCTGGTAAAGATCCCATGAAGCAATGGACTCAGGTTGTCATCGAGGCACTGTGTAAGCTGGTGGTGGCTCCATAATGCTGTAGGCTGTGTTTACACGGAATGGATTATACCCTCTGGTCCAACTGAACGGATAATTGCCTCGAAATGGCTACTTTCGTACATCTGGAGACCATTTTCAGCCATTTATGTACTTCATGTGCCCAAACAACGATGGAATTTTTGTGCATTACAGTATTCCACGTCGCCCACAGCTGTCCGCGATTAGTTTGGAGAATATTCAGGTCAATTCGACCTCATGATTTGGTCACCCAGATCTACCGACATGAATCCCACCGAACGGGACATAGTTGAGAGGTCAGTTCGTGCAAGAGTCCTGCACCGGCAACACCTTCTCAATTATGGACTTCTATAGTAGGATATATCCGTCGCCTTTTGTCACCTCGCTGTATTGCCCATATGACACCTTTCGGAATTTTACCCTCATCAGATTTCCAGGAGAAGTTGCTGCACATACGTACGGCGTTTCAAGCTGTATGTCAAACAAACATTCGCATCTTGAAACGTCTACCTGTTCCTGGGAAAAAAGAGGTCTTTGCAGACTTACAGACAGACGGTCTGATAACAGACGTCAATTTCTTTTTACTGTGATATTATTACAAATTTATAGATTTCGGTTTTTTGCTTTGCTTGCACTGTGAGTCCTTGTTTTTTTGCCAAATTTCATGATTCTTGACCAACGAGAAGCACCCTACAGATTTTGGTGAGTGAGTTTGTGAGTAACAAAATATGCGACACAAACGTCCGCATCTTTCCGTTACATTGACTTACAAGTTTACATTTATTACACCGGCAAGGTCTCATAGGCGTGAGCATGAGACATAATTTTCATCTTGATACGTATACCTGTATCTGAGAGAAATTTTCAACTTGATGCTCATCTGAGAGAAAACGTTTTTAACAGTCAGACAGACAGGCGGACAACAAAGTGATCTTATAAGGATTCCTTTTTTACCGACTGAGGAACGGGACCATAAAAATGAAGAAAAAATATTCTTTTTGTGTGATATGATTAAAAATTAACAATTTCCGGATTTTTTCCTTTACCGGTATTGTGAAACCTCGGTTCTCGCGGAATATCATGATTTCATGTCAACGGAAAGAACCCTATTGTTTTTATGTGTTTGTTTGCGAGTTTCAGAATGTTTGACATAAATGTCAGAATCAATTGACTGAATTGAATTGAAAGCTTAAATGTTTTACACCCCCAAGGGGTCATAGACTTCAGTATGTGACATAAACCTGTACTTGATACGCCAACCCGTTGCAGAGAAAAAGAGGTCTTAACAGACGGACAGGTAAGTGGATGGATTTTTCATGTTAGATAATTTCAAATGAACAATCTCCGAATTTTTCTTTACTTGTAGTGTAAGGCTGTGTGTCTTTGCAAATTTCATAATCCTAGGTCAACGAGAACTACCTTATACGTTTTGATAAACGAGTTTTGTGACATAAATGGCTGTATCTTCTGACTGCAATCACTTAGAAGCTTAAAATTTTTACATCGCCCAGGGACTATACAGGGCGGTCCACGAAATAAGTGTCAAACGAAAAAACTAAAAAGAACGAAACTTGTCTAGCTTGAAGGGGGAAACCAGATGGCGCTATGGTTGGCCCGCTACATGGCGCTGCCATAGGTCAAACGGATATCAACTGCCTTTTTTAAAATAGGAACCCCCATTTTTTATTACATATTCGTGTCGTACGTAAAGAAATATGAATGTTTTAGTTGGACCACTTTTTTCGCTTTGTGATAGATGGCGCTGCAATAGTCACAAACATATGGCTCACAATTTTAGACGAACGGTTGGTAACAGGTGTGTTTTATAAATTAAAATTCAGAACGTAGGTAAGTTTGAACATATTATTTCGGTTGTTCCAATGTGATACATGTACCTTTGTGAACTTATCATTTCTGAAAACGCATGCTTTTACAGCCGGATTTCCTGTAAATAACAAATTAATGCAATAAATGCTCAAAATGATGTCCATCAACCTCAATGTATTTGGCAGTACTTGTAACGACATTCCTCTCAACAGCGAGTAGTTCGCCTTCCGTAATGTTCGCACATGCACTGACAATACGCTGACGCGTGTTGTTAGGCGTTGTCGGTGGATCACGATAGTAAATATCCTTCAACTTTCCCCATAGAAAGAAATCCGGGGACGTCAGATCCGGTGAACGTGCGGGCCATGGTATGGTGCTTCGACGACCAATCCACCTGTCATGAAATATGCTATTCAATACCGCTTCAACCGCACGCGAGCTATGTGCCGGACATCCATCATGTTGGAAGTACATCGCCATTCTGTCATGCAGTGAAACATCTTGTAGTAACATCGGTAGAACATTACGTAGGAAATCAGCATACACTGCACCAATTAGATTGCCATCGATAAAATAGGGGCCAATTATCCTTCCTCCCATAATGCCGCACCATACATTAACCCGCCAAGGTCGCTGATGTTCCACTTGTCGCAGCTATCGTGGATTTTCCGTTGCAAAATAGCGCATATTATGCCGGTTTACGTTACCGCTGTTGGTGAATGACGCTTCGTCGCGAAATAGAACGCGTGCAAAAAATCTGTCATCGTCCTGTAATTTCTCTTTTGCCCAGTGGCAGAACTGTACACGACGTCGCCATGCAATTCCTGGTGCATAGAAATATGGTACGGGTGCAATCGGTGTTGATGTAGCATTCTCAACACCGACGTTGTTGAGATTCCCGATTCTCACGCGATTTGTCCGCTATTGATGTGCGGATTAGCCGCGACAGCAACTTAAACACCTACTCGGACATCATCACTTGTTGCAGGTCGTGGCTGACGTTTCACATGTGGCTGAAAACTTCCTGTTTCCTTAAATAACGTAACTATCCGGCGAACGGTCCGTACACTTGGATGATGTCGTCCAGGATACCGAGCAGCATACATAGCACACGCCCGTTGGGCATTTTGATCACAATAGCCATACATCAGCACGATATCGACCTTTTCCGCAATTAGTAAACGGTCCATTTTAACACAGGTAGTGTACCACGAAGCAAATACCGTCCGCACTGGCGGAATGTTACCACCAATGATACCACGTACTTATACGTTTGCGACTATTACAGCGCCACCTATCACAAAGCGAAAAAACTGGCCCAATTAAAACATTCATATTTCTTTACGTACTACACGAATATGTAATAAAAATGGGGGTTCCTATTTTAAAAAGGCAGTTGATAGCCGTTTGACCCATGGCAGCGCCATCTAGCGGGTTAACCATAGCGCCATCTGGTTTCCCCCTTCAAGTTAGACAAGTTTCGTTCTTTGTAGTTTTTTCGTTTGACGTTGATTCGTGAGATATTTTGCCCGGTCACGATCAGTGGACCACCCTGTAGACCTTAGTACGCCACAAAAACTTGAACTCGATACACCTATCTGTTGTTGTTGTTGTTGTGGTCTTCAGTCCTGAGACTGGTTTGATGCAGCTCTCCATGCCACTCTATCCTGTGCAAGCTTTTTCATCTCCCAGTACCTACTGCAACCTACATCCTTCTGAATCTGCTTAGTGTATTCATCTCTTGGTCTCCCTCTACGATTTTTACCCTCCACGCTGCCCTCCAATACTAAATTGGTGATCCCTTGATGCCTCAGAACATGTCCTACCAACCGATCCCTTCTTCTGGTCAAGTTGTGCCACAAACTTCTCTTCTCCCCAATCCTATTCAATACTTCCTCATTAGTTATGTGATCTACCCATCTAATCTTCAGCATTCTTCTGTAGCACCACATTTCGAAAGCTCCTATTCTCTTCTTGTCCAAACTATTTATCGTCCATGTTTCACTTCCATACATGGCTACACTCCATACGAATACTTTCAGAAATGACTTCCTGACACTTAAATCAATACTGGATGTTAACAAATTTCTCTTCTTCAGAAACGCTTTCCTTGCCATTGCCAGCCTACATTTTATATCCGCTCTACTTCGACCATCATCAGTTACTTTGCTCCCCAAATAGCAAAACTCCTTTACTACTTTAAGTGCCTCATTTCCTAATCTAATTCCCTCAGCATCACCCGACTTAATTAGACTACATTCCATTATCCTTGTTTTGCTTTTGTTGATGTTCATCTTATATCCTCCTTTCAAGACACTGTCCATTCCATTCAACTGCTCTTCCAAGTCCTTTGCTGTCTCTGACAGAATCACAATGTCATCGGCGAACCTCAAAGTTTTTATTTCTTCTCCATGAATTTTAATACCTACCCCGAATTTTCCTTTTGTTTCCTTTACTGCTTGCTCAATATACAGATTGAACAACATCGTGGAGAGGCAACAACCCTGTCTTACTCCCTTCCCAACCACTGCTTCCCTTTCATGTCCCTCGACTCTTATAACTGCCATCTGGTTTCTGTACAAATTGTAAATAGCCTTTCGCTCCCTGTATTTTACCCCTGCCACCTTCAGAATTTGAAAGAGAGTATTCCAGTCAACATTGTCAAAAGCTTTCTCTAAGTCTACAAATGCTAGAAACGTAGGTTTGCCTTTCCTTAATCTTTCTTCTAAGATAAGTCGTAAGGTCAGTATTGCCTCACGTGTTCCAGTGTTTCTACGGAATCCAAACTGATCTTCCCCGAGGTTGGCTTCTACTAGTTTTTCCATTCGTCTATAAAGAATTCGTGTTAGTATTTTGCAGCTGTGACTTATTAAGCTGATAGTTCGGTAATTTTCACATCTGTCAACACCTGCTTTCTTTGGGATTGGAATTATTATATTCTTCTTGAAGTCTGAGGGTATTTCGCCTGTTTCATACATCTTGCTCACCAGATGGTAGAGTTTTGTCAGGACTAGCTCTCCCACGGCCGTCAGTAGTTCCAATGGAATATTGTCTACTCCGGGGGCCTTGTTTCGACTCAGGTCTTTCAGTGCTCTGTCAAACTCTTCACGCAGTATCATATCTCCCATTTCATCTTCATCTACATCCTCTTCCATTTCCATAATATTGTCTTCAAGTACATCGCCCTTGTATAGACCCTCTATATACTCCTTCCACCTTTCTGCTTTCCCTTCTTTGCTTAGAACTGGGTTTCCATCTGAGCTCTTGATATTCATACCAGTCGTTCTCTTATCTCCAAAGGTCTCTTTAATTTTCCTGTAGGCGGTATCTATCTTACCCCTAGTGATATAGGCCTCTAGATCCTTACATTTGTCCTCTAGCCATCCCTGCTTAGCCATTTTGCACTTCCTGTCGATCTCATTTTTGAGACGTTTGTATTCCATTTTTGCCTGTTTCACTTACTGCATTTTTATATTTTCTCCTTTCATCAATTAAATTCAATATTTCTTCTGTTACCCAAGGATTTCTACTAGCCCTCATCTTTTTACCTACTTGCTCCTCTGCTGCCTTCACTACTTCATCCCTCAAAGCTACCCATTCTTCTTCTACTGTATTTCTTTCCCCCATTCCTGTCAATTGCTCCCTTATGCTCTGCCTGAATCTCTGTACAACCTCTGGTTCTTTTAGTTTATCCAGGTCCCATCTCCTTAAATTCCCACCTTTTTGCAGTTTCTTCAGTTTTAATCTACAGGTCATAACCAATAGATTGTGGTCAGAGTCCACATCTGCCCCTGGAAATGTCTTACAATTTAAAACCTGGTTCCTAAATCTCTGTCTTACCATTATATAATCTATCTGATACCTTTTAGTATCTCCAGGGTTCTTCCATGTATACAACCTTCTTTCATGATTCTTAAACCAAGTGTTAGTTATGATTATGTTGTGCTCTGTGCAAAATTCTACCAGGCGGCTTCCTCTTTCATTTCTGTCCCCCAATCCATATTCACCTACTATGTTTCCTTCTCTCCCTTTTCCTACACTCGAATTCCAGTCACCCATGACTATTAAATTTTCGTCTCCCTTCACAATCTGAATAATTTCTTTTATTTCATCATACATTTCTTCAATTTCTTCGTCATCTGCAGAGCTAGTTGGCATATAAACTTGTACTACTGTAGTAGGTGTGGGCTTCGTATCTATCTTGGCCACAATAATGCGTTCACTATGCTGTTTGTAGTAGCTTACCCGCATTCCTATTTTCCTATTCATTATTAAACCTACTCCTGCATTCCCCCTATTTGATTTTGTGTTTATAACCCTGTAGTCACCTGACCAGAAGTCTTGTTCCTCCTGCCACCGAACTTCACTAATTCCCACTATATCTAACTTCAACCTATCCATTTCCCTTTTTAAATTTTCTAACCTACCTGCCCATTAAGGGATCTGACATTCCACGCTCCGATCCGTAGAACGCCAGTTTTCTTTCTCCTGATAACGACATCCTCTTGAGTAGTCCCCGTTTGGAGATCCGAATGAGGGACTATTTTACCTCCGGAATATTTTACCCAAGAGGACGCCATCATCATGTAATCATGCAGTAAAGCTGCATGCCCTCGGGAAAAATTGCGGCTGTAGTTTCCCCTTGCTTTCAGCCGTTCGCAGTACCAGCACAGCAAGGCCGTTTTGGTTATTGTTACAAGGCCAGATCAGTCAATCATCCAGACTGTTGCCCTTGCAACTACTGAAAAGGCTGCTGCCCCTCTTCAGGAACCACACGTTTGTCTGGCCTCTCAACAGATACCCCTCCGTTGTGGTTGCACCTACGGTACGGCTATCTGTATCGCTGAGGCACGCAAGCCTCCCCACCAACGGCAAGGTCCATGGTTCATGTACCTGAACAAAATGTTTCTTAACAGTCGGACAGACAGAGAACAAAGCGATTCTATAAGGATTCCGTTGGACTGAGGCATGGAAGTCTAATGAAGACTGACATAAGCTAGAAAACGATATTTGAAAAACGTAAGTTTGGTGACACATTAAGAAGCGTTTTATAAAAGTTATGTGTGGAATATAGCATTGTTCGGAAGTGAAACATGAACATTCAACATTTCAGGCAAGAAGGGGCTAGAAGCTTTTGAGTAACAGCGCTACAGGAGAATTTTGAAGATTTGATGAGTAGATTGGGTAACTAATGAGGAGGTACTGAATCTAGCCGAGCCAAAAAACGTATGGCACAACTTGACTAAAAATAGGGGTGAGTTGGTAGGATTATGCTGAGGCATCAATTAAAAGTCACGTCGATAAGGAGAATATGGTTTGAATACAGTGAGCGGATTGAGATGGAGGTGGTTAGCAAATAGTTGTGCAGGAATGAAGAATCTTGTTGAGGATATGTTAGCATGGAAAGCTGCAGCAAACCAATGTGGTAACTACAGTCCGTTTGAAATTACTTGTTAGTTGACGTCTGTCACTTGGCGCTACAGTGTCAGCACACTGGCTACGGCTCGGTCTTGTAACGTGGAGCAATGTTGGAAGCTGCTGCTACGAGATATAGCCAGAATGCTAGATGCTCTGGTCACAGACGATTGTAAGAGGCCAATGACTGTGGCAAACAACGCTTTTCGAAGCCCTAAATTCGCACTCTTGTCCTAACCTAACCACAACCTCTTGATGTGCAATGTGTCCGAGGAAACGGAGGTGAGCAACTAGCGACGGAACTAATAAACATGCTTGCTTTGCTCACGACTGTTAAAGCAGTAATTTATCGCTTTTGCTAAGCGAGCTGGTGCGATACCGACTGACGAGCAGTCCTGGTTGAAACTCATTTAAAGGTTACAGGCAACAGATACAGATGCCAAATGAAAGAAGAGTGATAGGAAAAAAAAAGAACAGTGCAAACAAAAAAGTCAAGATGATGTTGAAAATGGTGAAACCAAAAACTAAAAATAAAACAAAAAACAGACTGAAATCAATTAACTGAAAATAATAATAGTCAGAGTCATATTGGTAAAAAATTAAAAAAGCAAAAAAAATTATAATCACCTGCCGATGTTCGAACCCACACTCTTTCACACCATAGACTCTCACGTGACCACTGCCCTTCGGAAAATGTTAGGATTCTGTCATTTTATCTATTTAGATACTGAACCAGTTACAACGGCGTATGAAGCTGGGCCGGTCTCTGTGATGATAACTAAATATGTGAAGCCGAAGCGCTTCTTGTGCGAAAGAATCCAATAACCTTTCGCTAGTGATGTGTACGAAATGTGCGTGTTTTGTTACCTTTGTTGTGCGAAATAAAAGGACTGGACCTAGGAAAAAAAGCCAGACAAAGAATCAGAAGTTAATTCACCATTTTCTTTGGCCGTTTGCCAATGGTGAACAGTTCAGGCGTGACGCTGAGCGCTTAGATTGCAGGGACACACATCCATCACGTGAAGTGTGAACTATGAAGTACACTACTGGCCATTAAAATTGCTACACCAAGAAGATATGCAGATGATAAATGGGTATTCATTCGACAAATATATTATATTAGAACTGACATGTGATTACATTTTCACGCAATTTCGGTGCATAGATCCTGAGAAAACAGTACCCAGAACAACCACCTCTGGCCGTAATAACGGGCTTGATACGCCTGGTCATTGAGTCAAACAGAGCTTGGATGGCGTGTACAGGTACAGCTGGCCGTGCAGCTTCAACACGATACCACGGTTCATAAAGAGTAGTGACTGGCGTATTGTGACGAGCCAGTTGCTCGGCCACCATTAACCGGACGCTTTCAATTGGTGAGAGATCTGGAGAATATACTGGCAGGGCAGCAGTCGAACATTTTCTGTATCCAGAAAGGCCCGTACAGGACATGCAACATGCGGTCGTGCATTATCCTGCTGAAATGTAGGGTTTCGCAGGGATCGAATGAAGGGTAGAGCCACGGGTCGTAACACATCTGAAATGTAACGTCCACTGCTCAAAGTGAAGTCAATGCGAACAAGAGGTGACCGAGACGTGTAACCAATGGCACCCCATACCATCACGCCGGGTGATACGCCAGTATGGCGATGACGAATACACGCTACTAATGTGCGCTCACCGCGATGTCGCCAAACAGGGATGCCACCATCATAATGCTGTAAACAGAACCTGGATTCATTCGAAAAAGTTACGTTTTGCCATTCGTGCACCACGGTTCGTCGTTGAGTACACCATCGCAGGCGCTCCTGTCTGTGATACAGCTTCAAGGGTATCCGCAGCCATGGTCTCCGAGCTGATAGTCCATGCTGCTGCAAACGTCGTCGAACTGTTCGTGCAGATGGTTTTTGTCTTGCAAACGTCCCCATCTATTGACTCAGGGGTCGAGACGCGGCTGCACGATCCGTTACAGCCATGCGGATAAGATGCCTGTCATCTCGACTGCTAGTGATATGAGGCCGTTGGGATCCAGCACTGCGTTCCGTATTACCCTCCTGAACCCACAGATTCAATATTCTGCTAACAGTCATTGGATCTCGACAAACGCGAGCAGCAATGTCGCGATACGACAAACCGCAATCTCGATAGGCTACAATCCGACCATTATCAAAGTCGGAAACGTGATGGTACGCATTTCTCCTCCTTACACGAGGCATCACAACAACGTTTCACCAGGCAACGCCGGTCAACTGCGGTTTGTGTATGAGAAATCTGTTGGAAACTTTCCTCACGTCAGCACGTTGTAGGTGTCGCCAGCGGTGCCAATCTTGTGTGAATGCTCTGAAAAGCTAATCATTTGCATATCACAGCACCTTCTTTCTGTCGGTTAAATTTCGCGTCTGTAGCGCGTCATCTTCGTGGTGTAGCAATTTTAATGGCCAGTAGTGTAATTTTAATCAGACTATAGACCACAACAACAACAGTCAATGTACCAGCTGACCTTCTGGTTTGGCCTGTAGGAAGGATGGAGTATCATGGTAACATCCTTCGTCCTTTGAGGAACTGCTGCGCAGGCTGCGTCCGACCTCCACCGAGGGATCACCTCGTCAGGCCGGGGCCACAGCGGGTATTTAAGGCACCGGCGGCTGGCTGATGCAGCAGTGAGCGAGCGCCCGGAGAGGACAGACGCAGCCACCGACATGTACGGCCGCGCATTGCTTTCCCTGCTCCTCGCCCTACTCGCGGCCTCCTCGACGTCGACAGACTACCACAGGACGGGTGCGTAAAAGGCGGCGACTTCTGGCTACAGCGCACTCTGGGCTGTCTTCTGTTTGCTTTCCTAACAACCAATACACATCTGTTCTTTGGTGCCATTTGTGAAACAGCTATTTAATTACTTGCATGTCAAATGGATGATAATTTACACTCCAAAACAACGCACCACGAAGGAATTACCCAAATGGGTCGCGAATGTCAAAGTCACAGTTTGGATTTCTAAAGGGTTCTGATAATTGAGAAGTCTATCTACACTTACAGTGAAAATCTGCTTAATTCATTAGACAAAAAATTGCAGGCAACTGGTATATTTTGTGATCTGTCAAAGGCATCTGACGGTGTAAATCACAATATCCTTTTAAATAAATTAGAATATTATAGTGTAACAGGAAATGCTGCAAAATGGTTCAAATCTTGTGTCTCTGGCAGGAAACAAAGGATGTTATTAGGAAAGAGACATGTATAAAGCTATCAGGCATCATCCAACTGGGAACTAATTACATGTGCGGTCCCACAAGGTTCCATTTTGGGGCCCTTACTTTTTCTTGTGTGTATCAATGACCTTTCATCAGTAACATTACTGGATGCCAAGTTCGTTTTGTTTACCAATGATACAAACATTGCAATAAATAGCAAATCAAGTGTAGTCTTAAAAAAGATCAGCTAATAAAATACATGTGGACATTAATCACTGGTTCCTAGACAATTTTTTGTCACTAAACTTCAAAAAAAAAAAAAAAAACACACACACTCTAGACGCACTTCAGAACTTGTAAGGGGTGTCCCACGAGTATATGCCCAACATACGATGAGAAGCAGATAGAAGAAGTAGACAGCGTAAAATTCTTGGGATTACAGCTTGATAATAAATTCAACTGGGATGAGCACACCACAGAACTGCTGAAGCGTCTTAACAAATCTCTATTTGCAAGGCGACTTGTGTCAGACATAGGGGACATAAAAACGGAAATGCTGGCATACTATGCGTACATTCATTCCATAATGTCATATGGGATTATTTTTTGGGGTAATTCATCACGCCAAGCTAAAGTTATCCGGGCAAAAAACCGTGCAGTAAGAGTTATATGTAGTGTGAACTCAAGAACATCCTGCAGAAGCCTGTTTAGGGAACTAGGGATACTAACTACTGCTTTCCAATATATTTATTCCTCAATGAAATTTGTCATTAAAATATATCACTTTTTCAAAGCAACAGCTCAATTAATTGAATCAATACTAGAAATAAGAATAATCTTCACAAGGATTTAAAGTCATTTAGTCTTGTACAAAAAGGTGTGCATTATTCAGGAACACACATTTTCAATAACTTGCCAGCAGCCGTAAAAAGCTTAACAACCAATGAAATTCAGTTTAAGAGAAGCCTAAAGGATTTATTTGTGTCCAACTCCTTCTACTCCATTGATGAATTTCTCAGTAAAACCAACTGATTTGTGTGTGTGTGTGTGTGTGTGTGTGTGTGTGTGTGTGTGTAACTTCTGCACGATGTTCCACATCCTGGAGTTGAGGACCTCCTCACTACGGATCAAATGGAATGAAAGTAAATCTAATGTAATCTAATGTAATCGGTAGATGTGATGTAAATTTACAGATAATGTCAGAAATATTAAATAAGAGGAAAAGCTTCACAAATGGAACAAGTCAGTAACACGTTGGTCCACCTCTGGCACTTATGCAAGCAGTTATTCGGATAGTCAATGGTTGACAGTGTTATTGGATGTCCTCCTGAGGCATACTGTGCCAAATTAAGTCGAATTGGCGCGTTGGATCGTCAAAATCCCGAAGTGGTTGTAGGGCCCCGTCCAGAATGCTCCAAGCGTTCTTACTTCTGGAGAGATCGGCAACGTTGTTGGTCAACGTAGCGTTTGGCGAGTACGAAAACAAGCAGTAGAAATTATCACCTTGCTGAAAGGTAAGCCCAGGATGGGCCACAAAACGGGGAGTAGTATATCGTCGACGTATCGTTGTGCTGTAGAGGTAGTGCGGATTACAAACAAAGGGGCCCTGCTACGAAAACAAACATCCCCCCAGATGATCACTCACAGTTGTCAGGCCATATGGCGGACAACAGTCAGGTTGGTATCGTGTCGCTGTCCGGGATATCTCCATATACGTTCTCTCTGGTCATCAGGGCTCAGTTCCGAGAGGGACCCATCAAGAAAGACAGTTCTACTCAAGTCAATGAGATTCCAGACCGAAGACGTAGCTGTAGACACCCCAAACAGCAGTGGGATACCAACCGGCTGTCGCCCCCCTTACAGTCGGACAACAAAGAGTGATAGTCTTTCCGTAGCAGAACCCATTTGGTTCTCATCCGCGGCACCCTTACAGCACAGCGGTCCTTTGTCGATATTCTTCGTCCCGTTTTCTTGCTCTTCACGGAGAGTCATGCTGGGCTCACATTTGTGCAAGACGATGGCCGCCCTCACACGGCGAGAGCTGCTACTGCTTGTCTTCGTGGTTTCCAAACCTACCTTGATCAGCCAGGTCTCCAGGTCCCTCCCCAAACCTAGAACCTTCGGAGCATTTTGGGCAGGGCCCTCCAACCATATCGGCATTTTGACGATCTAACGCTCCAGCTGGACAGAATTTGTAACGATATCCTCAGGAGGACATCCAAAATATCTGTATACCAATGCCAAGCCAAATAACAGCCTGCATAAGCGCACCAGGTGGACTAACACGTTATTGACTTACTCAGTATGTGAAGCTCTTCTCTTGAACAAATCATCGAATATTTCTGAAATTTTAATCATTTGTTTCTCTATACATGTACCTCACATGCAAGTCGCCGAAGTGCCATCAGCTAAAAAGACTTGCAATACGGCGGCTGAACCCCGAAGGGGATATTCCGGCCAATAAATGCCGCACGCTCATTTGATCTCACATCTATCGATTACCGTTCCATTCGCATAATTCCTTCATGGTGCGTTGCTTTCTCTTTTGTCTTAGAGAATATACTTTCCCAGTACAAAATATGACAACATGCTGATATTTTACTTGAACGTCAACCTACTCTTCTTTACATTTAGCGTTCTGTGCTCTCTCTCTCTTTGGTCCAGTGACTACGCACCTTTTAAATCGCCAAACTATTGCCACAGCTTCTAGTCTGATCGTTTCACTTTCAAAAGTCAAGCGAGAACGCCACCATGCATACGACTTATTTTTCTCCCACCTGTCTTATCTGAAGATATGTGTGCATCCAAACCAACGTTTGATACATTACCGGCCAGGACAAAATCTTGACTTATATCAGAATGATACAAAATTCTTGCACTGGCTAGTTCTTTTCTTCGGACTGTTCAGTGCGCTTCTTAAACAGATACTCCGAAGCAACACAATTTGAAGCTTGATTCTGTACAAATCACCGATAAATAGAACAGGAGCTACTAAATAACTTGAATCGCTTTTCAGTTCGAGACCTTGTGAAGTTTTTTATGGCACTCATTTTACTTTTGTGAAGCTAAATGTCTGCTGGTGTGATGAGGTTTTCAGTTAATGATATCGTTCAGATGTACAATAAGTTCGATATTTTTGCGCCTAATTATGAACCTCTGCAAACTGAGAGTGACTAGGTTTCGAAAACGCTTGCAGAACTTTCTCCAATAACGCCACAGATTGTTTCCCTGTACTAGTGTTAGTTAATAACTTAACACATAAACTGATTCCTTGAACCAATTCTGTCCATAGTATCCTGTCTAATCCTTACGTACTGTCCAGTCACGTTAATACACCTGACGCGCAGGCGTGCAAGAAGTGCAGGAAAGAGTAGATGAGGTTATCTAAGGTACCTACATGGCTATGGAACCTTGCCGACTACAGTACCGTAGCGACCTGCCCTATGTTTCCGAGATGAAGATCCATAGCGCGAACAGTCTGATCGAGGTGGTATCACAGATTCTCTATTGGGTTTAAATTCGCTGAGTTTGTCGGTTAACGAGGACGGCAAACTCATCCTGCTGCCTTTCGAACCAAACATGCACAGCACAAGCTGGTGACACGTTGCATCGTCCTTCTGGAAGATTTCATCGTGCCTAGGAAAACCCAACTGAATGTGGAGGTTGACATGGTCTCTAAGGACACATACATATTTGCGTTGATCCATTATGCCTATGGGATTCCAATTCGGTTTTACAGAGAGTACTCTACTGCATTGGCTCCTTACTTAGCTGTCATTTATCGCGAATCTCTTGCCCAACGTAAAGTCCCGTTCGACTGGAAAAAAAGCGCAGGTGACGCCTGTATATAAGAAGGGTAGAAGGATCGATCCTCAAAATTACAGAACAATATCCTTAACATCGCTTTGTTGCAGGATTCTCGAACATATTCTCAGTTCGAATATAATTAATTTCCTTGAGACAGAAGTTGCTGGCCATTCATCAGCACCGCTTTAGAAAGCATCGCTCCTGCGAAACGCAACTCGCCCTTTTTTCACATGATATCTTGCGAACCATGGATGAAGGGTATCAAACGGATGCCATATTCCTTGACTTCCGTAAAGCTTTTGACTCGGTGCCCCACTGCAGACTCCTAACTAAGGTACGAGCATATGGGATTAGTTCCCAAATATGTCAGTGGCTCGAAGACTTCTTAAGTAATAGAACCCAGTACGTTGTCTTCGATGATGAGTGTTCATCAAAAAAATGGTTCAAATGGCTCTGAGCACTATGGGACTCAACTTCTGAGGTCATTAGTCCCCTAGAACTTAGAACTACTTAAACCTAACTAACCTAAGGACATCACACACATCCATGCCCGAGGCAGGATTCGAACCTGCGACCGTAGCGTTCTCGCGGTTCCAGATTGCATCGCCTAGAACCGCTCGGCCACTTCGGCCGGCGAGTGTTCATCGGAGGTGAGGGTATCATCTGGAGTGCCCCAAGGAAGTGTGGTAGGTCCGCTGTTGTTTTCTATCTACATAAATGATCTTTTGGATAGGGTGGATAGCAATGTGCGGCTGTTTACTGATGATGCTGCGGTCCACGGGAAGGTGTCGTCGTTGACTGACTGTAGGAGGTTACAAGATGACTTGGACAGAATTTGTGATTGCTGTAAAGAATGGCAGATAACTCTAAATATTGATAAATGAAAATTAATGCAAATGAATAGGAAAAAGAATCCCGTAATATTTGAATACTCCATTAGTAGTGTAACACTTTACACAGCCACATCGATTAAATATTTGGGTGTAACATTGCAGAGCGATATGAAGTGGGACAAGCGTGTAATAGCCGGCCGGTGTGGCCGTGCGGTTAAAGGCACTTCAGTCTGGAACCGCGCGACCGCTACGGTCGTAGGTTCGAATCCTGCATCGGGCATGGATGTGTGTGATGTCCTTAGGTTACTTAGGTTTAATTAGTTCTAAGTTCTAGGCGACTGATGACCTCAAAAGTTAAGTCGCATAGTGCTCAGAGCCATTTGAACCATTTGAACCAAGCATGTAATGGCAGTTGTGGGGAAGGGAGATAGTCATCTTCGGTTCATTGGTAGAATTTTGGGAAGATGTGGTTCATCTGTAACGGAGACCGCTTATAAAACACTAATACGACCTATTCTTGAGTACTGCTCGAGCGTTTGGGATCCCTATCAGGTCGGATTGAGGGAGGACATAGAAGCAATTCAGAGGCGGGCTGCTAGATTTGTTACTGGTAGGTTTGATCATCACGCGAGTGTTACGGAAATGCTTCAGGAACTCGGGTGGGAGTCCCTAGAGGAAAGGAGGCGTTCTTTTCGTGAATCGCTACTGAGGAAATTTAGTGAACCAGCATTTGAGGCTGACTGCAGTACAATTTACTGCCGCCAACTTATATTTCGTGGAAAGACCACGAAGATAAGATAATAGAGATTAGGGCTCGTACAGAGGCATATAGGCAGTCATTTTTCCCTCGTTCTGTTTGGGAGTGGAACAGGGAGAGAAGATGCTAGTTGTGGTACGAGGTACCCTCCACCACGCACCGTATGGTGGATTGCGGAGTATGTATGTAGCTGTAGATTATGCCACACACGATGACGAGATCACTCAGGGAATGCCACGAAAACTTCCCCCAGATCATAACGCTCCCCCTCCGGCCTGGGCCCTTTCGACAATTGTTGCAGGGTGTTTTTGTTGTTTTCCAAAACAGCCATCTGTCCGTTGAAGTATAAAACGTGATTCATCTGAAAAGGCCACATGTCGGCACTCAGCGGATGTCCCGTTCCGGTATTGGAGTGCAAATTCCAGCCTTCGTCGCTGATGAACAGCAGTGAGCATGAGTGCATGAACCAGACGCCTGCTGTGGAAGCGCATAGGCAGCAACGCTCGCTGAAGAGTCTTTGAGGAGACCCATTATGTAGGCGCCCCGGTGGTCCCAGTCGCCTACGGTGGATTGGATGGCCGAGCGGTGACCTCTTCAGTTGTCAGGATGCTAGGAAATGGCTGTAGAAGCGTCAAAAACGCCAAAGAAACATTATTAATTCATAACACCTTTATTCCTGCCGAGTACAATGTGGCTTGGTGATAGCAACGACCTTCCCCGAGTCCTCGTTGACTCGTAGCAATGACACCAGCTCCGGGCCGCACCAGTCTTGCTAGCGCAGCGCCGCGTGCTGTGACGTAGCGGAGGAATGCCCTTACCTCGGCCGCGCGAGGCTGGCGGCGCCCGGCTGGGTGGCTGGTTCGGCTGTGGAAAGCAGGCTGCTGCGCCTGGAGGCTCCGGGTTGGAGTCCCGACGCTGTCGGCACGAGAGGCGTTCTGGTAGTGCGGAGTGTACTCTATCCCACCCCGTCTTCTTCCCTGCTCCTCCTGGTGGCTCGTCCGCGGTGGACGGGCGGAACGGGTTGCAGTCCCCCAGCGTCGTCGGCTCACCCGGTTGTGACGGCTGATGCACGGGGCCTAGGCCCAGCACGATCTCGACGACGGCTCACCGATGTGGTCAGCATTGGCGGCGAGCGAGTCTGCCGCGATGTCTGCTAATCCTGGGTTGACGATTGACAGCGGCACCAGAGAGGACCAGAGCCGGTACTGCCCCCTCACATCTGCTGCTGGAAGGGCCGCCCTTACTGCAACATCTCCTTAATAAAGATTAACATGTCGATCACCGAGCTGCGCGCTACGCAGCGACCGAGTACACACCTAACTACAAGTCTAACTGCGAGTGCCTTGTTGCTACCAGAGCTGGCGTATTTAAAGGAAGCACGAGCGACGTCCTGACGTCATGCTTGTTTGTAATGCATGTATTCGTTCCACTTACACTGCTGATTCATCTTTCGTACTCGCCCCTTAGGTGTTCTTGCGACAGAGTTACGTATTGTTACGACAGACTTACGCGAAGTTGTGAAATGCAGTACAGCTGACGCTATACGTCTTGCACTCTACGAAAGTCTCCGTCTAACACAAACCCGCGTGCTAAGCAATTCTCTCTCGCCTGTTGTGTGTAACCAGGCCATTGCCCCTGCGTGACGACACATTCCGATATATGTGCAATCCTTCTTACCTCTTGGCTAACCTACTGCCTCTGGCTCTCGGCATGCCGCATGGTGCACCAGCTTCCATGGTGCTCATTTTGGATGGTTCCATTTCGCCATGTATAGTGAACTTCAACAACGCCGGCACGCGAATGGCTAACAAATTTAGCCGTTTCGGAAAAGCTTCCACCCTTGGTCCGAAAGACAGTGAGCATCGCTCCTTTTCCGCATTCGACTACGACAACGACTGCACTGTTGTCCTACTCCTCCCCCCGCGCCGTCCTCCCCCCCCCCCCTCCCAAACTATCTATACACCCCTCACTTCTAGGACTGCCACCAGGCATCTGTGAGTACTTATTACCGTCAACGTCTGACAGAGACCAGAGACGATGGTTTCATTAATATGACTGGACGTGTAGAAATATACTAGAACTGATGTACAAACCAAAAGCTAATATAAGGAGCTGGTAACTTATACGAGTGTATGGAAATGCTATGTTTATGGAACATTGCGTCGGTTCTGGGAAGAACATAGACATATTAGTAACTTGAATACAAAGAGTAATGTTCCACAATAAATATTTTTTAACATTAATTCTTTGTATTCAAGTTATTAATAAGTGCTACACAGTTGCTTGTATCCTTAGCTAATGGGATTTGCCAGTACTGGAAAGATATTTCATCCTCTAGAAACCCTGCATCTGTCCCTCAATATTTTCTGGACATATTCTAACCGGAACCAGTATCCTATTGATCAAGTGATAAGTACTTATCGTGCTCGTCCTCTAGGTTTCCTCACTACAGGTAATGGACCGTTGTAGTAATTCTATCTTCAATAATTTGGCTGCTCTTTATAAACTTCGTTGCTTTTTGTCCTTGAAATAGAGTAGCCTTGAAGTTAAAACTTTTTGACGCTTGCACTAATAAGTTTTTCTTAAGCCAGGTTATCCTTCAAATACATCACCGTAGCTGAACAACCGATCATTCCAGGACAGGGCGTGGTATAATAAGTTCCAAAGACACAGGTGAAAATGCGATTTTTCAGGGATCACATCTCGAGTTCTATTGATCACAGAGATAAGGCATCAAGTGTTTTGGATGGAATTGGCCTAGCAACCACTTTTAACCATTACATATACCTGTCGGAAGAACACGCATAATGTAGCTATCCTGCAGTATAAGGTCAAAATTTGAAGATAACGCACTACCTCCAGCCCAGATAAACTGATGAAATCGGTTGGTTCTCTTGCATTAGGTGTAACCTAGAGCAGATCTTAGACAGCTTATACAAACGCCATTTTGTCATAGTTCGTTCGTGAGCAAACCCCGAAAAACCATGATTTTGGGGAACGAAAAGTATGAATTGTGGGGATGGCCACATCTACGATTTCTGTTCATGGCAAATGATCGAAGTTATTAAGATGACACTCTTGGGGAACTTCAAAACCTTTTTTTCGACTTCGTTATCCGTTCCCGAGAACTAGAGCTTCAAAGTGCGCGTAAAACATGCCGTAATATCCGGTCTGAGTCTGAAATGTAGTTTTAACTGACGTATTGAATACATCGCAAGGGTTTGGATGTAACTAAAGTGTTTTAGTTAACTTTTTCACTAACAAAACTTTATGAAGCGCTACCTCTGTTTAATGGGCACTTCACGTCTTTACAAACATGTCCAAAACAGCGCCGCAGTGTCGAAAAATGTGCAGAAAAAGGACTTAACAAGCCTGAAAAGAACTATAAAATACCACCAATTATTATTTAACACTGCAATGACTGCAAGTTCAGTAAAATATTGCTAATAACAAAGTTCTCTTTAAAGATACAATTCTTAGGCTGGGTGTTCTCGATGAATTGCGATCGGTGAGCAAAGTATCCGTTAAAAACGTAAAGTAAACGATATTTGGATAAACTTATACACTACTGGCCATTAAAATTGCTACACCACGAAGATGACATGCTACAGACGCGAAATTTAACCGACAGGATGACGATGCTGCGATACGCAAATGTTTAGCTTTTCGGCCGCGGTGGTCTAGCGGTTCTAGGCGCGCAGTCCGGAACAGCGCGACTGCTACGGTCGCAGGTTCGAATCCTGCCTCGGGCATGGATGTGTGTGCTGTCCTTAGGTTAGTTAGGTTTAAGTAGTTCTAAGTTCAAGGGGACTGATGACTTCCGACGTGAAGTCCCATAGTGCTCAGAGCCATTTGAATTTGATTAGCTTTTCAGAGCATTCACACAAGGTTGGCGACAGTGGTGACACCTACAACGTGCTGCCATGATGAAAGTTTCCAACAGATTTCTCATACACAAACCGCAGTTGACCGGTGTTGCCTGGTGAAACGTTGTTGTCATGCCTCGTGTAAGGAGGACAAATGCGTACCATCACGTTTCCGACTTTGATAAAGGTCGGATTGTAGCCTATCGCGATTGCGGTTTATCGTATCGCGATTGCGGTTTATCGTATCGCGACATTGCTGCTCGCGTTGGTCGAGATCCAATGACTATTAGCAGAATATGGAATCGGTGGCTTCAGGAGGGTAATACGGTACGCCGTGGTGGATCCCAACGGCCTCGTATCACTAGCAGTCGAGATGACAGGCATCTTATCCGCATGGCTGTAACGGATCGTGCAGCCACGTCTCGATCCATGAGTCAACAGATGGGGACGTTTACAAAACAACAATCATCAGCACGAACAGTTCGACGACGTTTGCAGCAGCATGGACTATCAGCTCGGAGACCACGGCTGCGGTTACCTTTGACGCTGCATCACAGACAGGAGCGCCTGCGATGGTGTACTCAACGACGAACTTGGGTGCACGAATGCAAGTTCTGTTTACAGCATCATGATGGTCGCATCCGTGTTTGGCAACATCGCGGTGAACGCACATTGGAAGCGTGTATTCCTCATCGCCATACTGGCGTATCATCCGGCGTGATGGTATGGGGTGCCATTGGTTACACCTCTCAGTCACCTCTTGTTCGCATTGACGACACTTTCAACAGTGGATGTTACATTTCAGATGTGTTACGGCCCGTGGCTCTACCTTCATTTGATCTTTGCGAAACCCTACATTTCAGCAGGATAATTTACGACCGCATGTTGCAGGTCCTGTACGGGCCTTTCTGGATACAGAAAATGTTCGACCCCTGCCCTGGCCAGCACATTCTCCAGATCTCTCACCAATTGAAAACGTCTGGTCAATGGTGGCCAAGCAACTGGCTCGTCACAATACGCCAGTCACTACTCTTGATGAACTGTGGTATCGTGTTGAAGCTGCATGGGCAGCTGTACCTGTACACGCCATCCAAGCTCTGTTTGACTCAATGCCCAGGCGTATCAAGGCCGTTATTACGGCCAGAGGTGGTTGTTCTGGGTACTGATTTCTCAGG
This sequence comes from Schistocerca serialis cubense, assembly GCF_023864345.2. Taxonomy (NCBI): domain Eukaryota; kingdom Metazoa; phylum Arthropoda; class Insecta; order Orthoptera; family Acrididae; genus Schistocerca; species Schistocerca serialis. The sequence goes on from NC_064646.1 coordinate 19,402,274, forward strand.
ATCTATGCACCCAAATTGCGTGAAAATGTAATCAGACTTCAGTTTTAGTATAATATATTTGTCGAATGAATCCCCGTGTATCACCTGCATTTCTTCTTGGTGTAGCAATTTTGGTGTCCAGTAGTGCATTATGCATACTTATTTCAAAATTTATATGCTTCGAAGTACATAAATGTGTCGAAGTAGTCAATAAAACTTTACTGAGGAGCATAATTCGTTTTGTGTAAGCAGCATCCCCTGCTATAACAGGAAAAAGAGGGGAAAGAGCTGAAATATTTTCCTGTAGAAGGACAAGAAACACGAATATACCTCATCTTTAAAAGGCTCTGATAGAAAAGGGAGGAACTAGTTATTTCCACCCTCATTTCCCGTTCCCCATAAATATTTTGGCATGTGAACATATTCGCGCCTTTTTGTACTGAAAGAAAGTAGCAGAGAGCCAGTGACGATGGAAGAGAGAGGAGACAGCGCCAGGTGGAGAGAAAGAGAGAGGAGGAAGTAGTGGTGGCAGAGAAAAAGTGGCAGTGAAAGAGAAAGAGAGATGGATGCAGACAAAAGCAGTGGAAGCCAAAGAGAGAGAAGGTAGTGATTGTCAGTGAAAGACAGTGGCAGTAAGGGAAAAAGAGAGAAATTTATGGAGGTAGAAGCTATTAGAGTAAAAGAGAGAGGAGTCAGATGATCGGAGACCACATACAGAATTTGTGGTCTGGGCCCTATCAGCCGGCGAACTTTAAGATGCAGATATAGGGGAGGCGTATTTTTGACAGTTATGTTTAACACATAGCAAAGGTGAAAAAGTAAGATTAACATACACGCCCTAGAAGTTTTGAGGTCTCAACACATGGGGAAACAATGGTAGCGGGAAACGAAGATTAAACAAGACGATGTAAATGAGAGAAGAGACAGTCGCAGTGGGACACACTGTAAATCGCTGGGAGCTAAAGAGGACAGTAGGAGAGTGACATATATATCAAAGGCAGTGGAGTATACTGTACATCAATGGGAGGAAACGGATACAGTAGGAGAGAGACATAACAGTGGCAGTGAGAGTGTGATGTTGAGAATGAAGGCTTACCTGTAAAGAGAGACTGGGTAAACGAAGTTAGAATGATCAGCGTACAAACAGTATGAATACATTCGCATTCCGAAATTTTTGGTAAGGAATTCGGAATGTGGATTAAGGCAGCTGGTTTCCCATTTTTCCATAGAGCCTTTTAAAGACCAGCTTATTCGCCTTTTGTGTGTGGATCAATTCCCTCCTTAATCCACTTACTTGGCACGTATTTCCTCAGACCACAATTTACAATCAATTTCATAATTGGTTTAATAATTGCTAATAATTCATCTACAACCATCGTATTGGAACCAAATGTGGTCCATTCATTGTCTAAGTGAGATGTAAACAATTGCTTATCTGCTCTTCCTACCAAAAATACTCTTCTAGTGTCCTTGATGGACTTAAGAACTTTAGTAAACGTCATCATGATCACCAATCCTTGTCTCCATTCTTGCACTGTCGGATTAGGCCTGTTTGTAGCTTCAAGATATACAATATTTCCTTAATATGTGGGTTGACGAACTAGAAGCTCAAGACAGTCTTCGGAAAACGAGTTAAAACTACTTCACAATGTTACGTCGTAGTATTTTCCAAAAAACTGTCACATAACATGTTTACTGATCTAACGTGCACATTGGAATAGCAAGTGAAGTCAAATCTCAAACACTGGCTGAATAATGCAAGCGTAATGATACCAGCTGCCAAAGGTTGATACTCTGTTTAATTCCACATTTCTTGTCCTCTTGGTAGGGGTGATGTAGTTGTGTAATTATGGCGGCCTTGGGACTTTTAGTTGGTTCGTGTAAAGGAAGATTCACTTGGGGAATGGCGAGTCGCAAAGATGTTTTCTGCTGGAAGCCAGTCTCTAAGCAGGTAAAACACAGGAAAGCGGTCCGCTGACCTAGCTGAGCAGCGTTGTAGAGTAAGGAAAGCCTGCATACCATAAAAACGCTTTGTACTTGAAGTGGAAAGTAACCTTTTTAACGGAGACAGAAATCTGAAAGACATGAGAAAACATGGAGCCACGAGTGTGTGGAAGCAGCCGTTAAGCTCATATGAGGCCAGGTTGAGTATTTGTTCAAACTTTACTAAGGGGTTCTCTGTTTGGCTCCTAATATTTATTTTAGCAGTGGGAGAGAGTTCCCATCCGTGCGTATGAGGATGTCTCCTGACTGTTCACCACTGAAAATCTGTTATGTAGTGGGAAAGACTTCCTGCCTTCTTTCTCATACCAAAGGAGAAATACACCTTCCCGGTTAACCATAAAAAAACCTGCAAGAGTGGGAAGTTGTTAAGCTTCTCTACTAAGTTATCACTGACTGGACCACTGCATACAAAAGGGGATACGTCTGATGTCAATAACTACTGCCCAATCTCTCTTCTGACTGCCTTATCCAAAATTCTTGAAAAAATAATGTATTGTAGAGTAGCTTCACACCTTTATAAAATTAAAGTTTTAACAAAATGTCAGTTTGGTTTCCAGAAGGGGTTTTCAACGAAAAATGCTATATATACTTTCACTAATAAAATATTAAATGCTCTGAGTAACCGGAAATCACCCGTTGGGATTTTTTGTTATCTATCAAAGGCTTTTGATTGTGTAAATCATGCAATACTTCTAGATAAGCTCAAGTACTGTGCTATGAATGGGACAGTGCTCAAATGGTTTAAATCATACCTAACTGGAAGAGGGCAGAAAGTTGAAATAAACAGTTCACATAATATGCAAAAAAACTAGTGATTTCTCAAACTGGGGAACAATCAAGAATGGGGTGCCGCAAGGTTCAGTCTTGGGTCCTCTGCTGTTCTTAATATATATTAATGACTTGCCATTCTATATTCACGAAGATGCAAAGCTGATACAAGTATAGCTATCACACCCGACAGACAAGAATTAACTGATGAAATTGTAAACAATGTTTTTCAGAAAATCATTAAGTGGTTCTCCGCAAATGGGCTCTCATTAAACTTTGACAGAACGCAGTATATACAGTTCCACACAGTAAATGGAATGACATCATTAATAAATATAGACTTCGATCAGAAATCGGTAGCTAAGGTAGAATATTCAAAATTTCTAGGTGTATGCACTGATGGGGGATTGAACTGGAAAAAACACACTAAGGATATGCTGAAACGTTTGAGTTCAGCTACTTATGCTACTACGGACATTGCAAATTTTGGCGATATACATCTGAGTAAATTAGCTTACCACGTCTATTTTCATTCTCTGCTTTCGTATGGAATCATATTCTGGGGTAACTCATCATTGAGTAAAAGAGTGTTCATTGCACAAAAGCGTGTAATCAAAATAATTGCTAGAGTTCGTCCAAGATCATCCTGCAGGCACTTATTTAACGAGCTAGAAATCTTCACTGTAGCCTCACAATACATATATTCACTTATGAAATTTGTTATTAACAATCCGAACGAATTCAAAAGTAATAGCAGTGTACATGGCTACAACACTAGGAGAAAGGATGATCTTCACTACTGAAGGTTAAATCTGACTTAGGCTCAGAAGGGGGTAAATTATGCTGCCACAGAAGTCTTTGGTCACTTACCTGATAGCATCAAAAGTCTGACAGATAGCCATATAGCATTTAAAAGGAAATTAAAAGAATTTCTTAATGGCAACTCCTTCTACTCATTAGATGAATTTTTGGAGATGGTAAATGGGTAATTTCCCAACCTCAAAAAATAAACAAATAAAATAAAATAAATAAATAAATAAATAAAATATTGAGTGTCATGTAATATTTTGTCTAATGTAATATCTTGTATAGACACCTTTTATTAACCTGACACATTCCACATCATTACGAAGTGTCGTATTCATGATCTAAGGAACAAGTACTAATCTAATCTAATCTGGAATTTCAATGTCTGCTGCAGTTGGCTGGTGAGATCCTTATGCTGGCATAGCTAGCTAAGTTTCATAGAACAAAGAGAGAAGCGCAAGTTTCATCGAGGCAGCACACAAAGCATTTCTTCTTGAGACGTCTTAGAGCTGCAAACGGAAGTGTCTCTGACTTAGAGCAGGTCACAGAGGTCAGCTGAAATTATCAGACACTCCTACAGCACATCTTTTGAGTGATAAGCATGACCTCCCGTTTTATCCACCACAATGAGGCGTACGTGAAGCCAATTAATATATGTCAAGGTTTCTGTTGGCTGATCTAATTTTTACAGTCAGCTAGTTACATTCACTACGTGCTTAGGCAAGAGTACTTGTGATTGTTTAAATTTTTACGCTGCCGTTATTTAACTCGTTAACCTTTCCCACAATCAATGGCCAAATTCGTGACATTATTTTGTATTTATTTTATGCATCCACTCACGCCGGCCGGGGTGGCCGAGCGGTTCTAGGCGCTACAGTCTGGAAACGCGCGACCGCTACGGTCGCAGGTTCGAATCCTGCCTCGGGTATGGGTGTGTGTGATGTCCGTAGGTTAGTTAGGTTTAAGTAGTTCTAAGTTCTAGGGGACTGATGACCTCAGAAGTTAAGTCCCATAGTGCTCAGAGCCATTTGAACCATCCAGTCACCTGTGCCAAGGTTATAGTTCATATTTGCAGATCCTTGTCCGCTTATTAACTGTTTGTATTCTTGATTCAGTGAAGAAAGCACTTCATTCCTTTGGCAATAATCCATGTTGTTACAGTGGCCATTAGTTTACTTTTGTAGTTTGATGGATCCTGTTATTAATATGTCCGTGTGTGGTGCGATATCTATACTTTCATGCTTGACTGCGTCACCTCTAGCAATTTTCATTTACAAAGCCGTTAACCATTACATGACCATTTTTCCCTATTATTCACATGATCTTACAATGAATTTTCCATCTCTGTAGGTCAACAGGGACAGAATTTGTAGCATCTGACGGGTATCCTTAACAGCTTATCCGACACCCCACAACAACATTGTTTGTGTGTACCACGTGGAATGAATCCATGGACATTCCAGTGTATACGCAATAGATTAAGTTGCCTTCAACCAAGACCGCATTGTCGGAGTATTTTCGCGCTACTGGCTATAGGCTTTCTTCGCACGATTCTCCAACTGTTATGGCAGAATTGGGTGGCCAATAAAAACACGTGACGATTAACTTGCTCATTTAGGCCTGTTGTGTCCAGATAACTTCACAGCTCGACTCAATTCAGACCTCGAGAGAGGAACTGTTGTTTACTGCAACAACACTTCTCTTATGGCGTCTAATCTGCCTTTTAGATATATGATCCTTGCCTTTCTAAATATTTAAGCGCTTTCTTCTTCGAGTTTCAGCAAACTCTCGGTTTTGAGAATAATTTGAGTGCACAACTTCTCTGGGGGCAGTAAATTTAGGATCTTTGTTGAGAGTACATCAACAATTTACTGTTAACATTTTGACAGGGGAAGTGTCTTTATTCTGTACGCGGTCTGATGTTACTCTTTTCGTGTCGACAGGTGAGCGTTCACCAGAGGACCTCAAACTTTTCCTTAGCCTAAAAAGCAAGCTTAATGAAGTTCACCTAACCGATCATCAAAAATACTAATGCTGAAACAAATCGTCAACGAAAAACAGACTAGTAATTACCAACGTGGCGAGAAATCGATTAAGAACCTTCCAAAATTTACAAAATTGGTGGGCTTAATGCAATCTGTGTTCTGAAAAGAAAAGAAAAAGTATGTAGTGAGTTTCCCATTCAGAAAAAAATGGATATAACTTGTTTCTAAGGAGATAGTATTATCTCTTGTATCAGCTGGAGAAAACATCTATCAGCACATCTCGAAAACTGACAGCAGCAGGATTATGGCCAATGGAGAATGTGGTTTACTATTCGGTGAAACTTTTGATCATTATAAAAGTGAATTTAAAAATGCTGGTAAGTGGCATCAGCAATAAAGACCCAGATGGTATTGAATCCTTTGTTATGCTCATGACGCAGTTTGAGGGTAGCCCATCATCAGATGACCTGGTAACGAATGGTAAAGACAAGTGCAAATAGTGATACGATACAATACAGCCTTACCATTGAAATGAGGTTACATAAATCACAAATGAAATTAACTGTGCACAGTTTTGAAGAATATGAGTACATACCTTCTAAGATCACTATGTGAATTGACAAGGCCGTTGAATAACATCTGTAGAAATGCTAAGGCGGTATATGCTATCGTATCCCAGAAGTAGACCTAACCAGCAGCTCATTACCGTTACGGTGATAAGACACCGCTAATGGAACCATAATATAAACTCTTACCACTAGAGGGCAGAACTTCTGATGACATGTTAAACAGAAATTTTTCGGTGAGAAACTAATTAGAATAATTCTTACATTTTCACTAGAATAGTTGTGCTAGACAGTCTGCAGTAGACACAGTGCAAAAGTGCAAGTTTCATAAAATACACATACTGTTGCATGTCATCTTTACGACTGTAATATGGTTTAAGAAAGCCAGTTCCGCTAGTAAAATTACAAGCGGTCATTGCAAAACTGTGTTAGTGAAAACGAAATAATTGATGTAATTAATTTTGGTTTATTCAAAAATAATTATTTTAATTAATTTTTTATTGGATGTGATGTCCTCTACTGAAATTATGAAGTAATCGTACTGAATGTGTTTCTATATGACGTTGTTGTAGGAGGAATGTTTTGTACTATTATATTGTTTTTACAGTTGATTTTCTTGCACATTGGCGCTGATTGAGCTTCTGTTATTTCATATTAACGTTTCTATTTTACACATCATCAGAAGTGCTGCCCTGTAGTGTCACGAATTTACTTTATGGCTCCGTTAGTGGTGACGGTAATCAGCTGCTGTTTAGGCCTACTTGTGGTATACGACAGCACATGTTTGCCTGTCATTTGTACAGACGTTATTCAACGTCCATGTCATTGCACATCGTGATGTCAAAAGCTTTGTACTTGTGTTTTACAAAACTGTGCACCACTGGTTGCATTTGAGGTTTATATAACCTCATTTCTTTGGTAAAGCTGTACTGCATTATTTTCACTTGTCTTTATTGTTACCAGAGCATCTGATGATGGGCTATCCCCGAAACGCTTAATGAGCACACCAAAGGATTCTGTACATTTGGATTTGTATTAGTAATGCGACTCGTAAGCATTTTTAAATTCAATTTCATAGGTACTGTTTTACGGTCGCACATCTACGCCAGGACTTGAGATCCGATTTACAGCATTTGTTCATGTTTGTCAGGATCTCACAACTTTCAAGACAATATGAAGTAAATGGGTTCAAGGGGGATATACCCAGTCGACAGCAGGATATCATTGGTCCCATAGGACTAGACCCTGAGGGGAAAGATATTGCCCTTTGGACGTGCTGGATAGCACTCTGAGGTCATCCACCGCGAGTGGAGCTTTTTGGGAGCAAGACATCCATACGGACAGTGCGGGGACGACTTGAGCATGAGGGATCATCAGCAAGGTGCAGTTGATGTCACTTTCCTTGAGGCATAAGCAGAGAGTGACGTATGCTAACAGTGGCGAGCCCAATGACAACACAGGACGCTGCAGTAGCACCACATCCTCTTTCCAGACGAGTACCAGACCTGCATACAGACTCATGATCGAAGTACTTACGTGTGAAGCCTCAGAGAAGAGCGTACGTTGCCAGATTGAACCTGTCATCGTCATATTGGCCTAGTACCTACTGTGGTCGTATTGGTTGTCATTGGGTAGACAACACTATCACCTCTGGTAGGCATAGCCGGTATTATGGACAGTAGGCGTTACATTCATGACTTTCCAACGGTGGGGGCTGGGCCCTATAATCAAGAACTCCCAAACGTTCACTTTAAACAAAATTAAGAACGATAGCATGTTGCTCATAGTGATCTGGGCCAGCATGTTCTCCAGAAATCTCCGCCACTGCGAACATGGCGATGCATTACAGAGATATGGTAGGCCACCACACGCTACTTACCAAAATCGATAAACTCTGGGATAGAAAAGAAATTGCATGGATTGATGTACGCGTTTCTATCATCCAATCGCAGTTCAACTCGGTGCCTAGTGGAGCTAGACCTACTGCCGCAGCCAGGGGTGGCTAATTTTCACAACCTGTACACTCCTAAGTCTCCTGCACTTTCTGTGATGTACTGTTTGTGTTACAGTATGTAGGAACGATTAGATAAATTTCGTTATTTTCTACCTGTCCTGTACATGTACCATTCCCTAAAGCTTCGTTAGCCCACAATGAGGAATTCCCTTACAAAGGATGGTTAAAAAAGAGCGCCCGTTTTAAAACGGCTGGTAAACTTTTATTTGTCGGTTGGTGACATCGTTTGGATTCGGTTCTGTTTCCAGGAACATTCCAGTTGTTAACTCAGTTTGAATTTCTCGCATTCGTTGCCTAACCATGGAGCAGTTCATTTGTAGGCAACGTGTGCTGATCGTGGAAACGTTTTATCAGAATGGAGAAAGTTACGCAGCAACTGTCAGGTGACTTCGCGTAATTCTAGGGCGTAATGAACCGAATGAATCAAAAATTCGCAGACTTATTTAAGTTCTTTGAACGCGTTCAACAGTAAACCCTAAAAGTCCTTGGCGTCGTCGTTCTGGCCGAAGTGAACAGAACTTGCAGTGGTTCATGATGTGTGGCTGTTCGGTTATCATCCATTAGGAACCTGGGTGTACTCAACGACTGTTTTATGATTTTTAAATGATAGAACACAGCAATCAGTCGTCTTTTTCCTGCTGGTTTCATTCGGCAAATCTAAATTTCGGCTAGTACCTAGCCATTACCAGTGCACCATTTCATTTCATAGTACTAAAGCACGTTCCAGTACGTCAGTGCCCAATTGATCGGGCTTCTGTCAAAGTTATTTCAAGAGTACTAAAGTTGTAGTCTTCTGTCACAGTTATTTCAAGACTACAACTTTAGTACTCTTGAAATAACTTTGACAGAAGCCTGATTAACAGGACACTCGCGTACTAGAACATGAGCTGATATTATGAAATGGTGCATTGATAATGGCTAGGAACTAGCCGAAATCGAAATTTGCTGGACAAAACCTGCAAGAAAAGGACGACTGATTGGTGTACTCTATCATTTGAAAGCGTGGATGTTAGACCAATTAAATCAGTTTGTCACCGTTCCTTCAGTGCGGAGAACTCTCCTGTATGATCTCCATTACCAGCCCTATAAAATTCAGTTGTTGCAGCAACTGAAAGTGACGGCTCACCAGAAGAGACGACAGTTTGTTGACTGGGTTCTGGAGGATGACAGCAAAGCAAACAAAATCATCTTCAGTGATGAAGCACACTTCCACTTAAATGGTTTTGTAAATAAGCAGAACTGCCGTATCTGGTGGTCAGAAAATCGTTGCATCGACCCAGAAATGGAAACGTAGGCACAACGAGTGACAGTTCGGTGCGGCTTTTGCTCGGGTGGCGTCTTCGGCACATATCTTTTCGAAGATGAGGCAGGACGAGCTGTGACAGTCAATAGAGACCAATTCCGTACGATGATAAGGGAGTTTTGGCGGCCTTGTTTGGATGGAATGGGCACTGAAGAGTTGTGGCTTCAGCAGGATGGCGCCGCCTGCCATCTTTCACGTGAAACAGTTGAATTTGCTCCATGAGCAGTTCACGGATTCCCTGTTTTTGCACGATGCTGGACATCAATGGCTAACAAGGTCATGCGACATATCTCCTTGTGACTTTTTTTCTGGGTTCACCGTAACTGAGCGGTGTATCCCAATAAACCCCGAAACATCCATGACTTGAAGGAGGAAATTCGACGAGTTGTCAGCGAACTGAATGTGGAAACTTGTCGTACAGTCATAGTGAATTTCATGGACAAAGTTCTTGCACGCTAGAGCAGTACACGAGATCATATGTCTCATGTTGAAACCTGCAATAAATTTTCGTTTCTGTGCTTCTACCAGGGTTCTTGGTTGCCCGGTACTGAGTGATATGAAAATAGCTGTATGAATATCCCTTTTACCAGACATGCTGTAATAGACTGTCTGTGCCGGTTCTTAATGTCATCGACCAGGTACGTGGAAAAATGCTTTCAGTAACAAAAGCACTGCCCAGTTCTACTGGTTACTTATCGTTATCGCTGTTGACAGCACTACTTACTCCGTCTCGTAATCTCGCAGTATCCCTAACATCGGTTTGGTTCAAACGGCTCTGAGCACTATGGAATTTAACATCTGAGGTCATCAGTCCCCTAGAACTTAGAACTACTTAAATCTAACTAACCTAAGGACATCACACACATCCATGCCCGAGGCAGGATTCGAACCTGCGACCGGAGCAACAGCGCGGTTCCGAACTAAAGCGCCTAGAACCGCTCGGCGACAACGGTTGGCTAATATAGATTTGCTGCAGAATCCGTGAACACATTCTCAGTTCGAATATAGTAAACCTTTTTGACACCGAGAAGCTTATGTCAGCGAATCAGGTCGGTTGTAGCAAGTATCGGTCGTGTCAAACTCAGTTTTCTCTCCCCTCATATGATATACTGCGCACTATGGATGAAGGGCAACAGCCAGATTCCATATTTCTAGATTATTGCCGGAAAGCTTTTGACACTGTGTGCCACTGAAATCTGTTAATGAAGGTACGAGCATATGGGAAGACTTCTTAAGTAACAGAACGCAGTATCCAGAACTAGATTTTCACTCTGCAGCGGAGTGTGCGCTGATGTGAAACTTCCTGGCAGATTAAAACTGTGTGCCGGACCGAGACTCGCGTGAGTGCTAGTTCTGCAGGGTTCGCAGGAGAGCTTCTGTAAAGTTTGGAAGGTAGGAGACGAGGTACTGGTAGAAGTAAAGCTGTAAGGACGGGGCGTGAGTCGTGCTTGGGTAGCTCAGTTGGTAGAGCACTTGCCCGCGAAAGGCAAAGGTCCCTAGTTCGAGTCTCGGTCCGGCACACAGTTCTAATCTGCCAGGAAGTTTCAGAACGCAGTATGTTATCCTCGGGGGCGAGGGTTCATCAGAGGTAAAGGTATCGTCGGGAGTGCCACAGAGAGGTGTAATAGGACAACTGCTAATTTACATATACATAAATGATGTTGCGGACTGGGTGGACCGCAATCTGCAGTTGTTTGCCGATGATACTGTGGCGTACATGAAGGTGTCGAATGTGGAGAACATGACTTAGATAAAATATATAGTCAGTTTGACGAATGGCACCTGACTCTAAATGTAAGTTAATGCGGATGAATAGGAAAAACAAACCCATAATGTTCGGATACAGCACACAGTCACGTCGTTTAAATATATGCGCGTAACGTTCCAAAGCGATATGAAATGGAACGAGCATCTGAGGAGTTTGGTAGTGAAGGCGAATGGTCGACATCGGTTTATTGGGAGAATTCTGGGGAAGTGTGATTAATCTGTAAATGGCGCTATTTCTGAGTACTGCTCGAGTGTTTGGGATCAGTACCAAGTCGGTTTAACCCTTTCGTGAGCCGTGGGAAACGTGCTTCCCACTACAATGAACTCGCTCCTAGTCCCGTGGGATTCACAGTTCCCGCCTGTGTACGGTGTTACCACCTAGTGAACAGTATAGGGTACTACTTACAATCGGAAGTTCCCACCGTTTTTGCTGTACCTTCGCGCAGAGGCACTGTATAGCTGAGTGTTGCTATGTAGAGGAGCCTTTCAGTGCTGTTTGTGTGACATTTTGTGATTCTTTCCTCAAAGCTATAGTATAAGGTAAATACTTTTGATTTACCCACATTTATGAAGGAGCACGTAAATTTGGAACGAGGAGAATTCCAGTTTGAAACAAAAGGAGCCATTTGTGCAGTAAAATGGATGGATAACCATCCAGTCACTTTCCTGTCCTCAATTCATGACCCATGAGAAATAGCCACAGTGAAAAGAAAAAACAAGAATGGTACTAGTACAGAGATTTCTTGTCCTGAAGTTGTGGCAGAATACAGCAAAATATTGGGTGGTGCCGATAAGTTTGATCAATTACGAGAAAGGTATGCTATTGGCAGACTTTCTGTAAAATGGTGGCACAGAATATTTTATTTCCTGGTGGACGTTGCTGCAGTGAACAGTTTTATCCTGTGGAAAATTAGTAAAAGAGAAAGTAGACAGCATGATCAGCTCACATACAGGATCCATCTAGCCAGACAATTGATCTCTGGCTTCTCATGCCAAAAAAGGCGTGGACAAAAACCTGTCTTTCTGGCAAAAAGGGGTAAAGTACCTGAAGATTTTCGTCATGTGGCTGTAGGGGAGCATTAACCCATTTTAAGAGAAACCTACTGGACGTCCGTCATTGTAGTACCAAAGCTGCGTAAAAGAGCACTCGCTGTGTTTGTACATATTGTCAAATACCACTTTGCATAGGCCCATGTGTCAGAAAATTTGATGGCAAGTAATTGTGAACAATCATTGTAACAAGAGAAGTAAATATATCAAATAAATATGACATATATTGAAAAAGTTGTTTTTGTTATTTAACTCCAAGGAAGGGCAGTGGAAAGAATACTTCCCACCTTGTCGTGTGACCTCACTTTCACAGTTGGAGCAAATTTGATATTCTGTATGATAAATATACCTATCTGTTAACTACTATCTGATCTCCATTCATTAAAAAAAACTGCTCAATAATTTTGTCCACGAAAGGGTTGAAGGAATACATCGAAGCGACTCTGAGGTGGGCTGCTAGATTTGTCATCGGTACGTTCGAAGAACACACAAATGTTACGGAGATGTTTTGGGAACACAAATGGGCATCCCAGGCGGAGATGCCACGTTGTTTTCGTGAAATGTTATTGAGAAAATTGAGTACCGGCATTTGAAGCTGATTGCAGAAGGATTCTGCTGTCGCCAGCTTATATTTCGCGTAAGGACCACGAAGATAAGATTCAAGAAATTAGGACTCATACGGAGGCATATAGACAGTCGTTTCTCCCTCGCTCTATTTGCGAGCGAAACAGGAAAGGAAATGACTAGTAGTGGTACAGGGTACTCTTCGCCAGGCATTGTACGGTGTCTTGCCGAGTATGTAAGTAGACATAGATATAGATTCAATTTTATGTAGACTCTTATGTAGTGCTTGCTGCGCACTACTCATAATATTGCTCACTCTCCTTTTGACAGCCCCGATTTGCTGTGAAATATTGCTAAGTTTTCTTCAAATTATTCTCTGTTTCACTGTGAACTGTTTATAATTTCTTAAATACACATATGCAAACATTCGGTTCTGTACTGTCTGAATATCTTACTTTTATTCTGAACTGTAAACGATTATCCTGATTTGGGCAACAAAATGTCATCGAGGTCCTGAAATGTCTCACTCAGAAGTCACACTTACTCGGCTGACATTGCGTTAACTGCGAGATTTAGTGCGCTTTACTTTTTAAGTAAAAATATTTTTCATAGTCTACAATGAGTGATGCCATTGCATGAGGCAAGCATTTTAATTTCCCATTTTCTGTCATATAACTTCTGTAGTTTACTCTACTCTATTTTAAGGAATACACGACAATAAGCGGCAGCAACCCGTCCACCTTTCCTGCACAATTAACAGACACCAACCACAAAATACCTACTATAGATGAATCACAATATTACGTAAGTTTCAGAGAGGAAAACTCATGGACGCAATGGAGGAAATTGAAATTTATATCCATCTAGGAAACCAGCCAGACAGAAATTTATATAAGCAAAAAGACCTGAGAAATGGAAAATTCCTACAAAACTTTTTATCCGAAGCATTACAGCACCATAGAATGTAAAATTATCGCTATACTCATTAATAAACATGACTGTGAAGCGAAAGATCACGCAACCACGGATCAGTTTTTACTCGATTCTCATAGTTGTCAGTGCTGTTTCGTTAGAATACTGAGGTCGATTTTATACGTAACATCCTTGTAACAACTACTCAAAAATGACATGCTCCCACAATAACAGAACAAATATTTACAAGTTACTTTAAAGAAATTACATACAGTCATATTTGAACCAACGATGAACAGTAATTAAATATAACTGAGAACAAAGGTATATGCAGGGTAATAGACAAACTCCTTTAAAATAATTATAAACTTTGTAGAGTTAAGTACGTTAAAACAGCGACCTCATATGTGAGAACTTTCTAACAACTGATCGAAAGTAACGTGCTCCTAAAATAGCGAAAAACCTTTCTAAGTTATTTTATGACCATTATATGCTGTCATAGGAGCAAGGACGCACATGGAATCATCTATAAAGTAGTTATAATGCACCTGTTTCATCTGCAGATATGACTTGTTCCTATGTCAAAATCACATGTGTCACTAACGTACCTTGTGTATAATGCTTCCGTTTTAGGTACTTGAAAATTGCCTAAGGCTAAAATAGTACAATCGTACATGAAATTAAGAGACTGGCAGCTGACGGCAGCATGAAACCATTCAAAAAAATTCATCGCAGCTACAGACACTATCAGTCCGCAGCTCGTGGTCGTGCGGTAGCGTTCTCGCTTCCCGCGCCCGGGTTCCCGGGTTCGATTCCCGGCGGGGTCAAGGATTTTCTCTGCCTCGTGATGACTGGGTGTTGTGTGATGTCCTTAGGTTAGCTAGGTTTAAGTAGTTCTAAGTTTTAGGGGACTGATGACCATAGCTGTTAAGTCCCATAGTGCTCAGAGCCATTTGAACCATTTTTTTTACAGACACTATCCCATTGAAAACTATAGAAATAATGTTTTACGAACTTTGATATTATTTTATGTGAAAGGTGATTGACTCTAATGGATATTTTCCTTAATTAGTTTATACTGTTATGTCAGGAAGAGTTTACTCCGAAAAGTAAATAATTCTCTATCACTGACAGGCGCCATGGTTTATTACGTATCACAGCTTCTCGTGTTGGATGCCTTCAGAGGGAGAAATTTTACATATCGGTATCGCACTTTCAGGCACTGTAGCACAACAAACCGAGAAAAAAGACGATCTCTTGAATAGATCTACAATGCGCTGTAGCATGGAAACTACATATTCGCGGAATAAACAGGTATACATACGAAGTCCACCAAATACGGCACCGTACTTTCGGAAACTGTGAAATCGAGATTGCAGTTTACAATGTGCTTTTGTTACACAACCTGGGCACAGGACACGTGATCTCCTCACCCAATCAGAACACAGAATGAGAGCACATTACACGTTATGTAATCATCCAACCGTATGATCACGTTTTCAATGTACAACGAAATGTACGACGAAACACGAATAAAGTAGATATTTGAATGTAATGTACAAAATGTACACTACCAAACAAAGCGACACTGTAACATACTAGTAAAGTTGAGGAAATTGAAAGCTCTGGTTTCCGCGAAGGGCACATAATAGTCGTTAGTCGTGCTTGCAACACTTTTCGAAAGAATTATTGCATTACAATTCGATTGTGTGGGTGAGGTTTGCCAGTTTCAACAAAAAGGTGAAGTAATATTTCTTTCTGGCTATGTGCTCGACGACATATATATAGTCAACTAGGTAACCCACGAAATATTTTGTCTTTCTGCCATATCGTGAGATGGCAGCTCTGACGCCACGCCATATTCTGTCCATGTTATGTCTGTGAACGCCACGATCTTTCGCATCTACGAAGTACAGACTATGTTTACTTTAAGGTTCAGAAAATCTTCAGCTCCGTGAGTGTTGTACGAACTGAAGCAGTCACTAACGATCGTCATCCCAGGGGGGATCTTTTCTTTACTGTTCTGAACAACACTTCCTTGGTCCGAAATTCAATTGGCTAAAGGAGGCATTTTTAGACCCTCGTTGTGTTTTCCTTCTCCAAATTTCGCTTCGCCAACTGACAACCAAACTGTTGCATTCCAACCTAACCTAGATCTCTGGCTACGCTACAGATCAGTCTGTCGCCACAGCCCGATATTTTTATGCCAATTCAAGCTGTGCTCTTATGTCCCAGCCTAGAAACTCCATAAGAAATCGTGAGATATTTAGAAGATTCAGCCGAAAACAGCTAAACCACGCTTCTGGATATCGCGACCTATTCGTAGAATAACAGCGAAGTATTTGTATCAACAAATCATATAAAACTCAATGCTTCATTCCGAGCAATTTAACCCTAAATCACTAAACCTTCCTAGAATTAAAGATTGCAATTGGTAGCCATTCGTGGTTCGCTCTTAACAGTATGAGCAGCACAATTGTCAGTATAGTGTGTAAAACGGTACATTTTGTAGTTATTTTCTATGTGAAGTACCATTGGAAACCTCACAACCGTAATTAACTAGTGCCTAAACTATAAATTACGACTACGTTTGCATAAAATGTGGAGTAGTAAAATTTATGATTACTTAGCAACAGTGTCGCAATGTCCTCCGCTTTAATGTTCTAGGATTAAGTTCTGTTGTTTCGTCCAAACCCTCGGAAATCGCGATATGGAAACTACGAAATATTCACATTAAAAGAGCCATAAATTTCTCTCAAACAAGAGGAGCAATGTCATTGCTTCATTCGTGTCAGTTTAAGAGGTCTTACATCTCAGTCGAACAACATCTCTGACGAAAAGGAAAGCAGAACCAAAATCGTATATGAAGGCACAGCTCTTCTTATTTCTGTACTGCATGTATTTTTATTTGTGTGTACGCCCGACGAAACGCCACGTTGTCGTTGGCTGAACAGATCACGTCTGCTATTCTCGCAGTAATTGGCTAACTAGATCATGTGTCCCGTGCTCAGATTGCGTAACTAAAACACACCGTATAGCGCAATCTCGATTTCACAGTTTCCGAAGCTATCGTGCCGCATCTGCTGGATTTCGTATTTATACTTGCTTATTCCGCAAATACACAATTTCATTGCTACAGTGCAATAAAGATCTATCCAAGACACGTTCTTTACTTGTCGGTTTGTTGTGCTACAATGCCTGAAAGTGCGATACCGATATATAAAAATTTAACCAAGACCAAAACACCTCTATACACTAAGGTATGATACTAGTTAAACACCTATGATTTTCTCTCTTTATAGGAAGAAGCAAAGAGGAATTCTGTAAGCTGGGAACTACATTCCTGAGTGGCTGCAACACTTGTATATGTGGCGCTAATAACAAGCCTAGCTTCTGTTTCCCAAAGGCTTGCAAATACGAAATCCCCGTTGGTAAGTATGTAACTTGATTTCAGTATGCTAGGTGAAACAAATTTATGATTGTGATATTGCTGAATGGCATAAAATTTGTTAAACTTATGTACTGAAATCATATTAACTCGCCGCAGCTTTAGTTTTCCAGTTGTTTTATGTTGCTACTTTTCTTACGTTATTTAATATTAGCGGCATCCACATCTGCTATGTATTTATAACAATCTGTAAAGAAACTCACATGTAGATAGGAGTTCGAGTATTTCGTACGAAAAGGGTACCTGCTCAGAAAAGTATTTCTGGTTAGGATGGCTTTGAGGGAAACCAATTAACAGTCACTCCCGATTCTTTAAAGAATCATACCCCATTTATTAAATGTTCCACCTCCCGAAATATGTGTCGTACATATGTGATTTTGCAGGTACATTCAGTGATATACGCGGGTACTGTCTGCAACTGTGGTGCGTATAGAGTCGATAGTAAGGTACTAAAAAATTAAAACGACATGCATGATGCTGGAGTTTGTCTGCATGAACAGCAAAAATATCGAAAGCAACGAACTGTTTCCCTTTCATCCTTTTTGAGGGGTATCAGCGAGAAAAAGTTAAACCACAAACCATTTTCTCACGA
The DNA here is from genome assembly GCF_023864345.2 of Schistocerca serialis cubense. NCBI lineage: Eukaryota > Metazoa > Arthropoda > Insecta > Orthoptera > Acrididae > Schistocerca > Schistocerca serialis. Next base: position 19,420,033 of record NC_064646.1, read on the forward strand.
ACAGTTCACTTGGAAGTCGTTTTATAACACTTGCAGAATTTAAGAACTCGATTTGCTGTTTCGTCTTAATTTTCATTTCAATTCTTTTCATAATTGTCCGTGGGCTAAAGAAGTGAGTGACTCTCCACATACTTAGTGCATAGTTCCTCTGCAAGTGGTTGAATAAAATGTCTTCTTTTGATATTCTTCCCAGTAACAGCCCAGTATACTAGATATGCATTTAATCCTACTAGGCCAGGAATCTTGTAGGAGTGTACTGGCCATATTCATGAGGAGGCCTTGACTGAATACTGTCTAGCCATTTTGTCTACCATGTCAACTCAAAACTTTGTCGTGTTGTACTCACTTCAGTTTCTGGAGTTTCTTCTCATTTAAATTTATAGTAGAACTAGAATGACGAGAACTCATCAGTAGCACATTTGTTCTTTCTTTTCATAAAAGTCTCTAAATGAAATATCATCATGTTTGATCGGTTTTTGTTGAATACAGACCGACCTGAGAAGCCTTCAGATCATGTGGAATTTCGCGTCTTGCTCTGCTTTGTATTTCTACTATGGAGGTTGACTTTTCTTTCAATTTGATGGTAAGTGCTGTTTTTTATGAATTTGTTCCAAACAGCAGAAACCGGTGCAAATTTCAGTCTGTAATTGAGAAAGTGTCATGATGATCTCTCCGTTCACTAAAGATTCTGGAATAGTCAGTCCCCTATTCGGTTCTCCGGGAGGGGACTGCCAAAGTGGAGGTGACCATGAGAAAAAGACTGAATAACCAACGAAAGGATAACGTTCTACGAGTCGGGGCGTGGATTATCAGAAGCTAGAAAATCTGGAAACGGAGACGCAAAGACTCAGTCTAGATAGTGTAGCGGTGAGTGAAATGAAACGGAAAGAAGACAGGGATTTCTGGTCACATAAGTGTAGGGTAATGCTAACGGCAGCAGAAAATGGTATAACGGGAGTAGGGTTCGTTACGAATAGGAAGGTAGGGCAGAGAGTGTGTTACTCTGAACAGTTCCGTGGTAGGGTTGTTCTTATCAGTATCGACAGCAAACCAACGCCGACGACGATTGTTCAATTATACATGCAGACATCGCAAGCTGAAAATGAAGAAATGGGAAAAGTATATGAGGATACTTAAAAGGAAATGAAAATCTAATGGTCATGGGGAATTGGAGTGCGGTTGTAGGGGAAGGAGTAGAAGAAAAGGTTACAGGAGAATCTGGGCTTGGGACAAGGAATGAGAGAGGAGAAAGACTAATTCAGTTCTGTAATTAATTTCAGCTAGTAACAGCGAATACTTTGTTCAAGAATCAAAAGGGGAGAAGATATACCTGGAAACGGCTGGGTGATATGAGAAGATTACAGTTGGTTACATCATGGTCAGGCAGAGATTCCGCAATCAGATAACTGGATTGTAAAGCATACTCAGGAGAAGATGTAGACTCAGATCAGAATGTAGTAGTGATGAAGAGTAGGCTGAAGTTTAAGATATTTAGTCAGGAAGAAACAATATGCAAACAAGTCGGATACTGATGTACGAAGGAATGACGTGCTACGTTTGAAGTTCTCCAAGGCTATCGATACAGCAATAAGGAGTAGCTCGGCAGGCAGTACAGTTGAAGAGGAATGGGCATCTCTAACAAGGGGAATCACAGAAGTTGGATAGGAAAACATAGGTACAAAGAAGGTAACTGCGGAGAAGTAATGATTAACAGAAGAAATACTTTAGTTGAGCGATGAAAGAAGGAAGTTTAAAAATGTTCAGAGTAGTTCAGAAACACAAGTCGCTGAGGAATAAAATAAATAGGAAGCGCAGGTAAGCTGAGACGAATTGGCTTCATGAAAAAGTGAAGAAATCGTAAAAGAAATGATTGTCGGGAAAACTGACTAAGCATATAGGAAAGTCAGAACAACCTTCAGTGAAATTAAAAACAAGGGTGGTAACATGAAGAGGGCAATGGAAATTTCACTGTTAAATGCAGAGGAGAGAGCGGGTATGTAGAAAGAGTACATTGAAGGCCTCTATGAAGTGGAAGATTTGTCTGAAGTAATAGGAGGAGAAACAGCAGTCAATTTAGAAGAGATGGGGGATCCAGTACTAGAATTAGAAGTTAATAGAGCTTTGGAGGACTTCCGATCAAATAAGGCAAAGCGATTGATATTCCATCTGAAATTCAAAATCATTGCGGAAACTGACAAAAAAAGGACTATTGAAGTTGGTGTGTAGAATTAATGAGTCTGGCGACATACCATCTGACTTTCAGAAAAATATCATCCACACAATTCCAAAGAGTGCAAGAGATGAAAAGTGAGAGAGTTATCGCACAATCGTGTTAACAGCTCATGCATCCAAGCTGCTCACAAGAATGATATACATAAGAAAGGAGAAGAAAACTGGAGTTGTGTTAGATGACGATCAGTATGGCTTTAGGAAAGGTGAAGGCACCAGAAAGACATTTCTGACGTTGCGATTGATAACGGAAGCAAGATTAAAGAAAAATAAAGACATGTTCATAGCGTTCGTCGACCTGAAAAAAGCATTCGACTATGCAAAATGGTGTAAGATGTTCGAAAGTCTGAGAAAGGTAGAAGTAAGATATAGGGAAGACGGGTAATATGCAATATGTACAAGAGCGAAGAGGGGATAAAGAGAGTGGACGACCAAGGACGAAGTACTCGGATTAAAACGGGTGTAAGACAGGGATGTAGTCTCTCTCCGCTATTGTTCATTCTGCATATTGAAGAAGCAGTGATAGAAGTAAAAGAAGAGTTCAGGAGTTGAAATAATATTCAAGGTGAAGAGATGTAAACAATACGATTGGCTGATGACATTGCTATCATGAGTGATACTGATGCTGAGTTACATGTTCTGCTGAATGGAATAAACAGTCTAATGAGTACAGAAGATAGATTGAGAGCAAATCTAAGAAAGATGAAAGGAATGAGATGTAGCATAAATGAGAACAGCGATAAATTTAACATCAGCATTGATGGTAGATGAAGTTAAGGATCTATGCTGCCTAAGCAGCAATATAACCAATGACGGACGGAGTAAGGAGGACATCAAAAGCAGGCTAGCACTGGCAAAAAGGGCATTTCTGGCGAAGAGAAGTTTGCTCTTGTCAAACATAGGCCTTAATTTGAGGAAGAGATTTCTGAGAATGTACGTTTGGAGCACAGCATTGTATGGTAGTAAAACATGGACTGTTGGAAAACCGGAACAGAAGGACTTGTTGCTGCAGTAATTCTGTGAAACATAGCCATCACTTAAAACGGAAAAAAGTAATTTTGGCCCCTCGGGGCATTCTTGTACTGTTGTGTGGTCATCAGTCCTGAGACTAGTTTGATGCAAGCTTCTTTATCTCCCAGTACCTACTGCAACCTACATCGTTCTGAATCTGCTTAGTGTATTCGTCTCTTGGTCTCCCTCTAAGGTTTTTAACCTCCACGCTGCCCTCCAATACTAAACTGGTGATCCCTTGATGCCTCAGAACATGTCCTACCAACCGATCCCTTCTTCTAGTCAAATTGTGGCACAAACTTCTCTTCTCCCCAATCCTATTCAACACCTCCTCATTAGTTATGTGATCTACCCATCTAATCTTCAGCATTCTGCTGTAGCACCACATTTCGAAAGCTTCTATTCTCTTCTTGTCTAAACTATTTATCGTCCATGTTTCACTTCCATACATGGCTACACTCCATACAAATACCCTCAGAAACGACTTCGCGACACTTAAATCTATACTCGATGTTAACAAATTTCTCTTCTTCAGAAACGCTTTCCTTCCCATTGCCAGTCTACATTTTATATCATCTCTACTTCGACCATAATCAGTTATTTTGCTCCCCAAATAGCAAAACTCCTTTACTACTTTAAGTGTCTCATTTCCTAATCTAACACAATCATCACTTCTTCCTCAATATACAGATTAAATAACATCGGGGAGATGCTACAACCCTGCCTCACTCCCTTCCAACCATTGCTTCCCTTTCTTGCCACTCAACTCTTATAACTGCCATTTGATTTCTATACAAATTGTAAATAGCCTTTCGCTCCCTATATTTTACCCCTGCCACCTTCAGAATTTGAAAGAGTGTATTCCAGTCAACATTGTCAAAAGCTTTCTCTAAGTCTGCAAATGCTAGAAACGTAGGTTTGCCTTTCCTTAATCTAGCTCCTAAGATAAGCCGTAGGGTCAGTATTGCCTCACGTGTTCCAATATTTCTACGGAATCCAAACTGATCTTTCCCAAAGGTCGGCTTCTACTAGTTTTTCCATTCGTTTGTAAAGAATTCGCGTCGTTTGTTGTTTATCTGGTTGTATACAAGACTGCGTAAGAAACATATCTATACTTATATACAACGGGGAAATGTTACTAACAAAAATCTCGTAAATATCATGAGCAGTTTACTTCATTTTTAGGCAGTGGTCTAATAAACATTCGGGTGGATACGGCCTATATATTTTTCTTGCGATAATGTATAGGTTTACTGATAAACCAAATGTAAGAAAGAAAATGATGAGCTGTGCTGTGCTGTGAAAATTCGCGGCTTCGTTTTCTTTCTCGCATTTGGTTTTCACTACGACAATAGGACATTTAGACCACGAATAAATTGTTTTTTACATGTACATTGTTTCTCCGCGAATAATTTTAACAAAAATTGTGTACATCGTAGAGTGCTGCTCTTAACAGAAAACCTGTATGTTAGGAAAGATACATTTCCGGCTTACAGTCTTGTGATTAGAATTCTACTACGCAGTGCTGCATTGTTAACAAAAATGATGGGGAGACACACCTTATAAAGTTTGGGTAAGTTGGAGTATCGATCAGACTGCCGCATAATTATGTCGATTAGCCTTCTTGCATTGGTTGTCCTTGGCATGCCTACGTGTTTTGGTCCATATTTTTATGTAATCCATGTGATTTCATATATGTAGCGGAAGTCTCATAACTGACCTGAACGTTAAAGATGAGAGAAGACACACAGAAAGTGAATTCCACAATGTTGTCATAACTAAGTTCATCGTGTTGAAGCCTCTTTCACAGTCCGATGAGCCCACAGGCAGTGTATCAACACAAAAAACAGGTTTCAGGTTTTCAGGAATGTTATACCACTGTTGTTTATACACTCTGTGAAGCCTTCTCTTACATTTGGAAAAAAACGAGAAAAGATTATACATTTTTCTTCGATTTTCTTGCCCTTCAAGTCATGGTCTCGCAGTTTCATTGCGCCACTTTTTAGTGTCTAAAATATCAACATTTTTGATAAAGGAATTGGTTTCTTTATTGTTTTTAGAAATTAGGCTTTGCCTGAAATTGTCACTAAGGATTTGACAGGATGTTTCTTATTATTTCAGGTAGTCATTTGCTTGATTCTCTGGAACCGGTGAAACGTCTTAGAAGCGCCCTTCTGAAACAGCTTCCTCTGCTTTCTCCGTGCAAGCACCTGGCATTTCCTTCACTTATGCGTTGGCTCCTATTGACCTTCTAATTGCCCTAGGTGATGAATGAATATTAGCGCTGCCCTTTTGAACGAACTGTGAGGGGATACTACTCTTCTCAAGAACATCAGAAACCAGTGCAATGTTGCATAGAAACTCGGGGCTTGACACTATTTTCTGAAAACCATTGAACTCTTCCATTGCATTTGATTTTCTAGTTATGTTAAACGAACACCTATCAAAAGTAGCACTCAAAGCTGGTAGGACTTCCGTACAACTTGCACTGCTCTAAAGTTTGATGCCACCCAACGCACTCAGAATTCTTTAGATCTTCCTAAGTTCTGCACCTAACTCTTGTGCAAAGGCTGGAAACTCATGTTGATTCTTTGGAGACTGATGGTACAAAGCATACAGCTTGTTAAAAGAATGGTAATGTGGTTCACAACAGCAATCTCTTCAACTGGAATAGCAACGCCTAATTCAGTTCGGTGGCACAAACGATATAATTCGAATAGTTTGTTGCACATATTTTTAAATCGTCCTAAAACACCTCATACCTATCTATCATTACTCTAGCAGCATCACTGCAAGCTTCAACCAGTTGTCTTTGAAATAACTTGAAGAGGAACTATGTTTCGAGAGATAATTTTGAAAGTTCAGCTTCTGTTTTTTCTCCATCTGTTTTTTGACGTTCAGTGATATCCAAAAAGAAGGTCCTTACATTGCCATCACTAATTTCCGACCTTAAATACACTATTACTTCACATAGCTGGCTTTTATGTTCAACAATATCAGTTCCGGAGCTGCCATTCGTATATGGCATAGTTGGACTATTACAAGTTTCGCGTCCTTTCGAACGACGCGGACTATCTTCTGTAGATGAAAACCCGAAACTAGGTTTACTGAAATAATCTAGTGCACTGCGTTTCATACTGAAAAGTAACACCTTTCGATTTCTAGCACAGTTTATATACTTATGAGTTAAAAATGTAATATTCCACGCTTTGAAACATTAAATTATTCGTGTTTATAATTCAGCTTTCGCAACTTCAGTCAGTGTATGCGGAAAACTATTTACCATATGGATACCCGATTTTATACATAGGAATGATGTTCTAACTATGCGCTGTAGGATTTTCATAATTAACAGCTTTAGTACCATTACCTGCCGTTGAGTGCCGGTAGTGGTATGCTGACACAAGGACATCCACATCCACATCTGCACAGCCGGCGAATCACCGTAAGGTCGTGGCGGATGGTACCCTGTACCTTTTTTCCCTTTTTCCATACATTTTTCGTTTATTCTTTATGTTTTATTTCCAACTTATGACCGCAACGTAGACGTTTTTCCTTGTTTTACATCTTTCATCCCCTCTGACAGCGGCCTTGCCGCGGTGGATACACCGGTTCCCGTCAGATCTCCGAAGTTAAGCTCTGTCGGTCGTGGCCGGCACTTGAATGGGTGACCATCCGGGCCGCCATGCGCTGTTGCCATTTTTCCGGGTGCACTCAGCCTCGTGATGCCAATTGAGGAGCTACTCGACCGAATACCAGCGGCTCCACTAACAGAAAACCATTTTAACGACCGGGAGAGCGGTGTGCTGACCACACGACCCTCCTATCTGCATCCTCAGCTGAGGATGACACAGGGGTCGGATGGTCCCGATGGGCCACTTGTAGCCTGAAGACGAAGTGCTTTTTTCAACCTCTCTGCTGAGGGTGGGCTGTATCTGGAGCTTATCTCTTTCCAGACATAGGTTTTTATTCCGTTTTGACACCATTTATCTAAATTATTAGGCTAGTATTCGATGCAAGGGCAGATAGATATAGCACTTTCTGGGCGGAGCAAGAGATGTTAGCCCCGTCACTTGCCTCACAGCCTTAGTGGAAAAATCCGCAAAAAGCTAGGCTGGGACTGAAAGACGCGCAAAGTGGAAACTTGATGTCTTAACTGCGCCTTGAAACACCTCTTCGATTCAATTCAGGACTGTGGTCTCGAGCAGATGGAAAAGCTTCCTCATTGCAACGTGGCGAGTGCCTCTATCTTCACCAATAGATCTACCCCAGAATCCATGGCTTCTAGTCTGACACTGCAGCGACTTTTCCATCTCATCTACATCTACATCTACATGATTACTCTGCAATTCACATTTAAGTGCTTGGCAGACGGTTCATCTAACCACAATCATACTATCTCCCTACCATTCCATTCCCAAACAGCACGCGGGAAAAACGAACACCTAAACCTTTCTGTTCGAGCTCTGATTTCTCTTATTTTATTTTGATGATCATTCCTACCTATGTAGGTTGGGCTCAACAAAATATTTTCGCATTCGGAAGAGAAAGTTGGTGACTGAAATTTCGTAAATAGATCTCGCCGCGACGAAAAACGTCTTTGCTTTAATGACTTCCATCCCAACTCCCGTATCATATCTGCCACACTCTCTCCCCTATTACGTGATAATACAAAACGAGCTGCCCTTTTTTGCACCCTTTCGATGTCCTCCGTCAATCCCACCTGGTAAGGATCCCACACCGCGCAGCTATATTCCAACAGAGGACGAACGAGTGTAGTGTAAGCTGTCTCTTTAGTGGACTTGTTGCATCTTCTAAGTGTCCCTCCAATGAAACGCAACCTTTGGCTCGCCTTCCCCACAATATTGTCTATGTGGTCTTTCCAACTGAAATTGTTCGTAATTTTAACATCCAGGTACTTAGTTGAATTGACAGCCTTGAGAATTGTACTATTTATCGAGTAATCGAATTCCAACGGATTTCTTTTGGAACTCATGTGTATCACCTTACACCTTTCGTTATTTAGTGTCAACTGCCACCTGCCACACCATACAGCAATCTTTTCTAAGTCGCTTTGCAACTGATACTGGTCTTCGGATGACCTTACTAGACGGTAAATTACAGCATCATCTGCGAACAACCTAAGAGAACTGCTCAGATTGTCACCCAGGTCATTTATATAGATCAGGAACAACAGAGGTCCCAGGACGCTTCCCTGGGGAACACCTGATAGCACTTCAGGTTTACTCGATGATTTGCCGTCTATTACTACGAACTGCGACCTTCCTGAGAGGAAATCACGAATCCAGTCGGACAACTGAGACGATACCCGATAGGCCCGCAGCTTGATTAGAAGTCGAATGTGAGGAACGGTGTCAAAAGCTTTCCGGAAATCTAGAAATACGGAATCAACTTGAGATCCCCCGTCGATAGCGGCCATTACTTCGTGCGAATAAAGAGCTAGCTGCGTTGCACAAGAACGATGTTTTATGAAACCATGCTGATTACGTATCAATAGATCGTTCCGTTCGAGGTGATTCATTACTGAAATGTCTAGGCTCCGCTTGCCTCGACTCCCCACCACCACCACCACCACCACCACCACAACCAGCGTCACTGGCAGACGGTGCCGGCTGGCCACCGGTTTTAGGGGCCGCTGATGGGCACTTTTGATCTTCTCAGGAGATGATGTCCCACGATTCCCGCGTCTTCTTCGTCTCGTCCTCTTCTTAGCGATTTCCTCCGACTTCTCTCGTTTCATATCTCCCAAAGTTGTTAGGCCCTGGACCACACCAGCTTGCAACGTGCAATCCCCCACAACGTGAACACGTTGGATTATCTTCAATCTTGTACGAACAGTAGCGGCTCTCATGACTGCTGTTGTGGATTGGCAAGACAGCCAATCCACTATGAGGAAGCCGAAAGGCACGCGTTTAAGCTCACGCAGGCTGGCGTGAGGTCTGGAACAGGACACGGATTTTAGACTTAAAAAAAAAGGAGGTAACTGGTAGAATACTTAACTTTAATCCATAATAGGTGAACATCGCTCTTGACGGTACATGTTTTACAGCATCAATAGTAACTGGTAATGGCGCCTTGCTAGGTCGTAGCAAATGACGTAGCTGAAGGCTATGCTAACTATCGTTTCGGCAAATGAGAGCGTATTTTGTCAGTGAACCATCGCTAGCAAAGTTGGCTGTACAATTGGGGCGAGTGCTAGGAAGACTCTCTAGACCTGCCGTGTGGCGGCGCTCGGTCTGCAATCACTGATAGTGGCGACACGCGGGTCCGACGTATACTAAGGGACCGCGGCCGATTTAAAGGCTACCACCTAGCAAGTGTGGTGTCTGGCGGTGACACCACAACTGCCGTTACACTTAACGAGTTTCACTTTAATGTAGCAATATTTTGCTATATGTCCCTGCTCTTGACATTTATAACCTTGCGATTTAACGTCAAACCAGCTGGGAGAGGTTCTATCTTTACTTGGAAACCAACCAAGTCCGTCACCTTGAAGATGTCTTCTGTCTGCTCTAAACTAACCGCATCAGTAATCGGATCTACCGCTAGAATGAACATGGCGGTTTCTTCTTAATAGTTCAATTGTGAAGTTTCACCATGAATCCCATCCACGGTTCATCAGCGGCTGTCGCACTGTTTCCAGTCGAACATTCACGTTAGCCCACGTAGCAGAACCATAACTTGGGGCGTCTTCTCCTGAAGAACTGTCGTAATTGGATCTTCAATAACATAGTCCCTCATCACCTTTCTCACCTTGTCGTAGTTACTCAAATACAATGACCGGATTTTAGTGAGTTGTCATTATCGATCGGTGTGATTTTTCATTCATAACGGAGATCTTCAGTTAGGCTGGTTCTCAATACAGTTATCCCCGGTGTATAGAACAACCACCAAACAGCTATCGGCACCGGTACGAGATTTCTTCTTCTTGACTCTGATGTGGGCGGCCCCACTTCCTCCTGGTCTCCGTAGGTAAACGTTTCTGGCCAAACGGCAAAACACGACAATCTGCTCTTCTTGACTACTAACACAACAAATTTGCTGTTCAGCGCACAACAACGACTTAAGAAACTACTGCTTCAATGCGCAAGTTCTCCCAGAGCCGGTAGCGACACGAAGCCGAAGACGGAAGAACTATGTGCGCGACGGCGTCTGCAACTGTCTTGACTGTTGCAGCATATCACTAAAATGTGCTGCGCATTCAGCTTCTACTGTGAGACAATGCATTGTTGCGCTGCATTCTTACCCACAACACAGTTTACTCAGAACCCTTAGGATCAATTCTCATACCAACTGAGCGTCAAGGAGAACACACAAAATGTAATTATCTTCATACAATATTACATTCAAATACAACGTGAAAAAAGTTAAGGATGTAGCTCACGATTTGTAGGTTACTGGGAAGATAACACTTTTCTTCATGTAGAGACAATAACATTTAGCGTCACTTGGAGATACAATTATGGTTAAAGTTACTACTGTTACATATACAAGAATCACGAGATAGTACTACTCTCTTAGATTACTGTATAAATTCAGAGTAAGGATTACGTTGGATACTCAGTGTTCTAAAATGCAAGAGCGATTAATGCAGCTTCGGCAAGGCAGCATAAGGACAACTTCCATTACATACAGTTTCACAAAGAAACTGGTTACTAGGTTAACGGAGTACGTACGGCGTGCACATGGACGTTTTTTTAGGTTAGATCATAGACGAAATGCCTGCAAACATTGAAGACACATCCGCCACAAAGTTCTCAGAGAGTGCTCCTCCATGAAATCGGATACAGGAAAGATTAATATGATATTAGTAAACTGCAGTAGCATCCAGTTGATTAATTGATTATAAATTTGAGTTCTGAAATTGAGGGCAAACACAAGCAACAAAAGTGACATGAGTAAATTCACTAATTTCATAAACAAAAAGAGTTAAGGAAGTAGCTCACGATTTGAGGGTTGTGAGAAGATAATACTTGTCTTTGTGTAGAGACAACAGCATTTAGCGTCACTTAATTGAGAATTAATATAGCTTGTTGAAGGTTACAATGCTCAAATGGTATTAGGAACAGAAAGCTGGTTTAAACCGGAAACTAACAGCAACGAAATCCTAAGTTCAGATAGAAATTTTTATCGTACTGATAGGTTGGTCATCAACTGTGGCGGTGTATTTACAGCAGTAAGGAATTCGGTAATATACGGCAAGGGTTTTACATATTCCGAATGTGAATTAATCGGGGTGAAGTTAAACATCAAAGGTTGGTCAAAAAGTAATCGGAAGCTTTTATAGATCGCCTTGGTCAGCAGTTGTAGTGCCTTCAGAGACAACATGCAGTATATCGTTAATAATTTGCAAGCTGTCGCTTGCTTTAACCATATCTCCAAGTGACGCTAAATCTTATTGTCTCTACATGAAGAAAAGTGTTATCTTCTCAATAACCTTCCTTAACTTTTTTTGTTTATGAAATTAGTGAATATACTCGTGGCACTTTCGTTGCTTATGTCTGCGCTCACTTTCAGAACTCAAACTAATAATCAAATTAACTAATTTAATAAGATTTAATCTTGAACTGCTGGTGTATCCGTATATTACCACAAGGAATAAAAACGGTGAATACTCGAGGGAGTATGAATGAGAACAGTGGTATATTTAAGTTTACAAAGATAATGACAGGTTTTTATTCATCCTTTAAGAGCCATAACGAGATGATAAATCTTACAAGAAAAATGACAAACACAAATCAGACAAGGGATGATGCTTGATTGGCAAAGCATTCGACACAGTGGAAACTACACAAATCCTCCCCTGAATTAATCTCTTTTACAGCACAATCTCACTTTGCTTGCATGAATCCACTGTGAGGCCCAGTTCTATTCAATGCAATAAACTACGACCAAGTACACCACAAACTATGGTTCACCGGAAAACAGGGAGCTGTGAATATAATTTAACAACCCTACACCGGTGTAGCAATACTTTACAGTTTCACCCTGATTCAGGTGGCAGCAGAAAATGGCACGCCGTGGGCGAAGAGTGTCGCTCTGTGTCAGCTGTAATGTTCTGACGCATCCACGAAAATCTGCAAACTTCGTGGCCTGGCGTTCTGATTATTATAACGCGGGAAACTTCCGTATCAGAGCCATGAAATGCCGGCAGATTTCGGTATGAGGTGCACCCTTCGCTGGTCTGGCCAAACCAATTTGACTCACAGGCACAACGGTGCTTGCTGGAATTGTCAAACGTAAGGCGGCTGACTCAGAACGAATAAGTTCACCCTCAAGACACACGATATGCCCGAGATGATAATCAGTTCCACTGTTGGTGCTGTTGGAAACTGCCACTGGCTCTTAAGTCCACCACAAGTTGCAGACCACAAGTCTTACCCGCTAGGGAAATACCTGAAGTTCTCCACCAGGGGACGACCAGAAGGTTGAAGAAGGCAAAGGATCACAATCACTTTCCACCAAGCCTCAGGACAGATGCTGAATTAGCAAAAATAAATAAATAAACACCCTCCACATTGTACCAACCAATCACACTATCATCTAGTCATTGAATCTTCCCTCTTGACTGTTCCGCTGGCCTGGTAGTCAGTCCAGACACAGCACTGGTGTTCAAACGTTTTTCATATCCTGAGAGAAGCCAATCAGCGACTCAAAATTTCTCTTGTATGAAAAAAAGAACATTTAGACTACGCAGGCGTCGTTCTCATGGTAAGCATGGCAGTGTTTCGGGAAAAAAACGGCTACTTAAATGGGACCACAGTCCCTCAATTATGGAGAGATCTATTCTTTCCAGGCTGACCATTTCCAATTTCTGAATGGAGGCTTCCCAGACAGTTGTGCCCATGAAGTATATGTTTTTGCTGCTCGCTAAAAGAACCTGGCTACTTCCTGGCGTTAGGGGAGTTACAGTCTTGCGTTCACTAAACACGTGCACCAGCCACTCTGTTCATATCGCCCCAGCTTCTAACAGGAGAATGCTTGGAGTTTTATGACCGTCCAAAATTTTGCACAAAAGCTCTCTTAAATGGCCTCCTACACACACTTTCTGCCAACTGGCCACCTTTGTGACGGTCTGTCCCCTGGCCCCCTGGTAAAACGTTTTGCGAACCGACGTCCTCCTGCTCTGACCCTAAGTGGGAAGAGGGGAGTGCCATGGTCCGAGGTTCCTCTGCAGGTAAAGGCCACAGAGCGCTGCTTCGCAGAACCACTCGCACAGCCAACTCGCTGGACACAGAATATATGGGCCACAGTCCATCTTTCTCCCTGTTCACTGTTGCCTCCACTATGGCCCCTCAGGCACAAGTTCTCTAACGGCTACACATGTAGTTATATGAAAATCCTCCCCATAATTTCCTCATGTAAAAAAGTCGTAAACCGCACATACCAAACGTAGCACTAGGGAACATCAAGATTATGGCCTAAAATATGAATATTAATCTGATTGACAGTGTTGTTAAAGTGAGAGAATGGTGTGCCACCTCTCAAGCTTTCCTGATCATGGTTTCAACTTGGCAGGCATGGATTGGAGAGTCATGCTGTCAAAACGGGTGTCAGAGACATGGATTTGCGTGACATTGTACTGAATGTCAAATCTGAAAATCACTTTTTGCAGATAATTAGAGAACCAGCTCGTGGAGGTAACGTGTTAGTGCTCATAGTGACAAACAGACCCGAACTAATCGAATCAGTTAGCCTAGAGGACGGTATCAGTGATCGTAAGGCTGTGATAGCATCTATATCGTGGTAGTACAATGAATGTCAACAAAGATAGAAAAATATTTTTGCTTGGCAAGAGTGACAGGATACAAACTGCAGAGTATGTGAGTAGTTCAGTATGCCTTAGTGTTGTATGTTCCGAGCACGGTCTCAAGGAATGGGGAACACTCACCATGGTTTAATAGTCGTATTAGAAAAGTGCCACGTAAGCAAAGAGAGATTTATCGCAGATGGAAGAGAAATCAACAACCTAGCTGACAGACTAACTTTGAAATAAGCGGTAATGAGCCTGAGAAGATCAATGAGAGAAAGATTCAATGGCTTTGAAAGTAAAATTTAGTCAACCAATCTGACCAAAAACTCTACGAGATTTTCGTCTTACTTAAGGTCCTGGGACCTCTGCTATTCCTGATCTATATAAATGACCTGGGTGACAATCTGAGCAGTTCTCGTAGGTTGTTCACAGATGATGCTGTAATTTACCGTCTAGTAAGGTCATCCGAAGACCAGTATCAGTTGCAAAGCGATTTAGAGAAGATTGCTGTATGGTGTGGCAGGTGGCAGTTGACGCTAAATAACGAAAAGTGTGAGGTGATCCACATGAGTTCCAAAAGAAATCCGTTGGAATTCGATTACTCGATAAATAGTACAATTCTCAAGGCTGTCAATTCAACTAAGTACCTGGATGTTAAAATTACGAACAATTTCAGTTGGAAAGACCACATAGACAATATTGTGGGGAAGGCGAGCCAAAGGTTGCGTTTCATTGGCAGGACACTTAGAAGATGCAACAAGTCCACTAAAGAGACAGCTTACACTACACTCGTTCGTCCTCTGTTAGAATATTGTTGCGCGGTGTGGGATCCTTACTAGGTGTCATTGACGGAGGACATCGAACGGGTGCAAAAAAGGGCAGCTCGTTTTGTATTATCACGTAATAGGGGAGAGAGTGTGGCAGATATGATACGCGAGTTGGGATGGAAGTCATTAAAGCAAAGACGTTTTTCGTCGCTGCGAGATCTATTTACGAAATTTCAGTCACCAACTTTCTCTTCCGAATCCGAAAATATTTTGTTGAGCCCAACCTACATAGGTAGGAATGATCATCAAAATAAAATAAGAGAAATCAGAGCTCGAACAGGTGGTTTAGGTGTTCGTTTTTCCCACACTCTGTTCGGGAGTGGAATGGTAGGGAGATAGTATGATTGTGGTTCGATGAACCCTCTGCCAAGAACTTAAATGTGAATTGCAGAGTTATGATGTACATGTAGATGTAGATTTAGAAGGTCAGTAAGCGGTGCGAAATCATTTATTCAGTCACTCAGCGACCAGACAGAAAGGCCGACTGAAGATAACAGAGAGAAGGCCGAAATACTAAATTCGGTCTTTCGAAACCGTTTCAGCTCGGATAATCGTAACATAGCCCTGAATTTCAATAATCGTACGAACGCCAAAATGGCAGTCACTTAGATAACCAATCGCGGGACAGAAAAGCAACTGCAATCGCTTAGTGATGTGAAGGCATCAGGACCAGATGGGATTCCTGTAAGATTCCACAAAAATTATGCGAAAGAGTTATTACATTGTTGGAGACGAAAATCTCCTCTAAAAAAATCAAAATGGATTCCAAAAACAGAGATCATGAGAAAATCAGCTCGCTCTGTTCCTCCACGAGGTCAATAGCGCTGCAGACGATGGCGCTCAGGTTGATATCGTGATTTAAGGAAAGCATTTGACACCGTCCCGCACAGCCGTTTAGTGGAAAACAACGAGTATCAGAGCACATATGTGACTGGATTCAATGTTTCCTAGCAGACTGAACTCAACACATCGATCTAAACGGTGCAAAATCGACAAATATGAATGCCCTTTACGGAATATCCCCAAAGAAGTTTGATAGGACCGTTACTATTTACATTGTATATAAATGATCCAGTAGAGAGTTGGATACTCGTTAAAACTGTTAGCTGATGACACAGTTGGAATGCCAGAAGACAGTAACGATCTGTAGAAGAACCTGCAGACCATTGATAAATGGTGCAGTCTCAGGCAGCTGAAAATGAACGTAAATAAATGTTATATACTGCGCCTGCATAGGAAAAAAAATCCACTACTGCTTAGCTACACCATTGATCACAAATTGCTGAAAACAGCATCTATTGTAAAATATCTAGGAGTAACCATCCAGAGCGAGCGTAAGAGAATAACCACATAAAACAAAAGAGGATGCCAGATTGTGATTCATAAGAAGAACCTTAACGAAATGTAACTCATCCACGAAACTCGAAAGAAGTGGCTCACAAGGCTATTGTTCGAACGATTTTTGAGGATTATTAATCAATCTCACACACTTAACAGATAGTACTGACAGAAGAGATGGAGAAGATCCAACGAAGAGTGGCACGTTTCGTCACGGGGTCATTTAGTCCGCACGAGAGCGTTACGGACATGCTAAACACACTCCAGTGCCAGAAACAACAAGAGAGGCGTTGAGGATCACAGAGAGGTTTACCATTTAATTTTGAGAGAGTACTTTCAACGAAGATGGAGACAACTTATTACTGACTCCCACATACCAGTTGGGACCCAAAAGTAACCGGAATCGTAGTGCTGAGCACCGTGTACTTGTAGTAGCAGGTTGCGCCGCCAGAGGGTTGTAGTAGGAGCTCTGCTGAGTCATTCTGCCACACGGCGTCACCCAACAGTGAGAAGTGTGGTTTCTTTGGCAGTTCTTTGAGTGTGCATACAGTGCAGTCGTGACACGAAGAAATGGCTAGCTCTTACGAGCAATGAGCGGCAGTGCAGTTTTGTTTCTTGCTCGGCAAGAACGCAGCAGAAACTGTTGCGATGATTCAGACAGCCTACGAAGACCAAGCTCTTAATAAAACGCAAGTGTACGAATGGTTTTCTCGGTTTAAAAAGGGAGAAATGGTGGTTGAAGACCAGCCCCGTTCCGGTCGACCTTCAACTGCTCGAAGCGAAGACAACATCGAAAAAATCTGTGATCTCATCAGTGAAGATCGACGCAGGACAATCGACAAACTCGAGAACTTGTCCAGATTGTCCTGGAGCTCAATTCAGCGCATCTTGGCCATCGATTTGGGGATGCGAAGAGTGGCAGCAAAATTAGTGTCGAAGCTTCTTACCAGGGACCAAAGGGAACGTCGCGTTCGAGCCTGTCTTGAAATGAAGGACACGTTCAAAGATGATCCACATTTTTTCAACAAAATCATTACAGGTGATGAGTCATGGTGCTATGGGTATGATCCAGAAAGTAAACAACAGTCATCACAATGTAAGTCACCTGGCTTACCTCGACCAAAAAAAGCTCAACAAGCGAAATCGAATATGAAAATGATGTTGATCTGTTTTTTTTTTTTGACATCACAGGAATCGTACACTCTGAATGTATCCCTGAAAACCAGACAAAAAGTCAACAATTCTATTTGGAGGTTATGAAATGGCTTCACGGAAGTTTGTCGCGAAAACGTCTGGTTTTGTGGGATTCTGGCATGTGGTTCCTACATCACGACAATGCTCCCGCACACACGGCTCTCAGCGTTCGCCAGTTTTTGGCCTCAACGAAGACGACTGCCTTGACCCACGCTCCCTATTCGCCGGGTTTAGCACCCTCAGACTTCTTCCTATTCCCGAGGGTGAAAAGAGACTTGAGAGGGAAGCGTTTCGCGGATGTGGAAGACGTAAATCGCAATGTCATGAAAGTGCTAGCAGGTATCATAGAGGACGAATTTAAAAGGTGCTTCGAACACTGGAATGAACGTTTGGACAAGTGTATTAATGCTAATGGAGAGTAAGTCGAAGGAGATTAAGGTTGTATTTGAAAACAATAAAGTATACGCTTTCTAGAAAGAAATTCCAGTTATTTATTGCATCCCCCTTCGTACATCTAGCGAAGTGACAACGATGAGAAAATTAGAGAAATAAGAGTTAATGCAGGGCATACCGACAATCACTCTATCCACCCGGCATTCGCGAGTGGAGCAGCTAAGGGGGAATCAGTTAGTGGTACCAGGAATACCCGCAGCCCATCGTCAGGTAGCTTGCCGAGTACTGGTGTACACTGATCAGTCAGAACTTCATGACCACCGACGTTCTGTCGATATAAACCCGTCCAGGCGATAGCAGCGTCACCTGGCGAGGAATGGTTGCTAGTCAGACAAACGCCCGCTGCATGTGGTGTCAGCAAGCTTGCTGTGTGTGCATAGAATGGGAACGGCGTGCGATCTATCTGAGTTTGACAAAGGGCAGGCTGTGATGGCCCGTAGGCTCAGCATGAGCATCTCGGAAACTGCACAACTTGTTGGGTGTTCGGTGAGTTTTGTGGTGAATGTCTCCAACACGTGGCGAAACCAAGGTGAAAACATGTCGAGACCTTGTGCGGTTGGGCGGCAATGCCTCATTACAGATGTCAGACATCGTAGGCTGGGCAGACTTGTAAAACAGGACCAGCGGCGAAATGGGGTAGAACTAACATCAGACTTTAATGCGGGGTAGAGTGAAAGTGTGTCTGAACGCACAGTGCACCGAACAATCCTAATGACAGGCCTCCGCAGCCGACGACCCATGCATGTACCAATTTTTTAGCACCACGTCATCTACAACTATGACTGAAATGGGCACTTGACCATCGGCAATGAACGTTGGCGCAGTGGCAGAGCATTGCACGGTCTGATGAATCCCTATACCTTCTTCATTGTGCCGAAGGGAAGGCGCGAATCCGTCGTCTTCCAGGGGAACAATTCCTTGACACCTGTATTGCGGGATGGAGACAAGTTGTCGGCAGCTCCATTATGCTCTGGGGAACTTTCACATGGGCATCCATGAGTCCTGTAAAGCTCCTGCAAAGCACCTTAAGACGGCCATCGAGTATCGTACACAGGTTGCAGACCACGCACATCCCTCCATAGCTATCACCTTTCCCAACGGCACTGGCAATTTTCATCAAGATACTGTGCCATGTTAGAAAACCAGGAGTGTGATGGAGTGGTTCGAGGAACACATTGGCGAATTCCAGTTGGTGTGCTGGCCGCTCAACTCAGCAGATCTGAACGCGATAACATATTTGGGATGTGATTGAACTTGGCGTCAGCGCTCATCGTACCCCCCCCCCCCCCCCCCCCCCGCCATGTCCGGAATTTGGAGGAATTAGGTGACTTGTACGTGTAGATGTGGTGCCAACCCCTCCAGCAATCTTTGAACGCTTCACTGCTTCCATGCAACGACGCGTCGCTGTTATTATCCATGCCAAAGGCGGACAAACAGGCTATCACGAAGGTGGTCGTAACGTTCTGGCAGATCAGTGTACATGTAGAAGTAGATGATGTGTTTACTTTAGAGCCACCTGACAGGTGAAAAGCAAATCGTTAGACCTATTTTCTGTTAAGTTTTTAACTATAAACCTTCCACAATACACATAAGCTATCACTTACGCTACATTCTAGTGCTTGTTCTACAAATACCTTACGCTTTGATTTTCTATTATGCTGTGTCAATTTTATCTATGGTTACTTGTTAATTACGTCTTACATAAAATATGTACTCTCATGAATCAATGCAGCAAAAGTTAGGGTTCATGTGTGAAGCACCCAAATCACTTACCACACGTGTGTGAATCCTTAAAGGAAACATCGTTGCCAGCAGCCGTCTGTTAAGAGTAAAAATCAACAACAATGTACGAAATTTCCAGTTTTAAAATTTTTTGTGGTGTTAGTAAAGTTGGTAGTACACATTATTTTAAAGTGCATTGATGTTGCTAAGAATGTGTGAAAATCTATTTTCTGGTTTCGGACCATACTTATCTCTTTAGAAAGTATGCTGTTAATATAATTCAACAACAATTAACGAATATTGTTTTTAAAATTTTTTGGAGGATTGGTATGAAGTACTGGCCCCCATCCCTCTTGGTAATGCATGTTATGGAAAATACCTTGCTATTGCTAAGGTTAATATAAATCCTATTAACTATTGATTTAAAAGATCTGTATCGTTACTATATATCGCGTGTGCACAGATATTTCTTAAGGCACTGTATACGCTCAAGGTGGTCAGCTGAAAAATACCATTTTCTAATACAAACGCTAACTTAATAAAACAATAATATTGAGTGTGGTGTACCATGCTGTATTGTCACATATGCCATAGTTCAGTATCCGTTTACCAAGCAAAACACCGGCTGAACTGCCTTGGCCACAGTTAAGACGTAACAGGAGCCCGTGAAAAGAATGTAAGTTTGTGTTGGCTTCATGAAGATTTTGATATTGTAATAAAATTTACAGTCATCTTTAATTGTATGTGACAGCTAAGTGCTTGGATACATCAGTTTCTAATCTCGCGCCCAAAAATAGGTACTTGTGTTTTGGCAACACTGCCGTACTTACGTTGGAAAATCATTAAAACATGTAATCGCCGATAAATGATAATTTAGTGATTAAAAAGCAGCTGTAAAATACGAGGGCATGCTGAAAAGTAATGTCTCCGAATTCTTTATGTGAAAACTCTTAAAGCTTTTTTTAAATAAAACAACCGTTACTAAAATTCTACATCTTTATTAATCATTTCTACGTATTTGCAACCCTGTGCCACTAGAGGGTTCCGAATCATAACGTGTAACATGGTGGTATGTAAAGTAACTATGTAGGTGCTTGAGACACGGCCCGCTGTAATCGAGTTTCGAATCCGAAGAGTTCGTCCACGTCTTGAGCAGCATGCTCTTGTGCAGCATGACAAATACCAGACCACGTACGATATCTGCAACAATCCGATGCCTTGGGTTCCCTGTCATCGATAATCCTCCATACAACCCTGACTTGACCCCATCCGATTTTTATCTGTTTCCAAAGTTAAAGAACAGCTTCGAGGACTTCACTTTGATAGTGATGAAGCGATGCAAGCAAACGTGAGATTGTGACTCCGTCAACCAAGTCAAACATTCTACAGCGACGGTGTCAGTAAGCTGGTCTCTCGTTAGCAGAAATGTGTTCGTCGTCAAGGTGACTATGTTGAGAAATAAATGTGCAGACACGAAAAATAATAATGTACAATGTTAGTAGAGTTTGTTTTATTTAAAAATCCTTAAGAGTTACCACACAAAAATTTTGGAGACATTAGTGTGATAGTGCTCTCGTAATACACTCCTGGAAATTGAAATAAGAACACCGTGAATTCATTGTCCCAGGAAGGGGAAACTTTATTGACACATTCCTGGGGTCACATACATCACATGATCACACTGACAGAACCACAGGCACATAGACACAGGCAACAGAGTATGCACAATGTCGGCACTAGTACAGTGTATATCCACCTTTCGCAGCAATGCAGGCTGCTATTCTCCCATGGAGACGATCGTAGAGATGCTGGATGTAGTCCTGTGGAACGGCTTGCCATGCCATTTCCACCTGGCGCCTCAGTTGGACCAGCGTTCGTGCTGGACGTGCAGACCGCGTGAGACGACGCTTCATCCAGTCCCAAACATGCTCAATGGGGGACAGATCCGGAGATCTTGCTGGCCAGGGTAGTTGACTTACACCTTCTAGAGCACGGGATACATGCGGACGTGCATTGTCCTGTTGGAACAGCAAGTTCCCTTGCCGGTCTAGGAATGGTAGAACGATGGGTTCGATGACGGTTTGGATGTACCGTGCACTATTCAGTGTCCCCTCGACGATCACCAGTGGTGTACAGCCAGTGTAGGAGATCGCTCCCCACACCATGATGCCGGGTGTTGGCCCTGTGTGCCTCGGTCGTATGCAGTCCTGATTTTGGCGCTCACCTGCACGGCGCCAAACACGCATACGACCATCATTGGCACCAAGGCAGAAGCGACTCTCATCGCTGAAGACGACACGTCTCCATTCGTCCCTCCATTCACGCCTGTCGCGACACCACTGGAGGCGGGCTGCACGATGTTGGGGCGTGAGCGGAAGACGGCCTAACGGTGTGTGGGACCGTAGCCCAGCTTCATGGAGACGGTTGCGAATGGTCCTCGCCGATACCCCAGGAGCAACAGTGTCCCTAATTTGCTGGGAAGTGGCGGTGCGGTCCCCTACGGCACTGCGTAGGATCCTACGGTCTTGGCGTGCATCCGTGCGTCGCTGCGGTCCGGTCCCAGGTCGACGGGCACGTGCACCTTCCGCCGACCACTGGCGACATCGATGTACTGTGGAGACTTCACGCCCCACGTGTTGAGCAATTCGGCGGTACGTCCACCCGGCCTCCCGCATGCCCACTATACGCCCTCGCTCAAAGTCCGTCAACTGCACATACGGTTCACGTCCACGCTGTCGCGGCATGCTACCAGTGTTAAAGACTGCGATGGAGCTCCGTATGCCACGGCAAACTGGCTGACACTGACGGCGGCGGTGCACAAATGCTGCGCAGCTAGCGCCATTCGACGGCCAACACCGCGGTTCCTGGTGTGTCCGCTGTGCCGTGCGTGTGATCATTGCTTGTACAGCCCTCTCGCAGTGTCCGGAGCAAGTATGGTGGGTCTGACACACCGGTGTCAATGTGTTCTTTTTTCCATTTCCAGGAGTGTATTTATCGTTAAGATTAATTTTAATTCATCTGCACCTATGGGAGCGTTAGCCAACGTCCGTTTACAGTTATTACGTGACAGTCAGTGATAATAGACGGACCTCTAGGGACGAAAAAGGTAAATTCTGTAATACTGTTAATTATAAGGTCTATTTACGTAGGGCAGCTATGAGCGTTTCATCAATTTAAAGTATAAATATAACAAATTGCCTTATTATGTTTTACTAAAGAGTTTGTTCATTATATACTCGTTTAGTAAAGGCAACGTTACCTAATCTGAGTATTGTAGTCGCTGTTAAATCACGCACAGGAAACATGATATGTTTTGTAAGTAAATTTTATAATATGACATTTAGCTGTTTCAGTAATGTATACCTATGACACAACTGTGTTTTTTTCTTTAAATTACTTTCGGTGTGATAGGCCGATCATGTTTGCTTAAAGAAAACCGAAAACGATCGCCTAATCGCTACTTTTCACTGTTAGCTATTGGTTAATAATCTGTCTGGCCAAGATCAATAGCATCACAATGGACACGTGCAGAGAATGTCTCATAATAGTGGGAAATGGTTGAAGATTGCCTAAGGTTTTTTGATGAGGGTTGCTGGGAAGTAACAAGTTGGGATGGAGATGTGGCTTGTCTAAGCCCTGTAGTAGTTGTTTCTATCGCTCCATTTTTATGGCGAAAGACGAGCTGATCTTAAAATTCGGTTAAGAGCTGCAGTTGGCAGCAATAATGTTAGGAATACGGCAGATGAGTGGTCTGTTGTCAAACACTCCAGACCAGGCAAGAAGTTTGAGCGATGCTTCAGGTCTGGTTGCTTTAGTCCAGATATCTCCAGCGGCTTCACTGGTGTGAGGACTGTGACCAAACGGAAGCAGACAATCCAGACGGATTAGGAACTCACTGCCAAGAAAGAGAGAAAAGTGAAAGCTAAGATTAGTAGCAGTCAAAGGGTTAAAACACTAAGAAGGTCTTCTGATATGGAGTAGTCATATGAAGGGAATGCCTGAACCTGTAGCTCGTAAATCTCTGGTAGTGAATACCAGCTAACTTGTATCTTGAAGCCAAGTGCAGTACTTATGACACCTGTGGCTCAAGCTGCCTGCGGAGCGATCGTGTAGTAATTACTGCGGATGTTTGCAATAGTTTGAACTGTAGCTCCAGCTACGCTATTCAGGATGATATCAGATACATCGCAGAAAATCTGAAGATAACACATATCTTCTAGAGTTCCTCGACAACATGGGGCAATCGCACATGAATACGACTGATGTATGGCCTCTCAGCGTCATATCATACACGGCATGGTCTACATCCGAAAGTTCCTGGTAAAATTGTACTCGCACAACTGATTTCCAGAGGCACTGAGAGTAACCAGTGTA
Source organism: Schistocerca serialis cubense (assembly GCF_023864345.2). Taxonomy (NCBI): domain Eukaryota; kingdom Metazoa; phylum Arthropoda; class Insecta; order Orthoptera; family Acrididae; genus Schistocerca; species Schistocerca serialis. The sequence goes on from NC_064646.1 coordinate 19,443,955, forward strand.
CTATTATCCCAGTCCCTGTGAATTCATGTTTTTTGAAAACGTCTTTCTCAGCGTCAGTTTTTCAAAAGACAGTGGTTAAATACTCGTACATAGATACACATTTGCTGCAGTTAGTGGGGGAAAAACAATGGTACCGTCTTCAGTTCACAGGGTAACGGTCGTTATAAGTGTGGACTTTCCCATCAGTGCATACGAAGCTTGTTAAATACGGAAAATGGGCTTCTCATATGAATACGAGAGTGGAAAATGAAAAGCTCTTTCTACAGATTTAATGGGTATAGCGGTTTCTCATGTAGAAGGCATAGAAATTGGACGGATGCACGTAGACAGATATAGGAGAGTATCACATTGCTGTAAGAATAATGAGAGTAACGGATGAATGGCAATACATGGTATAAAGGAGGAATGGTCAGTTTTCAGAGATACGACAGGAAGGATCATTCAAAGTAAAGAAACCCTTGTACATGTGGGCTGTAAAATGCAAACCTTAAGAGTAGTGAACACTTTTTCGTACTTGACACTGTAAAACGAATCTCTTCTACTGCAAGCTCTTTGTTTACCACATTTTTAGCGTTGGTAATCTAGACCAAAACAAGCAAAAATACGCAGTAAAAAAGTTCATACCTTCAGAGCCAAGAGCTCTTATTGATCTTCGCTACCGTAAAACACATCTCTTGTTCTGAAAAAGGGCTCATAGCTCTTAAGGAATGAATTCTAGAGCTCATACTTACTAGACAATTTTTCTTTTGTTTCTTTCCATACTACCTCGTCCCAAAACACAGAAAGCAAAGAGCCTGCGGCAGAAGAGATTTGTTTCACAGTATCGAAGTTGAGGAAGTGCTCACAGATCTTCAGGTATGTAGTTTAGAACCCATGTTTACTAGAATTTTTTTTCGAATGATCGTTCCTGTCATTTCCCTGAATATTGACGAATCTTCCTGGGACACCATGTATACAAAGTAAAGTCGAATAAAGTCATAGCTCATACAAATTTGAGTGGTGTACTTCAGTAATCGACTTGAAAGCATACAAGATAACCTGAAATGTTTTAAACTTCTATACGCAATTAGAATACTTAGGAGGAATAACTGAGAAAATTTGTATGTAGAGATAACAGTATAATATTGAGTTACTGATGTCCAACTAGGGCTTGACCCCTTTGTAACATAGCCAATAACAATAACATGTAGCGTAGTTGCGATTAACAATTTATGTGTAAATTGAACCGTCTATAATGAGAAAGATGTCATCTAGCTCCATAGTAAATGGCTTATCTGATCACGATGATAGAATGCCAACAATAAACCATGTCTATCAGTCAGGTATAAAGAAGAAAGGAGAACCTGCCAGAATTGTGTAAGGAGCGATCAAATAGTTTCAATTCGAAGGTCGCACAGCCCAGCATCGGTATGCTAATCAGAAAAAAATCACCGTGATCACTGAGGCAATCATCCCAACTGCGTAGCAGGATAAAGACAGTCTTTTGGGAAAAAACCGTGTCCTGCTGAGTGAAGAAGTCCGTGACCGCCTTCTGCACATCCTCGTCCGGCAGGCATCGGCGAACCTTCAAGGCCTTTTTAAGGAAGTGAACGGGTGGTAATTAATGGCTTGCTCTCGCCACATGTACTTGTAGGTACTAACCAGCATAAAGAGATATTGTTCCTAATAGCTTTAATTATTAGTCTGCAATGAAGTAAATATTTATGTAATGTTTTCAGTAGACATACACCCATTATACCCTGTATATGTTGTCTCAGTTACACTATTCTCATCTAGCAAGGTCCTTTTCTGGAACTCCAGGACATGTAGTAAAAATAAACTTACAGCAAAGCAGACAGTGGAAAGATGTGCAGTCTGCAAGAGGTGCTAGACCTGAATTGAAGAGGCAATGGAGAGAGAGGGTGGAGAAATAGAAACTGGCAGTTGGTTCTAAGGCTATCAAGACGAGAACGCATACAGAAAATTTCAATTTTGATGTTGCGTTTAGGTTTAGCTATCTGTGAGAGTCATGTGGAGACCAGGTTGCAGTTGTTGTAGGAGCAACAGACATCCAAGGTAGTTGAGAATCCAAAGCATCAGAGAAAGGTGTGTTGGCCGTGAAATGCTCAATGACACAGGGACAACAGGTAGAGGAGTGAAACCACGTTGTCTTTTCGGACAAGTCTCTTTTCTGTGTACAGCATCATCTCGCATACATCGGTGTCTGGGGCCTCCTAGAAGAACAAACGTTGCCAATTGCAATCGTGGTCACCATATGGATAGAGCACCTGCCGTTTTGGTGTAGGATGCTATTGGGTACACTACACGATCAACTGATTCACATAACCGGTAGTTTGGACGACGGCTCGAAATGTCCGCGAGTAGCCAGTTATCAGCACACATGTCAAAACACAGGAGAGAGGCCAGGCGCACATTGGGACGCAGCCGACGAAGGGCACAGTAGGGCAGTGCAATGAAAGAAATACTCCACGACGAAGTGTGTCCGCATATTGGTAGGCAGTTTAGCCACTGTCACGCAGTTCTTCCTTGTGAGGGTATCCTGAACCCATGAATCTTAGTTCAGAGTCAGATTCGGATGTCGAAAAGGACATACTAATGTTATTATACACTGAGGTAACAAAAGTCTTGAAAGCAGGGTATAAGATGAACATCAACAAAAGCAAAACGAGGATAATGGAATGTAGTCGAATTAAGTCGGGTGATGCTGAGGGAATTAGATTAGGAAATGCGACACTTAAAGTAGTAAAGGAGTTTTGCTATTTGGGGAGCAAAATAACTGATGATGGTCGAAGTAGAGGGGATGTAAAATGTAGACTGGCAATGACAATGAAAGGGTTTCTGAAGAAGAGAAGTTTGTTAACATAGAGTATAGATTTAAGTGTCAGGAAGTCGTTTCTGAAAGTATTTGCATGGAGTGTAGCCATGTGTGGAAGTGAAACATGGACGATAAATAGTTTGGACAAGAAGAGAAGAGAAGCTTTCGAAATGTGGTGCTACAGAAGAATGCTGAAAATTAGATGGGTAGATCACATAACTAATGAGGGGCTATCGAATAGAATTGGGGAGAAGAGGAGTTTGTGGCACAACTTGACAAGAAGAAGGGATCGGTTGGTAGAACATGTTCTGAAGCAGCAAGGGATCGCCAGTTTGGTACTGGAGGGCAGCGTGGAGGGTAAAAATCGTAGAGTGAGACCAAGAGATGAATACACTAAGCAGATTCAGAAGGATGTAGGCTGCAGTAGGTGCTGGGAGATGAAGAAGCTTGCACATGATAGAGTAGCATGGAGAGCTGCATCAAACCAGTCTCTGGACTGAATACCACAACAAGAACAACAACAAAAGTCATGAGATAGTAACTAGTATCGTGTCGGACCTCCTTTTGCCCGATCTAGTGCAGCTATATGACAAGGACTCAACAAGTATTTGGAAGAAATATTGAGCCATGCTGCCTCTATATCTGTCCGTAATTGCGAAAGTGTTGCCGGTGCAGGATTTTGTGCACGAACTGACCTGTCGGTTATGTCCCATAAATCTTCGATGTGATTCATGTCAGACGATCTGGGTGGTTAAATCATTCGTTCCAAGTGCCCACAATGTTCTTAAAGCCAGTCGCGAGCATTTGTTGCCCAGTGACATGACACCTTGACATCCATAAAGATCCCATCGACGTTTGGGAAAATGATGTCTATGAATCGTTGCCAATGGTCTCCAAGTAGGCGAACATCAACAGGACCCTGTCCGTTTCATGTAAAAAGAGCCCTGCCATTGTGGAGCCACCACCAGCTTGCAGAGTGTCTTGTTGACAACTTGGGTCCATGGCTTCGTAGGGTCTGCGCCACACTAGAACTCTACCATCAACCTGTTGTTGTTGTGGTCTTCAGTCCTGAGACTGGTTTGTGCAGCTCTCCATGCTACTCTATCCTGTGCAAGCTTCTTCATCTCCCAGTACCTACTGCAACCTACATCCTTCTGAATATGCTTAGTGTATTCATCTCTTGGTCTTCCTCTACGATTTTTACCCTCCACGCTGCCCTCCAATGCTAAATTTGTGATCCCTCGATGCCTCAAAACATGTCCTACCAACCGATCCCTTCTTCTAGTCAAGTTGTGCCACAAACTTCTCTTCTCCCCAATCCTATTCAATACCTCCTCATTAGTTACGTGATCTACCCACCTTATTTTCAGCATTCTTCTGTAGCACCACATTTCGAAAGCTTCTATTCTCTTCTTGTCCAAACTAGTTATCGTCCATGTTTCACTTCCATACATGGCTACACTCCATACAAATACTTTCAGAAACGACTTCCTGACACTTAAATCTATACTCGACGTTAACAAATTTCTCTTCTTCAGAAACGCTTTCCTTGCCATTGCCAGTCTACATTTTATATCCTCTCTACTTCGACCATCATCGGTTATTTTACTCCCTAAATAGCAAAACTCCTTTACTACTTTAATTGTCTCATTTCCTAATCCAATTCCCTCAGCATCACCCGACTTAATTAGACTACATTCCATTATCCTCGTTTTGCTTTTGTTGATGTTCATCTTACATCCTCCTTTCAAGACACTGTCCATTCCGTTGAACTGCTCTTCCAAGTCCTTTGCTGTCTCTGACAGAATTACAATGTCATCGGTGAAGCTCAAAGTTTTTATTCCTTCTCCATGAATTTTAATACCTACTCTGAATTTTTCTTTTGTTTCCTTTACTGCTTGCTCAATATACAGATTGAATAACATCGGGGAAAGGCTACAACCCTGTCTCACTCCTTTCCCAACCACTGCTTCCCTTTCATGCCCCTAGACTCTTATAACTGCCATCTGGTTTCTGAACAAATTGTAAATAGCCTTTCGCTCCCTGTATTTTACCCCTGCCACCTTCAGAATTTGAAAGAGAGTTTTCCAGTTAACATTGTCAAAAGCTTTCTCTAAGTCTACAAATGCTAGAAACGTAGGTTTGCCTTTTCTTAATCTTTCTCCTAAGATAAGTCGTAAGGTTAGTATTGCCTCACGTGTTCCAACATTTCTACGGAATCCAAACTGATCTTCCCCGAGGTCCGCTTCTACCAGTTTTTCCATTCGTCTGTAAGGAATTCGCGTTAGTATTTTGCAGCTGTGACTTATTAAACTGATAGATCTGTCAACACCTGCTTTCTTTGGGATTGGAATTATTGTATTCTTCTTGAAGTCTGAGGATATTTCGCCTGTCTCATACATCGTGCTCACCAGGTAGAGTTTTGTCATGACTGGCTCTCCCAAGGCCATCAGTAGTTCTAATGTAATGTTGTCTACTCCCGGGGCCCTGTTCCGACTCAGGTCTTTCAGTGCTCTGTCAAACTCTTCACGCAGTATCTTATCTCTCATTTCGTCTTCATCTACATCCTCTTCCATTTCCATAATATTGTCCTCAAGTACATCGCCCTTGTATAAACCCTCTATATACTCCTTCCACCTTTCTGCCTTCCCCTCTTTGCTTAGAACTGGGTTGCCATCTGAGCTCTTGATATTCATACAAGTGGTTCTCTTCTCTCCAAAGGTCTCTTTAATTTTCCTGTAGGCAGTTTCTATCTTACCCCTAGTGAGGCAAGCCTCTACATCCTTACATTTGTCCTCTAGCCATCCCTGCTTAGCCATTTTGCACTTCCTGTCGATATCATTTTTGAGACGTTTGTATTCCTTTTTGCCTGCTTCAATTACTGCATTTTTATATTTTCTCCTTTCATCAATTAAATTCAATATTTCTTCTGTTACCTAAGGATTTCTATTAGCCCTCATCTTTTTATCTACTTGATCGTCTGCTGCCTTCACTACTTCATCCCTCAGAGCTACCCATTCTTCTTCTACTGTATTTCTTTCCCCCATTCCTGTCAATTGTTCCCTTATGCTCTCCCTGAAACTCTCTACAACCTCTGGTTCTTTCGGTTTATCCCGGCACATCTCCTTAAATTACCACCCTCTTGCAGTTTCTTCAGTTTTAATCTGCAGTTCATAACCAATAGATTGTGGTCAGAATCCACATCTGCCCCAGGAAATGTCTTACAATTTAAAACCTGGTTCCTAAAGCTCTGTCTTACTATTATATAATCTATCTGATACCTTTTAGTATCTCCAGGATTCTTCCTTGTATACAACCTTCTTTCATGATTCTTGAACCAAGTGTTAGCTATGATTAAGTTACGCTCTGTGCAAAATTCTACAAGGCGGCTTCCTCTCTCATTCCTTCCCCCCAATCCATATTCACCTACTATGTTTCCTTCTCTCCCTTTTCCTACTGACGGATTCCAGTCACCCATGACTATTTAATTTTCGTCTCCCTTCACTACCTGAATAATTTCTTTTATCTCGTCATACATTTCATCAATTTCATCATTATCTGCAGAGCTAGTTGGCATATAAACTTGTACTACTGTAGTAGGCATGGGCTTTGTGTCTATCTTGGCCACAATAATGCGTTCACTATGCTGTTTGTAGTAGCTAACCCGCACTCCTATTTTTTTTTATTCATTATTAAACCTACTCCTGCATTACCCCTATTTGATTTTGTATTTATAACCCTGTAATCACCCGACCAAAAGTCTTGTTCCTCCTGCCACCGAACTTCACTAATTCCCACTATATCTAACTTTAACCTATCCATTTCCCTTTTTAAATTTTCTAACCCACTTGCCCGATTAAGGGATTGACATTCCACGCTCCGATCCGTAGAACGCCAGTTTTCTTTCTCCTGATAACGACATCCTCTTGAGTAGTGCCCGCCCGGAGATCCGAATGGGGGACTATTTTACCTCCGGAATATTTTACCCAAGAGGACGCCATCATCATTTAATCATACAGTAAAGCTGCATGTCCTCGGGAAAAATTACGGCTGTAGTTTCCCCTTGCTTTCACCTGTTCGCAGTACCAGCACAGCAAGGCCATTTTGGTTAATGTTACAAGGCCAGATCAGTCAATCATCCAGACTGTTGCCCCTGCAACTACTGAAAAGGCTGCTGCCCCTCTTCAGGAACCACACGTTTGTCTGGCCTCTCAACAGATACCCCTCCGTTGCGGTTGCACCTACGGTACGGCCATCTGTATCGCTGAGGCACGGAAGACTCCCCACTAACGGCAAGGTCCATGGTTCATGGGGGGGACCATCAAACTATACCAACTGAAATCTGGGCTCATCCGACCAGGCTACAGGTTTCCAGTCGTTTAGGACCCGACCGACACGGTCGCGAGCCCAATAGCGGCCCTGCAGGCGATGTCGTGCTCTTAGACCAACACGCTCGCGTCAGTTGTCTGCCGCCAGAGCCCTTTAGCGCCACATTTCGCCACAGATACGCTCTTCGTAAGTCCCGCATTGATTTCTGCTGTTACTTCACGCAGTATAGCTTGTCTGTTAGCACTGACAACTCTACGAACACGCCGCTGCTCTCGATCGTTAAGTAAAGCCCACCGGCCATTCATTGCCCGCGATGAAGGGTAATGACTGAAACTTGGTACTCTCGGTACACTCTTCACACTGTGGATCTCGGAATACTAGATTCCCTAACGATTTCCGAAGTGGAATGTCTCATGATTCTAGCTCCAACTACCATTCCGCGTTCAAAGTCTGTTAAGGGGGTTAGGACGTCAAACGGGCCGACTTCGAGAAGGAGAGGCACCACAGGACATTTTAATTTGCACTGAATCCTGAATCCTTCCTGGTCATGCTAACAAAATTTTATGAATTTATTTGTAAAAGTATAGACAGTATAAATTAAACTGTCCTGTGGTGCCTCTCCTGCTCCAAGTCGGCTCGTTTCACGTCATACCCCCCTTAATTCCCATCGCACTGTCATAATGAGGTCGGAAACATTACCACATCGATCACCTGAGTACAAATGACATCTACGGAAATGCACTACCCTTTTATACGTGGTGTACGTGATACTGCCGCCATCTACACATCTGCATATCGTTGTCGCATGACTTTTGTCACTGTATAACACTTAAATACGGAACAAATCACAGTGTAAAAGCGGATATTTGAGCAACAGAAATACTCAAGGCGAATACACTTAGACGACAAGAGTTTTATGATCATCAGTTCACGAACTAATTCCGTTCAGACTTGAGGCAATTGCACAATGTTTACGAGCTTTTGCGGAAATCTGTATTTTCTGTTTGGTGTAATGCCCAGAAATGCGAGTGAAGAAAACTTCGTTGTTTTCTTATGGTAAGTTTCACAAAATTTGTAATTACCAAGTTTTAAATACTATTTTACTAATTTTTATTACTTAATTACTATGTATTACTATTACTACTACTATTATTACTTAATTACTATTTTACTAATTTTTAATTACTAAGTTTTACTACATTTCTCTCGAAGTAAGGACATAAGCAAGAGTTACATAGGTTACTTTGAAAAATTAAATGGGGAAATTACTGTTATTCATGAGTTGAGCTTAAGATCCAGCAGCTGTAATTGAACGCACGTCCACTGCGTTCTGAAGAAGTGTCAAAGATTTACCACTAGCTTTCGACGTTTAAGATACACTTGTGGACGTGAAGTACCTGTTGCTACGCAATTCCGAGATCGTTCGAGTTCTTGAGATGGAGGACTATAAATTTCTAGGAGAGATGCACCAGTTTGCGATGTCACTTCAAATATTTTTCTACAAATGAAATACTGACTTAATGAGTGCATATCTTTAGTTACTTTGTGCATCGTCTTGAAGAAATGGCAGAGTTGGTCACTGACAGGTTTTTATTCTTGAATCTTTTTAGACCAATCGCTCTTTCCGTTGCCCTTGTTCACGCTGGACAGTGAAATTTTGTGTAAGCTTGGAAACATCAATTTTTTTTCATTTTCTTTGGTTGTTCTTTACTATATCGGTGCTTGGTAAATGAAGGCATGTCCAATTCTGCAGACCCTTTGAGATGTACCGGGTGATCAAAAAGTCAGTATAAATCTGGAAACTGAATAAATCACGGAATAATGTAGATCGAGAGGTACAAATTGACACACATGCTTGGAATGACATGGGGTTTTATTAGAACCAAAAAAAAATACAAAATTTCAAAACATGTCCGACTGATGGCGCTTCATCTCATCAGAATAGCAATAATTAGCATAACAAAGTAAGACAAAGCAAAGATGATGTTCTTTACAGGAAATGCTCAATATGTCCACCATCATTCCTCAACAATAGCTGTAGTCGAGGAATAATGTTGTGAACAGCACTGTAAAGCATGTACGGAGTTATGGTGAGGCATTGGCGTCGGATGTTGTCTTTCAGGATCCCTAGAGATGTCGGTCGATGACGATACACTTGCGACTTCAGGTGACCCCAAAGACAATAATCGCACGGACTGAGGTCTGGGGACCTAGGAGGCCAAGCATGACGAAAGTGGCGGCTAAGCACACGATCATCACCAAACGACGCGCGCAAGAGATCTTTCACGCGTCTAGCAATATGGGGTGGAGTGCCACCCTGCATAAACATCGTACGGTCCAGCAGGTGTTTATCAGCCAGGCTGGGGATGATGTGATTCTGTAACAGATCGGCGTACCTCTCACCCGCACGGTAGCAGTTACAAAACCAGAATCAGTCATTTCCTCGAAGAAAAAAGGCCCGATAACGGTAGATGTGGTAAATTCAACCGATACCGTGACTTTCTCGTAATGTAAGGGAGTTTCCACTACAGTTCTAGGATTTTCGGCAGCCCAAATTCTGCAATTTTGGGCGTTGACAGACCCTCGGAGTGTGAAATGAGCTTCGTCGGTCCACAACACGTTACGTAACCAATCGTCATGTTCCGCCATACTTTGAAACGCCCACACCGCAAATGCCCTCCGGTTCACTATATCGCCAGGTAACAGTTCATGATGCCGATGGATTTTGTACGGATAGCATCGGAGGGTACGCCTCAGGACCAACCAAACAGTAGTGTATGGAATGCCGGTGCGACGTGCGACTGCACGAGCGCTGACTTCCCCGTGCATAGACCAAACCGCTACAGTCTCCATTTGTTCCTGAACTGTCTGAGCAGCATTACGCCTTGTGCTCGGTCGGCCACTACGGGGTCTATTGTGTGAATCAGGGGTCTCCAAACTACAGCCCGCGTGCTGAAACCGGTCCGCGAGAGCCGGCAAACAGGCCCGCGTTAGCTGGCCGGACATCCCCGGTATCCGGCCCGCCAAATATTTGAGGTGGTACCTATACTGCCATCAATTGAGTTTCGAGGCCTATCGCGACCAATTCACTGCGACATTGGCTCTGCTACTCGCTACGACTACATGACTAAACTTATTGTTGCGCCGCTTGAAATAAAAATCCGTTGACATTCTCCACCTCTGCTACGTCTTGCAGTAACAGTGTTGCTAACAATGATTTAGAGATTTCGTTAACTTTGCAGGACGCTTTCGTGAAGAATGTGCAGTGATATACTTTTTTGTCGGTGAAATTCGCCAGAGTAAAATACGCCAGAATTTCGGTCAGGTACGTCCATCAATCAAAATTATGTAATTAAATGAAAATCGTTGTTCGTTTCAGTGCTAGCTATTCCCAAAACCTTCAATTTCTCCAATTTCATCTTTCGTTTAGCCTTACATTACGGTGATCGTGGAGTGCTAGGGTGCTTTAATCCCACTAGGTAGATCTAGGCCCTTATGACTTCGTGGAGGAGTCAATTTGGCCCGCGGACTAAAAAGTTTAGAGACCCCTGGTCTAAACAACCCGTGGCTTCGAACTTCGAAATCATTCTCGCCACAGCTGTATTTGTCAAGGACCTTTACCCATTGGATTCCCCTTCCTGTGGCGATAGGATCGTAACGCTGAACTAGCACATTCCCCATTCTGACAATACAGCTTCACTAAAAGCGCCTTTTCAGGTAACATCAACATGCTGCGACTGCTGGCGCATCTGATTCTCTCTGTCATTACAGCTCCTTTTATACACGATTGTCATGCGCAGTCACTGACCTGTCCAGCGCCATCTGTCAGATATTTTGTGAAATTTGTTTTCTTTTAGGTTCTAATAAAACCCCATGTTGTTCCAAGCATGTGTGTCAATTTTTACATCTCTATCTACATTATCCCGTGGTTTATCAAGTTTTCAAATTTATTCTGACTTTTTGATCACCCGGTAACTTCCATCTAATTATCAATGTTTCTAACACCTTCACCGATGCTGTCGTTGTTATGAGAGACCATCAAGCGGGAGCACATGTGCCGCTCCCGCAGCATACTGTGTCCCGGGCACTGGGCGGCGAAGGCGGGACCAGGCACGATGCTGCCCTGGTCTGTTGTACGGCCGTTGGTTCAACGGAGAGTAAAACGTGTTTAATCTGAAAAGGATACCTGTCGCCATTCAGTGGACGTCCTGTTCCAGTTTCGGCACGCAAATCCCAGCCGTCGTCGCTGATGAACAGCTGTGAGAATGTTGTGTACATAGTTCCGCGTAGTCAGCGCGTACACAGCTTTCCCACTAGAGCGCGCCCCGCTAGGCACAACAGCGCAGGCGCAGCGCTCGTCCGTCTCCGCACTACGAGATGGCGCTGTCTTAGAGACGGACCAAAGTCTGCTTCCGCCGATCGGAGTATTAGTATGAGATTGCTGCTAACGTAGAACCTTTTCTCCTCGCGGATCACACTCGCGCAGTGATACCTGAACGCGCGAGGTATTATAACGAGTGTACAGCCCTCCGATTCGTCAGTCTGCATTAGTCTGCATTTGTCTGTACCAGTCTGCGCCTAATAAGATTATCATATTCCTGTACATAGCCATGAAGGGAAATGTATAGACACTTTGTCAAGTATCAAGACCAAAGGAACTTCAGATTGTCAGTTGGAAACAGCATCCAGAATCAAGTTACGTAATATCTATGATTTTTATTATTTTAATAAATGTGTGTGAAAATTAATCAAGTTGTGTTTAAAGTTGGTCACCGTCAATCTGCAACTCTAAGCGTGCAAGTGGCATTTCTATCGTCTGACCTAACGGCAGAAGATAAACACGCCACGATAAGACCACAAGACATATTGCTGACACTGGCCTACTTTGTTAGAGCGACAAGTCAAATAATCTGATGGTATGTGTACCGAAGGTCTTACAGTACGCACGCCACAGAGAATGAGTGCATGAACAAGGTACCAGCTGTGGGCACCCATGCGCAAGAATGATAGCTTAACGATCTTTTAGGAGACACTGTTGTGAGTTCCTTGTTTCGTCTGGGCGGTCAGTTGCTCAACAGCTGCATGTCTGTTTATAACACTACTTTCCGCTACTACTATATCGTAACGTCAAAGTTGGAGGCAGGTCTTGAAATAAAACTATCTTGTTAAAGTAATTATGGTGTAACGCAACAGAGCAGTGTTACCCTCTGAGAGGAATTTTGTTATGTTGACCGTATTGTCCCTAACGGAGGAGGCTTATCGGCAGTGAAAGCCAGAATTACTTAAATATTCAAACAGTAACAAACAATAATTTACTTATCCAAACCGTTCAAAGATAAAAAAAAGGTCGCCAGCCTAATTAGGCATGAGAATGATTAACATTCTTGTTTAAGAAAGTAGTTATGAGTAAATGAAACAACAAGTTTACTGTTACCACTAACCGTTTTATTTATTTCCACGACGCGTTTCGAAGGTTTAAACCTCCATCATCGGGTGGATTTACATTAGTTAGTATTGCATTTGTGTGTGTGTTGTGTTACGATTTTTGGAGGAACTTGTGGCACTGCCTAGTGGAGAAACAAGACACTATTTCAGAATATGGTTTAGGATTACTTCTGACAAGAAATTAAACTGATATCTAATGGTAAACATTAAATAAGTAAACTAGAGTACCTCCAGTGGTCACAGGTTCCTTTTGCTGTCGTAACACATCACATGTATACTGCCACATTTGTAAACAAATATGGCGTCTGGAATCAGCTGGGTGCAAGGTTCGTATAGCAGAAGAGAAGACATAATCGCAAAGTTCAAAGAATATACATTATTATAGAATAATTGTTTAAAGCATTTGGAGGTGTTTGTTTTGAGGTGTCGAATATATGTGTGTGTACTTCAGGTGGTATATAAATCCAATTTTGACAGGTTAAAATAGCTAAACATTCGTACTCGTTTATACAATCAGGTGAAATGTTAAAATGGCTTAAACTTCATACTTGTTAATAAAAATTAGGTGAAATGTTAAGACTTGAATTACAATGATCATATTGGCTACAGCACTAAAATCATACATAGATGACACTCTTTGATTGGAATTAATAAACAGATGTGAGAGGCTGGAGGCAGAAGGAGAGGAAGAGAGAGGGAGAAAGTGTGTGTGTGTGTGTGTGTGTGTGTGTGTGTGTGTGTGTGTGCGCGCGCGCGCGCGCGCGCGCGCATTTTTAGGAGTGTAGGCAGTTGCTGAAAACAGAGATGATACTATTGTAAATATTGTAATTTTTGTCATTTAAGATGGATTCTGGTTGTTTCATTTGGTGTTTGTATATTTGGAGTGTTTCAAGGATGTCTAGTTTTCTGCCTTTTGGTTGGATGTGTAGGATGCTAATCCTTGTGTTGTTAACATGGTGTTTTGTTTCATGTAGGTGGGTAGCTATTGCTGATGTGTGGTATTTTTTGTTTTTTAGTGCTGCCATGTGTTCCTTGAACCTAATCTCAAATGATCTGTTGTCTGGCCTATGTAGAAACAGTCACAGTCCAAACATTCAATTTTGTACACACCTGCGTGATGAAGTGGGTTTCGCGTGCCGATGTTGTGGGGTAACTTCTGTCCAATCTTGTTGTCTGTTGTAAAGGACTGGTAACAGTAAACTTGTTGTTTCTTTTAATGTCAGTAACAGTCACGGTAAAGCCTAACATACAAATGTTCGCATTTAAAGTTATGAGTAACTTTAACGGACAAACACAACCTATATTTTGCCACACGCGAGTGCAATGAACTCTGGCACCTGCATATGTTAACGTTAAGTTTGGAGTTGACAGCAAGACCAGAACAAACTATTTGCATAAATATAACAGAAACGATACACACTACTATCTTCAGGGCTTAGTCAAACTGAGTGGTTTCAATAATATTACTATTACAGTGCACTTTAGAACAAAAAATTGGACATAGGTTCAATATTACTTTTCAAACATATTCCTATCTGACATTAAATATAGATATGTTGTACAGCAAAAGTAGCTACTGTGCATAGATTAAGTCTCTCACTACTAAACACCTTTTTATTTAGAATGAAAATTAAATAGAATTCACTAACAGATTACTTCTCACTGTCTTTTGAATAAAGAAGTTACTGTTTTCATAGATAGTTGTCTTTCTATTAATCGTTATGTAGCATGAGCACAATAGACAAACTATGGATCCTGTTGCAACATTAATATGCACTTTCAATACACAATAGGAACCTAATATTGTACAGAATTTCGCTTGAATAGCAAGAGTAATTGAAATTTGCTATAATTAACTTTGTGCATTTGAACTACTTTCAGTGGAGGGGGGCCATTAATCTTGACCACTGTAGCAGAGCATACTAAACACGTTTTTAATACACTAAAGAAACAAGCCCATAACAAGTATGAACATGTAACCTTCAATTAGTTCTCAACTCTTACTGCAATAGAACACAATTTGACATATCTGTAAGAAATTGACTCACCTTTTGCGATTTACAACAAGCAGCAATGTGATCATTCACTAAGCAAAACTTTACAAGCCTCAGTTTTAATAACTTTTAATTTTGAAGTTGGCAACAACTTATTAATAAGCAGTTTTAATAGAAAAATTATTTTCAGCAAGCATCATGTACTTTAGCTCACTCTCTTGCCACATTAACTTTAACTTTCTTTTTACTATGTTCAAGAGGCATTAATTAGTTAAAACACCAGGCTTTAATGTTCTTTCAATAAGGACACCCGGTAATCACTTTAGCATGGGAAGGACCCTAAGTGGAAATGTGACAGAGGGATAAAAAATGAAGGTAGGTATAAGAGTTCGAGTATAAGTTACCTTATATTTCCGCACACTAAAACATCCAATGAGCTGATCCTTCATTTTACTTCTTGGTTCCTTTCTAGTGACTGGGCAACGTGGTAGCGAATGCATGTTGGTAGGTGGATTTGCAGATAGAATTGCTGGACTCTGTCATTTCTTCGTGGCGATGATAGACACCAATTTCAGAATAGTTCCAGCTGTTTATCCATCCATCCGAGGCATTGTAAAGCGTCAGAAAGATCCTCTCTTGGAACCAGCACAATATACAACTTTTACATGGCCAGTGCACAGTTTGGTAGCTCGTCCCCGATTGACGCTTTGTTCCACCTTTTCTACCTAGGCCAACCAAAATTTGCGCGGGCGCTACACAGTTTCGTTCCCGAGGGGAACCACAACACCTTTTACATACAAAACAACTAAAAACCCTAAGTGAGGATCAGCAGTTTACATAACACCAACCAAACGTATTAAATAAAACAGAACATTTGCACATATTGACATTTCTACAAAAAATTATTGAAACAAAATTATTCAATCTCAAAGATAACCAAAGACATTAAGTGAGAAAGACAAACATATCATTTGCTCATATCGTACGTATTACATAGGTCACACTTCCCACATTCTAACAGACATCAAAGTTTTTAACAGAAAAAAGAATAAACACTCTCATGGTATGGATTCAATCCAACAACATTTACAGAAACTCAACAATATAACATTAAATAAAACAAAAGGCAAAATAAATCAGTAGAGCAGTAGTGCTATGGTGTTACATGTTCACCCGTAGCCATTTCAGCAGCAATCGTTCACCCTTGTCATCTATGGAACTTGGTGCGCCAGTTTCCTCGTCCCCCATTTCGCCACGTTTGGTGTACTTTAACCATGGAGGCCCAGGAATAGTTCAGAGTCTTAGCCGTTTCGGAAATTCTGCCACCCTATGGCCAGAAAGCCAACGATCATGACATTTTGGGCGGCAGATAAATCGCTCCGTTTTCACATATCGACAATGACTGCACTGTTTTCCGCATCCCCCGACTTGAGTTATATACCCTTCATGCTAGTGCTGCCACTTATAGTCTGTGAGGAGTTATTGCACGTTGACGTCGAACATAGGCCATTGGCACAGTAATGTGACTAGACTGTGTGCTACTGCCTATTGCTAACTGTGTTGATTAAACTCGTAAGGCTCATCTAATTACAACATGTAATACTTTCTCCACTGTTGCAGGAATCAAGCCATGTGTGCCCGGTACAACGCTCATGGTTGAATGCAACAGGTGCACGTGCGGTATTAATGGCAAGGCCCAGCAGTGTACGAAAAATAAATGTCGTTCTAGCTCAGAACCAGTAAAAAGCTCTCGCTTCAAGAGTATGACAGGTGAATAGTACATTGAACTTATTATTTATCTCATGAAATGGAGTGAAATATATAGAGTTCTATAAGTATAAATTATACTTAATTCACTATAATTACAGTCGCCGCGTGGGATTAGCCGAGCGGTCTAGGGCGCTGCAGCCATGGACTGTGCGGCTGGTCCCGGCGGAGGTTCGAGTCCTCCCTCGGGCTTGGGTGTGTGTGTTTGTCCTTATGGTAATTTAAGTTGAGTAGTGTGTAAGCTTAGGGACTGATGACCTCAGCAGTTAAGTCCCGTAAGATTTCACACACATTTGAACATTTTTTTTTTTCAATTATAGTCTTTCTTTTCCTTTTGAGTCAGTCAAATACATTCTATGAAGACGCCGCTATTGTTTATTTTTATCGACAAGGCTAAACAGGGTGAGCCACCTCAAACCTGCAGCCCTTTCCATTTGCTGAACAGTCCATGCGTTAGAGGACTGGGTCTTTTTTTTTTACGTGTTAAACCCTTTGAAGTGTAAGCTTGGCAAAAGAGCAACATTTCGCAGTATTTACATCGCAACAGTATATTCCGACCGCCTGCCCTTTCTCTTTCGGCACCGAGCGAGGTGGCGTTGTGGTTAGCACAATGGACTCGCATTCGGGAGGACGATGGTGCAAACCCGCGTCCGGCCATCTTACTTTAAGTTTTCCGTGATTTCCCTAAATCGGTTCAGGTAAATTCCGGTATGGTTCCTTTGATAGGGCACGGTCGACTTCTTCCCCATCCTTCCCTACACCAATGGGACCGATGACCTCGCTGTTTGGTCGCCTCCTCCAAATCAACAAACCAACCAATCTCTTTTGGCGCATTCCTCGGATAATTTTGCGAAAAATTTCTCGGTCAGCATTACCACCATTATAACACTGTACCTGTATTTTCAAGAGGTTTTCACTGCCGTTAAATAATTGACTAGTATAAGGTAGCATAAAAAAACAATACTTGCATCCTTCAGCAGAAGAGTGCAAACCATTGTACCTATAATATTTCCGCATTTATTCAAATTAATTAAGACATTTTACTATTTCTTCACTGCTCGCTCTGCTCTATCTTGAAATAAAGTAAGCTTATGGTTGTGGTACTTGTAACTGAACAGTCACATACAGTTCTCTTCCTCATCGCTGGTAACTACATATCCTACAAATAATTCCATTCAGACTATTATACAAGTACGTCCAGGTTTTACTTTGTTTCAGGATTGTGGTTTCACTCGCGCTGCAGTTTTACTTTTTATAATTATCGTTCTTTTCCACTTGCCTATTTATTTTCACGATGTATCTCACCTATAATATTATACTCGTTTAGAACAATACTATTTTATTCAGTAATATCTTTCAACCATGTAAATAAGTTATACAGAACTGCAACCAGTCACATTTTTGAATATTTATGGTTTATTCAATGAACCGGTTTTCGAACCTTTTCAGGTTCATCTTCAGATGGTTTCAGTAAGTTACATCATTACTGCTAGCATAATGCTGGGTGCTGGCTCTACGACAAATAGATGGGTCACACTTTAATGTATCGCCATGACTATAGCTTATATGTCGATATGGATTTAAATTTAGTTTTTACTTACTGCGGCAGTATAGGCGGTTTTTTTTCGATTAGTGTCCATCTATACTTTCGCAGTAAGTAAAAACTAAATTTACATCCATATCGACAGATAAACTATAGTCACGGCGATACATTAAAGTGTGACCCATCTATTTGTCGTAGAGCCAGCACCCAGCATTATGCTAGCAGTAATGATCTAACTTCCTGAAACCATCTGAAAATGAACCTGAAAAGGTTCGAAAACCGGTTCATTTAATAAAACATAATTATTCATAAAAGTGACTGGTTGCAGTTCTGTATAACTTATTTACATTCAACATACAGTCACGATTCTAAAATATCCGTAATGGATAAGCATAATCTATCAACCATGTCTCCAAAATTTGCTCTGTCTTGCTATATTTAATTTATTTCTCTGAACTATTGCTGTAATTTTGTAGTCCATTAACTCAAGGCCTCATATATTTTATCTACACTAAATAATTTTATCTTATAACGTTAGTTGTTTTCACTTTAGTTTTATATTAAACATTAACAACTGTCGTATTTGACAGTCAACTGAGAGACTCGTTGCATGCTCTTAGTTTAAAATCTTTGCTCTCACAAAATTTGTAACCACACATATTTATCTGTGCACCTGATAATGGGTTAACAGCTGAACAATTGTTGTACGGTAGCAAATTGTGTAGAATGTTACACAGGTGGTATGTGTTTTTCATTCATAAAGTGTAAAATATGCTACCAAAGAACAGTCAATTAACTCAATTCTGTTTTATCCGCACCTGTGTGGCAGACGCCATTTTTGACGTTCCTCTGCTGCTACTATCTATCCCAACTCAATAAAATCGACAGACACTAGCAGGAAGATTAGTACTAAAACATTACAACTTAATCGGCCTTGGACATTCAAAGTAAGAAAAAATGCTTTAGTTTTGGAATGATCCTCATTCTGAAACTACGAATGAAATATCAGTTACTGATACTAATGGTTCAGCTACAACAAAAACGTGTTACACCGAATGAAACCCGGAGAATGGGTTACTTTCCTGACGTCTCCACAAATCTACACTCCTGGAAATGGAAAAAAGAACACATTGACACCGGTGTGTCAGACCCACCATACTTGCTCCGGACACTGCGAGAGGGCTGTACAAGCAATGATCACACGCACGGCACAGCGGACACACCAGGAACCGCGGTGTTGGCCGTCGAATGGCGCTAGCTGCGCAGCATTTGTGCACCGCCGCCGTCAGTGTCAGCCAGTTTGCCGTGGCATACGGAGCTACATCGCAGTCTTTAAAACTGGTAGCATGCCGCGACAGCGTGGACGTGAACCGTATGTGCAGTTGACGGACTTTGAGCGAGGGCATATAGTGGGATTGTGGGAGGCCGGGTGGACGTACCGCCGAATTGCTCAACACGTGGGGCGTGAGGTCTCCACAGTACATCGATGTTGTCGCCAGTGGTCGGCGGAAGGTGCACGTGCCCGTCGACCTGGGACCGGACCGCAGCGAAGCACGGATGCACGCCAAGACCGTTGGATCCTATGCAGTGCCGTAGGGGATCGCACCGCCACTTCCCAGCAAATTAGGGACACTGTTGCTCCTGGGGTATCTTCCTGTTTTCTCTATTGATCTGTGTTCAGTTTTTCAAGGCCTATCCAGTGTGCCAACTTATAACTAAATCTGAGGGGGGTGCGATGGGGAGGTTCCCTTGTAAGAAACAATGTTCACAATTCTTAGAGACTGACCTGACCTGTGTGTAATTACGGCATTTGCATGGCGATGTGTCTTACTGCCCGAATGTCAGGAAAAATATTATGCAATCATCACTTGAGGTAGTTCTGTGGAAACGTGTAATATGATGTGAAATTACATATTAAGCAACCCGTCATCGTTAACAAGTACACTCATAACTCAGAAAGGGCTCTTAAGTCTGTTACTAGCGACCTTTGGAGGAACAAATGTTGAAACCGATAATGATCACGTTGAGATCAGTCACCATTTTCATGCTTAGAAAAGGACTGTTTAAAATCCCACCAGTGAATCGACAGCAGCGTGCAAAATATTCGACTTCACTACTTGAAACCCGTCTCAAACTTTGCAAGCTTCACAAAAGCCGTGAAGACGGATTGAGAGTCATGACTGGATAGCTTTGTGGGTAAGACAACTGTTTATAAGCCGGCCGCTGCCTGCCGCAGTGGCCAAGCGGTTCTAGCAGCTTCACTCTGGAACTGCGCTACCGCTACGGTCGCAGGTTCGAATCCTGCCTCGGGCATAGATGTGTGTGACGTCCTTAGGTTAGTTATGTTTAAGAAGTTCTAAGTCTACTGGACGATGACCTCAGACGTTAAGTCCCATAGTGCTTAGAACCATTTGATTTGAACTGTTTATAAAGATAGGGCTCTGGGCTCAAATCCCGGCTCGGCAAACAATTTTAATTTGCTAGGAAGTCTCGAGAACCCAAACACTTGTAAACAGTCAGTTTGCTTAGACACTAATTTTCGTATTAGTAATTTTCAGCCATTACTGCATAGTGAGTTTTAAGTAGAATAAATTAAATTCACCGCAAACCAAAAGCTGCAGATGCATCAGCACCAGCTGGTTAAGTTTCTGTTTACACACGGGTCTTCGTTTAGCTCTGGTTCTAATGTCTTCTGCAAGAGGTGAAGGCCACGCGGGGTAGCCCAGCGGTCAAGGCGACTTGTAACTGTTCGCGCGGCTCCCCCGTTCGAGGTTCGAGTCCTCCCTCGGGCAGGGGTGTGTGTTGTTCTTAGTGTAAATTAGTTTAAGTTAGATTAAGCAGTGCGTAAGCTCAGGGACCGATAGCTTCAGCAATGTGGTCGCATATAACTTACCACAAATTTCAGATTTAAAGAAGTGAAAAGAATGGGTATTTAACTGGGCGACTCAAGTCACTGTCTGCGTATTTTTTGACGTTTATTTTCACGTAAACTGAAATTGTAGTATGGTAATAATCAGAACCATTTCAGCAACAGTACTTAAATTGCTTCCTTGACTGCTGGAGCTACTACATTATTCCTTGTCATATGGATGAACACTGATTGACGAAGGATATAGATTGCCCTTATGTTGTACAGATGCAGGGGGAACTGGCTGTTGCCTGGAAACAGCTGGAAGCTTTGTTGGCCACAGTCGATAGGCTTCAGACAGCCTGCTCTGAGGTGTGGAGTCCATGGAGCAAATGTGAAGAATGCTCTGATACATCTGGTGCCGAAGGATCACTGATGCCTTGCGGCTTCTGAGTGACGCATCCAGGCAGGCTGACGTTCTTCTGACAGTTAGTAGCGAACAGTGGCGGTGTGTCAAATCTCTGGGTGGAAAGCGGAAGTGTGTACTGAAAACACGGCTGTCCCTTTATGACTCAGAAACAAGTTTGAAATAGTGACTACATCTGAGCAAGGACGGGACACATCGTCGTTTGGGACTGGGGTCTATTTTCCTGTCAGGTCAGATCTAGATGAGACCATGGGACTCCTTGTCATCGAGATCTTCCACTTTGGGTAGATGATGAAGCCTCTTAGGGTAGTAGCGGGCGGATCGAGGAAGGACGACAGTGACCACTCTATTGCTTGCCTGGGGGCTTGTTGGAGAAGTGGAGAAGGCTCTGACGCCGACCACTGAGCACACTGGTTGCATCTAACTGCACTGGACGTTCATGTCGACCCGAACGACGCCTTCCGCCTGCGTTCAGGGGCCATTCTTGGTTCCTAGGTGCTTTCGTGAAGGCAGCTGGCCTAGCAGTCAGCGTAGAAGCAGAGCCACCGTTTTGCAGCATTCTTCTCAGAACCTGTCGCGGTGCTCTAATTTGGAGCCGAGGCAAGTGGAAGGCTTAAACCAGAGACTCAGTCGATTCTGAGACGATCTTGAATGCAGGTTTCTCTCTCTCTCTACTGTCGGATGAATAACTGTTGGCTCCGCCAAACGTGTGGGTTTCTTTAGGATACAGAAATCCGTCCTCAGGCCGGATAAGATACATTTTCCGTTCAGACAGGGAAGAATATCGTCCCTGTAGATTAAAGGGACTGGTATTTGTCATGACAGAGTGGAGAAAGACGAAGTTAGCTGCAGGAGAGTCCATGAAAAACGTCTCAGATCTAGTCTAAACGATACCAACGCTCACGTAATACTAGGAACAGAAACCATATGATGTAGCTATGAAATTCTAAGTTTCGATTGGAATGAAACTAAGAGTGCTACGGGGTACCCTGTTCATAGTCTGTAGGCTGGGTGCCGTATCATCATAATGCCGTGGCCAAACGCCACACAGCCGGGTTGCCTAAATGCAGGGCAGCCTTGAGAGAGAAGGAAGCGCACACGTTCGCGCGCACGCACGCACGCACGCACGCACACACACACACACACACACACACACACACACACACAGCTATATGCAAGTGGTTTGTTTTAACTTGAGATAATGACAGCCTCTTTTGCATGCAGTTGCGTGCCATTACCTTCCATTAGCTCTCATCACCCTGTTAACACCAATATGATTCTATATGTATTGTTTATGAGTGGATGCCTAGTTGAACGAGCTGCACAGTTTGTGACTCCCAAGGGATTCGCCTTCGATCTTGATGGTGCGAACCGTTGTGATTACTGTGGTGCGCCATTTTTCATTCGGTGTTCATGTTGCAAGTTAATGGTTTGTCTTGAATGTCGGCCATATGCATTTTGTGAAACATAATACGAGGGTCACTCCAAAAGAAATGCACACTACTTTTTTTTTAAACCCATCTTTTATTCTACATGTTTGAAAGTTTTACAGTGTGTAGATACAGCCTTTAGGAACAATATTTTCATTTCTCCACATAATTTCCATCCCTCTCAACTGCCTTACGCCATCTTAGAACCAGCGCCTGTATACCCGCTCGGTAACATTCTGGACCAACCTGTTGGAGCCACTGTTTGGCAGCGTCCACAAGGGAGTCATCATCTTCAAACCTTGTTCCACGAAGAGAGTCTTTCAGTTCCCCAAAGACATGACAGTCACAAGGAGCCAGGTCAGGACTGTGAGGCGGGTGTATCAGTGTTGTCCATCTGAGTTTTGTGATCGCTTCCACGGTTTTTTGACTGACATGTGGCCGTGCACTGTCGTGCAACAGCAAAACATCCTGCTTTTGCCGATGTGGTCGAACACGAGTCTGTCGAGCTTGAAGTTTCTTCAGTGTCATCATATATGCATCAGAATTTATGGTGGCTCTACTTGGCATGATATCCACAAGCAAGAGTCCTTCGGAATCGAAAAACACCGTAGCCATAAGTTCTCCAGCAGAAGGTGTGGTTTTGAATTTTTTTCTTGGGTGAATTTGTATGATGCCACTCCATTGATTGCCTCTTCGTCTCTGGTGAAAAATGATGGAGCCATGTTTCATCACCTGTCGCAATTCTTCCAAGAAATTCATCTCCACCATTCGCGTACTGTTCCAAAAGTTCGCTGTATACCGTATTTCTTGTTTCTTTGTGAGCCACTGTCAACATCCTGGGAACCCACCTGGCGCAAACCTTTTTTAACGCCAACACTTTCAGTATTCTGCAAACACATCCTTCCCATATCTCAACGTAGCGTGACAATTCGTTCAATGCAGTCACCAATTCGTTAACTCTCCGCACATTGTCTGGAGTGTGTGCAGTACGAGGCCTGTCGCTGCGAGGACAATCCTCAATATTGCCGTGCCCGCTTTCATCACGTAACCTGCTTGCCCACCGACTAACTGTACTGCAATCGACAGTAGCATCTCCATACACCTCTTTCAACCTCTTGTGGATGTTTCCTAATGTCTCGTTTTCACAGCACAGGAATTCTATGACAGCACGTTGCTTCTGACGAACTTCAAGTGTAGCAGCCATCTTGAAGACATGCTGTGACGGCGCCACTCACGGGAACAGGTTAAACTAAGTTTGAAAACATGCGGGAAGGATGTATCTACACACTGTAAGACTTTCACACTTGCAGAATGAAAACTGTATTTTTACAAAAATAGTGTGCATTTCTTTTGGAATGACCCTCGTACACACGTCCCGTAGAAGGTTGATCTCTGCAGCTCCATGACACTCATCATCTGTCGTGCTTCTGATGCAGATGGTGAGTCTTTAGCAGCTAATACGTCGCCCGTCACACTCTTTAACACGACACTTTTAAGTGAGACTTACTAAAGATTGAACTTCCGACATCACACTCAAGGAGTTCCCTGTAAGTGTCTCGAAAACGACGCATCATTCGAAGAAACGTTGTAAACGTAACAGTTTTCTGTTCCATCAAGATGCTTGATTTAGGTAAGTCCTCTTACCTATCTACATCTACATCTACATCTACATCTACACCCATACTCCGCAAGCCACCTGACGGTGTGTGGGGGAGGGTACCTTGAGTACCTCTATCGGTTCTCCCTTCTATTCCAGTCTCGTATTGTTCGAGGAAAGAAGGATTGTCGGTATGCCTCTGTGTGGGCTCTAACCTCTCTGATTTTATTCTCATGGTTTCTTCGCGAGATATACGTAGGAGGGAGCAATATACTGCTTGACTCTTCGGTGTAGGTATGTTCTCGAAACTTCAACAAAAGCCCGTACCGGGCTACTGAGCGTCTCTCCTGCAGAGTCGTCCACTGGAGTTTATCTATCATCTCTGTAACGCTTTCGCGATTACTAAATGATCCTGTAACGAAGCGCGCTGCTCTGCGTTGGATCTTCTCTATCTCTTCTATCAACCCTATCTGGTACGGATCCCATACTGCTGAGCAGTATTCAAGCAGCGGGCGAGCGAGCGTACTGTACTTTCGGATTGCATTTCCTTAGGATTCTTCCAATGAATCTCAGTCTGGCATCTGCTTTACCGACGATCAAATGATCATTCCATTTTAAATCACTCCGAATGCGTACTCCCAGATATTTTATGGCATTAACTGCTTCCAGTTGCTGACCTGCTATATTGCAGCTAAATGATAAGGGATCTTTCTTTCTATGTATTCGCAGCACACTACACTTGTCTACATTGAGATTCAATTGCCATTCCCTGCACCATGCGTCAATACGCTGCAGATCCTCCTGCATTTCAGTACAATTTTCCATTGTTACAACCTCTCGATATACCACAGCATCATCCGCAAAAGGCCTCAGTGAACTTCCGATGTCATCCAGAAGGTCATTTATGTATATTGTGAATAGCAACGGTCCTACGACACTCCCCTGCGGCACACCTGAAATCACTCTTACTTCGGAGGACTTCCCTCCATTGAGAATGACATGCTGCGTTCTGTTATCTAGGAACTGTTCAATCCAATCACAGAATTGGTCTGATAGTCCATATGCTCTTACTTTTTTCATTAAACGACTGTGGGGAACTGTATCAAACGCCCTGCAGAAGTCAAGAAACACGGCATCTACCTGTGAACCCGTATATATGGCCCTCTGAGTCTCGTGGACGAATAGCGCGAGCTAGGTTTCACACGACCGTCTTTTTCGAAACCCATGCTGATTCCTACAGAATAAATTTCTAGTCTCCAGAAAAGTCATTATACTCGAACATAATACGTGTTCCAAAATTCTACAACTGATCGACGTTAGAGATATACGTCTATAGTTCTGCACATTCGTTCGACGTCCATTCTTGAAAACGGGGATGACCTGAGACCTTTACCAATCCTTTGGAACGCTACGCTCTTCTAGAGACCTACGGTACACCGCTTCAAGAAGGGGGGCAAGTTCCTTTGCGTACTCTGTGTAAAATCGAACTGGTATCCCATCAGGACCAGCGGCCTTTCCTCTTTTGAGCGATTTTAATTGTTTCTCTATCCACCTGTCGTCTATTTCGATATCTACCATTTTGTCATCTGTGCGACAATCTAGAGAAGGAACTACAGTGCAGTCTTCCTCTGTGAAACAGCTTTGGAGAAAGACATGACCATTAGGATGCTTGATTACGGTGCGTCGCCTTGCCTGTCACCATTGGGGTTCTTGATTTCTCTGAGTATCCATTTCAGGCGCGCCTTTCACTTGCATTTTACGGACATTTTACCTTAATACGATGGTTGTGGAGAATATTCCGGCGGCAGCCGTGTAGCGTCCGTCGTGAGAGCTACGGCAGTTGCACGGAAACGCCGAGATCGGTCCCCCTGATGGCGGCGCTTGAGAGCAGCCACCTTAAGCAAGTACTCCTATGGCTTATTACATAATCTTTTATCGTACCTGATAACCCACTACCTAATGCAATTAGCGGGACTCAATACTCTTAAAATAAATGTTGCAGCTAATTTACATTAAACTATAAGTAGTGCTGGTGAGCTAAGTACATTGATCAAGACACATTATCACTAACATGAACCTACTACAATTTCAATGAAGGTTCCATAACTAAAACTCTACACTACCTGCAGCGTTACAGGTGTGCCAGTCAGGTATAAACCTGCTTTGTGAGGACCTTGCCAACCGAGCTAGTCCCAGTGAGCGTGCCCTGGCACTCGGCTGGCCCAAGATGTCTTCAATATTCGCTGCCGGTTTCTGCTAACTACTAACATACATCTAAGTTCTACTATCACCATAAAACCTAATCTACGTCCAATCACGTGCATTTATCGAGTCTGGTATTGTTGTACTCCCCTCCCCCTAATTCAGGACGTGGCAGATTTCGACAACACCGACTAAAAGGAAGGCCTCGGCGCTTGTTGGTGACGTCACGTCAGCTAGGCACGGCGAACGCCAGGTCTGTTGCAGGCAGAAATGCCTGGGCGTGCTTATCACTATATATCTCTTATTTTTGGACAAAATGTTTGGTATTGTTTTGGATTCGGCAGTTTTATTTAGATGAACGATTTTCTTACTATCGTAAAGCTACAAATGAAGATCATAGTTCTGTATTACTGAATCCTGTCGAAACAAACGTAGATCAATATGAGAAGATGCTTTACCCCATTGCAAGCTTCGGAAATTTTACATTCGAGTAACTATATTTACTTGATCCATTATGCTATCGAAACTTACCCCAATCCCCTTATAATGAACTCGTTTCTTTTGTTTATTTATTTATTTTCGTTTGACATCGTTACTGGAAATGTGAACTAATTTACATGTGTAAATGTCCAACTGTTGCCAGTCATTAGATTACAGTCGTTTTCAACGAAAGGAATTCTAAACAGGAAACAAAATAGCTTCATACATGGAAAATACTGCTGAGCTTAAACTTTTTTAAACATGCACATTAGAAAAGATAAATAATCCCCTCTTGCAACTGAAAGCAGAAACTTTATAAGATAAAAAAAATTTTATTTGATGAAACAAGTATCTCTCTTTTGCCTCTTCTTCTGTCCCCCACCCCCTTCCCCAACGTGTACAATCGCAAGATATTTCATTAACATTCAGTGCTCCTAACCCCATAGTCAACCAAGATACCTAAAGAAGAGCACCAATATGTTCACAGTTCCTTGTAAAAGCAAACCAGTACAAACGTAACTTGCTCAGATTTACAAACAAGGTAATGAAGCACGAATTCTGTTGCTGCTGGACCATGAAGTTGTTTTGTGAGTCAATCCTCAAAACAGGTGGAAATTTAAGTTCAGGAGTACACTATTTGTTAAGAAGTGTAATGAATTGCACAATTAATTGATTGCAGAAATCCCTCAGAACAATGTGTGTTGGTCAACTACCGCCAATAGCTTCACATTTTCCTGTGTCAGAGAGGGAGACACCACCATTATGAGTATGCCTGCAACGGACCTGCCTAGCTGACGTGACGTCACCAACAAGCGCCTAGGCCTTCCTTTGAGTCGGTGTTGATTTCGACCGTAACGGCGGTCAACTTGTCCACGCCCAGGCGGTACGGGATTGGTATACTAGGAATACATGTCACTGTTTGCTGTTAATCACAATTCTCCCTCAGATACTTTCGAAGAACCTTCTGTGATAACTCGCTGGCTAGGTAGTTCAATACTTGAAATGTATCCCCGTGTCTTAGCAAGGTAAATGTGACTTGTTCGGTAATGGCTCACTCAACACAGCTGCCACATCGTTGGGTAGGGGGCTATCGTAAACCACTTGGTTGTGAGTACCCTCCGGTACACTACAGTCGCACGAAGGCGTAGCCCTTCTCCAAAACCGACGTAGATATGTCGGATAAGGCCCACGACTGGTGAGAAAGTGAAATAGACCCCTTGTCGGCTTGAAATATTCCGTTCTCTACTATCTGGCAGGAAGTTAAATGCTTTGCGTCCAGTATTATCTACTTCCGATGCCACTCCGATGGCTTGCGGACTTACCGCAACCAGTCCTGTAGGGAACAGAAAACTACATCACCACAGAAGTAGCTATTCGCCAGAAATGTCAATGTCTGCCCATATGATCTCTACTGCACAATCGCATCTATAACAGTCAGGTAACGTTTGAACACCAATATCAATCTTCAAAACACAAAGCTTTACATTTACATTGTAAATGAAATGTAGAATCAAATGCGTCAGTTATTTACTGCAAAAACAGGCACACTTGATACTTAGCGGTTACAGCGTCATCTACCACGAATTGCAAACAATGACTTTGCTAAACTGTGCGCATTTTTTTGGGTACAATCCGAATACGCAATAAAGCGGGGGATTCCCGTTAAAAAATACAAAGCTGACCCCATCAACGCAGGTAGGATGGTTAGGATGTAGCTAGTAGTAAAGTTTCACCTAGAACATTTTTGTCATCCGATGTGTCATTTTGGAGCTGTTTAGTTTTCTCATGTTAAAACAAACACCCTTTATATATTTAAATAGATTGTTGTAGTGTACGAAAAACACACTGCAGACAGTCTTGTAGGCATTTGTTGTGTCATAAGAAGGCCAGATTTATTTTAGGAGAACCAGCATTTGAAGCTGACTGCCGAACGACTATACTGCCGCCAATGTACACTACTGGCCATTAAAATTGCTACACCAAGAAGAAATGCAGATGATAAACGGGTATTCATTGGACAAATATATTATATTAGAACTCACTTGTGATTACATTTTCACGCAATTTGGGTGCCTAGATCCTGAGAAATCAGTACCCAGAACAGCCACCTCTGGCCGTAATAACGGCCTTGATACGCCTGGGCATTGAGTCAAACAGAGCTTGGATGGCGTGTACAGGTACAGCTGCCCATGCAGCTTCAACACGATACCACAGTTCATCAAGAGTGGTGACTGGCGTGTTGTGGCGAGCCAGTTGCTCGGCCACCATTGACCAGACGTTTTCAATTGGTGCGAGATCTGGAGAATGTGCTGGCCAGGGGAGCAGCCGAACATTTGCTGTATCCACAAAGCCCCGTACAGGACATGCAACATGCTGCTGAAATGTAGGGTTTTGCAGGGATCGAATGAAGGGTAAATCGACGGGTGGTAACACATCTGAAATGTAGCGTCCACAGTTCAAAGTGCCGTCAATGCGAACAAGGGGTTGACCGAGACGTGTAACCAGTGGCACCCCATACCATCACGCCGGATGATACGCCAGTATGGCGATGACGAATGAATGCTTCCAATGTGCGTTCACCGCTATGTCGCCAAACACGGATGCGACCATCATGATGCTGTAAATAGAACCTGGATTCATCCAAAATGATGACTTTGGCATTCGTGCAACCAGGTTCGTCGTTGAGTACACCATCACATCCTGTCTGTGATGCAACGTAAAGGGTAACCGCAGCCATGGTCTCCGAGCTGATAGTCCATGCTGCTGTAAATGTCGTCAAACTGTTCGTGCAGATGGTTGTTGTCTTGCAAACGTCCCCATCCGTTGACTCAGGGATCTACTCGTGGCTGAACGATCCGTTACAGCCATGCGGATAAGATGCCTGTCATCTCGACTGCTAGTGGTACGAGGCCGTTGTGATCCAGCACGGCGTTCCGTATTACCCTCCTGAATCCACCGATTCCATATTTTGTTAACAGCCATTGGATCTTGACCAACGGGAACAGCAATGTCGCGATACGATAAACCGCAATTGCGAAGCGCTAGAAACCGACCGTGATCAAAGTCGGAAACGTGGTGGTATGCATTTCTCCTCCTTACACGAGGCATCACAACCACGTTTCACTAGGCAACGCCGGTCAACTGCTGCTTGTGTATGAGAAATCGGTTGGAAACTTTCTTCATGTCAGCACGTTATAGGTGTAGCCGCCGGCGCCAACCTTGTGTGAATGCTCTGAAGAGCTAATGATTTGCATATCACAGCATCTTCTTCCTGTCGGTTACATTTCGCGTCTGTAGGACGTCATCTTCGTGGTGTAGCAATTATAATGGCTAGTAGTGTACGTTGCGCGTAAGGACCATGAAGATAAGACACGAGAAATTAGGGCCTATACGTAGGCATATAGACAACTGTTTCTCCCTCGCTCCATTTGCGACTGGAACAGGAAAGAAAATGACAAGTAGTGACGCAGGGTACCCTCCGCCAGGCTTTCAGAGTACTTATGTAGATGTAGATAGAATGGTTACTGCAACACACATACAATGTTACATCATTTTACGAAAATTTAGAACACTTAACTGAGATGCATTCCACGCCCAGTTGAATGATAGTTTACATTTGTTACTGTTGCAGAGCAGAAGAACATTTTTCGTACTTAAATAATACTGAAGGACACTTACATATCAGTGTACACTTAGCTTTAAACTTTGATACACTAAACAATACGGTTCTAGGCGCTACATTCTGGAACACGCGACCGCTACGGTCGCAGGTTCGAATCCTGCCTCGTGCATGAGTGCGTGTGATGTCCTTAGGATAGTTAGGTATAAGTAGTTCTAAGTTATAGGGGACTGATGACCTCAGAAGTTAAGTCCCTTTGTGCTCAGAGCCATTTTTTGAACCAAGCAATAACAGTAGCGCCGCTGCATCTGAGCTATTTTGATGGTGCTCTCTCAGTCGGAGATCACATAGTGCGGCTGTGCTGTGTTCTGAATAAGTAGACATCCAGTAGCAACAGCATGTGGAGCCTCTTGAGGGCCTGTCTTCACTGACATCTCTCATCCGTGGCTCCGTCTGGCAGTGACTGTGTGGCATGCAGATGGAAATGAGACTGGTCTGGGAAATATTATATCATTATTAGCCCAATCACGTTTTCAACTACTTAAGCCATCATCTGTGTGGCATATACACCGAAACGCCAAAGAATCTGGTATAGGCATGCGTGTGCAAATACAGAGATATGTAGAGAGGCGGAATACGGCGCTGTCGTCGCCACCGCCTATACAAGACAACAAGTGTCTGCTGCAGTTGTTAGATCGGTTTCTGCTGCTACGGTTGCAAGATTTAAGTGGGACACAGCACCTCTGAGGTAGCGATGGAGTGGAAATTTCCCCGTACGACCATTTCACGAGTGTACCGTGAATATCAGGAACCCGGTAAAACATCAAATCTCCGACATCGGAAAAAAGATCCTGCAAGAACGGGACCAACGACGACTGAAGAGAATCTTTCAACGTGACAGAAGTGCAACCTTTAAGCCATTTGCTGCAGATTTCAATGCTGGGCCATCAACAAGTGTAAGCGCGTGAATCATTCAACGACCCATATTCGGACCACCCCCTCGTGCAACGAATTCAACGGTCCCTTCAGTCGCTAGCTGATACCGGCGCTCGTGTCCCTTGTTTTGTGGATTCCGGGCCACGTTGGTGGGCCCGTGAACGAAGCTGTTGACGCTGCGCCAAGGCTGATGTCGTCCTGCCTCGGACAGCTTCCTTTTGTGTCCTATCAACTGATGTTAGTGAGGTTCTTTGTCGGCGCGTTGCATCATTGTGGCATGAGGCTTGGTCCTCTCTCCATAAAGATAAGCTTAGGGCCATCAAACCGATCCCGACGGCTTGGACGACCTCCTCACACCCTTCCCGGCGAGAGGAGGTCATTTTGGCCAGATTGCGGATTGGGCATTGCCGATTTAGCCACCGCTACCTGTTGTCCGGCGACCCCACCCCGCCGTGCCCCTACGGTCATCCATTGACGGTGCGCCATGTTTTATTGTCCTGTCCCCGTTTTATTCGCTCTCGTCTTGTCCTGTGTCTGCCGTCTACCTTACAGGAACTTTTAGCTGATGACGCTCGAGCAGCTGCTCGTGTCCTTCGTTTTATTACATTGACGGACTTGTCCAAAAAGATCTAACTCTTTTATTTTGTTTCTCTGCGTCTTTGTAACTACTTTCTGATGTTGTCCCCTTGCGTTTTTCTACGCTATTAGTGCACTAACATTTGTGACTGGGCGCTAATGATCTTAGTAGTTGAGCGCCCTAAATAAAAAAAAAATAAAATAAAAATGAAAACGAAACATCATCGGTATGGGCTTTCGCAACCTTGTGTACCCTTGATGATTGCACGACACAAAGCTTTACGCCTCGCCTGGGCCTGTCAACACCGACCTCGGACTGTTGATGACAGGAAACCAGTTGACTGGTCGGACGAGCCTCGTTTCAAATTGTATCGAGCGGATGGACGCGTACGGGTATGGAGACAACCTCATGAATCCGTGTACTTTGCATGTCAGCAGGGGACTGTTCAAGCTGGCGGAGGCTCTGTAATGGTGTGGAGTGACAGGAGTTAGAGTGGTATGGGACCAGTGATACGTCTAGACACGACTCTGACAGTTGACATGTACGTGAGCATCCTGTCCGACCACCTGCTTCCATTCATGCCCATTGTGGATTCCGAGGAGGACAATGCGACACCCCACACGTCCAGAATTGCTGCAGAGGGCTGAGTGACTCCAGGAACACAATTCTCAGTTAAATCACTTCCACTGGCCACCAACCCCCCCCCCCCCCCCCCCCAGACATAAAGACTCGGATCTACGGGCAGTCCTGTAGGATTCATGGTGTCAGTTCCCTCCAGAACTACTGCAGACATTAGTCGAGTCCATGCCACGTCGTTCTGCGGCAATTCTGCGTGCTCGCTGGGACCTACACGATATTAGGCAGGTGTACCAGTTTCTTTGGCTCTTCGGTATATATAAGTGTGTGTGTGCGTGTGTGTGTGTCGTCCAAAGAGTATGGTCACAGGTTATGGCTCGTACCTCATAATGGCACCTCAAGCTAAAGACAGTCACTGCCTTTGCAGTGACATCAGCGACGACACCCCCACAAGAGGTTTCGTTTCGTACGCTGCTGCTGGATGTCTGCTTACATCATGTAGCAGAGCCGCTGGCCCCCTCTGTCATCACTAATTCAGTGAATAACATCATAGGGGTTAAGATGTTAAAGCGTTAGAATTATTAGTCTAAATTGTGTACCAAATCTTAGAGTTAAATAATCGTGTACATTGATATGTGACTCTCCTTCAGTATTATTTAAGAATTAAAAGTCTTCTTGTAAGTCCCAACTATTTGAGACCACATGTACCTCTTGTAGATAGGGAGATCAAAGAGCTTGTAAGCCCCTACTGACACACACATTTTATTCACCAAATCAAATTTTACACTCATTCTGAGCCACATCAGTGTCTCGAAAAAATTTGAATCAGAGACCTTCTAAGTCAATACACACATATTTAGATCATGCAAGAGAAACCAGCTTTTTGAAATTTTTATTCACTGGGTGTGAATTCCATGAGATTAGCGATATTAGACATGGATCTATTACCCAATAGTGAAATATGAAAATTTGTGCTGCATCACGACTCGAATCCACATTTCACACATATCATTGTTTGCTTCAAACACTTCAAATATCGGTTCACATTACCCGGACTGACCCAAAATTTCATATGTATACAGTCTGTACCCTTATACTGTAGTCCACTGAGTTCATCACCCAATGCTGGCAACAGTACCTGCATTCCCGCTGCAGGGAGAATGGACAACAAGGACTCGAAACCAATGTTGTTATTGTCATATCCCCACCCAGGCTTGTAATACTTACTTGCATGTTTGAAGGACTAGACACTGTTAACAATCGACAACTTTTCAGAGTACTTTGCAGTCAGTAAATAAAAATTTCGAATTATTTCGTTTAGCCATAGATCACCAACAGGATCTGTCAGACATGCGTGTAAGTATTACAAGCCTATGCGAGCATGTGACGATAACAAAACTCGTCTGGATTTCTCGTTGTCTGATTCTCCCTTCCGCAGGAAAACAAGTAGTGTTGCGAGCATTAGGTGATGATAGGTGATGATGTAGTACACTATGATATAATGGTGCAGACAGAGTGATGTGTGGGGTTTTGGTTGGACTCAGGGAGCGTGCACGAACAGGTAAAACATAAAGCTGTGGATTGTCACCAAGTCTGTTCTTTCAGACATGCATTTTTTTAGTCATTATAGCCGTCAGTCTCCTGTGCCAAAATCTTCACCTCAGAATAGCACTTGCAACCTACGTCTTCCTTTATTTGCAGAATGTATTCCAATCAGTCTTTCTCTACTGTTTTTATCCGCTACAGCTCACTCTAGTACCACGGAAGTTATTCCCCGATGTCTTAGTAGATGTCGTATCATCCCGTCCCTTCTCCTTATCAGTGTTTTCTATATATCCCTTTCCTCTCTGATCCCAACCAGAACCTCCTCATTCATTACTTTATCAGTCCATTTAATTTTCGACATTCGTCTGTAGCACCACATCTCAAATGCTACTATTCTCTTCTGTTCCGGTATTCCCACAGTGTTTCACTACAATACAATGCTGTTCTCCAACGTACATGCTAAGATATCTCTTCCTCAAAATAAGGCCTATGTTCGATATTGGTAGACGTCTCTTGGCCAGGAACGCCCTTTTTGCCAGTGCTAGTCCGCT
The DNA here is from genome assembly GCF_023864345.2 of Schistocerca serialis cubense. Classification (NCBI taxonomy): domain Eukaryota; kingdom Metazoa; phylum Arthropoda; class Insecta; order Orthoptera; family Acrididae; genus Schistocerca; species Schistocerca serialis. Next base: position 19,478,636 of record NC_064646.1, read on the forward strand.
TTTTATGTCCTCCCTGCTCCGTCTGTCATTGGTTATTTTGCTGCCTACGTAGCAGGATTCCTTAACTTCATCTACTTCGTGACCATCAATCCTGATGTTCAGTTTCTTGCTGTTATCATTTCTGAGACTTCTCATTACTTTCGTCTTCCTTCAGTTTACCCTCAAACCGTAATCTGTACTCATTAGACTGTTCATTCCATTCAGCAGACCACGTAATTCCCCTTCACTTTAATTGAGAAAGGAATCTCATCAGCGAATCGTATCATTGATATCCTTCACCTTGAATTTTAATTCCACTGTTGAACATTTCTTTTATTTCCCTCTCTGTTTCTTCGAGATGTAGATTGAACAGTAGGGATGAAAGACTACATCTCTTCCTTCTTCGTCGTCCACTCTCATTATTCCCTCTTGGCATTTGTACATATTGTATATTGCCCGTCCCTCCCTATAGCTTCCCACTATTTTCTCAGACTTTCGAACATCTTCCACGATTCGATATTGTCGAAAAATCCTATGAACGTGTCTTGATTTTTCTTTATTCTTGCTTCCATAATCAACCACAACGTCAGAATTGCCTCTATGATGCTTTTACCTTTCCTAAAGCCAAAGTGATCGTCATACAACACGTCTACATTTTTCTTTTCCATTCTTCGGTGTCTTATTCTCGTCAGCATCTTGGATGCATGAGCTGTTATCCTGACTGTGCGATAATTCTCATACTTGTCAGCGGTTGTAGTTTTGGAATTGTGAGGATGATATTTTTCCAAAAGTCAGGCAGTATATTGGCAGACTCATACATTCTACACACCAACGTCAATAGTCGTTTTGTTGCCACTTCCCCCAATGATTTTAGGAATTCTGATGGAATGTTATCTATCCCTTCTGCCTTATTTGATCTTTCCAAAGATGTTTTAAATTCTAATTCTAATGCTGGATCCCATATCTCTGCTAAATCTACTCCTGTTCCTTCTTCTATCACATCAGACAAATTTTCCCCGTCATAGAAGTCTGTAATGTACTCTTTCCACCCATCCGCTCTCTCCTTTGCATTTATTTAACAGTGGAGTTCCCGTTGCACTCATAATGATACCACCCTTGCTTTGAATTCCGCTGAAGGTTCCTATATTACTACTTGAAATTTATTACAGAAGTAAATTTGTCTTTCTTCTCTCTCATTTGTAATACCTAGCCCATATTCTCCCTTAACCCTTTCTTCTACTCCTTCCCCTACAGTAGCATTCCTGTCCCCTATTACTGTTAGATTTTCAGCTCCATTTGCGTACTGAATTACTCGTTCAATGTCCTCATATTCTTTGTCTGTCTCTTCGTCTTCAGCTTGCGACATCGACGTGTATTCCTGAATTATCGTTGTCGGAGTTTGTTTCTTGTCGATTCCGATGAGAACAATCCCATCATTGAACTACACACAGAAATACACTCTCTGCCGCACCTTCCTATTCATAACGATTGCTACTCCTATTATACCGTTTTCTGCTGCTTTTGATTTTACCTTATACACAACTGACCAGAAATCTTTGTCTTCTTTCCACTCCTTCCCATTTCACTTCATTGACCCCCACTATATCTAAATTGAGCCTTTGCATTTCCCTTTTCAGATTTTCTAGCTTCCCTACCACGTTCAAGCTTCAGATATTCCACACCAGACACGTAGAACGTTATCCTTTCTTTGGTTATTCGTTTTTTTTCTCACCTCCTCCTTGACAGTCCCCTCACGGAGATCCAATGGGGAACTATTCTGGAATCTTTTGCCAACAGAGAGATTATCATGACACCTTTTCAGTTACGTGCCACATGTCCTGTGGATACACATTATGTGTCTTTAAAGCGGTTGTTTCCATTGCCTTCTGCATCCTCATGCCGGTCATCATTGCTGATTGTTTTACCGCCATTAAAAATGAGACAGCCAATCAATATGCATCCCAGGATCAGCTACCTTGTTTCATGTATCCCATTTCGCACCCAAAGACGAATGTTATTAGTCTTTGTATTCAATTGTTGCAAAGCACAGTGGACCCAGAATTGAGTGATATAACGTTATTTCCACGACTACACTGTAATATTTATAAAAATACGTTAAAATATTGGCTTTTCAGGGGATAACATATAGGTTAAAATCCACTGTTTGCCAAAACACGACTGTTGATCACTGTACCCTCATGTTGCAAGGCACAATGGACCCTCAAATTAAGTACCACAATGTTCTTAGCACATCCAAATTTTCTGTAATATTCATCAAAGAAAGTAGTGATACTGACATTTTTATTACAGACTGAGGTGAACTTAGCACAAAAACACGACTGATGTTCAGTCTACGAGCCCAGTTAGTGTAAGACGCAATGGACCCTCAAATTAACTGCCTCTATTTCATTTCCATGTCTGATTTGCCTTTTACCAAATTTGCATACATCTGGCCTACACTAAATATGGCATGTGGTTCCATCTTTGTACCAAAACAAAATAGCATATTAAAGGAACCAAAAATTGCCTGTATTATTGATCGAAATACGGAATCTTTGTTCTATAGCAGCGCAATACACGTTTCCTTCTATTGACATTACTTGTGTAGCTTACAGGTTAAGGAACACATGATGCCAGACACAGCTGTGGTACAATCCTTGTACCAAAGTAAAATACCACTGGAATGAAGCCAGAGTTTCTCTGTATTATTTATTAAAAATACATAAAGATGTGTTCGGTAACACTACGAAAACGTGTGGCTCAGTAATTGACATTGCTGGAGTGTCTTACAAGTTAAGGAGCACAATTCACTCTCAGCGGTTCTAGGCGCTACAGTCTGGGACCACGCGACCGCTACGGTCACAGGTTCGAATTCTGCCTCGGGCATGGATGTGTGTCATGTCCTTAGGTTAGTTAGGTTTAAGTAGTTCTAAGTTCTAGGGGACTGATGACCCCAGAAGTTAAGTCCCATAGTGCTCAGAGCCATTTTTTTCTTCGGCATAAAACTCGATTAACCGTCGTGTTTCGAAGTCATGTGTGCCTTAACATGTAAGTTACATCAATAATGCCAAGAAATGAGCCACATACGTTCTGTACTGTTGTTGAACAAATATTTATATATCTTGTTAAGTAATACATACAGTTTTTGGTTTCTTTGAAATGCTGTTTTACTTTGGTACAAAGAATGAACCACAGTCATGTGTGACAGAAAAGAAATAATTACGTATTTTGATGAATAATACAGACGCATTACACATAGAAATAATATTTTACTTTGAAAGTCCACTGTTTCTTCCACCAAGTGGGTGCTAAAACTTAATAACAATCCATGTTTTCCACCAAATGTACGTATATTTTGATGAATAATACAAATTAGACGTGGATACATCATTGTGTCAGTTAATCTGAGAGTCCATTTTGTTTTACACCAAGTGAGTACAAAGATGATCTACATTCGTGTTTTTACTCTTAGTGCACCATAATATGTAAGTTACACAAATAGTGCCTATATCTCCATGTGTTTGGATAAATCATACAGTCAGTATAGACGTGGAAATAGCATTAGGGCACTGAATCTAAGACAGTCCTTCGTGTCTCATACCAAGTGGGTACAAAGATCCAAGCACAGTCACTTTTCGTTTACTGAGAACAGTATGCCCAGCTCTGAGGTAGATACTGATTAGATGTTTAGTCTCTAATAGCGGTAGTAGAAATGGTTTTGTCTGAGAGATCCAAATATATTTTTATTGGTCTTTCATTTGCCTCTTCCCAAGAAAGGGGTGTGGCATAAGAACAAGCTGAAAAATGTCATTGGAAGAACAAAATGTGTGTGTGTGTGTGTGTGTGTGTGTGTGTGTGTGTGTGTGTGTGTGTGTGTTTGTGTGTGTGTGAGAGAGAGAGAGAGAGAGAGAGAGAGAGAGAGAGAGAGCGAGCGAGCTTCCATTCCCTTCCCTGCTACTCCCATTGTCACAAGTGGCGCAAGCATAATAGGCAACCTGGATGTGAGATGTCATGACGATAGTACTAAGATCGTACGGTGTTTAGCTTATAAGCGATGGACGAAAAGCCTTGCAGTATTCCTTATAATGTATATCCCAAAAATAGATTAAATTTCAATGGAGGAGACGTATTCATAGGTATAATAAAAATGATCTGATACAAGTATTTCTGTTGGATGCCACTTTGCCGATTTGAGTGTCCCCACCCTGTCTCAGTCTCACTTAACCAGCTTGTAAAAGGAGATCCACAGATTAACGTGGAATGGCGAACTACATGTTTCTGGCAGCTCATCACGTAGATGAGAGATGAAGGCTAGGTTAAAACAAAGAGTGAAAAATCCGTGGTCCGCCCAGGTTTCGATTCTGTGAGCTCACGGTTTCTAGCCACGCACTTTACTACTAGACATTTCATGCCTGAATAATGCGATAATATCTACTGAGCTTAGAACAGATTTCAAATGCGAAATAATTTGGACGTAGTTACGTATCAAAGTTTTAAGAAACTTGTGTAAAGACCCAAGCCTATGACTAGATGCCATCAAGTGGGTTACTTGTGGTAACACACTGACACAGCATTGCATTTCTGCGCTCAGCGGGCGTCGCCGTTTGTTGGCCAGTCATTACCAGGACGTTTAACGAAATCGTCTCAATTTCGTTAAAGAAGAATAATAAATTTTATCTTTTGCTTTTAAGTTAATTTTCTTTCGTGCGAACTTTGTTGTAGAACCACTCTCTTATTTTCGTGTGGTAATAAAAATTTTTACTTTCTTAAGAATTACGTACATTTAAAGAAAAAATAATATTTACGTGAACTCATATGAACTGGTTAAGAATATTAGGTTGAGAATTGAGTCCTTTAAATCATTCGGCCTTGGCATACACTTTCCAGATGCAGTGGGTTTTTTGTTAAATATTTTTACTGAATTTTATCCCGGCACTAGCCATAGAACACAAGATTACCTCTATTAGCAGAAAATGTTTTAATTATTGCCAAGCCGACATTTATCACTGATCAAACCTACTTCATTACACATTTAAGATATTTTGAAAGAACCAAACTGTTTAAATTTCAATGTTAACTAACATTAACTATCCGCCTACGAATGCACAAACGTATAACTAATTCAAATTTTATCAGCCACAGGATCTCTGAAAAAGAAGAACAATTTCTTAGTTCACTATTGATATTTATGCATCTGTTCCCGATTTACGGGTTTGATAATTTTTTTTTTTGTAATATGCCGCCGCTGCTATTGTTGGTTGCGGCACAGCCCAGCAACACCGCTAAAAAATGCTGAAAAATTCTTAAAGAAATTTTATAGATGACGTGGGCAAGCTAATTTACATAAATAATTCACACATTTGATAAATTCTGATATATTTAGACCAAACAGTAGTACAACTCACATTAATTCGTAACGCATCGTCTAATGGCGGCTAAATCCAGACAGAGACAAAAGAAGTCTACACATTCGTAAAAAACTCTTTCACAGTGTCCTACCGCAATGACTTCTGAACAGAGAAGACCAAAGAATACATAATGCATTGTGCTTAAATAGTATTGCTGACTATTAACATTTCTTTGCAAATTGACGATATTATTCTCTTCTGGCAACATTTTATATCTCTGCTATCGCAAATACTGACACATTTTACAATCACATAATAAATACAGAAAAATTCCTATCCTAAATACAGAGAAATATTACAACAAAAAATATAAGGAGAATAACAAATGTCTTTTACACCACATTCAGTAATATTTTTGTTCAATAATTTCGATATATACAACTTGCTCAGAGCGGCGTATATGGTACAAATAAACTCTTGTTCTTTAATAATATGAGTTTGCCAGGGAACGTTACAGACGATTACCGAAACCAGAGAGCTTGGCACGTGGCATACATGACTTCTGCAGAAGCAACAACATAACAGTCCATTTTGCCACAAGTGGTCTCGGTCTGTACTGCCAGGACGGGGCTACTTTGGCGCAACGAACCATTGTGTAGTCAAGTGCCATAGTGTTGGGCCATACCGTGAAATCGCCTCCTGTCTGCCATAATACTGACAGGACCCCTGACAAGTAGATGGAGTCTAGTGGTACATCATGCGCTGAGGCTCGAACTGTGATCCTCCCAGCCATTGACCTACTTGGAGGTTGGCCACCCCCTGTCTCCAGCAACCGGCTGCCGCTCTGGGCTGCCCTCCTTGGAAGTTTGGTCCCGTCCCTTCCCACGGCCATGCCATCAGCAGGCAGTGGCATCCCAACACATCAGCCCTGACACGGCCAAGCCACTCGCTGAGACTGTTCACGATCTAGGAGTCGCGCAAAGCCTGGACCGCGCTGAGCGTAGCACAGTTCAAGCTGAAGACAACCGGTCCAAGTGTGCTAACAATCAAGAATTTGAGTCGAAGTTTTGAGAGAACGGGTAGTGCTCCTGATTTATTCTCTCTGTAGCTGCGATCACGTCGGGGTCACCACTGTCGCAAGTCGCGTGTGTTGTACTTGTGATCTACATCTACATCTACATTTATACTCCGCAAGCCACCCAACGGTGTATGGCGGAGGGCACTTTCCGTGCCACTGTCATTCCCCCCCTTTCCTGTTCCAGTTGCGTATGGTTCACGGGAAGAACGACTGCCGGAAAGCCTCCGTGTGCGCTCGAATCTCTCTAATTTTACATTAGTGATCTCCTCGGGCGGTATAAGTAGGGGGAAGCAATATATTCGATACCTCATCCAGAAACGCACCCTCTCGAAACCTGGACAGCAAGCTACACAGCGATGCAGAGCGCCTCTCTTGCAGAGACTGCCACTTGAGTTTGCTAAACATCTCCGTAACGCTATCACGGTTACCAAATAACCCTGTGACGAAACGCGCCGCTCTTCTTTGGATCTTCTCTATCTCCTCTGTCAACCCGACCTGGTACGGATCCCACACTGATGAGTAATACTCAAGTATATGTCGAACGAGTGTTGTGTGTGCCAACTCCTTTGTTGATGGACTATATTTTATAAGGACTCTCCCAATGAATCTCAACCTGGCACCCGCCTTATCAACAATTAATTTTATATGATCATTCCACTTCAAATCGTTCCGTACGCATACTCCCAGATATTTTACAGAAGTAACTGCTACCAGTGATTGTTCCGCTATCATATAATCATACTATAAAGGATCCTTCTTTCTATGTAGTCGCAATACATTACATTTGTCTATGTTAAGGGTCAGCTGCCATTCCCTGCGCCAAGTGCCTATCCGCTGCAGGTCTTCCTGCATTTCGCTGCAATTTTCAAATGCGGCAACTTCTCTGTCTCCTATAACATTATCCGCGAAAAGCCGCATGGAACTTCCGACACTATCTACTATGTCATTTATATATATTCTGAAAAGCAATGGTCCCATAACACTCCCCTGTGGCACGCCAGAGGTTACTTTAACGTCTGTAGACGTCTCTCCATTGATAACAACATGCTGTGTTTTGTTTGCTAAAAACTCTTCAATCCAGTCACACAGCTGGTCTGATATTCCGTAGGCTCTTACTTTGTTTATCAGGCGACAGTGCGGAACTGTATCGAACGCCTTCCGGAAGTCAAGGAAAATGGCATCTACCTGGGAGCCTGTATCTAATATCTTCTGGGTCTCATGAACAAATAAAGCGAGTTGGGTCTCACACGATCGCTGTTTCCGGAGTCCATGTTGATTCCTATAGAGTAGATTCTGGGTTTCCAGAAATGACATGATACGCGAGCAAAAAACATGTTCTAAAATTCTACAACAGATCGATGTCGGAGATATAGGTCTATAGTTTGCGCATCTGCTCGACGACCCTTCTTGAAGACTGGGACTACCTGTGCTCTTTTCTTTTCTGGTTATCGTGTTCTTGTCCGCTGCGAGAATAAAATACTCACTTCGTATTCTTCCGTTCAACACTTTACTTACTCAAGAATTTTACTTTAAGATAACATAAAAGCAGGAGAAACGTTACGAAACATTTCCACTGCAGCAAGTATTACCAGTGTTTTGGTAACTAAGTGAGGAAAACAGTAACAGTACAGGAATACTAAAAAGTCAAAGCAAACTATTAAATTCATGGAGCGCGCGCTGCAGCAAGGAGAAAGCGTCTCATAGCTCCTGGTGGCCAGAGCGATAACCCTGTTGACATGCGCCGACCGATCAGCTGATTAACTGACATCTGTTTCGGCTGACGCCCGACGTCTCTACAAAGATTCCGATTACTCAAAGAGACCCTGAGACGTGGTCCATGCAAGACGGAGCTCGACCCCTTCGAAGCAGGAGAGTGTTTGACTTGCTGGGAGAGCACTTTGACGACCGCATTCTGGCTCTGGGGTACCCAGAGGCCACCGGCATCGGCCTCGATTGGCCACCATACTGTCCGGATCTGAACACAGGCGACTCCTTTTTGTGGGGCAAAATGTACAGAATAACCTCAATACCACAGCTGAGCTGAAAACAGCTATTCAGGAGGTCGTCGAGAGTACCGATGTTACGACATTTGAGCTGGTCATGCAGAATTTCGTTATTGGTCTGTGCCACATCTTCACTTGTGATGGGAGGCATATCGAACATGTCATAAGGTAAATCCGAATACCTGTAGTGACGTTTACAAGTTGAATATTGCGTGTACACGCTTTGGTTTGTAACTATTTACGTTTTTTTTCACATAGTTCACTAATTATCACCCTGTACATAGAGTATGTGAAAGAACTTAGAGCTATGGCAATGTGCTGTGCTAAAACTGTGTACACTCAATTTAACAATTATACGAATTTAACGATTACACATAATAATTAGGAAAATAGAGTAGCTAGAAAATGTGGTAATTAATGCAGTATTTTATTACTCAAAGAATGTTAAAAACAGCATAGGAGTTGGAATATATATGTGGAGATACTTAACTTCTAATTCAGCGAGACTATCAGAATTTACTCATCGGCAACTGGAGTGCAACGCGACCACATATCGTGTTTAGGGAAGGCGCAACCAGCGGCCCACGAAAGTGACATGTAAGTAAATAACGATTCGAGCACCAAAACAGGAAAACTGAAGTTACTGGTGACATCACACTGTAAATTCCAACGCCAACGACATGTATTGTGACACGAGAGCCAGAACTTCGGGAAACAGTGTTTTCAGCTGTCTAAAGATGCCACCGCGTCTAAGACCAACATCGATGTCCACATAATGGGTCATGCGCCAAATCTCAGTTAGTATCTCGACGTCTACTTGTGTGAATTGCTGAAAACTGAAATAGCTTTGTGGTTTGTTTGCAACAATAGGGAATTGCTGATGTAATTATTACGTGTAAAGATACACAGTGTTGCGAAATGGAAAAGAAAACTGCACCAAAATGGAAGAAGAGAGGTGAAGGTAGAGCTCAAAGTGAAACGAGAGGACTGGGCAGGGAAGGAAAGAATTCACTCGAAAAGACAATATTGTGGTTACAGCTGAAGAGGATCCCAAGCACCAGGTAGAACTTGACTGCTATTTTAACGTTTATTGTAATGCTTAGGATCACTGTAAGTGATGTTAAAATATTTTAATGTGTTCTATGGATTGTTGATGTTGTTGTTGTTGTTGTTGTGGTCTTGAGTGTGAAGACTGCTTTGATGCAGCTCCCCTCGCTATTTTATCCTTCAGGAGCCTCTTCGTCTCCGAATAACTACTGCAACCTATATCTTCCTGAATCTGCTTACTGCATTCATCTCTTGGTCTCCCTCTACGATTTTTACCCTCTACGTTTCTTCCAAATACTAAATTTGTGATCACCTGATGTCTCAGAATGTGTCATATCAACCGATCTCTTCTTTTGCTCAAGATGTGGCACAAATTTCTTGCCTCTCCAGATCTGTTCAGTACTTCTCCATTAGTTACGTGATCGAACCATTTAATCTCCAGCATTCTTCTGTAGCACCACATTTCGAAAACTTCTATTCTCTTTTATGCCTAAACTGTTTGTCGTCCATGTTTCACTTCCGTCCAGGGCTACACTCTGGACAAATCCTTTCAGAAATGATTTCCTAAGACTTAAATCTGTATTCAATGTCAACAGGCCGAAATACTTAATGTCTTTTTCCAAAGCTGTTTCACAGAGGAAGAATGCACTGTAGTTCCTTCTCTAGATTGTCGCACAGATGACAAAATGGTAGATATCGAAACAGATGACAGAGGGATAGAAAAACAATTAAAATCGCTCAAAAGAGGAAAGGCCGCTGGACCTGATAGGATACCAGTTCGATTTTACACAGAGTACGCGAAGGAACTTGCCCCCCTTCTTGCAGCGGTGTACTGTAGGTCTCTAGAAGAGCGTAGCGTTCCAAAGGATTGGAAAAGGGCACACGTCATCCCGTTTTCAAGAATGGACGTCGAACGGATGTGCAGAACTATAGACCTATATCTCTAACGTCGATCAGTTGTAGAATTTTGGAACACGTATTATGTTCGAGTATAATGACTTTTCTGGAGACTAGAAATCTACTCTGTAGGAATCAGCATGGGTTTCGAAAAAGACGATCGTGTGAAACCCAGCTCGTGCTATTCGTCCACGATACTCAGACGGCCATAGACACGGGTTCCCAGGTAGATGCCATGTTTCTTCACTTCCGCAAGGCGTTTGATACAGTTCTCCACAGTCGTTTAATGAACAAAGTAAGAGAATATGGACTACCAGACCAATTGTGTGATTGGATTGAAGAGTTCTTAGATAACAGAACCCAGCATGTCATTCTCAATGGAGAGAAATCTTCCTAAGTAAGAAAGGTTTCAGGTGTGCCGCAGGGGAGTATCGTAGGACCGTTGCTATTCACAATATACATAAATGACCTTGTGGATAACATTGGAACTTCACTGAAGCTTTCTGCGGATGATGCTATAGTATATCTAGAGGTTGTAACAATGGAAAATTGTACTGAAATGCAGGAGGATCTGGGACGCATATTGCAGGGAATGGCAATTGAATCTCAATGTACACAAGTGTAATGTGCTGCGAATACACAGAAAGAAAGATCCTTTATCATTAGCTACAATATAGCAGGTCAGCAAGTGGAAGCAGTTAATTCCATAAATTATCTTGGAGTAGGCATTAGGAGTGATTTAAAATGGAATGAACATATAAAATTAATCGTCGGTAAATCAGATGCCAGACTGAGATTCATTGGAAGAATGCTAAGGAAATGTAATCTGAAAACAAAGGAAGTGCGTTACAGTACACCTGTTCGCCCACTGCTTGAATACTGCTCACCGGTGTATGATCCGTACCAGATAGGGTTGATAGAAGAGATAGAGAAGATCCAACGGAGAGCAGCGTGCTTCGTTACAGGATCATTTAGTAATCGCGAAAGCGTTACAGAGATGATAGATAAACTCCAGTGGAAGACTCTGCAGGAGAGACGCTCAATAGCTCGGTACGGGCTTTTGTTAAAGTTTAGAGAACATACCTCCACCGAAGAGTCAAGCAGTATATTGCTCCCTCCTACGTCTATCTCGCGAAGAGACCACGAGGATAAAATCAGAGAGATTAGAGCCCACACAGAGGCATACCGATAATCTTTCTTTCCACGAACAATGCGAGACTGGAATAGGATGGAGAACCGATAGGGGTACTCAAAGTACCCTTCGCCACACACCGTTACGTGGCGTGCGGAGTATGGATGTAGATGTAGATAGATGAAGGTATCTCTTCTTCAGAAATAGTTTTCTTGCCATTGCCAGTCTACATTTTATATCCTCTCTACTTCGATCATCATCAGTTATTTAGTTGCCCAAATAGCTTCTACTAGTTTAAGTGTCTCGTATTCTAATCTGATTCCCATAGCATCACCTGATTTAATTCGACTACTTTCCATTAGGCTTGTTTTGATTTTGTTGATGTTCGTCTTATATCCTCTTTCCAAAACACTATTTAATCCGTACAACTGTTCTTTCAAGTCCTTTACTGTCTATGACAGAATTACAGAGTCATTGTCAAACCTCAAAGTTTTTATTTCTTCTCCTTGAACTTTAATTCCTACTCCAAATTTTTCATTTGTTTCCCTCACTGCTTGTTCAATGTACGGATTGAATAACACCGGGGATAGGCTCTAATCCTGTCTCACTCCCTTCTCAATCACTACTACATCTACATCGATAATCTGCAAATCACATTTAAGTGCCTCCCTCACAATTCTCTGTTATCCAATCTCGTATAGCGCGCGGAAAGAACGAACACCTGTATCTTTCCGTACTGCTCCCCCTTCATGACTCTCAACTCTTATAACTGATGTCTGGTTTCTGTACAAATTTTGAATAGCTTTCCGTTCCTTGTATTTTGCCCCTGCCTACATTTCTACGGATTGATCTTCCCCGAGGTCAGCTTCTACCAGTTTTTCCATTCTTTTGTAAAGAATGCGAGTTAGTATTTTGCAACCATGACTTATGACACTGATAGTTCGGTAATTTTCACACCTGTTAACACCTGCTTTGTTTTGGATTTGAATTATTATATTCTTCTTGAAGTCTAAAGGTATTTCGCCTGTCTCATATATCTTGCTCACCAGATGGAAGAGTTTTGTCGTGGCTGTATCTTCCAAAGGTATCAGTAGTTCTAATGGAATGTTGTTTACTCCTGGGGCCTTGTTTCGACTTATGTCTTCCAGTGCTCTGTCAAATTCTTCACGCAGTATCATATCTCCCATTTCATCTTCATCAACGTCTTCTTCCATTTCCATAGTATTACCCTCAAGTACATCGGCCTTTTATAGACCCTCTTTATACTACTTCCACCTTTTACCTTTCCCTTCTTTTCCATCTGAGCTCTTGATATTCACACAAGTGGTTCTCTTTTCTCCAAAGGTTTCTTTAATTTTCCTGTAGGCGGCATCTGTCTTTCCCCTAGTGATATATGCTTCTAAATAGTTACAATTGTCCTCTAGCCACTCCTGCTTAGCCATTTTTCATATCCTGTCAGTCTCATTTTTTGGAAGTTTTCATTCCATTTCACCCACTTCATTTGCTGCATTTTTAAGTTTTCTCCTTTCATATGTTGAATTCAATGTATCTTTTGTTATCCTAGGATACCTACGAAGCCTTGTATTTTTATCTATTTGATCCTCTGCTGCCTTCACTATTTCATCTCTTAAAGTTACCCGTTCTTCTTCTACTATATTCCTTTCTCCTGTTGTAATCAACCATTCCTTGATGCTCCTTCTGAAGCTCCCAACAGCCTCTGGTTCTTTCAACTTATTCAGGTCTCATGTCCTTAATTTGCAACCTGCTTCAAGTAATTCAGTTTTAATCGGCCATACCAACAAATTGTGGTCAGAGTCAACATCTGGCACTGGAAATGTCTTACAGTTTACTACGTGGTTCCTAAATCTCTGTCTAACCATTATATAATCAATCTGAACCTTCTGACGTCTCAATGTCTCTTCCATGTATACAACCTTCTCCTATGATTCTTAAACCGAGAGTTAGCGATGATTAAATTATGCTCTGTGCAAAACTCTACCAGGCGGCTTCCTCTTTCATTCCTTTACCCCAGTCCATATTCGCCAACTATTTTTCTTTCTCTTCATTCCCCTACTACCGAAAACCAGTCACCCTCACAATTAAATTTTTGTCCCCTTTAATTATCTGAACAATTTCTTCCACCTCATTATACAGTTCTTCAATCTCTTCATCATCTGTGGAGCTATATGGCATGTAAACGTCTTCTACTGTCGTAGGCGTGGGCTTCGTGTATATCTTAATGCATTCACTATGCTGTTAATAGTAGTGTTGCCGCATTCCTATTTTCTCATTCATTATTAAACCCACTTGAACAGAAGCCCTGTTCCTCATGCCACCGAAATTCACAATTTCCGCGAAATCTACCTTCAACCTACCCATTTCCCTTTCTAAATTATCAAACCTACTTGCCCAATTAAGGGATCTAACATTCTACGTCCCGAACGCTAGAATGCCAGTGATGTTCTCCTGACGAGACATCCTTCTGAGTAGTCCTCGCCTGGAGATCCGAATGGGGAACTATTTTAGCTCCGGAATAATTTACCCAAGAGTACGCCATTATCATTTAACCATACAGTAGAGCTGTATGTCCTCGGAAAATTTACGGCTGTGGTTTCCCCTTACTTTCTGCTGTTCGCAGTACCAGCACAACAAGAGGGTTTCGGTTGCTGTTTCAAGGCCAGATTAGTCAGTCATCTAGACTACTGAGCAGTGTGCTTCCCCTCTTCAGGAACCACACGTTTGTCTGGCGTGGCAACAGTTACCCAACGTCGGTACGACTATTTATATCACTGAGGCACGCAATCTAGCCCACCGACGGCAAGGTCCATGGTTCATGGTTAGTTACTGAAACTAATTTGCTATCGATAAAAAATCATCGTTCTTATTGTGAGATTATAATTAACAATTTGTATCTACTCATTTACTTACAACACAGGCAAGGGTTACTTTACGGAAATAGAACACAAGTGTCTTGCGATCGTGATTTTGCTCACATCGAGAAACGTTACAGGATAACTGTGTGTGAAGTTCTGAAAGATCTCGTTAGCGTCATCATTGAACATACGTGCACAAGACCATTCACAGTGTCTATTACGCATGGAAGAAGATTTTTAAGACTCTTCTGTTAGCTGCTGAAAAAAAAATTAATTTCACCATGTGCATATTTCAAAAGTACAGTGGATCGGATTACTGCTGAATGGTTAGGGATACTTCAAGTTCGGTCAGCTTTCAATGCAACTGAGTTGAAAGAACATTACAGCTTGAAAATGAACATGGAGCCTTCTGATTTTAACTGGTGCAGCTGGAAACACTACACTGTGAGCCTAGGTTGTCTGAGGAAGAAAAAAGGATTCGGCTGAAAAGATTCCATATGTGAAAGAGGAGAATAATTAGTTTTACGAGAACTTTGTGAAATGAGTGGAAGTGTGCGTGACGGCATTTGTATCGGTATTGACGTTAAAGACACTGCATATAGCACGTTTCATTAAAAAAAAATCTATCGTTTTGTTCTTAAACCTACTCATGTAAAATAAAACCACATAAATGATGTGAAACGTGTATAGTTTTTGAGTTTGTATCGCGATCCCCAACATTTATTCTGCTTTTGTTTAACTACTGTACACATATTGTTGATTATCTCTAAATCAGATTTTTGGCGCTTGACCCGGTATTTACTTACGTGCCGCACATATTGCGACGTAGCGTGGCGGGATAAGCCAGCGCTGTCTGGAAAATGCAGCTGCCGTTGCAGGTATGCTGAAAAATAACCTGAAGCAAAAGTTAAGAAGTAGTTTCCAGGGCAGATCACTCTTCACTTTGGTTCCGGTGAACTAGTCCATCAGCGGACCCAGTCCAAGGAACAAATAATCAACCTTACATTTTACTGGCTGGACAGTAGGAAAGTCACAGTTCTTACTAAATTAGTGTTGGGAGTTTGTGTCTCCATATCGGGAAATCGTAGAGAATGATACGATAACTGAGTTAAAACTGTAATGTTTGACGTCAGTGTGACCTCGAATGATGAGCAGTGGGTTACACGCCATTGTCAGGAGAGATGTGGCTCGGAGGTTAGGCCAAAAACACGTGTGCCGAGTCGTCCCATCGGTATTGCGCAATAAGCTTTTCTGTTGCTCACACAGTGCCATTGACATCGTCGTAGTGTAACCATGCAGACATTGAAAGTGTGCTGGTGACAAACTGCTGAGACACAGACGCACGTAGTAAATGAGTGAAGCATCTGTCGTGTGCTGTGCATCACTCCCTTTGTAAGCTGGGTACGGCTTACTGGCAGCTGTTAACGACTCAAATGTTGTGATGTTATCGCCGCTGATAATCTTTTGATCGCACTTCATACACTACTGGCCATTACAATAGCTACACCACGAAGATGACGTGCTACAGACAAGAAATTTAACCGACAGGAAGAAGATGCTGTGATATGCAAATGATTAGCTTTTCAGAGCATTCACACAAGTTTGGCGCCGGTGGCGACACCTACAACTGGCGACACCTACAACGTGCTGACATGAGGAAAGTTTGCAACCGATTTCTCATACAAAAACAGCAGTTGACCGGCGTTGCCTGGTGAAACGTTGTTGTGATGCCTCGTGTAAGGAGGAGAAATGCGTACCATCACGTTTCTGACTATGATAAAGGTCGGACTGTAGCCTATCGTGATTGCGGTATATCGTATTGCGACATTGTTGCTCGCGTTGGTCGAGATCCAATGACTGTTAGCAGAATAGGGAATTGGTGGGTTCAGGTGGGTAATACGGAACGCCGTGCTGGATCCCAACGACCTCGTATCACCAGCAGTCGAGATGACAGACATTTTATCCGCATGGCTGTAACGGATCGTTTAGCCACGTCTCGATCCCTGAGTCAACAGAGGGGGACGTTTGCAAGACAACAACCATCTGCACGAACAGTTCGACGACGTTTGCAGCAGCATGGACTATCAGCTCGGAGACCATGGCTGCGGTTACCCTTGAAGCGGCTTCACAGACAGAAGCGCCTGCGATGGTGTACTCAACTACGAGCCTGGGTGTACGCATGGGAAAACGTCATTTTTTCGGATGAATCCCGGTTCTGTTTACAGCATAATGATGGTCGCATCCGTGTTTGGCGACATCGCGGTAAACGCACATTGGAAGCGTGTATTCGTCATCACCATACTGGAGTATCACTCGGAGTGATGGTATGGGGTGCCATTGGTTACACGTCTCGGTCACCTCTTGTTCGTATTGACGGCACTTTGATCAGTGGACGTTACATTTCAGATGTGATACGACCTGTGGCTCTACCCTTCATTCGATCCCTGCGAAATCCTACATTTCAGCAGGATAATGCACGACTGCTTGTTGCATGTCCTGTACGGGCCTTTCTCGATACAGAAAATGTTCGACTGCTGCCCTGGCCATCACATTCTCCAGATCTCTCACCAATTGAAAACATCTGATCAATGGTGGCCGAGCAACTGGCTCGTCACAATACGCCAGTCACTACTCTTGATGAGCTGTGGTATCGTGTTGAAGCTGCATAGGCAGCTGTACCTGTACACGCCATCCAAACTCTGTTTGACTCAATACCCAGGTGTGTCAAGGCCGTTATTACGGCCAGAGTTGGTTGTTCTGGGTACTGATTTCTCAGGATCTATGCACCCAAATTGCGTGAAAATGTAATCACATTTCAGTTCTAGTATAATATATTTGTCGAAAGAATACCCGGTATCTTCTGCATTTCTTGTTGGAGTAGCAATTCTAATGGCCAGTAGTGTAATTTAATGGAATTTTTCGGCTTAGAGAATTTCTGTTTAATTATTTCCGACTTCCCAAACTATCCTGGCGAGTGTAGTAAGTTCCGCGTGGCAAGATACATTAATTGCCTGTCTTGAAGATAGAGTAGGTGTGTGGTGGCATTTATAAAACGTGAAGCCTGCGAGAGTGCAGTTTCTGAGTGCAGTTTCGTGTGTGGGATTGTGTCAACAGCATCGGCACACTCACATTTGAGCAATCTCTGAGAATTCTGACAAGCACCATCTTTGATTTTGATTCGATTTAATTACTAGTATACAGCCACTCATTTTGAGAACACTGTGCCTCCAAGATGTAGATAACTTTTATGAGAATTAGTTTATCTTCACTTGTTGGTGTAGTAAAATTCTCCAAGTGTGTTTGTGTTGTAAACTTAATAGGCAGAATTCACGGGCTGGAGTGCAGCATACTGATAGCGGAACACGGAGGTAGGGTAACGTGAATTTGACACGTCGAGGAATTGTGGCTGGCCATCATGGATGCAGTGTTGACAGACAGATCAGTATCACTAGAGGGCCACACCACCCCGTAACATGCGGCTTACTGTAACAGTATGTTACGTCCAGTAGTAAGTTGTCCATTAGGGTTGGAGGTTCTAGGTTCTCGCAGAGTCTTCAGATCCAACATTTTTGATGTTTGCTATCAACACAATTGTCAGACTCAGTTTAAGAGTTAACATAACTATGAGAGAAACTTAGAAATATTTAAATTTGCTCCTACCAGAAGTGTAACGTAGGGCGCTGGAGGAGTCAAGCGTTTCCAATAAGTGAAAAAAAGAACGGGTCATTGCCATATTCCAGAAGAATGATCGAACAGGCGCAAAAAACTGTCGGTTGATATCACCGGCATCGGTCTGTTGTACAATTATGGTAGATGTTTTAAGCTCTCGTATTATGACATTTCTTGAGACCGTAAATCTCCTATATAGGAATCAACATGAGTTCAGAAAACGACTGTCTTCTGAAACCCATCTCTTTTTTTCATCCACATGACTCAGAGAGCAGTAAAATACTGACATACAGATTGATGCCATATTCCTTGACTTACGGAAGGTGCTGGAAACAGTTCCCTCACTGCCGCCTAATGAACAAAATACAAGAGTTTGCAACATTAGACCAACCAAGTTATTGGACTGAAGTGTTCATAACAATCAGAGCATAGCATATAATTCTTAATGGAGGTAAAATTTCAGATATAAAAATAACTTTGGGGGTATACCATGGGAGTGTTACAGAGTAACTACTTTTCACTACATACGAGTAAATAAATTCCATGAGAGTGAGGCCGTTTGGGGATGATGCTGACTTATACAGAGAAGTCGCGATGCCAGAAAATTGTAACGAAATGCATAAAGACCTACAGAGAAATACCGTTTGGTGCAGATCGCCCACAATTTAAAAACGTAACGCATTCAACGTGACTGAGCAGAAAGTTTGATTTTTGCCTGATTACACGACTACAGAACAATCATTTGAAGCTGTCAGACACATTAAATATGTGAGAGTATGTGTAGGGACTTCAACTGCAGCAACATGAAACAAATTTCATGCAAGAAATATGTAAGACTGTTATTCATTCGAACAATCCTCAGGACGCTTAATTCATCAACAAAAGAGATAGCTATAAAAACCTCTTTCGACCAATGCTTGAATTTTGCACGTCAGTCGGGCGACCGTACCAGATACCAATGGCGACTGGTGCAAAATTTAACCGATGTGCTACAACGAGGTGGCACATAGCCCTGTGGCTTGCACGGGTACTAACCCTAACTACATCGAAAATAATGGGAAATCAAGGCTGGAATGTAACAATATTATGAAAAGTATACATTGCCACTCACCACATAGCGGAGATTCTATGTCGCAGATAGACACGACAAGAAACTGTTAGAAAGTGAGCTTTTGCCCAACGAGGCCTTCTTCAAATACAGACCACACACACACACACACACACACAGTAACGTTCCCTGACAAACTCACACATTAACAAACTGAAATTTATTTGTACCATATACGCCACTCTGAGCAATTTGTATATAATGTAATTATTTAACAAAAAATGTTATTGAATTTTGTGTAAAAGACATTTGTTATTATTGTAATATTTTTTGTAGTAATATTCTCTCTGTATTTAGGATGGTAATATTTCTATATTAAATATGTAATTGCGAAATGTGTCAATATCTGAGATAACAGAGATGTGAAATTCAGCCAGAGGGAAATAATGTCGTGAAATTACAAAGAAATGTTAATAGTCAGCAATACTATAAAAGCACAATGCACTATGTATTCTTTGGTCTTCCTCGTTTAGAGCTGAAAAAGCGGTAGGAAGCTGTGTCGATGTATTTGGTGAATGGGTAGACGTTATTTGTCTGTATCTAGATTTAGCCGCCATTGAAGGGGAAATTACGAGCATATGTGAGTTGAATAATTGTTATGGTAAAAATATATTGAAATTTATAAAAAGTGTGTATTATTAATGTAAATTAGCTTGCCCATGTCATCTATAATATTTCTTTAAAGAGTTTTCAGCATTTTTTAGCGGTGTTGCTGGGCTGTGTCGCGACCAATCGATTTGCAGCGGCGGCACATTTAAAAAATTGTTCCGCTAAAGGAAAAATCAACCAAACCCGTAAATCGGGAACAGATAGATAAAAAAAATTAACAGTGAATTAAGAGAATGTTCTTCTTTTACAGCGATCCAGAGACTGAGTGTTAGGAGATTTTAAAAAATAGTTACACATTTGTGCATTCTTACACGGATAGTTAACATTGAAATTTAACAATTTTGGTTCTTTCAAATAACTTTAATGTATAGCGAAGTATGTTTTATCAGTGATAATTAAATGTCGGCTTGGTAATAATTAACCATTTCCTATTAATAGTGATAATCTTGTGTTCAAAAGCTAACGCCGGGAAAGAATTCAGTAAAAATATTTAACAAAAAATCCACTGCATTTAGAAAATGGGTGCCAAGGCCGAATGATGTGAAAAATTTAATTTTCAACCAAATATTCTTAATGAGTTAATATGAGTTCACGTAATTTTTAAATGTACGTAATTCTTTTGAAAGTGAAAAATTTTTATTACCACACGTAAATAAGAGGGAGGTTCTACAACAAAGTTCGTACGTACAGAAAGGAAAAATTAATTAACTTAAAAGCAAATTTTATTTTTTAACGAAATTTAAACACACACACAAACACACACACATGCAAACGCAACTCACATACACGTGGTCACAGTCTCTGGTCATAAACCAGACCGCAAGCAACAGTGCATGGTGGGAGAGGCATCCAGGAGGAGGCTAGTGTGGGGAGGGGAAGGGGTAGTAGATTACGAGTAAGGGATGGTGAACTGCTATTTGTGGAAACATACAAGGACGAGGTGGAGGAATGGTAGGGCAGCTAGGTGGAGTCAGGATGTTAGGTGGGGGCACGGGAGGGAGGGGAAGTGGAAAAGGAGAGAAGTAAAAAGAATGAAGGTCCAATGGTGGAATGGAGGGCTGAGTGGTGTTCGAATTGGCACAGGGAAGAGGCTGATGAGTAAGTACAAAGACTAATGAAGGTTGAGGCCAGGAGGGTAACAGGGACAAAGAATATATTGCTAGGAGAGTTTCCACATGTGTAATTCAGAAGAGCTGGTTTGGTGGTAAGGGTCCAGTCGACACAGGCCGTGAAGCAGTCATTGAAATGAAGAACGTCAAGTTTGGTGGCGTGCTCAGCAACGAGTTGGTCTAGCTGTTTCTTGGTCATAGTTTGTTAGTGGCCATACATGTGGACAGACTGCTTGTTGGTTGTAATGCTGAAATAGAATGCAGCACAGTGGTTGCAGCTTATCTTGTAGACCACCTGACTGGTTTCACAGGTAGCCCTGCCTTTGATGGGATAGGAAATGCTTGAGACCAGACTGGAGTAGGTGGTGGTGAGAGGATGTATCTGACAGGTCTTGCGTCTAGGTATGTTACAGGGATATGAGACATGAGGCAAGGCATTGGGAGTGGGGGTTGTCCAGGGATGGATGAGGATATTATGTAGGTTTGTTGGATGGTGGAATACCACAGTGGGAGTGGTGGGAAGGATAGTGGGCAGAACATTCCTCATTTCAGGGTACAATGGCAGGTAGTCAAAACCCTGGTATAGAATGTGATTCAGTTTCTCCATTCCTGGGTGGTAATGAGTCATGAAGGGAAAGCTCGCCAGGGGCCACATAGTGCGACTTTGGGAGGTGGTCAGAGACCAAAGAGATTAGGCATGAGAGATTTGTTTTTGTTCAAGGTTGGGAGGGCAATTTCAATATGTAAAGGCCTCAGTGAGACCATTGGTATATTATGTAGGGGACCACTCATCACTGCAGATGTGATGGCCATAGGTGGCTAGACTGTGTGGAAGGGACGTCTTGGTATGGAATTGTCAGCAGCTGTAAGGTCGTTGATTAATTGAGAGGGTTTATGAGGTCATCAGTGCAGCAAATCCGAAGTTACTCACAGAAGTAAGAGCATCCGCTAAAAGTGTATGGATCCAGTCATGAGAGTTAAACTATAAAAGAACGAAATTAAGGCACACACAGCTAAAGGCACAAAAGGTTAGGCCAAGTACAAAAACGGGAAAAAAGAGCGGTCTTTCCACCAGGGAGTGGTCATGGGGTCCCAGACTCAGAGAACATGAAGAGAGTCCTCAACCATTACTCCCTGTCCCTGCTCCAGGAGAAAAGCAAAAATATAAACTCTAAATAAAAACCGCTTTCGTGGATGAAACTGAAGACTAATTCAACCAACTTTGAATTGCATGCTAATATTAAAATTAAGGAATCTGGAAGAACATACTTTGCATGAAGGGCCAAAAGAAGTAAATTCCACCAACAGGTAGGATACCGTCAGTCTGGTGCCACAACCACATTATGGGGGCGTTTCGTTATGCAGAAAGAAACAATGGATAAGCCTGGTATGACCAATGTGTAGACAGTATAAGACAGCGGACTCCTTCCGAGAAGAGCAGAATCTACTGGATTGTGCAGAGTTTATTATTGAGAGTAGTAGCGTACCAGATGTCATTCCACTATTGGGCATACCTGTAAATATTCGACATAGATCCTCATATCCGCAACTGAAGGCATGAGAGAGAATGGAGGGTAAGCATCGACTTGTCTAGCCAAACAGTGAACCAGTCCGTTCCCTAGGATACCCTTGTGACTTGGGACCCAGGGAAAGACAATAGAACAGGCGGCATGGCCAAGGTAGGAGAGATGACCATGTATAGCAGAGACCAAAGGATGACATGAGTAGCATGGGTTGATTGCCTGCAGGCTGCTCATTGAGTCAGTACATATTAAGGCGCTGTTGAGGGAAGCCTAAGCAATAAAATGGAGGGCCCTGGTAATGGCTAGCAGCTCTCCTGTGAACACATACATGATACCAGCAATTAATGGTATTCTAAGCCAGCAGGAGAAGTGAAAGTGTGTCCCACAGTATCTATTGTCTTAGAACCATTAAGTGTAGAAGATGGTAGCAGGCTGGAACTCAGCCAGGATAGAACATACAAGAGGCCAGAAGACCATAAGGGCAACGGAGACCTTAGGACACAGGAAAAGGTCAGTACCATGGTCTAGGCACCAGCCAACAGGGGGTGTGAAAGGAAAGACATGAGGCACATTCCATTCAGTGAAGATATAGATCCCAACAGATGGCAGTGAGACACATTACAACTGTCAATCCCACCCATGGGTAGTGATCAGGAGGGAGATGTCCCTCACTTGCAAAGAGATGGTCAGGGACTCTGTGAATGGCAACTGCATAAGGAACCAGAAGTTGGCTTCATCGTATTTGTAGACGGGAATCCCCACTTCAGTGAGGAGACTGTCAATGGGACTAGTCCAAAGGCACCAAAGTCAGATGCATCCCACAGTGGTGAACAGGATCAAGTAATGTCAGAGTGGAAGGAGCCGCAGAGCCACAAACCAGACGTGTATAATGTTGCCTGGATAAGTCAAGAACATAGTAAATACGGAAAAGAGTAGTAAGGTGTGCACCCCAAGATGTATGGGGCAGGAGGTAGAGAGCATTAATTTCCACATGCATGTAGTCTTCAGGTGACGAAAATGTGACAGCCAAGTCAACTTGTTATGAAAAATAAGGCCCAAGAATTGGGACCGTGCTACAACATCTAGGAGCTGGTCGCCTAAATACACTTCTGTATCGGGGTGTACTATGGGTTGGCGACAAAAATGCATAACCCACGTTTTGGAGAGAGAAAAGTGGAAGCCATGGGAGACAGCCCACGAAGAGGCTCATTGGATGGCGCCTTGGAGCCAGTATTCAGCAGACACCACCGAGTGGGAGCTTCACCAGATGCAAAAATCGTCGACATACAATGAAGGGATAACCAGAGGCCCAACAGAGGTTACATGCCTGTTGATGGCTGTGAGGAAGAGTGTGACACTTAATACAGAACCATGTGAGATATCGTTCTTCTGAATCCGAAGGGTGCTCACTGAAGTGCCAACTCGAACCTGGAAGAGCCATTGGGATAAAACCCCATGAATAAAAATCGGAAGGGGGCTGTGAAAGCCTCAGTCATGAAGGGTAACTAAAATGTGATGGCACTGAGCCATGTAAATGCCTTGTGTAGGTCAAAGAAGACTGCGACAGGTTGCTGGTAGATAGTAAAAGCCTGTCGGATTGCAGTTTCCAATCTGAGTAAATGGTCAGTTGGAGATCGTCCTTCCCAGAAACCATACTGATATGCGGAAAAAAGACACTGAGATTCGAGTACCCAAAATAATCGTAAGCTAACCATTCTTTCAAGAAGTTTACAAAGTACTTTCATCAGGCTAATCAGGTGATAGCTGTCGAGAGACGTTGGATTCTTCCCAGGCTTAAGGATGGGGATAACTATACTGTCTCGCCATTGTGAGGGGAAGACACCCGTGAGCCAAATGTGGTGGAAGACATGGAGAAGATATTGCCTCTGTGCAACTTTCAAGTGTTGTATCATCTGGTTGTGGATGGAATCCGATCCTCAGGCCATGTTAGGTGAAGAGGTAAGGTCCTGCAAAAATTCCCATTCAGTGAAGGATTCATTATAGGGTTCAGCTTAGTGAAGGTTGAAACAGAGGGGGTCTGTTCAACTCGATGTTTCTGCCAGAGAGAGATGGCATAATGGGAAGAGGGCGCCGAAGCTGTCACAAGTTGTGTTGCAAGGTGTTCAGCAAGGATCAGTGGATCAGTATACAGAGCACCTTTGAGGATAATTCTTGGACAGTTGATTGTCGCTGGCGGCCCAGAAGGCTGTGGAGCTTCGACCAAAGGTGCGATGAAGAGGCATACGTTCCCAGAGAGAAAACATAGCGCCTCCTGCATTCCTTTTCACTTTTTGATAGGGAAATGAGCCTTAGCATGGAGACACTTAAAAGCAAGGAGGCGGGTTTGTGAAGGGTGTCGGTCAAATCACTGCAGCACCTGTTGGCGGTCCTGGACATCGACTGCTACGTCCTTGGTCCACCACAGTACAGTTCGATGACGAGGGGGTCTTGTGGCTAGGGGCACAACAGTACCAGCAGCATGAAGAATAGTGGCAGAGATGCCCTGCACGACTAGATCAATGCAATTCGAGAGAGAGGCGTCGAAGTACACAGGAGATGTTTATAAAGGCCAATTGGTCCTGTAGAATGTCCAACATGGGGGCCTATCTGCCTGGCGGCGGTAGCTTAATGATTGAATCACTCGAAAGTGGCCACTGTCACAAAGATCATCATGGGGTGTCCTATGTAGGGAAGCCACAAGAGTAGCAGAGGAGATTGTGAGATCGACAACAGTATGGTGCATGAGAGGCACTGAAGTGGACAGGGGAACAGTCATTGAGCAGATGCAAATCTAATTCTGTAATTATATGTCGGCCAAGCAGAAGACCCCTACCTAACAAAGTGGCAGTCCCCCACAGGGTTGGTGTGCATTGAAGTGCCCAAGGAGGGGATATGGGGCCAGGAGTTGCTATATTGAGGTAAACAGTTCAACACAAGGAAGTGGTCTACCTGGTGTGAGGTAGGCATTGCAAACGGTGTTTGCCAGAGTCGTCTGCACTCTAACCATTATCGTTTCCAAGGCATGAACCAAAGTGCAGACCCCTCCAGACGCTATTCCGGGGCTGGCACAGTTCAGACAGAACACCCAATAACCATGAAATGTTGGAGAGTGGTCATCACAAAAGTGCGTTTCTTGAAGAGCAAGACAGATTGAAGAGTAGGAGGAAACAAGGCGCTATATTTCCGAGAGGTGACGATTACATCCGCTGTAACTCCACTCGATTATCATGTGGTGAGAGTGCAGGTGAAACTTGAAGAAGCTGAGGGGAGGTCATGTCACTTGGTCGGTCGTCACCACCAACAAGGATGGGGTGACATCCATTAAAAGCTGGGTCTGAGTCCGGATAAGGAGGAGGGGGCGAAGCGCCCTCCCTCCTCTCCCCTCCCCCGCTGGGAAGTCGCGAAAGGCTCGTCCTTTGACTTGCACTGCTTCTTCTTCTTCTGCCACAAAGGGAGGGAGGTGGTGTTATCAGTACGGGAATAAGTGGCAGTGATGTTGGGATTGGACAGAGAATGAATGACTTTGGGGCCTTCAGAGTGTGGGTCTCTTGTCTGGCCTGAGGATGCAAGCTACCTGTCCTGTGAATGACGACGAGGGTTCTTCTGAGAGGGAGCCCCATCCCTAGCAGGAGCCTTAGAAGAGAATGTCTTTTCTGGCCGAGGAGGAGGAGGAGCAGTCCCTGATCGGAAGAGATGGGAGCACTGAGGGTGAGGGAAGGGAAGGTGGCCAGGATAGGGGTAAGAGGGAGGGGATAAGAGGGGAAGATGTAACTGAGGCAAAGGTAGAGGAGAGATTTACAGGGTGGAGTCTGTCAAACTTCTTCCAGACCTCAGAGTAACTGATATGGTCAAGGATCTTTATTTGCTGAATTCTTTTTTCCTTTGTGTACACTGGACACTCCAGTGAGCAGAGTGAATGGAGACCAGAGCAATCAACATAGTTAGGCAGTGGGGTGCTAGAGCTTCCCACATGAAGAGGACGGCCACAGTCTTCACAAATGGGAGGGGCATCACATTGCAAGGACATATGGCCGAACTTGAGGCAATGGAAGCAATGGGTGGGAGGTGGAACATATGTTTTTGTGGTACCTCTGTACACCATTACCTTCACATTCTCGGGCAAGGTATCCCCCTCAAATGCCAGGATGAGAGCGCCAGTGTCTACATGACGGTCCTTAGGGCCTTTCTAGACACACCATACGAAATGGACGCCACTTTGTTCCAGATTGGCCCTAAGTTCGTTATCAGACTGGAGGAGAAGATCTGTATGGAAAATTACCCCTGTGTCATACTGAGTGACTTGTGAGAAGCGGTTGTCATGGGGATGTCTCTTAACCAGTCTCAGGCCCAGAGGTAGGTCACTAACAGGCAGAAGTTGTCTTTATAAGTACAGAGCCAGATCTCATCTTGCTTAACAACTCAACTCCACCGAACTATCCCTCAATATATTCCACATAGAAAAGGGGTTAGGTGGCGGCAAAAGTCTCCCTGTCGGTCCTCGTATAGACCAGGATCTATGGAAAGGGTTTCTCCCCAAGCCAGAGGGCCTGGCCCTTCTCCCAAAGGGTAGCTAAGGCGGGAAAGGCCAGGAAGGCAGAAACAGGAACTGAGACCGAACTATGTCGAGGAAGCGATGCATCTGCATGTGTCAGACGTCTGGCCTGGTAGCACCCACTCTGAACAGGGGCTCGCCCTGTGGGCGCCACACAGCAACAGCAATTGTTACCTGATAGGATGGTCATTGCTGGGAGTTCTGATGCACCAAAAAGATAGGCAGCTACTCCTAGGCTTGCACAAGACATTCACAGCACAGGTACAATCAGTGTGATCCATGTAGCTGAGCTGGTGAACTAAAGAGGAGGCGAAAGAGCTATGGCAGGGAGGGAGGGAAAGGGAGGAATGGGAAGAGGGAGATGAGGAGAAGAGGGAGAAGAACTAACGCCAAAGATGCTAGGGAAGGAGTTCTTCCCCATCTGGTTCACACACAGATTTCAAATTTAGAGATGGAGTTCTATCTCCTGAGGGTGACCAATAAAAGGAAAGCCAAAAAGGTGGAGGAAAAAAACCCAACCAAACCACAAGATGAAGCAAAGTCATGAGGATAAGTGGCCTGACATAAGGAACAACACCAGAAGAGGGAAAGGAAGGGGCAAAGGGAAAGAAGAAGGACCGGGAAGGAGAAGGAAGGGGATGGTAAAGGAGCTCAGAAAAAAATAGGCAGCAATAGCTTAGAGACCCATCCATGCAACACACATACCCACAAAGGAGCAGCCGGCCCCTGGGGGGCTGTCGAAATGGAGGTATTTCTGGTGGTTTGTATGGTTCATATGGACAGAGGTACTGATGTATGCATCATCGAAGTGAGGTCAATAGTACCTCTCCACAGGTCCCGTTCCTTTATTTCTAATGCCCATTTCCTTACTACTATTGAAAACCATCTTTCCCAATGCCTGACCGATTGCAAACCTACAGCCTCCTCCTTAACAGCCATGACCCACTATATCCTCATCCACAATTCCTTCTCCTTTGAAGACATGACCTACAAACAAATCTGGAGTAAGGCTATGGGCACTCACATGGCACCGTCGTATGCCAACTCATTCATGGGCCATCTAGAGGAATACTTCCTAAACGTCCATTATCCCATACTTTGAGGGTGAAGACTTCCTATCCGCAATCCTCCAGACCCTGAACATCATCTCTCCCATTCAGTTCACCTGGTCCTAGTTAACCCAACAAGCTGCCTTCCTTGATGTTGACCTGCACTTCAAAGATTGCTACATCAGTACCTCAATCCATATAAATCCTACCAATCCCCAGTAGTACTTTCACTTTGAGTCCTGCCACCCATACCATACCAAGAAATCCCTTCCATACAGGCTAGCCACAAATGGCCATCGTAACTGAAGTGATGAGCAGTCCCTCTCGAAATACACCAAAGGTCTCACTGGATATTATGGACAGTAATTACCCAGCACATTGTCCAGATCTCTCATCAATTGAAAACGTCTGGTCACTGGTCAATGGTGGCCGAGCAACTGGATCGTCACAACACGCCAGTCACTACTCTTGATGAACTGTGGAATCGTGTTGAAGCTGCACGGGCAGCTGTACCTGTACACGCCATCCAAGCTCTGTCTGACTCAATGCCCAGGCGCATCAAGGCCGTAATTACGGCCAGAGGTGGTGGTTCTGGGTACTGATTTCTCAGGATCTATGCACCGAAACCGCGTGAAAATGTAATCACATGTCAGTTCTAGTATAATATATTTGTCAAATGAATACCCGTTTATCATCTGCATTTCTTCTTGGTGTAGCAATTTTAATGGCCAATAGTGTATATTCAGTTTTTATAATTAATAGTTTAACATTGTCAGAAAAGTAGAAAATGAAAAAAAAGTGGTAGCACAAGAATCGAAGGCAGGCTGACGAATTATCAGCCCCTGCGCTTGACCACTAACCAAGCGAGCTAGAACATGGAGTGCTACTCGTAAATCCTTCATACTCTACACTACGATGAAGCAAATTCCAGCAGGAGGATAAGAACACTAATGTGAAACCACACTATTTTGCAGGATATCAGTGGCGCGGCAAATTCAACAAGAGAGAGAGAGAGAGAGAGAGAGATGATTGTACTTCCTAACAGGAAAGCAAAGATTTAATGCAAGCCAGTAAAATGCTACACCGCGTGTGGGAACACTCAGCCCTTACAGCTATTGCTTCTCAAGACTCTCTCATACTTTGCACTTGCACAATACGTTACACACACTTTCAAAGGAAACTACTGACTTGGTGCTGTAAGCAGTATACCACTCCTAGTGCCGGATGGGATGATGTCGCTTCAGAGCATGCACAGTCGGAATCAGACAGCTGTGTTCCTGCACTAACAAGGGAACCTCCCCATCGCACCCCCCTCAGATTTAGTTATGAGTTGGCACAGTGGATAGGCCTTGAAAAACGGAACGCAGATCAATTGAGAAAACAGGAAGAAGTTGTGTGGAACTATGAAAAAATAAGCAAACTATACAAGCTGAGTAGTCCATGGGGCAAGATGTGCTACATCATGGATAGCGCGAGCTCAGGAGCGCCGTGGTCCCGTGGTAGCGTGACCAGCTGCAGAACGAGAGGTCCTTGGTTCAAGTCTTCCGTCGAGCGAAAAGTTTATTTTTGCATAGTTATGATCTGTCCGTTCGTTCATTGACGTCTCTGTTCACTGTAACAAGTTTAGTGTCTCTGTTTTGCGACCGCATCGCAACACCGTGCGATTAGTAGACGAAAGGACGTGCCTCTCCAATGGGAACCGAAAACATTTGATCGCAAGGTCATAGGTCAACCGATTCCTCCACAGGAAAACACGTCTGATATATTCTATACGACACTGGTGACGGCATGTGCGTCACAGGAATATGTTGTCGACCCACCTAACTTGTACACTTGGCGAATGAGTAAAAAGATTCTTCTACCTTGCCCTATTTAGGATTTCTTGTGGATGTGATAATCGCTTCCAAAAAAGTGATGAAAACATAAGAGTTTGTCACATAAACTGAAAATAAAAAACTAAACTTTTCCACTCGACGGAAGATTTGAACCCAGGATCTCTCGTACCGCAGCTGCTCACGTTACCACGAGACCACGGCGCTCCTGCATTCACGATCTCCTAGATGTTGCATATCTTGCCCATGGACGACTCAGTTTGTATATTTTGCTTATTTTTTCACAGTTCCACACAACTTCTTCCTGTTTTCTCAATTGATCTGTGTTCAGTTTTTCAAGGCCTGTGCCAACTTATAACTAAATCTGAGGGGGGTCCGATAGGGAGGTTCCCTTGTAAGTTGACGGTAGTGCGACTCAGCACTCGACACTGGTTTCTAGTTATCGCAGAAAGAGTGTTTTCGCCCATTTTATTTGTATTCCAGCAGTCATTCCAAGGAAAATGGCGTAGTTTCAGTACAATTACCAACGCGCATGCGAAGAGAAATGACGTAGTTTTAGTATGATTTCTGGCTTTCCTTCGAGGAGACATGGCATAATTTTAGAGCGATAGTTACACTGTGCTGTAGCAGATTAGGACACGATAACCGTCCGCGATTGTCAGATATGATTGATACGGGACGCAAATTAATATATCCGCCGTCCGCGGATAGGAAAATCTCAGAGTGTGGGTTATAGCGTTTTTATTTAAACTAAAGTCTTTATTCAAAATTTACAAAACAATATTCGTGAGGTAGGACTGATCCTCCAAGACTACCAATAACTAAATCAAAGATTCTCCCAAACATAAACTGTCTGTAGTAACCATACAACTTCACCAAACCAAGCCCCGGGCGTCTCGCGCAGAGCGACGCGGAGTCCACGTTGCCGTCACCTGAGTCCGAGGACGAGTAGAGGCCCTGCGAGGATGGCTCGGGTACGC
The DNA here is from genome assembly GCF_023864345.2 of Schistocerca serialis cubense. Taxonomy (NCBI): domain Eukaryota; kingdom Metazoa; phylum Arthropoda; class Insecta; order Orthoptera; family Acrididae; genus Schistocerca; species Schistocerca serialis. Next base: position 19,509,424 of record NC_064646.1, read on the forward strand.
TGGCGGCGGTGGACGATGACGCGGCGGCTACGATGACACCAGTGGGCTCGCTCGGCGTGAACCGCCTCTCCAGGTTTTTTTTTTTTTACTTTATTGTTATTTTAAAGCCTGTACAACAGGCAGGCTGTCAGCAGCACACTACGCTGCTCTTCAGCCATAGAATATACAGGCACCAAAAACAGGGAGAAGACACAAGTTACAGAACGGTGGGCAATAAAACAGGAGACACATAGAGACAAACACGGAGCCGTTCACACTCGTCGATAAACCACACTGCTAACTGATGAGACGACGCACGAAGACTGAAGATGACGACGGCACTGGTGAACGAGGGAGTGTGACGGTGAACACTGAACACTAAACACGACGGCACACACGAAACACTGATGGCGGTGATCTCCGGCGCGCGAATGTCCACATAGCGTGTGCGAGTCCGGGGACCTGCCAAGAGGGGAACAGGGGTGAGGTGGGGGAGAGGGGAGAAAAAGGATGCCAATGGCTGAGGAGACGGGGGCAGGAGGAGAGGGACAGGGGAGGGGAGGCCCGGGGGAGGAGGGGGGAGAAAAGGAGGAGGGAGCGAAAAGGGAGAGAAGGGAGGGAGGAGGGTGCCCAGAGGAGCAAACACAGGATGAGGGCGGGAGGATCAAAGTTGGTAGGAAGGGTAGATGGAGGGGAGGAGGGCATCATCAGGGAGGGGGAGCTGGCGGAAGCCACCTTGGGAGAGGGTAAGGAGGGTGGAGAGATGGAGACCGGGTGGGACGTGGGAATACAGGCGCGGCAGCGGGCGGGGGTGGGAGAGGATCGGGGAGACGAGCGGGTGAGGAGGATCGAGTTTGCGGGAGGTGTACAGGATCCGTATCCTTTCAAGGAAAAGGAGGAGATGGGGGAAGGGGATGAGATCGTACAGGATCCGCGTGGGGGAGGGGAGACGGATGTGATAGGCGAGGCGGAGAGCAGCCTCTCCAGGCTCCTGCGCCAGCCTAAATACTGCTCGGCGCATGGATATGGCTGGCTTTATTTGCAGTCACGTGTCGAGCGGAAGGAAAGAGGTCCGTGGCTGTAGCGACCTCTTGCGGCGCCGTGGACGCCTCCTGGTGGTCTCTGGGAAGCGTCTGTGTTTCCTGGACGACCGGCCAGGCAGACCCCTACTCGGCCCGGGGCCTGCTCTACCGGTGTGCTTCGCGGGAAGCTAGAGTTGCAGGCGCTTAGTGTGGACACTACAAATAATATCCAAAGAGCAGCAGCACATTTCGTTAGTAGTCAATGCTGTAAATGCAAAAGCTTCATGATGATGCCAGCCAACCCCAGAGGCTTTCTGCATCGTGGTGTTGTTCACTATTAAAATTCGGGGAGTGTACATCCTTAGAACAGTTACCCAGTATATTACTTCCTCCTATGCGTATCTAAAACGAAAAGTTTATGAAGGCGAAATTAGACCGATTCGAGATCACGCAGTTGTTCAACAGGAGTCGTTCTTTCCGCGGACCATTAGTAACTTGAACAGGAACGGGATGAAGGGACAGCTGTACACAAAATACCCTGCGCCACACACCATGAGGTGGTTTGCGGAGTCCAGCGTAGATGAAAGCCTACGTATGAAACGTTACTTTGGGTACCGACAAGTGCAGTTGTGTGCAGTAACGATCGCTCTAGGACAAATTATTATTTTTGTTACAGCTCAGCTTTCTGAAGACAAGTGTGTCCCTGGAACTATGCTTAGGAAGTCCTGTAACACGTGTAAGTGCAGCAAAAGTGGCAGACCAATCCACTGCACCAATCTCCAGTGTCATCCGCTACTGGGCGTAGGTAAGTGTATTTGTTCACACACTGTTGTTTTTCACTTGGAAATTTGTTCACTTGCAATGAATTCCTTGATATCAGCTGTATTTGGTACGTGTCTTTTACCCAATGCTGATATATGACCATTTGTGCTGGAGTGGGGCTCGAACCGGCATTTCCTACTTATTGCAAACAGTCGCCTCAACTACTTCGTCTATCCATGCATGCACCGCAAACGGACCCAAACGTCCAAACGTCACACTGTCTACATCCGTATCTCGTAGTCCCGATCCAGCATGGATTTACATATGCCACTATTGGGTAGCAGATCTGTACCTAACTTAAATGATATCAAGGAATTCGTAGTCAGCGAAAAAAAAAATTCATAGTATTTCTTACAGCTGTGAATCGTCAACAGCGTACGTTCTTTTAGACATGCATATAAGTATTAGTAACCTATGCCAGCATACGACAATAATAACGCTGGTCTCGACTTCTCGTTGTATCAATGTCCGTGTTGCAGGAAACCAGGTGATGTCGCGACCATTAGGTGAAGAATTTGGTTGACTGCGATATAAAGGGACTAGTCTTGGGAGACTGGAATATGGTTGTAAGGGAAGGAGAAAAAGAAAGGGTTGCGGGATAATATGGGCTTGGTACTAGGAATGAGAAAGGCGAAATACTAATTTAGTTATGGAATAAATTTCAGTTAGTAACAGCGAATACTTTGTTCAAGAATCAGTAGAGGAGGAAGTTTAGTTGCAAGAGGCCGGGAGATACGGGAAGATTTCAGTTGTATTGCATCATAGTCAGGCGGACATTCCGAAATCAGATGCTCGATTTAAGGCGTATCCTGGAACAGATATAGAATCACATCACAATGCAGTAGTGATGAAAAGTTGTCTGACGTTCAAGAGGCTAGTCAGGAACAATCAACGCTGAAAAAAGTGGGATACGGAAATACTAACGAATGAAGGGATAAGCTTCAAGTTCTCTGTGGCTAAAGATACTGCGATAAAAAATAGTTTAGTGGGCGGTTCTGTTGAAGAGGACGAACATCTCTAAAAAGGACGAACATAGAAGTTGGAAAGAAAAACCTACATGAAGAATGTGAGGAAACCGAAACAGAAACGATTGTCGGAAGTACTGATTCAGCATATACCAAAGTTATAAGAACGTTCGGTGAAATTTAAGGCAAGGGTGGTAACACTGGGAGTGCAATGAGAATTCCACTATTAAATGCAGAGGAGAGAGCGGATAGATGAAAGAGTACGTTGAGGGCACCTATGAGGGTGAAGACGTGTCTGATGACGTGATAGGAGAAGAAACGGGGGTTGGTATAGAAGGGATAGGGGATCCAGTATTAGAATCAGAATTTAAAACAGCTTTGGAAGGCTTAAAATCGAACAAGGCAGAAGAGATAGATAACAATCAATGAGAATTTCTAAAATCTACGGTGAAAGTGGCAAAAAAAGACTACTCACGACGCTCAATAGAATGTATGAGTCTGGCGATTACCATCACAACATCCACACATTTCCGAAGATTACAGGAGCCGACAACTGCGAGAATTATCGCACAACCAGCTTAACAGCTCAGGCATCCAAGTTGCTGACAAGGATAAGACACAGAATAATGGAAAATAAAACTGAGGATGTCTTAGATGACGACTAGTTTGGCTTTGCGAAAGGTAAAGCCATCAGAGAGGCAATTCTGACTTTGTGGTTGACACTGGAAGCGAGACTAAAGAAAAGCAAGACAAGTTCACAGTATCTGCCGACTTGCAAAAACCGTTCGACGGTATCAGATGATGCAAGATCTTCGAAATTCTGAGAAAATATGGGTAAGCTATAGAGAAAAGGGTGTAATATACAACATGTAAAAGAACCAAGTGGGAACAATAAGAGTGGAAGACCAAAAACGAAGCACTCGGATTAAAACGAGTGTAAGACAAGGATGTAGTCGTTCACTTTTACTGTTAAATCTGTACACCGGAAAAGCAATGACAGAAATAAAAGAAAGTTTCAAAGTGGGATTAAAATACAAAGTGAAAAGATATCAGTGATAACATTCGCTGGTGACATTCCCATCGTCAGTGAAAATGAAGGGAAAATAGGGGATTTTCTGAATGGAATGAGCAGTTTAATGAGTGCAGAATATGATTTGAGAGTAAATCGAAGAAAGACGAAAGTAATAAGAAGTAGCAGAAATGACAACTGCGAGAAACTTACCATCAGGAATGGTGATCACGAACTAGATGTAATGAAGTAATTCTGCTACTTAGGCAGCAAACTGATGCATGACGGCCAGAGCAGTGAGGACATAAAAAGCAGACTAGCGCTGGCAAAAAGGGCATTCCTAACGAAGACAAGTCTACTACCCTACTGGCCATTAAAATTGCTACACCACGAAGATGACGTGCTACAGACGCGAATTTTAACCGACAGGAAGAAGATGCTGTGATATGCAAACGATTAGCTTTTCAGAGCATTCACACAAGGTTGGCGCCAGTGGCGACACTTACAACGTGCTGATAAGAGGAACGTTTCCAACCGATTTCTCATATGTCTCATGCAGGAAAGAACGAACAGAGGGCACCTAATGGGAAGCTTCCAGAACAAGTTGTAATGAAGTTGGTAGCTCCATATCGCAATAAGGGGCGAAATGTGACTACTGATAATATTTTCACTACGGTCACACTTGGGGAGAGACTGGAAAAAGAGACAACTAGTCTTGTCGGCACTATCAACCGTGCAAGAAAAGAAATTCCGAACACTATAAAAAAAAATGAAAACTCCTCTTTATACGTCTGTTATCTTGAAAAGGGAAGGTGGTTCAAATTGCTCTGAGCACTATGGGACTCAACTTCTGAGGTCATCAGTCCCCTAGACTTAGAACTACTTAAACCTAACTAACCTAAGGACATCACACACATCCATGCCCGAGGCAGGATTCGAACCTGCGACCGTAGCGGTCTCGCGGTTCCAGACTGTAGCGCCTAGAACCGCACGGCCACTCCGGCCAGCGGAAGGTGGTACTCTGACTGTTTACCAAGGGAAAAAGAACAAAAATGTTTTTCTGTATAGCACCTTGCACACAGATGTTGAAATACAAAATAATTCAAAACACCTTCCCAAAACAGTGAGCTTCTACAATAGTACAAAATTTTGCGGTTGGTGTCTTGGACCAGATGACGAGGAAATGTTCTGCCCGCTCTGGTACTCGGCGATGGCCTGTACTCGTATTTCACAATATCCTTGATTTAGCAACCATCAACGCATGGATCATTTTCAAGCTAGTGACAGGGATCAAAATAAGTAGGAGGAATTTCATCCTGAATCTAGCAGAAGAATTACGTAGAGCTCATATGGAAACCAGAAATCAGAAAAGGCTGCCAAGGGATGGAAAAGAAAAGGAAGAAAATGACGATGGCAATGAAGAAAGAGAAGAAGCGGAAATTCCTGCGAAAGTAAGAAAACTATGCCAAACGAGGAAATGCAGAAACAAGACAAATGAAGTGTGCAGTAAATGCAAGAGAGACGTCTGTGGGCTGTGTACATATAAAGTAATAAAGACAGTAGTTTGTAATGCTTGTAAGTAGGATTAGGTACTATATATGGTCATATTTTATGATCGGTCTTTCTCTTAACATATTCATGGATACTTAGTTTCTCAAGTGATATTAATTTCTATTAATTTTAAAACTACTGCAATACAATTAGTATGGTTGCAGATAAATATTGGGAACTATATTCTTTAATATTAGTAATATTATGTTCCCGTTGTTGTTGTAAAATACAATGATACTGTTATTAAACGTAATTAATGTGATACAGTGTTATCAAGGTCATTAATATTTACATTAAACATGACAGCATGTACTTACGAAGAAAGTGGTCACTTTGAGCACATCGGCGGTTCTAAGTATAGTACTAGTTTCGGCGGTTCTAGTGTTAAATCATTATTCTTAGCCATTTATGAGTCACACCATACTTGTTATGACGATACAGTTTTCTTCATTAGTTACTTACATATAAATACACACAGATATCAATGGGAGAAATTGTGTGAAAATCAACAACATTGTTCAAATATTAGCTCTTGCATACTTCATATTCTATTAACCTTTCAACTGACACAAAACCTCCATTAAACGTTTCTCTCTCAGTTCAATGTTATATTAACTTCACGTATTTCCTGCATCATCTATTGATCATCTTCTTTGCATCAATAATTTAAAAAATCCTTCATCCTCCCTAACTTCTCCATACACCATCTAACTCATTACATTAAACATCCTTATACTCATATTATTCATCTGAACTAGTAACTCCTCATCTGTATGTCATTTAAGTACTTTTTTACTTATCCCAATCATCATGTGTCATATCCTTCCAATTCTTTATAGTTCCTCTGATTTTTATGACTCATTCAATAAATCAAACAATATTACATAAATTGTTTAGGGATAATAATTAGCTACACTCACTCACTATTATTTCTATAGTTCTGACTTTGAACCGTTACGCAAAAAACGGTGTCTTTGATATCTCAAATATTTGCTTAACATTGCTTTCATTTTGTGGTAATGACTGTATGACAAGACTTACTAAGCTGTTTGTAATTGAAATATTGGACTATGACTGGTTAGTAAACTTAATAATTTCTAAAATTTTCTTACTCTGTGGATAGGAAAGATAGGAGAGAAATGAGACTTGAAAGGGAAAGTAAAGTCCCACACGGCTGGGTGTGTACTAGTCGCCAGTTGGTATACCAGCAAAATAGTTGTTGGTTCACTATGCCTGCTCTGATTCTACTTCATCATCTGGGTTACCCCCGTATATGTTAAGATATTGGCGATGTAGTAAATCTTCAAGTTTGGCATCTTGAATCGCTTTGACAAACATTTATTCTGATACTCCCCTTCAAGCTGACTGTAACTATTATCTTCTTATCTCGTCCTAACTTCCCAGGTGGAAACTTTACCTCTCAGTCTGTCTATTGAAAACTGTATTTCGTATTCATCTTTAAAGTACACACTGAAATTTCCTTTTAATGATTTGGTAGATATCATTGGGTGCAATTCTCCTTCCATGCTATACTTCTCCCCTGTGTTAGCCTGGGGTTATCAGTTATCACTGTTGACTACCACAAAGACATTATGTTCCTCACCATCACAGATTTATTATTAATTTTCCTATCAATGAATCCCTCCCCCCATGAACCAAGGACCTTGCCGTGGTGGGGAGGCTTGCGTGCCTCAGCGATACAGATAGCCGTACCGTAGGTGCAACCACAACGGAGGGGTATCTGTTTGAGAGGCCAGACAAACGTGTGGTTCCTGAAGAGGGGCAGCAGCCTTTTCAGTAGTTGCAAGGGCAACAGTCTGGATGATTGACTGATCTGGCCTTGTAACATTAACCAAAACGGCCTTGCTGTGCTGGTACTGCGAACGGCTGAAAGCAAGGGGAAACTACAGCCGTAATTTTTCCCGAGGGCATGCAGCTTTACTGTATGATTACATGATGATGGCGTCCTCTTGGGTAAAATATTCCGGAGGTAAAATAGTCCCCCATTCAGATCTCCGGGCGGGGACTACTCAAGAGGATGTCGTTATCAGGAGAAAGAAAACTGGCGTTCTACGGATCGGAGCGTGGAATGTCAGATCCCTTAATCGGGCAGGTAGGTTAGAAAATTTAAAAAGGGAAATGGATAGGTTTAAGTTAGATATAGTGGGAATTAGTGAAGTTCGGTGGCAGGAGGAACAAGACTTCTGGTCAGGTGACTACAGGATTATAAACACAAAATCAAATAGGGGTAATGCAGGAGTAGGTTTAATAATGAATAGGAAAATAGGAATGCGGGTAAGCTACTACAAACAGCATAGTGAACGCATTATTGTGGCCAAGATAGATACGAAGCCTACACCTACTACATTAGTACAAGTTTATATGCCAACTAGCTCTGCAGATGACGAAGAAACTGAAGAAATGTATGTTGAAATAAAAGAAATTATTCAGATTGTGAAGGGAGACGAAAATTTAATAGTCATGGGTGACTGGAATTCGAGTGTAGGAAAAGGGAGAGAAGGAAACATAGTAGGTGAATATGGATTGGGGGACAGAAACGAAAGAGGAAGCCGCCTGGTAGAATTTTGCACAGAGCACAACATAATCATAACTAACACTTGGTTTAAGAATCATGAAAGAAGGTTGTATACATGGAAGAACCCTGGAGATACTAAAAGGTATCAGATAGATTATATAATGGTAAGACAGAGATTTAGGAACCAGGTTTTAAATTGTAAGACATTTCCAGGGGCAGATGTGGACTCTGACCACAATCTATTGGTTATGACCTGTAGATTAAAACTGAAGAAACTGCAAAAAGGTGGGAATGAATTTAAGGAGATGGGACCTGGATAAACTAAAAGAACCAGAGGTTGTACAGAGATTCAGGGAGAGCATAAGGGAGCAATTGACAGGAATGGGGGAAATAAATACAGTAGAAGAAGAATGGGTAGCTTTGAGGGATGAAGTAGTGAAGGCAGCAGAGGATCAAGTAGGTAAAAAGACGAGGGCTAGTAGAAATCCTTGGGTAACAGAAGAAATATTGAATTTAATTGATGAAAGGAGAAAATACAAAAATGCAGTAAATGAAGCAGGCAAAAAGGAATACAAACGTCTCAAAAATGAGATCGACAGGAAGTGCAAAATGGCTAAGCAGGGATGGCTAGAGGACAAATGTAAGGATGTAGAGGCCTATCTCACTAGGGGTAAGATAGATACTGCCTACAGGAAAATTAAAGAGACCTTTGGAGATAAGAGAACGACTTGTATGAATATCAAGAGCTCAGATGGAAATCCAGTTCTAAGCAAAGAAGGGAAAGCAGAAAGGTGGAAGGAGTATATAGAGGGTCTATACAAGGGCGATGTACTTGAGGACAATATTATGGAAATGGAAGAGGATGTAGATGAAGATGAAATGGGAGATATGATACTGCGTGATGAGTTTGACAGAGCACTGAAAGACCTGAGTCGAAACAAGGCCCCCGGAGTAGACAATATTCCATTGGAACTACTGACGGCCGTGGGAGAGCCAGTCCTGACAAAACTCTACCATCTGGTGAGCAAGATGTATGAAACAGGCGAAATACCCTCAGACTTCAAGAAGAATATAATAATTCCAATACCAAAGAAAGCAGGTGCTGACAGATGTGAAAATTACCGAACTATCAGCTTAATAAGTCACAGTTGCAAAATACTAACACGCATTCTTTACAGACGAATGGAAAAACTAGTAGAAGCCAACCTCGGGGAAGATCAGTTTGGATTCTGTAGAAACAAGGGAACACGTGAGGCAATACTGACCTTACGACTTATCTTAGAAGAAAGATTAAGGAAAGGCAAACCTACGTTTCTAGCATTTGTAGACTTAGAGAAAGCTTTTGACAATGTTGACTGGAATACTCTCTTTCAAATTCTAAAGGTGGCAGGGGTAAAATACAGGGAGCGAAAGGCTATTTACAATTTGTACAGAAACCAGATGGCAGTTATAAGAGTCGAGGGACATGAAAGGGAAGCAGTGGTTGGGAAGGGAGTAAGACAGGGTTGTAGCCTCTCCCCGATGTTGTTCAATCTGTATATTGAACAAGCAGTAAAGGAAACAAAAGAAAAATTCGGAGTAGGTATTAAAATTCATGGAGTAGAAATAAAAACTTTGAGGTTCGCCGATGACATTGTAATTCTGTCAGAGACAGCAAAGGACTTGGAAGAGCAGTTGAATGGAATGGACAGTGTCTTGAAAGGAGGATATAAGATGAACATCAACAAAAGCAAAACAAGGATAATGGAATGTAGTCTAATTAAGTCAGGTGATGCTGAGGGAATTAGATTAGGGAATGAGGCACTTAAAGTAGTAAAGGAGTTTTGCTATTTGGGGAGCAAAATAACTGATGATGGTCGAAGTAGAGAGGATATAAAATGTAGGCTGGCAATGGCAAGGAAAGCGTTTCTGAAGAAGAGAAATTTGTTAACATCCAGTATTGATTTAAGTGTTAGGAAGTCATTTCTGAAAGTATTCGTATGGAGTGTAGCCATGTATGGAAGTGAAACATGGACGATAAATAGTTTGGACAAGAAGAGAATAGAAGCTTTCGAAATGTGGTGCTACAGAAGAATGCTGAAGATTAGATGGGTAGATCACATAACTAATGAGGAAGTATTGAATAGGATTGGGGAGAAGAGAAGTTTGTGGCACAACTTGACCAGAAGAAGGGATCGGTTGGTAGGACATGTTCTGAGGCATCAAGGGATCACCAATTTAGTATTGGAGGGGAGCGTGGAGGGTAAAAATCGTAGAGGGAGACCAAGAGATGAATACACTAAGCAGATTCAGAAGGATGTAGGTTGCAGTAGGTACTGGGAGATGAAAAAGCTTGCACAGGATAGAGCAGCATGGAGAGCTGCATCAAACCAGTCTCAGGACTGAAGACCACAACAACAACAATCAATGAATCCAGTTTCATTCTCCCGTTCTTGTATACCCTCTTTTAAGTTGTTGATCTTTTTATTGATTTGCTGATCGTTCGGACACAGTGTTGTTATCTCTTCCATCTAATTCAGAGCTGTATTCTACAATTACCTTGTTCCTGAGTTCAAAATGGTTCACATGGCTCTGAGCACTATGCGACTTTACTTCTGAGGTCATCAGACGCCTAGAACTTAGAACTAATTAAACCTAACTAACCTAAGGACATCACACACATCCATGCCCGAGGCAGGATTCGAACCTGCGACCGTAGCGGTCGCTCGGCTCCAGACTAGCGTTTAGAACCGCACGGCCACTCCGGCCGGCTGTTCCTGAGTGTACAATAGTTTTCGAAGCTATTGTTAGTCACAAACTGTAAAGGAATCACGCTTGCCTGAGGCCATGTTGTACAAACATAACCTAAAGCACACGAAGTTTGACAGCATTGCAAAAGCAAAGCCACAGCAAGCGGCGCAAATGATGCAGTATGACAGCAACTGGAATGTTGTTGTGCAAACTCTACAACATGGAATAATAACACGCAACATCCGAGCTCCACCACCCCAACGCGTCCTAGTACTGATAGGAGAAATGCAGAGGCAGGTAAAAATCATCCAGAACTCAGACACCAGAGTGTAGACAGGTTGCTGGTTAAACGAGGGCAAATGGTCACCTAGCCTGCTACCATAACGTGTTGTCTGGTTTTAAACACTCCCGTTTCAGACATGTCGTCTCCATTATCCGGTCATTCCACCTGCGTCACTGATACCGATGGGATGACAGTCTCGCTAGATACAGGTTAACTCTAGTGGCAAACCTTGACGTACTGCCTGCTGCCTGTATGAAGACTTCAGTTACGAGAGTATAGCCTGCCAGCTATGGGAGGACTGCACCACTCAACGCCGCCGCTACAGACGTGGCACAGCCGTGACTGATAAAAGATGAGGACCTATAGGGCGTTCCTCTGGTGAAGGGCCAAATTGACTGACTGCAAGACGCCATCTTCTGCATGCTGGATGGGCACCTGAGTGTCTCCTCCCAGGCTGTATGTGTACCGCCTTCTTGGCTGTATGGTGCCTGTGCTTGGAGAAACCTGGGCTTCCGCTTTCGCATCCACTGCCATCTGGAAGATGCCGTGGGTACGGGTCTAAGTGCACGCCCATCTTCGAGAGTGCTGAGGCCCATCGTATCAACTGAGGCGCTTCCACGGGTCGCCTCGTTGGTTCCCGCTACCACAACCCACGTCGCCTTGCTCTCAGGCATTCCTCGTCGACACCTTAGAACGTAGCTTAGACTGTTCCTTGGCGCCAAAAGAGAGAATATTCATTGTAGCGATCACGTCAATATAATGTTATTACAGATGCCGCTGTTTCACTGAAGCCTTCGCGAGTAAGACAAACACCCACCAACTCTCGGAGCTCGAACGCTGACATGTAACATTATCACCTAAATTGTCCAACTTAAACGCCCACTGACCTCCAGATCTAAGGGGTGACAATTACAACTGGTGTAGCGCAGTGGGTCATTCAGCACCCGCCGTTGCCCCAATTGGTGGTCAGAAGTGGTCTTCATGACACCCGAGATCGCCACTATTAATCGTTATATCGACATTACTGCAATCCGCTTTGCTCGTCTTGCACTCTGCACATCGGAATGAAGGATGGTGACTGAGAACTATTTTTCTCCCTTGAAATGGCCGTTTCGTTTCACTGTATTACACTACTGGCCATTAAAATTGCTACACCACGAAGTGACGTGTTACATATGCGAAATTTAACCGACAGGAATAAGATGCTGTGATATGCAAATGATTAGCTTTTCTGAGCATTCACACAAGGTTGGCGCCGGTGGCGACACCTACAACGTGCTGACATGAGGAAAGTTTCCAACAGATTTCTCATGCACAGAAAGCAGTTGACCGGCGTTGCCAGGTGAAACGTTGTTGTGATGCCTCGTTTAAGGAGGAGAAATGCGTACCATCACGTTTCCGACTTTGATAAAGGTCGGATTGTAACCTATCGCGATTGCGGTTTATCGTATCGCGACATTGCTGCTCGCATTGGTCGAGATCCGATGACTGTTAGCAGAATATGGAATCGGTGGGTTTAGGAGAGTAATACGGAACGCCATGCTGGATCCTAACGGCCTCGTATCACTAGCAGTCGAGATGACCGGCATGTTATCCACATGGCTTTAACGGATCGTGCAGTCACGTCTCGATCACTGAGTCAACAGATGGAGACGTTTGCAAGACAACAACCATCTGCACGAACAGTTCGACGACGTTTGCAGGAGCATGGACTATCAGCTCGGAGACCATGGCTGCGGTTACCCTTGACGCTGCATCACAGACAGGAGCGCCTGCGATGGTGTACTCGACGACGAACCTGGGTGCACGAATGGTGGCAAAACGTCATTTTTTCGGATGAATCCAGGATCTGTTTACAGCATCATGATGGTCGCATCCGTGTTTGGCGACATCGCAGTGAACGCACATTGGAAGCGTGTATTCGTCATCGCCACACTGGCGTATCACCCGGCTTGACGGTATGGGGTGCCATTGGTTACACGTCTCGGTCACCTCTTGTTCGCATTGACGACACTTTGAACAGTGGACGTTACATTTCAGATGTGTTACGACCCGTGGCTCTACCCTTCATTCGATCACTGCGAAACATTACATTTCAGCAGGATAATGCACGACGCATGTTGCAGGTCCTGTACGGGCCTTTCTGGACACAGAAAATGTTCGACTGGTGCCCTGGCCAGTACATTCTCCAGATCTCTCACCAATTTAAAACTTCTGGTGAATGGTGGCCGAGCAACTCGCTCGTCGTAATACGCCAGTCACTAACTCTTGATGAACTGCGGTATCGTGTTGAAGCTGCATGGGCAGCTGTACCTGTACACGCCATCCAGGCTCTGTTTGACTCAATGCCAAGGCGTATCAAGGCCGTTATTACGGCCAGAGGTAGTTGTTCTGCGTACTGATTTCTCAAGATCTATGCACCCATATTGTGTGAAATTGTAATCACATGTCAGTTATAGTATAATATATTTGTCGAATAAATACCCGTTTATCATCTGAATTTGTTCTTGGTGTAGCAATTTTAATGGCCAGTAGTGTACTTTTAGGCCATAGTATATCACAGAGGCACTCATTTCACTCTGAAAGTAACTCGGATATAGCACTGTGAACCTCCTGAGCTGTCCGAGATCTGGGGCAATTGTCACGAAATGTATTTGACACCTATCAGACGTGCGCCAGTTGCCATGCACCAAGACTGTGCCAGCCAGATGTTTTACTTCCTGCCTATGGGATCATATGGCACGGACTGTAATGAATGTACACTCCTGGAAATGGAAAAAAGAACACATTGACACCGGTGCGTCAGACCCACCATACTTGCTCCGGACACTGCGAGAGGGCTGTACAAGCAATGATCACACGCACGGCACAGCGGACACACAAGGAACCGCGGTGTTGGCCGTCGAATGGCGCTAGCTGCGCAGCATTTGTGCACCGCCGCCGTCAGTGTCAGCCAGTTTGCCGTGGCATACGGAGCTCCATCGCAGTCTTTAACACTGGTAGCATGCCGCGACAGCGTGGACGTGAACCGTATGTGCAGCTGACGGACTTTGAGCGAGGGCGTATAGTGGGCATGCGGGAGGCCGGGTGGACGTACCGCCGAATTGCTCAACACGTGGGGCGTGAGGTCTCCACAGTACATCGATGTTGTCGCCAGTGGTCGGCGGAAGGTGCACGTGCCCGTCGACCTGGGACCGGACCGCAGCGACGCACGGATGCACACCAAGACCGTAGGATCCTACGCAGTGCCGTAGGGGACCGCACCGCCACTTCCCAGCAAATTAGGGACACTGTTGCTCCTGGGGTATCGGCGAGGACCATTCGAAACCGTCTCCATGAAGCTGGGCTTCGGTCCCGCACACCGTTAGGCCGTCTTCCGCTCACGCCCCAACATCGTGCAGCCCGCCTCCAGTGGTGTCGCGACAGGCGTGAATGGAGGGACGAATGGAGACGTGTCGTCTTCAGCGATGAGAGTCGCCTCTGCCTTGGTGGCAATGATGGTCGTATGCGTGTTTGGCGCCGTGCAGGTGAGCGCCACAATCAGGACTGCATACGACCGAGGCACACAGGGCCAACACCCGGCATCATGGTGTGGGGAGCGATCTCCTACACTGGCCGTACACCACTGGTGATCGTCGAGGGGACACTGAATAGTGCACGGTACATCCAAACCGTCATCGAACCCATCGTTCTACCATTCCTAGACCGGCAAGGGAACTTGCTGTTCCAACAGGACAATGCACGTCCGCATGTATCCCGTGCCACCCAACGTGCTCTAGAAGGTGTAAGTCAACTACCCTGGCCAGTAAGATCTCCGGATCTGTCCCCCATTGAGCATGTTTGGGACTGGATGAAGCGTCGTCTCACGCGGTCTGCACGTCCAGCACGAACGCTGGTCCAACTGAGGCGCCAGGTGGAAATGGCATGGCAAGCCGTTCCACAGGACTACATCCAGCATCTCTACGATCGTCGCCATGGGAGAATAGCAGCCTGCATTGCTGCAAAAGGTGGATATACACTGTACTAGTGCCGACATTGTGCATGCTCTGTTGCCTGTGTCTATGTGCCTGTGGTTCTGTCAGTGTGATCATGTGATGTATCTGACCCCAGGAATGTGTCAATAAAGTTTCCCCTTCCTGGGACAATGAATTCACGGTGTTCTTATTTCAATTTCCGGGAGTGTAGATGCACTATGATATGCCGTACGAATTAGAGTAACTCCTCTCGTGTTGTGTTTAGTTTGAACCTGGTGTTCGCTTCCCCTGACTTGTTTGTTCGCTTCCCCTGACTTGTACATTACCTTGGGTAGGCAGTAGTAGAGAACAAAATATGCCGATGGAAACACGTTCTGATAATATCAGTGAGTCTCTTGTCGCTATGACAGAACTGTTTTTAAGATTACAAGCTCTGCTTGAGCGCATAAGTGGGGAATTAGAACATCACGGAAGCTAAGCAGGGCACTGCAGGCCGTACAAGGAACAGGTGGCAGAAAATTCCAGGATGTTCAAAATACCTAGAGCGTACCCTCTCTTTCTGTGGTTCTTCGACAGCAAATTTAATAACAGCCCTCCAGAATGAAGGATGGTGAGTGCGAATTATTTTGCTACCTTCTTTTCCGGCATGGCAAAGGAAGAAAAAACTGTATTTCTCAGTGACGTTTCAGCTTCAGCCAAGCTGGGTAGTCGGTCTAATGAAACATGCCTTCTTATGGGCTATCTACGATTGGTTTGGGAAACTGAAGCATGTCACCTACCGTAAAACCTTGAATGATGCCTAAAAATTTGAACGTTTGACTGAGGGGTTACGGCAGAGGAATCAGAAACAGAACAGTACCCCCTTCTTTAGCTAAAAGTTAAACACATTAACTTAGAAGAACAATAAGACGGTTGTGTCAGTCTCTGATAGTATCCGAAGACTCAATACAGTGTTACGCCTATAAGCTGAAAATAGGACTCTCGATGTGTTTTTGCCCGACATTCCTGCTTAAATGTCGTGCAAGCTCAGAATGGAGAATCGTTCAGATGTCGGCATGGCTGCTGAGGTTGCTGGTGACCGTTGTGTGTTGGTTTCGACAGTAATCACAGGTGTGGGTGTGAGTGGGTCACAAAGCAAGAGAGTACAGGGCTAAGAAACGAGGGAATCAGTCTCTGGAAAAGGGCCGTTAAACAGGAACGGGAGTGAGGCAGCCGTTGGAAGACGTTCCCAATAATATGTAATACTGCACAGTTAGCTGCAGAAACGGAATGCTGCTTGCGGGGTTTTGTTGGTGACGTAGAACATGGATTTTTAGTAGATACAGGAGCGCACGTATTGGCCGTCGACTAGATCTTTTGGGTAGAAAGAGAATACTCCCTTCTTGGTACATATTATGTGGAGTGGGTATTCACGATATAAATTCATTGAGACAACACAGCTCAAATTTAGCGTTAAGGATAGGACTTTTTATGAGCACATGGAGGTGTTGCCAAAAGTGGGGCAAAGGTATTCTGTGATTCTTTGGCTTGATTTCCTTACTTAATATTATGCCGAAATCAGTCTTTCACAGTATACAGGGTGAGTCACCTAACATTACCGATGGATATATTTCGTAAACCACATCAAATACTGACGAATCGATTCCACAGACCGATCGTGAGGAGAGGGGCTAGTGTAATTGGTTAATGCAAACCATAAAAAAATGAACGGAAGTATGTTTTTTAACACAAACCTACGTTTTTTTTAAACGGAACCCCGTTAGTTTTGTTAGCACATCTGAACACACGAACAAATACGATATCAGTGCCGTTTGTTGCATTGTAGAATGTTAATTACATCCGGAGATATTGTAACCTAAAGTTGACGCTTGAGTACCACTCCTCCACTGTTCGATCGTGTGTATCGGAGAGCACCGAATTACGTAGGGATACAAAGGGAACGGTGATGGACCTTAGGTACAGAAGAGACTGGAACAGCACATTACGTCCACATGCTAACACCTTTTTATTGGTCTTTTTTCACTGACGCACATGTACATTACCATGAGGGGTGAGGTATATGTACACACGTGGTTTCCGTTTTCAATTACGGAGTGGAATAGAGTGTGTCCTGACATGTCAGGCCAATAGATGTTCAATGTGGTGGCCAGCATTTGCTGCACACAATTGCAATGTCTGGCGTAATGAATATCGTACACGCCGCAGTACATCTGGTGTAATGTCGCCGCAGGCTGCCACAATACGTTGTTTCATATCCTCTGGGGTTGTAGGCACATCACGGTACACATTCTCCTTTAACGTACCTCACAGAAAGAAGTCCAGAGGTGTAAGATCAGGAGAACGGGCTGGCCAATTTATGCGTCCTCCACGTCCTATGAAACGCATAGGAGGAGTGGTACTCAAGCGTCAACTTTAGGTTACAATATCTCCGGATGTAATTAACATTTTACAATGCAACAAACGGCACTGATTATGTATTTGTTTATATGTTCAGATGTGCTAACAATACTAACGTGGTTCCATTTAAAAAAAACGTAAGTTTGTGTTAAAAAACATACTTCCGTGCATTTTTGTATGGTTTGTGTTAAACAATTACACTAGCCCCTCTCCTCACGTTCGGTCTTTGGAATCGGTTCGTCAGTATTTGATGTGGTTTACGAAATATATCCAGCGGAAATGTTAGGTGACTCACCCTGTATAGTTGACCTTGGAGGAATCTTGTTTCCGCTGGGTGACACCGCTGCAGGCGAGGCAGTGTCGTAAGGCCGTACCTCATTGAGATGTAGCTGACTACATTGTATACACTCTGGAGATGGGTTCTCATGATAACGTGTCTTCATACAGAGGGAAATTAGTTTATCCATAGGCACAGACTTAACACAGGAAATGTTACGCGTGGTTGAACCACTGGAGAATAATGAACATTTGGACACAATACACTGTTTTGTACACAGAAGCCTAGTGCGCATATTTAACTGTAAATGGAGAGTATATTGTTCCTGTTAGTCGTTAATTTCGGTATGGACTACACGAATCTACCGTAGGGCTTAGCAATCGCCATATTGAATATTTTGGAGGAAGAGAATATAGAGAGGTCCTATACCGACCACAATCACAAGCATACCGAGAATAATTCTGCGTTTCGAAGTAAAGTCTGTCATCTGCAAGGTAGTAGCCGTCCGTGTTACGAAAACACTGCTGTTACAGTTTAAGGATTTTTTTATAGTGGACAGCTCGATTACCCGTGACTCATATTACCCAACATCGCATACCAACAGGAAGTGACACGAGAAGATGCACAAAGAAAGCGTTGCCTCAGAGATTGGAGACGAGTACCAGAAGTTGCAACTTTGGGATGAGAAGTGAAGGTAACACACCTCGCGCCGCAGGCAGATATACGTATGAAATGGCCATGAATCTACGCAGGTAGCACCTTTGTTAAAAACCTTATCTGTGAGAGCAATCGAGGGAGATATGCAAGAACTTAATACCAACTTAAGTCAGGTGCAAAATGCTGTAGAAGGCGAAAAACCAAGGTAGACCACTCAACTAACGAACCTCGAATGTACTGTACTGATCAAATGTGATGTGGGAGTGGGGAGAGGAGGTGGTGGGGGTGGAGGGGGGAAGGGGAGGATAGTTACAGAACTCACTGAATTTGTTCACTGTGCAGTGGCAACAGCCAGTAATAACCAGAAAGTAATTCAGAAATGAAAGAGTTTCTTAGACTGGAAGATGACTATCACGAGATTGTTACAGATACGGGCAGACAGGATTAACGATGCAAGACTTCAATTACAGGAATGCAAGAATCCATGCATCGTTCAATGCATGGGCAATTACATTCGGCGTTGATGTGGCCGCAGCAATTTTTGGAAGAATTACGTCAACTGCAAAGAGATTTTTCCACAGAGCTCGAATAATCGAATTGACACAAAGGAATTTAGCGCTATTTTATAGCATAGCCACCGTATAGTTTAGATCAGATATGGCGAGATTACACATATCGATCGCATTTCCGGTACTATATCGAAGCACCCGCTTTCATTGCTGCAGCATTCATCCGAACCCGATGAAAATGGAAATCATGAGCAAATGGGCACAGCTATGGACCGAATAAGTATTAATATTTATGGAACGAGGTGGTGCACAAACTATCACGACAATAAAAGATTTGCAGGATTCTGAAACAGGAGTGTTGCTATTTGTGCAACTAAGATGGTACAACGGATACACATTCATGCAAGGTACAACTTTTCAGAGGTGAACATGTACCCACACTAATACATAGAGAAATGATGTAACCTAAACCACTGTATTTACTCAGTATATTTACCATAAACAATAATAATCAACTATTAGGAGGGTGTGAAACCAAGAGGCGTGGAAAGGATGAAACTAGATCTCTTGCTCAGAGGCGTGACTTACGGTACTCAAATGCGGCAATCTCTTCGGCTTGCCTCTTTTCATTTTTGTTCACCTTTAATTATACAAATGGAGGGAAGTTGAATTAATTTAAGGGAGTATGATATCACAGTGATTATATGAGCTGATTTAATTTCCTCTTCTAAACCTAATGTAGTCAAACGTCATTCTGGGTATATTCATTTGGTGTATGGTCTCTCATCTGGTGTCGGTGAATATATATTACATTGCATGACTGTTTATTGCGAATTATGATGTTTCTACAGACATACATGCGTGTCTGAAGGAAAAGACACTGCGCCTTCTACAGCCATTATGAAATGAAATGTATTTGCACCTGCGAATGTTCGTGTGGTTGTTAACTACTATTACAAGATGTTAAGTGCGAGATACTTTGTACTACACCCAGCTGATAACTTCTTTCTCTCAATTAACTGATCACCATCTACATACCTACACTTCATATCGCAGAATTACTTCAGTCATGATAAGATTCACATAATTTGTTATGTAAGTGTCCAGTGAGCCCTTTTTGTGCCGGATAGTAAAGAGACTTTAATGTAAACTAAAGATAAATATATTTGTTGCATACTCCAATTTTATTCCAACACACTTCGGTCAATCATGTATCACATAATCCATCCGTAATTGCCTGTTCATAAATATATGAAAAAGATCGATATGAAGCTGTGATGGCCTACAAAATGTACTTGCATAATTAAGTGCAAGATGCCACTGGGCTAGGGCTCACCTGTATGGTTGCCTCTGAACATGTTCAATATGCAGAACACCCCCCCCCCCCTCACACACACATGAATCTGATGTAGTTAATGGCCTGCTCACAAGTGAAATGAGGCCGGCCGGAGTGGCCAGGCGGTTCCAGGCGCTTCAGTCTGAAACCGTCGACCGCTACGGTCGCAGGTTCGAATCCTGTCTCGGGCATGGATGTGTGTGATGTCCTTAGGTTAGTTAGGTTTAAGTAGTTCTAAGTTCTAGGGGACTGATGACCTCAGATGTTAAGTCCCATAGTGCTCAGAGCCATTTGAACCATTTTTGAACAAGTGAAATGAAGGAGATGGAGGTGACCCTAACGTGTGAGTCATGGGTGTGATTCTTGCTCATGTTAATAGTACTAAGGGGGATGGAGGCGTTCATCTCACGTGAAAGAGCGGTACCTGTGACTATAGTGTATTACAAAATACCCCACATTGGAAACAGTGTATTACCTACGATGTAACAATGAGATCACTGAGACACTGGAGATGAGTAAATCATGACATAAATTCTGTAAAACTGCACAGTTGCCAGATACTGAGCGCCAAATTCCGCAGGAACGATAAGACCATTGTCTGGTAACTAACACATGAAATCACTGACGTAAATTAAATACATTACAATTTTGACGTTCAGGTGATATTATGAAAATGCATGCAGGAAATTAAATATTGGAGACTGGCTAGGCCATCTTTTGCCAGCGCATGCTTCAAAGCAAGATCCCTTGTCATCTAGCTAAAAATGCTTCTATTGCTGCATCACTAGCATCCCTTTACAGCCAGGCAGCAATTATTCTATTACATCAATTAATAGGCAACTTTGGTTTAAACCCACAGTAATCTGTAATGCCTCCAATTGTTAAATAAGACAAACAATAACCTGCCTTAACACAAACCTTTCTCTGCTCTCTTTCCTGGGGTTGAACTTTCTCCAGCCAAAATATTATTTTGCTGTTCCATCTCATTTCGCCTAGCCAAACGTTACCTCAGAAAGCCATCCTTAAATCTTTCTAGCATAATTTTCAAACTGCTCAGTAGCAGTCATACTCCACGTTCTAGGTTCTCCCAAAACTTTTGAACTAATGAAAACGATTTGTATCGATCAGTCTATAATCTCTGGACTCAAGACCACAACAACAACAACATTTTAAAATCTTTCCAAAATTCTTTTTTGGATGCAGATTTTTAAATGGACCAAAATATATAAATTACCTGTTTGTACTGTGAGCTGATTCAAATGATTCAGTCACCAAATTCAATTAACACTGCTAGGGCATATTCTAGTGTTCTTTTCTATATTAAATAGTTTATTTTCTTGCTCTGGCAGTCCAGTTTTTACTGTCTTTTCTTGGTTTAGTAACTGATACACATTAAATTCTACTACTTGCACATGTTCAGTCACATTATTTACAGATTTT
The DNA here is from genome assembly GCF_023864345.2 of Schistocerca serialis cubense. Lineage (NCBI taxonomy): Eukaryota > Metazoa > Arthropoda > Insecta > Orthoptera > Acrididae > Schistocerca > Schistocerca serialis. Next base: position 19,530,911 of record NC_064646.1, read on the forward strand.
TCACGCTATTTACTTTCATCAGTAATCTTACTTCACTTTCACAAATAAATTCAACAGTAGCAACATTCTGCTCGACTTTATGTACCTTCTCCTTTAAATGATCATTTGTATGTTTACTTCCATTATCCAGACTGTTAATAAACTCTGTTGATTCAATTTTCACACTTTATGAGGATTGCTTATACTTTTTATCAACTCGAGAAATTCTTTCCTCACCCTAGTGTCTAAGTCAAAAGCCTGGCATTCCATTTTTCATTACTTTCAAATTTAAACTTTTTGAAGTGTCCAGCAAAACTGCTGATGGTACCTGACTGTTGTTTAAACTCACTAAATTGCTGATCACTTTTCTTATTGAGGCTGTCAGTTTGTTTTTTTTTTTCATTTTCTTATTAATATCCTGCTTTAAATCACAAAAATTTTTGTTCACTTTAAACATTAAGTCTGCAGACATTTCTTGCTAGCTTGTTGGTTTAATTTTATCTAGTAAACTCGCTTTTCCATTTGATTTACTGAGATCGAACCGAATTTGACATCTCCTTCTATTATTTCTAGTTATTTATATTGTAGTTTACTAACATCAAATTAGTATCACTGAAATTATTCAAATAATTACTGTCAAAGATGAAAAATTTCTGTTGAAGTTAAAAAATTTCTCCCATAGAATAATTCATTGAAACAATTTGTTCTATTTCCACCCCCATAATGGGAGATGGTGGTTGTACGTTAATGACCGAACACCATTATTTTTTAATTTCCTTGCTAGTCTTACTTCTGGACTGCTTGTTTGAGTAGTACTCACATTAAACTGAAGTACGTCCCTTTCTCTCACAATTGCAGAACTTCCACTCCCTTCCATCATGGCAAGTTTTATGTAAGTAAAACCGGACAATGCGAAACAGGACAAAATTATCTCCAGTTGTCTGCTGAATTTGCGGCCTGTCGTCTCGGTGTGTATGAATTCCACCTGCTGCTATACCAGTTTCTGGGCCCAAGTTCGCTGCATATGTCGACAGCACTGCTCTTCTCTGGTGAAGGCTAACTGCAGAATCTGTCACCTCCTTATCTAATGCTACGCTGCATCCTCCGCTGTGTGTATGATATTTGCCATCTGCAGTTTTCGCTGCGTAAGCCTTCTTTTCCACTTTCTTGTGCTTTGCACATGCTGTCTTTGTTTCACTGTCATAAACAGTCCTTTTTCAGAAACACTCTCTATCGCGGTTTCGACCTAATACAGCTTTTGTACATCCCGGATGAATTTAAACCATAAGTAGTAATGCTGCCCCTTTCTTCTACCCATTCCTGGTGGAATCCTGGTGGAGTGAGTGGAACTGACCGACTGTCGGACCCCGACTGTTAATAGGCGCAGCTCATGCATGTTACATCTTTTGGCAGGTTTAGTGACATCTCTGAACTCGAAGGGACTGTGTCTGTGATACAATACCCACAGTCAACGTCTATCTTCAGGAGTTCTGAGGACCGAGGTGATGCAAAACTTTTTTTGATGTGTGTAATATCCAGGAGGGACGGTGTCCTCCCCTTCTCCAAGACCGAAACCGTCGAGACAGCCAGAGACTTGTTAGTGATGCTGCACGTGCTGCGTCTACAATGTTTGTCATCTGACGTGCTGCCTAAAACAGTCTCTGAAGCGATGAAATTTTCCAGTGTAGCGTGCTGTGTTCTGTTGTCCCTTCCCGTCCGAGAAGGCACAAGCGGCGCTATGAACCCACGTCTGAGAATCTTCTGAATGTCGTGACGAAATCTGCAGATGATGGACCAGGTGGATCTCTGGGTACGTAGTCCAGTTCCCGTCGAATGTGATGAAACCTCTTCTCACTAGTACGTAGCTGCCCCAGCGGCCTCCATCGGGAGCCGCCAGCCGAAATCGTATTCAGGCAGCTCATCTGCTGAGCTATGCCACTTTAGTACTGTATTGTTAGATAATGCATATTCTGAATGGCAGATTCGCCGTGCCTTACGCTCGGCACCTGCTAGACAAAATGAGGAGCTGGAAGAAAATGAAGAGCAAAGATGAATGGCCGTCGGTGGTATTTATTCAAAAATAGCACGATTATTAGAGAAACATAAAGTTAAATGCATCTTTCATCCGCCAACAAAAGTGAGAGATCTTTTAGGCTCAGTGAAAGATGATCTTGGCTTACGAACGCGTGGTGTCTGTAAGATTCCCTGTAGCTGCAGAATGTCATACATTGGACAAACTTGTCCCACCGTTGAGGACAGATGAGTCGAATGACGACGACACACACGTCTGGGCCAGTCAGAGAAATCTGCAATGGCCGAAAACTGCCTCAATACAGGACATTGTACGGAATACGAAAACACCAAAATTCTCTCGTCGTCGTCTCCGTACTGGGACAGCGTTGTTGAAGTGGACATTCGCAGCGCTACTAATCTGCTTAGCAGGAACACTGGATACCATCTCAGCACGGCATCGGATCCAGCTCTGGCTCTCACAGCGACCACACTGGAGAACTGTGGGTCGTACACTGAAGAGCCAAAGATACTGGTACACCTGGAAATATCGTGTAGAGTTCCTCCGAGCAGGCAGAAATGGCGCAACACGACGTGGCATGGACTCAATTAATGGCTGAAGTAGTCCTGGAGGGAAATGTCACCATGAATCCTTCAGGGACGTCCATAAAAAGTACGAGGGGTTCGAGATCTATTCTGAACAGGACGTTGCAAGGCATCCCAGATATTCTCAATGCTGTTCACGTCTGGGGAGTTTTGTGGCCAGCGGAAGTGTTTCGACTCAGAGGAGTGTTCCTGAAGCCACTCTGTAGCAATTTTGGACGTGTGGGATGTTGTATTGTCCTGCTGGAATTACCCAAGTCCGTCGGAATGCACAATGGACATGAATGGACGCAAGTGATCAGACAGGATCCTTACGTACGCGCCACCTGTCAGAGTCGTATCTAGACGTACCATGGGTCCATATCACTCCAACTGCACGCGCCCCATACAATTACGGAGCCACCACCAGTTTGAACAGTCCTCTAATGACACGCAGTATCCACGGATCTATGAGATTGTCTCCATACCAGTACACGCCATTGCGCTCCATACAATTTGAAACGAGAATCGTTCGATCAGGCAAAATGTTTTCGGTCGTTGAGAGTCCAATGTTGGCGTTGACGGGCCCAGCCGAGGTGTAAAGCTTTGTGTCGTGCAGTCATCAGGGGTGCACGAGTGGGCCTTCGGCTCCGAAAGCCCATACTGGTGATCTTTCGTTGAATGGTTCGCACGCTGACACTTGTTGATGGACCAGCATTGAAATTTGCAACAACTTGTGAAACGGTTGCAGTTCTGTCAAGTTGAAAGAATCTCATCATTCGTCATTGATCCTGTTCTTGCAGGATCTTTTTTCGGTCGCAGCATTGTCAGAGATTTGATGTTTTACTGGATTCCTGATATTCACGGTACACTCGTGAAATGGTCATACGGGAAAATCCCCAATTTATCGCTACCCGCGAGATGCTGCGTCCATCGCTCGTGCGCCGACTATGACACCACGTTCAAACTCACTTAAATCTTGGTGACGTGCCGTCGTAGCAGCAGTAACTGATCTAACAACTGCACCAAACACTTGTTGTCTTGTATAAGCGTTGACACCCATTTCGGCGGGCGGCTTCCAACAAAGGACCCTGAGGCGGCAGTTGGCAGAGCACAGTATGATTGACAGCCTCTGTGCTTACGTTCATCGTCCAACAGAAGGCATAATAGCTGTCTGCCTCTCTCGCTACACACCAGCATATCTGCACTATTGGTCACTGAATTAGACATGTTCACGCCTGGGCGATTTATTTTCAGACTCTCATAAATAGGAGGCTTCGATCACAGCCTCAGTGTGGAAAAAAATGCAGCCTCAGTGATGGTCATTAATTGTGCCTCCCGGAAGAGGAATGTCCACCACCTGCGGAATAAAGCGCTTCAGTGGAACCTGCCTGCTTTCCCCTCCCCTCACCCTTCCATTCTCCCACTAGCTTCTTCCCCCCACTCCTTCCCCCCTCCCCCCTCCTGCCTGTCTCCTACACCCAGTGGCAACCCCCCCTCCCCAATCTCATTAGTGTGTTCAGTATTTTCCGTGCCGAAGATCGTCACCAGTGTATAGTGCAACAGTGTTTTCTCCATTTCTGTGCATGAGTGTTCTCTTCGGTGTGCTCCTTCGCCACATGGACAACTGTTTGTCTTCGTTTGTGTACATTGTTGACCACTCCGACGCAACCAGTGCCTTCCGGCGAACACCTCTATTACATTTCTTCTGTGTATCCATGTTCGATGGCTCTTTTTCTATTGGCCGAAGAGCGGCATATGTTAGCCGCTGCTGGCCCACCTTGTATAAAGGGATGAAATACAATAAAGAAAAAAAAAGCTGCCTGCCCATCCATTCACGAGGGTTGTTACATTGCACAAGGAGACAAACATGATAACTCTAAAGACGTCCTTTTGAGAGGGGCAAGGCGTTTCTATACAAGGTGCACTGGTACCTCCATGCTGTTCTTCATAGCATCCTCGAGGACTCAGATTTGGACCGTGGCTAACGATAGCCCTGGTACAGCCTACAGTAAGGTGTCAGTTTTGATAGAGCCACTGATTATGAAAACCCGTGGTACGATCACCACTATCACTACCTGTGTAGTTGTGTCACCTCTTGCCAGAAGCCTTGAACTTCCGTAGTTGAAGGGTGGTATGGCACTTCAAGTTGGACTGCCTCACCTTCAGCGTGAACTCCAATGATTTCATTGTAAGATAGAAAAATTTAACCATACACGAACACCGTAAGAGAGCTATATACCAGTGATGCTGTAACGCAAACTACCACAAAAATGTCTCATTAGTGTGTCTGCCGCACCTGAAGATGTTGGTCAGTTGCGCCGACGGAATATTGTGGAAATTTCACGACGTCCGACGTCTCGCCCGATAACCATTTTATAACAGTTACTTTAATTTCTCAATAACATTTGTATAGAATATTTTAACGAAATTTGTGGCATAGATATTTTAGGTCATTGTTATATCGTGAATTATGATTATTGTAAATTACATTCAATTAAGGAATAGCAACTAATTCATTAAACGCAGCAATGTCTGTCGCAGGATACAATGTAGAGTGTTGAACTGCACACTAAAGTAAAAGGTTCGCCTGCTACAAAAGATTGTTCCCGTTGCAGTTGATTATAATGATACCTTTCGCTTCACTTTACAGGAGTACAGGGTTGTGTGCCTGGAGATTTAGTCAAGGTATACTGCAGCACATGCAAGTGCAGCAGTACAGGCACCCTAACCGATTGTACCAACAAGGACTGTGACATCCGCGCAGCGCCTAATGAAGGTAAGATGCAACGTCATTCGAAGGCGGGTGTTAGATACTACTGATTTTCACATCAATATGGTCGAATGCGGTTACATTTATTAATTCTTTGTATTGACGATCGTCAATCAACAAATGTATGAGACCATTGAAAGTAAACATACAGGTAAGATGTTTACTTCCAATATTTTCTAGCTTCACATTTTTAACGGTATAAGTGCAATCAAACCCAAACAACTTAGAGATCCTCCGTCATATTTTGGACTTGCATTGAAGATAGCATTACTTTCTGTTCCGATATTTCGCTTCATAACCTTACAGCCAGGGTCAAGGTGAGTCGCTGGCAGTATTAAACAACATGACGCAGTACTGTGAAGTTGACGCACGTGCATCACAGATGACACTATTGGCCGCAGGAACATCAGTCATGGATAAAACTTAGTACATCTGAGGGTAAAAGAAAGCAAGCGAAGAAGCAGTATATCCACAGTACTTAAGAATTATGTGGTTGGTTATTGAAATAAATGGCATTAGTTGAAATGAAAGGCAGCGAAGGCTCAGAACAATAAATCATCTGAGATCGCAGACATGAAATGAATGGTTTCCAAGATCTGTCGAGGTGGAAACATCTTGGTTGATCGGGTTATCTGCAAATTATGTTTCCACAGTTTTCTTTACGACCGAATCCCGATAGTACGAGGCTACGACCAGTACCTCGGCTTCATAATTCATAGAATGTTACACGAATGCGTGGTGTCCGTTCTTTCGGATATGTCTGAGAGGACAGACACCATGCAGAATCTGCAGCTGAGATACGTATTACGTAAATTCAAGGGAGGGGGGGAAGAAAGAAACAGAAAGGGAAGGAATTGATGATATCAGCTGGATTGGGACTTTATGCAGAATCGGTGGCGACGAGTGAAAATGTGTGTCAGGCTGGGACCCCAACCAGGGATCTCCTATTTACTAGGTAGTTGCGTTAACCAATGCGCCATCCAGACACAGTGTTGTTTCCAACCACACTGACTATCTGGTCACACTCCCTGGCTGACCCACATTAACGGTTAGGACCACCTATCTGCAGTCCCTCTGAAGATTTATCAAGGTCGCAAATTTTAGATTCCCACAGAGGGTCAAAAGAAATCGGGTATCCGCATTGAAGGGTGTGGGTTTAGTGCCCATTGAGGTGACAGTTATGTGAATGCATGGTGTCTGTTCTTCCAGAATGTCAGACTTCGGATAGATGGCGCTAGGTGGGAATTTGAGTGAGTCAGGGAGCGAGCTAAGATGATCCGTGCATTTGTCATTAACGCTGTGTCTGGATGTCGCACTCGTTAATGCAACTGCCTAGTAAGCCGGTGATCCGTGAGGTTCGAGTCCCAATCCAGCACACACTTTCACTCGTCGCCTCCGATTCGACATAAAGTCCCTTGCCTATTCTTTAATTCCCCTCCACCTTCAATTTACATAATTCATAGCATGTCCAATGTAAATACAATATTCGATCACTGCATATTAATTAGGCTGTAAAAGGCAGAGGTGTAACTGGTACTCGAAGCACCTTCCTTGTAGAGAGCCTATTGTTTGTACTATGTACTTCTCATCACAAATCTTACATTTCATATACACCTGCCTTTCGTAAAACCAAATCAACTTGGACAGATCCCAGAAGAGCTTCCGTCCTGGGCAGTGGCAGTAAGATTGAGTATTTCTGACGAAATATTTCCCACACATGGTAGAAAGGTCGTAGACTTTATACCTCTTTCTTCTTGCTCTTCCTATGGTTCATGTAGCGTTTTCGCAAGCGCTAAACGTGACGGAATATTCTATCCGCCAGGAAATCTTCAAAAAAGACAGGCCTAGAGGTGTTTCACCATGGACCATCAATAAAGCACATTCTCGCAACACGTAGGCGTGTCTGCTTCACCAGATTATGACGAAAAACGTCAAGTCTATCTTGGAAACTATGATGATGGGACTTTCACACCCAGCTACATATCGCAAATAACAACTTAAGGAAGCCGAAACACCAGAAAATGGACTTTTATTCACAAAAGCTTTCTGTGTCTATGTGCCAAGCGAAAACTATTATGAACTCTTTAAAAGATACTTTAAATTTTGTTATTATTATTTTGTTTATACTGCACAGTAAAACAATTTTTAGTTTTATATGGTTTATTCCTCCATTCTGTGCCCCCTCTCCGCCCCCGTGTTCGGAGATACGCAGGTAGTACAAAATATTTTTTAATATGGCACTAAAAAACAAAATAGTTGTGGGTCAGAGCAAGTGACTGAAACATCCTGACGTCGTCACAGACTGTCATAGAAGAGAACTGTGACGAAACGTTAAGAGGACACCACCTGTAAAAGTCACTGCTGAAGTGAATGTCGCACTCACGAACCCAGTTAGCACAAAGCCACAAGAATGAAACAGGGAACTGCAGGGCGACCTGGAATTTCAAAACTACTCGTCAGTGACACAAATAGAAATTCTTCCAATCCATATGTGGCATACAGCAAACCAGTGCTTAACAGTATTGGTTAAAAATAGTCTTGGTTGCAATTTTAGTTTTTTATTTTTCAACGACTCGTTTTGCCTTATTTAGGCATCTTCAGGTTATCTTTTCTAGATGGACGCGAGAGGGACCAAGATCTGCATAATGCGTTCCCGTTCACAGGAGCGAGATACAGAGTAAGATGGGAGCCCCCATCTTACTCTGTAACTCGCTTCTGTGAACGGGAACGTGTTATGCAGATCTTGGTCCCTCTCGCGTCCATCTAGAAAAGATAACCTGAAGATGCCTAAATAAGGCGAAACGCGTCGTTGAAAAATGAAAAACTAAAATTGCAACCAAGACTGTTTTAACCAATAGTGACACAAATGCCCATAACAGGAGTACAAGAGGCCAAAACCTTAAAACCTGGACTATGGAGCAATGTAAGGAAGTCATCTGGCTGGATGAGACTTGTTTCACACGTTTCCAACTACTGGCCAAGTTTACGTTCCAAGAATGAAACATGGTGGGGTTTGGAGAGACACTGCAGCAGCAGTGTCGGAAAAATGGTTCCATCCGAATGAATAATACTTAGTAGGCGTCTAAAACATATATAGAATTGATCAAGACGATGGAACAGGAGGAGGAATGGAAATGCTTGTGAAGACAATACAAAATGCCATCGAAAGTCATGGATACTCGAATTATATTAGGCAACAATAATTTGCTGGTAGTTTTTGAACAAAAGACATTCTGGGCGAAGGGATGATAACAACAAGCATTCTGGATATAACTTGACCATTTACCGTCGGGACATTTTCATATAGAGGTAAACACCTGAATTCATAAGGTCCCTCCCAACTATTAAGCCTAGCCCCCCGTACAAAGCCAGGCTCCTCCTCCTTCACCTCCACTCCCACAACTGATAACATTGCCTGCCTTGTGATGGGCAATATCTTCATTGCAAATAATGTTCAAGGGATGGTGTGTACTAAGAACCAAACTTCAAAAATCTAATGATTTTAGACGTTTTCAGTAATAGTTCACTTCAACAACCACTATTTTAGAGAGTGTATAATAATTCAAGAATTCAAGATCCTCCACAACAGAAAAACTGCATTTTCCATTGTTTTCTGGAAACTAGCGGATGTTATTACACTACTTTATGTTTCGATTTTGGGGGCTAAACATGTGAAAACTTGTGTGATAATCATTTTTAGAGGACATTAATGTCTTATCTGTCAATTTTCAGTTTTAGATATAGCTATTGTGGGTAGTATTTGTGTTGACTGTATGGATGACATAAACAGATGACACTATAATACTGTACTTTCACATTTTGCGAGAAGAAAGATTTGAACCTACACCTATCTTGCTAGTCTTAATCTCTTTCTTGTTTATTGAATTTGAACCATAGGTATTTGTTACCAAACTGTGAAACAGTTTATTTGTTTACTACATACCTCAGTGTTGCGCTGTTAAGTAATTACATTCCGACGAAAACGCGCAGAATTTTGATAAACGTGTTTCCTGTGATGCGAGGCAGCATGTATTATTCCAAATCATGTCCAAGAAACGGTTGGTACAAAAACGAACTTTCATCACCAGACGTTTTTAGATGCTCTTCAGTAATGATCCACTTCATCAACAACAGTTTTAGTGGAGGAGGTCATAATGCACGACGTTGTACACGGGAATTGTGACTGTTTTGCTGATATAACACATTTTAAACTTTCGTTAGTTTTGGTTTTAGGCCAAGTGGGGTTATGGTCCTTTGGAATAGATGACATTTGTTCTGATCTGTATGGTAACCTAGGCTCAAATAACAGTTGAGGTAAAATGGTGACATATATTTACAATTTTAATACTACCTGTTAAGCACTTACGTCACAGATGAATAACACATACATGAGGACCTTCATCGAACACTACAGCGCATGAAACAATTTGAACATCAACAAAACATGTATTCAGTATCATTTGCTTCGAAATTACATTTGTGTAAAGGTAAATAGTGATTCTCAAGTAGCACACAAGACTAAGTTAGGAGTACAGCGACATAGGTCAGATAATCATATGTACAAAGAATCTGAACTAAACAAAAAACTGTACAATCTGCACATTCAGAAGCCAACAGGCTTTCCACAGTCGTAACACCGGTTCCCATCAGCTCACCAAAGTTGAGCATTATCGAGCTTGGTTAACACTTGGTGGTTCACCATCCAGGTCTGCCGACTGCTGTTGGCTAGTGGGGTGCACTCAGCCCGTTTGAGGGCAATTGAGGAGCTGCTTGATTGAGAAGTAGCGACACCGGTCACGAAAACTGACAATGGCCGGTAGAGTGAGGTACTGGCCGCATGTCCCTCCATGTCCGCACCTGGTGACGTCTAAGGTCTAAGAATAACGTGGCGGCCGGTCGGTTCCGTTGGGCCTGTTTGGACGGTGTCTGTTTTTTGCACATGCAGACAGGATCTTATCAAAGTTACAACACAAAGGCACATCTTAGCTAAAGAACAGCAGATTTATAGAAATATGTAAACAAACACCAAAAAAAAAGAAAACACACACACAAAGAACTTAAATGAGCTCATGAGAACAGACCTCACACGCAAGACCACTGGCATAAACATTTTAGTAAGATTAATAACTCTCACTAACACACATTTGTGTGAAGTGAAAGCAGAACAGGTAGAGGAAGCCTTTAAACATAACATTGACAGCTGCATACATTACAAGCAGAATCAGAACATACGGAAGCACAAGAAGAAATAAAAAGTATAGCAATGATATAAATCCAGGACTAATCAGAAAATTGATGGTAAAACAAGTAACTGGCTTCATCAAAAGCATTAGGATTCACAGAAAGAATCAGGAAGATAGCAAATTATCTGTAAAAATTACGTCAATAAAGAAAAAACAGAGCAAAGGGGAGCAACAGCTACAAAAGCATCAAAAGCAGCAATGCAATACTCAAGGATAAACAGGAATTTGTGAATAAACAAAAGCTCATTCTAAAGAATGATGTTGAAGAGTGTAACTTAGATCCAACCAACAGATTCCAAATGAAACTTTGAAAAACTCATCATAGACATCAAAAACTTACTCACGGAAACACAAAACAAAACTTAGTAAAAACATACAGCACCCACGCTCAGAATTCAGCCTAAAAGAAGTAAAGAAAATATCAGTTTCATGCATGGTCTCGTACCACACTGCAAAGTTTGCACACTAACAGCTCAATACCAATAGCTAGAGAATAATGGAAGCATATAAAACTATTCGTAATTGACCCAAAAATAAAGACACACATTCCACCAACGGCAAAACTAATTTCTTTTGAGGTGAAAGACGTGTACTCTTTCTTCCCACTCAGTGGCGCAATCACTACCATAAAAGAACAACAAGAAACTCATATATCTCAAACATCACTACAGAAGAAATGCTACAAATCATAAAAACAATCACTGAGCAAAACTACATTCTGTTTAACAAATTTACTCTGCTTATAAAGGAAGACATGCCAATGGGAAGTCAAATGTCATGCGCAATATCAATGAACCACACTTAACTTGTAATTTATACAGAAATAATGGAAACAAAAGAATGGAGCCTTATACTAGAACAGATGCATAGATGTCGGTCAAGAAGGCCAGGAGAGTATTATTAACAAGAGCAGATAAGCAGTTGTTAGCATCCCACTTAGTAAATGAATCGACTTCATTTACTTCCGGTATGATGGACGTGGAAGAATTACGGGCAAATTTTAAACACATTGTAAATCATTGGAGAAGTATGTGCCGAAAAAGTGGGTTACGGACGGAAAAGAGCCACCGTGGTTTAACAGCGCAATTCGGAGAATGCTCAGGAAGCAAAGGCAGTTACACTCGCGGTACATGGAAGATCGGGAGAATGAGGACAGGCAAAAGTTAGTAGAGATTCGTGCTGCTGTAGAAAGAGCGATGCGCGAAGCATTCAACCACTACCACCGTCATACCTTAGCAAAAGATCTTGCTGAAAACCCAAGGAAATTCTGGTCTTACGTAAAATCGGTAAGCGGGTCGAAGGCTTCCATTCACTCACTGATCAGTCTGGCCTGCCAACGGAAGACAGCAAAACGAAAGCTGAAATTTTAAATTTAGCATTTGAGAATTCTTTCACGCAGGAGGATCGTACAAACATACCGCCGTTTGAGTCTCGTACAGATTCCCGTATGGGGGACGTAGTGATAGACATACCTGTGGTTGTGAAGCAGCTGAATGGGTTGAAAATAAATAAATCGCCAGGTCCTGATGGAATTCCAATTAGGTTTTACAGAGAGTACTCTACTGCATTGGCTCCTTACTTAGCTTGCATTTATCGAGAATCTCTTGCCCAACGTAAAGTCCCGAGTGACTGGAAAAAAGCGCAGGTGACTCCTGTGTATAAGAAGGGTAGAAGGACGGATCCTCAAAATTACACACCAATATCCTTAACATCGGCTTGTTGCAGGATTCTCGAACATATTCTCAGTTCGAATATAATGAATTTCCTTGAGACAGAGAAGTTGCTGTCCATGCATCAGCACGGCTTGCGAACCATGGATGAAGGGTCTCAGACGGATGCCATATTCCTAGACTTCCGGAAAGCGTTTGACTCGGTGCCCCACTGCAGACTCCTAAGGTACGAGCATATGGGATTGTTTCCCATAAATCTGAGTGGCTCGAAAACTTCTTAAGTAATAGAACCCAGTACGTTGTCCTCGAGTGGTGAGTGTTCATCATAGGTGAGGGTATCATCTGGAGTGCCCCAGGGAAATGTGGTAGGTCCGTTGTTGTTTTCTGTCTACATAAATGATCTTTTGGATAGGGTGGATAGCAATGTGGGGCTGTTTGCTGATGATGCTGTGATGTACGGGAAGGTGTCGTCGTTGAGTAACTGTAGGAGGATGCAAGATGACTTGGACAGGAATTGTGATTGGTGTAAAGGTTGGCAGCTAACCCTAACTATAGATAAATGTAAATTAATGCAGATGAATAGGAAAAAGAAATCCGTAATGTTTGAATACTCCATTAGTAGTGTAGCGCTTGACACAGTCACGTCGATTAAATATTTGGGCGTAACATTGCAGAGCGATATGAAGTGGGACAAGCATGTAATGACAGTTGTGGGAAAGGCGGATAGTCGTCTTCGGTTCATTGGTAGAATTTTGGGAAGATGTGGTTCATATGTAAATGAGACTGCTTATAAAACACTAATATGACCTATTCTTGAGTACTGCTCGAGCGTTTGGGATCCCTATCAGGTCGGATTGAGGGAGGACATAGAAGCAATCCAGAGGCGGGCTGCTAGATTTGTTATTGGTAGGTTTGATCATCACACGAGTGTTATGGAAATGCTTCAGGAACTCGGGTGGGAGTCCCTAGAGGAAAGGAGGCGTTCTTTTCGTGAATCGCTACTGAGGAAATTTAGTGAACCAGCATTTGAGGCTGACTGCACTACAGTTTTACTGCCGCCAACTTATATTTAGCTGAAAGAGCACAAAGATAAAAGAGATTTGGGCTCGTACAGAAGCATATAGGCAGTCATTTTTCTCTCGTTCTGTTTGGGAATGGAACAGGGAGAGAAGATGCTAGTTGTGGTACGAGGTACCCTCCGCCACGCACCATATGGTGGATTGCAGAGTATGTATATAAATTTAGACGTAGATGTTGTTACATACCTCGTAGACATTCCACTAAAACATACATATTATACATGGAAATATGTAACACACCCCACAACATTCAGTTCAGTATGGAAATGGAAACAGTATAACAGTACTCAACATTTCCCCAAAATCAAAAAAAGATGCAGCTGCAAAATCTTCAGAAAAGAAATGGCTATAGGACTGATAATATGCAATAAGTCGAACCACACAGACTAAAAAAAAGCAACAACAACAGCCATTGGACAGGTGATATACAGGCAATGTGGAAGTTCATGCTCTGACGTGTGAGGGATTAAGAGTCTTCCAGCGTCACCAACGCAGGCTTCATCACATTCACATCGACGATTGCAGACACATGCAGTGCAATAGGCATCCGTGGGATCCTTCTCTGGCCTCAACAGATCTTGGAGAAGGCAGCCTTTCTTGAATATGTGGATGATTTCTTCACAGTGAAGAACTTGACCTACGTGGTCGCTGACACCTCTCATGTAAGGTAGGCAAGCAACAAGAGGAGTTTCCACTGCGCCTTTTTCTTTTTTATCTTCGTTATAACTCACAGCATGTTCTGTGTTCCTGCTGCTGTTTCTATTGGCTTGGAGTGCTGTCCAGAGCTTGTTCAGTTCATGTTGTAGGTGGTCAGCTTGTTGAACTCTCCTGCAATTGTTCTCTCATAAGCAAATTTAATTTCCCTTATGTGATTTTATTCTGTTCTGTTCAGATTTTCTTAGTTATCTGTTCTGCTTTATCTACCATGTGTCATATGAATGTATATTTGTAGAGATAAGACGCTAACTCCATTTGCGAACTGTATAGCTATGTTAGTTCCTTTAGCACTTTGTTGCCTAATATCATAATTTAACCAAGACCTCTCTGTGTCCAATTTATTTTTGTCTGCCGCTTGGGAATCATAGTTAATCTTTGGGTAAATTTCATTAGGAATGAAATGATTTCCAATTGTTTCTTCTGCCGTATAGATGGGCGATCTACTCCTTGTTTGTGTTGTAGGTCTGTGATGGCAATGTCTGACAGGTAATAGTAAAAATGTTAGTGTTTGTAGCTAATCTTCCTTTGTTGTCACTTCAGTAACCATGTTGATAAAAACAAATGTTGTCCCCCCCCCTCCCAAAGGACAATAACCTCAACTACGCCTAAATTTAAAATTAATGAAAGCTGAACAAAAATCTATATTAGCGGGACAGTCATCTTTTTGTACTGTAGTAGATTATGCGTTATCACCATCTCCTCTAAAATGTAAAATGACGGTTGATTAAATGAATCATTTCTGAAACACATCTAAAAATGTCACATGACGAAAATTCGTTTTTTATACCAATTCTTCTTTGAGCATTATTTGGAACAATTCAACCTGCTCCAAATCGCAGACAACACCATTATTAAAATTCAGCACCTTTTTCTTGGAATATAGTTTCGTAACAGCGCAAAAGATTCACTTCAAGAAGATTAACCTAAAAAAATATATTACTGGTATGAATATCATGTAACTTTGAATCCTTTCTCTCGCAAAACATAAAAATACGAAATAACGACAACTAGAGCATTATGCTACCATCTGATTGCGACGTCCATGCAGTCAAGACACATATATTAAGACACATGATGCTCACAATAACCACGTGGAAAACAGAAAATCGAGCAAAATAAGACAATACCATCCACTCAAATTGGTCACAGTACAGTTTTTCACTCGCTTTAGCTCCCAGCATCGAATCAAACATACTGAGAAATGACAACCCATATTTTCCAGAAAATGTTTACAGTTACGGTTTTTCTGTTGTAGAGCTTCTTTATTATTATCTTCTTCCATAAAGTGATAGTCAGTGAAGTAAAGCATTCCTGAAAACTTCTAAAGGGACCTCAGTTAACAAAAATTCGTTTTTCGCACTCCCGGTGGAACTTGCTCGGAATGTGAAGCTAATGATAGCAGAATAAATAGCTGCATTACCCAGAAGACAACAGCAGAATAAATTATTTTTGGTGTAGAATAAGCTGCATTAACAACTCCTTCTAAACCAGTGGTTGCTGAAATGAACCATTACGGGGAAACTCCTAAAGTTATTAGTAGATTAAAATTCGAATTTCGGTCGCGCCATATCTTGAACTATATTTGCAATAACAGATGCTCCCTCCCACACGGCCCACAATACTACCATCATAAATCAGAGTGGTTTAGTTGGAATACAGGGGCTTAATACATGAAGATTGTAGTATATTTTATTTGAACAAACCTTGTATATTTTGCTCACAAATATCTAAGACTCTCTTCCAAATAAGGCTACACTAACTGCAAAGAAAAACAGGTCTCTGTTTTACCTGTGGAGACGACTGAACCTTCAAATACTTTTTCCTCAAAATGTATCAGTCTAATAGGCCCTGCTCATGCGTGGTTGTTTACATGTTTGGGCGGGTGACCCCTCGGTCTAATAGGCGCTGCTCATGCATGGTTTTTTTTTACATCTTTGGGCGGATTTAGTGACATCTCTGAACAGCCAAATGGACTGTGTCTGTGATATAATATCCACAGGCAACGTCTATCTTCAGGAGTTCTGAGAACCGGGGTGATCAAAACTTTTTTGATGTGTGTATTTTGCCGTTGAGACAGGGTTCACAAGAGATGGTGCTGTGAATTTCCATAATTAGCATGTATAGGCAGATGTAAATCCCCAAGAAATTCAGAAAAGAGGGCATCTGCACCGATTCTCAACCAACATGTGGTCTGGCGGACTTGATGATAAATTGACAGGGCCATCGTGCTACCAGAAAAGTTAACTCGGGCGCATTATCTGGGCTTTTTTGTTAATGTATTGGCTACTTTGCTGGAGGCTGTGCTCATCGCAGCAACGAAGACAAATTTGTAAGCGTAGGCTTCCTCAGGGCTTTGTGCTGGCAGCTCTGCACAAACCCCTGACGAAAGGCTCTTGCAACAGTGGCCGAAATGTCGGAGAATTTTATATATTGACTATGCAGTCAACACCCTAGAACAATTTTACTGACAAAACAAACGTGTTTTATGCATGATGGCACACCAACACACGTTCATCAAAATGTGAGTGAACATCTGACGCAGACATTTTAGGAACGTTGGATTTGTTGGGATGGGGGAAAACCTTGGCCTGCTTGCTCCCCAGACTTCAATACCGTCGACTTTCGTTATGGAGACAATTGAAAGAATTGTGCTACGTACGCCAATCAACGATGTGCGGACACTATTGGGTTGCGTTTTCAGGGTGTGCCGGAAGATACAACAAGGGGTTATGCTTCAAAGGGTGACTAATTCCTTATGCCGGAAGGCAAAGGGGTGTATTGTCTTTAATGGATACAACGTTGAATACCTCCTGTAAGCAAGTATTTATCCCAGAAAGTATGCATTTCCGGACCCATGTTCATTGGATTTATTTTTCTTGTTTCGATGAGTATTACCACCTCCCACACGCTGTACATGTGACCTTGATACATGTATAGGTTTTACTTGTCTAGGTCACGAGTTTATAAAATGATATTACCGTTTCCGATTGTGCTAGCATTCATCTTCACATCCGGGATAGACAGAAAAAATTACTTTCCGTAAAAAAGCATATCTACTTAGAATGACTACAATACGAAAGGAAAGAAACGTGAGAAAGAACATGCCATAGCATATCATTAGACAGTGTAACACGGCACAAATTGTACATTCAGGTATTGAGTCATGAAACTACTGTATATTTCGTTCACAACAAGACGTGGTTTTGCTAGACATCACGATTGTACGCACAATTACATAACATAATTTGTCACATTAAAACAGAATTAAACACTATATAAAAGAATGTCGGGAAGTTAGCTTACGGTAGTAAACTATTTCAATAACTGAAAATAATAAAATATAGGGACAATATTTAAGGAGATAAAATAGTGATTCAAATGAGCAGGCTATTAACTGATAATGGAAGGTGCTCCTTAGAAAATTATGAAGTGATTGAAAAAATAAAATTCAAGGTAGAAGAGGAAAGCAGTACCGTCAAATAGTCCGTTTCATGTCAGATAATTACAAGACAATTTAACAAATACAATGCAAAATACAGAAAGGAAGAGAAGGTGTGTTGTTCCATCGGTAAGTTTATTGCAGCCACTGGGGGTTGTTTCTTTCTGTTGCACTGCTTCTTGTTGGTGTCGTCAGTCGACGATGTACTGTGGATAAGTGTAGAATGGCCCATGCGGAAACAGCCTGGCTGTCATCCCTTATTCACACGACGCAGTAAGCATCATAATCATTCTTGTTTTTGCTTATCACTGCATCATATTTTAACACACGATGTGATACAATGAAATGCAGAAGCATGAGTGATCACTGAGGTCATTGAATAACACGAAGTTGTCAGATATTTGTTACAGTAGTCTCATCATGAGACTACTTGTTGAAAATTATGTCTAACGGAATCAAATTTATTCTTAGAAAGAAACCTGAAAATATTACTTAAGTTACTGTAGGGAAATAATTCTAAAACGTTCCTTATTATCCAGTCAATTCTAAGGAATTATGGAAATAAGATCCATTAATAATTTAAATTCCTAGTAATATGAACTATAATCACATTCAACATAACTTCAGCTTGATTTATATCACAGTTACTCGTAAACTAATTAATTTCGTTTGATCCAACCTTTATATATGGGATACTTAACTACAATTTCACAATAGACATTTCAATTTGTGGTTGTTGTTGTGGGCTTCAGTCCAGATACTGGTTTGACGCAGCTCTCCTTGGTACTCAATCCTGCGTAAGCCTCTTCACCTCCAAACAACCACTGCAACCTACATCCTTCTGAATCTGCTTAGTTTATTCATCTCCTGATCTCTCTCTACGATTTTTACCTTCCGCGGTTCCATCCAACACTAAATTGATGGTACCTTGATGGCTCAGAACGTGTCCTACGAACCGATCCCTCCTTCTAGTCAAGTTGTGGCACAAATTCCTCTTCTTCCCAATTCTATTCATTACCCCCACATTAGAAATGTGATCTACCCATCTAATCATCAGTATTCTTCTGT
The DNA here is from genome assembly GCF_023864345.2 of Schistocerca serialis cubense. Taxonomy (NCBI): domain Eukaryota; kingdom Metazoa; phylum Arthropoda; class Insecta; order Orthoptera; family Acrididae; genus Schistocerca; species Schistocerca serialis. The sequence goes on from NC_064646.1 coordinate 19,549,471, forward strand.
AGCACCACATTTCTAAAGCTTCTATTCTCTTCTTGTCTTCACTGTTTATCGTTCGTATTTCATTTCCATACACGGCTACACTCCATACAAATACTTTCAAAAACGACTTCCTGACACTTAAAACTATACTCGATGTGAACAAATTTCTCTTCTGCAGAAACACTTTCCTTGTCATCGCCAGTCCTCTCTATTTCGACCATCATCATTTATTTTACTCCCCAGATAGAAAAAGTCTTTTACTGCTCAGTTTCTTATCTAAATCCCTCAATATCACCTGATTTAATTCGACTACATTCCATTATCCTCGTTTTGCTTTTGTTGACATTTGTCTTATATACTCCTTTCAAGACACTGACAATTCCATTCAGCTGCTCTTCCAGACCCTTAGCTGTCTCTGACAGAATTATAATGTCGTCGGCAAACCTCAGAGTTTTTACTTCCTCTCCATGGATTTTAATTCCTACTCCAGATTTTCCTTTGGTTTTCTTTACTGCTTGCTCACTGTACAGATTGAATAACATTAACTCACTCCCTCTTCAATCACTGTTTCCCTTTCGTGTCGCTTGACTCTTTTAACTACCATCTGGTTTCTGTACAAATTGTAAATAGCCTTTTGCTCCCTGTATTTTACTCCTGCCACTTTCAGAATTTGAAAGAGAGTATTCCAGTCAACATTGTCAAAAGCTTCTTCTTAGTCTGCAACTGCTAGAAACGTAGGTTTCCCTTTCCTTAACCTACTTTCGAAGATAAGTCGAAGGGTTAGTATTGCCTCGCGTGTTCTTACATTTCTACGGAATCCAAACTGATCTTTCCCGAGGCCGGCTTCTCCCAGTTTTTCCATTCGTTTGTAAGGAATTCGTGTTAGTATTTTGTAACTATGACTTATTAAACTGATAGTTTGATAATTTTCACATCTTTCAACACCTGCTTTCTTTGGCATTAGAATTAATTTTTCTTCTTGAAGTATGAAGGTGTGTCGACTCTCTTGTACATCTTGCTCACCAGATGGAAGAGTTTTGTCATGACTGGCTCTTACCAATAGCTCTACTGGAATATTGTCTACACCCGAGGCACTGTTTCAACTTAAGTTTTTCAGTGCTCTGTCAAATTCTTTACACAGCATCATATCTCCCATTTCATCTTCATATACGCCCTCTTCCAGTTCCACATTATTGCACTCAAGTACATCGCCCTTGTATAGACCCATCTATATACTCCTTCCACCTTTCCGACATAAATAATTATGAATAATGATAAGTCTGTCAAAACATGAAATAACCACAAAAAATTAATGGTTACAATACCTATTGTAGATAACAATTACAAGTGTTTTTAAGTAATAATTAAGTCTGATTGAACAGGCATTATTTCAACTGGTCTTCAGTCCTAGTGACAGCTCAACCTTTACTCTGCAGGTGGGAGGGCTACATGTGTGCCTGGCACAACATACATGGATGACTGCAACAAATGCATATGCGACGCTGATGGTACAAGAGGCGCCTGCACCAAACGTCCATGTAAACGCAGAAGTAAGTACGTCAGTTAGCTCAAATATGTACTGAAGATAATGACGTTTTTACATCATTATCGTCAAGCAGAATGAAATTCATTGATTTTGCATATGATTTTAAATCTAACAGAAACCACTGGCAAGTGTACTCTCAGAAAAAAACTAAATCTACAGATAAAAACTGAATTATCTCATATAGTATTTGTGGTAGATTGATCCATGTCGGCAAATTTTACACATACTGTAGTAATACTCTCGTATTACGTTTCTGAGAGGGGACCTCTAAAATACCAATGTAGTGAAGATTAGATTAGATTAGTGTGTGTTCCATAGATCATGAATACGACACTTTGTAATGACGTGGAACGTGTCAGGTTAATAAAAGGTGTCTATACAAGATATTACATTACACAATAATATTACATGACACTCAATATTTTAATTTTTTTTTTTGGTTGGTGTTCGGGAAATTACCCTCTTACTATATCCAAAAATTCAACTAATGAGTAGAAGGAGTTGCCATTAAGAAATTCTTTTAATTTACTTTTAAATGCTATATGGCTATCTGTCAGACTTTTGATGCTATTAGGTAAGTGACCAAAGACTTTTGTGGCAGCATAATTTACCCCCTTCTGAGCCAAAGTTAGATTTAACCTTCAGTAGTGAAGATTATCCTTTCTCCTAGTGTTGTAACCATGTACACTGTTATTACTTTTGAATTCGTTTGGGTTGTTAATAACAAATTTCGTAAGTAAATATATATATATTGTGAGGCTACAGTGAAGATCCTTAGCTCTTTAGATAAGTGTCTGCAGGATGATCTTGGATGAGCTCCAGCAATTATATTGATTACACGCTTTTGTGCAATGAACACTCTTTTACTCAATGAGGAGTTACCCCAGAATATGATGCCATACGAAAGCAGAGAATGAAAATAGGCGTGGTAAGCTAATTTACTGAGATGTATATTGCCAAAAATTGCAATGACCCTAATAGCATAAGTAGCTGAACTCAAACGTTTCAGCAGGTCGTCAGTGTGTTTCTTTCCAGTTCATACACCTAGAAATTTTGAATATTAGCTACCGATTTCTGATCGAAGCCTATATTTATTAATGGTGTCATTCCATTTACTGTGTGGAACTATATATACTGTGTTTTGTCAAAGTTTAGCGAAAGCCCATTTGCAGAGAACCACTTAACGATTTTCTGAAAAACATCGTTTACAATTTCACCAGTTAATTCTTGTCTGTTGGGTGTGATAGCTATACTTGTATCATCGGCAAAAAGCGCCAGTTTTGCATCTTTGTGAATATAGAATGGCAAGTCATTAATATATATTAAGAACAGCAGAGGACCCAAGATCGAACCTTGCGGCACGCCATTCTTGATTGTTCCCCAGTTTGAGAAAACACCAGCTTTTTGCATATTATGTGAACTGTTTATTTCAACTTTCTGCACTCTTCCAGTTAGGTATGATTTGAACCATTTGAGCACTGAACCATTCATACCACAGTACTTGAGCTTATCTAGAAGTATTCCATGATTTTCACAATCAAAAATGTTCAGATGTGTGTGAAATCTTATGGGAGGTAACTGCTAAGGTTATCAGTCTCTAAGCGTACACACTACTTAACCTAAATTATCCTAAGGACAAACATACACACCCATGCCCGAGGGAGGACTCTAACCTCCGCCGGGACCAGCCGCACAGTCCATGACTGCAGCGCCTTAGACCGCTCGGCTAATCCCGCGCGGCATTTACACAATCAAAAGCCTTTGATAAGTCAGAAAGAATCCCAATGGGTGAATTCCGGTTAAGGTAAAAGAAAACAGCAATCAGGTCCTGATGACCACGCTATAGTCGATCTACCGCCATGTTGCCTTCAGTTCAGCGCACTGTGCTCCCAGCCGGTGTCGTCGTTCCGACCTTGGAGACGTTACCTCTCAATAAAGTAGCTCCTCAACTGACAGCACGAGGCTGAGTGCACCCTAACCCAGTCCTCCCACCAAGGAAAATTCCCTGGCAGTCCCACACAAAAGGTGCTGTCGTGTTGACCACTCGGCTATCTAAACAAACGAAGTGAAGTAAAGAGCATTTTTTGACTGTGTACAATATTCGTTTTTAACGCATGATAAATGTTTAAATTACACTCTAAGACAAAACAATGGAACGATGCACTATGAAGAAATTATCTGAAGGTAACGGGAATCGATGATACGATGCATGTGTATACACAAACAAGTGATTGCAACTTCAGAAATATAGGATGATTTATTCAAGAGAAAGAGTTTCACAAATTGAGCAAGTCATAACACATTGGTGCAGTTCTGGCCTTATGCAAGCATTTATTCGAGTTGGCATTGATTGAGAGAGTTGTTGGATGACCTCCGGCACGACATCGTGCCAAATTCTGTTCAATGCGAGCATTAGATCTTCAAAATACCGAGCTGGTTGAACGGCTCTCCCATAATGCTCCACGCGTTCTCCATTGGGGAGAGAGCTGGCGACCTTTGTGGCCAAGGCAAGGTTTGGCAAGCACGAAGGATAGCAGTAGAAACTCTCACTGTGTGCGGGCGAGCATTATCTTACTATCTACATAAATGATCTTTTGGATAGAGTGGATAGCAATGGGCGGCTGTTTGCTGATGATGCTGTGGTGTACGGGAAAGTGTCGTCGTTGAGTGACTGTAGGTGGATACAAGATGATTTGGACAGCATTTGTGATTGGTGTAAAGAATGGCAGCTAACTCTAAATATAGATAAATGTAAATTAATGCAGATGAATAGGAAAAAGAATCCTGTAATGTTTGAATACTCCATTAGTAGTGTAGCGCTTGACACACTCACGACGATTTAATATTTGGGCGTAACATTGCAGAGCGATATGAAGTGGGACAAGCATGTAATGGCAGTTGTGGGGAAGGCGGATAGTCGTCTTCGGTTCATTGGTAGAATTTTGGGAAGATGTGGTTCATCTGTAAAGGAGATCGCTTATAAAACACTAATACGACCTATTCTTGAGTACTGCTCGAGCGTTTGGGATCCCTATCAGGTCGGATTGAGGGAGGATATAGAAGCAATTCAGAGGCGGGCTGCTAGATTTGTTACTGGTAGGTTTGATCACCACGCGAGTGTTGCAGAAATGCTTCAGGAACTCGGAATCTCTAGAGGAAAGGAGACGTTCGTTTCGTGAATCGCTGCTGAGGAAATTTAGAGATCCAGCATTTGAGGCTGACTGCAGTAAAATTTTACTGCCGCCAACTTACATTTCGCGGAAGGACCACAAAGATAAGAGAGATTAGGGCTCGTACAGAGGCATGTAGGCAGTCATTTTTCCCTCGTTCTGTTTGGGAGTGGAACAGGGAGAAAAGATGCTAGTTGTGGTACGAAGTACCCTCCGCAACGCACCGTATGGTGGATTGCCGAGTATGTATGTAGATGTAGATGTAGAAATGTAAGTCCAGGATGGCTTACCATGAAGTGCAACAAAACGGGGCATAGTGTATCTTAGATATACCGCTGTACTGTAAGGATTCCACAGATGACAATAAAGGGGTCCTGCTATGAAAAGGAATGGTACCCCAGATCATCACTCTGGTTTCGGGCGATATGGTGGACGGGAGTCAGTTTGGTATCCCAATGCTGTTCAGACTGCTTCCAGAAACGCCTTCCCTGGTCATCTGGCCTTACTTCGAAGCGGGACACAGCTCTGAAGACATATCTACTCCAGTCGATGGTATTCCAGGCCGTAGATGTGTCCCTGACAGTGGTGAGATACCAACCTAACTGTCGCCCGCCATAAGGGCCTACAACCAGGAGCGATGGTGAGGGGTGTCACTTCTTTGCATAGCAGGACTCCTTTGAGTGTCATCCGCAGAACCCTTCACCACAGCGGTACGTCAACGATCTTCTACGCCCAGTTATGTTACCCCTCAAGGCAAGCCATCCTGGGCTTAGATTTCACTAAGATAATGCCTACCATACACGGCGAGAGTCTCTACGATTGCCTTTGTGCTTGTCAAATGCTATCTTGGCCAGCAAGGTCGTTGAGTTTCTCTCCAGTTGAGAACGTTTGGAGTGTTATGGGCAGGGCCTTCCAACCAGCTCGGAATTCTGACGATCTAAAGTTCCATTGGAACAGAATTTGGCACGATATCGTTTCATCCAACAACACCACCAATCAGCACCAAGCCGAATAACTGGTTGCATAACGCTCAAAGGTGGGCCAGTGTGGTGTGCGTACTGTAAGACCTTCGGTACACACACCATCAGATTATTTGACTTGTCGCTCTAACGAAGTAGGCGAGTGTCAGCAATATGTCTCGTGGTCTTATCGTGGCGTGTTTATCTTCTGCCATTAGGTCAGACGATAGAAATGCCACTTGCACGTTTAGAGTAGCAGATTGACGGTGACCAACTTTAAACATAACTTGATTAATTTTTACACACATTCATTAAAATAATAAAAAGCGTAGACATTACGTAACTTGATTCTGGATGCTGTTTACAATTGACAATCTGAAGTTCCTTTGGTCTTGGTACGCTAATCTTATTCTCACATATCTCTGATACTTGACAAAGTGTCGGATCGGCGGAAGCAGAATTTGGTTCGTCTCTAAGGCAGTGCCATCTCGTAGTGCGGGGACGGACGAGCGCTGCGCCTGTGCTGTTGTGCTTAGTGGGGGGGGGGGGGGGCTCTAGTAGGAAAGTTGTGTACGCGCTGACTACGCGGAACTATGTACACAACAGCCAGCGTGTCACTGATTTGTTAAATTTGTGGAGCTCTTTCTCTTGACTAAATCATTTATGATATTCTGTACATGTACAGTCTTAGACATAAAAACTGACCTCCGGTCGGCAGCCATAGAGACGAAGCCCCAAGTCGTTCACTTATGGTGGCCAATAAAACCGACCGCCCCTGACATCTGCGCAACCTGGCAACACTGTAAGATGCGGAAGTGACAGGAGGAAGTGTCGTCTACTTCCGAGATGTTGCCGTGTTGCGTGAATCTCTGATCTAGTGGTAATCGTCGTGCGTTCTACACTTATAGTCGCGTGTTCGCGTCCAACTGTGTCTCCTTTTCTTTCCTTTTTTTAACCACATTTCGGACCTCGTCAAAAGTTATGAGTCTGATTGAACATCGAAGATAATTCGCTTCACATTCTACCCACCAGTAATAACAAATACTTCCAGAAACAATTCCGCAGACAGCTCAGAACAGCTTAGTCTGGCCGCGTCAGCCGTGATGTGCGGGCGTGTGGTGAGTCTTGTGCGCCGCGATCTGCTGTGTGTCGGCGTGGTAACTGGCAGTGCGTCTAGCAGCATTGCAGAAATTCTGCGCTTATTGAAATTTGAAGTATGATACCGTGATGCCCCACTTGTACAGAAAAGATACTTTGAAATTATCGTTTGATCGTAACTACGTCCGACCCAAGCTACACGAAATCAAAGACTGGTTGGAATACGAAGTGAAACTTGATTCAGAGGATGTCATTGGAATGCATCCTTCAACAGTGAGCAGTGTTGTTTTTGACAAAGTGAAGAATGCTAACTTATACGACAAAATACACTCCTGGAAATTGAAATAAGAACACCGTGAATTCATTGTCCCAGGAAGGGGAAACTTTATTGACACGTTCCTGGGGTCAGATACATCACATGATCACACTGACAGAACCACAGGCACATAGACACAGGCAACAGAGCATGCACAATGTCGGCACTAGTACAGTGTATATCCACCTTTCGCAGCAATGCAGGCTGCTATTCTCCCATGGAGACGATCGTAGAGATGCTGGATTTAGTCCTGTGGAACGGCTTGCCATGCCATTTCCACCTGGCGCCTCAGTAGGACCAGCGTTCGTGCTGGACGTGCAGACCGCGTGAGACGACGCTTCATCCAGTCCCAAACATGCTCAATGGGGGACAGATCCGGAGATCTTGCTGGCCAGGGTAGTTGACTTACACCTTCTAGAGCACGTTGGGTGGCACGGGATACATGCGGACGTGCATTGTCCTGTTGGAACAGCAAGTTCCCTTGCCGGTCTAGGAATGGTAGAACGATGGGTTCGATGACGGTTTGGATGTACCGTGCACTATTCAGTGTCCCCTCGACGATCACCAGTGGTGTACGGCCAGTGTAGGAGATCGCTCCCCACACCATGATGCCGGGTGTTGGCCCTGTGTGCCTCGGTCGTATGCAGTCCTGATTGTGGCGCTCACCTGCACGGCGCCAAACACGCATACGACCATCATTGGCACTAAGGCAGAAGCGACTCTCATCGCTGAAGACGACACGTCTCCATTCGTCCCTCCATTCACGCCTGTCGCGACACCACTGGAGGCGGGCTGCACGATGTTGGGGCGTGAGTGGAAGACGGCCTAACGGTGTGTGGGACCGTAGCCCAGCTTCATGGAGACGGTTGCGAATGGTCCTCGCCGATACCCCAGGAGCAACAGTGTCCCTAATTTGCTGGGAAGTGGCGGTGCGGTCCCCTACGGCACTGCGTAGGATCCTACGGTCTTGGCGTGCATCCGTGCGTCGCTGCGGTCCGGTCCCAGGTCGACGGGCACGTGCACCTTCCGCCGACCACTGGCGACAACATCGATGTACTGTGGAGACCTCACGCCCCACGTGTTGAGCAATTCGGCGGTACGTCCACCCGGCCTCCCGCATGCCCACTATATGCCCTCGCTCAAAGTCCGTCAACTGCACATACGGTTCACGTCCACGCTGTCGCGGCATGCTACCAGTGTTAAAGACTGCGATGGAGCTCCGTATGCCACGGCAAACTGGCTGACACTGACGGCGGCGGTGCACAAATGCTGCGCAGCTAGCGCCATTCGACGGCCAACACCGTGGTTCCTGGTGTGTTCGCTGTGCCGTGCGTGTGATCATTGCTTGTACAGCCCTCTCGCAGTGTCCGGAGCAAGTATGGTGGGTCTGACAACCGGTGTCAATGTGTTCTTTTTTCCATTTCCAGGAGTGTAGTTGAGTCTTGCGGTGGAATTATGAAGTTCAAACATTCTGACGGAAACGTAGGCAAAATCACCCTAGCACACAGACGATCAGGATATTCGAAATGCCATTCGGAGTACCATCGGTACAGATAAACGCTGCGATAGGGCCCTTCGGGAAAATTCTCAGTGACTTTGCCGAACGGTGGTCCCATGCACGCAAATTCCAAGTGCTCAACGAAGTGAGACAAAGGTCGACTTGCACAAGCATTTACCATCGTGCATCAGCGTCTGTGGATACCGAGGCATCGTTATACAGGGTGGTCCATTGATCGTGACCGGGCCAAATATCTCACGAAATAAGCGACAAACGAAACAACTACAAAGAACGAAACTTGTCTAGCTTGAAGGGGGAAACAAGATGGCACTATGGTTGGCCCGCTAGATGGCGCTGCCATAGGTCAGGGATATCAACTGCATTTTTTAAAAATAGGAACCCCCATTTTTTATTATTCATGTAGTACGTAAAAAAATGAACGTTTTAGTTGGACCACTTTTTTCGCATTGTGATAGATGGCGCTGTAATAGTCAGACATATGGCTCACAATTTTAGACGAGCAGTTGGTAACAGGTAGGTTTTTTAAATTAAAATACAGAACGTAGCTACGTTTGGACATTTTATTTCGGTTGTTCCAATGTGATACATGTACCTTTGTGAACTTATCATTTCTGAGAACGCATGCTGTTACAGCATGATTACCTGTAAATACCACATTAATGCAATAAATGCTCAAAATGATGTCCGTCAACTTCAATGCATTTGGCAATACGTGTAACGACATTCCTTTCAACAGCGAGTAGTTCGCCTTCCGTAATGTTCGCACATGCAATGAGAATGCGCTGACGCATGTTGTCGGGCGTTGTCGGTGGATCACGATAGAAAATATACTTCAGCTTTCCCCACAGAAAGAAATCCGGGGACGTCAGAGCCGGTGAACGTGCGAGCCATGGTATGGTGCTTCGACGGCCAATCCACCTGTCATGAAATATGCCATTCAATACCGCTTCAACCGCACGCGAGCTATGTGCCGGACATCCATCATGTTGTAAGTACATCGTCATTCTGTCATGCAGTGAAACATCTTGTACTAAAATCGGTAGAACATTACGTAGGAAATCAGCATACATTGCACCATTTAGATTGCCGTCGATAAAATGGGGACCAGTTAATCTTCTTCCCATATTGCTGCACCATACATTAACCCGCCAAGGTCGCTGATGTTCCACTTGTCGTAGCCATCGTGGATTTTCCGTTGCCCAGTAGTGCATATTATGCCGGTTTACGTTACCGCTGCCGGCCGAAGTGGCCGTGCGGTTAAAGGCGCTGCAGTCTGGAACCGCAAGACCGCTACGGTCGCAGGTTCGAATCCTGCCTCGGGCATGGATGTTTGTGATGTCCTTAGGTTAGTTAGGTTTAACTAGTTCTAAGTTCTAGGGGACTAATGACCTCAGCAGTTGAGTCCCATAGTGCTCAGAGCCATTTGAACCATTTTACGTTACCGCTGTTGGTGACCGACGCTTCGGCGCTAAAGAGAACGCGTGCAAAAAATCTGTCATCGTCCCTTAATGTCTCTTGTACCCCAGTAGCAGAAATGTTCAAAGTCGTCGCCATGCAATTCCTGGTGCATAGAAATATGGTACGGGTGCAATCGATGTTGATGTAGCATTCTCGACACCGACGTTTTCGAGATTCCCGATTCTCGCGGAATTTGTCTGCTACTGATGTGCGGATTAGCCACGACAGCAGCTAAAACACCTTCTTGGGCATCATCATTTGTTGCAGGTCGTGGTCGGCGTTTCACATGTGGCTGAACACTTCCTGTTTCCTTAAATAACGTGTATATCCGGCAAACGGTCCGGACACTTTGATGATGTCGTCCAGGATACCGAGGAGCATACATAGCACACGCCCGTTGGGCATTTTGATCACAATAGCCGTACATCAACACGATATCGAACTTTTCCGCAATTGGTAAACCGTCCATTTTACAACGGGTAATGTATGACGAAGCAAATACCGTCCGCACTGGCGGAATTTCATGTGATAACATGTACTTATACGTTTGTGACTATTGCAGCGCAATCTATCACAAAGCGAAAAAAGTGGTCCAACTAAAACATTCATATTTCTCTTCGTACTATACGAATATGTAATAAAAATGGGGGTTCCTATTTAAAAAAACGCAGTTGATATCCGTTTGACCTATGGCAGCGCCATCTAGCGGGCCAACCATAGCGTCATCTGGTTTCCCCCTTGAAGCTAGACGAGTTTCGTTCTTTGTAGTTTTTTCGTTTGGTGCTTATTTCGCGAGATATTTGGCCCGGTCACTATCAATGGACCACCCTGTATACGACGGCCAGCCGAGGACGCGCGCGGCGTGCAACTCCCCCGGCCACGTCCGCGCTGAGTGTTTACAGCGGCGAGTGGCGCAGCTGCCGGCTGGCGAGGCGCCGAGACCGCCGGCTGTGGCTGCGCTGGCAACGCTGCGGCTGCCCGCGGCCAAGTCCTGACCCAAAGCCCTAACGTGAACACGGAGAACCATCCACCCCGAGAAGAAGCCCAGACTGCCACCACTGACACAACAGAAGCGAGACCACCCGAACCTAAGGAAACCGTGACAGCAGTAACACAGCAGACACCGAAAGATATTGGGAATCACCGCAGATTCTCCGATTGCTCCTATGTTGAGTATGACATTATGCAAGAACCAACCCTGAATAAGCAACCTCATAGTGAACTGATTTCTCTATTGAAACCGTCATCCACTAAGAGCAGGGGTGAAAATTTGGCTCGAAACACCACCCTCTCCGAAGATTTGAAGAATACTGAGAAAGACAAAATCGGACAGCAGCCGGTGAAACATAAACGGCAAACACGAAAACAGAGCCCTGAAGAGATTCAAGAACTGGAGCAAAGACTCTCACATACCAAAAAAATTCTCAAAACAGATCGAAGCGGAATTCATGACGTGGTAGACGTCGAAAAACAAACATCCCAAAGACAAATGAGGACGTACATATGAAACTGGCCCCTCCAGTTGAAGAACCAATGGAAACGGTTGACCACTGTGGACCTCATAAGGGGACTGGTTGGTCTGGTGACACTGAATGCGATTAGTAAAACTACCGAATGACGCAGGCTTATGAAATTGCCACGCTCAATGTAAACAGAATAGTTTCCGACGTAAAGTTATAATCTGTGAAGGATTAGTTATACGCCGCCGACATTGACATAGCGATGATACAAGAGGTAGTTACGACGAAAAAAGCGGATTTGTACGGATATGAGGCAATGTTGAACGTAGGCAATGAATGCGGAATTCTAATATTATTCAGACACGGCATACCATGTACAGCACAAACTATACTTCAATCTGGACGAGGCATAACTGTAGAAATGTATGATCAACTTCTTGTTAATGTATATGCTCCCTCCGGATCCAGCGGAAAACGAGCAAGAAGCAACCTGATCCGGGACGAAATTGTCCCATTAATAACGGATCCTCGATTGTACATAATTTTGGGTGGAGATTTTGACTGCGTATTGCGTCAAGAAGATCAAGTCCCGAACTTCAACTTTTGCGAGGAGCTGTTGTAGTTGGCTAATAGACTAGATGTGACAGGTACTTGGTGCCATCTTCGTCCGCACACCCGAGGATAGACGTACGCATCCAGCAATTCGGCAAGTAGACTAGACACGCTGTATCTAACGAAAGGCTTTATCCACAATGTAACTGACTGCGAGATTTGGGCCCTTCTCGGATCACTGCGCATTTCATATAACCGCGCAGCACACTAAACGAAACACATATCTGGGAAGTGGCGTATGGCGGTTTAACGTGTCACTTTTGGAGGACACAGAACTGAAACACGAGATCCATGATACATGGCAGCGATGCTTTCGGACGCGATCCAGGTATCCAACACGCATCATGTGGTGGCTACTGATGTGTCGACAGAAGTGCCGACACAGTGTGATTTGAGGGGACCGCAATGCACGCTATAAGCACACGAAGGATGGCGTGAGGTCTGAAACAGGATACGTAATGAATGCTATTAAGAAAAGTACGTAGCTGCTGGAATACTTAACTTTAATCCATCCTTGTTGTACGTCGCTATTGACGATACAAGTGAGACTCTGTAGATTCAGACAATAAACTACTAATGGCGCCTTGCTAGGTCGTAGCCACTGACTTTGCTGAAGGCTATTCTAACTATCTGCTCTGCAAATGAGCGAAAGGCTTCGTCAGTGTAGTCGCTAGCAAAGTCGTCCGTACAACTGGGGCGAGGGCTAGTCCGTATCTCGAGACCTGCCTTGTGGTGGCGCTCGGTCTGCGATCATTGACAGTGGCGACACGCGGGTCCGACATGTACTAATGGACCGCGGCCGATTTAAAGCTACCACCTAGCAAGTGTGGTGTCTGGCGGTGACACCACAGCTACAGTCTGCAAAACCGCAGATAAAAATACGCATCGCACGACATCGTCGCATGAAAGCGTACTCGCGAAAACGCATCTTGGAGTATCACTTTCTACGCCTCCGCAGACTCTACGATGACTCAATGGGATTAGTAGGAAACAGCTCTAGAATAAAACACACAAAAGCAAGAATAACAGCATTGGTACGACAATCTCAGAGGGGAAAAAAGTTCGAGCTCGTTCTCCGATTGAACTGACGCAGAAGAATACGTCCATTTATCACGTGATCCGGGAAGCCAAGAGAGGAAAACAAAAGATACTCCGTACTCTCAGGGGAACGAATACGATCAACAAGTCACAATCAAAAACTACGTGGTGCAACATTATACAGATTTTTACGCTGCGTCGGCAACTGATTCGACGGCAAGTGAGCCGCTTTTATCATACACTCAACCCACGGTCAATCCGACTGACAACGCCGACCTTGTAGCCAGCATAACCGATGAAGAAGTATTTACAGTAATCAAAGATTGGGCTGCAAAGAAATCAGCTGGTTTAGATGGCCTACTCATAGCATTTTATGTTTGATTTTGGAACGCCATAGGACCAGAGTTCACCAAAATATGCAATGAATTATTGGGAGACGTGCAGATGCTACCTCAGTTTTCGGAAGGACCGATTGTCCTGATCCCCAAAAAACCACGTAGCACTACGCTGAAGGATTTTCGACCGCTAACTCAACTCAATTCCGACTATGATATCTTTAACCGACTCATAAATAGTACAATGAAGACGGTACTGCCGAAGGTACTTTGCCGTTATCAAATGAGTGCTGTCCCAGGGAGATCAATCTCAAATGCATGAGACAAATGGGACAGAAAGAGGTGGATGTGATGTACAGTCTTAGACATAAAAACTGATCGCAGGTTGGCCGCCATAGAGCCTAAGTCCGAGTCATTCACTTAAGGCTGCTAATAAAACCGGCCGAACCTGACAACGCTAAAGTCAGGACGTTGAAGTGTCAGGAGGAAGTGTTGTCTACTTCCGAGGTGAAGTTGTGTTGTGTGAGCCCCTGGTCTAGTGGTAATCGTCCTGCATTCTAAACTTATTGCCGCGTCTTCGTGGCCAAGTGTTTCTCCTTTTCTTATTTTTCTAACTGCATTTCAGACCTCGTCTAAAGACAGGAGTCTGACTGAACATCTAAGATAATTCGCTTCACATTCTACCCACCAGCAATAACAAGTGCTTCCTGAAACAACTCCACAGGACAGCTCGTGGCTGCGTCGCGATCAGAACAGGTTACGCTCGAGCGTTTCCTCGCGCTGCAGCGGCTACCGCCACCGGCCAGACGCCACCCGCCGCCTGAAATCCGGCGCCGCCCAGGTGAACGCGGCGCGACGCTGTCAGCGAATGTATCAACTGTCATTCTTGAATTTGAAGTTCTAGTTATCATCCTGCAGTTAAGCATTGGATTTTGCGTGCTTGAAAATCATGAACTACGGTTAAGCGTTGTAAAATTGGGTCGCAAGAGGAAAAAGGTGTAACATCTGTAACACAATATTTAGGGGTAAGTGCAGAGGAGGCAGCTCGAAAGATTAGAACTGTGTGTGAAGCAAGTGCTTTTGGGAAAAATAGGCCAGAAAAAGATATTCTTGTTCCAACAAAGATCGTTCTTGCATGAATGATTTTCCACATTAAGGAAGTCTCGACTACTGATTTTAAGTGATGGATTACAGTTTAACTACGATACAACATTTGCACTCAACAGGCAAGGTTCAAAAGTCTGGTGTAGGGGTACAGCATGCTCTGATTCGAACCAACAAAAATCGACGGACTGACTGTTTTTGCAGTTTTGCTTGAACGTCATGAGGTCGTTCACTAAGTATTCCTATGCAATACTGTTACTGGTGACGAGCTATGACGTCTTTACCGTTAACTTCCTAAGAAGAAATGAGAGGCCTGGCCCTACCAAAAGACGTGAACTTGAGCAGAGAGTTGTTGTTGTTGTTGTTGTTGTTGTTGTGGTCTTCAGTCCTGAGACTGGTTTGATGCACCTCTCCACGCTACTCTATCCTGTGCAAGCTTCTTAATCTCCCAGTACTTACTGCAACCTACATACTTCTGAATCAGCTTAGTGTATTTATCTCTTGGTCTCCCTCTACGATTTTTACCCTCCACGCTGCCATCCAGTGCTAAATATGTGATCCCTTGATGCCTCAGAACAATTCCTACCAATCGGTTCCTCCTTCTTGTCAAGTTGTGCCACGAACTCCTCTTCTCCCCAATTCTGTTCAGTACCTCCTCATTAGTAATGTGATCTACCCATTTAATCTTCACCATTCTTCTGTAGCACCACATTTCGAAAGCTTCTAGTCTCTTCTTGTCCAAACTATTTATCGTCCATGTTTCACTTCCATACATGGCTACACTCCATTCAAATACTTTCAGAAACGACTTAAATCTATACTCGATGTTAACAAATTTCTCTTCTTCAGAAACGCTTTCCTTCCCATTGCCAGTCTACATTTTATATCCTTTCTACTTCGACCATCATCAGTTATTTTGCTCCTCAAATAGCAAAACTCCTTTACTACTTTAAGTGTCTCATTTCCTAGTCTAATTCCCTCAGCATCACCCGACTTAATTCGACTACATTCCATTATCCTCCTTTTGCTTTTGTTGATGTTCATCTTATATCCTCCTTTCAAGAGCATAGAGTAGCGTGAACATAATATTTTCCATCTGATAACTCTACACGTGTGTTTTGCACTACGAATTCTTCCCCAAGGGTGTGTCCATCAGAGCTAGAATTTGTTGCCAGCAACTGAGACACCTTTCGGTCGCAGTGTAAGAAAATCGACCGACAAAACTACATCGCGTGTGCTACTGCGTGATAATGCAATCTATTGAGTTGAAAAACAAAACTGTGCAAGAGATTGACAGGGAAGTCATCTCTCAGGCACTTGTCCCTCTGATCGTATACTCGCCGGCCGGTGTGGCCGTGCGGTTAAAGGCGCTTCAGTCTGGAACCGCGAGACCGCTGCGGTCGCAGGTTCGAATCCTGCCTCGGGCATGGATGTGTGTGATGTCTTTAAGTTAGTTAGGTTTAAGTAGTTCTAAGTTCTAGGGGACTGATGACCACAGATGTTAAGTCCCATAGTGCTCAGAGCTATTTGCACCATTTTTGATCGTATACACGTAAAATTTTACCTTTCCTGCTCTTAATCGATCAACTGTCAAAGCAATTCATTTCTAGACGAAAAGACTCTTCGAACTACTCTGGTTTAATGACACCGTTAGAGCCAGTAGGTTTCTACAGGTGTAGAATTTGTAAACGACTTTAGCATTGTCAGACTGCTTTAGATATTGTGAAAGAATGTACTGTTGCTGATTAATTTCTCTTTGTTGATTACTGTTGTTTTCAATAAATTAATGGAAAACGCAATTGAAATATTCCCTGTACTAATACAAATTAAATTCAACTTACTACAGAAACATCACGACGGCAGTCTATCTTAATAAAGCATTAAAGTGTCTGTAAGACTATTGTGCCTATTTTAACACGGATTAGTAGGATATCACAGACTTTTGACTTCGAAAAGTCTGTATTTACTTGATGCCCTGTATCATACTCAAGTATTAAGAAAATGTGGCAGTTTATAAACAAAATTATGTATTCACAACAACAAAAATATGTCGGCAGAAAACAAAAGTGGCATTATGAATTTTGCAGTACCATACTAAGGGCTACTGAAAGTCGCTAGACGAATTTTGCTCGAGAGTTGTCTTACGATTCCCTTATGGAGTTTCTATCTGCCTGCTTGTAGATCTGCTACAAAGGAATTGTAAATCTGTCTTTCAGAGAGTCTCGTAATGCGAGCGAAAGCAGCCTGTAACTGGAGGGCAATCAGGGTACCTCGGGGCTAAGGAAGAGATGCGGCAGCTGTGTCCTACTAACTGGCTCAGTTGTCTCTATGACAGATAAATCGGAACATAAGAGAGGAGAGTAGTTATATTACTCGTGTGGAACGACTTTCGTGGACTCAAAAGCATTAACTGATACCTTTATATCACATCTCAAGAGAAAATTGAAACGTCCCCTTTTAACAATTTATATATAACTGTGCTTAAACTGACACACAACATTTTTAGCACAACGCAATCTGACTTTCAAAATTCCCTACAAAAGAATGGCCCTGACTAACATTAAACTATACCTTTCACAAATCACTTACCTCACAAAAATCTTCGCTGCTCAAGCTACTGCAATACAGCGAGCGCCACTACTGCCAGCTAAATAAAAGATTCAAACTATGGAAGGCACTAACTACTGATAGGGATAGTTAGCAAATGAAAGATATTAATAGAGAACAAACAATGTATTTACCTTGATATCATCATATATAAATATAGCAGTTCATGACAAATTTCAAAACTCCGCCATCTCTCTCCCCACATCCACCACTGCTGGCGGCTCACCTCCAACTGCGCAACGCTACGCGCTGTTCACATCCAGCTGCCGCTGCCCAACACTACAATGGCAGACAACAATGCAAACTAGCCACAGACTGCACACAGCACAGCCAGTGATTTTCATATTGAGCGCTACGTAACATTGCCAATAAGAAAACATAAACAGCCTACTTACATAGCCCCCATGCTCCCCACAAAAAATTTTACAAATTTTTTTTTGGGCAGTGGCCAATAATGATTTGATAAAATTTTTCATAATTACAATAACAAAGAAATCAAATGCACACACTTATTGATATTATGTTGGTCAAAAGCTAAAATTTTGTCACAGTCCATAAAGACAGTCCTGATCATTCATTACGGTAAAATAGTGTTTTTCTCAAAGTCTGAGCAGTAACAGAAAATGCACACGGAAGTAGTGGATTTCCATGCAGTCTTGAAGAAGTAGTGTTGTCCTTCCAACGGAAAGACAGTGCTGACTCTCGACATGCAGACAAGTATTGGGTCACAACAGAGCAAACCCACTGCAGAGTCAGTCGTAGTTTGGAAGAACATTGGTAGGTAGGTCATCACAGAACAGACCCACTGTAGTCCTGGTAGAGATTACGGTATTGGTGGGCCACCAGAGGTGCAGACCCACTGCAGGCCTTGTAGAAATAATGGCATGGTGGGTCATCATAGATGCAGACCCACTGTAGTCCTTGTAGAGATAATGGTACTGGTGGGTCATCAAAGATGCAGACCCACTGTAGTCCTTGTAGAGATAATGGTATTGGTGGGCCACCAGAGGTGCAGACCCACTGTAGTCCTTGTAGAGACGGCCAGCAGCCATCTGTTGCGATTGTGCAGGTGCACATTCACCATTGAAGAGTCTTGCGGAGAATATAGCAAGTCCATAAACCACCACTTGTGCACTCACAAAGTTTTTGGAATTGTCTTTAGATCCAGCAATGCTGTTATCCAGTCCCTTGCTGAATCATTAACACACGTGCAAACACTATCAGTCCCTACTTCTCACATATTGTCCATGTACTATGACCAACAGAAACGTGTGCAGTGAAATGTAACTTACAAGTTAATAATAAGATGAACTGGTGACAATTACAATTTTATAACATAAGAATACAATAACAAAGGTACAAAACACATCATTAAAAACATAATAATACAGATAACGTTTGTAGTAATAGGGGCTTTACAAAAGAATCGAAATAACATATATATCAGTGTTACAGGAATTATGACATGAGTACATACATAAAAGATCAGAGTAACTTTCGAAACATCAACTTCACACATGAGCATTTAAACAGAATGAATAATGTCTAACATCTTTACAAAGTAAATAACATATTATTAATGCCAATTATATTTGAGGATAACAGTATTCCTCATCATAGTGAATGTAGCTTAATATTAAAAGAGAAAAAAATTCTATGAAACTACACAGAGACAGGAAGAAAACAAATACACAAGGGTACACAAACAACACTGGGATAACACAAAAGGAAAGGACAGGGTTCGTTTTCAGTGTAACATTTGGTACTGCAGTCCATCCCAAAACTTCATTCTATAGATCTTTCGTCTTATTTCAACCTTTGCTTCCACCAAAAAAATCTTATCCAAGCATGCTTTCTGTATTCTGTTCATATTTCTTTCAAAATAATTATTTCTGATTGTACAATACTCATTTGGGCCCAAATCCTTTTTATATAACTTCGCAATGCATTCTTTACCTGTTCTCCATAGTCAGTTTCTCATACAGTCTACCCCCTCTTAAGCTAACTTAAATCTACTGAGCTCAGATGCTAAACTAAGGGACGAGGCAATGCAGCAGCACGTAAAACAATTATTATAAACAGCAATGAAAAAAATGGAAAATTGCAAAGCAAGCTACAGTATAAATTAGCAAAAGTCAAATTCAATAACACTATGCCTGGCAAACAGCAGCAACTTATACCTAAACAAGACATAGCGCAAGCAGAAAAAATATTACACTAAAATGGCCATGTCTAATACCTATGTCACATCTTAACATTAGAGTGATGCATCACAATTTATTCTACAAAAGAAATTACCAAGTACTTGAAAAGAAAATTATGAATGCAGTTCCTGTGAAGGTAAATGTCGCTTTGTGCTCCTTCATTTTTTTGAAAAAAATTATTATATACTCGATCTGTAGACAGAAAATATTTATATTAGTACATCTATAAAATTTTATTTTAACCAATGCGGCAGTGCAGCTAGAAACTTGATATTAAACAAAATGTGTAAATAAATACATAAAGCAAGCCATATGGCATTTTTCTTAACTAGCAAGGCAATAGCTGTGAAATGTTTCTCATCGTTTCATTAGGCATTTCAGTAAATATCATAAATTACGAGCTCCACAGTATGCTTTCAACAAGGAGATGTCAGTAGCGCGGACAATGGCCTTCCCTTTCTTTTTTTTCTACCTGTGCTTCTGACGAGGCACTCACACTAATGGCTTGTTCTCCAGGCGTCTGACACACCTGGGTGCCCACGACGCATTATGTGCAGGTGGTCACTTAACTTTCGTACGGAAATATTTACGACAGCAGTTTCCGCTACATTGACAGTCTCACATAAAAATATTTCACAGGTCAAGAATTAGCGTTGCAAATCTGTAGAAACAAAATCCTATGAATATAACAGTGTCCAAAAAAATTTTCAGTGGCATTGTGATACATTCACACATGATTCACACATGTACACACATTTCATAATTCTAAAGTACGATTCTTGGTTTCCAACATCCTTTTCCATAAGTCAGAGTCCCTAATCACTATTCATTACTCCTTACCTTATTACACATATTTATATTCGTCGACACGTCAACCTTGCGACGACACTTCAATATTTCATCATAATAAATACATAGCATAACCAAATTCCTCATATAGCACCAGCTTATTAATCATAAACATACCTCAGCAGCATAATACACATCGTCGTCGTAAAAATAACATCATAACACCTCAGTCAAATCTCAAAATCGTCGTAGCTTCCTCCAATAATTAAAAAATTCTCTGCTCATGTCAAAAGTGTCATCTGCCTCAAACGTACTTTAAAAATCATGAATCCATACCAAATACATCATTCAAAGCTCTCATAGTATCACAATGGTTCCGAAAATATGAGCGTTTCTCAAAGTACAGACAAAATACAGTTTCATAAGTGTGAAGTTACCCAACTGTGTAATTGCGTAAACATGTGTCACAGATGTAGCAAATATAAATGTTTGTCTCTCTCAGTTAAATGATCGGATAGCTGTGTAATTTGTGTGTTAGAGAAATATGGTACCGATGTGTAAAGTTGTATAAGCAAATACCATATTAGCTAGGGTTCCTTGTGCTTGCCAAACACATGGTACACAAAGTAGGCGTGTACCCCCCTGAGGATGAGGCGAGCTGTTGCCGACCAATCGATCGATAACGCTTCCCTGTTCACTACCTGTTTCACTGTCTACACCATTGTTTGCCGCCCGCTCCATTTCCCTATGCGCAATTACCAAATTACTACTTTGAACATTAGTTAATTCATTACTCTGCGGCGCTAACACACTGCTTTCATTTTCACTGTCATTTCTCAGTTTACTTTGGAGCCTAGTATTACGTTTTTCACACGCCATTATTGTCACAGTATTTCACACGACAACACAGAAAAGCACAATTTGAAGAGCAAAATAAAATAACATAGCAATGGAAATAATGTCTACTTAATTGCCAGCGCAGCTGCGAAATACTTGGTGCAAATCTACATGCATGCCACAACTGCTTTACTGTACAACAATGAAAGGCTACAACTACAAAGGAGATTATCTCTACAATTACACGCTAGCAATAAACAAAATCTACACTAATTACACAAACTACAAGAAAAATCAGAAGATTCCAGTGAGGTATCCTAGGCTAAGGGTCGACATATGAAACGTCCCCTTTGAACAATTTATATATAACTGTGCTTAAACTGACACACAATATTTTTAGCACAATGCAATCTGACTTTCAAAATTCCCTACAAAAGAATGGCCCTGACTAACATTAAACTATACCTTTCACAAATCACTTACCTCACAAAAATCTTCGCTGCTCAAGCTACTGCAATACAGCGAGCGCCACTACTGCCAGCTAAATAAAAGATTCAAACTATGGAAGGCACTAACTACTGATAGGGATAGTTAGCAAATGAAAGATATTAATAGAGAACAAACAATGTATTTACCTTGATATCATCATATATAAATATAGCAGTTCATGACAAATTTCAAAACTCCGCCATCTCTCTCCCCACATCCACCACTGCTGGCGGCTCACCTCCAACTGCGCAACGCTACGCGCTGTTCACATCCAGCTGCCGCTGCCCAACACTACAATGGCAGACAACAATGCAAACTAGCCACAGACTGCACACAGCACAGCCAGTGATTTTCATATTGAGCGCTACGTAACATTGCCAATAAGAAAACATAAACAGCCTACTTACAAAATTACTCTCATTATTCAATTGAAATGACACGATAAGATCAAGTGAATTTAGCAGGATAGTTCTATGCCATCAAGGAAGCAACTCGTCGGTCACAGAGTTGCCAAACATATTCTGTGTTGTTGCCAAGTTCCATTTGAGGCACCCCGGAACAGAACCCGATAAATCCACTTTTGCTGTATTCGCGTGTTTGAAAATGTGTGAAATCTTATGGGACTTAACTGCTAAGGTCATCAGTCCCTAGGCTTACACACTACTGAACCTAAATTATCGTAAGGACAAACGCACACACCCATGCCCGAGGGAGGACTCTAACATCCGCCGGGAGCAGCCGCACAGTCCACGACTGCAGCGCCTGACACCGCTCGGCTGATTCCGCGCGGCTCGCGTGTTTGAGCTGCAGGGGGAAGATACGGGTGTAATACATGCTGCCACGCAATAATTTTCAGCACAACGCGACATCAACTGTTTATAACGTCAACGGAAAAACGCAACTGAATCAAAATCCGATAACTCCCAGGAAGCACTTATTTGACGCTTGGAAAAGAACGCTTAACTCTACTTTTGCACAACTGCTGACTGTGGTATAATATAAAAATATAGGAGCAGAAAGTGCGATGTAGAACATTATAGTCCCTACAGTAAATGTTTATGCAACACGCAGGGGATTCATTGGAAACATATGGAGATGTCTGGTTTTGATCCAACCGCCCTGGAGTAGTCCAGCAAGGAATACACTATTGAGAGCACAAGGCAGGTTTTATTGGCAACAAACACGTTTTGTAATTACATATTGCAATATAGTTATTATATTATCATTGTTAGTTCATCTTCCAAACAATCACACTGCTTATGTGCTGGTACTGTTTTTTTCATCTGCATCTTCTTCGTGGATTTCACTGTCATTAAGCCGGTGGCAGTGTCACAGGAAACGAGCATCAGTTGCCCAGTCCCTTCCCAATTGCTTGACCAGCAAACCTCGCACTTCATGTTTCTTGGCCACTGTCAGACTATGCCGTACCTGTACAGTCTCCAATGTCTGTGGATGGTTCCTGCGGCCCTACAGAATACAGAACCGCTTCCTTTCCGCAACAATTTCATGCCTGTAATTCCTGTAGCATTTTAATTGGAAAAATGTTTTTGCCTGTCTGTTCTGTCCTTTTCCCCGAATGACGACGTATTTCTTGAAGCTACATCGTTTTATGTCCCTTAATCCAGGGACCTTTTTGTAGGATTCTCCAAAGGATTTAGTATTTTGTAAGACATAGTTCTGTCCTAAGGTTCGTACAGTACCATGCACCTTCTATATTGTTTGATATTAGTCAAATTTTGCCCTAAGGTGCTTCACTCGACCAAACACATGGTGTGCCGGGAGAAGGCTATGGTCTCTTACTGGAAATGTCAAATTTATTTCCTCTAATTGTGCAGGTGATTTTTTGACAAGCCAAAACATAATGGTGTGTATGATGTGGGAATTTTTGTTTTGACCCCCACACCCATCACAGGATAATCTCAACATGCTTGTTAAGTCCAATGTCAACGAATCCAAGTAATGCAGGAGTGCTGAACCAATCTCTGTAGCTGCTCTGCCGCGTACGTCCTCGGTCCATTGATAAGACGTTGGATTCCCCGAGTCCATTCCGACGAAACAAAGATTGTAGAAACTGATTTGTCGTGCATAAAATTATTCTTGGATAGGCGTTCGTGGCAGGGGTAAGACTTGTTGTAAGTCAAAACAGAACGACACTGAATCAGGATCATTCGTTTTACACAAGTTATAAAATGCCTTTGCACGTAAGATATGTACTCGTTTCTCCGTCATTAAGACTCTCTTCCTATGAGGATCGGTTGTATCCTTTACTTTTTGTGCTAGTACAATGCTTGTACTGCAAGCATCAGAGGAAGGTGACCTAAATCCAATATTAAATGAGTGCGTAAACATAGAGTTCTTGATCTTCAAATGCGGAGGAGCCGAATCGCTGTATAGTTTCTGTAGTTTCCTTTGACTTAGCTCACAGGACAAATAAATACGTTTGGATTTACTTCTGTTATAGTGGATCTCGGATGCCGGAAATTTACCAATAAATTATCTCAATTCTGCCTTCTTCTCAGCTGAATTTACGGACTGCCGGTCCCCATCTCGTCGTTTTTGGAATCCGTTCCTCAAACACTGTCTTAGCTATTGCATGCACCCTATCCCTTTTGACAGCAAACACCTTCATGAACAGTTCCTTACATGCAGGCCTATTTTGTCTTACATCCGTTAGGTAATATGTGGTACTAAATGCACATCTTCTCCTTTCCTTTCCTGGTGATACTCTACTTTCTTTCCGCCGACATGATGCATGTGCTGCAATTAAACGAGTGAGGAAGACTTTCTGTGCCACTTTTGAATGATTCTTATAAAACCTTTGCCTGTTTCGAAAAGGATATTTAATCGATATTCTTGAACATCGAAAATTTGCTGAATTATGCTTGCAAGGCAATGCAAGGTATAATCCTAGAGGATTAGCATCACGATACCTACAAAAAGTTAGCAACCCCTACAACACCTGAAGTCCACATGCCTCAATAATGTAATACGACAATACGTTTACCATACATACCGGTTTGCTCGTTCTACTGCTCTTGTCCTTTCTCGTCTTCTGGGTCGCCGCTCGCCTATGTTAGTATCTTTCCTCCATTTTATACCCCACAATACCACAACCCCATCGTATTATGTGTAGTTATGACGGAGTCGTATTACTGTCTGGACGTCTGCCTCACTTGACTGGCAGCAAATGACCAGTGTCGAAACACTCCTATATTCGCAGTACGATAATATCGAATTACGCTGCCTAAACAAAACCCAATATATGCGATGCGGTCGGAGCACGATTCGATATATCGAAGCGGTCGGATCAAAACCAGGTATCTCCCTTTTCTTGCGTTTAATATTCGGGTAATAGAAAGAGAAATCTGGTAATAGATTGAACACTCTGAAGTGTGTTTCCTGTTACTGCTTCATGGTGTGTTTCTTATTTTCATAGAATCACTCAGTTGTGCAACCACTCAGAGATCACTATTTGTTACTTTCCGAATTAACAACAAACGAAACGAAAATGCATTGAACCCAGCTGTATGGACTAAATAAAAATTGGACAAATGTTACTTGGCAATTTTTCTGCGATTTGTCTGTACTACCACCTCCAACAATATTTACTGTTCCTTCTGAAACATCCTGTATAATTATTCAGGTCTCGACAGGCCATCGAATGTTTTCTGTGCTAGACGCACGTCATCAAAATGGCTCTGAGCACACTGGGACTTAACATCTCAGATCATCAGTCCCGTAGAACTTAGAACTACTTAAACCTAACTAACCTAAGGACTTCATACACATCCATGCCCGAGGCAGGATTCGAATCTGCGAAGTAGCGGTCTCGCGGTTCCAGACTGAAGCGCCTAGAACTGCTCGGCCACCAGCCGCACGTCATCGTCCGAACCCTCCAGGTAATACCAATAAACGTCCAGCATCATTGGAAGAGGTTTCTTTGGCTACAAGAATGCATATGTTCCTCCAGCATGACATAGCTCCTCACATTCTAGTCGTCAGGTGACACATCATCGAAACCTAACATTTCCCGGAAGATGGAACAGAAGAAATGGGCACTTTATTTGGCTACCATAGTACCCGGGCCTTAGCCCTTAGGATTTTTGCCTGTGGGGACGGTTGAAAGGAAGCTGAAGTCTACAAAGAAAACGGCAAATATGGGAATTTGCGTCTGACGAGGAGCCTGTGTAGATACCTCCTGCAGGGAGGTTGGCTGTAGTGTGCCGATAGTGGAATGGTCAGCGCGTCTGCCTAATAAGCAGGAGGTCCAGGTTTGAAGCTCCGGTCGGGCGCAAATGTTCATCTGCCTCCGTAGCTGTATTCTAACGCCCTGTGACAGCCTGGACATCCGTCCATCGATATTCAATTGATTTACAAGGCTGACTGTTTCGATTCATAGTGTCTCTTCTTTCCGAAAATTTTTCGCAACTCCGTGACAGTGACGGACTGGCGTTACATTAACCTACTCATTTTACTAGATACATTTGTAATTTTCTGAACAATTCATGTTTAGCAAGTAACCGCGATTTGGAAAATTTACGTTTGCAAGATGATGATTACTTTATACGTTAATTACATTGTCTGTCATCGTTTATTTCGTGCGAAACCTGCTTCTTTTTCCCCTAGCCTGTACTACAGCAATGAGTGAATGCTCACATTCTTGATACCTCACTGGACGTGCTACTGCAACTGTAGCCAAAGATTCAAATCCCGCTGGAAAACTATATTTCAAGTTGATTGTTTTGCTCCTCCTCTACTATCTTGAAAACAATCACAACGAAATTAAGTATAGGAATCCTACGAAACCCTTGAGTTCATACTAATGTGCTGTGCAGATGAAAAAAGTAGTTCTTCACAATTATCAGATGACAGATGGAATTTATCAGATTCGACTAATTATGACTGCATCAATAATTGTTGGTTCACAGGTGCTTTTCCTCCGCCTATTGTAACTATTTTTTGAATGTAAGTACTGGAAAACAAAAACATCAGATTTTCGCCGTATCTACATCTGCGTCTACATGGATACTCTGAAAATCACATTTAAGTGCCTGGCAGATGGTTCATCGAACCACCTTCATAATTCTCTATTATTTCAATCTCGTATAGCACGCGGAAAGAGCCAACACCTTTATCTTTCCGTTCGAGCTCTGATTTCCCTTATTTTGTAGTGGTAATCGTTTCTCCCTATGTAGGTCGGTGTCAGCAAAATATTTTCGCATTCGGAGGAGGAAGTTGGTGATTGAAATTTCGTGGGAAGATTCTGTTGCAACGAAAAACGCCTTTGCTTTAATGATGTCCAGCCCAAATTCTGTATCATTTCAGTGACACTCTCTCCCATATTTCGTGATAATTCAAAACGTGCTGCCCTTCTTTGAACTTTTCTGATGTACTCCGTCAGTCCTATTTGGTAAGAATCCCACACCGCGCAACAGTATTCTAAAAGAGGACGGACGAGCGTATTGTAGGCAGTCTCCTTAGTAGATCTGTTACATTTTCTGAGTGTCCAGCTAATAAAACGCAGTCTTTTGTTGGCCTTCCTCACAATATTTTCTGTGTGTTCCTTCCAATTTAAGTTGCTCGTAACTGTAATTCGTAGAGATTTAATTGAATTTACGGCCTTTAGATTTGACTGATTTATCGTGTAACCGAAGCTAAACGGATTCCTTTCAGCACTCATGTGGATGACCTCACACTTTTCGTTATTTCGTGTGTACTGCCAATTTTAGCACCATTCAGATATCTTTTATAAATCGTTTGGCAATTTGTTTTTATCTTCTGATGACTTTATAAGTCGATGATGGACAGCGCCATCTGCAAATAACTTAAGATGGCTGCTCATATTGTCTCCGGAATCGTTTATATAGATAAGGTACAGCAAAGGGCCTATCACACTACATCGGGGAACGCCAGATATCACTTCTGTTTTACTCCATGACTTTCTGTCAATTACTGCGAAATGTGCCCACTGTGACAGGAAATCACAAATCCAACCACATATCTGAGATGATATTGCGTAAGCAAGAAATTTCCCTACGAGCCGCTTGTGTGGTATAATGTCAAAAGCTTCCATAAGTCCAGAAATACAGGGTTTCACAAGAACTATGTTTTCTAAACCTATGTTGACTGTGTCAATAGACCGTTTTCTTCGAGGTAATTCATAATGTTCGAACACAATATAGGTTCCAAAATCCTGCTGCATATCGACATTAACAATGTTGTTTTTGCTGTCTTCAGTTCAGAGACTGGTTTGAAGCAGCTCTCCATGCTACTCTATCCTGTGCAAGCTTCTTCATCTATAAGTAACTACTGCAACCTACATCCTTCTCAGTCTGCTTAGTGTATTCATCTCTTGGTCTCCCTCTACGATTTTTACCCTCCACGCTGCTTGGTGATCCCTTGATGCCTTAGAATATGTCCTACTACCCAATCCCTTCTTCTAGTCAAATTGTGCCCCAAATTCCTCTCCTCCCCAATTGCATTCAGTACCTCCTCATTAGTTACGTGATTTATCCATGTAATCTTCAGCATTCTTCTGTAGCACCACATTTCGAAAGCGTCTATTCTTTTCTTGTCTAAACTATGTATCGTTCATGTTTCACTTCCATACATGGCTACACTCCATACAAATACTTTCAGAAAAGTCTTCCTGACACTTAAATCTATACTAGATGTTAACAAATTTCTCTTCTTCAGGAACGCTTTCCTTGCCATTGCCAGTCTACGTTTTATATCCTCTCTACTTCGACCTTCATAATTTATTTTACCCCCTAGATAGAAAAAGTCATTTACTGCTTTAAGTGTCTCATTTCCTATTCTAATTCTCTCAGCGTCACATGATTTAATATGACTACGTTCCATTATCTTCGTTTCCGTTTTGTTGATGTTCATCTTATATCCTCCTTTAAAGACACTGTCCATTCGATTCAACTGCTCTTCCAAGTCCTTTGCTGTCTCCGACGGAATTACAATATCATTGGCAAACTCATAGTTTTTATTTCTTCTCCGTTGATTTCTACACCATTTTTTTTTTTTTTTGTTTCCTTTACTGCTTTCTCAATATACAGGCTGAATAACATCTGGGATAGGCTAAATCCCTGTCTCACTCCCTTCCCAACCACTGCTTCTCTTTCATGAGCCTCGATTCTTATAATTGCCATCTGGTTCCTCTACAAATTGTAAATAGCCTTTCGCTCCCTTGCCACCTTTAGAATTTGAAAGAGAGTATTCCAGTCAACATTGTCAAAAGCTTTCTCTAAGCTACAAATGCTAGAAACGTAGGTTTGCCTTCCCTTAATCTTTCTTCTAAGATAAGTCTTAAGGTCAGTATTGCCTCCCGTGTTCCAATATTTCTACGGAATCCAAACTGATCTTCCCCGAGGTCCGCTTCTACCAGTTTTTCCATTCGTCTGTAAAGAATTCGCGTTAGTATTTTGCAGCTGTGAGTTGTTAAACTGATAGTTCGGTAATTTTCACATCTGTCAACACATGCTTTCTTTGAGATTGGAATTATTATATTCTTCTTGAAGTCTAAGGATATTTCACCTGTCTCATACATCTTGCTCACCAGATGGTATAGTTTTGTCAGGACTGGCTCTCCCAAGGCCATCAGTAGTTCTAATGGAATGTTGTCTACTCCCGGGGCCTTGTTTCGACTCAGGCCTTTCAGTGCTCTGTCAAACTCTTCACGCAGTATCATATCTCCCATTTCATCTTCATCTACATCCTCTTCCATTTCCATAATACTGCCGTCAAGCACATCGCCCTTGTATAGGCCCTCTATATACTCCTTCCACCTCTCTGCTTTCCCTTCTTTGCTTAGAACTGGGTTTCCATCTGAGCTCTTTATATTCATACAAGTGGTTCTCTTTTCTCCAAAGGTCTCTTTAATTTTCCTGTAGGCAGTATCTATCTTACCCCTAATGAGATAAGCCTCTACATCCTTACATTTGTCATCTAGCCATCCCTGTTTAGCCATTTTGCACTTCCTGTCCATCTCATTTTTGAGACGTCTGTATTCCTGTTTTCCTGCTTCATTTACTGCATTTTTGTATTTTCTCCTTTCATCACTTAAGTTCAATATTTCTCCTGTTACCCAAGGAGTTCTACTAACCCTCGTCTTTTTACCTACTTGATCCTCTGCTGCCTTCACTACTTCATCCCTCAGAGTTACCCATTCTTCTTCTACTGTACTTCTTTCCCCCATTCCTGTCGATTGTTCCCTTATGCTCTCCCTGAAACTCTGTACAACCTCTGGTTCTTTCAGTTTATCCAGACCCATCTCCTTAAATTCCCACCTTTTTGCAGTTTCTTCAGTTTTAATCTACAGTTCATAACCAATATATTGTGGTCAGAGTCCACATCTGCCCCGGGATATGTCCTACAATTTAAAACTTGGTTTCTAAATCTCTGTCTTACCATTATATAATCTGCCTGATACCTTCTAGTATCTCCAGGATTCTTCCATGTATACAACCTTCTTTCATGATTCTTGAACCAAGTGTTAGCTATGATTAAGTTATGCTCTGTGCAAAACTCTATCAGGCGGCTACCTCTTTCATTTCTTAGCCCCAATCCATATTCACCTACTATGTTTCCTTCTCTCCCTTTTCCTACTCTCGAATTCCAGTGACCCATGACTATTAAATTTTCGTCTCCCTTCACTATCTGAATAATTTTTTTTATCTCATCATAAATTTCTTCAATTTCTGCATCATCTGCAGAGCTAGTTGGCATATAAACTTGTACTACTGTAGTAGGTGTGGGCTTCGTGTCTATCTTGGCCACAATAATGCGTCAACTATGCTGTTTGTAGTAGCTTACCCGCACTCCTATTATTTATTCATTATTAAACCTACTCCTGCATTACCCCTATTTGATTTCGTGTTTATAACCCTGTATTCACCTGAGCAAAAGTCTTGTTCCTCCTGTCACCGAACTTCTCTAATTCCCACTATATCTAACTTTAACCTATCCATTTCCCTTTTCAAATTTTCTAATCTACCTGCCCGGTTAAGGGATCTGACATTCCACGCTCCGATCCGTAGAACGCCAGTTTTCTTTTTTCTGATAACGACGTCCTCTTGAGTAGTCCCCGCCCGGAGATCCGAATGGGGGACTATTTTACCTCCGGAACATTTTACCCAAGAGGACGCCATCCTCATTTATCCATATAGTAAAGCTGCATGCCCTCGGGAGAAATTACGGCCGTAGTTTCCCCTTGCTTTCAGCCGTTCGCAGTACCAGCACAGCAAGGCCGTTTTGGTTAATGTTGCAAGGCCAGGTCAGTCAATCATCCAGACTGTTGCCCCTGCAACTACTGAAAAGGCTGCTGCCCCTCTTCAGGAACCACACGTTTGTCTGGCCTCTCAACAGATACCCCTCCGTTGTGGTTGCACCTACGGTACGGCCATCTTTATCGTTGAGGCACGCAAGCCTCCCCACCAACGGCAAGGTCCATGGTTCATGGGTAGAGGTCTGCGCGGATAAGAAAAGTGCAATCCGCACCGCATCTGCAAGGTCCTAATCCGCAACCGCATCCGCAGCAATTAATCCTCATCCGCAAGTTCCTTATCCCCATCCGCATCCGCATATATTTA
Source organism: Schistocerca serialis cubense (assembly GCF_023864345.2). NCBI lineage: Eukaryota > Metazoa > Arthropoda > Insecta > Orthoptera > Acrididae > Schistocerca > Schistocerca serialis. The sequence goes on from NC_064646.1 coordinate 19,580,590, forward strand.
TGTTTTGAATGAGTGATTAATAGTAATAGACAGTTGTACTTAGAATTATGGTATGTAATGACATAGTTATTGTTAGGGTGCCATTTCTGCGACAACTTAATTACTTTTGACTTCTTAAATCACAGGAAATGCTCTATACCTACTCTAAAGCAGACTATTCCAAACAGGAAAGCATGGGCGCTCCGGAGCTCACACAGTAGCGGCTCGGATCTCGTGAGATTGGAAACGCCATTTAAAAAAATAAAATTCAATGTAATAATGAAAATGCGTGTATAGAAACAATTATATTTCGCTGCTCTTGTGCCAAGGCAGCTGAAAATGACGATGGTTTTAACTGTTACTAGCACATTGCATCATTTACCGACAGTTTTTTTGTACTCACTGCTTGGATGTGTCAAATTTTGATGCCAGTCCTGTCAGCTGATGATTATATTATAGCTTACGTGTTCAGTCCTAGTCATTTCCAGGTGAAAATATTTGCAGTATTAGGCCTACACTGCTGGCGCACCTGTGAAAAAGTTAAACTGCTAGCAATAATTGACGTTGTCTGGAAGAAATAACTCGTCTTCCGCAGAGTAACAACAAAATCAGTGGTTATAGAAATTACGAGTCAGTTTAGCTTTAGCTAAAAATATAATTGAGATCTCGAACCTCACCTTTTGGCTGATTTATCGAATTAAGACCTAGCGATAAATGAAATGTCTGTTTCATTCTCAACTAAACAAAGTTTTTCACGCTTTAAAACATCCACAACATTCGTCTAAATTACTAAGAAAAAATTTGCTGTAGATTTCGCAGTTAATACTTTCAATGTTAAAAAATAATTTTTTTTTTCAGTGTTTAATGGAACTGCAAACGATTTCAAGACGTCTATATAAAAACCACTGTCCCATAACTTCAAATGTTAGGCACTGTTCCCTGTTAAGCAATACCGAGTTACAGTTAAAATGTTCAATTTTGTTACGAATTTCAGCCCTTATCTTTACTAATTGGCTGGTAAATTAAAAGACACATTATTATTTTGGATGATTTGAATATTTTGTAAGTTTTAAATGTGATGAGAATAGTCTTTCACGGGCTATCGCAGTCACAGCTTCTTGGTGGTCGTGAGCCGTAGTTTGAAGTCCCACTTGTAATTAATTACAAGGCCCGCCGTGCCACCGCTCCAGCCGGGCTGTTTCACTGTTCACAAAGAGTGACAATGCTCGGCAGCTGCAGATGTTACTGTAGTGCACGCTAAAATTTAGGTAGGCACTTATGAGATCATCATTACCTAGTTTAATAATATTGAAGTGTTAGCTGTTGAATGTTCTTGTTGCGAAGAGTAAAAACTTAAAATTGAGCTCTTTAATATGAAAATTACAACAAAACAAATTGCTTGTTAAATATTTCCTTCTTTTACCTGATGCTATTTAAATGTTCTTGTTGGGAATAGTAAAATATCAACAATATGTCGACGAAATTCTTTACTATAAATATTACAACAAAAACTCACAGGCTTCAGATTAAATATTTTCATCTTCTGCTTGCTTCTGATTCAAATTCTGTAAAAGAAAGAATCAGATGAAAAAAAATTGTAACTAATTCAGATAAGCCCAAAAAATACAGCCAAGTAAGAGAAGCTGTAGAATTACCTTTTTACTTTGGAAGATTACTGTGCAGGAACATGATGTCATCAATCGTTTGTGGCTTCAAAGACGTGCGTCGGTCCTGCATTATTTGTCCCGCAGTAGAGAAGCTCTTCTCAGATGGCGCGCTGGACGCTGGAATGAAGTGCACGAAGTATGCGAGTTTGGAAAGACGCGGATAGACGTTTTCACGTCCATGCCACCAACCTATGAGGTCGATGCCTTCCGAAAATTGGACTTTATCATTCGTATATCTGAGAATTTCATCTGACACAAAGTCAAGATCTCTCGTCGATTCATCTTCTGAGGAATCTTCAGATTCATTACAAAGTACGTCAGACTTCTGTTTTTTGGCAGGAATTCCAGATGTTGTTTCCTCCTTATCTTTTAAGTGTGGACAATTTCTCGCAACATAATTTTTCGCTTCCTTTACAACTTCATCTTTTTCGGCACTGTTAAGAAATTTTAGGTTTTCATATTTTGGCTTCAAAAACGTTGCAAGTTTATGGGTTACTGTTACGTCTCATTTGCTGATTAAAATAGATTTGGCTGTACGCTTTAAATCTATCAGAAATGGGCTGTCGCCATGATTTTTTCAAGGAAGGAGAGAAGTTTTAACTTTCACAACACACATAAATAAATCGTAGGGGTTTTGGAGGCTTCGAGATCACAAGAAGCTATTTTAAATGGTGTCAGAAAGGTTATTATATCTTCCAACATCCTCTTGTCTATAGAATCAATCAAATTATCTTGATTTTTCTCTGACAAAATTGACAAAACTTCAAACCATTCTGAATTAATAGACTCAAACATATCCAATTTACTGTTCCATCGTGTGTCTATATCTCCTTTCAATGACTTCTGAAGGCGATTCTGAGGACCAGATCTTTTAAAGAAAGTTGTGATAGCTCTACAGGAATTTATTAGTCGCTGCACATCACTCTTCTCATCATTCGCGTCTCCTCGAATCGTGTACTCCTGCACAGTATTAAGAATGTGTGCTGAGCACGAGAGCCTCTTGTTTTGGCGAAGTGCTGCCACAATATTTGGACCTCTATCCGTAACGAACACGATGTTATTCACAGCACTGAATAAATCGAACGACCGTAGCATCTTAATTAATTCAAGTTTAATGTTTTCTCCTGTTTTTTTTTTTTAATCTCACTCTCAAAATTTCTGGTGCACAACACTCGATCCTCAAGTTTCACTTCTTCGTAATTAACATAATGTGCAGTCACTCCCACATAGTTTATTTTACGGTACGAATCAGTATATAAATCGACAGTTAGTGGTCCAACTATTTCTCTGAATATATTCTTCACTTCTGCGGAGACAGTTTCACGCAGACGATCGGCCGTTTCCTTCAAATTTCTGGATATGGTGGTTGGATGAGGTAGCAGTTCCTTAGCACTCAGTGCACCGTACTTGGCCCCCACATCAATAAGAAACTGTGCCGTCTCGAGAAACCCAGATCCACACGCAACTTCAAATGGTAAAATGTCTTTGTTGACAAGATTGATAAGCTTTTCTGTCGCGGCTGTCTTCAAACTTGGCGGAACTTCAGAAACTTTCACGTCTCTCTTGGTATTTAAAAAAGTAATTATGCTTCTTTGTCCAGCCTCACACGAATGTTTTAGCAAATTTGAAGTTCCACTTTCGTGTCCAGTGTAGGAATATACTTTTTTACATGCAAAACAAGCCACTGTATCTTTTATCTTTTCGTTGCCATCAAATACTTATCCGAATTTTTTCCAAATTGGCGATTTCAATTTGTTTTCCTTCACTAATGTAAAATCACATTTTTCACCTTACACGAAATTCTATCCATCGATATGGTGTTCATTTGAAGAAAGAACTCTCACTGATATTTGCTACGATGCACTTTGTCACTCGGTCACTACAAAGCGCTAACTGAAGGCAGCGGAAAATTGCAACGGGCTGCCATCTGGTAGACAGTGGGCAGATTTGCCAGCCAGAGAGTACTTCACAGGCCACACAAAAGACACGGTCGCGGAAACGGATTAGGCCCAGGTCTCTTGGGTACAGCTACATCGGTCGTATCCAGGGCCTGAGGACAACAGACATCCGCTCTACCCGGGCCCTGCAAGATTCCAAGAATGTCAACAGACTTGAAGTTTTCAACTAACATTGCAACATACGTACTGGGCAGATGCTCATTATCCGCAGATGACCCGCGGATATCCGCGCCGGTCGCGATCTTATTCGCCAAGTAACAAATATCGCAGATATCCGCATCCGCGCAGACCTCTATTCATGGGGAAGGACATCCTTTAATACCAAGCGAAAATTGCGTGCAACTCTGAAGGCGGCGCGGGGGGAGAGGGGTGGGGGGCGAAACACAAACACAAAATCTAACGAAAAATCAGAGTTGACCGTAAGTGCAAACACTGCTGAATAATATAGAGAAGCGCATGGGAGGGGAAGAGGAAACGAAATGAAACTTCATAGGTTGGGAGAATTATTAAATTCACAAACCTTTTGGAAATATGATCCCTCTTATCAGTATGTAGTTGCACCCTCGCTGATTCGGTTGCACTGATTCGGTTGGAAAGCATGTCAGAGGGTCATTGTATCCTCTCCCAGGGGAAGCTGTCGCACAGCTCTTGTAACTGGTCCTTCATTTCATGTGTACTGGTAATGGGATGGCGTGGTCATTCGAGTTGGTCCCTCACATATTCCATCGAGGGCACTCCTGGAGTACCCCAACATCAGGCAAACGGTTCATAAAGAAACGAAAGATATGTGGATGAACATCATGCTGTATAAAAATGGCAATACAATACTGTAACATTAGATGTATGACATGAGAGCATAGGATTTCCGTGACATGCCGGCCGTGACGTGCAGTCATACATTGTGACTTTCCCACGCCATGACGCCACAAGTGAGACCGCTGTTTCCCAGGTCACAGCCTCAATCGCCGACGACGTTCCTCTAGGTAGTGCAGAACAGAGAGTAACAAACGTCAAGGTATTCAGTTAACATATCCATTGTGTAATAGATATGTCCCTAACCTTGGACATGTTTTACTAACAGTGGCATTACAAAAAGATATATAAAATTTCCTACACAGTTACACAATGAGTGTACATTCTGAGAACCTTATGAAAAAACTTTTATGTACGAATGCTGTAATATACCAAAGGTTAGTTGTATAGTACTAGGTCAGCCTTTCATGAATCTTAGACGAAAATCTTCAGAAATAGATGCAAAGAATAAAAATGTGTCTGTACAATGTGTAAACAAAGTGTTTGTCAAGTATTCTGAGGTTGTTTTAGCATCTGTGCATTATGTATATACACTACTCGCCATTAAAATTGCTACACCACGAAGATGACGTCCTACAGTCGCGAAATTTAACCGACAGGAAGAAGACGCTGTGATATGCAAATGATTAGGTCATCAGAGCATTCACACAAAGTTGGCGCCGGTGGCGACACCTACAACGTACTGACATGAGGAAGTTTCTAACCGATTCCTCATACACAAACAGCAGATGACAGGCGTTGCCTGGTGAAACGTTGCTGTGATGCCTCGCGTAAAGTAGGTAAATGCGTACCATCACGTTTCCGACTTTGATAAAGGTCGGATTGTAGCCTATCGCGATTACGGTTTTTCGTATCGCGACATTGGTGCTCGCGTTGGTCGAGATCCAATGACTGTTAGCAGAATATGGAATCGTTGGGTTCAGGAGGGTAATACGGAACGCCGTGCTGGATCCCAACGGCCTCGTATCACTAGCAGTCGAGATAACAGGCATCTTATTCGCGCGGCTATAACGGATCGTGCAGCCACGTCTCGATCCCTGAGTCATCAGATGGGGACGTTTGCAAGACACCAACCATATGCACGAACAGTTCGACGACGTTTGCAGCAGCATGGACTACCAGCTCGGAGAGCATGGCTCCCGTTGCCCTTGACGCTGCATCACAGACAGGAGCGACTGCGATGGTGTACTCAACGACAAACCTGGGTGCACGAGTGGCAAAACGTCATTTTTTCGGATGAATCCAGGTTCTGTTTACAGCATCACGATGGTCGCATCCGTGTTTGGTGACATCGCGGTGAATGCACATTGGAAGCGTGTATTCGTCATCTCCATGCTGGCGCATCACCCGGCGTGATGGTATGGGGTGCCATTGGTTACACGAGCGGTCACCTCTTGTTCGCATTGACGGCAGTTTGAACAGTGGACGTTACATTTCAGATGTGTTACGACTCGTGGCTCTACCCTTCATTCGATCCCTGCGAAACCCTACTTTTCATCAGGATAATGCACGACCGCATATTGCAGGTCGTGTACAGGCCTTTCTGGATACAGAAAATGTTCGACTGCTGCCCTGGCCAGCACATTCTCCAGATCTCTCACCAACTGAAAACGTCTGGTCAATGGTGGCCGAGCAACTGGCTCGTCGCAATAGCCAGTCACTACTCTTGATGAACTGTGGTATCGTGTTGAAGCTGCATGGGCAGTTGTACCTGTACACGCCATCCAAGCTCTGTTTGACTCAATGCTGAATCGTATAAAGGCCGTTATTACGGCCAGAGGTGGTTGTTCTGGGTATTGATTTCTCAGGATCTATGCACCCAAATTGCGTGAAAATGTAATCACATGTCAGTTCTAGTGTAATGTATTTGTACAATGAATACTCGTTTGTCATCTGCATTTCTTCTTGGTGTAGCAATTTTAGTGGCCAGTAGTTTACGTATGTTTCTAAGATTTTTACTGTCGTATTTGGTTCTTAAGGATTATTGAAACTAGCAAGTTGTTCAACATTATTAAAATTTTTGTCGTCTGTAAGCGCAATTATTTTAAAACGTAAAAGGTTAAAATGAGTACAGAGCAAACAAAGCCGTCCCCCTTGACGTACTACCCCTAGGTCTGTTCGCAGTGGGCCCATATGTAAATCCGTCACTGCCAAAGCTTAAATTATATGATGAGACTGATTAACGTGGGTGATCTTCAATTGTAGAGTCAATCTTACATAATATATTATACACTGAAGCAACAAAGAAACTGGCACAGGCATGCTAATCAAATACAGATGTATGTAAACAGGTAGAATACGGTGCTGCGGTCGGCAACGCCTGCATAAGACAACAGTGATCTGGCGCAGTTGTTACGTAGAACGGTTACTGCTGCTACAACGACAGCTTATCAAGATTTAAGTGAGTTTGAAATTGGTGATACAGTCGGCGCACGAGCGATGGGACACAGAATCTCCGAGGTAGTGATGAAGTGGTGGTTCTTCCGTACGAGCATTTCACGAGGGTACCCTGGATATCAGGAATCCGATAAAACATCAGATGTCTGACATCGCTGTCGTCGGAGAAGATCCTTCAGAAACGGGACCAACAACGACTGAAGAGAATCGTTCAACGTAACAGAAGTGCAACCCTTCCGCAAATTGCAGCAGATTTCAATGCTGGGCCATCAACAAGTGTCAGTGTGCGAACCATTCAACGAAACATAATCGATATGTGCTTTCGGAGCCGAAGCCCCATATGTGTGCACTTCATGACTGTACGACATAAAGCTTTATGCCTCACCTGGGCCCGTCAACGCCGAGTTTGGACTGTTAATGACTGGGAACATGTTGCCTGGCCTGGACGAGTCTCATTTAAAATTGCATCGAGCTGACGGACTTGTACGGGTATGGAGACAACCTCATGAAGCCTTGGACCCTGCATGTCAGCAGGGGACTGTTCAACTTGGTGGAGGCTCTTTAATGGTGCGGGGTGTGTGCAGTTGGAGTGGAATGCGACCTCTGATAGGTCTACAAACGACTCGGACAGGTGACACGTACGTAAGCGTCCTGTCTGATTACCTGCATCCGTTCATGTCCATTGTGCAAGTTTACGGACTAGGACAATACCAGCAGGACAGTGCGACACCCACACGTCCAAAATTGCTACATAGTGGCTCCAGTAACACTCTTTTGAGTTTGAACACGTTCGCTGGCCTCAAGCGTCCCGAACATGAACATTATTGAGGCTATCTGGAATGCCTCGCAACGTGCTGTTCAGAAGAAGTCTCCACCCGCTCGTACTCCTACGGATTTATGGACAATCCTGCAGGATTCACGGTGTCAGTTCCCCCCAGCACTAATTCAGACATTAGTCGAGTCCATGCCACGTCGTGTTGCGGCACTTCTGCGTGCTCGCGTAGGCCCCACACGCTATTAGGCGGGTGTGCCGCTTTCTTTGGCTCTTCAGTGTATATGTCAAATCACAAGCGCAGGAGCGGGCACCGTTATCGATAACCGCCTTATAGATTTTTTAAAACGACTTTTCATGTAGATGAACATGGTATTACCCACCTGGAGACCACTAGAGACTGGATCGTGTGTTTGAGTCCAGGGCAAGGCTGTTAAGGCATGTACACAATGACTTTTCAATTACTCTCTTATGGAACATAATTACATCACTTCGGCAGTTACTGGTAATTCTATACCGCTAGTGATGCTGTAATCACATTACTTTTCGTGTATCATGACGTCAATATCTTCGTCTCTGCAAACCGGCGCTGTGAAGCTGTTACACTACAGTGTTCGGTTACTGTACCTTATAATATTTACAGCCATTCTGTTTAAGCTTTGCTCATTGGAACTTCGACGAAGTATTTGAGGGCTTGATACAGAGAGTGTATCCCGGCTGTGGTAACATCGTGGTCGTGCGGTAGCGTTCTTGCTTCCCACGCCCGGGTTCCCGGGTTCGATTCCCGGCGGGGTCAGGGATTTTCTCTCCCTCGTGATGGCCGGGTGTGGTGTGCTGTCCTTAGGTTAGTTAGGTTTAAGTAATTCTTAGTTCTAGGGGACTGATGACCATAGATGTTAAGTCCCATAGTGCTCAGAGCCATTTTTGTAACATCGTGGACTGTATGAAGCTCTAACGTCATTTCCAGTTGTAATCCACTAATTCCTTTTCGAGCACGACGAATTCCACATCTCCATATTTCTACGTTATAGAGTATAACATAACTTTAGTACGTGTAGTAGCATCTTTTAGCCTTCATAGCAATTAAGGATCGTCATACAAGGTCTTGCGTTGTGCGTTAGACTCTTTATGAGAGCTCTTTGTGTGCCCAAGGCGTACAGAATCGAATTTTCTTCGTGATTTTGTTTACATTACGGTCGACATGTATTTTATTAAGTTAAACAGACAATGAGATGCGGCAACACTTAATTTGTGCTGCTAAGTGTGATGTGTTTTGCAAATATATTTTATTATATACTTTTTCCAAGATATCAACTCTGACATTGTCTTTGGAAATTTCATCTGTCACTATAACCGTCTATGGTCGTGTGTTTACAAGCTGTAGCCTACATATTCTGTTGTCTAAGTAATATTTTTCAAGATAAAAACCCCTTAGTAGGCCTGTGTTATTTGTAATAATAGCAATGAATATATTCGTTTATAGCATTCCTAGTGAATAACACGACGCATTATCTTTGTCGTTCCTAAACTGGTGCTCAAAAACTATTTATAATGTGATAATATATACTTTGAGAGTGTATTGACCACAACCGGGAATGTAAACATTGTACATTTGCTCTGCTTCCGAAATGTGTTATTTGAGCGTGTGTGAAATTAGCTACATTCAGTCTGTCTATTTTCCTGCTTAGTGAACGCTTTTTTCTCTGCTGTTATAAGCCTGGTCAGGGTCGTTCTATGACATTGAACTTGCAGGCCTATATTATAAAAGGTCAGCTGCTGAAATCTACCATTCGGGTATATACTTCGGAATTTTGGGCACTAATTTGGCGAAAACGTGCATCTGCAGAAATCAACTTGTGCTTTGTACACTTTTTTTGCGGTATTGTGATATCAGAAAGAGCTATTCATCTACTAACCTCAACAAACGATGTAAACATCGTACTTTTTGCACTGCCTTGGAAATATTTTATTTGAGTGTGTGTTGTGGGTAGTAACATTCGGTCTGTTTATTAGTCCGTTTAGCTAACATGCATATTTCTGCGTTTAGAAGTCTGGCCATGCTAATTTTATGACCGAATTTTTAAGCCTAAATTCTACAATGTCAAATATTGAAATCTACCATTGGAGTACGTACTTCAGATTTTTGGACAATAATTTGGCGAATATATGTTTATGTGGAAATTAACTAATGCTTCATTTTATGCTATAGATTTTTTTCTTTCACAGACATTTTAGAATATGTGTAACATCTTAGATACAGAGAATAATTGATTTACGATCTATTGAGTTTTTTTAATTGCTACTGGAGTCTTATTAGTGGGGTGCACAGATCTACATTTTATAGTGCAGCCATCTGCTGGTGACATTAGGGACTGGGATTTGTTTTATTTCATGTTTTCTGGGTTTGTGGGATGGTATTTAAGGTAAAACTCATGTTCAGCAAATACGAATGCCTGAATTATTATTTATATTTTCCAAGCAGTTATTAGTTTTTATTTATTTATGCAGAAATTTCGTTTTTTCATTGTAGCCATCTCCTGGTGACAGAGGCAAGTAGGATGTGAAAGGAGACTCGCCTTTATTTACGTTTTCAGAGGTTGTGGTGAAGTGTCCACAGTAAAAAAAATAAGAAAAAATAAAAATAAAAAAATAAAAAATTTAGAAACTGGTTTTCAACAAATATTGATCCCTATTTTGTTATTTTTGCTTGATATGCTAATGTTAGTTGTTAATTATTTAGAGAGAAACATGCTATCTATTCATTTAGTATTCCACGGCGTATGATATACAGCTTGTAATCAAAGTTACAAATGTGAGGTCTGAGGAGCTAGTCCTCAAACGAAATTTTAGGAAGTCAGTAATGCAAACATAGTTTTAGAGGGTGGCAGGATGCGCATGGGAATGCAGGAGTCTGGTCCGGGGTTAGTGGGTGCATTATGGAAAATTTGCGTAAGTGCCATTTATCTGGGCTGGGGGTAGGGGTGGGGATGGAAGTGCTATTGTTAGTGAAATATGACATGCATTCGACCTGCATTTGAGTCTCGCACCCACAAATGCAGGGAAGGTCCTGGGAGTGTAGGGTGGTTCACGCAGAATTTGCAGAAGTCCGAGGGGTGGGAGGGGCTGCCTTCCTTGACTTTGACATGTGGCAGATTTCATGATTTGTGGAATGACATTGGAGTTAAGGTAGCTGTCAACAAAATATGTCATCTGTGGTTGTCTCATGTGTAATATATCATCATAGATAAAAATGTACTGACACATAATAAATCAGTGTTATTAGTGTGAACTCTCCTTGCACTACTGCTAATGTATTGTCCCTGAAGAAACAATACTGGGAACACTATGGAGCTGATTCTGTAAATGTGCTGTGTAAACGCAAAAGATCACAAAGCCACAATCCATTGTATATGCTTGTTACGTATTTATCAGTGTTCAAAAACAGTTTTTACTAATTGTTCCTTCTGGTGGAAGACAATCTCTTCGAGAAGAAAGAACTCTTTGATAGCTTGACAGTAGCATATTAAACTGGAGACTTATTCTTGATTGTGACTCATAACCACCATCCACTGCTGCAGTTGTCTATCCCTTGTATGTCTTTCTGCATTTTGGGACTATCTTTTGATATACAGTATTCCTAATCTTTTACAGTTTTGTCGAAGTTACCTCTTTTTAAATTGATTGAAACCTGGTGCATTCCTTCAGCTTCATGTTCTCTTTCAAGAACTGTAAATTCATCTCATGGGAATATTAGGGGCATTTCATAATATATGCCAAGTAACAGTGAGCAGGAAACTGGAAAAGTTAAATTCATGGTAATGTTTCTGCAATGATGAAAATTTCCTTGAAGTGTTTTATCCAGGAGGTAGTAAACTGCAAGACATTGTCATACTACCAGAGAGATTAAAACGTTGTACCACCTTGCAAGCTGAATCATGACCTATGCCATTCGGGTACTCTGTTTTAAAATCGCATTATTTTTGTTCCAGTGTGAAAAAAAATCAACCTGGAAACAATAGATTACTTCCCAAACAAGTCATGACCTTCAGAACAGTTATTATTAACAAACTTTTTTAACAAAGCTTACTAAGTAAATTTCATAATTTTAAAAAGAATTTCTTGTATATTTGCAGTGTGTGGCAAAGTACTGTACATGAGTTTCATTGAATTGCGTTTATTCTTTGTTTCAGGATCAAGTACAGATACTGGAATATCATCTGATTCAGAAGAGAGAAGTAAGCACACATCAGTCTGAATATTTGATTTTTACATAAGCAACAATAGTAGTTTCTCTTGTAACTACAAATGTATATCAAGTGGCAAATTTAGTACAAAATTTGCTCGTATCATAATATTATTTGCATTTTGTTTATCTTATTTATTTCCTCCTGGTATTACAGTCATTTTGAAATTTATTTTTAAATAGGTTTTCCTATAGTAGAGCACCAGAAAATTTATCTGCCGTAAATACAGTACCTTAATACCAATACAATACGACGTGTGCCTAATATCACTGAATGTAATGCAATAGTAGATGGTTCCTGCTAATCAAAAGACAAGCAATATTGCAAGAAATCTTCCTCAATATGGCACTAGTAGAATTAATGTTATGCTGCTAAAATAATCCTAGACCATAAAATAGAAATAAAAGGATGATAAACTCAATACCCTGTACTTCTTTAGAAATTAATGCAGCTCTTATTACAGAGAAGGATGAACATCAACGAATTATAATAATTTTAAAATATTTCTCTCTGAAAACTATTGAATCACTTTTTTTCATCATGTGGTATAAACAGTTAAGAACCACGTTAGTCATAAAATCATTTCAGAAAAATGGTTCAAATGGCTCTGAGCACTATGAGACTTAAGATCTGAGGTCATCAGTCCCCTAGAACTTAGAACTACTTAAACCTAACTAACCTAAGGACATCACACGCAGCCATGCCCGAGGCAGGATTCGAACCTGCGATAAAATCATTTCACTGCCGGTTTTGTTCCAAGAAAGGATCATGACCATACCAGAGGGCAGCTACAACAGAAAATGGTTCTTCATTGTGTAATGTTAGCTGCAGTACATGTACAGTTAACCAGAGTAATTACAGTCTAATTGTATGTACATGCAGATAACAGTACTGTTGACAGAATGGTTTACTTGGCAGTTTACTATAAGGTCTGAATATGATCCCTACATGGATCAAGACCACAATTCAGTAAAATTTGTCACTCGATTGCACAATGTCGATACAAGCAAGATATTCAGTTTTAAATTATAGCTTGTAACAAAACAGTTGAAAGATTCTTCAGAAGCAGTAGCGATACTATCCCTTGTCTACATCCTTTACAAATTTCGTTTAAAATAGGGTTTGGAGAGACTTGTTTCATTTAACTGATAATCTAAAAATACGACAGTGAATGCCTTAGTGATTCTGAGTTTGTAGAAAATGAGATTTTGTCATGAATTTATGATTGACACTTTTATTCATATAAAACAAGAGGAAAACATTATTTAGTCCACAACTAGAAAAACTGTAAAATCTATTTCAAACCTTAAGACTTTTCCATGAAAAGAGAAACAATTATCTAATTAGGGTTGCACAGATACATATTAGGTTGGAATTTATGAAACACTTCTTTAAATTTCTCATAAATTTCCTTGTGCTACACCTCTGTCTGGTTTCATTTCATAAAGAACGAGGTAAGTCCTATACAGACTCACTAGGGTAAGGGAGGAGGAATGTCCCTGGGCCAACAGAATCGGAATATCTCAAAAAGAGAAAATCATCAACTTTACAAAAAGTTGCTTCTGCTTCATAAATTCGTTGATTGATTACTTCAACTTCCATAACTACATGCATTTTCGTTTTACTACTCACGCTGGTTTGATCAGTTTGTGTCGCTGATATACAGCATTTCTTTATATTTTTTGATAATTTTTCTCGTGACACCATTGCAGTTAAACTGAGCTTGCGAGATTTGGGCTGATGGGGGTAAGGGGGAAAGGTGTCCCTCATGCTATAAAATCAGAAAACGTAGAAAAGAGAATCATCACCTTTCCGAAATATTACTTGCACATTAGAAATTCATTCCTAATCTGATATTCCGGTTTGTTTACAACAATTTCCTTAACTGAATGGATATTCATTTTACTGTTCACCGTCAGTAGTATAGACAGTTAGTAAATATAGTTAGAGAGACGGTAAATCGAGCTCAGCTGTTCTTTTTCAGGGCCGTGCCTCAATCATTCCAGTTGTCTTTCGTGTCAGAAATGGTTCAAATGGCTCTTAGCACTATGGGACTCAACATCTTATGTCATCAGTCCCCTAGAACTTAGATCTACTTAAACCTAACTAACCTACTGACGTCACACACATCCATGCCCGAGGCAGGATTCGAACCTGCGACCGTAGCTGTCGCGCAGTTCCGGGCTGAAGCGCCTAGAACCACTCGGTCACACCGGCCGGCCTTTCGTGTCAGAGGGAAGACAGCATTTGTAGCCGTCTGAGTTCCAGAATTATTTCAAATCTCATAAGTAACAGGTATCGGCTGTAACCACTCATGTGGTTTCCAGGAACTGAAAAAAAATGTATGATACCCACTTCGAGTTCTGTAAACTTGTAAGGATACAGACATCGATCCTGTATCTGGTGAATGGAATCTACCCTTACGATCCTTTTCTACAGTAGAGCGGCATCACTGACAGGAATTACCCATGGGTCTAGAAGTGCCTGGTGATCGTTTGGCGGAAAGGAGTGAGGCAGTCAATCCATAGCCATCACGGGAATAGGGAGCAGGTGAGAAAAGTGATCATAGTCAAAAAAAGTCCAAAACAGTAATTTTGAAGCGCAAGATTAATTTCGTAGCAATCGTACTTTAAGGAATTGGCAATGGTTAATTTATATCAGCTCTTGTTAATTGAGTTACTCTAACAGTAGTTAACTGTGTCTTTAAAAAATGTGAGGCACCACGCCGTACCGTTTGTTCATTTATACTTCATTATTACTTTCTGTCGGCTGGATGGTTTGATAATTAGGTGTCAGACATCCACAAGTAGCCAGTTTTGGAGCGCAAACTTACTGCTAAGATACAAGCATTGATACTTAAATACTGACCATTTGCGTCAGACATATGTCCTACCGACGTTGTTCTGTGATTCCGTTCCCTTCAAAATATTCCAGTAGTAAATAAGAGGTTGCAATATGTGAATATGGTGTGGCGCCTTAAACCTTCAACATCTTTTGCTCGTAATAGGTATCGTGAATCATGAGGTAGAGCTATAAAAAGACATATTAAAAAGTTTCAAAAGGGAGTAGATCAAATTGTAGAACAATATGTGGCTGATAAAATAAGGACAGTTGTTAAGGGAATTGGTGTCTTTAAGTGAGACCCTTTTTGTCATGTAAATGAGATTTTCCCAATGCTGTACAACTAGTTTTATAGCTGGTTGAAACTGTTCTTCAAGCTTGGTGAACTGTGCAATAAGCCTCTACTTCCACTGTCGTCTGCATAACTAATTTTTGTTAATGATGGCTATAATAATCAAAACTGCTCGCTGCCAATACAAACAAAATAAACTGTGATTTAGACCGATACTATTCATTCTGAAATAAGATACGTATGAGATGTTTCCCTTTTTAAAATACAGGGGCCGAGAGTCACCACATCCCTTAATTCCAAGCCCAAATTAAGCGCAACTCTAATTATGAAAGGAGGGGGGGGGGGGGGGAGGAAGGAGGAGGGAAGGAAGCATAAACATAAACTCTAACGAAAAATATGGGTTCTCCATAAAGTGGAAACACTGCCGGATGATAAAGAGAATCACCTGGGAGGGGAAGAGGAAAGGAAATGAAACTTCATCGGTTGGAAGAGTTAAATTCGCAAAGATTTTGGCAATATGAGCTCTCTTGTAGTTTGTCGTTGCACTCTCACTGACATGTAAGTATCCACGGATGCGGTTGGAGAGCATGTGAGACGGTCATTGCATCCTCTCCTCGGGTAAGCTAGCGCACAGCTGTTGTAACTGGTGCTTCATTTCGTGTATACACGCACGGGTTGACGTTCGAGCTGGTCGCACACGTGTTCCATCGACGGCAGACCTGTAATATCCTAACATCACACAGACAGTTCATAGAGAGACGAACGATACGTGGATGAGCATCATATGTTTTAAAATTGACACCACAATGTCTTCACATTAGAGATGTTTCATGAGGGCCCATCTGTATATCAGTAGGTCAGCGTTTCATAAATATTAGGCAAACATCTTCAGAAATACATGCACAGAATAAAAATATGCATCTAGAATGCGAAGAAATAGTTTTTTTCATGTACACTACTGGCCATTAAAATTGCTACACCACGAAGATGATGTGCTACATACGCGAAATTTAACCGACAGGAAGAAGATGCTGTGATATGCAAATGATTAACTTATCAGAGCATTCACACAAAGTTGGCGCCGGTGGCGACACCTACAGCGTGCTGACATGAGGAAAGTTTCCAACCGATTACTCATACAGACAGCAGTTGACCGGCCTTGCCTGGTGAAACGTTGTGATGCCTCGTGTAGCGAGGAGAAATGCGTACCATCACGTTTCCGACTTTGATAAAGGTCGGATTGTAGTCTGTCGAGGTTGCGGTTTATTGTATCGCGAAATTGCTGCTCGCATTGGTCGAGATCCAATGATTGTTAGCAGAATATGGAGTCGGTGGGTTCAGGAGGGTAATACGGAACGCCGTGCTGGATACCAACGGCCTCGTATCACTAGCAGTCGCGATGACAGTCATCTTATTCGCACGGCTGTAACGGATCGTGCAGCCACGTCTCGATCCTTGAGTCAGCAGATGGGGACATTTGCAAGACAATAACAATCTGCACGAACAGTTCGACGACGTTTGCAGCAGCATGGACTATGACCTCGGAGACCATGGCTGCGGTTACCCTTGACGCTGCATCACAGACAGGAGCGCCTGCGATGGTGTACTCAACGACGAACCTTGGTACAGGGATGGCAACACGTCATTTTTACGGTTGAATCCAGGTTCTGTGTACAGCATCATGATGGTCGCATCCGTGTTTTGTGACATCGCGGTGAACGCACATTGGACGCGTGTATCCGTTATCGCCATACTAGCGTATCACCCGGCGTGATGGTATGGGATGCCACTGGTTACACGTCTCGATCACCTCTTGTTCGCATTGACGGCAGTTTGAACAGTGGACGCTACATTTCAGATGTGTTACGACCCGTGGCTCTACCCTTCATTCGATCCCTACGAAACCCTACATTTCAGAAGGATAATGCACGACCGCATATTGCAGGTCCTGTACGGGCCTTTCTGGATTCAGAAAATCTTCCACTGCTGCCCTGGCCAGCACATTCTCCAGTCCTCTCACCAATTGAAAACGTCTGGTGAGTGGTGGCCGAGCAACTGGCTCGTCACAATACGCCAGTCACTACTATTGATGAATTGTGGTGTCGTGTTGAAGCTGCATGGGGAGCTGGACCTGTACACGCCATCCAAGCTCTGTTTGACTCAATGCCCAGGCGTATCAAGGCCGGTATTACGGCCAGAGGTGGTTGTTCTGGGTACTGATTTCTCAGGATCTATGCACCCAGATTGCGTGAAAATGTAATCACATGTCAGTTCTACTATAATATATTTGTTCAATGAATACCCGTTTACCATCTGCATTTCTTCTTGGTGTAGCAATTTCAATGGCCAGGAGTGTATTTTGGCGACATTTTATTTTCAGTTCATTACATACATACCAAAAAGTGGAGAAAAAATATATGTCGTTTTACTGTGGAAATGAGAAACGTATAAAAAAATGTCATGTGACACAGCGGTTTGGTGGAAGTCTTTCAGTTCGACGCCACTTGCTCCTGTCCTGTTACTGATGACACACAGTTTCTCAGACGGTCAACGATCCCCGCATTAGCCGGTCCTAATGTTGCTTAACCTCACGGAACGGGCGGGAACCAGAGCTGAACACGTGGTAAGGCCGTTAGCGCTGTTGCCCATGTCGTATAAAGATGCCCCATAAGGTTACAATTCTGTTCGCTCTGTTTCTTCACTTTACAGATTTGTACGGCAGTTCACATTGTCTGTTGCAGATATTTGCACTTTACATTATTAATAGTTTTCCTGTGCTCTCTTGTTACTCGCCTATCTTCCACTCACGAATATCTCTGGTCGGAACTTTTCTACTGCAGATGCACAACATCACTCAAACTATTAACTTACTAAGTATCATTAGGTAAAAAGCTGGCTAATCCCTAGTGGAATTAAACTCCCTTTCATAACCAAACTTTTATGCTACTGAGTACTCCATCACGTTCCTTGCATCGAAAGTTCCAATTTGCCTCATATCATTTACTAACGTATGGGCATACAGCGACCTGAAGTTCGAATGGGAAATCATAAGCAACAACCGACTTTTACAACGAGATATGTTTTGTCTTTTGTAAGCTCTTTGCATTTTTTTGTTGTTGTTTTTTGAGCTTTCCTTGCGACCTAGCGACATTGTACTCTGTAATCTTCGAGTGCATTACAAGTGTTTATTAACAAGCTGTGTCTGCCTTCATTCTGGACCAGCGCATCACTCACAAAATCCCACAGGCATCTGCCGCCCGAACCTTTTTGATTCTACAGAGTGATAAATCTTTAACGCAACCGCCTCCCTGGTGTGCAGACGGCAGAGAAGGCCGGCTGTTCCGCCCGCAGTGCACGTGACACGAGATCCTCAGTAAAAATAGTATGGTTTGCCGAAAAAGTATATTACTCAGGTATAATAAGCAAGGACATGCTGGAACTGCCCCTCCTTACTGTTCAAGCATTCTTTTACACCTGCTAGGAAATTTCTCATTACAGTTTGCACTTTCCTCCAATAAGTGGCCGCAATTTCTTGACGAATGTTAGTTTTAAGTTCGTCTAAAGTGTGTGAATTTAATTTGTACACTTTCTCCTTAATTCAAACCCCCATCCCCCCACAGATATAAAAACCGCAGGTATTAAAACGGTGGAGCGAGGAGGCCATATGATAACTCTGTCTCGAAATCAGCCATGAGTTTACTGTAATGAGAGGCACGCAGTTTGTGAGTCCTGCTGAGAGGTTGCGAAAGCACGTTCACTCTCAATTAACTGGCCAGATGCAGGCCGAAAAATGTTTCCCACATGTCTCTGACTGTTAATTGTTTCTTGGAAAAAAAATAGTCTCTTATTCTCTCATCGCTAATAGCGCTCCATAGCCTTGTCTTTTTATCATGCAGGAAACCCTGGTGTTTCACGTTAGGCTTTTCAGAACTCTAGTAACGGGTATTTTGTGAATGAATGTATCCACTTAGGTGGAACCTTGATTCGTCTGAAGAGAAAGTTAGGTGAAGGTAAGTTTTTCTGTCAACCGCGCTATTCAAAGTCTGTTCACAAAACCGCATTCTTTTTGCAGGTTCGCCAGGTTTAAGTTCTTCCAATACACTTATGTTATGGGGCTATAACTTCACTAACATTGCAGCCATTTGGACAGAGCCATAGGAAGTACCCATTTCCTGAAAAAGCCGTTGAACATATTTTCTAGGATGTTTTTTCTGAGCATGCCAAATGTTATCCAAAGTTTCTTCTGTAAGTACTGTACGTGGTTGTCTAAGTTTACTGTCAAAAACACTTTGCGTTTCACGAAATTTGTTCATGAGTCGATTAATCGTCGCCCGATTAGGAACTTGGACATCAGGAAAAATCCTGCTGAAATAATCTCTTTCTGCACGTGCTGATTCTCTGTCCACATAAGAACCATACATGAGAACTCTTTGGCGAATAGAATACTTTCGCCTTACAAAAACGTGCTACCTGCGCAAGATTTACAGACAAAAAATGACAAATGCCTTGCCGCAGAGGGAAATGAATTCGCCGCCCACGTCGACGCTGGCTGGTTGCCTTTGAGGGCAAAGTTCCCTCAGGCGATTGAGTTAAGGAGTGGTCACCCTGTATTAGACCTATGTACAAATGGAAGAACATTGCTATTTATTTTCCGCCAGTATCAGTGCTTCTGCCTTTCCGCTGTTCTCGGTGTCTTCTGTTTTAGCCTTCTTTTATATGTATTCTCATGCCTTTTGGATTCTCTACGCAGAATTTTATCCTTCATTTATCATTTGTCCTTCACAGTCTTTTCTGTTACAGTTCGATTTCTTCTTCCGGAATGGAAATCGTTTGGCTTACCTCCCGTGCTGCAATGTACCACGTCTTTCACATATCTCTCGATACCGGAAAAAGAAATTTGACCCATGCTGAGTGTCTGACACTAATATCTAAATAATACACCCAACTGAAGGATATATGCTGTTGCCGTAACTGATTGGGGGTTGAGGATCGATGAGAATGTGAGTTTGTTCCAACCTTTACCAATTCGTTCCTCCATCTCAACGATGTGAATGTTGTAGTATGATTTGAGAGTGTGTTTTTAGGCTTCCCACATACCTTGTGTCAGGGTCCAGAGAGACTGTGCCATCGAGAAAAAGGTAATTGCATACAGATGCACATATTTAAGAAACCAATCCACGAAAAAAAAGATGGATCGTCTCCCAAAACGCCTTTTGTGTAGCGGTATGTAGAGATCCACACAGTGCAACTCATTCAGAGCACATACATTATAGCGTGGTAGTCAACAGAAGTTGGAATTTCCATCCTTTGTACCAGATGACTCATTTCACAACTGTTTGTGGTTGTTGTGACCCTTTTCTGTGGTGTCTTGTGCTACCATTTCATATCAACAGTCCTGTACGATGCACGCAGGTTCTCAGCGTGTCATCACTGCCATTAATACATCATCAGTATGTTGCAAACATTATTCATCGCCAACGCCCTGCACCAGATCATGGCACAGCCTTCAGATAGTTTTTTCTGTTTTCCTTTATAAAACCTGATCTCGGGTTTTAATCTTAAATCAACATGGCCCAGCAAATGATTTGGATCCTTATGAATCCGACTGACTTTAGAAACGTCAGCACCTGTTTGTCAACATGCAGACTGGTAACTCTTCCTGCTGTATAATCTCTCAACCACATTATGTCAAACGCCTATAGCCAGTATCTCAAATTCTGTGGCACCACATCATGTATTTTTCTGCTGAATGTCACTACTATTTGCCAGTTCCCTTCCTCATCTGCCTGTTGTAATCTTGCCCCAACCATTATGATGCTTTCAGTGGAGATGGAAGGACATTGTGTATTCTGGATGTGCCAAACACACACAGACCCAAAACGCTTCCTTAGATTTATTAAAATCTCTTGTTCCTCACCCACTATGTACCTCATTCCTTACATCAGACCTTACAGTTGGCAGTGCATAGGACATGGTCTCGATAAAAGGAACATAATCCTTAACACTGGCAGAGTTCTCGTACTCTTGAGAGTCTATTTATATTCACTATTTCAGTGATTTTTTTATTCTCTAGCTAAATTCTTTTCTGAAATTACGGCTCCAAAGAATCTGACGTGACATAGTTCACGCATAGCATGGCTTTCTCTGATTGGAAGTGTTAATTAAACACAGGCGATGCTACTGTAAAGTCGACAACATACGCCACAGAGAAGGGTTTTACTTTAGGCCTCAAGACTTCATTTATTGTCCACAAAAACGCCTAACTCGAGTCTTTCGTGCCAGATGGAACTCTGCTAAAACAAACTTTTACATTTCGAAAAAAAATCATAGCGTATTTTTAGCAGGATTCTTGTAATTCCACCAAGTTTAATCTCGATGTAATGTCTACACTCAGAGCCGGCCAGTGTGGCCGAGCGGTTCTAGGCGCTTCAGTGTGGAACCGCGCGACAGCTACGGTCGCAGGTTCGAACCCAGCCTCGGGCATGGATGTGTGTGATGTCCTTAGGTTAGTTAGATTTAAGTAGCTCTAAGTTCTAGGGGACTGATGACTGCAGATGTTAAGTCCCATAATGCTCAGAGCCATTTGAACCATTTTTTTCTACTCTCCGATTTAAAATACTTTGTTACCGACGTTCCAGCTAGTCGAACGGTAGGTACAGTATGGTATGGAACTGGGGATCTAGAAACGAAGTAGAGGCTCCGTCCCTGCTGTAGCCCGCATTGGTACACACACAACCCCACAACAGGCTACAGAAGTCCACTAACCCCACCGCCGCCCCGCACTGAACCCAGGGTTATTGTGCTGTTCGGCCCCCAGTGTAATCCCCCCCCCTCCCTCCCCCAAGAAACTCTCACATCAGACGAGTGTAACCCCAATGTTTGCATGGTAGAGTAATTATAGTGTACGCGTATGAGGAGAAAATGTTTGCGCAGCAAACACCGACACAGTTTAACTGAGGCGGAATAAGAGGAACCAGCCCATATTCGCAGAGGCAGATGGAAAACCGCCTCAAAAACCATCCACAGACTGGCAGGCACACTGGACCTAGACATTAATCTGCGGAGCGGATTCGTGGCGGGGACGGGCACGTCTTCCCGCCCGGAAAGCACTGCGTTAGACCACTGGTCTATCGGGGCAGGCAGAACGGTAGGGGTCGGTCACCATCCAACCACAGTTCCTTCTCGAGCGCCACGTGTTTGCTGTGTTGCCTGTTCTGTAGATATGTGCGGACCCTTGTGAAGTGTAGCTGGCTGCACAGTGGCAACACTGCCCTCCACTACTGCAGTGTGTCAGTCACAAAGTGAATTTAATCAGAGTACAGTGGCCTAACCGTACTTTTGAAGAGAACAGTAGGAGGTGATCCTATACACACTCAGGTTACGCTCCATCTGTTTCTAACGATTTATATCATTCTCTTGCATCCAAAAATGTTTGGCGCAATTGTGATCGGATTTGCATCTTATAATGTCGTACGTGATATTATGTTTGTCAGTTCGATTACTTGTACTACTTTTCGAGCTGGTTCTCTGTATTTGACAGGAAGTGGATACGATGTCACACTTTTACACAGCGGTGTGGTCCAACCTGACAAGCCTAAATTTCTCCTTAGATTTTTTGTACCAGTAGAATACACAGAAAGAAACAAGACAATGTCAAAAGTTTAGCTACTACGACACTTTGCAAGTAATTTTTCTATAAAATGTGAGGATTTGCCAAAATAGTAGCTCGCCAGGCGGCGGAAGGAATGACCACCCCTGCCGTAGCTGTATCAGACAGTGCGTACTCAAGTCGATGGGTACATATCCTTGATTGATGGCACATCGGTAAACAGATAGTACGGCAAAATGCGGTCGTAATTCCAGTTTCTCTTCAAGGTTTCTGTGACAGTTGTTCAATCTTTACAAATGCTCAAGTTTGTAGTCCATTTAATATCTGTAATAATTATCAATTGCCTCTGCGGTAACGCTGTGTGTCAACAAAGGAAATCAAACTGAATTTTCTTTGTGGTTTCGTCGTACATGGTTGTTAACAGCACCTGTCTTTGTACAGTCTCCAGAGTTTCACAGAAACTGGGATTCAAATCAACGTTTTCAGTCTTGCAAAGGAGAAATAAGAAAAACGTTGTTTCTGGATTCATGGATTCTGTGACAGTTGTTCAATCTTTCCAGATGCTCGAGTTTGTAGTCCATTTAATATCTGTAATATTTATCAATTGCCTCTGCGGTAACGCTATGTGTCAACAAAGGAAATCAAACTGAATTTTCTTTGTGGTGTCGTCGTACATGGTTGCTAACAGCGCCTGTCTTTGTGCAGTTTCCACAGTTTCATAAAAACTGGGATTCAAATTAACGTTTTCAGTCATGCAAAGGAGAAATAAGAAAAACGTGGTTTCTGGTTTCATGGATTCTGTGACAGTTGTTCAATCTTTCCAGATGCTCGAGTTTGTAGTCCATTTAATATCTGTAATATTTATCAATTGCCTCTGCGGTAACGCTATGTGTCAACAAAGGAAATCAAACTGAATTTTCTTTGTGGTGTCGTCGTACATGGTTGCTAACAGCACCTGTCTTTGTGCAGTTTCCACAGTTTCATAAAAACTGGGATTCAAATTAACGTTTTCAGTCATGCAAAGGAGAAATAAGAAAAATGTGGTACGCAGTTGAAATCACCACCTTCTCCTGAGGATCTATTATTTATTAATTAATTTTGTGGACGTTTATTCTGATGACATCGCCATTTCGTTAGAAATTGTGGAAACACTGGGAGAAAAAGGAAGTAACTCGGACGACTCCGAGAACTGTGGTTCAGACGATGATTGTTGTGCTAATGAACGTCCAGAACAAAAATACAGTACGTTCTGTGCCACAAAAAATGTGTAGGCCCTTCAGTAATAGCTTTCCAATGAGACAGAAAAGGATGTAAATTTTTTTGTTAAATGAATGAGGGAGAAAACGCTTAAACAATGTGCCAAGCCGGATTAGTTTAATAAAATCTGAACATGAATTGTATAAATGGAGGAAAGACTTGCACAAAGTACGAAATATGTGCCAAACTGAAGCTCGCAAAAGCGTGAAAGAAAAAGTAATCTAAAGATTTAGAACCGTTTGTGAGACTGAATGCTATGAACTGCGACGAAGGTGAACGCTGCCCGCCCGATTGGCCGTGCTGTCTAACGCACTGCTTTCCGGGCGGGAAGGAGCGCCGGTCCCCAGCACGAATCCGCCCGGCGGATTTGTGTCGAGGTCCGGTGAGCCGGCCAGTCTGTGGATGGTTTTTAGGCGGTTTTCCATCTGCCTCAGCTACACTATGTCGGCGATTGCTGCGCAAACAAGTTCTCCACGTACGCGTACACCACCATTACTCTACCACGCAAACATAGGGGTTACACTCGTCTGGTGTGAGACGTTCCCTGAGGGGTCCACCGGGGGCCGAACCGCACAATAGCCCTGGGTTTGGTGTGGGGCGGCGGAGGGGTGAAGTGGACTGCGGCAGTCGTCGTGGGGCTGTGAACCACTCCGGCTGCGGTGGGGACGGAGCCTCTCTGTCGTTTCTAGGTCCCCGGTTAACATAACAGAAACATAACATAAGGTGAACGCTACAGGTATCCACCGCTGGGCGGCCGGTGTGACCGAGCGGTTCTAGCCGCTTCAGTCTGGAACCGCGCGTCCGCTACGGTCGCAGGTTCGAATCCTGCTTCGGGCATGGATGTGTGTGATGTCCTTAGGTTAGTTAGGTTTAAGTAGTTCTAAGTTCTAGGGGACTGATGACCTCAGATGTTAAGTCCCATAGAGCTCAGAGCCATTTGAACCATTTCCACCTCTCCTTGGGCCTGGTTAAACAGATTCAGGATAATACACGGGGAAGAACGTCGCACAATTACGGAGCTAACATCAAGTAAACGTGTAGAGGAGACGTCATTAATTGGTAATACTGTAGAGAAATTCTTGGCTGAAGTGAAGATGAAGCTCCTTGTTACGCCCCACAATATTTTGTATAAAACCAGTCAGTCAGGTTTTATGCAAGCACTGGTTACAAACCGCACTTTTATTACATCGAACGAAAAAAAGTCGGAGTCACTTGGTTCTGCCAATGAATGCTATGAGACATTAATATACCACAATGCCAGTGATAAGTATCAGCGTATTACTATTTCCACAGCTTCGCATCTGTCTTCATTAACTTCAAGGCAAATTACGACCTAACATTAAAAGAAGGACTGTTCAGTTCACTTTCAAAAATCTTTTAACCGAAGTAGCAAAATCTGGAAAAATGGGAGAGAATCATTTTAGGTATTACATTTGAAATGCCATCTTACCATTTGCAGAAAATAATCAGTAGGTTTTGTTGGATCCTTAGCCTGGATACAACTATACCTCTGTTAACATAATTCGGATTACAACCAGAACTAATAGTGTGATTTAGCCTCCCAATTAAAAAAAAAAACATTTCTTCAGCGTAAAGCAATTTTCACAATATTTTTGGACAGTATAATTTCTGTTAACTTCCTCATTTGAAGTTTGTCAGCGGAACGGTATTGTTAAAGTCCAGTCATTTCTGCATTTCAGTTTGCATCAGGACATTCCACGAATTTACTCTAGTAAGACTGGCACGCAGCGCAATATACAGAACAACGCACACTGCCAATTCTTACTCCATTCCACTTGTGACTAAATAAAACGAATTATGACTGCGAAGCGCTTGAAACCATTACATTTGCTTTTATTAGGCGTGCTTAGTCTAAGGAAAATGTTTGTTTTCGACGTCCAATAAACACTTCGCATTTTAGTGGCGACTACAGAGAATAAACGGGTAACTGTTTCATTGTTAGTAAAACATAAATTATCCGAAAACCATCACAAGCCCCATGCTACAGGAAATGTTATAAATTTAATATCAGCAAATTAGTCCCGACTGCAATGTGGCATCATACACTGCCTTGATATTCATTCTTCTGGTAAGCTTTTGTGTAAAAATAACATCTACAACAGTTTATCTGTCGATATTAACCGCTAGTTGATCAAAAATTTAATGCTTTGAGACGTGTTTGGACTCGTTTAAGTGCTTAAAATTCTTGTGTGCGCACTTCCGACTTCGCGGTACACGGTGCTACTTTCTCCTCGCATGGCTGCATCTGCATATTGGCCTGCTAGCCCGCTAGGCACGAAGAGCTGTACAAACTGCTGTTATATGCGGTTCTTCGTAAGACAACAGTGAGTAACATTAACATGTTTTTAAAACTACTTGCAGTACGCCTTAGCAGCTAAAATTTCGATAGTGCATTCCTTCACTGTATTCTTCCTGTGCGAAAAATTTCAGGATTGGACCGTTCCCTTGCTAGATCTACGCCTATAATCACACGAAATTTGTGGAACACTCCCTAAATTTTCACCAGTACAGCAGGTGTCTATCCACTCATCTCCTTTAATCAAATGTTGCACTTTTTGCAAAACATCATTCGTGTAGACTCCTTCCTCTACAAACTGCTTTCCTCGTTAAAATATACGTGGCTGTCGTGGTCCAGAATGGTTACCACTATGAATCTCTCAAACATACCCTTGCTTTTCACCCCTGTTCTTCGTTGCCCATACTCCAAAGTCATCACTTTCATATTTCCATTTACAGATCTTAAGAAATAGATGACAGATGGGTTTCGCAGTTTATTAGAACTTTAGTTTCGGATAACATGTCGCTGTCAATCAGAACGGCCAACGTTGAATATTGCACCACTAATCCTGCAACGTCAATACGCGGTGCTCAAAAACAGTCTGAAAAACTTGTAAGGCTGTTGCAGATTAGGTTGTGCTGAGAAATAATTATTGGGGAAAGAATTCGATACGTTGCGTCGTTTCCAATTTAATTGGCACTGAAGTCAGCAAATCAGGTCGTTGCATTTGCAAATTCAAGCAGCCTTCCAGAGAGAGTGTTGCCTATCGTGTTCTATGTTTGGTTTTTTCGGACCGAACAGACGTAGCCCTTGTTCAACTAGCTCAAATTTATAACATCCGAAAAAGCCACGTTTTAACTGGTAGCGAGCATCTGAACAACTGTATAACTCACGGGACCACAGATATCTGTGCATTGCCGCATTTCATCGTGTGTAAGGGCTTGAAAACGTGTGCGCAACGACCTATCGACTAACTTCAGTGTTATGTAAAGCAGAAACGGTGCAACGTACCGAATTGTTTCCCAAAAATTATTTTAAGCACGACTTGTCCTGCAACGCCATTACAAGTTTTTAGACTGTTTCTGACCACCCTGTATAGCGATCGCCGGTATCAAATCTAATCATTACTAACTTTGCGATGCCACTACCCGAATTTACTGTATTATTGTTAGACCATGCGCATCGGACTTCCGGAAAGCGGCTCTCGCGTGTAATAGATTTGAATAGACACACTATGGTGATCCAACTACTACACGGAATTTTTGGAATAAATAATGATAATGGCGCGTAACCAACTTATTTTTACGTCTATATTTGATTTTTAATAGCACTGATAATCTCTTTGAAGTGTCTGAACAGGGAGAACTTAATTCTGTATGTTTGATATTGCTTAGCAGTAGGACATTATTCATTTAAAACAATACCACAGCCTGAAATCGTTTCACAATACATAAACACACATGATAAACACTTGAACTTGTTTTAGGTTAATGTAACCCAGACAAATTGTAATTACTGAATTTAATGTTATTGAGCTTCCAATTTGCTGAAGGCACAATATGTACTGTGGTGGCAGCAATTTCCTTGAACGCTTAATTAAAGAATAATATAGATCTGCTTGTCAATATAGTTACTGAAAACACTAATTGAGAATCACGTTGCTCTGACAGAACCGAGTAATTTTTGACTATGGCAATGTACTGAAGAGCCACCACATCGAGCTGGATAGTAATTACGGTGGCACAGTACCTGGCATCTTCCATCCGTTGCACGAAGCGGGGTCTGCTGGAAATTTCGGCGTTAATTCTATTTTCTCTTGCAATATAGCTACGCCGATACTCACGCAACATAACTTTTCACTGATGTTGCAGCACATAGAAATCACTGGATATGGGGTAATAAAGAGCTGTTTTCTTTATATAATTGATTACACTCAGGGACTGCAATTTAATTCACAAAATTATTATTGCCTCCAAACTTTACACACTGTAGGGAACTTGGTTTAACTATTACACAAACTGATTCACAGAATCTAAATGTACTGGTAATGGTGTCTGTATAACCACCACTGTTCATAATAATACTCTTGTAAGATAACTTCTAGTTCACTGCTACCAAAGTGAGCTCACCAATGGACCTCATCAGTTATTGAGATCACAATGCGCCGTTGGATGCAGCTACTGGTCCCTTCACACCTCGCCGTTGGCACAAGCAACTCGTCACAATTAACACAGCATTGCACCATGCACGGTTCTAGGCGCGTCAGTCCGGAACCGCACGACTGCTACGGTCGCAGGTTCGAATCCTGCCTCGGGCATGGATGTGTGTGATGTCCTTAGGTTAGTTAGGTTTAAGTAGAGGGGACTGATGACCTAAGATGTTAAGTCCCATAGTGCTCAGAGCCATGTGACCCATTTTGCACCATGCAGTGCTATGTACCCCAGAGCGGGAAACCGTACTGTTTTGCCGCTCACAGTCCATCTCCGTCGAAATACCGCGTCTTACAAGCCTTAGTGTCCATTTAGCTTGTAGCCATACGATAAATTAAGTCCTTATCTGTTTTCAGCTCATTTCTAAATGGTCTGTTAGCCTCGTTATCGTAGCACACACTGGCAGTCACTTTTATGGCACTTAACACTTGTTCTGCCTCGGAGCTACGCCAACTTACTTCTACCCCCAATATTACACGCCAACGTGTACACTTTTCTCATTCTCGGAGATTCCCCCCAGACCTAAACATTATTTTACATTACGCCAAGTTCTCTATTTACAATTAAACATACCTAGCATTACAATATTCAATTACAGTCATTTTCATATAAAGTAATATTACATTCATATTTTTACTACATGTAACAATATTATTTAGTTTAATTCTTTTGTTATTTCGCTGTCAGAGTGCAGCACAAGCCAGACACTATCTTTAATTTAGCTGCCACCAGGCGGAAGCACTTCTGCTCTGCCTTCGATTCTGGCCCACAGATGGCTTAAGCGTCCACTTTCTCTACTGTTGCGCCTTGCCTATGCCTGGCCTTCACTAAATGGCATGTTGTCACATTACAACTTGCAATGTAGTCCTCCTGTTTCTGCGTCCAAAAGCTGGTACTAATGTAGTATTCCTTGCAGGTATTTGTTTGTTTCTCTCGCCTATATTCCTTATTTCATCAAAAAAGCAGTTGGACATCGTTACAACTTCCGATCATTGTCGGTATAAGCAGTTACTTCCATGTCATTGGGCTTCATCCGAATATGGGGACACCTAGTTACGAGCTTCATTCGTTTCATAATCTACATCATCTGTACCTTTATCTTGTGCTTGTGTTTTGCTATATTTCACATCTGATACAGAAGGGGCGATCTAAAAGTCTTCATTTGAAGGCCGTACAGTCCAGAATCGTCACCCCTATCAGGCAAAACCGTCATGACAATTGAGGCAGCCATTCCACAGGCACATCAGGTTTAGGAGGGCCCTTACGTAAAACACTGTGCCCTTCTGTGTGAAGAAGTCCGTAACTGAATGCTGAACATCCTCCTCAGACAGGAATCGTAGACCTTTTTTGGGGGGACCGAAGGCGAGATGATCGCATGAGGAGCGATCGGGGCTAAAGGGTGGCTGCCCGAATGTCTCCCACTTGAGTCAGCGTAACTCTTGCGTTACGACATTTGCGATATGGGGACGTGCGTCATCATAAAGCAGCAGCACCCACTGTTGCAGCGGTTTTCGAGAGACATGCTGCCCCATACTCATTCTTCATTTTACAATGGATGTCTGCTGGTGCTTGCCCTTAGGCAGCCAAAAAAAGAATAAAAGCCCTGTGGATCTGTTTGGATGCATTTTGTAATATGTCGCTGTAATTCACGTTTCCGCATTTACCACACGTACGTCGGAAAGACAAGAATTCACACTAATCCCTTGCATACATATGATTGCTCATATACAGTACCAGCATCGGAGACGCTGCAGTAACGCCCTTCTATGGCCAATTGTTTTCGCCCCTTATACGCAATGTTAATGGTATTTCCTGGGTATCCCTTTTCCATATTGTACTGCACTTTGACTTGACATAAAACTATTACCTCCTTTATGTTGAGACAAACACCTCTGTGACTGCACTGTTGGTACTCATTTCGTCCTCTCTTTTATACCATCCATCCAATGATAACAAATTTCTGGTTTTTGATCTCTGTATCCTCCTCCGAATCCTCGAGCTTTCCAATAAAGTCGCTGATTGAATCTATATCGGCAAGTACACGTAGTATGTGCACCGGGAAATACGACGCATCTTCCTTATCGAAATTTTACGATCTAAATAGCCTGGAGTAACTGCTAAAACTAAAATGATTGTGACCTTCTGTTCATGTTCTTGCAGCTGGCGCTACTAACACTTCTAAATAATTTGTGAATGCGGTACTTCAAGATATTGTGACAAATGTCAGCCTGAAATGCAGTTTAATATACTCTCCCTGATGCTATTCAATCTGCATATTGAGCAAGCAGTAAAGGAAACAAAAGAAAAGTTCGGAGTAGGTATTAAAATCCATGGAGAAGAAATCAAAACTTTGAGGTTCGTCGATGACATTGTAATTCTGTCAGAGACAGCAAAGGACTTTAAAGAGCAGCTGAACGGAATGGACAGTGTCTTGAAAGAAGGGTATAAGATGAACATCAACAAAAGCAAAACGAGGATAATGGAATGTAGTCGAATGAAGTCGGGTGGTGCTGAGAGAATTAGATTAGGAAATGAGACACTTAAAGTACTAAAGGAGTTTTGCTATTTGGGGAGCAAAATAACTGATGATGGTCGAAGTAGAGAGGATATAAAATGTAGACTGGCAATGGGAAGGAAAGCGTTTCTGAAGAAGAAAAATTTGTTAACATCGAGTATAGATTTAAGTCGTTTCCGAAAGTATTTGTATGGAGTGTAGCCATGTATGGAAGTGAAACGTGGACGATAAGTAGTTTAGACAAGTAGAGAATAGAAGCTTTCGAAATGTGGTGTCTACAGAAGAATGCTGAAGATTAGATGGGTAGATCACAGCGTGGAGGGTAAAAATCGTAGAGGGAGACCAAGAGGTGAATACACTAAGCAGATTCAGAAGGATGTAGGTTGCAGTAAGTACTGGGAGATGAAGAAGCTTGCACAGGATAGAGTAGCGTGGAGAGCTGCATCAAACCAGACTCAGGACTGAAGACCACAACAACATACTGTACAACGTCGACCGCTACGAAACTAAAAGTTTAGCTAAAATGGAAATGAGCGGACGGCATTGTGGGCCAGGAGTCCCTCATTCGGGGAAGTTCGGCCGCAGAGGGCAGGTACTTATTGCATTCAACGCTACACTGCGCGACTTGCGCGTCGTAGATGTGGATGAAATGATGATGAGGACAACACAACACACAGTTCCTGAGCGGAGAAAATCTTCTGTCCCAGCCGGGAACCGAACCCGGGCCCCTTTGAGTGCCACTCCGCCGCGCTGACCACTCAGCTAAAGGGGGCTGAGAAAGTGTAGCTAAATAAATAACGACCCACAAAAACATGGACAACAATTAACTCGCTTTTACCGAGTTTTATGGAAGTAAAA
Organism: Schistocerca serialis cubense; assembly: GCF_023864345.2. NCBI lineage: Eukaryota > Metazoa > Arthropoda > Insecta > Orthoptera > Acrididae > Schistocerca > Schistocerca serialis. The sequence goes on from NC_064646.1 coordinate 19,612,301, forward strand.
CTTCAGTTTCGCATTAGCCAAATAATCTCGACACACCAAGGAGGCCATGCTGACGTTAAGCTTAACGATGAAAGACTGGTTTAACAAAATGCAATCCATTTTCACAGGATCTTCCGACCGAGAAAACGAATTCAACCATTTAAAATACTGCTAATGTTAGAAATCAGTAGGGGAGAATGTTGCTCCTTGAGAAATTGCACCTAGGGACACGTTATGTTTCCTGATATGCGTTTCAATCTAGTGCCTGATTTTAAAATAGTGTGCGATAGGTGCTGCCACAAACATATTTCGGCATTTTCTATTGTTTTTATTACTGTGAAACATGTGGTTGTGTTACGTTCAGTATTTGTGAAGAGTCTTAAATGCACACATTTAAGTGGTGTATAATACCTTAAAGTTATTCGGAAGACATTGTTAATTCTTCAGCTATAATATCTTGTGGCGAGTGAAATTCTAGATTTTTAAAACTAGAAATATGACACGTGGACGTGTAATACACATTTTGTCAGTCTTGTACCGTGTTGTACCTTAAAGTGGAAGGAGGTCTTCTACCAGGGAAAACGTGGTGTTTACAAATGAAGTTGGTGTCTTTAATGTCTTATCAATTTAATCTGCCTTGAAAGTGAAAAGTTGTCTTACTTTTCAGTAGCTTTTATTTCAAAAGTTATTTACTTATGACTGGTTTTTGATGATATTTACACTTTCTCTGCTTGCAGCAGTTAATCATTGGTATGCAATAAGTAATGTAACAGGTGGCCTATTATATACAGTATTGACAAGAATTTATCAATATTAAATTTCAGAATAATATTTGTTCCGATGTACATTTAGACAAACGTTAATAACGAGAGTAATGTCAGTAATTTCTGAAGAATCTGCAGCAAACAAAAAGTGAATGTTATTATTTAAAATTTTTATTCGAAAATATAGAAAATTTCTATTATAGAGTTGTCTGGATGTGGACGTTCCAATAGAGTCCCACAATACAATAGTCAATTCTGTACAGAGCTACAAACAACATAGTGTTGCTGAAGAAACAATTCTGAGAAAACTGTGGAACTGACTCTGTATCGATCTGTCACATAAAATAAAAAGTGTTATCAACCACACTCCACTGTTTATGCTTGTTATATGTCTTTTAGTGTCCGAATGCAGTTTGTACTGATGGCTCCAGTTAATGGAAATGAACAGCATTTCACAAGACTGTCTTTTCGCCAAGAAAGAACTCGTTGCCCGCTTGAAAGTAGCATAAGAAATTGGGATTTGTTTTTGAGAGTGATCATTCTGCGTTTCGCTACCATATTTTGATACACTGAGTTACATACATACAGTTAACAGTACAAGTTGACAGACTGCTTTTCGTGGTAACTGACCATCACACATACAAAGTATCCTTAAATGGATCAAGAACAGAAGAAAGTAAAAAAAAAAGTTTTCTCTCGGATGATACGCTCCTTTATAACCAAAACAATATAATCAGTTTTACATTATTACTTATAAAACATAGCTATAAAAATGGATTAAATACAGTCCATGCCCAACGTGACAACGAAAATAGTTAATGACCAATATGATAGCATGAGAGAGATAGTGTTAAGTTAGTAAGAAATATATTTATCAATATTTTTAAAGCACTACAAATGTGAGTACAATTGCGGAAACTATATGAAAACAAATTTATTATAAACTTATTATAGCATAGACGATGTATTAGGATAATCCAATTACTAACACGTAAGGAAAATTTAGTAACGTTATAAAGAGATAAAAATAAGTTTGGTCTATACAAAATACTCATTTACAAGAGCAAAATACATATAAATAAAGTTAAAATAAATTATTAAATCAAAATATTAAACAATATGTATCTGTGGAAAAAAAACTGTGTTTGGGTATTGATAACTATGTTTCTATGATGCTGAGAAAAATGTTTCAATTAGTCTTAAATTCGTACATTTGAAAGATGTGGTTAAAACATGAAGACAAATTTTTTAAGAAATGATAAAAACTTATCAAATTATAGATGCGCAGATGTACATTAGTGTGGCTCTTATGTAGCATTTTTTAATATTTCTGATACTTATCTTGGGATTTTTTCTTCTGATTTCATTGTATGTAAAATGAGCTTTGTGAGATTTAGCGTGATTTAGGATAAGGAAGATGGGTGGCTCTGATTCTACAAAAACTGAAAAACTAGAAAAGGAAACCATTACCGTTCAAAAAATATTACTTATATATCTTGAATTCACTCGTTATCTACAGGTAGTTTGTTTTAGTTCCATGAACTGAATACATTCTCATTTTACTGTTCACAATGGTCTCGTCAGTTAGTCAAGATAGATAGAGAGATGGCAGAGCGGGTTAAACTGTTCCTTTTAACAGCTGAACCTCAATCATCCCAGTTGTTTTTCTCTTGTGAGGGAATATAGCAACTATGGCATCTGCAGTGTTTCGTATTCAGCTGGTGTATGGGGCATAATTTATCGCACCTTGTTTGAATCTCAGAATTCTTTCCGACGATAAGTATCAGGTTGCGGTTTTGATCTCTCATCGACTTTGGAGAAACTGAAAAAAAGGTCATTTACAATTTCCATTCCATGATATGTCACCTTGGCCATCTTTGATCCTAATGGGTATTGTGAAAGGAGAGGGACAGTAACATAATAAGATATTATAAGGATTCAAATGGGAAAGATCAAATTCCAGAAACGATAAAAAATGGGATGGAACATTAAGTATCTGGTAAAATACGAGTAGTCGTTATGAGATTTGATTTCCTTAAGACATGCCCTTCGTTGTGGCGTGGAATTGAAGGTCAATGCTCTTAAAATATGTATGAGATTCTTGAAAGTCTCGTAGAAGTACACAATAAACAATTTACGAAAGAAAATCAGTGTGTACTGTATATTGTAATGAATATTATTATAATTTCCAGTGCAAAAAGTATTATTTAAGAAAGCACCACAATTTTAAAAAGAAATGTGGTGTTCTTAGCATATTTTCCCTACAAAAGGTCTGCATAGTGGTTTCATAGCTCGTATTATTAACATTAATTAAACAATATTAATAACCACTTTAAGTATTAAAATTATTGGTTGATCAGCTACTGATGAACACCGTTTATAAAATCTAAAAAAATAAGATGTATGGAAACTTTTTTAAGCTGCAGCAAATTTTACTTTACATTGGACTCAATAGCAACAGCCTAAATTGCAATTTATGTCCTTTTGGTGATGGTGAGTGCAATTGATCATGGTTATCTTTTGGTAATATGCAGTACTTTCAAGAAATAGCAATGTATGTGCATGTGGTCTTCATGAATTAATATTAGTCACATGATTATCACGACAATCAAAACTGAGAAATCCCCAACATAATTACAAGAAACTGTGATTTAAACTGTTACTATTTACTCTTAAGATAGTAATGAGGTATTACAGAGAGCTCGAGCGGAGACACTCCTGCATGGCGTCAGGAGAGCAGCTTTGTACCTGTGGAGCGTCTCTGACACTGGTAAAACATTGTAGAAATTATATTATTTATTAACCATCTTTAAGTTGTCTTGTTCCACACCAGCCTTGTAGCCGATGCCGCATTCATCTGCATGATGGATTCCTGCCTACGACTGCCGAGTCAGCTCATCGTCTGCAGGCCTAGGCGAAGAGTGAGTCACCTCACGCTGCAGCCACGGATATGGTCGAGCACGAACTGTCTGTATGTAACTGCCTGAGTGTGCTCGATCCCACTCCGAATTCTATGTTGACCCTTGATGACCCATCCACGAGGTGGTGTCGTTGGAAGTTCTGTTGTCGGTCGATTTTTTTTCCTACCGGCCAGGTAGGTTTCAGCACCAGGAGACGCCTAAGTGTTGAACAGGAAGGTGGATCCCACAAGGTCCTGCTGCTTGTTTTCTGCTGGCAGGACTTTGCTATGTGATGTTGTCCGCAGACAGTCAGTTTCTCCATCAGCAATGGTAGGCGTCGAGCAGTATGAAGTTCATCAGGCAAAGACCGTCATCTCAGGTACATCTACGGCTGTTTCGTAAACTGTTCTGGAGTATCTAGGACATAGATTCGCTTCAGTATCGTAATCACGTAATCGAGTGCTGTCGCCATAGATCCCAATGATCAACTCCTAGAGACCTAGAGAGCTCGAGTATTTAAACGGAGGTAATGTGAGGCTATGACGCGATGCTCAGTTCGTGATGACCGCCTGTGTCGTTCTTATTCTGTCATATTCGCTTAACAGGCACTTAACTTATAACGTCTACGCTCGGGCGTACGTTAACTCTTTAAAGCCTGTACTATGATAAGTTGACGGGCTTCACCTTATAAGAAAGGATTTCAGTAAATATGTTGACCACGTGTACCTGAATGGAGGCAAATTCAGACTTACGCCCACTCAGTAACAACAATGATACGTCAAGCAAGTCTAAAGTGCAACTACACGTTAGGGCGGGCAAGAATCATACACAGCAGATGCTACCAATTGTTAATAATACGGTCGCCAGCATAATTAGGCATTAAGTGAGTTTTTTCCTTGTACAAGTGGATGTACGTACAAGCATAACAACACATAGTAATACTGCATTATATGGTAAATTTTAGAACCAGAAAAATCTACTGAACTAATATTTTCCCTTTTTGTACTAATTTGGACAAGCTATAAATACACAACATTACACTATAATGATTACTACAAACTGCGTTTTGTCTATTGATCTGACTGAAATCGGGCATAGGTTACCCTAGAAATGGCACTTTTGAAACACACAAACAATGTCAATTTTAACAAGGGTAAAACACTGATAAATTTAGGTTTTATATTGACTTTAACTTTGCAGGTCAAATCAGTTCAGTACACTCCAGAATTTAAATGAATAGAAAAGAAAAGAGTGGAGGGGGGACCCTGAAACTGTTATGATCACTGTGTTGCAACTATTAACTATTGGAAACATTAATCACTCAAGATTTACAAAATATGAGTTACTACTCTTTTTGTCTTATTACTTCCTCATTTAACTACCATTATTTTTGTCTCAAATTAATTAAGCTTCATTACTAAACCAGTTCCAAAATTAACTTCCAACTTTGTCAGACCTTTGTTCTTTGGTTATATTTTCATTAACAATAAAGTTCCTTAAAATTCATTCTAGCATAAAAAGGTCTGCAGGAAATTCTTATTAACATAAACTTTAAATCTTCATTTCGGGGCACTCGGATTGCACAACATGTGGAAAGGACCCTGTCTCGGTTAGTGATGAGGATAATTAATTGATAGGGCAATTCTGGTAAAGGTTAAGTTATTATTGAATAGTCAGGAGCAAAATTAACACTGATCCACACGAATACAATTCTAAAGTTTCAACCTGTTCGAGTCGATGCGGCGTTTGGCGGGCAGCGAGATGGCGAGGCGCACAGCACACATACAATCACAGCTATGGCTCTTGCTGTATCGGCACTTTGCTTCTTCTTAGCGTAGCAATCCTTTTCAATTCAGTGCCTATAGAACATAGCCATGCTGTATAGTCGTCGGAAACGGCACATCGGAGGCTCAATGAAACCACTTTTTCCAGGATAGCCTCCTCGATCCGGAACGTGTTCCTCAGACCGATGCCCAACTCCGACTGCTACTGCTGCTGAGCCCGCTATGCCGTGCCGCGCCCGCGTGCATTTTCCTGCACTCGCCTGCCATCCACCTTTTACCGCTCCCCTACAGACAGGGTATTCACCAAAGGTTTTACATTCCACATATCCTAATACATTGCCTACGTATGGACCAGGCGCACAATTACAATTTTAAACATGTTACAATAGATTCAACATGTGTTACACTTCAATTCTGTTATAGCATTTCTTGAAATTTGACATAAATATTAATATTCACATCGAAAGTTGCTTACATTTTCTTTAATATAATGACACGAAAAGAAAAAGAAATGAAATCAAAACATTGCTTACATTAATTCATCGAAAATCAGAAGAAAAATTATTATATGTACAGTTGTTGTTGTTACAAACTGCTGTAGCAAGGTGAATGACTTTTAATAAAATTTTCTATTTTTCAAGCCCTGACAATTCTGTGCCATAACAGTATGTCATAGTTTTAAAATTTCGATGCCTCTGCACACCCCATACCCTTATCCTGGTAAGCCCAAAATTACATGCATTTTAGTGTCTGGGGAGGTGGAGGGGGGTGGGATGCACGGTAAAGAAGTAGTCAAATAAAAGTAAATGTGACCTTAATGTACGTACGCAGCCTGACAGAAATACTGAAGCACCCAGAACAAGAGGATGAATGGAAATGACACTTTAAGGGTTGGAAAGAAAACTGATGTTATTTCAGTGATTATAAAATTAACGAAATGCGCAAATAGCTTGGCAGTAAGGGTCTACTTACCTACTTACCTGTATCACGCCTGGATGCGTGCACCAATACGGCTTCGAAGGCTGTCATAAGCCGTTGAACCCTGTGCTGGTGCAAGCTGGTCAAAAACTGTTGTAATTGGTCGTTGATATCATGGATACCGTCATTGGGACGGAATTGACATCCGAGCTGGCAGCTCTTCAATTCCATGTCAACAGTCTGTAAAATCTGTCGATACCGCAATAGCCAAGATGTAAATGTTACGTTCTTATCACATCATCTACTAACACATCTGGTAGCTAGGCCTCCCATCTTCTATTGTTCACACTCCACTTGAAGCAGGCTTCTCTCTTAATTATACGCATTAAGGCCATATTTCGTATACTCTTGTTATATGTGGTTGTAATTCTCGTGCCATTACAATCTTTCTCTCATTGATCTGGATGCATTCCTGGTCCCAGATGACATTACTTCCATTAAGCAGGCCGGAGTGGCCGAGCGTTTCTAGGGGCTACAGTCTGCAACTGCGCGACCGCTACGGTCGCAGGTTCGAATCCTGGCTCGGTCATGGATGTGTGTGATGTCCTTAGGTTAGTTAGGTTTAAGTAGTTCTAAGTTCTAGGGGACTGATGACCTTAGCAGTTAAAACCCATAGTGCTCAGAGCCATTTGAACATTTGAACTTCCCTTAAGGGGTCATCACTATACCGCAAATAAAAATCATCAGTGAAGTCTTGCACTGGATCGGAGCAGATGTCACCTAGCTTGTTCCGTTTTCCTTTACAAAATCCAGTCGCGAGCCCCAAATCTCGCATAAACATTGCCCAATACGTGATGCCATATATCGTGAATCTGAGTTACTCTAGAAACGTCAGCACGTGATGGCCGGTATGCAGATACGTCTTCCTTCCCACATACAATATCTGAATCGCTTTGTCGTGAACACTTCGTACAACACCTCTAATTTCGTCATAAAATACTGCATCTCCGTATCTTGTAGTTTTCTGCTCTTTGTTGCTCCTATTTGAAAATCCCTTTCCTGATCAACCTGTTATAAACATGCCCCAACCTATGCAATGATAGGATGTGCCAAATGCACACAGTCCTGAAACGCTTCCTTAGTCTCATTAAATGCCTCCTCTTGCTCTTCACCCCATGTACACTTACCCCACGCTTTAATAGCTCGCACTGTGAACCCTGTACATGTGCAAAATTTAGAACATGTACTTGGCGAAAGGAACATAATCCTAAAAATTGGGCAACTTTCAGTTTTCTCAACGGCTTTTTCTTGTTAAAAATTCTATGATCTTTTCATTCGCTACACAGATTTTATTTGTGAAATTTCAAATCCGCGTAATTTAATATGGTTTAAGCATAGCAAGGCGTTACCTTGTCTCAATGTGACGCCATGTGCTGCTAGATCTTCCAAGACCTTGTAAGGATACGCCCACCTCCGTTGGCACTGTCAATAAAAGTGTTCAGGGTATGTTACCGTATTGTGAATGTGTAGGATACTCTAAAGTGTCGAGCAATGGCGCATATGGCATTCGTCAGGGTGTTATGGTGACTACTGAACGAGAAAAATTTGATTTCTTATATGTAAGTGGAAGAAGCCGTTTTCGTAATGTGATAGGGTACTGGGGATGAGGAGGAAGAGTGTTAGACGTCGTTTATTAGTGTTTGCTTTATTTTTTCTCATTCGTGAAAATAGAAATCCTTTATTTGTGTTTATGTTCTTAATTGTTATTGGTGGAAATAGGCGAAAGAGAAACAGGCGGCAATTGCAACGTAGCGCTATTTATATGCTGCCTGGTACCGGCTGGCTGGGCCTGTTCTCTATGTGCGTACCGCAGCCGTGGCCTCCTGCACGCCAATGTCGATTCCTTTGCGAACGCTGTCGTCTCGTAGAGCTGCTACGGCAGACAGCCAACTCTTTGCAAATCTGTGCCCGTCTTCTCTAGTAATGTTGAAGGATGGCTTAGTTTCTATCGCCTCTGTAATCTTCTTCCTCAAGGTAAGTGACAGTGCTGGAAAACCTCTTACGTTATTTGATTTTCAAACAGCTGAGCAAAACTGAACGTACTCAGACATTTCTCTCTTTACTTATTCTGATCATCACTAAACTGACACACAATATTTTTAGCGCAACAAAATTTGACTTTCAAAAATCCCCACAAAAAATGGCTCAGACTAACAATAACCTTTACCTTTCATGAATCACTTACCTCACAAAAAGCTCCGTTACTCGAACTACTGCAATACAGCGAGCGCCAATACAGCCAGCTAAATAAAAGATTCTAACTATTGAAGGCACTTCTACTGATAGGCATAGTTAGCAAATGAAAGATTTTGATAGAGAACAAACAATGTATTTACCTTAATAAAGTTCAAAAGTCATCATATATATATGAATTCATGACATCCATCCTTTTTCTGGCGGACACACGTCCAGGTCGTCCGCTTCTAGCAACCTCTCAAAACTCTGACATCTCTCTCTCACATCCACCATTGCTGGTGGCTTACATCCAACTGCACAACGCTACGTGCTGTTCACATCCAACAGCCCAACACTACACAAGCGAATATTCCAACAATGAGTCCAACAAGCCACAGACTGCACACAGAACAGTCAGTGATTTTCATAAAGAGCGCTACATCCACCCTTTCGTTCCCTGCAACACCCATGAGACCTGGTTCCCACAGAAAGACGTCTCCTTCACCTGCCGTTGTAGTTGGAGGAGGGCATCCTGGATATTCTGCACTACGTTATCTGCTGGATACAGTGAAGGGCATTCAGGAAATCAGGACAGACAAGGATTGTAGCACTCGAAGCACATCTCATTGTTCCAGGGCTGGCAATATCGCATATAATTCCGTGTAGAAGACTGTAAAGTCTCGAGGCAGTCAGTTCTTGAGACACGGTCAGAGAAACCAATAGAGCCCCCAGTAGAGTCCCCCAGCTTCGCCACATCAGTGAAGACAACTATAGGGTTGTGAAACGCAGATAAAATGTAATAAAGTAATGTATTAAAAACATAAGCAGGAGTCCAATCTCTCCTATATTGCACTAACTCTAAAATTACTCTGGGCTTCTGTAGTAAACAGGGTGGCAGCTGGTTAAAACCCTGGATTTTGGGTTGTATATGCTGACTCCAACACACACTGCTCTTGGATCCCAAACGACCTTGCTGCTCATGAACGGGATGAAATGTATACCAAAGGCGGATAAGCAACAGTGAGGTTTGCAGGTCAATTCGGAGCTGCAAGGAACTTTCATGCCTGATACACGGTGAGAAGCAGCTGTGGTATTGTAAATGGCGGTACACAAACCTCAGGACAGAGACTGGATATGGGGCTGGTCCTATAATCATCTATGGCCAGCCTCACCATCTGTGATAAACAGTTGCCACTCATTTAACTGTACGTTCATGTTGAGGGTGCTGAGATTCGCCAAAGGAGTTCCTGCTAAGCAAAGACATGTTCGTGCCTGTAGATTCCTGTTCCAGCTACCTGCACGATGTCACTGTTGGGTTCTGACAGCAGTGGGATAAAGCCAGCATGAGGTCAGTTTGTTAATGTCAGTTGCCTACATCAGGGACACGTATCCATTCAGGGAGAAACCTACAGTTCTGCTCCGTGTCAGCACCTAACCTATTGTTCTCTTTTGATTGACCAAATGACATACACCACTTTATATCAAGTTGACATCAAATTAATTAATTAATTGATCAAACCCATCCTTCCCCTCCTGATCCACTGACCCCATTTCTCTGGAAACCTACAACCCCCCTCACTCCCACTCACTGATACAAACACTCTTCCAGTCCAGAGTTATTCGAATAACCCCCTCCCACTTTATCAGTTATCACATTGATAAGAAATTTATTAAATTTATCAATTAATTACACCCAACCCATGATGACCCCAGCAGGCACGTGGATCCTTTCCTGAACGCCCCTCACCCCCTAAACTCCTGGAAATGGCGGAAAATTGAAATTTTCTCCTGAAATTAAAAAAAGGGCAGGAAATTCAAATATATTGAGAGGAATATCAAATTTTGTGTGTTCACCTTAAGGTTTAGAGTCCAATTGACCTCATTCATAGTATCTCCAATAGAGGGCATTGTTATCCATGTCTAACTCCATGTCCATGTCTGTGTCCATGTCCACATCCACCAACACCTCCACCACCCATCAACAGCTCCACCACCTGTCCCCCACTACCTCGCTTCCTCCTCCACTTGTGAAGAGCTTCAGTGTGTGCTGAACTTTGTGAGAGGACAGACATAAGTCTTTATTTTGTGTACATTGTGGTATATTGTTTATTTAAACAATGTGCGTTGCCTCCAATTTCATCAATAACTGCTAGATGTGGAGTGGATATTTCCGCTATTAGTCTAGCACTGGAGAGTTCATCCAGCCACTCTATCTAATAGCCCTATATGGGAAGGATGGATAACAATGATAGGACAGCAAGCTGTTACTGAAGTACAGGGAGTAACCCTCCGCTGATTTACAATAGAATAACTGCTGTTGGGAGGTACATAAAAATGGGTAATAATGATATTACAACAGCCACCCACTGTCCCCCTGCAACTTTTCCTTTATTATAATTTCTTACCTCCGCCCCAAGCAGGAAGGGGTGGCCTGATAGTGGCACAATTCGCCGCTTTTCAGGAAAATAATTGTACAAATAACACATAAGAATGCTGAAAACGGATAACAAGGGGATAAAATAGTAATTTAGCACATGATAAGGGAAAGCAATTGGGGTTAAAATACACAAAAACGAAGGAGTTTAATCAGGGACATTTCCATAAAATCCACATATAAATAAAATCATACATGAAGATGTAGCACAGGAACACTGGTGGCACAGGGGCGTGATAAAAAACAGTGTCCACAATATTAAAAGCCACATGAGGTAGTGACACTTGAAACACACTCCACTTAATTAACACATACGGTGAGCAACAAAACATGACACAGTGTAAACTGGAAGGACATGCCAAGGAGGGACGGCAAGAAAGGAGGGAAAGAGGAGAGATAGGAGGGGGTTGATGGAGGAGAGGACGGCAGGAAGGGGTGGAAGGGGAGAAGCTGGTAGCACACCAAGGGACAGAAGATGAGGAGGGAGAAGTCAGGAGCAACTCTGGAAGGAGCCCAATGAGTGGGAAAGGACAAGCGAGAAAGTCAAGGGTTATGAGGGAGGAAACAGCAAAGGGGGAGGGCTCAGGGGGTATGAAGGAGGAAACAGCAAAGGGGGAGGGCAAGGAGAGGGAACCTTAGGGAGGAGGGGAGAGGAGAAGTAGGGTTGCAGTTGGGAGGTAGGTTAAATATTGGGGCAAAGCTCATCATTTGGGATGGGGAGACTCTAAAAGGTTCATTGGGAGAGGAGATGGAGGGTGTGGAGATGCAGAAATGGTAGGGAACATCGGTAGATGTGCGGCGACAGATGGGGATGGAAAGAAAAGAAATCACCAGGGAATGAGGGTATTTGAGTCAGGAGATGGTGTAAAGGATACGGATAGGTTCAAGAGAAAGGATGAGATGGGGATAAGGATTGAGGTCACAGAGGATCCTCATGGGGGACAGGAGGCAGGTATGGAAAGTGAGGAAGAGAGCATAGTATTCAAGGATTTGGAGGGTTTTGTAGAATTTAGAACAGAGAGGGATCAAGGTGACACTGGCATAGCACAGGATGGGATGCAGCAAGGATGTGTAGGTATGAAGGATGGTGGAAGGATGCAATCTCCATGTCTGGCCAGACAGGAGCTTTAGGAGGTGGTGGTGTGGAGATGGGGAGTCAAGGGGGTGTCCAACGATATTTAAAGGTGGGAGTCAGTTGGATGTGATGGTCACAGATGGTGAGGTAGAAATAATGGAGCTGAAAGGATGGGGCAGTATATCCTATGAAGATTGCCTGGGTTTTTGAAAGATTGATCCAAACGAGCCACTGGTTGCACATGTGGTAAACTGGTCTAGGTGGGTTTGAAGGGAGCGCTAGGACCGTTGAAGGGTAGGACAGAAGGCAAGGAAGGTGGTGTCATCAACATATTGAAGTAGATAGATGGGTGAATGTACTTTGTGCATATCAGCGGTGTACAGGAGATAGAAGAGAGGAGAAGTGATGGAGCCTTGGGGCACACCTGTGGTGGAGTAGAAGGTATGGGAATTGGTATTATACATGCTAACATAGGAAGAACTGTGGGAGAGGGAGGATCCAACGTTGATAGAAACTATCTAGGTCTGGAGCTTGAAAAAGCGCTCAGAATGCCATACATGGTCACAGGCGTTCTGGAAGTCGAGGGATACAAAAAGAGCAGAACAATGGGAGTTAAACTGAAGGGAGAAGACATGGGTAAGATTAAGGATCTGGTCATCATTGGAGAAGGGAGGCAGGAAATCACACTGGGTAAGAGGGAAGAAGTGGTGTTCAGTGAGGTGGCGATGGATATGGCAGGAGAAGATGCACTTGAAGACCTTATTGAACATGAAGGTGAGGCATATGGGATGACAGAAGGAGACGTCGGTAAGGGGTGTGTTCAGTTTAAGGAAAAACAGGGTGTGGGAGGTCTTCCACAGGTTAGGGTAAAAGTCAGTGAAGACGTTGGTGTTCTGTGGGGTGACAAGTGTGGTGGGGGAGGAGAGAGTACATTTCTTGAGGTGGCAGTAGGTGAAGGAATCGTGACCAGGGACAGTGTTGCATCTGGAACTGAGGATGAGTGTAATGTTGTGTGCTGTTATAAGAGTATTTAATTCTGAGCCTTGGTAACAGGTCCAAGTACTAGAAGCCAGGAGCAAACGGCAGGAGAGTGGTGTTGGTGTGGTGGAGGATGGTGGGGAAGAGAGAGTAATCAAAGTGAGTATCGTTGGGTATGGAGAAGACTTTGGAGAGGTGGCAAGCAAAATGGTTGCCCTCACTGAGGTTGGCAGGAAGGGGCAGTTGTGGAGGAGTCGGAAAGGGGGTGGGATGAGAACCAGTGAGGCAGTGGTAACTAGACCAGTACTTGGAGGAGCTGTCAGGCAGATGGTGTTGAATCGTGTGCATCTTTGGCGCCAGTCCTGGCGTTTCTTTACTGTCAGAAGGTTTCGAATATGTCTTTGTAGTTGCCAGTGGCAGAAGAAAGTGTCCCACTCACTTGTGAGGAAGAGAGAATAGTAGAGCCTATGGGATTCATGGAGAAGGAGTATGGCCTGTGGAGGAAGAGTAGGACAGTGGGGTTAGATAGGCTTGATGGCAACACGAGGCTCGACAGTAGCAGAGATGGTCTTCTGGAGGAAGGATGAGGTGTGAGCGATGCCATCAGGATGTTGGAAGGTGATGGGCTTGCCTCCAACCTGGGTGTCGATGGATTCCTGGTAGGCATCCCAGTTGGCACAGTGGTAGTCGTGAATGACCTTGGGAGGGGCAACAGGGCAGGGAGATGGTGGAGGACGAGGGGCAAATGAGATGTTGAGAATGACTGGGAGGCGGTCACTACCAATGGGATCTAGGACTTCTTTAGTGATATGCCCAAGGAGTTTGGAGGAAATGAGGATGATGTAGGGGGGAGGTGTTACTATAGAGACAGGTATGCTGAGGAAGGGGGACAACCTCAGTTTGGAGGGTGGAAACGAACTGATGCCACCATAGGAATCTGGCAAGGTCACAGCTATGAATGTTGAGGGCTGCAGCAATTACATAGGTGGACAAGGTGCGATTAGCATGGGAGAGAAATCATAAGGGATGGAGATGGTGGCACAGGTTACAGTAAGGGTGTGGAGAAAGATGCTGTCAATAAGGGTGTCAGTAGGTCACAGAGCAGTAGTTGTGGCCAGACAGGGACATGCTTAAGGTGGCCAATAGATACCCCACCTCACGCTAAGGGGTGCGGATTATCAGTATGGTGATCGATATAGGGATAGTTTGGAAGGAAGTTTCACTGAGGATGCAGGGCATCAACCTAATGCTGGAACAGGGTATGCATGAGTTATGGCTTGTAAGCAGGGCAGGAGCAGAAGTTTTCGTAAAGGAGGTGATACTGTCATTGTGCCAAGATATAGAGGGAGGAATGGGATGGATTGCGGGAGAGGTTTAGATGAGGGTGCCAAGGTTGATAAAGACAAAGTGAGGTTGGTTGCGGGCTTAGGTGGCATTTGTGTTCAGGTGAAAAAGGGAGTGGATAGCTAGGGAGATCTACTGGAGGCTGTATCGGCACTGAAAGTGGTTGATGTTCTGAAGGACTATTGTGAGAAAACAGGTGATGTATTCAGCTATGGGGAGGCTGGGCAGAGGAATTATTTGGATGGAGGGGTTAAACAGTGGGACGAATGGGGATGGTGAGCTCAGGGTGGTTTGCTTTACATTTATGGGAACAGTTAGGGTGGACTTCCTAACGGGTATTACATGTAGGAGAGGAGCCAAGGTTGAGACATGGTTTATGGAAGTGAGATGCTTTGCAGTGCGGGCAGGTAGGAGGATTTTTACATTCGAAGGTGAGGTGATCATTGTAAACCTAGCACCTGTGGCACTGGTAGGACTGGGGAGTTGAGCAGGGAGGGGCAACAGGCTGGTGGTAGTTATAGATGAAAAATGCCTGTATGAATAGGTGGTTGATGGAAGAAGCAGATTTCATGTAGACATTCATCAGGAAGGTGAGTGTGGACTCATTAAAAATGTAGTGGGAGGAATTGATATCAAGGGCTGGCTGGGGGTGCAGTTCTGCCAACACCTTCATCTCCTTGACCAAGGGTCTGAGATTTGTGGTTACAGCACTCATGGTTGGAGGATGGTAAAGGGTTGTGGTTGTGGCTGATGGGGAGGAGAGGTGGTAAGGAAGGGTATGAGGGTGGCATGGGGGTCAAAGATGACACAGGACTTTTTTTGAGGAGGTTGGTATGGAGGGAGGCATTGGTGGATATTATGAGAACAGGGTCTTTGTGGGGGATGTGAGGCCAAATGGGGCATTGGGGATATTTTTGCATATTTGTAGGGGAGTGTGTGGGTGTCAAGCAACTTAGGGTCAGGGCTACAAAGGAGGGAAGTGTGCATTGCAAGAGGTTGGGGATGTGTGAATAAGGGTGGTATCCATGGGGAGTCAGAAGGAATGGGGTTGGTAGGTGGTAGGGAAAGATGTGGTCGACACTAGGCTGTTGGGGTTTTTTTCTGGTTAGGGCGGCCTGGGAGGAAGGGTGAGAGATGGGTTGGAGCAGGTGACCCTTCTTGGGGTGCAGAGGTAGCAAAGCAAGGTGGTGCCAGTAATGCATCTGGGGTTGTTACTGTGTCCCAATGGGCTGTGACCCAGGCGGGTGGAAAAGGTGTAGGAATTGCAGGGCAACTGGACTGGGTGGGCTATTGGCAGGCTGGACATAGGGAGGGCTGCTTGAGGAGGAACTCCATGAAGTGATGATGGAGGAGGTTATAAGGTGGTGATGGTTGGGATATCCATGATGAAGGGGAGATGAGCCTACTGGCAATGGGTGTCACCAAGGTAGGAAGCGAAACGATGAATAGGGAGATAAAACAGCTGACAGAAATGGAAATGGAGACACAAGCCCAGGATGGTGACATAGATAATGGACAGCAATGGCGATAGCGACAGCGATGAAGGACAGTGACAGAGATAGTGGCAGCAACAGCGATGAAGGTAAAAGACATGACAGTGATGGTGATGGTTGCAGGCAGCAGAGGTGGCAGCTGGCAGCTGTCCCCGAAGTACGGGCGGCAGCAGGTAACGGCGATGTCGGTGAGTGATGAGATGGCCCAGGGTAAGACCACTGATTGCTGTTCCAATGGGCGATTACATTCTGAGAGTAGTCCAAACTACAAATTCCTCTGAGTGGAAGGAGGAGTTCCAAATCTCTGATGCCACTAAACCTGGAAAATCTGATCCGTATATACAGGACTCCCGTAGAAACATCATTTGGGAATGAAACATACTTATATCTATTTATGAGTGAAAAGTCGCATCCTAGCCAATATAAGCATTAGAAATACATCATACAACATATTTTGCGAATGTGGTGCTCATTATCTTACCTGAAACTGTGTCTCGAGACAAAAAAGAAAGCTGTCCAGTTGCCTCCAGTCTAGTTAATCGACATCTACCGTGTGTATTGTGTACGTGTAGAGCTGGCCAGCTGTGGAACTGCTGCCTGTCACAGGTAATGCTAATCCACAATGTACTGTTACCCAAGCACTCATGCCGCTGACTGCCACGCTTTATGAGGCAAATAAATGAAGGGCTTATTTCAATAGTGGTACAAGTCAATTTTTGTTCATTCTGAGATACAGAGCCCTAAAGTTAAATGAGCGCTGAAAAATGTGCAGTTGAGATACCAGAAATATTCAAGCATATGGCTTCTTGCTAGAGATGAACCTTTCTTTCTGTTTGTTTGGACCATTAATGTCAGAAACATTATAGACAGAAAAGTGGAGGTAATGGACTTGTACCACTATTGAAATAAGTCCTTCAAATGTGGCTTCGATGTATAGAGTAGTTCTAATCAGTTCCACCCTCACATAGACCCCTGTATAAAAAATCCACTTTATCCAATCCAAGGCAGGGGTGTTGTTGACCATACACCTCGAGGTTCTCGCACGAAATGTAGATTTTCCCTTTTATATGAATTATATTCGAAGACAGAAAGCTCCATGGTGACAGAGGTGGAGGTGCTGGGAGAACTGAATTCTCATCCCACCCTGGAAATCCGCTGAGCCCTATGCATCTATAACGACTCTGGCCCTACCTTCCTGTTGCATGTGTTCACAGAGTCCAACTCCTCCATATATCTCCTCGTCACTCAGGAAGACCTGATTTCTAACCATCACCACCCCGTTGACCCCTCCCACTCCCCTCCTCAATCCAACTGCTGCCAATGCTTTCTGCTCAGTAATGATAATCTCACCCAAAACTGCAAAAAAGCCTTCATTTGCCTCCAGTGTAAAGTCTCCTACATCCTCCATCCTACAATACCCGCAATGCATTCCACTTGACCTACTCCTCGAAATGCAAGGCCAAACCCCCTCCCACCAACCCTGAGCTTACTGTTCCTGTTCGCCCCATCAATCAGCCCATCCACCCTAACAATTCCCTTGATCCACCCCCTATGGCCGACGACATCATACACTTCCTCACCATCGTCCTCCAGATCATCATCCCCTTTCAACTATCCCACACCCTCTAGCAGATGTCCTTTGTCACCCACTCCATCTCCCATTTGAACACCTATGCCACATACTCCCGCAACCATGTCCACTTCACCATCACCCTTTGTTTGAGCCTCTCTCCTCCTCCCTCTGATCCCTTCATCCCTCCCCACACTGGTGAGCCAACAGTATTGCCTCTCATACCTAAACAGTCACTCCCTCCCTACTAACAAATACATGTGTTCCCTGCACCAGCAACAGGTGAAACTAATTCATCCTTAATGAAACATTCCTCAACCTCACCAAGTTGTCTGCACCTCTCCCTACCTCATTCAGCACACAGACAATCACCTTCCCATAGCAAGAGGTGGGATCGCTATTGGCTACCTCAAGCATATCCCTGGCCAGCCAGAACCCATACCCAATGACCTGACCAAACACCTCATCCTCAGTATCTTTTTCCTTCCCTTACTGTCACCTGTGCCACTATCTGTGTCCATCCACAGCTCCTCTCCCTACGATGTCATCTCCCATTCTCCACCTAAACATCCCCACCCTCTAAGGCGACCTTGTTCCCCTCCCACAGCACATCAAACTAAAAAATAGCTCCACCCCTGAAGTCCTTGCTTCCCCCAACCTCCTTCATTGTATCGCCACAGACGTCCTAAATCCTATTGGTAACGACCACCTCCCAGGCATTTTCACCATCTCCTCAGACCATTACCCACCTCTTGTCCCTTGCCTGCCTGCCTGCCCCTTAGAAGTCAGTCCATGACTACTGTCAAGCCGACTGGGATACCTACGAAGAATCCATTGCCTTCCAGGTCGAAAGCGACTCACTCACCTTTCAACATCCTGCTGACATAACCTATGCCTAGTTCTTCCTCCAGAGATCCATCACTGATGCTGTGGAGGCCCAAGTTCCTAACAAACTTATCCATCCTCACTACCTTACTCTTCCCCCACAGGCAGTCCTGGTCCTCTATCCTACTCTTCAACGGTCCCAAAGTTCACTACAGACCCACCTCGACCATTTCACTGCTGGGTGCAACCTGTGGCTCCTTCACATCAACATTTCCAAGACCAAGGCAATCATCATAGATTGTACCATCCCCTCCTTCTGACTGCGAGATTTTTACCTAACCATGTATGGTCATCCTGTCTGCCTTACACCTACCCTTAAATACTTAGGCCTCACCCTCGGCATCACTTTACTGCATGGATACTCCCACCACCACCATTATATATACCTCCTCTTCCCCAGACTCCATTATTACAGCCTGGAGCATTTCTTCAGGCCAGACACCCTATGTCATGCCCCCTCTCCTTACAGTCTCCCCCTCTTCCACATTTCTTCAGGCCAGACACCCTATGTCATACCCCCTCTTCTTACAGTCTTCTCCCCTTCCTCCTTCTCTTCCTCCACTGTACATCCCCATCTCTCCCAGACCACCTCCACCTCCGCCACTCGCCCTACCGAATTCCCCTTCTTCCTAGTCACTAAAGTACCCCAACCAACACATTGCCTTCCCAAGGCAACACCACCAGTCCACCATCGCCACACCCAGTGAGTCATCATCACTGTCAACCTATAGCGCCACCACTCCCCAGGAGTCAGTCCCATCAAGCCCATCGTTCAGCTTCCTTCCCAGCCCACTCTCACCAGAAAGCCCACCAAACACTCAAGTGCCGACCCTGATTCCGCTCCTACTCCCAACCATTCTCATTCCATAGACGCCACTCCTCATCCCACCTCCAAACCCCCTGCTGTGTGCATCTTCTTCCTCTCTTGCCACAACCCAAAGTTCCTCATAGCCTGCACCCTCACCCTTGAGATCAGAAAGTATATCCCCAATGGCCCCACCACCCAACTTATCTCCCACAAAGACTCCATCCTCATTAAGTCCCCAGTCCCTCCTTCCATACAGACTTCCTCTGAAGATCTCTTGTATCAACTTCGGCCTCCATGCAACTGACACCCCCATCCATACCCCTGCTCTCTCTGTCTGCCCAAACCCCTCACTGTCTTCCGACCCTCACCACTGTGATCATCAAGCTCAGCGGTAGTGTTGTTGTTCCACCCAACACATCTGCAACTATTTTGACCCCACCTTTCTGATCAGAGTGTTTACCGAATCCGCCTCTTCCATTAACTGTTTCCTAACCAAGGGAACAGAACTGACCCATCCCAATCCTGTTCCCAATCCTACCATTGCCAGAGGTGTCTTGTCTACAATGACCACTTCACCTCTGCCTGCAGAAATCTCATCTGCCCTCACTCCAAAGAGGCACACTTCCTTAAATAATGTCTAGCCTCACCTCACCTCCTTCCTGCAGCACCTGCTATGAAGCTCACCCCATCTACAAATGTGGGGGAACTCGGGGCAGAACGGGATATTTAATGTTTAACAATTTCTATAAAATAAGGGAACACAAGGAAACACTTCTTAAAGTCATAAAAGAACACCTTGTAGTGTAACCTAATGTACTTTATTTTAAAATCACTTTAAACAATACACTTTGCATTTTTTACAATTTTTCAAAGAAAGTCTTGCATATTTCCCTTTCCGCCCCACCCACGGGGCAGAATGGGATAAGGGTATTTTTTGTTAAATTATTGCATAAACGTTGAATCTGAATTACGAATATCGTATGAAACTATGACAAAATGTTGTGTAACAGGCAATTCAGACTAAGGAATGTGTAATTTAAACAATTACAAATTCATTCTTCAAAATAAGAAAATATTTTAATGTCATTCTGAAAAATGTACAATAATAACCAGCAAACCACTAACTACTAGCCCTTTCGACAAAAGTCACAAACCAGTATTTCCTCTTCATCTTCACTGACTATGCCAGCACATGAATTGCGTGCCCACTCTGGCATGTGACCCAGCCCTCATTAGAAACGGAGTAGAAGTCCCCAAAGTAGAGACACTCAGCATACTCTCTCTCTGATTCTCTCTTCTCCATCATCTTCTTCCTTTTATATTTCTTAAGGTCTTTGATGGCCTCTGTTTTGGTTTTTTTGGGTGTACAGTTTGATATTTTTGCCTTAAGTTGCACTGCACCTGACGTCTCTGTCCTGACATTGTTTATATTAGTGCACCCTCCTCCTTTCTTTAGGCCTACTTTACGTGCGACAGCATTCTGCCGTTCCTTCTTGTAGGGAGAATCTGTTAATACGGCGGTTTTTCCTTTTCGTCTTGTAGTCCGCCGAGTATTTTGACAAATTAGTGGGATTGGAATGACAGCCTCGGGCGGTATCTGGAAAGCTGAATTGTTCGGCGAACATAGCTGGTTGGGAGAGTCGGGCATCCATGAACATCCAGGGACACTATCCCATTCTGCCCCATTCCGTTCCGTCCCAAGAGCACTTTTGAGGTTAACGACTTTTATGGGGTGTAATAACTGACGTATTTAAGTGCATTAAATAACTAAAGTATAACAAATACCATGCACTTTAAGGGAATGTGTCATTTTAGGGTATACAATTACCAATTAACAGCTTACCTGGCGTTGAAATTCACCAAACGTTAGAACAACGCAAGCGATAACGTGACGGACAACAATTCACTTAGATCTCGTACTTCAAACTAAATCAGAATGGCTGCCCTCACTTCCATTCAGAGAAATAGTTACATGCCCATACAACAGGTTGCAACACTGTCAAGTCTAGAAAAGAGCTATGTCCCATTGTGTCCCCGCTATCCCGCTCTGCCTCGAGTTCCCCTAAAGCTAAATCTCCTCACCAAACTTGAACTCACAGTCCCTGTCTGTCCTTAGATCAGCAAATCCCCCCCCCCTCCCCCTCAACAATTCTCTCTCACCACCCCTACTTCTGACGACATCATTCGCTTCCTTACCATAGTCCTCTAGAACATACATCCCTACCAGCACCCACACACCCTCCAGCAGATTTGCCTTGCCACATGCTGCAACTTCCATCTTAACATTTTCCAAAACATCCACACATTCCCTGCTAACAACCCTCTTAATTCACACCTGGTGCTACCACCATGTAGATGCCTTCATCCCCAATTAAACCTTCCTTTAACCTAGCTACATTGTCCACAGCTCTCCCTATGTCCTCTATTGTACTGACTATCCCTTCAACTTAGCATGAGATAGGTGTGCTATTGGTCACCTGAAGCATATCCCTTCCTGGCCACAACTGCTTCACGACCCTATGAAACACCGTATTCTCATCCTCTTTTTCCCAACCTATCACCTGCTACAGTAGCTATGTTTGTCCTGCTACTCCCATCCCACCCAATTTCCTAGCTCATATTGATCGCACCTTCTCCACCACTGTGATTGCTACAGACCTCAACATTCGTAGCATTGACCCCACAGACATCTGGCAGTGGCGTCCGTTTATTGACCCCATCCGAGGTGATTTTGTCCCCATCCACCGCCACGCTCGTCCTGATGTAATACCACCCTTGATGCTGTCCTCACCTCCCCCAACCTCCTTGGGTGTATTACCATGGAAGTCATCGATCCCAGTGGCAGTGATCACTTCCCAATACAGCTCATCATCTCCCTCGCCCCTCACCTTCCTAACGCACCTTACCCAGATATATGTCCTAAAGTCATTCACAGCTACATCTGGGCTGCTTACCGGGATTCCATCGACACCCAGCATGGGAGTCATCCTGAAACCACCCATGCATCATCCTCCTGCAGGAGATCCAGTCTGATTCTTTGGCAGCCCACATCCCTACCAAAGCCATCCACCCCATCACTCTGCCTTTCCTGCATGGGCGATACTCCTTTTCCACAAATCACGCCCGTCTACCGTTTCTTCCTCCGCACTCGTAACTGACAAATACAGAGACACTACCGTAACCTTTTTACTGCAAAGAAACGCTGTGAATGGTGTCAGACATGTACACACCTCGACGCCACTCTCCGTCTCAACTCTTCCCTGTTAACTGGTCCACCTTACATTGCCGTACTGGCAGCTACCCTGTAGCGCCTCGAGAATTTCGGTGTAAATTCTAGAGACACTCGGCTTTCCACCGTCTCAAACACCCGATATTTTAAATACGAGGGTGAGAGAGTGGAGATGTGTCTACCTCGCCGCCGGTTTCTGTGTGTGTAGGATGGACGTGTATCTTGAGAACAACGGCAATAGTGACGGTCGATCGGTGCGGACAAGTGTTTGCAGCACGCGCCTAAGAAGCTGTATGTCCTGTACAAAGAGTAAGCACGCTCTATTCCTTGACAGTGTAACGACTGTATTGTCGTGAACAAACGAATTATGTTTTGACCTAAAGACACTTACGTTTGACTTTCGGGTGTTGGACTTGCGAGAAGCCAGAACTGGTTTTATAGTTTATATTAAACCAAACACATTATAATTGAATCTGTTAGCTTCTAAAGGTTCAAGACGGGGTTGACTCGCGAGAGTTGAACGCTTGTGTGAATCTTGTGAAGTTGTTTTATTGTGGAGATGCACATACAATAGAGTTTAACAAAAGTATCCTGAGAGTGCAGAATCATTTCAAGAGCAGAAAAGAAGTCTATTTTGAAATTCCCTTAACCAGCTAGAGTCTTTGGAGAAGAAGAGTTTGTGAAGATCGACGCAGCCGTCTGACCCGAGAAGAAGATCGGCTGCACACAGTACGTGAGTCAACTGCGAGAGACGCGTGAGTCTTACACTCCAGTACCACACTGTCTCTCCTGTCGTCAGAAGACCGTTAGAGCCCCACACCGCATTACTCACTCCTTCATGGCAACCGCCCCTTTCCCTGACAACCTCAGTAAAGCTAATTACTTTGTCTCCTACCTCTCCAAAGTCTTCTTCATCCCCAACAATCCTCACTTTGACAACTCCATAGTCCCCACCATTCATGAACATACCGATACTATTGTACTGCCGCATGCTCCTATCTTCCAATAAATCAACCATATGCCACAGACAGAACTAAACATTCCCAATACAGCACATGACTCATCCCCCACACTCAAATCAACACTGACACTTGTCACTGTTTCACCGCCTACCTCCGCCTGAAGGAATGTCCTCCCACTTTCCCCATCGCTCTTGCCACTCAGTACAACACCATCCTCTCCATTGGCTTTTAGCCTGACCTGTGGGAGACCTCCCATATCCTGCCATTCCCTAAATCCAACAAATCCTCGTCTGACTCCTCCTCCTACCATCCCAAATGCCTCACCTACTTTTCAGCAATGTTTTCGAATTCATTCTGTCTCGCTGTATCCATCGCCGCCTAAATCGACATCGCCTCCTTTCTATTACCCAGTGTGGCTTATGCAACTCCTTCTCTGCCTAGGACCGGCTCCTTTACCTCACCCATCTCCTCTCCCTGCAACTTAACTCCATTGCACTGCCAATTTTGATTACCTAGACCTTCAGAACGCGATGCCATACTGGTCTCGTTTTCAGAATTCAGACATAAGGCCTTCCTGTTAAATATATCCATCTCTGTGTGTCCTTCCTCTCACATGGTCCTTCCTGTTTCACCATCCATAACACGTATTCCCATACCTTCTACGCCACCTCAGTTGTGCCACAAGGATCCATTGTTTCTCGTTTCCTCTATTCCTGTACACCGCCAACCTGACTGAACAGCCGCCCCATCCATCTCCTTCAATATGCAGATTACACCAACTTCCTTGTCCAGTATCCTACCCTTCAACGGTCCCAGCGCTCGCTTCAAACCCACATAGACCAGTTTACTGCTTGGTGGTGCAACCAGTGGCTACTTGAGATCAATCGTTCAAAAACCCAGGTAAACTTCATAGGACTTACCATACCCTCCTTCCAGCTCCATGATCTCTACCTCAACAACTATGACCATCCTACTCAACTTACTCCCACCCTGAAAGACCTTGGCCTCACCCTTGACCATCACCTTACCTGGACTCCCCGTATCATTACCATTCATTGTAAAGCCCACAATAGACTCCGCATCCTGAAGTTCTTGTCTAGCCGAATATGAGGATTGCGTCCTTCGCCATCCTTCATACCTACAAATCCTTGATACATCCCATCCTTTGCTACACCAGTGTCATCTGACTCTCTGCCATTCCTAAATTCTATAAATCCCTCCAGATCCTGGAACGCCATGCACTCCACCTCGCCGTCTGTATCCATCTTCTGTCTCTCACGAGGATCCTCCTTGACATAATCACTTTCCCACATCTCCTTATTTACCTCTAACACGTCTGCGTCCTCTGAACCATCTACATACTCGATCTCCCTCACCCCTGCATGTCCCTTCCCCTCTCCAAGCCCTATGCATTGCCTGTACTGCTACGTCCCATCCACCCTGCACCTCCACACCCTCCATGTCCTATCCTAAAGGAACTTTTGCCAATCCCCATATTAGATATAGAGCTTCATTCCAACAGCTATCCTCCCTTCCATATCTGACCGCTACCCTCCTACCCCTCCTCAACAGCGCTCCCTCTCCTTCACTTCATTGACATCCTACCTCCCCCACATCCTTCTCTCGCTCCTTCCCCCTCCTTTCGCTGCCTTTGTACTCTTTACCAGATTTCTGCCTCTCCCACCCCCTGTATCCTTTACCTTGGCGTGTCCCAGGTCCTTCTCCCCTGCATCTCAACCCATGTTCCCTTTCTGCAACACCCCCTCATCTCCCTCCTCTTCTCCCACTTTCTGGTCTCCTCTCCTTTGTTAGGTCCTTCCCATTTTAACTTGTGAAATGCGCCTTGATTTCCTTATGTGTCCTGCTACAAGCACAGTGTTTTAAGATGTTTTCATGCTGTGTGGGTTTTAATGCTGTGGATAACGCTTTTCATCATCGTTTGTTAAAAAATTTTGCCCACTGTGATTTTTATTTATGCTCTCTGTGGTTTCAACTTGTAACAATGTCTCTAATTAACATTCTCCTTATTTTTTGCAATTGATTCATATTATACTCCCTTGTCCTTTTTAATATCTCTCTATTTTACATTTTTATATAAAGCGGCATCAATGTGCCACTGCCCGCCCATCAATGTCCACATGGGGAAGGGGATGAAATTACAACAAAGAAAAAAAGAAGGCACAATGGGAAAGTGGGTCACTGTCCTAATACTATTATTATCCTTCCTTATGTCGCTCCCAGCTGCAGCTATTTGTGTGCAGATCGGCAGGAGGCTATTCCCCTGTATTTCAGTGATAGCTTGCTGTTGTATCGTTATTACCCATCCATTCCATTTTGGACTATTGGGTAGACTGGCTAGAGCAACTCTCCAGTGCTTGACTAATAGCGAAAATATCCACTCTACATCTAGCAGTTATTTAAGAAACTGGATGGAGCTACTGTGTAGAACTCGATCAATGGCAACTCAAATTGGTTGAATAAACAATATACCGCACTGAGTACAAAATAAAGACTTGTGTCCATCCTCTTGATATGCTTGGCAAAGACTGAAGCTCCATCGCAAGTAGAGGAGGGGAGGGGGAGGGGCGGTACGGTGGTGATGGTATGAGTGGGTGGACAACAGCGCCGTCTGGTGGTGATATTACAAAGTAGGTCAGTTGCTTTTAATTTGAATAATTAATTTTATATCAATTTGATAACTGATAGAATCGGAGGGGGTTATTCCAATAACTCAGGCCTGAAAGTGAATCTGTATTGCCGATTGGGAGAGGGCAGGTTTCCAGAGGTGTTGGGGGAAGGGGGAATCGGAGGGGAGGGGTGGGGGTGATTAATTAATTAATTATATAACAATATGTTCAGGACCTGTCAATCAAAAGAGAACGACGAGTTTAAGACTGACATGGAGCAGAACAATATGTCTCCCCTTAATGTATTCCTGCCCCTGATGTGGGCAACTGCACTAACTAATTGTCCTTGTACCAGCTTTATTCCACTGGATTTGACTTGCACAATGGCAACAGCCATCAGATAGCTGCAGTCACATTCCTTCTCACACCTGAATCAGCGATTCATCTTGACTTCTGCCGTGCTGGCGATGACAGTCCATACTGTAAAATCACAAGTAATAAATGTGTTTCGAGACAAAGCTGTTTAACTGACGCCTTAGAGCATCTGACAGCAAATAAATACCCCACTCATACAATTATATTCGGTGGTGACTTTAACCTACCCCCGATATGCTGGAAAAATTATACGTTTTAAGCCGGCGGCAGGCATAAAACGTCATCCGAAATTGTACTGAATGCTCTCTCAGAAAATTATTTTGAACAATTAGTTCATGAGCCCACTCGAAGCGTAAATGGTTGCGAAAGCATGTTTGACCTTTTAGCAACAAATAATCCTGGGCAAATAGTGAGTACTGCGACGAATACAGGGATTAGCGACCACAAGGCAGTTGCTGCTAGGCTGAATACTATAACACATACAAACATCAAAAAGAAACCCAAAGTATATCTATTTAAAAAAGCTGATAAAAATGCTCTTAACGCCTTTTTAAGAGACAGTCTTCACTCCTTCCGATCTGATCATGTAAGCGTAGGAAAGTTGTGGAATGTTTTCAAAGAGATAGTATCGACAGCAATTGAGAGATATATACCACATAAATTAATAAGTGATGCTACTGATCCCCCATGGTACATAAAACGGGTTAGATCGTTGTTGCAAAATCAACGAAAAAAGCATGCCAAATTTAAAAGAAAGCAAAATCCCCAAGTTTGGCTAAGTTTTACAGAAGTTCGAAATATAGCGCGTACTTCAATGCGAGATACTTTTAATAATTTCCACAACGAAATTCTGTTCGAAATCTGGCAGAAAACTCAAAGAGATTCTGGTCATACATAAAGCACACCAGTGGCAGGACGCAATCAATACCTTCACTGCGCGATAACAACGGTGAAGTCGCTGATGACAGTGTCACTAATGCATAGTTATTAAACACGGTTTTCCGAAACTCCTTCCACAAAGAAGACGAAGTAAATATTCAAAAATTCCAATCAAAAACAACTGCCAAGATGAGATACATAGAAGCAGATATCCTCGGTGTAACAAAGCAGCTTAAATCACTTAATAAAGGCAAGTCTTCCGGCCGAGATTGTATATCAGTCAGGTTCCTCTCAGAGTATGCTGATGACATAGCTCCATATTTAGCAATTATGTACAACCACTTGCTCGCAGAAAGATCCATACGTAAAGACTGGAAAATTGCTCAAGTCACACCAATACCCAAAAAGGAAAGTAGGAGTAATCCGTTGACTTACAGGCCTATATCACTAACGTCGATTTGCAGTAGGGTTTTGGAACATCTACTGTATTCGAACCTTATGCAGTACCTCGAAGAAAACGTTTTACTGACACATAGTCAGCACGGATTCAGAAAATATCGTTCTTGTGAAACACTACTAGCTCTTTATACTCATGAAGTAATAAGTGCTATCGACAGGGGATGTCAGATTGATTCCATATTTTTTAGATTTCCAGAAGGCTTTCGACACCGTTCCTTACAAGCGTCTTCTAACTAAACTGCGTGCCTACGGAGTATCGCCTCAGTTGTGCGACTGGATTCGTCACTTCCTGTCAGAAAGGCCACAGTTCGTAGTAATAGACGGAAATTCATCGAGTAAAACGGAAGTAATATCCGGCGTTCCCCAAAGAAGTGCTATAGGCCCTCTATTGCTCCTGATGTATATTAACGACTTAGGAGACAATCTGAGTAGCCGTCTTAGATTGTTTGCAGATGATGCTGTCATTTACAGTCTTGTATACTCATCAGATGATCAAAGCGAACTGGAAATTGACCCTGAATAGAGAAAAGTGTGAGGTTATTCACATGCGTAATAAAAGAAATCAGCTAAATTTCGATTACGCGCTAAGTCACACAAATCTGACGACTGTAAATTTAGCTAAATACTTAGGGATTACAATTACAAATAACCTAAATTGGAACGATCACATAGGTAATATTATGTGTAGAGCAAACCAAAGACTGCGATTCATTGTCACACTAAGCAGGTGCAACAGGTCCACTAAAGAGACTACTTACACCACGTTTGTCCGCCCTATTCTGGAGTATTGCTGTGCGGTGTGGGATCCGCATCAGGTGGGACTGTCGGATAACTTCGAAAAAGTACAAAGAGAGGCAGCTCGTTTTGTATTATCGCGAAATAGAGGAGATAGTGTCACAGACATGATACGTGAATTGGAGTGGCAATCATTAAAACAAAGGTGTTTTTCGTTGCGACGGGATCTTCTCATGAAATTTCAATCACTTGTTTTCTCCTCCGATTGCGAAAACATTCTGTTGCCACCAATCTACATAGGGAGAAACGATCATCACGATAAAATAAGAGAACTCAGTGCTCGCACAGAAAACTTTAAGTGCTCGTTTTTCCCGCGTGTCGTTGGAGAGTGGAACGGTAGAGAGACAGCTTGAAGGCGGTTCATTGAACTTTATTGTGAATAGCGGAGCAACCACGTAGATGTAGATGTAGATGTGGGTGAGAACCCACATCCGCTGCCGAGTTCGGCCTCATGCAGCTAGCGCGTCATCACTCAGATGCTCACACTGCATGCCTACTAAAAATCCTGACCGAGGGCGTAGTCACAACGATTTTTTGGCTTTCATCTTTCTGGTATGTTCCATTAATACGGAATCCAGAGACATTGTGTCGTTATGTTGCATACAGGTGCGTATACTTAAGGACACATCCACCAAAATGTAGACGTATTGTCTCCCAAATTGCCCTTTGAGCACTGCTCCATAGATTAGATTAATACTAGTTCCATGGATCATGAATACGATATTTCGTGATGATGTGGAACGAGTCAAATTTTCCAATACATGACATAATTAAGTTAATATAACAACTTCTTTATTTTTTTGTTTTTTTTTAAATTTTTTTATAATTTTTTTGTTTGTTCTTTTTTTCTTAATTTATATCTAAAAATTCCTCTATGGAGTAGAAGGAGTTGTCATTCAGAAATTCTTTTAATTTCTTCTTAAATACTTGTTGGTTATCTGTCAGACTTTTGATACTATTTGGTAAGTGACCAAAGGCTTTAGTGGCAGTATAATTCACCCCCTTTCTGTGCCAAAGTTAGATTTAATCTTGAATAGTGAAGATCATCCTTTCTCTTAGTATTGTAGTTATGCACACTGCTATTACTTTTGAATTGGGTTTGGTTGTTAGTAACAAATTTCATAAGAGAGTATATATACTGAGAAGCTACTGTGAATATCCCTAGATCCTTAAATAAATGTCTGCAGGATGATCTTGGGTGGACTCCAGCTATTATTCTGATTACACGCTTTTGTGCAATAAATACTTTATTCCTCAGTAATGATTTACCCCAAAATATGATGCCATATGCAAGCAATGAGTGAAAATAGGCGTAGTAAGCTAATTTACTAAGATGTTTATCACCAAAATTTGCAATGACCCTTATTGCATAAGTAGCTGAACTCAGCAATGTGTTTCTTCCAATTTAATCTCTCATCAATGGACACACCTAAAAGTTTTGAATATTCTGCCTTAGCTATATGCTTCTGATTAAGGTCTATATTTATTAATGGCGTCATACCATTTACTGTACAGAACTGTATGTACTGTGTCTTATCAAAATTTAGTCAGAGTCCGTCTACAAGGAACCACTTAGTAATTTTCTGAAACACATTACTGACAATTTCATCAGTTAATTCTTGTTTGTCAGGTGTGGTTACTATACTCGTATCATCAGCAAAGAGAACTAAGTTTGCCTCTTCATGAATATAGAATGACAAGTCTTTAATATGTATTAAGAACAACAAATGACCCAAGACCAACCCTTGAGGAACCCCATTCTTGATAGTTCCCCAGTTTGAGGAATGTGATGATCTTTGCATATTATGAGAACTGCTTATATCAACTTTCTGCACTCTTCCAGTTAGGTACGAATTAAACCATTTGTTCACTGTCCCACTCATGCCACAATACTTGAGCTTGTCTAGCTGTATTGTGGCATGAGTGGGACAGTGCACAAATGGTTTAATTCGTACCTAACTGGAAGAGTGCAGAAAGTTGAAATAAGCAGTACTCATAATATACAAAGATCTGCACATTCCTCAAACTGGGGAACTATCAGGGATGGGGTTCCACAAGGGTCGGTCTTGGGTTCTCTGTTGTTCTTAATATATATTAATGACTTGCCATTCTATATTCATGAAGAGGAAAAGTTAGTTCTCATAGAAATCCAAACACAGCAGTTGGTTCATTGTGGGTCGTTTTACAACCTGAACCTCGCTCTGAGTCTGAGTATTCTCGCGTTGTATCCTCTGCTACATGTCACAGCTGTTTATGACTGTTGCAGGTCTTTTCCGTAGTGCTTGGTCTCCAGTACCACATCAAGAGTTCTGTACAATGTTATGGTATTGTCGTGGCCAAGTTGAATATGGTACATTCTTATCATGTCTTCTATTAACCCTCACACTACCAAGGGAGGGAGGGGAGGTTATTTTGTGCCCACCTATTCAAAATAATGTTAGCTAGTCATGTACACCATATTTCAAAATTTGAGAAAGATGGTTTTTATTTTTAGTGTCTTATACCAGATTCTGTAATAGTTTTAAATTTTTCAGTTAAATTCAACCCAAAAATTTAAGAGTTGATGGTGGATGCGGCTTTTCACAACCAATGTCATATTCATATTTTAATGTTCAAGACTCTTCAAGACTTAACATACCCCAGCCCCTTGGTAGCACATGTTAAAAAAAAGTTGGTACTGCTAGGGTTAACTCTTCTGGTAGTCAACCGTTCCACCCACTGTCCGTCACTTTCCACGTGAGGCATATGGCTCTCTTAGTTGAGCGCATGAAATCCTTTTATTCTCGTTAGGTTTGACTGCAAATTTTTTCCATTAAATTCTTCCTTTAATAATTCTGTATGTATGCCTGATCACACTGGGGTGTGTCATCAATGCCGTTAATACCTCATCACCATGGAACAAACACTAGTCATCCCGCCGGCCGGGGTGGCCGAGCGGCTCTAAGCGCTACAGTCTGGAACCGCGTGATCGCTACGGTCGCAGGTTCAAATCCTGCCTCGGGCATGGATGTGTGTGATGTCCTTAGGTTAGTTAGGATTAAGTAGTTCTCAGTCTAGGGGATTGATGACCTTAGAAGTTAAGTCCCATAGTGCTCAGAGCCATTTTTTGAACTAGTCATCCCCGCTGCATCACAGCTGAGCCGAACAACTGGCTTGGTTTGTTTCCGTTTGCAGAATCAGATCTAGAGGTCCTATTCTTGAATCAACATTGCCCAACATATGATATAGTTGTTTGTGAATCTGACGGAGTTTAGGAACATCAGCGCTTTGTGGTCAGTGTGCAGATACATCTTCTTTCCCACGTATACTGATGTGAAAAAAGGAAATCATGGGGCGCCTTTATCACGTACGCTGAGATGACAAAAATCATGGGTCACCTAATAATATTGTGTCGGTCCTGCTTCTTCTTGGGATAGTGCAGCATCTTGACCTGTCATGGAGAGAGTAAGTCATTGGACATACCCTCGTAGAAATATTGGCCATGCCGTCTCTATAGCCGTCCATAATTGCGAGAGTTTCACCGGTGCCGGATCTTGTGTACGAACTGACCACTTCATTATATCCCACAAATATTCATTAGGATTCACATAGGGCGATCCGTATGGCCACATTATTCGCTCGAAATGACCAGAATATTCTTCAAGCCCTATCACGAACAATCGTTGTCCGGTGCCATGGTGCACAGTCACCCAGAAAAATCGTATCTTTGTTTAGGAACTTTAAATCTACCAATAGCTGCAGATAGTCTTCAAGTAGCCGAACATAGCCATTTCCCGTCAATGATCAGTGTTAGTGTTTTTTGATGATAGTTTTACTCAAGTTGCTTTCACTTGCTGATTATTGATATATGTTGGAATAGCAGTGTATGATACAGGATATTAAGTACAGCACTGACAAGATTTTTATCGAATGCAACACTTTTAAATTTCCACAGAATATTTGTGCTTATGCTGATGACCATACTGTACCTCAGAAAATTGTTTCACATTCGGAGAAACCTTTCATTTCCAGATGAATATCTTAATTTCCGAAAAATCCGCAGCAAACGAAAAGTGAATGGCATCATTTAAAAATGGAATAACAAAATATAGCAAATATCCGTTATGGAGCTCCCTACCGGCGAAAGTGTGAATAGCGTTGCAAGATGCAACACGCGTCCCCGCACAGACCGTTATGTGACTACGTCACGTCGTTACGTACAACTTATCGCCGCTGAAGAAACAGCATTTGTTATTGGATGTCAATCTGTGCTGATTAGTTGCGCAAAAGTGAAAGAGGGCGCCCACAGGTACACGCCATTGCTTATGGGGGTGAATTGGTGTGATTTAGGGGAGGAGACCAAACTGCGAGGTCATCGGTCCATCGGATTCGGGTAGGATGGGGAAAGAAGTCGGCCGTGCCCTTTCAAAGGAACTATCCCGTGATTTGCCTGAAGCGACTTAGGAGAATCACGGAAAAAATTAAATCAAGACTGCCGGACGCAGGATTGAACCGTCGTCCTCCCGAATGCGAGTCCAGTGTGCTAACCACTGCGCCACCTCGCTTGGTCATTTTCTGTGCTGGTTGCATACCTCTCAGCGTTCGAAAACAGTTGACGGAAATTGACGGCGTTTCACAAGGCACACTTTTCTCCAAGAAAATAACTTTTTAATCGTTTGAAAGTAGCGTACGAGATTTGAGACATGTTTTACAAAGTGATTGACGGCTGCCATCCCCTGTAGCAATCGTCTATCCATTTTACACCTTTCTGCATTTCGCTGATATCTTCTGACATACGGCGTTCCAGTCTTTTACAGTTGAGTGGAATTTAAACCTTTTTTTTGTACCTTGCTGAATTCCTTCTGCTTCATTTTAGTTGTAAAGGATTGACAATTCGTCATCACAGTGTGACACCAAGTACACTACGTAAACATACGAAGTAGTCCTGATCTGAAAACCGGAAAACTTAAATACGTTGTGTTGTTTCTTCCACGATGAAAATTCGCTTTAACTTTTTTTATCTAGGAGTTAGCAAACAGCAGAAGTTTTTAATACTGCCTCACAGGTTAAAGCATTGTGCTAGCCTGCAGTTTTAATCATCACATATGCCATTAACAGGTAATGCTCTTATGATTCAAGTACGCCTTTTCTATTTGTCTACAAGTTTTATAACGTACAAATTCTGTTACAATATAAGAAAATCAGTCTGGGAAAAAAAGATACTTCCGACAGATTTCATGTCTTTCAGAACAGTTATTTTTAAGAAAACATTACTAACAAAACAAAAAAATTAATTCCAGAAAAAATTTCATTTGCTTTTGTTACAACCACTGTTTCGCAGGGTATTACAGAAAGACATTTTAAAAATTCGTGAGACTGCAAAATATGCAGTATGGATTATTTTGCAATAAGAAACCTGAGACCAGAAATGTGAAATAAAGATTCGGTAGCACTAAGGACTTTCTATGCATTCGATAAGCTAAATGTAACAGCACAATACTGCACTTCGGAAAACGTTTACTAACAAGACGGTAGAGTACAATAAAATACTGTAAACCAAATGTGAGGCTTCACTGGTTTAGAGTAAATGTTCAATATGA
The DNA here is from genome assembly GCF_023864345.2 of Schistocerca serialis cubense. Lineage (NCBI taxonomy): Eukaryota > Metazoa > Arthropoda > Insecta > Orthoptera > Acrididae > Schistocerca > Schistocerca serialis. Next base: position 19,646,373 of record NC_064646.1, read on the forward strand.
AGACCATCCATCAGACTTTCTGAATGATATACAACGACGAACCATGTTCTGTCTGATGCTCTGTGAGATTCCACTAGTGTGAAGCACACAAGGGACTTTACACACACCCAGAGGAAAAAGTCTACACTCTACAGGGATGAGATCAGGGGAGCGCACAGGCCAAGAAACTGGTCATTCGTTCCAGTTATTTTGTATTTCGACATAACTGTCATAAAGTAATGGGACTGAATGAAATTTAAAACGGGATTAGCCGAGCGGTCTAGGGCGCTGCAGTCATGGACTGTGCGGCTCATCCCGGCGGATGTTCGAGTCCTCCCTCGGGCATGGGTGTGTGTGTGTGTGTGTGTGTCCTTAGGATCATTTAGTTTAAGTAGTGTGTAAGCTTAGGGACTGATGACCTTAGCAGTTAAGTCCCGTAAGATTTCACACACATTTGAACATTTTTTTAACAAATTTAAAACGTTTATTTGACACCTTAAACGGTCGTGAAGCCACAGTCACTAAACAATATATTTTTTAAAAAACCTACATTACTAGTCATTGTCAAATACGATCGCAAATTCAGTTTCCCAAGTTTTGCGATTACATTTAAAAATGACGACTCTGTGCGTTGAACTTAGTCATACAATCTTTTAAAAATTTTATTGTTTTCGTGACTGTGGCTTGACGACAGTTTGTGGTGTAAAATAAACATTTTACTTTCCCGTTATCTTCTGCATGGGGCTATTTCCGGTACATGCTGCAGCCTGATGATCAAATGCACTGGAGCAGTGTCATGACGAAACCACAAACTAGTGCGCTGCTGCATGGGAACGTCCTCCAGAAGTTGAGGCAAGGCATTCTCCAGTAAGCTCAAGTAAAATGCCCCACCCAAACGATCTTGTCCATTGAGGTGAATGCCATGAACTACAGCCCACATATTCACTGAGAGTCTAACCAGGTATAACATCTGGTACTGGTGGTGCGTCGATTTTCAACAGCCCACTAACATCTATTGCTGGAGTTATACAAACACTCCCCTGTAAAAATTACTCTTCAGCAAATGGTACGAGGTCTGGAGAATCGGGAACAGCAGCACATTGATGAAGGAACCTCTGCGAGTATTGCTGCCATGCTTCAAGGACCAGGCTGTCCTACAGTTTGAAATGGGTATCATAGAACTCATGTAGGTGTGTAACGTGCAAAAATCGTTGGATGGTAATCTATGTCCACTGTATGGTCAATTGCCCATGTTCTTGATCTTTGGTTGACAGCTACATGTTCGTCTTTTTCAAATTCCGGGCGTGGTGCTCTTCTTCTCTCATATGCCTGATGTATATCAGCTGATGCAGTCCCTCTTTCCCCCAGTCCACGATCAACACTGGTGACTAATGGGATACTAGGAAGTCATCTCTTTGGGTACCTTCCTGCATACACCCGACCAGCTGCAGTGGCATTCAAGTAATTTCCATAATAAGACAAAAGCATATCAGCAATTTTTCCAAGTGTGTAAGTACCCTCCGTGAAGCCGCAACTGAACTACAGTACGTAAAGCACAATATGCAGACAGCTATACACTGACTCTCTTCAACTAACTGTTTGCAAGACAGCACCAGTGGATGGAAGGCTGGAACTGAAGGACGACAACCACCAAGTAAACAACTTCCTGTACACAGACTCAGGTAGACCACTGTAGGTATGTGTTTAGAGTATTCCAACCCCATCCATAACGTAATATCAGAGGATGGAAGGGTGACTAACCTAGTCATAGGAGTTCAAACATTTCCCACTGCTCAAGAAACTTTATATCACGTTTCTGGCTATAGGTTCTTTAGTACAAAACTTCCATGATTTCACCATCTACAATTTCCCAAATTTTGAAGACTTCGTTGTACAACACCAAGTAGAATTGCTGTTTCCACTTGGAACTGTATGGATATCACCACACGACACCATATAGATTAGCAGTGAGTCACACAGCAAAAGACAAGAGTTTCATTACATTACATTTATTCTTTATTTCAGGAGTGACGGCAGAAGCGACTGAATCAGCTGCTGTTCTTAGGACAGGTGGGTAAATATTAATCTGAATATTTGATTTTCACATAATCAATAACATTAGGTCCTTCAACTACAAATCTCTATCTGGAAAATATTCAAACACAAAAATGTATCTTTATAATATGGTTTTATTTACACCTTATTTATTTGTTCATGGCACAGTTTTTCTAAAATTTATGTGCAAATGACTTTTCCTATAATCTGAGTACAGAAAATTTATCTGTCATTAATACAATATTAAAAATCAGGTAAATAGATGACCTGAATCTGATACAGTTGAACATGACAGACTAAAGATGGGTCCTGCAATTGTCAAAAACCTCTGGTCGTTATTGCCATTCATTAGTACGACGCTCTTACAATAATTGTTAATGTTACGTTACTAAGAAAATCCGTGACAAGGTAATCGGAAGAAAGATATCGAAAAATGACCGTTACTTTTGTTAAAAATAAAAGAAATTTTTTTTCATACAGAAAACTGAACGTCACCTTTGTATAGAGAAATTTGTATGTGAAATCTCACATGAGAAAATTCCAATATTTCTATGTGAAAATAACTCAGTATTGTTTTCTTCATCATGAAATATGTACAATGAAAAAATCACCTTGGTAACAAAGTAATTTTCCTTCTGGTAAAGATCATGCACCCAGCAAAAGCTCCCAAGCGACTGGAAAAAAGTGGAGGTGGCTCTTGTATATACTCGTAAGAAGAGTAAAAGAAAGGACCTCCAAAGTTATGCAGATCAGTATCCTTGACATTGGTTTACTGCAGAATTCTTGATTATATTCTCAGCTCGAATATGATAAATTTCCTTCAGACGCGAAAGCTTATGTCCACGAATCAGATCGTGTCAGAAAGTATCGCTTGCGTGAAACTCAAGCTGCCCTTTTCTCAAACGATATCCTGCCAACTCCTGCCTCCCCCCCCCCTCCCCCCCTGCCCCAATGAACCATGGACCTTCTAGGTGGTGGGGAGGCTTGCGTGCCTCAGCGGTTCAGATAGGAATTCCATAGGTGCAACCACAACATAGGGGTATCTGTTGAGAGAACAGACAAACGTGTGGCTCCTGAAGAGTGTCTGCACAGTTTCCAGTAGATGCAGGAGCAACAGTCTGGATGATTGACCGATCTGGCCTTGTAACATCAGCCCGAAATTGCCTTGCTGTGCTGAAGCACCAGGGAACTAAGCCCTATTTTTTCACGACGGCATGCTGCTCTACTGCATGGTTAAATGATGATGGCATTTCTAGGATAAGATATTCCTGAGGTAAGATAATCACCAATTTGTACTTCCGACGGGGACTACTCAGGAGGACGTCGCTATCAGGAGGAAAAAACTGGCGTTCCACGGATCAGGGGTGGAATGTCTGATCCTTCGATCCGGCAGATACGTTAAAACAATTTAAAAAGGGAAATGGATACGTTAAAGTTAGATGTCGTGGGAATGAGTGAAGTTAGGTGGCAAAAGGAACAGGACTTTTGGTCATGTGAATTCAGGGTGATAAACACAAAACCGAAGAGGGGTAATGCAGCAGTAGGTTTAATAATGAATAAACAATAGGAACGCGGACAAGCTACTGTGAAAAACATAGTGGACAAATAATTGTAGCCATGACAAACATGAAGCTCACACCCACCACAGCAGTACAAGTTCATGGGCCAAATAGCTCCGCAGATGAGGAGGAGATTGAGGAAATGTATGATGAGATAAAAGAAATTATTCAGGTAGTTAAGGGAGACGAAATTTTAATAGTCATGGGGGACTGGAATTCGATACAAAGAAAAGGAAGAGAAGGGAACGTAGTAGGCGATTATGGACTGGGGAAAATAAATAAAAGAGAAAGTTCTCTGGTAGAATTTTGCGCAGAGCATAATTTAATCATAGCTATTACTTGGTTTAAGAATCATTTGGGGGGGGGAGTGGAGCAAACAGCGAGTTCAGCAGTCCCATGGTTAGGCAAGCATGGGGAAGGAAGTCAGCCATGCCTTTTGAAAGAAACCATACCGGCATTTGCCTGAAGCGGTCTAGGGAATCACAGAAAACGTTAATCAGGATGGCAGGACGCGGAATTGAACCGTCGTCCTTCGAAGTCCATAAAAAATGGTTGTATATGTGGATGAGACCTGGAGACACCGAAAGGTTTCAGATTGATTATATGATGGTAAGATTTCCAGGGTTAGATGTGGTCTCTGACCACAATTTATTGACTATAAACTGCAGATTAAAACTGAAGAAATTGCAAAGAGTCACGAATTTAAGGAGATGGGACCTGGATAAATTAAAAGAACCAGAGGTTGTAGAGAGTTTCAGAGGGAGAAATAAGGAACGATTGACAAGAACAGGGGAAAGGAATACAGTAGAAGAAGGATAGATAGCTTTGGGAGATGAAACAGTGAAGGTAGCAGAGGATCAAGTAGGTAAAATGCCTGAGAACAGTAGAAATCCTTGGGTAACACAAGAGATATTGGATTCAATAGGTGAAAAGATAAAATATAAAAATTTAATAAATGAAAGAGGTGAATGGTAATAAAAACATCTAAAAGTAAGATCTACAGGAAGTGCAAAATGGCTAAGCAGGAATGGCTAGAGGACCTAATGTACGTATCTAGAAGCACATATCACTAGGTGTAAGATAGATCCGGCCTACAGAAAAATTAAAGAGAACTTTGTAAAAAAGAAAACCACCTGCATGATTATTAAGAGCTCAGATGAAAAACCAGTCCTAAGCAAAGAACGGAAAGCAGAAAGATGAAAGGAGTATATAAAGAGCCTACGCAAAGGAGATGTACTCGAGGGCGATATTATGGAAATGGAAGACGACATAGATGAAGAAGGAAAGGGAGATATGATACTGTGTGAAGAATTTGACAAAGCACTGAAAGACTTAAGTTGAAACAAGGCTCTGGGAGTAGACAACAATCCGTTTGAGCCTTGGAAGAGCCAGCAATGTCAAAAGTCTTCCATCTAGTGAGTAAGATGTATGAGACAGGCGAAATAAAATCAGAATTCAAAAATAATATAATAATTCCAATTTCAAAGAAAGCAGGTGCTGACAGATGTGAAAGTTACCAAACTATCAGTTTAATAGGTCACAGCTGAAAATTACTAACACGAATTCTTACACAAGAATGGAAAAACTGGTAGACGCCGACCTCAGGGAAGATCAGTTTGGGTTGTGGAGATGTAGATGAACATGCGAGGCGATACTGACCCTACGAATTCTCATAGAAGATAGGTTAAGGAAAGGCAAACCTACCTTTATAGCATTTCTGGACTTAGAAAAAGCTTTTGACGATGTTAACTGGAAGGCTCTCATTCAAATTCTAAAGGTGGGAGCAATAAAATACAGGCAGCGAATGGCTATTTGTACAAAAACAAGAGGGCAATTATAAAAGTTGAGGAACATGAAAGGAAGCAGTGGTTGATAAGAGGATGATACAGCGTTTTAGCCTATACCTGATATTCTTCAATCTGCATCACAATACTGAGCTAGCAGTAAAGGGGAAAAAGAAAAATTTGGAGTAGGAATTAAAGTCCAGGATGAAGAAATAAAAACTTCGAGATTTCCCCATGACATTGTAATTCCCTCAGAGACAGCAAAGGACTTGGAAGAGCAGCTGAACCGAATGTACAGTCTCTTAAAAGGAAAATATAACATGAGAATCATCAAAAGTAAAACGAGGATAATGGACTGTAATCGAATTAAATCACGTGATGCTGAGAACATTACATTAGGAAATTAAACATTTAAAGAAGTAGATGAGTTTTTCTATTTGGGAAGCAAAATAACTGATGATGGTCGAAGTAGGTAGGATATAAAATATAAAATGTAGACTGGCAATGGCAAGGAAAACGTTTCTGAAAAAGAGAAATTTGTTAAAATTGAGTCTAGATTTAATTGTCAGGAAGTCCTTTCTGAAAGTATTTGTATGGAGTGTAGCTGTGTATGGAAGTGAAAAATGGACGACAAACCACTTAGAGAAGAAGGGAATAGAAGCCTTTGTAATCTGGTGCTACAGAAGTATGTTGAAGGTTAAATGGATAATCACATAGCTAATGAGGAAGTATTGAATGGAACTGGGTAGAAGAGAAATTTGTGGTACAACCTGAACAGAAGGAGGGAGCGGTTGGTAGAACACATGCTGAGGCATCAAAGGATCATCAATTTAGTGCTGGAGGGAGCGTGGTTAGTAAAAATCGTAGAGGGAGACGAAAATTAACACATTAAGCACATTCAGAAGGATGTATGTTGCAGTAGTTACTCAGAGATGAAGAGGCTGATACAGGATAGATAAGCATGGAGAGCCACACCAAACCACTCTTAGGACTGAAGAATACGACAACAGCTTCGGATGAAGGGCAGTAGGCAGATCCTGTAATGCCATATCTGCAATATTTCTAGCTTTTGTGACAACAGTCAGCTACAAAGGTGGAAAAATGTAAGTTAATGCAGATGAGTAGAAAGAACAAACCTGTAATGTTTGAATACAGCGTAAGTAGTGTTGTCCCATTGTGTCACAATCACAGAACGGTGTGGAGGCCAGGACAGGTCAGCGGGTCAGCTGCGGTGCCAACATCTCATCGCACGTAGTGCATATTGGGAATCCCCTACTGTTGGCCGTCCCCACTTCCTCCTGGCTAGTGTTCTTTACTCTTCCTGCCACCCCAAAGTTCCTTCTGTCTCTTTGTTTGCCCCTTTTCCTTTCCCGTCGACAGCACTGTGCTATTGGTGTTGTTTCTTCCTTAGTTTTAGCCACCTTGGACCATTGGACCTTGCTGTTTTATCCTCTCTTCCCCCGCCCCCCCCCCCCCCCCCCAATCAACCAACCAAACCCAGTCCCCTATCTGCCATTCTGTGACGTCTGAACGTCTGCACATTGGCCCATAAAAGGCAATAATTCGATACAACTGGCACACAGTACAAGTACTTCACTGTCGTCACTTACGTGGGGGGGGGGGGGGGGGGGTGGTCACATAACTGCCTGGTACAAGCTCCACACATCTACAGTATTCAAAGTGACCAGCGTGCTCTTTTAAGCGGGAAGTGGTCACTAAAATCTTGTCTGGTAGGCACATGTATGGAGCAGACAATTCGATAGCAACGTGGGACATTAGCTTACTTACTGGTAACGCCTTAGGTGACGTCAGAATTCTTTGATACTCATAACTCTCATGATAGCCGAGAAATTCTCCAGCCAGACCCCTACCAGAAAATGTTTCAATCTCGCATATATTGTTCTGGCATCAGCGAACTCTGGACTTTTATTACATACTGCAACTGCTCTCTCTGCTGGTAACTGACAATGCCCATCATATTCCATTGGTCGCCATTCCTTTATGACGCTATTTATGTTTTGTCCTTGCAGAGTTCTACTGTACCCCGGGATCAACGTTTATTCTTGGTTGTAACGTCTGTAGATGTGGTAGCGATGGTATCAACTATCTGTGCTCAATGATACCGCAATGTTAGTGATGCCTAATGTAAGTACCAAACTCTGATATCTTTCCATTGTATTATATTTTTCTTATAACTAATGGCACTTTCATTAAAGTATTTTACAAACGGCCTGAAACGAACTTTCTATATTACTGACTGGAGCTGAAAGACCCAATTTTTAAAAACCAGGCTGGAGTGTGTGCACCAACACGATGACAGCTCTAAGTGGAACGGAAAACTGACTACACTGATCAGCCAGGACATTACGACCACCGACCTAGTACCGTTATAAACCCTCCCAGGCGATAGCAGCGTCTCCTGCCCGGGGAATAATTGCTAGTCAAACACGCGCACACTGCATGTAGTATGAGTGAGTGTGCTGTCCATGTGTATAATGGGGAAGGCACGCGATGTGTCTGACCGAGGGCAAATTGTGATGGCTCAGAGGCTCAGCACCAGATTTCGTAAACTGCAGCACATGTCGTGTGTTTGGCGAGTGCTGTGGTGAGTGTCTTCAACACGTGAAACCACGTCGAGACGTCGTGGAAATGAGCGACCACCCCTCACTGCAAATGTCCGAAGTCGTAGGCTTGGCAGACTGGTGAAACAGCAAAGGCGACGAACTGTGGCAGAACTAACATCAGACTTTAATTCTGGGTAGAGCACAAGTGTGACTGAACTACCTGCGCAGCAAACGCTCCTAATGATGGGCCTCACCAGCCGACGACCCATCCATATGCCAATATTAACACCAAGACGCCGGCAATTACTACTCAGATGGGCACATGGCCATTGGCATTGCACTCTGGAGCAGTGACAGAGCGTCGCATGCTCCGATGAATCCTAATACCTTCTACATCGTGCAGATGGGAGAGCGCGAATCCGTTGTCTTCCTGGAGAACAGTTTCTTGTCACCTGTATGGCGGGACCGAAACAAGGTACCCGTGACTCCATTACTATCTGGGGAACATTTACGTGGGCATCCATGCATACAGTGGAGTTCGCGGAAGGCACCATGATGGCGAAGGCGTATGGTACATTTGTTGCAGACAACGTACACGTCTTCATGACAATCATGTTTCCCGACGGCAGTGGCATTTTTCAGCAAGACAATGCGTCATGTCACAAGGCTAGGAGCGTGGTAGAGTGGTTCAAGAAACACAGTGGCGATTTCCAATTGATTTTCTGGCCCCGAAGTCGCCAATTCTGAACCCGATCGAACACATCTAGGGTCTGACTGAACGTGGCGTCAGAGCTCATTGCCCCCTCCCAGGAATTTACGACGATCAGGTGACTTGTGTGCGCAGATGTAGTCCCACCTCACTCCTGCGACTTACCGAGGTCTCATTGCTTCCATGCCACGACGCATCGTAGCTGCGTAGCTGTTATCTGTGTCAAAGGTGGACATACCTGCTGTTAGGTAGGCGGTCATGATGATCCACTGATCTGTAAGGGAACCACTGCGTGGAAATACACTCCTGGAAATTGAAATAAGAACACCGTGAATTCATTGTCCCAGGAAGGGGAAACTTTATTGACACATTCCTGGGGTCAGATACATCACATGATCACACTGACAGAACCACAGGCACATAGACACAGGCAACAGAGCATGCACAATGTCGGCACTAGTACAGTGTATGTCCACCTTTCGCAGCAATGCAGGCTGCTATTCTCCCATGGAGACGATCGTAGAGATGCTGGATGTAGTCCTGTGGAACGGCTTGCCATGCCATTTCCACCTGGCGCCTCAGTTGGACCAGCGTTCGTGCTGGACGTGCAGACCGCTTGAGACGACGCTTCATCCAGTCCCAAACATGCTCAATGGGGGACAGATCCGGAGATCTTGCTGGCCAGGGTAGTTGACTTACACCTTCTAGAGCACGTTGGGTGGCACGGGATACATGCGGACGAGCATTGTCCTGTTGGAACAGCAAGTTCCCTTGCCGGTCTAGGAATGGTAGAACGATCGGTTCGATGACGGTTTGGATGTACCGTGCACTATTCAGTGTCCCCTCGACGATGACCAGTGGTGTACGGACAGTGTAGGAGATCGCTCCCCACACCATGATGCCGGGTGTTGGCCCTGTGTGCCTCGGTCGTATGCAGTCCTGATTGTGGCGCTCACCTGCACGGCGCCAAACACGCATACGACCATCATCGGCACCAAGGCAGAAGCGACTCTCATCGCTGAAGACGACACGTCTCCATTCGTCCTTCCATTCACGCCTGTCGCGACACCACTGGAGGCGGGCTGCACGATGTTGGGGCGGGAGCGGAAGACGGCCTAACGGTGTGCGGGACCGTATCCCAGCTTCATGGAGACGGTTGCGAATGGTCCTCGCCGATACCCCAGGAGCAACAGTGTCCCTAATTTGCTGGGAAGTGGTGGTGCGGTCCCCTACGGCACTGCGTAGGATCCTACGGTCTTGGCGTGCATCCGTGCGTCGCTGCGATCCGGTCCCAGGTCGACGGGCACGTGCACCTTCCGCCGACCACTGGCGACAACATCGATGTACTGTGGAGACCTCACGCCCCACGTGTTGAGCAATTCGGCGGTACGTCCACCCGGCCTCCCGCATGCCCACTATACGCCCTCGCTCAAAGTCCGTCAACTGCACATACGGTTCACGTCCACGCTGTCGCGGCATGCTACCAGTGTTAAAGACTGCGATGGAGCTCCATATGCCACGGCAAACTGGCTGACACTGACGGCGGCGGTGCACAAATGCTGCGCAGCTAGCGCCATTCGACGGCCAACACCGCGGTTCCTGGTGTGTCCGCTGTGCCGTGCGTGTGATCATTGCTTGTACAGCCCTCTCGCAGTGTCCGGAGCAAGTATGGTGGATCTGACACACCGGTGTCAATGTGTTCTTTTTTCCATTTCCAGGAGTGTAGTTGACTTGCCTTTGTACATTTCGTATTAAAATTTTCTTATGTTTATTATTTGACATTTATTGGACAATAATAAAGCCCTCCCACGTACTACACGGTTACCATTATTGTTTGCCGCATATATAAACAAAATCATTAGCCTGGGACCACTCTCTTTACCACACAACAGCCCACCGATCCTTACCAACAAACTCACTCATATTACAACTCTTAATGTTCAAATGTGTGTGAAATCTTATGGGACTTAAATGCTAAGGTCATCAGTCCCTAAGCTTACACACTACTTAACCTAAATTATCCTAAGGACAAACAGACACACCCATGCCCGAGGGAGGACTCGAACCTCCGCCGAGACCAGCCGCACAGTCCATGACTGCAGCGCCTTAAACAGCTCGGCTAATCCCCCGCGGCACAACTCTTAATATTATAATTCTTACGTACAAGTCAGGAGGTCATAAAAAGGTTTCTTTTTTCGTGATTCAGTCACGCACTCTCTGATATAGACGTCGACAATTGACAGAAGATGAGATTTCCCATACTTCAAGTTTAGCAACCGGTGAAGTAGAATGTCCATTGCGTGTTTCCTTTGCTGACAGACGAGTACAATGTGGTTTAGGATCTCTAGCTCTCACATTCACAGTATAGTGAAGTCTATCTTAGCGGTTGGGGGTACATGTTGTTTAATGCATTCATGATTAAAGAATAGGCGTGTCACTGTTACACAAAATCATTTTGACACTACTCGTTGATTACACAAACGAAATGCAGGTGTGCATTTCAGTATAAGAATTTCCTCTGATACTGCAAGATATTTTCCATTCACAGTAACAGTTCGGAGATCGGTAAAGAATCGTTAACAGAGAGAGAACTGGATGACTCTTATGCTTACAATGAAAAGGCATCTCTTTTCTTTAGGAAATTTAAAGCTCGTCCGCTTAAAGTGTAAAGGATAGTAATTCAGACCATTTAATTCGTTATTGAACTCACTTCCTACCAATAGCTAGGCCCAATGATACTCATATCAACAGTTGAATTTAGTTCCAGTTTCACATTGAAGTGTCTTACTGCTGTACCGTTATTTCCAATTCAAACAATTACGCTACAACAGTTCCTGGTAGCTTTAATAACTGTTTAAATAATAATGTGGCCGGCCAATAGGTGCTAGCAATTAACAGTCAAATGAAGATACTGCCTTTCCACCAATTTCTTCCGCAGTTACGAGGGCCAGGACTTGAATATTTTAACCTTATAAAACCTGAAAAGGCTTAAATGGTACATAGAAGCCTAAAAGGGGTGGCTCTTGCGGCTGTGGTTCCTATATGTTAAAAGTAACTACATTCCAGTACGATCCACTGCACCTGCATTGCCAAGACCTACACCGTCTAGCAGTTGTTTAAGGAAAAGCTCCAAATTTTCCCCTTCCACTTGAACCCAGACTTACCTTTCTTTGCACTTGGCTTTTAGCAGGTTTGTATTATTCCGAACACTACCAACCAGTCAAAGAGGTAGTAGACACAGCTGACTCCATTGAATCAGCTTTCACTGAAAAAGCCGAGATTGCCTGTAAGAGTAACAGTAATGTTGCAGCTTTGGCATTATTAAGAGCTGACTTCCAATATCTGTCTGTTGCAGTTCAACGCCTAGCCTTCGCATCCCATGCAGTTTATGCAATCTCCGATATATATATACATATATATGTGGTGGAAATACCTGGTTCACTGGGAACAATATGCTCCACTAAATTAAGGAATATTCTTCTGACGAATCCCGGATATGAAGAAAGTATCCGCTATTACTTCAGGGGTTGAAGTTCAGAGGTGGATTCTGTGAGGAACCATGAGCAACCGTGTCTATGAAATACTTTCCTTTGACCCCTTGTGCTGTGGAGAGATCTTTCTCAGGGTATGTAAATATACTGGGAACCGACAGAAAACGTTTCACTTTACAAAACGTAGAAATGTGGTTAACTGCAAGCGGCAATGTCAAAAAGTAATTTAAAATTTATTGCTAGTCGTAGCCTTACGCCAAGCAATGATTCATATTCAGAGACTGTAATTAGACTCCCCTTATAGATTTTGAGGCCAGGTTTCTTACGCCAAAACAAGAAAAAATCTAGAAAAAATGGGTTCTGTAATGTATACCTTAAGAGCTACGAACACCTGCTCATCTTCGCTGCTGTGAAACACACCTCTCCTTTTGAATAATTGCTCATAATCGTTAATGGTATGATTTTAGAGGCCATGTTTAGACTACTACATATTTTTTCATTTTTTGGTTTATACTACTTCTTCCCAAAGTATGGAAAGCAAAGAGTTTGCAGTAACCAGATGTGTCCCACAATATCGAAGATGAACAAGTGTTTATACTTTTTGAGATAAGTAGTTCACAGCACATGTTTATTTTACATTTTTTCTCGTTTTGGTGTAAGAAAGGTGTCCTCAAAGTCTGTAAAGCGAATTTAGAAACACCCTGTAGATACACATTTCCAACGTGCTTTTATGTGAGTGACACATATAAAGACTTTTTCAGTGAAAATACAATGACAATTTGCTTTTTTTAATATTATAAAATAAAAAAATAATAATCGCGCAGGTAAATATCGCAACTGTTAATGCAATTTTTGAGTGCCGTTGCAGGGAGTATTTAATTGTTTATTTTCCACAAATAAAATTATAATAAATAATGGACCATGGACCTTGCCGTTGGTGGGGAAGCTTGAGTGTCTCAGCGATAGAGATGGCCGTGCTGTATGTGCAACCACAACGGAGGGGTATCTGTTGAGAGGCCAAACAAACGTGTGGTTCCTGAAGAGGAGCAGCAGCCTTTTCAGTAGATGCAGGGGCAACAGTCTGGATGATTGACTGATCTGGCCTTGTAACACTAACCAAAACGACCTGGCTGTGCTGGTACTGCGAACGGCTAAAAGAAAGGGGAAACTACAGCCGTAATTTTTCCCGAGGGCATGCTGATCTAATGTATGGTTAAATGATGATGGCGTCCTCTTGGGTAAAATATTCCGGAGATAAAATAGTCCCCCATTCGGATCTCTGGGCGGGGACTATTCCAGAGGACGTCGTTATCTGGAGAAAGAAAACTGGCGTTCTACGGATCAGAGCCTGGAATGTCAGATCCCTTAATCGGGCAGGTAGGTTAGAAAATTTAAAAAAGGGATTGGATAGGTTCAAGTTAGATATAGTGGGAATTAGTGAAGTTCGGTGGCAGAGGAACAAGACTTTTGGTCAGGTGATTACGGGGTTATAAATACAAACTCAAATAGGGGTAATGCAGGAGTAGGTTTAATAATGAATAAAAAAATAGGAGCGCGGGTAAGCTACTACAAACAACATAGCGAACGCATTATTGTGGCCAAGTTAGACACGAAGCCCATGCCTACTACAGTAGTACAAGTTTATATGCCAACTAGCTCTGCAGATGATGAAGAAATCGATGAAATGTATGATGAGATAAAAGAAATTATTCAGGTAGTGAAGGGAGACGAAAATTTGATAGTCATGGGTGACTGGAATTCGAGAGTAGGGAAAGGGAGAGAAGGAAACGTAGTAGGCGAATATGGATTGGGGGCTAAGAAATGAAAGAGGAAGCCGCCTGGCAGAATTTTGCGCAGAGCATAACTTAATCATAGCTAACACTTGGTTCAAGAATCATAAAAGAAGGTTGTATACATGGAGGAATCCGGGAGATAGTAGAAGGTATCACATAGATTATATAATGGTAAGACAGAGATGTAGGAAACAGGTTTTAAATTGTAAGACATTTCCAGGGGCAGATGTGGACTCTGACCACAATCTATTGGTTATGAACTGTAGATTAAAAGTGAAGAAACTGCAAAAAGGTAAGAATTTGAGGAGATGGGACCTGGATAAACTGACTAAACCAGAGGTTGTACAGAGTTTCAGGGAGAGCATAAGGGAACAATTGTCACGAATGGGGGAAAGAAATACAGTAGAAGGAGAATGGGTAGCTCTGAGTTATGAAGTAGTGAAGGCGCAGAGGATCAAGTAGGTAAAAAGACGAGGGCTAGTAGAAATCCTTGGGTAACAGAAGAAATATTGAATTTAACTGATGAAAGGAGAAAATATAAACATGCAGTAAATGAAGCAGGCAAAAAGGAATAAAAACGTCTCAAAAATGAAAACGACAGAAAGTGCAAAATGGCTAAGCAGGGATGGCTAGAGGACAAATGTAAGGATGTAGAGGCTAATTTCACTAGGGGTAAGATAGATACTGCCTACAGTAAAATTAAAGAGACCTTTGGAGAATAGAGAACCACTTGTATGAATATCAAGAGCTCAGATGGAAATCCAGTTCTAAGCAAAGAAGGGAAAGCAGAAAGGTGGAAGGAGTATATAGAGGCTCTATACAATTTGGAGTAGGTATTAAAATCAATGGAGAAGAAATAAAAACTTTGAGGTTCGCCGATGACATTGTAATTCTGTCAGAGACAGCAAAGGAATTGGAAGAGCTGCTGAACGGAATGGACAGTGTCTTGAAAGCAGGATATAAGATGAACATCAACAAAAGCAAAACGAGGATAATGGAATGTAGTCGAATTAAGTCTGGTGATGCGGAGGGAATTAGATTAGGAAATGAGACACTTAAAGCAGTAAAAGGGTTTTGCTATTTGGGGAGCAAAATAACTGATGATGGTCGAAGTAGAGAAGACATAAAATATAGACTGGCAATGGCAAGGAAAGCGTTTCTGAAGAAGAGGAATTTGTTAACATCGAGTATAGATTTAAGTGTGAGGAAGTTGTTTCTGAAAGTATTTGTATGGAGTGTAGCCATGTATGGAAGTGAAACATGGACGATAAATAGTTTGGACAAGAAGAGAATAGAAGCTTTCGAAATGTGGTGATACAGAAGAATACTGAAAATTAGATGGGTAGATTAAATAACTAATGAGGAGGTATTGAATAGAATTGGGGAGAAGAGGAGTTTGTGGCACAACTTGACAAGAAGAAGGGACCGGTTGGTAGGACATGTTCAGAGCCATCAAAGGATCACAAATTTAACATTGGAGGGCAGCGTGGCTGGTAAAAATCGTAGAGGGAGACCAAGAGATGAATACACTAAGCAGATTCAGAAGGATGTAGGTTGCAGTAAGTACTGGGAGATGATGAAGCTTGCACAGGATTGGGTAGCGTGGAGAGCTGCATCAAACCAGTCTCAGGACTGAAGACCACAACAACAACAACAACACAATAAAATTTTCTATATTAATATTAGCAATTGATTGTAAATTTGATAAGATGATCCCAAAAAGGGTGAGATACCTTGTTTAAACCTAATTGGGATATTCCAAGAAAATAAAAGGCGAAATTCCACATTATAAAACCTAAAAATCCTGGTCCCCGTTTCACACATTCGCCGCGAATACAACGCTTAATCATTGACTGTTTCCTTTACTACTCGATCTAAAACTTCGAACCTCTTATCCAAATCGTATGCTTATGGGGTGCTTCGACTGCAAAAAGGCGTGTGAGCGGTAGCACCTAGGTATTGATGAGTAATTCAAAGAAGTAATTGTTTGCGAAATCAAAAAATATTAAATGTTGTTCGAGATACATCGAATTTTATAGATAAGTGATCTCTCAATAACTGGTAGATATTCTCGTCAGATGGTCCTACAGTAACGGCTTTAGATTTAATTTCTTCGCAAAATGTTGTGTTACCATGCCATCATATAATTTGTACGATTTTATTAATTGTAAAAATAAAATAAAATACTTCGAAAAACTTGCAATTTTGTCAGTCGTTTCTTTGTGATAACTAACTCAGTTTCTATTTTGTGAATATAACTTTCAAGCGAAGTTAAGTAATTCTGATACTTAGGTATTGTGAACTCGGGGCGTCCTCTTTGACGAAAATCTCGCTGCCGCTGAAAGACAGCTATAAAAGTGACCTGGAAGGACGAAAGCGTGGCTCCTAGGGCAGCACACTTACAATATCCCACAACAGTGAATATCGAAATACAACGAAGCGCCAAAGAAACTGGTATAGCCATGCATATTCAAATACAGGGATATATAAACAGGCAGAATACAGTCTTGTGGATGGCAACGCCTATGTAACACAACAAGTGTCTGGTGCAGTTGCTAGATCGGTTACTGCTGCTACAGTTGCAGGTTATCAAGATTTAAGTGAGTTTGAACGTGGTGTTACAACCGGCGCAAGAGCTATACGACACTGCATCTCCGAGGTAACGATGAAGTGATGATTTTCCTGTACGACCATCGAGTATCAGGAATCCGGTAAAACATCAAATCTCCTACATCACTGGGGCCGGTAAAAGATACTGCAAGAGCGGGATCAAAGACGACTGAAACGAATCTTTCAACATGACATACATTCAACATTGCCGCAAATTGCTACAGATTTCAGCGTTGGGCTTTCAACGAGTGTCAGCGTGCGAACCATTAAACGAAACATCATAGATACGGGCTTTCAGAGCCAAAGGCCCACTCGTGTAACCTTGATGACTGCACGACACAAAGCATCATAGATACGGGCTTTCAGAGCCAAAGGCCCACTCGTGTAACCTTGATGACTGCACGACACAAAGCTTTACGCCTGTCCTGGGCCCATCTATGCGGACACTGGATTGTTGATGACTGGAAACATGTTGCCTGGTCGGACGAGTCTCGTTTCAAATTGTATCAAGGGCAAAGAGGTGTACAGGTATGGAGACACCCTCATGAATCCATGGATCCTGCACGTCAGCAGAGAACTGTTCAAGCTGGTGGAGGCTCTGTAATGGTGTGGGTCATGTGCAGTTGGAGTGATATGGGACCCCTGATATGTCTAGATGCGACTCTGGTAGGTGACATGTACGTAAGAATCCTGTCTGATCACCAGCATCCATTCATGCTCATGTGCATTCCAATGGACTTGGACAATTCCAGCAGGACAATGCGACACCCCACAAGTCCAGAATTGCTACAGAGTGGCTCCAGAAACACTCTTTCGAGTTTAAACACTTCCGCTTACCACCAAACTCGCTGACATGAACATTATTGACCATGGCTGTGATGCCTTGCAACGTGCTGTTCAGAAGAGATCACCATCCCCTCGTACTCTTACGAATTTATGGACAGCCCTGCAGGATTAGTGGTGCCAATTGCTTCCAGCACTACTTCAAACATTAGCTGAATCCATGCCACGTCGTGGTGTGGCTCCTTTGCATGCTCGCGGAGGCCCTAAACGATATTAGGCAGGTGTACCAGTTTCTTTGGCTCTTCAGTGTATACCATTCAACTTCGGTAACGATGATTACAGCAGTTTTAGAATGCAGGTTTAGGCTATCTGTCCTGCGTTGACTGCAGCTCCATGAATACAAAGTAAATAATGTACTCTGAACTCAGGTTGGAAGAAAACCTACCTTCTGTCTTGAGGTACTATTCGATGAACAGTTCCGAACTAACAGTACTCAGTTAAGGCTCTAGGCAAGCAGTCTCTGTTCATACATGATAATTCTGTTCACTGTTTTGTGTCTACTGAAGACTAATCACTGTCTATCTATTGGCCACTGTTTCTATCTCACTCGACGACTTGAAGACCGAAAACACGACGAATGTTCTGTAGGAATTCCCTAGCAGGACACTCAGATTGACTTAAATCTTGCAACTGACAAATTTTTTATTTTTTATTTATTTATTTATTTTTTTGGTAGGTAGGGGTACAATCTCAGCGGTGGATCTAGGTCTGACTCTCTTGGTGTAAGGGTAAAATTTTTCTATCCTACGTTGAATATGCGGCTGTGGGACTTGAAACCCTGTACCAACCTCTGATGTTCAAGGTAGCAGCCACTAAAAAAAATGGCTCCAAGCACTATGGGACTTAACATCTGAGGTCATCAGTCCCCTCGACTTAGAACTACTTAAACCCAATTAACCTAAGGAGATCACACACATCCATGCCCGAGGCAGGATTCTAAATTGCGACCATAGCAGCAGCGCGGTTCTGAACTGAAGAGCCTAGAACCACTCGGCCACAGCGGCGGGCCAGTAGGCAATAAAGAACACAACTACATAGGTACTGAAATTGGTAACTGTATTATGGACGTCACATATCAATGGCCGTAGCAAGAATGAAACTTTATTAGCCGCCCTAACATGGTTATTGGTTGCCATGGGCGGGATCTGATCCTTTCAGGATGGTAAGTGGAACGTGGAACAGGATGGCGGTGCCAGTACTGGGGAGTCGTGATATCAGTGTGATGTAGGTCAGTGACTGTGTCTCACAGGGCATCGACTTCGTCAGAGAGACGCCATGTCTTCTCTCGAATGGACATCTTTAGAGTTACATGTTTGTTTCCTCTGGAGGGCAACAACCCATATGAGAGAAGGGGTATGCAGGCTCCACCAACGCACTTTATTCTTCAGCCGCTGGGGGGTCTGCATTCGGGAGGCACTAATCATGGCCCACATGGAGGAGCCATAGGTGAGAGAAGGGTGGATAACCGTCCGATACAGTCGCAGCTTGGTGCCTAAGTTCAGTTCCCTGCAGTTGAAGAGTGGGTACACCGATTTTATCAGCTTCTGTCCTTTTCGGGTGGTGTATTCTGCATGGTGACGAAAGAGCACGTAGATATCTGGTATCCAGAGACCATGGGACCTGGAGGCCTGCAATAGTGACTTTATTGCTGAGGATGGGGCAGCGTTTGGTGAAGTAGGCTGCCGTAGTTTTGGCGGCATTGGGGGAAATCTTGTTTGAACGAAACCAGGTAACTGTCACGTCCATGTACCTCTAGAGATTATGAGAGACAACACAGAGCTTTCAGGGATACCCATCGACATGTGACGTAAGCTAGAGCGTTTTCCCTGCTGAGTAACCAAGAAGGTTCAGTCATGGAGGAAACCATCCTGAATCTTGATATAGATGTCTGGTACGGTCGTCTGCTTTAGCACTTTGTACACAATATTGTCCAGCCAAATCTTGTCGTACAAGTTTTACAGGTCTAGGAAAACCGCTGGCGTCGACATGGTGGGGTTAAAGCCGTTAATTACATGTTCTCTGATCCTAAAGTCTTGGAGTTCGGCAGACAGGTTGGAAGCGAATCCGCACTGTTCCAGACGGATTGCCCCAGCCACCACCAGACGGTGGGAAATGTGGTGAAGGATCAGAGGTTCTAGGACCTTTACCATGCTATTCAGATGGCTAATGGGCCTGTTGTTAGTAGGGATTGTAGGACCCTTTGAGGGCTTGGGGATGGCAATCAGTTTGGCCTGCTTGCACTGTTGGAGGAAAAGGCCAGCTGTGAGACCAGCAGTTCAGATGCTGGTAGATCTCCTATACTCATATGATCTGCTGCAGACTGTGTTTTTCCCAATTAGGGTGCAGGAGAACAGTAGCACAGCCATAGACAATATATTTATTCTTTTTTCATTACTAGGTGCTCATTTAAGACGCCATCCAAAACTGGATTCGACTGTCCACGCTTCTACTGCAGAATCCGCTAGCCTTCTGCTGGGGACATAAGGTGAGGGGACAATAAGGGGTGGTCTTTGTCTGAAAGCAGTAACGGCCTCTAGAATATCGTATCCAAGTAGAGAAGGAATTAACATATTTCATCAAAATATATGAGGTTTTAGAGATGAAGTTAGTGAACTGCTTATAGATGTTGACTCTGAAATTATTGGTGTATCGGAACACCACTTAACTAATTTGACAATTCAGAGGCTTTCTTTATCTGGATACAGATAAGCAGGTTGTTTTTCAAAGAGTCCCTTGGGTGGTAGGGGAGTGGCCATATACGTAAAAAACAGTATTCCATTTGAGTCCATAGACGAGTCACGGCACTGCACTGAACACATATTTGAATGTGGTGCAGGGTCAGTTGAATTGAGTGAAACTAAACTTCTAATTGTTGTTGTTTATAGGTTCCCTAATTCTGACTTCAGAGCATTTCTGCTCAAGCTAGAGAGGGTTCGTGATTCACTTTATAGGAAGTACCAGAAATTAGTTATATGTGATAACTTCAGTATTAATTTTGTATGTGATTGTGCAAGAGAAAAGAAATTAGTAGATCTCCTAAATTCATATGATCTGATGAAGGCTGTGTTTTTTCCAACTCGGGTGCAAGAGAGCAATAACAGAGTCATAGACAATAATTTTATTCATCTTCATTACTACATGGGCATTCTGTCAGTAAAAGGGTGAATGGCCTTTCAGACCATGATGTACAAATTTTAACAGTAAAAGGGTTTTGTACTCAAACAAATGTCATATATAATTATAAGCTATGTAGGGAAATTAATCCAACAGCAATAGAGAGTTTTTTAAACCTTGTCAAGGAACAAGAGTGGGAGGATGTTTATAGTGCCAATAACGCAGATGACAAATACAAGGCTTTCCTTAAACATTTTTCATGCTCTTTGAAAGTTGCTTTCCATTAGAACGTTCTAAACAGGGTCCTAGCAGTAAAAGGCAGCCCAGTTGGCTGACTAGTGGGATAAGGATATCATATAGAACAAACTGGGAATTATATCAAAACGTTAGAAGTAGTCACAATCAAGCTACAGTAGCCCATTACAAACAGTACAATAAGATTCTTAAAAATGTTATTAGGAAGGCAAAGAGTGTGTAGCATTCAAACAGAATAGCTAATCCACAGGATAAAGTTAAAACCTTTGGTCAGTGGCGAATGAAGTGTCCGGTTAGCAGCATGATATCAGTGATCCAAAGTCTGTTAGTAGTAAAAATATTCAAAATGTTCAGATGTTCAAACATGTGAATTCCTAAGGCACAAAACTGCTGAGGTCATCACTCGCTAGTCTTACAAGCTACTTAAACGGACTTATGCTAAGAACAACACACAACCCCATGCTCGAGGGGGCACTCTAACCTTTGGCGGGAGGGGCCAATGCAATCAGTGACTCGGTGCCTCTAAAAATATTTCTGTTACTGATAAATCATATGTATGTACAATCACTTTCTGAGCATTACTGGTTAATTAAATAAAAATTCATATTCTACGACAAATCGTATAACACTCTTGGCAAATGTCTTTCTGAGATTGATGTCTGAAATACTCCTCTGTGACACAGACAAGGCAAAGATTGAGTCAATAATTAAATCATTGAAGACTAAGGACTCTCATGGATATGATGGAAGGCCTAGCAGAATATTAAAGTACTGTGATGCGCGTGTTAGGCCTTTATTTAGCCATATTTGTAATTTTTCCTTTAGGAATGGTCACTTTCCTGAACGATTAAAGTACTCAGTAGTAAAGCCACTTTATAAAAAGGGAGAAAGGGATAATGTAGATAGTTTTAGACCTATTCCTATGCTATCAGTGTTTTCTAAAGCTATTGAAAAGGCTGTGTATGTAAGAATAATTCATCATTTTGTATCACACGATTTGCTATCAAATGTACAGTTCAGCTTTAAAAGTCGTTTAACAACTGAAAATGCTATGTTCTCTTCCTCCTGTGAGGTATTGGATGAGTTAAACAAAAGGTTTCGAATGCTAGGCATCTTTTTTTTTATTTAATTAATGCATTTGACTATGTTGACTACAAAATATTGCTCCAGAAGTTGGACCATTATGGAATACGGAGAGTAGCTCGCAATTGGTTTATCTCTTATTTTAGCAACAGACAGCAAAAGTTCATTATTCACAGCGTTGAGAATGGCTGTGATGTGGGGTAGGTGTGGGGTATAGTCAAGTGGGGGGTGCCACAGGGATCAGTGTTGGGGACACTCCTGTTCCTTATTTATATAAATGATATCCCCTCTAGTATTATGGGTAACTCTAAAATATTTCTGTTTGCTGATGACACTAGCTTGGTATTAAAGAATGTTGTGTGCAACATTGGCTCAGTTTCAAATAGTGCAGTTCATGACATAAGTACATGGCTTGTAGAACATAAATTAACGCTATATCACAGTAAAACTTAGTTTTTACATGTTCTTACACAAAATTGAACAAAGCCCGATATTTTAACACAATAGGCATATGATTTATGTATTGATCAGTTCAAATTTCTAGGTGTTCAGATAGATAATAAATTGTCATGGAAAGCCCATACTCAGAATCTTGTTCAAAGATTTAATGCTGCCATTTTTACTATTCGAATGGTATCTGAAGTGAGTCATCGTTCAACACGAAAATTAGTCTACTTCGCTTATTTTCATTCGCTTATGTCGTATGGTATTATATTTTGGGGGTAACTCTTACAATTCTAAAAGTATATTTTTGGCTCAGAAACTGGCGGTTCCAGCATCCATTACTGTCGTTTCTTGTTAACAATGGTAGCTTATTTCCAAAATAAGTAGCTGTCACTCAGTTAATACTAGGCATATATTGTAACGTTGTTGCTTTAATTTGGTATGAAAGCGGTGCTGATAGACAATAAAAGCGGTTTAAAAGCTGTGAGCTATGTGGGGAAGTTAACCTTGCATTACTGAGCAACTGTTTCACCAGGTATCCAGTCTAGCTTACCAAATTCCCAACCAGACTAACATTAATTATAATCTTTTAATAGTCATATGACAACTGGTGATATATATATAAAAGAGAATTTAAATAAAAAGAAATAAATCAGTTTATATTTGGAAATTTATTTTAACATTGATCATTGAAATATCAGCATATTAAACTTGAGTCATAACTAAGCTGGTGCCATATTTTGGATTGTGTAAATGTGAGTTCATAATCTTAGGGAACACATCAAATAGGGAGCCAAGATTGGGAGACTACATACAACACTGCATTCATAAAATAACACACAAAGAACATTGAAACACATGCAAGAGGAAATTAACCACAACCAACCGAATCAATTTTCACCCAAAGAAGTTACGTTAGTAGCGCAATCCTGTCCGTCATGTAATTACCGCACACTGGTATACTAAATTCATACTAACTCTCTGTGAAATCTTCCCGAAAAGAATAGCTGAGGGCTACTTTGATGATTACACCACATGCTTCACGTGGTCAACTTGGTTAACACAAAGAGTGTAACTCCACAATAATTTTGATAATTAAAGTAAATTAGATCGAAAAGCAATTTACAAAAGAAAAACCTCGAACTGGTTACTAACGTCTTACTATTAACCTGATGGGTCAAACAATTGTATAAGCACCTGGTACTGGTCTCACAAAGTACACCCCACGTGGGCTGAACATAAAGAAAAGTTGCTATATTGAAAAATATTGTCAAGACGAGACGTTATAATCTCATGCACATTCGCATTTAAGATTGATGATCTTAGTTAGAGTTACTGATCAACACGTGGTTCCACTTTACTCACAAAGTAGTGACAAAGTAACTACTGGAAGATATTCTGAACTTCACACTCGAAATACACTGCGTTGCAATTTAAGATAACATTAGATGTTTTAGAGCTAAACCTGAAATAAAGGTGATTAAATTTTCAGTTAGACTGAACTTAAGAAATCCATTGTCCTACAGACTTAGCAGACACACGCTTAGCTGGAGATCTTACCACTTCAGACGCTCGCCGCGGACAGACTGCCGTGGTCCCTTCCTGAGGGTGGCTCACAAATACAAACGGAAGTGACCAGAGAGGCAGCTTCCTATACCAACATGACAAGGGACGGACAGGACCATACTAGGATAGAAACCTCTCTGCTTTTAGAAAGCGTAGCTACCTGTTCCAATGTTGGTTCTACTGTTCTCCAGCAGACAGGCTTGTCTGCTACCATCAAGCATGCAACTAGAAATACATTTGCTCATTCATCCTCTCACACAGAAGGGAAGGGGGATGACAGTATCTTATCATATACAGTATATAAAAGAAAGCGGATGTAGGTTCCGTATGAGACTGTGTGACATGAATTACATATAAACTGTGTTTTAAAGTGTAGTAGTGTGACAGATCGTTCTTGTTTATGTGTAAAAGTAACACGTTCCACTACTCAGTCTCCTCCCAGATAGTCAGAAACGCCACAGTAAATTTAGAAGAGGAATTTATGCCGTAAATGACAACAGATTTACGAAATTAACATGAAAGGAATCGAACAGAGACCTTTCAATATCAAACCTGCGTTTGGATAGGACTTCCTTAACTCTTGTGCAGAAAGGTGTGCGTTATATTGCTCCATCCATTTTCAATAAGCTACCACTAAAATTCAAAAATCTTAGCAGTATTCAACACTCTTCAAATCGAAACTGAAGAGTTTCTTCATGGGTCACTCCTATTCTGTCGACGAGTTCCTTGAAAAATTAAGCTGATTCTTGTTGTTGTGTTGATTCCGTTTACTTAAATAATGGCTTGATTTTTTTCAGCTTTATAAACATTTTACTTTTATCTGCTTTTACTTTTATGTTGTAATTTCATATTCTGACACCTCCCATGACGATGGAGATTTGCTCATCAATTTGGTCCTAGCGTGTGAATAAATAAATAAAAATATAAATACATCCTGGAGTTCATCAGGTGTAAGGTCATGGACGAGCAACTGGTTCTGGCCCTCAAATGTATCGGCCAGAGTTTCTACCAAAGGGAGGGCATCGTAAGTTAAGACATACATTGTGTGGGTGTGAAGGTTGGTCCTGGGAGATGAAGAAGCTTGCACAGGATAGAGTAGCATGGAGAGCTGCATCAAACCACTCTCGGGACTGAAGACCACAACAACAACGATGTAGAATGACTTCCATGGTACTAGAGGGAGCTGTAGAAGGCTAAATCTGTAGAGGAAGACAGAGATTGGAATGCATCCAGCAAATAATTCAGTACGTAGGTTGCAAGGGCAACTCTTGGATGAAGAATTAGGTACAGGAGAGAAATTCGTGGTGAGCGGCATCAGAACAGTCAGGAGACTGATGACTAAAAAAAAAAAACAACTTTTACAGAAATAATTTGCTGACTTTTTCTACGAATTTAAAAAAAAATATTCTACAACCTTCTGGAGCTGTGATTCCTTGTTTTCGTTTTTTTTTTTTTTTTTTAACATGTAGGGGACGCAGTCAGCCTTTTACATCGACGTGCTTGACGGAGATTAATACTCAATACTCATATTTTTGAGACAAAAATACTAAGACACGTTTCACTGATTTTTGGCGTTACTAACTGAGTAATAAAGCGAAGCGTGAAAATACGGAGTTGCCCAGCTCTAGCAGGCGGCTTCGGGGGTGAGAACCGGCGATCGCTCGCTCCGACAATTGATTCTAAACGGCCAGCGCTTGCACAATATTTGATATATCGGCTTCTGAATCAATTACAAAATTCCTTTTGTATTATTCTGGAGTACCTGGACAGGGCAACAGTCATTTTTGCCTTAGAAGCAAAACAGCCACGAAAATATTCAATTTTCTAAAAAAAAAATTCTGATTTTGTTTACGTTTATCGTCATTATAATCATTTTGTTCTGTTACAACAGTATTTGTCATGTAACACCCTGAATGTATTGCTTAAATAATGATTATTACGTTATACTTGTTGCTTGTTTCCGTAACACTTGTTTCATTACTTAATTAATTCTAAGTGCAAAAATGTTGCATAAAATAACTGGAACGTATTAGGACAAGTTTCAAGAATTTTATTTATTTACACGAATGTCCAGTAATACAATTGTGTATTAAATATGGCAAAATCATTATAATGGAAGGTATGTTATACACGTGTCCTATATTGATAAACTTATTATACACTGAAATCCGCAGCACTCCACACTTGCACACTTACCTTTATTTCTCAGTTAATAACACCTTTATTTCTCAGTTAATAACACTAAAATTCAATGAAACGTATCCTTGTATTTTTTCTTGAAAAATGTAAGCATTCAGTATTAACTTCCGTCCAAAGCATCGCTGTAAAATTTTAATTGCGTCCACTATACTTTTAAGAATAAAAAAAATTATCTCGGCTGGAGGAGGTCATAGAAATTCCTTTTAATTTGTAAAAAAATCTCAGAAAATTCTTTCTTACAAGATATTTTAATACAGTAAGAATTGTGACAGTTAGTTAACAAAATACGATCAATAAAAGTGCAAGTTCTTCGATATCGTTCTTTGATCCTTACCATTTAACGGTATGGTAGCACCACTCTTTGCAAAGAGATTAAGCCTGATACCGTTACTGTAGGGCCATCAGCTAGAAAGATGTAGTCAATTGAGGAAAGCTCATTTTTATTAAGAAATCGCCATACCTCTAACAATAATTAATAATTTTATATCTTTTTTAAGCTAAGTGCTTTTTTGACTTACTGCGGGTTATGCTTACAGTAAATAGCAAGTATGGGAACGTGGATGTTCACAGACTGTAGAGAAGACGATTTTTAACGGTTTTCTTCAATTTATCTCGAAGAGTTAAGAGGCAAACGATACTTACTTCTTTTTCATGCGATACAACTTCGTAAACTATCATTTTGCTAGCGGAGCTACAGTTTTCTACTGATTTAAGAAAATACGTATCTTGCATCTTTTCAAATTTTTTAACGACGTTCACCATCTTGGATCGAGTTTCATGAAAAAAAAACCTATTAAAAATTTAATTTCCTATACACTCATATTAATTTTTGGTTTCAAGTAATAATTTTTGCTATTGCTTCTCCATGATGCTTGGACCATAAGGCGGGCTGTGCTACGAATATTCCAGAGAGTCAGTGATGCTTACAGACTACGATGGACTGCGTCATAACACTATCGATAGTAGTACCTCTTACAACTCCCTACTAGATATTTTCTAAAACGATTAAAAATATTTTTGAAAACGGAAAAATTAAGTTCAAAAAATTTTCCGAATACTTTTGTCCGAACAACAAAGATTCCCAGAAAAAGAAACAGTGTAACATTGGCTCCCTCTTCCTATCATAACAACGATACAACAAAAATATTAGACACACTTAACATTCTCTCAGCCCAACACCCGAGGGTGCAGTTAGAGGTGACGAAGTCATGGAGTAGCGATACGCACATATGGAGGTGGCGTTAGTATCTCGTATACAGGGTATAAAAGGGCACTCCATTGACAGAGCTATCATTTGTTCTCCAGTGATTTATGTGAGGTGTCCGACGTGAATATTGCCGCACGATGAGAATTAACAGACTTTGATCGAAGAATGGCACTTGGAGCTAGACGCATGGGACATTCCATTTCGGATATCGTTAGGGAAGTCAATATTCAGAGATCCGTACAGTCAAGAGTGTACCGAGGATACCAAATTTCAGGCATTGCCTATAGTCACGGAAAATGCACTAGACGACGACCATCGCTTAAAGACTAAGAGCAGCGACGTTTGCGAACAGTTGGTTTGCTCACATACAAAAACACAGCTTGAAGTAATCGCAGAAATCAAGGTGCGACATAGGAGGAATGTATCCGTTACGACAGAGTGGCGAAATTTAACGTTCGTGATCTATGGCAGCAGGCGACCGACGCCTGTATCATTGCCGACAGCACAACATCAACTACAACTCCTCTCCAGACCTCGTGACCATATCGGTTGGGCTCTAGAATACTGGAAAAACATGGCCCGGTGAGGTGAATCAAGATTTCATTTGGTAAGGGCTGATGGTAGGGTTCGAGTGTCGCACAAACCCGGTGAAGCCACTGATCCAAATTGTCAATAAGGCACTGTGCAAGCTGGAGGTGGCTCCATAATGGTGTGGGCTGTATTTGCATGGAATCGACTGGGGTGCTCTGGTCCAAGTGAACCCATAACTGACTGGAAATGGTTATGCTAGGTTACTTGGAGACCATTTCCGGCCATTGATGGACTTCATGTTCCCAAACAAGAATGGAACTGTCACTGGGCCGCAATTGTTTGCAGTTAGTTTCAACAACACTATGGATAATTCGAGTGACTGACTTGGTCATCCAGAATGCCTAACTTGGATCCCATCGAACATTAATGATACGTAACCGAGAGGTCAGTTTTCGTGCACAGAATCATGCAACGACAACACTTCTGAATTTACGGACGGCTATAGAGGCAGCATGGCAGAAAATTTCTGCAGGTGTCTTCCAACACTTCACTGAAGCCACGCCACGACGAGTTCCTGCACTACACTGGGCAAGAGGAGGTGATACACGATGTAAGGAGGTATCACATGACTTTTGTCACCTCAGTGTAAGTTTCTGTTTGTGCAGGTAGTAAACAGACAAGACGATATCAGTCTGGATATATCTTGGGCTAAACAACTACAAAATCAAATTCCCCCCCTTTTGTGTAACTCATCCTCCATTACCGCATAATGTAAACGTCAGCCAGGACATGCAGGAAGTACAAGACCCTCAACAAAAATTATACGTATGACATCCCTTCTCGTCTCGATCAGGCAGTTTCCGCTACAGTTGAGTCTTCCAATTGCCAGGCCACATATAATAAACAGTTGCCCTGAACAGTACCGCCGAGAAGTGGTCATACCGTTGTCACTTGTCAGAGTGTTTGACAGATGAAGCTTCTTCGGTTACTTCTTAGCAGAAAATTGTCTGAAAATCAGTCGCTTGTTGTAAGGTAAGTCATTTATATTAATCTTGTTACTTCATTTACACTTACAAGGGAACCTCCCCATCGCACCCCCCTCAGATTTAGTTATAACTTGGCACAGTGGATAGGCCTTGATAAACTGAACACAGATCAATTGAGAAAAAAGGAAGAAGTTGAGTGGAACTGTGAAAAAATAAGCAAAATATACAAACTGAGTAGTCCATGGGCTACATAGGCAACATCAAGGAAAACGTGAGATTAGAAGTGCCGTGGTCCCGTGGTAGCGTGAGCAGCTGCAGAAGGAGAGGTCCTTGGTGCAAGTCTTCCCACGAGCGAAAATTTTACTTTCTTTATTTTTGCATAGTTATTCTCTGTCTGCTCGTTCATTGACGCCTCTGTTCACTGTAATAAGTTTAGTGTCTGTGTTTTGCGACCGCATCGCAAAACCGTGCGATTAGTAGACGAAAGGACGTGCCTCTCCAATCGGAACAGAAAACATTTTATCGCAAGGTCATAAGTCAACAGATTCCTCCACAGGAAAATACATCTGATATATTCTATACGACACTGGTGACGGCATGTGCGTCACATGACAGGAATATGTTGTCGACCCACCTAACTTGTACACTTGGCGAATGGGTAAAAAGATTCTTCTATCTTGCCCGATTTAGGTTTTTTTGTGGATGTGATAATCACTCCCAAAAAAGTGATGAAAACATAAGAGTTTGTCACATAAACTGAAAATAAAAAATTAAAGTTTTCTCTCGATGGAAGATTTGAATCAAGGACCTTTCGTTCCACAGCTGCTTACGTTACCACGAGACCACGGCGCTCCTACGGTCTCTGCGTCCTTTATGTTGCTCATCTACCCATGAACTACTCAGTTTGTATATTTTATTTTTTCACAGTTCCACACAACTTCTTCCTGTTTTCTCAATTGATCTATGTTCAGTTTTTCAAGGCCTATCCACTGTGCCAACTTATAGCTAAATCTGAGGGGGGTGCGATGGGGAGGTTCCCTTGTTAGAGTAATGCTCTTTTACGATATAGATGTCATACAACATCCTCTGGCGTACGAATGTAGTTCCTTGTTATTCCTTTCGGTTTAACAGTTTAGTCTGTGAATCACCAATGCTGACATGGCACCTGATCTGGAAGAATTGACACACTACTAATCGCGAAAAGTGGCCTAGGTTGTCACTTTTCCCAACACTATGTTTTTAGTGCATTTGTCCGTTACCACAACGAGAGTTAGTTACTTTCATACAACACGCATAGCACAACAAACTCACTTCACAATCGTTCTTCATTTTAAGACAAAAAAAGAGAGAAGGAAACGAAGTACCACGAAGGAATTACCTGTATAGTTGTAAGGAGGCAGAAATCGGTAGATGTACCGTATGTGTACAGACAAAACAATAGCTATAATTTGAGAAGAACTGGGTGATTTTTTTCAAGAGAAAGAGCTTAACAAATTGAGCATGTCAGTAATGCGTTTATCCACCTCTGCCCCTTACACAAGCAATTAATCGGGTTGGCACTGACTGACATATTTGTTGGATCCCCTACTGCCGGTTATCGTGTCAAATTCTGTCCAACTGGCGCGTTGGATCGTCAGTATCCCAACCTGGCTGTGGAGCCCTGCCCATACTGCTGACAACTTTCTCAGCTCGGGACAGATACTTGCCACACCTTACTTGGCCACCAAGCTCATCGGATCTCTCCCAAATTGAGAACGATTGGTGCTTTGGAGCATTAAGGATAGGGCCCTCCAACCAACTCGGGATTTTGGCGACCTAAAGCGCCAGTTGTATAGAATTGGCACGATATGCCTCAGGAGGACATCCAACAATTATCAATCAATGTGTAAAGGCCTGCGTGTTGTTGACTTGTCGATTTGTGAAGCTCTTTTTATGGAGTAAATCACCAAATTTTTCTGAAATTGTAATCGTTTGTTGGTCTGTATATGTACATCACATCTAACGACTTACAACGGATTCGGATAATTCCACTGTGGTGCGTCGTTTTTGTGTCGTAGAGGATATATACAGTGTTATCATCTGACATTCTATGCCTTTGTGACGATTTTGATTTAATGGTATTTCAAACGATCTGTTTTGTGGAAAAAATGACATTTTGTCTATGGAGTGCTTGACTGATTATTTTTTAAATTTTTTTTGTTTATTTATAGACGCAATCACAAGTTTATGACACAATCATAACTGGTTTCGGCCATACAATGACCATCTTCAGATTCTAAACGCGCCATACACTGAACACAGGTTCATGTGTTATCAAAAGCATGCCTGAGTTTTGTGTATGCCGCCTTTAGAATCTGAAGATGGTCACTGTATGGCCGAAACCGGTTATGACTGGGTCGTAAACATGTGATTACGTCTATAAATAAACAAAAAAGACCTGTTTTCTATTTAGTGTAACACAAAATTCCTTTTGAAAACGGTCTCTTACAGCCACTTCGTATTGAATCAGATACTAGGGCTTCAAGGTGCTTAAAAAGTATATCCAGAAATGAGAGCAACAAATATGAGACCATGTTTTGGTGGAAAATGCGAGTCTCCCATGAAATTTAGTGTAACCATGTCCGTCTGACTCCTCATTATGCCAACAAACCATTTAGGCTTTGTAAAATCTGAATTTTCCTTACGTTTCGTCTTAAGACTTGGTGTACATTACCACATTCTTCATTATCTAATGTCCAGATTTCTGAGCTTTTGTTTGCAGAATCTTGTGGTGACAAGCATTCATCCCTCAGTTTCATCAACTTTTCCCTTAAATTCCACTAGGTTTATGTAGCTAAAAGTTTTCGAATTGACACTGTAAATCTATACCTTGCTTTGATTATCAGTAGTCAATTGGTGCAGTTTCTAGCTCCGTTTTTGTAAGTTAGCTCACTCTCTTGTTTCACTTGCTCATTCACTAAGTCACAAAAACTTACCTACAACCTATGCTAATTAACTACTATAGTCCAATTTTCAGGGTTAACTCACTTAATTTCACTAAAAATGGGTGTTCTATACTAAACTACTTAGGAAATTAAGAAATGAATATTTGTTTTCTTATCACATTCACTTGTTATAAATACTACTTTTTCTCACAAAAGGTGAATGTAAGAGAATGATTTTAATATTTTTTTTATAAAAGGTGCATGTTAGAAGAAAAATTAATTCATTCTTACAAAGGATAACTTGTATTAAAATTTTACTGGCTCAATAGGTCAGTGAATGTAAGAAAAAATTAATTCAGTATCAAAAACTGCAAAACAAGCACCACATTGTCCTTAACACAATTTGTGTTTTTTCAGACCTGACCTACACAGCTCTACATGAAGACTAAGTTCTGAATTAATGGAACCTCTTCATTTATACAGATTGTTATTAGAAACATTGGTGAGGGTGTTGTTTGTTTCAGCAAAATGGCTAGCTGTCTTCAAACATTTGCATCACAATGACCTTCATAAAGTGCAATCCCTTTGTCAACGCTTAAGTGAGGCTTGACTGATGTAGAAGCGTTCGAAAATGGTAGACACAGTTGGTATTTGAGGAACGAAGTTGATTCCAATTTAGTCATATTGGTCTGCTTATGTTATAAATAAATTATTTTCTCCACATTTCTGTATTTTATTGATGGGATGAAATGTAAATAATATGTAATGAAAATTACAGTACTCAGAATAACATCAGAAAAAATTATTCAAATTTATAGTCAAGAATGTTCCCCTGTTAATTTAAATGGAACAAACATCAACACCATTTGTTAACAGGTCTTCTAACCAATGTACAGTTTCACATATGTAAAATGAATCAACTCTACAGCTTGAGACATATAATACAATTTGTGGTACAGTTAACAGATGTAAAATGCATCTACTATACTAGTTTTTGTTCTAAAGTTTTTAATCTTAGGGACAATGTAATTTTGATTTCATTATTGGATACTACTATTACCTTGGAAAAACGACTATCCACAATACATGGATGTATGTTAGGTTGCATAACTCGCAGGGGCAAGGGGCAAAATCATTTTTAATAACTTATCACCAAATTATTAACCTATTTTGAAAAATCTAGATGCTAACACAATCTACATAACAAGAGTCACTGAGACAAAAATAATGAAAAAAGGAAATGACATCCTCTAATCGACATATTACAATTTTCAGTTTTTAATTATTCTGACTTTTTAAAGATTTTTACAGAGGTATATAAGCACAAAGTGAAACTTGTACAGTTTTTTCGAATTACTTATCCATTTATATAATTAAAAGTTTTCAGTAAATATTCTCTGTAGTACATCATAAGTTGATTTTTTCTTACCATACATTGTTACATAGGCTTAAGTATCTGAAGCGTTTTTTTCATTGCAAGTTGCACAAAGTTTCATAATCGTTTTCTGTAAAGTTAAATATTTTTTCTACAAGTCATATTAATGACATAGATAAAATAATTTGAAATGAAATTATGTGGACTAATATCTTCATCTCCTTTCAGTTCTGTAACTCGTTTAAAATCGAGAAATGCATTTTATGCTTTGAGAAAATTATATGGAGGATTAATCATCCATATCTCCCATGGGAAAATTTAGTGTCTTCCATGTTTCAAGTGTATATTCTGTAGATTAACGTGATCGAATAATGAATAGTCAAGCAACTGATTATTTTTATGATTTGTCTGAAGTGTAACATATAGAAAATATGGCATATGAAACTCTATTGAATAATAGCTTTTGTGATATCAATTTCAAAATTTTTCTAACAATTAATCCTGCAGCTCCTAGAGTTTGTAGTCTATAATAAATACGAAAATTTTTGGATTTTTCAGAATATTTTCTCATTGTTCTAATTCGTAATCTGGTTCACATGAAACAATTGAGACATGTATTTATATCGATTCTACTACAATTTTTCCTTCTTGTTTAAGTGTATCTTTAATTTGAACTTCAGCTTCCTTATAATCAGGCCATCTCAGAACTGCATCTCCAGAACTAAAAGATCTTGTAAAAATTACAGTTAAATCATCTTCCAACAAATTTATTACAGTTTTTAAAAAATTCACCAAGCATTGCTAATGGATAAATCACTTCCTTTTCCTTACTCTTTATTTACCCATTGTTAAGTATATGACCTTTCATATTTATTTTATCAGTTACAGAAGACGTTAAATATAACACAGCTGTTCATGAAATAAAAGGATGTTCCATTCAAGATAAAACATTATTTGCCTTTGTAATGGTCACAAAATGAAATAATTTTGCAACATAACTATCGATTAATTTTTCATTACATTATCCATCATATGTTCGATAATCTGGTTCTGATCAATCAGGATTAGCTACAACAATTCTGTATTTCATGTACAATTATGCATTATTTGGTTGAAGCTACCCAACACCAAAAAATATTTATTTCAATCTCTGTATCCTTGTAGGTTGCATTTAAAGTATTTTTACTCTTCTCACTTGTAGGAAATGGGTGGAATTCATAGCTCTCGATTTTACTGATAATTTCTTAAGGATTTAATTTATTAAGATATTTCTAAAACAGCTCTTATACAAGCACCACTAATGTCAATAAATTTGTCATTTTCATCAGTTATAGTTATTTGTATGTCTCAAATGTTATCATGAACTGGAATATATACAACATAATATGGTTCATAAATTACTAATGTTCTAAATTCACTGTTTTGTTTAAGTGAAAAATAATATTAGTTTCTCTATGAAAATAATTAGTATGTTTAACAAACATTTGATCAGTTAGATTAAAATTTATATATATTAATACAAATGGAATAATTTTAGGAACATTACTAGCAATAGTTATTTTATTAGCTTCAATAATTTGATTATTAAATCCTAGCATACTTGCAATATTATCATCTTTTATACCCATATACAACTTAACATCACTCTCAATAGTAACTTTATTTAAAATTTTATCAGCTTTAACGGGTATATTTGGCATTTTTGATGAATAAAATTTTCTGAATTTCTTGAACTGTACTAACCTACAGGAATTTCTATCGTTTATACATCGCAATATAGTTTATTATTTTTCAATGTAATATTGGAGTTAAGAAAGTCGTGTATAAATGAACTAATGTAACATTGTTATAAGTTTCTCTTATTGACACAATCTCTTTTTCAGAATAACGATTCATCACTCAACTGAATTATATGAACCACTTATACAGTTTATTTAAATTAGTGACATAATGAAAGTCTACAGTAAGAATTCCAGAAAAGTAATCAAAAAATAAACATGGTAAACTTTCACCAAATTCTAATTGACATGCAATCATAGGACCAAGTGGTTGTGGAAAATCGACATTACTTATTGGCACTTATATTCTTGCTCCAGGATGGTTGAATTGTAATAAAATTTATCAGTTACATGTTTATTCTATTAATTTTAACCAACCAAAATACTCAGAATTCATTAAAAGATGTAAAAAAGTTTGAAGATAAGTATAATGAAGAAATTGCTACTTTTATTGAAAAGTAATAATGAAATTACTCCATTAGATTAGTGCCTAGTTAATTCAGTAGTAGTATTTGCTGACTTCATTCTTAAATGCCAGGGTATATTTAAAAAAGATTACTGGAGGTAGACATAAAGCAATAGACTATATTTATTTGGTACAAACATATTTAAACTGCCAAAACAACTCGTCAGAGATAATCTATATTTCTCAAATGTTTTCAGACAAGATGACACAATTTCAGGTCCAATTTTTTACGAGTTTGTTGGTGGTGATTTAAAATATGATGATTTTAAACATATGTAGTAAATGTGGAAATGGTCAATGTGGATTTTTTATGGCAGATATGACTACAAACCCAAATGAAGGTCAGTTCAGAAATTGAATATAACTATTCAGAATCATTAAACAAGAAGATTAAACATAATATAAACTTTAAACAAAAATGCTGATTGTGAGCATGTAACATTAAAAGTTTTTAACTAATGTCTTATCGCCTTCAATAAATGGTGCAAGATACAACCCAAAAGTTGTTAAAAAAGCTAAATGAAATAGAAATAAATCAAAAGAATTGAGAGAACAATACAACCTCTGGAAGAAACAATCAAGAACAGAATATGAAAAATATAAAAATGTAGATCAACCTGTTGTCAAAGCTATTGAACAAGTAAAACTAGGAATCGAAGGATTAGGTGACAATGTATTAAAAGCTATTGAAGAAACTAGAGAAGCTGAAAAACAAGTGATTCAATCTCACGATTACACATAAGATTTTGGAGATGTATCACCAATTACGTGACTACATGATGGGTGTGAAGATGATGATGTTAGAAGGTATAGTAGTAACATAATTACTGAGTTGTGTTATAATACTTGTGTATTCAGGTTTTGTAACAAGACTGTTGAATTCACTTTCTAAGTACTGTTTTGTAACTATAGCATAACCATATTTTACTACTATACCTTAACTGAATCAGAAATACAACATGCACAGTGATAAAACACTGAAATATACATTTGAATATGGAGCAAAAATCGAGAGAATTATTTTATTTGTGGCCAATATAAATGGTGATTGGTCAACTACTAATTTTAAAATTGAGATAAAAAAGATATAATAACGATGAATTACAAATTTTATATCCAACTCAGTT
Organism: Schistocerca serialis cubense; assembly: GCF_023864345.2. Taxonomy (NCBI): domain Eukaryota; kingdom Metazoa; phylum Arthropoda; class Insecta; order Orthoptera; family Acrididae; genus Schistocerca; species Schistocerca serialis. The sequence goes on from NC_064646.1 coordinate 19,682,815, forward strand.
CACTAATCCATTATTTGAAATGGAAATGATAGGTAAAATGTTTAGGCTCTAAATCAATCTGTTAGAGATCTACTTGTTTCAGGTGAATTATTCATCTTCAGCGAACTTATTTTATAATCAAATGAAGATCACAGAACAGATCTTTAAAACTTATTAAATTGTTATTATATATAAGGGGATAACCATATCTATTGATTCAAATGTAATACATTTACTGAAACAAACGATCCTGAGACAGTAACAAGCACAAATTGAAGACAGAGAACTTAATGTCTTTGCGTAGTATGTGATACCAAAAAAAGTAAGTTTGTTAAAAAAGTTTTATAGGTGAAGGTCTAAATATTCATGAAGAAATTGTAGATGAATTATATAAACTACTGAGAAAAAATTTTGAAAGAGAAAATGTAATTCCTCTCATAATTGATGATTATGGCAAGCAGATCTAGCTGAAGTGGATTCAAGGAATTTGAAAGGAATTTCAGAGTAAATAAAGGACATAAAATTTATTCACTGTTATTGATGTTTTTACGAAATTTGCTTGGGCTATTCCAGTTAAAGGCAAAACAGGTAATAATGTAGCTGAAGCTTTTGATAAAAATATTTTGAGACATAAATCCAAAAAATTTACTAATTTATAATAGTAAAGAATTATGCAATAACTGTTTTCAATAATTGATGAAAAATACAGAAGTAGTCATTATTAAATTTTTACTGAACTAAACGAGTCTGCTGTTGAAAGATTTAAAAGGACACTAAAGGAAAGCATGTGGAAAAAATTGGACTAACAAGGAAGTTGCAAGTAGACTTATCTGGTCTTGAAACTAGTTACGGAATATAATAACACAAAATATTCACCTATAAAAATAAAACCAATAGAAATAAATGAAATCGATTATAAACCAACTACTGCTGCATCTAATGAAAAGGCGAAATATATAAAATGTGATAAAGTCAGAATGAGTAAATTTAAAAGAAATTTCGAAAATGGATATACAGCCAACTGGTCAACAGAAATTTATGAAGTTGAACCTGTTTTCACTCTAATCTAATAACACATAAATAACGAGATTTAAATTCTGAAAAGTTGAAAGGAAATTTTTATAAGTATGAATTACAGAAAACAAAATATCCTGACATATATATTGTTGAAAAGGTTTTAAAAAAGAATGGAGGTAAAGTAAATGTTAAATGGTTAGGATTTGATAATTATCATAATATTTAGATTAATAAAGATAAAATAGTTTTATAAAAATTCAGTCTGATGTATACAAGTGTTGCTAGTTTTTAATTACCTTTCATATGTCCAAACTGGACAAGTTTAAATTTTTTTTGCTTCTCTTTTTATTTTAAAATTAAAGATTTGTAATCCTCATTCATTAATAAATACAGTTTTGTGATCAATATTTTTGATACCATGTTGTAATGCATTTGAAATATCCTTAGAATTTATTTTATCAATTTCATCAACCACCTAAATTTAAAATTACCTTTTAAGTTTTACACACACACACACACACACACACACACACACACACACACACACACACACACACACACACACACACATACACACACACACACACACACACACACATATATACATATATATATATGCGTGCATGCGTGTGTGTGTGTGTGTGTGTGTGTGTGTGTGTGTGTGTGTGTGTGTGTGTGTGTGTGTGTGTGTGTGTGTGTGTGTGTGTGTGTGTGTGTGTGTGTCTGTGTGTGTGTGTGTGTGTGTGTGTAAAAAACTTAAAAGGTAATTTTAAATTTAGATGGTTGATGAAATTGATAAAATAAATTCTAAGGATATTTATATGTATATGTGTGTGTGTGTGTGTGTGTGTGTGTGTGTGTGTGTGTGTGTATCAAACAGTACAGATGAGATTTATTCTATTGGTGTGTTATCCCGATGATGAAGATATAGTCTCTATATTCATAAATCAATTAACTGATGAAAATATCAATTATTTATACAATCTCGTTGGAGAAGAAATTTGTATTGTTTATGATTGCTTTAAAAAACAATTTACTGTGCAATGTTTATTCTTAAAATACTCACTATCTCGTTTGATATCTTTAACTTTCCCTTATTTTTACACCATTTCTATTCTATAAGATCTTTGAATGTTTCTTTAAACACTTTATTTTTATCTGGATATTCTTCATAGATTTCAGAAATCATTGAAGCCAGTTTTTCTTTAGGTAAATTACTCAACACACAAGTTTTTATTTCATGTTTTTTATTTCCAATCTTCAACTCTACCACAAATTCTTGTTCAATAAGAATTGGATCAAACTCTATATACTGTTCAATTCTTATATTCGAATGTATTTTATTTCTAGCAGAATTTTTTCACATCAAGATATTTATTTGTATCTTCAGAGAACAATTCGATAGACTATTATGCTTCATTAAAATGTGTATCATAGATTTTCTTCTCTGAATTATCTTTATTTACAGCTAAATATTTTTCAATTATGTTTTTAACTAATTTGTAATTATAACATTCTTGAACGAATATACAGGGTGAGTCGCGTAAGTTTTAACACCCACATTATTCCGGGGGCGATTGCACGTATCGACAAGCAGTGTTCGGCAAATCATAGCCAACTATGGGGCACATACTTTGGTATATGTACAATAATCACAACGTTTATATTGACCAAGGTAATAAGTCAAGTACATGTTTTTTAAATGGCACGCTGTACATTTTTTACCATCATTCCAACACTTTGGAAAAGACGCTTGTAGTGATGTAACGCATGTGGCTATTGTGATTCTACTTTGGTTAAAAGACCCTGGGGAATATTGTACGATTAAAGGTCGAGGCAGTCGGAAGTGGCTGCAGACTGTAAACACGCGTCGCACGACCCGCAGGCCGAGTTGCTGCGCTCTACGCAGCATGCACTGCCAAAGCTACGTAGGTAAATCCTCATCCGCCCTCTTCACGATACACCTTAGGTACAAGGGTGGCAAGTCGCATTTCGTATTTAACTGTGGCAAATGCTAGCTAATTGCATATCAAACGGGGATTATGAGAACTATGCCAAATGCATGGACATTCCCAGGCTGGAATGAAAGTTATTATGTGAACATAGCAACCGCTTTGTCACGCAGTTTCTCATTTAAGCTGTGCCCCCTTCCTGCTTACGTGTTACACCTGACGCACAGTTAGCCACTGATAATGTTATTGATGGATGCATCATGGGAAACTCTTCACCGGGTGAGGCCTGAGTGTGTCTGTGGAGCAACAAAGTGTTTGCTGTAAAACTACTGTTTCCACAGATAGTATTGGACATTATAATTAGAGAGAATACACATTTGATAAGATAATCATTTTATTCACATTCATATACTGACCACCTCTCACCGAACAATACGACAGAAGGACAACCTATATGGTATACACATTGTCCACACACGTTACATTTATACTTCATGGATGATACTGGTCATTGACACACATCGTTTAGTAATACATTGGTACCTACTGATAACCTTCACAATTCATAGTGTTCTTAACAAAGCATGGCGTTGTACTTTACTTAAGCATGTACTCAGACGGTTTACCCTTGACTGCAAGACATATCTGTAATCGACGTTCAAGAGAATGGGTAACAGCTGGGAGGTCAGTGGATGATATGGCGGAGCAAGCTGTGACGATTCGGCGGCGCATGTCATCTGGCTTTGTTGGGGCTTCGCGGTAGACCGCATCTTTCAGTGTTCCCCACAAAGAGAAATGGAGTCAAACCAGGGGACCTGGCAGGCCATTGTACTGCAGCATTCCGTCCAATCCAGCGCTCAGGAAATGGCTCGTTCAATATTTGACTTGCGACACGTGAGGAGTGAGCTGGGCAGCCGTCGTGTTGGAACCACATACACGGGCGCTCATTGAGTGGTATCTCCTGTAGAAGAACGGGTAGAATTTTCCTAGGAAAGTCTCGATACTTATATCCATTTAATACTCCTGTAATGAAATAAGGTCCTACGATGTAATTTCCAACAATGCCGCACCACACGTTGACGCGCCATTGCCTTTGGTGCTGTACCTGACGCATCCTGTGTGGGTTCTCAGCTGCCCAGTAGTGCATGTTACGTAAATTTACGTTCTCGTGATTAGTGAATGTTGCTTCGTCGCTGAAGAGCACACGTTTGAAGAATGTATTATCATCTAGCAGGCCAGCCGCGGTGATCTAGCGGTTCTAGGCGCCCAGTCCGGAACCGCGCGACTGCTACGGTCGCAGATTCGAATCCTGCCTCGGGCATGGATGTGTGTGATGTCCTTAGGTTAGTTAGGTTTAAGTAGTTCTAAGTTCTAGGGGACTGATGACCACAGATGTTAGGTCCCATAGTGCTCAGAGCCATTTGAACCATTTTTTTTTAATCATCTCGCAGGCGTCGCAGAGCAAACCGACAAAATTCCATGCGACGTTCAAAATTGCGTCCTTCGAGTTCTAATGGAGTGTAAGGTGATATGGGTGGAACTTATGCCGGTAAAGAATGCGCATGACACTCGTCTGGCTGACCCTACATTCCGCGGCCGTACATCTCGTGTCACAATGAGGGTCGATAAACGTTATGGCCAGAACAGCCTCTTCGTGGTCTCTGTCGGCCGCAGTATTCTTCCTCCTCATTTGTTTGCGGTTAAAGCAGCCTGTTCGCACTAGTTTAGTAATGATTCTTGCAATGGCGTGGCGAGTAGGACACCGACGATCTGGATAGATATCCATGTACCGCCGTACGGTTTCGACAGCATTCCTATGACATTCGCCATACAGAAGTAACATGTCTAACTTCTCCTGATTAGTGTACATATCTGGGCGTTATGTTCCAGCAGCAACTACATCTGGATAGGAGTCTCACGTCCTACTTGTTAAACGTCGCACGACCTACTAGTTGTACGACGCGGCCTGCTTTCCGGGTCGCGCGAGGCGTGTTTACAGTCTGCAGCCGCTTACGACCGCCTCGACCTTCAATCGTACAATATTTCCCAGCGTCTTTTAAGCAAAGTTTGAATCACAATAGCAACATGAGTTACATCACTATACGCGTCTTTTACATAGCGTTCGAATGATGGTAAAAAATATATAGCATCCCATTTTTAAAAAAAACATGTACTTGCTTCATTATCTCGGTCAATATAAACGTTGCAGTTATTGTGCATGTACCAACGTATGTGCCCCATAGTCCGCTATGATTCGCCGAAAACCGCATGCGGATATGTGCAATCGCCCCCGGAATAAAGGGGGACGAGACTCACCCTGTACAAAGTAATTTATCATTATCTAATCTACCATTATTATAAGCAGAGAATCTACCTTTCAAATGCAATTACATTGAACTCCACGAACTTTAAAAGAATTTTTCTTTGTATAATGCTTAGTTGTGGCAATGTAAATAATCTCTTCTTTTTCAGTTCTTTAACATTATTTACTACATCTTTTAAATATAAACATTACTTCTCTTCGTTTGTAGTTCTTTTTCTTTTATTTGTAATTTATTTACAAATTCAGTTTCTTGTTATTCAAAAATTTTTGTGACTTACTTTTCTCAGCAAATTGCACTACACTTTAGATAAATCATATTCTGTCCACAATCAAATAATTTTTCTTACTGGTTTGCACTGCTTCGTGCAAAATGTCATCAGTAACTCTAAAATTCTCAACTGTTAATCAAATCCATTTCTCTTCAACAACATTACTTGGTTATAAAGCTTTTATTTAATTTTGAATATATTCGTATTTTAAAAATATATCTCCAATATTTATTGAGTGGTTGTTATTACAAATAGCATCTTTGTTTTACACTGTGTGGCTTTGTTCGACTTTGTTTTTTCGCACTCCGAAACTATTCTAGAATAATTTGCTTCATACTCTAACGCATTCTGTATTTTACATGTTCGTACCTACGCGCTATTCCTTGGTGTCCGCCTGTAAGTGAGTCACGGAATTGTTTTAGGATTCCTCGTTTTCTTCCTCACTTGCACTTGGTTTCACAAGTATATCTTAAGAACCAGCAAAGTGTTCACTGTCTTCTTCTGTGGTCTATATCTTCGCAATAGGTGACAAGGCGTCAGCTACCCTCTTACTTTCGCAGTGTTTGCATACAATTTCGTAATCGAATAAGTTCTGGCTCAGTCTGAACTTCATTACGTAGGATCGCGGCTCACTCACTCTTCCTATCCACTTCATTGGCTTATGAACCGTAAATAATATTGAACTTTCTCCGAAAAAACATCTGGTTTGAGTTGCGCTACTGCCTATAGTATCTTTTATAACCAAACAATTCATATTCAATCGTACTGTTATTGTACCCCAATTTATTAACCATTCTTGAGGCAGAGCCGATGGGTATGTCCTTTCCCTCTTCGCCTTCTAGGCCATCCATTTCGGAAATCTTTGGGAAGTTCAATATTCTCAGATCCACAGTGTCAAACTGTGCGGAGATTTACAAAATCACTGTAATTATTACGTACGTTGTGGAAAGCACAGTGGAGAGTGAGTGTTAAGTATGTTATTTCTTGGGCTTATTAATTAATCTTCAGTTCCTATATCATGTATCTTGAATTTTACCTGTTATCTTGGTTAGATACTATGTGATCAGTTACAAATGTTACATCCCAACAGTGGTGTAATGGCCGCGGGATGGATATGCCTCTTATTTACACTTAAACTAGAAGAGGTTTACGGGGTTGAGTGCATTACACTGTTTACTCTGATAAAGTTTAAATATTTTAGATGTTGTGTAAGATGGTCTGTGGTGCGTGTTGGTCAAAGTGCTTGCTGTTTGAGTGAGTGTGTGACTGCTGTCTGTGTTTGTGCACGAATTGGAACCGCTGTCTTATGTGCTTCGTGTGTGTTGCTGTGTTCTGTTATACGGCCGTGTCTGTCTGTATTCGTCATTTAATGTCCTTGAGACATCAGCAGCGATTTTATTTACTATTTCCCACTCGTCTTTGTCTCTTATTGCCCGTATGATGTCACTGTTGTACTGCGTTGGTATCTGGTGTGCTGCTCTGTATCGGAGACATAGAAAAAGTATGTGTTCTGGCGATCCATCTTCGCGTCGCATACAAGCAGCCCTGTGGCTGCGGGCTACGCGGTCTAAGTGTGCAGGGTGATGGCCGTGACCTGTCAGAAAGTGAACCTTACCTCGGCTGGGATTAATGTGGCTTCATTCTCAGACGTTCCCTGATGTCCAGGAAAAATTGATATACCCTACGGCTCTGATCGCTTGCCTCCCATTCCCTTTGCCAGCTATCCACTCGCCATTTGACGAATGGGAGCTTCTCAGTAATATCTTTTCCGGTAATCTCAATTACCTTCCACTGTCTCCCCCTCCTGAGCCAGTACACTGCAGCCCGCAACCGAATGGTTCTGTCGATAGGGAAGGTTCCAAGCACCACGCAGGCTGATTCCACTGACGTGGTGCTGAAGGCTCCTGACAGCCTTATCAGGACACTTCTCTGCTCTCACCGCACCATGTTCCGATTCGTCACCAGACGGACGCGGTAGTCCAGCCGTAACGCTTCGTTGAGTAGATCCGTCAGGCATGGAACAATCTGTGGAGCGAAAATTGTCAGTGTCTCGGAGTGGATACCATCTGGCCCAGAGGCTCCTTTGATATTTAATTGGCAATCGGGACCTCCTCACTTGCAAATGAAATAATCACGGTACCATTTTCATAGCAAGAGTTCATTGACGTTCCTTTCCCACTATGAATCTCTTCATCCTACTGTTAGTCGTCATCGGGGAGGAGTTTGCTTAGCAGGATGATAGGATGATCTACCTGATATGATGTCAAGACAGAGTGTGTTACAAATACTAAAGAATTATGTAGTTGAGGGGGTGTGAGGGAGTCCCAAATACCGCGTACATACCACGTTCCTTAGCCGAATCACTTTCAAAGTTCAGTGATTTTCATCCCTAGGCTGCATCGTCACGGTATTTATCCTCAAAAAACCAGCTCATTGAGAGGTAATGTCGTACCTCGATTCGTGATGCGGGTATAGGTTTTTAACATTGATACTTGTGTGCACCTGTAGAACCAAGACTGATTGTGACAGTAACATGCGCTAGTTGCTGGGATCGGATTTTTCTTTAACATCTCGCCGATTACGTGTCTCTTTCCAGGACACAGGTGTAGGACTCGAAAGACGAACTTAAGATGCACACCCATCGCTTATTTTGAATCAGTATTATTTGGTATGGTATGCACTCAGTTATTGAGTAAGTAATATACTTAGTGGGTGCTTGATATGTTCCCATATGAGGCAAACTTTTATGAAGTATGTGTGTTTGTGGAAAGGAGATGACTATGCCCTGTTGTAAGGAAGGTACGGATTTAACTTGCAGTACTGTGATAGCGAAGGGGGGAGTACGTCCAGTTGTATGGAAGGTACAGCTACTTCCAGAGCCACTGCCGACAAGAGGGTGTTTTTCCGATACTTCGCTCATTCTCGAATGCTGTTCTGTTGAGACAGCGATCGTAAGATTTAATTATAAGTATAACGATAGAAGATATATGTCAGGGGTTTTCTAGCATGTGTCCATGTATGCAAAGTCTGTGGTGGTACTGATTCGCGTCTCATGTCAATGGTAGCAGTCTTCCGAATGCAGAGCCCTGCTGGTGTGTAGGAATGTATCACAGTTAACTTTACCACCTTCTAGACGACCGAACAGCGAACTAATACTTAACATGTGCTGGGCAGCTTTCGTGATCAAGTGGAACTTCTGTAAAGTTTGGAAAGTAGGAGACGAGATACTGGCAGAAGTACAGCTGTGAGACCGGGCATGAGTCGTGCTTCGATAGCTCAGATGGTAGAGCACTTGCCCGCGAAAGGCAAAGGTCCCGAGTTCGAGTCTCGGTCGGGGACACAGTTTTAGTCTGCCAGGAAGTTTCATATCAGCGCACACTCCGCTGTAGAGTGAAAATCTCATTCTAGAAACTACTATACACTATTTGGACGAGTGCTGAGCGTGTCTACAGATCAATGTGATGAATTAAATAGGAACCGTTTGGTATTGTGTACTGAAATTACGAGTTGGTTGCGTGTCTGTGGACTGTGAAACATGTGCCCCAGGCACATGAGGGTGGATCTTTTGCATCAGTGTGATAGATATAGTTAATCGTTGATTAAGTTGTTTCAAAACAAATACAGTGCAGTCAGTCCTTCCCCTCCCCAGCAGCGCAGAGCAGGCTGACTTTTTCCTAATCATCTTGGTTTACATCAGGAAACGGATGACAGCGTCCTCTGCTGGTGGTACTGAGTACTAGACCTCGTGAAGAACACACAGTTTGCCACCATCATGGATAACTGTACTTGCGTTAGCAGCTGGTGTCACAGTGGCGTCCTCTGTCAGCGACAAAATGTACTAAGCCAGTTGGGGTCTGGAGCTCGTGGTGTAACCACTACGTGGCGTCATATTAGATTACGGTACTTGTGTCATGTCCTGACATCGCTACAGCGTCCTCTAGTGGCATCGATATGAACTAAGTCAGTTGGGCTATGGACTCAGTGGCGAATACACTTGGTGATTGTGCTGCCTCTAATTGTGTAAATAAAGACTAGTGTACGATTTTGACAGTTGACGATTAGCAAGCAAAGTGTTTTAGATGGATTATGAGTTTGACAATTTAGGAGTTGTTTGGCTGTCTGGTCTGTATGCTGTGGGGCATGTCAGAGTGTGTGTTCTGTGATACATATACTCCATCCCTAAATAAACTTCTGCCAAATAAAAGTACATTCCTTCCTCTCTCTCCATCAGCCTAGTGCAGGCTGAGTCCTTTTACCAGCAACCCCTAGGAAGAGGTTGCACCTTGTATTCTTAGGTTAGTGGTGGTGAGTTTTGTTTGTTACAATGTTCTTAGGTTGTAGGCGAAAGCTCAAGTGATCTTTCTTTACTGCCAGAATTCAAACTCGGCGCCGGTTCCTAGGAAGAGGTGGCGGTCTGTACCATGAAAAGTAGTTGAAACTAGGTAGTTGAAAGTATTGTGAACGCCTTTTCTTACCTATATGAGAGAGAAGGCATTGCAGCATATCTCTCTCTCAGCACTTGACTACAGGTGGGGTCAGCGACGATCTTGGATTACGTGAAGGGAGAGTGCTCTAGCTGTGTCCTAGACCATGCGGATTGAATGACGGTACTGGGATCATAGTTTAGTTAGAATATTTACAGAATACTGTCCAGCACAAGTATAAAGGTCCAGGCTGGGGGGCTGTGACGTCAACGGTCTCGTGCTTGGAAGCAGGTGACGCGAATCGAGAGAGAAAGTTGATGATCTTGAGTCATCACCCGGCGTCGTGGCTCCGATATGAAGTAGACCCACACCACTTGGTGGATACGCTGGGTGCAGCCATCTTGAATAACGGTACTTGCGTCATGATACGACGTCACGGTGGCGGCCTCTCTGATGGCAGCGATATGAACTAAGCCAGTTGGAGTGCAGACTCAGTGGCGAACACACCTGCTTGAAATTGGTTAAATAACAAAGACAAGTCCTTTTTTTCCCGCCATTTTCCTTGCTTAGTAGAGATAACAGGGGTGTGACACATTATCCTGTTGGAAATTGAACTTGGCGACAGTTTTTTGCAGAGGTCATGCGCTGTTGCCAAGTCTACATGATGCCATCTTGGATGACGTCATCACCGCCATCTTGGATACATTTGGCAACAATGGAATGTGGGGCAGCACCCCTGTAGCCCCCCTACCGGCGTACTCGTTCTTCCCAGCCTTGGTAGCAGCACTTAGGCGCTTCAAGTGGTTTGGACTTTAATTTGTTGGTCACGCTCTTTTGAATGCTCTCCAGAGTCAATTTTCTGAAAGAAATAAGTCACAAGCACTCAGATTAGGTGAATAGGGGGACTGTGATACAAGAGGAATGCCTTCTGAGGTCCAAAATTACGTAATGGAAGTGACCGTGTGTGATGCGGCGTTGCCATGATGCAGCACCCACTTGTCTGCAATGTCCGTTCTCATTCGATTCAATCTTTTCCTGAGCCTTTCAAGTACATCTTTGTGAAACCCTTGGTTGACAGTCTCACCTGGATGAACAAATGCTTTGTTTACGATACCCCTACTGTCAGAAACGAAAATCAGCATTTTTATTTTGACCTTTGATTCGCTCATTCGAGCTTTTTTCGGTTGAAGGGCCGTCTTAGTGTGCGACACCTCATTGTGCCGTTTTGTCTCATACCATACTCAAAAATCGTTCATAATCTGTGTTCACACTACTGAACCATTCGTAGTCATTGGCAGTCCCCTCAAGAAGATCAACGCATACGTTTCTTCGATTGTTCTTCTGCTGAGTTGTGAGATTTTTGGCACCATTTTAGCACATACCTTACCAACCAACCAATACTTCGGACAAAATTTGATGTATGGTGCAACTGTTTAAGTTTAGCTAGTCACTCACCATTCTTATTGTTAAACGTTGATCTGATCTCATATGAAATCGCATAAGAACACGTTTTCGACATTTTTTGAAAAAAAAAATGATTTGTGATAGCGTAAATCTTATGCTCTTGATAAGAAATGTTTCAACGTTTCAGGAATCACACTCCCCAAGTTTTACCCAAAATTTGATGGCATAACATTGCTCTAAATGCCGCTGTTCCATTTTCCGTAACGCACAATAAAAACACAACTCCACTGATGGCGCTCTCAAAACCCACCTGATTGCTGTACGGAGCTGAAACTCTGACTGGGCACCTGGCATCAACACATCGGTCAACAAAAGAAGAACAATACAGCGTTGCCGTATCGCTTGTAGTTTTGTCAACCTCACTACTTTTGTTAAACATCTCTTATCCTAGCAGGCTGGATTTCAACAAAAGGATTTCCAGTGGGGAAAATTTCGAATGATATTCCAGTTTGTGGAATTCGCCTCATAATCAAGGGGAATCTCCAGAAAACCTTGAATGGGACTGGGGGACTGAGCATATTTTTATCCAATCCAGGGAGAATGTGGCCCGTTATAAGTCAAAAGTTAAAAATGTATTTGCGTGTTTTTGATGTATGTACAATGGTTTTGTATATGTCGCACGGTCCAAGTGTTGCTGCATGTGAAAAGTTACGTGTATTTAATACTATCGTTTCAAATCTCACGGTGTGATAGGGAAACTCAATGAAAACCAGATTTCACATTAGCTCAGACTATTAAATATCCTGCTTTTATTCACAAACGACTGTAGTATTAATACGACTATAATATTCATTTTACGGTATGATTCTCTGGTATGTGTAATACTTACATATTAGGAGTGCAATTTCAAAGTGTTGGAATGGTCCCCGTACGAGTCGATGACTTTCTGGAGAGTATTCCGTAAAACTGCCTTGTGTATGTTTTAAGTATAACGATTTTTTAAGTGACTGCTCAGTTTTAGTAAAATACTGTAATTGTGTCTACAGACGCTGGACTGAAAGATGCAGTAAAGAAGGCAGCGGAAACATCGCCATGACTTGCTTTGTGGGCACACTGGACCGTTATCTGCGCTGTACGTCGCACTGTCCTTACGATATCTTAATGTACTGTTGTTCTGCTAACATGGACCTGTCAGTAAATAAAACCACAAAACTTTGTTTGGTGTTAGATAATCCTTTGTTACACATCATATCGAATCACATAATATCTCAAGACCCTTTACAATTTGTAGAAATATATGGAAGGAATTGTGGGATGCAGCGTGTAAGACTTTGTCTTTATATTTAAGACCAATCCAGATCAAGCCACTGAGTTATCCAGAAACGTTCAGTCAATCAGAGGTACCAGCAATCTACATACCAAACGGAACTGATTGGATTGGATTGTTTTGGAGGAAGAGACCAAACATCTAGGTCATCAGTCTCATTGGATTAGGGAAGGACGGGGATGGAAGTCGGCCGTGCCCTTTCAGAGGAACCATCCTGGCATTTACCTGGATCGATTTAGGGAAATCACGGAAAACCTAAATCAGGATGGCCGAACGCGGGATTGAACCGTCGTCCTCCCGAATGCTAACGGAACTGATGCTCGTACCAACAGCACAAGAGCGCCCTTGTATGATTGTGTTCGTAGTTGTTTTAATCATACATGGGTCACCTTATAACGTGGCTCCTGTATGTAGATGTAGGGCTACTAATGCAAATGGTATCTTTCAGCCATGATTTAGTGAAACTGAGCTTTGTTAAAAACAGATTCATGGTCCAATGAACAATTTTATATCGCTCATTGTTAAAAAGAATGAGAAATTAACTGAGTGACTCACACTTAAAATTAATAGCGCAGCTGACCAATAGCAGGCTTAACTTGTACAACTGAACGTCGAACGCACTGAAAATCACTCGCAAGGTTCTGTAGAAATTACAAGAGCCCAGCAAGGCCAGCTTACCGACGAACACTCAACAGTGGGAATCGTATCTTACGTTTGTAATTACAGCACTTAGATATAGAAATAACTGAATCTCCGTCGTAGATTAAAACTTTGTGCCGGACCGAGACTCGAACTAGGGACCTTTGCCTTTCACAGGCAAGTGCTCTACCAGACACTAGCAGAACTAAAGCTGTGGGGACGGGACTTGAGTCTTGCTTGGGTAGCTCAGATGGTGGAGCACTTCCCCGCTAAAGGCAAACGCACCTAGTTCGAGTCTCGGTCCGGCACACAGTTTAAGTCTGCCAGGAAATTTCATATCAGCGCACACTCCACTGCAGAGTGAAAATCTCGCTATGGAAATAACCAACCGCTGAAAATACTTCTGCAAATTATTGTAATGATGACGGAATTCGAAGGAATATGCATGTATATCGCGGATTGCCGAACACGTTAGTGTAATTTTCCGTGTAAGTTATTACACTGATAAAAAAGAAATCGCAACACTAAGATGCAGTTATGGTACGTAAATGAAAGTTGATAGGTGTGTGTCTATATCTGAAACATGATGTCTGTTCAAATTTTGCGCCAGTCGCATGAGAGTTGTGCTAGTAGCTCCACTGTGAGGATGCAGATCAGGTTTTTCTATGAATAAATACAGTGACGGTCGTGAGTGTTAATTACCTTCGAGACCGGTCGTGAGGAGTCGATGTCAGTTAGTGTGCTTTGCAATTGAGAAAGACGCCATTACCAGCCCCTCACTGACTTTGAGCGAGGTTGCGTAGTGGGGCTGAGTGAACCTGGACGCTCCTTCTGCGATACATAGAAAGACATGGCAGAATATAGCCATTGTAAATGAGGGCCTATACAGGGGCGATGTTATTGAGGACAATATTATGGATATGGAAGAGAATGTAGATGAAGATGAAGTGGGAGATATGATACTGCGTGAAGAGTTTGACAGAACACTGAAAGATCTAAGTCGAAACAAGACCCCGGGAGTAGACAACATTCCATTAGAACTACTGACAGCCTTGGGAGAGCCAGTCCTGACAAAACTCTACCATCTGGTGAGCAAGATGTATGAGACAGGCGAAATTACCTCAGACTTCAAGAAGAATATAATAATTCCAATCCCAGAGAAAGCAGGTGTTGACAGATGTGAAAATTACCGAACTATCAGTTTAATAAGCTGCAAAATAATAACGCGAATTCTTTAAAGACGAATGCAAAAACTGGTAGAAGCCGACCTCGGGGAAGATCAGTTTGGATTCCCTGGAAATGTTGGAACACGTGAGGCAATACTGACCCTACGACTTACGTTAGTAGAAAGATTAAGGAAAGGCAAACCTACATTTCTAGCATTTGAAACTTAGAGAAAGCTTTTGACAATGTTGACTGGAATACTCTCTTTCAAATTCTGAAGGTGGCAGGGGTAAAATACAGGGAGCGAAAATCTATTTACAATTTGTGCAGAAACCAGATGGCAGTTATAAGAGTCGAGGGGCATGAAAAAGAAGCAGTGGAAGGGAAGGGACTGAGACAGGGTTGTAGCCTCCCCCCATGTTATTCAATCTGTATATTGAGCAAGCAGTAAAGGAAACAAAAGAAAAATTTGGAGTTGAAATTAAAATCCATGGAGAAGAAATAAAAACTTTGAGGTTCGCCGATGACATTGTAATTCTGTCAGAGACAGCAAAGGACTAGGAAGATCAGCTGAACGGAATGGACAGTGTCTTGAAAGGAAGGTATAAGATTGACATCAACAAAAGCAAAACGAGGATAATGGAATGTAGTCGAATTAAATGGGGTAACGCTGAGGGAATTAGATTAGGAAATGAGACACTTAAAGTAGTAAAGGAGTTCTGCTATTTGGGGAGCAAAATAACTGATGATGGTCGAAGTAGAGAGGATATAAAATGTAGACAGGCAATAGCAAGGAATGCGTTTCTGAAGAAGAGAAATTTGTTAACATCGAGTATACATTTAAGTGTCAGGAAGCCATTTCTGAAAGTATTTGTATGGAGTGTAGCTATGTGTGGAAGTGAAACATGGACGATAAATAGTTTGGACAAGAAGAGAATAGAAGCTTTCGAAATGTGGTGCTACAGAAGAATGCTGAAGATTAGATGGGTAGATCACATAACTAATGAGGAAGTACTGAATAGAATTGGGGAGAAGAGAAGTTTATGGCACAACTTGACTAGAAGAAGGGATCGGCTGGTAGGACATGTTCTGAGGCATCAAGGGATCACCAATTTAGTATTGGAGGGCAGCGTGGAGGGTAAAAATCGTAGAGGGAGACCAAGAGATGAATACACTAAGCAGATTCAGAAGGATGTAGGTTGCGGTAGGTACTGGGAGATGAAGAAGCTTGCACAGGATAGAGTAGCATGGAGAGCTGCATCAAAACAGTCTCAGGACTGAAGACCACAACAACAACAACAACATGGATTGAGCAATGCAACAAGTATGGAACGCCATCCCTTAAACTGACATCCGGCACCTGTACAACACAATGCATGCACGTTTGTGTGTTTGCATTCAACATCCCTGTAGTTGCACCGGTTATAAATGCATCAGCAATTCAAATTTGCGGTGGCTTAAGTCGCGCTTACATTAACTTGTGATCTTACAATGTTAATCACTTAAATATGCTACCTAGACAAATAAATTCCCGAAATTTCATTGCCATATATTAATTATTTTTTGGTATTGCGATTTTTTCCATAATTTTACATGGAACCTGAACACATGCATGCTGTGGAAGATCAGTCATAGCAGTTCTGCACTCAGCAGTCGACGACAAAAACTTATTTCGCACCTGAAGATTTCGTGCGAATAACAGGCTGTTATCATCGTTAATAACTATGTGAGGACACTTTTTTTTCATTATCTACTGACAAAACCAATAAAAGAGAACATGTGTGCGCAAGATGGCGCCAGATAATACACGCACAAATATTAAATAAATTCATTAGGAAAAGAGAAATGAGTAACAAATAAGCAAATATATGACCCATGTTGCCTTCAGATCAAGCAAAGAAATGACGCTAGTCGCTTGATTTTCAACCCACACAAGGAACATAGGTCAAGAATTTTGCTAATCACATAGATTCACATTTTAGACAGCACTTCAAGCAAAACATAGAATGGTCTAAGTTGAAGGTGAGAACGATAAACAGAAGTCGAAATACTTTGGATTGACTGACGAGAACAACGGCTTATAACTAGATTCAAGTTCACGGAAAACACAAAGACTACACTGTATATCGGTACCGGTTAAAGAATGTCTTTGCAAAAAGTTAGCAAACATAAATTCGTGAGTTCCCGTTTGACAGGCAACTTTCAAATTCAAAAGGCTTTCGATATCTCACGGTTTTACACAAATAGATAAAATAGAGGGCTATTGGGAAAGAAAGGTCCGATCTGGCACGAAATGGGAACAACAGTAAAAATACAATGAAGCTTTGCACAGAGGTATTGGACAGCGCCTCTAATATGTCCTTCGATCTCATCACGTCGCTATTTTCAGTTCTGAGCGCACAGTGAGCGCGTAAAGATCATTAGAAAATAGTGACTCCCGCCAAGTACGAGGGCCTGGTGGGAAATTTCGCCTGATGTCATGCAGCCCACATAACGTAACTGTCATGCGTTTCCTTCTTCATGACATGAAGACATGACATGACATGAAGGTGCTCCTGTTGCGTTTTCGATGGGATGTGTCTGATCACCTACAATAGAGTTCTTAATTGACTCTCTCTGAGTTTCATCTCAGTTCACATGAGCCGCTGACTTTGAAGACAACGTTTTGGCTCAGATAACGAATTGTACTCCAGCATAGAGAGTTGGCGGAAAGCACAGGAGGCTACTTTCTATGACGAGGATTTTGGAAAGTTGGTACAACATTCAAACATTTGTGTAAATCGGAGCAGCTGCTATGTAGAGAAGTAGTTGGAAGGTGCTGCTAATTGTTGTAAATAAAACATTTTGTGATATTCGCAGTGGATTCCATTCCACGACCCATCAGACCTTAGTTTACGAACAGCCCTCATATGTAACTCATACGTGTTGTACAAACATTTACATACTTACAGGTCTAATTTACAAGTTTAGGCAGGTAGTTTACCATGTTCTTATGGCAGAAACTACATCGGGATTTACCTGAAATAATTTAGGGAACTGTAGAAAACCTAAATTATAATGGAAGTTCGAGTTTACATCCTCCCAACACAAGGACAGCTTATTTCTTGGTTGATTTTGGGGTTTGATGGGGGATAAACATCGAGGTCATCAGTCCCCTGTTCCAAACAGACATACTTGTAAAAGGCCTACACAATAAGAGCGTAACCTCTGCACCCAGAGGGAGGGAACACCAAGGGGTACAGAGCTAAAATGAAGACCACAATAACACAAAATAGAGGACACTAAAAAGGAGCAGAGCAAATACCTGACTAGAGTAAAACAGACTACAATGATTGATTGATCAGGTAAAAGGTCAACCACTCAACTACAAACAAAGAACCTCCAGCTAGAAAACGTTGATAGAGGTACCAACACAACTTGATACCATAAAAGACACTGTTTTGGTATCCACGTCACAATTAAAAGTCGCTGCAGGGGGTGTAGCCTGAGAAATCATGTGAGAGAGCCCACACTAGAGTGAGTGATAAAACCCCGCTGCACGGATAAAACTTAAATCTGAGTCAGCTATAGAGGCATCGTCACCTAGAATTAAAGGAAGTGCAGCTGGTAAATTAAAGGACTGCCACAAGGGGGCTAAAAGGGGGCAGTCCATCACAAGATGGACTACTGTCAGACCTGCATCACAGCGACACTTGGGCGGGTTCTCACGGCGATGGAGATAGCTTGTGGGTCAACCGCATATGTCCAATTCGGAGACGGCAGAGAACAACTGAGTCCCTACGCATGCTCCTCAAGGATGATTTCCATACGGCTGTGGACGACTTTACCATGAGGAGCTTATTTGGCGTGTTCAGAGCTCCAGACATCACGGACCTTGCGATGTAGGGCTGACCGGAGGTCTCATTCCACGACACCAAGCTCCAGGGGTGGCGAAGTCGTGGCCTGCTTGGCCAACGGATAGACACGTTCGTTTCCTGGAATGCCGATGTGGCCGGGGGTCCATACAAACGTCGCTGAAAGACCACACTCGGCAAGAGCAAAAACACCATCTTGAATACCGCGCATCAAAGGGTCCCGAGAAAAACACTGTTCGAGTGCTTGCAATCCACTGAGGGAGTCACTGCATGTGACAAATGACTCCCCAGGGCAGGAGGAAAGGTGAGCGAGTGCACGGTAAAGAGCAACCAGCTCCGCAGTGAAAACATTGCTCCCACAAGGCAGGGAATGCTGCTCAACGTAGTCGCCGTGGATGAAAGCAAACCCAGTGCGTCCATCGACCACAGAACCATCGGTGTAGACTATATCTGCATCGCGAAACGAGGCAAGAAGAGCCATAAATTGTTGAAGAAGACTGGCAGGTGGAACGGAGGAGTCGCAGGACAAATCCAAGCAAAGCCGCAAGCGAGGGAGGGACCAAGGAGGGGTAGAAGAATAGGGCCGGAAGGATGGAGGAAGGGGAAAGGACTCGAGTGACGAGAGAAGGGAACGATCACTGACCGCGATCGGGAGACCCGACTTAGGCCGCCGTCGTGGGAAGGGAGTGCATGAGATGGAAAAAGGAGCCTGCAGTTTGGGTGGTCGGGCGAGGCACGGATGCGGGCGATGTATGACGTGAGCATCTGTTGGCGGCGGAATGGTAGGGGAGCGATTCCAGCTTCTACAAGCAGGCTAGTCACCGGGCTAGTGCGGAAGGCACCTGTCGCCAGTCTGACGCTACAATGGAAAATCGGGTCGAGGATCTGCAACCTTGAAGGTGCTGCTGAGTCAACAGCTTATTAACAACAGCACAACATAAAGTAACGTCTTCATCTGCCTGGACTTTTTAGTTGTTAACACTGTATCTGTCCTGTGAGGTCACTAGGCTCATTTAGTGTACGCACTTACTTGGATCTGCTCTAGGTCTCTTCATCATCGCGTGCATTTTACTGGTATATTTGATTATGTCCGTTCCGAGTCACAACTTGAACGAATTCATCACATTTTACTACGTGTAATATATTCTTCTCGTGGCATGCACAGAGGAACCACTGTTGTTTCACAAAACTTGATTACGGTATTTTGTTAATGTTCCTTTCTGTGACGCCGACGCCCTTCTAAGATGGCGGTATCATTGGTGGGTCTTCTGTAATCGCTTCTGAGCAGGAATTTTCGTCTGGGCCCGACTTCTTGTAAGAACATGCAACTGTTCCGTCTCGCCCAGACTACAGCTGCACCGAACGTCATACTAGTTCAGTCCCTCCCTAGCCTGAAACGCTGTTGGCTCATCCATTCTTTCAAAAATATGTCATTATATAAACAGCTAATGATAGTTCTTTAAACATTGGACACTGCGCACATTAATTGCTGAGATCTGAAACTCTACAATGATGTCTGGTTTCCATTTAGAGCATCTCATTTTCTTATTTACTTCCTTAAAAGACCAATTATGCAACTTAATAAATAAGATGTGGAACTCAGTAAGAGGGAAAAACGTGTTTAATTATTATTTAGCTACCTCCTACTTCCTACCATGCCACTGCTCTGTGTTATCTCGAGAGTTTTGACCGCACGAAACTACAATCGTCCGGCAATAACTGATAGCTCTGGGAGATGGCCTAACGTGACTACTGCAACACATAAAATGTTAGTACACTTTGTTCCGTGGACGATAAAAAAATTTACGTAGCTTGATGCAATGCTTTGCCGCAGGGGTGCTTGAAAATTTATAGCTGTCATTGACTGTTAAAGTATTACTTCATGAATTAACAAAATCTTCTCTTGAAGTACAATGATCAGCATACAAAAAAAGCATATTTCCATCTCAGATTTGATGAACACTGGTCCTATTCGATTATGTTAACTGCTCCAGCTGGGACCACTAACTGGGCAGAACGCTTCCATGCTTGGCTCTATATTGACTTCCGTGTGAGGCCGCTGTTGTGCTGAGAGAAATGGGTATGTCTCTGTAACCACTCCCATTCGTCATTGGGGAGTGCAGCAAGACATAAGAAATCGCTAACATCTGTGGTATCAGTGCGTGTTGCCAACTTTAGCGTGACTCAGCAATCTTTCAACGATACCACATAAACTAAACTTTTTTAGATGTGTTAACTAATGTGGTAGAAACCTCTTGGAATGGAGAGAGGACTTGAAAAGAAGTAAAAATAGTCAAATGATGTTAATTTGGAAGTGTTTACTCAAACCTTTCTTCTGTTTACCTAGTTGCCCTGTTACTAATAGATACACAAATCCTTTTAGTTTTGGAAATACAATCAGTAGAGGAAGCATACTCTACTGTACTTACTGGACTAGTGTTTGGTGTTTATTTACGAGAAGGGTGACACTGAACACAAGTGTGATAGTGACGTTGGCTGGAGAGCGAATTATTGTGTCTGACTTCCCATCACAGGTGTGATGCCCATTCAGTGGCATTTTTACTGTACGAGACCGCACTCTACATTTCTGGCTAAAATATATTTTAATCAGCACCTAGTATACATGCTTTTCATGTAAAGTCTTATAAGCTGCAATGCGTCTGATGCCACATGTTTGCATTTAGATTACATTAGATGTATTTTTTGTTCCCATTGCTCCATACTGAGGAGAACCCCTAGGATCTGGAACATGTCAGTAGAACAAGAATATGCAATAAATATTTACAATTAGAAACAAATATGTTAATCTATATTTCATAGATTCAAAGTGAAATGACCGCCACTGATGTGGAATGGTTCAAAAAAATTTTATTTATGAGGTAATAAACACTAAACAGGAGAATCATTTTACAACATTTATTTACAATGATCGCATTACTGATGTAGCGGCACCACTATTTAGGATAGGGAATGTTAGTTTTGTGTGATATTCTGAGCACAAGTTACAACCATGTGCGGGCCAAATTGCAGTTAGTGAGGGGCCGACACTTATCGAGGGGCCGACACTCGCCGAGGGACAGATACATTTCGACAAATAGATAGATACCTTTCGACAGATAGATACCTTTCGAGAGAGAGATATATTTCGTGAGATATCCCCATTTTCCGAGTGATCAGTATTTTTCGTGAGATCGTTACTTTTTGAAAGATCACTATTCTCGAGTGATCGATATGTTTGTTGTGTTGATACCTACTGGGTGATCGATGCTATTAGAGGGTTCGATACTTTCTGAGACACTAACACTTTGCCAGGGATCGAGGATTTTCGAAATTCGAGAAATCAAAACTTTTGGGAGATTGACCTATTTGAGAGATAGACATTTACCTAGAGAGCGATTTTTGGGGGTCGACTATTGAGAATCGACTATTTTGAGCGATCTGCACTTTCCAGTGTTCGTCATTTTACGAGAAATCGAAATTTCAAGGGGCCGACATACACAAAGATCGATATTTTACTTGCTCAGTAACTTTCAAGTAATCGATATTGGTCAAGAGGTCCATATTCTTCGTAACTCGATATTGTTCCAAAGATTGATATTCTTCCAGAGAGACTGATATTCTTCCAGAGAGACTGATATTCTTCCAGAGAGACTGATATTCTTCCAGAGAGTCTGATATTCTTCCAGAGAGACTGATATTCTTCCAGAGAGACTGATATTCTTCCAGAGAGACTGATATTCTTCCAGAGATACTGATATTCTTCCAGAGATCGATATTCTTCCACAGATCGATATTCTTCCAGAGATCGATATTCTTAGATAGACTGATTTTGTCCTGGAGATCAAAATTCTCCAAGAGCTCTATATTCGTCAGGAGACGGGCGCCCTTCGCTCGACAGCCAACACCTTTCGCTCGACAGCCGACACCTTTCGCTCGACAGCGGACACCTTTCGCTCGACAGCGGACACCTTTCGCTCGACAGCGGACACCTTTCGCGCAACAGCGGACACCTTTCGCGCGACAGCGGACACCTTTCGCGCGACAGCGGACACCTTTCGCGCGACAGCGGACACCTTTCGCGCGACAGTGGACAACTTCCGCGCGACAGCCGACACTTTTCGCGCGACAGCCGACACCTTTCGCGCGGCAGCCGACACCTTTCGCGCGGCAGCCGACACCTTTCGCGCGGCAGCCGACACCTTTCGCGAGACAGCGGACACCTTTCGCGAGACATACGCCTTTCGCGAGACATACAACTTTCGCGAGACACACACCTTTCGCGAGACATACACCTTTCGCGAGACATACGCCTTTCGCGAGACAGACGCCATTCGAGAGACAGATACCTTTTGAGAGATAGATACTCTTCGAGAGAGAGATATTTTTCGAGAGACAGATATTTTTTGTGAGATATCCCCATTTTCCGAGTGAGCAGTATCTTTCGAGAGATCGTTACTTTTCGAAAGAGAATTATTTTCGAGGGATCAAATCTCTTTGTTGTGTCGATGCCTTCTGGGTGATTGATGCGTTTAGAGGGATCGATAATTTTTAAGTGATTGATACTTTCCCAGCTTTCGAGTCTTTTCGAATGCTTGATACTTTCGGAGAGATCAATACTTTTCTTGAAATCAATACTTTTTGTGAGATCGATATTATTCGAGAGATACATATTTTATCTAGAGACCAATTTTTGAGAGTCGACTATTGAGAAGCGACATTTTTGAGAGGTCTGCATTTTCTGGGACTCGTCATTTTACGAGAGATTGACATTATCAAGAGGCTGACATACTATAGAGATCGATATTTTAAATGATCGGTGTCTTTCTGTAATCGATATTGACCAGGATGTAAATATTCTTCGTAAGCTCGATATTCTTCCGGAGATTGTTATTCTTAGAGAGATTGATATTCTTACAGAGATCGATATTCCTAGATAGATCGATTTTGTTGGTGTTCAGTATTCTCAGGTAGCTCTATTTCTTCAAAAGATCGATATTCTACGACATCCATATTCTTCGAGAGAGAAATATTATTCGTGAGATCGCCCATTCGAGAGATCGACATTTTTCTAGTGATTGACATTTTTATAATGATCGACATTTCTTCAGAGGACGAAATTTTCCACACAGATTGTCATTTTTTATGGAGGTCGTCATTTTTCGAGAGGTCGTCATTTTTGGAGAGGTCAGCACTTTTCGAGACGTCGTCTTTTTCGAGAGGTCATCAGTTTTTGGGAGGTCGTCATTTTTCGAGAGATAGATTGTTATCGAGTGGATGTTAGATTTAGAGGACTCTATATTTTTAGAGGGATCAATATTTTTCGAAAGATAGATGACATTTTCAGAGAGATCGTATTTTCAGAGTGGCCGACATCTCCAGAGAGATCGTATTTTCAGAGTGGCAGACATTTTCAGAGAGGCCGACATTCTCAGAGAGGACGACATTTTCAGAGAGGACGACATTTTCAGACAGTTTGACACTTTTCGAGAGAAATACACTTTTAGAGGGTTTGACACTTATCGAAAGAAATACACTTTTCGAGGGTTTGACACTTTTCGAGAGAAATACACCCTCCGAGGGTTCGACACCCTCCGAGGGTTCGTTCGACACTCTCCGAGGGTTCGACACCCTCCGAGGGTTCGTTCGACACTCTTCAAGAGTTCGACACCCTCCGAGGGTTCGACACCCTCCGAGGGTTCGACACCCTCTGAGGTTTCGACACGTTTTGACTTGTAATGTGACAACGTGAGGTCTAGTGAATGCCATGAATAGTCAAGGCGCAACGGTGGAGAAAGTGGTCGCTTATGCCATCTGTGTAACAGAATCGAAGGCAAAGTGGAAATGCTTCCGCCTGGCGACAGCTAAATTAAAGAACACTATGTGGGAGACAGTGTCTGGCTTTTGCTGCAATCTGACAGCGAAATAACAAAAGAATTAAACCAAATAATATTGTTACATGTAGTAAAATATAAATGTAATATTACTTTAATGTATGAAAATGACTGTAATTGAATATTGTAATGCTATGGTATGTTCAATTGTAAATAGAGAACTTGGCGTAATGTAAAATAATGTTTAGGTCTGGGGGAATCTCCGAGAATGAGAACAGTGTACAGGTTGGGGCGTAATATTGGCGGTAGATGTAAGTTTGCGTAGCTCTGAGGCAGAACAAGTGTTAGGAAGCGTAAAAGTAACTGCCGGTGTGTGCTACAGTAACGATGCTAACAGACCATTTAGAAGTGAGCTGAAAACAGGCAAGGACTTCGTTTATCGTATGGCTACAAGCTAAATGGACACTAAGGCTTGTAAGACGCTGTATTTCGACGGAGTTAGGCTGTGAGCGGCAAAATAGTACGGTTTCCCCCTCTGAGGCACACGGCACTGCATGGTGCAATGCTGAGTTAATTGTGACGAGTTGCTTGTGCCAACGGCGAGGTGTGAAGGGACCAGTAGCTGCATCCAACGGCGTATTGTGATCTCAATAACTGATGAGGTCCATTGGTGAGCTCACTTCGGTAGCAATGAACTAGAAGTTATCTTACAAGAGTATTATTATGAACAGTGGTTGTTATACTGACGCCGTTACCAGTACATTTATATTTGTGACTCAGTTTGTGTAATAGTCAAACCAAGTTCTGTACATTGTGTGAAGTTTGGAGGCAATAATAATTTTGTGGTTTAAATTGCATTCCCCGAGAGTCATCAATTAGTTAAAGGAAATAGCCCATTATTACCCCATATCCAGTGATTTCTATGTGCTGCAACACCAGTGAAAAGTTATGTTTCGTGAGTATCGGCGTAGCTATATTGCAAGAGAAAATAGTCGGAATTAACGCCGAAATTGCCAGCAGACGCCGCTTCATGCAACGGATGGAAGATGCCAGGTACTGTGCCATCTTAATTACTATCCAGCTCGATGTGGTGGCTTTTCTGTACATTGCCATAGTCCAAAATTACTCGGTTCTGTCAGAGCAACGTGATTCTCAATTAGTGTTTTCAGTAACTATATTGACAAGCAGATCTATATTGTTCTTTAATTAAGCGTTCAAGGAAATCGCTGCCACCACAGTACACATTGTGCCTTCAGCACAATGCAAGCTCAATAACATTTACTTCAGTAATTACAATATGTGTAGTTTACACTAACCTATCATGTGTGTATATGTATTGTGAAACTATTTCAGGCTGTGGTATTGTTTTAAATGAATAATGTCCTCATGCTAGGCAATATCAAACATACAGAATTAAGTGCTTCCTGGTCAATCACTTCAAAGAAATCATCAGTGCTACTACTAATCAAATATAGACGTAAAAATAAGTTAGTTACGCGCCATTATCATTATTTATTCCAAAAATTCCGTGTAGTAGTTGGATCACCATAGGGTCTCTATTCAAACCTATTACACGCGAAATCCGCTTTCGGAAGTCCGATGCCCCATGGTCTAGTAATAATACAGTAAATTTGGGTAGTGGCATCGCATATTGCTTTGCTGTGACAGGACTCGTGACAGTAGCCAATTTTCCGTGGTATTTGACCACCACGGGTCGACCGTAAGCGAAAGGGACGGTAAATTTGAGTAGTGTCCCGAACTTTGCATTTAAATGGTTCAAATGGCTCTGAGCACTATGGGACTTAACATCTGAGGTCATCAGTGCCCTAGAACTTAGAACTACTTAAACCTAACTAACCTAAGGACAAACCCACACATCCATGCCCAAGGCAGGATTCGACCTTCGACCGTTGCGGTCCAGACTGAAGTGCCTAGAACCGCTCGGCCACACCGGCCGGCTTGCATTTAAAACTGGGTGTATTTTTAGTATTACGATTTCTAAATTTGTACGAAATTTCAAGAAGGCGGACAAACAAAAATTATTAAGTGACATGGACAAGGTAGAGCAAGATGGCGGAATTCCAACTAGTAACAATGGGGAAGATAGCACAGTTGAACCAGAGATGGCACAGTATTTAAGAGTAAACCAAGCTTGTTTGAGAGTTGTCCAAAGAGTAGTGGTGTAAGTAGGCTGTTTAGGTTTTTATGTTGGTAACGCCACATAGCGCTCTGTATGAGAAGCACTGACTGCACTGTAAAGTTAGACACAATGGAACAAAATCAGATACAAGCACAGCAACAGCTTCAAAAGTTAAAGTTAGACTCAGTGGAACAAACGCTTGAACAAACACGTGAAGGTTTAACTGCTGAGTTACTTAAAATCGAATCAAAATGTCAAAAAGTCTGCAATGACGTAAAAGCACAAATTTGTGAGCATTTTCAACCTATTTTTTCGCGTCATGAAAATGCATTACAGAATTACGAAGCAGCCATAAAGGAACTGCAAATTATTGTTTATGAAAATCACGACACCTTGCAAGCTGAAATTGACTCAGTTGCATCTACCGATTCGGTTACACAACTTGCAAAAACTCAAGAAAACTTAAAGGACACAGTAGATACGTTTTCAACACAAATGGACACTCTGAAACTTGGTTCAGAAAAACACACTGAGGAAATCAGCTCATTATCCAAGAAAGTAGCCGAACTTTCGGATCAGTTCACTAACTTATCTACAAAGGTATATGATGATCTGAATTACACAAGACCCATAGCCTTCACTGACACAGAAGAGTATGAACAAATTAAGAAATTTAAACAAAATCCACATCAAATTAATACGCAACACAAAAGAGGAATCCTGGAAGTACAAGATCAGTTGGCACAAGTAATACAAGAATTACATATTTCAGAGGACACTCGCGCTCCAACATGGGAAAAGGGACTTAGAAATACGGAAAAGCCACAAAATAATAACACAGGGCGTTTCGGAAGTTATGAAAGAAATTGGCAAGTTGCACCGAATTTTGAGATGGAAGCTCCGACACGACATAACAATGACCGATATGCGCCTCGCTGTCATGATGATTTTGACTATAAGCTGTTCATTACTGGATGTAAATTCAAAACATTTAAAAATTCTGGCCACGACATTCATCCACAAGCGTGGCTTCATCAATTCTCTCGTTGTTTTCCTCCAAACTGGTCATTAGAGCAGAGATTAGAATTTATGTGTGGCTATTTAGAGAATGAACCAGCTGTAAGAATGCGATCGGTCATTCACGATTGTCACAGTGAAGGAGAATTTTATCATGCCTTCCTCTCAGCATATTGGTCTCAAGCTACACAAGACCGAGTAAAACATAGCATCATAATGATGAAACATTTCGAACCATCTGAATTTTCCAGTCTTGTGAAATATTTTGAAGACATGTTGCATAAGTATCAGTATCTGTCAAACCCATACAGCCCCTCAGAACTCATCCGCATTTGCTTAATCAAATTGCCTGAACATTTACGACATATTAATTTGGCAGGACGTTGCAAAGACGAGATAGAAGCTTTTCAGGGACTGTTACAAGAATTGGAAAGTTACACTGACAATCGCGGGACGCGAAAACAGGAACACAACAATTACAGGTCACATCCATCACAATTCTGCGATGACATAAATTGTAACTGGACACGACAAGGCAAATTGTGACCAAAAGTGACACCACCCGCATGACAACCGTTGGCAGAGTAGTAATAATTACAGGGAAAGATCACCTCTTCATGGTAATGACTATGACAGAGACAATCTGAGAAACAGACAGTATGGGAACCAAAATAATTATTATCAAGGGAGACAGAATAACTTCATATGCAATCGTTCAGCGCGCAGTTACGATTCAGGGAGAAATCCTCCACCATGTGACTGACAAGAAAGAAACTATGGAATCTACCGACATGACGACAGACGATATAATCGTAACAATAAACCAGTATTCAATTACAACTGGCGAGATTCAAACAGGGCAGGGCCCTCTCGACACAGTGAATTTGTAGAAGTTAGGTCTCCTAATCCCAATAACGACGCGCGCCAACAAAGAGACAGACAATGACGTGCACTGCAGGCAGCCGCGTGCGCCGGCTGGCTCAGAGAAAAATGGCATAGACGGTAACCTCTAGAAAAATTTTAGCATTCCTTACCGACGTATACAACATGATAATTGCTTTGAAGTTGAAACTCTGCGCACTAGAAACGGTAAAAGATTGCACTACATTTCACATGTAAAACCGCTTATTGACAGATAATCTGCTTTTAACATAGTCTTTGCTATAAAATTTTTCACTTCACGTTACTAGTACGCTCTGTCACACTTAGAACTGTTGACATGCAACAATGTTTGAAGTTAACTATCCAGTCAAGAATCAAGAGAACTTATTTAGACAGTAATTACGAAAGCATTGTTGTAGTGAACAGACGACACAGTGTTATTGTGTGTGTACATTCTTGCTTGTTAGTTTGACGATTACGTAACGACTATAATGCTGACATACTTAGAACATATACTGCTAATGAGATACTAATGTAACATTTTGGTTTACTTGAAAAGACATTCTTTATTTAAAGTACTTTCTGAGAGATACCAGATGACACAGTGGTTAGTTTATTTGACAGCTACACGATTATATCATGACACTACTGAGTGATACAATTTATATTACTGCTTTTGCGCTGTATCTGTTTTATATCTGCACAGTTTTTCTGAATTCTTCTGGAGAGTAAAACATGTTTTAGTAGTAACTTTTGTGGTATAGCTACAACGAGACAGCCTTTTTCGTAGCGCAACAATACGTTACAGTATAGTACTTTCTTGATCACAGTACTGTACGTAATAACTACGATATCTACACTCCTGGAAATGGAAAAAAGAACACATTGACACCGGTGTGTCAGACCCACCATACTTGCTCCGGACACTGCGAGAGGGCTGTACAAGCAATGATCACACGCACGGCACAGCGGACACACCAGGAACCGCGGTGTTGGCCGTCGAATGGCGCTAGCTGCGCAGCATTTGTGCACCGCCGCCGTCAGTGTCAGCCAGTTTGCCGTGGCATACGGAGCTCCATCGCTATCTTTAACACTGGTAGCATGCCGCGACAGCGTGGACGTGAACCGTATGTGCAGTTGACGGACTTTGAGCGAGGGCGTATAGTGGGCATGCGGGAGGCCGGGTGGACGTACCGCCGAATTGCTCAACACGTGGGGCGTGAGGTCTCCACAGTACATCGATGTTGTCGCCAGTGGTCGGCGGAAGGTGCACGTGCCCGTCGACCTGGGACCGGACCGCAGCGACGCACGGATGCACGCCAAGACCGTAGGATCCTACGCAGTGCCGTAGGGGACCGCACCGCCACTTCCCAGCAAATTAGGGACACTGTTGCTCCTGGGGTATCGGCGAGGACCATTCGCAACCGTCTCCATGAAGCTGGGCTACGGTCCCGCACACCGTTAGGCCGTCTTCCGCTCACGCCCCAACATCGTGCAGCCCGCCTCCAGTGGTGTCGCGACAGGCGTGAATGGAGGGACGAATGGAGACGTGTCGTCTTCAGCGATGAGAGTCGCTTCTGCCTTGGTGCCAATGATGGTCGTATGCATGTTTGGCGCCGTGCAGGTGAGCGCCACAATCAGGACTGCATACGACCGAGGCATACAGGGCCAACACCCGGCATCATGGTGTGGGGAGCGATCTCCTACACTGGCCGTATACCACTGGTGATCGTCGAGGGGACACTGAATAGTGCACGGTACATCCAAACCGTCATCGAACCCATCGTTCTACCATTCCTAGACCGGCAAGGGAACTTGCTGTTCCAACAGGACAATGCACGTCCGCATGTATCCCGTGCCACCCAACGTGCTCTAGAAGGTGTAAGTCAACTACCCTGGCCAGCAAGATCTCCGGATCTGTCCCCCATTGAGCATGTTTGGGACTGGATGAAGCGTCGTCTCACGCGGTCTGCACGTCCAGCACGAACGCTGGTCCAACTGAGGCGCCAGGTGGAAATGGCATGGCAAGCCGTTCCACAGGACTACATCCAGCATCTCTACGATCGTCTCCATGGGAGAATAGCAGCCTGCATTGCTGCGAAAGGTGGATATACACTGTACTAGTGCCGACATTGTGCATGTTCTGTTGCCTGTGTCTATGTGCCTGTGGTTCTGTCAGTGTGATCATGTGATGTATCTGACCCCAGGAATGTGTCAATAAAGTTTCCCCTTCCTGGGACAATGAATTCACGGTGTTCTTATTTCAATTTCCAGGAGTGTATATGCATAACATTTCACTTTTGTTTATTACGAGGCAAGTACAGTGACTTCTACGGAACTTTGCTTACAGATGACGATAATTATGACACTTGGCTCATTTTTTACACTTAAGTAATGACAGAGATTATGTTACACAAGATCCACAGTTGAGCGCTACAGTGCACGTATTTGAGTGATTAATTTTGTACTGAAAACATTTATTTTTAAAGATTTTTGAATTACAAGATACAAAGATTTTCCATGATACATTTCATTCCAATGCTTTAATCTGTAACACCTGAGGGTATAATTACATTAATCCTCAGGGGGTACAGACCTACTTTGTGTGTTAAGCGTGTGGCGAGCGCTACGAGCCCTAGCTAATATGGTATTTGCTTACACAACTTTACACATCGGTACCATATTTCTCTATCACAGAATTACACAGCTATCTGATTATTTAACAGAGAAACAAACATTTTTTTACTACACCAGAGACGATTGTTTACACAAATACACAGTTGGATAACTTCACACTTATGAAATTGTATTTTGACTGAACTTTGTGAACTGTTCATATTTTTTCGGAACCATTGTGGCACTATGAGAGCTTTGAACGTTGTATTTGGTACAGGATTGAGGTAGATGACTTTATTGAAGGTTTTGAAATTATTGAAAGAAGTTGCGACGATTTTGAGATGTGATTGATCTGTTATGATGTTATTTTTACGACGACGATGTGTATTATGCTGTTGAGGTATGTTTATAATCAATAAGCTGATTCTATATGAGGAATTTGATTATGCTATGTATTTATTATGATGAAGTATTCAAGAAGTGTCGATGAATATGTGTATGTGTAATAAAGTAAGGACTAATGAGTAGTGGTTATGGACTCTGATTTGTGAAAAAGGATGTTGGAATCCAAGAATCGTACTTCAAGAGTTACGACTTGTGTGTCCATGTGTGAATGAATCACAACACTGCTATTTATGAGATTTCGTTTCTATGCATTTCTACTGTAATTTTTCAATCTGTGAATTTTTCAATCTGTGAATTTTTCAATCTGTGAATTTTTCAATCTGCGAATTTTTCAATCTGCGAATTTTTCAATCTGTGAATTTTTTTGTTTGAAACTGTCACTGCAGCGCAAACTGCTGTCGTAAATATTTCGGTAAGAAAGCTAAGTGACCTTGATGTAATGCATTGTGGGCGCCCAGCTGTGTCAGTTGCCTGGAGAAAAAGCCATTAGGTGGAGAAGGAAAAAGGCCATTAAACTCGCTATTGACATTCCTTTGTAGGAAACATCGCAAATACGACATGCTCATTACTTGGAAACATATCATTACACTTTGGAGCTTGCACTTTGTGCTACTTACTGAAATGCTTATGAATTGATGGGAAATATTCTTACACCTGCACACCTGATTATGACAAGTGTCTTTCTATGAGAGTTGAGAGAATTTCTACTGACTTATGAAATGCCACATGGCTATTGAATGATTTTTTATGCTTTGCTTTGTACATAGTTGCTTATTTCATTTGATATCTGGTTTCCAGCTATGTTGGAGCATTGGTTTTATAAAATAAAATTAAATGCATTTCTTAATGTGAACACTTTCTGTCAACAGACCTATTAAATAATAATTTTATGATCCACATTCTTCAAAAAAGGATCACTTGGAAAGGAAAGAACAGAAAGAAGGTACTAAAAACAGTAAGTACATACATAATTTACTTTTCAAGTACTTGTTAATTTTTTTTGTAGAATACGTTGTTGTGGTGCACCACTTTAATGACACAGACATTAAGATGTGAATGGACAGTTCCCTTATCTGCATTGTTGTCTTTAGTATACTATTTTTTCTGCTTGAGCTATGTCATATTTAGGTATAAGTTATTGCATATGCTGCTGCTGTTTGGTAGGCATAGTGCTACTGAACTTAAGTTTGTATTACTCTGTTAAGCCAGTTTCACT
The DNA here is from genome assembly GCF_023864345.2 of Schistocerca serialis cubense. Taxonomy (NCBI): domain Eukaryota; kingdom Metazoa; phylum Arthropoda; class Insecta; order Orthoptera; family Acrididae; genus Schistocerca; species Schistocerca serialis. The sequence continues at coordinate 19,715,274 of NC_064646.1, forward strand.
ACTGATTTATTTTTCTTGTTTGCTGTACATTGCCTTATATTAGTTGTAATATTACATTTGCTTTGCTAATTTAGATTTACTGCTGGTTGCTTTGACAATTTGCATTTTTTGTCATTGCTGTTTGTGGTTTTTTTTTTTTTTTTGCTGCTGAATTGCATTGTCCCTTAGTATATATATCTGAGTTCAGTAGATTTAAGTTAACTTAAGAGGGGTAGGCTATATAAAAGAATGAGTTATGAAGAATAGGAGACGAATACATTGAAAAGTTATATGAAAAAGATTTGGGGAAAAATGAGTATTGTACAATGAGAAATACTTATTTTGAAAGAGGATATGATTAAAAGAGTAGGGTTTAGGGACAACAGGTATTAGATAGGATGTTTTTTTTACTTGCAGGAGAAAATCTTGAAATAGGAGGAAGGCCCTACGGAATGAAGTTTCGGGTTGGACTGCAGTACCAGACATCTCACTTAAAACAAACCCTGTCCTTTCCTTTTTTGTTATCCCTCATTGTGTTTGTGTAACCTTGTGTATTTGTGTTCTTCCTGTATTTATGTGTTTAGCTAATAAGAGTTATGTTGTCGAATTTTTCTATTACTCAGCTGCGGTCACTATGATGAGGAATACTGTTATCCCCAAATATATTTTGCATTTATAATATGTTATTTACTTTGTAAAGATGTTTAGACATTATTTATTCTGTTCTGTTTTAATGCTCATGTGTGAAGTTAATGATTGGAAAGCTCTTCTCATTTTTTATTTATTTACTTATGTCATAATTCCTGTAACAGTGATGTATATGTTTATTTCTATTCTTTTGTAAATCCTGTATTACCACAAATCTCATCTGTATTATTACATCTTTTAATGATGTTTTCTGTACCTTTTTAATTGTTTTCTCATGTTATAAAATTGTAATTGACACCAGTTCATCAAATTAAGTAACTTGTAAGTTTCATTTCCCTGCACACGTTTCTGTTGGTCATGGTATATGTACAATATGTGAAAGGAAAGGAGACTGTTAGTGCTCACACGTGTGTTGATAATTCAGCAACGAAGTGGTTAATAGCATTACTGGTTCTAAGGACAATTACAGAAACTTTGTAAGTACACAAGTGGTGGTTTATGGGCTAGCTATATTGTCTGCAAGACTCTTGGACGGTGATTGTGCACCTGTACAGTCGCAACAGATGGCTGCTGGCCATCTCTACCAGGACTACAGTGGGTCTGTTCTGTGATGACCTGCCTACCAATATTCATCAAAACTTCGACTGACTCTGCTGTGCGTTTGCTATATTGTGGCCCGTGTCAAGAGTCAGCATTGTCTTTCCGTTCAAAGGACAACACTACTTCTTCAAGACTGCATGGAAATCCACTACTTCCGTGTACATTTACTACCGTGATGAATGATCAGGAGTGTCTTTATGGACTGTGAGAAAATCTTTGCTTTTGACCAACAGTGTATCAATAATTGTGTGCAGTTGATATATTTATTAGCGTTAGTAAAAAAAATTTTACAAATATGTAGTGGCCATTGCCCAAAACAATTTGTAAAATTTTTTGTGGGGAGCATGGGGGCTATATAAGTAGGCTGTTTAGGTTTTTATGTTGGTAACACCACATAGTGCTCTGCATAAAAATCACTGACTGTGCTGTGTGCAGTCTTTGGCTGGTTGGCATTGTTGAAATATTCACAATTGTAGTGTTGGGCAGTTGGATGTGAACAGTGTGTAGCGTTGCGCAGTTGGAGGTGAGCCGCCAGCAGTGGTGGATGTGGGGAGAGAGATGGCAGAATTTTGAGAGCGGACGATCTGAACGTGTGTCCATCAGAAATAGTATATATATATATATGATGACTTCTGAACATTATTAAGGTAAGTACATTGTTTGTTCTCTATCAAAATCTTTCATCTGCTAACTATGCCTATCAGTAGTTAGTGCGTTCAGTAGTTAGAATCTTTTATTTAGCTGGCAGTATTGGCGCCCGCTGTATTGCAGTACGAGGTGCATTCAAGTTCTAAGGCCTCCGTTTTTTTTTCTAATTAACTGCTCACCCGAAATCGATGAAACTGGCGTTACTTCTCGACGTAATCGCCCTGCAGACGTTCACATTTTTCACAACGCTGACGCCATGATTCCATGGCAGCGGCGAAGGCTTCTTTAGGAGTCTGTTTTGACCACTGGAAAATCGCTGAGGCAATAGCAGCACGGCTGGTGACTGTGCGGCCACGGAGGGTATCTTTCATTGTTGGAAAATCCAAAAGTCACTAGGAGCTAGGTCAGGTGAGTAGGGAGCATGAAGAATCACTTCACAGTTGTTATCACGAAGAAACTGTTGCGTAACGTTAGCTCAATGTGCGGATGCGTTGTCTTGGTGAAACAGCATACGCGCAGCCCTTCCCGGAGGTTTTTGTTGCAGTGCAGGAAGGAATTTGTTCTTCAAAACATTTTCGTAGGATGCACCTGTTACCGTAGTGCCCTTTGGAACGCAATGTGTAAGGATTACGCCGTCGCTGTCCCAGAACATGGACACCATCATTTTATTAAGCACTGGCAGTTACCCGAAATTTTTTTGGTGGCGGTGAATCTGTGTGCTTCCATTGAACTGACTGGCACTTTGTTTCTGGATTGAAAAATGGCATCCACGTCTCATCCATTGTCACAACCGACGAAAAGAAAATCCCATTCATGCTGTCGTTGCGCAGCAACATTGCTTCGCAACATGCCACACGGGCAGCCATGTGGTCGTCTGTCAGCATTCGTGGCACCCACCTGGATGACACTTTTCGCATTTTCAGGTCGTCATGCAGGATTGTGTGCACAGAACCCACAGAATTGCCAACTCTGGAAGCGATCTGTTCAACAGTCATTCGGCGATCCCCCAAAACAATTCTCTCCACTTTCTCGATCATGTCGTCAGACCGGCTTGTGTGAGCCCGAGGTTGTTTCGGTTTGTTGTCACACAATGTTCTGCCTTCATTTAACTGTCGCACCCACGAACGCACTTTCGACACATCCATAACTCCACCACCACATGTCTCCTTCAACTGTCGATGAATTTCAGTTGGTTTCACACCACGCAAATTCAGAAAACGAATGATTGCACACTGTTCAAGTAAGGAAACCGTCGCCATTTTAAGTATTTAAAACGGTTCTGCCGTATGGTGCTGCCATCTCTGGGACGTATTGATAATGAATGCGGCCTCATTTTAAAACAATGCGCATGTTTCTATCTGTTTCCAGTCCGGAGGAAAAAAATCGGAGGCCTTAGAACTTGAATGCACCTTGTAGTTCGTGTAATGATTTTTGTGAGGTAAGTGATTCATGAAAGGTATAGGTTATTGTTAGTCAGGGCTATTCTTTGTAGGGATTATTGAAAGTCAGATTGCGTTGCGGTAAAAAAAAACTATTGGGTGTCAGTTTAGTGATGATCAGAATAAGTAAAGAGAGAATGTCTGAGTACATTCAGTTTTGCTCATTTGTTTGAAAATCAAATAACGTAAGAGGTTTATCAGCACAGTAATTCACTAATTTTTCTAAGGGGATGTTTCAGTGGGGCTGAAGAGGACTTACAAAAGACAGAGAAAGTAAAGATCGAAACCATAAAGCAGGAAGTCACAGGTAGTGACCAAAGTAATTCAGAAGGGGAAACTGCATACCCAGTACATGTATGAAAGGTAAAAATGGAACACGTAGTGGGACCCACTTGGGCTCAAATGGCTCTGAGCACTATGTGACTTAACTTCTGAGGTCATCAGTCTCCTAGAACTTAGAACTAATTAAACCTAACTAATCTAAGGACATCATACACATCCATGCCCGAGGCAGGATTCAAAGTGGCGACCGTAGCGGTAGCCTGGTTCCAGATTGTAGTGCCTAGAACAGCACGGCCACTCCGGCCGGCGAACCGACTTGGGATTTAAGTATGTTGGTAGGCATGTTGCAAACAATGAATGGAAACATAGGAACAATTAATGGAAATATAGGCTTGCTGAAAGAGCAAGTGAATGAAAATATAGGCTTACTGAAAGAGGAAGTGAATGAAAATATAGGCTCACTGGCCGAAAAAATAGACAATGTAAACTGAAATATGGAGGCGTCGTTAAAAGTAATGGAGGAGAGGCTAGACACCTGTGAAGGACGTGTTAATGCAGTTAAAAATGGTGTAGAATTAGTAAACCTTGAAATTAAACAGATGAAAGAAACTCATGAGATTGTAACTCAGGAAATAAAAACTGAAGTACAGGAATCCGTTTCTGAATTAGATATCAAAATTGCTCAAGTGCAATCAAGCATTGAAACTAAAATGCAAGCAGTTGATGATGCATTAATTAGCAAAATTGTTCATGCAATAGCAATAATAAAGCAAGATGTAGATGGTAAAAATAAAGTCTTAGCTAACCATGTGCATCAACAAATTTCTGAATTGAAAGTGAAGGAGGTAGAAGGGCTAATCACAGTAACTACTGAAATTGCTGAAAGGGTTGAGAGTTTGGAAAATGCGAAGTAGTCAGCTATTCATTTGGAGGTGCATGTCACAACCATTTTTGGTGCCGAGTTGGAAAAATTTGACCCAAAAGGCAAAATACATCTTGAAAGCTTGTAGGACTTTGATTCCCAGGGAACTCCCTGAGAAAAACAGAATATTGGTAGCAGAAACTAAGATGATTGGGGAAGCTAGGACTTGGGCAAGTAGGGTTGCAGAGGATTGTGATACTTTAGAAGAGTTTTTGAGTAAATTTGAAGAGGAATTTTGGTCCAAAAGTAAACAGAGTGAAGTGTAACAGGATTTCTGGGATGCTGCACCATTCAAACAAGGTGGCAACAAGACCATGAGAGAATACTGTGAGGACTTGTGTCGAAAAGTAGATAATGGAAGAAGTTTGGTAACAGAGGAGACTTGCTACATGTGTTGCATAGGAAGTTACCTTGGAATGTACAAGGGTACTTTAGCTTTGCAAGTAGCAACTGGAAAGATTTGTTATGAAGGGTAGGTGAACTGGATGTGTGGAATAGGAGCAATGAAAACAAGTCCAACCATAATAACCAGAACAGCCACAAATATAGTAATTACCATAATAATAATACTTACATTCGGGTAGTGACATTGCAGTAGGACCGCCCCTTATCGAGGGATCGGCACTTTTCGAGGGACCGACACTTTGCGAGGGATCGACACTTTGCGAGGGATCGACACCATACGAGGGATAGACACTACGATGGATCGATATCCACGATGGATCGATATTCACGACGGATCGACAGTTTTCGAGTGAGCGTTATTTTACGAGAGGTCGAAAAACACGAGAAATTGTCATTTTCATAGAGATCGACAATATTCGATCTGTCAATAATAATCGAAAGATCGAAAATATTCGAAGGACCACGGTTTTCGATGAATCGATATTATTCGAGGAATATTTATACTTCTAGATCTCGATATTCTTCCAAAAAGCGATAGTCATCAGTGGATCGAAAGGCTTTGGGAGATTGATCTTGTTCGATAGATATATACTATTCAGGCGAAAATACTTTTGAGAGATCGAAATATTTCGTAGGGGCCATATATCTCGTTACATCGAATTGTTTGAGATATCGATATTTCTGGGGAGATCGATCTCTTCTCGAGATTGACGTTCTAGTGGAGCACAACTTTTTTCGGGCGGTAGATGCATGGCAAGGGATAGATATTTTTCGAGAGGTCGATATTTATCCTGCTGTCTATATTTTTCGTATGGTTGATATTTCTCGAGAGGATGATATTAGTTCCAGCCAATAAATGTTAGCTTACTTGAGAGAAAGGCTAGCAACATGATGTTCTGGTATTACGGTAGTACGAAAACAAATTACAAAAAGGGAGGTTTACTTACGTTTTTAGTACAAATAAATAATTCTCGCGTATTCTCGTGTAATGTGGTTGCTACACCTACTCTTGTGCAAAATCTTAAGGTCCTAGGTCAACTGCAAGACACTTCAAGTAGTCAGTGATTGAAGTTTTGATAGCTAAAACATGACCTGGATTACTTGTCGGTTACATTAACTTAGAACCTTCTATTTTCTACAGAATGAAGAAACTAGAATCCTCGATAGGTTACATAAATTCACAGCCAATGAATGTAAACTTTCCCAAGAGAAAGGCGAGCAATTTGATAGATTTGTGACATCGATACTTTTCGAGATGTCAATGCCTTCCCAGAGATCGGTACTTTTCGAGAGACCAACATTTTTAGAGATACCGATAAATATCAAGATACCGTTAATTTTCGATGGATCGGTACTTTTAGATAGATCGGCGTTTTTCATTAGAACGACGTTTTCCCAGTGATCAATGTTTATCGAATGATCGATTCTTTTCGATAGTTCGAATTTTTTCGTGATGTTGATATCTTCCGAAAGTTCGATTTATTCGTGAGACTGATATCCTCCGAGAGTTCGATCTGTTTCTAGAGATCTATATATTTCGAGAGATCGGTATCTTTCGAAAGATAAGTATTTTCGAGAGATCGATATTCTACTCTTCGAGGGAGCGCTAATTTTCGTGGGACCGATACTCTTTAAAGGAGTGCTACTATTCGAGGGATGAATTCTTTTTCGGAGCTCGATACTTTACGAGAGATCGATACACTTAGTGAATTCCATATTTTCGTCAGAACTATATTCTTTGTTAGAACGAGATTCTTCTTGAGAATGATATTCTTCAAGAGATCGATACACATCAAGAGTTCAATATTCTTTGAGAGACCGACGTACTTCGACGGATCGGCATTCTTCTAGATAGACTGTCCCCTAGGGATAGACATTATTCCAAGGGTCGTCATTCTTCAAGGACACCATATTCTTCCAGAGATATACATTCTTCGAGGTATCCACATACTACGATAGTCCGACACATTTTGGTAGACATATATATTTCGATAATCAACGTATTTCGATAGATAGACGTATTTCGGTAGATCGACGTAAATCTGTTGGAGATCGACATATTTCAATAGTTCGACACATTTCGAGGTATTAGTCAACTTCTTGATATCGACATTTCTATGGAGATCGACTTCTCTCGAAGGATCGACATTTACCGAGAGACCGCCATTCCTCGAGAGACCGCCTTTGCTCGAGAGACCGCCATTCCTCGAGAGACCGCCATTCCTCGAGAGACCGCCATCTCTCTCGAGATCTACAGATTCCAGGAAAATTGCATCTTTCGAGTGATTGACATCTCACGAATGATCGACATGTCTCCAGAGATATGCATCCCTCGAGAGATCGACATCCTTCGAGACATCTAAATACTTGGAGCAATCGACATCCTTCGAGAGATCGACATACTTCGAGAGGTGAACATCTGTTGAGAGGTCTACATCCTTCGAGAGATCGACTTCCTTCGAGAGAACGACATCCTTCGAGAGAACGAGATTCTTCGAGATATCGACTTCCTTCGAGATGTCAACTTCCTTCGAGTGATCGACGTACTTCGAGGGATCGACTTCCTTCGAGTGATCGACGTACTTCGAGGGATCGACGTACTTCGAGGGATCGACGTACTTTGAGAGATCGACGTACTTTGAGAGAGCGATGTACTTTGAGAGAGCGACGTACTTTGAGAGATCGACGTACTTTGAGAGATCGACATTCCTCAATAGATCGACATACATCGAGAGATCGACGTACTTCGAGAGATCGACGTACTTCGAGATATCGACGTGCTTCGAGAGATCGACGTACTTCCCGATGTAAATATTGTTCGAGAAATATATATTGTTAAGCTATAGATATTTCTCGGGAGATCGATATTTTTCGAAAAGACAATATTTTTAGGAAGATCAATATATATCGAAAGATCGATATTGTACAGAGGTTATTTTTTTATAGGAGCACAACATTTTTCGAGCGGTAGATACATTTCAAAGGAGCGATATTTTTCGAGAGGTCGATATTTTTCGTTAGGTTGATATTTTTCGAGAGGACGATATTAGTCCCAGCTGGTAAATGTTAGCTTATTTGAGAGAGAGGCTAACAACGTGATGTTCTGGCGTTATGTTACTTCGAGAACAAATGACAAACGAGAGGTTTACTTACGTTTCTAGTACAAATAAATAATTCTCGCGTTTTCTCGTGTAACGTGGTTGCTACACCTAGCCTCATACAAAATCTTAAGGTCCTACGTAAACTGCAAGGCACTTCAAGCAGTCAGTTATTGAAGTTTCGATGGCTAAAACATGACCTGTTATGTGGATTACTTGTCGATGGCATTAACTTAGAACCTTCTATTTTCTACAGAATGCAGAAACTGGAAACCTCAGTATGTTACATGAATTTCCAGCCGATAAATATAAAATTTCCCCAGAGAAAGGCGAGCAATTTGGTATTTTTGTGACATCGGTGCCTTCATAGAGTTCCGGACGTTTTCTTAAATTTTTATTACAGACTAACACTTCTAGCGTTTTCTCGTGTAATGTGGCTGCTACGCCTCGTCTCGTGCAAAATCTTAAGGTCTTAGGTTAAATGCAAGACGCTTAACCCTGTCCGTAATTGAATTTTCGAGAACTAAAACATGACCTTTAATACAGCTTACTTGTTGATTGCATTAACTAGGAGCTTCTGTTAAGTACAGAAAAAAGAGACTGGATACTCGGTAGGTGACATAAATTTCCAGCCAGTAAATGTAAACTTTCCCGAGAGTAAGGCGAGCAATGTGATGTTCTGGCATTACGTCAGTACGAAAACAAATGACAAAATTGGGAGGTTTTCTGACGATTTTAATACAACTTAATGCTTCTCTCGTTTTCTCGTGTGATGTTTGTGCTACATTTCGTCTCCTGCAAAATCGTAAGGTCCCAGTTCAACTGCAAGGTACTTGAAACGATCAATAATTGAATTTTCGATAGCTAAAACATGTAATGTAGTACTACTAACTTGTAGATTGAATTAACGTAGAGGCTCCTATTTTGTACAGAATGATGAGACGGGGTACCTCAGTACGTGACATAAATTTCCACCTGATAAATGCAATATTCCCGAGAGAAAGGCGAGCAAAGTGATGTTACGTCAGTAGGAAAGGAAAATGACAAATCTGGATGTTACCTTATGTTTTTACAACAAATTAAAACTTCTCGCGTTTTCTCGTGTAGCGTGGCTGCTACGCTTCTCGTCGTGCAAGATCTTTAGGTCCTAGGTCAACTGCGAGACACTTAAACCGTTTACTAATTTAGTTTTCGATAACCTAAAGATAACTTGTAATACGGCTTATTTGTCGATTGCATTAACATACAAGTTTCTATTTTGTACAGAACAAAGAGACTGGTTCCCTCAGCACGTCAAATAAATTTCAAACCGATAAATGTAAACATTCCCCAGAGTAATGCGAGCAATGTGATGTTTCTCATTACGCCAGGAATTTGGCTGCTGCACCTCGTCTCGTGTTAAATCTAACGGTCCTAGGTCAACCGCAAGTCACATAAACCAACCAGTCAATGATTGAATTTTCGTTAACTAAAACATAACCTGTAATATTACTTACTTGTCGATTGCATTGACTTAGAAGCTTCTATTTTGTACAGACCGAAGACACTAGATTCATCAGTACGTGACAATTTCCAACCGATAAACGTAAACTTTCCAGAGTGAAAGCGAGCAATGTGATATTCTGTCATTATGTCAGTAGGCCAAGATCGACCCAGAAAGTTTTCGAGAAATGTTCTGGAGTACTTGCAAGAAATAAAATAATGAATATCAAGAAAAAATATTATCTTTTTGTGGGGCATGCGTACTATTGGAAAGGAATGAAAAGCTTTACGAGCCATCCTAAAAATTAAAAAAGAATCTTTATTGTGCGCTGCTTACAAATAAGTGGTACAGAAATCTGACAGATGTAGTGAAAGAAATTATGAATTTAAATAAGTGCACAGACGCCAAAATGTACAATACAATCTTAAATTCAATTTTCTTTAGCTTTTGTAACTAAATATACCCTTTGTCTCAAAACATTTATTCCAGATCAAGGGAAATTGGGACTAGTGTAGCAGGGGATACAACCCGTCGGCTTTGGACAATGACGTCACAAATCGCCAAACGAGAAGCGATTCTTCTTAACATTTCACCCCACTTTCCACGCTCCTAGGGGTTGAATTTTTCAAAAACACGTATTTTTTTTACCGCAACCGAATAGCCAAATTGAAGTTTTCGTGTATTTAGCTTTAATAATGCTTTCATAATGAAATATTTCAACACTTCATCCTCTATTCCAACCCGTGAAGTGTTCCAAAAACTCTGAAACACATATATTATTATTTGTAACCTTGAAGTCAAATACCAAATTTCCTAGATGCAGACTTAAAAGTACTTTAGTAATTCTTCCATAATTATTCACCTTCAAATAAAATTTTCACACACTATTTCACCGCATACAGTTCAAATTTCCAAAAATTCTGAAACACATATTTCTTTAATTCTGACTGAGAAAGAAGATTCAAATTTTCGGATGTCTAGCTTCAAAATTGCCTTAATAGCTACGTATTTCATAAAACCTTTCATTTCCTATGGAATTTCGAAATAATCCTTCTCAAACGACACATACAGTATAGGGTCAACACAGTCTCCAAATTCCAAGTTTTTTGCTTAGTGGTTTTCACTGGTTGCTGATGAGTCAATTAGTCAGTCAGTGAGACATTGTAATATAAACACAGGCTACTTTGGCCCACTTTTGAACCAGTTCATACGATTTACCCTTCAAACAAATCATTTTTACTTAATTTAAATTCCGGTAAGCTTTTTAAAGAACTATAACATCTTATATTTTAGATGCTGCACACTTTTTGTCCTAAATTTTTTTCAATTTTTTAAATATTTTAATTATGGGCCAATGTTACCCTAAGGATAGGGTAACTTTGGCCCAAGTTAGTCTTTCGATAGAAAATCGTGGTACAAAGGCAAGTGACAAAGAAAGACGTGGGTATTATTTAAAAACACACGTTATATAATGATTATAGCAATATTTTACACCAAGCTAAAAATATATAGGTGAAAAAAAACTTTAAAAAGTTAAAGTTCTTTCAAAAAAGGAATTTTTATGTTGAAATGAAAGTAACCTTATAAAGGCCTCGTTTACGAACTTTGGTGGCTGAATAACTTTTACAATGTCAGACCACTGGTAAAATAACATATCCTTTTCTTGGGGCCACTTCCAAAATTTCTTGATCAGCGCCATACAGTCTACTGTCGCTCCCTCCTCTTCCACAGAGAGCACCAACCCTGGGAATCGGAGTCCACAACAAATTGGTCCTTTTCTACAAGTTCCTCCGTGTCTTCATTGATTTTGGGTCCTCAGCGTTGGCAGTTGGGAAGCTTGTACTGGGTCTTGAATCGTCTAAGTTAATTGGTTTATTTGGTTCATTGACACTGAAAGAGTCCTCGGCTACTGGAAAAAAGTCCCTTTGACATGAGGATACTAAGCTGAAATTGTCATCATCATCATCATCATCATCATCATTATCTGTTGATGAAAGGCTTTCCACTCTCTTCCCCCTTCTTTTCTTTTTGTTTCCATCTAATTTTTTTGGTTTTTTCTTCTAGTTTCTTCTTTTCTCTCAATTGTTTTCTGGTTTTTCAAAGCTTCTTTTCCTTTCTTTTTCTCGTCTGTTTCGTTCTGCTGTTTTTGCTTGTACTGAAGGATTTCAATTGAAGATATACTTTTTCATGGAAGGGACTTCCAATTTTCGACATTTTGTTGTTCACAGCTGAACATCTTCTTGTCTTTTTTCCTTAACTTGTCCGATAAATGTTTGTCCTATTAAATCTAGGTTAACGGAAGCATTGTATGATGGCAATCACTTGATAATCTCTTCTTTGCTGATTGGGTGGATTCCAACCTTTTTAAATCCAGCCGAAAGATTATTCAGTACATTTGACTCTGTGCTATCTAAGGCCTTTTTTAACAATCTTGGGAAAATGTCCTTTGATAGCGTGGATGCGGCTTTGTCACTGTCTCATCGCTTCCACTCTGAAGAACTTGTCTCCATTTCATTCTGAGAGTCCTAAAATAAGCTAAATCAAGTGGCTGTGTTAAATGCGAAGAGTTCAGAGGCAGACAGACAAATTGGATGTTGTTCTGCTCACAAATTTTAAGAACACTCACACCTACATGTGAACTGAGATTGTCACCGATGACTTTTTTTTTGCTTTCTTGTCTTTTTAGAACAAAAATTACATGAGTTGAAAACCAACTCTCAAAATTGGCACCACCAATCCATCCTTGTTTTGTCCTGTTGTATAGTGCCCCTTCAGGGCAATTTTCAGTCCACGTACTCCATAAATGCTCTCCTTTATATATAACATAAGGAGGCAATGAGTCACCATTGGCATTACTGCAGAACATGATACTTATGTTAGGTTCGGTGGAATTCATTATCCATTCTGGGTACTTGCAGCCTCTCCTACAAATCACTTTTTTCTTTCCAGGGTCATCTGACATACAAGTTTCGTTGTAGTTGTAAATTTCATCTGGCGATGCATCACTGACCGCCTCTTTCAGATTCTCAACGTACTCTGTTATTATTTTTTCATCAATCTGAGTTCGATTTCGTTTGATGTTAGACGACAACTTGACTGTCAACTGAGGGTGTCTCTTTAAGAATGATTTAATCCAGGTACAACCTGGAACATTCTTACAAAAACATTGTAAAGTCTGTCCTTGTCTAGTTAGGATTTTACGAAGTACCTCAAATCGAGTTCATCTCGTGGGAAACCATATTCACCCATTTTGTCGATATGACTTGCAAAAGCTAATTCTTCTTCTTGCGAAAATACTTTAGGGTGTCCCAGGGAACGTGAAAATGCATTCTTCAACTTGTTTTTAATAGTGCTTTGGGGTATTTGGAAATGTTGAGCAGCCTGCTTTTGTGTCATTTCACCAGATCTGATGGTTTCTAAATAAGGCTGAAGATGTTCGTTGATGTAGTCAGCATATTTTCGGTTCCCAGGAAGACGTGTGTAGTTGTATGGCATCTTGAACAAGCTGAAACCAAACATGAAATAGAAATATGTTCACTATCGGTGCCCATTTTGCAAGCTAATTTTAGAACTTTACCGCTAAAAAATTATGGGTTTATAAAAGTACAACCTACTTTGGCCAAAAAAAGCTGGGCCAAAGTAGGTCGTACTTCACAGGTTAACAGAACTGATTTAAAGATATATGAAAATGGGAAGACATGTTATGTTTCACTGAGCTCTAACTACAGCACGACATAAACAACTACAAAGAGTTCTAAAAACCATACTTGCTTTAGATGTTCCTGAAGAAATGCGTCTCCTGCAGGAAGAAGGTATTAAGGTTAAAATTCCACATGTTTATACTAAACACACGACTTGTGGTGCTGCATCCTAGCAAACTGGAGAATCACTTAAACCATCAGGCAGCTTGATTGACGCTACCACCTAGCGGAACCAACCGAAACTATTTCACATACTGCCACAAATCGCTCAATAGAACGTGTTTCATTTTAGTTTGCTTTTAGGCCAAAGAAGGACCCTAGGGCCAAACTAGCCCATGTCTATGGTATAAAATGAAGAACATTTCTAAAAAATATCAGGCATAATGAAACATCCCACATAAATCGCCTGGCAGAAAACGCAGTCGATGTGCTCGCACTTTAATTGGAAGTACCCACCTGTTGTTTACGCAGGCCTACGGCAGATTGCATAATTCGCCAGTAGGCGTTAGCCAACCTCTTCCACAGCCATCTGTTGTTGATCCCAAGCATCAAGCTACCAGTAGTACAGCTATGTACTAGAGAGCACAACCTCTTGCACAGCCATCTGTTGTTGATCCCAAGCCTCAAGCTACCAGTAGTATGGCATTGTACTAGAGAGCAGATGCTTACGTATCATAATTATCTAGTTTAAGGGGAAAATGTAAACTTTGCAAAAACAGACATAATGTCTGATAAGATAACCGCAAACAGTGATTTTACAATGTTACTTATAATCCGTCTTGATTGCAAAATGTTTATTCATATAACCGGTTTTGATTCATCTTGAACCATCTTCAGATCTGTAGCGATAATGATATTAATTTACTATTTCACGAATGCAAATTTTTTTTATCCTATCTAATCAACATCAAATGTACCAGAACGTACCTGATATTTCGGTTACAGGAGTAAGCCGTCCAAAGACAGCAAGTTTCACATACTGCGTCACATAAAATGGGTTGGCAGAATGATATTAATTATAACACTATGTCTGAAGACATGGCCACCCATATCCCAACCAAAGCCATCCACCCTCACTGCCCATCCCTGCCCCCACAGACTGACTTTCTACTTCAGGAATCCTATCGCTTCTTCCGCTCCTTCCTTCACACTCCTGACTGAGAGGGAGATTTAAACAGGGACGGAAGGAAGGTTTTGGGCTACCTGTCGATTGCATTAACTTTGAAGCTTCTATTTTGTACAGAACGGAGAGACTGGATACCTTAGTACGTGACATAAATTTATAGCCGATAAATATAACCTTCCACGAGAGAAAGAAGAGAAATATTATGTTCTGGAATTACATCAGTACGAAAACAAATGACAAAACCGGTACGTTTTCAAGTGTTCACTACAATTTAATACTTCTCTTGTTTTCTCGTGCAATGTGGCTGCTACTCCTAGTCTCGTGCAAAACCTTGTGGTCCTAGGTCAATTGCAAGATACCGGTAAATAATTGAGATTTCGATAGCCAAAACGTTACATGTAATATGGCGTACTTGTCGACTGGATTTACTTAGAAGTTTCATTTTTGTACAGAACGAAGAGACTGGATACCTTAGTACGTGACATAAATTTCTAGCCGATAAATGTAAATAAACTGGAAGTAGTCTTTATCACTTAACTTTTTTAATGGTGACCGGTTTCGATCTTTTTATCAGATCATCTTCGGACCTACAAAAAACAGGAATTGGTATGAACATATAAAGGACAAAACCATACATTCATAAAGCAATAAACAACGCTGATATACCATGAATGTCTGCCGGAGGCGCTGGCGCATTGCGTCCCTCTTGTTTGTGGCTGGTAGTGTACTGCAACGTGAACAACACCGGCCGCTAATTAAATACATGAAAGCACGCCGACCATCTCTGGCATTACGACATGGATAGCCAATCACGTAAGTTGCATTTCTGCCGGTTAAGAAAGTAACGCCATAGTTACTGTAAGTCATTATTACCATCTATAGGACTTATAAAACACGTTAAAATCTTTTAGCTTATAAAATATAGTGTAAAAAGGTAATTACTGCGACCTAAACATTGTGGTCCTCTATCATGTGCTGTTATCGACCAACGCAAAGATGATGACAAGGACGCCACTGTAGTAACCACGGCTACCTACTCGTCTTACTAGGGCCAAAGATGATAGCAAGGGCGCCAATCTAGCAACGATGGCTACCTACTCGTCTTACTAGGGCCAAAGAGGCCAGTTGTGGAGAAATTGTCCTGGTCGCTCTAAGGTTACCTGGGAGACCCAACGAAGGTCGATCAGTACATGATGTGAGTAAGTGATATGCACATGAGTTCCCGTTACCATTAAAATTTTAATTGGAAGACATCTCGTCAAAATAACTTCAAAATTATTATATGTGATATGCGATATCAGTAGTGGAATGTTCCAGAAATTTTATGAAGTAGGAGCTATATTATCATTACAGTCGTTGGTCAGCATAGGATGCAAAGTGGTGGCTATTATGAGCGTAAAAATAATGACATAGTGCCAATAGAGAACAGATAAAACCACTGTCTGAACGGTCACGTCATGAGCGGACGAAATAATGTCTACAATAACCATAATGTTATATTGCAATATAGTATTAATAAATATATCAATAACCGGCGGCATAGCATGGTAGAGTGAAAATCATCCCTTGTTAAACAGTAAGACACATAGAAGTGACATATAGCGAATGTATAAGGCATCCCTTGTCAAACAGTAAAACACAGATAAGTGACATAAGGCAAGAAATGGATTGGTGCACACACGCACTTAATGAAGCGTAATATGTTGTAAAGCAACGATCACATGCAAATATAGTACAGAAAATATAAAGCATGATAATGTGGTACCAAACATATTCAAGAACATAGGCACATTCGTCTACGTAATGTCTGTCCATGTCATATAATAAAATACCAAATACAAACAAATGTGGTAAGCAGTAGGGTCACATCTCGACTCATCCAGACTTATGGAAGATCGTGAAGGCTAAAGTATTTTTCTCTGAAATCCAGTTTTCCGTCAAGTAGAGTTTCCGGATCTCATCCTTCATAAATTTTCTGCAACATTCCGCTACTGATATCGCATATGAGATGTAATAATTTTGAAATTATTTTGATGAGATGTCTTTCAATTAAAATATTAATGGTAACGGGAACTCATGTGCATATCACTTACTCACATCATGTACTGATCGACCTTCGCTGGGTCTCCCTGGCAACCTTAGAGCGACCAGGACGCTTTCTCCACAACCAGCCTCTTTGGCCCTAGTAAGACGAGTAGGTAGCCGTGGTTATTACAGTGGCGTCCTTGCCATCATCTTTGCGTTGGTCGATAACAGCACATGATAGACGATCACACTGTTTAGGTCGCAGTAATTACCTTTTTACACTATATTTTATAAGCTACAAGATTTTAACGTGTTTTATAAGTCCTATAGATGGTAATAATGACTTACAGTAACTACGACGTTACTTTCTTAACCGGCAGAAATGCAACTTACGTGATTGGCTATCCATGACGTAATGCCAGAGGCGGTGGGCGTGGCTTCAGGTATTTATTTAGCGGCTGGTGTTCTTCACGTTGCAGTACACCTCACGCGCCACCGCTCACGCGCCGCATGCGAGGCAACTTGTCGTGTTCCTGCACTTGTTGGTTGCGCAGTGCTTTCTTCAGGAAAAAAACAGTGCGCACCTGGGGACCGATAGTGAGGGATTTTGCGAGTCAGGGTCCCCTCCGCATGGGACAAGCCCGCAGTCGCAGAGGCTAAGGCTAGCTTTCCTTCTTCTACGTCTAAATCTCTTCACTTTTACTGCCAGTATGTCTGACACGCGAAAGGCTCCTCGCTCGTTCGAGGCTTCGAAGAAGGAGCAAGAACTCAACGCCAAGAGAGACACTGACCTGCATCAGACAGGCAATGCAACGTCCAACAAAGCCGAGCAGGATCCAAATGAAAGCCTGAAGCTTCTTATCGACTTAATGCCAACCACTACCACGTGTTCTACGCCAACAGAAGAACTTCCTGGGCCTGCCAAGAGGAAAAAGACGGACGAGACAACCCCGAACTCGTCAGCTAGCGAAAATCGACACAAGAAGTCCCGCCGCATCGCCGATGAGGAGGGATTCATCCCAGCCACTCGGACGGCTCCTGCCCGCAAGATCACGAGTGCCGCTCCGATATCAACAAACAACTCTTTTGCGGCTATGGGCGCCGACCCAACCGACCAGAACGACACCTTGGCCACCACGGCCCAGACTTCTACAAATGCACAGAAACCTCCTCCCATCATCATAGAATTCAAGGAAGTGTATAAAATCCTTTTGCAAACTATTAAGGACCTTCTCAGTAACCCTTTCCACTTTAGAACAGCTGGTAAAGATCTCTACAACCTTCAAACGTAACTACCGCGGATTTTATCAAAGTCATGGAGGAAATCTCAAAAAGGGAATGGGGATTCTATACCTATTCGTCTGACAAACCCATCAAAAAAGTCATTCGAGGGTTTCCCTTCAGTTTCTCGTGCGATGATCTGAGGGAAGAACTCGAAGCCATTGGATTTGTCCCCAGGTCAATCTCCAAAGTACATCTACATCTACATCCATACTCCGCAAGCCACCTGACGGTGTGTGGTGGAGGGTACCCTGAGTACCTCTATCGGTTCTCTCTTCTATTCCAGTCTCGTATTGTTCGTGGTAAGAAGGATTGTCGGTATGCTACTGTGTGGGCTCTAATCTCTCTGATTTTATCCTCATGGTCTCTTCGCGAGACATACGTAGGAGGGAGCGATATACTGCTTGACTCTTCGGTGAAGGTATGTTCTCGAAACTTTAACAAAAGCCCGTACCGAGCTACTGAGCGTCTCTCCTGCAGAGTCTTCCACTGGAGTTTATCTGTCATCTCCGTAACTCTTTCGCGATTACTAAATGATCCTGTAACGAAGCGCGCTGCTCTCCGCTGGATCTTCTCTATCTCTTCTATCAACCCTACCTGGTACAGATCCCACACTGCTGAACAGTATTCAAGTAGTGGGCGAACAAGCGTACTGTAACCTACTTCCTTTGTTTTCGGATTGCATTTCCTTAGGAAACACACAGAGACACCCTCCTCTTTAAGGTATTGCTTGCCAACACACCAGAAAACCGAAAATTGCTGACACTGAAGATCATAGCCAGCAAAGACGTCAGCCGGCCAGTGTGGCCACGCGGTTAAAGGCGCTTCAGTCTGGAACCGCGCGACCGCTACGGTCGCAGGTTCGAATCCTGCCTCGGGCATGGATGTGTGTGATGTCCTTAGGTTAGTTAGGTTTAAGTAGTTCTAAGTTCTAGGGGACTCATGACCTCAGATGTTAAGTCCCATAGTGCTCAGAGCCATTTGAACCATTTTGAACCAGCAAAGACGTCAGAATTGAGGAACCTCGGGGAAACGTGGCCCCAACATTTGTTATCGATGTCAAGGCATCTGCCATGTGGCCAGACACTGTGCAATGCCCTTCAAGTGTGTGAACTGCGGCCAAGAACATACCTCCAAAGATTAACCCAAGGATAAAGACACTCCCCCCACATGTGTCCATTGCAACAAATCTCATCCTGCCAGTCACCTTGGCTGTGAAGTCATCAAAGCCTATAGGACTAGACAAAAGGCAACCACTCACCAGGGTCTCACCTATGCTGTTATTGCAGCTGCCAGAAGAAACACAAATGTAGCAGCAACCAATACCAATAATGTCTCATCTTCCAAGGCCAATGCCCCCACCGCATGCATACAGAGAACCAACCTCCACCACCATAGGCGTACTCACGTACTCAGTTTATTCCTCATCGCCCAGCTCCACCCCCTCTGACCATTGCTGCGCCTCAGCAGCGCATAATCAGTGCCGGATCGCCAACAACTCAGGTACAACACAACACTCCTCTCCAAGCGTTCAATCTGACCTCAGTCACGCAAGTCATGGCGAAAGCTATCACTGATGCCCTTCAGGCTATCATGGCCACCATTCCACAACAGTTTTCTGCTGCAGTACAAGTTGCCCTACAGGCAATTCCAAAGCCAACCTCCACCACTCAATATGGCAGTTAGATTTGGACTAACTGTGTGCACGTGGAACGCCAATGGAATTCGCAATCAAGTAGGAGAGTTCCGTCAATTCCTTCAAGATGAAAGAATCGACGTGTGCCTTGTCACCGAGACACACTTGAAACCCGATATCCAAGTACGAGTCGCCAACTACAGCTGTTTCCGGACGGACCGACCGACTGCTGGTGGAGGTTCAAAATGGCTCTGAGCACTATGGGACTTAACATCTATGGTCATCAGTTCCCTAGAACTTAGAACTACTTAAACCTAACTAACCTAAGGACATCACACAACACCCAGCCATCACGAGGTAGAGAAAATCCCTGACCCCGCCGGGAATCGAACCCGGGAACCAGGGCGTGGGAAGCGAGAACGCTACCACACGACCACGAGATGCGGGCATGCTGGTGGAGGAACAGCAGTATGTGTAAGAAACTCCCTGATGCATCACCAACTGCCACTCCCAGCATTAGCCACAGTAGAAGCCACATCGGTTGCAGTCCAAACATCAAGAGGCCGCGTACAATTCATTGCAGTGTACAGGCCCACCGTGGCCATCTAGAAGAAGCAGACTTTGAGGCGATACTGTCACCACAAGGAAATCTTTTTCTTGCTGGCGACCTTAATGCCAAAAATACCAACTGGAACAGCCGCATCACTAACATCAGTGGACGTCGTCTCCCACGAGCTGCAGAAAGAAACCACGCCATCATTGTGGGACCATACGACTCCACATGCTTTCCGAACAGAGTGACCTGCTGGATATAGCCATCATTAAGGGGTTACCCAATGATGTTACTGCCACTACCAGAAGGGCCCTTATATTGGATCATGAACCTGTCACCTTTGATGTCGATCTCGTCGGCATCAATAAACCGCCAAGACACCACCTTGATATTCGAGGAATCAGCTGGGAAACATATCGCCAACTGCTTGAAAGAGACATTCCGGACACACCAAACCGACAGGCAGCAGGAGCAGAAGCCACTCTATTATACCTAACATCCAAAGCACTGGACGCTGCAACAGAAGCCACGCCTCCGAGACGGCCTCCACGACCAAAAACTCACCAACTGCCTCCACTTATCATACCAGCCATCAGGAAAAAACACCGAGCATTCAGGGAATGGCACGCAAAGCGCAATCCAACCACAAAGCGCCTAGTAAATCGACTGCAACGTGAAATAAAGGCAGAAGTAGAAAAACATAAGAATCAAGTCTGGGCAGATAAGATTGCACTGCTACAGCTACAAGACCAATCAGCTTGGAAGATGACGAAGTCTCTGCTAAGGAACGGACAGAAGCTACCCCCAATACACGTGGGCAACAATATTATTAGCGAACCAGATGCCAAAGCTAATGCTTTGGCAGATGTATTCGCAAAAAAATCTTCACGCCGATGAATGACCCCGCCGACGCAGTCCACATTGGCCTAGTCAACGAGAGACTTCCAGGATTCCTCGCCAATCGAGCCGAAGATGACCACATTCAATCGATCAAGACAGCAGAAGTTACAAAACAGCTCGAAGAATGAAATGGAAAAAAAGCTGGAGGAACAGACCTCCTAACAAATGAGTTGTTGAAGCAACTATCACCTACCGCAGTACCACTGTTAGCGGCCGCTTTCAACGAGATCTTGGCAACTGGCGACTTCCCCCTCACATGGAAACATGCCGAGGTCGTAGCCATACCGAAGGCAGGAAAGGACTCTCGATCACCTGCTAGCTACAGACCAATCAGCCTTTAACCTGCCATATCGAAACTTTTTGAACGTTTATATATAAAGAGACTTCAGCAGCATGTGGAAGCAGAGCACCTGATACCAGACGTCCAGTTCGGCTTTCGCCGAGGGCTCTCCACCACCCAACAGCTACTACGCCTAGTTGAAGAAGCATTCGGCGCCATGGAAAGGAAGGAATTCTTCGGGGCTGTATTTCTGGATGTCTCTCGTGCCTTTGATTGCGTGTGGCACGAGGGACTCCTGTATAAACTCCTAGATATAGGGGTCCCCGTGTCACACGCAACACTCCTGAAGAGCTATCTCGAAAACGGGACATTTCATGTTCACACTCAAGATGGTACATCGTCCACCAGACCCATCAAAGCAGGAGTACCTCATCTTGTATACATCCGACCGACCATCGACTGCCAGAACACACCTATCTCTATATGCCGATGATACAGCCATCTACTCCCGAAGTATGAATGCTGTACACCTCCAGGAAAGACTGCAACAAGCATGTAATAAGCTGAGTGATTGGGCGACGAAATGGCGATTGTCTTTCAATGCCACGAAGAAGCAGGCAATAGCTATTTGTAGAAGACCACTCCCGCCTAACATCCAGTCCATTGAGATAAGGGGCACCCCAGTCCCATGGTCAAAAACAGCAGAATACTTGGATGTGACCCTTGATAGGCGATTGACATGGCAACCTCATATAGAAAACATTCGAGAGAAAGCCAGGAGAAGATTGGTACAGCTTTACCCACTATTAAACCCATCGTCAACACTACCATCAAGACTGGGGGTGATATTGTACCTTACATTGGTGCGACCTATCTTTGACTACGCCGCTGTCGTTGGGGGCTATGCTGCTCCAACCCACATACAATGGCTACAAAGAATTCAGAACTGTGCTCTGAAAAGGGCACTCCACCTGCCATACCGGTTCCCAACGAACGAACTTCACCAACTCGCAGGGGTACCCTATTTGAGGGACCGATTCAGAACCACTGCTAAAACCTTTTACGAAAACACACAACAGTCAGATAACGACCTTGTACGAGAACTTGGACACAGGGTGCACTACCTGGCCTCCACCAGATGGCCCGTCGATCTACGCGAATAACAAGACTACCATCTTGTGTATATATTTTTATAATTTTAATTTTAATTTAATTTAATTTTTTTTAAATTTTATTTTTTAGATCTTATTTTATTGTATTTATTATTTATTTATTTATCTATTATTTATTAATATGTATGATTGCGTACAATGTATATATCGTGTGAATGTGTCAGCGAATGGGAGGGGAAAAAAATAAAATAAATAAAAAAAATAAAAAATAAAATAAAAAATTATTATCATCCATCCAATGTCTATTTAAATCATTTAAAAGCAGAAAAAAACAATACAACCAAAAAGCTATTGTTTTAATGTCAATTTTTATTATTGAAGGCGTAGCCGCATGGCTTGAACTTCTATTTTCAGACTGGGCAATCCTAGATGCAGTACACCACCAGCCACAAACAAGAGGACAGCCATGCAGCATCGCCTCCGGCAGACATTTAACGTATATCAGCGTTATTTACTGCTTTATCAATATATGGTTTGGTCCGTTGATGTTCATATCACTTCCTGTTTTTTGCAGGTCCGAAGGTGATCTGATAAAAATATCGTAACCAGTCACTATTAAAATAGCTAAGCGATCAGGACTGCTCCCAGTTTATTTATAATAATTACAGTTCGCTGTTTCCCTATTTAAGAACATTGTTCTTTATAACGATAAATGTAAACTTTCCCGAGAGAAAGGCGAGCAATGTGATGATCTGGCATTACGTCAGTACGATAACAAATGACAAAAACGGGAGGTTTTCTTACATTTCACTACAAATTAATATTTCTCGCGTGTTGTCGTGTAACGCGGCTGCTACACCTAGTCTCGTGCAGAGGCCTAAGGTCCAAGGTCAACTGCAAGGCACTCAAACCGGTCAGTAATTCAATTTTAGATAGCTAAAACATATACATATGTACTTCGATAGCCACGAAGAGGTGTGTGGCAGAGGGCACAATTCGCACCAAAGTCGTATTTGCCCCCTCTGTTCCACTCGTGAAGCGCGCGGGGGAAAACGACTGTCTGAACGCCTCAGTACTAGCTTTACTTTCCCTTATCCTTGAATGGTGATCTTTGCGCGATTGAAAGTGGGTGGTAATAATATATGCTCTACATCCTCGGTGAAGATCGGATATCGGAATTTAGTGAGCATCCCCTTCCGTTTAGCGCGCCGTCTATCTGCAAGTGTGTTCAAAAAATGGCTCTGAGCACTATGCGACTTAACTTCTGAGGTCATCAGTCGCCTAGAACTTAGAACTAATTAAACCTAACTAACCTAAGGACATCACACACATCCATGCCCGAGGCAGGATTCGAACCTGCGACCGTAGCGGTCACGCGGTTCCAGACTGAAGCGCCTTTAACCGCACGGCCACACCGGCCGGCTGCAAGTGTGTCCCACTTCTAACTTTCTATGAGATTTGTATCGCTCTCGCGATGGCTAAATGTACCAGTCACGAATCTTCTTTAGACTTTCTCAATCTCTTGAATAAGACCCAACTGGTAATAGTCCCACACAGATTAACAATACTGCAAGAGTGGACGAACTAACGTATTGTATAAGCTATTTGCTTTGTTGAAGAACTGCATCGCTTCAGGATTCTACCAATAAACCGCAATCTAGAGTTCGCCTTACCCGTTACTTGTGTAATCTGATCATTCCATTTGAGATAACTTCGAATAGTGGCACCCAGATATTTGACGGATGTTACCGCTTCCAAAGACTGGGCATTTATTTTGTACTCGTACATTAATTGGAATTTTCGACTTGTTGTACGGAGTAGGTTACACTTACTAATATTGAGAGATAGCTACCAGTTATTACACCACGCATTTATTTTCTGTAAATCCTTATTGATTTGTTCACAACTTTTGTGTGAAACTACTTTCCTGTAGATTACAGAATCATCGGAAAACAATCTAATGCCGCTGTCAATATCATCAACCAGATCGTTTATGTAAAATCGTTAAAAGCAGCGGACCTATTACGCTGCCTCAGGACACACCTGAAATTAGGCTTGTTTCCGTTGAAGTCACCCCGTTCAGGACGACATACTGCTCCTTGCCTGTTAGAAGACTTTCTATCCAACCACATATGGCATCGGATAGACCGTAAGCGCACGCTTCTTGGAGCAAGAGACTGTGCGGAACTGAGTCGAACGCCTTTCGAAAGTCGAGAAATATGGCAACAACGTGGGAGCCGGTATCTAGAGCCTGTTGTACGCCATGCACAAAGAGGGCCAGCTGTGTCTCGCGTGACCGCTGTTTCCTAAAACATTGCTGGTTTCTGCAGATCAGCTTCTCAGAGTCTAGAAAGGTCATTATGTCTGAACACAAAATATGTTCCATAATTCTACAAGTCGATGTCAGTGAAATTGACCGGTAATTATATGCATCCGATTTTCTACCCTTTTTATAGATTGCTATGATCTGGGCCTTCTTCCAGTCCCGTGAAACTTTCCGCCGTTCCAATGATCTCTTATAGATGACGGATAAGAATGGTCCTATATTTGTAGCACAGTCAACATAAAATCTTACGGGGATACCGTCTGGGCTAGATGCCTTTCTGGCGTCTCGGAATCTTAACTGTTTTACAATCCCAGATTCACAAAACACTATGTCAGCCATCCTTTCGTTTGTTCGGTAATTGAAAGGGGGAATGGTGCTGCAGTCCTCTACCGTAAACGAGTTTTTGAAAGCTAGGTTTAGAATTTCGGCCTTCCGTTTATCATCATCAGTTACATTACTCGTACTGTCAGCAAGAGAAGGTATTGAATTACTTGTAGCGTTAATAGATTTTACGTACGACCAAAATTTTTTGAGGTTATTTTTAGAATCTGCACATAAAATATTGCTTTCAAATTCGTTAAAAGAATCTCTCATTGTCCTTCTGACAGCTGCTTTCATTTCGCATAATTTCTGTTTCTCAGCGGGACAGTGAATACATTTAGAACGACTGTGCAAAATCCTCTGCTTCCTCAGCTACTTCCTAATATGCTTGTTGTACCAAGGTGGATCCTTTCCCTCCCCTATATTTTGTACTAGGCATATACTTCTCTAGCACATGGTGGACAATACCTTTAAATTCCGACCAAAGATGCTCAATATCTTTGCGTCCCGCGGTGAATTCTTGGAGCTGACTATGAAGATATTCATTAATGACGCTTTTATTTGCTTTCCCAAACAAGAAAACTCTACGCTGTTTCTTTGGATTTTTGCAGCTTCCACTGACATAGAAGCCACAACGACATTATGGTCGCTAATTTCTTCTTCTAGATTAACATCCTCAAAAAGATAAGATCTGCTTCTCGCCAATATATCTAATATGTTCCCATCTCAGTTTGTTTTCCAACCAATTTCTCAAAGTTGCATGTTGAGAGCGCTTCTAGAATAACTTCACGCGAATCTTTGCTTCTGCCCCCTGTGATAAACGTTTAATTTTCCCAGTCAGTGGATGCCAGATTAAAGTCTCCACCTATAACTAATGGATAATTTGGATATTTACTTCCCATGTAATCAACACTTTCAATGAAACGTTCTGAGACGTTTGTTGCGGATGCTGGTGGTCTGTAAAAACATCCTGATACAATGGTCAATCCTTGTCTGATTGACACCTTTATCCAGACTACTTCACAGAGTGACCCAGTATAGATCTCAACTGGATTTAAACAGCTTTTAACTGCAGTGAGCACACCACCTCCCAAAGCATCAGTCCTATCCTTACTAAACATTGTCCAATCAGAGATCAAAATTTCATTGCTTTTTATGTCTGGTTTCAACCAGCTTTGGTACCTAATACAATACTGGCATTGCTACTGTTTATTTAGGAGATTAACTCGGGGCTTGCTACAGACACATCGATAGTTTACTAACACGAGATTAAGCGTATTTAAATGCTTTTGAATTACCTGTTTAGGCTAACTAACAATTTTTACAGTTGTCACACCCACATCAGTGACATGAAATGGTAATTTTTTCAGGCCGACGGTTTGTTTCCCTTGGGGAGGAACCTAATCTAAAAACCCCCACGTGCACCCCACAAGCACTGTGCTACCCATGTGACTGCTTCCTGTGTGTAGTGCACCCCTGATCCATCGAGGGGCGTCCTACAACTTTCCACCCCATAGCGTAAGTCGAGGAATCTACAACCATTTTTGTCACAGAGTCGACGTAGCCTCTAGTTTAGATTCTTCACTCGTCTCGAAGCCAGAGGACCCCAGTCCACCCTGGGTACGATGCTGCAGATCGTCATCTTGGCTTCCACTCCTCGAGAGATGGAGGCCGCCTTCGCCAATTTATCCAGCCGTCGAAAGGACCCAAGGATTTCCTAGGAACCTCGACTACAGGCATCGTTGGTTCCGACATGTGCAACAATTTGCAGCTGGCTGCACTCTGCACGCTCGTAAGCTATGTTCCTGAGGGGCTCTATGACCCTCCTAACATAGGAGCTACCAAGAAATAACAAACCCATATCCCCACATGCATGTCTGGACCTTGCTGAAGGAGCAGCCACTAACCTGTCAGAAGGAGCAGTCTGATCTGGCTCAGCCTCCACCCCCCGACCCGCACTCCCAGCATCAGATAGCACACTGAAGCTATTAGCAAAGTGCATGGGATTTGGCAGGAGCCTGCGTCCCCCATATAGTCTTCACCTTGAGGCTCAAGACCCCGACACAGTCTGCCACCCACACTCAGGTGAGAGTTGGCCGGCCAGCTCAGTCGCACCTGAGGTCGGCTCAGTGACTGAGAGCTGTGACATCCCCCCGCCCTGCACATCTGATACAGCAGAGGCTGCCCCAGGCACGCCAAACCCACTGCACCTCAAGGTGGTACACTGGAGCTTGTTGACTGTGTCCAACAAAGCTTCCAGCTGCGTTTGGACTGTGGCCAGCTCCTCCTGTATCTACACACGACACAGTCCCTATCCATCTAGCTAATAACTGAAATACTGTAAGAAGCATAAGGAAACGTATTGCCACACAAGGTTAACAGCTACCGCTATTTGGCAGAAAGAACACTCAACAATGAAAAACGATGAAAATGTATGGTAGAAGCTTGATCTGGTACTTATTTTCCTGCTAGGGTCTATCTAATGAATACTAAAGAATAATCTAGTGAATATTATTAACGAGTTAAACAGTAACCTACGGTAAGCTAGACGTACTGATTATCCCTCGTATTTATTACGCAAACAAGCGTTTACGTTCACGCGAAAATGACCTAATAAAACTATAAAAACTGCTACCTTCAATGTATCGAGTCTAAATGACACTAATAATTATCGCAAATACTGAGTATTTTGCACTGACATAATTGATATCACGCATATTTAACGTCAGTTAATTATGCAAACAAACGTTTGCTTACACGTGAAACAGTCCTAAAGAGAAACTTCGCTTATCTTATTCAGGCGCAAATAAAAACTGAACCCTACAATTTATCACCTCTCTCTGACACTAATGCTAGTAAATACTATACAATATACACCAAAAACGATTAATTCCCAGCTAAAGAACTTATCTCTTAACACAGGAAGCGAAATGCTCTCGTATCCGGCGTCAGCGCTGCCAACGCTGCCAGATGACCACAACGGTACATTTTCTTACGGTTTTACTACAAATTACTGCTTCTCGCATTTTCTCGTGTAACGTGACTTCTACGCCTCGTCTCGTGCCAAAAGTTATGGTCCTAAGTCAACTGATAGGCACTTAAAGCGGTCAGTAATTGAATTTTCGATAACTAAAACATGCCTGCCTTTCAATTATGCTTAAACAATTTTTTGGACAAGAAATAAAATTGTTAAATGCACTTTCACTTATGTGCGATTTTGTAAGCACTTCTTGCGCCACTCACTCAGTGCTAAGGCTCCTTTTTGCACTAATTTTTTCCGTCGCACTACACACGCTCACACGGATTTTAGCATGAAGTATCGATCAACTCACATAAGTCTTTGGACCAAGTGGCTCGCAGAAATCGTGTCTGCCTCTGAACTCGGAGTTCCACCGTTTATCGTGACAAATCTGTCAACAGCGAAACACCTCTGCAAACCATTTCCCAAAATCAACCAGGATCCTGTCTAAGGATTACTTCCAGCGGAAACGATACTTTAGGAACAAAGTCACAAGGCATTCAACTGAATCACAGAAAGCTCAAATTCCTACAAGTTCTGTTTAATTTTCTTTAATAAATTCTTCCTACATCCACGCACCAAAAAAATTCAAATTGACCACTAAATTCTTTGCCACACTCTTATACAAAGCAATACATACATTTACTTAAATCCTTGAGGTCACTGACCTCCACGCACCGTCAATGCCTAAACTTCGCTGCACACGTACAGTGCCACAATAAACTGACAAATTACTAATGAATTCCCAAATAGACATATAAATTATCCCTACCAAGTTGCTACCTTTAATTACAGATTATAACAGCTTTTCACTTCTCTTTCTCTATATACCCTTAGCAATTTTAAACTTCTCTCGTTTCCACGACCGTAACGTTCTACGTTACCAACGCCATCAGTCTCACTAAAATCACACTCCTCCTTTGAACACCAATTTGTACGAACATCATTACACAAACTATACCCATCCACACTATTTACTTCAGCCCTTTCTAAATTTTCTGTTAGTTCTTCCACACATTTCGCCGATTCACTACCCACAGCATGCACAACTTTGCTGTTCTTCCCCTCCAAAATATCGACACTTGCAGTTTCAACAAAATTACACATCAATTCAATGCTAAACACTTCATCTTCCTGAAATAATAAATCGATGCCTAAGCCATCATCACAATATATATTCATCTCAGCAACCTTATCTGCTGACACACCATTTAAATCACTACAAAAATTCACATCGAAATCCTTACTTTCCTCCATCAACAAATTAACTTTACGTGATTCGTACACACGCCGGCCGCTGTGGCCGAGCGGTGCTAGGCGCTTCAGTCCGGAACCGCGCTGCTGCTGCGGCCGCAGGTTCGAATCCTGCCTCGGGCATGGATGTGTGTGATTTTCTTAGGTTCGTTAGGTTTAAGTAGTTCTAGGTCTAGGGGACAGATAACCTCAGATGTTAAGTCCCCTAGTGCTCAGAGCCATTTGAACCTTTTTTTGTGAATCGTACACAACTTTATTCTCCGCCGCTTCATTACCCAAACTGCTGCTACCTTGTTGTACAATTTTGGGACTTCCAGACTTGATACATTCGCTGTGATTGGACAAAAATCAGCACACACTGCCATTTCTACACACTTTTCATCCAGATTAACCTCCGATCCTACTTTACATACATTCTCACATCCATACTCTGAATAACGTTTTAGATCCACAAATTCATCAATACGTTTCGTTTCGCCCTCATTCGTGAATAGAAGCGCATAAATTCCTTTCTCGGAAATATCAATTCCAGTAGCTTATACATCATTACATAAATTACCATTACTCTGTTCCTTTAAACAAAAATCATCTACCTCCGCCGATAAGTTTTAAACTTCAGCTGCTGGCGAGACCAATGCTAAGCCTCCCTTAGAACACTGATATTTTTCGCCGAAACACAATCACCCTCTCTTGCAGCTGGCGAGACCAAAGCAACGCCGCCTTCACTATGATCGACGCTTTTCGCCGACTCAAAAGTACTTGCTACTACATCTTCCTAACTGCAATTGCTACTGTTTGCTGATATCTCTTCAGAACTCTGCACACAATTTGCTTTCACAAAATTCATCTCCTCTTTAACACCTTTTTGAACCACTGAAACTTTCCATTCATCACCATTCACACACTCATTCATTACACATTCATAACTTGTATCACTCCCCGAAAATTTATTCCCATTACTTTTCTTTAAATCTCTCATAAATCTATGCTTCCGCCGTACGCGCCTGCTTTTATTGACTCCACATTACATGTTTGTTGCCTTTCTCCAAACCTATCAACATTTCTACCGTTACCATTATCTCTAGTCCTTTTCATCGCCTGTTCAGATCGCCATCCCCGGACCTGTGATGTGGCGAACATAAGTTTCCCGACCGGTTGTTACGCGATTGCACTTCGCGCGAATTTCTCCCGTCAAATCTGCGTTCTTTATTCGGATCCCGGTTACAGAAGTTATCAGTCCTGATCGTTCTTCGACCATTCTGCTCATTCCAGCTACTATCTCTCTGAGAATTCCTTTGATTTCTCTCACTACTATTATTTTGTTAGTGATTATTTGGATTCCCATTTTGATAACTACCACTCGGTTTGCTCTGAGGTTTGAACTTCAAAGCCCTCTCAAATTTTTCCACATGTTCTAGAAATTCGTCCACGGAATCACATGGACAATGGACAAGATCCCACTGCAAATCTTCGGGTAATCGCCTTTTTAACGTGGTAATTTCGGTTAAAACCCCCAACGGATTCTTCACATGCATAAGTTTGCCACGTTCGGGCTTGCAATAATCTCTCATCGTCCCATTATCGTAACTGTAACTCGGCCCGTTTAAGAATTAGTTTTGGATCCACGTCTGTTTGGCCTCACTCCAAAATTTATTCAAAACGCACTTCTCGAGCTCTTCGTGCGATTCGCACAAACTGCATTTTACATTTGCCCAAGACTGAAGGTCTCCCTCCAAATTCCGTTTAACATATTTTATTTTCGCTTCGTCCGACATGCCGTGATCAAAAGCGTTCCTACACGCAGCCCAGATATTTACTGGATGATATCTTCCGTCAACTGTGTAACATTTCACAGATCCGGTATTTGCCCAAGGGATATTTATAAACGCCGTGGCTTGTTGGGAGGCTAACGAATTTAAATCAATTTTTACCTGTTGCATTTGTTTTTTAAATTCATTGTTACTAGTGATACAGGACTCTATTTCATCTTTAATTGTGCTCACGTCTTTCTCTCCCTCACCTACACGATTGGGAATGTCACTAATTGCTAAATTTATGTACCTTTAAAGAGCATCTTGCGCTTTTATACAGTCGCCTACGTTGCCCCCAAGTTCCTTCTCTATCTTACCCATTTTATACCCAAGGTCTTTTTCTACTGATTCGATTTTAGATTTTACTATTACAAATTCGTCTGTAAGTTTCCCCATATCCATTCGGACACATTTTAATTTATCATCAGTTGCTTATTCTAGGTTACCCATAATTTTCTGCCGGACAGAGTGGCCGAGCGGTTCTAGACGCTACAGTCCGGAACCGCGCGACCGCTACGGTCGCAGGTTCGAATCCTGCCTCGGGCATGGATGTGTGTGATGTCGTTAGGTTAGTTAGATTTAAGTAGTTCTGAGTTCTAGGGGACTGATGACCTCAGAAGTTAAGTTGCATAGTGCTTAGAGCCATTTGAACCATAATTTTCTCAACTTCCTCTTTCACAACGGAACCTATTTCAGTTCGCATTGTACCCATGTCTGTTGGAATTCTACTGATATTGTTTGCCATTCGCTGGATCATTGGTATTAGGTGAGACATCATATCTCCCCCACATTCATTCCCCTTGCCTGAGTTCCTACTAGGTACACTTTCGCGTTCTGATTTCGGACTAACCGGCTCACAGAATTACACGCACTAGGTGACTGTTTTATACTCGCGAGATCTGTAAGTGGAGCTTGAACTTCAGATTCAAACACTATTTCACTATTTGCGCAGGCACTTATCTGATCTGAGATGGTTCCCTCTGCCATGGTGATGCCGTCAACTGTAGTGGAAGTCGACACTGAAGACTGCCCTGGAGTACTCGATGACGTTGCCGTGGTACTGCCGTTGATCTGCGTCCGCCAACGGTGGAGTCGTCTGATGTAGTTGTAGCTGCTGCCGGTTACCGCGTGTTCCAACCTTCTCCCATTCCGCTGTCCGGTAAACGCGCTAGCCGCTACTGTTTCCTGGACTCAACTTATTTAAACTCTGATCCCCCACCCAAATTGCCTCTAACGAGATAGATTAGGACCTCTATCGATACCATGTGTTAGTTGTGAAAAGTGCTGCGTAATTTCACTATTTCCAGACACCTACTTGCCGAAAAAACCGATCCCACACTGTGTTTTGTGAGAAGTTCACTCTGCAGAAATCTCTACTGGTTATGCAAAGGTATTTACACTTCGCGTAATATGCTGAATACCAGAGAGCAAGGGAATTACCACTTTGCAGGACCCAAATCCCAGACGAGCCTCTAATTGCGTGCTTTCAAATATAAATGAAATGGTGTGGTGTGGCGAAGTGGCCCTCAACTACGTACTCATAGCTGAAATATCAAAAGATTTGGCTGGTTTCGTTGTCTAGGGGCTGGGATACGCAGTTGCCGAATTACAAGCCAAATACTGCTGAGTCTACAGTATGTTCTTGTTGTTGTTGTTGTTGTTGTTGGGTCTTCAGTCCTGAGACTAGTTTGATGCAGCTCTCCATGCTACTCTATCCTGTGCAAGCTTCTTCATCTCCCAGTACCTACTGCAGCCTACATCCTTCTGAACCTGCTTAGTGTATTCATCTCTTGGTCTCCCCCTACGATTTTTGCCCTCCACGCTGCCCTCCAATACTAAATTGGTGATCCCTTAATGCCTCAGAACATGTCCTACCAACCGATCCCTTCTTCTAGTCAAGTTGTGCCACAAACTCCTCTTCTCCCCAATTCTATTCAATTCCTCCTCATTAGTTATGTTATCTACCCATCTAATCCTCGGCATTCTTCTGTAGCACCACATTTCAAAAGCTTCTATTCTCTTCTTGTCTAAACTATTTATCGTCCATTTTCACTTCCATACATGGCTACCCTCCATACAAATACTTTCAGAAACGACTTCCTGACACTTAAATCAATACTCGATGTTAACAAATTTCTCTTCTTCAGAAACGCTTTCCTTGCCATTTCCAGTCTACATTTTATATCCTCTCTGCTTCAACCATCATCAGTTATTTTGCTCCCCAAATAGCAAAACTCCTTCACTACTTTAAGTGTCTCATCTCCTAATCTAATTACCTCAGCATCACCCGACTCAATTCGACTACATTCCATTATCCTCGTTTTGATTTTGTTGATATTCATCTTATACCCTCCTTTCAAGACACTGTCCATTCCGTTCAGCTGCTCTTCCAGGTCATTTGCTGTCTCTGGCAGAATTACAATGTCATCGGCGAACCTCAAAGTTTTTATTTCTTCTCCATGAATTTTAATACCTACTCCAAACTTTTCTTTTGTTTCCTTTACTACTTGCTCAATATCCAGATTGAATAGCATCGGGGAGAGGTTACAACCGTGTCTCACTCCCTTCTCAACCACTGCTTACCTTTCATGTCCCTCGACTGTTATAACTGCCATCTGCTTTCTGTACAAATAGTTAATAGCCTTTCGCTCTCTGTATTTTACCCCTGCCACCTTCAGAATTTGAAAGAGAGTATTCCAGTCAACATTGTTAAAAGCTTTCTCTAAGTCTACAAATGTTAGAAACGTAGGTTTGCCTTTCCTTAATCCATCTTCTAAGATAAGTCATAGGGTCAGTATTGCCTCACGTGTTCCAATACTTCTACGGAATCCAAACTGATCTTCCCCGAGGTTGGCTTCTACCAGTTTTTCCATGCGTCTTTAAAGAATTCGCGTTAGTATTTTGCAGCTGTGGCTTATTGAACTAATAGTTCGGTCAACACCTGCTTTCTTTGGGATTGGAATTATTATATTCTTCTTGAAGTCTGAGAGTATTTCGTCTGTCTCATACATTTTGCTCACTAGATGATAGAGTTTTGTCAAGACTGGCTCTCCCAAGGCTGTCAGTAGTTCTAATGGAATGTTGCCTACTCCCGGGGCCTTTTTTCGGCTTAGGTCTTTCAGTGCTCTGTCAAACTCTTCACGCAGTATCATATCTCCCATTTCATCTTCATCTACAACCTCTTCCATTTCCATAATATTGTCGTCAAGAACATCGCCCTTGTGTAGAGCCACTATATACTCCTTCCACCATTCTGCTTTCCCTTCTTTGCTTAGAAATGGGTTTCCATCTGAGCTCTTGATATTCATGCAAGTGGTTCTCTTTTCCCCAAAGGTCTCTTTAATTTTCCTGTAGGCAGTATCTATCTTCCCTCCGATGAGATAAGCCTCAACGCCCTTACATTTGTCCTCTTGCCATCCCTGATTAACCATTTTGCACTTCCTGTCGATCTCATTTTTGAGATGTTTGTATTCCTTTTTGCCTGCTTCACTTGCTGCTTTTTTTGTATTTTCTCCTTTCATCAATTAAATTCAGTATCTCTTCTGTTACCCAAGGATTTCTACTAGCTTTCGTCTTTTTACCTACTTGATCCTCTGCTGCCTTCACTACTTCATTCATCAAAGCTACTCATTCTTCTTCTACTGTATTTCTTTCCCCAATTCCTGTCAATTGTTCCCTTATGCTCTCCCTGAAACTCTGTACAACCTCTGGTTCTTTCAGTTTATCCAGGTCCCATCTCCTTAAATTCCCACCTTTTTGCAGTTTCTTCAGTTTTAATCTACAGTTCATGACCAATAAATTGTGGTCAGAGTCCACCTCTGCCCCTGGAAATGTCTTAAAATTTAAAACCAGGTTCCTAAATCTCTGTCTTACCATTATATAAACTATTTGAAACCTTCCAGTATCTCCAGGGTTCTTGCATGTATACAACCTTCTTTCATGATTCTTGAAACAAGTGTTAGCTATGATTAAATTATGCTCTGTGCGTAAGTCCACCAGGCGGCTTCCTCTTTCATTTCTTAGCCCCAGTCCACATTCACCTACTACGTTTCCTTTTCTTCGTTTTGATACTGTCGAATTCCAGTCACCCATGACTATTAAATTTTCGTCTCCCTTCACTACCTGAATAATTTCTTTTATCTCATCATACATTTCATCAACTTCTTCATCATCTGCAGAGCTAATTGGCATACAAACTTGTACTAATGTAGTAGGCATGGGCTTCGTGTCTATCTTTGCCACAATAATGCGTTCACTATGCTGTTTGTAGTAGCTTACCCGCACTCCTATTTTTATTCATTATTAAACCTACTCCTGCATTACCCCTATTTGATTTTGTGTTTATAACCCTGTATTCACCTGACCAAAAGTCTTGTTCCTCCTGCCACCGAACGTCATTAATTCCCACTATATCTAACTTTAACCTATCCATTTCCCTTTTTAAATTTTCCAACCTACCTGCCCGATTAAGGGATCTGATATTCCACGCTCCGATCCGTAGAACGCCAATTTTCTTTTCCTTCTCCTGATAACGACGTCCTCCTGGGTAATCTCCGCCTGGAGATCCGAATGGGGGACTATTTTATCACCAGAATATTTTACCCAAGAGGACGCCATCATCATTTAATCATACAGTAAAGCTGCTTGCCCTTGGGAAAAATTACGGCTGTAGTTTCCTTTTGCTTTTAACCGTTAACAGTACCACAATAGCAAGGCCATTTTGGTTAGTGTTACGGGGCCGAATCAGTTAATAATCCAGACTGTTGCCCCTGCAACTACTGAAAAGGCTGCTGCCCCTCTTCAGGAACCACACATTTGTCTGGCCTCTATAAAGGCACATTTGCATGCCGAGCGTGAGTTTCCTCGGAAACGCGAGATATTAATTAAATAAATAATCAGTGACAAATAAATAAAGCCTATGGCACACAACTGCAGCGCTGTGTCGCTGATAAAACAAAAGCACAATTACGTTACTCGTATGTTGGATTAAGAAAAGAGAGCTCTGGTTGAAGTGGTGCGAGAAGCACGTATTTTAGTTTATTGTCTGGCACACCGCCATATTTCATGTTATAGAAAATTACTGCGAGTTGCAACCATACTAGGCACTCGATTCTGAAAAGAATTTATATTTATAAAAGTAAGTAGGATTGTGAACTGTAGGCTTATTCATTGAATATATCTGATTTAACTAACTGTGTAATTTTTTGTTTAGTAGACAATCACCTCTGTACGACGTTTTGGCATGGCTGGCAAATTATTGTAATATTGAGATTTAGATTATGAGTCCGCACCTACCGCAGCAGTCTTTGGAAACTATTTAATTACGAAGTCCGATTATTTCAGTTTTATTTTACGGTCAACTATGAGTAACATTGCCTTTACGAAAAAGCCATTGTCAAGCGTCTGATACCGAATAATTAAAACCTGACGACTCATAGGAGAGACAATCATACAGATAAAATAATTAATATTTTATTTTATTTTATTTTATTTTATTTATTTTATATTGGCGACTGCGTGTCGGACTTGTTATTTTGTCATTTGTTACATTGTTCTCTTTGTTTCATGTGAAAAATCAACTTTCTGGACCTGGACTTGACTATATGAGAAATAACAAAAATCAGAAGATATTTGCCAATTATAAAATTTTGCGGGAAGACGCAAAGAAGCTTCCAGCAAAATAAGGTAAGACGCAGCATCTTTGCATTAGGAGGCTTGACCAGACGTATAATTCAGTGTATTAGCTTTTCAGTAGATTCTGTAGTGTTTCTTTTCCGCATAACAGTTTCAGTGATAAATTCCATTCTCAGTATTTTTCCTTAAACAATAACGTATATAACAATACCAATACACGAGTGTACAATATGGCCGACTTCTGTACAATATCATGTAACATGGCCAGCAGTCATTACCAATAATCTCAAATTCAGTTTATATTTTTAAATTAACAGACAGCCATTGTTGCTACGACCGATTCATGCTCAACTGTATTTTATTTTAAAATCAGTGTCAAATATTTTCTTGAAACATATATCACGTGTGGCATGGTAATAACTAGAAAACAATACGCAAAAATGGAACAGCAAAGACGTACTATTCAGACGCAATCCGACTCGGATGAGAGACAAATGTTAGAAAATGACTTTACGACAGCAACCGGTAGTGACGATTCATCAAACATTGACGCGAGTGTTGACGAAAATTTTGACAATAGGCCTTCCACCACAAAAATTTCAAAGTCTCAATCAGAGCCCATGTTAATGCATGACGTCACGTCTAATGACGCGGCGGGGGCAGAGACCTTGCAAACGGTAAACATTGCCGACATGTTACAAATGCTAATGAAACAAAACGCAGAAAATATGGCAACCTTACAGACGCAAAATGAACAGTTAAAGACACAAAATGACGGAATCAAATCTGATCTCATAGCACTCAAGACAGGTAATGACACTTTATGTAAGCGTGTGGAACTTATAGACGCCACACTGACCAAACAGATGACCGAACTCAGTGCTAAATTTTCCGAGCTTAATACGAGACAAGAAAAGACTACAACTGACGTAGCACTTTTACAGACACAAGTAAAAAACCTTAATGTCACGTGTGAAGTTCTTACTGAACAAATTCAAACATATCCTTCAGTACATGACAACCTTGAAAAACGAATTACTGACGTACAGAATAAATTTGACAATGTTGAACAACACCTGACTGACATCTTACAATCTGATGCCACAGCTCATTTTCAAAATATTAATAAAGAATTTCATGATTGGGTAGTCAACAAAGACAAACATTTTGATAGATGCTTGCGTGAAAATTTACCAACAATTGTGCACGACTCCGTAGCGCAATGCATTACTAATAACAAACAGCTGATCAGTGACGCAGTACAATCCGTCGCTGCACCCATGAGACAATTCACCGATCGACCACAGTCTGAATGTAACGAAAATATCAGTCAAAATGCACAGTTCAGGAACCAATATACATTCGAGTATGACACACACATACCGCACACGACAAACACACAAGAACAAAACACACCACGACTACAACACATACCACGATGTGCAAACACAAACACAAGCTATTATCATGGTAAACCACAGCAACATTATCGTAATTACTCGCCAGCTGGACATAGCAGTAATTACAGTGGGACAAATCCATATCATAATGCAAAGGAAGACGAAAGCTTAATGAAACACAGGCAATTTCAGATTTTTATCCCAGAAAAACGAACCATTCATCCGGTGATTTTTCTCAAATCTTTTAATAACGCATTTCCACGCACTTGGAGTGACCGGGAAAAGATTTCATATATTGTCGGTTACATCCAAGGCGATGCTGCTGTCTGGGCATACAGTCAAGCTGACGTATGTACCACGTACAGTGAGTTTGAGCGTGCTTTTCTGAACAAATTCTGGTCGCAATCCGTTCAGGAGCGACTCAGAAGACAAATTTTAGAACCTGAAACTTTTAACAGTAAAAATGGTAACTTACGCAGATATTTTGAAAAATACTTGAACATGGGACACTTTTTAGACGAACCAGTCGCAACGCGAGATATACTCCGTGCGTTGAAGGCCAAATTGCCTTTCAACATTAAAGAAAAACTCCTACATATCCCGGATGACGATTCAGATTATTTTTTAACAGCTTTAGATTCGGTTGACATGTTACTTGAAGATCAGCGCTTCGCGCGGCAAAACAGCAGCCACTATGTTTACACTAGTGGTATGCAAAACATGCAGGCTTGCCAACACAATTCTGGCGCGCCCACAGTTGGATACGCGGTACAACAAAAACAGCAAACTCACATGCCGTCTCAGTACAGAAATCAAAATCAACACGCGTATTCCAATACAAACAATAGTTACAACAGTAATAACATTTCATGCGGCAATCCATACAAAAGGCACCGCGGTATTAACTACAACGGTAACAACGGATACAAAGGTAATAACAAAAACACAAACAGAAATAGAAATAATAATAACTACGAGCCAAGACAGCATCAAGGTTGGACTCGTAACGATCAGTACTTTCATTCAAACTCTGCTTTACCACAGCAGCCACCACGTCAAAATTGGAGCATACCTTACGACCGACAGGTAAGTTATAATGCGCAACAGCAACAACAACCGCAAAAGTTTGGAGATCATAATAGGCAATATCCGAATGTGAATATAATAGAAATGACACCTGATGCACAACCTCAATCTGTGTCAGTACCTAGTACAAATGCTAATCCAACAAACTAGAAACAGTCACTACTTTGCCCCAGGTCGTGGCTGAAGAATCCTTGGGGGGCGGCTTCAATGTTAATCAGTTATTTGACATCACACTTGAACAACGGAATAATGATATGCCGAGTAATTCTAAACAAAAACTACCTGTTTTATTTATAAGATACAACCACAATAACAATATATCAGATGAACTTTTACAAGACAGTACACAATGTCGTTTAAACACAAATG
Source organism: Schistocerca serialis cubense (assembly GCF_023864345.2). Lineage (NCBI taxonomy): Eukaryota > Metazoa > Arthropoda > Insecta > Orthoptera > Acrididae > Schistocerca > Schistocerca serialis. Next base: position 19,754,612 of record NC_064646.1, read on the forward strand.
AAATCGTTTTAGCATCCACTACTGGTGTAGTAGGTGGGATTCCAACTACTATTATCCTAGATACAGGTGCAGCTTTGAGCGTTTTATCTTTTAATTTTTATAAAAAGATGTGTGAATTGGAACCTGTGCCTGAGTTTCCTGCCCAAAACTGTAAAATAACTACTGCACTAGGTAATAAGTCATGTAGGGTTACGAAGCAAGTTTTTGTAAACGTTAAAATAGGTAATGGAACCGTACAATGGCCATTCCTGGTTGTACAAAACCTTGTGACTAATTGCATATTAGGAATAGATATTATGAGCGAGAAGGACTGCATTATAGACTTCTCCAAAGGTAAATGTATTTTAAATGATAAAAACAGAGTAATTATTATTGATTTGGACAGGAGAACTCTAAAGCATGACAAACACTGTACAGGGTACAAGGTTCAGTTAGTACTTGACAAAGACATTCAAGACATGCAAACACACTCATCTGACGCAGAGCTAATGGACTTGAAAACATTGCTTGATCATAAGATAAGTGAAGCTACAGCTCTCAGTGTACATGAACGTATAAAACTACAGGAAGTGTTATCCAAATATTTACAAGTTTTTACCAAACGATTAGGTGTTATCAACACGTATGTGTACAAGATTGAAGTTAAGCCTCACAAGATCTTCTACCATAAGACATATAACGTACCGTTATCTCAACGACCTGCTGTGTGGCAAGAATTAAAACAAATGTTAGACTGGAAGGTCATTGAACCATCCACCTCACCTTACTGTAGTCCTCTACTTGTTGTCAAAAAATCAAATGGAAGCATTAGGTTAGTGTTTGACGCACGAGCTATTAATGAAATAATTTTACCGGTTCACACAAAACCTGAAAATTTAGAAGAGCAATTACAGAAATTTCTAGATGCAAAATATTTTTCCACAATAGATCTCGCTAATTCGTTTTGGCAGGTGGGTATCACTCCTGATTCTCGGAAATATACTGCATTTATGTTCGGGGGGCGAACCTATCAGTTTTGTGTTCTACCCTTCGGACTGAATGTCAGCTCTGGGGTATTCATTACAGCCCTGGATACCGTGCTTGGCGACGATTTAGTTGAGGCAGTCACACACTATGTAGATGATATACTGATAGCTACACAATCCTGGAATGAACACGTTGACACACTTCAAAGAATTTTAGAAAAATTTGCACAAGCTGGAGTCACAGCCAATCTTAGAAAATCAAAGTTTGGTTGCAGTGAGATAAAGTATTTAGGACATATCATTAATTCACAGGGCATACGTCCGGATCCCAGTAAATTAGATGCTATCAGAAACTTTCCTAGCCCTCGAACTAAAAAGCAGTTAAAATCATTCCTTGGGCTGTGTTCATTTTTCAGACGTTTTTTGCCACAACCACTTTTGAACAGTAAACATCTGCTAAATCTACTCAGAAAGAATCAAGTTTGGATCTGGTCGGAACAGTGCCAGAATGACTTTAATACAATTAAACATGCTTTAGTGAATGCTAACATATTGAGCCATCCAGATTTCAATTTAGATTTTTGTATGACTTGTGACGCTTCACGTACTGGCTTGGGCTGTTGCTTATTTCAAGTTGTAAAGAATAAAGAGGAGGAACAGATAAGAATTATTGGGTTTGCGAGTCGCACTCTAACTGAATGTGAGCATACATACTCCACTACTGAGTTAGAAACACTTTCCATAGTATGGGCATTCAAGAAATTCAGTTATTATTTATTTGGAAAACATACAGTAATTTACACCGATCACCAGGCCCTGACATTTTTGTTAACTTGTAAACTTGTACATCCTAGACTATCACGATGGGCAGTTACACTTCAGAACTACTCTTTTGAAATTAAGTACATAAGAGGTAAGGACAACACCATTGCAGACACTTTGTCTAGACTTCCACAAGGTATGAATGATACCAACAGTGACTTAGAAAATATAAATGACTACAGGATTCTCTTAATGCAAGACAAGCAGTATCACCAATATTATATGGATATGTGCAGAAACATGGCTGAATTACAAAAATCTGATCCTCACTGGTATAAAATAATAACATTACTGGTAGAAAAACACAATCATCCTTTGACTAAGTATTACAAGTTACACAATGATGTGCTATTTTACCGCCGACATCCAAATGCTACTAACTGGTGTGTATGCACTCCCAAAGAGTCTGAACGTAATTTAATTTGGCACACACACTTAGTATGGGGTCATTATGGGACAAAAAAGTGTTTAGCGAAGCTCAGTACATACTGTTATTTTAGCAATATGAGAAGAAAAATTTACAGGGAACTGAAAACATGTGTCATATGTCCAAAATCAAAACCTCAGAATTTATCCACAAAAACAGATTTACATTCTATTTTACCTAGTAAACCCCTGGAAATTCTGTGTACTGACATCAGTGGACCGCATCCAGCAAGCTCTGGAGGCGTCAAATATATCTTAGCTTTTTACGAGATATTTTCTAAACATGTTAAACTTTATGCTTTAAAATCCGCCACTGCAAGTGCTATAATACGAAGATTCTCAAGTGATTACCTGACGCACGTGGGAAAACCTAAAGCAATTCTATCAGATAATGCAGCATACTACTCTGGGTACAAATGGAGAAATTTCTTGAAGGACAATAACATTAAAAGTATATTTATTTCGAGGTTTAGTCCACAATGTAACGCGACTGAGAGACTTTTCCGAGAATTAAATCGTTTCATGAGGACCTATATATCATCAAAACATACTAATTGGGTGTCCTACCTAAGTCTTTTCGAAGACGTACACAATAACTTAAATATTTACGATACAAATTACACACCTAACGAGATCATGTTCAATTGCAAACAGAACGATCAGTGGATAGAACCATTACCTAAGTTGTCAGACAAGGAAATCACACCTGAACAGAAAATAAAAGAAGTATTGACTACGCTGACACATCACGCACAGATACGAAACAAACATCACAGAAACATAATAAAAAGAAAACAAAAATTCGAGGTAGGAATGCTTGTACTACTTCGTACTCATCATAAATCTGTTGCACTCAAACGACGCAACGCTAAGTGGCGTCTGCTATATGAAGGACCTTATATAATTGTTAACATACCGCACCCTGGTGCGTATCTGTTACAACATCGTAGAACTAACAAAATTATTGGGCTATACGCACACCGAGATCTTAGAGCATTTCATGCTGAATAATGTCAAAGTCATACCCATCAAAATATTGCTAAGCAACTCGAAAAACTCTGTTGCTACAACACAGATAATAAGTAGTATAGAAATTTTCATTTCAGCGTTCCAGAGTCGCAGTTGAAGACAGAAGAACTTTTCTTTCAACGCCGCGGCTCCACCGAGAAGACTGAATATTAAAGTAAAATTTATGATTACGTAGCAGTGAATGACATATTAATTTTCCACGGAACATTTGTTATTGTAGGTACCACTGACTTGGTATGACACCTGACGAACTGACAGACGTCATCTGTGAAGCGATCTTTTACTTTGAGAAATAGATTAGACGCACATCTCTCAACACGAAAAGCATCTATCAGTAGTCAAGGCCACACAGACACTCTACACACACGCACAAAACGCGAGGAATCGAACATTTTCTCTCTCTTACTATTTTGAATAGTTATTGAGTAGTGAAAACGCCTGGTCTTGCCTACTGATGTAATGAATGTTGTGTCTAACCTATCTTAATTTCAGATGACATCACAAAAAACATCGATAATATCCCAGCAAAACCGCTAAAGAGGATGTAAATATCTGCAATTCATGTAATCAAATGTGACACAATTTAATAACCTATAGCTATGTAATGATGATGTAAACATGTTTATGTGCAACTGTATTATGTTTATGCTAAGAAAATATGTGACGTGTGTATGTATAATTACTTATTTTTTTAACTGATGTATCATGTAAAGATTTGAACAAAACGAGTGCCAAAAAGACATTGCATAGTGAACCTCTGTTCACGGACATTAACGAACATTACTAACTCTGCAACTACGCAGAAACCTATGTGAAGGAAACGGTTAATGCCATTCATTATGCATCGTACCTATGTAAACGCGATGAACGATTTCCTTGATTAATAACTACGAACATTTAGGTGAGCTATATTCAGCAAAAAAAAAAACTGAAAATGTGAAGTGAATAATTCGTGCATCGTCTAGTGACATTACTACAGTACCCAACTTCAAGATGTTAACTGGATTAAATGGACACAAAGTGCCTGTCCAGAAAACAACACGACGGGTGGAAGAATTTTGGTTGGAACTTCAGGGAATGAAATGTTCTCGAAATGTGACGGACACTCTTACCTGGACTGTCCAAGGATCGACGCCAGCTATGTGCCGTCCGAGGTTCTGCAACCAAGCTTCCACGGAATGTAAAAAACGAACTGCACGTGGACCAATTACTCGATGGGTCACGTCTGATCTGTAATAAGCAATGCTTTTACTTACAACGAACTGCATCACAACGACTATAATGGAAATGGGAAATGGACACGCTTATGTATTAATCACGTTGTTATACAACGATGTTACTGTGATCAAAAAACTTTACCACGACGATACTAACCTGTAAAAAAAAAAAAAAAATTATTGTGCAGCAGATGAATATGAACTGTAATAACGACACGATGTATATAGGTCAACGCACCTGAAAAATACGGACATTTTTCTTTGAAGTATTTCAAAACAATACTATGTAACTAAGAACATTCAACAATCTAAGTTGCATTGTGTTATAACGAATATTGTAAATTTAAAACTAAGTTACCTGTCATAGAATGTAGTCTTCATATGTAATCTTGGTTGAATATTTTCTTTGTGCAACGACTGAGAAACGCGCGCACACGAACAATATGAACTGCAATACTGTGCCGCGTGATCTAACTGTACGACATAACGGCAGTCACACAGACGCTTCTGCGCATGCGCATACTCTATCTGCCAACATAAGAACTTTTACGGCGCACCAGCGTCATTCAAAGTTGTATATAATGTGTATAATGTGTATAATGTAGGTCATGTAAATAGTTGTAGATAACTTAGATTTTCTTGTGCCTTTAGGTGAATTGCTCGCCTGCAGGTGTGTCCTTTCGCCTCGCAATTCAGGGGGCAATATAAAGGCACATTTGCATGCCGAGCGTGAGTTTCCTCGGAAACGCGAGATATTAATTAAATAAATAATCAGTGACAAATAAATAAAGCCTATGGCACACAACTGCAGCGCTGTGTCGCTGATAAAACAAAAGCACAATTACGTTACTCGTATGTTGGATTAAGAAAAGAGAGCTCTGGTTGAAGTGGTGCGAGAAGCACGTATTTTAGTTTATTGTCTGGCACACCGCCATATTTCATGTTATAGAAAATTACTGCGAGTTGCAACCATACTAGGCACTCGATTCTGAAAAGAATTTATATTTATAAAAGTAAGTAGGATTGTGAACTGTAGGCTTATTCATTGAATATATCTGATTTAACTAACTGTGTAATTTTTTGTTTAGTAGACAATCACCTCTGTACGACGTTTTGGCATGGCTGGCAAATTATTGTAATATTGAGATTTAGATTATGAGTCCACACCTACCGCAGCAGTCTTTGGAAACGATTTAATTACGAAGTCCGATTATTTCAGTTTTATTTTACGGTCAACTACGAGTAACATTGCCTTTACGAAAAAGCCATTGTCAAGCGTCTGATACCGAATAATTAAAACCTGACGACTCATAGGAGAGACAATCATACAGATAAAATAATTAATATTTTATTTTATTTTATTTATTTTATACCTCTCAACGGATACCCCTCCGTTGTGGCTGCACCTACGGTACGGCTATCTGTGTCGTTGAGGCACGCAAGCTCCCTATTAACGACAAGGTCCATGGTTCATGGGGGGGGGGGGGAGGGGGGGCGGGGTCTTCAGTATACAATATGAATATACACATACAGTATACAGTATACAATATAAATATACACATGAATGGAATGATCAAAGTTTCCTATAACTCGGCAATTGCGAATGTACCGCAGAAATTTATAAATGGAAGATTGCAATCAAATAAAATCTGCAGGTCTTATCTTAAGGACTTTAAATGACGAGTACGATAGAAGTACTTTCGAGAATGTGGTATATTTCTGCAAAACACTTACTGGTATCGATGGTCCAGCAAATAAAGAAAATGTAAGTTGAATTACAGGGGAAACAATAGATTCCTACTGCACGTAATTAGTTATGAACAACAACATAGCTCGCGAGATATTCACTTCTAAACGCACACTACGTCTTCACTGTAGAAGCCACGGAAATCTTACAAGTGCAGAAGTCGACACTCCGAAGTATTTCTATCTCTCGCGACCACGCGCAAACTGCTCCACTCCAAGTCTTTCCCTCGACTGCGCTTCCGTCGCCGTTCTGTCCCTCGCGCCGCACTCTTCCAAACCACCTCGTGTCCTCTCCGCAAACGATGCTCCTCTCTAACCTAAATACGTCTCTTAGTAACGAGCGCTGTGATTGGCTAGAGCGCTCCCTCCATATCTCCAAATCAATGTGCACCCACAAACATATTGAAACACATACCAAATACTGGATTTACATTTAAATAACTTGAAATTAAATAAATATTCCTACTGCTGGACTATAAACACGCTCTAACACACATTATTAAATACGAGTACATAACCAAATTAAATGAACATATATCAACGGAACAGCAACAAATGGTAGGCCAGTAGCCTAATGTCTCTGTGCTTTCTGAAACACAGGAAATATTTAACCAATTTCTTCGTGAATAGTATATATCGGATATAAACATAGACATAGATGAATGAGTATATTTATAAGCATGCTGCTACCGTTTTTTCGTGTAACTGTGAAGTACTTATGGCCTGACGCAATCGATAGTAATTGTCTACTTTCACCTCCAATAACTCGTGTACTATTTAAGTTACATGACTGTAATTCATACCAATTTAGGTTTACACTAATAGCTTTCCAAAGACACGTCGATCGACGAAGTCGGATGAAGAGTTTAAATTTTGAAAATTCGTTGCTGGGTCTTACGTGTATAATTTATCATCAGATTCTGGACTTCAAACTAATTAAGATATTGAAAATCTGATTACACCATCAGAATCGTCGTGCAAATAAAAGTAAAGTACATGTTTCTTTTTGAGATATCATGATTCATATGGCTACTATTAATTTCTATACAAACTGTGCAATGTCTGCCATTAAGATTTCACTAAGTCCACCATCCTTGGCACTCACACTGTGTCTCCTTCATCGACACAGTGTCACCACGGAATTCCCAGCCACGCTGATGGAGCTGGACCCCTCTAACGTTCGGCATCACGTGGCCGTCGACGGGGAGTGTCCGGCCCGCCGAGAGGCCCCAGGGCGACCATGCCAACTGGGAACTAAGAAAATTTTCAGTGCGCCACAACTCGCCCGTTACCTCACAATCTTAAGGATCGAGGTCAACTGCAAGGCACTCAAACCGGTCAGTAATTGAATTTTCGATAGCTAAAACAGGACCTGTAAAATTGTTTACTTATCGATTGCATTGACTTAGAGTGGCCGTGCGGTTAAAGGCGCTGCAGTCTGGAACCGCAAGACCGCTACGGTCGCAGGTTCGAATCCTGCCTTGGGCATGGATGTTTGTGATTTCCTTAGGTTAGTTAGGTTTAACTAGTTCTAAGTTCTAGGGGACTAATGACGTCAGCAGTTGAGTCCCATAGTGCTCAGAGCCATTAACTTAGAAGCTTCTATTTTGTACAGAATGGAGAGACTGGATACCTCAGTATGTGACATAAATTTCCAGCCAATAAACGTAATGTCTAATTTTTTCTGGGAGGACAAATTTTTTCTGGGCGGTCAAATTTTTTCTGGGAGGACTATTTTTTCCGAGATTCACGGTTCTAAAATCATCACACTCCTTGGCATTACTTTTCTTCTCAGTCACTTTCATTACTGGACAGACAAAATTATACAGTCCTCTACGAAAGGAAAGTGAAAAATTCCTGAAAAGAAAAGTCATCTCTCAGTGTGTCCACTTTTCTTTCTTTGATCCCCTTCTCCTATCCTTACTCTGCTTATGAGTTTGAGGTTATTCTTTGTGTGCTCCACACGTTGACAGGTAGGGTTCACAGAAAGGGCTGATTGCCTTCCCATGTTGCTGATTGGTCCTCAGTCAGGTGTTCAGAAGGTACTGCAAATCAGGTGGGAGAACACAATAACAAAAATAGACATTGTTCATGAGGTAGGTATTTCTTGAGAGAGATATTCTTCATGAGGTACCGATTTTTTATGGCACAGGGTCGATTACTCTTTCTCCCCACGAGGGTCGATTGTCTGTTTTCCCCGTGGGGTCACCTTTTTTCTTCCCGCGGGATAGACATCTTTCTTCTTCCGCCCCCCAAAGGGTTTGATCTCTTTCTCTTTCCCCTGCCCTCCCGCAATGGACGACCTCTTTCTATTCCGTCCCCCTCCTCCCACAGGGGGCGACCACTTTCTCTTCCGCCCTCCCACCCACAGAAGCTGATATCTTTCTTTTTCCCCATGGAGGTCTATCTTCTTTCCACCCTCTACCCCCCCCACCCCCCAGGTCGGTTTTTCTTTGCCGAGTTCCTGAAAAGAAAACATTGGCTCTGAGTCCATCCACAGTATTTTGTTCTTTTTTCCTTTCTTTGTTCCCATTACTTTTTCATGGTGTCGGTATCCTCTTGTGTGGAGGATTCGGTGTGTTCTTCTGGGGGTGGGGGGGGGGGGCTTCGGTATCTTCTTCTGGGAGGTTCAGCATCTTGTTTGGGGTGGGTTCAGTATCTTCTTCTGGGGGGGAGGTTCAGTATCTTCTTCTGGGGGGAGGTTCAGTATCTTCCTCTATATCTACATCTACATTTATACTCCGCAAGCCACCTAACGGTGTGTGGCGGAGGACACTTCACGTGCCACTGTCATTACCTCCCTTTTCTGTTCCAGTCGTGTATGGTTCGCAGGAAGAACGACTGTCTGAAAGCCTCCGTGTGTGCTCGAATCTCTCTAATTTTACATTCGTGACCTCCTCGGGAGGTATAAGTAGGGGGAAGCAATATATTCGATACCTCATCCAGAAATGCACCCTCTCGAAACCTGGATAGCAAGGTACACCATGATGCAGAGTGCCTCTCTTGCAGAGTCTGCCACTTGAGTTTGCTAAACATCTGCGTAACGCTATCACGGTTACCAAATAACCCTGTGACGAAACGCGCCGCTGTTCTTTGGATATTCTCTATCTCTTCCATCAACCCGATCTGGTACGGATCCCACACTGATGAGCAATATTCAAGTATAGGTCAAACGAGTGTTTTGTAAGCCACCTCCTTTGTTGATGGACTACATTTTTTAAGGATTCTCCCAATGAATCTCAACCTGGTAACTGCCTTACCAACAATTAATTTTATATGATCATTCCACTTCAAATCGTTCCGCATGCATACTGCCAGATATTTTACAGAAGTAACTGCTACCACTGTTTGTTCCGCTATCATGTAATCGTACAATAAAGGATCCTTCTTTCTATGTATTCGCAATACATTACATTTGTCTATGTTAAGGGTCAGTTGCCACTCCCTGCACCAAGTGCCTATCCGCTGCAGATCTTCCCGCATTTCGCTACAATTTTCTAATGCTGCAACTTCTCTGTATACTACACCATCATCCGCAAAAAGCCGCATGGAACTTCCGACACTATCTACTAGGTCATTTATATATATTGTGAAAAGTAATGGTCCCATAACTCTCCCCTGTGGCACGCCAGAGGTTACTTTAACGTCTGTAGATGTCTCTCCATTGATAACAACATGCTGTGTTCCGTTTGCTAAAAATTCTTCAATCCAGCCACACAGTTCGGTATCTTCTTCTGGGAGGGGTTCAGGATCTTCTTCTTGGGGTTCGGTATCTTCGTCTGGGGTTTGGTATCTTCTCCTGGGGGATTGGTATCTTCTTCTGGGGGCTTTGTAGTTTTCTTTTTTCAGGGTGTCGGTAGTTTTCTTTTCGGTTTGTTGGTATTCTCTTTTTTTGGGGTGGTTGGTGTATTTTTCAGGGGGTCCTTCACAGGCCCAGCCAGCACCCCTTTCCCGCAGGCCCAGCGTTCTTCAGGAAGCTGGTGTTTGTCATTGTGGTCGATACTTTGCAAGGTTCAAATGGTTCAAATGGCTCTTAGCACTATGGGACTTAACTTCTGAGGTCATCAGTCCCCTAGAACATAGAACTACTTCAACCTAACTAACCTAAGGACATCAAACACATCCATGCCCGAGGCAGGTTTCGAACCTGCGACTTTAGCGGTCGCACGGTTCCAGACTGTAGCGCCTAGAACCGCTCGGCCACGACGGCCGGCTCTTTGCGAGGGTCTAGGGTTTCCGGGAGGGTGATAGTTTTCGAGATTTATGGTTCTGACACCTTCACACTCCTTGGCGTTGCTTTTCTTGTCAATCACTATCATTTTTTGACAGATAAAATTATACAGTCCTCTACAGAAGGATAGTGAAATGTTCCTGAAAAGAAAACATTCAGCTCTCAGTGCATCCACCGTTTTTTGTTAACTTTTTCTTTCTTTGTTCCCTTTATCATTTGCTTACTCTGGTTATGGGTTTGAGGTTTCTCTTTGTGTGCTCATCACGTTGATAGCTGGGGTTCACAGAAAGGGGTGATTGTTGTCCCAAATTGCAGATTGATCCTCAGTCAGGTGTTCAGGAGGTAGGGTGAATGAGTTGGGTGAACACAATAATCATAATCGACATATTCCAGAGGTAGATATTTCTCGAGAGAGATATTGTATGAGAAGCCTGAATTTTCAGGGGGGTTGGTATTGTAGGTGGGGTCGATATCCTACGAGAGAACGGTATTGTTAGAGGGTTTGATATTTTTCGCGGGGTCGGCACTCTTCGATGTTATTTCCAGCTGATAAATATTAGCTTACCTGAGAGAAATCCTAGCAATGTGATGTTCTGGAGTTACGTTCGTATGATAACAAATGACAAAAACAGGAGGTTTTCTAACGTTTTTACTACAAATAAATACTTTTCGCGTTTTCTCGTGTAATGTCTCGTGCCAAATCTTAAGGTCCTCAGTCAACTGCTAGTCACTTGAAGCTGTCACTAATTGGATATTCGATAACTAAAACGTGACCTGTTATACGGCTTAGTTGTCGATTGCATTAACTTAAAAACTTCTATTTTGAACAGAAAATAATAGACTGGAAACCTCTGCACGTTACATAAATTTTCAGCCGATAAATAAACTTCCCGAGAAAAAGGCGAGCAATTTGAAATTTTTCGAGAGATCGATGTTTTTCGAGAGAACGATACTTGACGAGAGTCAATATACATTATTTCCAGAGATACAGATTTCTCTCAGAGATTCGAAACTTCCCAGAGATTCGAAACCTCCCAGAAATTCGAAACTTCCCAGAAATCGATAATTTTGAGAGATAACACCGCCCCCCCCCCCCCCCGCCGAAGGAGAACGCTGGCCCCCCCACCCCCACCCCACAGGATGCTTCGCCCCCACCCACACCCTGGGGGAAACCCCGCCCTCTGGAGGAGAACGCCGCCTATCCCCCACACGAAGGAGAACACCGCCTGGGCCCCTGAAGAAGAAGACAACCCCACGAAGGAGAACACCGACCCTCCGAAAATACACTCCTGGAAATTGAAATAAGAACACCTTGAATTCATTGTCCCAGGAAGGGGAAACTTTATTGACACATTCCTGGGGTCAGATACATCACATGATCACACTGACAGAACCACAGGCACATAGACACAGGCAACAGAGCATGCACAATGTCGGCACTAGTACAGTGCATATCCACCTTTCGCAGCAATGCAGGCTGCTATTCTCCCATGGAGACGATCGTAGAGATGCTGTATGTAGTCCTGTGGAACGGCTTGCCATGCCATTTCCACCTGGCGCCTCAGTTGGACCAGCGTTTGTGCTGGACGTGCAGACTGCGCGAGACGACGCTTCATCCAGTCCCAAACATGCTCAATGGCGGACAGATCCGGAGATCTTGCTGGCCAGGGTAGTTGACTTACACCTTCTAGAGCACGTTGGGTGGCACGGGATACATGCGGACGTGCACTGTTCTGTTGGAACAGCAAGTTCCCTTGCCGGTCTAGGAATGGTAGAACGATGGGTTCGATGACGGTTTGGATGTACCGTGCACTATTCAGTGTCCCCTCGACGATCACCAGTGGTGTACGGCCAGTGTAGGAGATCGCTCCCCACACCATGATGCTGGGTGTTGGCCCTGTGTGCCTCGGTCGTATACAGTCCTGATTGTGGCGCTCACCTGCACGGCGCCAAACACGCATACGACCATCATTGGCACCAAGGCAGAAGCGACTCTCATCGCTGAAGACGACACGTCTCCATTCGTCCCTCCATTCACGCCTGTCGCGACACCACTGGATGCGGGCTGCACGATGTTGGGGCGTGAGCAGAAGACGGCCTAACGGTGTGCGGGACCGTAGCCCAGCTTCATGGAGACGGTTGCGAATGATCCTCGCCGATACCCCAGGAGCAACAGTGTCCCTAATTTGCTGGGAAGTGGCGGTGCGGTCCCCTACGGCACTGCGTAGGATCCTACGGTCTTGGCGTGCATCCGTGCGTCGCTGCGGTCCGGTCCCAGGTCGACGGGCACGTGCACCTTCCGCCGACCACTGGCGACAACATCGATGTACTGTGGAGACCTCACGCCCCACGTGTTGAGCAATTCGGCGGTACGTCCACCCGGCCTCCCGCATGCCCACTATACGCCCTCGCTCAAAGTCCGTCAACTGCAAATACGTTTCACGTCCACGCTGTCGCGGCATGCTACCAGTGTTAAAGACTGCGATGGAGCTCCGTATGCCACGGCAAACTGGCTGACACTGACGGCGGCGGTGCACAAATGCTGCGCAGCTAGCGCCATTCGACGGCCAACACCGCGGTTCCTGGTGTGTCCGCTGTGCCGTGCGTGTGGTCATTGCTTGTACAGCCCTCTCGCAGTGTCCGGAGCAAGTATGGTGGGTCTGACACACCGGTGTCAACGTGTTCTTTTTTCCATTTCCAGGAGTGTAGCTACCGACCCCCCCCCCTTCCAAAAAAAAACGAAAAATGTAGAACCCACGAAAAATGTAGGACCACGATAAACAGAGCAGCCAGGAAAATTTAGCAGCCACGAAAATATCAACCTCACGAACAATATCTCTCGAAATATATCTACTTCTGGAGGAATATCGATCTCTCAGGAAGTAAGGCTCTCTCGGAAAGTAACGATCTCTCGGAAAGTAACGAGATCTCGGAAAGTAACGAGATCTCGGAAAGTAATGAGATCCCGGAAAGTAACGAGATCTCGGAAGATGTCGATCTCTACTGAGTTGATCTCTCGGAAGATTCGATCTCTACGGAGATGATCTCTGGCGAGATTTCGATCTCTAGGAAGATGAAAAGTATCAAACTGCTCGCCTTTCTCTCGGGAAAGTTCACATTTATCGGCTGGAAACTTATGTAACATACTGAGGTTTGCAGTCTCTTCATTCTGTACAAAACAGATGTTTCTAAGTTAATGCAATCGACAAGTAAGCCGTATAACAGGTCTTGTTTTGCTTATCCAAAATTCATTTAGTGACCGCTTGAAGTGCTTTGCAGTTGACCTAGGACCTTAAGATTTTGCACGAGACGAGGTGTAGCAGCCACATTACACGAGAAAACGCGAGTAGTATTAATTTGTAGTAAAATTGTAAGAAAACCTCATGTTTTTACATTTGTTTTCGTACTAACGTAATGCCAGAACATCACATTGCTAGCCTTTCTCTCGTGTAAGCTAATATTTATCGGCTGGAAATAATATCGACCTCCCCAGAAACGTCTATGTGTCTCTCGAGAAAAATTAACTTTAAATTTTCCTTGAAAAATCTTAAAGTAACGACATGAAATCTTGTCAGCTTCATTCCGATTCCATAAAGGAAGGTTTATTTTTATTAAAACATTATTTAAACGTTTCAAGTAGATTGCAGAGATTTGCATTCTCAAAATTCGTTCCATTGGAGCGTGTCGATCTAAATAGCAAACACAGGGTGGGTCAAGTAAAAGTGGCCCAGACGAGTCGATATAATTGGACGTTGATTTGTGGCAGCACTGACGGAGGAGGGAGAGACCTACGGTTACTTCCAACAGGGGTGGAACAACTGCCCCTACAGCCGGCCGAGCCCTGTATCACGTTGACACAGTCTTAACAATTGACAGAGCTTTTAGCAAAGGTCAGTCTAATGGCGGCCCTAAGTGGCCACCCTGGTCACCTGGACTGTCAGTGAACGATTAGTTTGTGTGGGGAGCTCTATGAAGTTTCCCAACAGCCCTCATAGTCTTCAAGAACTGCAGCAAAACATCTCCGATGAGACTGTAGCAATTCCCACTGTCCTGCTTCCATCTCCTTTCAGCAACTCGCTGACCATGGTCCAAAACTCCCAAAAGATGAATGGAGGTCGTATTCAACAAATACTACAGTCGGGTTAGTATTGAATTTCCTTTCCTCTGCTGTGTTTCTTTGTACCCTGGAACTCTGTTCTCAGGGCCACTTTTATTTCTCCCACACTGTAGTCTAGTTAAATTCTGCGAGGAAGTTCTTAAGGTGAGTTTAGCTACACTTCCAGTTCCAGTGGTTAATGTATCACTGTGCTTAGTGGAGAACATTTGTAAGAGGTCCATGACTAAGGAATTTGTTACTAGCTCACTCGAGCAGATCTAATTTCGATGGACTGCTCATGTGGTGCCTGCAATATGTAAGCTGTAACAGAATCTCAGACCAGAGAGCAGTGTTGGCTGCAGTAAGAGCTGTGTCAGTAGTAGTAGTAGTAGTAGTAGTGGTAGTAGTAGCTAGGAGTCTGGTGTATCGAGTTGGCTGGGCCGGTCGTGGGGAGCGATGGCGGTGCCTCAGCGATGTAGTATGAGGTAAAAGCAGCCCCGCGCATATGTACTACTGTTATATCAGGTCCCATGTAATTGTTTTAAAAACTCTTAATAATAATTTTTCTCATAAGAAGTAACTTTTACAATCATTCATCTCAATTTAAAGAATTTACTAATTTCTCCAATCCATGGTCATCCCGATTATTGTAAAGAAAAATCAGTTGTTGCTTTTTATACATGACAAATCTATCGGCCAGCATTGCACTGGGCTGTGCCAGAAAAATTTCTTATCGGAGCAGATATGTATGCGTTATCTGGCGACTTCATTGAGGTAAGAATTTTCAATTTGTTCAGAATGAATTTTCAGGGCCATGACACAGCACTGCTGCCGCCCAAAATTTACCATTTTAAATTCACAGTCAATTATTGAAAGGTTATAACTGAGCCACAATTTTATTGAGAGGTTAGTCACATTATTGGTAGGTTACGGAATTTTTCTGTTGGGAGGTTACAGTGAATGTGAATCATATAATCATATTTTTGACTGTTGCTAGGTTACACTAAATGTGAATGTTATATTTTTTACTGTTGGGAGGTATTTTTAACTGTGTTACGCTGGATGTGAATGAGTAATATAATTTTTTTGTGTGGAGGTTACACATTAATTATCAAAATGATAATTCAAAAGAAGCAGTGAAGTGCAGGAACACTTTGTTGCTATATACAACTGTCCAATAGCTTGTCTGCTAAACGCTTCAGAAGAAGTTCCATAGCCAATTTAAAATTCAGTCACATAAACACGCTGTCAAATGTAGACCAAACAGTACAAGATTTAATTAAGATGGTTTCGGAAGTGTTAATATTGTTGCTTCGGTTCGCGAGTCCTACATAGACGCTACAGAAGGCGAACAAATTTGCGGCAAAGTAACGCCGTACACTAACACGGAAGTAAAGGCAGCACCACATATGAGAATGGGAAAGAAAGTGAGAGAGTCGCCGAAAGTTCTCTGGTAAGTTGTGCCCTTTCCAGTTCTCGCCATATTCCTTGGTACTACCACAAATGAAAGATTGCAGTAACAGTATATTGTTTTACAAATCAGTGTGCATTATTTTTTAAAGTTTCTATCCCGTAAAAGCTTCTCACTAGGGCCTTACACAGTGCTCCTGCTGTGGTAGGGACGGCGGCTATCGCTGGAACAAACACTTCCAGTTATATCGGTTTTTTCAACGCCAATTTAACCCGAGCATTAAAATCGCTAAAAATAATCGTTATCTAAAATAACCGATTTTCGTTTTTTTTTTATTCGCATTTTTTCCTGTAGCAAACTTAAAAACTGAACAAAGGTTGAAAAATTTTGACTGCCCTCAGTTTCAGGATACTTAAAATCAAAATATGAAAGCAAAAAGGTAAATAAAGGAAATCTTAGTCCGTCCACTGTTCGGCGCTTTATTTCGAAGAGTGATAAGTGGTTGAATGCTGGAAAAAATCAGCAGTATTCGCCTATTGATATTAATTTTTTGAAATTGTACACAAAAAGTCATGTTGTAATTGAGCATCGTACCACTATTTGGGCATTACGAATAGTGAGGGCTACAGGGTGAAAACTGAGGCTGAAGAACTCTTTCGTGTTAGTTTGTCAATTTTCAAGGCTGCAGGAAGACAGAGACATATTATACGGTCGCATTCGGGAGGACGACGGTTCAATCCCGCGTCCGGTCATCCTGATTTTTCCTTTGGTTACGGTTTTTCCTTGGTTACGGTTTTTCCTTTGGTCTCTTTTTAGCATTTGCTCTACTCTTCACTGACTCATTTTGTCGTTTTCTGTTTCGCAGATTGTCGATGTCTTCTGGAGAAGTCAAAACCTCAGCTAAAGCTCTGGTCTTCTTCCTTGCAGATGCAACTTTATCTAGGATAGGTATCGGCGAAATAGGGTCCAAGACTTTGCCAGGCGTTATTTGAGATTCCTCTGTTGCCACTGTCGGGGTCATATCTGTTGCTTCTGATGAAGACTGCGTGGTTTCCTGTGGATTTTCCGCCCATTGCGAACAGCCCAGTTGTGGTGAAGCTTGTATGTTTGCAAGTCCCTGATCGTTATCTACGTCTGCAGTTCCTTCTTCCGAGGAATTAGATATCTCCTGCCAGTGCGAACAACTTGGTCAAGGTGAAGTAGGTCTGTTTTCATGTCGTTCGTTGTTTTCCTGATGTTGATCTGAAACTGATGTCAAAAACGAGATGATTCCTGTGCTTCTGAACTCCGATATTGAATTCTCTGTCGTAACTGCTTGTACCCATGCCTTTGTAAGCAGTCCACCGAACATTAGTCTGGAAATTTTTCTATTTCGACTCATTTTAATGTACGAATTGCAAGCATTGTAATAATACGAGTTCAGAGCTTTAAAAAATGCTCTGTCTAGCGGCTGCAGATAGTGTGTGGTGTGGCTGGGTAGACAGAGCAAAATTAGGTTTTTCTTTCTTCTGCAAACTCTAATGTATCCACGCTGCTGCAATGAGAGCTATGTCCATCCAAAATAAGCACGACTGTTCCCTCAGGCTTCCTCGGTGCAAAATGGTACCTTAGCCACAGAAGAAAAATATCAGTTGTTACGTAGACCCACTTTGGTGACATGAAAATCGTGGAACCCGGAGGCATATCGTCCTTGTACTCGGCCATTTCATTTTTTACCTTCAAAACACAAGCTGCGAGTAAAAACATGCCCTCTACATCGCAGCAAGCGATTACAGATATGGTTTCACCCTTTTCACCGGATGTTATCGCTGGAACTCTCTTAGACCCCTTTGCTGTCAACATGTAACCTGTTTTATTATTCCGCTGAAGTCCGGACTCATCTACGTTGAATATATTTCCCGACTTATCAAGGAGGTTATGCTCTATCTAGATGTTCTGCAGCAATGAAAAATAGCCTGAAATGTTTTTCGTACTTAAACCCCTTGACCGTGCTTGTGAAACTCCTTCCGATTTGCGGATTGAGAGTTCCGGATTTCTTTTTAAGAATAAATGTAGCCAGTCCATTCCAGCAATTTCCTCTTCTCGGTAAAATTTGTGATGTTGGTTATGTTTCTCAGCTAGTCATGATACGTACTTCTGTCCTTATCGGTGCAAATCCAAAGTTCTGTAATTTTATGATATGTTTTACCAACTTTTTCTCACATTCTTGTGTTAGTACAGGCGGCCCACCCAAAGGTTTTTTCCTAAATCACCCGCTTGCTAATCGTCTCTTCAGCGATGACCGTGGAACGTGAAACTCCTTTGAGGCTTTATCCAGGCTCATTCCATTTTACACCGCTTTTACAGCATCGTTAAGTTGCTTCTCTGTCCATTCAGCACGGCTGGATCCTTTTTGTCTTTTGTAAAATGTAGGCATCTTTGCCTGGAACAATGGCGGTAGTTAGAACATTTACTTTTTTAGTCACTGACAAACCAAACTGTACTCGCAAAAAATATATATAAAAACTAATTTTTAAATTAACGATTGTATTGAGACGTCGGATAAAACAGAATATAACTCTCGCATGGGATAGGAAACGCTAACATTTCATGACTTGTCAAGAACCCTGGTTGGGATGTACCTAAATAAAAGCTTTACACTTTACACATAAGAAAAGTGCTTCACCGTATCACCCTTGCCCGAGTTCACCATTTCTCCCATTTCCTAGGAGTGAAAACGGTGAATAGCACGGCAAGAAGTTCAAAACACTAGACGCAACGATTTCTAGGTTATGTAGTACATAAGCAGTATAAGAAAGAATATGTCAAAAAATATCACGCGGACTACGCTACCTGAAGTAACATCTACAAATGCATGCAGCATATAAAAATTATTTAGCATCGAAAACAGTTTTGTACAAAGTACTTACGTTTTTTAAAACGGGCCGGGTTTTAAACACGTGCACACTGCACAGATGATCAGAGACTGTTGGCATGGAGACGTACAGAGGCATCTGTTTAACCAGTAAACAATTTAAGCAATTCACGATTTCACCCGATTCACCATATCACCCTGACTTACCCTATAGAAAAGCCAAGCAACGGTAAGAGATGGAAGGCAGGCATGGTTTAAAAGAGGGAGTGAGAGAGTAATATAATACTGACAGAAACGTTTCGCAGAAACGGTGCTTCCTCATGTCGCAAATAACTACCACACTATAAAAAGACCTTTTGCCTACGGTTTCAGTAACTGTCCTCTGGATAAACAGGAACGTCTACTTTATTCGGTGACAGCTATTTTCCGACATGGTGAGATACCGCTAGCAGAAAATTTTTATGCCAACGGACTCAGGGCGCGGAAAGTTGCTCCCCTGCAGGTGTAGTTTTCTATATAACAGCTCCACCATACATGTATAATAGTGAGGAGGCAGTGGAAAAAATAGAAAATAAAGTTATCATAAATAAAGTTATCATAGGATCAGTGTGCAATATTTTTCAACTTCACAGATGAAATTTTCTGCTGATTTGACTGTGGCGAAGGATTTGCGTGGCGTGGGGTTCGGGCTGGGGATTGTGAAGGCGTTTGGGCTGCTGGTACGGACCTTTAAAAACAATTGATTGAAAATAAAATATTTTTCTCGTAATAGAGAAACAATAATAAACAGAATTTCATTTACACCCAAATACAGTTCTTGAAGGCACGGTTTAACAAGAAAGTAACATTATAAAATACGTTTAGAAGAATGAATACAAAATCCTCTAGACTTCGCCCCAGGAAACATAATCGGTTCAACAGCAGTAATAGTTACTGTTATACATCTCACAGGTAGATACTTGATAAGCAATAGTAGAAAACAGGTAAAGAAAAAACAACCCCAACAGAGAGGTTTCATAACCAAGGAGAAACTCTCCTCAATAGAAGTAATACTACTTTTCAGACACTAACAGGCATATGCCTGAAACACTTAGTGAGTAAACGTAGTGAAACATGAAGACTACGCCACTGATAAACCCCAATGATGGACGTGGAGCGTTCTGCGTAGTCGTCTGACAGACAGTTCTCAGGATAAAGCTGGAAAGTCGTAGGTCCCGCTACGATGGCTTATGACCACGCATGAATTGGCCCAGAGTTTCGGTGAAGCGAACTGTCGGCCTGTTGGCTTACACCACCCTATATACAACTAGACGCGGAGCAATTCTTGCCGATCCTTTTCCGCACACGTGACACGGTGGAGGAAATGGGTCCCTGGCGCGGAGGGCCTCTGGTGGCGCTTGTACTGCCGTCCGTCTACGAATTCGGGGAGGCAACGCCTGGTGCGTATGCAACCCCATGATGCGTCAGTGTCTGAGGGGTTTCCGATAAGTTTGGGCGAACGCCGTGTACATGGCGGTTACAGTATATGGTCCCTGGCTGGCTACAGGCAAGACGATGAAGAAATTACAGCAATTAACCGCAGGACACCAAACCAAGATACAACTTCTTCTTTCTTCGTCTTCTTCAGCCTCTCTCCCACATCGACGCAGGTTCGGTATTGCTATTAATGCATTTGTCAGGTCAGTTTAAGGGATGGTCAGATGCCCTTCCAGTCGCCATTGCACTACCGCCTGGGTAAGTGCAGTGTAGAGCGAGTCATGCGAAGGTGAAGGGAAGTTTTCTAAACGTTTGACAACCGTGTAACTAAGGCGGGACTTGAGTACCAGCCCAGCATTCACCCAGTAAGATGTGGGAAACCGCCAAAATCCACATCCAAGCTGAATGGCACACCGAGCCTCGTCGTTAATCCACTAGGTGGCTTCGATCTAGGGCTGGTGCATCTCCCTGTCCCATAAGCGGCACTTAATCACACATCGCTGTCAGAGGAGGTAAATTAAGAGACACTTAATTAAGGCTATTTACGTTAGCAGTCAACTAAATATTTCCGTAAGAGCGCGCAAAAAAATTAACAGGATATAGTGGATGCTCCACTGAACAATCTGTGGTAGTGAGGCTTAGGCTGAGGAAGCCAGCTTAAGGAGATAGAAGGAATACAATCACATTACTGTGTACTTTTTTTTACATTAGGTATCTGCAAATACCATCATTGACACAGTGAACGTACCATTTGTACTGTATACGACAAAATATGCTGAAACTGGTGGCAATCAACATCAAAGCAAGCACGACGCAGGCGAACAAGATTCTGACACACCCTGAAAAATATCCCTGGTGTGTTTCGGATCACATCAGACACGGCTACAATTCTGGCAACTAATTCCATCTCCTTATCCACTGGAGCCTTAAACACAAGTGACGTTAGATAGCCTCATAGGAAATGATCAAGGGGATTCACGTAAGGTTGTAAGTAGGCTGTTTAGGTTTTTATGTTGATAACGTCACGTAGCGCTCTGTATCAAAATCACTGGCTGTGCTGTGTGCAGTCTGTGGCTGGTTGGCATTGTTGAAATATTCGCTATTGTAGTGTTGGGCAGTTGGATGTGAACAGCGCGTAGCGTTTTGCAGTTGGAGGTGAGTCGCCAGCAGTGGTGGATGTGGGGACGTTTCTTATGAGAAAAATTAATGAATTACTGTGCTGATGAACCTCTACGTCATTTGATTTTCAGACAGCTGAGCAGAACTGACCGTACTCAGACATTTCTCTCTTTACTTATTCTGATCAACTCTAAACTGACTCACAATATTTTTAGTGCAACGCAATCTGACTTTCAATAATCCCTACAAAAGAATGGCCCTGACTGGCAATAACCTATACCTTTCACGAATCACTTACCTCCCAAAAATCTTCGTTACTCGAACAACTGCAATACAGCGAGCGCCACTACTGCCAGCTAAATAAAAGATTCTAACTACTGCAGCCACTAACTACTGATAGGCATACTTAGCAAATGAAAGATTTTCATAGAGAACAAACAATGTATTTACCTTCATAGTGTTCAAAAGTCATTATATATATATATATATATATATATATATATATATATATATATATATATCAGTTCATGACATCCAGTCTTACAAACTTACTCTTTCTGATGGACACACGTCCAGATCATCCGCTCCCAAAACTCCG
Source organism: Schistocerca serialis cubense (assembly GCF_023864345.2). Taxonomy (NCBI): domain Eukaryota; kingdom Metazoa; phylum Arthropoda; class Insecta; order Orthoptera; family Acrididae; genus Schistocerca; species Schistocerca serialis. The sequence continues at coordinate 19,776,602 of NC_064646.1, forward strand.
CCATCTCTCTCCCCACATCCACCACTGCTGGCGGCTCACCTCCAACTGCACAACGTTACGCACTGTTCACATCCAACTGCCCAACACTACAATAGCGAATATTCCAACAATGCCAACCAGCCACAGACTGCACATAGCACAGCCAGTGATTTTCATACAGAGCGCTACGTGACGTTACCAACATAAAAACCTAAACAGCCTACTTACAAGGTGACCTCGCAGGCCTCGAATAGGACCTCCCCTTCCAATTCAGCAGCCAGGAAATACAGCTCTGAGATGGTTGCGGACGTCCACACTGAAGCGAGGCGTTGCACCGTCATGTGGTATCCACATCCTCTCACGAACACCCAAGGGTAGGTTCTCCAACAACTCTTTGCACGAACCTCAAGTTCAGGTGGCCATTCGGACTGCCAGGTAGAGGTTATGGGCGCATGAGATAGTCGCCTACAATGGTGACCCAGATATTCACAGCACGCCACTACAGCGTGAGGATTTTGCTCTTCCCTCACATGGCTATTCCTGGTGTTCGATGTGCCATCACGATCAAATGAGGCCTCGTCAGTAAACAGTACACATTGGGGGAAATCTGGTCGATCAACCCATTGTTGGAGCAACCACTGACACAGTGCAACCCTTGGTGCAAAGTCAATCACAAGCATTGCGTGGACTCGTTGTGGGTAATATGGATGTGATTATTGTTCGTGTGGTGTTCGCCACACGCTGGTATGTGCAGGCCCCATTTCACATTCAATACTGCAGTAGTTGTAGTGGGGTCCGCTGCAACACGTTCCAGCAAGAATGTACATGTAAATAAACGACACAGTATGTGTAAACTTGTATGCATGTTACCCGTAAATAAGCTCGAAAACAGTAATACTAGACCAAGCGGTAGACAAGGTTACTTTTGTAACTGGGTAACCTCTTTTGATGCTAGTCAGTTGTCAGGATGAGCATTACTGCAAAGGGCATTTGATTCTAAAGCATTATGTCAGGGTGAAAAACACTAAATAAATTACTTTTTCTCTCTTAACAATATGTGGGCAGGGTGAGTTCTTCCTTGGCTCGGGTATGAGGTAGAACGAAACAGAATTTTTACATAAGATAAATTTTATTGAAAGATTTATACAATGGTTTCCTTACTGAATTCTTCTGGCTGGGAGAGCGGCAGATGTGTCGTTTGCGAAGCCTTCTGCTTGCGTGAGCGGCGGCGTCTGATTACGCCTGGTGCTGTGTATCTCGTGTCGCTGTTTCACCCAGTTGTCTGGAGACGTGCATCGTGCTGTGGCCCGTTTAATTGTTGAGAACGAAGTCGTGAATCGGATGGTGATGCCTTGGATGTGGCGTCCCACTGTTTCTCTTTTCTAAGCAGCCACGTGTGTCAGTGTTGTGCGTCGGCCAGTGGAGCGGCGCGGCGGGGGAAGGCCAGTGTCCCGGGCTCGAACAATGGACTCCAGCTTGCCAGTCTTCGGCTGTCAGATCTTCATCACCAGCTCATAGGTGACTGCTGATGTGAGGCCGTCTCCTTCACGTCCTTACGAGTCACCTGGGTACGTAAAAATCAGTCTTCAAATACCTTCTAACTTCTGTCTTCTGGCGGCGAGGCTGCTGCTTGCTATTCCACTACAGCGGCGGACTTGGTGCTTCTGTGTACGATGTAGTTTCTTCCTGCATGACGGTCTTTAGCACCGACTGAACTGTACTGGAACTGAACTAGAACCGAAACTGAACTGAAAACTACTGTCGGGTCCACTGTGTCTCGCGTATTTATTTACTTCAGTTCACTGGAGGTGAACGACTTCACGGTCATTGCCTCTTCTGTCACGTTGAAAAGCTTCTCGAAGAATCTTCTTGACATCGGTCATTGGCTCTTGGAATGTAGGCGAGTGCCTTTGATCACATGTGACAATTGAGAAACACGTGAGCCGGTCGGGCGATGCCCTGACGGCTGAATCGACAGTTTCTGCTTATGTGGGGAGGGCGATGGCTTCTCCTGAACGTGCTGACTTGCAAGCGCCGACCGTTGCCACTGCTGCTCTGCCCGCTGTTTGCCAGTGTGTAATTCCTCTAAACTAAACTAAATTTTTTCATTTATTTTCTAATTTCTACTTCACTTCACATTGACTTCACTAATTTATTTTCCTATATTAAGTACCACTCAACACTTTCATATCCCCTTAACCGGCTGCTCCTACCCCAAATTGTTCAGTGGAGCACTTTATATGTCCTGTTACATTTTTGTTTGCGTTTATGGAAATACTCTGTATAGATCTACAACCACTCCGATCACCAAATGATCATTAAAGGAAAGCTGCTTTCAACCATCTACAGAGCTACCTACGTAAATTTCTGAATTCAGGTCCATGTATAATATGATATACCAAATGGATCACACTCACAAAGTGAAGTAACAAGACAATTTTTGTTAAAATGGCGTAAATAATACCACCCACCTACACAGCTTAATAATAAATCTGTGTATTTGCTCCTCTAAACAGCATCCCATACAAGCAACTTCATCTGATATTGGTAGCAACTTAAGTGCTTGGGCTATGCATGACTGCTGAAACGGAATGGCTCGCTGTAATCATAGGGTAAGCCACGTATGTCTGCATTCATGCCCAGCAGCTAACTGGCTGCAAATAATTATCTGTAATTGTGATCCTGCAGTCAAGTAGTACATACATTGGCTCGAACTGCGAATTAATAGAATGCAAAGAAATATAAAATAATAGATGAATGAATAATTTATTAAAAATGGTTCTGTTCTAACGTAACTGATGTCGATGACAGAGAATTGTGTTGAATAATGTTAATTCAATAAAGTGAAATTCAAATAAATGGCAAGTGGCCCTACGATAATGAAGGATAGCACAGACAGAAATACCCTAGTAAAATGCAGTAAAAATGGTTCAAATGGCTCTGTCCACTATGGGACTTAACATCTGAGGTCATCAGTCCCATAGAACTTAGAACTACTTAAACCTAACTAACCTAAGGACATCACACACATCCATGCCCAAGGCAGGATTCGAACCTGCGACAGTAGCAGTCACGAGGTTCCGGACTAAAGCGCCTAGAACCGCTCGGCCACCGCGGCCGGGTAAAATGCAGTAAAGTTACGCTGAGAGCATTAAGAAAAAGATAACGGAATCTCGAAGCTAAATAGTCAGCAAAGATACTCGAAAGCCATTTCGTGATAATAATGCACGAAATATTCACTAGCTCAAAACAGTTCAGAGCTCATCATGATTAACACACGAGAGATAACAAGTAGAAACTCACACTCGGTCTATCCTCTATTCTGTAATGCAATCGGAAAAAGTTAGAGTACCTACATCTACATCATACTGCGCAAGCCCCCAATGGTGTGTGGCGGAGGGTACTTCCGTACCACTATCTGATCCCTCCAACCCTGTTCCACTCACGAATAGTGCGTGGGAAGAATGACTGTCGACAAGCCTCTGTATGGCTCTAATTTATCGAATTTTCTTTTCGTCGTCAATACGCTAGATGTATGTGGGGGGAAGTAATATGTTGTCTGACTCCTCCTGGAGAATTCTGACCAGAAATTTCAATGTCAAATCTCTCCGTGATGAGCAACATCTCTCTTGTAACGTCTACCAGTGAAGTTTGCTCAGGATCTCCGTAACGCTATCTTGGCAGCTAAACGATCCCGTGACGAAACACTCCGCTCTTTGTTGGGTCTTCTCTATCTCTCCTATCAGTCCTACCTGATAGGGTTCCCAGATAGATGAACAATACTCAAGAACCGGGCGAACAAGTGCCGTATAAGCCACTTCTTTCGTGGGTGAGGTACATTTCCTGATTCTTCCGATGAATCTGAGTCTGGTGTCTGATTTTCCCACTACCTATTTTATATGGTCATTCCAATTAAGGTCGCTCTGGATAATTACTCGTAGATATTTTACGGCAGACGCTGTCTCCAGCTGTTTGTCTTTAATAGTGTAGCTGTGCAGTAGTGGATTTCTTTTACTATGTATGCGCAATATTGCATTTATTTACGTTCAGAGTCAACGGCCAGAGTCTGCACCATTCATCAATTCTCTGCACGTCGTTTTGCAAATTCTTGCTACCTTCTGGCGTTGCTATTTTGGTATGAACAACTTCATCATCTGCGAATAGTCTTAAAGAGCAACCGACGCATTCTGCTAGATTATTTATATATATTGTAAATAGCAACGGTCCTATCACACTTTCCTGTGATACTCCGGATATTACCTTTACATCTGTCGATTTTGTTCCGTAAAGAGCGACGTGGTGAGTTCTGTCTGCAAGAAAGTGTTAAATCCAACCGCAGGTCTACTCCAATACTCCGTAAGCTCGTATTTCTTTCATTAAAAGCAATGTGGGACGGCGTCAAATGCCTTCCTGAAGTCAAGGAACACGGCATCAACCTGAGCGCCGTTGTCCACTGCGCTGTGGATTTCATGGAGGAACAGAGCGAGCTGAGTTTCGCAGGATCTCTGTTTGCAAAATCCATGTTAATTGTTATAGAGATGTTCATTTTCCAGGAACGTCACAATTCTTAACCGTAAAACATGTTCCACAATTCTACAACAGATTGACGTCAACGATATAGGTCTATAATTGTGTGGATCTGTCTTACGGCCTTTCTTAAAAAACGGGAATAACCTGCGCTTCTTTCGCACTGACCATTCAACGTGTAACGTCCCCTTAGAAAAATTTATCAATTCCTGTACTGGTTAACCCCTTACGTTATTTGATTTTCAAACAGCTGAGCAGAACTGAAAGTACTCAGACATTTCTCTCCTTACTTACTCTGATCATCACTAAACTGACACACAATATTTTTAGCGCAACGCAATCTGACTTTCAATAATCCCTACAAAAGAATGGCCCTGACTAACAATAACCTATACCTTTCATGAATCACTTACCTCACAAAAATCTTCGTTACTCGAACTACTGCAATTCAGCGAGCGCCACTACTGCCAGCTAAATAAAAGATTCTAACTACTGAAGGCACTAACTACTGATAGACATACTTAGCAAATGAAAGATTTTCATAGAGAACAAACAATGTATTTACCTTAATAATGTTCAAAAGTCGTCATATATATATCAGCTCATTATATCCAGTATTACAAATTTACTCTTTCTGATGGACGCACGTCCAGATCGTCCGCTCTCAAAATTCTGCCATGTCTCTAAAAAAAAAAAAAAATGGTTCAAATGGCTCTGAGCACTATGGGACTTAACATCTATGGTCATCAGTCCCCTAGAACTTAGAACTACTTAAACCTAACTAACCTAAGGACAGCACACAACACCCAGCCATCACGAGGCAGAGAAAATCCCTGACCCCGCCGGGAATCGAACCCCGGAACCCGGGCGTGGCTGCCACCTCTCTCCCCACATCCACCACTGCTGGCGGCTCACTTTCAACTGCGCAACGCTATGCGCTGTTCACATCCAACTGCCCAACACTACAATAGCAAATATTCTAACACTGCAAACCAGTCACAGACTTCACACAGCACAGTCAGCGATTTTCATATAGAGCGCTACGTGGCGTTACCAACATAAAAACCTAAACAGCTAACTTACATATTCGACTGACTCTGCTGTGGGTTTGCTCTGTTGTGGCCCATTACCTGTCTGCATGTCAAGAGTTAGCACTGTCTTTCTGTTGGAAGGACAACATTACTTCCTCAAGACTGTATGGAAAACACTACTTCCGTGTCCATTTTATTTTACTGCTCATACCTTGTACTACTGTGATGAATGATCAAGACTATCTTCATGCAGTGTGAGGACAATTTTTGCTTTAGCCCAACGTGTATCAATAAGTGTGTGCATTTGATATCTTTGTTACTGTAATTATGAAAAATTTTATCAAATCATTATTGGCCACTGCCCAAAACAATTTGTAAAATTTTTTGTGGGGAGCATGGTGGCTATATAAGTAGGCTGTTTAGGTTTTTATGTTGATAACGCCACGTAGCGCTCCATATGAAAATCTCTGACTGTGCTGTGTGAAGTCTATGGCTAGTTTGCATTGTTAGAATATTTGCTATTGTAGTGTTGGGCAGTTGGATGTGAACAGCGCATAGCGTTGCACAGTTTGAGGTGAGCCGCAATCAGTGGTGGATGTGTGGAGAGAGATGGCAGAATTTTAAGAGCGGACGATCTGGACGTGTGTCCGCCAAAAAGAGTAAATTTGTAATACTGGATATCATGAACTGATATATATATATATATATATATATATATATATATATATATATATATATATATATATATATATATAATGACTTTAGAACATTATTAAGGTAAATACATTGTTTGTTCTCTATCAAAATCTTTCATTTGCTAATTATGGCTATCAGTAGTTAGTGCCTTCAGTAATTAGAATCTTTTATTTAGTTGGCAGTATTGGCGCTCGCTGTATTGCAGTAGTTCGAGTAACGAAGATTTTTGTGAGGTAAGTGATTCATGAAAGGTATAGGTTATTGTTAGTCAGGGCTATTCTTTTGTAGGGATTATTGAAAGTCAGATTGCGTTGCGCTAAAAAAATATTGTGTGTCAGTTTAGTGTTGATCAGAATAAGTAAAGAGAGAAATGTCTGAGTACGTTCAGTTTTGCTCGGCTGTTTGAAAATCAAATAAGGTAAGAGGTTTATCAGCACAGGAATTCATTAATTTTTCTAAGGGGACGTTTCAAACGTCCATAATCAGTCACCAAGGCGACGGACATCACACATCACCACAGGCACGTCTGACTTCCACCAGGTCTTAGCATAAATTGTCCTCTTCAAGATCTGATTGAAAAGTGCTTACACTCGCCCCCTGAGGTCTTCGCACAAAAAAAATCTCTCTCTCCACGTGATTGTAGTGGTGTTCTGGGCCTGTCTGCTTTTCCATTGGCTGAAAGCTCTCCCCCACCAAAATTACACCCTTCTTAAGCGCTACGGTCACGATTTGACTGAACTTGACCACTTCCCGCATAAACCGATACGCCACTAAAGATTTGAAATGTAAAAAGTGGTTCAAATTGCTGTGAGCACTATGGGACTTAACTTCTGAGGTCATCAGTCCCCTAGAACTTAGAACTACTTAAACCTAACTAACCTAAGGACAACACACACAACCATGCCCGAGGCAGGATTCGAACCTGCGACCGTAGCGGTCACGTGGATCCAGACTGAAGCGCCTGGAACCGCTCGGCCACTCTGGCCGGCGAAATGTAAAAACGTTATAAACATTCAGGCACACTCAGACAGCTTACATTATTTACAAATAATGATTTTCACAATGATATTTTCACTCTGCAGGGGAATCTGCGCTGATATGTAACTTCCTGGCAGGTTAAAACTGTTTGCCGGACCGAGACTTGAGCTCAGGACCTTTGCTTTTTGCGGACAAGTGCTCTACCGCCTGAGCTAACTAACACGCAGGAGAGCTCCTGTGAAGTCTGGAAGGTAAGAGACGAGGTATTGGCAGAAGTGAAGCTGTGAGGACGTGGCGTGTGTCGTGCTTGGGTAGCTCAGACGGTAGAGCACTTGCCCACGAAGGGCAAAGGTCCCGAGTTCGATTCTCGGTCCAACACAAAGTTTAATCTGCCAGGAAGTCTCAAAGGTTTGTTTACAAATAAGTCAGTATTCTTGAACAAGTGCACTCACATTAAATGATAACAGATTATTCCTAAATATTGTTTAAGCAATTATTTAGGGTAGCTTGAAAGAAGCGTCTTTTGGCATTCTTTTTAATGGTGTCAGCTAAAACAAGTGACTTACAACTTCTTAAATTGCCATAATTTTGTACTAGAGGTTCTCATTAATAATAACAGAAAGTCACTGATGAAACAGTAAAATATTCATCAGGTAAATACACAAGTATGACCAGATATGAGGTATCCACGCTACATTTACTTGCTGTCTTATTGTGAAGAATACCATGATCTGAAAAGCGTTTACAGAATGAAAATATATAAAAAAACGCAATAATTCGGAAATTAAATCAGATTCGGATACTTAGCTTTCAGAGATTATAACTATGGTCCAATGCTGTCATCTGAGATATCGTTTGCTGAAATCACACGAAACATTGATAAGTTGTTCATTCAGAGGTTCACTGCATGAATGTTTACACACTGTAAAACATTACCTTTCACTGGTATAAACATATTGAAAATATTGTTGTGTCATTAAATGCACCACGTTTATCTGAGATGGCAGGTGCATTCAGATTTGCTTTATTGTTTAACTGTTATGTACTGTCGAATTTTGCTATTTTTCAGATTGTCTGACACTCTGGCTTTTCTTGGAGCTTAAGAACGTGAATGGTGAATATTGCTGACTTTGGACACTTCTCTATAACGAGATAGAGGTAACTGTAAATATAAGTAATCCAACAAAAGCCTAATATTACCATGTATTTATATGTATTACTTGCGATAGGGAAAAGTTCAATATGTTTTCTCTTATTCGTTGCCAAGTCCTAGAGTAACCAGTGAGCGTCGTTAAATTAGATTTACATATAAAAAGCTTTCCAACTAACATATTTCAATCAGACAAAGGTATCAGCACCAAAGGACGAGTTATGTAAATCATTTATACTCATACTTATAGCAACAATATGCACAAAATGCATTCTGTGAGTTTCTCAACCGAAAAAGGCACGCTTTTCAAGGACTACGTCTGTGCTATCCAAGGCCAAGCGGCAGAACAAAGCTTATGCTGAAGCGCAGGGTCTTACTCACGAACACAAGTTATTGAAATATTTCATATGACAAGTCTATGAACTTTTAAAATTTCTACACACTTTCTGGACTTAAAAATGTTTCCAGCAGAATATCTATTTGGATTTTAGTTTTTCACAGTAACTAGGGGTTCAGGGTATTGTGAATGTTTGACCGAACTCATGAATAAATCTGTCGTTGCAACCACAGCAGTTGAAGGAGTGTGAAATTAGCGTTTTTATTTACTAAATGACACCCCACTACGTTGTGGACGTTTATATTTCGTCAACAATATCCCGCCTGCAATTTTAGTCAATACCTGGTACTTAACAGCACAGAATTCTGGCAATGGTTGATGTGTGACCTTCTCCAAGACACCAGCGCAGCTACCGATATTTATAAATGGGCCACGTACAAACTGATAGGACGTGTGAAGAGCGACAGGTGTTTGGGTTTCAACTTTTGTTCTCTATGAGAAATTCCAGTCATTATCAGTGATTCCTTCAAGCATATAAAAGAGCTAGTTCAAAAGCAAAGCACGTATTTTTGCGTCCTCACGCTACGCTACTGGCTAGATGGATGCGGCCCTCTGTGAATTCCTCTCCTGTGTCAACCTTTCCTTCTCAGAGGAGGACCTTCAACGTATGTCCTTAGTCAGTTGCTGGATCTATTACACTCTCTCTCTTCCTCTACAGTTTCTAACATCTTAAGTTCCCTCAAATAATATGGAAGTTTTTTTCTGGTATCTCAACAGACGTCCTATCATTGTGGCCCTCTTCTAGTCAGTGCTTTCCATGTATTCCATTCCGCAGTGATTCTGAGGACAACGTCTTCATTTTTTTACTTTATCAAACTAATTTTCAACATTATTTCTGTAGCACCACTTATCAAATGCTTCGATTCTTTTCCGTTTGGGAATTTTTCACAGTTCATGTTTCACTATATGTGTTCCAAACGTACATTCTCAGAAATTTCTTCCTCCAACTAAGACATAAGCTTGATACCACTAGACTTCCCTTGGTCAAGAATGCTCTTTCTGGCAGCGCCAGTTTCCTTCTCATATCCTCCTTGCTCCGTACGTCATTGGTTATTTTGCTGGCTAAGTAGGAGATGTCCTTAACTTCGTCTACTCTATGACCCCCAATTATGATGCTCGCTGTTATGATTTCTGCTGCATTTCTTTACGTTCATCTTTCTTCGAATTACTCTCACTCTACATTCTGTACTTGTTAGACTATACGTTCCATTTAACAGTTCCTGCAATTCTTCTTCACTTTCACCGAGGATAACAACGTCATCAGCGAACTTTAACACTGATATCCTTTCACTCTGAAATTTAATCCCACTGTTGAACCTTTTTTTTATTTACGTCATCGCTTCTTCGGTGTATAGACTGAACAGCAGGGGCAAAAGATTGCATCCATGTCCTAAACTCTTTTTATTCTGAGCGCTTCGTTCTTGATCATCCGGTTTTGTTGCTCCATCTTGGTTTTTGTACATATTGGTTGTTACCGTATTTCCCTACAGCTCGCCTTTTATATAAAAATTTCGAAGATTTTATTCCAGGTCGATCAATCCTATGACCCTGTCTTGATTTTTCTTCACCGCTACTTTCATTATCAACTGCAACATGGGAGCAGCCTCAATGGTGTCTTTACCTTTCCCAAAGCCGAACTGATTGTCATCTAACAGACACTGTCCAAGCCGCTGATAAAACGGAAAAGCTATATGCAGTGAGCAGTGTCTATACTACACTGAAAGTGATGAAACAGGCGCCTGACTGTAATGGCAAGAGAACCAATTTGAGTTATTAGAAGTATTGTAGTATTACTGGAAGAGGAAGTCTGATTCCAGAAGCATCTGCACTCAAAAGAAATGCACACTACTTTTTTAAAAATCCATCTTTTATTCTACATGTTTGAAACTTTTACAGTGTGTAGATACATCGTTTAGGAATAATATTTTCATTTCTCTACATAATTTCCATCCCCCCTCAACTGGCTTACGCCATCTTGGAACCAACGCCTGTATACCCGCACGGTAAAATTCTGGACCAAACTCTTGGAGCCACTGTTTGGCAGCGTGCACAGGGGAGTCATCATCTTCAAACCTTGTTCCACGAGGAGAGTCTTTCAGTTTCCCAAAGAGATGAGTCACATGGAGCCAGGTCAGGACTGTAAGGCGGATGTTTCAGAGTTGTCCATCCGAGTTTTGTGATCGCTTCCATGGTTTTTACACTGATATGTGACCGTGCATTGCCGTGCAACAGCAAAACATCCTGCTTTTGCCGATGTGGTCGAACACGACTCAGTCGAGCTTGAAGTTTCTTCAGTGTCGTCGCATGTGCATCAGAATTTATGGTGGATCCACTTGGCATGATGTCCACAAGAAAGAGTCCTTCGGAATCAAAAAACACCATAGCCATAACTTTTCCAGCAGAAGGTGTGGTTTTGAATTTTTTTTTTCTTGGGTGAATTTACATGATGCCACTCCATTGATTGCCTCTTCATCTCTGGTGAAAAATGATGGAGCCATGTTACAATTCTTCCAAGAAATTCATCTCCACCATTCTCGTACTGTTCCAAAAGTTCGCTGCATACCGTTTTTCTTGTTTCTTTGTGAGTCACTGTCAACATCCTGGGACCCACCTGGCACAAACCTTTTTTAATGCCAACTCTTTAAAGTATTCTGAAAACACTTCCTTCTTCTATCCCAACGTAGCATGACAATTCGTTCACTGTGATGCGTCTGTCAGCAGTCACCAATTCGTTAACTATCTGTATATTGTCTGGAGTGTGTGCAGTACGAGGCCTGCCGCTGCGAGGACAATCTTCAATATCATCACGTAACCAGCTTGCCCACCGACTTACTGCACTGCGTTCGACAGCAGCACCTCCGTACATCTTTTTCAACCTCTTGTGGATGTTTCCCACTGTCTCGTTTTCACAGCACAGGAATTCTATGACAGCACGTTGCTTCTGACGAACGTCAAGTGTAGCAGCCAGCTTGAAGACACTCTGTGACGGCGCCACTCACGGGAACAGGTTGAACTAAGTTTGAATACAGGCGGGAAGGATGTATCTACACACTGTAAAACTTTCACACATGCCGAATGAAAACTGTATTTTTACAAAAATAGTGTGCATTTATTTTGGAGTGATCCTCGTATCAGAAATAGAAAGTGCCCTATTTGTTTCAGGTTAGACATATTCTGCAGGCACTTTGCGCAAATAATGGCTTTCAGGAAGATATAAGCAATCAGTCTTAACAAAGGAAACGTCCATCGGGGGTGTATAACTTACTGAAAACAGGTCCTCGGAACGATTACAGCGTAGTTGGGCCAACAGTACTAAGGGAAACAGCAGTGGTAACAACTTGTCTCCCACAGATTTCGTTATCTATTTGGGACTCTGGTAACAGAAAGGCAGTTATCCGCTGTTGTCGGAAGTGATAAGACTTGGAAGTCGCTCTGCCGGCGCTGTTGGCAGACTTATACGGCTGTCGCTCGCTTACCTGGACACCTGCCGGCTGAACCATGAGAGTGCTGCTACTGGCGCTTCTCGTCAGCATAGCCGCGGCTGTGGAGCCGACTTCACTGTACGGCACCGTGACAGGTGAGCAGCCGGTACCCAGTACGCCGTGTATGAAGATTTATGAGGTTCTTTAAAATTGTGTGCCGTGTGATTATCTAGTTTGAGGTGAGCTGATGAAACGAAACTTCTTGTGCCGTTCCAATGTTTTATTAAATTTCTAGCACGCAGAAGTTATTAGCAAGAGTTTCTTCTCTTGCAGGTAATACCTCAGCTGGTGTCCAAAAGGAGAGAATGGACTAAACAGTGTTACTTATTGAATTTTTTCTGTTGTGTACCACGTTTCCCATTTTCCTTTCCTTTGTGCGGCCTGGACGGTATAAATGAGGGAGTGTGTGAACTAGCAGAAAGCTTTAGGCAGAGATTGTAACACTGCGTGAATGGTCGTTCTGTGGTAGGGTAGTACCAACCCCCAAGCGTGAACAAGTTAAGCAGAGACCAAGTTTGCAGATCAGGGCAAAGATGACACGTAGGTGCGCGAATTGGCTCTGTCAGGTTGGCGAGCCACCCCCACCACGTTTGTAAGCGGAACGGTTAGGTGAACTCGATTGGAAGAGCACTTGTTCATGGGCAGCGGCGCGGTACAGACGCAGAAGTTGGAGTTCTGCACTTTACGGTAGTATGATGTAAGGTATTGGAATGTTTCAAAACTGCTGCTGGTTAAGGTCAGGATGGTGGAAGCAGGTGTAACATTACCGGTAAACCCCCATAAGGGAATTTATTTGCTTTAAATTTCCGTAAGAACTTTCGGTTTGTGCCTTGCACAAGCATGGATCATGGGCCCTAAGCTCACGGTCGTATTTTGGGTCTAAATGTGAAGATAGTTATTTCATGTCATGTCTTTTTGTGTGCTCTCTTCTGTATAGTAAAGTTTTGGGGGATTTTTATGATTTTTTCTATGTTTTCTTTGTGTACACAGTTTCCCGCCATGTGGCCAGTTCGAGTAACAGTCATGGCATTAAAGTATAAATCGGTTATCGCTTAGATGTTCAATTAGCTTCAGTACAGTTTCGCTGGTAAATTAGTTCCCTGATTATAAATACGTTCCCGAAATTAAATTTGATGTTAGGGAATGTGTGCGGGCTCATTTTGGCGCGAAACGGGACCAACGGCCATTTATAAATGGAGTTCTACTGATACTTAACCCAACACCCTGAGGGTTACGTTGCACTGTGAAGGTGGATTTCCTTTCTGTGGTTTTCCTTCTTAAGTGTGTGCAACCCTTGTATGATGTTTTAAAATTCCTTCCCGATTGTCCGAATTAGTAATCCTACAGTCATAACAGCAAGATTTGTATACGCAACTCCTTCTGTGTAAATCTTGCTCAGCATTAATGTCGTGTCATAAAAGACGATTGATTAATTACAGAGCATGTGAAGTTGTAAGTTCCATCAGTTATCATGCTGTGAAAGGCGTTATCCTGGACTACATTTCGCGACAAGTCTCTTTTTTACTACTTCAACATCGGCTAGCGCAGCATGGTAGTTGACGAAATTCATAATTTCACATAGGCCCCGGGAATAGACAACATTCCATTAGAACTACAGCCAAATTTGGGAGAGCCGGTCCTGACAAAACTCTACCACTTTACCATCGGGTGAGCAAGATGTATGAGACAGGCGAAATTCCCTCAGACTTCAAGAAGGATATAATAATTCCAATCCCAGAGAAAGCAGGTGTTGACAGATGTGAAAATCAGCAAACTATCAGTTTAATAAGTCACAGCTGCAAAATACTAACACGAATTCTTTATAGACGAATGGAAAAACAGGCAGATCAGTTTGGATTCCGTAGAAATATTGGAACACGTGAGGCAATACTGACCCTATGACTTATCTTAGAAGAAAGATGGAGGAAAGACAAACCTACGCTTCCTGCATTTGTAGACTTAGAGAAAGCTTTTGACAATGTTGACTGGAATACTCTCTTTCAAATTCTAAAGGTGGCAGGGGTAAAATACAGGGAGCGAAAGGCTATTTACAATTTGTACAGAAACCAGATGGCAGTTATAAGAGTCGAGGGACATGAAAGGGAAGCAGTGGTTGGGAAGGGAGTGAGACAAGGTTCTAGCCTCTCCCCGATGCTATTCAATCAGTATATTGAGCAAGCAGTAAAGGAAACAAAAGAAAAATTCGGAGTAGGTATTAAAATCGATGGAGAAGAAATAAAAACTTTGAGGTTTGTCGATGATATTGTATTTCTGTCAGAGACAGCAAATGACTTGGAAAAGCAGTTGAACGGAATGGACAGTGTCTTGAAAGGAGGGTATAAGATGAACATCAACAAAAGCAAAACGAGGATAATGCAATGTAGTCGAATTAAGTCAGGTGATGCTGAGGGAATTAGGATTAGGAAATGAGACATTTAAAGTGGTAAAGGAGTTTTGCTATTTGGGGAGCAAAATAACTGATGATGGTCGAAGTAGAGAGGATATAAAATGTAGACTGGCAATGACAAGGAAAACGTTACAGCCATGCAGATAAGATACCTGTCATCTTGGCAGCTAGTGATACGAGGCCGATGGGCTCTAGCACGGTGTTACGTATTACCCTCCTGAACCCACGATTCCATATTATGCTAAGAGTCATTGGATCTCGACCAACGCGAGTAGCAATGTCGCGATACGATAAACCGCAATCGCGATAGGCTACAAGTCGACCTTTATCGAAGTCGGAAACGTGATGGTACGCATTTCTCCTCCTTACACGCGGCATCACAACAACGTTTCACCAGTCAACGCCGGTCAACTGCTGTTTATGTAGGAGAAATCGGTTGGAAACTTTGCTCATGTCAGCAAGTTGTAGGCGTCGCCATCGGCGCCAACATAATGTGAATGCTCTGAAAAGCTAATCATTTGATATCACAGCAACCTCTTCCTGTCGGTTAAATTTCGCGTCTGTAGCACGTCATCTTCGTGGTGTAGCAATTTTAATGGATAGTAGTGTAGTAGCCAATTTGAAAGTCGTAATTGGTCCAGCTTCACAGAAAGGGGAGAGGCGGCAAGCGCCGATAAGGATCTGTCCAGAGAAAATCAAAGCAGTGCCAGGAGACGGTAGCTTTACCACCGGCACTATATCCAGTGTAGAAGAGACTGGTCTTTTCTGAAGGAAGATGTCTAAGAGAGCTTTTATCACAACCGATGAGAGAACTTTTCCTGGTTTTAAAGCTGTCAAACATCGACTGGCAACGATGGTTGTTGTAAAAGCTACTGATGACTGTAAATTTAAAACCTCTCTTAGTTTACCTCTCAGAAAATCCAGTACATCTGAATCTGGACTGCCCGTGATTTGGAAGTCGAATGCTACAGCTTGAGTGATAGCTTCTCCTTCTGAAAGCTGCATTGGTCGTCGCTTCATACCTGATGTCGGACGTAATTGCCAGTTAAAACAAATCATATTTAAAGTGACGATATTAATCGACATCGCACCAGGTAATGCTCCTGTTAGATACATTCTCCTGCTCCTCTAACTAATTTCGATCCACGTATGAAAGTTTCGCTTTTGCCACCGAGTACAACCAATTTGCTTCAACCTATGGTTCAGGCAGTTATTACAACATTTAGAGGTTACTACAGGAGATGATTGTTTGCTCATCTACATGAAAGTATGAGACAAAACGACGGGCTACCTCTTACAGGCTTTTTAAAGCAATTCTATGTTTTACATGCCGTGTGAATTATTGGACGATCCTGGAATGTAATTTCACAAAAATACTTTAAATGGCGTCTGGAAAAAAACTGAGTCGAGATCTGTTCACCACTGAAAACGAGAGGGGAATCCGCACCAGATTGTAATGAAATTGGTAATAAGACTGAAGAAGTGGTCGATCTTGTCAGACAATTAAGTTTAGAGGCAGATGACGATGACATTCAAGAACTGCTGGATTCACACAATCTGGAGCTAACAATTGATGAGGGAGAGAAAAAAACAAACTGATTCCTTTGTAAGGTGTCAGGCAAATCCAACACCTTCCATGAAAACCCTGACATGATAGCAAATCCGGAGTATGTCACATAGCTCCGAATAAATCCTGACATTAAATTAACCGAAGTAATACGATCAATGTGTGAGCAAATGGAATACCACAGACCAACACAAGAACGCCTAAATGCATGTCATACCTTCCCACCGTTAAACAGACGCAGTTCCGAGGGAAGAAACGAGAACAGAAGCCGAGAGCAGAACTGTGTTAAGCTAGAAGGCCCTACGATAAGGGACGGACACCCACATCGCCGGCTGACCGCCAAAACCACCCCCCAGCCCATGTTAAAAGATAGAGCCCTCCAGAACAACAGTATAGATCTTACGATAACACTAAAAGGGCCACACCAGCTGCAAGTTTTAGCGTGAGACTTTTTCGCGTCTCTGTTACGTTACAAACGTTAAAAACATTGACCCTATCACGAAAAATATAACGTTTCTCATTGGATAGACAGAATTTTATAGGCAGAGCTTAAGTT
This sequence comes from Schistocerca serialis cubense, assembly GCF_023864345.2. Taxonomy (NCBI): domain Eukaryota; kingdom Metazoa; phylum Arthropoda; class Insecta; order Orthoptera; family Acrididae; genus Schistocerca; species Schistocerca serialis. The sequence goes on from NC_064646.1 coordinate 19,793,372, forward strand.
TAACATTGAGACCCTGATTGGTCAGTTGAAAACACAGCCAGATAGCTTTTTTTTAACCAACTTCGGTAAATTGTAGTAAGGAGAAGTTAGGAGAGAGTTGCTTCCGAGACAAGGTGCGTGGAGCTGGGCCGCCCACCGCCCCCTGATGTTGCCTAACCAACGACAAGGTAATGAACACACACGATGCCGCATAAGGCTTCACTCAGAACTGCAAAAGTCTCATCTGTTACACCCCATTTTGGCATAATACTAATGTCCATCGTCAATTAAAGTTCATGGTATTCACATTTGCTACTAGAAGTTAAAATCTGAAATGCGATGATTTTTCTGTTATATAATTATTGAGAAGCCACATCAGCCACTAATTTACGAAAAGTTGAATAAGTAATTAAAGATAATTGAGGGTCACAGTTGATAGTTTTCTCTTTTACGAAACTTAACTTAAATCTAGAATATTGATGTGATATGGCATAGGTCATCCTTCGATCCATTGTAGATCTTGGAAACCCATTCAGGGAATATTCGTTCACATTTTTGTTGAGCGCAGTTGGTTTTTATCATCCTCTATTAAAATATTTCCTTTTATCAATAGTGCAATTTATAAACAATGTTTTGTGAGTAGAATAAAATTTCCAATGGTAAACTTAACTCCGTTTTCGACATTATTTTACCAGCTAACTAAAAATAGGAAAGCCTTGAACCCCTTCCACTAAATTTAGTTAGTATTAAGATTCTTTTACTGGGAGTGCAGTGGAGCTGAGGCTGAAATCATTAAGTATTTGATTATATCATCGCTAGTCTCACTGACCTCTTCTGAACTCTACATATCATGTGTGGTCTGGCGTCTCCTTACCAGCAACAGGTCCCAGGTTCAAACTAGTCAATTTCCTAAAAAACACGCTCAGAGCGTCGTTGCGCGAATGTGGTAAGGAGACACGACTTAGAACAAATAGACACCACGCAGAATGTTAGACCTTTACATCCAGTTCCATCAGATCACCTGACGGTTGCGAACTTGTCAGAAGGCCTCAGTTTAAATGAAAAAGCATTACAAATTTTAATAACATTAGATTCAAACGAAATGTGAATAAAAAATATATTAGCGTGCTACGAGGAAATTTTGCGTGAGAAGAAACAATATTTGACTCGTTAGACGAGATTGTTAGAATTTATGAAGCATCCTACATCTCAGTAACTTTGGTTTAAATTGCTGCAATGCATAATAATGTACTGTAGTATAATTTATTGTATTATTGAAAAATTTATTAAAAAGTTTTTTTCTTCTCATTCACGTTGTATTCGTCAGTTGCTGGTCCCAATTGAACATAAATTTTATGTATTTATATCCAAAATTTGACCTGGACTTCAGCGAATTCGAGTAACACTCTTATCGCTCGGTCCCGCCTACCGCATAAGCCCAGTGTATCAACGCATTTATTTACTTTTCTGTCACAAATGCATATAACCTTTAATGGTGATTAGTTTCGGAACACTGCGTTCATTCTCAAACCTTTGCCTGCACAGCTATTATTTGACTGTAACATAATTCCAGCTGAAAGGCTTGTTCCTTGTATATACAGAAATTGGCTACAGCCCAATATGAATTGGAAATAAATCCAAGGTGAGCGTGGTAGACCGTCTAGCTTTTGCCAATAATGTAGCTGGTCTCTTCAACAACGTCCTAACTGCTCGAATTCAAATCGAACTGCTAAACGAAACCGCCAAAGAAAGTGGACTGCAGATATATTTGAAAAAATAAAGCAATAACCAAAATCAAAGTTCCCCCCCCCCCCCCCGGTCCATCCCCAACCTCAAAACTCCGAACAAAATGGGGAAACATCAAAAGAGAAAAAAAAGTTAAGTGCCTGGGTGAGATCATAATCAAAAAACGGACTGGAGAAAGAAGCATTTTAGGAACGAATACGTAAACTTTAAATTGCCTACCAAACACCGCACACAATCTACAACAAAAAATACCTATAACAAAACACTTAGATACATGACTATCAAACGGTAGCTATACACACAGCCACAACCCTGTGGCTAAATGCAAATAGAGGCCCCCTCGATGAACTGGAGAATAAAGAGCGCAGAAACATGAAGGCAATGATGGTATCCAATTACAAGAACAGCATCCACTTCTATGGGAAAATAGAAAATGTAACAGACTCAAACCATGAAAGACGTGTACGATGATTCGGTCACCTCAGCCGAATGGACTGGGACAGGTTCACCAAGAAGATCTTCCTTTTTTCTTTATTCAAACCTCAATGCCCTGACGATGAATGGTAGTAAAACGTACGGCAAGAATGCTGTAATTGGTGATTTCTTTATTGTCACTGTTTTGGTTGGCAGGAGAGCCAACACCGTGTTACTAGAGGAGGCCGAAAGGCACGCGTTTTAGCTCACGCAGGCTGGCGTGAGGTCTGGAACAGGACAAGGAAATTAGAATTTAGAAAAACGGACGTAGCTGGTGGTATACTTAACTTTAATCCATTAATGGTGAACGTCGGTCTTGACGGTACATGATTCAATATCAATAGTAACTGATAATGGCGCCTTGCTAGGTCGTAGCAAATGACGTAGCTGAAGGCTATGCTAAACTATAGTCTCGGCAAATGAGAGCGTATTTTGTCAGTGAACCATAGCTAGCAAAGTCGGTTGTACAACTGAGGCGAGTGCTAGGAAGTCTCTCTAGACCTGCCGTGTGGCGGCGCTCGGTCTGCAATCACTGATAGTGGCGACACGTGGGTCGACGTATACTACCGGACCGCGGCCGATTTAAAGGCTACCACCTAACAAGTGTGGTGTCTGGCGGCGACACCACAGTCACGACCGATTTCGCTGCATTAAAACAGCATCATCAGGTGAAAACAGTGCCACATTAGTATAACAAGACGCTCACAACGTCCACAGTCAAAAATTAAGCCCCAGAGGAAGGGAAATCGTCAAAATAAAAAAAACCTGGACTTCAGGGCGAATAGTGCGGTGGTGCTTCTGTGGTGGTCGCGAGGGTACAGCACGACAAGCGGTCAGCTGCGTGGGGTGTCTTGGTGCTCGACTGTGACATCGTTTTAAGCTGAGGATGATGCTTTAAAGCAGCGATGTTTTAAAGTAGCGGCTGTGACAACAAAGAAATCACCGACTACAGCTGTCTTGCAGTTCGTTTTACTTCCATTCAGTATGAAGTTTAACAGCTGTAGATGCCCGCATTATAAACTTCTATTTCACAACGCCCCGATTTAAAGATACCAAAAAAGGTCTCCAATTCTGGCAAATCAAACCGGAAGACACCTGTGACAGGCTTCTCTTCTGCAAGTAGTTAGCGACGGACGAGCTACACCTATATGAGAGGCCAAAGAGAGGACGGAGGATCGTAAGGAAGCCCAGTCACAAGGAATGTAGCAAATATAGGCATCAAAGAAAGCACGCTCTACTGCCACTTAACCTGGTTCTAGATGGTCCTAGCGAAATGAAAATGCTGTCTAATCGACGATCAAAAAGTTTCCGTTCGATAACCACAGTGGCCTCTTGCCTACATGTCGCTGTTTATACCGGGAGGTCCATTGATAGTGACCGGGCTAAATATCTCACGAAATAAGCATCAAACGAAAAAACTACAAAGAATGAACCTCGTCTAGCTTGAAGGGGGAAACCAGATGACGATACGGTTGGCCCGCTAGATGGCGCTGCCATAGGTCAAACGGATATCAATTGCGTTTTTTAAAAATAGGAACCCCTATTTTTATTACATATTCTTGCAGTACGTTAAGAAATATGAATGTTTTAGTTGGACCACTTTTTTCGCTTTGTGATAGGTGGCGCTGTGTAAGTACGTAGTAATAAGAAATGCCAAGAAAGGAAGGAAAATATATTTGCTTAACAAGAGTGATAGGGCACAAATCGCAGAATATCTGAGTGACCACCATCAAACGTTCATTTCTGAGGAAGAGGATGTGGAACAAAAATGGAAAAAATTCAGAAACATCGTCCAGTACGCCTTAGATAAGTTCGTACCGACTAAGGTCCAAAGCGAGGGGAAAGATCCACCGTGGTATAACAATCATGTACGAAAGGTACTACGGAAACAAAGAAAGCTTCATCATAGGTTTAAGAGTAGTCGAATCATAGCTGATAAGGAAAAGCTGAACGAAGCGAAAAAGAGCGTAAAGAGAGCAATGAGAGAAGCATTCAACGAATTCGAACATAAAACATTGGCAAACAATCTAAACAAGAACCCTAAAAAGTTTTGGTCATATGTAAAATCGGTAAGCGGATCTAAATCCCCTATTCAGTCACTCGTTGACCACGATGGAACCGAAACAGAGGACGACCGAAGAAAGGCAGAAATACTGAATTCAGTGTTCCGAAACTGTTTCACTGCGGAAAATCGTAACACGGTCCCTGACTTCAGCCGTCGCACGGACGCCAAAATGGAAAATATTGAAATAAACGATATCGGAATTGAAAAACAACTGCTATCACTTAGTAGCGGAAAAGCATCCGGACCAGACGAGATACCCTTAAGATTCTACAGTGATTATGCTAAAGAACTTGCCCCCTTTCTATCAGCAATTTATCGTAGATCGCTGGAAGAACGTAAAGTACCTAGCGACTGGAAGAAAGCGCAGGTCGTTCCCATTTTCAAGAAGGGTCATAAATCAGATGCGAATAATTATAGGCCTATTTCGCTTACGTCAATCTGTTGTAGAATAATGGAACATGTTTTATGTTCTCGTATTATGACGTTCTTAGATAATACAAATCTCCTTCATCATAACCAACATGGATTCCGCAAACAGAGATCATGTGAAACTCAGCTCGCCCTATTTGCCCAAGAAATTCACAGTGCCGTAGACACTGGCGAGCAGATTGATGCCGTATTCCTGGACTTCAGGAAGGCATTTGATACGGTTTCGCATTTACGTTTAGTGAAAAAAATACGAGCTTACGGAATATCGGACCAGGTTTGTGATTGGATTCAGGATTTCCTAGAAGAAAGAACACAACATGTCATTCTTAACGGTTCAAAATCTGCAGATGTAGAGGTAATTTCGGGAGTACCGCAGGGAAGCGTGATAGGACCTTTATTGTTTACAATATACATAAATGACTTAGTTGACAACATCGGTAGCTCCGTGAGGCTATTTGCAGATGACACGGTTGTCTACAAGAAAGTAGCAACATCAGAAGACTCGTACGTACTCCAGGAGGACCTGCAGAGGATTAATGCATGGTGCGACAGCTGGCAGCTTTCCCTAAACGTAGATAAATGTAATATAATGCGCATACATAGGGGCAGAAATCCATTCCAGTACGATTATGCCATAGGTGGTAAATCATTGGAAGCGGTAACGACCGTAAAATACTTAGGAGTTACTATCCGGAGCGATCTGAAGTGGAATGATCACATAAAACAAATAGTGGGAAAAGCAGGCGCCAGGTTGAGATTCATAGGAAGAATTCTAAGAAAATGTGACTCATCGACGAAAGAAGTAGCTTACAAAACGCTTGTTCGTCCGATTCTTGAGTATTGCTCATCAGTATGGGACCCTTACCAGGTTGGATTAATAGAAGAGATAGACATGATCCAGCGAAAAGCAGCGCGATTCGTCATGGGGACATTTAGTCAGCGCGAGAGCGTTACGGAGATGCTGAACAAGCTCCAGTGGCGGACACTTCAAGAAAGGCGTTACGCAATACGGAGAGGTTTATTATCGAAATTACGAGAGAGCACATTCCGGGAAGAGATGGGCAACATATTACTACCGCCCACATATATCTCGCGTAATGATCACAACGAAAAGATCCGAGAAATTAGAGCAAATACGGAGACTTACAAGCAGTCGTTCTTCCCACGCACAATTCGTGAATGGAACAGGGAAGGGGGGATCAGATAGTGGTACAATAAGTACCCTCCGCCACACACCGTAAGGTGGCTCGCGGAGTATAGATGTAGATGTAGATCACGTAACATTCCGCCAGTGCGGGAGGTATTTGCTTCGTGATACATTACCCGTGTTAAAATGGACCATTTACCAATTGCGGAAAAGGTCGATATCGTGTTGATGTATGGCTATTGTGATCAAAATGCCAAACGGGCGTGTGCTACGTATGCTGCTCGGTATCCTGGACGACATCATCCAAGTGTCCGGACCGTTCGCCGTATAGTTACGTTATTTAAGGAAACAGGAAGTGTTTAGCCACATGTGAAACGTCAGCCACGACCTGCAACAAATGACGATGCCCAAGTAGGTGTTTTAGCTGCTGTCGCGGCTAATCCGCACATCAGTAGCAGACAAATTGCGCGAGAACCGGGAATCTCAAAAACGTAGGTGTTTAGAATGCCTCATCAACATCGATTGCACCCGTACCATATTTCCATACACCAGGAATTGCATGGCGACGACTTTGAACGTCGTGTACAGTCCTACCGCTAGGCACAAGAGAAATTACGGGACGATGACAGATTTTTTGCACGAGTTCTATTTAGCGACGAAGCGTCATTCACCCACAGCGGTAACGTAAACCGGCATAATACGCATTATTGGGCAACGGAAAATCCACGATGGCTGCGACAAGTGGAACATCAGCGACGTTGGCGGGTTAACGTACGGTGCGGCATAATGGGAGGAAGGATAATTGGCCCCCATCTTATCAATGGAAATCTAAATGGTGCAATGTATGCTGATTTCCTACGTAATGTTCTACCGGTGTTACTACAAGATGTTTCACAGCATGACAGAATGGCGATGTACTTCCAACATGATGGATGTCCGGCACATAGCTTGTGTGCTGTTGGAGCGGCACTGAATAGAATATTTCATGACAGGTGGATTGGTCGTCGAAGAACCATACCACGACCCGCACGTTCACCGGATCTGACGTCCCCGGATTTCTTTCTGTAGAAAATGTTGAAGGATATTTGCTATCGTGATCCACCGACAACGCCTGAAACATGTATCAGCGCATTGTCAATGCATGTGCGAACATTACGGAAATCGAACTACTCGCTGTTGAGAGGAATGGCTTTACAAGTATTTCCAAATGCATTGAGGTTGACGGACATCATTTTGAGCATTTATTGCATTAATGTGGTATTTACATGTAATCACGCTGTAACAGCATGCGTTCACAGAAATGATAAGTTCACAAAGGTACATGTATCACATTGGAACAACTGAAATAAAATGTTCAAACGTACCTACGTTCCGTATTTTAATTTAAAAAACCTACCTGTTACCAACTGTTTGTCTATAATTGTGAGCCATATGTTTGTGACTATTACAGCGCCATCTATCACAAAGCGAAAAAAGTGGTCCAACTAAAACATCGATATTTCTTTACGTACTACACGAATATATAATAAAAATGTGGTTTCCTATTTAAAAAAAACGCAGTTGATATCCGTTTGACCTATGGCAGCGTCATCTAGCGGACCAACCATAGCGCCATCTGGTTTCCCCCCTTCAAGCTAGACAAGTTTCGTTCTTTGTACTTTTTTCGTTTGACGCTTTTCGTGAGATATTTCGCCTGGTCATGATCAATGAACCACCCTGTATACCGGCCTCAGAGTCGCGCTGGTTTGTATATACTTTGCAGGAAGGACCATAAACGGAAACTTTTTGCTCGCGTTATGTAATAATACAAATAATATAGTAACACTAGTATTATTGTGTTTTAGTCAGTACTGTTACCGCATTACGTACACTCAAATCATGTTTTAAATCAGTGATGCTATACTATTAATTTGTTACTGTTTGTCATGTTAAATAGTCAATAAAATTCTTCAACAGTTCGTATTACACCCAGAGGAAGTCGTCTTGCAGTAGTCGTCGAAACGTCGGAATTTTATAGTTGACAGTGCGGTCCAAACCCAGAAGAACTTTACTGACTGTGACAACACCCGCGGAAGCCTACGTTTACTTCAAATTTTTATCGTTCCTCGGGTAACTGTGATAAAAAAGTATTCTATAAGAGACAGTCAAATGAAAACTGAACATCCACCGTAACACAGTCTACGCAACAGAAGGCCACCATTATTGTTGCGTTTGGACACTGCCACGGTTATGGTAGGTAGGGGACCTGCATAGAGCCACATCTCAGGTGCACGCAATTGTTGGCTTACGACCTCCATTGCTGGCGGATTCGTCTGTTGTGTTCGTCCCGCTGTCATGATATCGCGCAGCTAGCGCCTACAATTCCAATATTCTTCAGACAGATGTGTAGCAGACATGACCTGCATTCCTCGCCCGCTCGCTGCGCCGACTCCGGCGATCACACGGAAACAAGTTCCTCTGGCGCAGAACCACAGTCGGAAGAAGACAACGCCCCAGCTATTTGTACGGGAAACACCGCAACATCCTTCGTACAGACCGGATCTTTCACCGTCTGATTTTAATATCTTCGGTGACCAGGAGTAAGACATGCGTGGACTTCGGTTTATGTGGGAAGGGCAAATGCAAGAGGAGATGCGGTTGTGGTTCCTCAGCGGCCGATTGCGTTCTAAGAAGCAATAATTGCTGTCAATGGGATAAATGTGTTAATGCGTGTGGTGACTACTTTTCAATGGAACCATTTGACTGCCCCTCAGCTATGTTCTACAGTTCTCCAATGTGAGAGAGCTACAAGGCCTTATTCTTATCAGATTCAATTAACAAGTGAGTAAATAAAGAAAATATCCAGATCTACTGGTCGAGATGGTTCCTGGTGTGTATAGAGAGGACAAATTGCGATCACAAGTGGGATAAACATCCGCAGAATGAAAAATTGGTCAGTCAGTCAGATCGTTCGTTGGCCCTCGTAGACCATTACTGAGACACGTAGTTTTATCTGTGATACTGGTATTCTATCTTAGCCCTTGGATGCAAGATGATACAAAAATCATAGCATCTTTCCTACAGTTACTCAAGAAAAAACATCATGATATATCGTCACGACCGAAGTTTTACAGGACAGTTACACTGCTTTCTTAAGCAAGGACACGGTTGTGGAATTGTTTAGGTACGCTCTGACGCCTTCGTTATTTTAAACAGACGATATCGCCACAACGGGAAGCCCATTGTCTCCATTTACAAATAAACTGTTAATGGAGTACTTAGAGGACATCGCCATGAACACGACTACTACAAAGCTTAGTTGCTTTTGTCGGTACGTCGACGACACATTCGTTGTCTGACCTGATAAACGCGAGACGCTGAAAGAGTTCTTCGACCACACCAACAATATCCGTTAACACATCAGGTTTCTCTTCGTGAAGACGGACGGTGCGTTGTCGTTCCCTGACGTCCCCGATCGCCGGAAAGCAAATGACTGTCTCAACCATGTTGTTTATCGAAAACCTGCCCACATGGACCATTACCTGCACGTTACCAGCTACCACTACTCAGCACAGAAACGCTCTGTTCTGGGAACCATGATACATCGAGTGGAAGCCGCTTCAGGGGTTGAAAACATACCGAAAAGACTGAGCCACTTACGGAAAATATTAAAAAACAGCTAAGACTTACTTTCTTTTAAGAGCTTCTCTGCTCTTGAGCAGTTGCCCTGTATTCCCATCCGCTAGCTTTCACGATGATTGCAGCCTTTCTCATCATTCCAATTACTTCCGCTCTCCACGTTAATCTCGGCCGTCCATGCTTCCTCCTTCATGGTGGCGACCATTCCAGGATTGCTTTTGTCCATCGTCTTTGCTCCATTAGCCGTATATGGCCATACCACTAAAGAGCTCTATTCTCAGCTCTTTGCACGACTTCATACGCTCCATATCTATTATCTCCCTAATTTCCTCATTTCTTATACGTTCTGTACTAGATATCCTGGATGCCTTCCTTATTCCGCCCATCTCTACTGCTTGTACTCTGCATCTATGTCGCTAGCCCAGATTCCACCCATCTGTACGGTATGTTAGTACACCCTCCTCTACCGTTTTCAGCATCCTCTTCTTTGTTCCTCTGTCCACAGAACTTGTTTTAGAAGTTTAATTGCTCCTCTTTCCTGCTGTTTCCTGCGTTCCACCTCTGCTTCACAGTTTCCCGAGGAATGGACAACCGATCCTGAGTATTTAAACTGCTTTACAGTTTTAATGGTTCCTTGCGACAGTACTATACCCCTTCCACCTCCCCCCACTACCAGATATTCTGCTTTGCTCGTATTTATTCTACGTCCACCTCGTTCCAATGCTTCCATTAAAGTCTTTATCATGTATTTAACATCCTCTCTACTTTTTACTGTCATTTCATGATCATCGGCAAATAATAATTAGCAGATAGTACCATGTTGAGAAGGAAATCCCATACCTCCGCATGACTGTTTTCAGCGTTTCAGTATATTCTGCATATATATTTTAAACTAGGGTCTGGGACATACTGCCACCCTGTCTAAATCCTTTCCATGTTTGGAATGTCTTACCCAACCTTCTCCCTACTTTAACGAATGCATACGATTAGTGGTACATTCTTTGAATTGGCGATTTTGGTTATGCTTCTACACCTATATACTCCATCGCTTCCCACAGTCCATTTATGGCTATAGAATAGTACGCTTCTTCTAAATCCATATATATTATGTGCACTTTCTGATTCTTAGAACAGATCTTCTCACTTATTTGTCTAAGGCTGAAAACATGATGCATACAACACAGTCCAACTGTTAAACCTGCCTATTCCTCTTGCAGCTTTCCCTCAACATTTTTCCCTCAATCTCACCTCCATGTTGTTTTTCATTACAGCGGTAAAAATCTGCTGATGGAATCCATACCACTAATTCCCCTATAATTATTTGGGAGATTCTTGTTTCCTTTTTTGTAGATAGCAGTTGTGTATGATATACATCACTCTCGTGGTATTTCCACTGCCTCCACAATCTGATCAACAATTTACATACAAGTCTCACTATTTGCGGGAGCCCACATTTCCATCACAAGTCCTCCCAGTCCACTTACCTTTCCTTTTTTACCATTTTTAGCATTTCTTTTACCTCTTCCTCTAGAATAGGCTCTGTATTACTTAACGTACTGCTATGTTGTAGACTTCTGTCACGGGGTCACTTCTTCTTCAACCACAAGTTCTTCAAAGTACTTTTTCTCTATCCAATAGAAAGAGACTGTATCGTGGGTGCGGGATTGCTAACGATTTTCATCTTCCTTATCATCGTCCATGCCTCTGCCGATCTCCTGTATCCAAGCCAATGCTCTATTACCACCCACACAAACTCTTTACTGTTTCTCTTCCTTACACTTTGTTGTTAATTTCTCAGCCCTCTTTTTATATGCCTAGTCCTCTTCACTCCCAGAGATTAACCATATGTGATACAGTATCTTCTTTTTCTCCACCACTTCCAACAACTCCGTAGTCGTCCATTCAGTTCTCTTCTCTCTCTTTTTCCTTTCTAAAGTCTCCTCCATTGCTTCCTTCATTGACTGTTTCAGGAAACTGCATAGCTCATTGGCAGTCCAAGTCCTCCTCCATTGCATTCAATCTTAGATTTAATCTTTGCTGATGCAGACTATTCACACTTTCTTCTTGTAGCAGATGAATCCTATATTTTGGATCCTCTACAGTTCTACTTCCAGGATTCTCCGCTTTCTCCTCCTGTTTCATTTTGGTCTTAATGGGAAAAGAAAGTTTTGAAGTAGCTGTAATATGGTCGGAGCTACACTCTGTTCCTGTTATTACTCTTACATCTTGCACCTTGCTTACCCCCTGCCTCCACGCTATCACACAGTCTATAGTTGATTACAGGTTCCTAGACGGATTGGTCCAGGTGTACTTATGTATTTCTTTATGCTGTAATTGGCCATTCGTAACAGTACATTTCTTAACCTTACAGAAGTTAATCAACCTCCTTCCGTTATCGTTTTGTAGATCCTCTCCCCACGGGCCTGCAACCTCATCATTTAATCTTTTTTCCAGTTCGTCCGTTTAAGCCCCCCATGATCAACAATTCGTCTACCACTTCTTGTGAGTCACCAAAGAAATCCCTCATCTTCTCGTTCGGGCCAGACACGCCAATTAATTCCAGTTATATTACATGAAATTTAATTGTTACACTGACTATCCTTCCAATCACTTCTTTCCCATTAATTACACCTTGTTTCCATTTTCTCTTTATCAGAATCGCTACTTCTGATTTTGCTCTTTCGGTTTTTTTCCACACCATTCGAAAACAGAATATAGTCTCCAATTACTTCCTGTCCAGATCCTTCCTCTTTAGTTCCTGCCATTATTGTACTTCAATTTCTTTAATATTATTCTCAATTTTTCCAACCAAGCAGCGTACATTCCATGTTCCACAGATCAGAGTCTTTGTTCTTACCCAGAATCGATGCCTTTTGATCCGTCCAGCTTTTTTAATTTGTTTGGGAAATGTAGTAACACCTATTTTTGTCGGAGTCAGATGACAAAAAACCGGCAAACCCCGAACATGGAAGGCGAGGATGTTTTCTCAGGTTTTACTCCTCAAGGGAGACTGCCTCCACTATCGCTAAGAATCCCCCACATCCTATGTTACAATTTCAAGAAAGGAGCACTCGGGATTGGGTAAAGGAAATGATGGGACGTTTGGAGACACTCTTTGTCTGGATCCTCTACGAGAGGCCTGTCCGGCGTCGGAGATGCTCCCAGTAGCTGCGCTAACTCAGGTATAGCACTCTGCTTCATTGAAACAAGTAAACCCTCTCACCCGCACGGACAGTTCTGTAACAACCGCCCTTCGCACCCCCCTGACCGAAGACTCGTAAGCCTGAGGTCCCCGAGACTCACACGAAGAAGCTTGCGTTTTGCCGTCCTATGGCTAAGAAACAAGAAAGATCAGCCGGCTGCCAAAGAGACACAATATCGATTCAGTCTTCGGGCTTGCAGCAAAATTTCGGAAACTCATAAGGCCTGTGGAAGATGATGTAGGCCTCAGAAAGCCAGGCATGTCAGAATACTGTGTGGATGTAGGTAGTTCTGTATTGAACAGACTGTCTCATCTAGAATATGAGAGTAGTTTCCGCCCGCGGAATCCTGGGAAATAAGCAGGAGCAAAGCATACTCTGGAAAGCAGACGCCGAATTTCATTCTTCTTTGGCACAGCATCATACAAGAAGCGATCGAAATCTACATCTCTGGAAACACCTTCAATAAACACGGTGGTCATCAGATTTGGGCCCAGCCATCCGATGGCTGAAGAGCGCACGGCGGTCGCTCAACCAAAACATGGGCTGGATACCAGTTATGTCACGGGCGTAGCGCCGCTGTAGAAGGGTGGCAGCAGCAGCCAATCGTCAGTCACCGCTGGACACTGGCCGAGGCGTTCCCGACTAGAAGCTCTTGGATTTTAAATGACTTGATGCGGCTGGAAGTCAGGGAAAATTTTGTCAGAATGTTCTCTGCTAAAGCCATACGTAATATAAAAATGGATATACTGAATATGTACCTTTGTACATATATCTTTCATTCTCAGGCAACAACCACTGTTGGGGTAAGAATCACCTACCGAACTTTGTTCAGGAGATGTGTAAGGTGTCAGGCAAATCCAACACCTTCCATGAAAACCCTGACATGATAGCAAATCCGGCAGTATGTCACATAGCTCCGAATAAATCCTGACATTAAATTAACCGAAGTAATACGATCAATGAGTGAGCAAATGGAATACCACAGACTAACACAAGAATGCCTAAATGCATGTCATACCTTCTCACCGTGAAATAGACGCAGTTCCGAGGGGAGAAGCGAGAACAGAAGCCAAGACCAGAGCTGTGTAGGCTAGAACTCCCTAGATAAGGACGGGACAATGGGACACCCGCATCTCCGGCCAACCGCCAAGAGGTCCATCCACCAACCCATGTTAAAAGATAGAACCCTCCAGAAGAACAGTATAGATCTTACGATAACACTAAAAGGGCCACACCAGCTGCAAATTTTAGCGTGAGACTATAAGCATCTCTGTTACCTAGCAAACATTAAAAACATTGCCCCACCACTAAAAGTATAACGTTTCTCATTGGATAGACAGAATTTTGGAAGTCTGAGTTTAAGGTTAACATTGAGGCGCTGATTGGTCAGTTGAAAACACAGCTACTCGTAGATACCGGTTTCTTAAACCAACTTCGGTAAACAATACTAAGGATGAGTTCGAGAGAGATGCTACCAAGACAGCGAGGTGTGTGACGCTGCCTAATCACCGACAAGGTAATGAACGCACGCGATGCCGCATGAGAGCGCGTAAGGCTTCACTCAGAACTGCAGAAGTCTCATCTGTTACATCCCCTTTCTATATAATACTAGTGTCGATCGTCAACTAAACTTCGTAGTATTAACATTTGCTACTTGAAGTTAAAATCTGAAACGCGATGATTTTTCTGTTATATAATTATTGAGAAGCCTCATCAGCCACTGTAATTTACGACAAGTTAAATAATTAATTAAAGATAGTTGAGGGTCACTATAGACCATTTTTGATTGTTTTCTCTTTTATGAAACTTAATGTAAACCTAGATTATAGATGTGATATTGCATAGGTTATCCTCCGATTCATTATAGAACTTGGAAACTCATGTACGGAATATTCGTTCACATTTTTGTTAAACGCAGTTGGTTTTTATCATACTGTATTAAAATATTTCCTTTTATCAATAGTACAATTTATAAACAACGTTTTGTGAGTAGAATAAAAAATTCCAATGGTAAACTTAACTCTGTTTTCGACGTTATTTTACCAGCTAACTAAAAATAGGAAAACCTTGAACCCCTTCCACTAAATTTAGTTAGTATTAAGATTCTTTTGCCGGCCGCGGTGGTCTAGCGGTTCTAGGCGCTCAGTCCGAAACCGCGCGACTGCTACGGTCGCAGGTTCGAATCCTGCCTCGGGCATGTATGTGTGTGATGTTCTTAGGTTAGTTAGGTTTAAGTAGTTCTAAGTTCTAGGGGACTGATGACCACAGATGTTAAGTCCCATAGTGCTCAGAGCCATTTGAAACATTTTAAGATTCTTTTACAGGGAGTGCAGTGGAGCTGATGCAGAAATCATTAAGTATTTGATTGTATCATTGCTAGTCTCACTGAACTCTACATGTCATGTGTCGTCTGGCATCTCCTTACCAGCGACAGGTCCCAGGTTCCAACTAGTCAATTTCCTAATCCCTAAAAAACACGCTCAGAGCGTCGTTGCACGAAAGTGTTAGGGAGACACGACTTAGAACAAACAGGCACCATGCAGAATGTTAGAGATGTAACGTCATAAATAATGAGGAGGTCAGAAAACTGCCTCATCATGCGTCACGATTGAATGTACTACTTCTGTGCTACTAACTCTATTCACAATAAACTTCGCAGACAGCGCGCGCGTAGGCAGCAACAAAAGTACGGGGGCTATCTGGAAAGTAAGGACCGATCGGCCGCAAAATGGAAACCACAGAACTCAGAAATAAGAAGTGTTATATTTGCAACAATTATCTACAACTTCTAGACATAGTCGCCGCTCCTACTTAGACATCTGTCGTAGCGTTGTACCAACTTACCAATACCGTCTCATAGAAAGCAGTCTCCTGTGCTTTCCAACAAGTTTCTACTCTAGACTGCCGCTCGTTGCCTGTGCCAAAATGTTGTCTCCATGTCCAGCGGTTCATCTGAGCAGAAATGAAAATCACAAGGAGCCAGGTTCGGTCTGTATGGTGGGTGATTAAACACTTCCCACCGATAGCGCTGCAGGAGTGTGTTCATTTCCCCTGCAGTGCGTGGCCGAGAAGTGTCATGGAGAAGGAGATGCATGACAGCTACGTTATGTGGAGTTGCTTGAGGTGAAATCTCCTGGCAGGGCCCCATACTTGGCGGGAGAAATGGTGCGCTTAGAACTGAGGAGAGCAACGCGTGATGCTATCTATGGACATATTAGAGACACCGCCCAACACATCAGTACATCTGTGAAAAGCTTCATCAGATTTTCACTGTGGTTTCCATTTAGCGACCGATCGTTCCTTGCTTTCCGAATAGCCCTCTGTGATGTGCGTACTATAAGACCTTCAGTACACACCATCATATTATTTGACTTGTCGCTCTAATGAAGTAGGCGAGTGTCAGCAATATGTCTCGTGCTCTTATCGTGGCGTGTTTATCTTCTGCCCTTAGGTCAGACGATAGAAATTCCACTTGCACGCTTAGAGTAGCAGATTGACGGTGACCAACTTTAAACAGAACCTGATTAATTTTCACACACATTTATTAAAATAATAACAAGCATAAAAATTACTTAACTTGGTTCTGGATGCTATTTACAATTGACAATCTGAAGTTCCCTTGGTATTGGTACGTTAATCTTATTCTCACATATCTCTGATACTTGACAAAAGTGTCTATACATTTATCTTCATGGCTATGTACAGGCCTATGGTATTCTTATTAGGCGCAGACTGAATCTTGACTATAGACTGGTACAGACAGATGTAGAACTCGTACAGACTGGAACAGACTAATGCAGACTGGTACAGACTGGTGCAGACAAATGCAGACTGACTAATCGGAGGTCTGTACACTCGTTATAATACCTCGCGCGTTCATGTACCACTGCGCAAGTGTGATCCGCGAGGATAAAAGGTTCTGCGTTAGCAGCAATCTCATTGGCTGCGTTACATATTAATACGCAGATCGGCGGAAGTAGAATTTTGTCCGTCTCTATGGCAGCGCCATCTCTTAGTGTGGAGACGGACGAGTGCTTCACCTGCGCTGTTGTGCTTAGTGGGGGGCGCTCTAGTGGGAAAATTGTGTACGCACTGACTACACGGAACTATGTACACAACACCCTCATATATCACGGTACCACGCATAGTTCAGGAAATATGACTTCATAAACACTGAGATGTGTGAAAAACTGCTGTATTGTGCATGACATTTAAATTTATTACTTCTTTTCTACAAACTCTATTCTTCACTCATTATTCAGACAGTATCAACATACGTTGCTGGATGTAAAAAAAAAATTATACCATAGTCTGGAGATAAGACATCATAAACACTGAGATGCTTGAAAAACTGCCACATCATGCTTGACATTTAAGTTTATTACTCCTTTACTCGTCGACACCCTCCTTGTGGAAGCTGGCATTCCGCCATTGCTGCGGCTCCGGTGGCCACTGCTGCTTGCAAACTGAGTCGCCCACGTTCATAGTTTACCTCGTCTTCCAAATTACAGTCTCCTTTTCCCTAACACGGTCATCCACCTCCCTCCGCCCGCAACGATGTCCACGAACTGTGAGCCCCCCCCCCCCCCTCACACCATCCGTGTCCAGTTGTTTCTTAATGAACTCGACTCTTCCCCTCTGCCACCTTTCCCGCGGGTCCACTTATGTACACCCCCATGGTCCATACCTTGGTCACGGCTTCTGCTGGACCTATCGCAAGGCCAAAAGGCTCCGTTCCACTTGAGGCCCTCCGCCAGCAATTTCTCTCCCTTCTTAATAAGTTCGAGGGCCAGAAATGGTCTCCACGGATGGATCAATGGTCGACGGTCTTGTTGACTTCGCTTATGCTCAAATTGGTAATACTGAACAGCACTCCTTGTTGGATGGCTGCAGTGTTTTTACTGCAGAGTTGGTAGCCATCCATTGCGCTCTTGACCACATTCGCTCTGACGCCGGTGAGTCCTTCGTCATCTGTAGTGACTTCTTAAGCAGCCTACAAGCTCTCGACCAGTGCTTCCCTTGGCATCCTTTGGTAATGACTATCCAGGAGTCTGCCCTTGGGAACAGCGGACGTTCAGTGATCGTCATTTGGACTCCAGTACATGTCAGGATACCAGACAATGAACTTGCTGATATCCTGCCCAAACAGACTACTGGTAATCCAACTCTGGAGATCAGCCTGCTGGAGACCTCGGATCGATCTTCCGCTGCAAAGTTTTCGCTATCTGGGATACTGAATGGCGCACCATCAGTACCCCAAATAATCTCCGTGTTATCAGGGAGACAACGTATGTGTGGCGGTCATCCATACGAACCTCTCGCAGGGACTCTGTTGTCCTTTGCCAGTTCCGCATCCGTCATTCTTGGCTAACACATTGTCACTTCTGTTGATAGGACCCACCTCGGTGTCGTTGTGACTGCCTTATGACTGTCGTCCACATCTTGTCGGCCTGCCCCATTTTAGCCGCTCTGCGGCGGACTTTTAACCTTTCCAGCACTCTACATACGGTGTTGGGCGACGATGCCTCCACGGCCGATTTAGTTTTACGTTTTATTCGTGATGGGGATTTTTATCATGCAATCTGAGGTTGGTAGTCTGACCTTCTCTCCTAGGATTCCACCATAACTCCCTTTTACCTCTTCGTTACTCCTTCTTCGATTTTGTTTGCCTTGATGTTCGTCTTTTGTCTACGTGTGTTCTTCCCGCCTTGTCTTTTAGGCTGGCGATTTTAGCACGTCGCAGAGTGCCTCGCTTATTCTTTTTTGTCCTTGCGATCAGCCAGCCCAGACCATCTGCTATGTGATTTTATTACTTTCCTCTACCTTTTTTTTAGTATTCGTTTTCCCTTTGCTTCACGTCTTTCGTTTTCTCTTTCGGTGTGGTTCTCCGTTAGTGTTACGCCTTTTTGCTTCCGCCAAACCCTTTCTTTCTAATTGTTTTCCCTTGAGACTTGTTTGCTTGAGGAAAATGGAAATGGTGACCATGTAGTTTGGTCGCTTCATACCCCAAACCCACTAACCAACCAACACCAGTGCTACTATCTATAAATGTAACATATTTCACTGACAGTATTAACATATGCCGTTCAATGTACACACACAAATAATTCATTGTACGACTCATTGCTGAAGCGTAGTGACTTCGTAAACACTGAGATGCGTGAAAAATTGCCGCATCATCCATGAAGTTTTAATACATCATTTTCTTCTTTACTTCCTATGACACTCGTACAGTCGAGTCAAATAAAGGAAATCGCTGACATTTGGCAGCACTTTTGACAGCTTTCAATTGTGAAATGCAAATGGCTATAGGCGAAAATGAGAGCTGACAATACATCCACGAGGAGGCATTGCCATAGAGACGTTTGCAAAATTGCGTTGTAGACACAAGAAGCAGGTGCGCCCAGCGTAAAGAAAATGTTTCGTAATTTGGGTACTGTTCTATTATTTCGAAGGTGTTTTCACGAATACTTGGGAATGAAGTTCTTCGAATCCATATGTGGCATACAGTAAACCAGTGCTTAACAGTATTACTACCTGAGCCCCCATCTTACTCTGCTACTCGCTCCTGTGAACGGGAACGCGTTATGCAGATCTTGGTTCCTCTTGCGTCCACCCAGAAAAGATAACATGAAGATGCTTAAATATGGCGAAAAGCGTCGTTGAAAAATAAAAAACTAAAATTGCAACCAAGACTGTTTTTAACCAATACTTGGGAATGATGTTTTTGCGATACTTCACAGTTCATTCTTTGTTTTCATGTCTAATAGCAAACTGGAAAAATGAATACTCGGACAGTGCCGAGTTCGTCAGCTAGTATCGTATAAATGAAACCCGTCAGTTTCAAGGAAAGCGTTTTTCGAAAAGAAGAGTTTGTGAACTTCGAATCTAGAGTTCAATCGTAGGTTTCTCCGAAAGAATTTTTTTTGCAGTCAAGCCTTTTGCAGAAGTGAAACGTAGACGATAAACGGTTAAGACAAGGAGAATACAATTTTTTTGATATATGATGCTACAGAAAAATGCTGAAAATTAGATTGCTAGAGAGAATACAATGAGGAGATACTGAATCGAATTGGGGAAAATAATTTGTAGCATAACTTGACGAAAGGAAGACATCGGTTGATAGCCACATATCCTAAGACGTCAACGGTTCGACGATTTGATAATGGGAATAGCTGGGGGAGGGAGGGACATAAAAAATTGTACAGGAACACAAAAGGCTGGAATACAGTTCACAGGTTCAAACGGATGTAGGTTACTGGAGGTATGTAAAGACGAAGACACTCGCACAGGAGAGCTGCCGCATGTCCGACTTCTACATATACATCTACATACATACTCCGCAATCCACCACACGGTGCGTGGCGGAGGGTACCTCGTACCACAATTAGCATCTTTTCTCCCTATTCCACTCCCAAACAGAACGAGGGAAAAATTACTGCCTATATGCCTCTGTACGAGCCCTAATCTATCTTATCTTTGTGGTCTTTCCACAAAATGTAAGTTGGCGGAAGTTAAATTGTACTGCAGTCAGCCTCAAATTCTGGTTCTCTAAATTTCCTCAGTAGCGATTCACGAAAAGAACGCCTCCTTTCCTCTAGAGACTCCCACCCGAGTTCCTGAAGCATTTCCGTAACACTCGCCTGATTATCAAACCTACCAGTAGCAAATCTAGCAGCCCGCCTCTGAATTGCTTCTATGTCCTCCTGATAGGGATCCCAAACGCTCGAGCAGTACTCAAGAATAGGTCGTATTAGTGTTTTATCAGCGGTCTCTTTTACAGATGAACCACATCTTCCCAAAATTCTACCAATGAACCGAAGACGACTATCCGCCTTCCACACAACTGCCATTACATGCTTGTCCCACTTCATATCGCTTTGCAATATTACGCCCAAATATTTAATCGACGTGACTGTGTCAAGCGCTACACTACTAATGGAGTATTCAAACATTACGGGATTTTTTTCCTATTCATCTGCATTAATTTACATTTATCTATATTTAGAGTTAGCTGCCATTCTTTACACCAATCGCAAATCCTGACCAATTCATCTTTTATCCTCCTACAGTTACTCAACGACGACACCTTCCTGTACACCACAGCATCGTCAGCAAACAGCCGCACATTGCTATCCACCCTATCCAAAAGATCATTTATGTAGATAGAAAACAACAGTGGACCTACCACACTTCCCTGGGGCACTCCAGATGAAACCCTCACCTCCGATGAACACTCATCATCGAGGACAACGTACTGGGTTCTATTACTTAAGAAGTCTTCGAGCCACTCACATACTTGGGAACCAATCCCATATGCTCGTACCTTAGTTAGGAGTCTGCAGTGGGGCACCGAGTCAAACGCTTTCCGGAAGTCAAGGAATATGGCATCCGTCTGATACCCTTCATCCATGGTTCGCAAGATATCATGTGAAAAAAGGGCGAGTTGCGTTTCGCAGGAGCGATGCTTTCTAAAGCCGTGCTGATGCATGCACAGCAACTTCTCCGTCTCAAGGAAATTCATTATATTCGAACTGAGAATATGTTCGAGAACCCTGCAACAAACCGATGTTAAGGATATTGATCTGTAATTTTGAGGATCCGTCTTTCTACCCTTCTTATATACAGGCGTCACTTGCGCTTTTTTCCAGTCGTTCGGGAATTTACGTTGGGCAAGAGATTTGCGATAAATGCAAGCTAAGTAAGGAGCCAATGCAGTAGAGTAGTCTCTGTAAAACCGAATTGGAATCCCATCAGGACCTGGCGATTTATTTATTTTCAACCCTTTCGGCTGCTTCACAACCCCAGAAATGTCTATCACTATGTCCTCCATACGAAAATCTGTAAGAGACTCAAACGGCGGCATGTTTGTACGCTCCTCCTGCGTGAAAGATTTCTCAAATGCTAAATTTAAAATTTCAGCTTTCGTTTTGCTGTCTTCCGTTGCCAGGCTTGTCGACTTCGGGCTGAAGTCGACAACAGCGACGGCGTATGACAAAACCAGTCGGTGTATGCCTCTCACGTGTTGACTCTTCACAGCCAGTTAAGATTAATAGCTTAACCTACCCACACACACACACACACACACACACACACACACACACACACCACACACACACACACACACACAAGGCAACACGGTGCGCATGTGGCGACTGAGAAAGAACTACTATTGTTTGGCGTCTGGCTCTGCCACCGGATTCGCTGGAACGACAATCACAAGGTCTGGAACAACTTTGAAATCACATTTAAGTGCCAGGCAGACGATTCATCGAACCACATTCACAATTATCTATTATTTCTGTGGTGTCACCGCCAGACACCACACTTGCTAGGTGGTAGCTTAAATCGGCCGCGGTCCATGTAGTACATGTCGGACCCGCGTGTCGCCACTGTGATCGCAGACCTAGCGCCACCACCAAGGCGGGTCTCGTGATACGAGAGTGGACTCGCCCCAGTTGTACGAGAACCTAGCTACCGCCCAGTTGTACGAGAACCTAGCTACCGCCCAGTTGTACGAAGCCTTTCTCTCATTAGCCGAGAGACAGAATAGCCATCAGCTAAGTTAATGGCTACGAACTAGCAAGGCGCCATTTGTATCAGTGCCTATAGCTTACGAGTATTCAAGAGAGATGTATTCCAAAGAACAATTAAAAGATAAGTAATAAGCATCTACATACTTTTCTTCTTATTCATTTATAAGTTCTCATGTTCCAGACTTCACGCCCGTCCTGCTTTATGCCGTGCGTGCACTATCGGCTACAGCGTTAGTCTAGAGTTCATTTTCAGCAATCTCAACTTCACGGTGTCGGCCCAGCTACCGACACAACAATTTCAAACTCGTATAGCGCGCGAAAAGAACGAACACCTATATCTTTCCGTACGAGCTCTGATTTCACTTATTTTATCGTTGTGATCGGTTCTCCCTATGTAGGTCTGTGTCAACAACATATTTTCGCATTCGGAGGAGAAAGTTGGTGATTAGAATTTCGTGAAAAGATTCCGTCGCAATGAAAAACGCCTTTCTTTTAATGATGTCCATCCCAAATCCTGTATCATCCCTGTGACACTCTCTCCCATATTTCGCAATAATAGAAAACGTGCTGCCCTTCTTTGAACTTTTTCGATGTACTCCGTCAGACCTATCTTGTAAGGATCCCACACCGCGCAGCAGTATTCTAAAACAGGACGGATAAGAGTAGTGTAGGCAGTTTCCTTAGTAGATCTCTTACATGTTCTAAGTGGCCTCCCAATAAAACGCAGTCTTTGGTTAGCCTTCCCCACAACATTTTCCATGTGTTCCTTCCAATTTAAGTTGTTCGTAATTTAATACCTAGGTATTTAGTTGAACTTACTGCTTTTAGATTAGACTGATTTATCGTGTAACCGAAGTTTAACGAATTTCTTTTAGCATTCTTGTGGATGACCTCACCCCTTTCGTTGTTTAGGGTCAACTGCCACTTTTCGTACTAATCAGATATCCTCTATAAATCGTGTTGCAATTTCTTTTTGATCTTCTGATGGCTTTATTAGTCGATAAACGACAGCGTCATCTGCAAACAACCTAAGACGGCTACTCAGATTGTCTACCAAATCGTTTATATAGATACGGAACAGAAAAGGGCCTATAACACTAGCTAGGGGAACGCCAGAAATCACTGCTGTTTTACTCCATGACTTTCTGTTAATTACTACGAACTGTGACCTCTCTGACAGGAAATCACACATCCAGTCACATAACTGAGACGATAATCCATAAGCACGCAATTTCACTACAAGTCGCTCGGGCGGTACACTGTCAAAAGCCTTCCGGAAATCCAGGAATACGGAATCGATCTGATATCCCTTATCAATAGCACTCAGCACTTCAAGTGAATAAAGAGGTAGTGGTGTTTCACAAGAACGATGTTTTCTAAGCCCATGTTGACTGCGTGTCAATAGCCAGTTTTCTTCGAGGTACTTCATAAATACAGAAGGGTCTTGATCGCACAACTCTTCATTAAACGTTCTGCGTCTCAATATTTCGTCATCAGACTCAAGCTTCGGAGTGAAATGTAGAAGAAATTAATGACAGAGAATATTCTTAAATGTGCGTCTAAGTACGAGTATTCCAATATACAGAAATTTCAAATAGTACCGTACTTACATAAAAACCAAACTTTGGTACAAAACTCACTAAAGTGAGCACGTTGATAGAATACAATACATATCTCGTGTAGGCGTATTTGGGAGTTCGTCGTCTATTTGAATAGAACCAGTGCCAAGCTAAATGCGGCGATTGAACTATCAAAGAGGTAAACAAAGGCCAGTAGGTGACGCTAGAATTGACCATGAAAAGCAAGTCAGAGAGAAACTTTGCAAACTTCTATACACTACGACTAAGTACATGTCAGCACCTCGTGAACAAATTTGACAAAAACATTTATGGTACTTTTACGGAGGAGAAGATAATACCAAGTGCGTCGTTAGGTAACATCGTAAAGAACGTTACAGAGGTAGTCTATAGTCAATAGTCAAAACAGAACACAATTGCAACCGATAACAATATAAACATAAAGTAAGTAAGTATAAGTAATGAGTACGTGTGAAGGATAAGTTAACAACCACCACAAAATAAAATGTACGCAAGTATCACTTTCTTTTAATCTTTAACTTAGTGACAGATCGTGTGACTGTCCAGCTGTTATCTATTTACAAACATCACGAAAAGAAGTGTTACGTGAGTATGTCCAACTGTAATAATTACACTAGTGGAACAAACAATGGATGACATACGATATAACCATTTAAGTAAGTCTACATGAGTGCCAAAAAATGAGAAATAAAATATTACCATTTTTCTTTATTTTATGTTAACAACGGAAAGGTATAATATCGAAAATTTATAACAACTCTCTTGAAGCAGATGCATGAGGACATCCAAAAACGTCCTAGCATATTGGGTTAAGGATGTAAGGTTGGGAACATTGGATGACAAAAAAAACTGATGTCTAGGCAATCTTAATGCTGAAATAGCAGTCATACTGTTTCGTAGATAATTGTTTCCTTTCGGACTTGTACGGAATGCACTGCGAACATGTATAACAGTACGGTATTGTAGAGTGATTTACAGTAAAGAGGCAAAGAAACCGACACACCTGCCTAAGATCGTGTAGGGTCCGCGCGAGCACGTAGAAGTGCTGCAAGATGAAGTGGCATGGACTCTGTGGTGTCACTGCCAGACACCACACTTGCTAGGTGGTAGCCTTTAAATCGGCCGCGGTCCGTTAGTATACGTCGGACCCGCGTGTCGCCACTATCAGTGATTGCATACCGAGCGCCGCCACACGGCAGGTCTAGTCTAGAGAGACTCCCTAGCACTCGCCCCATTTGTACAGCCGACTTTGCTAGCGATGGTTCACTGACTAATTTGCAGAGACGACAGTTTAGTATAGCCTTCAGCTACGTCATTTGCTACGACCTTGCAAGGCGCCATATTACGTTACTATAATCTGAACAGATAATATTGTGAATCATGTACCTTCAAGAGCGACGTTCATCATTAATGGTTTAAAGTTAAGTATGAAACTAATTACGTCCGCTTTCTGAATTCTCATTCCTTGTCCTGTTCCAGACCTCACGCCAGCCTGCGTGAGCTAAAACGCGCGCATTTCGGCCTCCTCTAGTAACACGGTGTTGGCTCTTCTGCCAACACTACAGACTCGACTAATGTCTGAAGTAGTGCTGGAGGGAATCGACACCATGAACCCTGCAGGGCTGTACATAAATCTGGGAACTTTGATGGGCAGTGGCCGTGTTTAAACTCAGAGCAGTGTCCCTGGAGCCACTCTGTAGAAATTATGAGCTTGTGGGGTGTCGCATTGTCCTAATGGAATTGCCAAAGTCCGTCGGAATGCACAATGGACACGAATGGATGCAGGTGATCAGACAGAATCTTACATGCTTGTCACCTATGTTTTTTGGAGGCGTACCTAGAGGTATTAGGGGTCCCATATCACTCCAGCTGCACACGCCCCACACCATTACAGAGCCTCCACCAGCTTGAACAGTATACTGCTGACATGCAGGGTCCATGGATTCATGAGGTCGTCTCCATACCCCTACACTCCATCCGCTCGATACAATTTGAAACGAGACTCGTCCGATCAGGCAACATGTTTCCTGTCATCAACAGTCCAATGTCGATGCCGACAGGGCCAGGCGAGGCAAAAACTTTGTGTCTTGCAGTCATCAAAGTTACACGAGTGGGCCTTCAGCTCAAAAGCCCATGTCGATGGTGTTTCTTCGAACGGTTCGCACGCTAACACTTGCTGATTGCCCAGCACTGAAATGTGCAGCAAGTTGCGCAAGTGTTGTACTCGTGTCACGTTGAACGATTCTCTTTTTTTTTCCTTTATTGTATTTCAGTTCTCCATTGGGGCAGGCTGGCAGCAGCATATGTGCTGTTCTTCAGCCGAAAGACATAGAACAAACAATAGAAGACATTTAAAAATATACAAAGGAGAGAACATGGTGAACATAGATATAAAAAAGTGGGAATATCATGGAAGGCAACAGACAAAAAAAGGGCCGTCTGTAAAATGGAGATAAAAACCGTAAAAAAGTATCGCACACAAAAAACCACACTCTGGGACAATTAAAAGAACACAAGGCACAGTATGACCCGAGCATAAAGGTATCGACAAATGGCGTAGCACATAACAAACACTGACAGTGACACTAAATACAAGGCCAGCACACAATTAAAATCACACCTCTTGATGCACAGGAGTAACAGCACTAAACACAACACTGATGATGATCAGAATGCAGGATCTGCCAGGTGAAAGGAGATGAGGGAGACTGAAAGAAGAGAGGGAGGGAGGGGAAGAGAGGGGGGAGATGGGTGGGGGCGCGCTGAAGAGGGCCAGGTAGGGAGGGATGTGGGAAGGAAAGAGGCAAGGATGGGGTGCAGGGTTTCAGGGGGGGGGGGGGAGGAGGAAAATCCGCTCTGGGAGAACGAGGGGAGAGAAAAATGGTGGCCCTGGGGAGGGGGGGAACAAGGGCAGGTTATAGTTGGAAGGAAGTGTAGATGTCACGGCGAAGTTCATCATCTTGGTGGGGGAGGCGCTGGAAATGCCCTGATGAAGGAGATGGAGGGTGTGGAAAAGATTCTCTTCAGTTGTCGCTGGACCCTTCTTGCAGGATCTTTCCCCGGCCGCGACAACGTCGCAGATCTGATATTTTACCGGATTCCTGATATTAACGGTATACTCGTGAAATGGTCGTACGGGAAAACCGCCACTTCATCGCTACCTCGGAGATGTTATGTCCCATCGCTCGTGCGCTGACTATAACACCACTTTCAAACTCACTTAAATCTTGATAACCTGTGATTTTTTTAGCAGCGGTAACCGATCTGACAACTGCGCCAGACACTTGTCTTATGCAGGCGTAGCCGACCGCTGCGCCGTATTCTGCCTGTTTACATACCTCTGTATTTGAATAAGCATGCCTGTACCAGGTTCTTTGGCACTTCAGTGTATACTAAATGAGCTCGTTGGATTGATAGCAAAACCCAAACTTACAACTTTCGTAAAATTAACCACAATGGTCGCCTGCCTCTACCATGGAAGTATTTTTGCGTCAAGTAATGGAAATCACAAGGTCATTTTACACGCTTTACATTGACGCTGGCACATCTTGCTTTGTTTCAGCGGAAAACTGCGCAGCCGGCGAATTCTTTATGAAGAAGTGTGAGTACTGCATCTGCCTCGGAGGCGGGCAGGCAGCCTGCACCAAAATCTACTGCGGAGACCCCAGCGGCGCCCAGCCGCTGACGTGACCGCGCCCCCTCCGTAAGGGGCCGGCCAAGTGACTCCCGGAGGATGCCCCAGGTCTCGCCCGCTCATCATCAAAGCCTTACATGATACGGATTACGCTGGATAAAATATTCCTAAATCATCCATCGTCGAATGTCACTGACTCACTAATAGTAACGAAATAAAAGCAATATCCCACATCTGTCTTACACTTGAAACCTTCCCGTCTCCTCTATATCTCTTTTGTTACGCAACCTTCCCTTCTACAGTAACCTATGAAACCTTCCCTTCGGATTTCTATGTCTTGCTTAATAATAACAAATGAAATCTCCCTTTGAAATTAATTCCCTTTCTCAATCTTCGCATACAAATTTAAATGCTGCTTATTAAAAGTTATTTTCTGATTATTTCGACGAAACGTAGAATGTGTCGTCGTCTTGGCCCTCAGTCGTTACCTGCAATAACCCAAAACTGTTCCTTATCTTTTGTTACTGTTACTGGATCGCCATCTGACTGCTACATCGGACATGAATATACTTACTCTGTTTTACTATACTCTATTAGCTGCTGGTGGGCTGTCTTAATAAGTGGCTGTATTTATTACCAAAGCTGACGTTATTCTTTAATAGCAAAGCTGACGTTATTCTTTAATAGCAAAGCTGACGTTATTCTTTAATTAATTTGACTGAAGTTACGTAATTCATAGTTAAACTTTTTCTTGACAACAATAACATTTTGCAAAATATTACGTTGATCGTTTTTGGGATGGATTATAATCTTACAACTAGCATTGCGCAAACATACCTTCAGTAGTCTTGAATTTCTCAAAAAATAATTCAATACTATTAGTTCCTCTTATGATAATAGTTAGCTGATGTCTCTGTACATCCGTTTATAATCTCTTGTAAACCGTAGCTGGTGGCTGGCAGGCACACCGCACCGCTCCTCTCAACCTCTCGCTTCAGACCTGCTACCGACTCGCTTCACATCTCGCTTACTACTGACTTCCTACGAACGCTAAAGTACGGTCTCTTCCGCCAACAATGCTTTCTGGTGCAGACAATGGCAGCAACCATTACAAAATGTATCAATGTGCGGTCATTCCCGCTCTATTCTTAAAATGTATCCATACGCTGTCTCTCCCGCCCTTTTTAAAATTATATCAATTTGCGGTCTCTCTTCCCTACAACACTTTGGTGCAGACAATGATTTCCAACATGACAAATATTAATTATTCCTACTTAATCCTATTAATAAAATATAAACATCTTTGATAAATTGTGGTTTGACAGTAGACAATAGAAATATACACGTCTTACACACTCTTACTATGGAAAGAGTTTAGTAGCGCAAAAGGAAGAATCAGCCAGAACTTAGATCCTTACGTCATCATTTGAAATAAAGAAAATTCTGAATTTTACAAACATATTTCATAAATTGTGGTTTGACAATAGACAATAGAAATATACACGTCTTACACACTGTTACTATGGAAAGAGTTTAGTAGCGCAAAAAGAATAATCAGCCACAACTTAGATCCTTAGGTGAACATTTGAAATAAAGATAATTCTGGATTTCGAAAAACTAAAATTTTCGTGCAAAAACAATCCGTAGCTGGCACCAGCTGATATTAATGGAAGGGATTTAGAACATCCAAACAAGAGTGGCACGTATCACTGCAGGTTCGTTCAGTAAACATGACAGATTTACGGAAGTTCTCACCGAACTCTTAACGACCGACTCTGTAAGAGGGGACTTGTGCAGAGAGATTTAGTGCTAATATTCCAAGAGTGCACCTGACGAGGAAGCAACAAGCAACATGCCACTTCCCAGCACATGCATCCAGCGAAATAACTACGAGGGGAAAGTAAGAGACCAGGAAGCACTTTGTGTTTGTTTCATATAAATTTAAAACGTTAACATTTTTGCCCTAGCATTCTCCAATGATGAAATCTCATTCTTACCAAAAAAAAAAAAATGATGAGAAACGAATGGCGGAAAATGGTATTAGTACAAAAAAAATACCATCCACCACAAATCACGAGCTGTGGTTGGGAGTATAGAGATAGCAGATGTGGCTATGTCTCCAAGCACATAAGGCAACATATTTTTCCCACCTCTCATCCCTGTGAAAGCGGTGTGCTGACCACACGCCCCTCCTATCTGCATCCTCATCTGAGGATGACATGGCGATCGGATGGTCCCGATGGGCCACTTGTGGCCTGAAGACGGAGTGCTTTTTTCCTTATCCCTGTAATGGCCGAATAGTATGTAATGGTTTAGATGTTTAATGTAAGTGGCTGAACCAATATCACAACTAGTGCCTCTGGCTAACTGACCAGTTTTCATCAAACTTCGTGCTATAATTTTCTATTTGAAAAGCATGATCACCAGAGCCTAGCTGCAACGTGCTCAATACTTGCAACTAACTTCACTTGAAACGAGAACGTCTACCATAACCACAACAATGCTAATGGTAACGATATCAGCTGTTTGTTAGGATATTAAATCGTCGTTTATAATCTGTGTCAGTTGACACTCATGGTGCACATCGCATTACGCGTCCTCTGATTTTGGACCACTTCGTGATAAAACTTCTTTCATACAGTGGTATCCAGAAAAATACCAAATGTGAAATAAGTCGATGTTCTACCGTAATTAAGCACTGTAATCCAGAACGTGTGGACTCACTAACACTTGACAAGAGGCGACTAACTGACACACGCTCGAAACTTGCCATTAAACCTCAATAGTCTATTCATTTAAACAAACACTCTGATGGGCAGGCCGGAAGAAATCACGTCTGTTTTTGTTATTACAGTTATCGTAGAAAATTTAAAGGAAAACATTAAGGAAACTACGATTACACCATTACTACTGGCTGCTGGAGACGTATTCACAAACAACTAATAAGATTACGAGGCCATTTACAGTACAGCTCATTGCCTTGGGAGTACGCAGCTGTCCCTCCAACCTAATACGAAAAACATCAACTACGATCCACGCAAACAGAGTTCAATCCTATCGCATGTAATGCCACTTCCTCGGACGAGAAATGAAAATAAAAAATTAGCTCCAAAATTCCCAAAGATTTCCCCAAAACAAGTTCCAAATTCCATGAAAAATGAACAAGCAAACAAATTTCCAGTTAACGCTATTATCTGGATATTAACCAGTAACTGAATCAGGAATCTAATACTTAGTAATTTATTAAGATACGAAAGAAAGATAGGATTCCAGTAAAATCAAACTCAAAATTCAAAATCATAGTAAATCACAAAATCATTATAATTAAAATTCGCAAAGTAGAACCAACGTTCCCAAAGAATAATCCGTGTGAGTACTCTTTGCGATTCGTGAGTAATGGCTAAGGATAATTCAGTCCATTGTCACTACGTTACGAGAGTCAGCCGAAGCAGGTCATACTTTTGAATGCTCGTATATGTAGGCGCAATTATATTGTTTTTTTTTCTTTTTTTAGAATTGATTATTGCGATCTACTATGACGCAGTGAAACGATACTTCGACTTCAAATATTACGTTATTTAGAATTCAGATAGAGGACTTGCATGTATTAGACAGAAGTGACATTTAATTAGATAATCTGAAGTTAACACTACTTAGGAAGTGAACACAGATAGACAATTTCATTCGTAATAACTAATGGACTATGGAATTTGGTGATAGTTACGAAGCATATAATTTGTAATTCCCCCCAACACCTGGGAAAGCTTCTTCCTCACGGCTCTTTTAGGAAGTGGCTAATATTGTGTAATAAACCAGCATATCGTGTCAATTCACGCAATTATCATTCAAGCTTTACAATATTATTAAATGGAATTAAATATTTGACTGAAGCTCTCGGTGCTTATATAGAAACTCCTTGACGTTAGGAATTAATAACACTGTTACGACTGATTATAGATGTGAGATGACAACCAGTACATAGGAAATTTGGTGTCGCTGGAACTAATTTGAAATTATCATTAATATTTAAACAGCAACTGAAAAACCATCAATTATAAACGATTTAATTACGACATTTGGTGAAGTAAATATCTCACACAAGTCGCGAGTTCAGTTCATCAATGTTCTGTCTGTGACGTCGATACCGATACATAAGAAAGAACAATCTCATTGCTTTACCGCTGAGTGTTGGCCAAGACCAAAGATCCGAAAACGACGTTACACGCACCACACGCAAACAGCGTTATAAATTTAGCATCAGTATGTGAGTAGCCAAAAGATGTGATGGATATCGCATAGTAAGTGCTGCTAGAGCCACTTGCAGTGAAATCTCAAAACTGTTTGCTTCCGACCCTCTTCTATTTGCAACTGAAAACGCCAGGTGGCTGTACATTCTAAAGTCTTCCAGTACCGTTGTACTTTCGGTTTGTGGGTCTCTTTCGCTTTACCAGACAATCTCAAAATCTACTAAAAATGTGAATATAAAACATAAAAAGCTGCAGAAATGGCCGAACATATAACCCGGAGGAAAAAGTCACGGAAATGCTGAAGACTGTGAGCTGGCGTCCGGCTGAAAACAATTAATTGTACAGAGGAGGAACGTTAATTTCAAATTACTGGTTTCGGCCATCATCGGCCATCCTCAGCTCCAAAAGCCCAGTAAATTGAAAAGTTAAAAGTGAAGTTATCCAGATTGCGTGATTCACTCCTATCACTCCGAAAACAATGTTGTCACTTAATATACACGAGGAGGGTCCCATACCAGTATATAAAAGCTAATCTCCACACGCTTATGAAATTTCAACAAAAATGGTCTGCTGCCTGACGAAATCCAGTCCATTGAAATCTTGGGCCAACTTGTTACCTCCATTCTAACTACATGTCCAGCCCATTGCAGTCATTTGGTTCTCAACATTCCCAGGATGTTAGGCTCCTTATGTAGCTCTTCTTTTTCTGCGTTATGGCGTCTTCTCCATTCTCCAGTAGTCTGATATCAGACTGGTCCTAATGGTCCAAATATTTTCCTGAGGACCTTCCTCTCAAATGTAAGCAGTCGGTTAAGATCTTGTTTTCGGTTGCTCCAGGTCTGAGAACCATAAAGTACTACTGGAATTATTAATAGCTTATGCAACCGCAGCTTTAGTTGTTGAGAGACACTTCTGCATTTTAATATGGGGTCTAGAGAGTGATAGCATCTGTCTCCCACCTGCAGTCGTGCTTATATCTCTGCTTCAGTTGATGTTACTTCTGTAAAAATTCATCCAAGATATTTGAAGTCTTTCACATGTTTATACCTGGTGTGGTTCACAATTAAATCTTGAGAGTTTTGGATATTTCTTCCTATGGTCATATACTCAGTCTTTTCAGAGCTAATTTGTAGACCAATCTTAGCTGCCAATAACTCCAAGGTCTGGATACTTCTTTTCAGATCTTCTTGTGTGCTTGCTAATAGTGCAATGTCGTCTGCATAGGCCAGATATGTAATGTGTTCATTGCCAATTTGAATGCCCTGGAAGTTTTCTTTGTTGAAATCCAGCATTACCTTCTCAAGTGCCAAGCTGAAAAGGACAGGCGATAGCTCATTTCCTTGGTGTAATCCTGTTACAACTTGGAAGCTTTCTGTCATTTTACTGCCTACCTTAGCCTGAAGTTTTGTATCATTTAGGCATATCTCTACCAGTCTGATCAACTTCTTTGGCATACAAAACTCTGTCATAGTTCTAATCAGGCTAGGTCTATGTATACCAGTGGTCGTCAAACAACGGCCTAGGGGCCGCATGCCTCGCAGACCCTCCTCGGCTTCTCACGGGTAGCATAAGTTATCTACTTGTCTGGCGTAGCGGTGTTTTGTTTACAAAAAATGCGTAAAATTGTGATTTAAGTCTGACTGTAAACCATCCATCACTTTCATTTAACGCGCCACTTCCCGATGTTCCGCAACGCTAAAGACGTGAGCGGCCTGCTAGCCAACAATGTGAACCGTGCATCAAACACGCCGCGTGCCAATGGCCGCTCGTTTTTCGGCAGGCTTGTCCCCCAGCCGCCTCATTGTTAGCTCTGTCGTGTCTGTGTGTCAGTCGTGAACTAAGTTTCGGTGCCCCTGAGCGTTCGTCGCGTATTGAGTGTATTTGTGCTCATATTTGGTGGTATAATTATTAGTGGAATGAATAATGTCTGATGGACCCTCAAGAACAGTGACTAAGAGGAAAATAGCTAAAGAGAAAAGAAGTTTCCAAGATATACGGGAAGGAGAATTTTGCTTCATAAGTGGATACAAAGAAGGTACTGCTACTTGCTTAATATGCCGGGATACGACTGTCGGACTGAAGAGATACAATTTATTTCGCCAATACACAAGTAAGCACAATTCATTTACAGTAGCTTTTGCTTTGAATTCAAGTGAAAGAAAGGAAAAAATTAATCATCTAAAATCTACCATTCGTCGTCAACAAAATGATATGTTAGCAGCAGTTGGGCAAAGTAAGGCTGTCACAAGAGCGTCATACCAAGTATGTAATATTGTGGCAAAAAGGATGAATGCTTTCACTAATGCTGAAGTAGTGAAGCAATGTATGACGACTGTTTCTGAAACTTTGTTTCAAAATTTCTCCAAAAGTAAACAAATGTCAGCTGACATTTCTCCAACAGTAAACAAATATCAGCTGACATTTCTCCAACAGTAAACAAATATCAGCTGAAATAAATAAGCTCACACATTCATAATCTACCTGTCGACCTTGTATAGAAGATATTTCAAAATACAGGGTGATCAAAAAGTCTGTTTAAATTTGAAAACTGAATAAATCACGGAATAAAGTTTATAGAGAGGTACAAATTGACAAACATGCTTGGAATGGCATGGGGTTTTATTAGAACCAAAAAAATACAAAAGTTCAAAAAATGTCCGACAGATAGCGCTTCATCTGATCAGAATAGCAATAATTAGCATAACAAAGTAAGACAAAGCAAATATGATGTTCTCTGCAGGAAATACTCAATATGTCCACCATCATTCCTCAACAATAGCTGTATTCAAGGAACAATGTTGTGAACAGCACTGTAAAGCATGTCCGGAGTTATAGTGAGGCATCGACGTCGGATGTTGTCTTTCAGCATCCCTAGAGATGTCGGTCGATCACGATACACTTGCGGCTTCAGGTAACCCCAAAGCCAGTAATCGCACGGACTGAGGTCTGGGGCTGGCCGCCGTGGCCCAACGGTTCTAGGCGCTTCAGCAAGGAACCGCGCGACTGCTACGGTCGCAGGTTCGAATCCTGCCTCGGGCATGGATATGTTTGATGTTCTTAGGTTGGTTAGGCTTAAGTAGTTCTAAGTTCTAGGGGACTGATGACCTCAGAAGTTAAATCCCATAGTGCTCAGAGCCAGTTGAACCAGTTGAGGTCTGGGGCCCTGGGAGGCCAAGCATGACGAAAGTGGCGGCTGAACACACGATCATCACAAATGAAGCGCGCAAGAGATCTTTCACGCGTCTAGCAATATGGGGTGGAGCGCTATCCTGCATAAACATCGTACGTTCAAGCAGGTGTTTATCAGCCAGGCTGGGGATGATGCGATTCTGTTAACAAATCGGCGTACCTCTCACCCGTCGCAGTTACAGAACCAGAATCACACATTTCCTCGAAGAAAAAAGGCCCGATAACGGTAGATGTGGAAAATCCAACCCATACCGTGACTTTCTCGTCGTGCAATGGAGTTTCCACGACAGTTCAAGGATTTTCGGTAGCCCAAATTCTGGAGTTGTGAGCGTTGACAGACCCTCGGAGCGTGAAATGAGCTTCGTCGGTCCACAACACGTTACTCAACCAATCGTCATCTTCCGCCATCTTTTGAAACGCCCACACCGCAAATGCCCTCCGCTTCACTAAATCGCCAGGTAACAGTTCATGATGCCGATGGATTTTGTACGGATAGCATCGTAGGGTACGCCTAAGTGCCAACCAAACAGTAGTGTATGGAATGCCGGTGCGACGTGCTACTGCACGAGCGCTGACTTCCCCGTGCATAGACGAACCCGCTACAGTCTCCATTTCTTCCTGAACTGCCTCAGCAGCATTACGTCTTGTGCTCGGTCCACCACTACGGGGTATATCGTCCAAACAACTCGTGGCTTTGAACTTTGAAATCATTCTCGCCACAGCTGCATTTGTCAACGGACCTTTACCCGTTCGAATCCCCTTCCTATGGCGATAGGATCGTAACGTTGAACTAGCACATTCCCCATTCTGATAATATAGCTTCACTAAAAGCGCCTGTTTAGGTAACGTCAACATAATGCGACCGCTGGCGCATCTGATTCTCTCTCCCATGACAGCTCGTTTTATGCACGATTGTCATGCGCAGTCACTGACGTTTTGCCGACCAGCTCCATCTGTCGGACATTTTGCGAACTTTTTTTTTTTTTTTGTTCTAATAAAACTCCATGTCATTCCAACCATGTGTGTCAATTTTTACCTCTCTATCTACGTTATTCCGTGGTTTATTAAGTTTTCAAATTTGTACTGACTTTTTGATCACCCGGTATATGTTTGAGGCAGCAATTAATAAAGTCAAACTATGCAAATACTTCAGTCTTTCATGCGATTCCAGTACAGATTCAGCTTCGATGGCTCAGTTTTCATTATTTGTGCGTTACTGCACAAATGATGGGGTAATAGAGGAAGATTTTTTAGCGATTATAACCATAAAATGTCACACAAAAGGATGTGATTTTGTGGATGCAATTAAAGAATTTGTAAAAATAAATTACTTATCTGTGAGCAAATTAATATGAGTATGTACACATGGCTGTCCGTCAATGACGGTCGTTAACAATAGTATGATAGCACTGGTTTAGTAGGCATGGAATTTGCCAAATTTACTCTCCATTCACTGCTTACTGCATCAAGAAAGTTTGTTATGTCAAATTTCAAATACGAATATGAAGAATGTTATGGAAACGGTTATAAGCGTTATAAATTTCATTTTGGCCGTGAACTTAATCACCGAAAATTTAAAGAACTTCTCCAGGAATTCTTAGATTGTTACAGTGATGTTCTCCTACATCCTGCTGTCAGTTGGATAAGCAAAGTAAAAGTGCTGGAACGATTTGTCAATTTGAAATCTGAAATTATTTTATTCTTACAACAAAGTGGCAAAAATTATCCTGAACTTGGAGATGATGAGTGGTGGATACTTACAGCTTTTTTGACCGATATTACACAAAAATTCAACACAATTAACTTGGAATTACAAGGCCCAAACAAGATAATTGGGCAAATGACTAACAGAATATTTGCATTTGAAGACAAACTGCAATTATATATTAATGAACTCGAAGTAAAAGATCTGTCTAATTTTCCAACTGTTGCTATGCTCCGATCAGGCTTAACTATCGCCGAAACTATTTACCAAAACATGAAAGCATATTTGGAAACCTATATGAAAGAAATAAAAGAAAACAGATTTGCAGATGTTAGAAATAATCGAAGCTGTTTCATTCTCGTAGAGAACTCTTGGCATTTTGGACATGATGATCTCAAATTATTCTGCCAATATGGATTTCCTAATACTAATTTGCTTAATGAAATAATCGAACTTCAGCATGACACACAGCTTGAAGCTCCGTTTATAGAACATCGCGAAATACAACAGTTCACTGAATTTTGGAAATGCGTGTCTAACAATTATAAAAATTTACGAGACTGTGCACAGTTCATTTTAACACTATTTCCTTCAATTTACCTTTGTAAAGCTTCATTTTCAAAAATGAAGTACCTGAAAAATAAATATCGTAATCGGTTGTCCAGTCATTTAGAAGACGAAATGAGGATTGCATGCACCCCAAACGCGGCAGATATAGACGACATGGCCAAAAAATTTCAACATCACAAGTCACATTAACGAAAAATTGTATATTTGTATTTACGTTTGTTTTGCAATTACAATGAATAAAAACCAGATTCAATAAGAGATCTGCAGCATTTTTATACAGCCTGTAGCATGTGCAGTGCATCTGTCCCTCTCTTATTTTTTAAATTTCTTATTTATTTCTACATTTTTTTTAAAGTTTGAGATTAATGCAATTATAATAAAGTTTTTGTGGCCATTTGAATAATGTAATATAATATTTTAGTAATACATCTGTCTCATCCTGCATGAAAGTACTTTAAAATAAATTTCAGGGACAAGATACACTGATCCCACATTTGTTTTTGGTAGTGGCTCAAAATTACTAATGATTCCCTTCCTTCCCTTCACCCTTTATATGTTCCTGCCTAGCTACATGAATATTGTAAGATTATGCTGGTCATGTGAATTTTATTTTCACAGAGATAATTAAACTGGAATCAATTAGTCAGTTGCACTGTATGCCTTTTTCCAGTTTATTGAAATTTGATCAGCAGCATTTTATGCGGTTTTCAACACTCGTAAACATGATGACAGTCATTCTGTGAAAGTCTATAAATGGCACAGGTCATCATTGACTCATGCTACCACAACGATTATTCCAGTCGGTCTCAACACTCGACTCCTGTGAAGATTGACTAAAATGTAATTGTTGACAGCGTGACAACTATTCGTATGTCTCCTAGGAATATATCCCTCATAATCTAATAGTTGTCAAACCGACGGGAGGGCATGTAAAAATCTTTTTCCCCGTATTGCAGAATTTCAGTGTCATAAACATGGCTTTCTGTTGTCAGCAACTTCACAGCAATGTTATTTCGCTAAGGAGCACGTACATCCAACAGTTGCGAGTAGTTTGTTTCCGAAAGTACTATTTCATTTCACAGGTGCTAATGTTTACAGTTTCTGAAGAACGATAAGTGATATATATCCAAATCCGTTAAAGAATAAGTGGTTTGCAGCTGTCGGCTGTACCTGTCTTCTTCGCCAAATGAGAAATATACTGGAAGAATTGCAAGTAGGAGCGCATAAAGTTGTTCTATCACATTTACAGGTGCCACTTGGTACAGGGGCAGACAGATTTGCCGTTGCGTTGGGAGGCGACGTTATAATGGAAATGTTTTCTTATTTGTTTCTCAGTGCTGACAACAGATTGGTGCGTGTGCCTCGTATCAATTATCTGCTATTGTATCAATCTTAAATGAAAGTGCGTTGGATTCATAAATACGCATTATAGAGACGACCGTATGAGCTACATATTTGTTAAAAGAAATAATTAGTCATTAGCTCTTTAATATATTATATATCTATGTGTGTGTGTGTGTGTGTGTGTGTGTGTGTGTGTGTGTGTGTGTCTGTTTTATCCTCCACTTCTCCTCCTAAGCCCTCGGATCAATTTCAACCACACTGATACACATATTACTTTCAATCTGTAAAGAAATATATTGGGGAATAAGCCAAGGCAATGTCTTATTGGGGTGAGGGATAGTAATGAAGAGGGAGAAGGGGGAGGACGACATGGACACGTACAGGGGGAGTGCGAAATGGACAAATAAAGGGGTGAAGAGACGGTGAGTGAGGGGAAAGTCGAGATGGACGACAGACAGCGAGGGAAGGAAGAGACAGAATAACATAAGATTGGAATAAATACATATCTAACCAATGCCAGGTACCTCATCTAGTAAGAAATAAAATTAAAGCTCTTTTAGTTCAGTCAAGTGAGTTGAACAAAAATGACTTTTAAAACATGTAGAAAACAGTTGTGATCGTGTCTCATGTTACATAATACATTTAAGTATAAGTCCATTTGCTGTTTTTACCCATATGTTCACAAAGACAACCCAGCAACATTTCGTCGAGAAATAACAGTGTTACAATGTACGGGTCATTGAGGGTGGCAACAGTCTGAAACAGAGAACATTCTACACGTAATGGTCCGAATGGTATCGACTTTAACGATAAGTGCTAGAAAGTCAGTGGTAAACCTCTCGCTTCTTTACTATAACTAGTCTATTGGAGGTTAACAACACACCATTTACGTAGTTTGCCAGTTAATAAAAAGACCTTGAAATCTGCGGCCCGAGGTGCCACATCATATTGTTAGTTTTGGCACTTGAGTAAAAAAGTTTGACGACCACTGGCACATACTGTCATAAGCCTTCTTGAAGTCTACAAGCAGGAAATGTATCTCTCGGTCGTATTCGTACATTTTTCACAGACCGTTTTAGGACAAAAATCTGGTCCGTGGTTGATCGTCCTGCTTGAAAATCTTCTTGATATTCTGCAATTATGTCTGCTGCTAGAGGTCTTATTCGTTCTAATAGGTAGTTGGAGAAGATCTTATAATATATGTTGAGTAGCGCCATGCCCTTATAGTTGTCACATATTGATTTTTCTTATTTTTTATGCATGGGACATATCACAACTACCTTCCACTCCTCTGGTGTTTCATGCTTTGCCCAAATTTGCTGAATTAGCTTGTGGATTTCGAAACAAATGATTTCGTCTGTAGCCTTGAGAGGTTCATCGGCAATTCTGCCCTCTCCTCGACTTTTACCATTCTTAGGTTTTTTTATCTGGTTCCTTATCTCTTCAATGGTGGGTGGAGGGTATTCTCGTTCTACTGTTACTGGGTCATCAAACTCGAGTAGTTCGGTTGGTTCATCAGTGTTTAGTAATTCTCTGAAGTATTCCACCCACCTTCTACCAATTTTTTCATCTTCTGTTAACACTCTTCCAATGGCATCTTTTATGAATTTGTGTTGATGGTATGTCCCTCCTTCAAAACTTTTCAGTTTTCTATAACGTTCTTTGCACATGTTTCCATAAAAGTCTTGTTCAGCTTCCTCCATGATGCTTTTTACATATTTTCTTTTTGCTTTTCTCAATGTGGCTTTGTTCAAATGGTTCAAATGGCTCTGACCACTATGGGACTAAACTGCTGTGGTCATCAGTCCCCTAGAACTTAGAACTACTTAAACCCAACCAACCTAAGGACATCACACACATCCATGCCCGAGGCAGGATTCGAACCTGCGACCGTAGCGGTCACGCTGTTCCAGACTGTAGCGCCTAGAACCGCATGGTCACTCCGGCATGCGTGACCTGTGTCTGCCGTAGTATTTCTTCAAACTTCGCTTTTTCTTCTTCCTGCATATTACCTTGTATCCACAAAAGCTTGGCCCGTTGTCTCTCCCTGATCGCTTCCTCACACTCCTCATCAAACCACACTCTTCTTCCTTTAGTTTGCTTTGGGATTACTTCTCGGGCTGTTTCGTTCATTGTCTCTGAAATCGCCTTCCAGTTCTACCACAGTATCTCCTTCCTCTTCATTCAAAGCCCCAAAACGATTTCTCAGTGGTATCTTGAAAGTTCTTTTTATATTATCTTTAATCAGACTCTCCTGGCCATATCGAGATACTCTTTGCATTCTTTTGAACTTCCTGGCTCTCCATATTGTTTTCATCCTTCCCCTGACAAGGAAGTGGTCTGATCGACATTCCGCACCTCTTGCCGTTTTGACATTTTCTATCCACTTCTTTATTCTCGTCTGTACAATTAGGTGGTCAATTTGGTTCACTGTCTTCCCATCCGGAGACACCAAGGTTCCTTTATATATTTTCTTCCTGTCGAAATTAGTACTACATATAAACAAGCCTTTTGCAGTCGCAAAGCTAACCAGCCTAGTGCCGTTATCACTGCTTACATCGTGTAAAGTGTGATTTCCGACGGTCCCCATGAAGGCTGCTTCTTTCCCAATTTTCGCATTAAAATCTTCAGGGATAAATTTGTAATGTTGACCTGGTACATTGTCTAAAACCTTTTCTAGTTCCTCGTAGGATATATATATATATATATATATATATATATATATATATATATATATATATATATATATATATATAAATAATCGATTTCTTCTGTTGGGGCATGGCAACTTACATATGTGAGTTTGTGTTCTCCTGTGTCGATGGTTAGGAATGAGATTCTGGGGCTGACCGATTCAAAATCTATGAGAGTGGTACAGAGGGATTTCTTCACTACAAAACCAGTTCCTAGTGAGCGGTTCCCTTCTGAGGCTGCATGGTATATGGCATAGTTTTCCCTTTCTGTAGCTCCAGTTTCTGTCCACCTTGTCTCTTGCAGAGCCAGTATATCTGACACTTATCTGCTTCCTTTACGACGCATTTTGCTGCCCCAGGCTGGTATAGGTTTCTGACATTTCAGGTCGCTACTTATATTGCCTTCCGTAATCCTTGCTCTTGCTAAGGTCGTTACAGAGATCAGTCCTATCCGAGACTCTTCTGTGACACTCGCACCGGTGATTATTTTTTCCGGAACTGGTTGGTAGCCCATTGCCAACCACCAACCTGGAGCACCAGGCTTTTCATTCCGATTTTTCTCCTGTAGAAAGATTGGCTTCTCCACGCCTATAGAGGTCTTTCTGCCTTTTTTAGGCATACCAGGGAATGAGAGGATAAGGAAATGGCGAGGACAGGTTTGGGATAGGAAAGAGGAGTGATAGATCGTTGTGGGACGCATTTTGTCTGGCTCCTTCCCTTTGGCCAGTCCAGCTTGGGTGACCCTGCTGGTAGCTACGCTACCGCCGGCATAGCCCTCTAGATCCAGAAACGCAAGCCTGCTCGCCCGCTGGACAGTGCTACGTTAAGTTTGTGTCCCCTGAGGAGGTAGATAAGTACCGAGTGATCAAAAAGTCTGCATAAATTTGAAAAATGAATAAATCACGGAATAATGTAGATAGAGAGGTACAAATTGACACACACGCTTAGAATGACATGGGGTTTTATTAGAACCAAAAAAATACATAAGTTCCAAAAATATCCGACAGTTGGCGCCTCATCTCATCAGAACAGCAATAATTAGCATAACAAAGTAAGACAAAGCAAAGATGATGTTCTTTACAGGAAATGGTCAATATGTCCACCATCATTCCTCAACAATAGCTGTAGTCGAGGAATAATGTTGTGAACAGCACTGTAAAGCATGTCCGGAGCTATAACGAGGCACTGACATATACACTTGCGACTTCAGGTAACCCCAAAGCCAATAATCGCACGTTCTGAGGTCTGGGGACCTGGGAGGCCAAGCATGACGAAAGTGGCGGCTGAGTACACGATCATCACCAAACGACGCGCGCAAGAGATCTTTCACGCGTCTAGCAATACGGGGTGGAGCGCCATCCTGCATAAACATCGTACGTTCCAGCAGGTGTTTATCAGCCATGCTGGGGATGATGCGATTCTGTAACTTATCGACGTACCTTTCACCCGTCACGGTAGCAGTTACTGACGTTTTGCTGTCCAGCGCATCTGTCGGACATTATGTGAACTTTTTTTTTTAATAAAACCCCATGTGATTCCATGCATGTGTGTCAATTTTTACCTCTCTATCTACATAATTTTGTGGTTTATTAAGTTCTCAAATTTATACTGACTTTTTGATCACCCTGTACTTTAGTCAATAAAATGAATGAAACGACGTTTCATAGTCTACAACTGGGGTGCTCTAAGACACAGATATGTGCAGGTGTCCATTAACATATGAAAAGCTATTAATTTGATACTAAATTTAGAAACATTTGAAAAATCAAATTTAGTAAATTTTGTCCGGAGATAGGGGTTATCGTGATATACATACAAACTAAAATCAGAAATTCTTCCGACACTGCAGCGATTATTAAAAAAGAGTGCAGTGATTAGAATTAGCGATACAAGAGGTGTAAAAAAATGTGGGCCTTGGTCGACTCGAATCGATCCCGTTTTATAAACGTAATCGATCTCGTCGTACCAAAGATCTTTGGGTAGGATGCCTCGCGTGCTTTGTCTCTGACTGCAGGGCAGTGTGCCGCCAAACCTATGGGTAAACGTGTGAATCTTCTGCCAGGAAGAGGCACTCAGTCGGTACGGCCAGACACAGCAAAGCATACACAGCCAGTGACCGCTGGTAGTGGAGCACTACATGAATGTGCAGTCTTGAGAAGAAATTTTATTTTCTGCTGTACATGCCTCTGATCGTTTTGGAGTTGATTCGATGCTGGCATACGGATCATGTTAAACGTGAGGACTACAGCTGCATCAGATAGACTGAAAGCCGGCCATTGTTGCTGATGAGGATCTGCGTTTAAACATATTGGACACTGCGTCCCCTGTTATCTAGTTGGCTACTGGTCGTATTCACGCCGGTTGCTATGGTATTATTGTTTAATCCGAAACAAGGCAACGGCCTTGCCGCAGTGGATACATCGGTTCCCGTCAGATCACCTAAGTTAAGCGCTGTCGGATTTGGCCAGCGCTTGGATGGGTGACCATCCGGGCCGCCTTGTACTGTTGCCATTTTTCTGGGTGCACTCAGCCTCGTGAAGCCAATTGAGGAGCTACTCGGCGGCTTCAGTCACGAATACCATCGTAACGACCGGGAGTGTGGTGTGCTGACCACACGCCCCTCCTATCCGCATCCTCATCTGAGGATGATACGGCGGTCGGATGGTCCCGTTAGGCCACTTACGGCCTGAAGACGGAGAGCTTTTTTTTTTAATCTGAAACAAACTCCGGCTATGTTTACATACGCTCAATTATGTTTTCTGGTCATGATCAGTAGTCCATTAAAGTGATTTTTTAAACAATTTCACTCTGCACTTCACAGAATTGTACTAATTACAGTGTTTCAGCTAAAGCTGTTACTAATTGTTCTCAATCGCTATGTTACGAAAAAC
The DNA here is from genome assembly GCF_023864345.2 of Schistocerca serialis cubense. NCBI lineage: Eukaryota > Metazoa > Arthropoda > Insecta > Orthoptera > Acrididae > Schistocerca > Schistocerca serialis. The sequence goes on from NC_064646.1 coordinate 19,837,440, forward strand.
TTGACAGCATATTTACTATCGTAATTGGTAAGCTCTGGTGTCAAGAACGGTTCTCACTATTGTTTATACGAGGGTTATTCGGAAAGTGCCATAGACCTTGCCGTTGGTGGGGAGGCTTGCGTGCCTCAACGATACAGATAGCCGTACCGTAGGTGCAACCACAACGGAGGGGTATCTGTTGAGAAGCCAGACAAACGTGTGGTTCCTGAAGAGGGGCAGCAGCCTTTTCAGTAGTTGCAGGGGCAACAGTCTGGATGATTGACTGATCTGGCCTTGTAACATTAACCAAAACGGCCTTGCTGTTGTGGTACTGCGAACGACTGAAAGCAAGGGGAAACTACGGCCGTAATTTTTCCCGAGGGCATGCAGCTTTATTGGATGGTTAAATGATGATGGCGTCTTCTTGGGTAAAATATTCCGGAGGTAAAATAGTCCCCCATTCGGATCTCCGGGTGGGGACTACTCAAGAGGACGTCGTTATCTGGTGAAAGAAAACTGGCGTTCTACGGATCAGAGCGTGGAATGTCAGATCCCTTAATGGGGCAGGCAGGTTAGAAAATTTAAAAAGGTAAATGGATGGGTTAAAGTTAGATATAATGGGAATTAATGAAGTTCGGTGGCAGGAGGAACAAGACTTCTGGTTAGTTGAATACAGGGATCTAAATACAAAATCAAATAGGGGTAATGCAGGAGTAGGTTTAATAATGAATAAAAAATAGGACTGCGGGTAAGCTACTACAAACAGCATAGTGAACGTATTATAGTGGCCAAGATAGACACGAAGCCCACGCCTACTACAGAAGTACACGTTTATATGCCAACTATCTCTGCAGATGACGAAGAAATTGAAGAAATGTATGATGAAATAAAAGAAACTATTCAGGTAGTGAAGGGAGACGAAAATTCAATAGTCGTGGGTGACTGGAATTCGACAGTAGGAAAAGGGAGAGAAGTAAACATAGTAGGTGAATATGGATTGGGGCTAAGAAATGAAAGATGAAGCCGTCTGTTAGAATTTTGCACAGAGCATAACTTAATCATAGCTAACACTTGGTTCAAGAATCATAAAAGAAGGTTGTATACATGGAAAAGAGAGATTTAGGAACCACGTTTTAAATTCTAGGATATTTCCAGGGGCAGATGTGGACTCTGACCACAATCTATTGGTTATGAACTGTAGATTAAAACTGAAGAAATTGCAAAATGGTGGGAATTTAAGGAGATGGGACCTGGATAAATAAAGAACCAGAGGTCGTACAGAGTTTCAGGGACAGCATAATGGAACAATTGACAGGAATGGGGGAAAGAAATACAGTAGAAGACGAATGGGTAGCTCTGAGGGATGAAGTAGTGAAGGCAGCAGAGGATCAAGTAGGTAAAAAGACGAGGCTAGTAGAAATCCTTGGGTAACAGAAGAAATATTGAATTTAATTGATGAAAGGAGAAAATATAAAAATGCAGTAAATGAAGCAGACAAAAAGGAATACAAACGTCTCAAAAATGAGATCGAAAGGAAGCGCAAAGTGGCTAAGCAGGCATGGCTACAGGACAAATGTAAGGATGTAGAGGCTTATCTCACTAGGGGTAAGATAGATACTGCCTACAGGAAAATTAAGAGACCTTTGGAGAAAAGAGCGCCACTTGTACGAATATCAAGAGCTCAGATGCACACCCAGTTCTAAGCAAACAGGGAAAAGCAGAAAGGTGGAAGGAGTATATAGAGGGTCTATACAAGGGCGATGTAATTGAGGACAATATTATGGAAATGGAAGAGGATGTAGATGAAGATGAAATGAGAGATACGATACTGCGTGAAGAGTTTGACAGAGCACTGAAAGACCTGAGTCGAAACAAGACCCCGGGAGTAGACAACATTCCATTCGAACTACTGACGGCCTTGGGAGAGCCAGTCCTGACAAAACTCTACCATCTGGTGAGCAAGATGTACGAGACAGGCGAAATACCCTCAGACTTCAAGAAGAATACAATAATTTTAATCCCAAAGAGAGCAGGTGTTGACAGATGTGAAAATTACCGAACTATCAGTTTAATAAGCCACAGCTGCAAAATACTAACACGAATTAATTACAGACTAATGGAAAAACTGGTAGAAGCCGACCTCGGGGAAGATCAGTTTGGATTCCATAGTAATATTGGAACACGTGAGGCAATACTGACCTTACGACTTACCTTAGAAGAAAGATTAAGGAAAGGCAAACCTACGTACCTAGCATTTGTAGACTCAGAGAAAGCTTTCGACAATGTTGAGTGAAATACTCTCTTTCAAATTCCAAAGGTGGCAGGGGTAAAATACTGGTAGCGAAAGGCTCTTTACAATTTGTGTAGAAACCAGATGGCAGTTATAAGAGTCGAGGGGCATGAAAGGGAAGCAGTGGTTGGGAAGGGAGTGAGACAGGGTTTTAGCCTCTCCCCGATGTTATTCAATCTGTATATTGACCAAGCAGTAAAGGAAACAAAAGAAAAATTTGGAGTAGGTATTAAAATCCAGGGAGAAGAAATAAAAACTTTGAGGTTCGCCGATGACATTGTAATTCTACCAGAGTCAGCAAAAGACTTGGAAGAGCAGTTGAACGGAATGGACAGTGTCTTGAAAGGAGGATATAAGATGTACATCAACAAAAGCAAAACAGGGATAATGGAATGTAGACGAATTAAGTCGGGTGATGCTGAGGGAATTAGATTAGGAAATGAGACACTTAAAGTAGTAAAGGAGTTTTGCTATTTAGGGAGCAAAATAACTGATGATGGTAGAAGTAGTGAGGATGTAGACTGGTAATGGCAAGGAAAGCGTTTGTGAAGAAGAGAAATTTGTTAACATCGAGTATAGATTTAAGTGTCAGAAAGTCGTTTCTGAAAGTATTTGTATGGAGTGTAGCCATGTATGGAAGTGAAACATGGACGTTAAGTACTCTGGACAAGAAGAGAATAGAAGCTTTCGAAATGTGGTGCTACAGAAGACTTCTGAAGATTAGGTGGGTAGATCACGTAACTAATGAGGAGGTACTGAATAGGATTGGGGAGAAGAGAAGTTTGTGGCACAACTTGACTAGAAGAAAGGATCGGTTGGTAGGACATGTCCTGAGGCATCAAGGGATCACAAATTTAGCATTGGAGGGCAGCGTGGAGGGTAAAAATCGTAGAGGGAGACCAAGAGATGAATACAGTAAGCAGATTCAGAAGGATGTAGGTTGCAGTAGGTACTGGGAGATGAAGGAGCTTGCACAGGATAGAGTAGCATGGAGAGCTGCATCAAACCAGTCTCAGGACTGAAGACCACAACAACAACAAAGGAACGATCTGTCGCGAAATGGAAACCACAGTGAAAATCCGATGAAGTTTTGCACAGGTGTGTTGGTCAGTGTCTCTAGTATGCCCGTCAATCGCGTTACGCCGTTCGTTTTAGTTCTGAGCACACAGGGAGCACATAAAGATACTTAGAACAATAGCGTCTCCCGCCAGCTACGAGGGATTGGTGAGAAATTTCGTCTGAAACTATTTAGCAAACATTACATAACTGTTGTGCATTTTCTTCTCCAAGACAATTGTCAGCCGCATTCTACAGGGGCAATGAAGATGTTCCTACATCGTCCTCAATTGGAAATGTTTGATTACCCACAGTACAGCCCGTAATTGTCTCCCTCTGAGTTTCGTCTCTGTTCACATGAACCGCTGGCTGTGAAGACAACATTTTGGCACAGACAGCGAGCTGTAAGCAAGCATAGAGAATTGGCGGAAAGCACTGGCGGCTGCCTTCTATAACGAGGGTAATGGAAAGTTGGTACAAAGCTACGACAAACGTCTAAGTCGGATCGGCGACTATGGAAATAAGTAGCTGGAAGTTGTAGCTAAATGTTGCAAATAAAACCGTTTTGATTTTCACTGTGGTTTCCACTTCGCGACCTATCGTTCCTTAATTTCCGAATACCCCTCGTAAATGTCACTCAGCTGTTCCATTTACTGTGTTTCGCCGGTTCGTGTCGTGGTGGAAGAATCAATTTGTTTCCGCTCTGTCGTGAGTGATTTACATACAATTATTTTCACGTGAAAAGATATATCACATGTCGTAAAATATGTATAACTGTCAGATGACAGCTTATTAGATGTAATCCTTGCCAAAAAAGTAAGGAAATAATTTCTTTTTACCCTAGACTTACGTGACTCTTTCGATTCAGTAAGATTATTTTTTGAATTTTAATTCTATAGGGTTTCCTGTGTTATCGGATCAGACCTGGTGTAAATTAAAGCAGACTTATTATTATACTTTTTTAATTTTGCAAAAGGCATATAATTTTGTATGTTGCACTATGTAGTTGTTTTAGCATGTGAAATTTCTCTACAACCCGTTTATGGGTTACAACAAATGTCTGATGTGAATTTTAAATTTGTTTTCTGGGCTACCACAACTTATCACTCCCGGGCTCTTGCTTACCTTGGCCACCTGTTACTTAGGTGGGTACAAAATGAAAGATATATTTCATTCCAAAATTTTTAGAGCTTTGTAGATTTATTTAATAAGCTTGACCCTGAGAAAATTATTGATGAGTGGGAACTTGATGAAAGTCAAATACTATGGGAAAAAGATTTAGCTGCTTTAAAACACATGGAGAAACTTCAAATTTCAGTAATAAAAATAATTAAGCGATCCAAGGTAGCCAATCGTTTGAAGCATTTAGTGTTAATCTGACAGATGACACATTAATGACGAAATAAAGGACGACAGTGTAGCCTAAAAAGTAATGACAAGTAAAAGAATCACAGCAGAATTGAAAGTAACAACTGATAGAATATAAATGAACAGATGTGAACAGTTTAACACTATAAAAAGTAAGGAACCTCTCGAAAAAATGCAAAAACCTACTGATTGAAGAGAAAGTACTCCATAAGCTGAAGAAAAAATTACACGGACACAAAGTTATTACAAAAGGGAATAAATATGATATGGCACTGGTAATAGAAGATAAATGAATGTGTGACACATAAGAATTTCTTACATCCAGTAACATAAAAGAAGATGGATCCAACTAAGGATTTTCATAAATTTCTCAACAAAAATATGGGCAACCTGAAGTTTCTCTCTTCGGACTAAGAGAAGAATAGACATACAGGAACGAATTTACACATATCTGCTACACGTGCATGGGTTAAACTGCACAAACCAGACAATTCTATATGTAAATAATAAGTACTGCCCTACGCATTTGATTAATCTCGAGTTTAATTAAAAGACCTCAAGAGAAATTTCAAATCCACTGAATATACCGCATAAAACAGCTAAATTTTTACTCATAAAATTAAGGATCTGAATACGCCAGAAGTCACCTTGCTGGAATCCGTGGATATTGTAATGCGCAAATTTCTACATAAGCGTCCCAAAAGCCTAAACTACAGCTACTATAAATGAAAATTTACTAACCATAAAAGAATGCCTGTCAATGAACTCCTTCATCAAACTAGTGCAGAACTGTTGTATTTAACATCTAATAACTAATGTTAACGAAATGTTTGTCTCATAATAGCCAACAAATTAGCAGGGACAATTGCTGAAATTTTTGTGAAACATCAAGAAAACTTCTTTAGGATAAGTTGTTGCGGAGTGGTAGCGAGTGACAGAACTGGATTGATTGTGTACACTACGTTTGACAATTTTTATTTAAAAAACCCTGGACAGTATGAAATCAACATTACAGCCACTTAGCTCTGAGTGTGGCGCGCTTCAAAGATGATAAACAGAAAAATATTATCACAGAAAAAGTTTTTTAACATTATGAAACGTTTGTCATTTCAACCTACACTACTGGCCATTAAAACTGCTACACCACGAAGATGACGTGCTACAGACGCGAGATTTAACCGACAGGAAGAAGATGCTGTGATATGCAAATCATTAGCTTATCAGAGCATTCACACAAGGTTGGCGCCGGTGGCGACACCTACAACGTGCTGACATGAGTAAAGTTTGCAACCGATTTCTCATACACAAACAGCAGTTGAACGGCGTTGCCTGGTGAAACGTTGATGTGATGCCTCGTGTAAGGAGGAGAAATGCGTACCATCACGTTTCCGACTTTGATAAAGGTCGGATTGTAGCTTATCGCGATTGCGGTTTATCGTATCGCGACATTGCTGCTCGCGTTGGTCGAGATCCAATGACTGTTAGCAGAATATGGAATCAGTGGGTTCAGGAGGGTAATACGGAACGCCGTGCTGGATCCCAACGGCCTCGTATCACTAGCAGTCGAGATGACAGGCATCTTATCCGCATGGCTGTAACGGATCGAGCAGCCACGTCTCCATCACTGAGTCAGCGGATGGGTACGTTTGCAAGACAATAACCATCTGCACGAACAGTTCGACGACGTTTGCAGCAGCATGGACTGTAAGCTCGGAGACAATGGCTGCGGTTACCTTTGACGCTGCATCACAGACAGGAGCGCCTGCGTGCACGAATGGCAAAACGTCATTTTTCCGGATGAATCCAGGTTCTGTTTACAGCATCATGATGGTGGCATGCTTCTTCGGCGACATAGCGATGAACGCACATTGCAAACGTGTATTCGTCATCGCCATACTGCCGTATCACCCGACGTGATGATATGGGCTGCCATTGGTTACACGTCTCGGTCACCTCTCGTTCGCATTAACGTCACTTTGAACAGTGGACGCTATATTTCAGATGTGTTACGACCCGTGGCTCAAACCTTCATTCGATCCCTGCGACATCCTACATTTCAGCAGGATAATGTACGACCGCGTGTTGCAGGTCTGTACGGCCCTTTCTGGATACAGAAAATGTTCGACTGCTGCCCTGGCCAGCACATTCTCCAGATCGCTCAGCAATTGGAAACGTCTGGTTATCGGTGGCCGAGCAACTGGCTCGTCACAATACGCCAGTCACTACTCATGATGAACTCTGGTATCGAGTTGAAGCTGCATGGGCAGCTGTACCTGTACACGCCATCCGAGCTCTGTTTGACTCAATGCCCAGGAGTATCAAGGCCGTTATTACGGCCAGAGGTGGAAGTTCTGGGTACTGACTTCTCAGGATCTATGCACCCAAATCGTGTGAAAATGTAATCACATGTCAGTTCTAGTATAATATATTTGTCCAATGAATACCCGTTTATCATCTGCATTTCTTCTTGGTGTAGCAATTTTAATGGCTAGTATTGTATTATCTAGCTTCTCTTATTGAAATTTGCTGTAAATATTTCAGGTATTAACAAGTGCCACACACAATTTGTGTATTTTTGGAAGAAGAATAACATTTATTGTAAATTAAATTTTCACATGAATGCCTTTTGGAGAATTGATACCAAGTATCTGAATTAACATTATAACCTTTTTGTTATTTGATGTCACTGAAATACTTGATAACGTTGTTGATCGATTATCGATAATTGTTCTTAAATTGTTTTACGTAATCGAGTAGTTTTGTCTCAATATGTCAAGGTCTTATTGGCCTACGTAAAATCACTGTCCCTGACTAGTTTTAGTAAAAATCTTGATACGAATGGTGTTCAGTCTCATTTGGCCCACACCCCGGCAACCTTACCACAGTAGTGCGTACCAATTATGTTGGTGCGCAAGCTCTTAGCGTTTTTATTTTGTATATTCGTATTGTACATGCTATGGGTTTATTTATCGATTGTCTTTTTTATTTCTAGTTCGCTGTTGCTATTTGATTTTACATATTGTCATTTTGTCATTTGGAGATATGGAGTGGAGCCGTGGACGCTAGAAAAAGGAGAGCCAAATGGGGAAATCGGAACATTTCCGACATACTCTTCTGTTTGAGTGCAACAGATAGGTGACAGCAACGGAGGCAGCCAGAAATACACTCCTGGAAATGGAAAAAAGAACACATTGACACCGGTGTGTCATACCCACCATACTTGCTCCGGACACTGCGAGAGGGCTGTACAAGCAATGATCACACGCACGGCACAGCGGACACACCAGGAACCGCGGTGTTGGCCGTCGAATGGCGCTAGCTGCGCAGCATTTGTGCACCGCCACCGTCAGTGTCAGCCAGTTTGCCATGGCATACGGAGCTCCATCGCAGTCTTTAACAATGGTAGCATGCCGCGACAGCGTGGACGTGAACCGTATGTGCAGTTGACGGACTTTGAGCGAGGGCGTATAGTGGGCATGCGGGAGGCCGGGTGGACGTACCACCAAATGGCTCGACACGTGGGGCGTGAGGTCTCCACAGTACATCGATGTTGTCGCCAGTGGTCGGCGGAATGTGCACGTGCCCGTCGACCTGGGACCGGACCGCAGCGACGCATAGATGCACGCCAAGACCGTAGGATCCTACGCAGTGCCGTAGGGGACCGCACCGCCACTTCCCAGCAAATTAGGGACACTGTTGCCCCAACATCGTGCAGCCCGCCTCCAGTGGTGTCGCGACAGGCGTGAACGGAGGGACGAATGGAGACGTGTCGTCTTCAGCGATGAGAGTCGCTTCTGCCTTGGTGCCAATGATGGTCGTATGCGTGTTTGGCGCCGTGCAGGTGAGCGCCACAATCAGGACTGCATACGACCGAGGCACACAGGGCCAACACCCGGCATCATGGTGTGGGGAGCGATCTCCTACACTGGCCGTACACCACTGGTGATCGTCGAGGGGACACTGAATAGTGCACGGTACATCCAAACCGTCATCGAACCCATCGTTCTACCATTCCTAGACCGGCAAGGGAACTTGCTGTTCCAACAGGACAATGCACGTCCGCATGTATCCCGTGCCACCCAACGTGCTCTAGAAGGTGTAAGTCAACTACCCTGGCCAGCAAGATCTCCGGATCTGTCCCCCATTGAGCATGTTTGGGACTGGATGAAGCGTCGTCTCACGCGGTCTGCACGTCCAGCACGAACGCTGGTCCAACTGAGGCGCCAGGTGGAAATGGCATGGCAAGCCGTTCCACAGGACTACATCCAGCATCTCTACGATCGTCTCCATGGGAGAATAGTAGCCTGCATTGCTGCGAAAGGTGGATATACACTGTACTATTGCCGACATTGTGCATGCTCTGTTGCCTGTGTCTATGTGCCTGTGGTTCTGTCAGTGTGATCATGTGATGTATCTGACCCCAGGAATGTGTCAATAATTTTTCCCCTTCCTGGGACAATGAATTCACGGTGTTCTTATTTCAATTTCCAGGAGTGTATTTGCGCCGTGTATGCGGATAATGCAGTTGGACAGAGCATGGAAAGAAGATGGTTTTCCGTTTTGAAAAGCCCCTATTGACGTTAGTAACTCTCACTGTCAGGAAGACTTTCGGAGTTTGATGAAAACCGTTTAAACGCATTAATCCCCAACGATCCACGTCAGTGTACTCGAGAACTGATGGCTGCAGTGAACTGCGATCATTCCATCGTCGTGCAACATTTGCATGCAGTTGGGAAGATTCAATAATCCAGTGCAAGGGCACCGCATGCTCTAAGCCAAAATCACAAAAATCAACGACTGGCCTTATTATGTACATCTCTGCTTGCTCGTCATGAATTGGCTTGGCCGGCCGGGGTGGCCGAGCGGTTCTAGACGCTACAGTCTGGAACCGCGCGACTGCTACGGTCGCAGGTTCGAATTCTGCCTCGAGCATGGATGTATGTGATGTCCTTAGGTTAGTTAGGTTTAAGTGGTTCTAAGTTCTAGGGGACTGATGACCTCAGAAGTTAAGTCCCATAGTGCTCAGAGCCATTTGAACCATTTATTTTGCTGCCCCACGTTCACCTTGCGTATAAATTCCGCACTTGGTCGCTTCTGATGCCCTCTCATATGGTGACCCGAAGGCCGACTGAATTGGCTTGTGAAGAACACCGACCATTCCTGTCATTTATCCTTACTGGTGACGAGAAACAGCGTGTTTATGCCAACGTAGATAAAAGTAAGGAGATTCAACGATGGGTAACCATCACTGCTGGCGTTTATTGTCAACAACTGAGACATCTTTCGAACATAACCCAAGAACAGTGACCAGGAAAACTGCGTGAAGTGATGCTATTCCACGATAACGGCTGTCGGCATTCTTCTACACTGACGAAAAGCACTATACAATAGTCGGGTTAGGAAATCATTTCGCACGCACCTTATTCATCTGATCTTGCGCTCGCAATTTTCTCATTTTCCACTCTCTATAGAACAATCTTCAAGGACCTTCCTTTATGGATGAAAGTGAACTCCGAAAATAGCTCGATGAGTTCTTTGCTTCAAAACCATGTGATTTCTACAGTCGCAGAATGGCTAAGTTACCCAGCGTTGGCAGACTGTTATAAATAATGAACGAGAATATGTTTTTATGACTAATGTCTCTCTTAACTGTATCCGATGTGTTATTAAATGTGTGGAAAGACGCTACGAACTGATATACCAACCCAGTAATTGCAATGAAGGACAATGGACCATCGCCAGATAAAATAGAGCGCGTTTTGGGAAGAACAACGCAAGACTAGCTTTTTTTTAAAAAAAACGATAATCTGAAATTAAAACTACGACGTAATATTGCATCTAGGACAGGTAAGTTCGCAGCAATAATTGTATACCATATGACATGTTGGTTAAGGCTTTCGTGGCCACTTGTTGACAAACTGCCTATTGGCTCCTGTTTCGGGTTCATCGGCCGACGTTCATCTAACGATTTTACTGCCGTTTCGCCAGCGTGAGTGGCTGGCATTGTCAAAGCTTCACCCTCAATTGCCGGTGGTGAACTAGAGCAGAGCTCGCGGCCGCGAACTACACTCCGGGAAAGGGAAAAAAGAACACATTGACACCGGTGTGTCAGACCCACCATACTTGCTCCGGACACTGCGAGAGGGCTGTACAAGCAATGATCACACGCACGGCACAGCGGACACACCAGGAACCGCGGTGTTGGCCGTCGAATGGCGCTAGCTGCGCAGCATTTGTGCACCGCCGCCGTCAGTGTCAGCCAGTTTGCCGTGGCATACAGAGCTCCATCGCAGTCTTTAACACTGGTAGCATGCCGCGACAGTGTGGACGTGAACCAGATGTGCAGTTGAAGGACTTTGAGCGAGGGCGTATAGTGGGCATGCGGGAGGCCGGGTGGATGTAGCGCCAAATTGCTCAACACGTGGGGCGTGAGATCTCCACAGTACATCGATGATGTCGCCAGTGGTCGGCGCAAGGTGCACGTGCCCGTCGACCTGGGACCGGACCGCAGCGACGCACGGATGCACGCCAAGACCGTAGAATCCTACGCAGTGCCGTAGGGGACCGCACCGCCACTTCCCAGCAAATTAGGGACACTGTTGCTCCTGGGGTATCGGCGAGGACCATTCGCAACCGTCTCCATGAAGCTGGGCTGCGGTCCCGCACGCCGTTAGGCCGTCTTCCGCTCACGCCCCAACATCGTGCAGCCCGCCTCCAGTGGTGTCGCGACAGGCGTGAATGGAGGGACGAATGGAGACGTGTCGTCTTCAGCGATGAGAGTCGCTTCTGCCTTGGTGCCAATGATGGTCGTATGCGTGTTTGGCGCCGTGCAGGTGAGCGCCACAATCAGGACTGCATACGACCGAGGCACACAGGGCCAACACCCGGCATCATGGTGTGGGGAGCGATCTCCTACACTGGCCGTACACCACTGGTGATCGTCGAGGGGACACTGAATAGTGCACGGTACATCCAAACCGTCATCGAACCCATCGTTCTACCATTCCTAGACCGGAAAGGGAACTTGCTGTTCCAACAGGACAATGCACGTCCGCATGTATCCCGTGCCACCCAACGTGCTCTAGAAGGTGTAAGTCAACTACCCTGGCCAGCAAGATCTCCGGATCTGTCCCCCATTGAGCATGTTTGGGACTGGATGAAGCGTCGTCTCACGCGGTCTGCACGTCCAGCACGAACGCTGGTCCAACTGAGGCGCCAGGTGGAAATGGCATGGCAAGTCGTTCCACAGGACTACATCCAGCATCTCTACGATCGTCTCCATGGGAGAATAGCAGCCTGCATTGCTGCGAAAGGTGGATATACACTGTACTAGTGCCGACATTGTGCATGCTCTGTTGCCTGTGTCTATGTGCCTGTGGTTCTGTCAGTGTGATCATGTGATGTATCTGACCCCAGGAATGTGTCAATAAAGTTTCCCCTTCCTGGGACAATGAATTCACGGTGTTCTTATTTCAATTTCCAGGAGTGTATATCTGCCTGACGCGCCAACGTCCGAGGACTTCTCCGCGGTCATTTCCGGTGCGGTTCTCCTCTTGCTACCTGCGACGGCCGTTCGCTACAGTACGGGAAGCCAGGATCCGTTTACCTTAAGGCTTTCCTCTTTCTTGTTGAAGCTATTCGCGTGTTTTTGCATTTCTACAGCTTCTCTGAACAAACACGCGTGATAGTGCTTCTCTACAGCCAGAACTTCCGTGTCGGCGAATTTTATTACGTGGTCGGTCTCACTCAGTGCGTGCTCCGCCACGGCCGATTTCTCCACCTGCTCCAACCTGCAATGTCGCTCTTTAATCCTGGTGTTAATTGATTGTCCAGTCACTCCGACATAAACTTTTCCGCATGTGCATGGTATACGGTATATTCCCGACATTGCAAGTGGGTCCCTTTTCCCCTTTTCCGATCTAAGACACTCTTACATCTTCTTTGTCTGTTTGAAAATCGTCTTTACGCCATGTTTGCGCAATATACGGCCGATTCTGTCCTTCACTCTGGGAATGTATGGCAGAAAGACTGTACCCGATATTTCTTTTTCTGATTCCTTACTTCTCAGAGTGTTTGGCTCTGTTACACTTCTTATATAATTTGTGGAGTACCCATTGCTCCTCAGAACACTTTCCAGGATTTGCATTTCTTGTCTGAGGTGCTGCGGCTCGCATATTCGTCCTGCTCTCGTTACGAGCATATTAATCATGACTCTTTTCTTGCTCGGGTGGTGGTTTGATAGTTTGTGCAGGTATCGATACGCGCTGTGTCCAAGGTTTTCGCCGTCCCTTGTGACCGTCACATCTAGAAATGGCAGTTTCTTGTTCTTTTCTACTTCCATGGTAAATGTTATTTTGGCATGGAGGCTGTTCAAGTGTCTTAGGAAGTCACCGAACTGTTCTTCACCATGGCTCCACACCACGAAAGTATCATCGACGTACCTGTACCACACCTTAGGTTTGCAAGTCAACAAGTCCAGTGTTATGCTTCGAATTGTTCCATGAAGAAGTTGGCCACCAGTGGACTAAGAGGACTACCCATGGCGACACCTTCCAGCTGTTCGTAGAAATCGCCATTTCACGTGAAATAGCTCGTGGTGAGACATGCATGGAAGAGTTTCTTGATGTCTTGCGGGAAAATGGAACCGATGTGCCCCAGAGCGTCACTAAGTGGCACTTTCGTGAACAACGAAATAACATCAGAGCTGACAAGGGTGTCGTTTGGTGCAAGTTTCAGTTTCTTCAGCTTCTCTCAATGAAATGTCCTGAGTCCTTTATGTATGTGTAATAAAAATTCGCCGACACGGTAGTTCTGGCTGTAGAGAAGCACTATCACACGCGCTTGTTCAGAGAAAATGTAGAAATACAAAAACACGCGAATAGCTTCAACAAGAAAGAGGAAAACCTTAAGGTAAACGGATCCTGGCTTCCCGTACTGCAGCGAACGACCGTCGCATGTAGAAAGAGGAGAACCGCCGCTCTCCACCGGCAATGGAGGGTGAAGCTTTGACAATGCCAGCCACTCGTGCTGGCGAAACGTCAGTAAAATCATCAGATGAACGTCGGCCGAAGAACCCGAGACAGGAGCCAATAGGCAGTTTGTCAATATGACATGTCATGACTTCAAGAAAGAATACGTGGTGGAAACTAAGTCCTCCGACGTTCGTTTCAGGTGGCATATGCAAAAGAGCAAAAGGCTTCACTTTATTAATGAAAAACGTAGTGCTGTTAACAACAACGAAAATTTAAAAATCCTGCAAGGAGCAGAAGAAGACACTTGGACTCCTTAAGGAAATGGAAATTTATGTTACAAAAACTAAACGAAAATTCCCGGATAAACTGCTAAATGATCACCATGGCGTCACATTACACCCGGCATCATTTCAGGTGCCATTTGGAGCCGTATGTAAACAGCGAGCGTGCACGACGGGTCGGTTTCTCACGCTGCCTGCCCCCCGCTGCCTACCTGTGCCGTCCAAGTGAGACCAGTACTGTGTGCCGCCAACGTGGGAAAGAACACGAGCAGAGTGCCAGACTGCAGTGCGCTCTGCTGGTTATAAGCGAATTCGTCTGCATCACCCAAGTCCCAATATGTTTAGTGTTTCCATCTGACAATCATGTTTATGATTGGGAATGGTAAGGACTGGGAATGGTAAAGACTGCCAGTCTTGCTTCCTAGATTAAGGCGGAACTCACTGTCTGCAGCATAGTCGATAGAACCGACTGTGGTCCTTTGGTGCAGAGTCGAGTAGAGGGTCTGAATCAGAGGCTCAGGCGGTTCTGTGACCATGTAAGCTGCAGGTTCCCTGACTTGCACCATCCGGTGCAGGGTTTCTGGGTACCGTTTAATACACTACTGGCCATTAAAAATGCTACACCAAGAAGAAATGCAGACGATAAACGGGTATTCATTCAACAAATATTTTATACTCTGGCCGTAATAACGGCCTTCATACGCCTGGGCATTGAGTCAAACAGAGCATGGATGGCGTTTACAGATACAACTGCCCATGCAGCTTCAACACGATAACACAGTTCATCAAGAGTAATGACTGGCGTATTGTAACGAGCCAGTTGCTCGGCCACCATTGACCAGACGTTTTCAGTTGGTGAGAGATCTGGAGAATGTGCTGGCCATGGCAGCAGTCGAACATTTTCTGTATCAAGAAAGGCCCGTACAGGACCTGCAACATGCGGTCGTGCATTATAATGCTGAAATGTAGGGTTTCGCAGGGATTGAATGAAGGACAGAACCACGGGTCTTAACACATCTGAAATGTAACGTCCACTGTTCAGAGTGCCGTCAATGCGAACAATAGGTTACAGAGACGTGTAAACACTGGCACCCCATACCATCACGACAGGTGATACGCTAGTATGGCGGTGACGAATACACGCTTTCAATGTGCGTTCACCGCGATGTCGCCAAACACGGATGCGACCATCATGATGCTGTAAACAGAACCTGGATTCATCCGAAAAAATGACGTTTTGACGTTCGTGCACCCAGGTTCGTGGTTGAGTGCACCATCGCAGGCGCTCCTGTCTGTGATGCAGTGTCAAGGGTAACCGCAGCCATGGTCTCCGAGCTGATAGTCCATGCTGCTGCAAACTTCGTCGAACTGTTCGTGCAGATGGTCGTTGTCTTGCAAACGTCCCCATCTGTTGACTCAGGGATCGAGACGTGGCTGCACGATCCATTACAGCGATGCGGATAAGATGCCTGTCGTCTCGACTGCTAGTGAGACAAAGCCGTTGTGATCCAGCACGGCGTTCCGTACTACCCTCCTGAACCCACCGACTCCATATTCTGCTAACAGTCATTGGATCTCGACCGACGCGAGCAGCAATGTCGCGATACGATAAACAGCATATCAAAGTCGGAAACGTGATGGTACGCATTTCTCCTCCTTACACGAGGCATCACAACAACGTTTCACCAGGCAACGCCGTTCAACTGCTGTTTGTGTATGAGAATTCGGTTGTAAACTTTCCTCATGTCAGCACGTTATAGGTGTCGACACCGGCCCCAACATTGTGTGAATGCTCTAAAAAGCAAATAATTTGCATAACACAGCATCTTCTTCCAGTCGGTTAAATTTCGCGTCTGTAGCACGTCATCTTCGTGGTGTAGGAATTTTAATGGCCAGTAGTGTAGGTCAGGATACCACTACACACAGGCGGTGGTTACACGGGTAAGGGAGAGGGGGGCGGGTGCTGTGTTGAAAGAACTAGGCGGTTTTTTAGGTTAGAGGGTCTCAGGGAACTACAGAAAGGGTGTTCGTCTAAAAGGGGGCAGGTAAAACACAGTAAGGTAGTTGTAGAAACGATCGGTATTGTAAATGTAAGTTGTAACTGTGTTGGGAAAGAACCAGAGCTCCAAGCCATAATACACTCCTGGAAATGGAAAAAAGAACACATTGACACCGGTGTGTCAGACCCACCATACTTGCTCCGGACACTGCGAGAGGGCTGTACAAGCAATGATCACACGCACGGCACAGCGGACACACCAGGAACCGCGGTGTTGGCCGTCGAATGGCGCTAGCTGCGCAGCATTTGTGCACCGCCGCCGTCAGTGTCAGCCAGTTTGCCGTGGCATACGGAGCTCCATCGCAGTCTTTAACACTGGTAGCATGCCGCGACAGCGTGGACGTGAACCGTATGTGCAGTTGACGGACTTAGAGCGAGGGCGTATAGTGGGCATGCGGGAGGCCGGGTGGACGTACCGCCGAATTGCTCTACACGTGGGGCGTGAGGTCTCCACAATACATCGATGTTGTCGCCAGTGGTCGGCGGAAGGTGCACGTGCCCGTCGACCTGGGACCGGACCGCAGCGACGCACGGATGCACGCCAAGACCATAGGATCCTACGCAGAGCCGTAGGGGACCGCACCGCCACTTCCCAGCAAATTAGGGACACTGTTGCTCCTGCGGTATCGGCGAGGACCATTCGCAACCGTCTCCATGAAGCTGGGCTACGGTCCCGCACACCGTTAGGCCGTCTTCCGCTCACGCCCCAACATCGTGCAGCCCGCCTCCAGTGGTGTCGCGACAGGCGTGTATGGAGGGACGAATGGAGACGTGTCGTCTTCAGCGATGAGAGTCGCTTCTGCCTTGGTGCCATTGATGGTCGTATGTGTGTTTGGCGCCGTGCAGGTGAGCGCCACAGTCAGGACTTCATACGACCGAGGCACACAGAGCCAGCACCCGGCATCATGGTGTGGGGAACGATCTCCTACACTGGCCGTACACCACTGGTGATCGTCGAGGGGACACTGAATAGTGCACGGTACATCCAAACCGTCATCGAACCCATCGTTCTACCATTCCTAGACCGGCAAGGGAACTTGCTGTTCCAACAGGACAATGCACGTCCGCATGTATCCCGTGCCACCCAACGTGCTCTAGAAGGTGTAAGTCATCTACCCTGGCCAGCAAGATCTCCGGATCTGTCCCCCATTGAGCATGTTTGGGACTGGATGAAGCGTCGTCTCACGCGGTCTGCACGTCCAGCACGAACGCTGGTCCAACTGAGGCGCCAGGTGGAAATGGCATGGCAAGCCGTTCCACAGGACTACATCCAGCATCTCTACGATCGTCTCCATGGGAGAATAGCAGCCTGCATTGCTGCGATAGGTGGATATACACTGTACTAGTGCCGACATTGTGCATGCTCTGTTGCCTGTGTCTATGTGCCTGTGGTTCTGTCAGTGTGATCATGTGATGTATCTGACCCCAGGAATGTGTCAATAAAGTTTCCCCTTCCTGGGACAATGAATTCACGGTGTTCTTATTTCAATTTCCAGAAGTGATGAAAGCAGTGAAGCTCAAACAGTGAAAGGGTATAGAAAGCTGGCTAAAGCCAGAAATAAGTTCAGCCGAATTTTTTTCAAACGATCTAACGGTGTTCAGAAAGGATAGATTAAATACAGTCGGTGGTGAAATATTTATTGTTGTCAGAGGTAGTTTGCCTTGTAGTGAAATTGAAGTAGACAGTTCCTGCGAAATACTATGGGTAGAGGTTATGCCTGACGAGCGGGCTAAACTATTAATTGGATCACTTTATCGACCGCCCGTCTCATAAGATATAGCTGCTGAACAGTTCAAAGGAAGTGAGGCCTGAGTTTCTCCTGGCATATACAATTTTCAAACAACTTGTGGGAATTCAGCCAGATAGTATTAACAGCGACCGCCGACATTTCGGCGTGAGCACGCCCCGCCATTTTCAAGGCAAACTGCAACGGACAGTCGATGTACAGGCAAATTTAAAACCTCAGTTCTGGGATTAATGTGGGAAAGATAAAACACACTCTGAACACTGTGAATGGTGGCTGTAATTTCGCATCTTACAAGCACTGATCCATATACATTGCTGTGAATTACAACGACAATTACATATCACTTGATAGGTTGTACATCGTATATACACTGCTGGAAATTGAAATAAGAACACCGTGAATTCATTGTCCCAGGAAGGGGAAACTTTATTGACACATTCCTGGGGTCAGATACATCACATGATCACAATGACAGAACCACAGGCACATAGACACAGGCAACAGAGCATGCACAATGTCGGCACTAGTACAGTATATATCCACCTTTCGCAGCAATGCAGGCTGCTATTCTCCCATGGAGACGATCGTAGAGATGCTGGATGTAGTCCTGTGGAACGGCTTGCCATGCCATTTCCACCTGGCGCCTCAGTTGGACCAGCGTTCGTGCTGGATGTGCAGACCGCGTGAGACGACGCTTCATCCAGTCCCAAACATGCTCAATGGGGGACAGATCCGGAGATCTTGCTGACCAGTGTAGTTGACTTACACCTTCTAGAGCACGTTGGGTGGCACGGGATACATGCGGACGTGCATTGTCCTGTTGGAACAGCAAGTTCCCTTGCCGGTCTAGGAATGGTAGAACGATGGGTTCGATGACGGTTTGGATGTACCGTGCACTATTCAGTGTCCCCTCGACGATCACCAGTGGTGTACGGCCAGTGTAGGAGATCGCTCCCCACACCATGATGCCGGGTGTTGGCCCTGTGTGCCTCGGTCGTATGCAGTCCTGATTGTGGCGCTCACCTGCACGGCACCAAACACGCATACGACCATCATTGGCACCAAGGCAGAAGCGACTCTCATCGCTGAAGACGACACGTCTCCATTCGGCCCTCCATTCACGCCTGTCGCGACACCACTGGAGGCGGGCTGCACGATGTTGGGGCGTGAGCGGAAGACGGCCTAACGGTGTGCGGGACCGTAGCCCAGCTTCATGGAGACGGTTGCGAATGGTCCTCGCCGATACCGCATTAGCAACAGTGTCCCTAATTTGCTGGGAAGTGGCGGTGCGGTCCCCTACGGCTCTGCGTAGGATCCTATGGTCTTGGCGTGCATCCGTGCGTCGCTGCGGTCCGGTCCCAGGTCGACGGGCACGTGCACCTTCCGCCGACCACTGGCGACAACATCGATGTACTGTGGAGACCTCACGCCCCACGTGTTGAGCAATTCGGCGGTACGTCCACCCGGCCTCCCGCATGCCCACTATACGCCCTCGCTCTAAGTCCGTCAACTGCACATACGGTTCACGTCCACGCTGTCGCGGCATGCTACCAGTGTTAAAGACTGCGATGGAGCTCCGTATGCCACGGCAAACTGGCTGACACTGACGGCGGCGGTGCACAAATGCTGCGCAGCTAGCGCCATTCGACGGCCAACACCGCGGTTCCTGGTGTGTCCGCTGTGCCGTGCGTGTGATCATTGCTTGAACAGCCCTCTCGCAGTGTCCGGAGCAAGTATGGTGGGTCTGACACACCGGTGTCAATGTGTTCTTTTTTCCATTTCCAGGAGTGTATGAATATTTAAAGGAGACTGACATTGTCACGTACGCCTTGTAAAAATTGATAACGCTTATTGCATGAAAGGTGACGCAGTGCCTATACTAGTAGAGGTTGGAACGCCAGTGGAGATGAAGCGGCAGGCAGAATTCAAGCTCTGGGTGGAAGGCCCGCACAGGTGTTGGTCCTGCTTAAACACAGGAAGCAGCTAGATGGACGGCGTGGCATCTGAGCTCTGGAGCACAAAACGGTGATGGCCGCCCGCTATTGTAGTAGGGCCGGAAGGATAACTGGATAATACTTCCGAACTCTGCAAATCTTTGACGCAGAAGAGGAACGAAGAAGTGGCACCTCGGAAACCAAACAGGCTGGGTTATTTCCAAGGAATTTTACTCAGATGCGTACCATTGTATGAGTATAGGCATTTCTTCACAAACTTTCCGTGCTGGACTGCAAAAGACTAAAATATGGTTGGTCGGCGTTCGGAAGAATCTGTAGAGAGGGAGAATATTCCGTGGTTTCGGGAATATGATTCGTTTTCGGGAATACGGTGGTGGGGAGCCGAACCTTGCTGGGAGGCCAGCGGTGGAGAGACGAGGTCTTCCGTTGTGAGCGCCCGTGTGTGACGGTCGCTCGATATCAGCTTTGTTGGTACAGACGGCCTAGCTGTCTTTGCTCTCAGGAGAGTTTATAGTTAAAACGGTTAGGCACTGTACTCTTGCGAACCTATACGATTCTGGACTTCAACCTCCGGATTGGAAGTCGTCGTTGGGTAAACAGCGTTCAGTAATTGAGCACTTCCTCTGCCTATACTTATGTTGAGACGTTATCTGAACTCCGTGCTTGTGGCGGGGAGTTCGCGTTTCTCGTCTGTAGAACACAGAGAGGAGAAGACAGTATTACAGTATCTTAGTGAGAGGACTGCCTTCTGCCGTCCTAGTGTTTGAAAGAATTTACTTTTGGCTGGAGTTCTTCCATTGTCGCAGACGAGTACGAGAACCATCACTTCGACGCACCGGATGCAGTACATACGGTGATATCGCAAATTGCTTCAGCTTATTAGGGCTATAAAAGCTAAACAGCTGTGATCACGTTAGTTTATTTCTATTGAGGTTCCACACAACCGTAGTTCATATTTGAAAGAATTGTCTTGTAGTGTTTAGTACGTAGATGATGTCATTCATTTCGTGCTATTGAAATTAGATAGCACAATCATAATAAGGGGCAGTGTTGGGCAGTTGATTAGTTATTTTACTTACGAAATGTAAACTTTGTAATATCAAGGCTTTTTTAATCTACAATAAATATATAAGCAGGAACAACATTTACCATTTAGTAGTATTAGTTGCCTTTATCATCCATTTATGTTTAGGTTGCATTTTATATGTTGAAGTCCATAAAGAGATCCTAAGATATGCATCAGGGGGTAGTCAGACAGGGATAAATCTCCATTTTAGCGTTTATTATTTTCCGTTGCACACATTTATTTTTACACCCGCCTGGAGTAGCATCTTGGATATGGCTTACCCTGCCAGGATCGTACTTAGGCTATTCAGATAGTAGTCATTAAGTTGTCTAAAACCTCGGAAATTTTCAAAAATTTTTTCCCCATTTAATGTTTAGGTGTTATTGATAGTGATCACCAGCTTGCATGTATAGTTTGCAGTGGTAAAGTCACACGATGACATTAAAAGCCGGACGCAGTGGCCGAGCGATTCTAGGCGCTTCAGTCTGGAACCGCGTGACCGCTACGGTCGCAGGTTCGAATCCTGCCTCGGGCATGGACGTGTGTGTTGTCCTTAGGTTAGTTAGGTTTAAGTATTTGGGGAGCAAAATAAATGATGATGGTCGAAGTAGAGAGGATATCAAATGAAGACTGGCAATGGCAAGGAAAGGGTTTCTGCAGAAGAGAAATTTGTTAACATCGAATATAGATTTAAGTGTCAGGAAGTCGTTTCTGAAAGTATTTGTATGGAGTGTAGCCATGGATGGAAGTGAAACATGGACGATAAATAGTTTGGACAAGAAGAGAATAGAAGCTTTTGAAATGTGGTGCTACAGAAGAATGCTGAAGATTAGATGGGTAGATCACATAACTAATGAGGAAGTATTGAATAGGATTGGGGAGAAAAGGAGTTTGTGGCACAACTTGACTAGAAGAAGGGATCGGTTAGTAGGACACGTTCTGAGGCATCAAGGGATCACCAATTTAGTATTGGAGGGCAGCGTGGAGGGTAAAAATCGTAGAGGGAGAGCAAGAGATGAATACACTAAACAGATTCAGAAGGATGTAGATTGCAGTAGGTACTGGGAGGTGAAGAAGCTTGCACAGGATAGAGTAGCATGGAGAGCTGCATCAAACCAGTCTCAGGACTGAAGACCACAACAACAACAGTCACTTGTGCAACTGAAAATCGCGATGTACATTTAAGTCGGTTGCGTTTTTATTTTCAGAGGCGTTGCGCTTCAGTCCACTGGCTGTAATTCATTGATATTCATGTAATGTGTTTATCGTTGTTTTTTGCTTGAATTGTAACGACACTGCTCGTTCACGACGTTGCCATTAGTTTAGCTTCTTTGTTGTAGATATTTTATGTTACATGCCCGTTACATAATAAATGTGTTTGTTGTAAATTGTGCGTATTTTAAGAGAGAATTGTTATCAGGAATCAGTCCATGTTAACCCTTTAGTGACCAAATTATTTGCAGAAGTTGTAGACTTTCTACAAACACTTTATTGGGCTAAGAAACCATTCATAAAATCATACTTTAAATCATGAAAGTGAGCGTTTAGCCCACCAGTATAAAAAAAGATTAGTGGGAACTATTGTGTTCACCGAACTCTGGAGTAACTTCACTTGCTGATTTAAAAAAAATGTATATCCTTCATTTTTAGTACAAAAAGCATGTTAAACATTATATTTATATTTGTATTAGTTCATACTGTCCTTTGAGTTCACTAAGGTGATGTACTATGGAACTTAGAGAAGCATGGTGCTACACACAAAGGTGAAGGGCAGTTTGCTACACATGATTTTTGTTTTCTTTTCTTTGTTCTTGGTGCTACATTGTCGGCATCTTCTGTCTGTTGTACCTTTTGTAGGCAACTGAGTTCCAACTCTCTCCAGACGAACTTCACCTGGTACTCCAGACACGCCTCTTTTTGGTGTTTGAAAATGAACGGGCCTTCTTCTTCGTTTATGACTTCAGAATCCAGAGATAAGTTGCCATGCCAAGTGCAATCTAAATGTTAGCTGGTCTAATTCTGTCTTCTGTAGCTTCCACATAATGTAGGAACTGACAACTGCCAAATTTACAAGAAAGTAAAACAGTCTGTGCCACCTCTTTCGCCGGCCGCGGTGGCCGTGCGGTTCTGGCGCTGCAGTCCGGAACCGCGGGACCGCTACGGTCGCAGGTTCGAATCCTACCTCGGGCATGGGTGTGTGTGATGTCCTTAGGTTAGTTAGGTTTAAGTAGTTCTAAGTTCTAGGGGACTTACGACCTGAGATGTTGAGTCCCATAGTGCTCAGAGCCATTTTGAACCACCACTTTCATGAATGATGGCCTACAGCATACCGTTCACGCAGCTGATCAAATCTATCCACTCCTCCCATTATTTTATTATACTCTGACACAGCCAAAGGGCAGAATACTTCACTTCTGCTTCCAACTTTGTTTCTTCTCAAAACAGTTGTAATGTCTTTGGGATGGTGGTAATTTAATAGTATACAAACAGGTTTACTATCCTGCCACTTCACTGCTGCAACATATGACCTGACAGCAAATTCGAATTCTCGCCATCTAAGTCTAGAATTTTTTTTCAGCATGTCAGGCAAATCCTTCCTGTCTGAACAAACAGCTCCAATTCCATAAAGTCCACGAGACTGTAACTCTTCCACTATTCGTACTGTTGTAAAATAATTGTCACATGCTACCAGCCTTTTGCTGCCAGCCATTGCCTTTGTTAGAGTAAGCACAACTTCTTCACTCAAAGTAAATTCAGACACATCATTTGTATCTCTTTTTCCAGAGTAGATGTCGAAATTTATTATGAACCCAGTACTAGCATCAGCTATGCGCCACACGTTATATCCACGCTTTACTACTTTCATTGGCATATTTTGTTTGAGTGTTGACCGTCCTTTGAAGGCCACCATAATCCGTCAACTGCTAAAACAAAATCTGATTTGTACACTTTACAAAGCTTATTTGATATTGCACTGATTGATGACAGGTCGAATTTTGTGTAACTTGTCATTTTGAAACTGTCCAGCAGATACGCTATCTATCAGAAGACTCATGAGACTTCAGATAATACATACGTAACGTTTCGCATTCGTAGCATTGTTTTCGGCTTAGAAAAAAAAAATGCGGTGCATTACTTTCTGGGCAGCCCTCGTACATTGTGAAGAGAAAGGGTCCAAACAAACGTCCTTGTGGTCCCCCTGAACTTACATTGGAGACAATAAACTGAGTCCTCTCTACTGAGAAATCCGCAATCCAGTCCCAAATTTCGACTGATACCTCACATATTCACAGTTTCGTTGACAAGCCTGGTGTGGAAGTTGGCTAAACGAGGAATCATTAACGAGTATGACGCCTACGATGGTGAAGATAGGGACGACAGTAGCGTACGGCTTTTTTTTTTATACACAGTGTGTTACAAAAAGGTACGGCCAAACTTCCAGGAAACATTCCTCACACACAAAGAAAGAAAATATGTTATGTGGACATGTGTCCGGAAACGCTTACTTTCCATGTTACAGCTCATTTTATTACTTCTCTTCAAATCACATTAATCATGGAATAGAAACACACAGCAACAGAACGTGCCAGCGTGACTTCAAACACTTTGTTACAGGAAATGTTCAAAGTGTCCTCCGTTAACTAGGATAGATGCATCCACCCTCTGTCGCATGGGATCCCTGATGCGCTGATGCAGCCCTGGAAAATGGCGTATTGTATCATAGCCGTCCACAATACGAGCACAAAGAGTCTCTACATTTGGTACCGGGGTTGCGTAGACAAGAGCTTTCAAATGCCCCCATAAATGAAAGTCAAGAGGGTTGAGGTCAGGAGAGCGTGGAGGCTATGGGATTGGTCCGCCTCTACCAATCCATCGTTCACCGAATCTATTGTTGAGAAGCGTACGAACACTTCGACTGAAATGTGCAGGAGATCCATCGTGCATGAACCACATGTTGTGTGGTACTTGTAAAGGCACATGTTCTAGCAGCACAGGTAGAGTATCCCGTATCAAATCATGATAACGTGCTCCATTGAGCGTAGGTGAAAAACATGGGGCCCAATCAAGACATCACCAACAATGCCTGCCCAAACGTTCACAGAAAATCTGTGTTGATGACGTGATTGCACAATTGCGTGCGGATTCTCGTGAGCCCACACACGTTGATTGCGAAAATTTACAATTTGATCACGTTGGAATGAAGCCTCATCCGTAAAGAGAACATTTACACTGAAATGAGGATTGACACATTGTTGGATGAACCATTCGCAGAAGTGTACCTGTGGAGGCCAGTCGGCTGCTGATAGTGCCTGCACACGCTGTACATGGTACGGAAACAGCTGGTTCTCCCGTAGCGCTCTCCATACAGAGACTTGGTCAACGTTACCTTGTACAGCAGCAACTTCTCTGACGCTGACATTAGGGTTATCGTCAACTGCACGAGGAATTGCCTCGTCCATTGAAGGTGTCCTCGTCGTTCTAGGTCTTCCACAGTCGCGAGTCATAGGCTGGAATGTTCCATGCTCCCTAAGACGCCGATCAATTGCTTCGAACGTCTTCCTGTCGGGACACCTTCGTTCTGGAAATCTGTCTTGATACAAACGTACCGCGCCACGGCTATTGCCCCGTCCTAATCCATACATCAAATGGGCATCTGCCAACTCCGCATTTGTAAACATTGCACTGACTGAAAAACCACGTTCGTGATGAACACTAACCTGTTGATGCTACGTACTGATATGCTTGATGCTAGTACTGTAGAGCAATGGGTCGCATGTCAACACAAGCACCGAAGTCATCATTACCTTCCTTCAATTGTGCCAACTGGCGGTGAATCGAGGAAGTACAGTACATACTGACGAAACTAAAATGAGCTCTAACATGGAAATTAAGCGTTTCCGGACACATGTCCACATAACATCTTTTCTTTCTTTGTGTGTGAGGAATGTTTCCTGAAAGTTTGGCCGTACCTTTTTGTAACACCCTGTATAAATCGCGCAGAACTATCGACCGCATCAGCTCGTGTCATGCTGCGTACTTGTCGGCCACACCAGGGTAAAGTCTGTCAGATGTTGACATGGGTGGGGTACCGACATACTGCCGCTGTCCTCGGTGTAAGCATTTCGCGCGCCAGCATATCAGGATGTGTAGTGGCTGGGATTGTAGCCGGCGGGACGGCGTGGCGGCTGGCGCGGTCATGTGACACGCGGCTAATGTTGCCGTATTGTAAGCCGGCGCTCGGCGACCACCTCTGATTGGCGAATAATGGCCGCGGAAGCGGCTCGTGCCTCGTTCCGACCGCAAATTCAGATTTATGGCCCACGTGCCTAACGGCCGCCTTCCTCATTTGAAAAGATGGCCGTGAGACACCGTACGCTTTCGCAGACGCTACGCCACACTGCTCCGCGTCCGACACAACTTCCATTCACTACCCTTCAGCTGGGATTGGTGCTCCAAATTTTCGGATAGACTTAAAAATTACGCATAGAGAAACAGAAATACTACAACAGCGCCTTTGTTACGCACAGTAAGAGATTGATATATTGCTGGAGAACATGATAGCAAGTGACTGTGAAACTTTCCCGTCTCCTCTATATCTCTTTTGTTACGCAACCTTCCCTTTTACAATAACCTATGAAACCTTCCCTCAGGATTTCTACCTCTTGCTTAATAACAACAAATGAAATCCTCCCTTTGATATTAATTCTCTTTCTCAATCTTCGAATACAAATTTCATTGCTGCTTACTAAAAGTGATTTTCTGATTATTTCGACGAAACATAGAATGTGTCGTCGTCGTGGCCCTCAGTCGTTACCTGCAATAAGCCAAAACTGTTCCTTACCTTTTTTACTGTTACTGGATCGCCATCTGACTGCTACATCGAACTGCGACAAGATTATACTTACTGTGTTTTACTATACTCTATCAGCTGCTGGTGGGCTGTAATAATAAGTGACTGTATTTATTACCAAAGCTGTCGTTATTCTTTAATAGCAAAGCTGATGTTATACTCTAATTAATTTGACTGAAGTTACGTAATTCATAGTTACACTTTTTCTTGACAACAATAAAATTTGGCAAAGTTTTACGTTGATGGTTTTTGGGATGGATTATAATCAGTAATGCAATATTGCTGGCAAAAATTAATTATATTCTGAATGAAATGATTTTACAAACGTTCAAATGGGACTTGGATTTTACAATAATCTTACAACTAGCATTACGCAAACATACCTTCAGTAGTCTTGAGTTTCTCAAAAAAATAATTCAATAATATTAGTTCCTCTTATTATAATAGTTAGCTGATGTCTCTGTACATCCGTTTATAATGTCTTGTAAATCATAGCTGGTGGCTGGCAGGCACACCGCTCCTCTCAGCCTCTCGCTTCAGACCTGCTACCGACTCGCTTCACATCTCGCTATCTCGCTTCCTACTGACTTCCTACGAACCCTAAAGTGCGGTCTCTCCTGCCAACAATGCTTTCTGGTGCAGACAGTCCCTGCTACCATTACAAAATGTATCAATGCGCGGTCTTTCCCGCTCTTTTCTTAAAATGTATCCATACGCTGTCTCTCCCGCCCTTTTTAAAATTCTATCAATGTGCGGTCTCTCTTGCCAACATTACGTTGGTGCAGACATTCCCTGCTACCACAATTATTTCCAACATGACAAACATTAATTAGTCCTACTTAATCCTATTAATAAAATATAAACATCTTTCATAAATTGGGGTTTGACAATAGAAACATACACGTCTTACAATTGTATAAGAGAGAGAGAGAGAAAGAGAGAGGTTGCTTTAGCCATCTTTTTCGCATATCTGTATGAGATATAAAACGTAACACTAACTCAGAAAATCTCTCTCGTACACCCAAACGAACAAGCGCGCACACATATCAACAGCACAATTCTTCACTGCTCACAGGGTATGTTCGGTCACATTTACGTGACAGTCGTAAGCAGTTGGTGTTTTGATGTATAGTTGCTTTAGACACCGGTGGAGATTGGGCCGGAACTACCACGTAACAACACCGCCAACTTCAGCTAACAATTGCGCTCTAACCGTTACCAAATGATTTATGTGCTCCTCTTTGCTTTGAATTGTGCTTGCTGGTTGTTTCCTTTTCTTATTTTGAAATGAGTGCAGAGAGCAATCTTGCTCTGCCACAGGGTTCGAATATGACTCTCACAACACCACATGGAATCAGCGATCCACATGTACATTATTACATCGGTTCTGCCTTCCCAGGAGCACAGAACAAGGACATAGGCTGCCAGCTCTACTCCGTTCGACAGCCAGAACTCATTTGTTTTACGTTCGCGGTCGATTGCCAGAAAAGTGGCCGTTACAACATAAGTGCCAACAGGAGAAATAATATAGCATCTATAAATTATTCGGAGCTGTATTCTGGATTTTGCGAAACAAATTTAATCGAATTACGAGCAATTAAAACTAAAAGCATTGCACTCACTAAAAGCAACAACTTCATGACTTTGGGAAGACAGCCTCAAAATAATTAGTAGGAACGATATTGTACATCGATTCGTCGCTCCTTCTTGTTGGCAAATAAACCTGCCATCTCAGATTGAAATTTTCAATTTTACACATGAATGACTTTTCACAGGATAGCAGCCCTAAGGCACTCAGTCATTCTTCTCTCATGGTGTCTCGTAAGAAGTTTTAATTCTCTTGAGCATTGAAAGGCTTCGCTCAGCTTATGATATCGAGACAGGCGTCGTGCTTAGCAGTTTGAAAGCTTTAACAGTCTCGTCGAATGTGTCACGAAGTTCATCCTCTAGAATCAGCGAAAGAAAGGGAACTGCTCCAGAAACTGCTCTCAGCTCAGGCCTAGAATAAAAGATTTGAAGCTCACCCTTCAACTTTATTTTTTCCAGGTATTTGATTGGAAAATCTGTGATTTATTTGTCCAACTGATTAACATCAAATCAGTTGGCTGCAATGAGGTGTCCAGTGAGCTGAAAATGTAATTTTATTTCAGAAGAGACGCGATCGCACACTTCCAAAGCATCTCTTTTTTATGACCATCAAGAATCCTTGGCTTCTTGGCAGGCATCGTTTCGTCATTTCCGAAACTATCTCGTTAAGGATAGAATCAATGTCATCTCTGATGTTTTGCATTACCGCTTCAAAGTTATGTTAGTCTTGCGTTGCTTTGGTAGGTTCGGTTATCTTCTTCTGAAGCTTATTAAGAAGTTCGTCTGCATGAGACATTATCTTATAGAAAAATTATAGCCAGAAAATGAATTCGTTATCTTTCAGTCTTTGTTTGTATGAACCAGGTTTTTCAATAGTAGAAGATAGTTTTATGCTTTCACTTGTTTCAGTGACTTCCATAACAGTAATAAGACTTTTCCCTGTTTTCAAAAACATCTTTTACTAATCGCAAATGGTAATTCCATTACATCACACACACGAAGCAAGCTTTTGAATAAAGCTATGCTACACTTTTGATCTCTGTGGAGAGTTAGCAAAAGAAAGAAGAACTACCTGAAAAGTGTGCAAAAAAGATGTGGGCTTTGCGATTAACAGAGGCAGCCGTAGACATAAGGTTGCATTGATGGGCTTAACAATGGATGTAGCTTGCATCTGGATATTTGTCTTCAGTTAATTTCTGAGCCCCGTTCGGCTTGCCACTCATAACTTTTGCACCATCGTAACTCTGAGCTATTAGTTTTGTTCAATCATCGCCAATTAATGGTTCAATTTCTTCCAGAATATTCTCAGCTTTAGTAAGACATTTCTGACTTCCAGCATTAATAAAGTTCCAAAATCTTT
The DNA here is from genome assembly GCF_023864345.2 of Schistocerca serialis cubense. NCBI lineage: Eukaryota > Metazoa > Arthropoda > Insecta > Orthoptera > Acrididae > Schistocerca > Schistocerca serialis. The sequence continues at coordinate 19,867,012 of NC_064646.1, forward strand.
CAACACGTCTTCCCTCAACAGCATAAAGCAAAATAATAAACAATTGAAATTCTCAAAACACATCTGTGCTTCCATCCGCGATTATTGCAACATAATCGGCACGTTTTATTTCTTTATGAACTCCATCATGTGCATTGTATTGTAGTAGTTCGTTCTGAACATTCTTAGAAATGCCTTTGAACACTGATGCTTGAATGAGATGAACTTTAAGATCTTTATCCAGTTCCGAGCTGAACTGAATTAGCTCGCGAAAAACCCCCTTATTTTGAGAGGCATCAGATCCATCGTGGCCTTTGAAAGCCAGTTCCAAAGCACCACAGAACCGAATACAGTTTACAATTAAATTCAATATATATATATATATATATATATATATATATATATATATATATATATATATATATATTGTTTTCTACACGTTTGTTGTGGGTGTCAACTGTTTGTCTACACTCCTGGAAATGGAAAAAAGAACACATTGACACCGGTGTGTCAGACCCACCATACTTGCTCCGGACACTGCGAGAGGGCTGTACAAGCAATGATCACACGCACGGCACAGCGGACACACCAGGAACCGCGGTGTTGGCCGTCGAATGGCGCTAGCTGCGCAGCATTTGTGCACCGCCGCCGTCAGTGTCAGCCAGTTTGCCGTGGCATACGGAGCGCCATCGCAGTCTTTAACACTGGTAGCATTCCGCGACAGCGTGGACGTGAACCGTATGTGCAGTTGACGAACTTTGAGCGAGGGCGTATAGTGGGCATGCGGGAGGCCGGGTGGACGTACCGCCGAATTGCTCAACACGTGGGGCGTGAGGTCTCCACAGTACATCGATGTTGTCGCCAGTGGTCGGCGGAAGGTGCACGTGCCCGTCGACCTGGGACCGGACCGCAGCGACGCACGGATGCACGCCAAGACCGTAGGATCCTACGCAGTGCCGTAGGGGACCGCACCGCCACTTCCCAGCAAATTAGGGACACTGTTGCTCCTGGGGTATCGGCGAGGACCATTCGCAACCGTCTCCATGAAGCTGGGCTACGGTCCCGCACACCGTTAGGCCGTCTTCCGCTCACGCCCCAACATCGTGCAGCCCGCCTCCAGTGGTGTCGCGACAGGCGTGAATGGAGGGACGAATGGAGACGTGTCGTCTTCAGCGATGAGAGTCGCTTCTGCCTTGGTGCCAATGATGGTCGTATGCGTGTTTGGCGCCGTGCAGGTGAGCGCCACAATCAGGACTGCATACGACCTAGGCACACAGGGCCAACACCCGGCATCATGGTGTGGGGAGCGATCTCCTACACTGGCCGTACACCACTGGTGATCGTCGAGGGGACACTGAATAGTGCACGGTACATCCAAACCGTCATCGAACCCATCGTTCTACCATTCCTAGACTGGCAAGGGAACTTGCTGTTCCAACAGGACAATGCACGTCCGCATGTATCCCGTGCCACCCAACGTGCTCTAGAAGGTGTAAGTCAACTACCCTGGCCAGCAAGATCTCCGGATCTGTCCCCCATTGAGCATGTTTGGGACTGGATGAAGCGTCGTCTCACGCGGTCTGCACGTCCAGCACGAACGCTGGTCCAACAGAGGCGCCAGGTGGAAATGGCATGGCAAGCCGTTCCACAGGACTACATCCAGCATCTCTACGATCGTCTCCATGGGAGAATAGCAGCCTGCATTGCTGCGAAAGGTGGATATACACTGTACTAGTGCCGACATTGTGCATGCTCTGTTGCCTGTGTCTATGTGCCTGTGGTTCTGTCAGTGTGATCATGTGATGTATCTGACCCCAGGAATGTGTCAATAAAGTTTCCCCTTCCTGGGACAATGAATTCACGGTGTTCTTATTTCAATATCCAGGAGTGTATATTGCGAATCTAATATCTGCTGAATGTTGGTTTCGCCTAGAAATGAAAGAATAGGCACATTATTCATGTGTCACTTTGACATTTCATGTACTTTTATTTTAGACCATATATGCATATATGCCCAGTATCATTTATTCCGGTCTTACACCAATGAACATCTCCCCCCGATGACACACAAGGAAGACAAAAACATTTTTTTGCTACATATTCAGATTCGGAAGTGGCCTAGCTAATGTTTATTACCTGAGAGTCCTGCCAATAAATGGCGTTTTTAATAACTCATTTACTTTGTTCATGTTTTTTATTTACACAGTCAACTGAGTTTTCCCTTACAAGTAACACTGCAAGCAGCTATATATGATTAATTACCCGACTTCGCAAAAATTACAACCTGTTTGTACAGAACTGTATTATACGAGCGTATAAACAGAAATACTACACCTTTGTTTGCAAAACAGACGCTCAACATGCGGTGAATAAGTTAGCTTTTTTGTTCTGAAACAATAACCCTGCTGTTGTGAGATATACCAATACTGAAATAATGCCTCTTAGTTTCAAAATGTAAGGGCATAATTATATTCAAATTACATATAGCTATTTATAAAAATATTTAAGTGTATTATTTCTGTATTCGATTTAATTAAGCATTAAGTGGCCTCTAGGAATGCCTTAGCATTAGCTTGCAGGAAGATTGTATAAACCGAGCGGGGTGGCGCAGTGGTTAGCTCACTGGTCTCACATTCGGGAGGACGACGGTTCAATTCCGCGTCCGGCCATCCCGATTCAGGTTTTCCGTGATTTCCATAAATCGCTTCAGGCAAATGCCGCGATGGTTCCTTTGAAAGGGCACGGCCGACTTCCTTCCCCAATCCGATGAGACCGATGACCTCGCCGTTTGTTCTCCTCCCCAAATCAACCCAACCCAAAGATTGTAAAACTGGGTTACAAGCAATCTGCGCCTCGATATATTTTAACATTATCGCTAGATGGCAGATCGTGCTTTACAGGTGCTGCACTTAACTGCTCTCTGGCGGAAGGAACGTAAAGCTCTGAGCCAGACTAGCTGTGGCTCCACCTCCCCGTCATAAGAAGCCAGTGATCTCTATACTAACTGGATGGCTGTCACAGCGTACCGTCGTCTGGTAGCGCCGCCATATTGCAGGTAGGCAAGAAACTGGAAGTGATATTTCAGTTAGAAAGACGGCACTCGTTTTCGTTCGAAAGTATCTACATTCTTGACGATAATAAAACTTACTACGTTAACATTAAAGCAACGAGCTACCAATTTCGTTTTACGCTCAGGAACACGAAAGTCTACTGTAATATCGTAAACATGAAGTACCTAAAAGCGAACAATATTTTTCCCAGGCATAAGGAACAGTTTTATTCACATATTTAATGCACTTATCAGTGGCGACATCATCTTTGGCGTTGGAAAGCTACGTAATGGGGTGAATTTGAATATCACAACAATATGCTAATTATTGTCAAGCACCGTATGAAACAACCAAAATTACGTGTGACACTGACACGAAAATTGTTCTCTTTTTTTACTGAACTTATTCACAAGTACCAACGTGGAAATTGCGATGAAATCAGTAAGTTTAAAGTGCATATCTAACTGAGCACTAGCATATACAAACAGTTCAGTCTATATGGGTAACTTTGCACAACGTTTTTCCGTCTTTTTGAAAGTACTGCACACGCAATCTACATCACAACAGACACTAAAATTTCACACGTATTGCTAAGGTGAGCTTGACAATGAGGAAATGTGTACTAGAGACGCTCTCTCGGAATAAAATTTCAGTTTTAATACTGGTTCGAAATTAGTCATTTTGGGTAACTTTCGTATTAAAAAACACAGTATTTTACCCATATTTAATGTTCTGAATAAATTTACATCCCAACAAAAGGAAATCAGGTATTAACAAGAAGTAAAAACAGTGCTGATTCCGTTCCCAGATTTACTTTGAAATGTCATGATATTTGTATCAACCTGGCAGTGTTCAACTTAAGTCACTGCAAGAAGCTTACTTCACAGTCAAAGCAATTAAAGAAAAATCACAAGCCTAAGAGCTTTTAGGGAGGTGGAAAGACATTTGAATGAATCACAGACGTAATAAAAACGTACAAAATAATACAAACAGGTGGAACACCAGCCATTTGAAACAAAAATAGCAATCGGTATAAAGATACCATGATTAGTTAAAAGCTACCCTGATTGTAATGTCCCAAGGAACACCTTTATATGTCTATGTGCTTTATCATTTGTAAAATGATGAATACTGTAAACATTAAGCATGAGCAAGGATATTGAAATGAGAGCACAAAAACACATTGAAACGCAAAATATGAAACTTATTTTTGTCATTTCCATACATTTTTAACCATTGCTGTAATGTTACAGGCACAACATTACAATTACTGAGTAAAAGAATCTTACTGAGTTTTTTCTTACACTAGTTGTATTGTGACCTATTTTCTTAGCTGAAAACCTTTTCCCATATGTTTTCAGCCGCAGCTGAATGGACGTGGATGCGATCTTACATACAAGCTGTGTCTCATGAAAATCTTCAACTCCACATTCATTATGGAAGTCATGGTCAAGTTAAAGGAATGAATAGTTCACAAATTATTTAAGGACACAAATGACAATCATACTAATTAAGTGATTTTGCCTCATGTCACCACTGACAACAAAAGCACAGAGTATACAGCACAGATTATACAGCATTAATTTTTCACTAAGCTTGCCTCAGCTTACAAATTTTGTGAATGAGCTCTTTTCTGCAGTACTGAGAAGTGCATATGTTGCATCATTACAAACAACAGGTGGGCTACGAATGTAGAGGCAGTCCTTACATGTAAATTGTTTTGAAATTGTTAGGGCAACATACTCTGCAATGATATACAAAATGTTCTGCTTGTATGTGGAAAACGGAGTACCCTCTTCAACAAGTGATTTCCATTTTTCTGCTTAATCTACAAACATACAAGAATCATCATCATCATCATCATCATCATCATCTACAAGAGGACGCTTTTGTGATCGGAAATCATACAGTCCTACAGGTATCATTGAACAGATGTTAAAATTTGCACAGTTTCCCCCAACAGTGCTAACATTACTGCCTAAAAGCACTTGCGCATAGTACACTTCAACTGATATGAATTTGGGTTGTTATTCCAACCCCCTCTTGATCTCACACATGGGAATAAGAGTTCAATATGATCTTGGAAAAACATATATGTCAACAAATATTGCTGAGGAGAATTTTCCCTGTACATTATTTCCATTGCAATGGCTTTAATCGGATACATGTTCAAAATTATGCCAAAGGCAAAAGTGTTTCTTGGGTGCTGCAGGAGAGAAACACCATTTACTTTTAAACTTCTTATATAACATTCTGTCTGATGAAAAATGTCAAGCCAATATGCCTGATTACTGAGTTTCAGGCTGGCTTTATATCCTGAAGCTAGAGGATTTCTGGAGTTAAAGAAGTCAAAGATTCTGCCTATGAATCTCAAAAACTCTACTGTTGCCTCACTACCAAGGAATCTCGGATTGCCAGCACTTCTCAAAATATCTATAGTATCTGCAACACTGGAACTGAGTGTTTGGACTGTTAAGCTGACATTCATCTTTTTATTGGTTCAAATGGCTCTGAGAACTATGGGACTTGGCATCTATGGCCATCAGTCCCCTAGAACGTAGAACTACTTAAACGTAACTAACCTAAGGACAGCACACAACACGAGGCATCACGAGGCAGAGAAACATCTTTTTACTAACGTAATTAATATGTTGTCCTGACTGCTTGTTAGCAAATGTCATGCCTTCCTCAATTTGCAACTCATTTAGTTCTTTGAAGTACTCCCACTTAATATGGACATTTGTAGATTCTATAACACCTACTTCTGCTAATGCATTTCGAGCAAGTTTCACTACATGAGACATATCCAAAACACAGTAAACATAATACGCTACAGGACACTTAAATTTACCTTTTATGGACACAAGCATAAAAACTAATGCGTCTGAAGCTTCTTTCACTTCTTTTGATTATTCCAATTCTCCTCCAAAATCTACAAAACCTGTATACCTCTTAGTTTACTGGTCCCACACTACCTGTTTTCTAATTTTCATACTGTCTATTATGAGGCTAGAATCTTTAAATTCAGTCCTCACTTGATAGTTAAACTCGAAGTACCTGAACAAATCACTTAAAAAGCCAGGATCACAGTTCACAGTCCCTGCGCAATGAGAAATCAGTGATATGTGAGGCAGAGTCATTAATGTCTGTAAATATTCATACGCCCTAGGAGAGTAAAAATACACAGTCATTGCAAACATTTTAATGTCTGTTTTGTACCTGTTTCCCTTGGATGACTCACTATTATTCAACAAATTGCACACTAATTACACCTGAGTCCCTGTTTCTTGATCAGGAATTCATGCAGCTTCTCTGTTAAATGACCCTTCTCTTTCAGAGTACTTATGTCTTTTACTGGATAGTTTTTCTTCTCTCTTCTCATAATTTTTTCCTGTAGGCTCTTGATTTTTCTTCTCAGTGCCTCCACAACATCTGATAAAAAACTGCATGTGTCAGTGGCCTTGTCAATCATTTCTATTGGCGTTTGAGATCCACATTCCTTAGATGTCTCGCAACTCTGAGAAAATTGAGACAAGAATAGAATACAAGTAGCACAGGCATCAAACACAGTTTGGCAAGTACTTATGAGAAAACAAAAACAATGTTTACGTGAAGTGACTAACCTGTTCAATATAATCATGAGTTTCTACAGTAGACTGTTCAGTTGTTATTCTTATCTGTCGCCTTGGTTGCTTTTCGTTGGGCATTAAATGCGTCTGAAACACAAAGTGTGATGGCACTGTGTCAGGCTTGAGAAGTGACCTCCACACAAGAAACTAGCCCTTGTAGGCGTGAAACCTTTACGTTTAGTTTCAGCAAATCGCCTGTTTTGCAGAGGAAACCTGACCAAAACAGAAGACAGATTGTACCACGCAAGGCAACAAACAAGATATTTACGAGATTGTTGTCATTTCCTAACATTCAATTATTACCTGTGGAAAGTTAAATCACTTTCCTTGCTGCACCGGTTCGTACAGTTGTATGCAGAGGAAGAAATAACCATTTTACACTCACAACATACACTTCATTAGCAGCAACAGGAAATTTCCGCCTAACTAAAAGATGGCGGACGATGTAAACAAACAGTCCTGAGACGGCGAGGATGAGCGCTATGGTCAGAGTCAGAAGATGTACATCCAGTTAGTAATGAGATCACTGTAAGAAACCTTTCACACACAGCGCTTATGAGAGTAGACGGTGCCTACCTACAGTTGGCTGCAAGCTTCAGAAAACTATCGCCAGATCGCGCGCGGCGAAACGTGCCTTTTCAAATCAGAAAATACATACTCCGAAACAATGTTTTATGCTCAGTTCGCTTTCCTTCTTTTTTATACAATTGGTGCCATGGCACAGCGGCACTACCACAGAAGCCGCTCTCGATTTGGAAGAGCTTCAAACGAAAGAAATTCTGTAGATACGCAGTTGCAAGTTGAAACATCCTCTTTGAAAAATTAATGAACTACTGTGCTGACAAACCTCTTACATTATTTGATTTTCAAATAGCTGAGCAAAACTGAACGTACTCAGACCTTTCTCTCTTTACTTATTCTGATCATCACTAAACTGACACACAATATTTTTTTTAGCGCAACGCAATCTGACTTTCAATAATCACTACAATAGAATGGCCATGACTAACAATAACCTATACCTTTCATGAATCACTTATCTTACACAAATCTTCGTTACCCGAACTACTGCAATACAGCGAGCGCCAATACAGCCAGCTGAATAAAAGATTCTAACTACTGAAGACACTAACTACTAATAGGCATGTTAGCAAATGAAAGATTTTGATAGAGAACAAACCATTTATTTACCTTAATAATATTCAAAAGTCATCATATATATATATATATATATATATATATATATATATCAGTTCATGATATACAATATTACAAATTTACTCTTTCTGATGGACAAACGTCCAGATCGTCAGCTCTCAAAATTCTGCCAAGACTCTCCCAACATCCACCACTCCTGGCGGCTCACCTCCAACTGCGCAACGCTACGCGCTGTTCACATCCAACTGCCCAACACTACAATAGCAAATATTCCAACAATGCAAACCAGCCACACACTTCACACAGCACAGTCAGTGATTTTCATATAGAGGGCTACGTGGCGTTACCAACATAAAAACCTAAACAGCCTACTTACAAAGTATTTGCTGCTAACACCCAAGTCTTTATTTGTTTATGAGGCGAGTGTGCTGTGAGAATTGGCAGAATGTGAAAGTTCTTGTGCAAAATACGAGGGGCAGGCATAAAGTTTCTATAAAGAACTCTAAATATCAACCTGTCGCTATGAAAACTGGTAACTGAGTTATTCTCTACATACAGGGTGATTCCGTGATGATGTTGTCAGTACTGCCCAGTTTCCCGGAACATATCCCACTCCATGTTCGGCAAGGGAAGTGGTTCCAGCAAGATGGAGTCCCACGTAAGTCTTCTACTGAGGGCTCGTGAACACCTGAGTCACTTCCCGAAAATTGGATTGGCAGAGGCTCTTTTGTTCCGTGGGCAGCACGCCCACCTGGTCTCACGCCGTTTGAGGCGTGTGAAAGGTCTTGTGTACGAGATCCTTGCCGAGACTGAGAAGGATCTCTTGGCAAGAATTCTAGCTGCCTGCGGCCATGTTCAAACGGCACAAATGATATGAGAACAGGTACGACCGAACTTTGTGCGACTATGCCATTCCTGCATTGGCATTGCAAGACGCCATTTCGAACGATTTTTGTGCATGTAGCTGGGTGAAGAGTTTGACAGAGCACTGAAAGACATAAGTCGAAACAAGGCCCCGGGAGTAGACAACATTCCATTGGAACTACTGACGGCCTTGGGAGAGCCAGTCCTGACAAACACTACCATCTGGTGAGCAAGATGTATGAGACAGGCGAAATACCCTCAGACTTCAAGAAGAATATAATTCCAATCCCAAAGAAAGCAGGTGTTGACAGATGTGAAAATTACCGAACTATCAGTTTAATAAGTCACAGCTGCAAAATACTAAAGCGAATTCTTCACAGACGAATGGAAAAACTAGTAGAAGCTGACCTCGGGGAAGATTAGTTTGGATTCCGTAAAAATGTCGGAACACGTGAGGCAATACTGACCCTACGACTTATCTTAGAAGCTATATTAAGGAAAGGCAATCCTACGTTTCTAGCATTTGTAGACTTAAAGAAAGCTTTTGACAATGTTGACTGGAATACTCTCTTTCAAATTCTGAAGGTGACACGGGTGAAATACAGGGGGCGAAAGGCTATTTAGAATTTGTACAGAAACCAGATGGGAGTTGTAAGAGTCGAGGGGCATGAAACGGAAGCAGTGGTTGGAAAGGGAGTGAGACAGGGTTGTAGCCTCTCCCCAATGCTATTCAATCTGTATATTGAGCAAGCAGTAAAGGAAACAAAAGAAAAGTTCGGAGTAGGCATTAAAATCCATGGAGAAGAAATAAAAACTTTGAGGTTCGCCGATGACATTGTAATTCTGTCAGAGACGGCAAGGGACTTGGAAGACCAGTTGAACGGAATGGATAGTGTCTTGAGAGGACGATATAAGATGAACATCAACAAAAGCAAAACGAGGATAATGGAATGTAGTCGAATTAAGTCGGGTGATGCTGAGGGAATTAGATTAGGAAATGAGACACTTGAAGTAGTAAAGGAGTTTTGCTATTTGGGGCGCAAAATAACTGATGATGGTCGAAGTAGAGAGGATATAAAATGTAGACTGGCAATGGCAAGGAAAGCGTTTCTGAAGTAGAGAAATTTGTTAACATCGGGTATAGATTTAAGTGTCAGGAAGTCGTTTCTGAAAGTATTTGCATGGAGTGTAGCCATGTATGGAAGTGAAACATGGACGATAAATAGTTTGGACAAGAAGAGAATAGAAGCTTTCGAAATGTGGTGCTACAGAGTAATGTTGAAGATTAGATGGGTACATCACATAAATAATGAGGAGGTATTGAATAGGATTGGGGAGAAGAGAAGTTTGTGGCACAACTTGACTAGAAGAAGGGATCGGTTGGTACGACATGTTCTGAGGCATCAAGGGATCACAAATTTAGTATTGGAGGGCAGCGTGGAGGGTAAAAATCGTAGAGGGAGACCTAGAGATGAATACAGTAAGCAGATACCGAAGGATGTAGGTTGCAGTAGGTACTGGGAGATGATGCAGCCTGCAGAGGGTAGAGTAGCATGGAGAGCTGCATCAAACCAGTCTCAGGACTGAAGACCACAACAACAACACAATCGCACTCCATGTTCGGCAAGGGAAGTGGTTCCAGCAAGATGGAGTCCCACGTAAATCTTCGACTGAGGGCTCGTGAAGACCTGAGTCACTTCCCGAAAATTGGATTGGCAGAGGCTCTTTTGTTCCGTGGGCAGCACGCCCACCTGGTCTCACGCCGTTTGAGGCGTGTGAAAGGTCTTGTGTACGAGATCCTTGCCGAGACAGAGAAGGATCTCTTGCCAAGAATTCTAGTTGCCTGCGGCGATGTTCTGACGCCACAAATGACATGAGAACGGGTACGACCGAACTTTGTGCGATTATGCCATATCTGCATTGGCACTGCAAGATGCCATTTCGAACGATTTTTGTGAATACAGTGGCTCGTGAAACTTGTGCAGCCTAAATGCAGTTCGTTGTTACTGTACCGGAGAGTTCCAATTTTTCAGATTTTGAAGATAGCTGCGATTCAGCAACTGTGCATGAAAGAACTCCAATGTAGTGGAAATAACATCTTGACCGTGGTTTCGACACCGTGGTCAAGATTTAATAAACCTGTATTTTGCAATTGGTTGGATATTATTTCCACCCCATTCAAGCTCTTATGATTTTCTGTCTGTCTGACATCAATTTACGTGCGACTTTACTAGTCCATCAACATGAGAAATTGTCTGAGGGTATTGGGGAGAATTCAGCGGGAATTCCGTACGTCATGACCCGGAAGCTGGGGCCTTTAGTATGAGCCTTGCGCGACGCTGAGGTGAAACTCGACTATGATTTCGCTTACACCTTTCAACTCGGTCGTTTCCAGACAAGGGTTACTTGCCTCAAATTGATACATATACCTTTCCGCATCATCCCTGAAACTTTGAAACGTCATCAAAGAATCACCCGTTATTACTCTCCAATGTGACACACTTCATCCAACGCTGCATGACTTGGCGAATACCTATGGTGCCAAAGACTGCATTTCGGCTGTTCATAACACGTAGCAACTTGAAACTTGTGGCGTCATCAATGCAGAAACCAGTGGCATGTAAAGATTTATTCATCCGAGGAAATGGGAGGAAGCCACTGTGTGCTGTGCCCACGGCCAGTTTAAGTCCCAAGTGACACAGTCGGCCTTCGGGTCGCCATATGAGAGGGCATCAGAAGCGACCAAGTGCGGAATTTATACGCAAGGTGAACATGGGGCAGCAAAATAAATGGTTCAAATGGCTCTGAGCACTAAGGGACTTAACATCTGAGGTCATCAGTCCCCTAGAACTTATAACTACTTAAACCTAACTAACCTAAGGGCATCACACACATCCATGCCCGAGGCAGGACTCGAACCTGCGACCCTAGTAGTAGCGCGGTTCCGAACTGAAGTGCCTAGAACCGCTCGACCACAACGGCCGGCCCTGTGGGAGGAGTGGGGGCGGCGGCAAAAGAACGTTTTGCGAGATAGTTGCCAATGTGAGGTCACCGGTCAGCACCGACTTAGGAATGAAACGTGGTTTTGGTTGGTACGAACGAGTTCGAAATGCAAATATTTACATTAAAACCTGACGTAACTGTGCTCAAGTTTCACATGTTGCTTGACAAGAAATATGATAATGCTTCAGTAGCTTGGGTGTTCGTCCGTACGATCTTAATTGTTAAACGAAGAATTCCATCACATTTGGAGGCAATACAGCACTCGTCTGTGCAGCGAGCTACGAATTCTTTCAAACAAGCCCGGATTGTCTCGTAAATCTTGACAGAAGCAATTGGCCGCTCCAATTCTTCAACCGTATCAGCGGGAGTGAAGTACGATACCTGTTCAGAAACTTCCGAAACATTTGTAAGAAAGCGTCAGTGGTGTGTTGGAGCGAAATTCAGTTGGCATTCCTACATACGCCTGTGTTTAACAAGTAACTACCGGAAGTTTCATTGTTGTGGGTTAGTTATTGTTCAGTACTCTACTGAGTAGAACGTCGTGTCGCACATTTTGCGAATTTTGAAATGGCAGAGTTAGAGGAGCAACGCGTCTGCATTAAATTTTGCGTGAAACTCAAGAAAACCTTTCCAGAGACACATTAAATGAGGTTGGTTGATTTGGGGGAGGGGAACAAACACTCGACGTCATCGGCCCAATCGGATAATGGAAGGATGGGGGAGGAAATCGGCTGTGCGCATTCAAGAAAACCATACCGGAATTTTCCTGAACTGATTTAGGGATATCACGGAAAACTTAAACCCGGATGGCCGGACGCGGGATTGAACCGTCGTCTTCCTGCATGCGAGTCCAGTGTGTTAACCACTGCGCCACCTCGCTCGGTACCAAATGATGCAGGAAGCTTACGGCGATCTGTGTTTAAGCCATACTCGGTGTTACAAATGGATCACACTGTTTAAAAGTGACCAGACGGAAGTTACAAATAGCCCTCCTTCAGGACTAACTTCGACGTCTACCGACAACACTTATGTCAGAAATGTCAACGAAATTGTGCCTGCCAATGGATGACTAACTGTCCGAGTGATTGCAGAAGAATGTAACATTTTAGTTGGATCATGTCAATGAAATCCTCACACAGCATCTTGGAATGCATCGTGTTGCCACCAAGTTCGTCCCACGGCTCATGAGTCAAGACCAGAACGACCTTCGCCTCGCAGTCTGTGACGAGCTCTTGGATCGCGCAGATGAAACCTATCCCCTGTGAAGTTATTTTTGTTTCCATAGCTGAAATCCCAGTTGAAAGGACGAGGATTAGCTACGATAGACAAGACAGACCTTGTCGCTTGTCGCTTCACTTCTGAGACGACCCCAGATAGAAAATTCCAAAGGATTGACGCTAGGTGATTTGGAAGTCCAACGTACCGTCAGTGTCTGACTCACGCATCTTAGACCACAGCGGCCAGCTACATGTCTTATAACAGCAGAAAATATTTCCCTGTGCCCCGCCGTGTGCGTACCACATTCACCAACGTTCCACAATATAAGGTAGGCCGTGAGTGAAATTTGAGCCCAGTTAGATGGGGACCTATTCGAAAAGTTTCCATTTGAAGCGCATTTCTACTAACGAGATCAATATTTCATTCTGAAATTGTCATCTCGCAAAACCACTTATTTGTGAACTATGTTTGAAACGTTTTTCCTTCACAGTGACAATTTTCGCTATCAATTTATGCCGCATACACACTAAGACAAAGACGCACCACAAAAGAATTATCCTAATGGGACGGAAATTTGTAGAAGTGATGTACATGTATAGACTAACAAATGATTACAATTTCAGAAAAAATGGATCATTTATTCATGAGAAAGAACTTCTCAAGCTGAGCACGTTAGTAACGATTTTCTCCACCTCCGGCATTGATTAATAGAGTTCCAGGATGCCATACTGAGGTATATCGTGCCAAATTATGTCCAGATCGGTGCGTTATATCGTTCTGGGCGTCTTCAGACACATCTTTGTTCTGGAATCACGTTGAATGAAGTAGAACGGCCTTCAGTGACAAGTCCTGCTTCGAGCTGAGAACCGACGACCAGCAAAGACGTGTTTGGAGACGTCCCGGAAAGTGGTGGGTACCAACCTAACTGTAGTCCGTCATACGGCTCGAGACTAGGAGTGATGGTCTGCCATGACATTTCTTATCATAGCGGGTCCGCCTTGGTTATCTTACAGCGTAGCGGTATGTCGACCATATTTTACGCCCCGTTATGTTGCATTTCAAGGCAAAGGCTTCCGACGCTTACGTTTCAGCAAGATAACGCCTACCCGCACACTGACAGTGTTTCTGATGTAATTTTTTTGTTTATTTATAGACGAAATTACATTTTTATGACACAGTCATAACCGGTTTCGGCCATACAATGGTCATCTTCAGATTCTATAACAATAGAAAAGAAAATTTATATTAAAACCTAAAAATAAGTGCAATATTGAACCATGCATATTAGTAATCTAGCTGAATTTATGCTAAATACATGTAGTTCATACCTAAAGGCAGCATACTCTGAACACAGGTTCATGCGTTGTCAAACTAGATATAAAATGTTTCCAGAAAGAATCAAACAAAGCCGAGCGACGTGGCCGAGCGGTTCTAGGCGCCTCAGTCTAGAACAGCGCGACTGCTACGATCGCAGGTTCGAATCCTGCCTTGGGCATGGATGTGTGTGGTGTCCTTAGGTTAGTTAGGTTTAAGTAGTTCTAAGTTCTAGGGGACTGATGACCTAAGATGTTAAGTCCCATAGTTCTCATAGCCATTTGAACCAAATTAAACAAAAGAATAGATCATTTGAATTTCTTGTTTTCAGATAAAGAAAAAAGGTACCTAAAGGTAATGAACGCACGTACACCAAACCTAAGAGCGCAAATAAAGCTTCATAAACAAGAAAAATCCATTAGGCCAGTGATTAACAATATAGATTGTCCTAAGTTTAAGATTAATAGAGAACTCAACAAAATTTTGAAAAATAATTATGTCTACCAAGAATCATACAATGTTAAAGCAGTGCGGTCTTTGTGCATGAAGTAAAATATATCGAGATACCGGAGGATGCCACATTCACATCAGCTGATATCGAGAACTTATGAAAGGTCTCTGTTGGCATCCTTTCATGTTAATTTCTCAAATCTGTTGTCATTTACGGCATAAATTCCTCTTCTAAATTTACTGTGGTGTTTCTGACTCTATCTGGGAGGAGACTGAGCAGTGGAATGCGTTACTTTTACACATAAACAAGAACGATCTGTCAAACTATACACTTTAAAACATAGTTTATATGTAGTTATGTCACACAGTCTCATACGGAACCTACATCCACTTTCTTTTATATACTGTATATGATAAGATACTGTCATCCCCCTTCCCTTCTGTGTGAAAGGATGAATGAGCAAATGTATTTCTAGTTGCATGCTTGATGGTAGCAGACAAGCCTGTCTGCTAGAGAACAGTAGGACCAACGTCAGAACAGGTAGCTACGCTTTCTAAAAGCAAAGAGGTTTCTATTCTTGGTATGGTCCTGTCCGTCCCTTGTCATGTTGGTATAGGAAGCTGCCTCTCTGGTCACTTCCGTTTGTTTCTGTGAGGTACCCTTGGTAGGGGCCCAGGCCAGTCTGTCCATGGCGAGCGTCTGAAGTGGTAAGATCTCCAGCTAAGCGCGCCTCTGCTAAGTTCGTAGGACAATGGATTTCTTAGGTTCAGCCTAACTGAAAATTTAATCACCTTTCTTTCAGGTTCATCTCTAAAATATCTTACGTTATCTTAAATTGCAATGCAGTGTAATTCGAATGTGAAGTTCAGAATATCTTCCAGTAGTTGCTTTGTCACTACTTTGTGAGTAAAGTGGAACCACGTGTTGATGATCCGTAACTCTATGTAAGATCATCAATCTTAAATGCGAATGTGCGTGTCATTATAGCGTCTCGTCTTGACAATATTTTTCAATGTAGCAACTTTTCTTTATGTTCAACCCACATAGGGTGTACTTTGTGAGACCAGTACCACGTGCTTATACAATTGTTTGACCCATCAGGTTAATAGTAACACTATAGTAACCAGTTCGAGGTTTTTCTTTTGTAAATTGCGTTTCGATGTAATTTATTTTAATCATCAAAATTATTGTGGAGTTACACTCGTTGTGTAAACCAAGTTGACCACGTGAAGCATGTGGTGTAATCATCAAAGTACCCTCCGCTATTCTTTTCGGGAAGATTTCACAGAGAGTTAGTATGCATTTAATATATCAGTGTGATGATGGACAGGATTTCGCTACGAACGTAACTTCTTTGGGTCGGTTCGTTGTGGTTAATTTCCTCTTGCATATGTTTCAACGTTCTTCGTGTGTAATTTTATGAATGCAGTGTCGTATGCAGTCTCCCAATCTTGGCTCCATATTTTATGTGTTCCGTAAGATTACAAACTCACATTTTCTCAGTTCTAAATAAGGCACCAGTTTAGTTATGAATCAAGTTTAATATGCTGAAATTCTAACGGAACAATGGTCAATGTTAAAATAAATGTCCAAATATAAACAGATTTCTTTCTTTTTATTTAAATTCTCTTTATATATATATATATATATATATATATATATATATATATATATATATATACACTCCTGGAAATTGAAATAAGAACACCGTGAATTCATTGTCCCAGGAAGGGGAAACTTTATTGACACATTCCTGGGGTCAGATACATCACATGATCACACTGACAGAACCACAGGCACATAGACACAGGCAACAGAGCATGCACAATGTCGGCACTAGTACAGTGTATATCCACCTTTCGCAGCAATGCAGGCTGCTATTCTCCCATGGAGACGATCGTAGAGATGCTGGATGTAGTCCTGTGGAACGGCTTGCCATGCCATTTCCAGCTGGCGCCTCAGTTGGACCAGCGTTCGTGCTGGACGTGCAGACCGCGTGAGACGACGCTTCATCCAGTCCCAAACATGCTCAATGGGGGACAGATCCGGAGATCTTGCTGGCCAGGGTAGTTGACTTACACCTTCTAGAGCACGTTGGGTGGCACGGGATACATGCGGACGTGCATTGTCCTGTTGGAACAGCAAGTTCCCTTGCCGGACTAGGAATGGTAGAACGATGGGTTCGATGACGGTTTGGATGTACCGTGCACTATTCAGTGTCCCCTCGACGATCACCAGTGGTGTACGGCCAGTGTAGGAGATCGCTCCCCACACCATGATGCCGGGTGTTGGCCCTGTGTGCCTCGGTCGTATGCAGTCCTGATTGTGGCGCTCACCTGCACGGCGCCAAACACGCATACGACCATCATTGGCACCAAGGCAGAAGCGACTCTCATCGCTGAAGACGACACGTCTCCATTCGTCCCTCCATTCACGCCTGTCGCGACACCACTCGAGGCGGGCTGCACGATGTTGGGGCGTGAGCGGAAGACGGCCTAACGGTGTGCGGGACCGTAGCCCAGCTTCATGGAGACGGTTGCGAATGGTCCTCGCCGATACCCCAGGAGCAACAGTGTCCCTAATTTGCTGGGAAGTGGCGGTGCGGTCCCCTACGGCACTGCGTAGGATCATACGGTCTTGACGTGCATCCGTGCGTCGCTGCGGTCCGGTCCCAGGTCGACGGGCACGTGCACCTTCCGCTGACCACTGGCGACAACATCGATGTACTGTGGAGACCTCACGCCCCACGTGTTGAGCAATTCGGCGGTACGTCCACCCGGCCTCCCGCATGCCCACTATACGCCCTCGCTCAAAGTCCGTCACCTGCACATACGCTTCACGTCCACGCTGTCGCGGCATGCTACCAGTGTTAAAGACTGCGATGGAGCTCCGTATGCCACGGCAAACTGGCTGACACTGACGGCGGCGGTGCACAAATGCTGCGCAGCTAGCGCCATTCGACGGCCAACACCGCGGTTCCTGGTGTGTCCGCTGTGCCGTGCGTGTGATCATTGCTTGTACAGCCCTCTCGCAGTGTCCGGAGCAAGTATGGTGGGTCTGACACACCGGTGTCAATGTGTTCTTTTTTCCATTTCCAGGAGTGTGTATATATATATATATATATATATATATATATATATATATATATATATAAATCACCTGTTGTCGTAAGATGACTATTAAAAGATTATAATTAATGTTAGTCTGGTTGGGAATTTGGTAAGCTAGACTGGATACCCGGTGAAACAGTTGCTCAGTAATGCAAGGTTAAATTCCCCAGATAGCTCACGGCTTTTAACCCGCTTTTATTGCCTTGAATATAAGCACCGCTTTCAGAACAACTTAATGCATCAACACTACACTTATACACAAATATTCCCATCGATGAAGCGTTAGAGATAATAAAAACTAATCTCTTACGTAACGGGCGTCTAGGCAAAGCTGAAGTTGTAGAACTGATTGAAATATTGCAGTTTGTTCTGTCGTATAACTACTTTCTATTTAACAATAAATGTTAAAGACAAGGCGATGGACTCGCTATGGGGATACTGCTTAGCAGGAACAATAGCACACATTTTTATTAACCAGCTAGAAAAAACTTTTTCTAGACGAATCCAGAGATTCTGACGAATATAGTATATTACAGAAGAAATGTCGATGACTCAATTATTCTTTATAGACGTATTGAAACGCAAATAGAAGATGTGGCACAAATGTTAAGCAGTATGTATTCCAAGATAAAATTCACGACAGAAATTGAAGCAGCCAAAAAGATAAATTTCCTAGATCTGACGATTCATAACAAAAATTGTAGACATGCGTTCCAAATATTAACTAAACCAACATGTACGGACGTGATTATCCATGCCAACTCCAATCACCCACTACGTAAGAAACATGCATATTTTTATTGAGTGTTACACAGAATAGTAAGACTTCCATTATGTCAAATTGAAGTGAAAAAAGAACTTGACGTATTAAGACAGGTCGCTCTTGCAAATGATTATGACCCAGATATAGTTAACTCCATACATAGCAAAGTTAAAAAGAAGATAAAAAGGAGCAACAAACAGCAGGCAAAATCGACATGCGAAAACTATAAGTACCCCACTATGAAATATATAGGCAAAACATCATATAAAATCGAACATATATTCCGAAGAAACGGGGCAAATTTGCATTTAGGACTTCCGATAATCTAAAAAGACTAGTGCGTCATAACTTTCCACGGAACAGTAATAAATATAGTAAATCGGGGTTCTACAAAAATCATGTATGAATGTGAAAAGAGCTATATCGGACAGACAGGCAGGTCCTTTGATGTAAGGTTTAAAGAACACACGTATCCCAGTAATAAGACAGCGCTAGGCTTACATATGCAACAGGAGGGTCATAATATTGGTAACATCGACGAACAGCTTCAAATTCTACATGAAGTTACAAAAAGTAAACGATTAGACATTTTACAACAACTGGAGAATCATGTTACGAGACGCAGAGAACCTGACAAACTCCTCAGTGAACAGAATGAATTTGCAACACACGCATACTTCAACATTTACGACGATCTGTTCACCTGAGCGAATCGTTTTTGCTACATATGTGCATCAGCTGAGGATGGAGCCTTCCGGCGGTCGAGTATTGCTCTGTCTAGTGCGGGCCACAGCAGATGTCAACGGCCTCTAAGGTGGAGGGGCGTGCCACCCACCTGCAGCAGAGCGCTACACTCGTCGTCCTGACCGTGTCATCCTTGCCGTACTAATGGACAACGGTATAAAGAGACAATAGTCGGAAATACAGCGCCATCTGGCGTCAGAAATACACTCTACAAGTGCTACTACTATTTTCATCTATAGTAATGTTTTCTCCTTGTTCTGAAATGTTATTTCACTGATTTAACGATCTGTTCTGTAATTTTAAATATTGTATACATTTGACCTAAATAGCAAAAGTAAATTTGTCATATTTTAGGGTTTTGAAAAATAAAGACTACCTTATAAAGGACGGGCGCATCTAGCGCAAAGAGGGGGAACATAACCTAACCAATTTTTATATTTATATAAGAACGGTGTTTTACATTTTATAGCTAGTTTGACAACGCACGAACCTGTGTTCAGTGTATTCCACCTTTACGTATGAACTACATGTATTTCGCATAAATTCAGTTAGATTACTAATAAGCCTGGTTAAATATTGCACTTATTTTTAGTTTTTAATATAAACTTTCTTTTGTAATGTTATAGACTCTGAAGATAGTCATTGTATGGCGGGAAACGGTTATGACTGTGTCATAGGAATGTGATTGCGTCTATAAGTAAACAAAACATTTTTACAAAATAATGAATCTCTCACTCTATTGACAAAATGTCGTTTTCTTTCCAAAAGTGTTTCTGCTGCTTGTCTTCGTACTTGCCCCTCCCCCCCGCCCAATCAGCTCGGGATTTTGACTATCTAACGCGCCAATTGGACATAATTTGGCACGATATCCCACAGGACAACATCCAATAACTCTATCAATCAATGCAAAGCCGAATAACTGCTTGCATAAGGCCAGAAGTAGACGAATGCATTACTAACTTACCCAATTTGTGAAGCCCCTTCTCTTGAAAAAATGGTTCAAATGGCTCTGAGCACTATGGGACTTAACTGCTGAGGTCATTAGTCCCCTAGAACTTAGAACTAGTTAAACCTAACTAACCTAAGGACATCACAAACATCCATGCCCGAGGCAGGATTCGAACCTGCGATCGTAGCGGTCTTGCGGTTCCAGTCTGCAGCGCCTTTAACCGCACGGCCACTTCGGCCGGCCCGTCTCTTGAAAAAATGATCTAATTGTTATGACACAGCAGCCTTTTTTTTGTCTGTTTTACACGGACTGAAGTGATTCCTTCGTTATAATGTACATACTAAAAACAATGCGATTTCTAAAATCGTCTTGCATCGCCTGAAATTCTGCATTAATTTCGTGCTTGAATTTACCCCTTAGAAGAGGATCCAATGGCGTCAAATCAGGCGAACGTGTTGGTCAGCTGATAACGCATTAACATCCGACCTAAACACCAAGAACGACATGGGTGAGCGCTCACCTAGCCAGAATTTACTGGTGAGACAGGCATTCGTCGTGCTGGTAGCGTACACTTCTATAGTTTCAGGTGGTGCTTCCTCTGGAAGAGGCGGTAGCACTTCGTAAAAGGCATTATGTGTATCTTTTCCCATTAAGGTATCTCCAGTGACATAGAGACAAATCACTTAGTCTCCAGCTTTCCAGCTTGATTTTCAATCTGCCTCTGTCAATGTGCATTCTCAGCCCTCCAATAATGTACATATTCGCTACATTCAGTTTTCTATGATTTTTGAAGGTAGATTCATCGGTAAAAAAGTACATTGAAAAGGAACTTATTGTTTTGATGTGGCATCAGTACTGAGCGACAGAATTACACGCTTGTCCTACGATCCCGTTGGTCAGTCTCCTTGTGAAATTGCACCCATCACTGAAAGAAGTTGTTAGCGTACAATAAGCGAGCAATAGTTGACTGACTCATTCCAGACGCACTCGCAGTGTCTCCGGAGCTAAAGTGTGTCTTATGGTAAACAGCTGTTACCTACTTTATGTATGATTTGTCGGTCACTTTACCCGTCTTTTACTTTTTGACAAAACTAGGACAGTCTGCCACGTATAACCGTACCTTTTTACAGACAATGAACACACTCGACTGATGGTAGCATTACTGTGACATTTCTGTTTTATAAACACTTCCATTAGGATTTCACAACAAGCATGAATGACTAATTAATTTCTGATAGTACATACTACGTTGTATCACGTAGATTTTAATTCAAAAAATGGTTCAAATGGCTCTGAGTACTATGGGACTTACCATCTATGGTCATCAGTCCCCTAGAACTTAGAACTACTTAAACCTAACTAACCTAAAGACATCACACAACATCCAGTCATCAGGAGTCAGAGAAAATCCCTGACCCCTCCGGGAATCGAACCCGGGAACCCGGGCGTGGGAAGCGAGAACGCTACCGCACGACCACGAGCTGCGGACAATTTTAATTAAGACTGAGTTCTTATGTACTTATTGCTTTGTTATAATCTTCACTATATAGGCCTGAAGATGACGTAATGTATCGTCGAAACTGGAACCTAAAAATAAAACATAAATAACGGCGATTGGTGTTGTTTTATTGGATAAAAACCAAGAAGACGGGGATCGGATGCCGGTCAAACCACCCATTATTCAGTTTATGCTTTAACCTAGCCTTCACCTATCCGAGATGTGTTGAGTTAGCAGAAACATGTGGTTCGTATTCTATGTTAAACTATAGGTCTCCTTTTCCAAACAAATAAATGGTGTATGTTAGAAACACGCAAGTCGCTGAAATGACACCCAATAGAAATACTTGCACCCGGCCATCGAGCCACAGGAAATTTTTGTTATTACACACACAAAATGTTCCATAATTAAGGCAAAGAGCAGCAAGTAGTGCATGATACAACTGGATCAGATCGATTTCTATGGTGTACTTAAGTTTGTGAGAAGACGCATCCGAGAACTTCTCTAGAAACTGGACGCTGAGCTGAGGGAAATACACCATCTAATTAGAAGTGTCTTTATGTAATGTGAGACTTTTTGTTATGTCACATATTTAGAAAACGAAACGAAGGTCAGTGACTTGGGCGTTGGACTTGATGTAATGTGAAATTGATCGCTGTGCCACATACTAAGAGAACGAAATGGAGGGCGGTGACTTGGGCGTTGGTGGGAAATGTTGCGTAGAGTCACAAGGTATCACACTAGCTCACGTGATGCAGCAGTTTGTTGGTGCTGACCATATACGGTCACACACGAGTCACAGTTCAGATCGTAAAGTTTATAGAACTAATAAAAAGCCGCGCGGTTACAGGCGCCTTGTAGCGGTCCACGCGGCTCACCCCGTCGGAGATTCGAGTCCTCCCTCGGGCATGGGTGTCTGTATTATCCGTAGCGTAAGTTAGTTTAAGTTACATTAAGTAGTGTGTAGGCTTAGGGATCGATGACCTCAACAGTTTGGTCCCATAAAAAATGGTTCAAATGGGTCTGAGCACTATGGGACTTAACATCTGAGGTCATCAGTCCCCTAGAACTTAGAACTACTTAAACCTAACTAACCTAAAGACATCAGACACATCCATGGCCGAGGCAGGATTCGAACCTGCGACCGTAGCGGTCCCATGGTTCCATACTGAGGCGCCTAGAACAGCTCGGCCACACCGGGCGGCAGGTTCCATAAGACCTTACCACAAATTTCCAAACTAATAAAATATAAAAGATGGCATCAAAGACAAGCGGTTCCCTGTCGACCTTGCGGTAGACAGAGGATACCAATCAATCAATCAGAACAGTTGATCTGGATGTTTTCATTGCTGGCAACATCTTAAGTCATTTGTTAAGTGTCCCGCTAGTAGAGAACGACGCGTATAACCTCTACAAAATATTACCGTTACTGTCAGAGGTAACGAGACATTTATTTACGTATATTACCCAAGAGAAAGAGCTACTGATAATTGATGACGTGCCGGGCGGAGTGGCCGTGCGGTTAGAGGCGCCATGTCACGGATTGTGCGGCCCCTTCCGCCAGAGGCTTGAGTCCTCCTTCAGGCATGGGTTTTTGTTGTTCTTAGCATAAGTTAGTTTAAGTAGTGTGTAAGTCTAGGGACCGATGACCTCAGCAGTTTGGTCCCCTAGGATTTCACACGCACAGAATTGATGACGCAAAACATCAGTAAGCGAAGTTAAATAACGAACAGTTATAGCGTAAGAATGTAGATTAGACAGACCCTCAGAATATGCGAGCAGGTATCTGTACTTTATTTACGTATGATCATGAGAAGTGTGAGGCTGAGATGCTGCTAACAGTCCGAGAAGCTCTGAAGGGTGGCGTGCAGAAGGTATCAGTGTTAAACGAAAGTCTGTGGACACCATTAAGTAATAATGAATGCCTGTTTGTTGCCCCGGTAGACGGTGGCATTACCGTCATTTGTCATGACAAAGTACCGCAAATATCATCCCCAGAGGCAAGCGCAAGATAAAAAATTTTGTTACGTGTAATACAGCTCAAATTATGATACAGCATGAACATGTAAGACGAACGAATGTCGCCAGTAGCCATACTGTGTCAAACTTAAGCATAGAAATAGATTTTTGCGTGATGAATAATGTGAGGAACAATATAAGTGAACTTTAGCTGTAACTGTCAATACAACCTGCAGTTAGGCAGTTAGATGACCTAACAGATGCAGGACATAAGTTGGGTGAGATACAAAGTGAAATTCAATACCAGGAGCGAAGTACCTTCAGAAACTTCTCGTTAAGTCATTTTTCTTTCTAGAGTTTCATAGGCTCTGGTGTAGTAATTAAACGAGGGTAAGTCAATTATTATCCGAAAGTTTGTTATATTATTGTTTATTTTGGTAGTACTGTCGTTTTACATTGATGGCGCATGCGTTGTTTATTTATTGCTATATCTTTACAATTTTCAAGCTGCTTGGTTAGTTTCGTTATCGCTGCCGTGCTGTTAATCATGGCTGCTCCGCTGTCTATTTGCACCAGAGAAGATCAACGTTCAGTGATCCGTTTTTTGTGGTCGGGAGGCAAATCAGGGGCCGAACTTCATCGAAGACTTTCAGGACAGTAAGGGAACAGTGTTTTGCCACAACGGAATGTCTACGAATGGATTGAAAAATTCCGAAATGGTCGCACGATGGTGGAGCCGGACGACCGTTTACCGGCACAATTGAAGAAACCATTGAGGGTTCACTTGAAATGATTCTCTTAGACAGACGATTAACTATTGATGAAGTGGTACATCGTCTGAAAATTAGTCATGGTTCTGCCTATAAAATCATCCTCAACAGACTTGGGTCTCATAAAGGTTGTGCAAGATGGGTCCCAAAACAGCTCACACACTTCCGCAAACAAACGAGCTTGAATATCTGCAAAAACATTTGGATCGCTATGGTAACGAAGGGGACAACTTCTTAGACACGATCATTACTGGTGACGAAACATGGATCCATCATTACGAGCCGGAAAATAAACGGCTGAGTATGGAATGGAAACATCCCAATTTTCCGTGCAAGAAAAAGTTAAAGACCCAACCGTCCGCAGGAAAACTGATGCTTACGGTTTTTTGGGATGCACAAGGTCCAGTACTATAATGTTATTGGGAAAGAGGCACAGCAATAAACAGTGTACTTACAGCGAGATGCTCACTGCCAAACTAAAGCCTGCAATTCGAAGCAAACGCCGAGCATTGCTGTAAAAGGTGGTTTGTTGTTGCACGACAAAGGCCGTCTGCATACTGCCGCCCACACTGCTGAAACGCTCCAGAAATTCAAATCTGAAGCACGGGATCATCTTCCATATAGTCTTGATCTTGCCCCTTCTGTCACTTGTTTGGTTCACTCAAACAGGCATTAATGGGCCGTCGATTTGCCTCTGACGAAGCAGTGAAAGAAGCGGAGCATTCCTGGCTCGCAGGTCAACCGAAAACCTTCTTTTATGAGGGCATCAGGAAGCTTGTACAGCGATGGACCAAGTGCGTTCAAACGCAAAGACACTATGTCGAAAAATGATGTTCTTGTAAGTTTTCTATTTGATTACAATAAAATTTTACAATTACTTTGAGGATAATAATTGACTTACCCTCGTAATAACATTATGTTGTAGATGCAGATATTATTGTAAGACATGTATATTTCTATCGTCTATTGTAAAACGACAATTTATTAAAGATGTTTATATTTTATTAATAGGATTAAGTAAGAATAATTAATATTTGTCATTTTGGAAATAATTGTGGTCGCAGGGAATGTCTGCACCAAAGTATTGTTGGCGAGAGAGACCGCACATTGATATAATTTTAAAAACGGCGGGGAAGACCGCGTATGGATACATTTTAAGAAAAGAGCGGGAAAGACCGCTCATTGATACATTTTTTAATGGTAGCAGGGACTGTCTGCACCAGAAGGCATTGTTGGCGGGAGATACCGCACTTCGGCGTTCGTAGAAAGTCAGTAGTAAGCGAGAAGTGAAGCGAGTCAGTAGCAGGTCTGAAGCGAGAGGTTGAGAGGAGCGGTGTGCCCACCAGCCACCAGCTATGATTTACAAGAGATTATAAACGGATGTAAAGAGACATCAGCTAATTATTATCATAAGAGGAACTAATATTATTGAATTATTATTGTTATTTTTTATTTTTTTTATTCATCATCATTTAAGACTGATTATGCCTTTCAGCGTTCAGTCTGGAGCATAGCCCCCTTATAAAATTCCTCCATGATCCTCTATTCAGTGCTGACATTGGTGCCTCTTCTGATGTTAAACCTATTACTTCAAAATCATTCTTAACCGAATCCAAGTACCTTCTCCTTGGTCTGCCCCGACTCCTCCTACCCTCTACTGCTGAACCCATGAGTCTCTTGGGTAACCTTGCTTCTCCCATGCGTGTAACATAACCCCACCATCTAAGCCTGTTCGCCCTGACTGCTACATCTATAGAGTTAATTCCCAGTTTTTCTTTGATTTTCTCATTGTGGACACCCTCCTGCCATTGTTCCAATCTACTTGTACCTGCAATCATCCTAGCTACTTTCATATCCGTAACCTCAACCTTATTGATAAGGTAACCTGAATCCACCCAGCTTTCGCTCTCATACAACAAAGTTGGTCGAAAGATTGAGCGGTGCACAGATTCCTTAGTCTTGGTACTGACCTCCTTCTTGCAGAGGAGAGTAGATCGTAGCTGAGCGCTCACTGCATGAGCTTTGCTACACCTCGCTTCCAGTTCTTTCACTATGTTGCCATCCTGTGAGAATATGCATCCTAAGTACTTGAAACCGTCCACCTGTTCTAACTTTGTTCCTCCTATTTGGCACTCAATCCGTTTATATTTCTTTCCCACTGACATTAATTTCGTTTTGGAGATGCTAATCTTCATACCATAGTCCTTACATTTCTGATCTACCTCTGAAATATTACTTTGGAAACTTTCAATCGAATCTGCCATCACAACTAAGTCATCCGCATATGCAAGACTGCTTATTTTGTGTTTACATATATTAATCTCACCCAGCCAGTCTATTGTTTTCAACATATGATCCATAAATAATATGAACAACAGTGGAGACAGGTTGCAGCCTTGTCTTACCCCTGAAACTACTCTGAACCATGAACTCAATTTACCGTCAGCTCTAACTGCTGCCTGACTATCCATGTAAAGACCTTTAATTTCTTGCAAAAGTTTGCCTCCTATTCCATAATCTCGTAGAACAGACAATAACTTCCTCCTAGGAACCCGGTCATATGCCTTCTCTAGATGTATAAAGCATCGATACAGTTCCCTGTTCCAGTCATAACACTTCTCCATTGTTTGCAGTAAGCTAAAGATCTGGTCCTGACAACCTCTAAGAGGCCTAAACCCACACTGATTTTCATCCAATTGATCCTCAACTAATACTCGCACTTTCCTTTCAACAATACCTGAGAAGATTTTACCCACAACGCTGATTAAAGAGATACCTCTGTAGTTGTTACAATCTTTTCTGTTTCCATGTTTAAAGATTGGTGTGATTACTGCTTTTGTCCAGTCTGATGGAACTTGTCCCGACTCCCAGGCCATTTCAATTATCCTGTGTAGCTATTTAAGACCTGACATTCTGCTGTATTTGATGAGTTCCGACTTAATTTCATCCACCTCAGCTGGTTTATTGCACTGTAATTTTTTTTTTTTTTTGAGAAACTCAGGACTACTAAAGGTATGTTTGCGCAATGCTAGTTGTAAGATTATTGTAAAAAGTAAGTCCTATTTGAACGTTTGTAAAATCATTTCATTACCAACAGTAAATATTTGAAGAATCGTTTTCAGAATACAATTAATTTTTTCCGACAATATTGCATTACTGATTATAATCAATCCCAAAACTATCACCGTAAAACTTTTCAAAATTTTATTGTTGTCAAGGAAAAGTTTAACTATGAATTACGTAGTTTCAGTCAAATTAATTAAAGAATAACGTCAGCATTGGTAATAAATACAGCGGCTTATTATGACAGCCCACCAGCAGCTAATAGAGTATAGTCAAACAGAGTAAGTATATTCATGTCGCAGTCCGATGTAGCAGTCAGATGGTGATCCAGTAACAGTAAAAAGGGTAAGGAACAGTTTTGGGTTATTGCAAGTAACGACTGAGGGCCCCGACGACGACACATTCTATGTTTCGTCGAAATAATTAGCAAATCACTTTTAATAAGCAACATTTAAATTTGTATGCGAAGCTTGCACTTATTATTGTTGAGAAAGCGAATTAATTTCAAAGGGATATTTCATTTGTTATTATTAAGCAAGAGATAGAAAGGAAGGTATCATAGATTATTCTATAAGGGAATGTTGCGTAACAAAACAGATAGAGAGGAGATGGGAAGCCTTCATTACAAATGTTGCCGAAACTGTTTTAAATTTTTGTGCAAAAAAGTAGGTAACGGTTGTTGTAGAAAAATATATGTCAAAAACACTATCGTAAATCAGTGCCCAGAGAGGGATATAGTCGGAAGCACATCAAGAGACAGTGAAGAAATAATATTTGACAGAGCACGAGTTCTTGATAGGCACATTAGAAGTGGCGTTCATCAAAGTGTTAATACAAACTGGAAAATCACTGGAGAATAATAACATCGGTAGAAAGTGTGAAAAACTAGTCCATAGGAATTCTGCTCAACTAGGAAAGAGTGGGAAACAGGCAGAGGAAACGCGAGACATCAGTAGATGAACGTTAAGATTTTTCACAATTTGGAATACTAAGTTACTATCCGTGTTTGAAAGGTGTACTCTCTGCTCTGAACAGGTACGCAGCTGAAAGCTAACGGTACGTGGTGCGTCGGACCCACAATTCCCTTGTTTTTTCTTTTCGTAGTGATGGTAGTGCCGTCTCCTCGTGAAGTTCGCTGCGCTGCGCTTCAGGGTCACCAGTTACCAACCTTTTTTTGCAGGACGCTACAAAGTCACCGCCGAAATGACGAGGTGTGGAAATTACTCGTCTTCTCGTCTACAGTTCCCGTTCCAACGTACTTTCCCTACACTATTGTAAATATTGTTTGTTGTGCAACATTTTCACTCACTTGATAACACAGCGATGCGGGTAATGATGGGTCCAAGAAAGAAGAGTTAACTGCAGGTAACAACTTTCTTATTGCTCTGTTCGTCGAACGAACACCAATAATCAAAACAATAAAAATTACTCTGAAAAATGCCGGAATGTGGCAATAATCACTGAAGTAACAAAACTAGACATATTCATATTCATGGAGTTACCGCAATCGTCAGTTATAAAAAAGTGTGAAAATTCAGTCTCCGGATCACTTTCCTTTATTTCAGTATGACTGACTTCGCGCTGGCTACCTATCTCCACATCTATTACAAAATTTGTCTTACAATTATAATTGATTCAAATTGTTGTTGTGATCTTCAGTCCAGAGACTAGCTTGATGCAGCTCTCCATGCTACTCTATCCTGTGCAGGTTTCTTCATCTCCCAGTAACTACTGCAACCTACATCCCTCTGAATCTGCTTAGTGTATTCATATCTTGGTCTCCCTCTACAATTTTTACCCTCCACACTGCCCTCCAGTAGTAAACTGGTGATCCCTTGACGCCTCAGAACGTTTCCTATCAACCGACCCCTTCTTTTGGTCACGTTTTGTGTCCTCTTCTCAGTACCTCGTCATTAGTTAAGTTATCTATCCATCTAATCTTCAGTATTCTTCTGTATCACCAAGTTTCGAAAGCTTCTAGTCTCTTCTTGTCTAAACTATTTATCGTCCGTATCCACTCTATACAAATACTTTCAGAAAGGGCTTCCTGACACTTAAATTTATACTCGATGTTAACAAATTTCTCTTCTTCAGAAACGCTTTGCTTGCCATAGCCAGCCTACATTATAAATCCTCCCTCCTTCGGCAGTCATCAGTTATTTTGTGTCACAAATAGTAAAACTAATTTATTGCCTTAAGTGTCTCATTTCCTAATCTAATTCCCTCAGCATCACCTGATTTAATTCGACTGTATTCCATTATCCCCGTTTTGCATTTGTTGATGTTCATCTTATATCTCAATTTCAAGACACTGTCCATTCCATTCAACTCCACTTCCAAGTCCTTTGCCGTCTTTGAAGGAATTGCAAACCTCAAGATTTTTGTTTCTTCTCCATTAATTTTAATTCCTATTTCAAATTTTTCTTTTGTTTCCTTTACTGCTTGGTCAATACACAGATTGAACAACATCGGGGATAGACTACAACCCTGTCTTACTCCCTTCTCAACCACCGCTTCCCTTTCATGTCCCTCGATTCTTATAACCTCCGCCGGGCTTCTGTACAAATTGTAAATAACCTTTAGCCCCCTGTATTTTACCCCTGACACCTTTAGAATTTGGAAGAGATTACTTCAGTCAACATTGCCAAAAGCTTTCTCTGTGTCTACAAATGCTAGAAACGTTGGTTCGCCTGTCTCGTCAGCTTTCATGAAGTCGCGCAAACTCCCCCGAAAGCAAAGGGCAATCATCTCTTACGTGCTTGATTGTACGTTTCGGAGCCCCACAGTCACAAACCGGAGACTCTGTAGCACCCCATTTCTGAAGTGAGTCTAATCATCGACTAAACCTAATGGTAGTTCTGTCTATTCTGACCCATGGTTTACTGCCGAGTTCCGTGCTAGCAGTATCACAGTTATACTTTAGGAGTCAATCACGCTCTACAGGATTTTCAATAGCTTGACCTGATCCCAAAGGTCTCTCATCCCGGTATTACTGGCATCCAGCTGTTCACGGTGGGTTTCTTGAACGGACCCACTTTCGACGTAGACCTGGTATGTCTTCAAGTGTGGATAATTACAGGTTCTGCTTGTAACACGAAAATGCAGATAAAATACCTTCTGCACCATCCAAAATTTTCCACCGTTTCACATCCATTGATAACTCGTATTGTACTCCTGATTCTGAATATGTAAGCTTTATCACAGAAGCTGTTTGTAATACGTAATCGATATAATAGTGTTTTTTCCTGACTGTATAGGTTGTTGTGGTCTTCAATCCTGAGACTGGTTTGATGCAGCTCTCCATGCTACTCTATCCTGTCCAAGCTTCTTCATCTCCCAGTACCTATTGCAACCTACATCCTTCTGAATCTGCTTAGTGTATTGATCTCTTGGTCTCCTTCTACGATTTTTACCCTCCACGCTGCCCTCCAATGCTAAATTTGTGATCCCTTGATGCCTCAAAACATGTCCTACCAACCGATCCCTTCTTCTAGTCAAGTTGTGCCACAAACTTCTCTTCTCCCCAATCCTATTCAATACCTCCTCATTAGTTACGTGATCTACCCACGTTATCTTCAGCATTCTTCTGTAGCACCACATTTCAAAAGCTTCTGTTCTTTTATTGTCCAAACTCCTTTACTCCTTTAAGTGTCTCATTTCCTAATCTAATTCCCTTAGCGTCACCAGACTTAATTCGACTACTTTCCATTATCCTCGTTTTGTTTTTGTTGATGTTCATCTTATATCCTCCTTTCAAGACACTGTCCATTCCGTTCAACTGCTCTTCCAAGTCCTTTGCTGTCTCTGACAGAATTACAATGTCATCCGTGAACCTCAAAGTTTTTACTTCTTCTCCATCAATTTTAATACCAACTCCGAATTTTTCTTTTGTTTCCTTTACTGCTTGCTCAATATACAGATTGAATAACATCGGGGAGAGGCTACAACCCTGTCTCACCCCCTTCCCAACCGCTGCTTCCCTTTCATGCCCCTCGACTCTTATAACTGCCATCTGGTTTCTGTACAAATTGTAAATAGCCTTTCGCTCCCTGTATTTTACCCCTGCCACCTTCAGAATTTGAAAGTGAGTATTCCAGTTAACGTTGTCAAAAGCTTTCTCTAAGTCTACAAATGCTAGAAACGTAGGTTTGCCTTTTCTTAATCTTTCTTCTAAGATAAGTCGTAAGGTTAGTATTGCCTCACTTGTTCCAACATTTCTACGGAATCCAAACTGATCTTCCCCGAGGTCCGCTTCTACCATATTTTCCATTCGTCTGTAAAGAATTCGCGTTAGTACTTTGCAGCTGTGACTTATTAAACTGATAGTTCGGTAATTTTCGCATCTGTCAACACCTGCTTTCTTTGGGATTGGAATTATTATATTCTTCTTGAAGTCTGAGGGTATTTCGCCTGTCTCATACATCTTGCTCACCAGATGGTAGAGTTTTGTCGTGACTGGATCTCCCAAGGCCATCAGTAGTT
The DNA here is from genome assembly GCF_023864345.2 of Schistocerca serialis cubense. Classification (NCBI taxonomy): domain Eukaryota; kingdom Metazoa; phylum Arthropoda; class Insecta; order Orthoptera; family Acrididae; genus Schistocerca; species Schistocerca serialis. The sequence continues at coordinate 19,899,016 of NC_064646.1, forward strand.
CTAATGGAATGTTGTCTACTCCCGGGGCCTTGTTTCGACTCAGGTCTTTAAGTGCTCTGTCAAACTCTTCACGCAGTATCTTATCTCCAATTTCTTCTTCATCTACATCCTCTTCCATTTCCATAATATTGTCCTCAAGTACATCGCCCTTGTGTAAACCCTCTATATACTCCTTCCACCTTTCTGCCATCCCTTCTTTGCTTAGAACTGGTTTGCCATCTGAGCTCATGATATTCACAGAAGTGGTTCTCTTCTCTCCAAAGGTCTCTTTAATTTTCCTGTAGGCAGTATCTATCTTACCCCTACTGAGATAAGCCTCTACATCCTTACATTTGTCCTCTAGCCATCCCTGCTTAGCCATTTTGCACTTCCTGTCGATCTCATTTTTGAGACGTTTGTATTCCTTTTTGCCTGCTTCATTTACAGCATTTTTATATTTTCTCCCTTCATCAATTAAATTCAATATTTCTTCTGTTACCCAAGGATTTCTATTAGTCCTCGTCTTTTTACCTACTTGATCCTCTGCTGCCTCCACTACTTCATCCCTCAAAGCTACCCATTCTTCTTCTACTGTATTTCTTTCCCCCATTCCTGTCAATTGTTCCCTTATGCTCTCCCTGAAACTCTCTACAACCTCTGGTTCTTTCAGTTTATCCAGGTCCCATCTCCTTAAATTCCCGCCTTTTTGCAGTTTCTTCAGTTTCAATCTGCAGTTCATAACCAATAGATTGTGGTCAGAATCCACATCTGCCCCTGGAAATGTCTTACAATTTAAAACCTGGTTCCTAAATCTCTGTCTTATCATTATGTAATCTATCTGATACCTTTTAGTATCTCCAGGATTCTTCCAGGTATACAACTGTATATAATTGATCGTAAATACAATGAAATTATTGTAAATTGTTGGGTAATAGCCAAGGGAACTTTACTTAAATGTATCGATAGCAACGACGAAATGGGAGCTAGCTGTGCCGTAGTTTATCTTTGCGTATGGAGAGTCTTTGCCGCGGTGCGAGCAGAGAGGAGGCAGAGCAGCCTGAGTCATGAATGAGTGCAGAAGTGTTTGTTGGGCGCTCCCGCATATGCTGTGTGAGGCTATGCTCGCACCAATGTAGACGCGCCTGATTCGTTAACCCACGAGTATTGAGAGCGCGGGAGGAGTGGCAGGCAGATGGAGCTGCAATTCCAGCTACTGCCTGTCCCATAATTACCCGTGGCTCTGGAGACGACTCGGGGTTCTACTCGGACAGCAACATCAGAAACAAAGGCAGCTCAGCATTGTCGTCGGTTGCATTCTTCGCCATCCGCACAACTCCAACATCGTAAGATTGTTAAGCGAAAAATCATAAACTTACATAGGCATTACCTAGCAACATATCTTTCACAAAGTATGGCAAACCTGAATAATAACCTGCTAGAGTTAAAATTTGTAGGGCACCTGCGTTGTCACAGGCCTCAGACATTATTACCAAGCAGGGTCCCTTACCTTTCCATGCATTCACCGACTGTCGTAAGAATGTGAAAACTGATTAACTGTTTACTGTCAGTTTTATGTATTCGGTACTGACCAGTTCCAGTCTAAATTTACTGCCTCAGTAACTGTTCATTCTTGTATTGCATAAAAGAGCCTACCTAAGGTAAACTAAAATTTCACTGGCAAAAATTGTAACTAAAGATACAGCACAAATTAACAGTACACAATTTCATTTATTCTGTATTTAGGTTAGCGAGTGACTTCTCCTGGCTTGGTACGTATTTTATTGTGGTTATTTTAAAAGTAAAATCAACTGCTCATTTACTATCAAAAACAGTCTTGATCACAAATTATTTATTCAAGTGACCGGTTTCGACCACAACTGTGGTCACCTCCAGGCCAATGAGCAAGAACCTCCTTCTGGTGGTAAATCACTGCTCAAGTAGTGGTCTGAAGATGACCACAGTTGTGGTCGAAATCGGTCACCGGAATAAATAATTTATGATCAAGACTTTTAAAAAAATGGCTCTGAGCACTATGGGACTTAACTTCTGAGGTCATCAGTCCCCTAGAACTTAGTTCTACTTAAACCTAACTAACCTGGGGACATCACACACATCCATGCCCGAGGCAGGATTCGAACCTGCGACAGTAGCGGTCACACAGTTCCAGACTGAAGCGCCTAGAAACGCACGGCCACCCAGCCGGCTGATCAAGACTGTTTTTGATAGTAGATGTTAGTAATAACATTGATCTCTGTTGCTCCCACAATGTATTCAAAGGTAATTAATTGTTCATTTGATTAAAGTAAATTAAATTCAGTCTTTCTATATTGAAAAGTAAATTGCTTCCCTTTTTCTAAATTATGCATTACGTTACACTCAGGTTACTGAAAGTCATTTTTTTCCATAACAAAGTTTAAGTTAAGCCACTAATTTTTTCAACCAGTAATTTCATTTACTGTTACTTTCAAAATTTAGTATTTCAGAATAAGTAACTGCAAACTCAGGGCTTTGTGATGCATTTATTTTCTCGTGAACTGTTGTACTGTGGAAAAGCGTGACAACCTTCTTTTGCCACGCCAGTGATTATTTCCTTAAATTTCTTTGCCATGACCTTTCTCGAGATTCAGGAGAGTCATTGCCCTAGCGGGCTGGCGACCGTTTAGTTATCCCCTTTTCAGCTAATAAGTGTTTTCTTTGAATTATCAGTGATTTTTGTAGCAAAATTTACATAGTACCCTTTTTCCCCCTGTGCGGTTCGTGAGCGATTGTAATATGTTCCACCCAATTCAGAACTATCATCAGTATTTAGCTTAAGTTTAGACTAGATCCTTCCTTCAGAAGCGTCTGATGTACACTTTCCTCCAACTAACTGGTGTTATTTTCCTTCGGTTGTTCGGATTGCCTCAGTTATTAACCGCATAATGGCGGTACAGCTGGACATCAAATGGTTCAAATGGCTCTGAGCACTATGGGACTCAACATCGGAGGTCATCAGTCCCCTAGAAATTAGAACTACTTAAACCTAAATAACCTAAGGACATCACACACATCATTGTCTGAGGCAGGATTCGAACCTGCGACCGTAGCGGTCGCGCGGTTCCAGACGGAAGCGCCTAGAACAGCTCAGCCACTCCGGCCGGCTAGCTGGACATCGATCAAGTTGTTGTGGCAGTTGTTCAGCCACATCAGGACATAACACTAGCCTGATGAGGAGGCAGCTGTCGGGCAATGGATGACGAGCGCAAGGTATTTTGTTGACCTGGTAATGGGCAGATCAGAGAGGTTGAATAATAGGGGGTGCTAAGACGTAACTCTGTGGTTAATTTCTCTCCATGCTCACATTTTCTCCCAAGAAAATGAGTAAACAACTGTTGTTTACATGGTGTCTCGTACTCCGTGGTTAGGTCTCCGCGACCGATGTCTTAAAGTGAAACGTCCCCTTTGAACAATTATACATGTGACTGGGATCAAACTGACACACAATATTTTTAGCGCAACGCAATCTGCCTTTCAAAAATCCCTACAAAAGAATGGCCCTGACTAACATTAACCTATACCTTTCACAAATCACTTACCTCACAAAAATCTTTGTTACTCAAGTTACAGCAATACAGCGAGCGCCACTACTGCCAGCTAAATAAAAGATTCAAACTACCGAAGGCATTAATTACTAACAGGCATAGTTACCAAATGAAAGATTTTGATAGAGAACAAACAATGTATTTACCTCAATAGCGTTCAAAAGTCATAATGTATATAGCAGTTCATGACATCCAGTCTTACAAATTTCAAAACTCCGCCATCTCTCTCCCCACATCCACCACTGCTGGCGGCTCACCTCCAACTGCGCAACGCTATGCGCTGTTCACATCCAGCTTCCCAACACTACAATGGCAGACAACAATGCAAACTATCCACAGACTGCACACAGCACAGCTAGTGATTTTCATACAGAGTGTTACGTGGCGTTACCAATAAGAAAACCTAAACAGCCTACTTACATAGCCCCCATGCTTCCCACAAAAAATTTTACAAATTTTTTTGGGCACTGGTCAATACATATTTGTTAAAATTTTTTCACAATTGCGGTAAGAAAGATATCAAATGCACACACTTATTGATACAGTGTTGGTCAAATGCTAAAATTTTCTCACAGCCCATAAAGACAATCCTGATCATTCATCACAGTAAAATTGCTGTGTTTTTCTCAAAGTCTGAGCAGTAAAAGAAAATGCACACTGAGGTAGTGGATTTTCATGCAGTCTTGAAGAAGTAGTGTTGTCCTTCCAACGGAAAGAGAGTGCTGACTCTCGACATGCAGACAGGTAATGGGCCACAACAGAGCAAACCCACAACAGAGTCATTCGAAGTTTTGAAGACTATTGGTAGGTAGGTCATCACAGAGCAGACCCACTGTAGTCCTGGTAGAGATTATGGTATTGGTGGGCCACCAGAGGTGCAGACCCACTGTAGTCCTGGTAGAGATTGTGGTATTGGTGCGCCACCAGAGGTGCAGACCCACTGCAGTCCTTGTAGAAATAATGGTATTAGTGGGTCATCAAAGATGCAGACCCACTGTAGTCCTTGTAGAGATGGCCAGCAGCCATCTGTTGCGACTGTGCAGGTGCACAATCACCATAGAAGAGTCTTGCGGACAATATAGCAAGTCCATAAACCACCACTTGTGCACTTACAAAGTTTTTGAAATGTCCTTAGAACCAGCAATGCTGTTAACCAGTCCCTTGCTGAATTATCAACACACATCCAAATCTTAACAGTCCCTACTTCTCACATATTGTCCATATACTGTTACCAACAGAAACGTGTGCAGTGAAATGTAACTTATAAGTCACTTAATTTGATGTACTGGTGTCAATTACAATTTGATAACATAAGAATACAATAACAAAGGTACAAAATATATCATTAAAAACATAATAATACAGATAACATTTGTAGTAAAACAGGCTTTACAAAAGAATAGAAATAAACAGATACATCAGTGTTACAGGAATTATGACATATGTAAATATATAAAATAATGAGAATAGTTTTCGAAACATTAATTTCACACTTGAGCACAGAGACAGAACAGAATTAATAATGTCTAAACATCTTTACAAAGTGAATAACATATTATTAATGCAAATTATATTTGAGGATAAGAGTATTCCTCATCATAGTGAATGTACCTTAGTACTAGAAAAATTCTACAACATAAATCGTATTAGCTAAAAACATAAAGACAGGAAAAACACAAATATACAAGAGTACACAAACACATAGCAAAATAACACAGGGGGAAAGGACAGGGTTTGTTTTCAGTGTAACATTTGGTACTGCAGTATTTTGCAAACAGAACCTTTTTTTTCTTGGAGATCTCCCTTCGTTCATCATTATTCCCAAAAAGTCCTACCTATACCTGCTTTCTGTACTTTTTTCGTATAACTTCTCAATGCATTTCTTCCAATTCATCGCAACTCATTCTCTTATATAGTCTACCCCCTCTTAAGCTAACTTCAATCTACTGAGCTCAGATATATATACTAAGGGACGAGGCAATGCAGCAGCACAAAACAATTAATACAAACAGCAATGAAAAAAAAATTCAAATTGGCAAAGCAATTGCAATATTACAACTAATATAAGGCACTGTGCAGCAAACAAGAAAAATAAATCCGTAGTAAAACTGGCTTAACAGCGTAATACAAAGTCAAATTCAGTAACATTATGCCTGGCAAACAGCAGCAGCAAATGCAATAACTTATATTTAAACATGACAAATCTCAAGCAGAAAAAATATTACAGTAAAAATGGCCATGTTTAATACCTATGTCACATCTTAACACTAGGGTGATGCATCACCTTAACTTACACTACTAAATAAGTTACCCAGTCATTGACAAAAATTATGTACGCAATTCCTGTGAAGGGAAATGTCTTTTTGTGCCCCCTCATATTTTTGGAATAGATTATAAAATGGTTATTTACTGGATCTGTAGGCATAAAATATCTATATTAGTACATCTATTAAATTTTATTTTAAGCAATGCTGCAGTGCAGCTAGAAACTAGATATCAAACAAAATGAGCAAATATGTACAAAGGAAGGCATGAAACATCATTCATTAGCCATATGGCATTTCATAACGTAGTAAAAAAATCTCTCAACTAGAAAGAGAGTAGTCATAATCAGGTGTATAGACATAAAAATATTTCTCGTCATTTCATTAGGCATTTCACTAAATACCATAAATTAAGAGCTCCACAGTGTTATCATACGTTTTCAAGTTTGAGCGTGTCGTATTTGAGATGCTTTCTACAAAGGAATGTCAATAGCGAGGATAATGGCCCCTTGTTTTTTTCTCCACCTGTGCCCCTGAAAAGGCACACACTAATGGTTTTTTTCCAGGCGACTGTCGCGCAGCTGCCCACGACACATTACCTGAAGGTGGTCACTTAACTTTCTTACCGAAATATTTACGACACCAGTTTGCACTACAGTGACAGTCTCATATAAAAATTTCACAGGTCGAGAATTTGCGTTTCAAATCTGTAGAAACAAAATCCTGTTGATGTAACAGTGTCCAAAAAATTTTCATCGGCATTGTAATACATTCACGCATTTACATACATTTCATAACTCTTAAAGTACGATTCTTGGTTTCCAACAACCTTTTTCACAAACCAGAGTCCCTAACCACTACTCATTATTCCTTACCTTATTTGTCGACACTTATTCAATATTTCATCATAACAGATACGTAGCATAATCAAATAACTCATATAGCATCAGCATTTTGATCATAAACATACCACAACAGCATAATACGCATAGTCATCGTAATAATAACATCATAACACCTCAGTCAACTCTCAAAATCGTTGTAGCTTCCTCCAATAATTTCAACACCTATAAAAAATTCTCTGCTCATGTCAAAAGTGTCATCTGCCTCAAACGTACTTTAAAAATCATGATCACATACCAAATACATCATTCAAAGCTCTCATAGCATCACAATGGTTCCGAAAAAATAAGAACATTTCACAAAATACAGACAAAATACAATTTCATAAGTGTGAAGTTATCCAACCGTGTAATTACGTAAACATCTGTCACTGATGTAGTAAAAAAAATGTTTGTCTCTCAGTTAAATGATCAGATAGCTGTGTACTTTATGTGTTAGAGAAATATGGTACCGATGTGTAAAGTTGTAAAAGCAAATACCATATTAGCTAGGGCTCCTTGTGCTTGCCAAACACATGGTACACAAAGTAGGCGTGTACCCCCTGAGGATTAATGTAATTATGCCCTCAGGTGTTACAGATTACAGCAATGGAATGAAGTGTATCACGGAAAACTTTCTTTGTAATTCAAAAATCTTAAAAAATAAATGGTTTACATACAAAATTAATCACTCAAATGCGTGTCCTGTAGCGCTAAATGTGCGTCTTGCTGTAAGATAATTCTGTGGAACTGTCATAGTTATCGTCCTCTGTAAGCAAAGTTCTGCTGAAGTCAATGCACTTACCTCATCATAAACGAAAGTGAAATGCTTTGCGTATAGATACCATAGTTATTACGTACCTTACCGTGATCAAGAAAGTACTATAATGTAACGTATTGTTGTGCTACGAAAAAGGCTGTCTCATTGTAGCTATACCACAAAAGTTACTACTAAAACATGTTTTACTTTCCAAAATAATACAGAAAAACTGTGCAGATATAAAACAGATACAACACAAAAGCAACAATGTAAATTGTGTCACATATTAATAGCGTCGTGATATAATCGTGTAGCTATCAAAGAAACCAAATGCTAAGTCATGTTTAATCTCACTGAATGTACTTCAAATAAAGAGTATCTTTTCAAGTTAACCAAAATGTTGCATTAAAATCTCATTAGCAGTATAAGTTATAAGTATGTAAGCCTGATAGTTGTTACGTAATCGTGCAACTTGTTGCAAGAATGTATAACACTGTGTCATCTGTTCACTATAACAATGCATTCGTAGTTACTGTCTAAATATGTTCCCTAGGTCCTACACTGGATAGTTAACTTCAAACATTGTTGCATGTTAACAGTTTCTAAGTCTGACAGAGCATACTAGTAACGTGAAGTGAAAAATTTTATAGCAAAGACTAAGTTAAAAAGCAGATTATCTCTCAATAAATGGTTTTACATGTGAAATGTGGTGTAGCCCTTTGCTCTTCCTAGTACGCAGAGTTTCAACTTTAACGCAATTATCATGTGGTATACGTCGGTAAAGAATACTGTAATTTTTCTCAAGGTTAGCGTCTATGTTATTTTTCCCTGAGCCAGTGGGCGCACGTGGCTGCCTGCCGTGCGAGTCATTGTCTGTTTCTTTGTTGGCGCGCGTCGCTATTGGGATTAGGAGACCTAACTTCTACAAATTTACCTTGACGAGAAGGCCCTTCCCTGTTTGAAGCTCGCCAGTTCTGATGGAATTCAGGTCTGTCGTTTTGTCGGTAGTTTACATAGTTTCTTGTTTGTCGGTCATGTGGTGGAGAATTTCTCCCGGAATCGTAACTGCGTGGTGGACCGTCGCGTCTGAAGTTATTCTGTCTCCCTTGATAATAATTATTTTGGTTCCCAAATTGTCTGTTTCTCTGATTGTCTCTGTGATAGTCACTACCGCAGAGAGGTGATCTTTCCCTGTAATTATTACCACTCTGCCAACGGTTGTCATACGGGTGGTGTCTGTTTTGGTCATGATTTGTGTTGTGAGAATAGCCTTGTGGTGTCCAGTTATTATTTCTTTCGTCGCGGAATTGCGACGGATGTAACCTGTAATTGTAGTGTTCCTGTTTTCGCGTTCCGCGATTGTTAGTGTCAATTTCTAATTCTTGTAAGAGTCCCTGAAAAGCTTCAATGTCGTCTTTGCAACGTCCTGCCAAAATAATATGTCGTAAATGTTCAGGTAATTTGATTAAGCAAATGCGGATGAGTTCTGAGGGGCTGTATGGGTTTGACAGGTACTGATTCTTGTGCAACATGTCTTCAAAATATTTCACAAGACTGGAAAATTCAGATTGTTCGAAATGTTTCATCATTATGATGCCATATTTTACTCGGTCTTGTGTGGTTTGAGACCAATATGCTGAGAGGAAGGCATGATAAAATTCTCCTTCACTGTGGCAATCGCGAATGACCGATCGCATTCCTACAGCTGGTTCATTCTCTAAATAGCCATACATAAATTCTAATCTGTGCTCTAATGATCAGTTGGGAGGAAAACAATGAGAGAATTGATGAAGCCACGCTTGTGGATGAATGTCGTTGCCAGAATTCTTAAATGTTTTGAATTTACGTGTAGTAATGAACAGCTTATAGTCAAAATTATCATGTCGGCGAGTCGCATGTCGGTCATTGTTACGTCGTTTCGGCGGTTCGATCTAAAAATTCGGTATACCTTGCCAATTTCTTTCATAATTTCCGAAATGCCCTGAGTTATTATTTTGTGGCTATTCCGTATTTCTATGTCCCTCTTCCCGTATTGGAGCGCGAGTAGCCTCTAAAATATGTAATTCCTGTATTACCTGTGTCAACTGATCTAATAGTATTTTTTCCAGTAAGAGAACAAAGTTTTGGTGTAATAAGAATTTGCATATTCAGAAAACGACGGTAAAAATTTACGAGACCTAGAAAACTGCGGACTTGTTTTTTTGTAGATGGAACTGGAATGGCTCTGATTGCTTCTAACTTTTCAGGATCCAGCTGAATGCCTTCAGAAGAAATAATATGTCCCAAAAACCTCACCTTTGACCCACCGAATTCAGACATTTCCAAGTTAACTGTAATTCCAGATTCTGCAAAAATACGTAACAAACTGTTGAGGATGCGATTATGTTGTTCCCATGAAGCTTCTGCTATTAGAATATCGTCCACGTATAAGGTGATGTGACGTTTTAAGAACTCAGGTAATACGGAATTTAGCTCGTGAATGAATGTTGCCGAAGAAATGTTCAAACCAAAAGGAAGTTTCCGAAACTGATAACAAACGCCGAAACAAAGGAAAGCTGTGTATTTTCTACATTCTGGATGAAGTTCGATCTGATAAAAGCTGGATCTGAGATCAATGGAAGACAACACTTTTACACCATTAAAATTTTGAAGAAGTTCTTCCAATCTAAGACAAGCCTGATCGATCCATTTTTCTTCTCAACAACATGTAATGGATTGTTGTATGAGCTTACTGCAGGCTCAATAATGCCCTCGTCAAGCATAGATTGTATTTCTGTTCTAACACGGTCCCTATAATATGCTGGAATTATGTATAGTCTAACACAAAATTTAGTATGCTCACGAACACGAAATTGGTATTGAAATCCCTTGATTGTTCCTGTTTTGTGAGTAAAAACTGTGGAATGTGCTTGTAAAATCTCAAAAAGGTCCTGCCTATCAGGACAATTCTCAATTGTTTGAATTTTATTCTAAATTAACTCATTAGTTTCAAATATGCCGTCGATATCATCCCTGTCAGTACTTGCAGAGTGATTGTTAGTGTCTAGTTCCGTCGAAAATTCCGAACTGTTGTCTAACAGAAGGTAAAGCCGATTAATTTCCTCGTCATGGTTTGAGAGCCAATCTTCAAATTTCAAAGCTGTTGACTTACCTTCTTTCTCTAAACTTATTTCAGCATCGTGAAAGTTTAAGATTGCTTTGTATTCATTCAAAAAGTCTACTCCCAGTATAATTTCCGTCGACAATAATGGAACAATAAGAAAGCTCATAGAGAAGCTGTGGCTTTGACAAAAGAATTCTAAGTTGGTTTGTTGGCGTACATCTACACTTTTTCCAATGATTGCACCTTGTAATTTAATCTTACGTAACGGAAGTGTGGGGCAATCGTTCGATTTGTTGCATTAATTGTAATAACAATGCACTGGTGTCTGAAACATGTTCCTCAATGCTTTTCGGCAGTGAATTTGCACCGGCAACGTTCATATTTTGACAAGCGGAAAATGTGTCTTGACGCATTTGAGAAAACGGTGAGAACCCAAAACCTTAGTCTACAGTATTTGCAATATTGTGTTCTGTCATTCCCGATTCCTGAGGCGAGGTGTTGCCGACCGATCGATCAATAATGCTTCCCTGTTCACTAATTGTTTCACTGTCTACACCATTATTTGCCGCCCGCTCCATTTCCCTATGCACAATTACCAAATTACTACTTTGAATGTCTGTTACTTCATTACACAGTGGTGCTGATAAGCTACGCTCGTCGTCACTACTATTTCTCAGTTTACTTTGGAGCCTAGTGTTACGTTTTTCACACCACATTATTGTCACAATATTTCAGACGATAACACAGAAAAACACAATTTGAAGAGCAAAAATAAGAGAACACATTAACATAGCACTGAAAAAAAATATCTAGTTAATTGCAAACTGCGAAATACTTGGTGCAAATCTACATGCGTGCCACACCTGTTTTACTGTACAACAATGAAAGACTGCAACTACAAAGAAGATTCTCTCTACTAGAGCTAGCAATAAACAAAATCTACACTAATTACACAAACTACAAGGAAAAAGATCAGAAGATTCCAGTGAGGTATCCTCGGCTAAGGGTCGACATATGAAACGTCCCCTTTGAACAATTATACACGTGACTGGGCTTAAACTGACACACAATATTTTTAGCGCAACGCAATCTGACTTTCAAAAATCCCTACAAAAGATTGGCCCTGACTAACATTAACCTATACCTTTCACAAATCACTTACCTCTCAAAAATCTTCGTTTCTCAAGCTACAGCAATACAGCGAGCGCCACTACTGCCAGCTAAATAAAAGATTCAAACTACCGAAGGCATTAACTACTAACAGGCATAGTTAGCAAATGAAAGATTTTGATAGAGAACAAACAATGTATTTACCACAATAGTGTTCAAAAGTCATAATGTATATAGCAGTTCATGACATCCAGTCTTACAAACTTCAAAACTCCGCCATCTCTCTCCCCGTATCCACCACTGCTGGCGGCTCACCTCCAACTGCGCAACGCTACATGCTGTTAACAGCCGACAGCCCAACACTACAATAGCGAATATTACAACAATGCCACCCAGCCACAGACTGCACACAGCACAGCCATTGATTTTCATACAGAGCGCTACGTGGCGTTACCAATAAGAAAACCTAAACAGCCTACTTACAAACGTTTCCTTGGAAACCAGCCTCTATGAAAGTTGTTAGGGTCACTAACTGGTCACAGCAACTTACCTGTTGCCTGAAGCCTGCTAGCCCAGCTGGGATACATGCCAGAAAGAAGCCACTAATTCTGTTATAAATGAGCCTCTCCAAGAGTTAATAAGCAAAGCTCAAAAGAGAAATTGGTCTTAAAATTTGAGAGTAGTCAGCTGGTTTACTTGATTTCAAATATGCCACTATTTTTGTAGTCTTTAGCTCGTTGGGCAGTCATCCGCTATCTAGGATGCTTGAGAAGAAGCGGACCAGCCATTTAGGATTTTACACAAGAAAAGGACCTGTCATTTTTTCCACCTTTACCCATGTTTATCGGAAATAGCGGGAGTATATTATTCACACCAGATTCTTTACCATGTTTAGTTTATTTCAAACCCTCATCCAATTCGGTCGGTGAAAATTATTAAGAGAAACGGGATTCTTTTCTGAGCTTTTAGAGGAGTGAGTTTTATTTTGCAAGTATGTTTTTGTCACGGGGTCATCTAGACGTTTCATCTATATGGTTAGCGATTTGGTTACCTGAAATACTATGATTCTGACCCGTTTTCCTGAAAGCTTCGCCAAGGATACGCAGACGACTCCGTGCCTTTCTATTTGAATATTGTAGTTTACATTGAGCTGGTGCACTGCTGGCGACAGTCTCCTTCGATTCTCATCACGATCGTCTGAGTCGATTTTCGATGCCTGCTTGGCTTCGTATATTTGGCGGATGGCTATTTAACTGCGGCGCGCGCGCTCTCTGGGTCTTGAGTTCGGGTATCAGCTGTGTCAGCGACATTTCCGTCTGGCGTTGTGCCTGCATGCAGCGTGGCGAGTGGTCGACGAAGGAGCGTGGGCCGCTGCTGAGGCGTGTTTAGCCGTCGTAATGCAGATCCGCTGCCGACGGTGATTGGGGTTTCTTGGATACGTGAAGGACAGATTTCCTTCGTGTCTCTTGCATGCGATTCAAAGTCAATAAACTGGAGTCGAAGTGTTCATCGAGGGGTTCTGTTCATGATAATTGAATACTCCTGTGCACTGAAAACTATATTGGTTGTTTCAGTTTCCTTTGATCTCGCTGCCTGATATGTTGACGACATTTAAGGGAGTGCTACGGACGGACAACCAATAGATATCAAGCCGTGTGTAATGCATACCAAGTAGTGCGTAAGTTTGTGCCTGGCGTTCAGAAGCGGGCCGAAATATTTTCCCTAATTTCTTTTCTATTTTATTATTTTATTTGTTGTTTTAGAGGTTGTCTAATCAAATGGCTCAAATGGCTCTAAGCACTATGAGACTTAACGTCTGAGATCATCAGTCCCCTGGACTTAGACCTACACTACTGGCCTTTAAAATTGGTACACCAAGAAGAAATGCGGATGATAAACGGGTATTCATTCGACAAATATATTATAGTAGAACTGACATGTGATTACATTTTCACGCAATTTGGGTGCATAGATCCAGAGAAATCAGTACCCAGATTAACCACCTCTGGCCGTAATAACGGCCTTGGTACGCATGGGCATTGAGTGAAACAGAGCTTGGATGGCGTCTAAAGGTACAGCTGCCCATGCAGCTTCAACACGATACCACAGTTAATCAAGAGTAGTGACTGGCGCATTGTGACGAGCCAGTTGCTCGGCCACCATTGACCAGACGTTTTCAGTTGGTGAGAGATCTGGAGAATGTGCTGGCCAGGGCAGCAGTCGAACATTTTCTGTATCCAGAAAGGCCCGTACAGGACCTACAATATGCGGTCGTGCATTATCCTGCTGAAATGTAGAGTTTCACAGGGATCGAATGAAGCGTAGGTCCACGGGTCGTAACACATCTGAAATGTAACGTCTACTGTTCAAAGTGCCGTAAATGCAAACTAGAGGTGACCGAGACGTGTAACAAATGGCACCCCATGCCATCATGCCGGGTGATACGCCAGTATGGCGATGACGAATACACGCTTCCAATGTGCGTTCACCACGATGTCGCCAAACACGGATGCGACCATCATGATGCTGTAAACAGAAACTGGATTCATCCGAAAAAATGACGTTTTGCCATTCGTGCACCCAGGTTCGTCGTCGAGTACACCATTGCAGGCGCTCCTGTCTGTGACGCAGCGTCAAGGGTTACCGCAGCCATGGTCACCGAGCTGATAGTCCATGCTACTGCAAACGTCGTCGAACTGTTCGTGCAGATAGTTGTTGTCTTGCAAACGTCCCCATCTGTTGACTCAGGGATCGAGACGTGGTTGCACGATCCGTTACAGCCATGTGGATAAGATGCCTGTCATCTCGACTGCTAGTGATAAGGCCGGTGAGATCCAGCACGGCGTTCCATATTACCCTCCCGAAGTCACCGATTCCATATTCTGCTAACAGTAACTGGATCTCGACCAACTCGAGCAGCAATGTCGCGATACGATAAATCGCAATCGCGACAGGCTACAATCCGACCTTTATCAGAGTCGGAATCGTGATGGTACGCATTTCTCCTCCTTACACGAGGCATCACAACAACATTTGACCAGGCAACGCCGTTCAGCTGCTGTTTGTGTATGAGAAATCGGTTGGAAACTTTCCTAATGTCAGCACGTTGTAGGTGTCGCCACCGGCGCCAACCTTGTGTGAATGCTCTAGAAAGCTTATCATTTGCATATCACAGCATCATCTTCCTGTCGGTTAAATTTCGCGTCTGCAGCACGTCATCTTCGTGGTGTAGCAATTTTAATGGCCAGTAGTGTACTTAAACCTAACTGACCCAAGGACATCACTCACATCCATTCTCAAGGCAGGATTCGAACCTGCGACTGTAGCAGCAGCGCAGTTCCGGACTGGAGCGCCTAGAATCGCTCGGCCACAGCGCCGGCGTCTAATCAAATCTTAAGAGTCACTGTCACGTATGTTAAGTCTGCATAAGCCTCATTTGTGCCGCGTAGACTTAAAGGTTTATTGATAACCGGTTGGGTTAGTATCCTGTATATCTGTTGCGTCAGAATGTTGTCTGCCGCTGATGTGTTTATGTTTCAGACACCTGGCGTTGGTCGACGCGAGCAAGCTCCGATCGGGGTGTCACGGTGGAGGAGTGAAAATTAAGGACCTGGATTGGTGTCTACGGTTACGTTGTTAACGTGCGGAAATTCCATCTTGCTTGTGGAGCATTGTGGTTTCCCGCAAGCTTACTTGTAGATCAAAGTTGAGGATATTTTTATTTCACCTTCGGGTCAGTGCATCTCCTGTTTCTGTTGGATCCATTCGGTTTGCTCGCGTCCATCACCAATTTACCGTAAAGTTGAGGGTTGAAGCGGTTCCATGTTAAGACGATTTCATATGTTATTATTGTATTGAATGTATTATAATCCTGTTAAATCGTCAGAAATTTTAAAGACCAATTTTGGAAAGTCTGTGCTTATTGGACTTCAGTGGATTAATGTTCTTAGCCGGGTCCTGAGATACATGAAAACCAGTTTCTGTGTTAGTGGAAGCATTTTTGAGATTTGATTAATTGTGGTTTTATGAATATTGTTTTAACTAATGAAAGTTGGCTAAGCAAATTTTGAAAGACCTGTATTTGTTGGACTTAATGGATCCTTTTAGTTGTGGAAGTAGTTGTAGAGTTTTGATGTGAATTATATGAAACACTGTTTCAATGTCAGTTATGAAGCTTGTAAGGTTTAGTTATGGCAGTTATATTTTATTAATAATGGTTTTACGAATATTGTTTTATTTAATGAATGTTGGTTAATCAAATTGGGAAAGATCTGAGTTTGCTGGACTTAACGCATTCTTTAGCTGTGGGAACCAGTCAGAGTTTTAATGTGTTGATAAAGAAGTGTGTGGCAACTACATACTGGTTATGTGTGTAATTTCGATGTGTCGAAAGACTCCATACATCATACATTTTCTATCTTCCGCCACCATAATACTCTTCAAGCAGCGTCGGGACTCTGAGGAGTTCGTCTGCAATGTCGCTGTCGCCAGTTTCGATATTTTCTTCGTAGAGTTGTTCGCAATGTTCATTCCACCCTGGTATATATTCCTTTCTGGGTCCAAAAGGGATAAACTTCTTCACATCAGTAAGAGGAGCCCAGACAAATTGAGGCTACTTTTTGGCCTCTTGTGTAATGAAACAGATGTTTTTATCTAGGTCGACAGCAGGGACAATTAGCATTGTGGAAATTCCATCTGTGTCGCAATGCAGATTTCGCTACTGAGACACATGTGGTATTGATAGCTACGATGCCACGGCGTAGGTACAAGTTCTTAGGTTGGCACTACACGAGCAGACGATCGACCAACATTGTTTCATTGTCATAGTGGGCGAGCCACTACAGATGTTGCCTGTGTTAGGTTTGACACATCTGGCTTCACACCATCGTGCTCCTCGGTACAAAGTTGTGTATTCACGTATATTAGTGTGTTGAGGTATAGTAAAACCACTTTTACTTTACTGGCAGTACCGAGATTTTCACCTAACCTGCTCCTACTCGCTTCTTACATTTGGCCTACCGTTCAGTACACAGTTTTTTTTTTTTTTTTTTTTTTTTATCGTATGGCTAGGGCTCTCCGTCGGGCAGACCGTTCGTTGGGTGCCGGTCTTTCAATCTGACGCCACTTCGGCGACCTGCAGTCGATGAGGATGAAAGGATGATGTTAGGCACAGCACAACACAGAATCCCTGGGCGGAGAAAATTCCCCAGCCCAGCCGGGAATCGAACCTGGGTCCAGAGGATTGACAATCCATCATGTTGACCATTCAGCTGCTGGGGGCTGACTAGCGGCTGGGTGCCCTCTGCAGTCTCCAGACACAAAGCAGAGATCCGGGTTGTGATCTCTTCACCAAGAGGCCCATCTGAAAGTTCTCAAATCCTTGGCGTCATAAGCCCGGTACAGATTTTTATTTCCAGCGCCGTCGTTGAGCAGAATACCACATTCATTGTCATGTGGGTAGTTCCAATGGCCATGGTGACCATTAAAAGCGCCAGCATGGGGGGACAGTAACCGGCAGGACATCCAGTGGCCATAGCGCATTTGGTTGCTTGTGAATATTATCCCATCCCTCTGTATCGAAACATAATGGATTTCGTTTTCTATTTTTGTTGAAAAGAGGCGAGCATGCTCGATATTGCTCCTTACATGGGAGGTAACGCCGTATGCATGTTAGTATCTAAGATAGCAACCATATATTTACATCTACATCTACATCATACTCCGCAAGCCACCTAATGGTGTGTGGTGGAGGGTACTTTCGGTACCACTATCTCATCCCACCATGCGTGGGAAGAACGATTGTCACTAAGCCTCTGTATTTGCTCTAATTTCTCGAGTTTTCTCCTCGTGGTCAATACGCAAAATGTATGTGAGGAGGGGGGGGGGGGGAGTAATATGTTGTCTGACTAATCCTGAAAAGTGCTGACCCGAAATTTCGATAATAAATCTCTCCGTAACGCACAACGTCTCTCTTGTAACGTCTTCCAGTGGAGTTTGTTCAGCATCTCCGAAACGCTCTCTTGCCAGCTAAACGATCCCGTGACGAAACACGTCGCTCTTCGTTGGATCTTCTCTATCTTCCCTATCAGTCCTACCTGATAGGTATCCCAGATAGATGAACAATACTCAAGAATCGGGCGAAGAAGCGCCTTATAAGCAACTTCTTTCGTGGATGAGTTACATTTCCTTAAGATTCTTTCGATGAATTTGAGTCTGGTGTCTGCTTTTCCCACTATCTGTTTCATATGGTCATTCAACTTAAGTTACGACTAGATGTTTTACGGCAGAAGCTGTATCCAGCTGTTTGTCTTAGTGTAGCTGTACAGTAGTGGATGTCTTTTCCTATGTATGCACAAAATGTTACATTTACGTACGTTCAGGGTCACCTGCCAGAGTCTGCCCCATTCATCAATTCTCTGCACGTGGTACTGCAAATTCTTACTAACTTCTGACGTTGCTACTTTGCTATAAACAACTTAATCACCTTCGAATAGCCTTAACGAGGATCCGACGTTTTCTACTAGATCACTTTGTATGTTGTGAACAGCAATGGTCCTATCACACTTCCCTGTGGTACTCCGGATATTACCTTTGCATCTGTCGATTTACTTCCGTTAAGAGCGACGTGTTGAGTTTTTTCCAAGTACGTCTTAAATCTTGATCATAAAACATGTTCCATAATTCTACAACAGATTGACGTCAACGATATAGGTCTAAAATTGTGTAGACCTGTCTTACGGCCATTCTTAAAAACGGGAATGACATGCGCTTTTTTCCAGTCATTAGGTACCTTTCGTTGCTCAAGCGATCTACGATAAATTACTGTTAGAAGGGGAGCAAATTCTTTCGCATTATGCAACTGAACTCGGGCTCATTTACTAACTATTTTTCACGTGGCTCATCTGCAAAGGGGGTTGGTAGTAAACGGTTGCATTTGCGCCGCTATTATTGAGTCAGATATTGGCTGGCTTTTGAACAGCAGTGAATTGAACTATACACGTTCAGATTGAAACTTATTTATTCAAAAGAAACACTTTAACGTTGCGGCCATGCATTTTTAAGTTCACAAATAATAATCGGTGCAATTCGGACACTGTTTGTCTCACAACCACACACTTTCACAATGTTCCTTCGCATACACTGGCGTCCATGCCTGTACTCGCGGCACTTTGCAGCTCCCAACTAGCCACCACAACGGCCAACGACAAAAGACCACGCTTTCCCGCTCATATCCACAGTCCTGAGTCGGGTCACATGACACCACACTAGTGAAAATAATCCCTAAATATGGGCACAATTCGTTTACAGCATTTTATAATATTTAAATACTTAAATCTAAATACATTACGTAATTTTACACATTTATCACCACACTTTTATAATTCGTTGCAATTAATAGAAAACCAAAACACTACGTAACGGAAATATAACGCCCATCAAAACACAAAACAAGTATTTTCCGGTCTATTTTGCCCAGCATATTATCTCTGTTGATGTGCTTTAAATTTAAATAATGAACTACTTGAAAGAACTCGTATATTATACCCTGTTACCTTACATACCCCCACTTCATGGAGACATTACCTTAGTAATGGTAACATGAAGTAGCACCAAATGGAGGGAACCCATATTACTTTATATATTAAACATTTTAATTATAACTATAATGGCACCAAAACATGTAGAACAGTGTTATAGTGGTGAGTTAATTAGTGTAAGTACTGTCATCAGAAAACATACACACATTATCCAACAATGTATCCAACTCAAATATGCAATTAGATAGTCTCTTATTGAGTCTGATTGGGCAGGCAATATGCAAAGAAACTTATATAAATGCCCATGTTAGTCTATATGTAGGTTGCACAGTCACTGCACATTAACACTTCCACTTTTTACACAGTTGCTTCTGTAAGTTGCACGAAGTTCTTGTAACCAGATCCTTGTGTTCACAGTTTTATGCATTGGAATGCAGACTTTCCAAACTTGTCAGCCAGTAGCACTGTGCCTTCTCTCGCTAGCCAAGCCATCTTATCAAAATTTAATCAAATCTTCCTAAATCTTGCCTAGACATGCAGACCCACAAAATGCCCAAGAGTCAGGCTATCCAAAGCCTGCCTGGAACATCCTGTGTTCACTGATCAGCTCTTATTGAGGTTTATGCAAATGACAGACATGCACACAAATCAAACACATTCTTAAATGTATTCTATTTCACCCTTCAAATGTTCCCAAATCAGGAGCTCCGACATTCCTACCCCCCGCACCAAGAGAATTTATTCCCAGATGCAGATTCTTATATTTTTTAAGCACCCATACATCTATATCACTGTACATAAATAAGTTCAATTTTTTAAAATTCCTATACCAATTTTCACATAATATTTGGCAGTATCTTGAGACCCTTTCTTTTCTGCCATTTCCATAGCTTACTAGATTCAATCGTAAATGGCAAACAAACTCACCAAGGTCATCAACTTCTACAAGCATCCACTTAGACATTAGTGTTCTTTCCCTCACTTCCGTCATGAACATCTTATAATAAGCAAGTTAATTATTTCCCATATGCCTCTACAATTTGCATATTTAGTGATGGCCCTACATGACTGTCCCAGCAGCAATCCTACCCCCACACACCAGTATCAACTACGTAAGTTAGGTAAATTAAGGCTATAATCACTTATATACTTCCTGTAGAATGAACATAGTCCTACAAATGATTTCAATTGTTTCCTTTTCGTTGGCACCTTGCAGTCAACAATAGCCTTGATTTTCTCTTTATTGGGCAGAATGCCATCAGGAGTTAATTGATGACCGAGAAATAGTAATGTTGCTTGAAAAAATGCACACTTACTTAACTTAAGGGTCATTCCCGCTTTAGATATAGCCTTGAATACATCTTCCAACAGCTGACAATGCTCTTGAAAATTGCTACTCGTAGTCAAAATGTCATCTACATACACTGTCAATTTTCTCGTTAGTTCATCACCCAACACATGACTTAAAGCCCTTACAAAAACTGCTACAGATATTGATAAACTAAATGGCACAACTGTAAACATATAAGTCCTGCCCTCAAATAAGAAAGCAGTGTACTTTCTACTCTCTTCAGCCAATTGCACCTGCCAGAACCCTGAAGACAAATCAACACTTGACAGAATTTTTACATTATAAAATTTTTGCAACAGCTCATCCATGTTCTCTGGCTGATAATTTTCTTTGACTATTACTTTATTTAGCTCTCTTGCTTCAAATACTATTCTTATAGAACCATCCCTCTTTTTTACCACTACTATTGGATTACAATACTCACTCCTCCCCATTTCCAGTATGCCCCACTTCAACATCATCTGTATCCTTGCTCTTCCAGCTTCTCTATTAGCTATTGCTATAGGATAAGGTTTGACCCTTATCACTTCATGTGGCAATACCCTCAAAACATAACTGAAATCTACGACTTTTCCAGGTCTGTCAGAGAACACAAGCTTATGTTTACACAATTAATCTGTAAGCTGCATCTTTTCTTCCTCATTTAAATGTCACATTTCATTTACTTTGTCATATATCTGCTGTTCAGTGCACATTTCATCACCTACCTCATCTATCCTTTGTAAATGAGTCATTGTCTCACCTCCTTTTAATTCCCCTCTAAATTTTATTCTTCGTCTGTTTCCACCAGCATCAAATTCTACCACTCTGTCCTTTACAAAAATGCTACAGTCATACTTGTACAAGACGTCCATACCCAAAATTGCATTCAATGCCAAACCCTTCACTACAAAGGAACTAATATCAAAACAATACTCATTACTATCAAATTCCAGCAATACTTCTCTGCTGATGGGCTTGCTACATGTCCTAGTTGCTGTCTTAATTTTGACTCCTGTAACTGGTCATTCTATTAATCCTAAACCTTTAATTTGCTGCCGGAAAGATTCAGAGATTACAGATAAACTTGAGCCAGAGTCTAATAATGCTATATCTGTAATTCCTCCCACATTGATATCAATTATTGGCTGTATCACCTCTATTTCTACTCTGTTCATCCCTGATTCCTGTAATAAATCTCTTTCTACTTCACTCCTGCTTTCCTCTTGAATAATGCAAATATCTTTAGGTCTTTCTCCAAAACATACATCAGTATCCCATTCAAACAGATCCTTAACAGCAAACTCAACATTCCCTTCTTCACTTAATTCTTCCAATTTTCTGGCAATTTTAAATTTTATTTTACCCCATTCTTCAGGTATCAAAGCTTTATGTAATTTTGCATAGGACACCCAATCACTCAAATCATAATCAGCCACCTCCTGTCCTAACCATCCACAATCAACATCTTTCAGGCTTGCATCCTCATCAGTTAAGAAAACATAGGTTTCAATTTTATCTTCTGAGCAACCGACAGCAACATTCTCCATATCATTACACATTTCCATATCCACATTGAAGTCATTATCACCACCACAGTTAACACCTGCACCCACAAGCACAGTAACATCATCAGTAGGTAATTTACCAGCATTTTCCACATTGTCAAATACACCACTCATACTAGCCTTTACATCACATTGAATAACCCTCTCCTCACCTTTTCCACAATTCTCCATACTATTTCCAACAGACATCTCTACCCACTCAGCACATCCGTTATTCCTGTGAACATCACCCCTTAATTCCATATCCACTTCTGTTTCCCCTTTTGATGAAACTACCTCTGTCTTGGATCTTTCAATGAATTTTGCTGCACACAAACCAATGTTGTCCTCCTCTGCTTGTAATTTCTCTTCCCTTTTAAACATTTCATCAATGTTAAACTCACACTATCCATTGCTGATATTAGCCTTGTTCCATTTTTTCCTCTTATACCTTTTATCTGTAATTGTTACAACCCCCCCATAGATTTTCATTTCCTAAGACAGCATCCATATGACACATCCCAATTTCCCTATTTTCCTTGCTGACATTATTACTCATCCCATCATGTCCTTGTCTGGCCCTGTTCACATAATTACCAGCCCCCCTGCAGACCTTAAGTGAGGCATCAATTAGTTTTTTGATTGCCTACCCAGTCCATTTGCATCTGGCATTCCTATTCTCATACCTCCTATATCACTCCTCATCTGATCAAAATTGTCTCTTCTCCCCCCAAAATTTCTGTTATACCTTTGTGGCCTGTTTCTCCAATCTCTATCCTGATTATTCTGATCACTTCTATCTTCTCTCCACTTGTTATGATTATTACTGTATTCGTAATTAATACTGTTTCCCCTTTCATGATACCTTCCACTCTCCCTATGTTCCATGTATTTAGTTCGGTAACACAATGCCCTGTACATATTATCCACAAAATTAAGAAATTCTTCCACTGAATCTGTTGCACTGTGAATCAAATCCCATTGCAAATGATCTGGTAGTATTCTTTTTAGTGAAGATATTTCTGTTAATACGCCCAGTGGCCTATGGAGATGATTTAATTTATTCAGTTCTCTAACACAGAACTCTCTCATTCCATTCAAAAAATCGTTTTGCAATCTTAATTGTTTTGCGTGGCCCCAGTATTTGTTCAAGAAAAGGTTTTCGAAGGTTTTAAAATCACAAAATTTATAATCATTTTGGTTCGCCCAGGTTTGAGCTTCCCCTTCCAATTGCCTCCTAACATATTTAATTTTTGCCTACTTACTCATCCCTGTCACAAAGTTATCCTTACACGCAGCTATAAAGTCAACTGCATGGTATTTATTCTCCCCACTAAAAGGTTTTGACTGAAATCCATGCCCCAGAGGATATCCCAACAATAAATTTCCATTCCCTGCTGCCACAGTATTAACTGTTTCCCTCAAGACATTTATTTCCCCTTCTTACTGTCAGTAATACCCTTATGGCAATCCAGCACTCCTATCTTAATCGGTTCAATGTCTGCCTCTGTTTGTCTTTGAAATAATGTGCATTTCTGTTCCTGTACCTGAATCTGCCCCACAAGATTACTTTGCACAGTGTCCACCTTGGCTACTAGGCCTCTTTCAACTTCATCAACTCTCTCAATAATTCCCTCAACAATTTTAACTGTGTTTTCGACTTTTTCTGTAATTTGAGTGAATTTGAGATCTAGCTGAACAAACTTTTCACTCACTGTCTTTATTTTATCACTAAGCCTGAATTCCATATCCCCTATTTTCGAATCCATTTCTCCAACTACTGCAGTTTTTATATTCCCTATTTTCGAGTCTATTTCTCCCAATTTACTAGTAAGTTTTACAAAAAATGTACTCAGGTCACTTCCTGGTATCCAGCCTATTTCTTTTGGCATACTAGGGCTACTACAGTTACTCCTAACATTCATTGATTCGCCTTCACTTTGAGATTCACGCGTCTCATCGGCCATGGCTAATGAAAGGGCACGATTTTGCAATGTAGCTGCTGGCTGTACTTATCTTTTATATCCTCGTGTGACGCGACGTCTGCAGTGAGCTCCGCAGCACAGCTATGCAGTGAATCGTAATCGGCGGCGTGCACACGCAGCAAACTCTATCAGGAGCGAGAACACGTTGCGTGGGCCCCTGGCAGCATGTAGCCGTGCTGGTCGGTGGCACGGACGACGGCGCTGATCGTCGGCAGCTTCGACTGCTTTACCCGTAGCAACACATGTACATGGCACGGACGACGGTTTTTTCTCGCGGCAACACGTGGACACGGCACGGACGACTGTTTTACCCGCGGCAACACGTGGTCGACTCATCAGACTGTGTAACTGACTGGCACACAATCGTGGTGGTCTTATATCGGTGTAACCACGGGGCAGCGAGTATCTTGTCCAGCTCAAACACTCCGGTACTGCAAATGCACCGATTTAGCTCAGAGCCCCCACACTGACTGTTCAAAAGCCTAACATCAGACGGGCGTCCGATTCCGAAATACTATGGAATATGGGAGAAAGTCCCATCCCGGACGAGTCCCAATTGCAACTGAACTCGGGCTCGTTTACTACCTATTTTTCACGTGGCTCATCTGCAAAGGGGTTTGGTAGTAAATGGTTGCATTTGCGCCCCTATTATTGAGTCAGATATTGGCTGGCTTTTGAACAGCAGTGAATTGAACTATACACGTTCAGATTGAAACTTATTTATTCAAAAGAAACACTTTAGCTTTGTGGCCATGCATTTTTAAGTTCACAAATAATAATCGGTACAATTCGTACACTGTTTGTCTCACACCCACACACTTTCACTTTGTTCCTTTGCATACACTGGCGTCCATGCCTCCATTCGCGGCACTTTGCAGCTCCCAACTAGCCACCACAACGGCCAATGACAAAAGACCACGTTTTCCCGCTCATATCCACAGTCCCGAGTCGGGTCACATGACACCACACTAGTGAAAATAATCCCTAAACATGGCCACAATTCGTTTACAGCATTTTATAATATTTAAATACTTAAATCTAAATGCGTTATATAATTTTACACATTTATCACCACACTTTTATAATTCGTCGCAATTAATAGAAAACAAAAACACTACGTAACGGAAATACAACGGCTATGAAAACACAAAACAAGTATTTTCTGGTCTATTTTGCCCAGCATATTATCTCCGTTGCTGTGCTTTAAATTTAAATTATGAACTACTTGAAAGAGCTCCATATTATCCCCTGTTACCTTACAATTATCTTTATAAAATCTTATAGGTATATCATCTGGTGCTGAAATCTTTCCACTACTAAGCGATCGTAGTTGCTTTTCACTTCCGCGATCGATTATCTCAACATCTGCCATTTCGATGTTCTCTCGACGATTGAAAGGAGCGACTGTGTTACGATCTTCCGCGGTGAAACAACTTCGGAAGACCGAATTCAGTATTTTGGCCTTCCCTCTGCTTTCTTCCCTTTCGGTGCCGGTGTGGTAGCTGAGAAAAGAAATAAATGATTTTGACCCACTTACTGATTTTGCATACGACCAAAATCTCTTAGGCCTTTTACTCAGGTCTGTTGACAACGTCTTACTTTAAAAATCATTGAACACTTCTCTCATTGCTCTCCTTACGCTCATCTTCGCTTCGTACAGCTTTTGGTTGTCAGCTAGGTTTTTACTTCTCTTGAATCTGAGATGAAGTGCTCTTTGTTTACGTAGCGCCTTTCTAGCACAGCTATTAAACCATGGTGGATCTTTCCATCCCTCGAAACCTTATTCGGAACATATTTATCTAGGACATATTGAACGATGCCTTTGAATATTTTCCATTTATTCTCTTCATCTTCGTCCGCATCACCGAATAATTGATGCTGGCTGCTGAGATATTCCGAAATTCATATCCTGTCACCCTTGCTGAACAAATATATCTTCCTACCTTTCTTAACATTCCTACCACTTTTACGCAGGTAATCCATAGTTAGAGCTTGTGTTTCCTCAATTATAATTTATCATTATCTGCAAGGAGTTTAGATAAGTACTCGCTTTTTGCTTTTTTTGTAAAAATTACTCTATAAAAAATTGACTCGGCGTAGCTGAGACAATTAGACTCATTACCATTCCACAAGGAATAAGATATGCTTCTTCTTATATTACTAATCTTTGCGTCAATGTCGTCATGGGTGAAATCATTTAGGTAATTAAAACAATCCCCTCACCAAAAATACATTATAATGGAGTCCAACAGTCAAACATATTGAATTAGTACTTCATTATAACTGCTTTCCTTTCAATAGTAAAATTTTTATCCAGAAACAAGAACTAGCCATGGGCTTACTATTTTCTGGCACTATTACCAATACAGTTTTCAATTACCTTGAAACCTAGTTTTACAGTAAATATTTGCCACTGAAAATAATTTTTTAAATTGTTTTCTTGCGAAAGATAGGTTGATGACTTTTTAACGTTATCACATGAGATAGCCCAACTCCATCCTATATTCACTCTACCGTAGAACTTTAGTAAAATAATATACCCTTACACATTACTAACGTCAGTCAAAGTCATTTGTTTGGCATTTACTGCAAGCCAGTAACAACAGATGTCAGTATTTTTGAAGATTCTTGAGACCCAGCACAAAAAAAAGAAAAGCATTTCACCAAGTAATGCTAGAAGGATGTCTTAAATTTTGTTTGTTTGTTTTGTTTGTGGTAAGGTCCATAGGCTTACACACTACGTAATTTACTTATAACTTAAACGAACTTACGCTTAGGGCAACACACACATATCCATAACCAGGGGAGCACTGCAACCTCTGTGGCTGCGAGCCGCTCGAACCGTGGCAAAGCGCCTGAGACCGCGCGGCTACACCGCGCTGTTTAAATTATGCCTTCATAATATAGGACTTAACAAAGAACTAACGAACGCGCATTAATTTCAGCTCCCCTTCGTCCACTTTCATTTTATCGTTAAGGTGACACGTTTATTGTCTGACCACATCGCTTAGAAGCTCTTGAGCAGTTCCAGAAACATATGAAGAGCATGCACCCAAATATCCAGTTCACTCTCGTGACAGAGAAACAGGAAAGGCTGCTGTTTTTAGATGTTCTCGTACAACGAAAGTCGGATGGACGTACCGAAAGTTAACGCTCACTGATTTGTATCTGAGTGCCAAGAGTTTACACCACACAGTACAGAAGAGAGCGCCTTTAAATACACTGGTACACAGAGCAAAAACAGTTTTTCGGGAAGACCACTAGGGTTTCTAAATCAATCGTCAGAAGTAGGTGTTCCGGAAGAACCAGTATGGGCCACGTGATATCAAGTCAGCGTCCACACCAAGAAAATGGAATGTTAAGATGTTGAACAACATACGATTGGCCACCGATAGCATTCTTTCCCTTCTGTGACGCTACATCCAGCAAAATAGTCCTAGGAAGACGAGGTATCAGATCTGTTTTCCGACCTACTAAGAAAGTAAAGCAGATGCTACCCCCTGTTCAGGACAAATCATGGTTCAAATCGCTCTGAGCACTATGGGACTTAACATCTGTGGTCATCAGTCCCCTAGAACTTAGAACTACTTAAACCTAACTAACCTAAGGACATCACACACATCCATGCCCGAGGCAGGATTCGAACCTGCGACCGTAGCAGCCGCGCGGTTCCAGACTGAGCGCCTAGAACCGCTAGACCACCGCGGTGTTAAGGACAGTCTTGGCCTCAAGATTCCTCGAATTTACAACACCCCATGTCAATGCGGAAGCAGTTACATCGGTCAGTCCATCCGCACCGTTTCCGACCGTTGTGCAGAACATCAACGGCACATTAAAAGTCGTGAGCTGGGAAAGTCCGCAGTTGCTGAGCACAGTCTCACAAACATAAAATACTGTTTGACGAAAGATAAGTTTTGTCCCAGGCTCCCATATACTGACATTCTATAATAAAAGAAGCTGTACAAATAAGAATGTGAAAGAAAACCTTCAACAGCGACGGAGGATATATCCTCAGCCGTGCATGGCCGCGATTTCTCGATGCAGTGAAGAGCCATGTATATTCGTCGCGATGTTTACGCTACGTCGGGAGCGGTGGTGTCACCAGCCCAGATGTTGACACCATCTGAGACAGCATGGCGTAACTAACGTCCAATCAGAAGACGCCTTTGGGCTATATAAGGCCATCACAGCAGCGATTTCGACAGCTGCATCACACCCGTCAAGACATTACAAAACAGCCCACACCACAGCAATAAGACAGCCCAGAAAATGAAAGCAAAACGCAAAAAGCAATGATACTTCTCAAAAACAGGATCCTAAGTAAATCTTATCAGTAAGGGCATCCAGAAGCAGATTTTGACACTCAGCTGCTCCTGCCAATGAAAATGGAGCAAATCGAAGTTCGAGGTTTGACCCTGAACTGAAGTGACAAGAATCCCGAGCGTGTTTTATACAACAGTGCCGTCGCTAAAGACTTCGTTCTCAAGGAACTAACTAAATTGCGCCATAGCCGATAACGTACTTAACGCAATTTTTTTTTTTTTTTTTTTCACAGTAGAAGTCACAAATTTAGTGACGGTGCTGCATAAAGATTAAACTTCATCTCGTTTCCCTTTCATCGGAATGTTCCTTATGAACTCAGTACATTGTTATCCAGTTTTATTCCTAAAATTGCCTTCAAAACCTATAATACACTAGGCCAGTTCCTTATACACAGAATTAAAATTAAAACCCAAAATCTGCTGGATTGTTCGCAAAGTTGTATAAACATCGTATTTCTATACAGTTTTACCCTTAGCTTTTTTCTGTGTGTCTCTGAGTGTCGTCTGTTATCTTTTGTATTTCATAATCATAATTTATACTTCTCTGTTTATTATGCAGCAACGCCAGTCTTTAAAATATCATTTTCGTCAGTAATTTCATGTAATTTTCAAGTACTTTATAAACTTTTACCTACTCAGTTGCCTCTGTCTGTCTACCTACCTGAATAACAGGCTTTGGGCTTGAAACTAGTTGTGATTTCTAAGTAAAAATATGAGTGCCACTGTCCTGACATTTTATTCAAAAGCATCTTCAGTGGTCAGTGTAAAAATACGGTATTTCTTATAAATCGGTTTCCCAATATTGTAAACACCTCTTCAGATTGGAAATTCTATTATTAAAGAATATTAAATTATTATTATCAGTATTATTTCCCTTTCCTGTCTCATTATGTCTGGTTAAAAATGGAAAGTGACGCGGACCTTGATCAACCGTCACTTCCTTTTAACTGTACGGTATATGTTACATTGCATTCAGGGACTTTCGGGTAATTGAACATGTATCAATAATTACAGATTTCTGTTGTTGTATATATATGTTTGGATGTAGCTGTATTGCCCGCATCTCGTGGTCGTGCGGTAGCGTTCTCGCTTCCCACGCCCGGGTTCCCGGGTTCGATTCCCGGCGGGGTCAGGGATTTTCTCTGCCTCGTGATGGCTGGGTGTTGTGTGATGTCCTTAGGTTAGTTAGGTTTAAGTAGTTCTAAGTTCTAGGGGACTGATGACCATAGATGTTAAGTCCCATAGCGCTCAGAGCCATTTGAACCATTTTGTAGCTGTATTGCGTTGATGTACTGGTGGATACTGTGTGGTACGACTCCTGTAGTTGATAATATAATTGGTACAATGTCAACTTTATCCTGATGCCACATGTCCTTGACTTCCTCAGCCAGTTGGATGTATTTTTCAATTTTTTCTCCTGTTTTCTTCTGTATATTTGTTGTATTGGGTATGGATATTTCGATTAGTTGTGTTAATTTCTTCTTTTTATTGGTGAGTATCATTGTTATGTGGTGTTGTTTTATCTGTTATAATGGTTCTGTTCCAGTATAATTTGTATTCATCATTCTCCAGTACATTTTGTGGTGCATACTTGTATGTGGGAACATGTTGTTTTATTAGCTTATGTTGTATGGCAAGCTGTTGATGTATTATTTTTGCTACATTGTCATGTCTTCTGGGGTATTCTGTATTTGCTAGTATTGTACATCCGCTTGTGATGTGGTTTACTGTTTCTATTTGTTGTTTGCAAAGTCTGCATTTAACCGTTGTGGTACTGGGATCTTTAATAATATTCTTGCTGTAGTATTTGGTGTTTATTGTTTGATCCTGTATTGCAATCATGGATCCTTCCGTCTCACTGTATATATTGCCTTTTCTTACCCATGCGTTGGATGCCTCTTGATCGATGTGTGGCTGTGTTAGATGATACAGGTGCTTAGCATGTAGTGTTTTCTTTTTCCAATTTACTTTCTTCGTATCTGTTGATGTTATGTGATCTAAATGGTTGTATTATTATTATTATTATTATTATTATTATTACGCACACCTTTCTTGCTTCCTTATACATTCGAAGAGTTCTTCCAAACATCTTACATCTGTGCTTGATTTTTGTACACTGCACTTCACTGAGATAAAATATATTTTCTTTTTCATGTTATGTAGATCCAATGGCATCTCATGACCGTCGTTTAGACATCGTTGGATGCAGTCGTATTTTGTTTTGGTGGTTGTGGAAGTGACAGCTATTCCTCCCAGCGTCTGCGATTACATTTTGCGATTTGGGTGTGTGTGTGTGTGTGTGTGTGTGTGTGTGTGTGTGTGTGTTTGTCTAAGGAAGGTGGTACGACCTAACTTGCGTGTGCGTCAATTAGTACTTTGCTGTGGTACTGTGGTGCGTGAACTTGAGTGGGTATGTCACGTTGTTTATGTGATACTAGTTTTTTGTGATGGCGACAGGGGTTGTTATTTATCTGATATATATTTATCACCTTAAAAAATTTTAGCTGTTAATGTCTGTTTGGTCAATTATTAAGTTTCTTTCTTTGATTACGTTTTGAATGTGGACGTTTTCTTCCCGTGTTAAGAGTTGTTTCTTGTTTCTGAATATGATAATTTTCATGTATGTTTGTGTTATGATACGATGGTGATTTCCTTGCTAGAGGAGCTCTGGAAATCTTGAATGGCTGATGCCATATTTTCCCTTATCGTGTTCTTTTATTCTCTTTGTCTCGTTTTTCAAATAATGTGCTGATCTGTCCTAAATACAGAGCATCACAACTCTTCCCCCCATGAACCATGGACCTTGCCGTTGGTGGCGAGGCTTGCGTGCCTCAGTGATACAGATGGCCGTACCGTAGGTGCAACCACAACGGAGGCGTATCTGTTGAGAGGCCAGACAAACATGTGGTTCCTGAAGAGGGGCAGCAGCCTTTTCAGTAGTTGCAGGGGCAACAGTCTGGATTATGGACTGATCTGGCCTTGTAACATTAACCAAAACGGCCTTGCTGTGCTGGTACTGCGAACGGCTGAAAGCAAGGGGAAACTACAGCCGTAATTTTTCCCGAGGACATGCAGCTTTACTGTATGATTAAATGATTATGGCGTCCTCTTGGGTAAAATATTTCGGAGGTAAAATAGTCCCCCATTCGGATCTCCGGGCGGGGACTACTCAAGAGGACGTCGTTATCAGGAGAAAGAAAACTGGCATTCTACGGATCGGAGCGTGGAATGTCAGATCCCTTAATCGGGCAGGTAGGTTAGAAAATTTAAAAAGGGAAATGGATAGGTAAAAGTTAGATATAGTGGGAATTAGCGAAGTTCGGTGGCAGGAGGAACAAGACTTTTGGTCGGGTGATTACAGGGTTATAAATACAAAATCAAATAGGGGTAATGCAGGAGTAGGTTTAATAATGAATAAAAATATAGGAGTGTGGGTTAGCTACTACAAACAGCATAGTGAACGCATTATTGTGGCCAAGATAGACACAAAGCCCATTCCTACTAGAGTAGTACAAGTTTATATGCCAACTAGCTCTGCAGATGATGAAGAAATTGATGAAATGTATAACGAGATAAAAGAAATTATTCAGGTAGTGAAGGGAGAGGAAAATTTAATAGTCATGGGTGACTGGAATTCGTCAGTGGGAAAAGGGAGAGAAGGAAACATAGTATGTGAATATGGATTGGGGGGAAGAAATGAAAGAGGAAGCCGCCTTGTAGAATTTTGCACAGAGCATAACTTAATCATAGCTAACACTTGGTTCAAGAATCATGAAAGAAGGTTGTATACCTGGAAGAATCCTGGAGATACTAAAAGGTATCAGATAGATTACATAATGGTAATACAGAGATTTAGGAACCAGGTTTTAAATTGTAAGACATTTCCAGGGGCAGATGTGGATTCTGACCACAATCTATTGGTTATGACCTGTAGATTAAAACTGAAGAAACTGCAAAAAGGTGGGAATTTAAGGAGATGGGACCTGGATAAACTGAAAGAACCAGAGGTTGTACAGAGTTTCAGGGAGAGCATAAGGGAACAATTGACAGGAATGGGGGAAAGAAATACAGTAGAAGAAGAATGGGTAGCTCTGAGGGATGAAGTAGTGAAGGCAGCAGAGGATCAAGTAGGTAAAAAGACGAGGGCTAATAGAAATCCTTGGGTAACAGAAGAAATATTGAATTTAATTGATGAAAGGAGAAAATATAAAAATGCAGTAAATGAAGCAGGCAAAAAGGAATACAAACGTCTCAAAAATGAGATCGACAGGAAGTGCAAAATGGCTAAGCAGGGATGGCTAGAGGACAAATGTAAGGATGTAGGGGCTTGTCTCACTAGGGGTAAGATAGATACTGCCTACAGGAAAATGAAAGAGACCTTTAAAGAGAAGAGAACCACTTGTATGTATATCAAGAGCTCAGATGGCAACCCAGTTCTAAGCAAAGAAGGGAAGGAAGAAAGGTGGAAGGAGTATATAGAGGGTTTATACGAGGGCGATGTACTTGAGGACAATATTATGGAAAGGGAAGAGGATGTAGATGAAGATGAAATGGGACATAAGATACTGCGTCAAGAGTTTGACAGAGCACTGAAAGACCTGAGTCGAAACAAGGCCCCGGGAGTAGACAACATTCCATTAGAACTACTGATGGTCTTGGGAGAGTCAGTCGTGACAAAACTATACTATCTGGTGAGCAAGATGTATGAGACAGGCGAAATACCCACAGACTTCAAGAAGAATATAATAATTCCAATCCCAAAGAAAGCAGGTGTTGACAGATGTGAAAATTACCGAACTATCAGTTTAATAAGTCACAGCTGCAAAATACTAACGCGAATTCTTTACAGACGAATGGAAAAACTGGTAGAAGCGGACCTCGGGGAAGGTCAGTTTGGATTCCGTAGAAATGTTGGAACACGTGAGGCAATACTAACCTTACGACTTATCTTAGAAGAAAGATTAAGAAAAGGCAAACCTACGTTTCTAGCATTTGTAGACTTAGAGAAAGCTTTTGAAAACGTTAACTGGAATACTCTCTTTCAAATTCTGAAGGTGGCAGGGGTAAAATACAGGGAGCGAAAGGCTATTTACAATTTGTACAGAAACCAGATAGCAGTTATAAGAGTCGAGGGGCATGAAAGGGAAACAGTGGTTGGGAAAGGAGTGAGACAGGGTTGTAGCCTCTCCCCGATGTTATTCAATCTGTATATTGAGCAAGCAGTAAAAGGAACAAAAGAAAAATTCGGAGTAGGTATTAAAATCCATGGAGAAGAAATAAAAACTTTGAGGTTCGCCGATGACATTGTAATTCTGTCAGAGACAGCAAAGGACTTGGAAGAGCAGTTGAACGGAATGGACAGTGTCTTGAAAGGAGGATATAAGATGAACATCAACAAAAGCAAAACGAGGATAATGGAATGTAGTCAAATTAAATCGTGTGATGCTGAGGGGATTAGATTAGGAAATGAGACACTTAAAGTAGTAAAGGAGTTTTGCTATTTAGGGAGTAAAATAACTGATGATGGTCGAAGTAGAGAGGATATAAAATGTAGACTGGCAATGGCTAGGAAATCGTTTCTGAAGAAGAGAAATTTGTTAACATCGAGTATAGATTTAAGTGTCAGGAAGTCGTTTCTGAAAGTATTTGTATGGAGTGTAGCCATGTATGGAAGTGAAACATGGACGATAACCAGTTTGGACAAGGAGAGAATAGAAGCTTTCGAAATGTGGTGCTACAGAGTAATGCTGAAGATAAGGTGGGTAGATCACGTAACTAATGAGGAGGTATTGAATAGGATTAGGGAGAAGAGAAGTTTGTGGCACAACTTGACTAGAAGAAGGGATCGGTTGGTAGGACATGTTTTGAGGCATCAAGGGGTCACAAATTTAGCATTGGAGGGCAGAGTGGAGGGTAAAAATCGTAGAGGGAGACCAAGAGATCAATACACTAAGCAAATTCAGAAGGATGTAGGTTGCAGTAGGTACTGGGAGATGAAGAAGCTTGCACAGGATAGAGTAGCATGGAGAGCTGCATCAAACCAGTCTCAGGACTGAAGACCACAACAACAACACAACTCTTATTCTGAAGTTGATAAGTGCTAGATATTTTATGTATGCCATTGTCATCCTATTTCTTTAAACATTTGTGTATTGAATTATTACTTTGGTAAACTATTATTACACCTTATTTTTTCAGGATCTTAGCAATTCTATGTGTCAGTTTCTTTCCACGTGAGAGTGAGTAAAAGCTTATATGTTGAACTGCAGTATTGTGTAGATGTTGTGTAGTAGCGATCTTGCTGGTGTGTAGGTGTTTGTTGTGAATGTTATAGGTGTCTGGATTTGTGTGGTGTTTTGTTTTATATGTTTAGTCTGCTATATTTTTATGTCTTCGTGGATTTTCTTATTCAATTAGAGATTCTGGGTATTCACATTTTTTCCTGTTTGCATTGCTGTGTCTGGCTCCATGTTGCAGATGTGTATGTCTGGTAGTCTGGCGGTATTGCATTTAATCTGTGTAGGACGTGTGTGAGAGCTACGTGTATATGGAACTACTGCTAGTCTGAAGACCGATGCTGTACCGTGTCTGTTGTGGTGGTATTCCTGTAAATACTCTTGGTTATTTTTCTATGTGATGAATATGTCTAGGAAGTTTATTTGCCTTGCATGTTCATTCTCTACTGTAAATTTATGTTTTTATGTAGTCTGTTTATCTCTACATGTGGTAGTTTTATCCCAGTTTCTGGGTTGCCAATCAAGTATTGTATGCCATCCATATATCTCCACCAGTATAGTAGACTGTATTTTCCTTTCATTATTTTCTGAAAAATTCTTTCTTCTACTTTAATAATTACTGTTTTGCTAGGTTTCCTGATTCAGGGGATCCCATTGTCAATACTTCCACCTGTTTGTAGAAATCTTTACTAAATTCTAGGTAGCTGCACTCAGTAATAATGTTTGGGTGTGTGCTTGTCTCTGATATGTGACCCTGTGGTAAGTGTTTGTAAGAATCTGTGTGTTGTTCTATTATCTTGATCATTTCTTTGACAGTGGTTGTAGATTAGACGTTTTCTACATTTAATGATGTTAACACATCTGTATTTCAATTTTTTTCTTCTTTTCCATGGCCTTTATCCTATATCATGATGGAATCAGTATATTAGATTTGACAGTGTTAGTTGTATACAGTGGCAACATGCCCTTCTTGTAGCCATCGCTTTCCTCCTCACCTGGAAGGAAATTTGTCTTCCCCCATCTATTTGCATCTAGAGCTGTCCGTACGAAAGTGTGAGAACGTTTTTTTCAAAATGTTAGTGAATTGTGTAAGTGAAGAGGGACATTTGTTTCAGCCTAGTATTCACCTACCTGAATGTGATAAACCACCTAAAAACGACAGCAAGACTGGCAAGCACATCGGACATCTTTCTTAATCTGATGAATGCGTCTGATCTGGATGTGTCACCTGAAACTCAGAAGTGGCATGTTAATGTGCACAGCTCTCCAGGTGTGTTGTAACAGTCCCCAGAATATATGTGTCTTTTATGTAGTTTATTAGTCCTTCTGTGATTTTAGTGTTCTGTCACGTTGTGTCTTATTCTGTTGTATGACTCTGTTAAACATATATCTAGTGAGGCATTAGCTAGATGCTCTCATTTCTTTATGAACTTTTGATTGATTTTAGAATTTTGCAGCGCTACATTTCATATGTCACTCAAGCTGGTTTTCTGGTTGGAGGTGCTCTGGATATGTTGAAGGGCTGTGTGACATATTTCCACATGCTTTTATGTTCTTTATATCTTTTCTCAAATGCTCTGCCGGTCTTTCCTACACATAGAGCATCATAAATGTTACATTGGAGTTATTAAAGGACAGAATTTTTCATGTATGTCAGTATTACCATCTTTCTTTAAAAATTTCTGTAATGATTCAGTTGTGATGGTTTTCCTGTAAATACTCTTTAGTTTTTTTTCTGTTATAGATATAGCTGGGAAGTTTATTTGCCCTCTTTGTTCTTTCTATAAAGTGGACTTTATGTTTTTGTATTGTGAATTTATCTCTGTGTGTTATTGTTCTATCTTATGCCGTCCAGTATAGTAGGCTGCATTTTCGAGAAATTTTTTTTCTAAGAAACCTCTTTCTTCTATTTCGTTCATGAAGATATTTGCAAGATTTCCTTCATTGAGGGATTCCACTGGCAGTCCTGTTGTTTTTATGTAGAATTTTTTATTAGATATGAAGCAGTAATAGGGTGTAGCATTATGCTTGTCTCTGATATGTGTCCTTGTGATAACTGACTATAAAGATTTAGGCATCGTTCAGTTATCAGTTATCTTGGTTAGTTCTTTGACTGAGATTGTGGATTACATGTTTTCTATGAGGAA
This sequence comes from Schistocerca serialis cubense, assembly GCF_023864345.2. NCBI lineage: Eukaryota > Metazoa > Arthropoda > Insecta > Orthoptera > Acrididae > Schistocerca > Schistocerca serialis. The sequence goes on from NC_064646.1 coordinate 19,935,799, forward strand.
AGTTGTATCTCGAATATATATATATCCTCATAGAAAACATGTAATCCACAATCCCAGTCAAAGAACTAACCAAGATAACTGATAACTGAACGATGCCTAAATCTATATATATATATATATATATATATATATATATATATATATATATATATATATATATATATATATATGCTCATAAATTAAGGATAATGATGATGATACATGGTAAAATAACGCTCTGGTGGGCGGTTTGCGGGTGTAAATCACCGCAGGTATGACCATGCGGTGCATTTGACCTGTGGTCGTCTCACGGCGAGCTGGCAGCAGTCAACATACTCTGAGGTGCGTTGGTGCTTATCAGAGTACGGTGCAGCGTTTAAGTGTGCAGACGTTTTCAGACGTGCTAATGTTGAATGTGTGTTGAAAATGACTCAAAGAGCACATAATGATGACGTTATGTGGGGAGAGTAAGAGTGCGACTGGAGGCTGGTCAAACACAGCAGGTCGTAGCATGGGCCCTCTGTGTGCCACAAAGTGTGATCTCAAGATTACGGCCACGATTCCAGCAGACAGGAAACGTGTCCAGGCGCTACAGTACGGGACGTCCACAGTGTACAACACCACAAGAGGACCATCAGTGCCCGCAGACGTCCACGGAGTACTGCAGGTAGCCTTGCTCGGGACCTTACTGCAACCACTGGAACAGTGGTCTCCAAACACACAGTCTACAGTCGACTCAACAGACATTGTCTATTCGCCTGGAGACCTGCAAGGTGCATTTCACTGACGCCTGGTTACAGGAGAGCCCGTAAAACCTGCTGTCAAGAACTCAGCACATGGTCATTGGAACAGTGGTCCCAGGTTACGTTCACAGATGAGTCCAGGTATAGTCTGAACAGTGATTCTCGCCGGGTTTTCATCTAGCGTGAACCAGGAACCAGATACCAACCCCTTAATATCCTTGAAAGGGACCTGTATGGAGATGGTAGTTTGATGGTGTGGGGTTGGATTATGATTGGTGCACGTACATCCCTGCATGTCTTTGACAGAGGAACTGTAACAGGTCGGGTGTAACAGGACGTCATTTTGCACCAGTATGTCCGCCTATTCAGGGGTGCAGTGGGTCCCACCTTCCTCCTGATGGATGATAATGCATGGCCTCACCGAGCTGCCATCGTGGAGGAGTACCTTGAAACAGAAGATTTCAGGCGAATGGAGTGGCCTGCCTGTTCTCCAGATCTAAACCCCATCGAGCACGTCTGGGATGCTCTCGGTCGACGTATCGGTGCACGTCTTCAAACCCCTACGACACTTCAGGAGCTCCGACAGGCACTGGTGCAAGAAAAGGGTGCTATACCGCAGTAGCTGCTCGACCACGTGATCCAGAGTATGCCAACCGGTTGTGCGGCCTGTGTACGTGTGCATGGTGATCATATCCCATATTGATGTCGGGGTACGTGCGCAGGAAACAGCGACGTTGTGTAGCACATGCGTTTCTGGAGGTTTTCTCAAATTATCACCAATATATATATATATATATATATATATATATATGGGAAGGCGGGGCAAGTAGGTGAAGCTAACTTTAAACCCTTACAAGAGAACAAAAATAAACGAATTCAAGTAGGTTTGATCATCATTTGTTAACTTAACAATTGAATTACAATAGCATGCAAAGAAACAGGCAAACTTGTTACACTTAGTTAGAAACATCTCGATTTGAAACATTAACTACCAATTCCCCGTCTTGTCCCATATGCGGGGTAAGATGGGGAACTAGCATGAATTCATCTCTAAAGCTTAAATAAGGACTTGAATAACGAAATCATGTGACGATAAGGTTTCGAAACATGGCTGGCTCCGAGCGCTATGTGACTTAACTTCTGAGGTCATCAGTCGCCTAGAACTTAGAACTAATTAAACCTAACTAACCTAAGGACATCACACACATCCATGCCCGAGGCAGGATTCGAACCTGCTACCGTAGCGGTCGCTCGGCTCCAGACTGTAGCGCCTAGAACCGCACGGCCAGTCCGGCCGGCTTCGAAACATGGTTCTGCGAATTGTAGAATCAGGTATTACGTTTTATTTAGGCCTCTTACTTTCAGTTAGTACACAAATGTGGACAGCCTCGTCATCATCACTTTCTATCCCTGCACAAGTGTCGTGGGCCCAGCGTCCGCAGCCAATACACCGCATCCAGCCTCCTTCAGAGAATTCAAAGCAGTATAAACGTTCTTCACTCTCTTCCTCGTTGTCATTCGACCTCAGCTTATTATCCTTTGAGCATGAAGGGGTGGTTAAGACGTCAGTAACGTTCGTTACTTTTTCGTTGTCATTATGTCCTTTTGGTGGTATCCCAGGTTTATTAAACGTCTTTGAGAAGAGTTTTCGTTTATATGCAACACGTTTGCGGACTCCTTTTCGTTTAATTTCTTCAGATAGTTCACTCCTATGAGGATATTCGGACAATACAACGTGTTTTCCACGCCTGTTAGATAGTTTCCTTTTGTTTTTTTTATCCGTCTTTGGAATAGCTACCACCATTTCAGGGCTGGTAACCAGAAAGTTATACGAAACAGAGGCTTGATCGTCAGTTGTTAATTGTTCAGGTGTTTCACGTCTTGACAACATCTCTGGTATTTGGTCTTCCGTTTCTGTAACTTCAGATGTGTGAGCTTGATGAATGTCTGTAGTTGAACAGGGAAGGTAATCACTTTCTTGAAACACATTTCTGTTTACAGGCCAAATGCCTGTTTTCCGAAACCCGTTCACTGCTGTGGACATTGTAGCCAAACGAATGAAGGCTTTGCCGAATGAACTTGCGACCTGATTCAGCGTAACAACTTCTCCAGGATGGGTGCGAAGCCACGATCTTACTTTATCTTCGTAAAATTTTCTGAGAGGTTTCATAAATGCCACGTCCAATGGTTGAAGACGGTGTGAGCAGTGTGGTGGCAAACACAACAAGACAACCCCATTTTCGCGGGCCACATCTATCAGTTCTAAATTCTTGGTGTGCGTTTTGTGGCCGTCCAATATGACAAGCATTGGTCTTTCGTTTGAAGCTCCAGTAAATACAATAAACTTCTTAAACCAAGTCAAAAACAGTTCTTTCGTCATCCAACCAGTTTCTTGGACTTCTGCCCAGGCACCAGGGGGCATTCGTTTTCGAGGATAAATTAACATAGGTGGTATGTAGCAACCCGACTCTGAAACACAGATTTCTGCAGTCACAGTCTGGCCTCTTTCTGCTGAAGAAACTGCTCCCACCTGTCTGCGCCCTTTCAAAGCAACCACCTTTGTGTGACGTTTTGGAATGACTGTTAAACCAGTCTCATCGCAATTGAAAATTCTGTCTCCCGTAAACTTGAATGTGTCTAATTGACTTTCTAACAGATCGAAAAACCGATCTACAGCAACTCGATTAAACTCAATTGCTCGTGCGATTGATGTGGCCTCTGGTTTTGGTATTGTTAAGGCAGGATATCGTGCATGAAACCCATTTAACCAATCTCTTCCAGCAGATTTGGCTGCAGTATTTGATGAATGTTTGATGTTCTTTCGTTCAGCTAGCTGAAAAGCAAGTTGACAAAGTTCTTTAAGTGTTAGGCCAAAATACTGTCCTTCAAAAAAATGGCTCTGAGCACTATGGGACTTAACATCTTAGGTCATCAGTCCCCTAGAACTCAGAACTACTTAAACCTAACTAACCTACGGACATCACACAACACCCAGCCATCACGAGGCAGAGAAAATCCCTGACCCCGTCGGGAATCGAACCCGGGCGTGGGAAGCGAGAACGCTACCACACGACCACGAGATGCGGGCTACTGTCCTTCCATCTGCGTTAAGTAGTCTTTAAGTTCTGCCTCTTGTTCTGGGGTAAACACACTAGTGATTGGTCCTAACCTTTCTTTGCCACATGTCGTTCAATCGTTGTCTGTGGCATGTTGTACCGACGAGCAGCCCTGAAAGAGCCCATATGACCTTCTATAACAGCATTTACAGCGCCTTCCATTGACTCCAATGACCAATCTTGCCTAGACGCCTGTCGCCGATACTTGCGAACCATCTGAAATAAAACACGTGGAACGCACTATTGAGTCAGATCATTCCTGGTAATCTATATTATGTAGTAAATACCATATTCCCAATAGTAAGTCGTTAAAGCATAGCAAGAATACTGACTCAGCACGTTTTGTGTATTTTTATTCACCATATAGCCTAAGGCATACTTTGTAATTAATTAGGAAACGTTGGAATAACGAATACCAGTCTATTTACAATTGTATTCAACGTATAATGTACGTGCTCAAAACCCACAGCGAGGTAAAAACATGAGACGATAAGAACATAATGGTTGGACAAATAGTAGGGGCAAGACGGGGAAGCTCCCCATCTTGCCCCACCCCGTCTTGCCCCCTACCATGCTGTCAGCTTATGTTACGCCTACGTGAACACTATTTAGTGAACATTTACTACTGATACAGCAGTTTACTGTTAATAAGACGTACTATTCAGTGCTATATATACAGTCTGGACAAATATTCACGAAAGACATGTTTAGGACCTCGAAAGGTGTAAAACATTGCAAATCAGTATAACAACTATACGTACCTTGCAAAGCTCACAGTAACCGCCGCGAAACTAAGGTTCACCAATGTCAACACACTGGGACCTGTATATTGATGATGTTGACGTAGATATCCACTGATGGCAGCACTCTAACTGTAGCTTATAGCCCTTCCCCGTCATACCCCACCTCCCCGACTTGCCCCGCCTTCGCCTATATATATTGCGTGTGTGTGTGTGTGTGTGTGTGTGTGTGTGTCTTTTACATGGCTTATTAGCTTCATCTTTTTCACTGTTCTGTCTGTTCATGGTTTATATTGTTGCGTGAGGGCAAATGTGGGGATTTTTCTGTGATTTATGTCTGGCCTCATAGGTGTACTTACATTGTGTACTTTCAGAATGCTCCTGAGTTTCAGAGCATTAGGCAGTCTTTAGTATCTTCAGTACAATCTGTTTCTGGTCGGACAGTTTTGTGATTTTATTTTATTTAATGATTTCTTAAGTTTTGGTACTGTACTGTTGTTTATCCATGAGAACCACTGTATTACCTATGACAGCCTACATTGTGCCTATTTTTTCTCTTTGTATTTTTTGTCTAAGGATTTTCAGAGTTCCAGATTCTATGGTTGGGAAAGACATCTTCTCATATGAATACATATATGCAGAAGATCGTGTGTAGCCTGAGGAATGGCATCCCATGTAATACACTTCTGAGGCTTAGTGTGGCAAGGATGAAGGGAAAAATTTGAGATTTTTACAATTTGTGTTTTGGTCAGCAGCATATTCTTCAATGTTCAGATTAAGCAAAGTGATTTAATACATTTTATATATTATATTTATATATAATATAACTTTACAAGGATACACCACAAACAATAAAATATAACTTTTTCTATTTTTTGTGATAGTACAATAACTTATTGTATCTTAAAACTTAGTGGTAAAAATTGCAGTTATTTTACGTCCAAGTGTATCATTTCAGAATTTACAGACTTTCTCTTTACAGCAGTACGTTTATAGCAGAATGCAATTTAATTCACAGTCATCACAGAAGAATGCTAGTAGACACTGTTGTCTTTATACTATAAGAATAATAAGTCAGATATGCAAGAAAGCAGTGGGTACCTTCTGTATTTATAGCTAAAAGTATTTTCAGAGACTTTACATTATTCCAACACATTGTCATCTGTACACATAGTTAGCAATATTAAGTGATTTTATTGTAAATATGTTTATATTTAAAGCTCCCAGTTGGCCATTATATTGAGCAGAGTATAACATAATCGCCCTGTTTTTATGATACTTGAGCCCTTCTGTTCTGCAATTTGCACCAGACAACACAGTGGCAACCACAAATAATGTGATGTTATTCTTTCTCATTACGTTATAGTGTTAAGTCGTGCACCATGCATTGAGCTGAAGTCACATGCAGTTTACTGGCCCCCACATTTCTTTCCATGTTAAAACTGTTGTCAAACAATTATACAAATAGGTTAATGTTACAAATGTTGTTAAATATTTTATCATCAGGTAATAAAAGTTCATTGGAAGTGCAGAAGTGATTGTTATAATGTAGCAAACAATTTTAACATACTTACACATATAATTTTACTTTTTGAACAGCTGTTACACACTTTTAAAGCTAGTGTTATCACAGGCATAAGCTATCATTTGCAATAATTTGTAATACCAAGGAAAGTTCTGTGTGTAGTAGTTTTGCTGAGGACTGATTACCTCTGAATATTTTCTTGTGTTCCACTACTAAGAAACGGTGAAACGCTTATGAGGAACGTTTGAGAGGAACTGACGTAATATATCAATAGCTTGATGTTTGAAGCAAGTAAATGCTGTGCAAAACTTTTAAGTATAAATATAAATTACATTGTAGAAATACAGAGTTACAGATTAAACGAAATTTGGTAATAGTTTTTATGCTGTAAATTGTTTCTATCTGTTACTGAGCAAAGTGCAAAAAGCTAAATGAACTTAACAATGGCCTTCCTTTTCAGAATGAGTGAAAGGATCCATTTACCTGGTAAAAGCCACATCTTCTCCTGATGGAAAAATAATGTGGCTCATCATTAATTCATGATACATAGATAGTCTGGAACATAGTTGGATCTAAACACTGACGGAAAGAACATTTTGTGTAAATTGCGCTAAAATATTTTACTGTCAGTGAAAATGTATGTGTATGGCGTCTGAGAACTGCATGTATTTGAACGTGAGAGAACTGAAATTTGCTTGCATATTATGATGTTGCGTCCTGAAAGAATAAAAAAAGTCTACATTTGCCTTAACTGGCTTATATGTTCACCTACTCTTACTGAAAGCGAACTGTTTTCACTTTGGGATGGTTTGTTGTATAAAAAAAGATCTTAGTAAAACCTACAGATACAGATGCTGACAGACTGCTGTGGCTGCACTAAATAGACTACATCCCATGGATGTCCAATGAAGAGCCTTCAAATTAGGAATACTCTGTCGTAGCAGCTGTGCCTAGATTTGAAGGGACGTTGTATTTACTGTGTCATGCTGCAGAGACATTAATTTGTCGATGAAAGGCTAAAACAATGTCAGAAATGTCGAAATATGGTCTGTAACACCTGTATTTGTAAATATTTTTCTGTGATGGCTTAAAAAGTCAGTTTAGAAACAATATTAGTAATGAGAATCCTTATACACGACACGAAAATAGGACCTTGCGACCTGTATGTAACTAATATAAATTTTTGAAACATTTATTGTCTCTCACAAGTTCTTTTTTCAGAAATGACTATCATATGCTGCGTATCCATGTATAACGCTCAGAATACCAATAAAAATGAAAATGTCATTGATCAATGTGTTACTGAACCAGCATACTGTTCCTTGATATAGTTATTACCAAGAAGAAAACTGCCACTGTGATTATGAACTTGAAAAATAAAGTGCCTAACGCGCCAATTGGCAGACAAATGGGAACATGATAGAGACAAAAATTAGATCTGCGACTGTATAGGCAGCACTTCAAAGAAACTGAGATAACTGAAAGGTCTTTGCGATCTTCATCTTACCACACTGTGGCAAACTGTACTGTAGCACGTTTGCCAATGGAGTAGAATCCTGCACAATCATAACCTCCTTAAGGAACAGGCTGAAGTGTCCTTTCCTGTTGAACAGTTCATATGGAAAGACGATGAAGTTTTATTATTGAACAGTTCATACGGAAAGAAACGTGAATGCCTCTCAGACGATGAAATTTTATTAGCAAAACAGTGAAACCTGTTTCGTAGGCTTTGACGACATCTTTCACTCATTAATTACTGAAGGCATAATAAACTTGAAATGACCCGATGTAACTTCACGAGAATTTCTTAGTGTTATGCCCTCCCTTTAAGCATTCAAACGAAACTGAATTTGAAAAAGAAAAGAAATCACTACATATTTGTTTTCCAAGTGCAACATTTCTTCACTGTATTAAGGTCCTGATGTGGAAACGCATTGAGACTAAGTGGTTAGAAGCAAACAAGCAAGGCATCTTTGAGTTTAACTGTTCTCAAACATTTTTCCTTGCTTGAACACACTATTCTTAAACATTGCTATAATATGATGTCTATTTTTAATTTGTGTGAATGGTGTAGGGTAATAAAAACCAAGCTACCTACAGATTTTCGTTTTCGACCTCCATTTTTTGTCAAATATTTTAAGTAGATCTATTTTGATTGTAACCAAAATAGTGGTTTGTTACCCGCGTGATTACTCAAATGTTGATCTGAAAAGTATATTACAGCACCAACATTTAAAAAGCAGGAGAACACAAAAGATTCAGTAACAGTATTCAATGATGTCGACAAACTTATCACTGAAGTCGGAAGGTAGCTCACAAGTCTTGTCATTAGCAGCAACCAAAGAAAAGTAGTAAAATGTTAGCAGCGGCAACCACTATTTTCTTTGTTCGGTGTGACTATAAAACGAGTCAAGGTGTGAGGATGATATCGCAGTAGTAGAAATCTTGAGCGAGTATTGTTTCGTTTTAGCAGAAAGGAAATGTATAAAATGATTTTGTAGGGGTCGTATAACTGGTTCGTGTTACCGATTTTTTTATGTTAAGCGTCTTCACTTTTGCACTGTGCATACGTTTTGTTTTTATAACGGACATCTGCTTTTGTGTTTACATGCTTGTAGGTGCCTGCGTGTGGTTCATTAGTGACTATGGGGTACATGATACGGGTAACGACAGGGCGTGTTCAGGCACTGAGGTGCTTGGGAGGCTCGCTAGTGACACTAACGTGGCTTGCCGGGGCACTGCGCGAACGTGCACGACGAGTGGGCCTTGATGCCATCGGCGGAGCAGATGCAGAGGTTGCAGTCGTCCATGAAGCGGATGTTGGGGGCGCAGCGCTCCGCGTTGCCGCGAGCTGAAACACAAGAGCAACGACGTCAGCACCTCTCTGCGTCACCGCTTGTTCCGCAAGTGCGGTGTGAGCCTCTGAAGCAAAGTGTTAGTGGCCGTGAGTAGCCGAAAGCCGGCTTCATCCGCATGCTACCCCAGGTTACGAGTTGGTGCGTTTCATATGACCAGCTCTCACACAACGCTTCTCATACATAACGTAAGGCACTGCAGTGGCCGCGTCAGAGGATACTTTGTACCAGTGTTAGCGGGTTGATGTGATATTCCATCACTGTATTGGTTCGGGAACAGTTGTGAGCTGACCAAATTACACTACTGGCCATTAAAATTTCTACACCACGAAGATGACATGCTACAGACGCGAAATTTAACCGACAGGAAGAAGATGCTGTGATATGCAAATGATTAGCTTTTCAGAGCATTCACACAAGGTTGACGCCGGTGGCGACACCTACAACGTGCTGACATGAGGAACGTTTCCAACCGATTTCTCATACACAAACAGCAGTTGACCGGCGTTGCCTGGTGAAACGTTGTTGTGATGCCGCGTGTAAGGAGGAGAAATGCGTACCATCACGTTTCCGACTATGATAAAGGTCGGATTGTAGCCTATCGCGATTGCGGTTTATCGTATCAAAACATTTCTGCTCGCGTTGGTCGAGATCCAATTACTGTTAGCAGGATATGGCATCTGTGGGTTCAGGAGGGTAATACGTAACGCCGTGCTGGATCCCAACGGCCTCGTAACACTAGCAGTCGAGATGATAGGTATCTTATCCGCATGGCTGTAACGGATCGTGCAGCCACGTCTCGATCCCTGAGTCAACAGATGGGGACGTTTGCAAGACAACAACCATCTGCACGAACAGTTCGACGACGTTTGCAGCAGCATGGACTGTCAGCTCGGAGACCATGGCTGCGGTTGCTCTTGACGCTGCATCACAGACAGGAACGCCTGCGATGGTGTACTCAACGACGAACCTGGGTGCAAGAATGGCAAAACGTCACTTTTTCAGATGAATCCAGGTTCTGTTTACAACATCATGAAGCTCGCATCCGTATTTGGCGACATCACGGTGAACGCACATTGGAAGCGTGTATTCGTCATCGCCATACTGGGCTATCACCCAGAGTGATCGTATGGGGTGCCATTGGTTACACGTCTCGGTCACCTCTTGTTCGCATTGACGGCACTTTGAACAGTGGACGCTAATTTTCAGATGTGTTACGACCAGTAGCTCTACCATTCATTCGATCCCTGCGAAACCCTACATTTCAGCAGGATCATGCACGACCACATGTTGCAGATACTATACGGTCCTTTCTGGATACAGAAAATGTTCGACTGCTGCCCTGGCCAGCACATTCTCCAGATCTCTCACCAACTGAAAATGTCCGGTCAATGGTGGCCGGAAGCAACTGGCTCGTCACAATACGCCAGTCACTACTCATGATGAACTGCGGTATAATGTTGAAGCTGCATGGGCAGCTGTAGCTAAACGCGCCATCCAGGCTCTGTCTGACTCAATGCCCAGGCGTATCAGGGCCGTTATTACGGCCAGAGGTGGTTTTTCTCGGTACTGATTTCTCAGGATCTATGCACCCAGATTGCTTGAATATGTAATCACACGTCAGTTCTAGTATAATATATTTGTCCAATGAATACCCGTTTATCATCTGCATTTCTTCTTGGTGTAGCAATTTTAATGGGCAGTAGTGTAATTATTGAATAATTAAAACTGCGTTACACGTAAAGAAAGTCATCCAGAGCTCAACTCGAATCGTACGTAGAAGTTTGATAAGAAGAACTACCTGCAAAAAAAAAAAAAAAAAAAAAAAAACAAATGGAACAGGCAGACAGAAACAGTAAAGGCAGCTTATGACGTAAAAATATATTTTCACACTGACAGTCAATATTCCTCTGTACGTATCCTAACCCCTCTTATGCTCACGTTTTCTCCGCGAGATACAACACTAGCAGCGTCACTGTCGGAGTCCTCCTTGCATACTAGCGTATCGGACAAAACAGTCACAGGCAACCTTACGCTAATACCGTGTGTCACCGCCTCTAACCTAGATAATGGCCTAGATTAAGTGAGAGTCGAGAAGATTGTTCAGGAATGCTATAACCGGCAGAAACCTTTAATCTATGATGGCCTCCCGTGAATACACTGAATTGTGGGGATGATGACTGCTAGGTTTCATCCGCTGCATAAAATAGACCTAGTCATTTTCTATGGGATTCAGATCGGGTAATTTAGTGCACCCGTCAAAGTGCAGTACGGTGCCAAAGTGTTCGTCAAATCAAAAGAAAACCTGCAGTCCTGTGAATACGATATCTGTCATCTTGGAACTCGCGCGTATCTGCAGTATACGGCAGAGAGGTCACTATTTTTTGGTCGTTACTGCAGAAACTAGCAGCTCAGCCGCAGCAGTTGCAGAAACCATAAGCGGCTGCCATCACCGAGGGCTGCTTACACACTCAACGATAACAAGAGAAAGAAAAGAAAGGATGCACCGCGAAGGAATTATCCGAATCGGACGGAACATGAACTTCTTGATGCAATAATTCACCAACAGCCGTATGTATTGTAGAAATTTATTTTATTTTATGAACTTCTATGTGCTACCAGTCTCGGCATTATATTGATGCCATCACTATACAGGGAAGGAGCCATATAACTGGATCGGTGAATCAATTCGTCCAGCTGGCCACCAAGAGCTATTGCAGGACGAATTGATTCACGGATCCAGTTATATGGCTCCTTCCGTGTATAGAGATTTTACGACTATGACGAGCGGGGTCTGAAGATGGCATCAATATAATGCCGTAACTGGTAGCACATATAAGTTCATAAAATAAAATATATTTCTACAATACATACGGCTGTTGGTGAATTATTGCATCAAGAAGAGTTGTTGGATGTCCTGAGGGATATCATTCCAACTTCTGTCCAATTGGTGCGTCAGGACGTCGATATCCCGAGCTAGTTGGAGGGCTCCCACCATAATGTTCCAGATGTCGGAACTGGGGAGAGATCTGGCAACATATCTGGCCAAGGTAGAGTTTGCAAAGCACAAAGGCTAGGTGTAGAAGCTCTCGCCGTGTGCGGACGGGCAATACGTTGCTGAAATGTACGCCCAGAATAGCTTGCCGTGGAAAGCAACAAATCGGAGCAGAGAATATCATCGATTCACCAATGTGCTGTACGAGTGGCGCGGATGGGAACCAGATGGATCCTGCTATGAAACGAAATGGCACCTCAGACCATCACTGCTGGTTGTCGGGCCATATGGCAGGCGCAAGTAAGTTTCGTATCCCATCACTCTCTGGGGAGTCTCCAGACACTTCTTTGCTGGTCATCGGGGCTCAGTTCAAAGTGGGACGCATCTGGTCAATGAGTTTCCAAGCCTAAGACTGTCTCGAGACGCCTCGGACTGCGGTAGGTTAACATCCTGAGTGTCGCCTGTTAAATGGCCCGACAGCCAGGAGTGATGGTCTTGGCCGGTTTTTCTTTTCAGAGCTGGACCCATTTGGTTACCACTCGTGGCAGCCGTTTAGCACAGTGGTACGTCGACGACATTCTATGCTCCATTTTGTTGCCCTTCATGGCAAGCCGTCCTGGGATTACACTACTGGCCATTAAAATTGCTACACCTCGAAGATGACGTACTACAGACGCGAAATTTAACCAACAGAAAGAAGATGCTGTGATATATAAATGATTCGCTTTTCAGAGCATTCACACAAGGTTGGCGACGGTGGTGACACCTACAACGTGATGACGTGAGGAAAGTTTCCAACCGATTTCTCATACACAAACAGCAGTTGACCGGCGTTGCCTGGTGAAACGTTGTTGTGATGCCTCGAGTAAGGAAGAGAAATGCGTACCATCACGTTTCCGACTTTGATAAAGGTCGGATTGTGTCCTATCGCGATTGCGATTTATCGTATCGCGACATTGCTGCTCGCGTTAGTCGAGATCCAATGACCGTTAGCAGAATATGGAATCGGTGGGTTCAGGAGGGTAATACAGAACACCGTGCTGGATCCCAACGGCCTCGTATCACTAGCAGTCGAGATGACAGGCATCTTATCCGCATGCCTGTAACGGATCGTGCAGCCACGTCTCGATGCCTGTGTCAACAGATGGGGACACGTTTTCAAGAGAACATCCATTTGCACGAACAGTTCGACAGCGTTTGCAGCAGTATGGACTATCAGCTCGGAAACAATGGCTGCGGTTGCCCTTGACGCTGCATCACAGGATCACCTACGGTGGTGTACTCAACGACGAACCTGGATGCACGAATGGCAAAACGTCACTTTTTCGAATGAATACAGGTTCTGTTTCCAGCATCATTATGGTCGCATCCGTCTTTGGCGACATCGCGGTGAATGCACATTGGAAGCGTGTATTCGTCATCGCCATACTGGCGTACCACACGACGTAATGGTGTGGGGTGCCATTGGTTACACATCTCGGTCACCTCTTGACCGCATTGACGGCACTTTGAACAGCGGACGCTACATTTCAGATGTGTTACGACCCGTGGCTCTACCCTTCATCCGATCCCTGCGAAACCCTACATTTCAGCAGGATAATGCACGACCGCATGTTGCAGGTCCTGTACAGGCCTTTCTGGATACAGAAAATATTCGACTGCTGCCCTGGCCAGCACATTCTCCAGATCTCTCACCAATTGAAAACGTCTGGTCAATGGTGGCCGAGCAACTGGCTCGTCACAATACGCCAGTCACTACTCACGATGAACTCTGGTATCATGTTGAAGCTGCATGGGCAGCTGTACCTGTACGCGCCATCAAAGCTGTGTGACTCAATCCCCATGCGTATCAAGGCCGTTATTACGGCTAGAGGTGGTTGTTCCGGGTACTGATTTCTCAGGATCTATGCACCCAAATTGCGTGAAAATGTAATCACATTTCAGTTCTAGTATAATATATTCGACCAATGAATAGCCGTTTATCATCTGCATTTCTTCTTTGTGTAGCAATTTTAATGGCCAGTAGTGTACATTTCAGCAATATATACCTTGTACGGCTGGTGCCTGATGACCCAGCACACGCGCTACACAGGCCTGTCTTGCGGGTTGCCGCCTAGACGGACGCGACTTCACTGCTCCTTACGCTATGGCGCGACTACCTCCGGACACAGCCGGCACAATTTTGCATCCGCGAAGCCAAGTGACGCCAGCCACTACCTGGTACCCATACTCCAGGGATGCCGTCATAGGTCCGCCGCCAGCAGCTCTCCATCAGTCGGCCACCGAAACTGATGGCGAGTCTGATTCTGAGTAAACGATTATTCTACGATGCACCGCTACCGGAAGACAACAGTAGTGACTGCGACCGATTCTGTCCTTGCAGAGTAACCTTTCAGAACTGTACTAAACGATTGACAATTATTGGTGTTAGATCAGGACGATCTCTGTCTCTCTCTTTTTTCATACAGAATCTAGCATCTTCTCTCCCTGTTCCACTCCCAAACAGGACGAGGGAAAAATGACTTCCTATATGCCTCTGTACGAGCCCTAATCTCTCTTACCTTTGTGGTCAGCCTCAAATGCTGGTTCCCTAAATTTCCTCAGTAGCGATTCACGAAAGGACTGCCTCCTTTCCTCCAGAGACTCCCACCCGAGTTCCTGAAATATTTCAGTAAATCTCGCGTGATGATCAAACCTACCAGTAACAAATCTAGCAGCCCGCCTCTGCGTTGCTTCCATGTCCTCTCTCAATCCGACCTGACAGGGATCCCAAACTCTCGAGCATTACTCAAGACTAGGTCGTATCAGTGTTTTATAGGCTGTCTCCATCACAGATGAACCACATCTTCCCAAAATTCTACCAATGAACCGAAGACGACTATCCGCCTTCCCCACAACTGCCATTACATGCTTGTCCCACTTCATATCGCTCTGCAATGTTACGCCCAAATATTTAATCGACGTGACTGTGTCAAGCACTACACTACTAATGGAGTATTCAAACATTACGGGATACTTTTTCCTATTCATCTGCATTAATTTACATTTATCTATATTTAGAGTTACCTGCCATTCTTTACATAAATCACAATTCCTGTCCAAGTCATCTTGTATCCTCCTACAGTCACTCAACGACGACACCTTCCCGTACACCACACCATCATCAACAAACAGCAGCACATTGCTATCCACCCTATCCAAAAGATCATTTATGTAGATATAAAACAACAGCGGACCTACGACACTTCCCTGGGGCACTCCAGATGATACCCTCACCTCCGATGAACACTCACCATCGAGGATAAGGTACTGGCTTCTATTACTTGAGAACTCTTCGAGCCACTCACATATTTGGAAACCAATCCCATATGCTCGTGCCTTGGGAGTCTGCAGTGGGGCACCGAGTCAAACGCTTTCCGGAAGTGAAGGAATATGGAATCCGTCTGATACCCTTCATCCATGGTTCGCAAGATATCATGTGAAAAAAGGGCGAGTTGCGTTTCGGAGTAGCGATGCTTTCTAAAACCGTGCTGATGCATGGACAGCAATATTCTTTTGTTCATGCTTTCGTCTTGCTTATAGCAATAAACTTCTATTGTTCACTTCTATCTGGCCTCCTACTCGTTTTCTGCGTGCACCATCCGGCCGAAGTGGCCGTGCGGTTAAAGGCGCTGCAGTCTGGAACCACAAGACCGCTACGGTCGCAGGTTCGAATCCTGCCTCGGGCATGGATGTTTGTGATGTCCTTAGGTTAGTTAGGTTTAACTAGTTCTAAGTTCTAGGGGACTAATGACCTCATCAGTTGAGTCCCATAGTGCTCAGAGCCATTTGAACCATTCTGCGTGCACCATCCCACAAGGTGTACTTTAAGACAATGTCCGCCTGCGCACGGTGTACGTTTCTACTGCCATGCTTCGTGCTTGCCAAACCCTTCCTTGGCCAGCAAGATCGCCCGATCTCTCCGAAACTGAGAGGGTTTGTAGCATTATGGGCAGGATCCTCGAGTCAGCTTTGGATTTTGACGATCTAACGCGCCAGTTGGACAGAATTTGGCACGATATCCTTCAGGAGGACGGTATTTTAGTTAGTAGTGGCTATGACTGCTGGGTTTCTGTCCAGATCCAGAACAAAAAATTTCGTCATGTCATTTATAGTTCAAACATGTGGTCAAATAATACTTCATGAATAATTAGTACAGCGACGTTACTGGTTATACTCCATTAATATTGTGGTTTCTATAGAGCTTTTACCGCTGTTTATCGCGTTTTCATTAACTAGTTCCTTTAACGACCAGTTTATGCAAAAACCAATCGTCACAGGGACATTTAGCAGATGCGGGAAAACCTTATACAGAGGAAAAATACTTCAAACTGTCATAGACTTTTATCAGTCCAGACATTGTCTCAGAATATCTTATTCATGCAAACATTTACATTGTTTAAGGATTGCTACATAGTTTATATGCCATAGTTAGTTGTTTCAGATTGTAATAAGATGGGAACGCTTTTGAAAATCATTGTAACCTGTACAAGCGTTAGGGACTAACTCATCTGTAATTACGTGTTTTTCCAGTTTTTGCAGTATCATGGTGTGATGTTGCATCGCACTGATTGCCTTAAAGAAGAGTGTTGTCTAGTGGTCTCTCGTAGTATCCATTTTGTATAGTCGAACGACTGTACCGCAAGGTGATTAGAGGAACCGCTAGACAGCTACGTTATGTTGGTTGCATGCAAATCAGGCTGATCACAATTCAGGTCGTTCGGATACTTTTGCGCATGATAGTACATTACACCATTCCAACGGTAACGTACAGTAGAATTGTCGACCGAAGAAATGTGCCGATTAGTTGAAAGAAAACATAGATTAGTCGGGCTACGGTAAGGGTAACACATGTAATACACAGAACTATCGTCCACCTGTTATAGAATCTTAGAAGATATTCTGAACTCACACGTAACGTGGTACTTTAACAGAATGACCTCCATACCAGCCACCATGGATTCCTAAAATATCAGTCATGAGTAACCCAACACAAGACATCTAGAAAACTACCAATCGATGCAGTCAGGGAAGTTCAGCATCTCTTAACTTTCCAAAAGCATTTCACTGAACATAGGACGCTATTCTGGATGACGGGTCATTGAAAGATGTAGAACAAAGTGGAGACATGCTCCTTGGAGGTATGTGGGAACACAGTGTTCAGACATGTAAAATTGTGTACTTTACAAAACGAGATAAGGTAGTATTCTGTAACTACACCATCGGCGAGTCACAAATGGAATCAGTGAACGCATATATATGGAATAATAGCATTAACTCAGTCACGGGTAAAGCAGTTGCAAGACTCGATTCACTTGCCAGATTCCGGAGAAATATAATTTCTCTACAAAGCCGTTTCGGTACACAGCACTCGTGCGAGCCCTACTATTAGGTTGGTGCATACGTTCTAGCGTTTATGAGTAAGTTTAATAAACACAAGAGACACTCGTAACATAGACCTGAGTCATCAACAATACATTCTCCTTCACTATTCCTGAACACGGAGAGTCACTAATGTCAGAGCGATCCTCGTTAAAACGAGAAAACCGTTTTCATGACAAGGCATTATTCCCAACCAGGGTGCAAATGTTTCTGGTTTCTTATGCTGTTGTCACCCTTCTATGAACTCGGACCGAAGAATATATCGGAAGTGTTCCGATTTCATCCCCTTTGGCACGCTATTTTCTAGTATCCACAGCTCCACTTACTACACTATGTGATCAAAAATATCTGGACACATGGCTGAAAATAACTTACAAGTTCGTGGCACCCTCCATCGGCATTGCTGGAATTCAATATGGTGTTGGCCCACCCTTAGCCTTGGTGACAGCTTCCACTCTCGGGCATACATTCAGTCAGGTGCTGGAAGGTTTCTTGGGGAATGGCACCTCACTCTTCACGGAGTGCTGCACTGAAGAGATGTATCGATTTCGGTCGGTGAGGCATGGTACGAAGTCGGCATTCCAAAACATCCCATTACAGGGATGTTATTGTCGTGTAACCACTCTACCACAGGTCGTGCATTATAAACATGTGCTCGTACGTGATGAAAGCTGCAATCGCGACCTCCGCATCGCTCTTCAACAGGTGAAGCAAGAAGGTGCTTAAAACATCAATGTAGCTCTATGCTGTGATAGTGCCACGCAAAAAACCACGGTGTGCAAACACCTCCATTAAAATCTCGACCGCACCATAACACCACCGACTCCGAATTTTACTGTTGGCACTACACACGGTGGCATATGACGTTCACCGGGCATTCGCCACAACCACATACTGCCATCGGATCGTCACATTGTGTACCGTGTTTCGTCACTCCAAACAAAGTTTTCCCACTGTTCAATCTTCCAGTGGTTACGCTCCTTACACCAAGGGAGGCGTCGTTTGGCATTTACCGGCGTGATGCGTGGCTTACGAGCAGCCGCTCGACCGTGAAATCCGTTTTCTCACCTCCAGCCTAACTGTCATAGTACTTGCAGTGGATCCTGATGCAGTTTGGAATTCCTGTGTGATGGTCTGGATAGCTGTCTGCCTATTACAGAATACGAGCCTCTTCAGCTGTCGGCGGTCTCTGTCAGTCAGCAGACGAAGTCGGCCTGTACGCTTTTGTGCTGAACGCGTCCCTTGACGTTTTCACTTCACTGTCACATCGGAAACGGTGGACCTAGGGATGTTCAGGAGTGTGTATATCTCGCGTACAGACGTATGACACAAGTGACACTCAATCACTCGACCACGTTCGAAGTCCGTGAGTTCCGCGGAGCGCCCCATTCTGCTCTCTCACGATGTTTCATGACTACTGATGTCGCTGATATGGAGTACCTGTCAGTAGGTGGCAGCACAATCCACCTAGTATGAAAACCGCATGTTTTGGGGCGTGTCCGGATACTTTTGATCACGTGTTCTATCTCCGAATGCCAAAGTGGCAATATGCAAAATCAAATACCAACAGTGAATCACATACAAAAAAAACGATAATCAATAGATACGCCAGTAGCAACCTGAATATGAGGGTGCAAAACAAAAACGCTACGAAGTTAAGCACCAACCCAAAGAAATTCGGGATCAGGACGGTTCAAACTGTCCTGCCATCCTGATTTACGTTCCCAGTGATTTCTGTAAATCGCATCAGATAAATGGGGGGATGGTTTCTTTGAAAGGCCGAGTTCGTTTCCCTCCGCCACACAAGTCAGGTGGCTTACGGAGTATGGATGTAGATGTACAGAGGCGTTTATGTCGTCATACTTCCCGCAGCCCTTACTCCTATGGGACGGTAAGAACCCTAACATGTGGTACGGTGAGAAGTATCCTCTGCCACGATGCGGAGGCCATGGGGAAGTTCCGTAGACACCGCCGGATGCCACTTTCACTCACCAGACACAATTACACTCATCTACTCAGAGAGTCACGAAGTAATAAGCATATCGGCCATGTGAGTCGCACCAACTCCACGAGTACTTAAGCTTGGTGTTAGAACTGACGCCACATTTAAGGTGTGAATATCGTGACAACACAAAATCAGTTAGAGTAATCCAGGCGTTATCCCTGCAGACTTAACCACTGCGTGTGGTATCTACTTAGGATTTTAATCACCAGATATGTGGACCTTGCATACAACACTACAATGAGTTGTCTAGTTGTGAAAATCCACATTTTACCCTTATTACCACTCCACCCACTAGCATCATCATCAAATTGTGAGTTTGTCAGTTTTACAAACAAGGAACTAGAGAGATATACGACAGATAGTCCTCCTTCCTTGCAGGACAATCTCTCATAACAAATTCAGTCGTCGGTAGAATTTCCATCTTCAGACGAGGCCTCCAGCTTACTGCGGCTGCAAGAGGAGTTTTGCACTGAAATAAAATTAAAATGAAATTATCTTTAAAACAAATTTACCACATAGTATCATTCTCTATCTTACAAATGTTCGTGAGTCTCACAGCAAACACAACCATTGTACTCAAAACTATATCTTCCCTGTACTACTATAGGCAATGCACGAGATACAAGGTATGAGTGGAGGATTCTACGGCAGAAATCCGCTGTCCGTAAATTCCTCAGACTGTGCTGATTTTGGAGTGCAAGTTGCGCATTTTGGGCGAAATCATTCGGCTGGAAACATCGAAAACTGCATATGATTTCATCTCGTCCAGGAAGTCAAAAATAATGAAGTGAACACACCGTGTGCGAAATAGAGAGATGTAGAGAGAATAGATTGTATACGAGCAATGTATTTACGGATAATTCTTATGGGGTGATGGAACCCGTTGCTGTAATATGAGGCAAGTTATCCACACAGGTGACTGACTAAGCAAGGGTGCCATAATAAGCAAAGTATCACCAGAAAAAAGAGAAGTTTACTAGCATCAGACGTAACCTGAATTTGAGAAATAAATCTCTAAAAATCAACGTCAGGAACACAGCGTTGTATAGAAACGAATGTTGGACTGCCGACACTCGGAATAGTGGAGTGTCGAAGCTTTAGTGACAAGAAGTTACAGAGTGAAGCTGAAAATTAAAGGTACTGATAGGATAACAAATGAGGACGTTCACTTCAGAATCTTCGAGAGAAGGGAAATGTGGAAAACAGAAACAATAAGAATGGACAGAATGATAGCACATACATTAAGTTATCGGGGAATGACGTTTGCTGTTTGCAGCACTTGCCACACAGGTAGTCGAAAATTTACTTTCAGGTACTGCTTTGGTCGCTACATAGTTGTTGGTTGAATAGTGGACAGCCTCTGTTAGCCATTTGACTATGTGATACAGAAACACAGAACCTCCCTTTTCGTGTTATATCGGCAGGGCCGATTTTATGCAGAAGAACAAAATTTTGTTTATATTGATGATTGAAGTAATTCAGTAATATACTGAATAAATGCTTCCAGAGCCCCTGTTGCGACTTTTTTGTTTATTTATTTAAACGGCATGTTCCGAGACATTCCGTCTAATTATCATTAATGGTTTATTACAGTGATTGGCGACATATTGATATACTTAAACATGCTACATTCTTTTATGTTCTGTCTACCAACAGAACTCCATTTATTTAAAATGAGCTGCATTCTTTCATGGAATGTTCAACTGCCCTATACCATTGTCTAGTTCTTGACCTTCCAACGTATGTTATTCTCCAGGCGGTAGCACATCTACCACACACAGCCCCGTAATTTTTATTTTGTTTTGTTACAGTGATATTTAAAAACGTTATACAAGAGCTCTAGTTACACTTGTAAACAGTAAAGCACTACATGAGCACGAAATATCTGCATAAAACGATCACCCCATCTAGTGAGTAATCTGCAAAGCTGCCAATGAACCGTCGTGAAAAACGTAACCTGTCATCAGCGTACAGCAGTAGCTTGTATTTGTTGCGTACCGCAATACATTTCATCTACATTTAAAGTCTGTGAAAATCAAATGATAAATAAATCGCCTAAAATGTTATGAGAGAAGTGTCTTGATGTTAATTAAGGAGCGTAACATTTTTTTACTTTGTAACAACGTTTTAAATGTTATGAGTGACGTATCTGATGTTAATTAAGGAGAGTAACATTTGTTAAGTTTGTAACAATGTCATAAATTATGAGAAGGTCAAATCTCTCGAAACTACTTTATTGTAACTGGTCTCATCAACTATTTAATCAAATTTGGTCTCACAGTTACGTTTTGTTCTTACACGTACTGCTGGCCAGAGAAAGATACATGATCTTTGCAACAATGACTTTAGACAAATTTAATCTTAGTATTTAAAACAATAGGTAAAACCACGACTTTTGGCTATGAGATCTTATTCTCAATTAAATTAGTTTTGAAATAAAGTTTTACAGTTAGATGTTTTGTTTTTGAAACTGTTTTATTTAAGGTATTAGAAATTATATACTTTATGTCTCACAGAAGATTTCTGATAATTTCGAAAAGTATGTATGAAAACGCTTACAATGTCCTAACAGGTATGAAGAGCGACAAATGGATTATCAGATTATTTATTTATTACATTTGGACATTCTTAGGGAATCAGCTTTGTTGTAATACAGGTTTTTCTTTTGTTACATAAATGGTTATTTTAAAGAAAGTATTCTTTGTTTATGAATTTGCTGGGAAAGCTGTAATACTTCGACAGGATTTGCAGTCCTGAGTTGTCCTTTTTCATATTTAACTAATAGTACACAATACATACGAAACAGATGTGCTCGTGATGTTTAACGTGCGTGCCGTTCCCGGTGATCCTCTCGTGTGGACGGCCAGATCTCGGCTATTCTTCTTTATTTTTGCGTGGGGGTAAGAGTGGAACACGATCAGTAACTACACTGGCAGCACTACGTCACCATCTACGGTCAGGCACGCATCGTATACATCCTGTCGTATACCAAACTTAGATAGGCACTGGTAGAGCTATATGTACCCCAATAACTAACATCAAGGACAGTGTTTTCTTAAACACTGCTAAAGTAAGCTTGGCTACCATGTCAAGAATTTTATACGGCATTTCATCATGTCTACTAACAAAACAGACATAGAACATTAAAGAGAATAGGAATGTGAGGTGCATTGTGTAACAGAATCTATGCGGCGATTAACGGCGCGATATTCAAGGTGGCAATCAATGCAGCCCAAAACTGTCCAATAAAAATAAGTAGATCGTAGCGACAAGTCTGTCCCTTGTCTCTGTTTCAATTCGCTTGCTGTCCGCGACACATCAGGAGAACACTGCGCCGGCCGGTGTGGCCAAGCGGTTAAAGGCGCTTCAGTCTGGAACCGCGCGACCGACACGGTCGCAAAAAATGGCTCAAATGGCTCTGAGCACTATGGGACTTAACATCTGACGTCATCAGTCCCCTATAACTTAAAACTACTTAAACCTAACTAACCTAAGGACATCACACATATCCATGCCCGAGGCAGGATTCGAACCTGCGACCGTAGCAGTCGCGCGGTTCCTGACAGCGTGCCTAGAACC
This sequence comes from Schistocerca serialis cubense, assembly GCF_023864345.2. Lineage (NCBI taxonomy): Eukaryota > Metazoa > Arthropoda > Insecta > Orthoptera > Acrididae > Schistocerca > Schistocerca serialis. Next base: position 19,958,757 of record NC_064646.1, read on the forward strand.
GTGAGACCACCGCGGCTACGGTCGCAGGTTCGAATCCTGCCTCGGGCATGGATGTGTGTGATGTCCTTAGGTTAGTTAGGTTTAAGTACTTCTCAGTTCTAGGGGACTGGTGACCTTAGATGTTAAGTCCCATAGTGCTCAGAGCCATTTGCACCATTTTGAGAACACTGCAATAGATTTCCACTAAGAATTTAGCATTATATACCGATTTACATGTTACAGGGGGTGGCAAAAAACATGGAAACACCAAACACGCAACCCATTTCCACGTCTAATACGGTGTAGGAAAATCTTTGGCACGCAATCGTATATCACTCATGCTGCAAAAAAAAAAAAAAAAGGGAAGTTCAGGTATTGATGCTAGAGCTGGATAGTGATCATTTACCTTTCCCTCCAAAGCAGACAACAAATCGCCAATAATACTGAGATCTGGTGATTATCGTGGCCAGGGGAGACGCGACAAATCATCGACGAGCTCAGAAAACCAAACCTGCACGATGTGAGCTTTGTGAACAAGAGCCCTGCAGTCTTGGAACACAGCATCATCATCACTGGGGAACAAACACTGTACCGTGGGATGGACCTGATCAGCGAAAATGGTCACGTAATGCTTGATAGTAGTGCGACCTTACAAAGTAACCATGGTTCCCTTGGAACAGCCCACATCATCACCGAGCTCCCGCCATGTTTCGGTTTGTGAGCGTAAGTTTGGGGTCGTTGTGACTTAGCGGATGATGATTTTCCGCTTTCCCTGGCAGCGGTATATACGTTGCCTCTTTGAACCCCAAACACTTAGGCTCGCTCGATTACGGACGCACCCGCAGTACGAGCACCAACAACATGCTCGGGTTCAAGTTTACTTAACTTCGACACAATGCACTCACGACCAGACAAAACACTTTTCTACATCTACATCGACATATATACTTCGGTAGCCACCAAGCGGTGTGTGGCGGAGGGCACAATTCGCGCCAAAGTCATATTCCCCCCCCCCCCCCCCCCCACTGTTCCACTCGCGGATCGCGCGAGGGATAAACGACTGTCTGAACGCCTCAGTACGAGCTCTTATTTCCCTTACCCTTGAATGATGATCATTACGCGATTTGAAAGTTGGTGGTAGTAATATGTGCTCTACATCCTCGGTGAAGATTTGATTTCGGAATTTAGAGAGCAGCCCCTTCTGTTTAGCGCGTCGTGTATCTGTTAGTGTGTCCCACTTCAAACCTTCTATGAGATTTGTAACGCTCTCGCGATGGCTAAATGTACCAGTCACGAATCTTGCCGCTCTTCTTTGGACCTTCTCAATCTCTTGAATCAGACCCAACTGGTAAGTACCCCATACAGACTAACAATACTCTAAGACTGGACGAAATAACATATTGTAAGCTATTTCCTTTGTTGAAGGCCTGCATCGCTTCAGGATTCTACCAATAAACCGCAATATAGAGTTCGCCTTATCCGTTACTTTTGTAATCTGACCATTCCATTTGAGATCATTTCGAATAGTCACACCCCGATACTTGACTGATGTTACCGCTTCCAGAGACTGATCATTTATTTTGTACTCATACATTAATGGTGATTTTCGCCTTGTTATACGCAGTAGATTACAGTTACCAATATTGAGAGATAACTGCCAGTCATTACACCACGCATTTATTTTATGCAAATCCTCATTGATTTGTTCACAACTATCGTGTGATACTACTTTCCTGTAGACTACAGCATCACCGGCAAACATTCTAAGGCCGCTGTCTATACCATCAACCAGATCGTTTATATAGATCTTAAAAAGCAGAGGACCTATTACGCTGCCCTGGGGCACACCTGAAGTTACGCTTGTTTCTGTTGAAGTTATCCCGTTCAGGACGACATACTGCTCCCTTTCTATCCAACCGCATATGTCATTGGATAGACCCTTGGCGCGCAGTTTTTGTAACAAGCGGCAGTGCGGAACTGAGTCGAACGCCTTTCGAAAGTCGAGAAATATGGCATCAACCTGGGAGCCGGTATCTAGAGCCTGTTGTATACCATGCACAAAGAGGGCCAGATGTGTCTGGCATGACCGCTGTTTCCTGAAACCATGCTAGTTTCTGCAGATGAGCTTCTCAGAGTCTAGAAAGGTCATTATGTCTGAACACAAAATATGTTCCATGATTCTACAACAAATCGATGTCAGTGAAATTTGCCGGTAATTGTGTGCATCCGATTTTCTACCCTTTTTGTAGATTGCTATGACCTGGGCCTTCTTCCAGTCACGTGGAACTTTCCGCCGTTCCAATGATCTCTGATAGATGACGGAGAAGAATGGTGCTATATTTGTAGCATAGACAACATAAAATCTTACGGGGATACCATCTGGGCCAGATGCCTTTCTGGCGTCTAAAGATCTTTCTGACTACGATTGACGCTTGCGACATATTCAGGTCACTGTACAGGTTCTGCTCGTGGTCAAATACAGCAGCGCAACCTGTTGCCTCGGCTAGAATCTGCATTTGTAATCAACCATGCATTTCTCGCAGAGTTTGCATATTTTTGTCTAACACCTGTAGTCAGACATCTATGAGTTTTTCATGAGGTGGGATGCTGCGTCAATCGCCGATTTTCTACTGTCTCCCCGAAGAATAAGAGGACTGTCTAGCAAAATTACAGACCAATGTCCTTAACATCGGTTTGCTGAAAAATTGTACAAGATATTCTGAAATCGAATGCTTAAAATTTCCTCGAGGAGGGAACGCCCATGTTCACGAATCGGTACGGTCTTAGAAAGCATCGCTTGTGTCAAACTCAGCTTGCCTTTTTATGGATGAAGGGTAACAGGCAGATTCTATATTTACGGATTTCAGAACATCAATTGACACGGTACCGCAATGCAGATTGCTAACGAAGATACGAGCATACGGAATACGTTCCCAGATATGGATGTGGCTCGAAGACTTCTTAAGTGATAAAACCCAGTATGTTGTCCTCGACGACGAGTGTTCATCAGAGACAAGGGTATCGTCAGGAATGCCCCAGGGAAGCTGTTATTTTGTATACAGATAAATAATCTGTCGGACAGGGTGGCCGGCCGTCTGTGGTTGTTTGCTGCTAATTCTGTGTTGTACTGGGATGTGTCTAAGATGATTGACTGTAGGATGATAGTAGACAGACAAAATTTCCTAGTTGATATGATGAATGAAAACAAGCTCCAAATGTGGAAAAATGTAAGTTAATACGGATGAGTGGGAAAAACAAACCCATAATATTTGGATACAACACTTCCTGCTTGACACAGTCACGCCTATTAAATATCTGGGCTAAGCACTGAGAAGCGATATGAAATGGAACGAGCGTCTGAGGACTGGTAGTGAAGGCGAATCGTCGACTTCGGTTTTCTTTTCTTGTTTGATTCATCAGACTTCTGACTGATCTGATGCGGCCCGCCACGAACGTCTCTCCTGTGCCAACCTCTTCATCTCAGAGTTATTTGCTGGATTTGCTCCAATATCTGCCTTCCTCAACAGTTTTTGCGCTCTACAGCAGCCTCTAGTACCATGGAAGTCATTCCCTATGTCTTAACAGGTATCCTATCAACCTGTCCGTCCTTCTTGGCAGTGTTATCCACATATTTCCTTACACTCCGATTCTGCGCGGGTCCTCCTCATCGCTTATATTATCCGTCCACCTAATTTTCAAAACTGTCTGTAGCACCACATCTCAAATGCTTCGTCACTCTTCTGTTCCAGTTTTCCCATGGTCCACGTTTCACTACCATACGATGCGGCGCTCCAAACGTACACTCCCAGAAATTTCCTATTCACATTAAGGTCTATGATTGATACTAGTAGACTTCTCTTGGCCAGGGAAGCTCTCTTGCCATTGCTAGTCTGCTTTTGCTGTCCTCTTTGCTCCGTGCTTCATGGGTTATTTTGCTGCCTAGAAAGCAAAATTTCTTAACTTAATCTGCTTCTTGACCATCAATCCTTATATTAAGTTCCTCGCTGTTCGCATTTCTTATACTACTCATTGCTTTCGTCTTTCTTTTATTTACTATCAATCCATATTCTTTACTCATTACTCTGTTCATTCCATTCAGCAGATCATCTAATTCTTCACTTTCACTCGGGATAGTTATGTCAATGTCATTAGAGAATCGTATCATTGATATCCATTCACCCTGAATTTCAACCCCACTCGAGAACCTATATTTTTTAATTCCATCATTGCTTCTTCGATGTACATATTGGACAGTAGGGGCGAAAGACTACATCCCTGTCTTTCACACTTTTTAATCAAGCGCTTCGTTTTTGGTCGTCTTATTATTCCCTCTTGTCTCTTTTGCCGGCCGAAGTGGCCGTTCGGTTAAAGGCGCTGCAGTCTGGAACCGCAAGACCGCTACGGTCGCCTCGGGCATGGATGTTTGTGATGTCCTTAGGTTAGTTAGGTTTAACTAGTTTTAAGTTCTAGGGGACTAATGACCTCAGCAGTTGAGTCCCATAGTGCTCAGAGCCATTTGAACCATTTGTCTCTTTTACACGTTTTATATTGCCCGTCTCTCCCAATGGCTTACCTCTGTGTTTCTCAGAATTTCTAACATCTTGCATCATTTTACGTTATCGAACACTTTTCCCTCTGTGAGAAACCCTACGAAAGTGTCTTCATCTTCCTTTAGTTTGCTTTCATTATCAACCGATACGTCAGAATTGCCTCTCTGGTGCCTTTACCTTTCCTACAGCCAAATTGATCGTCATGTAACACATCCTCAATTTTCTTTTCCATTCTTCTGTCAGAAACTTTGATGCATGTGCTGTTAAGCTGAACGTGCGATAATTCTCGATTTTTTCAGCGCTTGCAGTCTTCGGAATTTTGTGAATGATATTTTTCAGAAAGTCAGACTCATATACTCTACACACTCGTACATTCTACACACCAACGTGAATGGTCGTTTTGTTGCCACTTTCCCCAATGAGTTTTGGAATTCTGATGGAATGATACCCAACGCTTCTGCCTTATTTGATATTAAGTCCTCCAAAGTTCTTTTCAATTCTGATTCTAACACTTGATCCCCTATCGCTCTTCTATCACATCAGACAAATCTTCCCCCTCATAGAGACCTTCAGTGTACGCCTTCCACGCATCCTCTCTCTCGTCTGAAAGTAAGCCTGGAATTTCCACCGCTCTCTTCATGTTACCATCCTTGCTTTTAATTTCACCGGAGATTGTTTTGACTTTCCTAAATGCAGAGCCAGTCTTTCCCACACTCATTTCTTTTTAGATTTCTTCAAATTTTTCGTGCAGCCATTTGTCTTAGCTTCCTATTTACACTCCTGGAAATTGAAATAAGAACACCGTGAATTCATTGTCCCAGGAAGGGGAAACTTTATTGACACATTCCTGGGGTCAGATACATCACATGATCACACTGACAGACCCACAGGCACATAGACACAGGCAACAGAGCAAGCACAATGTCGGCACTAGTACAGTGTGTATCCACCTTTCGCAGCAATGCAGGCTGCTATTCTCCCATGGAGACGATCGTAGAGATGCTGGATGTAGTCCTGTGGAACGGCTTGCCATGCCATTTCCACCTGGCGCCTCAGTTGGACCAGCGTTCGTGCTGGACGTGCAGACCGCGTAAGACAACGCTTCATCCAGTCCCAAACATGCTCAATGGGGGACAGATCCGGAGATCTTGCTGGCCAGGGTAGTTGACTTACACCTTCTAGAGCACGTTGGGTGGCACAGGATACATGCGGACGTGCATTGTCCTGTTGGAACAGCAAGTTCCCTTGCCGGTCTAGGAATGGTAGAACGATGGGTTCGACGACGGTTTGGATGTACCGTGCACTATTCAGTGTCCCCTCGACGATCACCAGTGGTGTATGGCCAGTGTAGGAGATCGCTCCCCACACCATGATGCCGGGTGTTGGCCCTGTGTGCCTCGGTCGTATGCAATCCTGATTGTGGCGCTCACCTGCACGGCGCCAAACACGCATACGACCATCATTGGCAGCAAGGCAGAAGCGACTCTCATCGCTGAAGACGACACGTCTCCATTCGTCCCTCCATTCACGCCTGTCGCGACACCACTGGAGGCGGGCTGCACGATGTTGGGGCGTGAGCGGAAGACGGCCTAACGGTGTGCGAGACCGTAGCCCAGCTTCATGGAGACGGTTGCGAATGGTCCTCGCCGATACCCCAGGAGCAACAGTGTCCCTAATTTGCTGAGAAGTGGCGGTGCGGTCCCCTACAGCACTGCGTAGGATCCTACGGTCTTGGCGTGCATCAGTGCGTCGCTGCGGTCCGGTCCCATGTCGACGGGCACGTGCACCTTCCGCCGACCACTGGCGACAACATCGATGTACTGTGGAGACCTCACGCCCCACGTGTTGAGCAATTCGGCGGTACGTCCACCCGGCCTCTCGCATGCCCACTATACGCCCTCGCTCAAAGTCCGTCAACTGCACATACGGTTCACGTCCACGCTGTCGCGGCATGCTACCAGTGTTAAAGACTGCGATGGAGCTCCGTATGCCACGGCAAACTGGCTGACACTGACGGCGGCGGTGCACAAATGCTGCGCAGCTAGCGCCATTCGACGGCCAACACCACGGTTCCTGGTGTGTCCGCTGTGCCGTGCGTGTGATCATTGCTTGTACAGCCCTCTCGCAGTATCCGGAGCAAGTATGGTGGGTCTGACACACCGGTGTAATTGTGTTCTTTTTTCCATTTCCAGGAGTGTATTTTATCTCTCAGTGACGTGTATCTATATTCCTGAACTTCCATGAACCTTTTTTTTTACTTTCTTTTTCCACCAGTAAATTGAAGTATTTCTTCTGTAACCCATGGTTACTTCGCATTCACCTTCTTTGTACCTATGTTTTTGTTTCCAAATTCTGTGATTGCCCATTTAAGAGATTTCCATTCCTGTTCAACTATACTGCCTACTGAGCTATTCCTTATGCTGTACCTGTAGCCTTAGGGAACTTCAAACGTATCTCGTCGTTCCTAATGCTTATTGGGAGATTTATAGGAAAGCGTGGTTCATCTGTAAAGGAAACGACATATAGGACCTCTTCTTGAATACTGCTTCAGGGTTTGGATTCCGCACCAGGTCCGGTTAAAGGAAGACACCGAAGCAGTTACGAGAGAGGCTGCTGGTTGTGTTACCGGTAGGTTTGTACCATACTCAAGTGCTACAGCGATTCATCGGGAACTCGAATGGGAATCCGCGGAGGGAAGGCGACGCTCTTTACGAGAAACACTATTGAGAAGGTTTAAAGAAAGGCCATTTGAGGCTGGTTGCAGAACGATTCTACTGTCGCCGACATACAGATTGGGTAAAGACCACGAAGATAAGATACGACAAATTAGGGATCATACGAGGCACATTCAAAGCGATTTTTCATCGCTCTGTTTGCGAGTGGCACAGGAAAGGTTCTGACTATACTCTGTTCATCGTAAGAATTAACCTGATGTAAGCAAACTTAAGCGCGATGATTGGTCAGAAGCCGTAGCACACGTAAACTAGTGTTGTACGCTCATGGAAGTAGGTCCTACTTACACTATGTGATCAAAAGTAGCCGGACACCTGGCTGAAAATGACATACAATTTCGTGGCACCCTCCATCGATCATGCTGGAATTCAAAATGGTGTCGGCCCACCCTTAGCCTTGATGACAGCTTCCACTCTCGCAGACATACGTTCAGTCAGGTGCTGGAAGGTTTCTTGGGGAATGGCAGCCCATTCATCACGGTGTGCTCCACTGAGGAGAGGTATCGATGTAGCTCGGTGCGGCCTCGCACTAAATCAATGTTCCAAAACATTCTAAAGGTATTCTATAGGATTCAGATCAGGACTCTGTGCAGGTCGCTCTATTACAGGGATGTTATTATCGTGTAACCACTCCGCCACAGGCCGTGCATTATGAACACGTGCTCGATCGTGCTGAAAGATGCAATCGCCATCCCGAATTGCTCTTCAACAGGGGAAGCAAGAAGGTGCTTAAAACATCAATGTAGCCCTGCGCCGTGATAGTGCCACGCAAAAAAACACGGGCTGCAAGCCCCCTCCATGAAAAACTCCACCGCACCATAACACCACCGCCTCCGAATTTTACTGTTGGCACTACACATGCTGGCAGATGACGTTCAACGGCCATTCGCCATATCCAAACCCTCCCATCGCATCACCACATTGTGTACCGTGTTTTGTCACTCCACACAAAGTTTGTACACAGTTTAATGGTCCAATGTTTATGCTCTTTACAGCAAGCGAGGCGTCGTTTGGCATTTACCGGCGTGATGTATGGCTTATGAGCAGCCGCTTGACCGTATAATACAAGTTTTCTCACCTCCCGCCTAACATTCATAGTACTTGCATTGGATTCTGATGCAGTTTGGAATTCCTGTGAGATGGTCTGGATAGATTTCTGACTAATACACATTACGACCCTCTTCATCTGTCGGCGGTCTCCGTCAGCCAACAGACGAGGTCGGTCTGTACGTTTTTGTGCTGTACGTGTCCCTTCACGTTGCCACTTCACCATCGCATCGTAAACAGTGGACCTAGGGATGTCCAGGAGTGTGGAAATCTCGCGTACAGACGTATGACACAAGTGACACCTATTCACCCGACTACATTCGAAGTCCATGAGTTCCGCGGAGCGCCCCATTCTGATCTCTCACGATGTCTAATGACTACTGAGGTCGCTGATATGGAGTACCTAGCAGTATGTGGCAACACAATGCACCTAAGATGAAAAACGTATGTTTTTGGGGGTGTCCGGATACCTTTTATCACATAGTGTATGTATTAGATATATTATTACTAAGTTACATTAAATGAAACTTTAAGGTATTTTAATGCTTTGACTGCCATCAACGTTTTCCTTGATCACGATTTAGCTATGAAGTTTTTATTTCGAAAATCGTGTGCACTCACAGTCTCCGTACCGTCGTGCTCTGACTGTCGCGCAGTTAATAAGCAGTGTGAAAATGGTGTAGGCCGCTTTCTGTTCCGTAGTGAAACGCGCATGTTGAACACTGTTAAATAGTGCTGAGAAATAGGTTGTTCTTCATGTTTTTCATAAATTTACAAAGAAAATTCTGCTTTGAAGTTTTGCGAGGAACTGTGTCTTATATAGTTGAGAAACAAACGCTCATTGAATGTACAGCGGAATCGGTAGCGCAGGAGATTGATAACCTTGTGTAGTTCATAGATCAGTGGTTCAAGTCTCGCCAAAGTGACTTTTTTCGTTCGATTTAAAATACCTACATATCGTAACTGTAAAATTCATCAGCATTTTTATGAACAATGCACGTCTTCCTATTTCTAATTAGATATTGCACGCTCAGTTCCTGTTTTCATTTCAAAAATAAATGTTTAATTTTCGATATTTTATGAAAGAGTGTTAATAAAAGTTGTACAAATTAAGGAAACGGAACAGTTTAATTTTTAGAGCAAAAATAAAAACCGAATACTCTTTATTTGGACTATGTCCATTGTTTTATACGCCAGATGTAGTCTCACACGAACCAGAGTGGTAAGCGTCGTAGAAACATGAAAATAATCATTTTCACAGCATCGAGCACATTATACAAATGCTGCATTTTTACATTTACCACTGTACCATTACAATATGAACCCAACAGAACTGATCTGGAGCCAAGTTAACGGATTTTGCACGAGAAATAAAAAAACTGTTAAGCTACCGGACGTAATGGAGTTCACGCAGCTTTTTCAGATGTCGATGTCGAACGCTGGCGGGATACAGAAAGGCACGTCGTGAAAGAAGTAGAGAAAATTCGGCGCCTTGGTGCATTCGTGGATTCGGTTGTTGATCGACTCGTTATCACCGCAGCAGATGTCAGTTCCAGAACTGAAATGTATTTCTCAGATTTGGATAAGGAAGGCACCAAGAGATTACCAGACGACTGGCTGTAATTAGTACCTTCAGTATTTAACAGTACGGCGAAATTCCGGCAGTATGCTTTGCGCCACAAATAGCTCGCTCAGAAAAATTATCCTGCGTGTAACATACAATTTTCATCATTCTTATTGGTAATTAGAATACTACGCAAGGTGAGAACGAGAGCATTTTGTGCTTTCCGTCTGGTCAGCTTAGAAGCGTGTGGTAGTGCTGCAGTTTTGCCGAATACTATTTCATTCTCTTTAAAAATTAAATGACTTTCGAAGCTATACTGTTTCTTTGCTCATCTCTTTTTACGTCTGAACTGCAACTGCTCACATAATCGCAAATTATGGCTGGGCAGTGCTGTCCAAGTTTAATGCGCCGGTAAAGCCGTTGTCCTACATCTACATTTACATCTAGATCGATACTCTGCAAATCACATTTAAGTGCCTGGCACAGGTTTCATCGAACCACCTTCACAATTCTCTATTATTCCAATCTCGTATAGCGCGCGTAAGAATGAACACCTAAATCTTTCCGTACGAGCTCTGATTCCCCTTATTTTATGGTGGTGATTCTTTCTCCCTATGTACGTCAGTGTCAACAAAACATTTTCGCATTCGGAGGAGAAAGTTGGTGATTGGAATTTCGTGAGAAGATTCCGTCGCAACGAAAAACGCCTTTCTTTTAATGATTTCCAGCCAAAATCCTGCATCATTTCTGTCACACTCTCTCCCATATTTCGCGATAATACAAAACGTGCTGCCCTTCTTTGAACTTTTTCGATGTACTCCGTCAGTCCTATCTGGTAAGGATCCCACACCGCGCAGCAGCATTCTAAAAGAGGACGGACAAGCGTAGTGTAGGCAGTCTCCTTAGTAGGTCTGTTAACATTTTCTAAGTGTCCTGCCAATAAAACGCACCCTTTGGTTAGCCTTCCCCACAACATTTTCTATGTGTTCTTTCCAATTTAAGTTGTTCGTAATTGTAATACCTAGGTATTTAGTTGAATTTACGGCTTTTAGAATGGACTGATTTATCGTGTAACCGAAGTTTATCAAGTTCCTTTTAGCACTCATTTGGATGACCTCACACTTTTCGTTATTTAGGGTCAACGGCCACTTTTCGCACCATTCAGATATCTTTTATAAATCGTTTTGCAGTTTCTTTTGATCTTCTGATTACTTTACTAGTCGATAAACGACAGCGTCATCTACAAACTACCGAAGACGGCTGCTCAGATTGTCTCCCAAATCGTTTATATAGATAAGGAACAGCAAAGGTCCTATAACACTACCTTGGGGAACGCCCGAAATTACTTCTGTTTTAATCGATGACGTGATGACTGGGTGTTGTGTGATGTCCTTAGGTTAGTTAGGTTTAAGTAGTTCTAAGTTCTCGGGGACTGATGACCATAGATGTTGAGTCCCGTAGTGCTCAGAGCCATTTTACTCGATGACTTTCCGTCAATTACTACGAACTGTGACCTCTCCGACAGGAAATTACAAATCCAGTCACATAACTGAGACGATATTCCATAAGCACGCAATTTCACTACGAGCTGCTTGTGTGGGACAGTGTCAAAAGCCTTCCGGAAATCCAGGAATACGGAATCGATCTGAAATCCGTTGTCAATGGCACTCAGCACTTCATATGAATAAAGAGCTAGTTGTGTTTCACAGGGACGATGTTTTCTAAACCCATGTTGACTGTGCACCAATAGACCGTTTCCTTCGAGGTAATTCATAATGTTCGAACACAATGTATGTTCTAAAATCCTGCTGCATATCGACGTTAACGATATGGGCCTGTAATTTAGAGGATTACTCCTACTACCTTTCTTGAATATTGGTGTAACCTGTGCAACTTTCCAGTCTTTGGGTACGGATCTTTCGTCGAGCGAACGGTTGTATATGATTGTTAAGTATGGAGCTAATGCATCAGCATATTCGGAAAGGAACCCAATTGGTGTACAGTCTGGACCAGAAGACTTGCTTTTAATACGTGACTTGAGCTACCTCACTATTCCGAGGATATTTACTTTTACGTTACTCATGTTGTCAGCTGTTCTCGATTCGAATTCTGAAATATTTACTTCGTCTTCTTTTGTGAAGGCATTTCGGAAGGCTGTGTTTAGTAACTCTGCTTTGGCAGCACCGTCTTCAATAGTATCTACATTGCTATCGTGCAGAGAAGGCATTGATTGTTTCTTGCAGCTAACATACTGCATTATCGCTCAACCTACGTGCGTGTAACCCGGCATAAAACGCATCCTTATGATCGTACCTGACTGTACTGGACACAGCTTGGCTTCCGATCCATGTGAAGACTGAAGCAAACGCGGAGAAATCGAGGTGTAATGTTTACACCAGGTTTATTACTAGGGCTGTTCGGAAAGTAAGGAATGATAGGTCGCGAAATGGAAACCATAGTGAAAATCAGAACTGTTTGATATGCAACAGTTAGCTACAACTTCCAGCTACTTCTCTACACAGTCGCCGCTCGGACTTACACATCTGTCGTTGCGTTGTACCAACTTGTCAATTCCCTCGTTATACAGGTTGGTCCATTGGTCGTGACTAGGCCAAATATCTCACGAAATAAGCGTCAAACGAAAAAACTACAAAGAACGAAACTTGTCTAGCTTGAAGAGGGAACCCAGATGGCGCTATGATTGGCCCGCTAGATGGCGCTGCCATAGGTCAAACAGATATCAACTGCATTTTTTTCAAATAGGAAACCCCATTTTTTATTAAATATTCGTGTAGTACGTAAAGAAATTTGAATGTTTTAGTTGGACCACTCAGTTCGCTTTGTGATAGATGCCACTGTAATAGTCACAAACATATGACGCACAATTTTAGACGAACAGTTGGTAACAGGTAGGTTTGTTAAATTAAAATACAGAACGTAGATACGTTTGAACATATTATTTCGGTTGTTCCAATGTGATACATGTACCTTTGTGAACTTATCATTTCTGAGAACGCATGCTGTTACAGCGTGATTACCTGTAAATTCCACATTAATGCAATAAATGCTAAAAATGATGTCCGTCAACCTCAATGCATTTGGCAATACGTGTAACGACATTCCTCTCAACAGCGAGTTGTTCGCCTTCCGTAATGTTCACAAATGCATTGACAATGCGCTGACGTATGTTGTCAGGCGTTGTCGGTGGATCACGATGGCAAATATCCTTCAATTTTCGGCACAGAAAGAAATCCGGGGACGTCAGATCCGTTGAACGTGTGGGCCACGGTATGGTGCTTCGACGACCAATTCACCTGTCAATAAATATGCTACTCAATACCGCTTCAACCGCACGCGAGCTATGTGCCAGACATTAATCATGCTGGAAGTACATCGTCATTCAGTCATGTAATCAAACTCCTTGTAGTAACATGGGTAGAACATTACGCCCGCATCTCGTGGTCGTGCGGTAGCGTTCTCGCTTCCCACGCCCGGGTTCCCGGGTTCGATTCCCGGCGGGGTCAGGGATTTTCTCTGCCTCGTGATGGCTGGGTGTTGTGTGCTGTCCTTAGGTTAGTTAGGTTTAAGTAGTTCTAAGTTCTAGGGGACTTATGACCACAGCAGTTGAGTCCCATAGTGCTCAGAGCCATTTGAACCATTTTTTTTAGAACATTACGTAGGAAATCAGCATACATTGCACCATTTATATTGCCATCGATAAAATGGGGATCAACTATCCTTCCTACCACAATGCCGCACCATACATAAACCCGCCAAGGTCGCTGGTGTTCCAATTGTCGCAGCCATCGTGGATTTTCCGTTGCCCAATAGTGCATACTATGCCCGTTTACGTTACCACTGATGGTGAATGACGCTTCGCGCTAAACAGAACGTGTGCAAAAAATCTGTCATCGTCCCGTAATTTCTCTTGTGCCCAGTGGCAGAACTGTTCGCGACGCTCAACGTCGTCACCATGCAAGTCCTGATGCATAGAAATATGGTACGGGTGCAATCGATGTTGTTGTAGCATTCTCAACACCGACGTTTTGGAGATTCCCGATCTCGCGCAATTTGTCTGCTACTGATGTGCGGATTAGCCGCGACAGCAGCTGAAACACCTACTTGGGCATCATCATTTGTTGCATGTCGCGGTTGACGTTTCGCATGTGGCTGAACACTTCCTGTTTCCTTAAATAACGTAACTATCCGGCGAACGGTCCGGACACTTGGATGATGTCGTACATGATTCCGAACATCATACATAGCACACGCCCGTTGGGTATTTTGACCACAATAGCCATACATCAACACGATATCGACCTTTTCCGCAATTGGTAAACGGTCCATTTTAACACGGGTAATGTATCACGAAGCAAATACCTTCCGCACTGGCGGATCTGACGTCCCCGGATATCTTTCTGTGCGGAAAATGAAGGATAGTTGCTATCGTGATCCACCGACAACGCCTGACAACATGCGTCAGCGCATTCTCAATGCATGTTCGAACATTACTGAAGGCGAACTACTCGCTGTTGAGAGGAATGTCGTTACACATATTGGCAAATGCATTGAGGTTGACGGACAGCATTTTGAGCAGTTATTGCATTAATGCGGAATTTACAGGTAATCACTCTGTAACAGCATGATTTCTCAGAAATGATAAATTCACAAAGGTACATGTATCACATTGGAACAACCGAAATAAAATATTCAAACGTACCTACGTTCTGTATTTTAATTTAACAAACCTACCTGTTACCAACTGTTCGTCTAAAATTGTGAGCCGCATTTTTGTGACTATTACAGCGCCATCTAACACAAAGCGAAAAAAGTGGTCCAACTAAAAGATTCATATTTCTTCACGTACTACACGAATATTTAATAAAAACTGGGGGTTCCTATTTAAAAAAGCGCAGTTGATTTCCGTTTGACTTATGGCAGCGCCATGTAGTGGGCCAATCATAGCGACATCTGGCTTCCCCCTTCAAGCTAGACAAGTTTCGTTCTTTGTAGTTTTTTCGTTTGACGCTTATTTCGTGAGATATTTGGCCCGGTCACGACAATAGACCACCCTGTAGAAGACAGCTACCAGTGCTTTCGACAATTTTCTTCTTTGGACTGTAGCTCATTGTCTGTGTCAAAATATCGTCTTCATAGCCATCGGTTCATTTGAACAGAGATGAACCTCAGGGGTAGCCAATTACGGGCTGTATTGTGGGTGATAAACATGTACCATCGAAAATACTGCAGGAGCATCTTCATTGCCCCTGCAGAGTGCGACCGAGAACTGTTGTGTAGAACGAACCGCATGACACTTATCTTACGTGGATTGCATAGCTTCAGGCGAAATCTTTCGCCAGGCCCTCATACTCGGCGGTAGACGTTAATTTCTAGCCCTATTTACGTTCTCACTGTGAGCTAAGAACTGAAAAGAGCGACATGATGCGATCGACGGGCGTACTAGACACAGTGCCCAACTCATTTGTGCAAAGCTTCATCAGATTTTCACTGTATTTTCCATTTCGCGACCTATCGTTCCTTACTTTCCGAATAACCCTCGTATTATGATGCCGCAGGGCAGTGTCGTAGGACCGCTGCTATTCACAATATGCATAAATGACCTTGTGGATGACATCGGAAGTTCACTGAGGCTTTTTGCGGATGATGCTGTGGTATATCGAGAGGTTGTAACAATGGAAAATTGTACTGAAATGCAGGAGGATCTGCAGCGAATTGACGCATGGTGCAGAGAATGGCAATTGAATCTCAATGTAGACAAGTGTTATGTGCTGCGAATATATAGAAAGAAAGATCCTTTATTATTTAGCTACAATATAGCAGGTCAGCAACTGTAAGCATTTAGGACGGCCGGGATGGCCGGGCGGTTCTAGGCGGTACAGTCTGGAACCGCGCGACCGCTACGGTCGCAGGATCGAATCCGGGGGCATGGATGTGTGTGATGTCCTTAGGTTAGTTAGGTTTAAGTAGTTCTGAGTTCTAGGGGACTGATGACCTCAGAAGTTAAGTCCCATAGTGCTCAGAGCCATTTGAACCATTTGAAGCAGTTAAGTCCATAAATTATCTGGGAGCAGGCATTAGGAGTGATTTGAAATGGAATGATCATATAAAGTTGATCGTCGGTAAAGCAGATGCCAGACTGAGATTCGTTGGAAGAATGCTAAGGAAATGCAATCCGAAAACAAAGGAAGTGGGTTACAGTACACTTGTTCGCCCACTGCTTGAATACTGCTCACCAGTGTGGGATCCGTTCCAGACAGGATCGATAGAAGAGATAGAGAAGATCCAACGGAGAGCTGTGCGGGTCGTTACAGGATCATTTAGTAATCGCGAAAGCGCTACGGAGATGATGGATAAACTCCAGTGGAAGACTCTGCAGGAGAGACGCTCAGTAGCTCGGTACGGGCTTTTGTTGAAGTTTCGAGAACATACCTTCACCGAGGAGCCAAGCAGTATATTGGTCCCTCCTACGTACATCTCGCGAAGAGACCGTGAGGATAAAATCAGAGAGATTAGAGCCCACACAGAGGCATACCGACAATCCTTCTTTCCACGAACAATACGAGACTGGAATGGAAGGGAGAACCGATGGAGGTACTCAAGGTACCCTCGGCCACACCCCGTCAGGTGGCTCGCGGGGTATGGATGTAGATGTAGATGATGAACAGAGTAGAGCAGTGGCACGGGGTACCCTCAGCCGCGCCGATAGGTCCGCAGCCTTGAAACGGGCGCAGCCCGTCTCGCCGGGGCCGGGCCGTGTTACGTCAGCAGCGCGTCCCCCCAGGCCGCAGTAACGCGCCTCAATTGGCGGTCATTGGCGGCGGCGGTCAGGGAGAGGTGCGACTGGGTGACCGCCCGGTGACGCACGAGAGCCAGCGGCCGCTGCCGATGCTGCCGCAGGAGTGAGCCTCTCCTCATGCTGACAGCAGTTTCTCGAAAACGCTCCTGCACTGCTTTCGATTTGAGCGTTCGAATGCACACGAAATACGAGGTTTGTCCCGAAAATACGTATAAAAAGTTGAATAATAACTTTGTTTTACAATTATTCGGGTATTGCAATATGGTCTTCTTCAAAGTACTCGCCCTGAGACGCGATACACTTCTGCCAACGCCGTTTCCGCTGTTGATAGCATTGCTGAAAGTCTTCAGTTGTGATGCTGTTCAGTTGCCGTGTCGCTTTCGCCGTGATGGCTTCCACATCTCCCAAGCGCCGCCCCCGAAGCACCATTTTGCATTTCGGGAACATGAAGAAGTCACACGGGGCTAAATCGGGTGAATAAGGCGGGTGGTCTGTCACGGTGATTGAGCTTCGGGCCAAAAACTCCCCCTTTTGCCAACTACGGTCGAACTCGGGACACACAAGCTCTGAGACGTGTAAGAACTTCAACGTAAAAATTTCCGTTCACTCTGTGGCCGGGAGGGACAAATTCCTTGTGAACAATGCCCCTAGAATCAAAGAAAACAATCAACATTGTCTTCACGTTGGACCTTGATTGTCGTGACTCTTTTTGTTCTCAGTTCTCCTGCTAGTTTCCATTCCTTGCTTTGAGATTTCAGCTCCACATCGATTTCGTAAAGCCAGGACTCGTCTCCAGCGATGACTCGGTTGAGAAAGTCGCCTCGTTCCTCTGCTTCCAACCAATCCTCACAGCACTCAACCCTCTTTGCTTTCTGTTCTGACGTCAAGAGCTTCGGTACGATTTTCGCACACAATTCCTTCATTTCAAGTTTTTGTGTCAGGATTTCGTGAACGATTGTTTTGGGGACTGACAGCTCGTCAGAAATCATTCTGACTGTCAATCTACGGTCTTTAAGAACACAAGCCCAAATTCGTTCAACATTTGCATCAGAACTCGATGTCGACAGGCGTCCTGGGCGAGGGTCACCGTTCACTTCTTCTCGGCCATCCCGGAACCTTTTTAACCACTTGTTCACGGTTGGTTCCTTCAGAGAATTGTCTCCGTAAACCTGTTTCAAACACTCAAAAATCTCAAGGCCATTCTTGCCTAGCTTTGCAAGAAACTTGATGTTGACGCGCTGTTCCTCAATCAGAGAGAGCTCCATGCTGACGGCAGGTGAACAAGTTGCCGCACGCTCCCACCTTCACGCAGAGTGCTCTGACTCGAACTGAGCGTTGATGGGATTGATTACAGCAGTAGTCAAACGTGGCGGTGACTCCAACTTGTAACATAAAGACATTATTCAACTTTTATACGTTTTTTCCGGACAAACTTCGTCCATGGAATCTACCATCAATTCAAAATAATTGTTAGTGGATTCTGCGACGTACCTACACCACCTTCCATAAGTTTGGAAGCACCACGATGCGGAGCAGGGTGGGAGCGACCTGTGTGAGGTGTTCGTTAGGATATAGAAAAATATTCTCAAACAACTACTAATAATGACACAGTATTGTACAGAATATCACTGTATACGTTGTGTCTTCAGTCCTGAGACTGGTTTGATGCAGCTCTCCTTGCTACTCTATCCTGTGCACGGTTCTTCGTCTACAAGTACCTACTGCAACCTACATCCTTCTGAATCTGTTTAGTGTATTCATCTCTTGGTCTCCCTCTACGATTTTTACCCTCCACGCTGCCCTCCAATAATAAATTGGTGATCCCTTGATGTCTCAGAACATATCCTACCAACTGTCCCTTCTTCTAATGAAGTTGTGCCACAGACTCCTCTTCTCCCCGATCGTATTCAATACCTCCTCATTAGTTATGTGATCTACCCATCTAATCTGCAGCATTCTTTTGTAGCACCACATTTCGAAAGCTTCGATTCTCTTCTTGTCCAAACTGTTTATCGTCCACGTTTCACTTCCGTACATGGCTACACTCCATACAAATACTTTCAGAAACGACTTCCTGACACTTAAATCTATATTCGATATTAACAAATTCCTCTTCTTCCGAAACCCTTTCCTTGCCATTGACAGTCTATATTTTATATCCTCTCTACTTCGACCATCGTGAGCTATTTTGCTCCCCATATAGCAAAACTCCTTTACTACTTTAAGTGTCTCATTTCCTAATCTAATTCCCTTAGTGTCACCAGACTTAATTCGACTAAATTCCATTATCCTCCTTTTGTTTTTGTTGATGTTCATCTTATATCCTCCTTTCAAGACACTGCACATTCCGTTCAACTGCTCTTCTAAGTCCTTTGCTGTCTCTGACAGAATTACAATGTCATCGGTGAACCTCGAAGTTTTTATTTCTTCTCTATAGATTTTAATACCTACTCCGAAGTTTTCTTTCGTTTCCTCTACTGCTTGCTCAATATACAGATCGAATAACATCGGGGATAGGCTACAACCCTGTCTCACTCCCTTCCCAACCACTGCTTCCCTTTCATGCCCCTCCACTCTTATAACTGCCATCTGGTTTCTGTACAAATTGTAAGTAGCATTTCGCTCTCTGTATTTTACCCCTGCCACCTTACATAATGGAATACGCTGATATTGCTTCGTTTTATGCAAAGTGACTCTGCCGGTCGGAGTGGCCGTGCGGTTCTAGGCGCTACAGTCTGGAACCGAGCGACCGCTACGGTCGCAGGTTCGACTCCTGCCTCGGGTATGGATGAGTGTGATGTCCTAAGGTTAGTTAGGTTTAATTAGTTCTAAGTTCTAGGCGACTGATGACCTCAGAAGTTAAGTCGCATAGTGTTCAGAGCCATTTGAACCAAAGTGACTTTACCTGCCCAAGCAGATCCAACAAACACTCCAGGTGGCTCCAGTAGTAGGCACGACTTTGTAAAGGTACGTTGTTTACGGTTCTGTTCCGTTCGCACAAAGGAAGGACACGCCGCAAAAGTGGATAATACAAGCAGCGAAAATAACACAAAACTGTCTCAGAGTGTCAGACTGCTTTCGACTGTCACTCAGTTATTTTTTGTTTATTCAGCGCTAGTGCACTCACTTCAAACGTGTGGCCCGTGAGTACCGGGAAACAGTTAAGAATCTGGACCACTTACCATATTAAACTCTACAAATAATCCAGCTTTGTCAACGTCAGTGTAATAAAAAACGCGAGACTTAATCGAGTAACGTCTGGGTGGCAACTAAAGCAGCCAGTAAGAGGTCACTGTGTATAAATTAGCACAGTACGTCCTGAACAAGGCAAGTAAATTAGATCAGCCCTTCCCCTCATTGTGATAGCGACGGAGCGTCGGGTCCAAGTGCCATTACGAATGTAGGTCATTGAAAAACTTTCGCACTTCAACAGCAATTTTAATTAGTGTGATATGTAGTCAGACTGTTGTATTCTGATCTCTCGTTCAGCAGCCAGCGCAATCCGAAATTTGTTTCTCCTGTTTCTTTAATCTGAAAATAACTCTTGCATCATTATACAAGCGGGCCTGTGTGGCCGAGTGGTTCTAGGCGCTTCAGTCTGGAACTGCGCGACCACCACGGTCGCAGGTTCGAATCCTGTCTCGGGCATGGATGTGTGTGATGTCCTTAGGTTAAAAATGGTTCAAAGGGCTCTGAGCACTATGGGACTTAAGTTCTGAGGTCATCAGTCCCCTAGAACTTATAACTACATAAACCTAACTAACCTAAGGACATCACACACACACCCATGCCCGAGGCAGGATTCGAACCTGCGACCGTAGCAGTCACGCGGTTCCAGACTGTAGCGCCTAGAACCGCTCGGCCACATCGGCCGGCCCCTTAGGTTAGTTAGGTTTAAGTAGTTCTAAGTTCTAGAGGACTGATGACCTCAGATGTTAAGTCCCATAGTGCTCAGAGCCATTTGAACCTTTTTTTTTTTTTCATTATACAAGGGGCAGGTTTCTTAGCCACTTGCGGGTATTACTTTGTAAAGTCGTTGAATGGCGCTGAGTCAAATGCATTTTTTGAACAAAATTAACTCTCTGAAGTTTTACGAGTCACTCATACTCAAACATGGATCTATCTCCGGTAAATTTTTATAAATATAAAATTATGTATCAATTAAAGTCATTAGCATCTGTGCAAGTGGTATTTTCTTGAACATCACTTGACAATTGAGCAAAATTTTCTTTGAAAATTCTTCCAAGAGGGGAAAATATTCGATCTTTTCATCTTTCGCATAGTCTATCAAAAATATTAATTCTCTTCACAGAACTTTCCCTCACGTTGAATATCGTTTCCGTTCTTCTCTGCAGTACTCTATTGTCTTCCTCAAGATTTCCAAAGTTTTCGAGAACATACGCACATTTCATTGGCCAACACTCTCTATGTAAAACCATCGACTTTTCAACGATAGGATCAATGCATTCATCTACATCTTCAGGCTTTCCTATTCTTTGCACTTCACTCTGGGACGTCTTGACTGCATGGACTAGACTCATTGTAAATAGATTCTCTTTTGTTTCTTCCACCTCAAAACGCAATCTGTGCTGTTACAATGGGGCGCTGTTTCCAGTATTCTTTTTGTAAACTGATTAATAGTCTAATTACTTAAACATATGTAGACCTGGCTGCTACACAGTAAGTTATGTGTTCTTCCATGTGGTTAGAGGCTCAAAATAAAGTGCTGAGGGCGTTGTGGCTCTAGTTCCACAGGTTCAGTATATGGCATAGTGATAGAATATTGTCTTATTTTGTTTACTACGTTTCTTTATTCTTCTCTTTAACAGTTTTTCTAGATGTTTGCTTTTATTATCAGCATTATTACTAGCTGAAAAATATCATAAATTCTAAACGTTTTACCACTCTCATGTTATGAAGCCCAATGCGTTAATACGCCCTTGAATAGGCACTCTTCCCTTCACAAACTTTATCAGTAAAAGTACCGCCTCAGATGCATGTTTCTTCCATTTCACAAAAAGATCTGAAATAAGGGTCATTGATAGGTAAATAATATGGTAAATAATAAGAGCAGAGCTAAGGATTCAAACCATTCTTAGTACCTTTACTTTCTCTACCATTAACTAAAGAATACTATGTGATCGACATTGTATTGATAACCTGGTTTTTGTTCTTTTTCGGTGACGCGGAATTACGTATGATAGACTCCTAACACTGGATATGGTACAATGAGAACTGACACCTCAACATGTTAAGTTCGCACCTGGGCAACAGATACCTGCAATGTTCCACCCAAATTTGGTATTTAAATGAACTGTGACCGTTTACACACAAATGAATGCGCTTGTAACGTATCTAAGAAATTGTTTTACTGTAAAAAAGACATTGTAAAATATTTATAATGTAATGGAGGCCTTGGTACACACTGTTCCTACGCCGTGTAGAGGTAATATTAATGATATTTTCTGTATGATTCAAAATGGTTCAAATGGCTCTAAGCATTGTGGGACTTAATATCTGAGGTCATCAGTCCCCTATTCTTAGAACTACTTAAACCTAACTAACCTAAGGACATCAAACATATCCATTCCCGAACAGGATTCGAACCTGCGACTGTAGCAGTAACGCGGTTCCGGACTGAAGCGCCTCCTAGAACCGCTCGGTCACATCGGCCGGCTCTGTATGAAATATTAGTAATTTTGTGATGATGTATTGTTTAGTGGATGTCACTAACACTTTTGTTTGAATAATTTTGGTTGGAAAGAGCAAGAAGTTTTCGAATTTAGCTATGAAGGACCTGATTTTATATGTATACCTGTCCATTTGACCTTACGGACATAGTTTGTAGTGTAAATTTAATGCCAACTGAAAGTTTTTATTGCGGTTCTGCAATTATTATTGCTTTAAATATCATTTACAAGAAGATAATGAGAAATTTAAGTACTTTGCGTACCAGTTTGAACTACTATGAAGAAATAGTACATTAAAAAATTCGATCTTTTTTTTCATAAGAAGGCGTTATGTTTTAAATTAGTTAACAGTAAGAAAACTGTGGTAATTTTGTTAACTCAGTTAGCTTAACAGACATCAGATATTTTTTATCAGTTTTCACTTATAAAGGACAATTGAAAATTAACATATTAATCTTGCAAAAAAAAGAACGACAAAAGGTATTTCTTTATTGTGTGGGAGAGAATTACGTTTGCTGTTAGATGCCAATGATTCAAGTCTGAACTGCGCCATATTTTGATTAACGTAAATGAAAAAATAAATAAGATCGAGTTGACCACCACTACTACAGGTGGTTGACGGGAACTAGCGGACGCTAATGTAAACTGACAGTCTCATCATAACTTTTAAAAACTGTGAAAATTGCTGAATATTTCAGCACAAGTGTTCCAGTATCTACTGGCCTTACGTAACGATGTCTGACTTCGAATATTTCATCACTAGTTGTAATAGTAACCAGAGATATGCAGATAAACAAATTTCTTCAATAGACGTTCCAAAAGGATAGCTCACTAAAGCAAAAAAAAAAAAAAAACAGATACTGAATTATTATTCTTTTATCAGTTTTTCCTACCAACATACCAGCTTATTTAAATATGGAAATCAGATAATTTTGAATGTGGTTTGAGGTTTTGTAAAAGATTTATCTTTTATGTTTTATGAAAGATTAGACAAAGCGCTACTGTTGAAAGGCTCTTGAAAGGCTCTTCCTCTGCTGTTGCTGCCTTTTCTGCCCCTATATACAACCAACTCTTTGTGCGTCATGAAGAAATTTTTCTCTGTCTAGAGTGGCCACAAAAAGCTTTCGTACCGTATATTTTCAGTTCGGAAACCAAGGTGTCATGTCAGCAGGGATGTAGACGAGTATATGATGAGAGTAATGTAGAGATTTTGAACAAGATGGCAATGTGCCGTTAGATGGAAGAAAATTGCATGATCTCACAATAGGTTAAGTACATTCTCTCCCACTCACGAAATTACTTTAATCGAACAGGAAGTGTAGTAACTAGCTTGTTTCTTGTTTACCAGAACGGAAGAGAATTGGCTGGCAGCAATGCATTTCCGGTCTTGAGCTTGATTTATAAAAATATAAAAACACAGCATAAACAAGGTGAAACGGTAATATAGGAATAGTTTGTAAAATTATTGAAGAGTATGATTGTACATTGAAGACAAAATGATTATTGAGTTACAAATAAAAAAGTTCGTAGTAAATTTTACAAGAAGTAAGAATTACTTCGCTATTCTAAGTTGTGAACCGCACTGGAAAAAGTAAACTGGGAGCTAGACATGGTATGTTGATGGAGTTGGTGGATAGAATCACCGGAAGAGTAAATAGCAAGAGATATGGTACTTGGAATAGTGGTGTCTAAAATGGAGGCCAGACAATAGTTACGCAGAAACGGAAAGTAGAAGGGTACATAAAATGACAAAGGATAGGAAAGAATGTGTTAGACTGTGTAGGAAGGATAAATGTCAGAATGGATTTTGTAGCTTAGAAGGGGAACCTGTGGAAGTTACAATGGATGCCGAGGGTGCCCAGATATGGTCGTAGGGTTGGTTTGGTATTGACAAGACAGCGTTTATGGTTTGGTTCTTAGTAGAAGGGGTGGCAGTACGGTCAAGGAAGTATGAAGATTTTAAATGGTAATGAGGAGGGAGAGGAACTGGACGAGTTGGTAAGGGATCCGAGTGGGGGAGAGAGAGCGGACGTTGTAAGGAAGTGGAGTGCGTGGCGCTCGAATATTTTATGGTTTTAGGAAACAAAAGAAAAATTCGGAGTAGGTATTAAAATCCATGGAGAAGAAATAAAAAGTTTGAGGTTCGCCGATGACACTGTAATTCTGTCAGAGACAGTATAGGACTTGGTACAGCAGTTGAACGCAATGGAGAGTGTCTTGAAAGGAGAATATAAGATGAACATCAACAAAAGCAAAACGAGGATAATGGAAAGTAGTCGAATTAAGTCGTGTGATGCGGAGGGAATTAGATTAGGAAATGAGACACTTAAAGTAGTAAAGGAGCTTTGCTATTTCGGGAGCAAAATAACTGATGATGGTTGAAGTAGAGAGGATATAAAATGTAGACTGGCAATGGCAAGGAAAGCGTTTCTGAAGAAGATAAATTTGTTAATATCGAGTATAGATTTAAGTGTCAGGAAGTCATTTCTGAAAGTATTTGTATGGAGTGTAGCCATGTATGGAAGTGAAACGTTTACGATAAATAGTCTGCACAAGAAGAGAATAGAAGCTTTCGAAATGTGGTGCTATAGATGAATGCTGAAGATTAGATGGGTAGATCACATAACTAAGGAGGAGGTATTGAATAGAATTGGGGAGAAGAGATGTTTGTGGCACAACTTGACTATAAGATGAGATCGGTTGGTAGGACATGTTCTGAGGCCTCAAGGGATCACCAATTTAGTATTGGAGGGCGGCGTGGAGGGTAAAAACCGTAGAGGGAGACCAAGAGATAATAATGAGCGTATTGCATTGGTGGCCGGCAGACCCCTCGCGGGGCGGTTCGGCCGCCGCTCCAAAAAATTCTTTAACGCTACTACGGCGACTTGCGAGTGAATGAGGATGAAATGATTACGAAAGACACCCAACACCCAGTCATCTCGAGGCAGAGAAAATCCCTGACCCCGCCGGGAATCGAACCCGGAACCCCGTGCGCAGGAAACGAGACCGCTACCGCAAGACCTCGAGCCCCGGACAGCAAGAGATGAATACACCAAACAGATTCAGAAGGATGTAGGTTGCAGTAGGTACTGGGAGATGAAGAAGCCTGCCCGAGATAGAGTAGCATGGAGAGCTGCATCAAACTAGTCTCAGGACTGAAGATCACAACAACAGTAATATCTGAGTAGAATGGAATTCCACCTGTCGTTGGCATAGTCGAGAGTGGGTCAGATCAATGGTGAGTATATGAGCACAATGGTGCACGCATCCAATCCATGTTTCTAGCAGTTAGAAGTTTCAGACCATTGTAGGGCTTCTGTTGGATGGTTATTAGTGCGATTGACATAGCATGTAATGTCCGAGGCTTACAAGGAGAAGGCACGTCGGTAGGGTCGGGGATTTGTCCGAAACTTTGTGTGGTGAAGGAGGACCCCTAACATCTCACGTGGTTAAAATATTAGGACGCACTACCCGGAAAATCCCGGGAAAAAATCTATTCAAAGTTTCTTAGGTGCAGTATGAGTATAAAATGTTAGCGCATTGCCGAGGCGCCGTCTGGCCTAGATGTTTAGGGCTCGGACTCTTACGCTAGAGGTCTCGGGTTCGGTTCCTCCTTCGGCACTTTTTTTTCCTTCTGTATCATTTTCTTTTGTTATTCCATCAATTATTCAGCAAGTTTCTCAAACCTACATTATCTTTAACAAATTAGTTACATTATTGAATAACAATTATTTTCTTTTTGTCCAACAACACAATTCATGGCGATGGGTTCTCCATTTTTCATTGTAAAGTATATGAGGAGAAACCTTGGGTTTTTAATCAGAATAGCAAAGTCGATTGGGAAACATATAATAATTATAAACAAGAACCGCAGTGGTAATTATCGTAAAAACAAACAAAGCAATCGTTTTTGCGACATCTTGCGCAACATATGAAATCGGATTTTTTACAGTCACAGGGCATCTGCAATAAATCTGTACAAAAACATGTCCCATTAACATTTACGAAAATGTTTTGAGTTTCTGATAATTTTGAGGCAAACCAGGAATATTGAATCACGTCTCAGAATATTCGTGACGATAATTGATGGTGAATTAAAGAATGAATTTTTATGCAGTCTTCCCGGGAATTAATTTCACGATTCTCCTGTAACAATGCACTGCAATTTTGCGAGCAACAGAAGGAAAAAAATGTGCGAAAGCAGGAATCGAACTAGAGACCTCTGGCATAACGGTCCGAACGCTAACCATGTAGGCCAAACGGCGACTCAGCAATGGACTAACATTTTATACTCATACGGCACCTAAGAAACTTTGGGTCGATTTTTCTCGGGATTTTCCGAGTAGTGCGTCCTAATATTTCAACCACGTGAGGTGTTAGGGGTCCTCTTTCACCACACAAAATTGCAGACATATCCCTGACCCCACGGTCGTGCCGTCTCCTTGTTAGTCAGAAGTATTCTAGGATGTTGTCAAGATAGGACGGACTTAGATGTTTAGAGAGAAGTCATGGGGTGGAATCTTTGTTGACTGAATCACTAATGAGCCGACAGTTGGGGCACGGTCGCGCCCTGGGAGGCGGCCCTCACCCCTCCTGAAGCGGCGATGCGCGGCGGCTGCGGCGGCGGCGGGCGTCGGCAGGTGGCAGAGTCTGGTGGTGCAGGTAGCTCGGCTGCGTAGGCCGCTGCCGGGGCACACGCAGTAGTTGCACGCCCGCCGGAACACCTTCCCGGGTCGGCACGTCTCCTCGTAGGCGCCGAGCGCGTTGCCCGCCACTGTACAGACACACAAGTCGCCGTGTCACATCTGAAAAATGGTCGCAGCCGCTGCACGTCTTACTGGGCAGCTGGTGGACGCCCGCACCCCAATGGGCACAGGCACCTCATCAAGCTACATCTACAAAAGGGGTGCAACTACTTCATATCTTACTGGGCATCTGCCAGACCCCCCACTCTCACAAACAATTCACCAAGCCACATCTAGAAAATGGGTACAGCTGCTGCACCTCTTACTGAGTACCTGTCAGACTCCCCCCTCCTCCACTGTGCACTCACAACTCGCCAAGAAACATCTACATCTGCGCTACGATAAAAAAAACATGACATACGAATAAATGTTAAGCGTGAAATTTCGTGGCAGATTAAAACTGTGTGCCGGACCGAGACTCGAACTCGTGATCTTTTCCTTTCGCGGGCAAGTGCTCTACCAACTGAGCTGCCCCATCCTCACAGCTTTACTTCTGCCAGTACCTCGTCTCCTACATTCCGAATTTTACAGAAGCTCTCCTGCGAACCTTGCGGAACTAGCACTCCTGAAAGAAAGGATATTGGGGAGTTATGGCTTAGCCACAGCCTAGGGGATGTTTCCAGAATGAGGTTTTCGCTCTGCAACGGAGTGTGCGCTGATACGAAATTTAATGGCAGATTAAAACCGTGTGCCGGACCGAGACTCGAACTCGGGACCTTTGCCTTTCGCGGGCCAGTGCTCTACCAACTAAGCTACCCAAGCACGACTCACGGCCCATCCTCACAGCTTTACTTCTGCCAGTACCTCCTCTCCTACCTTCCAAACTTTACAGTTGCTGTCCTGCTAACCTTGCAGAACTAGCACTCCTGAAACAAAGGAGCACTTGCCCGCGAAAGGCAAAGGTCCCGAGTTCGAGTCTCGGTCCGGCACACAGTTTCAATCTGCCACGAAGTTTTATATCAGCACACACTCCGCTGCAGAGTGAAAATCTCATTCTGGAAACATCCCCTAGGCTGTGGCTAAGCCATGTCTCCGCAATATCCTATCTTTCAGGAGTGCTAGTCCTGCAAGGTTCGCAGGAGAGCTTCTGTAAAGTTTGGACGGTAGGAGATGAGGTACTGGCAGAAGTAAAGCTGTGACGATGCGGCGTAAGGCGTGCTTGGGTAACTCAGTTGGTAGAGCACTTGCGCGCGAAAGGCAAAGGTCCCGAGTTCGAGTCTCGGTCCGGCACACAGTTTTAATCTGTCACGAAGTTTCATATCAGCGCACACTCCGCTGCAGAGTGAAAATCTCATTCTGGAAACATCCCCTAGACTGTGGCTAAGCCATATCTCACCAATATCCTTTCTTTCAGGAGTGCTAGTCCTGCAAGTTTCGCAGGAGAGCTTCTGTAAAGTTTGGAAGGTAGGAGACGAGGTACTGGCAGAAGTAAAGCTGTGATGATGGGCCGTGAGTCGTGCTTCGGTAGCTCAGTTGGTAGAGCACTTGCCCGCGAAAGGCAAAGGTCCCGAGTTCGAGTCTCGGTCCGGCACACAGTTTTAATCTGTCACGAAGTTTCATATGAGCGCACACTCCGCTGCAGAGTGAAAATCTCATTCTGGAATATTAAGCGTATTTCGTAAGAAATAAATTTCAGGACCATAGCAAGGAGATTTCAGAGAACAAAAACTAATCTCAATATTATGTGAAGAATACTGCAAATTTTTAAACTGGCATAACGAAGAGAAGCACCGTGTAAATGAACATACACTGACGATCTAAGTAGTTACGACCACTTACTTAATAACGTGTTGGTCCATCTTTACAACGCGCTACAGCAGTGATTACACAGGACATGGATTCGACAAGTCCTTGACAGATTTCTAGAGTTATGAGGCATCAGATGTTTATGCAAGGCTACACAATTCCTATACGTATTACAGGCCAGTGGTTTGTGAGCGTGAACTGCTGCCTGATAGCGTCTCAAGCGTGCTTCGTCAGTTTGAGATCAGGTGAATTTGGTGGAAAAGTCATCAACTTCATTATCACGCTCCTCAAATCAGTGTAGCGACGTTCAGGCTTTCTGACACTGTCAGTTATCCTCTTGAAAGATTCCATCCCTGTCATCACAGACATGAAGCTACGCCGGTGACTACATTAATGTTCAAGCAGCCCAGAGCTGTATAACTTACACATGTTCTTGGGGCGAACTCTGTTTCTACATATTTTTGTAAAAGCCAAAGTCGCTTGATTTTTAAGACCTTTATTCCAATTACTAGTCTTTTAACATAGTTACACTTTGTTCTCAAAATGTCAACGACACATGTATGTGAAAATACACGCAATGTGTAATGCCAGTCTGAAGACGACAGCACGATTCCGTCGAAACTAGTAATTGGAATGAAGCGATCTTGGCTTTCCCAAAATATGTATACGAGGGTTGGAACTTAAATAGTGGCAACTATTTATTCACAACCGATACTAAGGAGTTACATGTCTGCACCTGCTACTGTCCTTCAAAGCAGTCACCAGAGTTGTGTAGGACCCGTTGCCAGCGATGTGGAAGGCGTAGTATACCGTTAGCAGAACCTGTTCTGTTGATGGTGCGGATGGAGCGGTCTACTGCCTGCCGAATCTATGGGACAGTTCTGAAGCGAATGCCACGAAATGGTTCCTTCATCTTCGGAATCAAAACAAAGTCACTAGGACTTAAATCCGTGGAGTATGTTGGATGGTACAGCATTTCCCAGTCCCATCGACCGAACAGAGCAGCCACAGCTTGCGCTGAATGCGCCCGCGCATTGTCGTGCAAAATGATGGGTGAGTAGCGCAGAAAGTGTCGCCGCTTCTTTCGCAAAACTGGTCGCAGGTGATGCTCCAAAAACAAACAGTAATACTGTGCATTGACGGTCTGCCGTGGAGGAACATAATGCGTTAGGATAACACCATCACAGTCGTACACGAGAATTACCATAACTTCAGACCACTTCGTTCACACCGTCAACAGAACAGGCCCTACTAACGGTATACTACGCTGGTGACTACTTTGAAGGACAGTAACAGGTGCAAACATGTAGCTCTTTTGCATCGGTCGTGAATAAATAGTTGCCACTATTTAAGTTCCGACCCTCGTATATATACCACACAACTGTCATGGTGGCTTCGATTACTGCAACAGATCCCACTGAAGCTGAGATGAATCTCTCCCATCATGCTACGGTCGCAGGTTCGAATCCTGCTTCGGGCATGGATGTGTGTGGTGTCCTTAGGTTCGTTAGGTTTAAGTAGTTCTAAGTTCTAGGGGACTGATGACCACAGCAGTTAAGTCCCATTGTGCTCAGAGCCATTTGAACCATTTCTCCCATCATGTGATACTGCCTTCACACCAGCCTGTGCCTTTGGTGCCGTGCTTGTCGTGAGTAGCAGTTCACAGAAGTTTCAGCATATCTGAAAACGACGATCAACCTGGTGTAACAAGAAATGTGAATCATCTGACCAGGCGACAGGTTTCCATTCATTCATGGTTCAATCACGATGATGCTGTGCCCACTGCAATTGTAACTGAAATGTCGATGGACCAACACTGGAAAACACAGGGATCATCCTCTGCCGAGCAAGATGTTCAATGATGTGCGGTGAATAGTGTGATCCAAAACACTTGTGCCTCTCTACAATCTCATCCGATCTACCACAGGACATCTCTGCCCTGCTTTACGGAGTAGGCACCTTCAAGACGTTGTCGCTAGGCCTGGTCTCACTGTCGCTGCACAACTTTCCTTAGATACCAAGACAGTTGCAAGCGAACAGCCAACCCATTTCGCTATTTCCAAGATGCTCATTCCCAGGTGTTGGGCCGTAACTATCTACCATTTATCAAACTCGCTTAATTCAGTGGATTCCCCAATTTACACAATAACCCATATTGTCACTATAAGGGTTCGCCATTCGTCTCTACTACGCATATATGCTGGTCTATTATAGGTGCAAATGAAACGGATAAGTAGGGGACAATGAAACAAGCAAATAGCCCTAATAAACATGGGCACGATAGCTATCATCTCAGAAAGTATCTGTATCTGTTTTTTTTGTTGCCTTATGAAGTCTTCTATATTTTTGTATTGTGCAAATATTTGTCAGAACATTACCTAGCATATGAATGCAGCGTGAACACCTCGTATATTGACATACTTGTGTCATTATTTAATGAACTGTTCACCATTTTGCCAGTAATTTCATTTATATGTTGATTACAAATGCTATTAATAATCGATTCTAGATACATACATACAAACATTAATCCTTGCTCCATAGATCATGAATACGACATTTCGCAATGATAAGTTTTCTTTACACAAAATTGTTGAAAATTTTTTTTTACAGTTACTACTTCATATCTAAGAATTCATCTATTGAGTAGCAGGAGTTGTCATTCAGAAATTCTTTTAATTTGCTTTTAAATGTTGGTTGACTATCTGTCAGACTTTTTATACTATTTGGCAAATGACCAAAGATTTTTGTGGCAGCATAATTCACCCCTTTCTGTGCCAAAGTGAGATTTAATCCAGAATAGTGAATATCATCCTTTCTTCTAGCGTTGTAGCTATGCACTTCGCTGTTATTTTTGAATTGGGTTGGGTTATTAATGACAAATTATGTCATGAATATATCAATTGAGAAGGTGCTGTGAATAACACGAGTTCCTCAAGTACATGTGTGCAAGGTGATCTTGGGTGGGCTCCAGCTGCTATTCTGATTACACGCTTTTGTGCAATGAATACTTTCTCTCTTAATGACGAATTGCCTCAAAATGTGATGACATATGAAAGCATTGAATGAAAATAGGCATAGTAGGCTAATTTACTGATATGTTTATCACCAAAATTTGCAATAACCATAATAGCATAAGTAGCTTAACCTAACCGTTTCAGCAGATCATCTATGTGTTTCTTCCAATTCAATTTCTATCAGTGCACACACCCAGAAATTTTGAGTATTCTACCTTAGCAACAGACTTCCGTTTATAGTCTATATTCATCAATGGTGTTATGCCATTTACTGTACAGAATTGCATAAAATGTGTTTTCTCAAAATTTAGTGAGAGTCCATTTGCAGAGAACCACTTAATAATTTTCTGAAAGATATTATTTGCACTTTCCTCAGCTGATTCTTGCTTCTTGGGTGTGATTACTATACTTGTATCCTCAGCAAAAAGAACTAGCTGTGCATCTTCATGAATATAGAGTGGCAAGTCATTAATATATATTAAGAACAATAAGGGACCCAAGACTGAACCCTGTGGGACACCATTCTTGATACCTCCCCAGTTAGAGGACTCTGTACTGATTGGCGACTCCATGGAGTGTTCTGTACACCATGACCAAATAATGGATATAATTGGAAGGAGAATCAGCATTGGTCGTTTTTTTTTTTTTTTATTATCCGCAAAATCGATTTTCGGTCACTTAGTGACCATCCTCAGTGCTGTAATATACAATTAAAATTAGTAGGCACTAGTATCAACAAGCTTAGAGAGATCACATAAACTCACTCTAAGCTTGTTGATACCAGTGCCTACCAATTTTAATTGTATATTACAGCACCGAGGATGGTCACTAAGTGAGTGAAAATCGATTTTGCGGATAATAAAACAAAAAAATACGACCAATGCGGACTCTGTACTGTTAATTGTCAACCTTTTGCATTCTTCCAGTTAAGTATGAATTAAACCATTTGTGCACTGTCCCATTCACACCACAATACTTACGCTTATCTAGAAGAATTTCATGATTCACACAATCAAAAGCCTTTGAGAGATCGAAAAATATCCCAATGGGTGATGTTCGTTTATTCATTGCATTTAATATTTGATAAGTGAAAGCATATATAGCATTTTCTGTTGAAAAGCCTTTCTGAAAACCAAATTGACATTTTGTTAGTACTTCACTTTTACATGTGATGCTATTCTTGAATACATTACTTTTTCTAGAATTTTGGATAAAGCTGTCAGAAGTGAGATTGGGCGGTAGTTGTTAGCATCAGATCTATCCCTTTTTTTATGCAATGGTTTAACAACAGCATATTTCAGTCTATCTAGAAAAATTCCCTGTTTCAGCGAGCTACTACATAAGTGGCTGAGAATCCTACTTATTTGTTGGGAACAAGCTTGTAGTACTCTGTTGGAAATGCCATCAATTCCATGTGAACTTTTATTTTTGAGTGAATTTATTATTTTCCTAATTTCAGTAGGAGAGGTGGGTTGAATTTCAATTTTATCAAATTGTGTAGGTACTGCCTCTTCCATATACTGCCTTGCATTTTTAATGAATAGCTAGAACCTATTTTCTCTGCAACACTTAAAAAATGACTACTAAAAATGTTTTCTACTTCTGACTTCTTGTTACCAAAGTTTAAAAGTGGTCGATCACGTGTGTTAGGGGACACCAGAACTAAAAGAAAACCGAAGGACGCTTCTGTCATGAAGACGTAAATAATTTTTGCACCAATAAGTAACGAAAAGTCGTCGTCATTTAACACGAGCGCACTTGCATGATAATACTAGCTTATTTATTTATGAACAAACTTTTATTTGTAACTACTACAAATGATCTTAGTGTGACAGAATATTTATAACATTTCATTATGTAAATATTGTTGTAATGTATTAGTTCAGTCCGATAAGTAGTCAAGTTGAATCAAATCATGTCTGTAGAAATTAAGCTGTGAGGAATGAAAGCAGATGTGTGCGGAGCTATCCTATGACTACATTGTGCTGTTCTTTTTAAACAAATCCGTGCGTACCCAAGTACGTAAAGTACGAGTAACTGCAGGTAAAGAGGCAACTGGTTTATTGGTATGGGATGCTGTTTGGAAGAACTATTACACTAGCAGCAACCGTTAGGTACTGTCGCAGGGTAAGTTGGAGTAGGTTAAAAAGGAAGGGCAGCTCACTCGCATCCTGACAAAGAAACTGTTAGCTCCGAAAGCCAGCAAGCGTATCAGTTTTACTTTTACATCTGTCTATCGCCAGCAGTACAAATTTCAATCATTTTTCTGCTAAAGATGTGCAGTGTAATGTAGTGAGTAGTGCAGATCATTTTCCTTCTATAAATGTATTCGCGAAAATCTTTCACAGTCAGATCCACTGTTGAAAATAACTTACGTAGCCGAGTAATAGTATAGCGAGTCTGTAGTTAACATTGCCAACTTCTCGAAACTAAGCATACGGGATCTGACTGCCTTGACTCAACACAATGATTAACACGAACAGCCAAACAGATACGAACGTTTGACATTGTGCAATATTTCTTGTTGGTAGACCACATTAACTGGGAAATCATTTCAAAAATTTCCTACATGTTATTTAACACTTTATTTGTTGCTGCTTTCTTCATTCTCCTTCACAACATTACTTGTTTACGCTAGATTACGCGGAAAGAGCAGCAAGAGAGGCGAAGAAAACCAATGTGCACTCCGTGTGCATACCGGGGGGAGTCATTCCAGATGTGGAAAGGGTCCTTCCGGATGCCATGAAGGGTACAGGGTGCACCCGTCTGCAGGTGGTCGCTCATGTCGGCACCAATTATGTGTGTCGCTATGGATCGGAGGAAATCCTCTCTGGCTTCCGGCGGCTATCTGATTTGGTGAAGACTGCCAGTCTCGCTGGCGGGATGAAAGCAGAGCTCACCATCTGCAGCATCGTCGACAGGACTGACTGCGGACCTTTGGTACAGAGCCGAGTGGAGGGTCTGAATCAGAGGCTGAGACGGTTCTGCGACCGTGTGGGCTGCAGATTCCTCGACTTGCGCCATAGGATGGTGGGGTTTCGGGTTCCGCTGGATAGGTCAGGAGTCCACTACACACAGCAGGCGGCTACACGGGTAGCAGGGGTTGTGTGGCGTGGACTCAGCGGTTTTTTAGGTTAGATGGCCTTGGGCAAGTACAGAAAGGGCAACAGCCTCAACGGGTGCAGGGCAAAGTCAGGACATGCGGGGAACAAGCAGCAATCGGTATTGTAATTGTAAACTGTCGAAGCTGCATCGGTAAAGTACCGGAACTTCAAGCGCTGATAAAAAGCACCGAAGCTGAAATCGTTATAGGTACGGAAAGGCACAGACGGTGTTTAGAAAGGATAGATTGCATGCAACTGGTGGAGGCGTGTTTGTCGCTGTTAGTAGTAGATTATCCTGTAGTGAAATAGAAGTGGATAGTTCCTGTGAATTATTATGGGTGGAGGTTACACTCAACAACCGATCTAGGTTAATAATTGACTCCTTTTACCGACCTCCCGACTCAGCAGCTTTAGTGGCAGAACAACTGAGAGAAAATCTGGAATACATTTCACATAAATTTTCTCAGCATGTTATAGTCCTAGGTGGAGATTTCAATTTACCACATATATACTGGGACACTCAGATGTTTAGGACGGGTGGTAGGGACAGAGCATCGAGTGACATTATACTGAGTGCACTATCCGAAAATTACCTCGAGCAATTAAACAGAGAACCGACTCGTGGAGATAACATCTTGGACCTACTGATAACAAACAGACCCGAACGTTTCGACTCTGTAAGCGTAGAACAGGGAATCAGTGATCATAAAGCCGATGCAGCATCCCTGAATATGGAAGTCATTACGAATATAAAAAAGGGAGGAGGATTTATCTGTTTAGCAAGAGTAATAGAAGGCAGATTTCAGACTACCTAACAGATCAAAACCAAAATTTCTGTTCCGATACTGACAATGTTGAGTGTTTATGGAAAAAGTTGAAGACAATCGTAAAATGCGTTTTAGACAGATGACGTGCCGAGTAAAACTGTAAGGGACGGGAAAAACCCACCGTGGTTCAACAACAAAGTTAGAAAACTACTGCGAAAGCAAAGAGAGCTTCACTACAAATTTAAACGCAGCCAAAACCTCTCAGACAAACAGAAGCTAAACGATGTCAAAGTTAGCGCAAGGAAGGCTATACGTGAAGCGTTCAGTGAATTCGAAAGTAAAATTCTATGTACCGACTTGACAGAAAATCCTAGGACGTTCTGGTCTTACGTTAAATCAGTAAGTGGATCGAAACAGCATATCCAGACACTCCGAGATGATGATGGCATTGAAACAGAGGATGACACGCGTAAAGCTGAAATACTAAACACCTTTTTCCAAAGCTGTTTCACAGAGGAAGACCGCACTGCGGTTCCTTCTCTAAATCCTCGCACGAACGAAAAAATGGCTGACATAGAAATAAGTGTCCAAGGAATAGAAAAACAACTGGAATCACTCAACAGAGGAAAGTCCACTGGACCTGACGTGATACTCATTCGATTCTACACAGAGTAGGCGAAAGAGCTTGCCCGCCTTCTAACAGCCGTGTACCGCAAGTCTCTAGAAGAACGGAAGGTTCCAAATGATTGGAAAAGAGCACAGGTAGCCCCAGTATACAAGAAGGGTCGTCGAGCAGAAGCGCAAAAGTATAGACCTACATCTCTGACGTCGATCTGTTGTAGAATTTTAGAACATGTTTTTTGCTCGCGTATCATGTCGTTTCTGGAAACCCAGAATCTACTCTGTAGGAATCAACATGGATTCCGGAAACAGCGATCGTGTGAGACCCAACTCGCTTTATTTGTTCATGAGACCCAGAAAATATTAGATACAGGCTCTCAGATGCTATTTTTCTTGACTTCCGGAAGGCGTTCGATACAGTTCCGCACTGTCGCCCGATAAACAAAGTAAGAGCCTAAGGAATATCAGACCAGCTATGTGGCTGGATTGAATAGTTTTTAGCAAACAGAACACAGCATGTTGTTATCAATGGAGTGACGTCTACAGACGTTAAAGTAACCTCTGGCGTGCCACAGGGGAGTGTTATGGGACCATTGCTTTCCACAATATATATAAATGACCTAGTAGATAGTGTGGGAAGTTCCATGCGGCTTTTCGCGGATGATGCTGTAGTATACAGAGAAGTTGCAGCGTTAGAAAATTGCAGCGAAATGCAGGAAGATCTGCAGCGGATAGGCAGTTGGTGCAGGGAGTGGCAACTGACCCTTAACATAGACAAATGTAATGTATTGCGAAAACATAGAAAGAAGGATCCTTTATTGTATGATTATATGATAGCGGAACAAACACTAGTAGCAGTTACTTCTGTAAAATATCTGGGAGTATGCGTGCGGAACGATTTGAAGTGGAATGATCATATAAAATTAATTGTTGGTAGGGCGGGCGCCAGGTTGAAATTC
Organism: Schistocerca serialis cubense; assembly: GCF_023864345.2. Classification (NCBI taxonomy): domain Eukaryota; kingdom Metazoa; phylum Arthropoda; class Insecta; order Orthoptera; family Acrididae; genus Schistocerca; species Schistocerca serialis. Next base: position 19,996,095 of record NC_064646.1, read on the forward strand.
ATTGGGAGAGTCCTTAGAAAATGTAGTCCATCAACAGAGGAGGTGGCTTACAAAACACTTGTTCGACCTATACTTGAGTATTGCTCTTCAGTGTGGGATCCGTACCAGGTCGGGTTGACGGAGGAGATAGAGAAGATCCAGAGAAGAGCGGCGCGTTTCGTCACAGGGTTATTTGGTAAGCGTGATAGCGTTACAGAGATGTTTAGCAAACTCAAGTGGCAGACTCTGCAAGAAAGGCGCTCTGCATCGCGGTGTAGCTTGCTGTCCAGGTTTCGAGAGGGTGCGTTTCTGGATGAGGTATCGAATATATTGCTTCCCCCTACTTATACCTCCAGAGGAGATCACGAATGTAAAATTACAGAGATTCGAGCGCGCACGGAGGCTTTCCGGCAGTCATTCTTCCCGCGAACCATACGCGACTGGAACAGGAAAGGGAGGTAATGAAAGTGGCACGTAATGTGCCCTCCGCCACACACCGTTGGGTGGCTTGCGGAGTATAAATGTAGATGTAGATGTAGAAGACCCAGTGGCGGAGGTTTCAGAATGACCATTCCAAGTTCTCCGCAGTCATATAAGTAATATATAAACTGGGAATATTCTGAAAGATATTTGCTGAATACATAACTTCTGTAGTAGAATGTTGCAAGCAACAGAACCGATTGGTACAATTATATTTATTTCGATGTTAGTTCACTTCAGTAGCTTATCTCAAAGACATTAGAATTCATTATTTTAATAGAAATCATTTTCCGCAAACTCATTATCTGTGACAGATGTGCAATTCTCATTGAACAGTAACAAGAAAGTCAAAAAATCTTGCAGAAAATTTGTGTCATATATATTTAAATTGACATGTACAACATTGTAATTGACAACTAAGGAATACAGGCAGCCAAAGACCAACTACCTGTCTTACATTCCTATTTTCTGTAAATAGCACGAGCGCAATAGATCGCCAGAATAAGAGGAAATATATGACATACATGCTACAGTGTGGTTGACGCTGAGAAGAAGGAAAGTAATTAATAGAAAACAGAAAAGTGTATTTGTTCATTGCTTCACTACAATTTTACTGAGGAGTTTGTAGCAGATTCATTCAATTAAACTTGTTAAGCACCAGAAGCTTGTTAAACAATAAGACAAGGCGCTGAAAGGTAGACCTTAGTTAAAAGCGATAAACAGATAAGGATCCAATTTTCCGTACTGTAAACGTTACAGAACTTTTACTTTTCTTTGAGTTATGACTCGAAGATATAAAAGTACGCTTCACTCACTGCTGCTTATCGTAAAGACATGCAAAACGATAATTTTTCATTCGAAGTATAATAGCATCAGTTTGCAAGGTGGCAGTAGAACATTTTGTGATCGTAACCGCGTAAATCAACAGGCATCACTGGAACTGCGTGAATGGTGTTTCATCTGGCCTCTTCTGACTCTGTTTTATCTGAAAGCGGAGAACTATTCGGAAATTATGGTTGGAGGAAAACTCGTCGAACATTACAAGTTACATTACTCCTCGATTGCCAATATCAAAATTGTCCTTCCTAATGGTATCATCTCCCAGGGGTGACAACACAGTCTCCGGAACACGTCTGCGTAGAGCTCTGTGCGTTGGAGTACACAGCACACGTTGGCGCAGTCGGTGCAGTGACATTTCTCAGTGGCGAAGTATGACTGGAACAAATGGAGGAGGATGCGCTAACAGTACACATCAACGAAGACACCGCATTCCTGGGACTGGAGAGACGTTATCCGGCCAGATAAATCAAGAATTCCGTTGTCACAGACGACAAGAGGTTGCAGGGGTCCATGAAACAGCCGCGTGTGGTAGCCGCGCGGTCTCAGGCGCCTTGTCACGGTTCGCGTGGCTGCCCCCGTTAGAGGTTCGAGTCCTCCCTCGGGCATGTGTATGTGTGTTGTCCTTAGCGGAAGTCAGTTAGATTAAGTAGTGTGTAAGCCTAGGGACCGATGACGTCAGCAGTTTGGTCCCTTAGGAACTTAGCACAAATTTCCAAATTTTCCACGAAACAGTTGTCACTTGAGCACTTGGCAGTCCATTGCTGGCTCTGAACATGCATGTGATATGTACTCGTATTCCCGGAGTATTTTAAGATTCATTGTGAAAACTAACCAACCATTATTCGTGAATCGTCTATTTGCTGCGTGACCATGGGCACATGCGCATGGACATCTGGTAAATCAGCTGTTACAAAACAAACCGCGAACGTGCCGTTACCCCGCGTTGCTAAGATCATTGGCCACTGACGTAAAGGGAATGCTGAACATCTTTGAACGAATATTTTAGCCACAGAGAGCTGCAAATACGAACGAAATCGAATGTGTTCGACGTGTGAGCAAACGGTTTTTTTTTTTAGACCTAGAAAAAGGTGTTACTGAGTTAATACTCGTACATATATTTGTGGGACTGACAGAAATCACACGTCGTCAGACTGGTGCAGGGCAATGAAAGCTCTACAGAGTCATTATCAACAGATGTCGGTCTAGAGGTCTCTGTGGCTACAGCTTTTCCCTCCGTTGTAGAAACGTAAACACGAATCTTATCATCTGCATCTCGTCTCGCAGCTTTGTCTATGTTTCTCTGTCTCTGTCTCTCTCTCTCTCTCTCTCTCTCTCTCTCTCTCTCTCTCTTCCTCTCTCCCTTATACCATGTCACCCTACCCCAAGCCTCTTTGTCCTCTCGCATCACGTTCGCTGTCACTTATCCACAGCAGTCTGTTTCTTTTTGCTTCATGAGTATGATAAACTAAAAGTGGCTTGATAATGTTGCATAGTCACATATTCAGATGTACAAATTGCATACCAGTGGGCTCACCATATTGGGATGAGTAATCTGAGAATTTGAATCACTGCTAATGGACACACCAAATTTCGTGTTTTGTGAGCAATAATGTAGAAAAGAAGTGGTAGTGCTCTGTAAAATTTTATTTTATTTATGTCATATGTTTCGCTAAATGAAGACAGAAACTTGCTTCTTTAATATGGTACAAGCACCCGTCACGGTCATCGAGACGAGACAAATACACACCTGGAACTTCATAACATATCGGATGAACGCAGTACCAGAACGCGTCTGCGAGGACGTTCCCCAGGCCGACACCTGCTCCCCCACTATCGTACCCTGGGTAATGGAGCCTGTGTTGTGTTATGTTTTGTACCTTGTAAATTGAAACATGCAGTAGTTACTTAATTGTTAAATCACGCATTATCACGATAGCACACGGGCTTTCGCGAGCAGTGTAGATGACGTCAAAAGTTCTTGGGTTTTCATACTGTGTCATTCTTTTCCAGAAACTTTCGACCAGATGTTTTGGCTCTCCCGAGAAGGCCTTCTACTGGGAGCTAAATGTACAGTGTGGCGCACTATCAGACTTTGGGAGATACTTTCTCGCATTTATCGCAGTAAATGTTCATGATTGGATAGGAATGACGTTTCTGTGATAGGAGGAAGCGTTCACTGGTGTAGTACTGTCTGGACTTTTTTTCCAATAAGTGAAGGGAAAGACACAGCATCACTTCCAGCGTGATAGGCCCTTACCACAAAGTATTTGGAAATAGTACAGACTGAACCACAGTCACCAGGCTGAAGAAGAGCTTTTACATCCCATATACCAGAAACTTGTTCTGGCGTTTACGACAGCCAGGAATGATATGCCACAGAGACATGGCGTTACGTTCACCTGCTAAGCAGAGTGCTGATCCACCTATGGATCGCATTACCTTAGCGATTCTGCTTGGCTTTGATCTTACAGGGCCATGATGGGTTTCTGGAGGCACTTGGCAACAGATGTCTATAGGGATATGTCACGCAGCTACAGCAGATTACGGGTCGATAGTTTATCGGCGCGGAGCTGGGCGCCAGTAGCATTCCAGATGTGTTCCACTGCACTCAGATGAAGCGGATTTGGTGTACAAGGCCTCAATCTGAGTTCTTTATCACATTCCTCACAGCAGTGTTCGTAGCTTGTGACCCTGGCGGTTACCCTGCTGGAAGCTGCCATCACTGTCAGAGATCTAGTGTGAGGGTATGCACCGGCCGGGGTGGCCGAGCGGTTGTAGGTGCTACAGTCTGGAACCGCGCGACCGCTACGGTCGCAGGTTCGAATCCTGCATCGGGCATGGATGTGTGTGATGTCCTTATGTTAGTTAGGTTTAAGTAGTTCTAAGTTATAGGGGACTGATGACCTGAGATGTTAAGTCCCATAGTGTTCTGAGCCATTTGAACCATTTTTGAGGGGATGCATCTGGTTCGCACGTGAGGTGTTAAGTCCCATAGTGCTCTGAGCCATTTGAACCATTTTTGAGGCGATGCATCTGGTTCGCACGTAGTCCGCAGCAGTCATGGTGGCTTCCATTACTGCCACAGTTCCCATAGAAACGCAGGTAAAGTCGCTGTGGCATAATTTTCCCTCCCACTCGCCTGCGACCGTGGTGCACTGCGTGCTTCCAACAGCTGTTTGCTTGTATGACGGCGTATCCAGATACGAACATCGAACTGGTGATTCAAGAAACGCTAATCATCCAAGCAAGCAATACGTTTCCATTGACTGACACGTGCATTCTCGTTGACACCGAGCCCAGTGCAATCGTAACTGACGGTGTCATTGGGTCAAGAAGGGAACACGCGGAGTGTGTTCAAGAATGTGCGCTAAACAGTGCACTTCGAAACACATTTGTCTGCTCCAGCACTGTACTATGTCGTCGGACCTGCACAGATCGTCGCCTGTCCTGCTTTACAGAGCGAGCGAGGATCTGACCTCCACATTCCGTGATGAGTAACGGACGCCCAACATGTTGTCGCCGACTCCCCGTTCACATTTCCTCCACTCACCTTTCACGCATGCTCAGGATAGCAGCTCGCGAGCAGCCAACTAGCTTCACCGTTTACGATTCGCTGCTTACCAGGCACCACTCCGCTCCTGGTCAAAGTGGCTCGACTCCGCCGACTTCCAATTTGCTGCCTGTATCGTCGCTAGATAGCTTCTCCATTCCTCTCTGCTGCGCTTATACAGGATGGTCCATTGTTAGTGACCGGGCCAAATATCTCACGAAATAAGCATCAAACGGAAAAACTACAAAGAACGAAACTCGTCTAGCTTGAAGGGGGAAAACAGATGGCGTTATGGCTGGCCCGCTAGATGGCGCTGCCATAGGTCAAACGGATGTCCACTGCATTTTTTTAATAGAAACCCCCATTTTCTATTAGATATTCGTGTAGTACGTAAACAAATATGAATGTTTTAGTTGGAACACATTTTCGCTTTGTGATAGATGGCGCTGTAATAGTCACAAACGTATAAGTACGTGGTATCCCCTAACTTTCCGCCAGTGCGGACGGTATTTGCTTCGTGATACATTACCCGTGTTAAAATGGACTGTTTACCAATTGCGGAAAAGGTCGACATCGTGTTGATGTATGGCTATTGTGATCAAAATGTCCAACGGGCATGTGCTATGTATGCTGCTCGGTATCATGGACGACATCATCCAAGTGTACGGATCGTTCGCCGGATAGTTACGTTATTTAAGGAAACAAGAAGTGTTCAGACACATGTGAAACGTCAACCACGACCTCCAACAAATGATGATGCCCAAGTAGGTGTTTTAGCTGCTGTCGCGGCTAATCCAGATATCAGTAGCAGACAAATTGCGCGAGAATCGGTAATCTCAAAAACGTCGGTGTTGAGAATGCTACATCAACATCGACTGCACCAGTACCATATTTCTATGCACCAGGAATTGCATGGTGATGACGTTGAACGTCGTGTACAGTTCTGCCACTGGCCTCAAGAGAAATTACGGGACGATGACAGATTTTTTGCGCGCGTTCTATTTAGCAACGAAGCGTCATTCACCAACAGCGGTAACGTAAACCGGCATAATATGCACTATTGGGCAACGAAATATCCACGATGGCTGCGACAAGTGGAACATCAGTGACATTGGTGGATTAATGTGTGGTGCGGCATTATCGGAGGAAGGATAATTGGCCCCCATATTATCGATGGCAATCTAAATGGGGCAATGTATGCTGATTTCCTACCTAATAGTCTACCGATGTTACCACAAGATGTTTCACTGCATGACAGAATGGCGATGTACTTGCAGCATGATGGATGTCCGGCACATAGCTCGTGTGCGGTTGAAGCGGTATTGAAAAGCGTATTTCATGACAGGTGGATTGGCCCGTTCGTTCACCGGATCTGAAGTCCCCGGATTTCTTTCTGTGGGGAAAATTGAAGGATATTTGCCATCGTGATCCACTGACAACGACTGAAAACATGCGTCAGCGCACTGTCAATGCATGTGCGAACATTACGGAAGGCGAACTACTCGCTATTGAGAGGAATGTCATTACACGTATTGCCAGATGCACTGAGATTGACGGACATCATTTTGACCATATACTGCAGTAATGGGGTATGTAGAGGTAGTCAAGCTGCAGCAGCATGCGTTCTCAAAAAAATGGCTCTGAGCACAATGGGACTTAACATCGGAGGTCATCAGTCCCCTAGAACTTAGAACTACGTAAACCTAACTAACCTAAGGACATCACACACATCCATGCCCGAGGCAGGATTCGAACCTGCGACCGTAGCGGTCGCGTCGTTCCAGACTGATGCGTTCTCATAAATGATAAGTTCACAAATGTACATGTATCACATTGGAAAAACCAAAATAAAATGTTCAAACGTACCTACGTTCTGTATTTTAATTTAAAAAACCTACCTGTTACGAACTGTTCGTATAAAATTGTGAGCAATATGATTGTGACTATTACAGCGCCATCTATTACAAAGTGAAAAAAGTGGTCCAACTAAAACATTTATATTTCTTTACGTACTACACGAATATGTAATAAAAATGGGGGTTCCTATTTTTAAAAACGCAGTTGATATCCGTTTGACCTGCGGCAGCGCCATCCAGCGGGCCAACCATAACGCCATCTGGTTTCGCCGTTGAAGCTAGACAAGTTTCTTTTTTTGTAGTTTTTTCGTTTGACGATTATTTCGTGGTATATTTGGCCCGGTCACGATCAGTGGACCACTCTGTATAGTTTCCTTGCCGTGTCACGCGACCACCACACTGCCACGTGGCACTGAATCTCATGGACCGGAGGGGCCATAATTCGTGCACAGCTTCCAGTGTGGCAGTTTCAGCAAGTATACTGCTTAGACACTGACACCATCCCAGAATCAGAATCAGTGTCAGGTAGTAAGCGACGTATCGTATAACCAACATGCTCCTTTGATGACCATCAGTCTTGAAGATAAAGAGCGGGAAGGACAGGTAGACGTTCCGTGGCAGTTGTTCTTCATGCACTTGTCAGAACAGACACAGTTGCAAGAGTGCAGTGTGAGGCAGGAAGAGCTCAGCTCGCCCGGGGCCCCTCTGCTGCTACTGCTGCATGCGCCGCGGCAGCTGGCGCCGCCTTGCGTACCGTCGTTATGGCAGCGGCGGCGCGCACAGAAGGCGGTGCGGCGGTCGCCGTCGCGGCCACAGATGCACACCCCGCACTGGTCGTCTGTGAGGAAGGCCTCACCCGGCGCGCACCGCCGCGCTGCAATACCCGCTCCGGCGTCACCAGCTGCCTACCCTCCCTCAATTCACATGACCTCGCGGCGAAACCGAGCGCTCGTGGGTGCACGTGCTAACAAATCTCACTATTTTAATGTTTATTATGAATACACTGCTGGCCACTACAACTATGACACCAAGAGGGTAACAAATAACGATATTTTAGTTAGTTATTATTTGTTTTTCCCTCTGGAGATTACTGCAATTTAATTAAAGAGAATATTAGACAAGACGCTTTTCGCTGTTATTTATGAAGCACCTTCCGTGGCTACTCTGGAAGCTGGATACACATGATGTGTTTCTTCGATTTCTCCAGGCGTATTTTATGACGAACTAAATATCGGGTGAACAACCTGGTATGAGTGTGCATAGGACACAATATTCCGGCAATCGACCACGTTGCCATCATCAGGTGCGGTGATGTACTGAACACCGGCGGGCCGGCGACATGTATACAGGGTGTTACAAAAAGGTACGGCCGAACTTCCAGGAAACATTTCCAACACACAAATCAAGAAAACATATTATGTGGACATGAGTCCGGAAACGCTTAATTTCCTTGTTAGAGCTCATTTTAGTTTCGTCAGTATGTACTGTACTTCCTCGATTCACCGCCAGTAGAAGGAAGGTAATGTTGACTTCTGTGCTTGTATTGACATGCGACTCATTGCTCTACAGTACTAGCATCAAGCACATCAGTACGTAGCATCAACAGGTTAGTGTTCATCACGAACGTGGTTTTGCAGTCAGTGCAATGTTTACAAATGCGGAGTTGGCAGATGCCCATTTGATGTAAGGATTAGCACGGGGCAATAGCCGTGGCGCGGTTCGTTTGTATCGAGACAGATTTCCAGAACGAAGGTGTCCCGACAGGAAGACGTTCGAAGCAATTGATCGGCGTCTTAGGGAGCACGGAACATTCCAGCCTATGACTCGCGACTGGGGAAAACCTAGAACGACAAGGACACCTGCAATGAACGAGGCAATTCTTCGTGCAGTTGACGATAACCCTAATGTCAGCGTCAGAGAAGTTGCTGCTGTACAAGGTAACGTTGACCACGTCACTGTATGGAGAGTGCTACGGAAGAACCAGTTGTTTCCGTACCATGTAGAGCGTCTGCAGGCACTATCAGCAGCTGATTGGCCTCCACGGGTACACTTCTGCGAATGGTTCATCCAGCAATGTGTCAATCCTCATTTCAGTGCAAATGTTCTCTTTACGGATGAGGCTTCATTCCAACGTGATCAAATTGAAAAATTTTCACAATCAACATGTGTGGGCTGACGAGAATCCGCACGCAATTGTGCAATCACGTCATCAACACAGATTTTCTGTGAACATTTGGGCAGGCATTATTGGTGATGTCTTGATTGGGCCCCATGTTCTTCCACCTACGCTCAATGGAGAACGTTATCACGATTTCATACGCGATACTCTACCTGTGCTGCTAGAACATGTGCCTTTACAAGTACGACACAATATGTGGTTCATGCACGATGGAGCTCCTGCACATTTCAGTACAAGTCTTCGTACGCTTCCCAACAATAGATTCGGTGACCGATGGATTGGTAGAGGCGGACCAATTCCATGGCCTCCACGCTCTCCTGACCTCAACCCTCTTGACTCTGAAAGCTCTTGTCTACGCAACTCCGGTACCAATTCGTGCTCGTATTGTGGACGGCTGTGATACAATACGACATTCTCCAGGGCTGCATCAGCGCATCAGGGATTCCATGCGACGGAGGGTGGGTGCATGTATCCTCGCTAACGGAGGACATTTTGAACATTTACTGTAACAAAGTGTTTGAAGCCACGCTGGTACGTTTTGTTGCAGTGTGTTTCCATTCCATGATTGATGTGATTTGAAGAGAGGTAATAAAATGAGCTCTAACATGGAAAGTAAGCGTTTCCAGACACATGTCCACATCACATATTTTCTTTGTTTGTGTGTGAGGAATGTTTCCTGAAAGTTTGGCCGTACCTTTTTGTAACACCCTGTAGAGGACAATCCCCCTCCCACTCCCTGCAGACAAGGGCAACACAACAGTTATCCTCTCCCGACAGGATTATGCTGAGAAGATGTGGGGCCTACTAAGTGACAGCGCATACCGCAAGATTGACACCGATCCTACCAAGAGGGTCGATAGGAAGACTCTGGCGCTTCTCAAGGATTCCGGCTTCCCTGACGAGATTACCAAGAAGCTACGCCCGAGGGCTGCTGTTACTCCTAGACTTTACGCACTGCCGAAGGTGCACAAGGAATCGATTCCGTTAGGTCCCATTGTCAGCAATATTGGTGCCCCACCGTATCTTTTCGCCAAGCACCTCAACCAACTGCTTAGTCCTTACGTTGGGAGATGTACACACCATATCCGTAACTCCGTGCATTTCATGGGACGCATCAACAACCTAACGCTTAAGGAATCTGACGTACTGGTGAGCTTCGACGTGGTATCTCTATTCACTAAAGTTCCGTTACAAGAGTCCTTGGAAGTCATCAGCCAGAAATTTGACGAAGAGACCACCAACCTTTTCAGACGTGTTCTGACATCAACTTACTCCTTATTTGACGGTGAATAATACGAGCAGACAGAAGGAGCAGCCATGGGGAGTCCACTCTCACCCGTTGTCGCAAATATGTACATGGAACATTTCGAGGAGGAAGCTCTTGAATCAGCACATCTAAAACCCATCTGTTTCTTTAGATATGCGGATGATACCTTCGTTATCTGGCCTCATGGAAGAGATAAACTGGCAGACTTCCTCACACACCTCAACTCCAGACACGAGAATATTAAGTTCACCATGGAGATCGAAACGGATGGGATGCTCCCTTTCCTAGATGTTTTGATTAGAAGACGAGCTGACAGCACTTTGGGTCACGGCGTGTATAGGAAGAAGACGCACACCGATTTGTACCTACATGCGGATAGCTGCCACCATCCGGCACAAAAGAATTGCGTGCTCAAAACTCTTGTACACGGAGCTCACACCATCTCCGACACGGACAGTCTCCAGCAAGAATTGGACCATTTGAAGACCGTGTTTCGGAGGAACAGTTACAAGGAAGGGCGAATTCGGAAGGCTCTACACATCCCACACCTGCAGCACCGGCGGAAACTGCGGATGAACCTCATGAGGAGGCGGCCCTGGCTATTATTCCGTTTTTTGGGGCCTTATCCGGAAAAATTGGACGCATTTTACGTAAACACCAAGTGAGAACCATCTTCCGTCCTCTAAGCAAAATCAAGAGCCTTCTTGGTAGTGTCAAAGACAACCTTGGTCTACATAAATCAGGGGTTTCTCAGATACCTTGCCAATGCGGTAGTGCATACATAGGGCAGACCATTCGTACCATTGAGGACCGATGCCGAGAACATCAACGGCACACTAGACCGCAACAGCAGGCAACCGCTGAGCATTGGCTGTCGGAACTCCACAGCATGGATTATGGCGAAACCAAAGTCCTGACACAAACTTCCAAAAACTGGACTGTGTCATGAAAGAAGCCATAGAGATTAGAGTAAGGGAGCCACAACTAAATCGTGACAGCGGTTACATCCTTAGCAAGGCGTGGGAAACCGCGATCAACCGGATTAAGAAAAAAAAGGATATTTCTCACAGTGCACCGACTTCTGGGGAGGAGCGAAGAATAACGAGAGCGGTGCCGGCAGACCCTCCTGAACGAGAAGACCCAGGACGCAGCGCCCAGACGGCGGGAGAACGGACGCTGTACCTGGACCGCGCCGACTCATAGGAAGCGCCTGAGGGGGGAGCGGGAGGGGGGATTGTCCTATATATACCTGGTGCCGGCCCACCATCGTCCAGTACATCAGCGCACCTGATGATGGCAACCCGGTCGATTGCCGAAATATTGTGTCCTATGCACACTCATACCAGGCTGTTCACCCGAGATTTATGGATACATATGTTTGTACATTTCTGATTGTTTTAGGTTAAAAACATTGTTTTGTTTAAAAAGTTGGAGTGCAAGTTACATACGGCGTTTCTCTACATATTCTCCAAACCACTGCTTCTTCCCTCCCTGCTAGCAGCGGTTGATGTGAAAGACTTCGTTTGACATATTAAAGAGCAGTAAGCTCCAAAGGAAACAACCAATAACAACTGATTTCAACAGCTGTTGCGGAAGATGGCCAAGCAAAAAACTTACAATTCACTACTGCCCATTAAAATTGCTACACCACGAAGATAACGTGCTACAGGCGCGAAATTTAGCTTTTCAGAGCATTCACACAAGGTTGGCGCCGGTGGCGACACCTATAACGTGCTGACATGAGGAAAGTTTCCAACCGATTTCTCACACACAAACAGCAGTTGACCGGCGTTGACTGGTGAAACGTTGTTGTGATGCCTCGTGCAAGGAGGAGAAATGCGTACCATCACGTTTACGACTTTGATAAAGGTCGGATTGTAACCTATCGCGATTGCGGTTTATCCTAACGCGACATTGCTGCTCGCGATGGTCGAGATCCAATGACTGTTAGTAGAGTACGGAATCGGTGGATTAAGGAGGGTAATACGGAACGCCATGCTGGATGCCAACGGCCTCGTATCACTAGCAGTCGACATGACAGGCATCTTATCTGCATGGCTGTAACGGATCGTGCAGCCACGTCTCGATCCCTGAGTCAACAGATGGGGACGTTTGCAAGACAACAACCATCTGCACGAACAGTTCGACGACGTTGGTAGCAGCAGCATGGACTATCAGTTCGGATACCATGGCTGCGGTTACCCTTGACGCTGCATCACAGACAGGAGCGCCTGCGATGGTGTTCTCAACGACTAACCTGGGTGCACGAATGGCAAAACGTCATTTTTTCGGATGAATCCAGGTTCTATTTACAGCATCATGATGGTCGCATCCGTGTTTGGCAACGTCGCGGTGAACGCACATTGGAAGCGTGTATTCGTCATCGCCATACTGGCGTATCACCCGGCGTGATGGTATGGGTTGCCATTGGTTACACATTTTCGGTCATCTCTTGTTCGCGTTGACGGCACATTGAACAGTGGACGTTACGTTTCAGATGTGTTACGACCCGTGGTCTACCCTTAATTCGATCCCTGCGAAACCCTACATATTAGCAGGATAATGCTCGACCGCATGTTGCAGGTCCTGTACGGGCCTTTCTGGATACAGAAAATGTTCGACTGCTGCCCTTACCAGCACATTCTCCAAATCTCTCACCAATTGAATACGTCTGGCCAATGGTGGCCGAGCAACTGGCTCGTCACAATACGCTAGTCACTACTCTTGATGAACTGTGGTATCATGTTGAAGCTGCATGGGCAGCTGTACCTGTACACGCCATCCAAGCTCTGTTTGAGCAATGCCCAGGCGCATCAAGGGCGTTATTACGCCCAGAGGTGGTTGTTCTGGGTACTGATTTCTCAGGATCTATGCACCCAAATTGCGTGAAAATGTAATCACATGTTAGTTCTAGTATAATATATTTGTCCAATGAATGCCCGTTTATCATCTGCGTTTCTTCTTGGTGTAACAATTTTAAGGGCCAGTAGCGTATTTTAGCTAATTTGCGTAACCGTCGTAGTTGGAATAGTACATGATTAAACATGTGAGTGATTTGGGGGTAACTGAGAATCGAGTCAAACCGAGCACTGATAATGAGACGGTTTGTGGTCAGTTGCAGAGGGTCCTGCTGTCGATCCGCGATATATCGCTCGCCGCGACGTAGCGCACTTGCACCACCGAAGCTTACAGGAAGAAAGCACAGACAGGTGTAGACAATCAGGGCCGGGTAAGGGGATGTGATGGTTTACCACTGAGCAGATTTCAGTGTTTCGTTGAAGCTGAATTTACGCCAGTCACGAGGTGGTATGGTGCCGAAGTATAGTCTTAAAACTTGCAGCGCACAAGAATGGAAACCAAGCAACGGTGTGGCATTAAGCCATCGTGTACAGCCGTACATGGAGATACAGCGTCAAGGAATTTCTTTGTTGTAGCCGATCGACCTGGCCGTTGTAACCAACTGTGCGGTGGGGATTTGCTGGATCGCCAAAATGGAATATAGTCGACGCTAAGCGAGTTTGGTTGGTGTCACATTGCAAAGGCGCTATGCGCTGATGGAAAGTTATAGCATGTGGGTCGACAGAATTCAGCTTTGCTTCGGCATGATGTAGGTGTGCATCTGCAAACCCTGTTCATTGAATGTGCATTGAATGTGCTTTGATTGCTGAGTGTAGTTTGCCCTTCTCCTAACAGCACTGTGTTTTATTAGCGGTATGTTAAATTCGTACATCAATGTGTTTCTTGCCCTTCAAAAAAGATATTTTATTTTCATGTTTGTGTAAAGTTCCTTTTATAGCTTTTTTCTGATTTCTATTTTTAGTGGGTTATCTTAAGCGAGCCCAGTTCAACGAAAATTGACTCTTGTTTAATGACTCTAAATTTGCAGTCATTGGCTCATGTGCTTATCGCAGCAACCGTTCACTAATGGTTTGTAATTGGGCACTTACTGCTGGAGTGTGTGTTGCCATTTTAAGTTAAGTAATTCCTAAGTTACTTCGCGGCACTCTCAGTGGAGCACGGTTCTGCCAGTGTCTCATTCATTGACCAATAGACGCCTCTCCTCCTTACACGAGGCAGAACGCATACGTCCCAGGAACAATTAAGATTCAAATGTGATTCATAAATGGAAAACGTGCTGTACAATCTTTCCTTATATGCAGAGTGTAGATGGCGTTATGCTACCTGTAGTCGAAGTGGTGTAAGAAGATCCCTGACTGCTCGCAGCGCTGTTGCCAGCTTTCAACTGCGAAGCGAAAACAGCTGCAGGCGAAAATAATAGCCATCTATAGAGCTGTGAGAACACTGCGGCGTTGCCACAGAGGCGTTTACAGACTCGCAGTACGTTACTGGTTGAGGTAGGTGTGACAAGCTGCTGCGCCCAGCCCACTGCATCTATCGGGAATAAAGTTATGCGAACTCAACTATACATTGTGTGATTGCGGCAAAATGATAGTCAGTCCCATATCAAAGCACACAGTATAATTCAAGGCTATTTGACTTTAGCTGCATGCTGCCTCCATGGTAAACGAGAATATAGTACACTTGATGCGAATATGAAGTTTATTGCATTCCAAATTTATAGTGTTGCCTCTTTAATAGCAGTTTCTATTAATGGTCCCCCTTTTCGTTCTTACAGACGACTACACAACGTCCCACTAACCATTAACCAAAATCAAATGGTTTAAATGGCTCTGAGCACTATGGGACTTAACCCTTTGAGGGCAGGTAAACACCACTAAAATTTACCCTAGTGCGGCAAGAAAAATTATTTGTAAATTTCAAATTTATTTTGATTGTAACACATTTTTTTATTGTTTTGACATGTTTTATACATTTAGTTTGTAAAAATTCACTTAAAGAACAACAAAATATTAACATTAAATGCTGTCAGTACAGGTAACCAACACCCCATTACAATATACAAATTCGATATTTGGTGGTTGAACTTTGAAATAACTAGTTTTTAATTTTCGTGGCATCTCTTGAAACAGTTCTTGCCGGCTCTCAGACACAGAGGTACTTTGCACACTGAACACATCCACACTGTTGGCACTGGATTTTTCTTTGAACTGCAAACTGCACATCTTCTAGATGATGAGTGAATTGGTTGATGTTTACTGCTTTCGTGGCGGATACTTACGTCTACGTATGGTTTGTGTGATTTGATCTGGGTTGATATACTATTTTGGGATACAGAAGCAAAATTAGCTGCCACTGAAACTATTTTTGGAGCCAACAAGATCTGTACACCTCTCGAAAGAAGTCTTTATAGGATAACTGCTCCATTTCGATTTCTTTGTGCATAATGAACGCGTTTGTCACACTGCAGTCTAAAAAGTGAAAAAAACATTCTCATCCACCATTTCTTGCTTTTTCTGTCAATAGGATAGTCTGACTTTAGTCAATCAAAATTATCCACATAGTTCATACTGGAATTGTAGTCTTTCAATACAATTGGACAAGTTATATTGGTTATTGTTCCATCTTTCACTTTTCGACTTACTGTGGACACATCGGATGGTGAAAGACATGTTGAAATCAAGTTGACTGCCCTGTTATCTTTCCATCTATAGATTACTATGCCATCATTGCTTATTTTGTAATCGAATTCCCCTCTTTCCATCTCCTTTTCCTCCTTGAGTTTTAGCATGTTTTTCCTTCTGGGATTTATTGTTCCACAGGCGTACACACCATTGGATTTTAGGTCCTTGAACACATCATATGACGTAAAATAATTGTCCATAAAAATAATATGATTCTTTCCATGAAGACCACAGGTTAAATTTAGAACCACCTTCGATCCTAGCCCCACTACTGGAGAATGAGAAGCTTTTCCTGTATAAATATCAATTTTAAGGCTGTATGACGACTGATCACATAACATCCACACTTTGTACCCTCTTTTTACAGGTTTGTCCCTCATATATTGTTTGAGAGATGATTTGCCTTTGAATTTAACCATTGCTGCATCAATGGCAAGTTTTTGATGTGGTTTAAAGCAATCCTAGAATTTCCTGATGAAATGGTCTAGAAATGGACGTAGTTTGTACAGTTTATCATAATTCTGACTGTTTCTGACGGGAGCGGCTGAATTATCATTGAGGTGCAAGTTACTCAGTAGCCAACTAAACCGTTTAACTGGCAACAGCTTTGATATTTAACTTTCACCAAGATCTGGATCAGTGCTCCAGTAATCTCTGTACCTAGGCTTTTTAGTGATACCCATATAAAGATTTATTCCAATAAAAGTCATAATTTCAACTTCGTTGGTGGGTACGAAAGTTTTGCCTTTCTGTGTAGCATACAAATTTGTTTGGAACACTAACTGTTTTATTAGTGTTTCACCGAAAAATTCACAAAACAAGCCAATTGGCTTTAGGTTCACTTTGTTATTTATTTCTGCGATCACACTACCTTCTCCAATAAATAATGGCACTTGGTCAACACTTGTTTCTTGGCTCCAGTTTACCGTGACTGTTGATGGAACAGTAGATGGTAAAATATTATTTTCAATGACGTCATCAATTTCACTGCCATCCCGAGAATCACTACTCCTCGACACACGACTGTACACAAGACTAGAACTTGCACAGCTTGTCGTGAATGCGGGGTCATTTCCATCACTGCCAACACTGTCAACACTGCTGTCACTAGAAGGTATTTCTTCAAATAAAATTCGGTAACATTCGTCCTCAGTTATTCCTTTTCGGCTAGACATATTCGATAGACACGAAGAAAATATACTGGGTGGAGCAGAAGGGCGGTGGTTAGCAGCACTAACCACACAGAAATTTGTCTGTAAAACATAGAAAATTCTATTGCAATTTAAAGTTACATTACACGTAGACATTTATATGTTCAACACATAAATATAAGCAATTACTTACCAAAAATTGCCGTATAAAGAAGAGCTACAGAGAATACTGCACGCCGCTTCCAAGAACAGTGCTAACAATGAAGAAGTATCACCTATTGTTCTGAATACGCTGCAAAAATTCGCGCAGAAGACCTGCACTGCCATCTAGCGGCATTTTAGGCAACAATTATGTGGTTGGCAGAGAGACTACTGGCCCCTGAGCGGTAAAGGGAGAAAATACCATGTGGTTAGCCAAAGTGACGACCGCCCATTGAAACCGTCTTCGTATGTGGTTAGTTACAGTTTTGCCTGCCCTTCAAAGAGTTAACAGCTGAGGTCATCAGTCCCTAGAACTTAGAACTACGTAAACCTAACTAACCTAAGGACTTCACACACATCCATGCCCGAAGCAGGATTCGAACCTGCGACCGGTGCAGTCGCGCGGTTCCAGACTGAAGCGCCTAGAACGCTCGGCCACATCAGACCGGCAACCAGTAACCCCACTACATACTAATGAAGTTATTTTTAGCAAACGACAGTTAACAGCAGTTATAACTTTATCTCCGAGATCAGTCGGCGCTATCTCAGGTCTGAGTACATGTAAGTACTAGTGTATCCGTAGAGCAACTCACTGCGTGACGTGTCAGCCAGAGTAATTCTACTGACTGCCAATAAACCTTGCTGATAAAGGGGTATAACAGATACGTGACTGGAGGGAAAAAACAAATGATCAGGACTCTGAACACTGATCATAGCTTCAAAGTGTCGCGGTACTGAATGAAAGCGGTACAGTGCACGGTCCTAGAATCCTGTAAGACCGCAAGGAATCTGCACTGTTTTTATGGAAGACCGCAACGGATAAGCTGTAGCCCAGTCATATGCCAGACATGTGAGGCAAAGTCGTAGGCCAGGGAAGCAAAAGTACCTGTTATTCCAAAAGAATCACGTTCCTCACCTCAGTTGCTTATCGTAGCGTGCCTGACATAAAAGTTGAAGCACCCAGCTGGCTAGTAGGAAAAAAATGAAACTTTTCAGGTTGAGTAGGGTATGTGATGTTATTTCAGTAATTACAAAATCGAGCCAAATTTACAAAGAACTGGACAATATGAGCCCACTGACCAGCATGACATTACCCCCACTCTGGCCTGGATGTACTGATTCGGTTGGAAAACATGTCATACAAACCGTTGTACCCTATCCTGAAGCAAAGTGGCCCACAACTAATATAACTGCTCATTCTGATCCTGGATACTGGCATTGAGAAGAACTTGACTCCTGATCTGGCCAAAGCATGTTCTGCCTCGGACTGGCATCTACGTGGCTGCGGGAGTATCTCAACATTCGTAGACAGTTCATTGACACATGTGCCAAATGTGGACGAGCATTGTCCTCTTGAAAAATGGCACCAATATACTGTTGCATGAGATTGACATAAGAGCACGCGCAGTGTCTGTAACAAGCCATTGTGTCGTAAGAGTCCCCTTAATCATTACTAGCCGTGAGCTGAAGTCATGCCCGATGGCTCCCCACGCCATGAGTCCGAGACTAGAACCACTGCTCATCTCCAAGACACTGACAGACTGGAACCTCTCCCTAGATCGCCTCCATACTCACCAACGACGGTCATCCAGCGTAGCACAGAACCGCGATTCATCGTCGCACACAAATCGACGCCATTCATCAACAGTTCTTGGTCACAGCAGCACTGCAATCACAGCCGACAGTGTTGCGGTGTTAATGACAGCTTTCGCACTGAACGGCATTTCCCCAGTCCGGCTGCAGGGAGTATATTGCTTGTTCATAAAAGAGAGGTGCAGTTGTGAAGGGGTTACAACGTGCTTGGTGCACAATACGGCAATCCTTCCTGTTGTTGGTCGAACGTGATCGACTGTAACCTCGGCGAGGAGTTTCGATCTCCTCACTTCCTCATGCAGTATAACCGCTGGCCACAAATTTAGAGAAGACTGGGATCATTCTGACGTCATCTTCGTATAACTAATGTAGAGATAATGAGAATAAGGCAAGAGATATTAGGGGGCATACTTAGGCATGTAGACGGGCTTTTTTTCCCTCGCTCAGTAGGCGAATGGCACAGGACAAAAAATGGTAATGTAGGGTTGAAATACTCTCCGTCACGCATGGGACAGTGTCTTAGGGGTATATGAATGCAGACATAGGTGTTGGGCAACAGTTGGTGAGGAAATTCCGTCCTTTACACAGGAACGATTCCACTATTCGCCTCATGGTAGGGAGGGAAACGACTTAATGTTGTGTAGGCAGAAGAGCCAACACCGTGTTACTAGAGGAGGCCGAAATGCATGCGTTTTAGCTCACGCGGGCTGGCGTGAGGAGGGAAGAACTATACTGACGTGAGGTCTGGAACATGACAAGGAATTAGAATTCAGAAAGCGGACGTAATTAGTTTGATACTTAACTTTAATCCATTAATGATGAACGTCGCTCTTGACGGTACATGAGTCACAATATTATCTGTTCAGAAGACATAGTAACTGAATATGGCGCCTTGCTAGGTCGTAGCAAATGACGTAGCTGAAGGCTATGCTAAACTGTCGTCAGCGAATGAGAACGTATCTATACAGTGAACCATCGCTAGCAAAGTCGGCTGTACAACTGGGGCGAGTGCTAGGGAGTCTCTCTAGAGTAGACCTGCCGTGTGGCAGCGCTCGGTCTGCAATCACTGATAGCGGCGACACGCGGGTCCGACGTATACTAACGGACCGCGGCCGATTTAAAGGCTACCACATAGCAAGTGTGGTATCTGGCGGTGACACCACACTTAACTCTAAACGTATATTCTGGACAGACAATTCGAAACCCAGCCCTCGAGAACGAGAGTCAGTTTGCTACCTACTGCACTGTACCGCACAGTACCTCACTGATGCACTCACGCTTGGTACTCAGCAGTCTTAATAGTAAGCAGTCATGTAATGAAACAGCAACCTACGTAAACAAAATTTTCATCAAATGTCTTCTACAAGTGCATCTACCTAGATACCCCCCAAGCCACTGTACGGTGTTTGGTGGAGGGTATCCTTTACCACTACAAGTCATTTGCTTTCCTATTCCACTCGCAGATAGGGTGAGAGAGAAACGACTCTCTATATGCCTCCGTATGAGCCCCAGTCTCTCGTATTTTATCTTCAAATGCCGATACTCTAAATTTTCTCAACAGCGTTCCTCGAAAAACTTCGCCTTCCCTACAGTGATAACCATTTGCGTTCCTGTACCATCTCCGTAACACTTACGTGTTGTTCGAAACTACCGACAACAAATCTAGCAGCTCACCTCTGAATTGCTTCGATGACTTCCTTTAATCCGAGGGGGTACTGATCTCAGACACTCGAGCAGTACTCAAGAACAGATCACACCAGCGTCCTATATATGCGGTCTCCTTTACAGGTGAACCACTGTTTCCTAATTCTCCCTATATACCAAAGTCGACCACTCGCCTTCACTACACAGTTCTCACATCTCGTTCCATCTCATTCGATTTGCAACGGAAAAGGTCGGAAATAGGTCCACTCAACCAGTTCAGGCATGTCTACCAAGTGCTAGTGTATGCAATGGTTTCAGGCCCTCCAACACATTTGGCAAACAACAGAATCAGTGTGAAAGGTATGTGCTAAGGTCTGATCAGGGTTGCTCCAGGAAATAGTCGGTAGTTGCCAACAGCAAGGTGGAACGAGTATAATTACTTTCTTTGAGTAGGAGGTTCTTTGTTGGTTAAGAGAGCCGGGCGCGCGTAGTAAAAAAACCGTGGAGTCGCAGGTAGGTGCCCGGAGGAAGCAGATGTGTGCAGACAGCTTTAAGGGAGGAGTCGCAGCTATGTGCCCGGAGGACCAGACGTGTGGTGACAGCTGTAAGGTAGGTCGCGCTCGCTGCCCCAGACCAGGCTTTAGCACCTAACTGAGAGAAGATATATAATGATTTCAAATGGGTTTTGTTAGATAATATTCAGAGTTAGGATTTGTATGTCCAAGGTTTGACACAGTAAGCGTTTGGTAAAATTTTGGTAAAAGTGTTTCGTGCTAAGGTAGGTTTTCTACAATACTCCGCAAGCCACCTGGCAGTGTGTGGTGGAGGGCACTTTACGTGCCACGGTCATTACCTCCCTTTTCTGTTCCAGTCGCGTATGGTTCGCGGGAAGAACGACTGTCTGAAAGCCTCCGTACGCGCTCTAATCTCTCTAATTTTACATTCATGATCTCCTCGGGAGGTATAAGTAGGGGGAAGCAATATATTCGATACCTCATCCAGCAACGCACCCTCTCGAAACCTGGCGAGCAAGCTACACCGCGATGCAGAGCACCTCTCTTGCAGAGTCTGCCACTTGAGTTTGCTAAACATCTCCGTAACGCTATCACGGTTACCAAACAACCGTGTGACGAAACGCGCCGCTCTTCTTTGGATCTTCTCTATCTCCTCCGTCAACCCGATCTGGTACGGATCCCACACTGATGAGCAATACTCAAGTATAGGTCGAACGAGTGTTTTGTAAGCCACCTCCTTTGTTGATGGACTACATCAAGGACTAAGGACTCTCCCAATGAATCTCAAACTGGCACCCGCCTTACCAACAATTAATTTTATATGATCATTCCACTTCAAATCGTTCCGCACGCATACTCCCAGATATTTTACAGAAGTAACTGCTACCAGTGTTTGTTCCGCTATCATATAATCATACAATAAAGGATCCTTCTTTCTATGTATTCGCAATACACTACATTTGTCTATGTTAAGGGTTAGTTGCCACTCCCTGCACCAAGTGCCTATCCGCTGCTGATCTTCCTGCATTTCGCTACAATTTTCTAATGCTGCAACTTCTCTGTATACTACAGCATCATCAGCGAAAAGCCGCATGGAACTTTCGACACTATCTACTAGGTCATTTATATGTATTGTGAAAAGCAATGGTCCCATAACACTTCCCTGTGGCACGCCAGAGGTTAATTTAACGTCTGTAGACGTCTCCCCATTGATAACAACATGCTGTGTTCTGTTTGCTAAAAACTCTTCAATCCAGCAACACAGCTGGTCTGATATTCCGTAGTCTCTTACTTTGTTTATCAGGCGACAGAGCGGAACTGTATCGAACGCCTTCCGGAAGTCAAGGAAAATAGCATCTACCTGGGAGCCTGTATCTAATATTTTCTGGGTCTCATGAACATATAAAGCGAGTTGGGTCTCACACGATGGCTGTTTCCGGAATCCATGTTGATTCCTACAGAGTAGATTCTGGGTTTCCAGAAACGACATGATACGCGAGCAAAAAACATGTTCTAAAATTCTACAACAGATCGACGTCAGAGATATAGGTCTATAGTTTTGCGCGTCTGCTCGACGACCCTTCTTGAAGACTGGGACTACCTGTGCTCTTTTCGAATCATTTGGAACCTTCCGTTCCTCAAGAGACTTGCGGTACACGGCTGTTAGAAGGGGGGCAAGTTCTTTCGCGTACTCTGTGTAGAATCGAATTGGTATCTCGTCAGGTCCAGTGGACTTCCTGTGTTGAGTGATTCCAGTTGCTTTTCTATTCCTTGGACACTTATTTCGATGTCAGCCATTTTTTCGTTTGTGCGAGGATTTAGATAAGGAACTGCAGTGCGGTCTTCCTCTGTGAAACAGCTTTGGAAAAAGGTGTTTAGTATTTCAGCTTTACGCGTGTCATCCTCTGTTTCAATGCCATCATCATCCCGGAGTGTCTGGATATGCTGTTTCGATCCACTTATTGTTTTGACGTAAGACCAGAACTACCTAGGATTTTCTGTCAAGTCGGTACATAGAATTTTACTTTCGAATTCACTGAACGCTACACGCATAGCCCTCCTTACGCTAACTTTGACATCGTTTAGCTTCTGTTTGTGTATGACTTAAAATTTTAACAATATATATGTTGAGATCAACATTGTGTTTCTAACAGCCTGAATCATAATCCAAATCCTTTGCTTAAATTGAATATGAAAATGAGTAGCAGAGTACAGTTACCCACCAATGAAAGAACCAAGTAAACATCAGGGCCAAAAGTTAATTTTCCAGTACCATCTTAATGCCATTATTCTCTTAAATTTTATTGCTGAGTCAAATACATGTTGCATTTCTGGTAAAATGGAGGAGAGCAAAAAACAAGTTCACAGACGCAGCCAGATGCAGGTTTTACTGAATAATTAGTTTAGAACAATCTTATCAACGATACTTTCAATGAATAAAAGGATACAATTTTGGTTAGATACTTTCAAGTGTACCAAATTAGAAACTGTAATTGCATAACATTTATTTCTTTCACGACAATTCAACAGTAGTAGCGCTAAGTTAGAAAAATAGCAAATCTCTTAAGTGAGTGATCGGATTGCGATATTTTCAGTGAAATAAAAGAATACGACATACTGCGCTTTTCCGAAAAACTCTCGGGGCAAAAAGGAGCAACAGCAGCATTACAGCCACGCTAAAGTGTTAACAGCGAAGTAACTAGAAGCTAAAATGTCCATATACGAGTAACTTCAGTCTTTTAGTCTGCAGGGATGTCCACGTCAGTGTTAAAAGAGCCTACAGCTAGTGAAATGAAGAACGGGATCAACTGGTTCAATTGGGTCTGAGCACTATGGGACTTAACATCTGAGGTCATCAGTTCCCTAGAACTTAGAACTACTTAAACCTAACTAACCTAAAGACATCACACACATCCATGCCCGAGGCAGGAAGAGCAAGCTTAACTGGCTAGTAAAGGAAATAACATGCTTATGTTGTACAAAGAGTGAGAGTGCTTTCCTAAACTCATCGGCTCTGTTCCAGGGCCACTAATTAATCTCCTATATCCGGAACACTCAAGTAAAGTTAAACAAAAACGAGAGATATACTGTATTACTCGTTTAGTTAGATGATGTACTTTTGATGTATCTTTCTTATTAGACGCAACTCGTAATGGTACATGGATCATACACTGAAGCGCCAAAGAAACTGGTATACACGTACGATCCTCGAACGGCCTACTGTACGCTGCTGCTAGAAGACGAGTACATTCTAAGGCCAACTTCATGAAGAATCGTGTCGGTATCCCGCTCACCTTTTTTGTGTAGAGCGATTTCAATCGATTTTCTAGATCGCAATCACTTAACAGCATATCTGTCTTTTGAGGTTCATGCGACGATTTAATAGTGTAACTGCAATACGATCTTCCTCATTGAATCAACTTTGAAAATAATGTAGAAATTGCCTCGCTCTTCTTGCTGGTGGGAATCACGAAACACAATGTGTGAATGAATGAATGATGCGAGCGGGCGCCGTGTTGCCCCCGGGCCCTGCTGCGTCGCCCCGGAACCATATTGATTGCGGAGTCACACGGTGCGCACACAGCTGCTTCTCACCTACCACGGCGGCGGCAGGAGCTCTTCCAGCACTAGGTCGCTTTCCGTACAACGGAGCGGCACCCAACCAGCGTGTCCTTATGACGGATAGGGAAAGAGCGCGAAGTCTTTCGCAAGAGCAAACTTGTGCCGATCACTCGGGATTTGGCGGCGTAACCAAAAGACCTTTTTGCAAGCAATTAAAGGTCTTTACATAGATAGTCAGGCAGCAGTTAGAGCTGACGGTAGAGTAGTTTCAGGGGTAAGACAGGGCTGCAACCTATCTCCACTGTTGTTCATATTGTTTATGGATGTTGTTGTTGTGGTCTTCAGTCCTGAGACTGGTTTGATGCAGCTCTCCATGCTAATCTATCCGGTGCAAGCTCCTTCATCTCCCAGTACCTACTGCAACTTACATCCTTCTGAATCTGCTTAGTGTATTCATCTCTTGGTCTCCCTCTACGATTTTTACCCTCCACACTGCCATCCAATGCTAAATTTGTGATCCCCCGATGCCTCAGGACATGTCCTACCAACCGATCCCTTCTTCTAGTCAAGTTGTGCCACAAATTTCTCTTCTCCCCAATCCTATTCAATACCTCATCATTAGTTACGTGATCTACCCACCTAATCTTCAACATTCTTCTGTAGCACCACATTTCAAAAGCTTCTATTTTCTTCTTGTCCAAACTATTTATTGGCCATGTTTCACTTCCATACATGGCTACATTCCATACAAATACTTTCAGAAACGACTTCCTGACAATTAAACCTATACTCGATGTTAACAAATTTGTCTTCTTCAGAAATGCTTTCCTTGCCATTTCCAGTCTACATTTTATATCCTCTCTACTTCGACCATCATCAGTTATTTTGCTCCCCAAATAGCAAAACTCCTTTACTACTTCAAGTGTCTCATTTCCTAATCTAATACCCTCAGCATCATCCGACTTAATTCGACTACATTCCATTATCCTCGTTTTGCATTTGTTGATGTTCATCTTATACCCTCCTTTCAAGACACTGTCCATTCCGTTCAACTGCTCTTCCAAGTCCTTTGCTGTCCCTGACAGAATTACAATGTCATCGGCGAACCTTAAAGTTTTTATTTCTTCTCCTTGGATTTTAATACCTACTCCGAATTTTTCTTTTGTTTCCTTTACTGCTTGCTCAATATACATTTTGAATAGCATCGGGGAGAGGCTACAACCCTGTCTCACTCCCTTCCCAACCACTGCTTCCGTTTCATGCCCCTCGACTCTTATAACTGCCATCTGGTTTCTGTACAATCTGTAAATAGCCTTTCGCTCCCTGTGTTTTACCCCTGTTACCTTTAGAATTTGAAAGAGAGTATTCCACTCAACATTGTCAAAAGCTTTCTCTAAGTCTACAAATGCTAGAAACATAGGTTTGCCTTTCCTTGATCTTCCTTCTAAGATATGTCGTAAGGTCAGTATTGCCTCACGTGTTCCAACATTTCTACGGAATCCAAACTGATCTTCCCCGAGGTCGGCTTCTACCAGTTTTTCCATTCGTGTGTAAAGAATTCGCGTTAGTATTTTGCAGCTGTGACTTATTAAACTGATAGTTCGGTAATTTTCACATCTGTCAACACCTGCTTTCTTTGGGATTGGAATTATTATATTCTTCTTGAAGTCTGAGGGTATTTCGCCTGTCTCGTACATCGTGCTCAGCAGATGGATCATATGTTGAAAACAATAGACTGGTTGGGTAAGATTAGGATATATGAACACAAAATAAGTAGTCTCGCATATGCGGATGACTTAGTTGTGATGGCAGATTCGATTGAAAGGTTGCAAAAGTAATATTTCAGAGCTAGATCAGAAATGTAAGGACTATGGAATGAAGATTGGCATCTCCACAACGAAAGTAATGTCAGTGGGAAAGAGGTATAAACGTAATGAGTGCCAAATAGGAGGAACAATGTTAGAACAGGTGGACGGTTTCAAGTACTTAGGATGCATATTCTCACAGGATGGCAACATAGTGAAAGAACTGGAAGCGAGGTGTAGCAAAGCTAATGCAATGAGCGCTCAGCTACGATCTACTCTCCTCTGCAAGAAGGAGGTCAGTACCAAGACTAAGGAATCTGTTCACCGTTCAAGCTTCCGACCAACTTTGTTGTATGGGAGCGAAAGCTGGGTGGATTCAGGTTACCTTATCAATAAGGTTGAGGTTACGGATATGAAAGTAGCTAGGATGATTGCAGGTACAAGTAGATTGGAACAACGGCAGTCCGGTGTCCACAATGAGGAAATCAAAGAAAAACTGGGAATGAATTCTATAGATGCAGCAGTCAGGGCGAACAGTCTTAGATGGTGGGGTCATGTTACACGCATGGGAGAAGCAAGGTTACCCAAGAGACTCATGGGTTCAGCAGTAGAGGGTAGGAGGAGTCGGGGCAGACCAAGGAGAAGGTACCTGGATTCGGTTAAGAATGATTTTGAAGTAATAAGCTTAACATCAGAAGAGGCATGGTTAGCACTGAATAGGGGATCATGGAGGAATTTTATAAGGGGGACTATGCTCCAGACTGGACGCTGAAAGGCAGAATCAGTCTTAAATGATGAAGATGATGATGATGAACCAGAGATGTGTCAGAGGTACAAACTTGAATAAATCGCAAAAGCTGTTAAATGATAATTTTTAACACTGGTTTCACTGTGTTAATGCACCATCAACAGGTTGCTCTACATATGAAAGAAAGCATCCTTGTAACCTATATACGAGGGTTATTCGGCAAGTAAGGAACGATCTGCCACGAAATGGAAACCACAGTGAAAATCCGATGTCGTTTTGCACAGGTGTGTTATGCAGTGTCTCTAGTATGCCCGTCGATCGCGTTACGTCGTTCTTTTTAGTTCTGACCACACAGAGAGCACATAAAGATACCTAGAACGTTAGTGTATCCCGCTAAGTACGAGGGCTTGGTGAGTAATTTCGCCTGAAGCTATGCAGCCAACGTTACATAACTGTCGTGCATTTTCTTCTTCAAGACAATTCTCAGCCGCCTTCTGCAGGGGCAATGAAGATGCTCCCGCATCGTTTCCAATTGGAAACGTTTGATTACCTACAACACAGCCCGTAATTGTCTCCCTCTGAGTTTCATCTCTGCTCACATGAACAGCAAGCTATGAAGACAACATTTTGGTACAGACAAAGAGCTGTAAGCCAGTGTACGGAATTGGCGGAAAGCACTGGTGGCTGCCTTCTGTAACGAGGGTATAGGAAAGTTGGTACAACGCTATGACAAACGTCTAAGTCGTATCGGCCACTATGGAGCTATGTAGCTGGAAGCTAACTGCCGCAAATAAAACAGTTTTGATTTTCACAGTGGTTTCCATTTCCCGACCAATCGTTCCTTACTTTCAGAATATCTCTCGTATTAAAATATTAAGTGCTGCCATTAAGAGTAAACCTAAATAAAACTACTTGCAGTCACAATGATCAGCACGCGGAGAGGCCCCCAACGTTCGTTGTCACATAACCCAACCCCAAGGGGAGGGGAAGTCGTCAACAAATAATAAACGTCAGAACACTGGGGCGAATAGTGCAGAGCATGAGGCACTACGGCAGAAAGAACCGTAGCTACCGTAATAAATATGGTTACAATCTAATATAAGAAGCGTAAATAACGTAATATCCGTCGACTGTCTGTCGGAGAAGCGTACGCCACTAACCTACCCCGTTATTACAAAGAAGAATAAGATTACGTAAGATTAAAAACAGGGAAGCATGACGTTAACTTAGTTTTTGAGTCTATATGTGCATCCATCTGCATATTGAACGCAAATGAAGGGCTAACTGTAATAAAGCTTTAATTAAGATATTTACCAAAAACTAGTAAGAACCGAGAAAAAATGCAGATAATACGGGACCATATTTACACTACTGGCCATTACAATTGCTACACCAAGAAGAAATACAGATGATAAACGGGTATTCATTGGACAAATATATTATACTAGAACTGACATGTCATTACATTTTCACCCAATTCCGGTGCATAGATCCCGAGAAATCAGTACCAAGAATAACCACCTCTGGCCGTAATAACGGCCTTGATACGCCTGGGCATTGAGTCAAACAGAGCTTGGATGGCGTCTAAAGGTACAGCTGCCCATGCAGCTTCAACACGATACCACAGTTCATCAAGAGTAGTGACTGGCGTATTGTGACGAGCCAGTTGCTCGACCACCATTGATCAGACGTTTCCATTTGGTGAGAGATCTGGAGAATCTCCTGGCCAGGGCAGCAGTCGGATTTTCTGTATCCAGAAAGGCCCCTACAGGACCTGCAACATGCGGTCGTGCATTATCCTGCTGAAATGCAGGGTTTTGCAGGGGTCGAATGAAGGGTAGAGCTACGGGTCGTAACACATCTGGAATGTAACGTCCACTGCTCATAGTCCTGTCAATGCGAACAAGAGGTGACAGAGACGTGTAACCAATGGCACCCCATACCATCACGCCGGGTGATACGCCAGTATGGCTTCCAATGTGCGTTCACCGCGATGTCGCCAAACACGGATGCGACCATCATGATGCTGTAAACAGAACCTGGATTCATCCGAAAAAATTACGTTTTGCCATTCGTGCACCCAGGTTTGTCATTGAGTACCCCATCGCAGGTGCTCCTGTCTGTGATGCAGCTTCAAGGGTAACCGCAGCCATGGTCTCCGAGCTGATAGTCCATGCTGCTGCAGACGTCGTCGAAATGTTCGTGCAGATGGTTGTTGTCTACGTCCCCATCTGTTGACTCAGGGATCGTGACGTGGCTGCACTATCCGTTTCAGCCATGCGGATAAGATGCCTGTCATCTCGACTGCTAGTGATACGAGGCCGTTGGGATCCAGCACGGCATTCCGTATTACCCTCCTGAACCCACTGATTCCATATTCTGCTAACAGAGTCATTGGATCTCGACCAATGCGAGCAGCAATGTCGCGATACGATAAACCGCAATCTCTATAGGCTACAATCCGACATTTATCAAAGTCGGAAACGTGATGGTATGCATTTCTCTTCGTTACACGAGGCATCACAACAACGTTTGACCAGGCCACACCGGTCAAGTTCTGTTTGTGTATGAGTAATCGGTTGGAAACTTCCCACCTTGTGTGAATGGTCTGAGAAGCTAATCATTTGCATATCACAGCATCTTCTTCCTGTCGGTTAAATTTCTCGTCTGTAGCACGTCATCTTCGTGTTATAGCAATTTTAATGGCCAGTAGTGTATTTCTGCCTTCCAATGCCGTAGCTGGTCGGACGTCACTTGCTGGCGAAACCCAAAACGTGAAATAAACCAACCGAATGTGAAAGCGTGCACCATATTCTCGGCGGTTTCCGTTGCCAGTGGGGATACCTCTGACCATCTGATCTATCTGTCGACCACCATGAGGAGGTTCCGGTATTTACGTGCGACTGGGAGTGTTCCTAACAAGTCCAGGATGGACTTGTTTTAGTTGTGCCTCTGGAATGTCAAAACTTCCGAGAGGAAGCAATTCGTGCCACGTTACTTTGCACTTCTGCCAGGGAACGCAAGTCTGTGTCCCCGTAAGGCAGTTCTTCTGTATACAGCGGCACACAAAACGCTGCGGTACTAGCGCTCTCGTAACACGGATTACTGGATGGCTCAGTCTGTGGAGAGTGTCAAAAAACCGTCGTCGTAGAAGGGTAGGTACATTAGGCGGCTGTCGGCTTGCTGAATCCAGTCTACAGAGACGAGAATAGTTCACGGTCTTGGGCGTCTTGTCACGTTCCGCGCGGCTCCCGCCGTCGGAGGTTCGAGTCCTCCCTCGGGCATTAGTGTGTCTGTTGTCCTTAGCGTTAGTTAGTTTTAGACTAAGTAGTGAGTAAGCCTAGGGAAGGCCTGCCCGGTTGGCCGTGCGGTCTAGCGCACGGCTTTCCGGGCGGGAAGGAGCGCCTGGTCCCCGGCACGAATCCGCCCGGCGGATTTGTGTCGAGGTCCGGTGAACCGGCCAGTCTGTGGATGGTTTTTAGGCGGTTTTCCATCTGCCTCGGTGAATGCCGGCTGGTTACCCTTATCCTGCCTCAGTTACACTATGTCGGCGATTGCTGCGCAAACAAGTTCTGCACGTACGCGTACACCACCATTACTCTACCACGCAAACAAAGGGGTTACACTCGTGATGATGATGATGATGATGATTAGTGTTTTAGGGCGCACAACAGCGAGGTTATCAGCGCCCGTTCCCAAAAGTTCAATTCAGAGCCGAATCGTGAGAGAAGTGGTATTGTTCAAATTGCAAGATTGGACACAGCACATCAAAACAGGGAGATAAAACTAAAAATAAAATAGCAGTACAAACAGGGAAAAATAAGTAACGGTGGCTGAGTGACCACTTACAAATAACGGGTGACCAAACCACTTTACAGCACATTAAGATCTCAATCCCAATATTTTGGGAAGAAGGCCAGACAACACACAAAAACGTAAAACTCTAGTGACACTCGCCTCATTATTAGTTAAAAGAGAGGGTAGGTCCGGTGGGAAACTGAAATCTTCCCTCAAACCTGCATATAAAACACACTCAGTTAAAATATGCCGTATCGACAGCTGTGCCCCACATGTCTGACACGTTGGTGGCTCCTCACGACGTAACAGAAAACCATGAGTCAAAGGACAATGTCCTATTCTAAGCCGTGTAAGGGCGACTTCCTCAGCGCGTCGTTGTCGGAAGGAGGTGAGCCACGGTCGGACAGAATCCTTCACCGCTCGCAACTTATTATCCCTCACGTCCAGCCACTGAGCCTCCCACCACGCATGACCTTCCGAGTCACGAAAGACATAATGGCCTGCAGGGGGACGGAACAGCGAGCAGGAGGTGGGATGGAGCAAGCCTCCTTGGCAGCCGCATCTGCAAGTTCATTTCCAGGAATCCCTATGTGCCCTGGAACCCAGCAGAAAATCACATCCTTACCCTGCTGTTGCAAGAGCAGGAGTGCGTCCTGCACCTCTTGCACCATCCGATCTGCAGGGTACATTTGTTGAAGAGCGTGTAGAGCACTTTGGGAATCGGAGCAGCTGATGAATTTCGTGCCACGATGTCGGCGCATATGCTCTAATGCTTGCAGAATGGCAAACAGTTCTGCGTAGTAAACTGAGAACTGCTCTGGGAGCCCTATCCGATGGACAGTATGGGGAAACACAGCAGAGCAGCCCATAAAATCCCCCTGTTTAGAACCATCCGTGTAAACAGGAGTAAAATCGGAATGGCGTTCTAAAATCTCAGTAAGTTTTATTTTAAAAAGGTGGTCCGGGGTACAATACTTCCTGTAAGCAGCCAGATCAAGAAGTAATCTTGGCCTTTGTAGTCGCCAGGGAGATCCCCTACTCCATCCCTGGTGGAGGACCTTAATGCCCTCCAGGTGTACCGACTCGAGACTCTCCTTTGCACGGATGCCAAACGGCTTTGTCGCCGCCGGACGTTGGCGGAAGAGACGTGCCAGTGCCGGCTGGGAAAAAGTGTCGGACGCCAATGAAAGAGGAGTGGACCTGGTCCTGTACGCGTGCCGTACCACGAGGAGAAGACGCCGAATGGACAGCGGAGGCTCTCCCGCCTCGACACACAGACTAGCAACCGGACTCGTGCGATAAGCCCCCGTTGAAAGCCTAATACCCTCATGGTGAATCACATCCAACATTTTGAGGTAGGAAGGTCTTGCAGAGCCATAAGCTTGACATCCGTATTCCAGTCGAGGTCGCACAAAGGCCTTATAAAGTTGGAGCAGACGTGCCCTGTCAGCGCCCCAGGATCTATGACTGACGCATCTAAGGACGTTTAAAGCCTTGAAACAGCGGACCTTTAGATCCTTTAAGTGTGGCAACCATGTGAGCTTCTCATCAAAAATAAGCCCGAGATATTTCACTTTTTCCATAAAGGGGAGAACAGTGTCTCCTAGTTTTAAAACAGGGAGATTAAAAAGAGAACGGGAACGGTTAAAATCTACACAAATGGTCTTCTCCAAAGAGAATTTAAAGCCCGTGGTCTTAGACCACTTCTCCAATCGCACGAGTGTCAGCTGTAATTGGCGTGTAGCAGCTGTGACGGAGGAAGACGCACAGAAAATGGAGAAATCGTCCACAAACAAGGAGCACTGCACGGGCCGGCGCACTGTGGACGCAATACTATTGATGGCAATTGCGAAAGCTGTCACACTGAGGACACTTCCTTGAGGGACACCGTTCTCCTGCTTAAAACGGTCAGACAGGACATTCCCAACCTTATACATAAAATATCTGTCCGACAGAAAGGATCGGATGAGTGTGGGTAAACGCCCACGGAAACCCCACTCATAAAGCTGCCGCAAAATGGTATGCCTCCAGGTAGTATCGTACGCCTTCTCCAGGTCGAAGAAAACCCCGATAAGGTGTTGCTTACAGAGGAAAGCATCTTGTATTGCTGTTTCGAGTAGGATCAGGTTATCTAGGGTGGAATGATACCTCCTGAATCCACACTGGCAGCGGGTAAGTAAGGATCTAGATTCGAGAACCCACACCAGGCGCCTATTGACCATACGCTCAAATGTCTTTCCGACGCAGCTCGTGAGACTAATGCTACGGTAGCTACTGGGTTCGGTCCGATCCTTCCCTGGTTTTAAAAGCGGAATTAAAATCGATTCTTTCCACGAACTAGGAAAGTCGCCGGTCTTCCAGATTTCATTAAAAAGTTGAAGGAGGACTTCCTTTGACCGCAGATCCAACTGCTGCAGCATGCTATACGATATCAGGTCTGGACCAGGTGCGGTATCCCGAGATATGGACAGTGCAGAGTCCAACTCCCACAAAGAGAAAGGCCGGTTGTATTCCTCAGTGTTCTGTGAACGGAAATCAAAACCAGCCCTCTCCTGTGTACCCCGATAGCGCAGAAATTCGGGGTCCTGGCTAGAATCGGCCGTAATAGTTTGAAAAGATTCTGCCAACGCCCGGGCGATGTCTCTCGGAGATGTTAGGAGACACCCCCGCTCACGTATAGCGGCTAGTGGCGGTCGACAGTATCGCCTTTAGATCCTCCTAATGGCTTCCCATACTTTGCTTGAAGATGTGGACCTATTGATGGAGTTCAGGAACTCACGCCAAGACCTCCGTTTACTCTCCTGAACGATTTTCCTCGCCCGCGCCCGTGCTATCCGGAAAGTTGTCAGATGCGCAGCAGTGGGGCACCGACGGAATCTCCTCAAAGCCGCCCGCCTGTCTCTGATGGCGGTACGACAGTCGTCATTCCACCAAGGGACAGGCTGCCTCACAGGTGTTCCCTTTGACTTTGGTATGGATACATCAGCGGCATGGTGCATCACCGCCGTAATGTGATCCACCCAATCCTGGACGCCTTCACACCGTTCAAAAACAGCCAACTGCCGGTAGAACGTCCAGTTTCCCTTCCGGAACAACCATTTCGGCGGCTGTGCGACACGACCCATTTCAACTGGCAGATGGAGCCAGATAGGGTAATGGTCGCTGCCATGAAGGTCGTCGTCGACGACCCACTGAGCAATGTCCGCAAGCACAGGCGAACAAATAGAGAGGTCTATGGCAGAAGACGAACCTGAAGCGGTGCTAAAATGCGTGGCCTGACCTGTGTTCAGCAGTATGACGTCGGAAGTCCTGAGCAACTGCTCAATCATCTGGCCTCTGGGGCAGGTTTTGTTGGAACCCCATAATGCATTATGAGCATTAAAGTCTCCTAAAATGAGAAAGGGACGGGGTAGCTGATCAATGAGCCGTGCGAGGGCTTCACTGTCAATGAGCTCAGCGGGTGGTAAATACAAGGAGCACACTGTAACATGAACCTGGGCCAGGATCCGAGCTGCAACCGCTTGTAGCGTCGTGGTTAAGGTCACAGGTGAGGAGTGGAATGTGTCCTTAATGAACACTGCCACCCCACCCTGAGCCCTATTACCAGTCAGGTCGTCTTTCCTGTACATGGTATATCCCGTAAGTACAGGCGTGTCAGTCTCTTTAAAATGTGTCTCTTGCAAAGAGATGCAAATGGGGTTCGCCTGTACTAACAGCCGCAATTCTGCAAGGCGCGGTCTGACGCCATTCAGATTCCACTGAAGTATGGGAGCCATATCAGCGTTTCGGTTTAGATTTCCCCCTGTCTTTGCGCCGCGCTGGTGAGGCACTTGTAGAGCGAGTGGCAGCAGAGGGGCTGCCAGGTTCTGGGGAAGAGGTATCAAAATCCATGACGATGTCCTCCTCATCAGTCAGGGATGCCATGACGACATCCGATGGTGCCTTTGGCAAGCGTGACGTCAAACGCCGTGCCCCTTTCCCTGGTCCCGTTTTCTTTGTGGAAGCTGGGGATGCGGGAAGTGGAGAGGCACTCCGTTTCTGGAGGGCCTTCGAAGGTTTCACTGGAGCTGTCTCTGCAATAGCGGTGGGTGCAGGCGGAGCAGCCTGAATAGCGCTATCGTTAGTGGGAGTGCTCTGGCAGGTACAAACACAGGTACAGGTATTGGTGGAGGATACTGCGACGCTGGACATGGTCTGCGTCGAAGCGTCGACTCGCGACGCACGGTTGTGCACCAAGGAGGCATAGGACGTGGCAAAGACAGGGGGTTTTGTAGCCCTGTACTCTTTTTTGGCTTCCACATAAGGTAGCCTCTTTGTCACCTTGATCTCCTGAATTTTTCGTTCTTCCGCAAAGACGGGGCAGTCTCTGCTCCAGACGGGATGGCTCCCAGAGCAGTTTATACACAGCGCTGGAGATGTGCAGTTGGTCCCAGCTTCATGAGCTGCCTTGCCACAGATACCGCAGGTTGGTTCACCCCCACAACTCATTGTCGTATGGCCAAATCGCTGACATTTGAAACAGCGCATAGGGTTAGGTATATAAGGCCAAACCCTAAGTCTGAGGAAACCAGCCAGAACGTATTCAGGTAAGACAGGCGAATTGAAAGTCACAATGAAAGTGGCAGATTTCTCCGTGACGCCATTATTTCTACGTGTCCTTTGTTCCACGTCTACAATCCCCTGTGTTGCCCATTCTTGCTTCAGCTCGTCGACATCGATATCCATTAAATCACGGCAGGTGACAACGCCTTTACTGGAGTTGAGGGAATTGTGCAACTCGACAGTGATATCATACTCGCCTAACTTGGGTGACTTCCGAAGCAGCTCCACTTGCGATGCCCTAGTAGTCTCAACTAACAGGGTACCATTCCTCAGGCGTTTGATAGATTTCAGTGTACCTGCGAGTCCTTCTAAACCTTTATGTATGTAGAAAGGAGACACTTTTTCAAATGAGCCCTCCTTCCTCTTAATCACGATGAAAACATTGTCATTTACGACTCCATGAGCCCTGTTACTCTTTTCCATATGCATATCTGGAGGACTAGCCTCCCTCATGCGCTTGACTGATTGCGAAGTTGGTGAAGGGAAATACGTGGTTGCCATGTGCGTCCCACGAGCAGCTAGGGAACGAAACGTCAGCCCAGACAGAGCCCCGCATGCCTGGGTAAGCCTTATACAACTGAGGTGCGGCAGGTTCCCCAGAGGTTGCCCGCTATCGACTGTTCCACCTCAACAGCCATGCATCTCATCAGCGCGCAGCACACCTTGAGATTGAGGGGTTTTTTATAGAGGTTTATTCCATCCTCACGATCCGGGCGGTCAAGCCAAGATCCCCATTCCCTGAGACACACAACGTTCCACCGCCGCGCCGCACGGTGGTCGCTGAAGCATGCTCAGAGGTTACGGTGACAGGAGACTGGCGGCGCTGACCAGTCCCCAGCTCAGGACCCCGGGGTCGCCAAGCCCGTACTCAGCAAATGAATGCTGAGCCCCTGGTCTGGTGTGAGACGTTCCCTGGGGGGGGGTCAACCGGGGGCCGAACTGCACAATAACCCTGGGTTCGGTGTGGGGCGGCGGAGGGGTGAAGTGGACTGCGGTAGTCGTCGTACGGTTGTGGACCACTGCGGCTGCGGCGGGGACGGAGCCTCTCAGTGGTTTCTAGGTCCCCGGTTAACATACAATGGAAATGCCGTGTGGCTAGGGCCTCCCGTCGGGTAGACCGTTCGCCTGGTGCAAGTCTTTCGAGTTGACGCCACTTCGGCGACTTGCGTGTCGATGGAGATGAAATGATGATGATAAGGACAACACAACACCCAGTCCCTGAGCGGAGAAAATCTCCGACCCTGCCGGGAATTGAAATCGGGCCGTTAGGCATGACATTCCGTCGCGCTGCCCACTCACGTACCAGGGGCGGCCACTAGCTCCACAGATGAGTAGGGACTGAAGAAACGTATGATAAGATGAAATTATTCAGATAATTCAGGGAGACAAAAATTAAATAGTCATGGGAGACGAATTCGACAGCAGGAAAAGGAAGAGAAGGAAAAGTGGTAGGTGAACACGGATTGGGGGTAAGGAATGAAAGAGGAAGCCGCCTGCTAGAATTTTGCACAAAGGATAATTTAATCACGACTAACACTTAGTTTAAGAATGAAAGTTGTATACGTGGGAGAGACCCACAGCACTGGAAGGTTAGAGATTGATTATACAACGGTAAGACAGAGAATTAGGAACCAAATTTTAAACTTTAAGACATTTCCAGGGCCAGATGTGGCCTCTGACCACAATTTATTGGTTATGAACTGTACATTAAAACTAAAGAAAAAAGAGAAAGTGGGAGATTAAGGAAATGGTACCGGAATAAGTTGAAAGAACCAGAGGTTTCTGAGAGCTTCTGAGAGAGCATTAGGAAATGATTGGCTAGAACAGGGGAAAGGAATACAGTAGAAGATGAATGGGTGGATTTAATAGACGAAACAATGAAGACAGCAGAGGATCAAGACAAGGCGTAGTACAAAGCCTAAGATAAGATATTGAATTTAACTGATGAAAGGAGAAAATGTAAAGATGCAGCTTATGAAGAAGGCGAAATGGAATACAAACGTTTCAAACCTGCGATTGATAAGAAGTGCAAAATGACTAACCAGGAATGGCTAGACGACGAATGTAAGGATTTAGAAGCACATTTCACTGGGTGAAAGATAGATACCACCTACAGGAAAATTTAAAAGGTCTTTGGTGAAATGAGAGGCAGCTGTATGAATATCAAGAGCTCAGATCGAATGCCAGTTCTAAGCAAAGACGGGAAAACTAAAAGGGGGAAGAAGTATATCAATAGTCTATACAAGGGAGACAACCTTGAAGGCAACGTTATATAAAGGATAGTGGACGCAGCTGAAGATGAGAGGGGAGATATTGTGAGAACTATTTGATAGAGGTCTGAAAGATAAAAGCCGAAACAAGGTCGCAGGAGTAGATTACTTTCCGACAGACCTACTGACAGCTTTGGGAGAGCTAGCGATCATAAAATTCTTCCGCCTGTGTGCACAACGTATGAGACACACGAAATACCGTCATACTTTAAGAATTATAATAATTTCAATTCCGAAGAAAGAAGGTGCTGACAACCGTGAAAATTACCGAACTAACAGTTTAATAAATCATGGTTTCAAAATGCTAGCACGAATTCTTTACAGAAGAATGGAAGAAAACTGGTAGAAACTGAGCTCGGGGAAGATAAGTTTTGATTCCGGAGAAAAGTACGAACACGCGAGGCAGTACTGACCCTACGACTTATCTTAGAAGATAAATTACAGAATAGCAAATCCACGTTTGTAACATTTGTAGACTTAGAGAAAGTTTTTGACAAGTTGACTGGAATACTTTGATATTCTGAAGGTAGCAGGGTAAAATAAAAGGAGAGAAAAGCTGTTTACAACTTGTACAGAAACCGGACGGCAGTTATGGTGCATGACAACACTCCATTTAACCACTGGAAGTTGCACCCAAAATGATGACTCTCAAAATGCCCGACTGAGACCTAGGTAAATTCCAGGTAAACGGTGCAACTGAGGCTGTTGATCATCAAAACTCTCAAAATGGTTTTCTTCCCTCTCCCATCCCATACTGCTTGACTTCAAATTTCTTTGGTTCCTCTTCCTTTTGTTTCAAAAGGGCCCTGTATTTGCAATCTGAAGAGCATTTGCAAACGTCTCGTAAATAATGACCAGCATGTTTTCGTAACCTTGTTATCCATAGACATAAACGCATCAATTTTACAGTTTCGAATGGAACTATTCTGCTTTTTGGCTCAAAATAGCACTTCCCGTTGAGACACTATATTTCGTTGCTCTGATACTATGAATACTCTTGACAATTTGAAGAACTCTACCAACGACGTTTCAAGATGAAAACTGATTATTAATGCCTGAAGTAGAAGATACTCCGAGTGAAATAGTTAATTCTTCACACTACACATAGATAGGAACAAAAATACGGTACGATATTTGCTGTGATTTTCAGATTTAATTAATCACGTAAGTGGAGTATGAAAATCCTTTAGTTATTGAGAATACACTGAGTTACAGAATTCCAGCGAAATTACAACGAATTATTTTCGAGTGCACAGTCAATCTTTTTTTTTTCCTTTCAGAGGAATTTTACTGCTTTTTCCCAACCACAGCAGGGTTCGCAAAAGTTCAAATTATCAACACGTTGACACAGTAGAACTTTCGGAGGAGTCCTGACTGTATTATGAAACAGCTGAGGACACCCTAATTACCTATGAAAACCTCACTGGTGATACAAAAATTCTACTTGCCTACGTATCGTGGAAGACATTAAAGTCTCATCGACTAATCAAATCAAAAAATACTCTTTTCTTCGCATACTGCCATTTGACAAAAACTCGTTTCGAGAAATTGAACTGTTTATAAAATACGAGAGATATTATGAATCGATCACTCTCCCTGTATGATGGTGTGTGTGGTTGGAAGTGAGTGCGGCACTTATCCACATTCTCGAGATTTGCAAATTAAAAATAATTAATATGTAAGCTGTCAACGGTCGTGCCGCATCGGTTCATATCAGATCACCTAAATTAAGCGCTGTCGAGCTTGGCTAGCTCTTGGATGGGTGACCATCCTGGTTTGCCGAGAGCTGTTGGTAAGACAGGTGCACTCAGCCCTTGTGAGGCCGATTGAGGAACTACTGATTGAGAAGTAACGTCTCCGATCACGAAAACTGACAACGGCGGGGAGAGTGGTGTGTTGACCACATGCCCCTCCATATCCGCACACAGTGACGCCTGTTGCCCAAGGATGACACGGCGGTCGGTCGATACCTTTGGGCCTTCAGACGCCTGTTCGGACGGAGTTTAGGAGTATATAAACGCTACATTTCGTACGCAAGAATGTACATGGTCCTGTCGCATTAATGTGACTACAGCCAATGTTCGACATCAACGTGCAATAACCGCTCACAGGCGGCACATAGCAGCACTAGAAATGGATAACGCGACGTGCCACGCTGCTCATATTGCACTTGGGTGGTTCGAAGAGCGCCAGGATGATTTTTACCGTACTCCACAGACAACCAAACTATTCGGATTTAAAACTAATCGAGAATCTGTGAGACCACCTCGATCGGGCTGTTGGCACCATGATGTTGGCCCGAGACACACTGCGCAGCTGGCCACGCCAGTGGAGTGGGCATGGCTCCATATCCCTGTCTGTACCTTCCAGAACCTCACTGACTCTAAACAACCACTGACTAGCAGCCTAACTGCACAGATACCCGCACAAAATTCTGGTCCAGTGGAACAGGAGGCTATGAAAGGTTTGTGCTAAGGTCTGATCAGGGTAGCTCCAGAAAATAGTCGGTAGTTGCCAACCTCACGGTGGAACGAGTATAATATCTTTGAGAAGGTGGATCTTTAATGGTTAAGAGAGCCGGGCGCGCGCAGTAAAAAACCGAGGGGTCGCAGCTAGGTGCCCGGAGAAAGCAGACGTGTGCAGACAGCTTTAAGGTACTCGCTACCCCTGACCAGACTTTAGCACGTAAATGAGAGAAGATATATAATGATTTCAAACTGGGTTTGTTAGATAGTGTTCAGAGTTAGGATTT
Source organism: Schistocerca serialis cubense (assembly GCF_023864345.2). Classification (NCBI taxonomy): domain Eukaryota; kingdom Metazoa; phylum Arthropoda; class Insecta; order Orthoptera; family Acrididae; genus Schistocerca; species Schistocerca serialis. Next base: position 20,036,429 of record NC_064646.1, read on the forward strand.
GTATGTCCAGGGTTTGTCACAGTAAGCGTTTGATAAATTTTTTTGTAAGAGTGATTCGTACTACAAAAATGTTGGAAATTGTAGGTTTTGTGTATGACTTAAAATTTTAACAATATATATATTGAGATCAACATTGTGTTTAAATCTAACAGCCTGAATCATAATCCACATCCTTTACTTGTATTGAATATGAAAATGAGTAGTAAAGTAAAGTTACCCACCAATGAAAGAACCAAGTGAACCTCAGGGCCAAAAGTTAATTTTCCAGTACCATCTTAATGCCATTGCACAAACGGCATTAATCTCTTAAACTTGATTGCTGAGTCAAATACATGTTACATTTCTGGCAAAATGGAGGAGTGCAAGAGACAAGTTCACAGACGTAGTCAGATGCAGGTTTGTTGAATAATTAATTTAGAACAATCTTATCAATGATACTTTCACAACTAAAAAAAGGGATACAATTTTATCTAAGATACTTTCAACGTCCCGCAGAGAACCGTGGTGGAAAACGTGATTATTCAGGCTAGACAGTGTGTGATTTAAGGCACACCAAACGTAAACTGACAGCTACTCCTATTTTTCACTGAAAACTACTAGAGTCTCACGCAATGTTGCACTTTATTTCGAAATATCGTAACAACTGTAATCGTTAATAAAGAAATAACTTCACCGTGAAGCTACCATACAGTCTTTAAGAATGAATTTGTTTCTACTGTGAGAAATTTCGAAACGGGAATTAGAGTTCTTCGAGAACAAATAAAAAATTAAATATTTGCTGATGACATCGAAATTCTGTCAGAAATCACAGACTTGGAACATGAGCTTAACTAAATGTGTGCTATCTTGAAAAGATGTTATAAGATTAATATCAGACCCTCTGCTGTTTCTTGCCCACGTAAACGATTTAGGAGATAATCTGAGCAGTCGTCTTCAGATGATACTGTCGTTTATCGTCTAGTACAGTCATCAAAGGATCAAAACAAATTGCAAAACGACTTAGAAAAGATATCTGTATGTTTCGGACATTGGTAATTGACCCTAAATAATGAAAAGTGTGAGGCCATCCACATGAGTGCTGAAAGGAATGTTTTGAACATCGGTTACACGTCAAATCAATCATATCTAATGGCCGTAAATTCAACTAAATACCTAGGAATTACAATTGCAAGCAACGTAAATTTGGAAGAAAATATAGAAAATGTTGTGGGGAAGCCGAACTGAAGACTACGTTTTATTGGCTGAAAGAATATGCACCAGATCTACTAAAGAGACCCCCCGCACTACGCTTGTCTGTCCTCTTTTGAAATACTGCTGGGCGGTGTTGGATTTTTACTAGATAGGATTAACGGAGTACATCGAGAAAGATCAAGGAAGAGCAGTATGTTTCGTATTATCGAGGAACAGGAGAGAGTGTGTCACTGACATGACACAGAATTTGGGGTAGACACCATCAAAAGAAAGGCGTTTTTCGTTGCGGCGGTATCTTCTCACGAAACTTCAAACACCGACTTTCGCCTACGAATGCAAAAACATTTTGTTGGCGCCGACCTACATAGGGAGAAACCGTCATCATAAGGAAATAAGGGAAATCAGAGGTGGCACGGAAATATATAGGAGTTCGTTTTTCCCGCGTGCTGACCGAGATCGGAATAGTAGAGAATTACTGTAAACGTGGTTGGATGAACCCTCTGACAGGCACTGATTTGCAGAGTACCCATATATATGTAGATGTAGATTTAATTAGGAAAGGGGTAACAGAAAGCATACAAAATAAATTAGACGGTCGTTGTTGTTGTGGTCTTTAGTCCTGAGACTTGTTTGATGCATCTCTCCATGCTACACTATCCTGTGCAAGCTTCTTCATCACCCAGTACCTACTGCAACCTACATCCTTCTGAATCTATTCATCTCTTGCTCTCCCTCTACGATTTTTACCCTCCACGCTGCCCTCCAATACTAAATTGGTGATACCTTGATGCCTCAGAACATGTCCTACCAACCGATCCCTTCTTCTTCTCAAGTTGTGCCACAAATTTCTCTTCTCCCCAATCCTATTCAATACTTCCTCATTAGTTATGTGATCTACCCATCTAATCTTCAGCATTCTTCTGTAGCACCACATTTCGAAAGCTTCTACTCTCTGCTTGTCCAAACTATTTATCGTCCATGTTTCATTTCCATACATGGCTACACTCCATACAAATACTTTCAGAAACAACTTCCTGACACTTAAACCTATACTCGATGTTAACAAATTTCTCTTCTTCAGAAATGCTTTCCTTGCCATTGCCAGTCTACATTTTATATCCTCTCTACTTCGACCATCATCAGTTATTTTGCTCCCCAAATAGCATAACCCCTTTACTGCTTTAAGTGTCTCATTTCCTAATCTAATTCCCTCAGCATCACCCGATTTCATTCGACTACATTCCATTATACTTGTTTTGCTTTTGTTGATGTTCATCTTATACCCTCCTTTCAAGATACTGTCCATTCCATTCAACTGCTCTTCCAAGTCCTTTGCTGTCTCTGACAGAATTACAATGTCATCGGCGAACCTTAAAGTTTTTATTTCTTCTCCATGTATTTTAATACCAACTCCGAATTTTTCTTTTGTTTTCTTTACAGCTTGCTCAATGTACAGATTGAATAACATCGCGGAGAGGCTACAAACCTGTCTCACTCCCTTCCCAGCCACTGCTTCCCTTTCATGCCCCTTGACTCTTATAACTACCATCTGGTTACTGTACAAATTGCAAATGGCCCTTTGCTCCCTCTATTTTACCCCTGCCACCTTTAGAATTTGAAAGAGAGTATTCCACTCAACATTGTCAAAAGCTTTCTCTAAGTCCACAAATGCTAGGAACGTAGGTTTGCCTTTCCTTAATCTAGCTTCTAAGATAAGTCGTAGGGTCAGTATTGACTCACGTGTTCCAATATTTCCCCGAGGTCGGCTTCTACTAGTTTTTCCATTCGTCTGTAAAGAATTCGTGTTAGTATTTTGCAGCCGTGACTTATTAAACTGATAGTTCGGTAATTTTCACATCTGTCAACACCTGCTTTCTTTGGGATTGGAATTATTATATTCTTCTCGAAGTCTGAGGTTATTTCGCCTGTCTCATACATCTTGCTCACCAGATGGTAGAGTTTTGTCAGGACTGGCTCTCCCAAGGCTGTCAGTAGTTCTAGTGGAATGTTGTCTACTCCCGGAGCTTTGTTGCGACTGAGGTCTTTCAGTGCTCTGTCAAACTCTTCACGCAGTATCACATCTCCCATTTCATCTTCATCTACATCCTCTTCCATTTCCATAATATTGTCCTCAAGAACATCGTCCTTGTATAGACCCTCTATATGCTCCTTCCACCTTTCTGCTTTCCCTTCTTTGCTTAGATCTGGGTTTCCATCCGAGCTCTTGATATTCATACAAGTGGCTCTCTTTTCTCCAAAGGTCTCTTTAATTTTCCTGTAGGCAGTATCTATCTTACCCCTAGTGAGATAAGCCTCTACATCTTTACATTTGTCCTCTAGCCATCCCTGCTTAGCCATTTTGCACTTCCTGTCTATCTCATTTTTGAGACATTTGTATTCCTTTTTGCCTGCTTCATTTACTGCATTTTAATACTTTCTCCTTTCATCAATTAAATTCAACATTTCTTCTGTTACCCAAGGATTTCTACTAGCCCTCGTCTTTCTACCTACTTGATCCTCTGCTGCCTTCACCAATTCATCCCTCAAAGCTACCCATTCTTCTTCTACTGTATTTCTTTCCCCCATTCTTGTCAATTGTTCCCTTATGCTCTCCCTGAAACTCTGTACAACGTCTGGTCTAGTCAGTTTATCCAGGTCCCATCTCCTTAAATTCCCGCCTATTTGCAGTTTCTTCAGTTTTAATCTACAGTTCATAAGCAATAGATTGTGGTCAGAGTCCACATCTGCCCCTGGAAATGACTTACAATTTAAAACCTGGTTCCTAAATCTCTGTCTTACCATTATATAATCTATCTGATACCTTCTAGTATCTCCAGGATTCTTCCATGTATACAACTTTTATGGTTCTTGAACGAAGTGTTAGCTATGATTAGGTTGTGCTCTATGCAAAATTGTACCAGGCGGCTTCCTCTTTCGTTTCTTAGCCCCAATCCATATTCACCTACTACGTTTCCTTCGGTGCTCACGGAGTTAAATTAGGAAAGGAGACAGTAAAAGGAGAACATGCGTTTTTTATTTGAGCAGCTAAGTAAGTAACGATGGCGGAAGTGGGGAGGACATAAAATGCAGACTGGTAACAGGAAGATTAAGTTTTAGCGATTCTTTTCTGAAGATATTTTCCTGTTGGATTGCCATGGACGGAAATGAAATGTGGGCAATAAAGAGTTCAGAAAATAATGGAACAGAAGAGAAGTGGGATTGCTAAAGAAAGATTGAAAGAATAACTGTTTGGGACGGGTATTATATCAGACTGAGGAAAAATTAAATTTGTAGCACAGTTTGACTAAAAACAGGGATCCGCAGTTAGTAAACATCGCGAGATATCAAGCAATCATCAATTTGGTAATGAAGAGTAGATGCCAAAAATTGTAGCCAGAGTCGGGAGAGATCATGGCTCCAATACAGTAACCAGGTTCAAGTGGCTGGAGGTTGCCGTGGTTACACAGAGGTGGAGGAGTTTGCCCAGGAGGGATTAGCGTGGAGAGATGTAGCAAAGTGGTCTGCAGACTGAAGACATCGTATGAGAAAGTCTGAAGGGCAGCCGTGGATCCTGACTAGCGAATCAACCAGCACTCTCTGTGTGCAGATGCAGGCAAAACCGCGACTGTATGAGGTCCTGTGCCCTCGGCAGAAATGCCCCTGTCAAAACTGCCCCCCCCCCCCCCGCCCCCACCCTTTCCCCAGAAATCTTGCCCGTAGTTTTACGTGGTTTTTATAAAAATGAAGCGTTACTGATCACCTAATACTATGAATCAGCGACACCGTGCTTATTCTCGAGACAATGTTTATCACCTTTCCGTCTACTCAGTGAGACCCTAGTACAAAACCCGAGACCAGCAGAGCCCCGCAGCTAATCATTTATCACAGCGACTATAGTCTGCCTACGTTCGCCACGAAATCTCCTCACTGACTCTGAGTTCCAGTTTCTTGCTGCCGTCTAGGCGCTCAGTTCTAGGATTTTGTCTCGTTTTTCCCTTTGGTTGGTTCCACCTGTCCCCGACGCGATGTATTGTCGAACGGCTTCTCATTGTCTTAATGGCTATCCTCGTGCTTTGTTCTTCAGAGGTTGAGTAGAAGGGACAATCGGCCGTAAGGTCATAAGGTTATAAAGTCTCTAGAAACCTTCAATAGCCTCTGATGACGTAGTATATTTACCCCCACGAACGCCCTTTTTCTCTCGCAGCATCCGCTCTGTGACGCAATTCTTACCCCTTTACTGCCTGAAAATCTAACTCCATTAATTCTGTCTGGCAACTGAACTTCCTAAGGGCCTTGCTTCACTAATTCTGTCTAACAACTTACTTAGTTATTTTGTAAGATCCATGCCTCATTGATTATGTCACCCTGCTCATTTCATTCTAGTGTTAAGACTCTCCTTGATTAGTTCTGTTGAGCCGTGGCGGGACTGGCGCCAGGGATATCTTTGGCATCTACATCTACATCTATACTCCGCGAGCCACCTTACGGTGGCAGAAGTTTGTCTTTGGAACCTGGGCCTGCTCAGGATATAGCGGGGCAGTACCGAGTGGAAAGGACGAGAACAACGTTGGGCACGGCACGCGGAAGTGCGCGGATTAGCGAGACGCTGGAGAGGCGACAGCGAGGACGGTGCGCCTGAGTACGGGCGGCAGTTTGGCGCTTGATCGCACTGGGGTCAGTAACAGCGGGCCGGCGCTGTGGCTTCACGGCAACCTCGTGAAGCTATGCATATGCTCGCTTCCGTGAAGGAACACGCTGTTACTATCGGACTAAGCAACGTCTGGCGTCTTCGCCACATCGACCCAGCAGTTGGCATCAAGTTAAGTAATTCAAGTCCTACCAACGATTAGTGAAATATAAGGATGATTGCTCTTGAGGCAGCAAAGTGTTGCAAGGACTGTGGTGTGATATTTCATGCCTCTTATTAAGTGTGTGCATCGCTCCTTAATAGTATTGTTCTTACTTCAGCTGGCACGTGTAAAAAAAAAAAAAATGAAAATAAAAAAAAGAATGATACGTGTACGCAGCCTTACCGAGCGATCTATATTGTGTGCCTAAAGACTGCTTTGTGGTACCTTACAGGCTCACATGAGGTGCTCCATGTGATGCTTGGGTTTCAATGAGGCAGTTTCTTTTGCATCATTAGTGTACGTGGTTCTGGTTAAAGGAATGAGATTAGTTTTATTATTGTCAATTTTATCGAAGTAGTTTTCTGTATAAGTTTGAGTATTAAGGTGAAGGAAGGTATGTTTGGTTCCCTGTTGTCGCTTATAATTTATGTTTCAGAGATCGGAAGCATTGAGCAACCGAAGTGCAGAGCCTCCCCTTTTAAATTACTGGCGGGCGTACGGGCGGTGGACTTCGCCTGAGCTCGCGTGTGCTGTTTGGTTCCGATTTCGGCTTTCTGAACGGGGTGGAAGTACAAACGAAGACCACATCTTAATTCGAAGACAAGTACTCAGTCGCCTCCACCTTTCGTGGCCAAGCCGTGGCCTCACAATCTCGGGCCTCAGTTATTGTACAAGCTGCAGTTTTTAAAAGTTTTTGGTGGTTCTGCAAGGTTTCCCGGGATACATTTTTTAAATATTTGTCTTAAGGATTTTGAGGAATTTCTATAAGATTGTGTCTTAATTGAAACCGTTTTTCTTTTAAATTGCGGTGCAATTCAGCCTTTGTGGGTATAACAATTTTTATGGGGAGATAATTGGGTTATTACTGATCAAGCTGTCTATACCCTTGTAATGTTGTTTGGTAATATCTCGCCCGGGTGAGAAGGGGGGGGGGTGCTTTTCAATCTATGTGGAAATAATAATTGATTGCTTGGTTATTTGATGTAAAGTTTATTTTAAATAATCGCCTTGGCCCGAGTGGCGGGTTTTTAAATGTTTTCAAAGGATTAATTCATTAGTGGTTTTATAACAAGCAGTTTGTAAAGTTTCCCTGAGTGGCGTTTCATGAAGAGATTGTTATCTGATTTATTATTGTAATTCTCTTAACGATTTATCTATGTTACATATAAATATGTTGACATGAAATGATCACAGTATGAGTCAAGTCCTTCCACTCCCTTTATAGTAAAGGTTAAGGAATTTGCAATTCAAAAAGAATTAACGTTCCAGCTGTGACAATGCTTACTTCACAGGCGCCCTTGTTTGGCCGCACCTATGGTCGACTGTGGTGCCCAGTATCTGCTTCTGCTTCCGCCTACATTTTCATCCCATATTACACTACTGGCCATTAAAATTGCTACACCAAGAAGAAATGCAGATCATAAACGGGTATTCATTGGACAAATATATTATACTAGAACTGACATGTGATTACATGTTCACGCAATTTGGGTGCATAGATCCTGAGAAATCAGTACCCAGAACAACCACCTCTGGCCGTAATGACGGCCTTGATATGCCTGGGCATTGAGTCAAACAGAGCTTGGATGGCGTCTACAGGTACAGCTGCCCATGCAGCTTCAACACGATACCACAGTTCATCAAGAGTAGTGACTGGCTTATTGTGACGAGCCAGTTGCTCGGCCACCATTCGTCAGACATTTTCAATTGGTGAGAGATCGGAAGAATGTGCTGGCCACGGCAGCAGTCGAACATTTTCTGTATCCAGAAAGGCCCGTGCAGGGCCTGCAACATGCGATCGTGCATTATCCTGCTGAAATGTAGGGTTTCCCAGATATCGAACGGTAGAGCCACGGGTCGTAACACGTCTGAAACGTAACGTCCACTGTTCAAAGAGCCGTCAATGCGAACAAGAGGTGACCGAGACGTGTAACCAATGGCACCCCATACCATCACGCCGGGTGATAGGCCACTATGGCGATGACGAATACACGCTTCCAATATGCGTTCACCGCGATGTCGCCAAACACGGATGCGACCACAATGATGCTGTAAAAAGAACCTGAATTCTTCCGAAAAAATTACGTTTTGGCATTCGTGCACCCAGGTTCGTCGTTGAGTACACCATCGCGGGCGCTCCTGTCTGTGATGCAGCGTCAAGGGTAACCGCAAACGTCGTCGAACTGTTCGTGCAGATGGTTGTTGTCTTGCAAACGTCCCCATCTGTTGAGTGAGGGATTGAGACGTGGCTGCATGATACGTTACAGCCATGCGGTTAAGATACCTTTCATCTCGATTGCTAGTGATACGAGGCCGTTGGGATCTAGCACGGCGTTCCGTATTACCCTCCTCAACCCACCGATTCCATATTCTGCTAACAGTCATTGGATCTTCTTCAACGCGAGCAGCAACGTCGCGATACGTTAAACCGCAATCGCGGTACGCTACAATCGGACCTTTATCAAAGTTGGAAACGTGATGGTACTCATTTCTCCTCCTTACACGAGGCATCACAACATTTCACCAGGCAACGCCGGTCAACTGCTGTTTGTGTATGAAAAATCGGTTGGAAACTTTCCTCATGTCAGCACGTTGAATAGGTGTCGCCACTGGCGCCAACCTTGTGTGAATGCTCTGAAAAGCTAATCATTTGCATATCACAGCATTTTCTTACTGTCTGTTAAATTTCGCGTCTGTAGCACGTCATCTTCGTGGTGTAGCAATTTTAATGACCAGTAGTGTATCTCCAGGATTCTACTTTTCATTGTGGACACGACAACCCACAACCCCACGAAATGAAAGCAAATAAACCCTCGGCCTGCAAGTGACGATTCTACAGAACAGCAAACTGCCGGAAGCTGCAGCATAGTGCAATCGTTAAGTCTTTTTGTAGTGGTGGTGAGATTTTGGTGAGTGCAGATGGCTGCTGCGCGGACAGTTCTCGAGTGATAGAGTGACGCACGTGTGAGCGCCGCCGTCAGTCCCAGAATAGTCCTGACTGGATGCAGGACTACGTCCAGTGGCAGCGCCCGCTGCACTACTCGTTCTGCCCGCGCCGGCCGTAATGGCTCACTTGCCGTCGCCCTTTTATTGCTGCTAATGGCCCGTCATAAAAAACGAATTCGCGAGTTCCCGGTTTAGAACGCAATGCTACGCCTAAGCAGCGATCTCTCCTCTTACGTTTCTGATGACCGTGAGATCTGGTGTGGATCCTGCGTCACGTGTGAGGATACCGCCGCTACACCCATTTCTCCCTCCTAACAAATTTCCGACTTCTCAGTCCCTGGGCGAACCGCTGACAGTGACGTTTCTTCCTCGGCTGATACACGCGCCTGCTCTCATGACAATACATTTCTTGACTCACCAGTGGCTGTAATGAAGGAACTGATACGAATCTTAATGGAGAAAAATCTTCAAATTGTTGTATCTCCAGAAAGTGTAGTAGTGCTATACTCGTCCACAATATACACGGCGATTCAGATGCACTTACCGATGATTGGGGGTTGTGTTGTGTTGGGGGAAGAGGCCAAACAGCGAGGTCATCGGTCTCATCGGATTAGGGAAGGAAATCGGCCGTACCCGTTCAAAGGAACCATCCAGGCATTTGCCGCGAGCGATTTAGGGAAGTCACGGAAAACCTAAATCAGTATGGCCGGACGCAAGAGCACTTACCGACGGGTTTTGCACAGGGTACATCGTCTTTAAACACCACACGCATGATTTTCATATTCTCTCGCTCGCTATACGCAAACTGTTACTCCTACAGAAAAATGGACCTTTTGTAGGAAATTTAATTTACTTAAATATTGTAGTGGGATACGTTTTCACTAGAGGCTGTAGTTATCGAATTATTCGATAAAAATGTACAAAGTAACCTTCAAATGCGTTCGTCTTGGTTAACTCGAAAACCGTGGCTTCCAGCTACAACGTATTCCAGTACAAAATTTATCTGCATTATATTTGCTAGACAAAGGTCTTCTGTAAGTTAATAGTTTTCGCGTAGCGAGCGACAGAACAAGAAAATCTCGCGTTTTGAAAGGCGTTGTGGGCTCGTATAAACCCCGATGCAGCTGAATGGCCGTGTATATCGACTAGAAGATGACGTCGGAAAACCCCATGAGGCTATTCGTGGAGGCTGCTATTGTATAAAGAGAAGGCAAAATGTTAGGGAATTGTACCAAAAGGCAGTAAAGCCTGCAGAGGACAGCTGGTGCACGCAGTGGCAGATGATCGCCAGCCTAAACAAATGTAACGTATTATACAGAAGGAAATCCCTATTTCTCTGTGATAACACGGTACCTAAACAGTCACTAGAAGCAGTAATGCAGATTAAATATTTGTGAGGATGTGAAAAAAGCGATTTAAAATGGGACGACCACATGAAACTAATTCTCGGAAAGGCAGATGCGACTGAGATTCATTTGAAGAATGCTCACATATGAGACAGCTTACATAACCCTCGTTTGACCAATACTTCAGTATTTCTCGCCATTCTGCGACCCTTGCCCTATATAATCGATGTAGTAGATCCACAGAAGAGAACTATGACGAATAAGACAGCTTCAGTTGTATAATAAATCTTCATTTCTGATCCAGATATGGATCATAAATACTGTAAACATTTATCATACAGCTTAAGCAGTCTTGTTCGTCGTGGTTCGATTGCACAGCAGTGGATGCCCACAACACAAAATTTCCTGTCGAAAAAGAGAAGCCGGCCGGAGTGGCCGAGCAGTTCTAGGCGCTACAGTCTGGAACAGCGCGACCGCTACGGTCGCAGGCTCGAATCCTTCCTCGGGCATGGATGTGTTTGATGTCCTTAGGTTAGTTACGTTTAAGTAGTTCTAAGTTCTGGGGGACTTATGACCTCAGAAGTTAAGTCCCATAATGATCAGAGCTATTTGAAGCATTTTTTGAAGAAGAGTATCGCATTACGTTTAGCAAGTGTGGATGTGTTACCGAGGTGCTCATTCAACTCCACTGCATAACATGAGATGGCTTGCGAGGTATAGATCTAAATGTGTGTCACACCAGGTAGAGTGCTATTACTAAGCCGGCGGCCGGCCGGTGTGGCCGTGCGGTTAAAGGCGCTTCAGTCTGGAACCGCGTGACCGCTACGGTCGCAAGTTCGAATCCTGCCTCGGGCATGGATGTGTGTGATGTTCTTTAGGTTAGTTAGGTTTAATTAGTTCTAAGTTCTAGGCGACTGATGACCTCAGAAGTTAAGTCGCATAGTGCTCAGAGCCATTTGAACCATTTGAACTAAGCCGGCCGCTGTGGCCAAGCGGTTCCAGGCGCTTCAGTCCGGAACCGCGCTGGTGCTACGGTCACAGGTTCGAAACCTACCTCGCGCATGTATGTGTGTGGTATCCTTAGGTTAGTTAGGTTTCAGTAGTTCTAAGTTCCAGGAGACTGATGACGTCAGATGTTAAGTCCCATAGTGCTTAGAGCCATTTGAACCATTTTTGGGTATCACTAGTAGTGATGAGTCTTTATGTGGAAAATTTTGTTCCAGTGGCACTAGAAACCGACAGATTCAAGCTAACATCAGTATCTCACCACATATTTCTGGTAAAGGTTCGTGTCACGTTCACGCAACACCCTTGGCGCTCAAGTATCGATTGTATCTGCTCTGTGATTGGCTCTGGCCAATTACTGGGGAAGTGTAGGATCCCTGTCCGTAAGATGGCGCATAAGCAGGAGCATACTGAGCTAGCGATGTGGAAGCGAGTTGCTGACAGCGGTGTGGGCAGTTGGGGCTCCAGGACTGCCGAGGACCTGTGAACGCTCTCTTGGGTCGCACATAGGTGGAGGCGGCTGCCTAGCCTCGAGAGTGTTATTGGACCCATTTCGTCGGCTGGAGGTTAACTATGAGCTATTCTATCTCTGGAGGAAGCGAGAGTGTTCGGGGAACCGCTGTGCGGCGAGTCTCTTTTTTTGTTTTTTGTTATTGTTTTTTTTTTTGTTTTTGTTTGTAACAGGCAGTAACGATACTTAACTGTGGCGTTATCCACTACATCCTGGTTCCTATCGTGTGTTGCTAGTGTTTGTGGTCGTTGCTCCGATTTGCTGTTCTGGACCAAAGATGCTCGTTTGTATTTTTCTACCATGCTGTGTTTAGCCGATTTTATGGACGTGTATTCGCGATTTGTGTCGAACGTGTATTATCATCTACACTACTGGCCATTAAAATTGCTACACCAAGAACAACTGCAGATGATAAACGGGTATTCATTGGACAAATATATTACACTACAACTGACATGTGATTACATTTTCACGCAATGTGGGTGCATAGATCCTGAGAAATCAGTACCCAGAACAACCACCTCTGGCCGTAATAACGGCCTTGATACGCCTGGACATTGAGTCAAACAGAGCTTGGATGGCGTGTACAGGTACAGCTGCCCACGAAACTTCAACACGATACCACACTTCATCAAGAGTAATGACTGGTGTGTTGTGACAAGCCAGTTGCTCGGCCACCATTGACCAGACGTTTTTAATTGGTGAGAGACCTGGAGAATGTGCTGGCCAGGGCAGCAGTCGAACATTTTCTGTATCCAGAAAGGCCCGTACAGGACCTGCAAAATGCGATCGGGCATTATCCTGCTGAAATGTACGGTTTCGCAGGGATCGAATGAAGGGTGGACCCAAGGGTCGTAACACATCTGAAATGTAACTGTAAGAGTACTGTTTGTATTGTTATGTAACTGGGGAGAATTTAGCGAACTGCTTGCTCGTAACGCAGCTGAGTCCACCCCAAGGACAGACGCATAGAAAGAGAAGTGAGGCTAAAATAGTATCGATTTTTCGAAACGCTTTCCATGAGAGACATATACTCTTCGTGTGGTGACGATAGCATCAGAAAGCTGGATTATGTTGCATATTACCACTCATGTTGAATACGGTTCTGAGCAACTCCAGTGTAGGCAACTGTTCAAGAACTACGCTTTCCTACAGCAGCTTCACAATAAATATACTCTATGACCACGTTTCTTGTGAAGGATTATTCACAACCTGAAAACATGTGTTTGGTCACAAGTATCATACAGGGACCGCTGATTGCCGCCACTCCTCGAGTTACACTAACTTGCTCACAAAATGAAGCACAGTATGCAGTCATAAACGTTCCTCACGAGTTCAAAACACATGAGCTATCACACAGTGAAATCAGTTCTAAAAACAAACTGGACAAATTTCTACTCGGCAATTGCAACTTCTCCGTAGGTGAACTTTGTAACAGATTATATTTGCGTTTTGGCTACATTTATTAATTGTACTGTAAACTGAGATTCTCTCGCCGCCGTAGCCGAGGTCGCTAACACTCGCCTGTGCGCTGGAGCTCAATTCTGAAGTACGCCGGTTCGAATCCTGGTGATGGATGAAACTTTCACAGTCAGTATTTGACCGGCCGGGGGAGCAGAGGTTGTGGCGTGTAGTTCCTGGTCACTAGTCTTTGCGTCAATGTTGTAGATGAAATTCCAAACATCTCGCTCATCATGTGTCGAAATTGGAGCCACGCCTGTTGTGGAACTGACTGTAATTTAATATTACACTTTCATAACATCACACTGTTTTAATTTCCAAGTAGCTTTTATAAGGAACATTAATCCATTTCCCAGCATTTGATCCAGATAACTGCTGTCGACCTTCTAACAACCCTACCATAAGAAAGGTCATAAATTAATTACGATTGTAGTGTTGCTCACGCTGCTAAATATTGCATTTTCGGGCAACAACAAAGTTATATTATGTGGCAGGTGTCATTAGAGCACAGTTAATAAAAGCATTTCTTGAAATAATGGATAAACTAGGCAGTCATCTTTTCGTGTTTCCCACGCTGGTCTTGTTGTGAACTCATGGCTCAATCGTCGAAAATCTAGGTAGTGATGATTCCAAGCTCGGATGGAAAGAGGCCAAGGTGTTATTCTGCGATATTCAAAAGTTTTATAGATGTGTTTCATAAACCATTCTTGAAGATTAAACTTTTGCAAGTTAGGACAATGGTGATGTAAAAAAGTAATCAGCACTCCGAATTTAAGTTACACTTCTTTTTTATTACTTTTGTTGCAATATCACGTAACTCGTTCCAAAACATCACTTCACAATATAAAACATACTTGAAAATATCTTCCTCACTGTTAAAGTTCACATTTCATAAACTGACTACAATTTGCGTCTTTTTAACATGACGACCAAAGCTTGACTCTCTAATAACCACTTACGCGCCCAAAAATCAGAGTTACAAGTACGTCAAAGATCATAGTGACAAAAGAAAGAATACACATAAGAATTATATCAATGCAATATATACGTATCGATGTATCGAAGTACCTCTACGTTAATGAAATGAAATCTGAATGTTGTCACAGAAATATGTTAACTATTTTACAGAAACACAGTATAATATTGCTGGTATCGAGAGGTTGAGGTGAGGTGCCGCAATGGTTACGTAATTCAAGTACCATTACAACCTGTATCATTATTCATGCTAAAAAATAAAATAAAATTGTGAGTTATACTATAGTGAGTAAACGAAACAACAATGACTAAATCCAAGTGAATCGAAAGTGACTACACTGAATGCTTGGACATGACGTCAAATAGATTGAGTGCTGTTCTCACAGGCCCAGATGTAGGCAACGAATCGGGGTAGGGAGCACCGAAGTTCGGATACTTGTTTTAAATTCTAGTGATATTCTGTAAAATGACGAAATGTCTAGTACGATAATGAAGTGGCTATTTTGTTTCGTCATACATATCCCGCTGAGTTGGCGTGGACTCCCTTACGACAGGGTTTCCGATGATACGTCAACTGACCTCTCTCTGTACAAACTGAACTGTCAGAAGCGTTATTAAACCAACTATAACGAATGTTCGAGACGTATCCTATTTATACGCTATCACTTAGCGCTCTTGTCGAGTGGTTGTGCCTCGCCAAAATCGCATATCGGACAAATCATTTCACAAGTGGATGTTATGTTTCCATGTTTGCCTGCCTCTCGCATGTGAGAACGCTCCTGATGTGGTGCCGCTCATTTCAGTAATTTCTTAACACTGTTAACACGGGATTGTCATAAAAGTGTTCAGAACCTGCCACTTTCACAAGGTGACGACGCTTCTTAATGCAAAGCAAACAGGGGATTACAATAGGTACTGTCCAAAAAGGGGAAGCAAGCTTCCACACCATGCCAAGAATATCCTTTGGAGCAATAAATAAGAATAAAGCTATACAGATACTTCGTTTGTCTTGTCGGTATTAGTCAACAAAATGATGATTGAACAGAACCGTTTAAACGTGGAGGGAAAGTAACACAAAAGTAGCTTGCCAGACTGTTCAAAGGGTGACTGATGGTTGTCCTAACCACATATTCGCGAACATTTGGAACAATTTCGTTTCTATTATCGTATACTTTCAGCAGCGTCAGTTTTCGCCCTTAATTATCGTATATCCAGCGTACTATGACAATCACAATGAAAGTGTAAAAGAGAGTATTATGTATCGTGTCATGTAGCATGGTTACTTCCCGTCTTGCTCCGTTACGGGTGAAGCGGGGACGACAGCTTATACGCCTCAGTGCTAGATGTTATTTGCCTGATTTTACGTATACTGTCCCTACGGGGCAGATACATAGGGCGTTGGAGAACTTTCGTTGCTTTGTAATGAAATACGGTTCTGTACGTTATTAAAGCAGCATCCCGTGAGGCGTACGGTGTCCTTCTTCGATATCCATCAGGCAAAGCTTTTCATCATTTCTGTTAGACGCTCCCGCATGTAGCCATCCACAACACACCGCCACACCGCCCTTCTTTGCTTGCGATCGATGTTCCATGTCAGAGCAGATATGAGACCTACACCCCTCCGCACTATTCATACACGCGTCGTCGAAGTGTTTCGCCTGCAATCTTTCTTGTGGACAAGCTTAGTTTTTTCAGTTTCCTATCTTCTCTTGAATCTATATGCTCTTAGTACGGTGCTTTATATCTCTACGCATCTTACTCCCAACTATTTGTATGATGCGTCTGACTCAGTTGTTGTTGTTGTTGTTGTGGTCTTCAGTCCTGAGACTGGTTTGATGCAGCAAGCTTCTTCATGTCCCAGTACCTACTGCAATCTACATCCTTCTGAATCTGCTTAGTGTATTCATCTCTTGGTCTCCCTCTACGATTTTTACCCTCCACGCTGCCCTCCAATACTAAATTGGTGATCCCTTGATGCCTCAGAACATGTCCTACCAACCGATCCCGTCTTCTGGTCAAGTTGTGCCACAAACTTCTCTTCTCCCCAATCCTATTCAATACTTCCTCATTAGTTATGTGATCTACCCATCTAATCTTCAGCATTCTTCTGTAGCACCACATTTCGAATGCTTCTATTCTCTTCTTGTCCAAACTGACTCAGTTATGCACAAGCAATACCACAGTCAATCATTTCGTGATAGACACAACTTCTCATTTCGATAGATTAAGAGTTAAATTCTAGTATTAGCCCCGTAATAATGTTTTGTCGAGATCTAACAGGATAATACTAAAAGTTATTGCGTACAAATTTTTCTAGTAGATGACTGCATCATCTGTGCAAAGCACGACATCGCTATTAATGTCATTCGCCAGGTCATTCACGTTCCGTGTGGTTATAATTGAACTTTGCTTATTTAACACGTTATAACACGGAAGATAATTACCGTACAAGTACCAAACTTGGCAGCATTAAGTAATGCAGAATCAATTCGACTGAAACATTTCTGATGCGCTGCTACGCTACATCATATCATTACATACCGGTACCATTACTGCCACGAAAGGTGCTAAATATGGCGCCCAGTAATGTCCAGAAGAGTCTGAAGGCGCAGGTTTGCATTCTGCACAGCAGAACGAAGCATATCCATAAGTATGCTGGCTATTTCTCCTGGTATGCTGCGCTTCAGATCAGCATATGTGTAAAAATTTCCCTGGTAAACCCTGTCCTTCAGATAGCTCCGCAACCAGAAATCACAGGGAGTGAGATCAGGTGATCGTGCCGGCCAATCATTTGGAAACGATCGCCTGATAATTCGATGATTTGCAAATCTGTTTAGGAGAAACAGG
Organism: Schistocerca serialis cubense; assembly: GCF_023864345.2. Lineage (NCBI taxonomy): Eukaryota > Metazoa > Arthropoda > Insecta > Orthoptera > Acrididae > Schistocerca > Schistocerca serialis. The sequence continues at coordinate 20,053,561 of NC_064646.1, forward strand.
TGAACTTCACGAGCGATGTGCGGTGGGTCCCCATCTTGCGTGAAAACCGTTGAGTTCATAGCGTATCTCGTAGGGCGGGAATGATATGCTGGCGAAGTACATCGCAGTAACGCTGGCCTGTTACACTCCACGTCTTTAGTCCTTGAGCGCCAACCAGTTCAAAAAACAATGGGCCAATGATGAAGCCGTGAATCCACACTCTACGGTGACACGTTCATCATGCAGAAGAACTTCATGCACAGTGCCTGGAGTTAAAGATCCTCACACTCGGCAGTTCCGTGTGTTCACCTCACCCGTCAGAGAAAAATGAGCTTCGTCTGCAGATAGCATGGTGCAGGGCCAGTCCCCGTCAACTTCAATCCTTGCGAGAAAGTGGAGAGCGAAGTCAACACGCCGTTGTGCGTCCTGTGATGCCATCTGCTGTACGATATGGATCTTATACGAATACCATTTGAGAATGGTTCAAAGCACCTTCCGTACAGTGGATCACGGGATGTTCAACTGTCGTGACACAGCACGTGCACTGCCTGACGATCGGGAATCGCGCGCAGCGTTGTCTGCCGTGGCAACAACGATTTCCTAAAACCGTCTTTGGCGCAACCGGTCATCGGCCTCTTCCCGGAGAGACGCCCTATTCTCCAGTTGATTCGAACTTCTTCATTACGCTTCACACAGCAAGTGGAGAAATAGGAGCCTTCCGTAATCCCTTCAGACGGCGATATTCTAGAAGTAAAGCTGCGAGCTTCACCAATAATGCCCTGCTCCTTTTGTCCAAGCTCATGTTGACACGTCAACAAGTGCACTGCGACTGGTCAGGTGTGTGAGCCTATGAATCACGATGACTAATCACGGCACCTGGTGGCCGTAGCTGGAACTGGATGGTGGCGCTGCGACGTATGGAATTCATGCACCCCATACTCTGGACATTAATGCTACGAAGTTTGGTACTCTTACGGTAATTAGTTGACTCGTTATAACGTGTTAGACAGGGAACGTGTCATTATAGCCATGCGGTATAACATGATAAGCACGTATTCCCACCTGCTAGAGCACCTTACAAGTCTGTAGATGACTGTCCGTATAGCATAACTCCTTGCGTCCAGTCCGACAGGACATTTTCTGTTCGTATGGAATCCTGGCTAACAACTTCATAGGAACACATTTTCCTTAAGAGACGTTTATTTCGTATTGACTCAGCAGCTTTCCGAAAGTTCACTCGTCTAGTCATCCGGTTTCCCTACCCAGGGCACTGAGATGTTGCTCGACTGGCGTGGACTTCCTTTGCACACTGTACCGCTGATGCTTGGGAAGGACATCCGAAATGTTTGTAAACTATGACGCCGTAAAGCGAAAACAGACCGCACTGGACGTATTTTTAGTTTTTCTTGTGGCCTGGAGATAACCTCACGAACTCATGTGCTGCAGATGCCTTATATCCGTTTTCCTATTGCGAAACAACGTTTACGTAAAGTAATCTGCTTGTCTGACACTGTATGCTGACTTTTAGGTCATATTTGATATGAAGAACTCAACACTCACGAAGGACTTGCAAGATAAACTGCATATGATAGTGTCACGAAAAGAGTTTATAAGATGAACATCAACAAAATAAGAGTAACAGAGTGGAGTCACCTCGAGCAAGACAATTCTGAGGGAGCTAGATTATGAAAAGAGTCAGAAAAAGGAGTAGATATGTGTTGATATTTGGACAGCAAAGTAATTAACAACGGTCAAAGTAGAGAGAAAATAAGATGTTAATTAGCAATAGCGAAAATAAAAGGTTTTTAAGAAATATTTTAATATATAATTTAAGTTTGAGTGTTGAGAAGTCTTCTGAAAAAAAAAGAAAGAATTATAAACAAGAACAACTGCTAACATGAGTAACTTAGAATAGATATCCTCACTGTAGCGAAGCAGCTTAACTCAATAAAGGTAAGTCCTTAGGTCAAGTTTGTATACCATTCCTTTCAGAGTACGTTAATAAAATAGCTCCACACTTATCAATCATACAAAACCGTTTGCTCCTCCAGAGATCCGTACCTAAAACTGGAAACTTGCGCAACTCATGCCAGTACTACAGAAAGGAAATACGAGTAATACGCTGAATTACAAAATGGTTCAAACAGCTCTGAGCACTATGGGACTTGATGTCTGAGATCATCAGTCCCCTAGAACTTAGAACTACTTAAACCTAACTAACCTAAGGACATCACACACATCCATTCCCGAGGCAGGATTCGAACCTGCGACCGTATCAGGCGTGCGGTTCCGGACTGAAGCGCCTAGAACCGCTCGGTCACCGCGGCCGGCAGCTGAATTACAGCACATACGTTAGCGATTTGCTGTAGAATTCTGGAACATTTACTGTGTTCAAACATCGTGAATTTCCTCGAAGAAAACGATTCATTGACGAACAGCCAAACAGATTCAGGAAATCTCGTTCTTGTGAAACACAACTGGCTCTTTATTCTCACGAGGTAATGACGGCTGTCGACAGGAGATCTCAAGTTGATACCATATTGTTAGAATTCCAGAAGACTTTTGACACAGTTCCTTAGAAGTGCCTTCTAATCAACTTGCATGCCTGTGGACTATAGCTTCAATTGTGTAACTAGACTCGAGATTTCCTGTCGGAAAGGCCACAATTCGCACTCATGGACGGCAAACCAACGATTGAAACAGAATGAATATCTGGCGTTCCCCAGGGAAGTGTTATACGCCCTCTGCTGTTCCTGATCTATGTAAACGATTTAGATGTCATTCTGAGCAGCCTCTTAGAGTGTTTTCAGATGATACTGTCATTTACCTTCCTGTAAAGTCATCAGATGATCAAAACTAACTGCAAGATGATTTAGACAAGACACCTACATTTTGCGAAAAGTGGCAATCGACTCTGAATATCGAAAAGTGTAAAGCTGTCCACACCAGTGCTAAATGAAATCAGCTAAATTTCGGTTACACGATAAATCACACAAATCTAAAGGCTGTATATTAAACTAAATAGTTAGGGATTACAATTACGAGTCACTTAAATAGGAACGATCACATTGATAATGCTGTGGGGAAAGCAAAACAAAGACTGCGACTTATCGGCAGAACACTTAGAAAATCCAACAGGTCTACTAAATTGACTGCTTATACTACGCTTGTCCGCCGTCTTCTGGAGTACTGCTGTACGGTGTGGGATCCGCATCAGATGGGACTGACGTGGGGCATCGAAAAAGTTCAAAGACGTCAGTTATCCCGAAATAAGGGAAAGAGTGTCATGGATATGATTGGCAAATTGAAGTGGCAATCATTAAAAGAAAGGCGATTTTCGCTGCAGTAGGGTCTTCTCGTGAAATTTCAATCAGCAGTTTTCTCCTCACAGTGTGAAAATATTTTTTTGGTGTGCACCTAAGCAGTGAGAAATGATCATTGTAATAAAATAGAGAAATCAGAACTCGCATGGAAGTTTTTGTTTTTTCCGGAAAGTTAGAGAAATAAAAAAATCAAATGGCTCCAAGCACTATGGGACTTAACTTCTGAGGTCATCAGTCCCCTAGAACTTAAAACTACTTAAACCTAACTAACCTAAGGACATCACACACATTCATGCCCGAGGGAGGATTCGAACCTGCGACCGTAGCGGTCGCGCAGTTCCAGACTGTAGCGCCTAGAACCGCTCGGCTACTCCGGCCGACGTTAGAGAAATAGCTTGAAGGTAGTTCGATGAAGCCGCCAACACACACCTAATTCTGAATCGCAGAGTAATCAAGTACGTGTAGATGGAAGTGTTTGTCTGGAGAGTACCGATGTACAGAAGTGAAACGCGGACGGTAAAGAAAAGGGGAAAGAAAACAAGAGGATAAAAGCAGCTTTTGATATCCACATTTGCATGCATACTCTACAGACGACTACGTAGTGCAGGCTGGAGGGTACTTCGCACTGCACTCCGTGTTGGAGTGCCGCCCCTTCCACTCACATACGACTGCTTAAACTCCTCAGCGCGCCCCACAGTGAGCCTAACCTTGCCTTTGTGGTTCTTCTGTACGCAAAACTTAAGGAACGGTAGCATGTCTCACATTGTTCACTTAATACCGTATCTCGCGTGTGAGTAGATTTTCGTTGAGTAACTGGGGTCTGTCTTCAAACGACGGCCAACTAGTATTTTCTTTTTTTTCCGCGGTGCTCACCCATAAGTCAAAAACGTTTCTCACCACTGGTGCTGCGGTTTTTTGTATGCATTCATTATCCACGCACGTCAGTGATACCAGACGCACAAGAGTTTTTTTAGTCTCGTTTGTTTACTCACTTCGTCCGGAACCGCGCGACTGCTACGGTCGCAGGTTCGAATCCTGCCACGGGCATGGGTGTGTGTGATGTCCTTAGGTTAGTTAGGTTTAAGTAGTTCTAAGTTCTAGGGGACTGATGACCTCAGATGTTAAAGTCCCATAGTGCTCAGAGCCATTTGAACCATTTGTTTACTCACTTCATTTTCCCAGCGTCCTTTCAATAAACATAACTCTGCCAGCTGCTTTACCAAGGCCCTAGCCAATATTCTAGTTCAATTCCATATCCCCACTAAGAGTTAAATGAGGGTATTTGTACGAATTGACTGATTCTAATTCTGACTTACTGCTAATGTAGTCATAGGGTACTGCTTCTCCGAGTTTTGTGCAGTGCACAAAAATACGTTTCTGCACATGTGAAGCAAGCTGCCAATCTTTACACAGCTTTGGTACCTTAACAAGATCTCACTGGATATTTGTGTTTCGAGCAAACATTTCATCGTACAGAGTGGAGCAAATAAAAGTAGCCCGGCCGGGCGCATACGATTGGACGTGAATGCATGCATATAACCACAACCGGTGACACGCATAACATGTGTTAAATAGCCACGTAATCCACACCAGTTCAGAGTGTAGCGCGGGCTGTGCGAAGGGGAAGATGGCACTCACAGCGGAGCAGCGGGAGTTCGTTGTGGGAAGTTACGTGACAACAAAATCGTGTAAACGGTGTGGTCAGTTGCCTGCTGAGAAGTTTAATGGTGTCAACGTGCAAAGGGTGCCTAGCAATGCTTAGTCCAAAAATGGAGTCAGACAGGATAAAAGTCAAAAGAGTAAAAAAAATATCCTGAAACGTGCCCGCACACCGAGGTTGCAGTTCACCAGAAAATGCTTCAGAGTCCTACCAAGTCAACCCGACTCCTGTCGAAAGAGACAGGCATACCACATCGACCATGAGGACGAATACTCCACCTGGACCTGCAGTGTATCCCTACCAAGTGTCTGTTGTTCACGCATTAAAACCAGCAGATGCTCCTCAGCGCATCCAGTTGTGGAAGTGGCTGTTCGCTGACATAGCAATGAATGGCTTCGACGTGATCTGTTCATTACGTCTGATAAAGCCTGGTTTCACCTGAGTGGTTGTGTCAACTAATAAAATCACATGTTCTGAGCAGCAGAGAATCCGCATAACTTCCACGAAACACCACTGCATGATCAGAGGGTTGAGGGTAGGTGTGCAGTGTCTTCACTCCGCATTACGGGTCCCCTCTTCTTTCATCAGACTCTGACTTCGGAGCATTACAGTGCCAACATTTTGAAACCATTTGCGGCAGCATTAACGGAGAAAGAGAAGATCTACAGTTACTTACAACAGGATGGAGCAATCGGCCATACAGCATGCAGCATACCTTGGAGCACATTTACACAGTCTTCACACCTGACGGAAGTGTTAAAAGAGGTCAGTCGCCCGGTCGCGGTCGTAGCTGGCCACCCAGGTCACCTGATCTGTCAGAGTGCGATTACGTAGTGCGGTGGGGCCCTCAGGTCTAAGGTGTATCGCAACAACCCTCATAGTCTTCAAGGATTTCAGCAGAACATTTCGGACGAGACTGCAGCAGTCAAGCTTCGATCGGCCCTCAGCAGCTTGCTGACCGGGGCCCAGAAGTGCCAAGAGATGAATGGTCGTCACTTTCAACATCTGCTATAGTCATTTCTGTATTTCCTTTCCTCTGCTGTGTTTCTTTGTACCCTGTAACTCTGTTCTCCGGGCCACTTTTATTTGCACCACCTTGTATATGACTGTAAGACGCGGAAAAAGTGGTAGGTGAGTGTCAATATTATCAATCAGATGACTGGCACACGGTATGAACTGTATGGGTCCCAACACATCTCTAGGGCATGCTGAAATTACTTCACCGAGGTCTGTTCAAAAGAAAACTGGACTTTTGAAATGGCGTATCAACTATAAGAGGGAGCGCGCTAGAGCAAGTTTGGACAATGGTGTCAAAGCGACAATGAAAGGGCTTGAAGAACAACGTGTGTTTGTGTTTGTTTGTGTGTGAATTTTTGCTAAAAGTTTGACAAACCTTCCTTAGGCAAGCATACTGGGAGAACTGTAAGAGACGAGAGCAATGCTATGATTGGTTCAATCGTTTTCAACAGAGCAAAAATGTCGGCTGGTGAGAATCCAACGTCTGGATGACCCTCCACATCAAAGAATGATGACCATCTAGAGAAAGTTTGTATAGTGACTGGATGAAATCGTACCGGAAATTGCTGACGAATCCTAGCGCACATGAGAGATGCCATGCGCAGTAAGGGGCCTGACGTGTGGGAAAACCAGACTTGGCTGTCCCAGACCCACGCGTCACCCCATTTCCGCATGGATCTAGCAAAACTTCACGTTTACGTTCTGCCCCATTCACTGTATTCTCCGGACTTCGCCTCAGTAAACTTTTTCCTGTTTCCCAAACTCGAATCCATCTTGAAAGGGCGTCGTTTCCAGACCATACAGGAGATTCAGAGCAATGCGACGAGAATCCAGCATGCCGTCCCAGAAAATGAGTTCCAGGAGGCTTTAGAAAAGTGGAAGAAACGATGGGAGAGGTGTGTTGTCATTAGAGTGGACTGTTTTGAGGGGGACAGTGCTTCAACTGTTGTACAATAAGCAGTTAATGTAGTATGGCTGAAGTTCGGTTTGTTTTTGTACACATCTCGTATTTCTGTCGATGATTTTCCATCTGATATAAGAATCTGTGTCCTCTGTGCCGAGAAATAATCTAGTCACAAATTTTGTTTGTCCTGGGACATTTATTGATGTGCATCGGTGTGCCATCGAGTCAAATGTTTTTTGAAAGTAAAGAAATACTGCACCGACCTGACCGACTCGCTTCATGGCTTTCAGGGCGTCACGTGAGGAAAGCGCGAGTTGGGTTTCAGAAGCTGTGCTAGTTGGCCTGACGAAGGTCACTCTATTGCAGAAATTAGTTGCTGCAGAAAAATGCTGAAGATTAGACGGGTAAATCGGAGTTAACAGACGTAGAGGTTGTGTATGCATTTGAGGAGAAAAATAGATCGGTTGAATGGACACTTTCAGATGAGGTGGGAGAGGAACTGAAGAGAGAGGCCAAAGATTGGCTACGGTAGGTTTCAATAGTTATGGAGAGATATAGGGATTAAGATGCCTAAAGAGGACAGATCAGGCTGGCTGGGGTTGTACGTTATACCTGTCTAAGGTGGACTTCAGTCGTTAGAACACGTTCAGCAAGTGTGCTACTATGTGTTGAATTGTATAATGTTTTTTATGACGAAACGAAACTCTGTAAGCGATGCGGATATGAATATGGCCACGTCCACCAGGCGCCTCTTGATTTTAAATGTTTTATTTAAGAGAGAACTTCGTATAATTTGGTAAGTTTAATCTACATAATGACTTGGCATGAGGTCCAACTCAAAATGAACATATTTTATTCGGTAAATTTTTAAAGACCTGAAAATGACAGCAAGGTCTGTCGGAAACAATTGTAAATAAAGAAATATTTACGCGATCTTGACTTTAGAAAGTTTTGCAGCGAATCAGTCTCCAGGCTCAGTACACTCCAAGAAAACAAAGATATAGTAGGAAGGAACTGTCCGAATGTGACGGAGATCAGTAGATGTGATGTGCATGTACTGACGAACAATGAGAAAGAGAAAGAGCTTCACAACGCTTTGGTCTACTTTTGGTCTTTTTGCAGGCAGTTATTTGGCTTGGCATTAATTGATAGAAGTGTTGGATGTCCTTAAGACATGCCAGATTCTGTACAATTAGCGCGTTAGATAATTTAAAATCCTGGCTGGTTGGGGCACCTGGCCAAGGTAGGATTTGACAAGCACAAAGACAAACATTTAAAACTCTCGCTGCGTACGGGCGGGCATTGCTGAAATATAAATCCACGGTAGTTTGCCATGAAGGGTAACAAAAAAGGGTGTAGAACATCATGGACGAACCATTCTTTCCAAGGATGCAGCGAATGACAACTAAAGGGTTCCTGCTATGAAAACAACTAGCACCCCAGACCATCACTCGTGCTTGTCGGGCCGTATGCCGGGCAACAGTCAGATTTGTATGCCCCTGAGGCGTAGCGCCGTTTACCGATCCTACCTTGGAGGCGGTTAAGTGGGAGATGTGTCTCAGAGCTGGATAGTGACAGATGGTGAAGCGAGACTGGACACGCACGTAGTTTATGTATCAGCCGATAGAGGACAGTACTGGATAGGGGACTGTGATTTAGGTTCGACTGTGCCTACTAGAGTGCACTAGAGTAATAGAATGTTTTTCATAAACTGTTCTAGTATTTTCATAAAGTGTTATTACGTCTTTTTGTGTATGTAAAATGTTGTAAATGTGTTTTAGCAGTACGAACGATGCGTGTTAATATGAAGATAACTGTTTGACGAGTTATGTAGTGGAATTTAGTGTGGGAACATTTCTGAAGAAGTGTGGATGTGGACAAAGGGGATTTTTGTAGAATAGATTTGTAAAGTAAGTTTATGGTAAAGGGAAAGTTGATTCAGGTATAAATAACAATAGTAAATAACTTTATGGTTCAAAAGGCTCTGAACACTATGGGACTTAACATTTATGGTCATCAGTCCCCTAGAACTTAGAACTACTTAAACTTAACTAACCTAAGGACATCACACAACACCCAGTCATCACGAGGCAGAGAAAAATAACTTTATGCATTAACAAAACTTAAGCATATTAGATGATTAAGTCGGTAAAAAGTGCAGTCGTTAGGTTTACTATTTTGCGATTGGTTATTGATGGAAAGCGCCGATTGACGAGGGAGAATGTTGTTTTGCTATTGGCTGTTGAGTAAACTGACCAATGGTAAAGCAATATTCTTCGCGCGCCTTTCTCTGCTGGCAGAGAACACTTAGAGTATTCTAGAGAAGAGTTGAAGGCTAGCCATGAAACAGTTCGAACGTGTGTAGTAGTAGTTCCGATGGAAATGATAAGTTGCCGGATCTAGCAGTGTTTCATACACCAAAAGTGTTGTAAAGTGACGGCATAATTATTCCGTTGGGATGTGTAGAAATTTCGGAATTTTTAAGTGAATTTTGTGACGAGAAAAGACATAAATTCCGTGTGGCATATTGAGCAGGTCGATGGCTTAAAACTGTGACTGCATTAGGTACCTATAGACTTAAAATTTGTCGAGCATTCTCAATCAAAAACAATCCGTATTTCTGTAGCTATTACGTTTTCGGGAAATGCAACACCATAAACTTGCCAACGTGAGTGAAAGGAATTGCGAGTGACTGTGTTAAGACTAGCACGGGCTTGGCAGTGATACTTGTTCACCTAAGTTTCAGAATATATTAATTGAGTACAAAATTTCCAACCTTTGATTTCGCGTGAAAACTTTCTCCCGAAACGTAGATTAGTGACTTTAATTGCAGCCTGGTTCACGTCGAAGTACAGTAGGTTTCACTCGGCTTTCCTACTGATGATCTGCTGAGACAATGATCACAGGTAGGTGCAGATCCGTCGTAAAGGGAGGGAAGGAAACGCGCCGCCGCAATGGTACTCTCCGTTGTGTCTCTTGACACATCTTCGATGGTTGTAGAGCGGTACCCATCAATAAAGAGAATTCCATTCCAGTCAATGCGTTCCCTCCTACTGTGCGTCGAGCACTAGACACTAGCTGTTGAGGCAAACACCGGCACCCGGCAGTGCGCTCACCTTGCGTCTGCCCAGCGGTGTCGGCGGACGCCAGCGCAGTGACCAGCAGCAGGGACAGCGACAGCAGCAGCAGCAGCGGCAGCCGCAGCAGCTGCGGCACGCAACGCGCGCCCCGGCTCATCTCTGGCTGGACTGGCCGCCCAGAGGCCCGGCCGCCCTACTTGAGGGCCGGCGCGCCACCACGTGACCCCCAGTCGATAGCGGCCCCGGAACAGCCGGCCGTCGCCATGGCAACCGCACGCCGCACCTGCCGGCTGGACCACTGCGCCAAACGCCGCCCTTCACCTACTGCGGTGCGACGGTACACAGTGCGGCGCAACCCTTCGACCGTTGCACTCTTGTTTCCGGTGGCGTTCTGTACGAATTCGTGCACAACGGTAAGAAGAGTTGGGCTACAGAGCAGTGTGGCAACTGTCGTGGTGGGCAAGCTTGACAGGAACCGTAATGATTAGCGAACTAGATGTTGTTGAAGTTGTGGTCTTCAGTCCTGAGACTGGTTTGATGCAGCTCTCCATGCTACTCTATCCTGTGCAAGCTTCTTCATCTCCCAGTACCTACTGCAACCTACATCCTTCTGAATCTGCTTAGCGTAGTCATCTCTTGGTCTCCCTCTACGATTTTTACCCTCCACGCTGCCCTCCAGTACTAAATTGGTGATCGCTTGATGCCTCAGAACATGTCCTACCAACCGATCCCTTCTTCTAGTCAAGTTGTGCCACAAACTCCTCTTCTCTCCAATTCTGTTCAATACCTCCTCATTAGTTATGTGATCTACCCATCTAATCTTCAGCATTCATCTGTAGCACCACATTTCGAAAGCTTCTATTCTCTTCTTGCCCAAACTATTTATCGTCCATGTTTCACTTCCATACATGGCTACGCTCCATACAAATATTTTCAGAAACCACTTCCTGACACTTGATTCTATCTCGATGTTAACAAATTTATCTTCCTCAGAAACGCTTTCCTTGCCATTGCCAGTCTACATTTTATATCCTCTCTACTTCGACCATCATCATTTATTTTGCTCCCCAAATAGCAAAAGTCCTTTACTACTTTAAGTGTCTCATTTCCTAATCTAATTCCCTCAGCATTCCATTATCCTCGATTTGCTTTTGTTGATGTTCATCTTATACCCTCCTTTCAAGACACTGTCCATTCCGTTCAACTGCTCTTCCAAGTCCTTTGCTGTCTCTGACAGAATTACAATGTCATCGGCGAACCTCAAAGTTTTTATTTCTAATCCATGGATTTTAATACCTACTACGAATTTTTCTTTTGCTTCCTTTACTGCTTGCTCAATATACAGATTGAATAACATCGCGGAGAGGCTACAGCCCTGTCTCACTCCATTCCCAACCACTGCTTCCCTTTCGTGCCCCTCGAATCTTATATCTGCCATCTGGTTTCTGTACAAATTGTAAATAGCCTTTCGCTCCCAGTATTTTACCCCTGCCACCTTCAGAATTTCAAAGAGATTATTCCAGTCAACATTGTCAAAAGCTTTCTCTAAGTTCACAAATTCTAGAAACGTAGGTTTGCTTTCCTTACTCTTTCTTCTAAGATAAGTCGTAAGGTCAGTATTGCCTCACATGTTCCAACATTTCTACGGAATCCAAACTAATCTTCCCCGAGGTCGGCTTCTACTGGTTTTTCCATTCGCCTGTAAAGAATTCGCGTTAGTATTTTGCAGCTGTGACTTATTAAACTGATAGTTCGGTAATTTTCACATCTGTCAACACCTGCTTTCTTTGGGATTGCGATTATTATATTCTTCTTGAAGTCTGAGGGAATTTCGCCTGTCTCATACATCTTGCTCACCAGATGGTAGAGTTTTGTCAGGACTGGCTCTCCCAGGGCTGTCAATAGTTCTAATGGAATGTTGTCTACTCCCTGAGCCTAGTTTCGACTCAGGTCTTTCAGTGCCCTGTCAAACTTTTCACGCAGTATCGTATCTCCCATTTCATTTTCATCTACCTCCTCTTCCATTTCCATAATATTGTCCTCAAGAACATCGCCCTTGTATAGACCCTCTATATACTCCTTCCACCTTTCTGCTTTTCCTTCTTTGCTTAGAACTGGGTTTCCTTCTGAGCTCTTGATATTCATGCAAGTGGTTCTCTTTTCTCCAAAGTTTCTCTAATTTTCCCGTAGGCAGTATCTATCTTACCCCTCGTGAGATAAGCCTCTACATCCTTACATTTGTCCTCTAGCCATCCCTGCTTACCCATTTTGCACTTCCTGTCGATCTCATTTTTGAGATGTTTGTATTCCTTTTTGCCTGCTTCACTTCCTGCATTTTTGTATTTTCTTCTTTCATCAATTAAATTCAGTATCTCTTCTGTTACCCAAGGATTTATACTAGCCCTTCTCTTTTTACCTACTTGATCCTCTGCTGCCTTCACTATTTCATTCCTCAAAGCTACCCATTCTTCCTCTACTAACGAACGAGATACTAAATACTAAATGTCTTTTTCCAAAGCTGTTTCGCAGAGGAAGACTGCACTGTAGTTCCTTCTCTAGATTGTCGCACAGATGACAAAATAGTAGATATCGAAATAGATGACAGAGGGATAGAAAAACAATTATAATCGCTCAAAAGAGGAAAGGCCGCTGGACCTGATGGGATACCAGTTCGATTTTACACAGAGTACGCGAAAGAACTTCCCCCATTCTTGCAGCGGTGTACCGTAGGACTCTAGAAGAGGGTAGCGTCCCAAAGGACTGGAAAAGGGATCCGGTTATCACCGTTTTCAAGAAGGGACGTCGAACAAATCTGCAGAACTATAGACCTATATCTCTAACATCGATCAGTTGTAGAGTCTTGGAACACGTATTATGTTCGAGTATAAGGACTTCAGTGGAGACTAGAAATCTACTCTGTAGGAATCAGCATGTGTTTCGTAAAAGACGATAGCGTGAAACCCAGCTCGCGCTACTCGTCCACGAGACTCAGAGGGCCATAGACACGGGTTCACAGGTAGATGCCGTGTTTCTTGACTTCCGCAAGGCGTTCGGTATAGTTCCACATAGTCGTCTAATGAACAAGGTAAGAGCATATGGACTATCAGACCAATCGTGTGATTGGATTGAAGAGTTCCTAGATAATAGAACGCAGCATGTTATTCTCAATGGAGAGAGGTCATCCGAAGTAAGAGTGATTTCAGGTGTGCCGCAGGGGAGTGTCGTAGGACCATTCCTACTCACAATATACATAAATGACCTTGTGGACAACATCGGATGTTCACTGAGGCTTTTGCGGATGATGTTGTAGTATATCGAGAGGCTGTAACAATGGAAAATTGTGCTGAAATGCAGGAGGATCTGCAACGAATTGACGCATGGTGCAGGGAATGGCAATTGAATCTCAGTGTAGACAAGTGTAATGTGCTGCGAATACATAGAAAGAAATATCCTTCATCATTTAGCTACAATATAGCAGGTCAGCAACTGGAAGCAGTTGATTCCAAAAATTATCTGGGAGTACGCATTAGGAGTGATTGAAAATGGAATGATCATATAAAGTTGATCCTCGGTATAGCAGATGCCAGACAGATTCATTGGAAGAATACTAAGGAAATGCAATCCCAAAACAAAGGAATTAGGTTACAATACTCTTGTTCGCCCACTGCTTGAATACTGCTCACCGGTGTGGGATCCGTTGCAGATAGGGTTGATAGAAGAGATAGACAAGATCCAACGGAGAGCAGCGCGCCTCGTTACAGGATCATTTAGTAATCGCGAAAGCGTTACGGAGATGATAGATAAACTCCAGTGGAATACTGTGCAAGAGAGACGCTCAGTAGCACAGTATGGGTTTTACGAAGTTTTGAGAACATACCTTCACCGAGTAGTCAAGCAGTATATTGCTCCCTCCGACGCATATCTCGCGAAGAGATCATGAGGATAAAATCAGACAGAGTAGAGCCCACACAGAGGCATACCGAAAATATTTGTTTCCACAAACCGTACGACACTGGAATAGAAGAGAGAACCTATAGGTACTCAATGTATCCTCCGCCAGACACCGTCAGGTGGCTTGCGGAGTATGGATGTAGATGCAGATGTAGAACACAGTCAAAGGAAGATATACTTTACTTGTTTTTCTTCTAGCAAACAAAGACTCGTTACAAACATTGTACCAAGGAATAAAGTACAGCTCTCAGTGTCAACAAGGATGAACGACGGAATCGGAGCCACAACTAGGCGGAGGTTGTGTAGTATCGTGTAGCGAAGTGGCTCCGAACGCCAGAGTCGCGTCCGGCTTCCACCGGCCGTCCTGTATCGCGACGGCAGAGGGCGCTCTTAGTACACTACTGGCCATTAAAATTGGTACACCAAGGAGAAATGCACATGATAAACGGGTATTCATTGGACAAATATATTATACTACAACTGACATGTCATTACATTTTCACGCAATTTGGGTGAATAAATCCTGAGAAATCAGTAGCCAGAACAACCACCTCTGGCCGTAATAACGGCCTAGATACGCCTGGGCATTGAGTCAAACAGAGCTTGGATGGCGTGTACAGGTACAGCTGCCCGTGCAGCTTCAACACGATACCACAGTTCATCAAGAGTAATGTGACGAGCCAGTTGCTCGGCCACCACTGACCAGACGTTTTCAGTTCGTGAGAGATCTGGAGAATGTGCTGGCCAGGGCAGCAGTCGAACTTTTTCTGTATCCAGAAAGGCCCGTACAGGACCTGCAATATGCGGTCGTGCATTATCCTGCTGAAATGTAGGGTTTCGCAGGGATCGAATGAAGGGTACAGCTACGGGTCGTAACACATTGAAATGTAACGTCCACTGTTCAAAGTGCCGTCAATGCGAACACGAGGTGACCGAGACGTGTAACCAATGGCATCCAATACCATCACGCCGGGTGATACGTCAGTATGGCGATGACGAATACACGTTTCCAATGTGCGTTCCTCGCGATGTCGCCAAACGCGGATGCGACCATCATTATGCTGTAAACAGAACCTGGATTCATCCGAAGAAATGACGTTTTTGCATTCGTGCACCCAGGTTCGTCGTTGAGTACACCATCGCAGACACTCCTGTCTGTGATGCAGCGTCAAGGGTAACCGCAGCCATGCTCTCCGAGCTGATAGTCCATGCTGCTGCAAACGTCGTCGAATCGTTCGTCCAGATGGTTGTTGTGTTGCAAACGTCCCCATCTGTTGACTCAGGGATCGAGACATGGCTGCACGATCCTTTACAGGCATACGGATAAGATGGCTGTCATCTCGACTGCTAGTGATAAGAGGCCGTTGGGATCCAGCACGGGGTTCAGTATTACCCTCCTGAACCCACCGATTCCATATTCTGCTAACAGTCATTGGATCTCGACCAACGCGAGCAGCAAGGTCGCGATACGATAAACCGCAGTCGCGATAGGCTACAATCAGACACTTTTCAAAGTCGGAAACGTGATGGTACACATTTCTCCTCCTTACACGAGACATCACAACAACGTTTCACCAGGCAACGCCGGTCAACTGCTGTTTGTGTATGAGAAATCGGTTGGAAACTTTCCTCATGTCAGCGCGTTGTAGGTGTCTCCACCGGCGCCAACCTTGTGTGAATGCTCTGAAAAGCTAATTATTTGCATATCACAGCGTCTTCTTCCTGTCGGTTAAATTCCGCGTCTGTAGCACGTCATCTTCGTGGTGTAGCAATTTTAATGGCCAGTAGTGTATGAAGCTGCTGGAGGCGTGGCTCAGTGGAGACGCTCCACTGGGTCCGTCGGCTTCAGCGCAACTGCTGTCGGCCTCGGACAGAAACTGGCAATTGCTTTTGCCGTTGCCTCGTTGGCACGAGACGAAGCTCATCTCCGCATGCACAGAGTAAAAGACCCGCCGTCCGTGACACACACAATGATCCAGTTACCGCTCACTCTTCTGCCTAGTATAGTGTTAGGGGTCTGTAGATACACGGTGACAATTATTGAACTATATAAAATAAAATTGTCGTAACTTCTGAACGGTATACGTTAGGACGCTCAAACTGCACAGTTGGCCACGAGGCATGATGGGAATTAGTATCCACATTCATGGTTTGGATTAGCGACGAAGGCCACTTTCATTTGAATGGATTCGTCAACAACCCAGAAGTCAATGGCATGGGCCTCGATTGGCCGCCATATTTTCCCGATCTGAACATTTGCAACTCTTTTTTTGCAGGGCTATATTAAAGACAAGGTGTACAACAATAACCCCAAAACTATTACTGAGCTGAAAACAGTTATTCAGGAGGCCATCGACAGCATCTGTGTTCACACACTTCAGTGGGTCATGCAGAAGTTCGCTATTCGTCTGCGCCCCATCATCGCCAAAGATGGCAGGCACTCTGTACTGATGTTTACATATTGAATAAAGTGTGTGCAGGCTATAGTTTGTACCTAATTTACATCAGAGTGGATGTATCGTCTGGGAGGATCCTTGGACGATTGTGGCTGCTTGTCCGCATCTGAAGTCCATGCCAAAATATGAATTATCATTTCTACTTATTGAGATTTCTTATGAAACAAGTATGCTTTATATTTTTTTAAAAGAGAGCGAATTGCATCAGGCAAATCTCAGTAGTTAATTGTAGCTCAGAAAATGTGAAAATTAGCTTCTGTAATCCTCACATGGCAGCATGAAGTTATGCGACAGATTGGAAATAAAATTCCTTTATTTAATAACTTACAACACCTGTAAGTTTACCCCACACTACGTTGAAATATAGCTACTTAAGACTTTCTGTACTTTTAAGCACAACAAAGAAACTACGAGAAATTTCTGCTGTCTGCTGTCGAATTCGCGACCTGGGAACAATATCATGAACATAAACAAACACAGCAAGATTAGGAAACAGAAAAAATATTATAAACTGATAATTTATTAACTTTCTAGTCACATATCTTGTGGTTATGGTTTCCATATGGCTATTGTCAGATTAAATTATGCAGTTGGCAGACGCTCGGTTCGGACGCCAAATCTCCTTGTTAGATACTCTCACTCTGGATGGCATACTGATTCATCTGTCGCTAGCAGACTCATATCACATATTCTTTCTAGAACTCATGGTTGTGTATTAGTAATACTATCATGACACTCAGAAATACAAGTGATCAATCATGTGTATTTACGTTTGTACTGACAAATGATGTGTATATCAGCATGATCTCATGTCGTTCCTAACGTCAGCTTGCAACACCCCTATTTTTTGATCTTCCATTTTCATCATTCCCTCATGAGAAAAAAAGCACCATTCAGTACGACTCGCTCCGTCTGTGCTGTACGAAGTTCTCTACAACAACAAACCTACCTCTTGTAGCACGTAATGTGACTTCAGGCGCTCGCAAAAACGCGGAAGAAGGGATCCTGTACTACATTAGCGGGGACCAAACTCCTCATCTGACTTAATGTCAGACATGTATGTATCGAGTGGAGACGAAATTGACTCCAGCGAAGCACAATCTGGGCGAATATGCCACTCTAGCGTAGCCAAACACATCAGCTCAAACGAACATCGACGACGCTAAAGCACAAAGACGACCAAGTTTTTGGATGAAAAAAATTACAAATGGACTCCGAACTTTGACTAAGATGAACAGTGTTCTGACTTTTACAGATGACATCGACAGCAGAATTTGAGAAACATACTTCTCTCTAACTTTGTCACTTACTTCTTTTTTTTATTACAGTGGAAACGATAAGTGTGGTGTCACCGCCAGACACCACACTTGCTAGGTGGTAGCCTTTAAATCGGCCGCGGTCCGTTAGTATATGTCGGACCCGCGTGTCGCCACTGTCAGTGACTGCAGACCGAGCGCCACCACACGGCAGGTCTAGAGAGACTTACTAGCACTCGCCCCAGTTGTACAGCCGACTTTGCTAGCGATGCTACACTGACAATTACGCTCTCATTTGCCGAGACGATAGTTAGCTTAGCCTTCAGCTACGTCAATTGCTACGACCTAGCAAGGCGCCATTACCAGTTTATATTCAGTGTCATAATGTCTAAACAAGAGCGATGTTCTCCAATTGTGGATTAAAGTTAAGTATTCCAAGAACTACGTTCTTTTCTTTATAGGATAATTACTTTACCTTGTTCCAGACCTCACGCCAATCTGCGTGAGCTTAACGCGTGCCTTTCGGCTACCTCCGAGTGGCTTGGCTGTCTTGCCACGCCACTACAATAAGTTTACTAGCTTCCACCTTCCCTTTCAACACCGCATATCAACAAGTAATTATGTACACGATCTGTCACACTGAGATTCCTGCAACTATATGTAATCACAAATAATTACATATTTCAAACTCAGCATAGCACACTCTGCAAGCTAAAGATAACAATACACCAAGGTTAAAATACTTTCTAATACTTAAAATAATGAATAAGTTCTCTCACAAACTACTCTTATCCTAACCAGAAAAGTTAAAACAAGAACACATATTCAGGAATGAAGAATAGAAAAAAACACATTTACTTACCCATGGCCATGATAAACTACCTATCCTCCTTATCTTATACTCAACACACACATGTCGTATTAACGATCATTCTCTCCCAGTACCTTCTTTTTAACCTTACTCTATTCCCTTCTTCCCAATCATTGTCTGTCAAGAGTTCCTCAATTCCAGTGTCCTCCAGTTGTCACTGTCCCTAGCTCATGACTTAGCATGGTCAGAATCATTGCATGCATTTTTTTTCTTCCTTACATGCCCGTTATCGTACCGCTCATTCCATTTGTAATGTTCACATGTGTCTTATGTTTACCAGCCTTTGTCATTCGTGCTGATACGTATAATGTTTCCTGCATTTCTTTTCCTCTCTCTCTCTACATTCTAAGCACCACATGTTTTTCAACAATTCCTTAAATGGTCCCATATTATTGGTCTATTAGTGGCCGATGAAACTTCTTTAGCAATTTTTCTCAACGCATCCATATAATCTCTGTCTCTGTGAAGGGTTTGTCGCGATATATGTTCGCCCTTTCTTACTCAACCAGCAACAGTACTTGGTCTTCAAAACCTGTCTCTCTTAGTCTACTTAAAAGCACATCCTCCTACTTCTTGCGTTAGTGAGGAAAGCATTTCTACTCCTTGTGGGTACTGCAGGTGGCTGCTATTCCTCGCATTATTTCTGTGACTGCCCTTCCATTCGACAGCGCACATATTCTAATTTATATCCTAAGGGACAAGAAGACCACATCTGTCTATCAAACTGAGCTATCCAAGCTCTTGGATGCAACATATTGCCACTGTCTTTGTAATTTTGAAAATGTTGCACTGAGATGAAGCGCTTGTTGTCATAGCCTCTGTCAGTAATTGTACATCTTCTTTCTTGTCCATCAGATACACTTATTTTTTCAGTATGACGCACGATCGCATGACGGGAGTTACTGCTGCTTTTTCCTCTCTGATATGAGAGTCGCAGCGCCTGCCTGGCACACAATTGCATGACGTTGCGGTCTTAGAAGTGCTTCACGTGGCTGATGCTGCTCTTGCTGGTAGTGAACACTCGGCAGCTGGCTAACATACAGGCGATTGTACTATAGGTCAGCCTCTGTAATTCCAAAATAAGATACATGCCCACACTCTTCTCTCTCCATATATTTAATATGATCTGAGTCCTCTCTTGCTTTCTTAACACACGGATCTCTACTTGCTTAACATGGTCTCCATTTTCCTTTGCATCTCTAATTAACTCTGCTTGTTGAGCACAAATGTGCATATGATCCGGACATATCTTTCCGCTTTTGTTTGAACGGAACGATTCCCTCCGAGTTTTCGTGCCCTGTTCTCCCATCACTGTCAAACCCTTCTGTGACTGAATTACCGTACTTTTAGCTTGCCTCACATACTTCTTCGCTACAAGCGCCTATTTCCTTGCAGCTAAAGCTTCGATTGTGGCTACTCTTGCGTCTTGCTTCACATTAGTGGCTATATGTTTCCATTCTGCTGGCATCTGTTTAATCAGTGCCACCCTATCTTTAATTTCCCCCTAGTCCTTCTTTAATTGTTTCTCAAACACCTTTCTTTCCCTACTTACCTGCTTCGTTTCTATTTTTCTCTCTTCTGACTGCCTTTATTACTTCTAGGACCACGTCTATGACTTATTCTTATCCATATTCATTTTCAGCGTACACTTGAGCACTCAAGGCACTACGTCGCTGTGGTGGAACAACCAACCTCTCATTATTCACAGTGATTGAGCATCTGATACTCCCTGTGGCATCACCATAATGTGAAGCTCCTTCTACTACATCACTACCATCCTCTAGTATACTGCTCACCACTTCCTCGTCTGCGACTTGATCGTCGTGAACTTCACCAAACTATTAATAATTCCACACCCACTCTCACATACCGTACCGCTCCGCGTATCCTTCCCATCTCCATCACTGCCATCGATTCTTTTTGTTGAATATTTCCCTCTTCCAGACAATTTACCAAGTTGTGAGTTTTCTGACATATACGAGTACCGATAATTTCTTGACTTCTCTCAACTATCTCCTGCTGATCATCTTGCCACTTTGTATCGTAAGCGCCAGTTCCTACGAAATGAATACTCATGTACACTCCTGGAAATGGAAAAAAGAACACATTGACACCGGTGTGTCAGACCCACCATACTTGCTCCGGACACTGCGAGAGGGCTGTACAAGCAATGATCACACGCACGGCACAGCGGACACACCAGGAACCGCGGTGTTGGCCGTCGAATGGCGCTAGCTGCGCAGCATTTGTGCACCGCCGCCGTCAGTGTCAGCCAGTTTGCCGTGGCATACGGAGCTCCATCGCAGTCTTTAACACTGGTAGCATGCCATGACAGCGTGGACATGAACCGTATGTGCAGCTGACGGACTTTGAGCGAGGGCGTATAGTGGGCATGCGGGAGGCCGGGTGGACGTACCGCCGAATTGCTCAACACGTGGGGCGTGAGGTCTCCACAGTACATCGATGTTGTCGCCAGTGGTCGGCGGAAGGTGCACGTGCCCGTCGACCTGGGACCGGACCGCAGCGACGCACGGATGCACGCCAAGACCGTAGGATCCTACGCAGTGCCGTAGGGGACCGCACCGCCACTTCCCAGCAAATTAGGGACACTGTTGCTCCTGGGGTATCGGCGAGGACCATTCGCAACCGTCTCCATGAAGCTGGGCTACGGTCCCGCACACCGTTAGGCCGTCTTCCGCTCACGCCCCAACATCGTGCAGCCCGCCTCCAGTGGTGTCGCGACAGGCGTGAATGGAGGGACGAATGGAGACGTGTCGTCTCCAGCGATGAGAGTCGCTTTGGCCTTGGTGCCAATGATGGTCGTATGCGTGTTTGGTGCCGTGCAGGTGAGCGCCACAATCAGGACTGCATACGACCGAGGCACACAGGGCCAACACCCGGCATCATGGTGTGGGGAGCGATTTCCTACACTGGCCGTACACCACTGGTGATCGTCGAGGGGACACTGAATAGTGCACGGTACATCCGAACCGTCATCGAACCCATCGTTCTACCATTCCTAGACCGGCAAGGTAACTTGCTGTTCCAACAGGACAATGCACGTCCGCATGTATCCCGTGCCACCCAACGTGCTCTAGAAGGTGTAAGTCAACTACCCTGGCCAGCAAGATCTCCGGATCTGTCCCCATTGAGCATGTTTGGGACTGGATGAAGCGTCGTCTCACGCGGTCTGCACGTCCAGCACGAACGCTGGTCCAACTGAGGCGCCAGGTGGAAATGGCATGGCAAGCCGTTCCACAGGACTACATCCAGCATCTCTACGATCGTCTCCATGGGAGAATAGCAGCCTGCATTGCTGCGAAAGGTGGATATACACTGTACTAGTGCCGACATTGTGCATGCTCTGTTGCCTGTGTCTATGTGCCTGTGGTTCTGTCAGTGTGATCATGTGATGTATCTGACCCCAGGAATGTGTCAATAAAGTTTCCCCTTCCTGGGACAATGAATTCACGGTGTTCTTATTTCAATTTCCAGGAGTGTATACGAGTACCGATAATTTCTTGACTTCTCTCAACTATCTCCTGCTGATCATCTTGCCACTTTGTATCGTAAGCGCCAGTTCCTACAAACTGAATACTCATGTATATCATTTATATCTTGTATATCATGTTTTTGTTCCGTGTGCCCGCCAATGCTCAATATACTTCCTCTTTCATATGCACATACAAGCACAGCTTCCACATTCCTGTGCATAGTGCCCTTACTGCCCGCATATGTTACACAACTTCTGTCAGTGGACTACCAGTCAGATTACATTGATTACATTCCGTGGGACATAGTTATTCTCGTTCTCTCGTGTTCCCCGTGAACTGGCTCAAATCTAGGGCACTATTCTCCTGCACTAACGTAATGTGAAATATTGGATATTGTGACACGTTGCTTCTGTCAAAGTATTCCCAAAATCGGAACGAACCACGAACAGTACAATTCTTATAACTTTTCTCTATGCTCGAATACATAATGTATTGCATACGCTCTTTATTACACGAATATTAACTCTTCCAAAATAATCATAGCTGGTGACGCCGTTGTAAATCGCAACAAGTGGTGCAGAAACCATGGACCAACACAAACAAAATATCGAGCTAAAGGTGGAGAAACAAAAGGATTAATACATTCACGCCAACAGTTCTAACTACTATGGATCTAACTGCACACGGGTGAAATGGCTATTTTCGACTTACAACATTGGCGTTCTAGAGAGTCGTGTTGACTCATAGTAGATCTACAATTCATAGTCTGAGTCCTGAAAAACTCCTCTCGCATGACACTACCGAAACAAACAAATTTAAGGAAAATCTTAATGCCGATAGGAGGTTGGGAACAGTTTCGGAAAATTCAAATTCAGCACTGAACTCAAAGAATCTTATAGATGTCCAGCCATGAGATCCTTCGTTTGAAATCTTCTCAGACGCGGAGTTTCTGCGAGGATACCACCTTCATAAATACTCATCATAATTGTCAACTAATTTTCTTATAATAGTAGGAAGTGACGTTTCTAAAATTTTAATCAGATTGGTGGACTCTAAAAGCCAAAAACTCCGTAATATTACTTCCATGCTTTCGCAACATATATCGATCTCTTGTAGGAATCTGTCAGTGCGCTCTAACAGTGATCTTCGGTTCCTGGTGCAACGTCAGTCTTCTCTCTGTGGGGCGACGGGTTAAATATTATAAAGCTTCACCGTTGTTACAGGAGCCTGAAAACTTTTTTGCGGTCATCCAGAAAGCCATGGACAATCTGCAAGTCCACATTCTTCTTGTGCTCACAAAAAGAAATATTTCTACTCTCTATTTACTCAGCGGGATCAGGAATTATGTTTATAAATAAAAGTTTCGCATTCTATCTGCTTCATATACTCAGTAAATTCACGCGCACCAACACAGTAATATTCCTGACAATAATAATAATAATAAAGTCCCGATCATAACAGTACTGTTTAGAGGCGACCTCTACGGTAAGTTCGAATCAAATGGTCGCTCTCCCTGACTTCTAATCATCAAAATTAATTGCTCGCCACAAAAGTAGAAAATAATCTTACCACTTGCCACGTGGTTTTGTTAACATTACGGGCGGCTCACAAATAATTACTTCCGTGAAATCTAAGCGATGCAAGACAGTGTACAGTCCTCGCGAGTTCACTTCCTATATGTAGTGAAAACATGCGTTTAGCAACAGACTGCATGTGACGTCGTCTGGGGCAGCGCAGACCGACTGATAGATGGGTGCGAAGTGTGTCTGTCACTGCCTCTCAGGCAGTGGTTACGTATGGGCACAGCCGACGGCCGAATGGAGCATATGCCAGCTAGAACTTTTATAATGGAATCGACAGTAGAACATCACCTCTGAACTACTTCTTTAGGAGTCTTTGTACTGATTGCTATTTACATCAAAGTCTTGAAACTTGCAGTTGTTGTTGTGGTCTTCAGTCCTGAGACTGGTTTGATGCAGCTCTCCATGCTACTCTATCCTGTGCAAGCTTCTTCATCTCTCAGTACCTACTGCAGCCTACATCCTTCGGAATCTGCTTAGTGTATTCATCTACTGGTCTCACTCTACGATTTTTACCCTCCACGCTGCCGTCCAATTCTAAATTGGTGATCCCTTGATGCATCAGAATATGCCCTACCAACCGATCACTTCTTCTAGTCAAGTTGTGCCGCAAATTTCTCTCCTCTCCATTTCTATTTAATAGCTCCTCATTCAAAATGGTTCAAATGGCTCTGAGCACTATGGGACTTAACTTCTGAGGTCATCAGTCCCGTAGAACTTAGAACTACTTAAACCTAACTAACCTAAGAACATCACACACATCCATGCCCGAGGCAGGATTCGAACCTGCGACAGTAGCGGTCGAGCGGTTCCAGACTGAAGCGCCTAGAACCGCACGGCCACTCCGGCCGGCACCTCCTCATTAGTTATGTGATCTACCCATCTAATCTTCAGCATTCGTCTGTAGCACCACATTTCTAAAGTTTCTGTTCTCTTCTTGTCCAAACTATTTATCGTCCATGTTTCACTTCCATACATGGCTACACTCCATACAAATACTTCCAGAAATGACTTCCTGACACTTAAATCTATACTCGATATTAACAAATTTCTCTTCTTCAGAAACGCTTTCCTTGCCATTGCTAATCTACATTTTATGTCCTCTCTACTTCGACCATCATCAGCTATTTTGCTCCCCAAATAGCAAAACTCCTTTACTACTTTAAGTGTCTCATTTCCTAATCTAATTCCCTCAGCATCACCCGATTTAATTCGACTACATTCCATTATCCTCGTTTTGCTTTTGTTGATGTTCATCTTATACCCTCCTTTCTAGGCACGGTCCATTCCGATCAACTGCTCTTCCAAGTCCTTTGCTGTCTCAGACAGAATTACAATGTCACCAGCGAACCTCAAAGTCTTTATTTCTTCTCCATGGATTTTAATGCCTACTCCGAACTTTTCTTTTGTTTCTTTAACTGCTTGCTCAATATACAGATTGAATAGCATCGGGGAGGCTACAACCCTGTGTCACTCCCTTCCCAACCACTGCTTCCCTTCCCAACCACTGCTTCGTGTCCCTCGACTCTTATATCTACCATGTGGTTTCTGTACAAATTGTAAATAGCCTTTCGCTCCCTGTATTTTACCCCTGTCACCTTTAGAATTTGAAAGAGATTATTCCAGTCAACATTGTCAAAAGCTTTCTCTAAGTTTACAAATGCTAGAAACGTAGGTTTACTTCCCTTAATCTTTCTTCTAAGATAAGTCGAAGGGTCAGTATTGCCTCACGTGTTCCAACATTTCTACGGAATCCAAACTGATCTTCCCCGAGGTCAGCTTCTACCAGTTTTTCCATTCGTCTGTAAAGAATTCGTGTTAGTATTTTGCAGCTGTGACTTATTAAACTGATAGTTCGGTAATTTTCATATCTGTCAATACCTGCTTTCTTTGGGATTGGAATTATTATATTCTTCTTGAAGTCTGAGGGAATTTCGCCTGTCTCATACATCTTGCTCACCAGATGGTAGAGTGCTATAGATTTATTAATTAATGGATATAATGAAGTACTGTAACCAGAACTCTCTGCCATTAATATAAATGATACTTAATGTATTACAAATAAGAACTTTTTGTCCCAAATTAGGCTGTAGTAAATTACTCGAAAACTATTAGAGGGAGCTTAATGGGGCCACATAGTTAATGTTTTTATATCAAATTGAAGCTTCATACCAATTTTTTCTGAGTCTATTATTTAGCAACTCCAATGTTTCGTAAAACCACCGATTTTGACCAAAATATTGCTCCAATCAAGTTGAGGCTCCTAATAGTTGATTGTGACATACACTTGCACATTTGAACAATTCTTGGCTTTCTAGCCCTATTACTTAACGCCACTTGTGTTTTTACTTAAAACAATGTACTTGGTGAAACATATTCATATGATCATTCTGAGAGTTAACCACTTTAACATTAACGTACTGAAGCCTATATTGACAGAGTTTGAGAAAGATACTTTAATTTTTAATTGCGTCCTTAGATTATGTTGCAGTTCTTTGTACGCAACGCACAGGCACGTTATGATTACATGGCACTAGTAGCAGCGAACTGGGGTAAGTCCCGGCACGCTCTCTCGCCTCTGTATCTCCAAAAAATGTGATAGCGTTTGTTTCATCACATGTCCAGGCATAATTCTCTTCTTCTCCACATTTCGACTATTTCCACAGGAACACTCATATTATCACACGTATTGTAGCAACTCTCATATTTCCGTCAGTGTTAGTGAAATATTTCAGTAATTCTTTCTTTATAATAATTTTAACCGGCATTATTTGAAGTATTTAAGTAAAAAAATGAATTAAAAGCAAGTAAAAGACTAATAACATAAAGTTATAAGAGAGCAAACCTGCAATTCCATTGTTCGTTTTTGCCTGTATATTCACGTAATCATCATGGTTAGCTCATTACTATTCCGATTACTATTCCGGTTCCTGTTCCTATTCCTGTCCTGTGATTGCTGTTATTACTGTTCTTGCGATTCCTAATATTGCTTGTTGTGTAGAGTGAAGTACTGAAAATATACCAAGTTATTTTAAAAAGTGTACCGATCACTCTACGAAAGTATTACTTGCGCTAAGTCGGCGTTATTTTTATAATCCAGAAATATCGTTTCTGACACTTGAATACATTTAAAGAGAGAAAAAGATAGATTCTTTACTCTTTAGAAATGAAGATTTGTGATATTTCACATTAAATGGAATTATCAACAGAAAAGTAAAAGATGAAACTAACTGTATTATAGTGTGAATATTTCCAAAGGTTAACAATATCGATATCGGCATACAAATGTCAGTAGAAGATTTCAGTACTGCGGACTCTTATAATCTCTTGTCGAACGTAAGCTTTGAGCTAGCTGGAACATTTTGATAATTTTTAATGCATTTTTATTATCCTCTCTAAAGAAAAAGAAATAGGAAAGACAATACACTTTGCAAACTGACAATTAAAAAACCGGATCATTGGTGCCGGCCAGATAATTACGTCGACGCAGCCTGTTTTGTAATGTGTATAATGAACAGTTCAATAGAATCTCACGCAGTAACTGTAAACTATAGTCCTGTCTTGTTGCGGCGAAGTGCTGGTATTCTTATAAGTGACCACAGTATAATAACTAAACTGAAGCTCCGTCGCCGTGTTATTCATATATAACTAAATAAGAGCTAGCATACTGCGACAACACTGCGTAAGATTTACGTCTGTATATGCACACTGGACGACACCACAGCCAAAGAGAACCAAATATTAAAATATGTGCAGTCAAGACAAGACCACCGAAACCCAGCACCAGCTTCTGTATCCTTTGCAACTCGAAGATCTTCGACAATATAATTTCTAGGAGCTTATGACTTCTCATCTTAGTAACACACATTATGTAACTGACTCCAAGAATATGTAAATACTTTCGGGCGTGGTTTACTTCTCCTAAGACAGTATTCCAAGACACAAAAAAGGAGAAATCGCACAATGCAGGCAACAGGTTTGGAGAAGTTCCTTTGGTTTATATGGTTTCTGAAGAATTAGGCAGTTCCTCGCTGAAATTCATGTTTAACAGCTTCGTAGTGAGCACTCCATCATGTACCTGAAAGCCTTTGTAATTCCAGTGGTTTTCAGAATGATCTTCCAGTTGTGGGTAGAAGCTCAGTAAAACATGTGCAGTAGGAAATTTTTATGGTTCCACAAAATGGCACACATAATGGAACAGTTTCAAAAACGTGTATTGTGTACGGATTGAGAGAGTGGTTTGCGCAGTATTAAGTTTACAAATTATTCATTGAACTTCTGAATGCGCTCCAGTCATTGTCGAAGCGTTGTCGTTGGCTTGTCCTAGGTACGCTGTTATATGCATACCTTTGTGATTTCATAACATGAAAAATATCTTCCGTTTTGTTCACGGCTTTCTTCCTAGTTTTCTGGAAATAACCTAGAAGTAACTCATTTAAGTCTACTTTTATGTTTTCTATGTGAACGTAACAAATGGTTTCACTAATCTGAAGAGTGGGATATCCGGCGTGTTGTCAAAGGTGATACAAAAATGCTCAGAATTTTTTATATAATTTAAAATCTTTTGTTTAAGAATTCCGTCGAGAAGTGAGAATTTAATTTTGTATATTGGGTAGTAAAGAACTTGTAAATAGTTTTCCCAACTGTGACTGGGTGGATTGTTCTAGTCTGACCAAGTGTGCCCTTGGTACAGAGTCATATTTAGATAACATCCTAATCAGCTGCAAAATATTTCCATTTGTTTACTGACCTCACATGCTCTCTGTGCCCACGGAATGGAAGATTTTGTTGAGCCGGAAACATGCTCATATCTAGCAGTCTACATAAAATGTATCTCCATTTCTCAAAACATGTTTAACGTTTCCCTGAGACTTCATGGTTGTAAACTCACCAAGATGAAAACCAGTAATAAATTTAGATGTACTGTTGAAACTTCCGTCTGTACTAAAGAGCCTACAGAGAAAACAGGGTAAAGTTTAGTTTTGAGATGAGTATGACATCAACGTTGTTAGAATTTTCTCACCATTTTCTGATTGGTTTATAACCAATCAGATGCCAACCGTCCGTTAATCATATCGCCTTACTCCTTATTTTAATTACGTCAACCCTTATACCTCCTATGTTCCGGAACAGTGAAAGGCCATTGAAGTACGTCATCAAGCAAAACATTACCATTGCTGCCAGTGTTTCCTTCTTCATTCATAAGTTCTTCAACTGGTGAACTGTTCTCCAATCTATTCTCATTTACATTATAATTACCTACAAGATTTTCTGCATTTTCTTGGAGATCTTCAATTTCTGCATGAATGTTCTAACTGGCACTTCACTTTTGTTACTTTCCTTTTCTACAAACACAGTCACGGATTTAGATAATGTTACGATATCTTCGTCCGTATCATTTTGGTCTGGTGCATTTTGAATACTTGATGCTGATGTAGAAGGTTTAACAAATTTCAGCAATGAGCTGATTAGCAAATGTATTTCCAAAACTTCCATCCACTGTATTTGGCTATTGATGGTCTCCACTTGGACTATGTCGTTTCGTATTTTAACATATTTCTAACTTCTATTTCGGCCAAAAAGAATACACTAAATCAAAAAAATTATTTATTGTAGTCAATAAGAACAAATACTCACTGATAAAAAATATATAATATATAAAGTCTTAGTTCCTTCAGTAACAACACGTACTTATCAGTACTTAATGACACTGAAATTGTGAAGATCAAAATAAATATCAACCACAAAAAGTGTTCCTCCAGTATAACGTTTTCTAGCATTAAAGTCAGTTCGCCAAACATTTTGTACTTGCGACATTGAAAAGACTTTTCCACACTCACCCTTTTTATGCAATTAGTTAAAGTTTGTGCTACTACAGACGTGACATTTGTTTTTGTTGCTCTTTCCACTGATACTGACTGTGTGCTTCTGTACCTGTACCCATGAGTAACAGCTGCACTCTCTCTAATAACATTGGAATGTATGGCTAATACCAATTTCCTGTGAACATTTTCCATTCTGTGCAATTTTTAAGTTCCTTGAGAAATACTCTTTTTTGTGTATTTGATAACTAGAGCACAACAAGGTGTGACGTAACGGGCGACTTGTCGCGCCCTGAAAATATAAGTCGGAGGAAGCAGCGGCCGCAAGAGCCGCTCGGCCAGCCGGGGCCCGGCAGCAAGCACGTGGTGCAGGACGTTACACGGACGAGGGGCGGGGGGGGGGGGGGGGGCAGACCGGGGAAGGGGGGAGGGCTTGAGTTATAGGAGGTCAAAGTGGCCCATTACAATCGATCGCATCAGGCCATAAGTACTCCACAGTTACATGGAAAAACGGTTGCAGCATGCTTATAAATATACTTATTCATCTATGGCTATGTTTATAAACGATATCTACTATTCATGAAGAAATTGGTTAAATATTTACTGTGTTTTAGAACGCACAGAGACATTAGACTACTGGCCTACCTTTGTTCTATTTCTTTGATATATGTTTATTTAATTTTTTTATCTATCTAATAATGTGTGTTAGAGCGTGTTTATGGTCAAGCCAAAGGAATATTTATTTATTTTCAAGTTATTTAAATGTAACTCCAGTATTTTGTGTTTTTCATTATGTTTCTGTGAGTGCGTCGGATTGAAGACATGGCGCGAGCGCTCTAGCCAGTCACAGCGCTCGTGAATGGGGAGACTGGATCGAAGCGAGTATGGAAGAGTGCAGAGCGAGGGGACTTCGCCACAGGACACGAGAAGTGCCGGGACGGTACGGCGCGAGAGACGCACAGTGGCTCTCTGAGCACTATGGGACTCAACTGCTGAGGTCATTAGTCCCCTAGAACTTAGAACTAGTTAAACCTAACTAACCTAAGGACATCACACACATCCATGCCCGAGGCAGGATTCGAACCTGCGACCGTAGCGGTCTCGCGATTCCAGACTGCAGCGCCAGAACCGCGCGGCCACTTCGGCCGGCTGAGACGCACAGTCGCGAGAGAGACTTGGAGTGTGGAGCGGTTTGCGCGTGGTCGCGAAGAGATAGAAACACTTCGGCGTGCGGACTTGTGAACTTGTGAGATTTCCGAGGTTTCTATGGTGAAGACGTAGTATACGTTTAGAAGTCAATATCTCGCGAGCTATATTCTTGTTCATAGCTAATTACCGGCCTGAGTGGCCGAGCGGTTCTAGGCGCTACAGTCTGGAACCGCGCGACCGCGCGACCGCTACGGTCGCAGGTTCGAATCTTGCCACGAGCATGGATGTGTGTGAGGTCCTTAGGTTAGTTAGGTTTAAGAAGTTCTAACTTCTAGGGGACTGATGACCTCAGAAGTTAAGTCCCATAGTGGTCAGAGCCATTTGAACCACAACTAATTATGTGCAGTAGGAATCTATTCTTTCCCTGTTATTCAGCTTATAGTTTATTTAATTGTTGGACCATCGAAACCAATAAGACGTTCTTGTTATGGTCTTCAGTCCTGAGACTGGTTAGATGCAGCTCTCCTATCCTGTGCAAGCCTCTTCTTCTCCCAGTACCTACTGCAGCCTACATCCTTCTGAATCTGATTAGTGTATTCATCTCTTGGTCTTCCTCTACAATTTTTCCCTGCACGCTACCCTCCAGTACTAAATTGGTGATCCCTTGATGCCTCAGAACATGTCCTACCAACCGACCCCTTCTTCTAGTCAAGTTGTGCCACAAACTCCTCTTCTCCTCAATTCTATTCAATACCTCCTCATTAGTTATGTGATCTACCCATCTAATCTTCAGCATTCTTCTGTAGCACCACATTTCGAAAGCTTCTATTCTCTCCTTGTCCAAACTATTTATCGTCCATGTTTCACTTCCATACATGGCTACACTCCATACAAGTACTTTCAGAAATGACTTCCTGATACTTAAATCAATACTCGATATTAACAAATTTCTCTTCTTCAGAAACGCTTTCCTTGCCATTGCCAGTCTACATTTTATATCCTCTCTACTTCGACCATCATCAGTTATTTTGTTCCCCAAATAGCAAAAGTCCTTTACCACTTTAAGTGTCTCATTTCCTGATCTAATTCCCGCAGCATTACCCGACTTAATTCGACTACATTCCATTATCTTCGTTTTGCTTTTGTTGATGTTCATCTTATACCCTCGTTTCAAGACACTGTCCGTTCCGTTCAACTGCTCTTCCAAGTCCTTTGCTGTCTCTGACAGAATTACAATGTCATCGGCGAACCTCAACGTTTTTATTTCTTCTCCATGAGAAGAACCAATAAGTGTTTTTGCAGAAATATATTACATTCTCATAAGTACTTCTACTATCGTACTCATCATTCAAAGTCGTTAAGTTAGTACATGCAGATTTTATTTAATCGCAATCTTTCATCTATAAACGTCTATGTTACGTTCAAAATTCGCAATTGCCGAGTGATAGGAACTTCAACCATTCGATTCATGTTTCTATTCGTATTGTATACTGTTGACTCAGCAGTATTTGGCTTGTAATGCGGCAACTACGTATCGCAGCCACTAGACAACGAAACCAGCCAAAACTTTTAATATTTCAACTCTGCGTCGGATGGTGCGTAGTTGTGGGCCACACCACCACATCCTTTCATCATTGTATTCGAAAGGCCGCAAAGGGACGGTGTGTTTGCTTTCCGTCCAACGCTATACTTATTGCATGGACGTTCGCATGTGTCCTATCGTCCATTAGTGCTATTGCAGAAAGCCACATTTTTATGGGTACCTAAATCTTCTTGTATATTGTCATCACTTTGGCGTGATTATTTCAGAATTAAATAGTGAGACGTCCTCCGAACGTAAAACACCATACAAATTTTTGGCTCATAAACCCCTAAGCAAACTTGTACTCAACGTCTCTGTGGCCATTGGGCAGTAACTCAGCAAGGATTTCATTTTATTCTCTTTCACCTAATGTTCTCAGTCCGCTTCAGGTCGATCATAGTACTGGTAAGTGGGACACTTGTACGCCAGTTACCAATGGTTATGTTTCCCCTCCAGGCTTTTATGTGACTAGCAACTTATTTAAGAACATCCGAAAGTCGATTAGACTGTCTGAACGAACCGTCGTGCAACTAGAATTTTCTGTATTTCACTACAGCAACCACCTTTTATCCCAAATTTATTTGGATTTTTAAGGAAATACTGCTTAAACGAGATATGGTCTTGAAATGGAATGAGTTATTCATCAATCGTCAGATATTCTGTAGGAGAATACGCTTTCACGTGTTTTTGTCCTATAACGATCAGAAATTCACCAACAACAAACAAGAGGGACGTTAACTTATCTCATAATCACGCACTTAATACGTGAATACTAACTGAAACCATTATTTGACGTCACAGTTGCGTTAAATAATCACTCTATATTGTTTCTTTTAATTTTCGATGTCTCGTTATTTCACTGTGAAATACTTCGTACCATACTAATAGTTACGGCGAAAAATGGCTCTGGTTCTACATTACGGTCACAGAAGACATGGGACAGCGATAGTCACACATACAGATGACGACAGTATCGCGTGAACAAGATGTAAAAGGGCAGTGCGTTGTTGGAGCTGTTATTTGTATTCAGGTGATTCGCTTGAAAAAGTTTCCCACATGATTACGGGAGCACAAGGGGAATTAACAGACGTTGAAAGCGGAACGTTAGTTTGAGCTAGATGCATGGGACGTCCCATTTTGGAAATCGTTAGACAGTTGGATCCACAGTTTCAAGAGTGCCCCGAGAGTACCGAATTGCAGGCATTACCACTAACAACTGCCTTCACTTAACGACCAAAAGCAGTGGCGTTTGTGTAGTGTCAGTGCTAACAGACAAGCAACACTGCGTGAAATAACGTAGATATCCATGTACATCGTACGACGAACGTACCCGTTAGGACAGTGTGGCAAAATGTGGCGTTAATGGGCTGTGGCAGCAGACCACCTGCGCAAGTGCCTTTGCTAACACCACGGCATCGCATGCAGCGGCTATCCTGCGTTCGTGACCATATCGGCTCGATCCTAGACGACTGAAAAACCGTGGCCTTGTCAGATAAGGCCTGATTTCAGTTGGTAAGAGCTGATGGTTGGATTCGAGTGTGGCGCAGACCTCACGAAACCATGGACTCAAATTGTCAACAACGCACTGTGCCAGGTGATGTTGATTCCATAATGGTGTGGACTGGGTTTAAATGGAATCGACTATGTCTTCTGGTTCAACTGAACCGATCGTTGACAAAAAATTGTTGTGTTCGGCTTCTTGAAGACCATTTTCAGCCACCCATGGACTTCATTTTCCCAAATAACGATTGATATTTTTTGGATGTCACTGCGTTTTGCCAATTGGCCACAACTGTTCGTGAGTGGTTTTAAGAATAATCTGAAAAATTCGAGTGAATGATATGGCCACCCATCGAACATTTATGGGACATAATCAACAGATTAGTTCGGGCACAAAATCGCGCATCGGCAACACTTTCGCAACTATGGACCGATATAGAGACAGCATGGCTCAATATTTCTACAGGAGACTTCCAACAGCTTGTTGAGTTCATGTCACATCTAGCTGCTGCAGTAGGCTGGGAAAAATGAGGTCTGACACGACATTAGGAGTTATAAAAAAAAAATGCCGCGTGGCTAGCGCCTCCCATCAGGTAGACCGTTCACATGGTGCAAGTCTTTCGAGTTGACGCCACCTTTTTTTTTTTTTTTTTGTCGTTGCGG
Source organism: Schistocerca serialis cubense (assembly GCF_023864345.2). NCBI lineage: Eukaryota > Metazoa > Arthropoda > Insecta > Orthoptera > Acrididae > Schistocerca > Schistocerca serialis. The sequence continues at coordinate 20,087,848 of NC_064646.1, forward strand.
ACGTTACATGACATTCGTTCAAGCTCTTTTGTTGATCCTTCCACTCAGTTTTTTAATTACAGAGGCCAACCGGCTCTCTGACCGAAGACGCCGAGGTACCGTGTCGGCAGTTACTTCGGCGACTTGCGTGTCGATGGGTATGAAAGGATGATGACAAGGACAACACAACACCCATTCCCTGAGCGGAGAAAATTTCCAACACAGCTGGGAATCGAACCCGGGCCGTTAGGTACGACATTCCGTCGGGCTCACCACTCAGCTACCAGCGCGGACATCACGAGGTATTCCATGGCTTTTGTCACCTCAGTGTAGAAGAACGCCAGCATTTGCATCAGGTCAGACGCACAATAGCAGAAGTTAAACATGAAACAGTAATACCAACCGCAAATCGATCACACAATTCCAGGCATGTAGACAATAAACAAACACTCTCTTGTTTGCATTGTGAAAGACGTGCATGCAAAGCACTCAGACTCAGTATGTACCCTCGCATGCTTGCTCAGTGCTTAAGTGTCAGGAAGGAAGTGACAAAACAAAAAAAAATATTTTGACAAATCGTGCCACAGAATCTAACAAGTTCTGTCACCCACACGGAGCGGATACCCAGAGCGGACAGCACACACACCCATTGCTACGCTTCTGTATGTGACGTCTCCGTGTCAGTTAGCGTCAGTACTTTGATTCAATACAACTGATTGCTACATATACTCCCCTCCACTACGATGGGCTATTTCACTGGTGGTGGGTCACGACACTGGCTAATACCAGTCCTTCACCACCAACAGCACTTCAGAACGACCAGTATGCTCTGTTATTTCAGTGAGTGTGTAACTTTATGTTATTCGTGGAGCTACACTCTCTCTCCTCAAGTACACTACACGCCATTAAAACTGCTACACCAAGAAGAAATTCAGATGATAAACGGGTATTCATTGGACAAATATATTACACTAGAACTGACATGTGATTACATTTTCTCGCAGTTTGGGTGCATAGATCATGAGAAATCAGTACCCAGAACAACCACCTCTGGCCGTAATAACGGCCTTGATACGCCTGGGCATTGAGTCAAATAGAGCTTGGAAACCGTGAACAGGTACAGCTGCCCATGCAGCTTCAACACGATACCACAGTTCATCAAGAGTAGTGACTGGCGTATTGTGACGAGCCAGTTGCTCGGCCACCATTGACCAAATGTTTTCAATTCGTGAGAGATCTGGAGAATGTGGTGGCCAGGGCAGCAGTCGAACATTTTCTGTATCCAGAAAGGCCCGTACAGGACCTGCAACATGCGGTAGTGCATTATCCTGCTCAAATGTAGGCTTTTGCAGGGATCGAATGATGGGTAGAGCCATGGGTCGTAACACATCTGAAATGTAGCGTCCACTCTTCAAAGTGGCGTCAATGCGAACAAGAGGTGATCAGACGTGTAACCAATGGCACCCCATACCATGACGCTGGGTGATAAGCCAATTTGGCGATGACGAATACACGCTTCCAAAGTGCGATCACCACGATGTCGCCAAACACGGATGCTACCATCATGATGCTGTAAACAGAACCTAGATTCATCCGAAAAAATGACGTTTTGCCACTCGTGCACCCATGTTCGTCGTTGACTACACCATCGCAGGCGCTCCCATCTGTGATGCAGCGTCAGCGGTAACTGCAACCATGGTCTAAGAGCTGATAGTCCATGCTGCTGCAAATTTCGTCTAACTGTTCGTGCAGATGGTTGTTGTCTTGCAAATGTGCCCATCTGTAGACTCAGGGTTCGAGACGTGGCTGCACGATCAGTTACAGCCATGCGGATAAGATGTCTGTCAACTCGACTGCTAGTGATATGAGGCCATTGGGATCCAGCCCAGCGTTCCGTATTACCCTCCAGAACTCACCGATTCCATATTCTGCTAACAGTCATTGGACCTCGACCAACGCGAGTAGCAATGTCGCGATACAATAAGCCGCAATCTCGATAGGCTACAATCCGACCTTTACCAAAGTTGAAAACGTAATGGTACGCATTTCTTCTTCTTACACGAGGCATCACAACGACGTTTCACCAGACAACGCCGGTGAACTGCTGTTTGTGTATGAGAAACCGGTTGGAAACTTTCCTCATGTCAGCACGTTGTAGGTGTCGCCACCGGCGCCAACCTTGCGTGAATGCTCTGAAAAGCTAATCATTTGCATATCACAGCAACTTCTTCCTGTCGGTTCAATTTCGCGTCTGTAGAACGTCATCTTCGTGGTCTAGCAATTTTAATGGCCAGTAGTGTAATTGTTTGTCAGATGAGTTCTACAGCAGGAAAAAACTTGACCTTTTCAGAATAGGTAAATACCTGGACGTCTGAACATTTTGTGATAACAAGACGCTGTATTATATCTATGTATATGGTACGCCACTTGAGATACGACATCGGCAGATGTTGAATACTGCCATTGTTCACGAAGAAATCTGATAGTGCCCGACAAGTGCCTGGGCGGTATAAATGCGGCTTCGCCAGCTGCACCTCGCTCCCTGATTATACTATGACGCGCATAGTCCTCGTCATCACCGCGGCGTGTCTTCTGGCGCCACCGTCGCTGGCGGCTCCGTGGCTCAGGACTCGCGGCCACGCACGCATCCTCAACGGCACGCCGGCCGACATCGCAGACTTCCCCTGGATGGCCTTCTTGCAGATCCTGGACAGCACCGGATGCGGCGCATCGATCATCAGCAGCACGTGGGCGCTGACGGCGGCGCACTGCGTTCTCTCGGCCCAGACATCCACCGCCCACACGAGCTTACGTGTTGGCTCGTCCAGCCGCGAAAGTGGTGGCGTTCGACTCGACATCGCCCAGTTGATCATGCACGCAGACTTCCAGTACCCCACTCAATCACACCCTGAGATCGACTATGACGTCGGGGTCGTCCAGGTGAGCCGACATTTAGGTTACATTTGTGGTGCGTTTGTGCTACGACCTCACTGCTCACTGCTTGCTGGCATAGTCCGACGATTATGAAACGAGCCAATGAGTCCTACCGGCGCATTTAGCCTGCACTATCGTCGCTTGCACGCTGCTCGCTACGATCCTAGTAAGGCGAGGTTTGTGTTTGGAGCAACGATAATCGCTGCCAGTCCTGAAGTTTGAGGTGTGTTTGACTGTTTCAAGGTCATGTCAGCACACTGATTGTACAAACAACTATACCCTGTTTTATACCCTATCTTGCGTAACATATAAGTACTTTTACATTCCCACCCACACCCATGTTCTACAAAGCACTGTGAAGTGCATAGGAGAGAGCACTTGTCACTATACCACACATTAAGGCATGTTCCTGTTACATTCATGTACCTGTTGTAAGAAAAATAACTTTGTAGATACATCTGAACAAGCTGTAATTGCTATAATCACAAGCACCATAAGTCAGATCTGTAGGAGGCTACTGTATACTCTTAGATTCCTCATTTGATACAAGTAGTTGAAACTTTTAAGTAATATTACAAGAGGTAGTGGCAGTCTGCCTTTAAACATCTGCCAGCTTGAGTTTTTCTGCCCTTTGTACCACTTCCTGACAGATCACAACTCATGCTGCCCCGTTTGTATATACTATGTGGGCAAAATTATCCGGACACCTGGCTGAAAAATGACTTACTAGTTCGTGGCGCCCTCCATCGGTGATTCTGAAATTCAGTATGATGTTGGTCCACCCTTAGCCTTGATGATAGCTTCCACTATCGCAGACATACGTTCAATCAGATGCTGGAAGGTTTCTTGGGGAATGGCAGTCCATTCTTCACGGAGTGCTGCAATGAGTAGAGATATCTATGCTGGTCGGTGAGGCCTGGCACGAAGATGGCGTTCCAAAACATCCCAAAGGTGTTCTGCAGGATTCAGGTCAGGACTCCGTGCAGGCCAGTCCATTACAGGAATGTTATTGTCGTGTAATCACTCCGCCACAGGCCGTACGTTATGAACACCTGCTCGATCGTGTTGAAAGACGCAATCGCCATCCTCGCATTGCTGTTCAACGGTGGGAAGCAAGAAGGTGCTTAAAACGTCAATTTAGGCTTGAGATGAGATAGTGCCACGAAAAACAACAACGGATGCAAGCCCCCTCCATGAAAAACACGACCACACCACAACACCACCGCCTCCGAATTTTTCTGTTGGCACTACACACGCTGCCAGATGACGTTCACCAGGTATTCGCCACACTCACACCCTGTCATCGGATCACGACATTGTGTACCGTGATTCGTCACTCCGCACAACTCGTATTTCCACTGTGTAATCGTTCAGTGTTTACGCTCCTTACAACAATCGAGGCGTCGTTTGACATTTACCGACGCGATGTGTGGCTTGTGAGCAGCCGCTTGACGATGAAATCCAAGTTTTCTTACCTCCATCCTAACTGTCATAGTACAGTAGATCATGATGCAGTTTGGAATTCCTGTGTGATGGTCTGGATTGACGTTTGCCTAATACACATTACCACCCTCTTCAACTGTCGGCGGTCTCAGTCAGTCAAAAGACGAGGTCGGCCTGTACGCTTTTGTGCTGTACGTGTCCCCTCACGTTTCCACTTCACTGTAACATGGGAAACAGTGGACCTAGGGATGTTTAGGAGTGTGGAAATCTTGCGTACAGACGTATGACGCAAGTGTCACCCAGTCACATGACCACGTTCGAAGTCCGTGAGTTCTGCAGAGCGCCCCATTCTGCTCTCTCACGATGTCTGATGACTACTGAGGTTGCTGATGTAGAGTACCTGTGAATAGGTGGCAGCACAATGCACCCTATATGAAGAACGTATGTTTTTGGGGTGTCCGGTTACTTTTGATCACATAGTGTATGTCCAGTATTCCCTGACAGCTCTATCTGGCATGGAACCACACAGTTGAGCAATACTCTAGAACAGCGATTTCTAAGCAGTTTCTTTTGTAGACTGGATCCGTTTTCCTAGTATCATATGAAACCACCATACCCAGATGGTAATATTTGTTGTTAGATTATCAGATAGTTTCAAGAATGAGAGCGAAACGTAAAAAGGCACTTATTTGGACGCTAAATTCCCTTGGGACTGGAGGCATACAGATCATCACAACCTCTTTATGACAAATGGCAATAGGTGTCGAAGTCTTTAAAAAAATTTTCTTCTTTTTCATTTAATTTATGTTATCTTTTTTTCGATACGTCCTCACGAAAATCTACAACTCGCTGTACACGATGTAGATGTGGATAAAAACTGACGAATTATGAATTGTTATTCTACAGAAATGACGGTAATAAAATTGAGTCGAATTTTCATATATATATATATATATATATATATATATATATATATATATATATATATATTTTGCTCATCAATACTTAAAACGTTTACTACCCTAGACTGCTGTGCTCCAAACATAGATTCTCAGAAATTTCTTCCTTACGTTAACACCTGTGTTTGATACTGGCAGACTTCTATTGGCCTATGCTAGTCTGCTTTTATGTTGTTCTTGCTCCGTCCATTATGGGTTATTTTGGCGCCTAAGTAGCACAATTAATTAGCTTCGTCTATTTTGTGAGCCCTAATTCTGATGTGAAGTTTCTCGCTGTTCTCGTTTCTGCTACTTCGAATTACTTGTGTCTTTCTTCGGTTCACTATCAATCCATGTTCTATTGTCATTAGATTGCTTGTCCCATTCAACAGATTCTGTAATTCTTGAATGAGATTTTCACTCTGCAGTGGAGTGTGTGCTGATATAAGACTTCCTGGCAGATTAAAACTGTGTGCCGGTTCTGAGCACTATGGGACTCAACTGCTGAGGTCATTAGTCCCGTAGAACTTAGAACTAGTTAAACCTAACTAACCTAAGGACATCACAAACATCCATGCCCGAGGCAGGATTCGAGCCTGCGACCGTAGCGGTCTTGCGGTTCCAGACTGCAGCGCCTTTAACCGCACGGCCACTTCGGCCGGCTCTGTGTGCCGGACCGAGACTCGAACTCGGGATCTTTGCCTTTCGCTGGCAAGTGCTCTACCAACTGAGCTACCCAAGCACGACTCACGTCCCCTCCTCATAGCTTTACTTCTGCCAGTACCTCGTCTCCGACCTTCCAAACTTTACAGAAGCTCTCCTGCGAACCTGCAGAACTAGCACTCCTGAAAGAAAGGATGTAGCGGATACATGGCTTAGCCACAACCTGGGGGATGTTTCCAGAATGAGATTTTCACTCTGCAGCCGAGTGTGCGCTGATATGAAACTTCGTGGCAGATTAAAACTGTGTGCCGCACCGAGACTCGAATTCGGTCCCGAGATCGAGTCTCGGTCCGGCACACAGTTTTAATCTGCCAGGAAGTTTCTGTAACACTTCTTCACTTTCACTGAGGACAGCAGTGTCATCAGCGAATCTTAACACTGATATTGCTTCACCTTGAATTTTAATCTCACTCACGAACCGTTCTTTTATTTCTCTCATTGCTTATTCTAGGTATAGACTTGGCAGTAGAGAATGAAGCCTTCACCCCTGTCATACACCCATTTTAATCCGGGCACATCGTTCCTCGTCGTCCACTCTTACTGTTCCGCATTGGGTTTTGTACATATTGTATATTACCCATTTTTCCCTACAGTTTACCCCCTATTTTCCAAGAATTTCGTAATCTTACACCATTTTACACTGTAGATGGTTGTGCCCAGATCGACAGATGTTATGAACGTGACTTCATTTTCCTTCAGTCATGCTTCCGTTATCAACTTCAGTGTCAGAACTGCCACTGTGGCGCTTTTACCTATCCTAAATTAAACTGATCACCACCTAATTTCTTTTTTTCCATTCATCTATATATTATGCTTGTCAGTAGCTTGAATGCATGAGCTGTTAAGATGATTGTGCGATAACTTTCGCACTTGTCGGCTCTTGCTGTCTTCAGAATTGTGTGGACGATCGTACGTCGCCAGTCTCATGTTATCATCAACGTGAATAGTATTTTTGTTAGGAATCCTCCGAATGGTTTTAAAAATTCCAATGGAATGTTTTCCACCCATTCCGTCTTATTCGATATTAAGGCATCCAAAATCTTTTTAAAGTCTAATAGTGGATCTCCTGTCTTTTCCCCTTCGAGTGCTGTTTCTTCATTACTCACATCACCATGTAAGTCCTCCCCTTCATACAGGCCTTCGCCTATTCGCTCTCTCCTCTGCATTTACACTATTTGTAACAACAGTAGCCGGCCGCGGTGGTCTAGCGGTTCTGGGCGCTCAGTCGGGAACCGCGCGACTGCTACGGTCGCATTTTCGAATCCTGTCTCGGGCATGGATGTGCGTGGTGTCCTTAGGTTAGTTACGTTTAAGTAGTTCTAAGTTCTAAGTTCTAGGGGACTGATGACCACAGATGTTAAGCCCCATAGTGCTCAGAGCTATTTGAACCATTTGTAACAACTGCTGAAAAATTATCTGAGAATTTTTTCAAGAAATTGTGAGTCGCGAAAATGTCACAATTAATTTTAAATAATGTTGAACCAGAATACTTAAATACATTATGATTCGACCAAACGTAATCTCTGTGAAAGAGCGATTAGAAGGTGTACTCAGCCTGAGGTTATATTTATTCATTTTTAAACAGATCTACTTCACGTACTACAAGCTGTTTGACTATTGTAGGTGTAAACAATAAGGACGAATAGAGGACAACGAAACAAGCAAATAATCCTTATAAATGTAAGTGTAGAAACCAATAACTTGTCTGGTTCTTGGTATTGTGACTGAGTACATGAACATCTCCTAAGGGTCCAATCTGTATGTGTGCAACTGAGGACAAAAATATTAAAACAAATGTTCCATACCGCCTCCGTTCAATTGAAGGCAGGCATCAGGACATCTCGGCCATGCCTGTACGTGTTCCAAAATCCAAAATGCATTCTGAATGCGTTGCAATCACCCACACTTTGTTTTTAAATATCCCCACACATTAAATTTGAACGGATGCACGTCTCGGCGGTGGGCAGGGGGGTGAGGGGGGGCGTGGTAGCCGTTGTATTGCAAGCCAGGACTGATGCACTTGTTTCGAATCGCTATTTACCAGTACTCAGATATCCAGAATGATGATAAAATCAAATGTGGGTAGTACATTATCTCTGTGTAATCTTTATCTCTGTGTAATTTACGCCTCACTTGAGGTGTTTCGAAACCAGTGTACCTTTGGACATTAACAGTACTGTAACTTTGGCATGACTGCACTCGCAAACACCCCGTATTGGGGAAGCCATTGCTTGCCAGACCTATGTATATTAGGACTGTTCTTTTTGTCTCTTACTAGAACCTTTCGTTTGTACTTTTAACACCCAAAGACCATGTATATCTTCTGCTTGCAGATTATTGTCCTGACACTTTAAAAAATAAAGGAGAGAACGATATCTTAGGTGAAATTAAGGTATTAATTTCTGGACATTGATTGCAAATGACATTATCCGCAATGAAGTGGAAAATAGTCTAGTGACCTATCCCAGAATGTTGCTCATGTGTGCTGGATCCAAGCCAGAAAGGACTATCAGCACCTATTGAAAACATACAGAGAAGAGCAGCATCGTTGTTCATATCTTTGATCAATAGAAGAGTGTTACGAAAATGCAAGAAAACTCAGCTGGCAGGTGCATGAAGAAAGCACAAACTGTGTCAGAAAAGACTGCTTACGAAGCATCAACAGATGAATCTAGGAATATACTATGGCCCCCAGAAATCACCAAGACGACGTTACACAAATTGCACCAAGCACAGAGCCATTTTTCCACGCTCCACGTGTGTATTACAATCGTAAGTAGCTTCTGTCATGCACTTCACACTGATTTTCAGAGTGTGGGTGTGGATGGAGATGTAGACGCAGATGTATTTGTGCGAGAAATCGTTTAACGGGGAGCAACCCACCGAACATCGGTGCTGCTAAAGAAGCCGCCAGCCACAGCTCAAGTATCAGGACGGGTGACGAGGGACGCGTGTATCGGAACACAGAGCTGTCCTGGCGTGGACTGCAGTGAGCAGGGCACGAAGCGCTGTGGTACGGGTTAAGTTCGCAAGTGAGACCCTGTTGGTTTCTTCCATCATCACCGGGACATGGTGGCGAGTTGTGAGCAGAAAATCTCTACCATAAACCTAGACCCATGTCAAATAGCCTCACATAAAACCTGAGGGTCTTGATGTCGAAGGCACAGTGTCCGTGTGGTCTGCCTCTAATTATTTTGTCACAAATCATCAGCCGCGGAAAATATTATTAGCTTGCTGAAGGTAAAATTTGCGTACCAGGTGCTGTATATAAAGGAATAGATCCGCGTGAAGAGTCAGTTGGTTACTGTATCCTTCACCTTCCTCATTTAATCACACGAAAAGAGACATAGAGGAGTATCTGGGAATTAAGGCAAGCTTAGACTCCCCCTGCTGAAATATCCCATTGTTTGTTTAATCCACACCGCTGCTCACTCCGTTTCCATTTCTTGAGATCAACACGACCTTAAAATGAAATAAAAGATATGAGCTCCGTCAAAAAAGGCCTTGGAACGTCCAAAAGAGCGCCGTGCCATTCTCAGCCTATAGGTGTCAGAGGATGCGCATATGGAAGGCATGTGGTCAGAACACTGCTATCCTAGCCATTATCAGTTTTAGTTAAGGGAACTACTACTTGTCAGTCAAGTAGTTCCTCAATTGTCCTCACCTGCATACCAACAGTACTCGGGGCCGGCCGTTGTGGCCGAGCGGTTCTAGGCGCTTCAGTCTGGACCCGAGCGACCGCTACGGTCGCAGGTTCGAATCCTGCCTCAGGCATGGATGTGTGTGATATCTTTAGGTTAGTTAGATTTAAGTAGTTCTAAGTTCTAGGGGACTGATGACCTCAGATGTGTAGTCCCATAGTGCTCAGAGCCATTTGAACGGTACTCGGCAGTAATGGACAGTCACCGATCCAAATGCTAGTCAAGCTCAACAGTGTTTAACTTCGGTGATGTGGTGTGAACCGATGTCACCACTACGGCAAGGCTGTTGGTGACGTAAATGGTATACATTTTAGTAATTCTTTCCCCTATGAAGCAACATTCGGTGAATTAGTGGTAAAGTAAGTGCGGTATATCACAAAAACATATACTCATAGAGGCTATTATTCCAGAAATGCAGTGTAGAAAACGGTGTGCACGATGGCTGGCTCGATTTTCTCTGATGAGTCCATTAACTGAATTGTGGTGTGTGTCGTTATTTGCTGTATGCGGTCATCCACTCCAAACTCTGTTTCACACGCTAAGGTTAGCACCACTGTTTCCTTCACTACGAGTCCTAACAACCCAACGTCGCACGTTATGGCTATCGATACAGTCATCACCATACATAGATTCAATATTGTGTGACTTTCTACTGGACTAACGTTTTATGCATTTGGAAACCCCATTAGAGCAGCAGATTGTCACTCGACGACGTTTCTACGTTACACACCGCCATGCTACGCGCTACAATTCGGAACCCTCTTGCGGTAAAAGGTTGCAAATTGTTTCAGCGAAGCGGAAATTTCGACCGAGTAACATTTACATCCAACACCTCAAGTGTACTGATAACAGAATAAAAAATTTGGCGGCATTACTTTTCAGTACGTATTCGTTTACTCATGCATTTCCGAAGCAAAAGTGTTTGACTATTCTCAGTTTCGGCCGGACGCTTTTCTTGGAAGGAGGCGGGGAGAGGAGGAGGGGGGGGGGGGGTAAGGCAAAAAGTACATCTTTGTAACTCCCAACTACAATAGTGAGATTAGGTTGGTACATCTCAGTCATACTCTCTGGTTCCGCACTGAACTTGCAAAATATTCTGATTAGTTTAACCAATCACTCGCGCAGGCACACAGCAAGGAACGTGAGATAATAGGGTAAGAATACGTAACAATTAAACACATTTTCAATCTCATCCTTCCTCCAAAGACTCGTCAAAACAGTAAAAGGGTGAGATGCAGTGTGATACACATATTAATAGCACGCTGGGAAATTCTCAGCTACAAATGTTATGGAACAGAGCTGACGGCAGTATATCAATACTTCTGATTAGTGTACTTACAGCACCGATTAAATTCGTCAAAGAACCTTTTCGTTCTTTGAATTATCTCCTTTTCTGCATTGAATATTTTGATCCATCAGGAGGTAATCTGATTTTTTAGAGTGTGTTCTCCCTTCATTTGCACAGTAAATAGGTGATTCGTCGGTTCTCTGTGTTTCCTCCACGTGACTGAGAGACTGTATTTTTTGCCACTGCGTCGTCGTGACTTTCCATCATCTTGTTTGCAGTAGCTTGTAATCATCTTCTACATATTTTAGCGTAATAGTATCTACTGAAGTGCGTGTCAGATGGACGGCTTAAATTGGGTTTATTACGTCGAATACGCAGGTGGCTACTGAATTGAACTGTGTGTCTAAAGCGATCTTTGCGCTGCTCCTATACTCTTAAGGATCAGTATGTACTGATCTGAAATAATAATAGTCAGTCAGTTTAAAACCAGGTTTATTTCACACAAGGCTACTTTATGTGCCCTTTCTGTCTCTCTCAATCGAATGTCATTCATCCTACTTACCTTCATATGTCAGTCCCTTTCATTAGTTCGCAGGAAGAATATTTCAGTTATTATTTACTTCACTCGAAATGGCGTAAGATTTCATATTAACCCTTCCTTTCTATGTTTATTAATTATTATTATTAAGTGAAACACAAGAAAGGGATTATATATATATATACACTCCTGGAAATGGAAAAAAGAACACATTGACACCGGTGTGTCAGACCCACCATACTTGCTCCGGACACTGCGAGAGGGCTGTACAAGCAATGATCACACGCACGGCACAGCGGACACATCAGGAACCGCGGTGTTGGCCGTCGAATGGCGCTAGCTGCGCAGCATTTGTGCACCGCCGCCGTCAGTGTCAGCCAGTTTGCCGTGGTATACGGAGCTCCATCGCAGTCTTTAACACTGGTAGCATGCCGCGACAGCGTGGACGTGAACCGTATGTGCAGTTGACGGACTTTGAGCGAGGGCGTATAGTGGGCATGCGGGAGGCCGGGTGGACGTACCGCGAATTGCTCAACACGTGGGGCGTGAGGTCTCCACAGTACATCGATGTTGTCGCCAGTGGTCGGCGGAAGGTGCACGTGCCCGTCGACCTGCGACCGGACCGCAGCGACGCACGGATGCACGCCAAGACCGTAGGATCCTATGCAGTGCCGTAGGGGACCGCACCGCCACTTCCCAGCAAATTAGGGACACTGTTGCTCCTGGGGTATCGGCGAGGACCATTCGCAACCGTCTCCATGAAGCTGGGCTACGGTCCCGCACACCGTTAGGCCGTCTTCTGCTCACGCCCCAACATCGTGCAGCCCGCCTCCAGTGGTGTCGCGACAGGCGTGAATGGAGGGACGAATGGAGACGTGTCGTCTTCAGCGATGAGAGTCGCTTCTGCCTTGGTGCCAATGATGGTCGTATGCGTGTTTGGCGCCGTGCAGGTGAGCGCCACAATCAGGACTGCATACGACCGAGGCACACAGGGCCAACACCCGGCATCATGGTGTGGGGAGCGATCTCCTACACTGGCCGTACACCACTGGTGATCGTCGAGGGGACACTGAATAGTGCACGGTACATCCAAACCGTCATCGAACCCATCGTTCTACCATTCCTAGACCGGCAAGGGAACTTGCTGTTCCAACAGGACAATGCACGTCCGCATGTATGCCGTGCCACCCAACGTGCTCTAGAAGGTGTAAGTCAACTACCCTGGCCAGCAAGATCTCCGGATCTGTCCCCCATTGAGCATGTTTGGGACTGGATGAAGCGTCGTCTCACGCGGTCTGCACGTCCAGCACGAACGCTGGTCCAACTGAGGCGCCAGGTGGAAATGGCATGGCAAGCCGTTCCACAGGACTACATCCAGCATCTCTACGATCGTCTCCATGGGAGAATAGCAGCCTGCATTGCTGCGAAAGGTGGATATACACTGTACTAGTGCCGACATTGTGCATGCTCTGTTGCCTGTGTCTATGTGCCTGTGGTTCTGTCAGTGTGATCATGTGATGTATCTGACCCCAGGAATGTGTCAATAAAGTTTCCCCTTCCTGGGACAATGAATTCACGGTGTTCTTATTTCAATTTCCGGGAGTGTATATTGATTTGTAGGTGGCCAAAGATAAATATAAATATTGTTTGTAGGCTCCCTACAAATTATTTCAAATGCTTTCGGCGAAATGTAATGCAGACTAAGTTCACTAACATAGAATAAATCAAATCTTTGAAAGTATGCATTTTTTGACGAAACAAAAGTAGTGAAGCTTTGCTCTTTAGTTAATTGAATAACTTGAAATGATTTTTTCTGCTCCGATTGTGGTGATATGTTACACAAAAAATAAATATAAATACGCCGCGTAATGGCGACCAATTGTTGCCAGTCAAAAATTACGGCTGCTCGCTTCGCAGAGACTGAAAAATTGTTTTTGCAAATATATTTCCACTAACACAGAATACACACTTGAATTATTCACTGCGTACGAGAACATATAGAAAAAAACCTACCGCTTTACAATAGCCAGCGTACCTTACATACAGCAGAAGAAATGATCTGACTCGAAGTAATTTTAAATATCTTTTTTTCTCTTATATACAATGACAAAGATAATAATGTTACTTTCGAGAAGGTTATGCACTACGATCTCATCTAATGTAAATAATGTCTTTTTATTACATTGCAATCGATATAGTCTTTCTTTGAAGCTAATTTAATACATTTTCATACTTAATTTGTCGTTTATGTCTATATAATATTATTCAGAGTCCTTTTATTATTTACTTCAAATATATCGGCTTAAATATTTCAAAAGGGACACTATAACTTCTTCCAATACTGATTTTTTACACATGCTAACCTATTAAGAAATTAGTTATCCATGTTAAACTGATAGTTGTCATAAACATATCACTTTAAAACTGATCATAAATCACGATTTTTCACAGTCAGCTTGTCCAGATCATGTCTCAAGAGTAATCAGTTATTATCACGATTCAAATATTTCCTTTTTTTCTCTTATATATAATGACAAAGATAATAATGTTACTTTCCAGAAGGTTATGCACTACGATCTCATCTAATGTAAATAATGTCTTTCTATTACATTGCAATCGATATAGTCTTTCTTTGAAGCTAATTTAATACATTTTCATACTTAATTTGTCGTTTATGTCCATATAATATTATTCAGAGTCCTTTTATTATTTACTTCAAATATATCGGCTTAAATATTTCAAAAGGGACACTATAACTTCTTCCAATACTGAATTTTTACACATGCTAACCTATTAAGAAATTAGTTACCATGTTAAACTGATTGTTGTCATAAACATATCACTTTAAAACTGATCATAAATCACGATTTTTCACAGTCAGCTTCTCCAGATCATTTCTCAAGAGTAATCAGTTATTATCACGATTCAAATATTTCCTTTTGTCACGTTAAAACTCTTCACTCTTCAAAATTAATCTTTTTTTTTTTTCTTTTTGCCCTGGGCCACAGTCCGAGCTTCACCCTTGATCACTAATCACCAACTGACGCCTCCAAAATCTCGAAGACCGTGCAGCATGTTTGCTGTTCACCGAAGTGCGAAACTGTAATGTCCAGAACGTTCAGTTACATCAGTAACATCGCAGCCATAGCATCGAGCTGCATAATATCGATCTCTTGATAACGTATTGGGATGGTATAAGTCTCGGGTATTAGGGGTTTAAAATATTGCTGTTTTATTGTGCTCGCGTGTGCGATAAGTGTAACATACAGAATCCAGCGTACCGAGATGTATTATATGCTGCTCAATCTACCCATTTCCCAACATGTATACCCAACACTTCTCACACAGCACGTGCAACGACGTCAGTGTGAACTAATAAACAAGCCAAGGTCTCCAGCGGATTTCCTACCCAGAACGAGCAGAACTTCCAGGAGAAGACTATTTTCATACTGTTAACACACTCCAAAGACAATAGATTTTGATCAACTTTTTGGAAGTTTGATTTATATTTTATACCAATTATTTGCACAAAAAAGCTAGGCCACGAATCTCCTCATGGTTTTCTTTCAAATATCTGCGCCCCTGTCGCACTGCAGGAGCCTCCACTCCGTCTTCTTATTTCTCTTCTTTTTCTCCTCTCCTTCTTTCTCTCCCTCTTCTTTGCCGGCTGACACGCCCCAGCTATGCCAGTGACACCCCACATGAGAACAGATCCACCATGTCCTCTCCGGTGCGCCATGCTAGCGATCAGAACGTATCGCCCCGAGATGGCTGCGACGTGCTCGCACCCTACGTGTACCGCAGGATACTGGGACTCATTAGCCCACGCGACCTTTTCACATACTTCAATGGCGATGTTCCTGCACCCATGCTCATCTCTGTGCCACATGACGTGCGGTGAGCAGAAATATGAGCTCAGAACCCAATTATACAACCACTGGCAGTGTGTCACCTCCACTTGTAGTCACAGCGCTGCACTCTCGTCGTCGACGCTTGTCATTAACGTGGAAGAAGGATATAGAACGGTTACACATGGGAAATTAACTTGAAGACGGTATTATTACAAACGGAAGAGGAAGTACATTAAAATGAGACTAGATATGACAGATCACTTACAGACTTAAGACGGAACCAGCCCCCAGAGCAGACGACATTTCTTCACAATTATTGGCATACTTAGAAAATTATTCCACGTCGTGAGCAAGATATATCAGAACAGCGAAATACAGAACACTTCAAGAGAAATATAATAATTCCAGGCCCAAAAACGGCAGCTGCTACAGGTGTGACCAGACTATCATGGTTTAAAATTACTGACACGAATTATTTAGAAGAATGGAGAAATTAATAGAAGACTATCAAGGCGACGCTCAGTTTGCGTTCGGGAGAAACGTAGGAGTGTGCAAGCCGATATTGACCCCTCCTTATTTTACGAGACAGTCCAAGAAAGGCAAACCTACGTAAATAGCATTTCTGTATTTAAAGAAAGCTTTTGACAGTACTATTGGAATACGTTCTTCGAATTTCTGAAGGCAGCAGGGATGAAATATGGGAATGAAGGTAACCACAATTTATTCATAAATGCATGTGCACTTGTATGTGTATAACAACATGAAAGCAGTAGCTAGAAGCAAGTGAGACACGACTTTAGTCGATTCCTGGTGTTATTCAGTCTGAATGCTGACCATACTGTGAAGGAAACCAAAAAGAGATGCCGAAGGAGAGTAAAAGTTCAGGGAGGAGGAAGACAACCTTTAAGATCTATGAAAGACATTATAACCCTGTCAGAGATGGCGAAGAACATAAAAGCTCAGTTGCATGGAATGAATAGTCTCGAATGTCAACAGACGTAAAACAAAGGTAATGGAATTAGGTTGAATTAAATCAGGCGATACTGGGAAAATAAAATTCTAAATGTATTAGTGCTTTCTTCTCTGGACAACAAAAAAAAAAAAAAACGGTTCAAATGGCTCTGAGCACTATGGGACTTAACATCTGTGGTTATCAGGCCCCTAGAACTTAGAACTACCTAAACCTAACTAACCTAAAGACGTCACACACATCCATGCCCGAGGTCGGATTCGAACCTGCGACCGTAGCAGTCGAGCGGTTCCGGACTGAGCGCCTAGAACCGCTCGGCCACCGCGGCCGGCGACATCAAAAGAAATGTTTATAGCCAAAATGAAGAGGATGTAGTATGCAGACCGGCAAAAGCAAGTAGAACATTTCTCTAAACCGGGAATTTTGATAACACTGAATATAAGCTTAAACATAAGCAAGTCTTTTCTGAAGGTATTTTTCAGTGAGTGTAGCCTTCTAGAGAAGTGATATGCGGAAGATAAACAGTTCAGACAAGCACAAAATAGAGATTGAAATGCAGAGACAATAATAATAATTACAATTTCGTATGGCTCAACTGCCTGGTGCATGTCTTTCAATTCATGTGTGTCCATAGCTCGTACCAGTCATCCTACCAGATGTGGTATCTGAGGCATGGGTCGTTCCTGACGAATCTGCACATCATTGAGAGATGAGCGTAGGGGGCAAGGAGGGCACGAGCGCAATTGTTAGTGCGGGTTGCCGACATAAGGCGCAACCATACATTTAGAGGCAAACCTATTGTTCTGTTCTGATAGACAGGTTCTTAACCTGTTGTTCTGCTAAGAGGATTAGGACCTACAGGAGATAATCCTTTCTTTAGACTGACAGGTCCTTAACCTACTGTTCCCCCATCCTCCCTCTCACCTTTTTCCTCTCATCCTCTTAGGAAATCACCAACCCTACCCCCTCCCCATCCCTGACACAGACGTACTTTCAGGCTTGAGTTATTCAAATAGCCCCCTCTCACTCTACCCATTTGACTGACTAATTAATTAAATTGATCAAGCAATTATCCTCTATCCCTCTGATAAATGTCCCTACTGTTCCCTCCCATTCTCTACCCATCACGAAATTGGCAGCTCTGTGCTGGAGACGAAGGATCACATGACAGGGAAATCAATTGGATAGCAGAGGGTATACCATTCATTTACAAAAAATTCGGTTTGTAGGGGTTGGATCTCTCTTTCTCGTGATTCTCTGCTGTTTATGGAGATGCAGGTCTCGTAAAATACATAGAAAATGGCTCTGAGCACTATGGGACTTAATATCTGTGGTCATCAGTCCCCTAGAACTTAGAACTACTTAAACCTAACTAACCTAAGGACATCACAAACATCCATGCCCGAGGCAGGATTCGAACCTGCGACCGTAGCAGTCGCGCGGTTCCGGACTGCGCGCCTAGAACCGCTAGACCACCGCGGCCGGCGTAAAATACATAGAAAAAGGTTATTAAATTGATAGCTTTTTCCAACCCTATTGCATAATAAAACATGTAATTACAGTGTTACAAATATTTTCATCATGAAGCACTTACCATCCATCCCCTGGCCACTGCCTCGTACTCAATGCTGGCTCACACCACCACACACACAGTTACTCGGGGTCCTGCAAAGCGACAAGCGCCTGTCCAAGAGTGTGTGCTTGGGCCCTGTGACAGACAGACCAGATGTCACACTAACCCCAAACAAAAGCGGGTAATAAATTCCTGTCAAAAAAAGTGCTCACTCCGTGAAGTGGCCACATCCTGTTGAAGCCACTGCTGGGACAGTACACACCATCAGTCATGGTCGGTACGAAACGCAGACAAAGCAGTGTTTATCTGGTAAACCTCAATGGAATACCGATGCACGTGGTAACTCCTTCCAAGGGAAAAAACCTGTCTGAGAATCGATTACGTCATGGACTCTGAAGTGCCACAGCATCCCTGTCGCACTTTTTTGTGTTGCATTTCACGAACTACTTCAGGAGTTATTACATCTGTGTTTCAGAATATTGTCAAACACATAACTTGAAGATGCCACAGAATCTAAATGTACCACTGCACAAACAGAGAGCTCTACATATGATGAGAGAATATTTAATCAGTTCTGAGGAATATCACCACTGCCACATTTGAACACATACTCTAAAATAAAAGACTGCGACACACTTGTGAAACCATCCCTGAGACGCTTGGTGGTTTTGTGGGAAATACCCTTGTCTCTGAGCATGACCTACTTCAGGAGTTACTAATGCAGTTGAATATGTCTCTAAACACACTTTCAAAAAGATCGCTGCAGTTCTGCGATGTATACCATCACTGACTCTAAAAAAAGATAGCATCGCACCTCTGAAACCTCTCATTTTTTCTCCACTACTCTAGAATATTTGCATACATAAACAAATAACGTAAAGTGTTTAACACCTCAATACATTTGCATATGCTGTTACATGAACTTCAAATCAATGTCAGTAATATATTGATACACACTTCTCATTTAATCAGTTTACAGGGCATGGTGTTCGCCCACTGGGGTAGACATCATGACTGCCCCCCCCCTCCACTTCTGCTCCCCATGGCATAATATCTGTAATCATAATGGAATTGAATTGAAGTGCGTCATAGTAGCCACCTTTTGGATCCTCCCACATGTGCGTCTATGGTCAGGGCGCCACCACGAAGGTCAAAACAGCCCAATGTCCTAATTCCAGATCACATTACTTAATACCTCTGACCACTGACTGGATATCAAGTCAAATGCACCAAAAGAGTGATCGCGTACATGACTACAACATGAGGAATCAATGGAAATGAAACACGGAGCTGTCAGCTATTTGGTCAATGTGAAAGATGAGTTTAAATCTACAGGCTGTCAATAACTTTCGAACAGCACTTTGGAAACTACAATGACACAAAGTTCTTCCACTTTCCATACGTTGCGACTGACTTTTATTTAAAATCATTTAGAGTGTGTGTTGTGGCAGCAGCATCATAATGATTTACACCATGCGACATCTAGTTTTCTGTGAGAGCGAAGGATTGAAACACGTTAATGTTAGTTTAGAACATGACACAGGCCTCGAAGTCATGGCAGAAGAAAACAAAAAAGTATGGCGATGTACAAAACGCGTCATAGCAGAAAAAAATCCATGTATAAAACAACAAAATAGTGACCCTTTCTTGCGACTTATATATGGGGAGGCGGTCCTCCCACAGTGCTGGCTATGAAATTTCACACTGGTCTGTGCAAGCGATTTCAATCACTGGCCACCTGTTCCTATAGATCAACAGGATCGCCGCATTTGCTCAATGCCAGCACACAGACGTATTTGCTTTCGATATATCGGAAAGGAGAGATGTGGTAAAATTCTTATTGAGTTCTCTGTTGGATGAAGTTAGCAGAGATTTTATAGTTCGCAGTTTTTTATTCTCTGTTGGACGGTACAAAATAACGATGATAAATGTTTGTGTGACAGATGTGAATGCATCCTGAGGGACACAGATCTCCTTTGGACAGTAGTACCTGTATGTAGTTTGGAAACGCATCACAATGCTGTAGCAAAAGCCTTCCAGTTCCTGCATGTTGTGGAGTCTTGCTAATTTTCCCGATAAGAAACACCACCATAAGTGCTCATTCTGTCTTTTATACTATCTCGTGTTGCAGGAGAAAGGTTTATTTTTGCACTGACCTTACACACTGTACGTCGCTGGTGGAGCTACGACAACACTTTCCCATTAACACCAAGTGGTCAAAAGAAGGTCCTTGAAGTGGCTGTTCTAGAGGATTATATTTATTTATTTGTTGAGTGTCATTAAAAACACGTGTAAATGTAATTGTGTGGTCCAATATGATAAAATTATTAACTGATTTTTTCTTCCAAGAATACTACGTGAGAATGAAAATATAATAATATGCTAATTAGCCTCGGCGAATTTGTACTTTAAAAAGCTTGGACTCAGATATTGAAGTTATTGTGGACCCACACAACCCTCGGAGAAGACTCTTCTTACCATCATATTCGAGCTATGGTAATCGAATCCTGGCTCTCGGCGTAAGCTGAAAAGTAAAATCTATGATTGCGCTTTTTAGATCGACGCGTAATGGCTTCTTTGAAGCAGCAGACGCTAAAATTGTGTAGCTCTAAACGTCTTAAGAAAAATTAATCCAAAGCAAGGAACGTGACAGAGGGCTCACTGTACAATGAAATAGCTGAAATAGAAACTTTAACGTACTTTATTAACAAGGTTAACAGCATAAATTCTTACATTACATTCGTGATACAAGATATCTGCTTCTTAACACCAGAAACAAGTGAAGAAAGGAAAAGAGATGAACAATCTAGGAGCATTATTCTCCCTTATTAACATCATATAAGTTATTACGTAAATAGTTTACTCCTTGATACTACGATTAAATTTAATATTTATTATAAAATATGCATATTTTAAGCCATGCATGCAGTCGGTGAAACACGTAAGGTTCGAGTACATTTATTCTATCGTGATATACATTTCTCGATCCAAGTTTTTTGTTTTGTTTTAAATGTCTTTACGACACAATTGTCGCCGGGACGGCACATCCTGTTGCATTAACTTAGATCAACCTGTTTCTATATCGGTTGCAGAAGATGTTGGATATAGCGCTCTCCGACTTCTGTTCAGTTCCGACTTAAATTGCGATGATAACATGGACAAAGCTGCAGGGAGGCCATTTCAGAGAGCGAGGAACAGTTACAAGATGCAGAGGGACCGTCTAAAACGACGTTGGAGCTTTGCTGTAGCAGATAGGTTCGAAAAAAGTGAGTCGTTTTATGATATGAAAGTGGCATGAATGTTATTCACCTGTGGCCCCAATCATTAAAAGGCGTCTACATGGGATCCAGCGCAAGTATGTGCTTGAATGGAGAGACTTGATTGCAAATCACAGACAGAATTTCTACTAGAAAGCGTCACACTATCAGTGACTCTTGTGTGTGCTCGTAGATCCAAGAGAGCTTTTTATGCTGGGTGATGGTAATATAGTCATTGTGGTCGCGTTTTTAATAGCAAGTCCTTATGCATGGGAGTCATGAGGAGTCGGCGAACAGAAGTAACACATTAGCTCAGACTTTGACATGTACAAAGAATGCACCTACCTGTTTGATATTGCGCGTGGCAGCGAGGGCTTGCTAACTGACCAGTGTGCTGGGTGAACACGACAGGAGCGGACGTGTGTGTGCTACATGAGAGAAGGTTCAAAATGATTGACATTTGTGCTGGTGTGTATTGACAACAACTGAATTTCTACCACTTGAACCATCCTCGGATGTCCTCCACGGCCGGAGGTTGGTGCACTCTGGCTTACACACGCGTCCATGACTATGGCCGCGCCAGCAATTTTCACTGACCTCTTTACGTCAGCACTGGAGATGTACGAGGGGGGTGGACGCACTGCGTGTGGACCTTGTGACATGAGCATGAGGGATGTGCAAGTGTTTTCAGCTGTCTCCGACATCTAGCCATGACAGCTTATTGCTATGGGCTGGATCACGGTTTACGTGTGTCGTGTTCAGTGCTTCTCAATACATCGCAGTGGACTCTGTCTAGCAGTGATGTTTGCTGTAGTCTTTATTCTATCACGCAGCAGAACCTTCCTCCCTCCTTCCGAATGTAGTGGAGAGAATCAATTTAGGAAGCCTATAGTATTTTGAAAAACACATTCGCGACGTCAAATTCCCGATTGATCAACATTTTGTTTGCGGTACTTACATTGCATGCACCCATGCATTCGATACAGGCATGGGCATGGTTGAGGTGGACGGGGCTTCCCTGCAGTCGGCGGACAGTGCACTTGGAGATCGCGAGTTTGTTCATCGTCAGGATATTTTTCACCAGATATGTTAAGTGGAAACGTTGCGGTGGAGGAGGGCATGCACAAGACCTGCGATATATTTAGTGCTACGATCTAGTTGTGACAGAAATCTCATTACTTTATTTGTATAGTGTTTGGGTATGATACACAATAGTCCCCAAGATTAGCAAAGTTTTACAGAAGTTCGAAATATAGCGCGTAATTCAGTGCGAGATGTTTCTAATAATTTCCACAATGAAATTCTGTCTCGAAATCTGGCAGAAAACCCAAAGAGATTCTGGTCATACACAAAGCACACCAGTGGCAAAACCCAATCAATACCTTCACTGCACGATAACAACGGTGAACTCATTGATGACAGTGCCACTAAAGCAGAGTTATTAAAGAATGTTTTCCGAAACTACTTCACCAAAAAAAAAAAAAAAAAAAAAAAAAAAAAAAAAAGACGAAGTAAATATTCCTGAATTCCAATCAAGAACAACTGCCTAGATGAGAAACATAGAAGTAGATATCCTCGGTGTAACAAAGCACCGTAAATCACTTAATAAAGGCAAGGCCTCCGGTCCAGATTGTATACCAGTCACGTTCCTCTCAGAGTACGCTGATAAAATAGCTCCATATTTAGCAATTATATACAAACACTCGCTCACAGAAAGATCCGTACCTAAAGACTGGAAAATTGCTCAAGTCACACCAATACCCAAAAAGTGAAGTAGGAGTAATCCGCTGAATTACACGCCTATATCACTATCGTCGATTGCAGTAGGGTTTTAGAACGTATACTGTATTCGAACATTATGAAGTACCTTGAAGAAAACGATTTATTGACATATAGTTGGCACGGATTCAGAAAATATCGTTCTTGTGAAAGGCAACTAGGTTTTTATACTCATGAAGTAACAAGTGCTATCGACAGGGGATGTCAAATTGATTGCATATTTTTAGATTTCCAGAAGGATTTCGACACCATTCTTCACAAGTGTCTTCTAACCAAACTGCGTGCCTATGGAACATCGCCTCAGTTGTCCGACTGGATTCGTGATTTCCTGTCAGAAAGGTCACAGTTCATAGTAATAGACGGAAAGTCATCGAGTAAAACAGAAGTAATATCCAGCATTCCTCAAAGAAGTGTTATAGGCCCTCTATTGTTCCTGATCTATATCAACGACATAGGAGACAATCTGAGTAGCCGTTTTAGATTATTTGCAGATTATGCTGTCATTTACCGTCAGATGATCAAAACGACTTGCAAAATGATTTAGATAAGATATCTGTATGGTGCAAAAAGTGGCAATTGACCCTGAATAAAGAAAAGTGTGAAGCTATTCAAGTGAGTACTAAAAGAAATCAGCTAAATTTCGATTACGCTATAAGTCACACAAATCTGAAGGCTGTAAATTCAGCAAAATATTTAGGGATTACATTTACAAATATCCTAAATTCGAACGATCACATAGATAATATTGTAGGTAGAGCAAATCAAAGACTGCGATTCATTGGCAGAACACTTAGTAGGTGCAGCAGGCCTACCAAAGAGACTGCTTACACTACGCTTGTCCGCCCTATTCTGAAGTATTGCTGTGCGGTGTGGTATCCGCATCAGGTGGGAATGACGGATGACATCGAAAAAGTACAAAGAAGGGCAGCTCGTTTTGTATTATGGCGAAATAAAGGAGATAGTGTCACAGACATGATACGTGAATTGGAGTGGCAATCATGAAAACAAAAGCGTTTTTCGTTGCGACGGGATCTTCTCATGAAATTTCAATCACCAGTTTTCTCCTCCGACTGCGAAAACATTCTGTTGGCACCCACCTACATAAGGAGAAATGATCATCACGATAAAATATGAGAAATCAGGGCTCGCACAGAAAAATTTAAGTGCTCGTTTTTCCCGCGTGCCGTTCGAGAGTGGAATGGTAGAGAGACAACTTGAAGTTGGTTCATTGAATCCTCTGCCAGGCACTTTATTGTGAATGGCAGAGTAATCACGTAGAAGTAGATGTAGATGTAGATGTAGAAGTTCTATTATTAAGAGGGATCATCGTAAAATGGAAGAGAGTATTTTAAGCGATATATTTGACTCCCTTAAATTGTTAAACAATTAATTGAACAGGGTAGTGCAAATGGATTATTTCTGCCTATTTTTGATATCGAAATTGTGTCAGGTTTCCCTTTGTTTCCAGCATTATCCAATAGGAGAGACGAAAACCTCCATCTTCGTGTTTGGAGACGTTGGTTCACACAGACAAGCAGGGAGTGGCTTCTTGAGAACGGCAGAGACAGGAAGCGAGGCTGGAATTTGCCGATCAACATAATGCTGGCACTTGGTGGTTTCTTTGGATCCACGAGATCACACAAGGAGGCCGATATTCGGTCCATGGTTGATGGTATTTAGTAATGTGATCTGGAATTAGGATACTAGGCTATTTTGACTTTCGTGGCAGCTCCTGACAATAGAAACACACGTGGCTACCACACTACAGTCCATTCGATTCGCTTGTGATTACATTTATTATCTTATGGGGAGCAGGGGGGGGGGGGTGGTGCAGTCATGATGTCTACCCAAGTGGGTGAACCTCACTGATTACATGCAAAACATGTATCAATATATTATTGACTTTGATTTTAAGTTGATGTAGTAGCATTTGCAAATGTATTGAGGTGTGAAACACTTTACCTAATTTGTTTATGCATACAAATATTCTAGAGCAATGGTGGAAAACTGAGAGGTTTCACAAGTGTGCCGCTATCTTTTTATAAGAGTCAGTGGTGGTATGCATCGCAAAACTGAGGTAAACTAGTGTGCAGCGATTTTTTGAAAGTGTGTCTAGAGACATATTCAACTGCATTTAGTAACACCTGAAGCAGCTCGTGCTCAAAGACAAGACTATTTCCCACAAAAGCGCCAAGTGTCTCTGGAATGGTTTCACAAATGTGTTGCGATCTTTTCTTTTAGAGTATGTGTTCAAGTGTGGCAGTGATGGTATTCCTAAGAATTGTTTAAATATTCACTCGTCATCTGCAGAGTTCTCTGTTTGTGCAGTGGTACATTTAGTTTCTGTGACATCTTGAACTTATATGTGAGACAATATTCTGCAACACCAGATATAATAACTCCCGAAGCGGTTCGTGAAATGCAACACAAGAAAGTGCGCCAGGGAGGCTGTGGCACTTTAGACTCCATGGCATAATTGATTATCAGATAGGTATTTCCCTCGGAAGGAGTGCTCACATGTGGCAGTATTCCAGAGAGGTTTACCACATAAATGCTACTTAGTTTGCGTTTCGTATCAACCATAACTGATGGCGCGTACAGCCCCAGCAGTGGCCTCAAAAGGATGTGGCCATTTCACAGAAAGAGAACGTGTTTTGACAAGAATTTCTTGGCTGCTGTTGTTTGGGGTTTAGTGTGACATCTTGTCTGTCTGTCAAGGGCCCCAAGCAAACACTACTGGATAGGCACACGTCGCTTTGCAGGACCCCGAGTAACTGCATGTGTGGTGGGGTGAGCTGGTATTGAGTATGAGGCAGTGGCCAGAGGATGGATGGTAAGTGCTTCATGATGAAAAGATTTTTAACAGTTTAATTACATGTTTCCCTATGCAACTGGGTATAAAAAAAGCGACCTATTTAATTACTTTTTCTGGTGTATTTTACAAGACCTGCAACTCCCGAAACAGCAGAGAATGATGAGGAAGAGAGATCCAACCACTGCAAACTGAATTTCTTATAAATAAACAATGTACCCTCCCCTATGTAACTGAATTTGCTGTTGTGAGGTCCTGAAGCTCCAGCACAGAGCCACCAATTTCTTGGTGGGAGAGAGAAGGGAAGGGGAGGGTTGGGGGGTTAATCAGAATGGGAGGGGTTAATTAATTCATCAATTTAATGAAACAGTCAATCAAACTGATAGACTGAGGGGGGTCCTTTCGAATAACTCAGGCCTGAATGTGTACCTGCACCATCAAGTGGGAAGAGGGAGACTGCACATTTCCTGAGGGGTTGTGCGGAGGAGGGGGAGGGTTGGGAGGAGAATAGGTTAAGGACCTGTCAATCACAAGTAAGAATTATCTCCAGGGGGTCATAAGCCTCTTAGCAGAACAATAGGTTAAGGGCCTGCCAATCAAAAGAAAACAATAGGTTTGCCCCTGAATGTATGCTTGTCCCTGATGTAGGCAACCCACACTAACCAATTGTGCTCGTGCTCTCCTTGCCCCCCCCCCCCCCCCCCCCCGCCCTTACTGGTGGAGGCTAAGTTAATTGTTTGGCTACCAGTTTTATTTCAAAAGTATTAATGTTTAGTAATTTTAATTATGTCTTAGTATCAGTAATAATATGAAAGGAATATTTTCCGCTGTTTCGTTTTCCAAGGATGTTTGGGGGTTGGGGAATGGACATACAGGTTTATTCACAAGTACATCAGGGTTGAAGAAGATGACTGCACAAAAGCAACAAGATTTAACGAAAATATACATTAGTGGACAGTGCATCTCTCGAAGTTCTGAACTCACTCTACAGGTGGTCAATACGGGATTCGTTTGCAATGTGGCAAGTATCAGTTCATGGGTGTAAGCCGTTGACTCAATGCGTCCGGGAAGGCACAAAGGCAGCCCACTTCGCGAGTCTGGTAATTGGCTTACCTACCTGCAGGTGCCAACTATTTCTATGTGTTAATAGGGATACTAGGGTTAACAATGACACTTGGTGAAAGCACACACTCCAACTATAAGAATTCTGCTAAAGTTAGTTGGCTTCTCTTTACCAGTGAGACATTGATTTACAGTGATAACATGTTACAAATTCCAGCTGCTTCTCTGATGACCTGTCGTGGGACACCGACATCCCAATGGTTGTCAAGCGGGTAAGGACAGACTGAAATACTCTTTGATTCGATTGGGATTCGATCTCACAACCTTTCAGATTGTGGGCACTATACTAAGAATCCCTACATGCGTAGATTGAATAGCTGACGAGGAGCGAGTGAATCAATCTGGGAAAGAAAGAAGTTTAAGGAACAACCAGGGTAAAAGAAGGGATTGGTTGACGTAATTGTCAGAACAGTAAAGGGCGAAATCGTGTTGGGTAAAAATTGTGGAAAGAGATGACGAATCAGACAACAGAGTGAGCAGGTTGAAATCGGCATAAATTGCAATAATTACGCAGAGGTCAGGCTAATGTGGAGAGCCGCGTCAACAAATATTCAGAATAAGACCACAACAGCAACAACGTCTTTATACTTTAAGATTCGTTTCTTTTACCTTATCTAATGAAGCGAGACATAGAGATTTTATTGAGTCGTCACCTATTTTTCAGCATAACTTTGCCTGAAATATGCAATTCTTGGTATATGAACCAATAATTTCGTTAGCTTGGCAGACGGAGATTGCAACGAGAGCGTGTGCCAGCTATCTTCCCTGCTGCGCGAGCACAAAACATTGTAGATTTCATGTAGCTTCACTTGAGGTGAAAGTGAGAACGGAAAAAGATGCCCCTCGGCTCCTGAATGCGAAAACAAGAAATAGGGTAAAACTCGCACAGCAACCTCATTTCTCTCAAAAACATTTTACCGAAGTAGCTTATCAGTCAACTACTTTCTTACTTTTATCTTAATTATTAATACTGCTTTATTAAGTTCAAAAGTATTATCTACTACGTACAACGTTTGAAAGGTGAATGTGCCGAGAAGATTTTCCTTCAAAAATTCTTATTTGTGATTAGTGCCCAGGAAATTTAAGAATAGGGCGATACTCAGATATAACCTGAAGCACATACTCCTTCCGTTTCTCTCGTTTTGTAAATTGTGTATTGTACTGCACCGTGCAATTGATGCCTCCATCAGTGGGAAACATTTCAATTTAACAAGTAGTTCTAGAATGTCGACAAAATCGCCATTTTTATACAAGGCTCTGTCAGATACATCAAATCCAGTAAAAAATACTTTTTCTTTTTTTTTTTTTTAGAAACAAACTGTTCATTCACACTGCCTACAATTTTCGCGATCTATGCGATCCCTAACGGATTCCTTCTAATATTTTAGTCAGAATACTGAAATTGAAACATGCCTCTCGGGCTACAGAAGGGGCACAATCAACCTTTGACTCACACAGTTCCAAGGAAAATGAAAATATCGCGAACTGCATTATCTGATTGTGACAATGCTTCAAATTTATAAAACGAAATGGAACTTTCTACCAGTAAATACGAGTAGCTTTGGCCGTCCTGTTTGAGTGACAGATGGACCCTGGGCCACTGAAAAATACTCCACAAGACAGTAGCTCTATATGAGAGATCACAATTAATTCTCAATACTGAGTACAACAATATCTAGACTCCGTTTCTCTCACCCCCTTTCAGAAGAGAAAATAAGGTGAAGATATGAAGTTTGCGTTGCGGAGGGCATTGAACTTGGGTAGTCTATGCAGCAATCTGATACACAGCGTTGCGGTGGTGTAATGGTTAGCATTCTCGCCTAACGAACAAGGACCCTGGGTTCAAGTCCTGGCCACAGTACAATTTTAGTTAATTTCTTCAGATCCATCGTTATTGTAGATAAAGATGAGACTTGAATGTCTGGAGGAAAACTTAATTTCTGGATTTACATTTTAGAAACCCTCAATAATGTGTTTCTTCTGATTCAAATCCTAATCAGTTGTACCCCTAAACTATGGTTCATTCTACCATACTCAACAACTTCTGTTCACAAACTATGTTAATTATTGGTATTATTTTATATGCTGTACTGAACCAAATGAATTAAGAGATAGTCCACGCGCTAAGAAAAATAAATTAATTTTTTGAAAAACATCATCTACAATTTCTTATGTTGTTTTATTAATTGTAGCATTTGTGTCTCCTATAGAATGTTTCAACATATTCCCAGCGTTCCAAGCATTTCGTTGATACGTTTTCGTACCTGCAGTAGACGTGATTTGGTCTTTACTTTGTACGCAGCCTTCTGAGCCGTTCCCACTAGGCTCGAACATACAAGCGGTCAACCTCCCTGCCGACGGATACGACCCTCCAGCAGGTCTACCAGCCACCGTCTCTGGCTGGGGCCAAACCTTGAGTGAATACATCCCCATCTACCTGCAGCGGGCGGACATGCACGTCGTGGACCGCGACACCTGCCGTGAAATGTTGGCCGACGTGGCGCCGGTGACGCTGGGCATGGTGTGCGCGGGGGATCCCATCATGGCCACCTGCACTGGGGATTCGGGCAGTCCCCTGGTCTACGGGGACACCCAGATCGGCATCGATTCCTGGAGCAGGCCGAACTGTTTGAGTGCTGCTACTGTCTATACCAGCGTGGGCTACTACAGAGCCTGGATCAGGAACAACACAGGAGTTTAACAGACATGGCGTATGCCTTCACTACCTGTACACTGGAACATAGTTGTGTTGCTTTATGCTTCAAACTGTAATTTTTCTTTACACTTGTCCTAATAAATACTCATCCTGAAAACTTAGTCCGACAAACTGGAACTCTCACTTGCCATTTCCATTTGGGTATATGAATTTTCTTTGTATGTTCAAAGACAAAATACTTATACTGATATATGGAACAATATGCTAATCTATTTCCACTTAACCCCTTCTTACTACTGGTTTAGTGTTCCAAGAAATCTGTAGGGATCACCTATTGTACGGCTAATGCAGCTATTAGCCAAATCAGCAAGCCATAACACTATAAACAATACATGTGGTCATGCTTTACATATGTTAACTGAGTGAGGTAGTGCTGTGGTTTCAACAATGGACTCGACTCCGGAAGGATGACGCTTCAAATCCTGTCTAGCCATACGGATTTAGGGATTCCTGTGATTTCTCTAAATGCTTAAGGCAAATACTGGGATGTTTCTTTTGGAAGGGCATGGCCGATTTCCTTGTTAGTCCCTCCCTCATCTGAGCTAGTGCTCCGTCTCTAACGACCTAGTTGTCAAAGAAATGTGAAGCACAGATCTTCCTTCCTTGCTTCCAGGCATTTGGCTGAGGCTCAAGATTGCGCTGGCACCATTGTTCCATTATGTATATTGTTGTAGTATGCGTGGTGGTTAACTTACAGAACTTCAGACACCAAGATCCATTAACTTTACATTAATTTAATTTCCTGTCTTTTCTACTCAGCAGATACTAAGACTTAATAATTATAATCATTTTCTTGTAGATGTACAACGATTTATTTTATTTATTGATGTACTGCTTCAAAGGCTGTAATCAGATGGTAACTTAACCGTCAGGCAGTGAAAAGATGTGTACTTCTTCGTGTATTATTTTCATTATTACGAACTTTTATTAAATTTCTCGCTAACAGTTATATGAATTGAAATAAAATTATCTAAAATTCATCGACTGGACGTGAAGTTTCTAGATAGTGGTAGTAATGTTACAAATCAAATTCAGCCAGTATTACGGTTTATGGATTCGGCTCTAAGGTGATGAAGGATGGAATGGTCAAGTGAATTGTCTTCGTGTCACCTTGGTGAAATAATCTGCTCTCATCTCAAGATATCTCTGTAGATAAAGTCTTCAGAACAATCCTAGAACGTACTTCCCACAGAAACCACATTTTTTGGCCCCATATGACAACTGGAAATAAGTCAAAAATACTTTCTCAGCATCTACCATAAGGGCAGGCAGGTAACCTATATAATACCTGTAGATGAGGGAACGAATGAAAAAAGTAATACTATAGAGTATTTGATATAGCAGCTTGTGTTTTTGATTTGGTAACACTGTAACTATGTGTAAAAGACCCAACAGTTAGTTTTTGCTCTACTTCTTTAGCAGTTAGAAACTGATAGAGATTGTGCTTGCAGCAGGCACAAACAAAGTGAGCTGGCCTGTGTCCAGAAACATCTAGATGCTGTGTGGGCCATTGACAGAGGCTGCTGCTCTAAGATGCAGTGACGTAGAGAGACAATATTTCAAGATTATGTTGCAGATAAGATGGTCAGGAGAAAGAAGAATGAAGAAAGAGGAAGGTGGGAAAAAGAAAGTAGTTTCAATAATAACACCAATAGTACCATAGATTAAGGTGAAGGGATAAAGCATAGATAGTCTAACAGCATGAAGTACTAAAATGCTATACACCACGACACTACACAAAAATAAAAAACGAATTTGAGGTTTCTTGTATAAGTTAAGATTCAAAATATCTTAGAATTGTAACATGGAAAGGGCGCAGAAATTTGTAAAGCGTTTTAAGAAGGCATAAAACAATGTAGGTACTAGACATATGTTAGATGATTATAAGTAAAACTTTTTGTAAGTACCATTGTAAAAACTCCAGAAAAGACCAAATGCAATGACCCACAAGTTGCAACGCGAGAAGTATCAAGAAATAAAAGGACGTAATTAGCAAGACACAATTCCTACAAGGCAGAAGCGTCGAGAGAAGGGAAAGGACAGGGAGGGCAACAGAAGGTCCTTGTAACTGAAGTGGGCAATAAATTTGCCCACTAGGCGGAACCCTGCTGGGACGGAACACCCTGCAGTGATGGGACGCTGAATGCCGGAAGGGTCTCCAAGCGCCCCCACTCAGCGGAGCGAGCAAAAACCAGCCCGATGAGAAGACCGCTTGGGCAAGCCACCACTGGCAAAAAAATATGTGTAAAAGTCACACTACCGCTATTAAACAGCACGCTGATGCACGAAACAGAAGAAAACCTCCACAAAGTAAAAATGACATGCCCAAACAATTTATCAAACTCTTACTAAGAGGAGAACTTCAAAGCGACTAGTTATCAATAAATATTTCCATATCCTGCCCAGAGAAGAACCAAGAATCAAGTAAGAAGCAGAGAAAAAGCAGGAAGAACAGAAGTTGAAGATTCGCAAGATTGAGACCAACAAAGAAGATGGGTGAAGAATAGACGACATACCTTCCCAAATCCCTATCCTATTGTAAACTAATCGTCTGCGAAGGATTACAACGAAAAACGACCGCTTTCAGCGACACATAACGATGACTTTTTCGCATACTAAGCCAGTAAACCACGAGATTCTGCACTCACAGCTCCATTCCATTACGGTACCTCCACAACAGCAACACACATTTGCAAAGCCAACAAGGAACGACAAACGAAGCTCTACATCAAATACTTGCCCACATCCATCTCGCTCAAGTCCATCACCTTAGTGCAAAAACATTCGCCAACCTCATGCTTAAACATTCATAGGATTGTGCGAATGTGTGAAATCAAATTATGTGATGTAGGAATTGTGCAAAAGAAATGTGTGAAAAACTAAATAAGTTAAGCACACCAGACAGCTAATAAATTACAAAATAACAGTCATTGACTATGGACTTAAATAAAAAATAGACTATCGATAAAAATAAGTCATTAGTTCTGAAATGGACAGTATATAAAGAACAAAAGTAAGGCATAATAAACACTAAAATTATATGCCACTTATTTTCTCCTCATAAAAATAAAAGAATAACTATATTTTACTTATTTTCTCCTTATAAAAACAAAGAATAAAAAACTATCTTGTTGGATGTTTTCCCTTTTTTTAAACATTTGTACCATTTGTTAGGATAATATCTCAATACTTGTGTATGTATATTTCTTTGTCAAAGCAGTTCTTGGAAATTATTCTTATTTCTTAGTGTAACAATGTTGAAATGAGGGTCTAGAAACAAAAACATTTTACTTGTACATGATATTTAGAAAATGTGTTAGGAATAGATTTTACTTAATTACTACATTTATAAAAAAAATATATTTCTAAGAAAATCGATGTGAAAGACTCCTCACTTTCGATAACAAACTTCTTAAAAAACAAACTTTGCACTTAAATAAATAAAGAAAATAATTAAAAATTAATAATAGCATTAAAATATTCTTCTCTTGTCATTTTTAAGAATAATGTGGAAGAATATAAAAATATAAATTAGTAATGCAAACTAGCATAGAACCAGAATAACGTGGCTGAACAGTAGGCAACAAAATTTAGATAAAGCAATAATCTTCGACTGACTTAGACAACGATTCAATCATTGCCTAACTTCAGTGCAAAAATTAAGTTCGAAGGGTGGTGATATGTAAGGTGTGAGGCAAATCCAACATCTTCCATGAAAACCCTGACATGATAAGCAAATCCAGTAGTATGAAACATTGCTCCGAATAAATCGTGACATTAAATTAACCAAAGTAATACGAGTGACGAGTGAGCAAATGGAATACCACAGACTAACACAAGAATGCCTAAATGCATGTCATACCTTGCCACCGTGAGACAGACGCAGTTCCGAGGGGAGAAACGAGAACAAAAGCCGAGAGCAGAACTGTGTTAAGCTGGAAGGCCCTACGATAAGGGACGAATGGACACCCACGTCGCCAGCCATCCGCTAGGGCCACACCACCCGCAAGTTTTAGCATGAGACTTTTTCGCGTCTCTGTTACGTCAGGACCACCCCCCAGCCAATGTTAAAAGCTAGAGCCCTCCAGAAGAACAGTATAGATCTTATGATAACACAAAAAGGGCCACCCCAGCCGCATGTTTTAGTGTGAGCCTTATTTGTGTCTCTGTTACGTCAGGACCACCCCCCAGCCCATGTTAAAAGATAGAGCCCTCCAGAAGAACAGTATAGACCTTACCATAACGCTAAAACGACCACACCAGCTGCAAGTTTTAGCGTGAGACTTTTTCGCGTCTCTTTTACATTGCAAACTTTAAAAACATTGCCCCACCACGAAAAGCATAACGTTTCTCTATGGATAGACAGAATTTCTGTAGTCGGAGTTTAAGGTTAACATTGAGACCCTGATTGGTCAGATGAAAACACAGCCAGATAGTTTTTTTTTTTTAACCAACTTCGGTAAATTGTAGTAAGGAGAAGTTAGAGGGGAGTTGCTCCCGAGAGGGCGAGCTGGACGGAGCTGCGCCGGCCGCAGCCCCCTGACGAACACCGACAAGGTAATGAACGCAAGTGATGCCGCATTTTTGAGCGCATAAGGCTTAACTCAGAACTGCAGAAGTCTCATCTGTTACATCCCCTTTACGTAATACTAGTGTCGATCGTCAATTAAAGCTCATGGTGTTCACATTTGCCACTTGAAGTAAAAATCTGAAACGCGATGATTTTTCTGTTATATAGTTATTGAGAAGCCACATCAGCCACTGTAATTTACGACAAGTTAGATAAGTAATTAAAGGTAATTGAGGGTCACTGTAGACCAGTTTGATAGTTTTCTCTCTTGTGAAACTTAATTTAAACCTAGATTATAGATGTGATATGGCGTAGGTCATCCTTCGATCCATTGTAGAACTTGGAAACCCATTCAGGGAATATTCGTTCACATTTTTGTTGAACACAGTTGGTTTTTACCATCCTGTATTAAAACATTTCCTTTTATCAATAGTGCAATTTATAAACGATGTTTCGTGAGTAGAATAAAATTTCCAATGGTAAACTTAACTGCTTTTTCGACGTTATTTTACCAGCTAACTAAAAATAGGAAAGCCTTGGAACCCCTTCCACTAAATGTAGTTAGTATTAAGATTCCTTTACAGGGAGTGCAGTGGAGCTGACGCTGAAATCATTAAGTATTTGGTTATATCATCGCTAGTCTCACTGAACTCTTCTGAATTCTACATGTCATGTGTGGTCTGACGTCTCCTTACCAGCAACAGGTCCCAGGTTCAAACTAGTCAATTCCCTAAAAAACACGCTCAGAGCGTCGTTGCGCGAAAGTGGTAGGGAGACACGATATAGAACAAACAGACACCACGCAGAATGTTTAGACATTTGCTTCACCGTGCTCGACTTGAATCAAGTGTATTACCAGATTCCATTGACCAATTATGTACGAAGACTGTGCGGTAAGTACTGTACTTAAAGACTGTTAATTGTGCCCTGCTCTGAGCTGGCCACGAATCCGTTTCCTTTTATATCTTTCAGTGATGCCGTCTGAAGCTGAATGTGTCAGTCTGGAGCTTTCTGTAAGGGCCAAGCTAGTACTTTGCAATTTTAATATGGTACTTGAAATCATTGTT
Organism: Schistocerca serialis cubense; assembly: GCF_023864345.2. Classification (NCBI taxonomy): domain Eukaryota; kingdom Metazoa; phylum Arthropoda; class Insecta; order Orthoptera; family Acrididae; genus Schistocerca; species Schistocerca serialis. The sequence goes on from NC_064646.1 coordinate 20,123,109, forward strand.
TGTTACCATTGAGTATTTGATACTGATGATTGTAATTTATGTTTGTTGTAGACCTTATGGCGGCCGGCCGGTGTGGCCGTGCGGTTCTAGGCGCTTCAGTCTGGAACCGCGTGACCGCTACGGTCGCACGTTCGCATCCTGCCTCGGGCATGGATGTGTGTGATGTCCTTAGGTTAGTTAGGTTTAAGTAGTTCTACGTTCTAGGGGACTGATGACCACAGATGTTAAGTCCCATAGTGCTCAGAGCCATTTGAACCTTATGGCCTATAACTAAAGTTGTGTGCCCTCAGCTTAAAGGTACACAAGTGTGGGTCATGTGTGTGTTCACGTTTGTATTTGCACACTCTCTTACTCAGTGTTGAGGAGCCCTTCGGGCTATAGGTGTGCACTTTAAACGGCAATGCTTTTTAATGCGTATCCGAATTACAGCGACTACTAGTTCCTAAGAAGTCCCAGTATAGGTGTACCTTGTCTTACTTAAACTTGTTTCAATCATTATGTAATTATTTTTTGAAAATGATTTTGTACATTTTTTCTTGCTAGGAAGGCTACCTTGCAATGCTTACGACGGGGCTGCTCCTATACTGAAGTTTTAATACACTACTGGCCATTAAAATTGCTACACCAAGAAGAAATGCAGATGATAAACGGGTATTCATTGGACAAATATATTATACTAGAACTGACATATGAATTACATTTTCACGCAATTTGGGTGCATAGATCCTGAGAAATCAGTACCCAGAACAACCACCTCTGGCCGTAATAACATCCTTGATTCGCCTGGGCATTGAGTCAAACAGAGCTTGGATGGCGTGTACAGGTACAGCTGCCCATGCAGCTTCAACACGATACCATAGTTCATCAAGAGTAATGACTGGCGTGTTGTGACAAGCCAGTTGCTCGGCCACCATTGACCAGACGTTTTCAGTTGGTGAGAGATCTGGAGAATGTGCTGGCCAGGGCAGCAGTCGAACTTTTTCTGTATCCAGAGAGGCCCGTATAGGACCTGCAATATGCGGTCGTGCATTATCCTGCTGAAAGGTAGGGTTTCACAGAGATAGAATGAAGGGTAGAGCCACGGGTCGTAATACATCTGAAATGAAACGTCCACTGTTCAAAGTGCCGTCAATCGCGAACAAGAGGTGACCGAGACGTGTAAACAATGGCACCCCATACCATCACGCCCGGTGATACGCCAGTATGGCGATGACGAATACACGCTTCCAATGTGCGTTCACGGCGATGACGCCAAACACGGATGCGGCCATCCTGATGCTGTAAACAGAACCTGCATTCATCCGAAAAAATGACGTTTTGCCATTCGTGCACCCAGGTTCGTCGTTGAGTACACCATCGCAGGCGCTCCTGTCTGTGATGCAGTGTCAAGGGTAACCGCAGCCATGGTCTCCGAGCTGATAGTCGATGCTGCTGCAAACGTCGTCGAAATGTTCGTGCAGATGGTTGTTGTCTTGCAAACGTCCCCATCTGTTGACTCAGAGATCGAGACGTGGCTGCACGATCCGTTACAGCCATGCGGATAAGATGCCTGTCATCTCGACTGCTAGTGATACGAGGCCGTTGGGATCCAGCACGGCGTTCCATATTACACTCCTGAACCCACCGATTCCATATTCAGCTAACAGTCATTGTATCTCGACCAACGCGAGCAGCTGTGTAGCGATACGATAAACCGCAATCGCGATAGGCTACAATCCGACCCTTATCAAAGTCGTAAACGTGATGGTACGCTTTTCTCCTCCTTACACGAGGCATCACTAAAACGTTTCACCATTCAACGCCGGTCAACTGCTGTTTGTGTATGAGAAATTGGTTGGAAACTTTGCTCATGTCAGCACGTTGTAGGTGTCGCCACTGGCGCCAACTTTGTGTGAATGCTCTGAAAAGCTAATCATTTGCATATCACAGCATCTTCTTCCCGTCGGTTCAATATCGCGTCTGTAGAACGTCATCTTCGTGGCGTAGCAATTTTAATAGCCAGTAGTGTAGTTGATTTCCTTGAAAATAATCTTTAATTGGTCTTTAAATGTTCCTGTGTATGTTAATTTCTATTAAAACTGTGCGGTTCACGCTGCTCAGCTGGACCGGAGCAGGTACACGTCTGCCTTCTGCTTTGGCGACTTTCCCGTCATCGCACGAAGCCTGGGTGTTGGCGGTCACGCGCGCTTCTGCGGATATCCCGTTCCATCTCAAGTTGAGTAGTTTATTGCCACTGATTTGGTATCGTGCCGCGGCAAGGATGTCGTTGGGTTAGGAAGTAATTTACTCAATGTTTCTACTACTCTAAGGTCCTACTGGGTGTGTGATAAAAGCCTTCGGGCAAGCCGGCCGCTGTGGCCGAACCATTCTAGGCGCTTCAGTCCGGAACCGCGCGAATTCTACGGTCGCAGGTTCGAATCCTGCCTCGTGCATGGATGTGTGTAATGTCCTTAGGTGAGTTAGGTTTAAGTAGTTCTAAGTTCTATGGGATTGATGACCTCCGATGTTAAGTCCCATAGTGCTCAGGGCGATTTCAACCTTCGGGCAAAGAAGCACTCGGCTCTTTATTTGTTGAAAAAAATTGGTTTCATCGCCATTATTTTAATAGTGTTTTAGGGACCCGGTAGTTTATTTAAGTATTTAACTTGATTTATGTGTAACAGGCTTGTGGTCAGCCAGTGAAATACTACTGTTTGCTTCGGTTTTTACAAGTGGGTAGCCTCGGGCAGCTTGGCCGTATCTTGTTTATATGACAGCTGAAAAACCAATCGAGACGTATGTATTTTTAATGCCTTTTATTTAACTCTTGTTGAACATACATTCAAGTCCTGTTATGAGATTAACCCAAAGCTGTGAATCTAGTCGAGCGATCGGAGTACCGCAGCAGGTTTATTTAATCAATTAACTGTTTGTAACCGGGCCACCTTTGTATTGCACAGTTGACATGTTCTCCGAGTACCATTTGTACTATTACGTATAGTGCAAATGTCCTTATGCACTGTGATATTAATTTATAAACTTTAACTATTTGCATGTATTTGGCAAGAATCTTGCTAACTGTTAGTAGTTTTTAAATAAAACTATTTGTTTGGGAATGATAAATGATGCATCAACGTAGGCCACCCTTCCACGTGTTTCCCTCAAATTAAACACGACCCTTGGCCCGAGTTTCAAGTACAATGCGAATTCCATTGTTGAATTCATGGGAGAAAGCGGTTGGGTGGAAAGAATACACTGAAGGCCTCTCTGAGAGGAAGGACGTACTTGATGAAGTGATAGAAGAAAAAGCAGGAGTAGATAGGCAAGCGATAGAGGATCCACATTAGAATCAGCATTTGGAAGACTTAAAATTAAATAATGTAGAAGGGACAGATACATTGCATTGGAATTTCGAAAGTAATTGGGGTACGTGGCAACAAAAGGATTATTCACGTTGGCGTATAGAATGTATGAGGCTGGCGATATACGATCAGAGTTTCGGCAAAACGTCACCCTCACGATTCCGAAGCTAGTAAGAGTTGACAAGTGCGAGAATTATTGCATAATCAGCTTAACAGCTCATACTTAAAAGATCATGAAATCACGTTGCTGACAAGAATAATAAACAGAAGAACGGAAAAGAAAACTGTGGGTGTGTTAGCTGACGATCAGTTTGACATTAGGAAAGGTAAAGGCACGAGAGGCAGTTCTGACGTTTCGGTTGATGATGCGAGCAAAACTGAAGACAAAACAAGATACTTTCATAGAATTTGTCGACCTGGAAAAAGCGTGTGACAATGTCAAATCAAGGAAGACGTTCGAAATCCTCATAAAAATACGGGCAAGTTATAGGTAAAGACGGGTAATATGCAATATGAACAACAACCAAGCGGGAACAATAAGAGAGGAAGACCAGGAACGATGTTTACGGAATAAAAAGGGTGTAAGACTGGGATGTAGTCTTTCGCTGCTGCTGTACAATCTGTTCGTCGAAGAAGCAATGACGGAAATAAAAGGAAGGTTAAATAGTGGGATTAAAATTCAAGGTAAAAGGATATCAATGTCAAGATTTGCTGATGACATTGCTATGCTTATTGAAAGTGAGGTAGAATTAGATGATCTGTTTTGAATGAAATGAACAGTCTAATGAGTACAGAATATTGACTGAGAGTAAAGCGAAGAAAGACTAAAAAACGAGAAGTAGCAGAAATCAGAACAGCGAGTAACTTAAGATCAGCTTTGGTGATCACGATGTAGATGAAGTTAGGAATGCTGCTACCTAGGCAGCAAAATAACCCACGAAGGACAGTGCAAGGTGGACAGCACACCAATACTGGCAAGAAGTGCACTCCTCTGCCAGTATCAAACATAGGTTTTAATTCGAGGAAGAAATTTCTAACAATGTTCGTTTCGAGCACAGTATTGTACGGCAGTGAAATATGGACTATGGGAAAACCGAAACAGAAAAGAATCGAAGCATTTGAGAAGTCGTGCTATTGACGGACGTTGAAAATAAGATGGACCAATAAGGTGAGGAATGAGGAGGTCATGCACAGAATCAGAGAGGAAAGGAATAGGTGGAAAATACTGACAAGGAGAAGGGACAAGATGATAGGACATCTTTTAAGATACCAGGGAATGACTTCCACGGTACTGGAGAGTGCTGTAGAGGGTAGAAACAGTAGGGAAAGACACTGATTTGGATACATCCAGCAAATAATAGAGGACGTAGGTTGCAAATGCTACTGTGAGATAAGTTGACACAGGAGAAGGATTCATGGCGAGTCGCGTCAAACCAGTCAGAACACGTAGGAGTAAAAAAAGATATTTTTAATCATACTGTGTAGGTCAGCTGGTGGAGCGTAGTTGTGATTGGTGAGTCAGTTGGGGCCAGAGACAGACTGGTGCTTGAAAAGAAAAGGCACTTTGTTTCTTTTGATTACAACGTTTCTCCGTCGTCAATGACGACAGTAGCGGCTGTCCAGTACTGAAAAGTGTCAGCAGATGAGACTCTATGTAGATTGACAGAATAGTAATTGCCAAGTTGTACTACAAATATTTTGTGGGTTAATTCATTCATCATTTGAGCATAACCGGGCACGCGATATGTCTCCAGCTATCCTCCTCACACCCTTCTCGATTAACCACAGTTATCTGATCCGTCACTTTTTTTGTGTGTTTTTAGGGCGCACAACTTCAATGGTCATTAGCGCCCTGACTACGTTAAGAATGCACCGCGAGGCACAAGTTTAAAACAACAACTAAAAGGGAAAACACGATAGAAGACAGACTGACAGGCATAGGATTAAAAAACAGCATCATCAAATGTCCTTAGAGAGGTTTGTCAAATTGATAAAACGAAGAACACGAGCAGCTGCTCGTGGGTCATCCGCTAAAATGGCATCTAAAGTACATGGCAGGTTAAGATCTAGACGCAGTGTGTTAAAATCCGGACAGGACATTAAAATGTGGCGGGCCGTCAGCAATTGCCCACATGGGCAGAACGGCGCCGGCGCAGCCGTCAGCAGATGGCGATGGCTGAACCGGCAGTGTCCAATGCGTAACAGGGCCAAAACGACCTCCTCCCGCCGAGAAGGGCGGGAGGAGGACGTCCAAGCTGCGGGAAGAGGTTTCAAGGCCCGAAGCTTGTTGTCGGTAAGTGCAGCCCAATCGGCATGCCACAGCGATAAAATGCGCCGACAAATAACCCTGCTACAATCTGATGAAGGGACACAACAAGAAGCTGTCCGAGGCTGGAGGACCGCAGCCTTGGCCGCGGCATCTGCAGCTTCGTTCCCAGGGATACCGACATGGCCAGGGACCCTCATAAAGCTAACCGGAGAACCAACGTCCACCAGCTGCCGAAGAGAGCGTTGGATCTGGTGCACTAAAGGGTGAACCAGATACGGATCACTGAGGCTCTGGATGGCGCTCAGGGAATCGGAGCAGATGACATAAGCAGAATGTCGGTGGCGGCAGATGTAAAGAACAGCCTGGTAGAGGGCAAAGAGCTCAGCTGTGAAGACCGAACAATGGCCATGGGGCCGGTATTTGAAACTTTGTGCCCCGACAATAAAAGAACACCTGACCCCGTCATTGGTCTTAGAGCCATCTGTATAAATGAAGGTCATATTGATGAACTTCAAACGAAGTTCCACAAAATGGGAGTGGTAGACCGAACCGGGGTAACCTCTTTTGGGAGCAAGCTGAGGTCAAGGTGAACGCGGACCTGAGCCTGGAGCCAAGGTGGCGTGTGGCTCTCGCCCACTCGAAAGGTTGCAGGGAGTGAGAAATTAAGGTGTTGAAGGAGGCGACGAAAGCGAACTCCAGGGGGTAGCAGGGCAGAGACATACAACCCGAATTGACGGTCGAGAGAGTCGTCAAAAAAGGAACGATAAGACGGGTGGTCGGGCATTGACAGTTGCCGACAGGCATACCGACAAAGCAGTATATCGCGCCGGTAGGCGAGTGGCAATTCGCCAGCGTCAGCATGAAGACTCTCTACGGGACTAGTATAAAACGCTCCGATCGCAAGTCGTAAACCCCGATGTTGTATGGAGTTGAGGCGGCGTAAGATGGATGGCCGTGCAGAGGAGTATACGAAGCTCCCATAATCCAGCTTGGAGCGGACGATCGACCGATATAGACGGAGCAGGACGGTTCGATCCGCTCCCCACGACATACCACTGAGAACACAGAGGACATTCAAAGAACGGGTACAACGGGCAGCCAAATATGACACATGTGGAGACCAGCTAACTTTCCTGTCAAATGTAAGACCTAAAAATTTGGTTGTCTCCACGATTGGGAGAGCAACGGGACCGAGTCGTAAGGACGGTGGGAGAAACTCTTCGTAGCGCCAGAAGTTAATACAGACCGTCTTCTCGGCAGAAAAACGGAAGCCATTGGCGACACTCCAGGAGTAAAGACGGTCAAGAGAACGCTGAAGACAGCGCTCCAGGACACGTGTACACTGCGCGCTGCAATAGATGGTAAAATCGTCCACGAAAAGGGAGCTTATTGGATTGATCGCGATGGTGAAGAGAGCGACGCTCAAAACTGAGCCCTGTGGCACCCCATTCTCCTGGCGAAAGGTGTCTGACAGGACAGAACCCACACGTACCCTTAACTGTCGATCCGTTAAAAAGGAACGAATAAAAAGGAGGCGACCGCGAAGGCCCCATGTATGCATGGTGCGGAGAATGCCCGCCCTCCAACAGGTGTCGTAAGCCTTCTCCAAATCAAAGAACACAGCCGCGGTCGGGCGCTTCCGCAAGAAGTTATTCATAATGAAAGTCGACAAGGTAACCAGATGGTCAACAGCAGAGCGGCGCCTACGAAATCCACATTGTACATTGGTAAGTAGGCGTCGAGACTCGAGCAGCCAAACCAATCGAGAGTTAACCATTCGCTCCATCACTTTACAGACACAGCTGGTAAGCGAGATAGGTCGATAACTGGAAGGCAAGTGCTTGTCCTTCCCCGGCTTAGGAATCGGGACAACAATAGACTCGCGCCAGCATGCGGGAACATGTCCCTCAATCCAGATGCGATTGTAAGTACGAAGAAGAAAACCTTTACCCGCAGGAGAAAGGTTCTTCAGCATCTGAATATGAATAGAATCAGGCCCTGGAGCGGAGGACCGTGATCGGCCAAGTGCGTTTTCGAGTTCCCGCATGGTGAATGGGGCATTATAACTTTCACGATTCGAGGAGCGGAAGTTAGGTGGCCTATCCTCCTCTGCCTGTTTGCGGGGGAGGAAGGCAGGGTGGTAATGAGCGGAGCTCGAAACCTATGCGAAAAAGTGTCCGAGGGCATTGGAGACATACTCAGGGGCCACAAGGTCGTCATTCGCGACCGTCAAGCCAGAAACTGGTGAGTGGACCTTAGTGCCAGATAGCCGGCGCAGGCTACCCCAGACAACAGAAGAAGGAGTAAAGCTGTTGAAGGTGCTTGTGAAAGCAGCCCAGCTGGCTTTCTTGCTTTCTTTAATAATACGACGACAGTGAGACGTAATCGTTTATAATTGATACAATTCGCCATTGTACGGTGGCGTTTAAAGGTGCGTAAAGCACGTTGACGAGCACGTAAAGCGTCTCTACATGCTGCGGTCCACCAGGGGACCGGTACGCGACGTGGAGAAGAAGTAGGGTGAGGGATGGAATATTCAGCAGCAGCGAGAATGACTTCCGTGAGGTGTGCGACCTGACGATCGCAGCTTGTGAAGGTTTGATCCTGAAAGGTCGCCCTGGAAGAGAAGAGCCCCCAGTCTGCCTTGGAGATGGTCCAACTAGAGGAGCACGGAGAGGGGGTAAGCTGCAGGAGATGGATAACACACGGGAAGTGGTCGCTCGAATATGTATCAGAAAGTGCATACCACTCAAACCGGCGTGCAAGTTGGGGAGTACATATAGAGAGGTCTAAATGGGAATAGGTGTGAGATGTGTCCGAAAGAAAAGTAGGGGCGCCAGTATTGAGGCAGACAAGATTGAGCTGGTTGAAAAGGTCTGCTAACAGGGAGCCCCTTGGGCAGGATGCTGGAGAGCCCCAAAGGGGATGATGGGCATTGAAGTCTCCAGTTAACAAAAATGGTGCAGGTAGCTGAGCAATAAGTTGCATCATGTCTGCCCTGGTAACGGCAGATGACGATGGAGTGTAAACGGTACAAATGGAAAATGTAAAAGTGGGGAGAGTAATGCGGATGGCAACTGCCTGCAGGCCGGTGTGCAACGTGATGGGATCGTAGTAAATATCATCCCGGACCAGCAACATAACCCCTCCATGAGCTGGGATACCTACCACAGGGGGTAGGTCAAAACGCACAGGCCAAGGCAATTTGATTGCATGGGCGTAGCTTCGTTTCCTGGAGGGCCACGACGAGCGGACGGTGCAAGCGGAGCAGCAACTTCAAGTCCTCTCGGTTGGAGCGAATGCTGCGAATATTCCAGTGAATAAGTGCCATCGTAAGAAGAAAAGGAAGATGAAAGAAGGGGTCACCTCGAAGGCCGCGGAGGGCCTGGCTTCGAGCGAGCACTGCCGCCGCTATCAGTAGGCGGACAGTCATCGTCCATTGGGTCTATAGGTTCATCGGCCATCTTGGGAGGATGGCCGGGAGGGGGAGCTCCCTCCGCCGGTGAACGGCCAGATGTTCGGCTACCAGCGGTGCGGCCAGGCGAAATGGATGACGGCCTGGGGCGGCAACCGCTGGGTGGCGCAGGAGAAGAAATGCGCCGTGGCGGAGAAGGAGAACTGTGCTTCCTATGAGCCTTCTTGGAAGGACGTTTGGTGGAAGTACCGGTCGAAGGCTGGGAGGTCGAGGTACGTAGGAAGTCTGCACGGGACGGTTTCTCCTTGAAGGCCCGTGCATCTGACTTCTGGGTCTTCGTCTTAGCAGAAGCTGATGAAGGGGCTGGTGTCTGTGGGGTGATGGGAGGAAGAGGAGACGTCGACCGCGCGATCTTAGCACTGGCCGAACGGACGACCGTGGTGCTGAAGGTCAGATCGCATGTCTGGGTTGCCACCTCCCTGGTAGTCCGAGGAGAGGCGAGGACAGTACTGTATTTCCCTGCTGGGAGCAGCGTGGGCTTCCTACTAGCCAATAGCTTGCGAGCAGCCGAGGTGGACACTTTCTCTTTGACCCGAATTTCTTGGATACAGCGTTCTTCCTTATAGACAGGACAGTCGCAGGAGGATGCGGCATGGTCACCCTGACAGTTCACACAACGAGGAGACGGAGGTGGACAGTCACCCTCATGGGCATCCCTGCCACAAGTGACACATTTAGCCGCATTGGAACAAGACTGTCGAGTGTGATTGAAACGCTGACACTGGTAGCAGCGCGTAGGTGTCGGGACATAGGGGCGAACAGAAATAACCTCGTAGCCCGCCTTGATGCGCGATGGCAGCTTAACACTATCGAAGGTCAAGAAAAGTGTCCGGGTCGGTACAAGGTCATTGTTGACCTTTTTCATGACCCTATGGACAGCCGTCACGCCCTGCTCAGCGAGGAAAGATTGAATCTCCTCGTCAGTCAATCCGTCGAGGGAGCTAGTATAGACTACACCACGAGACGAATTCAAAGTTCGGTGGGCCTCCACCCGGACAGGGAACGTGTACAGGAGTGTGGCCTGAAGCAGTTTTTGTGCCTGAAAGGCGCTCTCACTTTCTAGTAATAAGGTACCGTGACGCAACCTGGTACAAGATTTGACAGATCCGGCTATGGCATCTACGCCCTTCTGGATAACGAAAGGGTTGACAGAGGAAAAATCCTTTCCGTCCTCAGATCGAGAAACGACGAGGAACTGTGGGGCAGGCGGTAGTACTTTTGTCACTGGTGGCTGGTCATGTTTCCGTTTTTGGGCAGAAGTCGAGAGAGATGGAGTGAAATCCATTGCGGAGGAATCCCCCATGATTGCCAGCGTCTCCGATGGCGCGCTCCTTCCTTGTGGGGATCATCTCAGAGGGCACTCCCGCCTTAGGTGAATGTTTACACCTCAGGTCACACCTCCCGAGAAACAAATGGAGGGACCAATCGGCATGGTCAGAAGGTATCAGCTCCGGCAATCACCCCTCCCCGGGCCTGGCCTTTACCAGGGGGTACGCGCGTGCCTTACATGTCTACCCAGGGCGGGGAATTACGCGTTACCCCGTCACCGGCTACGCGTGCGAACGCGTGGGTCGGCCTTCAGGCACGCACAGGGAGGAAGGAAGAAGAGGAAAAAGGAGAGAGAGAGGGAGAGAGAGAGAGAGAGAGAGAGAGAGAGGACAGACTGTCTCAAACGCCGAGGCGGAGACCAGAGAAGGCAAGGAGAAGAAGGCAATGAGAAGGCAAGGAGAAGAAGGCAATGAGAAGGCAAGGAGAAGATGGCAATGAGAAGGCAAGGAGAAGAAGGCAATGAGAAGGCAAGGAGAAGGCAATGAGAAGGCAAGGAGAAGAAGGCAATAAGAAGGCAAGGAGATTTTGCAGGGGAAAGAGTAAGGAAGACAGTGAGGTGGAGAAGAGCAAAGAAAGGAACCAACCAAAGGTAGGAAGAAACGAGAAGTGAAAAAGCAAAATGACAGCAAATAGAGGTCGTGGAACCGTCCGTCTCCGGACGCAGGCGCTAACTACCCCCGTGAAGGGGAGGGACTCCTTTTAGTCGCCTCTTACGACAGGCAGGAATACCGCGGGCCTATTCTAATCCCCGGACCCGCAGGGGGGTGATCCGTCACTGAAGTTGTTTCTCAAGATTACCATGAGTTGGTCTACGCAGTTCTCGTAAATGTACCCACGTCCGCATCTGAGGTCATCAATAAACGATACGGAAGTTTGAATGCTGCCGCTCGTAAGTATTTTCCTCTCGATTATTTGGCTCTCTGTGGAAGACCGAATAAAAGTTAGAATGTGTTCCAAGCGTTCATGCACCTACTGAAACCCTTCGGCAATATAGCGTGAATTAAAATCTACACAGTCCCTAGAGGATTGGACGCAAAGTACAGAGGCAGATGAATGATCCACAATGTAAACAAAATCCGAGTTGGAGTATTACATAGGTTTTAGGCTAAAATACGGAAATTTGCGAGACATTTCAGATGCTAGGCAAGCCTGCAGATTGCGCAGTTGTGTTTCACCACGAGCTAATGTGCTCTATACGTTACAAGCGTCAATCGTCCTCAGAACAGCTCTGTGAGTAGTTGTGAGAGCATCATGTCGGAGCTAAGTGAATCCGAACTTCGGCAAACTGTTGGAGCTCCTGCGGTGGATGCTTCCGCAACCAACATAGACGCATTGTCTGATGTTTCAACAGGCTCTTTACTGAAGACTTATAGCACATATAGGAAGAGCGGAAAAAACCATCTACTACGTCACGACGCGGACGAAATTGTGTGTTAAGCGATCGGAATGGACAGTCGTTAGAGACAATTGTGATGAAAAATAACAGAACGACAGTTGCAAAAGTCACTGCAGACCCGACTGTCGCACGCGTGAACCCTGTAGCACCAAACCACCAAGAAGGTAGCTCCAAAAGCAGGTAATTTCATGGCGAGCTGGAACTGCAAAACAACCCATCAATGATGCAGATGCTTGTAAGAGGAACACGTTGTGCGAAGCCGTAAAACCCGGGCTATGGAGCAATGGAAAAATCTATTTATGTCGGATGGGTCCAATTTCTGACCAAGTTGACGTCCAAAGAGTGAAACAAGGCGAGGGCTCGATGACGATTTGAGATGTTCCAAGGCAATAGGGCCCCTGCACACACAGCTCGCATTGCCGAGGACTGGTTTTGTGAGCACGAGGATGAAGCGTCACATCTCCGTTGGCCACTGAGTCTTCACACATCAATATTATTGAGTCTTTATGGTCTACTTGAGAGAGAATTGTCCGTAAACGCTATGCACCCCATCATCGTTACCTGAACGTGCCACCATTTTGCAGGAAGAACAGTATAACGTTCCCTTGAAAACTATACAGGCCCTGTACTTATCCATATCTAGAGAACTGGAAGCTTTTGTGAATGTCCACAATATTCCTACAGCGTATTAGGCATTTAATGTGTTGCTTTTTGTTTTTTGGTGTTTTCGTATTTTGTATTTTGTATTTGTATTTACAGTCTTTAGATTTGATTGAGCTATCGTGTAGCCGAAGTTTAACGGATTCCTTTTATCACTCAGGTGGTTGACAGGTAAGGAACAATAGAGAGCCTCTAACCTCACCTTGGGGAACCCTTTCCCAGCATAATCTCCATTCAATGCGACAGCCTTGTGCCATGTGTTGGGAGGGCTAGTAATGGAAGTGGCATTTGTTCATTTGGGTTGCATACATTCAGGCGAAAACTTGATTGATTTATGACATGTTCCCCTCCCCTTAACTTATTGTCATGCTAATTAGTTTATTACCCTCTGGGGATGATCCATCCTTCTGAGAAACCCCCAACCCTCCTCCTCCTACCCTCACCCCTCTAGGAAATCCCTCACCCTCTTCCCCTCACCAATACAAGCACACATTTGATGTAAAATTAATTGACTAATTAATTAAATTAATCAATACATTAACCCTTCCATCTCTGGGAAACCCCAGAGCCTTCACTTCCACTCGCTCATTGCCCCCCTAATCCATCTGGAAATTGGTGGTAAAAAGATTTGGACTGTGTGGAGAGGAAGCATCTCACGATATGAAATTGAAATCATTGTCAGTTACATAGCAGAAGGTATACTGTTTATCTACAAAATTCAGTTTTCAGTGTTTGTATATCTCTTTTATTTGGCGGGAAAACTCTTGATTCTCTGCCGTTTATTTAATTTTGGAAGATGTAGGTCTTGTGAAATACGTCAAAAAAGGTAATTAAATAGGCAAATACATCACTTTTTCTGATTGCACAAGGAATACCATCACGAAATCAGCTAAGAAAACACTGACCACACATAATTATATTGTGGTCACTTTCTGCTGTGTAAAGAACACTTGTGCTGCGGCTGCAGTGTAAGACCAGAAGCGCCATTCAGTGGTAGCCACACTGTCAGCTGGACCATGAGGCACGCACACTGCGGCAACTGCTGTGGGGGTCTGCACCAAGTGACAAAATCACTGTTAGGTTCTCTCAGCCAGAGTCATGCGCTGTGCTCACACCACTGCAGCAGCTGCTGGACCACACTGATCATAAGCATAAGGTGCCAGTGTCCCTCTTATACCAGACTCATGTTCTGCCTCTTCCTCTTCCTCTCTCTCTCTCTCTCTCTCTCTCTCTCTCTCTCTACGTCACACCTTCTCTCGCCTACCCCCCCTCTATCTATCTATCTATCTATCTATCTATCTCCCAATCCCCCTCCCTCCGTCCATCCCTCCCTCCATCAGATGGCTACTTCCCGTTTTTATGTGGACCAATGAGTGCAAACACACACAGAAAAGTTATCCCCGCCCCTCATGGAAGCCTGGCGCTGGCAGCCTAATATGTCCCTTTGTTATCTCACTTCCACTGCTGAAGAAACCAGCAGTGGATGGAACAAAGGCATTCGAGAAAAAAGTGGGTAGTGTGTCATGTACCATACTAACCCCACCCCCGACATGAACAAAGTAGCAGATACCTGGAAAATCTCCAGACCTTCCGAAAAATGCAGGGCTGAGGTGGTCTTGGAAATAGGTTCCCCCACTTTATAAAATCGAATGACTAACTAATTAAATCGATGCCCTTTGGGTGCACATAGTTTTTCGTTGCATCCTATTGGTGGACACTAGGACTGTTCGATTCTGCAGCCAACCAGTTTCCAAATCTTTCTGGATTTTTCCCTTACTTACTATTGGTGGATACGGACACAATCAGGTCGTTTCCCAGCAAGTCCATTGCGTTGTAGGTAGCAGAGAATTTAAAAATTCGCTCAGTTGTATGTTATGCCCTTCATTTGCGGGAGCGGATGATGCTGTAGTATACAGAGAAGTTGCAGCATTAGAAAATTGCAGCGAATGCAGTAAGATATGCAGCGGATAGGCACTTGGTGCAGGGAGTGGCAACTGTCCCTTAACATAGACCAATGTAATGTATTGCGAATACATAGAAAGAAGGATCCTTTATTGTATGATTATATGATAGCGGAACAAAAATTGATAGCAGTTACTTCTGCAAAATATCTGGGAGTATGCATACGGAACGATTTGAATGATCATTTGAAATTAAGTGTTGGTAAGGCGGGTACCAGGTTGAGATTCATTGGGAGAGTCCTTAGAAAATGTAGTCCATCAACAAAGGAGGTGGCTTACAAAACACTCGTTCGACCTATACTTGATTATTGCTCATCAGTGTGGGATCCGTACGACGTCGCATTGACAGAGGAGATAGAGGAGATCCAAAGAAGAGCGGCGCGTTTCGTCACAGGGTTATCTGGTAAGCGTGATAGCGTTACGGAGATGTTTAGCAAACTCAAGTGGCAGACTCTGTAAGAGAGGCGCTCTGCATTGCGGTGTAGCTTGCTGTCCAGATTTTGAGAGGATGCGTTTCTGGATGAGGTATCGAATATATTGCTTCCCCCTACTTATGCTTCCCGAGGAGATCACGAATGTAAAACTAGAGAGATTCGAGCGCGCACGGAGGGTTTCAGACAGTCGTTCTGCCCGCGAACCATACGCGACTGGAACAGAAAAGGGAGGTAATGATAGTGGCACGTAAAGTGCCCTCTGCCACACACCGTTGGGTGGCTTGCGGAGTATAGATGTAAATGTAGATGTAGACGTGAGCTCACAATTCCACTAACGGAAACAATAAACTGATCAATCAGAAATTTGATGTATCAATTGGAAGCGCTGCTGTATAAAACGATAGATGGAATTGCAAACATCGCCAGGAATTTATGAAGTCATGGTTGAGGAATTCCGAACCACTATAAGTCTGCTAACATATTTCTGTTTTCCTTTTTTTTTTTTGCCTTTTTTAACCACTTCACAATTCCTAATTTAATTCTCTCTGGAGAAGGAGGTGGAAGCGTGTGTGATAGGGTAGCAACAACAACAAATTCCACTGCGAGAGAGAATCCACTTAGCTGTACTGAGAACGTAAACCACAATCCATTCCATAGTATCCGTCACATTTAATTGTCAGAGATCGTGGAAAAATCTACATGCCACCGCTGGTAGCTGCATGCTCATCTCTGGGATGCTTAGAAGTTGGATAGACTGTCGCCAAGTAGTGAACCGATAAATTTACATGGGAGGGAATACTCACCCAGCGCAAACACTCATCATATTGAATCTTGTCACGCAACATACACGATCACGAAGGTTGCCCAACACATACTGAGTTTTAGTTCACCCGTCCACACAGCGCCATGAGCGCGGACGCCAACCAAGTCACCCAACGGCTACAGGACAGCTCGGTCCTCAGACTGGAACTCTCATTAGTCCCTGAACAAAAAAAAATGGAAATGAGCTGGTCCCTCATGGGGCAGGTCCGGCCGCCTTGGTGCAGTGCAGGTCTTCTTACATTCGACACCACACTGGGCGACCTGCGCGCCGATGATGATGAAGACAACAACAACACCGAGTCCCTGAGCGGAGAAAATCGAAGACCCAGCCGGGAATCGAACCCCGGCCCATAGGACGGCAATCCGTCACATTAACCACTCAGCTATCCGGGCATCTCTGTACAAAGCATCAGTTACAGGCTATCTCCAAAACACGCCCAGAGACGTCCTAGGAATCCATCACAGCCGGCTGTTGTGGCCGCGCGGTTCCAGGCGCTTCAGTCCGGAAGCGCGCTGCTGCTTCGGTCGCAGGTTCGAATCCTGTCTCGGGCATGGATGTGTGTGCTGACCTTAGGTTGGTTATGTTTAAGTAGTTCTAAGTCTAGAGGACTGATGTCCTCAGCTGTTCAATCCGTAAGTGCTCAGAGCCATTTGAACCATTTTTTGAAACCATCACATGTTTATCGGTGTACTAAAAGCGAAATATTACGATTGCAGCAGTCGGACATGGGCAAAGTGCCAGAAATGCCTCCTTAGGACGAATCTCCCATTGAAATATAATATCTATAGCCTCCTGCACATATTTTTCCACATAAAATCTCTCATACTTCTATGGCTATCGATATGTTTAAATTACGATTTTCTATGTCAAATCTATACATCCCTTACGACCGGATATAGTCTCTTTGCCATGTCAGAACATTGACTACAGTCACCTTACACTTCAACAAATGTACATTTCAGGCACGCAGTGCACCCGAAAAAAGCATGGTATGACCACACACACACTAGCTCTTTGCCTCGATTCTCCTCAGCTTTGGAAATTAATTGACATCTAAGTCTTCCAGCCAATCAGATTCGTGAGTAGGCTGCAGGTATTTTCAGTCACCACTTTTTGAGGGTGCTGTGCCAAGACTCTCTCAAACAAGTGTTCTAAAACCGAGCGAGGTGGCGCAGTGGTTAGACACTGGACTCGCATTCGGGAGGACGACGGTTCAATCCCGCGTCCGGCCATCCTGATTTAGGTTTTCCGTGATTTCCCTAAATCGCTCCAGGCAAATGCCGGGATGGTTCCTTTCAAAGGGCACGGCCGACTTCCTTCCCCGTCCTTCCCTAATCCGATGGGACCGATGACCTCGCTGTCTGGTCTCCTTCCCCAAACAACCCAAGTGTTCTAAAGCACAGGCGTCTGGCACTATGAGATAATCAACGGCTCTCCCGCCGACGAAAGGATTGGAAAGAGATCACTGATATGGGCTGCTATATTGTAATGAACATCGCAGTCTACAGTGCGACAAAGTACACGCGAGGATCCGCTTACAGGAGGTGATGAGAGGACGTTCTGTGTATCCTTTATGTCAGAGCCTTATGGTCTGTCCTGTTTGTACACTACAGCAGATCCAGTAGAACCCCCCTCACTGCTGTATCGCGTAGGTGTTTCCGAAATGAGTCCATCTCCCCCTACAATCAGTAATACTCAATGTGTTGAAATCACAATTCCCCACATGAAATCAGTCATCTCCTTACAGCTGGACATAAGGTAATTTTTTTACAGGAATGGTAGTCTTATCACTTCCCACACACGTCTGGTGATATGTCAGAGACTAGCCGCAGCAAATTCATGTTCAGGCAGCATAAAGTTTCTCTCATTTGTAGGTGAGTAGCGTTCGAAAAACTATGAATGTCCACATTCGCACCAGCTGGATGTCGTTTCGCGCGGTTCAGTAGCAAAACCCTCCTACCACATCATCGTTGTCATGTATTTATCAAGGAATAAAGGGTGTAATTACAATTAAAAGGACCTTGCATCTTTTATTTTCTCGATTTCGTCACTTCCACGAAACCTTTTCGTATTTTTGATACCCGTAAATCCAGTCAACACACTGGCCTCTTCTCGGACCGCCAAGTTGGAGTTTGTGCTAGAGTATATGAGCCTTATACCATGCTTACACACGAAAGTATCGTAGATCTAACACCTACATCATGCAAATTTCTCGACTAAGACGTCACTGCGAGTGCAATATGCTAGAGTATGTCCTTTCAGGGTTCATATCCAAGGGCCAAGCAAACGAGTAGAGAAAAGTTTGAATACTGTATTATCGCTAAACTACTCTGTATCGAGTCTAAGCACGTTTTAAGTTCCTGTTGCTAAGCACCGCACCTGTTTAATACTTTAGAGGAGGAACACCCCAAGACGGATCTGCTGAATCTGCAAAACTGAGTTTGTTAAAAAAAAAAAAAAAAAGAAAAAAGGACCTTGTTAGAGTGTCATACCTCGATTTTGGTTGTTACATGTTGCGATAAGCGGTTACTTAATTATACATATTAAACGTATGTCTGTTTATATCGTACAGTATATGGGTAGAAGGTGAATTTTCAAAAGCAATACCGTGTTATGTACAAATCTTCTATAGATTTAAACGCAAAGCATGCTTTATTCCAACTTCTGTTTGTCCCTTCAGTGCACCAGCTGTGTATAAATGAATAACCACTATGACTCCATCGTCATTCAGTTATTCAATTTCAAGTGTGGAGGACGTGTGTGAATAAGATGATGATGTTGGAGGCTGGGACGAACAGTAGCAGTGTCTTAATTGTAACAGCGAATTAGAACAGCGGTACTGAGTGTATTGTGCAAAGTATGGTCATGGATGGTGAAGATCATGCTTAAGTTGTCGCTATTTCAAAATTATTGAAAGAGAATAGTGACTGCACGACTCTGCTTTATTCACGAATGCAGCTGTTTCCACACATTGTAAAAAATATTCTAGAGCTCGTCTCCAAATGTGTTATGACAAACACTCTCGAGGACTATGGATTCGCTGAGAAAGAGAATATTACTGCTAACAACATGTTTGAGTGGGCGAAATCAAGAGAAGTACGAAATGTGTTCTCGGATATTTATATGGAACTGATTACGAGTCGGCACAATTTGAATGCTCTTGATTAACACACGTTCCCTACACAACTTATACCATTGCTATGTAATACATCATGCAGATTCAATTTGTTACCTATCGTGTTGAAAATGGATGAACTCATTTCAAAGTATGACCCCCCCTTTAATCACTATGGCTTGAATGTGCGATGCCAGAGTGATGTACCACCATGAATTAAGATATATTTTGTTGGCTGTATAGCTGAAATGATCAATAATGAAGCACAATGGTCTGTTCCGTAGTAGCAATAGTCAAAGAAGATGCTACTACTTTTTAGTAACCTATTGCTTTACTTCACGGTTTCTGTGAAGACGAGTGCAGACAGTTCATATTTCGAAGTATTGAATTCACAGAAGATACTCATAATACAGACATTCTCTGTAAACATTGCATCCCTGAGGTCTTTCAAGAATGTGAAGTGTGCTAAAACATGGAAGAGTGCAGAATGATTAACACTTTTCTACCATGGAATTCACTGGGGTGATCCTGGTATATCGTATAAAGATATGGTAACGTCCCTGTGATTATATGACAGTGATCTACATCAAGAGGAAAGGTAAGATGGCATGGATGCGTCATATGATCAAGTATGCTGCCATTCAAGACCTGGAAGTCTATTGGTATCCTGCTCTCCATCAACTCAAGAGGACGCATATAGTGTTGTGTCTGCTTACGAAACTAAAATTACTTATATGTTGGATGAAAAACGACTTTTTAACCTCACACTTTGTGTATGATTTCTCTTCACCCTGTTCCCACTTCGATAGTATACAGTTTTACCCAGATACTATGCCTATGGTTTTCTCCCAGTACTGGTGATAATCTTAGATATGTTTACTGTTTGTTTTTGGAAGCAGTTACAGTCACGCGCCTGCCGCTCTCAAGACGATGGGCGTAATCCCATGGAACGATTCTATACATTTTGTTATCTTCCGTGTCAAACTTCACCTTCATGTCCAAAACTAATGTCATACATGTCCTGCATATCCTTTATACACACAATGTAACAGGGGATAAGTTCTTCGTAAATAACAACAACAAATACGTATGATAATGAATTATTTTCATTTATTCAGTTCACATAGATGTTAATTGATTTTTGAGTACAGTTCAGTTCTTGAGATACAATCCAATTCTTGAAGTACATATCAGTTCTTGGGGTACAATATAGTTCTTGATATTACAATTTGACTGATATTTCAGTGCAAAAAATTTTTTTAACTTATATGCTATTACCAATAAGTAGGGGAAAAAAGATCCTCATTTTTTTCCAGTAGGAATCGATGAGAATATTTTACAATTTATTAAATCCACGCTGAAAACTAATGCAGAGATACTTTATTATTACAACTAAATGCCACAATCCCAATAGACTGAACAATAAATCCTGATAAACTGTGAACTAGCCAGTCTTGCACAGCTAGCGGTAAGTTAAATTTAAAAACTACGTTATTTACATGAAATACATGCTGTGTAGATATATCCGCATGTGTGTACACAGAACAAATTGTGAGGTAACGGGCGAGTTGTCGCGCCCTGGAAATATTACATGTTCGGAGTTGAGGCGGCTGCACAGGGCGCTCGACAAAGCCGGGGACCGGCAGCAAACACGTGGTTCCAGACGTTAGCTGGCGAGAGAGAGAGGGGGGGGGGGGGTAGGTAGCCCCAGCGCATGGTCCAGCCGCGTGGCTGGGATTTCCGCTGCGTCGAGGACGGTGCTTTGTGTCGATGAAGGAGATGTCTATGCCGGGAGTGCCAAAGATGGCGGACATTGTTAAACCTTAATGTCAGATAATTCACAGTTCGTATAGAAATTAATAGTAGCCAAATGAATCATGATACCTCAAAAAGAAAGATGTACATTACCATTATTTGCACTATGATTCTGATGGTGTAATCAGATTTTCAACACATTTATTAGTTTAAAGTTTAGTATCTGACGATAAATTATAGAAATAGCACACAGCAACGGCAACTATGTATCCGAGCCCCTAGACAATGAAACCAGCTTAAATAAACTTTTAATATTGCAACTCTGATTTAGTGGGTACGTACGAGGTGCATTCAAGTTCTAAGGCCTCCCATTTTTTTTCTCCGGACTGGCAAGATATAGAAACACGCACATTGTTTTAAAATGAGGCCACGTTCATTGTCAATACGTCCCAGAGATGGCAGCACCATATGGCAGATGGAATTTTACCACCAGCTGCGAGAATGAGAACTGTTTTAAATACTTAAAATGGCGACGTTTTCCTTACTTAAACAGCGTGCAGTCACTCGTTTTCTGAATTTGCGTGGTGTGAAACCAATTGAAATTCATCAACAGTTGAAGGAGACATGTGGTGATGGAGTTCTGGATGTGTCGAAAGTGTGTTCGTGGGTGCGACAGTTTAATGAAGGCAGAACATTGTGTGACAACAAACCGAAACAACCTCCAGCTCGCACAAGCCGGTCTGACGACATGATCGAGAAAGTGGAGAAAATTGTTTTAGGGGATCGCCGAATGACTGTTGAACAGATCGCCTCCAGAGTTGGCATTTCTGTGGGTTCTGTGCACACAATCCTGCATGATGACCTGAAAATGCGAAAAGCGTCATCCAGGTGGGTGCCATGAATGGTGACGGACGACCACACGGCTGCCCGTGTGGCATGTTGTCAAGCAATGTTGACGCGCAACGACACCATGAATGGGACTTTCTTTTCATCGGTTGTGACAATGGATGAGACGTGGATGCCATTTTTCAAATCAGAAACAAAGCGCCAGTCAGCTCAATGGAAGCACACAGATTCACCGCCACCAAAAAAATTTCGGGTATCCGCCAGTGCCGAAAAGATGGTGTCCATGTTCTGGGACAGCGAGGGCGTAACCCTTACCCATTGCGTTCCAAAGGGCACTACAGTAACAGGTGCATCCTACGAAAATGTTTTGAAGAACAAATTCCTTCCTGCACTGCAACAAAAACGTCCAGGAAGGGCTGCGCGTGTGCTGTTTCACCAAGACAACGTACCCGCACATCGAGCTAACGTTACGCAACAGTTTCTTTGTGATAACACCTTTGAAGTGATTCCTCATGCTCCCTACTCACCTGACCTGGCACCTAGTGACTTGGCTTTTTTCAACAAAGAAAGACACTCTCCGTGGCCGCACATTCACGAGCCATGCTGCTATTGCCTCAGCGATTTTCCAGTGGTCAAAACAGACTCCTAAAGAAGCCTTCGCCGCTGCCATGGAATCATGACGTCAGTGTTGTGAAAAATGTGTACGTCTGCAGGGCGATTACCTCGAGAAGTATCGCCAGTTTCATCGATTTCGGGTGAGTAGTTAATTAGAAAAAAAATCGGAGGCCTTAGAACTTGAATGCACGTCGTAGTTATGGGCCACCACACCATCATATTCATCATTTAATGAGAAAGCCCGCAACATACAGCATATATTAGTAAATATTTA
Source organism: Schistocerca serialis cubense (assembly GCF_023864345.2). NCBI lineage: Eukaryota > Metazoa > Arthropoda > Insecta > Orthoptera > Acrididae > Schistocerca > Schistocerca serialis. The sequence goes on from NC_064646.1 coordinate 20,145,402, forward strand.
GATTTATGCCTTCCATTGTTAAAATTTTTTTTACTTTTTTTCATAACACACACACACACACACACACACACACACACATACACACACACACACACACACAGAAAGAAATATTTATACAAAACACACTCACACATACACAATCTCTTCTCTCCCTCTCTCTCAATCAGTCAGTCAGTCAGCCCCTGCTTCTCTCGCTATAGGTGAATATCGTGAGTAAGGGTGAGCTTCAGTCGCATCACCGCAAATGACCCTTTCATCGTCATGAGACGACAGGCCGATTTTAGACTGCAGCACAGTGGACAACTCGTGCCCCCTCGATCAGATACTGGTTTGCCACACCATATGCGCAGCTGAAGTGCAGCGCCATGGGCACCACTGTACAGACACTATAAGCAGTCTTTGATAGAGCTCTCGTTGCCATACCATGCACACCCTTAGCCCACTTAAATTATGCCCAGTGCACTGTCAAAGCGGATACAATTTTTTTTATCAGTTACAATATTTTCTTCAACAATTCCGCCAAGAAGTGACATGAATGAATTTTGTGTAATTGAGTGTAAGGAAAGGACTTCTAAATTTATTTCCTAACTGCGACTGAGTGGACGATTCTAACCTGTCCAAGCGTGCCCTTAGTAGAGTCATATTTAGATAACAACCTAATTACCTGCAAAATATTTCCATTTATTTGCTGACAGCTCAAGCTCTATGAAAGATTTTGTTCAGCTGAAAACATAGTGACATCTAGCAGTTTATTTAAATTATATCTCCATTTTTAAAACAAGTCTCATGTTTTCCTCAAGTTTCACGACTTTAAATTTTTCGATTATGTTTCCACCAGGATAGAAAACCAGTAATAAATTTAGATGTTTTGTTGAAACTTCCGCCTGTACTAAAGAGCCTACAGAGAAAACAGTATAAAGTTTCGTTTTTAGTTGAGTAAGTCATCAACGTTCTTCGAATTTCTCATCATTTATTGACTGACAGAGAACCAATCACACACCAACTGTCGCTTATCTATACTACCTTGTCTCTCAACAGAAATAAGTGGTCCATCTTTGTTCTGAAATGATTCACTCCCTGTTTTAATTATGTTAACCGTTATACCTCCAATCTTCCGGAATAGGGAAGGGCCGTGGAGAGAAACATAAAGCAAAACATTACCACAGCTTTCAGTGGTTTCTTCTCCACTCACACATTCTTTTTCTGAAGCATTGTCTTCTAATCCATTTTCATTTACATTTATCTACAAGATTTTCTGAGTTTCCTTCGAATTCTCTAGGTATTTTGTAAATGCACTTACAGATAATTCACATTCATTGGTTCAAAGTTAATGTATATCGCGATACGAAATATTTATTCCTTGACTTAGCGACGTCAATAGCCGCAGTTTAACATGAAACAGCAACACCAACTGACTCCAGTTACACAATTCCAGGCATATAGATAATAAAGAAATACTCTCTTGTTCACACAGTATTCTCACTGTAAAATGCCTAAATGTAAATGCGTCAGACAGTTGATAGACCCTCAAGTCGCTTGCCCACTCCAATAAGTGTCATAAGGAAATGACAAAACAAAAAGTTTTTCCACAAGTCGTGCCACAGAATTCAACAAGTTCTGTTACCCCGTGGAGTGGATACCCAGTGCGGAGATCATCACCGACAGACCGACCGACAGACCGACAGACCGACCCCCAGCGCCGAGCTGATAGCGCCCCTGAAATGCACGTGAACGGGCGACTTTTCCCCTTTCCCACGAGAGGAAGACACCAAAGCTGCGATTACCACAGCGGCGCCACCGCCAGAAACGGAGGGCGACTGCTTCACACTACGCGCTGCGGCGCGCTCTTCAAAACGGCAAATTTTACCACAGCTCAACTACTTATGAGGATCAAGACATGAATCTAGGAATATACAACGACCCCCTACGTTTCACTCTTACAGTGACCACTACCATAACATTACACTAATTATACATTGCAGAGAGGCAGTTTTCGGCACTCCGTATGTGTAATACAGTGGTAAGTAGCTTCTGTCATGCACTTTACAGTGATTTTCAGAGTGTGGGTGTGGATGAAAATGTTGATACAGACGCACGGTGTGGTACAAATCGCTTAACGAGGACCAGTCCTCCTAACATCGGTGCCACTAGAGTGACCAGGAAGCCACCAACCACAGCTCAAGTATCAGGAATGGTGACGAGGCTCGCGCAACTCGGAACACAGAGCTCTCCTGGTGTGGACTGCAGTGAGCAGTGGTGGGAGGCACTGTGGTGCAGGTTAAGTGCGCCGGTTACACTCTGTTGGCTTCTTCCATCACCCCCGGCACATAGTAGCAATGTGTGAGCTGCGAAGCTGTAGCATACGAGGTGCGGCTAGAAAAAAACCGGACTGATGCTGGAAAAAACATTTATTTACAATTCTTTTCAATGTACTCTCCTCCTCGGTCTCTACACCGCTCCATACGAATTTTCCACTGTTCATAGCAATGCTGCAGATCATTTTCGGTAAGTCCATACATTACTTCCGTCGCTTTTTCTTTTACTGCTTCAACAGTCTCAAATCTAGTTCCTTTCAAAGCTGACTTGACTTTAGGGAAAAGAAAAAAGTCACAGGGGGCCAAATCAGGTGAGTAGGGTGGATGATCTAAGATAGGAATGTTGTGTTTTGCCAAAAACGTCTTCACTGACAACGCACTGTGAGCTGGGGCATTGTCTTGGTGAAGGATCCATGACTTTTTTCTCCACAACCCGTTCCGTTTTCTCCGTAGTCGCTCACGTAGGGTAGCCAGGACGCTAATGTAGTAATGCTGATTCACTGTTTGTCCCTCTGGTACCCAATCAATGTGCACAATCCCTTTGATGTCAAAAAAAAACAATCATCATTGCCTTGAATTTCGATTTTGACATTCGTGCCCTTTTTTGTCGTGGAGAACCAGGAGTTTTCCAATGCATCGATTGGCGTTTAGTTTCGGGATCGTAAGTAAAAAACCACGATTCATCGCAAGTAATAACATTTTGTAAGAAGGTGCGATCACTTTCAATGTTTTCCAGGATGTCAGAACAAATCATTCTTCGGCGTTCCTTCTGTTCAATTGTGAGACACTTTGGAACCATTTTTGAACACACTTTGTTCATGTTGAAACTTTGATGAAGAATCTGCCTAACACTTTCCTTGTCAACTCCTGTTAACTCAGACACTGCTCTGATTGTTAAACGGCGATCTTGTTGAACAAGTTTACCGATTTTTTCAATGTTTGCATCAGTTTTTGCTGACAATGGTCTGCCAGTGCGAGTGTCATCACTGGTGTCTTCGCGGCCATCTTTAAATCATTTAAACCACTCAAACACTTGTGTTCGCGATAAAAAATCATCGCCGTACACTTGTTGTAACATTACAAACGCTTCACTTGCAGATTTTCCTAGTTTGAAACAAAATTTGATGTTAACACGCTGTTCTTTCTGTACACTCAACATTTTCCGACGCACAGACAAAACGTCAACTACTTAAAACAGACGCCACGGGCAGACTGAGTGCAGGAGGCAGATGAAACTCGAGCAGTAGGCGGAGCGAGAGTCACGTGACAGGCCACGCGACTTTCAGCCTTATTGCATTCGTTTTATTGTTTCACCAGTACTAGTCCGGTTTTTTTCTAGCCACACCTCGTAAATATAGACCCGTGTCAAATGGCCTCACACGAGACCTGAGGGTTTTGGTGTCGAAGGCACAGTGCCTGTGTGGTCTTCCTTTAATTATTTTGTTACGAATCGTCAGCCACAGAAAATATTGTTGTCTTGCTGAAGGTAAAATTTGCCTACCAGGTGTTGTACATAATTGAACATATCCGCGTGATGAGTCAGTTGGCTTCGTCAGACACAGTCAGTTAATAATGTATGACGGTCCTCATAAACTCACGAAAAGTGACAAAGGCGGGACGCATACCATTCGGAGCTGCCAACGTCAGCTGAGCTGCGTTGTTTAAGGCCAAAGGTGCTTCTTTGACGCACCCTGTGCCTAACGCTAAGTCACAACTACCAGAGTTTGGTTAGTTAGCATATTTCAGGCATTCTTTCTGGCCCATAGCAGGACTTGCAAAATACACTGATTCCTTTATCCAATCACTCAGATAAGATACATAGCAAGGAACGTGAGTTAATGGGGTACAAATACATACCAAGTAAACACATTTTTCCTACAAAGAATCGCCATAACAGTGAAAGAGTAAGTTCCAGTGTGACACACATATTAATAAAATGCTTGGAAATTCTCGGTGACAAATGTTATGGAAGAGAAATGGCTGCACTATCTCAATCCTCTTCATCAGACAGTGTACTTATTGTACTGGTCAAATTCGTTAAGGAATGCTTCTGTTCTTTGAATATTTTGACCAATCAGAAGGCAGTCTGATTTTTCAGTGTGTGTTCCCCTCTTCATTTGCACGGTCAGTGGGTGATGTGGGTTCTCAGTGTTTTTGCCACATGTTGGTATTGTGAAATTTTTGCCATTGCGTTGTCGTGACATTTCCACCATCTGTTTTCCAGTAGGATCTAATCACCATCTAGATGCTTCAGAGTAACAGTATACGCTGAGGTATGGGACAGTCGGACGGCTGCAAGTGGGTTTATTACATTGGATACATTGATGTGGCTACCGAATTGAACTGCGAGTCTAAAGCAATCTTTGCTCTGTGTCATATACTTACAGGCATCTGTTTTTACTGATGTGAAATGCTAAACGTCACTGAGTTTAAAAACAGCTTTATTTCACACAGGGCACCTTCATGGGCCCATATCAGTCTCTCTCAGTCCAACTTTACTAATCCTGCTCAGCTTCAAATGCTAGTTCAAAAACGGTTCAGATGGCTCTGAGCACTATGGGACTCAACTGCTGAGGTCGTAAGTCCCCTAGAACTTAGAACTACTTAACCCTAACTAAACCAAGGACATCACACACATACATGCCCGAGGCAGCATTCGAACCTGCGACGGTAGCGCTTCCAGACTGAAGCGCCTAGAAACGCTTGGCCACTCCGGCCGGCTTCAAATGCTAATCTCTTTCATTTAGTCCGCATTAAGAATATTTCATTATTATTTACTTCACCCAAAATAGGATAAGAGTTCTTGAAATACTGAATTTTTATAGAAGTTCACCTGTTAAGAAATTAGTTTCCCATGTCAAACTAATAGCTGTCACACACATCATTTTCAAAATTGTTCGTAACTCATGATTTTTCACTGTTACTTTCACAAAATTATTTCCCAAGAATATTTAGTTACTATCACTGTTCAAATATTTACTATTATTCCTTTGAAACACTTTTCAAAATTAATCTTTTGTTTGCACTTCTGGGCCACAGCCCGATCGTCACACCTGTTCACTAAGACTGGAAGACCGTGCAGTCTATTTACCATTCCCTGACCAATGACGCGAGCCTGTAACATTCAGAACGTTGTATTGCATCAGCAATATCGCAACCATAGCACATGAGCAGACTAATATCGAGCTTTAGATACAGTACTGCGACGGTGTAAGTCTCGGGTATTAGGGATCTAAATTATTGCTGTTATACTGTGCTTGCATGTGCGGAAAGTGTAGCCTGCAGAATCCAGCGTACCGAGATGTGCTATGTACTACTCAACCTCAATCGACACTGTACATTATTCCCCTGCGCGACACATTTCACAACATGTGCAACCAACACTTCTCATGTAGCATGTGCTATAACGTCGCCGGCGGCTGTGGCCGCGATGTTCTAGGCGCTTCAGCCCGGAACCGCGCGACTGCTACGGTCGCAAGTTCGATTCCTGCCTCGGGCATGGATGTGTGTGAAAAGTACATAGGTTAGTTCTAGGGGACTGATGACCTCAGATGTTAAGTCCTATAGTGCTCAGAGCCATTTGAACTTTTTTTTTTGCTATATCGTCAGTGTGAACTAAAATACTCCAAGATCGCCAGCGGGTGTCCTACCCAGAACGAGCAGAGCTTTCGGGGGAAGACTATTTTCATACAGTTAACACACCACAAAAACAATACGTTTTGATCAACTTTTAGGAAGCTCAGTTTATATTTTACACTAATTATTTGCATGAAAAAGCTAGGCCACGATTCCCCTCATGGTTTCCTTTCAAATATGTGCGCCCCTGTCCACTGTAGGACCCTCCAGTCAGCCTCCTTCTTCCTCCCCCTCTTCTACTGCCTTAGCACATCCGCTTTCCCTTTGTCCTTCATCACTACTTCCGTCCGTCACAAAACTGCGCGTCCGCCGCTCGTGGTCTCGCGGTTGCGTTCTCGCTTCCCGAGCACGGGGTCCCGGGTTCGATTCCCGGCGGGGTCAGGAATTTTCACCTGCCTCGAGATGACTGGGTGTTTGTGTTGTCCTCATCATTTCATCATCATCCAGGAAAGTGGCGAAATTGGGCTGAGCAAAGATTGGGAAATTGTACGGGCGCTGATAACCGTGCCGTTGAGCGCCCTACAAACCAAACATCATCATCATCATCACACACAAAACTGCGTCCCAGCGGGAGCGGCGACCTGGACACGCGCCCCGGCTGACACGCCCCAGCTATGCCAGTAACAACCAAAACGACAATACCTGCACCACGTCTCCTACGGTGTACCCTGCAGGCGGGCAGAACTCGCAGGGTGTCACCTTCATTCTTCAGTTACAGTTCAGCACTGACGTCGTCGACTCTTGTCATTAACGTAGAAGGATGATATAGGAGGGTTATACATGGGAAATAAACGTGAAAACAGTATTATTACAAACGGTAGAGGAAGTACGTGAGAAGGAGATTGTAGATACGACAGAGCACTTACAGACTTAAGTCGGAACTAGCCTCTGGAGCAGCTGACATAACCGTCACAATTATTGACATACTTGGCAGAGCCAGTCATTAGAAAAGTATTTCACCTGGTGAGCAAAATATGACAGAAAGGCGAAATATGGCACATGTCAAGAGAAATGTATGAATTCCAGATCCAAAAACGACAGCTGCTACAGCTGTGAATATTACTGAACTGCCATGGCCAGCCGAGGTGGCCGAGTGGTTCTAGGCGCTACAGTCTGGAACCGCGCGACCGCTACGGTCGTAGGTTCGAATCCTGCCTCGCGCATGGATGTGTGTGATGTTCTTAGGTTAGTTAGATTTAAGTAGTTCTAAGTTCTAGGGGACTGATGACCTCAGCAGTTAACTCCCATAGTGCTCAGAGCCATTTTAAATTGCCATGACTGCAAATTACTGACAAGAATTATTTACGGAAAAATGGAAAAACTGGTAGAATCCTATCACGGTGACACTCAGTTTGGGCTCCGAAGAAAGGTAGGAGTGTGCGACCCAATATTTACTCCTACTTAAAATGGTTCAAATGGCTCTGAGCACTATGGGACTAAACATCTGAGGTCATCAGTCTCCTAGAACTTAGAACTACTTAAATCTAACTAACCTAAGGCCATCACACACATCCATGCCCGAGGCAGCATTCGAACCTACGACCGTAGCGGTCGCGCGGTTCCAGACTGAAGCACCTATAATCGCTCGGGCACTCCGAACGGCTGACTCCTAATTATAAGACAGTCCTAGAAAGACAAACCTACATAAATAACATTTGCGTATGTACAGAAATATTTTGACAATGTTACCGCAATGCGCTCCTCGAAATTCTGAAGGCAGCAGGGATGAAATATGGGTACGAAGGGATACCTACTACTTGTTCAGAAACGAGTGTGCACTTATGTGTTTAACGTGAAAGCAGTAGCTGAGAAGGGAGTGAGAAAGGACTGCAGTCCATCCTCGGTGTTGTTCAGTCTGTACACAGACCAAGCTACGAAGGAAAACAAAAAAAGATGCGGAGAGAGAACAAAGAAAAACATTTATCAAAGACATTCTAATTGTCAGAGACGGCAAAGTGCTTATGAAATGAGCTGCATGGAATGGGCAGTCTCGTGAAAAGGGGTTATAAGACGAACAACCACAAACGTTAAACAAAAGTAATGTAATGTAGTTGAATTAAATCAGGCGATACTGGGGAAATTAGATTCTGAATCTAGTACACGCGTTTTCTTATTTGGGAAGCAAAATAACTGATGATAACAGAAATACCCCCCCCCCCCCCCCCAGGAACAATGGATCTTGCCGTTGTTGGGGAGGCTTCCGTGCCTCAGCGGTACAGGTAGCCCTACCGTAGGTGCAACCACAACGGAGGGGTATCTGTTGAGAGGCCAGACGAAAGTGTGGTTCCTGAAGAGGGGCAGCAGCTTTTTCAGTAGTTGCAGGGGCAACAGTCTGGATGATTGACTGACCTTGCCTTGTAACACTAACCAGAACAGCCTTTCTGTGCTGGCACTGCGAACGGCTGAAAGCAAGGGGAAACTGCAGCCGTTATTTTTCCCGAGGGCATGCAGCTCTACTGTATGGTTAAATGATGATGGCGTCCTCTTGGGTAAAATATTCCGGAGGCAAAATAGTCCCCCATTCGGATCTTTGGGTGGGGACTACTCAGGACCTCCCGCCGGATGTTCGAGTCCTCCCTGGGGCTTGGGTGTGTGTGTTGTTCTTAGCATGAGTTAGTTTAAGTAGTGTCTAATTCTAGGGACCGATGACCTAAGCGGTTTGGTCCCTTAGGAATTCACACACATTTGAACACTACTCAGGAGGACGTCGTTATCAGGAGAAAGGAAACTGGCGTTCTACGGATTGGAGAGTGGAAATGTCAGATCGCTTAATCGGGCAGGAAGGTTAGAAAATTTAAGTAGGGAACGGATAGGTTAAAGTTTGATATAGTGGGAATTAGTGAAGTTCGGTTCGGGAGGAACAAGACCTGCGGTCGGGTGAATACAGGCTTATAAATACAAAATCTAATAGGGATAATGCAGGAGTGTGTTTAATAATGAATAAAAAATAGGAGGCGGGTAAGCTACTACGAACAGCATAGTGAACGAATTATTGTCGCCATGATAGACGAAGCCCACGCCTAGTGAAGGAAGACGAAAATTTATTAGTCATGGGTAAATGGAATTCAATAGTAGGAAAAAGAAGAGAAGGAAAAGAAGTAGGTGAATATGGCATGGGGGTAAGGAATGAAAGAGGGAGCTGCCTGGTAGTATTTTTGCACGGAGCATAACTTAATTATAGTTAACACTTGGTTTGAGAAGTATGGAAGAAAGTTGCGTACATGGAAGAGGCCTGGAGACACGAAGCTTTCACATAGATTATATCATGGTACGACAGATTTAGGAACCAGGTTTTAAATTGGAAGACATTTCCAGGGGCAGATGTGGATTCTGACAATCTATTGGTTATGAACTGTAGACTAAAACTGAAGAAACTGCAAAAAGGTGGGAATTTAAGAAGAAGGGATCTGGATAAACTGACAGAACCAGAGTTTGTAGAGAGTTTCAGGGAGAGCATTGGGGAACGATTGAGAGGAATGGGGGAAAGAAATACAGTAGAAGAAGAATGGGTAGCTTTGAGGGATGAGCTAGTGAAGGCGGCAGAGGATAAAGTAGGTAAAAAGACGAGGGCTAATAGAAATCCTTGGGTAACAGAAGATATATTAAATTTAATTGATGAAAGGAGAAAATATAAAAATGCAGTAAATGAAGCAGGCAAAAAGGAATACAAACGTCTCAAAAATGAGATCGACAGGAAGTGCAAAATGGCTAAGCAGGCATGGCTAGAGGACAAATGTAAGGATGTAGAGGCATATATCACTATGAGTAAGATAGATATTGCCTACTGGAAAATTAAAGAGACCTTTGGAGAAAAGAGAACCACTTGCATTAATATCAAAAGCTCAATTGGGAAACCAGTTCTAAGCAAAGAAAGGAAAGCAAGAAGGTGGAAGGAGTATATAGAGGGTCAATACAAGGGCGATGTACTTGAGGACAATATCATGGAAATGGGAGAGGACCTAGATGAACACTAAATGGGAGATATGGTAATGCGTGAAAAATCTGATAGAGCAATCAAAGACCTAAGATCGAAACAAGGCCCCAGGAGTAGACAACATTCCTTTAGAAGTACTGATAGTCTTGGGAGAGCCAGCCCTGGCAAAACTCTACCATCTGGTGAGCAAGATGTATGAGATAAGCGAGATACCCTCCGACTTTAAGAAGAATATAATAATTCCAATCCCAAAGCAAGCAGGTGTTGACAAATGTGAAAATTACCAAACTATCAGCTGCAACAAAAAAAAAAAAAAAAAAAAAATCTCACACGAATTATTTACAGAGGAATGGAAAAACTGGTAAAAGCCGACCTCGGGGAAGATCAGTTTGAATTCCATATAAATGTTGGATCAATTGAGACAATACTGACCCTATGACTTATCTTAGGAGATAGATTAAGGAAAGGCAAATTTATGTTTCTAGAATTTAAAGACAGACAGCTTTTGGCAATGTTGACTGGAATACTCTCTTTAAAATTCTGAAGGTGGGAGGTGTCAAATACAAGGAGCGAAAGACTATTTACAATTTGTACAGAAACCAGATGGCAGTTATAAGAGTCGAGGGGCATGAAAGGGAAGCAGTGGTTGGGAAAGGACTGAGACAGCGTAACCTATCCCCGATGTTATTCAATCTGATTATCGAGCAAGCAGTAAGGGAAACAAAAGAATTATGATCCAGGGAGAAGAAATAAAAACTTTGAGGTTTGTCGATGACATTGTTATTCTGTAAGAGACAACAAAGGATGTGGAAGAGCAGTTGAACAGAATTGATAGCACCATGAATGGAAGATATAAGGACATCAACAAAAGCAAAACAAGGTAAACGGAATGTAGTCGAATTGAAACAAGTGATCCTCAGGGAATTAGATTAGGGAATGATACATTTAAAGTAGTAGATGAGTTATGCTGTTTGGGGAGCAAAATGACTGATGATGGTCGAAGTAGGGAGGATATAAAATATAGACTGACAATGGCAATGAAAGCGTTTCTGAAGAAGAGAAATTTGTTAACTTCGAGCATCGATTTAAGTGTCAGGAAGTGTTTTCTGACAGCATTTGTACGGAGTGTAGAAACGTACGGAAGTGAAACATGGACGATAAATACACTCCTGGAAATTGAAATAAGAACACCGTGAATACATTGTCCCAGGAAGGGGAAACTTTATTGACACATTCCTGGGGTCAGATACATCACATGATCACACTGACAGAACCACAGGCACATAGACACAGGCAACAGAGCATGCACAATGTCGGCACTAGTACAGTGTATATCCACCTTTCGCAGCAATGCAGGTTGCTATTCTCCCATGGAGACGATCGTAGAGATGCTGGATGTAGTCCTGTGGAACGGGTTGCCATGCCATTTCCACCTGGCGCCTCAGTTGGACCAGCGTTCGTGCTGGACGTGCAGACCGCGTGAGACGACGCTTCATCCAGTCCCAAACATGCTCAATGGGGGACAGATCCGGAGATCTTGCTGGCCAGGGTAGTTGACTTACACCTTCTAGAGCACGTTGGGTGGCACGAGATACATGCGCACGTGCATTGTCCTGTTGGAACAGCAAGTTCCCTTGCCGGTCTAGGAATGGTAGAACGATGGGTTCGATGACGGTTTGGATGTACCGTGCACTATTCAGTGTCCCCTCGACGATCACCAGTGGTGTACGGCCAGTGTAGGAGATCGCTCCCCACACCATGATGCCGGGTGTTGGCCCTGTGTGCCTCGGTCGTATGCAGTCCTGATTGTGGCGCTCACCTGCACGGCGCCAAACACGCATACGACCATCATTGACACCAAGGCAGAAGCGACTCTCATCGCTGAAGACGACACGTCTCCATTCGTCCCTCCATTCACGCCTGTCTCGACACCACTGGAGGCGGGCTGCACGATGTTAGGGCGTGAGCGGAAGACGGCCTAACGGTGTGCGGGGCCGTAGCCCAGCTTCATGGAGACGGTTGCGAATGGTCCTCGCCGATACCCCAGGAGCAACAGTGTCCCTAATTTGCTGGGAAGTGGCGGTGCGGTCCCCTACGGCACTGCGTAGGATCCTATGGTCTTGGCGTGCATCCGTGCGTCGCTGCGGTCCGGTCCCAGGTCGACGGGCACGTGCACCTTCCGCCGACCACTGGCGACAACATCGATGTACTGTGGAGACCTCACGCCCCACGTGTTGAGCAATTCGGCGGTACGTCCACCCGGCCTCCCGCATGCCCACTATTCGCCCTCGCTCAAAGTCCGTCAACTGCACATACGGTTCACGTCCACGCTGTCGCGGTATGCTACCAGTGTTAAAGACTGCGATGGAGCTCCGTATGCCACGGCAAACTGGCTGACACTGACAGCGGCGGTGCACAAATGCTGCGCAGCTAGCGCCATTCGACGACCAACACCGCGGTTCCTGGTGTGTCCGCTGTGCCGTGCGTGTGATCATTGCTTGTACAGCCCTCTCGCAGTGTCCGGAGCAAGTATGGTGGGTCTGACACACCGGTGTCAATGTGTTCTTTTTTCCATTTCCAGGAGTGTAGAAGTAGAGAACAGAAGCTTTCGAAATGTGGTGCTACAGAAGAATGCTGAAGATTAGATGGGTAGATCACATTTCTAATGAGGAGGTACTGAATAGAGTTGGGGGACAAGAGGAATTTGTGCCACAACTTGACTCGAAGAAGGGATCGGTTAATAGGATGTTCTGAGGCATCATGGTATAAGCAAATTAGTACTGGAGGGCAGCGTGGAGGGTAAGAATCGTAGAAGGAGACCCAAGAGATGAATAAACTAAGCTGATTCAGAAGGATGTAGGTTTCAGTAGCTACTTGGAGATGAAGAAGCTCGCTCAGGATAGAGTAGCCTGGAGAGCTGCATCAAACCAGTCTCTGGACTAAAGACCACAACAACAGCCGAAATGTACAGACCGGCAAAAACAAGGAGAACATTTCTCAAAAACAGGATTTTTGTTAACACTGAATATAAATTTAAATACTAGAAAGTCTTTTGTGAAGGTATTTTTAGTGACTGTAGCTTTCCACAGAAATGATATGTGGAAGATAAACAGTTCAGACAAGCAAAAAATAGAGTTTGAAGTGCTACAGATGAGTGCTGAAGACAGTAACAATAACAATTCCGTGTGTCTCAGCGACCTGGTCCACCTCTTTCAATCTGACGCCACGTCATCACGTTAACGTTTCCATAACCAGTACCAGTCATCGTACCGGGAGAAGGAAAGCTATACTCCCTAGCGTGGTATCCGAGGCACAGCTCGTGCATGGGGGCTTAATTATAAATTTAATGCAAATAATTTTAATTTTTTGATTTAGTAACTGTCTGTTCGGTTACGAAGTCTCGTAAACGGTTGGCCCCGACTAGTTTTAGTACGCAATCTGACTGCATAGAATAACAACAAAGAATGAAAGAAAATTTCCGTTAACACAATTAATTAATTAAGTCCCCAGCAAGTATAAAACGTAGGAAAAAAACAAAGTGTAGCTGTTCTGTGTGTGGAAGTGTGATTCAACATGCACATCTGGCACTGTTCTTCTTCAATAAGACAAGAAATTTTAAATGCCATTTATACTGAAGCAATTAAAAAAATATAAATACTATAATTGCGTAAGGAAACCAGAATTACACTCTAATACAAGAACACGAGCCAGATGCTTTGTTGACTGAACCTGTAATGACGCATTATTTAAGACATTGAAATAATAAAAAGAAAAGGGAATTTTTTTACCTTCATATATATTGACGAAAAGCACTCTGATCATTACAATATCTCCATTCGAACAACATCTGCTGTCTAGCCCACCAAACAACTGCATAAAACATGGAACAAGTACTCCCTACTGCAACATCTCAACACCGACTCACCCCTACCACTCCACAACAAGCACTCTCCACCATGACTTCTCGACAAGAACTTTTCACTACGACATCTCAGCAAGCACTGCCTACTACGAGTTCTCGACAAGCACTGCCAGTGGAGGCGGCTGAATAATACTCTTTGGCGCAATCTCTGGCGCTGTGGCTCAGTGTAGCCACCTTTCACTCGTTCCTGGCGAATTTGCACATTATTGAAAGATAAAGGCTAGGTTTAACCTTTGACTACCAATTTTGTTTGAAAGACATTAATGTATAGTTATTTTAATTAATGTCTTGGTATAAGCTGCAATATGAAAAGAGTATGTTTCGGGGTTTCATTGTAGAAGAGCGTTTGGGGGTTGTGGGTAGGACATACAGGATTATTGATAAATACATCAGGGTTTCGGAACATGATTTCACAAAAACTACAAGACATAACAAAAATACACATCAATGGACAGATCATCCCTCCAAGTTTGATGCACCCTACAGTTGCTAAATATGGTCCCGTTTGTGAGGGCAAGCACCAGTTAATGACACCAGAAGAAAGCACACCCTAATAAGTGAAATTTCTAAATATTAGAATTTTGCTAACCATTTATCAGTGGGACATTGATATACACCAAAAATATGCTACAAATTACAATTGGTTCTCTGATAACCTGTCGTGGGTGACGAATTTTCGGGTGGTAGTCAAGAGGTTAAAGGCAGACTAAAGTACTCTGATCCTATCAGGATTCGATCTCGCAACTTTTCGGATTCCAGACACCGACTTCACCACTGCATTTTGAAACCTGACATGGTGGAGATCAGATGGGAAGACTGAATAGCTGACGAGAAGCGATTAAATCAATATGAGGAAGAAATAAATTTATGTAACAACCAAACTAAAACGAGGGATTGCTTGACAGCACAAATCCTGAGAAATGAAGTAATCGTCAGTACTGCAAAGCGTGATGGGTATAAATTTGAGAGAGATTACGACTGAGACACCGAAAGAAGTTTCGAATCGGCGTAAACAGCAGTAATTACTCACATGTAGAGACCTCCACAGGTCAGGCTTATGTGGAGAGCCGTGTTACAAATCTTCAGACTGAAGACCACAAGAGCAACAACGTCTTTACACTTTAAGATTCGTTTATTTTACCTTGTCTAATGAAGCAAGAAATAGAGATTTTACAAAGTCCTCGCCTATTTTTCAGCATTATTTTATCTGAAATATACAGTTCCTGGTAAATTACGTATTACACTGTAATTTCGTGCAATTGTTACCTCTTTCAGTGGGATACATTTCAGTTTAACAACTAGTTCTAGAAAAACTGACAAAATTCACATTTTTATACAAGGCTCTGTCAGTCGGATCAAGTCCGGTGACAAATGCTTTTATTTTTTAGAGACAAACTGCTCTTTCACACTGCTTAAAATTTCTACTATTTATGCAATTCTTAATTGAATCCCTTTATGATTTAGTATAAATACTGAAATCTAAATACGAAGCTTTTGCTTCAGAAGCAGCACAATGACAAGGAAAATGAAAATACTGCAAACTGCGTTATCTCCTCATTGCAGTACTCCAAATTTATCACACGAACTGAAGTTTTTCTCTTTAAGTGACAGAGGCCCTGGGCCAATGAAAGATACTCCGTAAGACAGTACTTCGACATGAGTGATCATTGTTAGCTATAAATATTAAGTACAATAATCTCTAGGCTGACGTTCTCTCTTAACATCTCGTACAAAATCGAGGGTTCAAGTAACCATTTTCTCGAAACAGGCATCCCTCGACTTTTTCATGCCGAATTCAAGTTTGAAATTTATTAACACCGGTTCCAGATCAAGAGATCTTAATTTTGTTCAGGACTTAAGTAGTTGGATATCTATTTCTACAGCTCATCTTTTCTTCAAACAACCGTTTGAGAGCGTTTTCATGTACCTGATACCTGCAAGATAAATACAAGGCATCTTTTTCCAAAAAACTTGCAATCAGAACACATTCATGCATCTCTAAATGTGCTCCTAATCAATGCTATTAATGCTTCACTATAGAATGGGAAAACCAATTCAGTGAGAGTTTCCTCAGATGATGTTGATTCAAAGCTTCTAATTGTGATATGAAGCTTTTCATTCTCTGTATGGTAATTTGTACCTTTTTACAACAAATCGTAACTCTCCACACCGTTAGCATGACACTTCTATACACAGTTAATTTACACATCCACAAAGTGCAAAAGAAACCACGAAAGTTTTCTCCGAGAATGACAGCAGTTTACCTGTAACTACTTTATGTGGCTAAAACCAAAGGAAAAAAATTATAGCCCATAAACGAAGACAGACATTGTACTTGCTCTGATTGCGACATTTCCTTAAAAATGAAAAACTACCGATGTTGCCTGGATTGGGTTGTGAAAATGAATAGCCTTTTTCTACTTACCTTACGTAGATATGCGTCAGTCTAGAGGTGAGCTAATAAGTTTGTTTCGTTTTTCTGGCGCCGTTTAAGGAAGTCTGTGTGATGATTCATACCGTTGGTGAGAACCTTTATCATGGATAATGATAATTATTGCAAGGACAGAGCAGATGACATCAATCTCACATCCTTTTCAGATGGTCTGGAAAGCCGTTTGTGGGTCATAGGAATGTCCCTTGAGATGTGGAGATTTCTAAAGAGGCGCACCCAAGGAGAGGGTCTTGCACTGACCGAGTACTGGCTGGTGCGATTTGTCTGCTACGCCGCTTTGTCAGCGCAGCCAATTGTGGTCGCATAGGGCTCCAGGGCCTTAGAACTGGGAACATCTTCCAGCACTGGAATGAGATTTTCACTCTGCAGCGGAGTGTGCGCTGATATGAAACTTCCTGGCAGATTAAAACTGTGTGCCCGACCGAGACTCGAACTCGGGACCTTTGCCTTTCGCGGGCAAGTGCTCTACCATCTGAGCTACCGAAGCACGACTCACGTCACGAAGGTAGGAGACGAGGTACTGGCAGAAGTAAGGCTGTGAGTGCTGGACGTGAGTCGCGCTTCGGTAGCTCAGATGGTAGAGCACTAGCCCGCGAAAGGCAAAGGTCCCGAGTTCGAGTCTCGGTCGGGCACACAGTTTTAATCTGCCAGGAAGTTTCATATCAGCGCACACTCCGCTGCAGAGTGAAAATCTCATTCTGGAAACATCCCCCAGGCTGTGGCTAAGCCATGTCTCCGTAATATCCTTTCTTTCAGGAGTGCTAGTTCTGCAAGGTTCGCAGGAGACCTTCTGTAAAGTTTGGAAGGTAGGAGACGAGGTACTGGCAGAAGTAAGGCTGTGAGTACTGGACGTGAGTCGTGCTTCGGTAGCTCAGATGGTAGAGCACTTGCCCGTGAAAGGCAAAGGTCCCGAGTTCGAGTCTCGGTCGGGCACACAGTTTTAATCTGCCAGGAAGTTTCATATCAGCGCACACTCCGCTGCAGAGTGAAAATCTCATTCTGGAAACATCCCCCAGGCTGTGCCTAAGCCATGTCTCCGTAATATCCTTTCTTTCAGGAGTGCTAGTTCTGCAAGGTTCGCAGGAGAGCTTCTGTAAAGTTTGGAAGGTAGGAGACGAGGTACTGGCAGAAGTAAGGCTGTGAGTACTGGACGTGAGTCGTGCTTCGGTAGCTCAGATGGTAGAGCACTTGCCCGCGTAAGGCAAAGGTCCCGAGTTCGAGTCTCGGTCGGGCACACAGTTTTAATCTGCCAGGAAGTTTCATCTTCCAGCACTGCAGAAGAAACCTCCTAACGAACTCAGTTTGAGAACAGTACTGTACAACACAAAATGAATTACTTCACGAATCATTACTCTTGTTAAAAAGATACGCCCGCTAAACACGCTGGGCAGAACAGGTAATTACGATTGTGGAAAGGGCCAAATAAGATTGAGGTCAGGTCACCTAATTGTAATTTAATAACACTTTTACAGCCAAAGTGGCACATAGTCGGACCTTTACCGAATGCAACTCTTTCACGGCTGAAGGCCTCCAAACAAGAAATCTTAACAAATCAATAATATAAAAATTTAATTAAGATAGCAATAAAATAATTAAAAAACATCACCGCAAGGTAGATAGAAGAAACATATGCAAGGTGCAGTACCAATGGCTGAAGGCGACAGTTAAGTTTCAAAATTTTAAAATATATTACCATAATCTTAAAGGCAGAAGGCTGCAATCTTTAAGCTTTAAAGATAAATATAAGAATTAATTTTGCAAAATTTTTAAGAAAAATAAAAATAACCATAAGGCTTAAATTTTAGGTAGCTGAAAACAGATAATTAAACATCGGTCGCTCTCAAAAGCCTCCATGGAGGTCGGTCTGCCCTCGTTCACTTAGGCGAGACAGGTGGTGAGCCCAACTACACTTGACCCGTCGGAACCCAACCAGGGAACAGCCACTGACCGACCGACACAACCGACTTGCTTGCCACCAATCGGTACATGAGCACTAAAACACAAAATGTTGCGAACGTAATTATCCACAATGAAATATGTACAAACACTCTGTTGCTCACAGAAAAACCTCCCCAACAGCGAACCACCGAAACGAACCACACAACATGAATGGACGTGGCTTGGGTAGATGAAACCACTACTCAACTTTGACGTCCTGGGTCGGTGAACCTCTAAGCGCGTTGCGATGGGACAGCTCCACTCACGCTCCGACACCGCGCAGGGGCTGCCAGCGGCCCCAGCCGACTGCACCGCACGGAGATGTCTTCCCTGGTCAGCAGCAACCGACCGACTGCCTGCTGGTCCGTCCGCGACTGCTGATCCGTCGTGACTACAATGCTGGTGCGTCTCCCACTCACTTCCTGACACCCGACGGAGGAAATACTGACTCGGACCCAACCATGCAGAGGAAACACGCCCACTGGCACAACGACATCTCTACCCCAGTAAGAGACCGAGCCAAACTCCACAAGATCGAAGGGGCCCAGAAGCACTTAGAGAAGCAGTTACACGTCGCCGGATGAGACGAACGACCTCTCAGAGCTTGTACGCCGACAACATTTAAAACAGTTTGTCAGTGGAAATCACACCAACTACACACAGAGTTTGACAAACACTTGCACGAAGACTTGAACGATACGCAACAGTAACTAACTAACAATCGGGAGTCGATGCACACACCCACAGTCGACTCATGAACGATCGGCGAGCCAAAACGCGTCGTCCGGTTGGACGACCGACCGACGATCCACCAAGACCGTGGCCCGGCTCAAGTGATGCGCGGCGGCAATGGTCGGGCGAGCCATGTCGACACAGACCTCACTGCTGCTCCAACCAGACTGCACCAGTGCCGCTTTGCAACTCCCCGACTGGCAGGTGCGGACTGCGCTCCAGACACGTTCCAACCGACTGGCAGACCCGAACTCCAAAGCCAAACTTCTCTTATTTTTATTTTTACTTTTTTATTTATTTATTGTTCCGTGGGACCAAATTAAGGAGAAGTCTCCATGGTCATGGAACGAGTCAATACATGAAATTATAACACGATATTAGAAACAGATAAAATGAAATATAAAAATACATATTCAGGTGACAAGTCATACGTATAAATGAAGAAAATCAACAATGTAACACTGGATTTTGCTTAATTTTTTAGCTCTTCCAGGAGCTCCTCGACATAATAGAAGGAGTGAGCCATGAGGACACTCTTCAGTTTGGACGTAAAAGAGTTTGGGTTACTGCTAAGATTTTTGAGTTCTTGTGGTAGCTTATTGAAAACGGATGCAGCAAAATACTGCACTCCTTTCTGCACAAGAATCAAGGAAGTGCATTCTAAATGCAGATTTGATTTCTGCCTAGTATTAACTGAGTGAAAGCTGCTAACTCTTGGGATTAGGCTAATATTGCTAACAACAAACGACATTAAAGAAAATATGTACTGTGAGGGCAATGTCAGAATTCCCAGATTTTTGAATAGGGTCGACAAGACGTTCTACGACAGACAACGACCGGGAAGTAATAGCAGTCGAGCAAAGATACTACGAGAGGGGATATATCGATACGCGCTGCTAGCGCCGGTCGCGGTCAGGCAAAACAACAACTCAGTGACAGTAGTAATTTAAATTAACAAAGTGAAGTGGAAATACGTTAAAATCAGGGTGTAAAATACATGACGCCGGGAACGCGAGCCATGCACGGCTCAGTAACCATGTTGTTTAACGTGAGTAAGATATGTTGCAGTTACTCTTAAAGTTTTTCTTTTTTTGTGTAAGAGGATAGGCACCATCCAGATATAAAACCAAGCGAACAACGAATTTCTCTCTCACTAGATGGGAAGACACCTCATTGAGTCACTTAAAAAGTATCAGTTACGTGGAATGTTGGAGTTCCGTTTCTGAAATTTCGTTGAACAATCATTGCGTGAGTCTTCCCATTGGTGGAATAAGGTTTGCGTAGACTATTGCAGCGGGCTCTGTCGTGGGGAGAAAGTGCGACTTATTTAGAGGACGCGGGGGAGCACACTTGGTCGGGTGACGCAGACGAGCGACGTGCATTTGTGTTCGAGAATCAGTTCATCACTCCATCACTTACGAGTGGTTGGTCTCAGCAGCGGACGCAGGTTTCGTCGCCCTGAACCACTGAGTCTGGTGGAAATAGCCTGCAGTGTGGGCTGTCTCAGGAGGAGAATGAGTGGATGTTCTCGATTTGTTTCTTGTAAACTTGAGAAGACAACGCGTATATAAGAAGGGTAGAAGGACGGATTCTCAAAATTATAGACCATTATCCTTAACATCGGTTTGTTGCAGGATTCTGCGAAACAAAACTCGCCCTTTTTTCACATGATATCTTGCGAACCACGGATGAGGTTATCAGACGGATGCCATATTCCTTGACTTCCGGAAAGCGTTTGACTCGGTGCCCCACTGCAGACTCCTAACTAAGGTACGAGCATATGGGATTGGTTCCCAAGTATGTGAGTGGCTCGAAGACTTCTTAAGTAATAGAACCCAGTACGTTGTCCCCGACAGTGAGTGTTCATGGGAGGTGAGGGTATCATCTGGAGTGTCCCAGGGAAGTGTGGTAGGTCCGCTGTTGTTTTCTATCTACATACATGATCTTTTGGATAGGGTGGATAGCAATGTGCGGCTGTTTGCTGATGATGCTGTGGTGTACGGGAAGGTGTCGTCGTTGAGTGACTGTAGGAGGCAGATGACTTGGACAGGATTTGTGATTGGTGTAAAGAACGGCAGCTAACTCTAAATATAGATAAATGTAAATTAATGCAGATGAATAGAAAAAAGAATCCCGTAATGTTTGAATACTCCATTAGTAGTGTAGCGCATGACTCAGTCACGTCGATTAAATATTTGGGCGTAACATTGCAGAGCGATATGAAGTGGGACAAGCATGTAATGGCAGTTGTGGGGAAGGCGGATAGTCGTCTTCGGTTCATTAGTAGAATTTTGGGAAGGTGTGGTTCATCTGTAAAGGAGACGTCTTATAAAACACTAATACGACCTATTCTTGAGTACTGCTCGAGCATTTGGGATCCTTATCAGGTCGGATTGAGGGAGGACATAGAAGCAATTCAGAGGCGGGCTGCTAGATTTGTTACTGGTACGTTTGATCATCACGCGAGTGTTACGGAAATGCTTCATGAAGTCGGGTGGGAGTCTCTAGAGGAAAGGAGGCGTTCATTTTGTGAATCCCTACTTAGGAAATTTAAAGAACCAGCATTTGAGGCTGACTGCGGTACAGTTTTACTACCGCTAACTTACATTTCGCGGAAAGACCACAAAGATAAGAGAGATTAGGGCTCGTACAGAGGCATATAGGCAGTCATTTTTCCCTCGTTCTGTTTGGGAGTGGAACAGGGAGAGAAGATGCTAGTTGTGGTACGAGGTACCCTCCGCCACGCACCATATGATGGATTGCGGAGTATGTATGTAGATGTAGATGTAGACTTCTAGTAGAAGGCTCATCCGTGACTAAATGGGTTTAGATATTTGTTTGTGGAACCGGTTCCTTGTTTCTGGGCCTGATCAGAACAGTAATTATGCAACCAGCAGTGATTATGCATTTCAGGGTGACAACATGTTGGGATGACAGTCACTCTTACTTGATCTATTCCTTGCAGGCATGTTAGGCAGATGTAAGTCTGTCCTTAAATTTACAGCTTGAATTTCCTTTGTTTTCGTAGTTCACTGATTTTATGACTTTTTGCTTCCTTTTTGTGTGTGTACTCGCAAAGAGTAAACAAAACTGGAACCAATTTGGATCAATGAGGTCAATTCAGTAGAAAGATAATCTACCCCAGTTATGAATCATTAATGATTTAGCAAGCGGTTATAACCAGAACTCTAACACGAGGGCCTTTCTTTTTTCATTACGTGATCTGCTGCATGACATTGCAGATACATATCCGAGTTCATGGAGAGTGATCTGTCTCTCGGTCAGTCCCACCAGAACAGATCACAAAAAACGACCAAATGGTTCGTTTGCTTTTGTCGGCACCTTGCAGGGTCAAAAACCAATCACGTCACCTGATCAGATTGGTCTGTCAGACAAGAACACATTCGACTGAACGAAACTAATGTAAAGATTCTGTCTACGTTAGCTAATGAGTCACGCAGAGGTAATATTTTGTGAAGTTTTCGTGTCAATTTCCCGATTTTCATGGTTAGGGCCACATCTCCCCCTTGCCCCTTTGATCCCACAGCTAATTCTATCACCGAGTGGGCATCAGGAGAAAGGTTATCGCATATTGTAAAAGTGCTATAGAAAAGCGCTACTGTTGCACTTGCATCATGTCACTAAACACTGGCCAGTAACACGGAAGTTTGTGTTCTGTCAGTGTTTGTTTTGTAGCACTGAACTGATTGCTAATGTGACGTAAGGATAGCTAAAATGTGTCACTGTAGACGGATATGAGGACCAATTCCCAACCGGCATAATAAATTTAAAACTTATCAGCCGACGTCAACTTTCAGTCACCATGAAGCTTCTGAGAACATTCTTCTCAACGTTTATGGCAAACTGTCCTGACTGACTGCTTCTGAATTATTAATAAGAATCTTATAGGATTCGTTGAAATATTCGTCTCTCCAAAACTTTGGCCACATTCCTCTTGGCCAAGGGGTTTGTACAGAGGGGAGAAGACTCATTTGTCACCACAATCAACATCAGCATCCCTGTGAAATTTAAATTTCCTTGCGAATTAAGTGTTCGAAGAGATTCCAGGATTGCAGCCTGAAGATGACTCGCAGGTATCCTGTTGAAATATCGTGGAGTGAAGTTTACGACGACCGCTGCAGTCCTGAAATCTCTTCGAACATCAGCATCGCTTTAGTGGAGCTTATCTCTCCATCCCTATACGTCCGCTTGCAGCAGGAGCAACCTCCAGAAAATATCCATGTGACACTGTTTCCATTCCTCATGGATTGTTCAGTTCAGGGTTACGGGGCTACCAATCTCATTTAGTGCCACAATACATTAAGTGATGTCCCATACATCAGGTGTAGTGTTACTGTATCTATAGAGCTTCTATAGTTCCAGTCACTGCCCTAGTTGGCGCTGAAGTTGCAGCACTGCAGTCACTGGTGGTAATGGGAAATTCAGTGATCCTAGATGGTGGATGGCGGCAAAATCCGAAGTATTTATCTACAAAATTAGATAAAAGGTATAACTTGTAGCATTTCCACATCTAAAATACGTCAGCAAAACACACTCCCACTCGCACACACAATGTTTATCCCATGAACTTTTAGACTGAGTAACACTTGTGAGGGTACAAACTTTGATTTCAGTGCCATTCATGGTGTAAGCATAACGACCGTCAGATTAACTATTTGCAACATCTAAACTGTTTTATCATGCTTATCAAGTGTCTCAATGTTAATTCAGTCACTAAAATGCCTGCAGAAATACGTCAGATATATAAAATGTCAATGTTGGCATCAAGTGTCACTAGGGGTAAAATAAATACTGCCTACAGGAAAATTAAACAGACCTTTGGAGAAGACAGAACCACTTGTATGAATATCAAGAGCTCAGATGGAAACCCAGTTCTAAGCAAAGAAAGAAAACAGAAGGGTGGAAGGAGTATATAGAGGGTCTGTACAAGGGTGATGTACTTAAGGACAGTATTATAGGAATGGAAGAGGATGTAGATGAAGATGAAATGGGAGATATGATACTGCGTGAAGAGTTTGCCACAGTACTGAAAGACCTAAGCCGAAACAAGGCCCCGGGAATAGACAACATTCCATTAGAACTACTGATAGCCTTGGGAGAGCCAGCCGTGACAAAACTCTACCATCTGGTGAGCAAGATGTATGAGACAGGTGAAATACCCTCAGACGTCGAGAAGAATATAATAATTCCAATCCCAAAGAAAGCAGGTGATGACCGATGTGAAAATTACCGAACTATCAGTTTAATAAGCCACGGCTGCAAAATACTAACACGAATTCTTTACAGACGAATGGAAAAACTGGTACAAGCCGACCTCGAGGTAGATCGGTTTCGATTCCGTAGAAATTTTGGAACACGTGAGGCAATACTGACCCTACGACTTATCTTAGAAAATAGATTAAGGAAAGGCAAAACTACATTTCTAGTATTTGTAGACTTCGAGAAAGCTTTTGACAATATTGACTGGAATACTGTCTTTCAAATGCTGACGGTGGCAGGGGTAAAATACAGGGAGCGAAAGGCTATTTACAACTTGTGCAGAAACCAGATGGCAGTTATAAGAGTCGAGGGACATGAAAGGGAAGCAGTGGTTCGGAAGGGAGTGAGACAGGGTTGTAGCCTATCCCCGATGTTATTCAATCTGTAGATTGAGCAAGCAGTAAAGGAAACAGAAGAAAAATTCGGAGCAGGAATTAAAATCCATAGAAAAGAAATAAAAACTTTGAGGTTCGCCAATGACATTGTAATTCTGACAGAGACAACAAAGGACCTGGTAGAGCAGCTGAACGGAATGGACAGTGTCTTGAAAGGAAGATATAAGATGAACATCAACAGAAGCGTAACGAGGATAATGGAATATAGTCGAATTAAATCGGGTGATGCTGAGGGTATTAGATCAGGAAATGAGACGCTTAAAGTAGTAAATGAGTTTTGCTATTTGAGGTGCAAAATAACTGATGATGTTCGAAGTAGAGAGGATATATAATGTAGACTGGCAATGGCAAAGAAAGCGTTTCTGAAGAAGAGAAATTTGTTAACATCGAGGAAGTCGTTTCTGAAAGTATTTCTATGGAGTGTGGCCATATATGGAATTGAAACGTGGACGATAAATAGTTTGGTCAAGAAGAGAATAGAATCTTTCGAAATGTGGTACTACAGAAGGATGCTGAAGATTAGATGGGTAGATCACATAACTAATGAAGAGGTATTGATTAGAATGAGGGAGAAGAGAAATTTGTGGCACACCTTGACTAGAAGAAGGGATCGGTTGGTAGGACATGTTCTGAGGCATCAAGGTATCACCAATATAGTATTGGAGGGCAGCGTGGAGGGTAAAAATCGTAGAGGGAGACCAAGAGATGTATACACTAATCAGATTCAGAAGGATGTAGGTTGCAGTAGGTAATGGGAGATGAAGAAGCTTGCACAGGATAGAGTAGCATAGAGCTGCATCAAACCAGTCTCTGGACTGGAGACCACAACAACAACAACAACAACAACAGATGGAAACAGTTCTATAGCATACAGATAGATGTTATAAGTGTTCACTGTGCCACTCTCTCACTGCAGCCACATCCTCCACGTTTTGGAGTCTACAGAGATCCAGTTTGTTGAAATTCCTTAAACTAATAGCTTAAACTTTTCCTGGTTGATGCGTCAGTGCCAAGTATAAGGCGCAATGCCCGCTGTGCTGAAGTTTCTGACTCACTTCTTCTGAATTCAAGAACGCAGAAAACATTATACTGCCTGGTGGACTACTTACACCTAATTGATGTGGAATGGTTGCCTGTTGACATGAGTAGTCGAGCTAATGTTTATGCAGCTACTGGTGACTTCAGATCTTCGTCTTTACAATGGTTCGTAGATTACTGATAGCCGATTTTTGTTTCCTGAAATTTATTTAAACTGGTACAAAAATGTGTAAAATATTTTAAGATACTGATTCATTTGTTTGCCAAACTAGCAGTTACGCTTAGTGCAAAAATTGCAGCATTTCGGTGTTTGAAAACCTCGGTGATATATTGCTGCTGGTTGAAAACCTCATTGTTGGTGGGACAGTGCTAAATCGAAGACGTAATATGCTCAGTACTAATACTGCTCTCTCATTCCTCCACACTCAAGAAGACGGACAACGTTGAACTGCATTGCGTCCTTCTTATTCACAACTGTGGTGCAGTGACCATCTGCTGACTTGAGCACTTCAGTTGTTGTTTAGACAACTATAAGCCTTCTAGCAGTAGGAACTTTAGCTCCTCATCTTTCTAATGATATGTAGATTACTGGTAACCAATTTATGTTTCTAGAAATTTATGCTGATTGATATAAATCTGTAAAATATTTTAAGACATTGACTTGTTTGTTTCCCAAATTCACTGTTATGGTTATTACAAAAATTTTTGGATTTAGGTGTTCGAAAACCTCAACAATATGTTTCTTCTGATTCAAATCCTAATCAGTTGTACACCTAAAACATGGTTCATTCTACCTAAATTCAACAACTTCTGTTCATAAAGTGTATTAATTATTGGTATTATTTTATGTGCTGTATTGAACTGAATGAATTAAGAGATAGTCAATTTCCTAAGAACAATATTTTATTTTTTAAAAAACATCATCTACAATTTCTTAAGTTGCTTGATTAATTGTAGCATTTGTGTCACCTATAGAATGTTCCAACATATTCCCAGGGTTCCAACCATTTCGTCGACACGTTTTCACACCTGCAGTAGACGTGATTTGGTCTTTACTTTGTACACAGCCTTCTGAGCCGTTCCCACTAGGCTCGAACATACAAGTGGTCAACCTCCCTGCCGACGGATACGACGCTCCAGCAGGCCTTCCAGTCACCGTCTCGGGCTGGGGCGACACCGCTCCGGGCTGGGGCATGAACGGCTCCAGCGCAGTGTACCTGCAGCGGGCGGACATGCACGTCGTGGACCGCGACACCTGCCGTGAAATGATGGCCGACATCTCGCCAGTGACGAAGGGCATGGTGTGCGCTGGGGACCCCACCATGGCCGCCTGCCATGGGGATTCGGGGAGCCCCCTGGTCTATGGGGACACCCAGATCGGTATTGTGTCTTGGAGTCGGCCGGATTGCATCAGTGCCACTGCCGTCTACGCCAACATGGGCACTTTCCGAGCCTGGATCAGGAACAACACAGGAGTTTAACAGACGTGGTGTATGCCTTCACTAGCTGTACACCGGAACATAATCGTGTTGCTTTATGCTTCAAACTGTAATTTTTCTTTACTCATGTTCTAATAAATATTCATCCTGAAAATTTAGTTCGCCAAACTGAAAATCTCGCCTGCCATTTCCATTTTGATATACGAATTTTCTTTGTTTGCCCAAGACAGAATACCTACACTGACAAATTCAACAATATGCTGATCTATTACCATTTAGCCCCTTCCCCGGCCCGCATCTCGTGGTCGTGCGGTAGCGTTCTCGCTTCCCATGCCCGGGTTCCCGGGTTCGATTCCCGGCGGGGTCAGGGATTTTCCCTGCCTCGTGATGGCTGGGTGTTGTGTGACGTCCTTAGGTTAGTTAGGTTTAAGTAGTTCTAAGTTCTAGGGAACTGATGACCATCGATGTTAAGTCCCATAGTGCTCAGAGCCATTTGAGCCATTTGAACCTTCCCCGGTTTACTGTTCCATGTAGGCTGTAGGGGTTATCTATTGTACGGCTCAAGCAGCGACTAGCCAAATCAGCATACCATAACCCTCTACACAATTTTTATTTTACACGTCTAGTTCTGTAGAACCAAATTGAGGAGTTAATCTCCTGCGTCACGGTACGTGTCTGTAGATAAAATTACAACACAAAAGTAATGACGGATAAAATAAAATATTTTTGAATCCAAAAAAAGATACAAGACATAAGTTTATGCAAACACAAGCAACAATATAAGACAGGTATCAGCCTAATATTTCAAGGAACTCATCGGCAGAGCACAAGGAGTGACCCACGATGATACTCTTCAGTTTAGATCGAAACCGCGTGGATTACTGCTAATACTTTTGAATTCTTATAGTAGTTTATTGAAAGTGGATGCACCAGTACATTGCACGCCTTTGTGCACATGAGTCAAGGAAGTGCGATCTAAATGCAGTTTGCGTTTCTGCCTAATATTAACTGAGTGAAAACTGCTAATGGTTGGGAATTAACTTACATTGTTAACAAGAAACGACAGTAAAGGACTTGTATATTGAGAGGATAATGTCAGAATACCCAGACTAATACATACGGCGATGCCTTACATACGTTTACCGAGCGAGGTAGTGCAGTGGTTACAACAATGGACTCGTATTCGGAAGGATGACGGTTCATATCCCGTCCAGCTATTCGGATTTAGGTTTCCTGTGATTTCCCTACACCGCTTAAGCCAAATGCTGGGATGGTTCCTTGAGAATGGCATGGCCCATTTCCTTCCCAAACAATCCCACATCTGAGCTAGTGCTCCATCTTCAATAGCCGCGTTGTCAACGGGACTTTGAACACTGATCTTCCTTCCTTTGTTTCAGAAATTAAAAGTTGTAGTAAGATCTTATGGGACCAAACTGCTGAAGTCATCGGTCCCTAAGCTTAAACACTACTTCATCTAACGTAAACTAACTTATGCTAAAGATAACTCACACGCCCATGGCCAAGGAAGGACTCGAACGTTGGGAGCATTGCTTTCTGACATCTGACTGAGGCTGAAGATTGCGTTGGCACCATTATTCCATGGTGTACATTACTGCAAAATGTATGGTTGTTAAGTTACAGGCGTTCAGACATCAAAATCTGTTACACTTACAACGTTAATTTAATTCTCTGTCGGTTCTAGTCAGAAGATATTAAGTGTTGGGTTGGCAGAAGAGCCAACACCGTGTTATTACAGGAGGCCGAAATGCACGCGTTTTAGCTCACGCAGGCTGGCGTGAGGAGGGAAGAACTATATTGACGTGAGGTCTGGAACATGACAAGGAATTAGAATTCAGAAAGCGGACGGAAGTAGTTTGATACTTAACTTTAATCCATTTAATGATGAACGTCGCTCTTGACGGTACATGATTCACAATATCAATATCAATAGTAACTGAATATGGCGCCTTGCTAGGTCGTAGCAAATGACGCAGCTGACGGCTATGCTAAACTGTCGTCTCTGCAAATGAGAGCGTATGTGGACAGTGAACCATCGCTAGCAAAGTCGCCTGTACAACTGGGCTAATGCTGGAGAGTCTCTCTAGACTAGACCTGCCGTGTGGCGGCACTCGGTTTGCAATCACTGACAGTGGCGACACGCGGGTCTGACGTATACTAACGGATTTAAGGGCTACCACCTAGCAAGTGTGGTGTCTCGCAGTGACACCACGTTCCTCCCCCGCAAATTGGCGTACGGTTGTGGTATAAGGCCTCCGCCCATCGTGTGGAGGACCCCATGTTGACGTATGCGACGAGGTGGGGAGCCTAACAACAGGCGAGGCTGTGCCACCCGCACCCTGCCATTCGGACCGCGGGGAGCTAGAGAACGCCTGAAAACCTACTCCAGGGTGCACGCCAAAATGCGGTGTATGCGCCCGTAGAGAGACAGGAGGGGCCGAAGGGTCGACCTCCATCGGGCCAGGGCACCCGACGGGCGAAGACGACATATGGTCCGGAGCGGGCGAGATTTCCATGTCAGAGAACAACTGGTCCCGGGGAACGATCGGCGACGCGTGACCCAGGGAGGCGCCCGATGGCTGCAGCGACGCGTCCACTGCGGGCGTCGCCTGCGGGAGAACAGGCGGCGGCAGCGGTGCGTCGCCATGGGGCAAAATGGAAGGCAGCGTCGGTAACACCTGGGGCTGAGGCGAGCCAGTAGATGGGTCCCCGGGGCGCTGACCGGACGGCACTGTCGCTGAAATCAGACAGCGAGCGACAGATCCCGCGCGACGACAGAGGCGCAGCTGATTGAGATGCCGGCGCCCCTCACCAGAGGCCCCCAAAATCAGATACATAGCTCGTCCGAGGCAGCAAAGAATGCGCCCTTCGAGCCAACGCCGCGAACCTCGATAGTGGCGGTAGTAGACAACGTCGCCTGGGGCAAAAGCAAGTGACTGCCGCTGCACAGGAACCTGATGTGGCAGATGTAGCAACGACATCAAGGTTCGATGATGGCGACCGTGGAGCAACTCAGCCGCCAAGCGACAATCTCGGGGCTGAGAGCGATACGAGGACAAAAAGAGCAATAACGCATCCTCCCGAGAATGCGACTCTTTCAACTTCAACATCTGTGACTTGAAAGTCCAGACTAATCATTCAGCAGCACCGTTTGACTGTAGCAAAAACGGCGCGGACGTCAGATGTTGAATACCACTGGCCTTGCAGAATGACTGAAATTCTGCGGACATGAATTGTGGGCCATTGTCGGAAACAATTGTCTGTGGAAGACCTTCAATGCAAAAGGTAGCAGATAACGCTTGGATAGTGGCAGATGAGGTCGTGGAAGACATCCAGACAACAAAAGGAAAATTACTGAATGAATCTATCACAACCAATCATCCTCTGGGGGGGGGGGGGGTAAAGGAAAAGTTGCAAGCACTAGTTGTGGGTTCACTGTTGCCTTGAAGTCCACACAAAGTCTCAATTTTCCTGAAGGTGTTGGCAAAATGACTAAGGGTGATGCCCAGAGAGAAGCCTGCACACCTTCAATTACACCTTGTGATTCCAAATCGTGTAATGTTTTTGCAACCTCATCACACAATGCGTGGGGAACATTGTGCGCTCTGAAAAATTTCGGTTGTGCATTTACTTTCAGTTCCAAATGTGCTTTATAGTTCTTAGCTCAACCGAGGCCCAGTACAAAAATGTCTGCAAATTCTTCACATAGACGAGAAACACTGTCTGAAGGCACAGTCTGGTTCACTGATAGGACCTGATTTACTACAGACAAGTTAAACAACTGAAATGAATCGAAACCAAACAAGTTCACTGCAGAAGAAGAATGAAGGACGTAAAACGACACAAGTTTTGTTTGTCCTTTGTATGTTGCAGGAAGGCTGCACTGTCCTAACACAGGGATCTCTTGACCTGAATAGCTAGTTAACGTAACATTTTCGGCATGCAACGGAGGTGTGCCCGGCAGTTTGTAAGTGTCTTGATTGATTAGTGAAACTCCAGCTCCGGTATCGAGCTGGAATGGTATCACTTCGCCGTTAATGTCCAAGTCTATAAAAAGTTTATTGTCCTGCTGACGACAAGAGCGATCGTCTCGTGCAACGTGAACTGACACTGGTACATAATCACTTGCGACTTGACGGGAGTTCCGGCGATGTCGACGAACGCTATTTGTGGGACGAACAGTCACTGTTAGAGAGAGCGGAACTGTGCAGAATGGAATGAATGACATTAATTTCCATGGGTGATGGTTCGCGAGCCTGTGTATCCTTGGTCCGATTCCGATTCCGGTGCAAAGCAAAGGGCCTGCAATGGTTTTGAGTTTCCGATCTGAGCTTTTTCTGGCAAACACTCTGAACATGTCCTTTTTTATTACAGTAAAAGCAAACAGCTTGGCGTGACGGGCAGTTCTCACGTGAATGTTTAGTAGCGCACCGCAGGCATGATTTAAGCACTGCATTTGCTTGCCGGCTCAGCACACGTGGCTGAGAGCCTGGCGGCAGCGGCGCAGTTGGGTGCGAGGGCTAATTACTGCTCCGTGCAGCTCGCCCGGCGGGCCGGGTAACCTGACACACGGCTGGCGAATTTTCAAATGATTCCTGAGCAAAGTCAAGTGTGTCCTGCCGATCCAGTATGTCCATCACTTGTTGAAGGGAGGGGTTGACTAGTTTCAAAATCTGTTTCCTTATACGAACATCAGAAACGTTCTGTGCAATTGCGTCATGTACCATATAGTATCTGAATATGGGAGCGTATATAGACAGTGAACCATCGCTAGCAAAGTCGGCTGTACAACTGGGGCGACTGCTAGGGAGTCTCTAGACCTGCCGTGTGGCGGCGCTCGGCCTGCAATCACTGATAGTGGCGACACGCGGGTCTGACGTATACTAACGGATTTAAAGGCTACCACCTAGCAATTGTGGTGTCTGGCAGTGACACCACATTAAGTATTAATAACTATAACGATTTTGTTGCAGAACTATAATGACCTATTTTATTAAATTGTGTCCTACTTCAACGGCCGTAATCAGATAGTAACTTCACCGACCAGCAACTGAAATATATCTATTTTTTCATGTATTATTTTCATTATTACAAACTTTTATTAAATTTCTCGCTAACACTTACATGAATTGAAACAAGATTGTGTAATGTTTATTAACTAGGAATGACTTTTCTAGAGGGCAGTACTAACGCTACACATCAAATCCAGTCAATATTATTTCTAATGGATTTGGCTCTAAAGTGATGAAGGATGGAATTGTCGAGTTAATTGTGTTTGTGTCACCTCGGTGAAACAATCTACTCACATATCTCCGTAAATGAACAGAACAATACTGAAAAATGTATTAGAACATACTTCCCACAGAAACCATGATTTTTGGTCCCAAATGACAAATGGAAGTAAGTCGGAACTACCTTGTGCTTTTCATTTTGCAACACTATAGTGATGTATAAAAGACGCGACAGTGAGTTTTTATTTTTCTTTACATATGATAGAACACACCAATCAGTCGTCTTTTCTGGCGGGTTTTATTTGGCAAATCTACATTTAGGTTAGTGCCTAGCCATTATCTATGCATTGTTCCATAGTACACTCCTGGAAATTGAAATAAGAACACCGTGAATTCATTGTCCCAGGAAGGAGAAACTTTATTGACACATTCCTGGGGTCAGATACATCACATGATCACACTGACAGAACCACAGGCACATAGACACAGGCAACAGAGCATGCACAATGTCAGCACTAGTACAGTGCATATCCACCTTTCGCAGCAATGCAGGCTGCTATTCTCCCATGGAGACGATCGTAGAGATGCTGGATGTAGTCCTGTGGAACGGCTTACCATGCCATTTCCACCTGGCGCCTCAGTTGGACCAGCGTTCGTGCTGGACGTGCAGACCGCGTGAGACGACGCTTCATCCAGTCCCAAACATGCTCAATGGGGGACAGATCCGGAGATCTTGCTGGCCAGGGTAGTTGACTTACACCTTCTAGAGCACGTTGGGTGGCACGGGATACATGCGGACGTGCATTGTCCTGTTGGAACAGCAAGTTCCCTTGCCGGTCTAGGAATGGTAGAACGATGGGTTCGATGACGGTTTGGATGTACCGTGCACTATTCAGTGTCCCCTCGACGATCACCAGTGGTGTACGGCCAGTGTAGGAGATCGCTCCCCACACCATGATGCCGGGTGTTGGCCCTGTGTGCCTCGGTCGTATGCAGTCCTGATTGTGGCGCTCACCTGCACGGCGCCAAACACGCATACGACCATCATTGGCACCAAGGCAGAAGCGACTCTCATCGCTGAAGACGACACGTCTCCATTCGTCCCTCCATTCACGCCTGTCGCGACACCACTGGAGGCGGGCTGCACGATGTTGGGGCGTGAGCGGAAGACGGCCTAACGGTGTACGGGACCGTAGCCCAGCTTCATGGAGACGGTTGCGAATGGTCCTCGCCGATACCCCAGGAGCAACAGTGTCCCTAATTTGCTGGGAAGTGGCGGTGCGGTCCCTTACGGCACTGCGTAGGATCCTACGGTCTTGGCGTGCATCCGTGCGTCGCTGTGGTCCGGTCCCAGGTCGACGGGCACGTGCACCTTCCGCCGACCACTGGCGACAACATCGATGTACTGTGGAGACCTCACGCCCCACGTCTTGAGCACTTCGGCGGTACGTCCACCCGGCCTCCCGCATGCCCACTATACGCCCTCGCTCAAAGTCCGTCAACTGCACATACGGTTCACGTCCACGCTGTCGCGGCATGCTACCAGTGTTAAAGACTGCGATGGAGCTCCGTATGCCACGGCAAACTGGCTGACACTGACGGCGGCGGTGCACAAATGCTGCGCAGCTAGCGCCATTCGACGGCCAACACCGCGGTTCCTGGTGTGTCCGCTGTGCCGTGCGTGTGATCATTGCTTGTACAGCCCTCTCGCAGTGTCCGGAGCAAGTATGGTGGGTGTGACACACCGGTGTCAATGTGTTCTTTTTTCCATTTCCAGGAGTGTATTAATGCATGACAGTTCCCTGTTGTTCGGGCGTCTGTCACAGTTCTTTCAAGACTATTGTATAATGAAGGTAGGCTTTGTGGAGAGTTGATGGCTAGGCACTAGCCGAAATCTATGTTTTCCAAACAAAACCTGCAAGAAACGACTACTGATTGCTGAGTGCACCCACGTTCCTAATGGAAGGTAACCTGATGTTTATTATTCTTCTGTAGATGTTAGAAATTGATAGGGTTTGTGCTTGTTGTAGGCAGACACAAGCTGAACTGACCTGTGTCCTGAAACATCTAGAAGTTGTGTGGGCTAAGGACAGAGGTTACTGCTCCAAGATGCAGTGACATAGAGAGACTGGTGGACAACCTATGACACCTCTGCTGGCATTTGAATGTCTCGGGAACACCGATGTTACTACGTCTTCGGATGCGCAATGTCTGACCAATTTGTTCCCACAGGAGGGTAACTAGGGGTCAGAGTTGAAGTCTGGATTTCCCTGAGCAGAGGACGAATGTAGGAGCAGGAACGAAGTGCAGTCTTGTATTGATAACACATCTGAGCCAGCACGGTATACCTCATCTGGTGGACAAATGGCGAAATTTCCTGCTAAGTGCGGACAGTCGCAGGGGATAGGATTGTTGCTTAGTGGGAGCTCCAATGTTAGACATGTGCACTCAGTATGCTTGCGGGGGCTCTTGTTCAAGGTGTGGATGATGCCTTGTCTGGGGCTGTCAGACACAGTGCGTGCAACTGGCTGCAAAAAGGAGAGCAAAGCGGCACGAATGATCCTTGCCACGTCGTTTCTGAGGCCATCGCCAGTCCATTAGATCCTTAAGTGAACTGTTGATGACAGGTAGCCTCGCCCACGGGGCAGAAGCATAGCTCGCTATTTGTAGCATCATACAGAGAACCTTTGGTTTCGAGCCAACTGGAAAGCCTAAAAGAAAGGCTCAGACGCTTTGGATCAGTCTTGGAAGAGAATTTGTGGACTTCCAATATCTGGTGGAGAATTATAGGGCCACCCTCAATTGGTCAGATTTGCACTATATAAAAGATGTGTCTACTCGGGTCGTAGAGTGTGTACTGCGTGCAAATACTGCCTTTCAGTCTATAGGAATTCCTCCTTAGTGTCAAGCCTGCTGAAAACAAAGAGAGATCAGTCACATTAAAGTAAAAGCAGAACTTCGACCACGCATATCGAAAAAATAAAATGTTAATCTGATTTAAGCAAACTGCTAGAGCATCCATAGTACGGTCCTAGCATTAGAATCGCTTCTTAGAAGGTAACAACGCCAACACAGTATTATGAACAGAAAGCTGGCTGAAACTAGAAGTAAACAAAACGAAATTTTAAGTTCATACTGTAATAAATATCGCAAGGATAGGCTCGATGCCACTCGTATTGTCTTATTCATGGCCATAAAGAACACATTGGTACTTTTTCTCGAGACTAGAAATCTCCTCTGTAGGAATCAGGATGGCTTTCGAAAAAGACGATCGTGTGAAACCCAGCTCGCGCTGTTCGTCCGCGAGACTCAGAGGGCCATAGACACGGGTTCCCAGGTAGACGCCGTGTTTCTTGACTTCCGGAACGCGTGATACAGTTCCAAACAGTCGTTTAATGAACAAGGTAAGAGCATGAGGACTGTCAGACCAATTGTGTGATTTGATCGAAGCGTTCCTAGATAACAGAACGCAGCATGTCATTCTCAATGGAGAGAAGTCTTTCGAAGTAAGAGTGATTTCAGGTGTGCCGCAGGGGAGTGTCGTAGGACCGTTGCTATTCATAATATATATCAACGATCTTGTGGATAACATCGGAAGTTCACTGAGGCTTTTTGCGGATAATGCTGTAATATATCGAGAGGTTGTAACAATGAAAAATTGTACTGAAATGCAGGAGGATCTGCAAAGTATTGACGCATGGTACAGGGAATGGAAATTGAATCTCAACGTAGACAAGTGTAATGTGCTGCAAATACATAGAAAGAAACATCCTTTATCATTTAGCTACAATATAGCAGGTCAGCAACTGGCAGCAGTTAATTCCATAAATTATCTGGGATTAGGCATTAGGAGTGATTTAAAATGGAATGATCATATAATGTTGATCGTCGGTAAAGCAGATTACAGACTGAGATTCATTGGAAGAATCCTAAGGAAATGCAATCCAAAAACAAAGGATATAGGTTACAGTATACTTGTTCGCCCACTGCTTGAATACTGCTCACCGGTGTGGGATTCGTACCACACACGGTTGATAGAAGAGATAGAGAAGATCCAACGAAGAGCAACGCGCTTCGTTACAGGATCATTTAGTAGTCGCGAAAGCGTTACGGAGATGATAAATAAACTCCGGTGGAAGACTCTGCAAGAGAGACGCTCAGTAGCTCGGTACGGGCTTTTGTTGAAGTTTAGAGAACATACCTTCACAGAGGAGTCAAGCAGTATATTGCTCCCTCCTACGTATATCTCGCATGAGGATAAAATCAGAGAGATTAGAGCCCACACAGAGGCATACCGACAATCTTTCTTTCCACGAACAATACGAGATTGGAATAGAAGGGAGAACCGATAGAGGTACTCAAAGTACCCTCCGGCACGCACCGTCAGGTGGCTTGCGGAGTATGGATGTAGATGTACTGTAACACAGGCGGTGAGTGGCGTGGGGTTCGGTTTGGACATTGTGCAAGCTTGGGATTGTACTGTAACACAGGCTGTGAGTGGCGTGGGGTTTGGTTTGGACATTGTGCAAGCTTGGGATTGTACTAAATATCCTTTTCTTAACAGTCATACATCATTACCAGGAATCTCTTACAAGTTACAATCTCTGTATTTCATAACGAAGCTATCCTTAAACCGATAGTACCAAAAATAAACAACATTCCGCCCAGACACTAAAAATTCTTACTCAAAATGGGCACAGTAATATATGATGAAAAAACTCGTTCTAAACAAATTCATATATTTCATAG
Source organism: Schistocerca serialis cubense (assembly GCF_023864345.2). Lineage (NCBI taxonomy): Eukaryota > Metazoa > Arthropoda > Insecta > Orthoptera > Acrididae > Schistocerca > Schistocerca serialis. The sequence continues at coordinate 20,182,481 of NC_064646.1, forward strand.
CCCGTTATGTAAAGCAGACCAGGTGACATTATCAGTAGGCGTCAACAAAGGGGTACCAATATTACACAGTAATAACTTTACAAACACACATTCACACTGAATAAATATGACAAGTAACTGCTACTGAAAGATCTATAACCAATGACCTCGACTGTCTACCGAACTAGTGCTAATGAACAATGCAACTATGCAAAGATAACTGCTATATAAATAAGAAAATGCAACACACTGCACAATAACTTATGACTATGATATACTAGTACAAATGACAACTTCATGAGCAATATCCTCACAATACAATAAAGTATAACACTATCATGCACCATGGTTCCACTGTATGATACAGTAATTCACTTGACACAATTCACAACAGTTTCATTGTGCCTCAAAACCACCACAACAAAAGGAAGTCAATTTCACCTCTCTTGGCACGCACTGTATCACTAAAATTTACTCCGCCAATAATTGCTGGTTTCCCACTGGCGCACGTGGCCCACAGAAGTACAAAACGTCGCCCTCAGCACAGTTTTGCGGTAACTAAGCTCTCCACCTTTCCTTTTCTGGGTGCGAGCTGTCGTCTTCTTCTGGGCACCAGCAAAATATTAAGCCATCCGCTCTCCATGTAGGCGGTGTCTGTGTACAGCCATTCACGCTCCGCGTCGACCACTATGACTCTGCATACTACACTGCCAGGCTACACTTTTCCGAACAGTTTACTTTTTAATGTGATTACCCCACTGACAGTGACTTCCATATATCATGCATAATACTACGGAGTGGCTCCTTAATTCTTTTAAAACGCAAGCTATCATTCGTGATACTGTCCCTCTGTGCCGATTTTGAATTAATTAATTACTTGTATTTAAAAACATGTGTTCTGTTTTATCTGACGCAATACAAAATTCCGAATGAAAACGGTCTCTGCAGCGTATGGCATTGTTTTAGGTAATAAGGCATCAACATACGTAGAAAATATGTCGAGAAATAAGAGCAACGACCATGTGATTCTGTTGCGATGCAAAACGCTACTGATTAAGTGAAAGATGACAAGATGCCTTCTCCTACGGCAGCAAAGAAATTTAATGTTCGGTGTAACACGCTCAACAGAAGTCTTAGAAAAAAAAATAAAGGTGTAGTAGATGATTAAAACGTTATGGGACGAGTAACGAGTGTGTTCAGTGAAGAACAACGACAAGTAAACCTTAAGTATTTTTCTGAAATGAAAAAGTTGTTTTATGGATTTACAGCTACGGCTAGCAGTATTCCATTTGACAGAGCAGAATAAAATACCACATCATTACTACACTGTAAGTAAAAGCCAAGTGAAAACGAAATACATGGAAAAAAGTAAGTAAGCTGTTTAATGATTCATAAATAATCGTCATTACTATTAATACACACTCTGAGACAGGGCGAAATGAGTAAGTAGCAAAGAAGAAATAAATTTAAACGTCATGCATGATGCGAAACTTTTTCATGCGTCTTAGAGTTTACGACGTCTTAATGATTATAGAGAATCCGCCTCGAATGCAAATTGAAACCGAATATTGACCTAGGTTTCGGCGCGGATAAGCACACCTTCTTCGGAACTCACTAAAACTACAAACTGCCTAAAAAGGCATGGTCCAACATTTATACAGGACGCCCAAAAGGGCAAAAGACTCGCATAAAATGTAAAATTTTGGACGTGCTGTATTAATGTTGGACCATGCCTTTTTAGGTAGTTTTTTAGTGTGTCCGAAGAAGGCGTGGTTATCCGCACCGAAACCTAGGTCAACATCCGATTTCAATTTGCAGTCGAGGCGGATTTTTTACAATCATAAAATGATTCACGAATGCTGACGCGCTGCAGTGTTAAAAGTTCTTATGACGACTTATCTACTGAACTACTTTTTTCCTTTTTTGTAAAATCTTCAGTCTAACCTCTCAATCTCAGAGTAGTACTTGGAATGTAGGTCGAAATGTGAAAGTACTTACCACTACACTTCGAATGTAGATGGAATGTAAAAGTACTTACCACTGCATCCTCCATTCTTAGCTAGATATATTCTAATCTCAGTTTCCTCCTACAGTTTCTGCCCTCTACAGCTCCCTTCAATAGCATGGACGTTACTCCATAATGAGTTAACAGTGGTCCTAGCATCCTGTTGCTTCTTCTTGTCAGTATTTTACATATATTCCTTTCCTCGCCAATTCTCCAGAGAACCTCCTCATTATCTTACCACCTAATTTTCAACAGTCTTTATCTCAAATGCTTCGATTCTCTTCTCTTCCAGTTTTCCCACAATCCTTGTTTCAGTACCGTATAATGCTGTGCTCCAAACATTCGTTCTCAGAAATTCCTTCCTCAAATTGAAGCCTATGTTGGATACTAGTAGACTTCTGTTGGGCAGGAATGTCGTTTTTACCAGTGCTACTCTGCTTTTTATGTCCTCCTTGCTCCATCGATCATGGGTTATTTTGCTGCTTAGGTAGCAGAATTCCTTAGTTTAATCTACCTCGTGATCACCAATCCTGATCTTAATTTTTCTGCTTTTCTCGATTTCTGCTAGTTCTTATTGCAATGATATAATTTGACACATTCGTTGGGATATGTACATACTGTTTGAAAATTTGTGAAAATACAATAAGTAGGAAAGGAGTAATAAATTATAAAGGCATGCCTCATGCAGTACTTTCACTGCATGAAGAGTGGTAAGTGATACGTTTTTCCTTTCATCATTTTGTAGAGGTCCTCAGCTACAGAAAATGTCGTAAGGATTTAAAATTAAGTGCAAAGTTTGTTGCAAGTCGCTAAGTGCTCTCATGCTCAAATACTGCATGAATAATGTCTTCTTTTTCACTCTCATCCTCACCCCTTTGACAGGCCGATGGTTCTTACCCACACAGCGATAGCTGCCTGGTAGTAAGTGTTGTGTGTACCAAATTAGTTTGAAATCGGGCGTTAAGTTTAGGAGGAAATGTGGAACACACACACACACACACACACACACACACACACACACACACACACACACACACACACACACACATACATCTTTCTGGTATGTACGAGGGTCACTCCAAAAGAAACGCACACTATTTTTTTTAATCCATCTTTTATTCCACATCGTTGAAAGTTTTATAGTGTGTAGATAAATTCTTTAGGAACAATATTTTCATTTATCCACATAATTTCAATCCCTCTGAACTGTCTTACGTCATCTTGGTAACAGCGCCTGTATACCCGCACGGTAAAATTCTGGACCAACCTGTTGGAGCCACTGTTTGGCAGCGTGCACAAGGGAGTCATCATCTTCGAACCTTGTTCCACGAAAAGAGTCTTTCAGTTTCCCAAAGAGATGATAGTCATATGGAGCCAGGTCAGGATTGTAAGTTGGCTGTTTCAGTGTTGTCCATCCGAGTTTTGTGATCGCTTCCATGCTTTTTGACTGACAAGTGGCCGTGCATTGTCGTGCAGTAGCAGAACATCCTGCTTTTGCCGATGTGGTCGAACACGACTCAGTCGAGCTTGAAGTTTCTTCAGTGCCGTCACACATGCACCAGAATTCATGGTGGTTTCACTTGGCATGATGTCTACAAGCAAGAGTCCTCCGGAATCGAAAAAAACCGCAGCCATAACTTTTCCAGCAGAAGGTGTGGTTTTGAATACTTATTCTTGGGTGAATTTGCATGATGCCACTCCATTGATTGCCTCTTCGTCTCTGGTGAAAAATGATGGAGCCATGTTCCATCACCTGTCAAAATTCTACCAAGAAATTCATCTCCACCATTCTCGCACTGTTCCAAAAGTTCGCTGCATACCGTTTTTCTTTTTTCTTTGTGAGCCACTGTCAACATCCTGGGAACCCACCTGGCACAAACCTTTTTTTAACGCCAACACTTTCAGTATTCTGCAAACACTTCTTTCCCCTATCCCAACGTAGCGTGAAAATTCGTTCACTGTGATGCGTCTGTTAGCAGTCACCAATTCGTTAACTCTCTGCACATTGTCTGGAGCGTGTGCAGTACGAGGCCTGCCGCTGCGAGGACAACCCTCAATATTGCCGTGCCCGCTTTCATCAGGTAACCTGCTTGCTCACCGACTAACTGTACTGCGATCGACAGCAGCATCTCCATACATCTTTCTCAACCCCTTGTGGATGTTTCCCACTGTCTCGTTTACACAGCACAGGAATTCTATGACAGCACGTTGCTTCTGACGCACGTCAAGTGTAGCAGCGCTTCTTGAAGACGAGCTGTGACGGCGCCACTCACGCGAACAGGTTGAACTAAGTATGAAAACAAGCGGGAAGGATGTATCTACACACAGTAAAACTTTCACACATGCAGAATGAAAACTGCACTTTTTATAAAAATAGTGTGCATTTCTTTTGGAGTGACCCTCGTATTGATGTCATGTCTCTATGTCAGTTCATGTCAACGGACTGATTTAATACCACTGACTGCCAGATACACTACTGGCCAATAAAATTGCTACACCAAGAAGAAATGTAGATGATAAACGGGTATTCATTGGACAAATTATACTAGAACTGACATGTGATCAGATTTTCACGCAATTTGGGTGTATAGATCCTGAGAAATCAGAAGCCGGAACAACCACCTCTGGCCGTAATAACGGCCTTGATACGCCTGAGCATGGAGTCAAACAGAGCTTGGATGGCGTGTACAGGTACAGCTGCCCATGCAGCTTCAACACGATACCACAGTTCATGAAGAGTGTGACGAGCCAGTTGATCGGCCACCATTGACCAGACGTTTTCAATTGGTGAAAGATCTGGAGAATGTGCTGGCCAGGGCGTCAGTCGAACATTTTCTCTATCCAGAAAGGCCCATACAGGACCTGCAAGATGTGGTTGTGCATTATCCAGCTGAAATGTAGGGTTTCGCAGGGATCGAATGAAGGGTAGAGCCACGGGTCGTAACACTTCTGAAATGTAACGTCCACTGTTCAAAGTGCCGTCAATGCAAACTAGAGGTGACCGAGACGTGTAACCAATGGCACCCCATCCCATCAGGCCGGGTGATACGCCATTATGGCGATGACGAATACACGCTTCCAATGTGCGTTCACCGCGATGTTGCCAAACACGGATGCGACCATCATGATGCTGTAAACAGAACTTGGATTCATCCGAAAACATGACGTTTTGCGATTCGTTCACCCAGGTTCGTCGTTGAGTACACCATCGCAGGCGCTCCTGTCTGTGATGCAGCGTCAAAGGTAACCGCAGCCATGGTCTCGGAGCTGATAGTCCATGCTGCTGCAAACGTCGTAGAACTGTTCGTGCAGATGGTTGTTGTCTCGCAAACGTCCCCATCTGTTGGCTCAGGGTTCGAGAAGTGGCTGCACGATCCGTTACAGCCATGCGGATAAGATGCCTGTCATCTCGACTGCTAGTGATACGAGGCCGTTGGGATCCAGGACAGCGTTCCGTATTACCCTCCTGAACCCACCGATTATATATTCTGCTAACAGTCATTGGATCGCGACCAACGCGAGCAGCAATGCCGCGATACAATAAACCGCAATCTCGATAGGCTACAATCCGACATTTATCAAAGTCGGAAACGTGATGGTACGCATTTCTCCACCTTACACTAGGCATCACATCAACGTTTCACCAGGCAACGCCGGTCAACTGCTGTTTGTGTTCGAGAAATCGCTTGGAAACTCGCCTCATGTCAGGACGTTGTAGGTGTCGCCACCGGCGCCAACCTAGTGTGAATGCTCTGAAAAGGTAATCATTTGCATATGACAGCATCTTCTTCCTGTCGGTTAAATTTCGCGTTTGTAGCACGTCATATTCCTGGCGTAGCAATTTTAATGGCCAGTAGTGTACACATCACTCCACTGCCATGAGTTCGTTGACCTTTTGAGGGTCACGTAAGTGCCTGGAACCAGTCCTACATCAAAAACAGCCTTCAAAGCGAACAGTGTGCTCTGTTAACTGGGTCCCTGTGTGATTGTTCGTCTCACTTGTAGCCACACTTTCTACTTTCCAGTAATTGTGTGTCACATGAGTTCTATACTTGAAAACAATTGACCAATACAGATTAGATAAACGACCGGATGTCTAAACGTTTAACGATAACAAGGCACTTCATTATATCTATATGCATGTTATCGTCACTGGAGATACGATTTCGGCCGATGCTGAATGTCGCCAGAAGTCGCATTGTTCGCGGGGTAATCTGCGCCCTGACGGCACCTGGGCGGTATAAAAGCGGCCTCGCCGCCCGCGCCTCGCACCCTGCCAGCGCCATGACGCGCGCAGCCCTCGTCATCGCCGCGGCGTGTCTGCTGGCGCCGCCGTCCCTGGCGGCTCCGTGGCTCAGGACTCGCGGCCACGGGCGCGTCATCAACGGCACGGAGGCCGACATCGCCGACTTCCCCTGGATGGTGTCGCTGCAGATCCTGGACGACCACGTGTGCGGCGCCTCCATCATCAGCAGCACGTGGGTGCTGACGGCGGCGCACTGCATCTACGTGTGCCAGCTGTACGCCGACCGCCACAAGAGCATGCGCGCCGGCTCCTCCAGCCGGGCCAGCGGCGGCGTCCGCCTCGACGTCGCCCAGATGATCAAGCACGCCGACTTCCAGATGCCCACTGACGAGGACCCTGACGTCGACTACGACATCGGCGTCATCCAGGTGAGGGGGCATACAAGGGTACGTTAGTGGTGGTTCAATGTCGCACCCTCGATTCTCGCCGCTAGTCGGCGTGACCTGTTGATGATGAAACGAACCCACAGGCCCTTACCAGCGCATTTAACCTGCACCATCGCGGGTCGCCCATTGCTCGCTATAACGCCTCTTCTTCTTGATGATTTGGTTTGATTTGTACTTGGCCTCGGCTAAAACTCGGTGACAGTCGGTAGAGTGTTGAGATCGTTATGAAGTTACGAAGACGACGTTACACAAAATAACAGTGCTGAACCGAAATGTTGACTTGCGTGAGATATTTACTTCACCAAGAATCGTAATTAATCGTTCGTAATCGATGTTTAACTGATTAATGATGAAATATTAATGATAAAACCAATACATTCACATCCACAACAAATTCCATACAAGCTGGTCGTAATTTCAAGTATGTAAGAAATCGTAACAGTGGGCTTGTTATTGGAGTCAAAGATTCTACACAAGCGCCAAGCGCTTCAGTCAAATATTATCGATGCGCGTAATTATTACTCGGGAGTTTCATGTCAATAATTTGATAGAATTTTAAATCACAAATGCACGACTTGGCACGAGAGGGTGTTTTATTGCACAATATCAGTCACTTCCTAACCGAGCCTTGAGAAGAAAACTTTCCCAGGTGTTGGGGGGATTTAAATTATATGCTTCGGACATATTACTGAAGTTTCATAAACCACTGGCTATTATGAATGAAAATTGTCTATCAGGGTTCGTTGCCTAAATCACTGTCTAAGTAATGTTCAGTTCAATTATCTAGTTAAAAGTTCACTTTATTCTAGTAGGTAAAAGTCCTCCGTTCGAATTCTAATGCCGTGATATTTGAAGTCAGAAGATCGTATTACTGCGTCATAATAGATCGCAATTATTCAATATCAGAAACAATTTAAGCGCGCCTACATGTACGAGCATTCAAATATATAACCTGCTTCGGCTAACTCTCGTAGCGTAGTGAGAACGCATTTAACTATACTTAGTCATTACTCACGATTCCCAATGAGTAGTCACACGGAGTATTCTTTGGGATCTTTGGTTCTACTTTGCGAATGTTAATTTACGCTAATTTTGCGATTTATTATGATTTTGATTTTAATTTTATTGAAATCTAATCTTTCTTTCGTAGATTGCTAAATCATCAAGTCTTAGATTCCTGATTTAATTACTTGTTACTGTCCTAATAATAGTGATAAATGGAACTTCGTTCGCTTATTCACTTTTCTGGGAATTTGGGAATTGGGGGGAAATCTTTTGGGTATTGGGAGCTAATTTTTGATTTTTATTTCTCGTCCGAGGAAGTGGCATTACATCGCCACGAACCTCGCTGGGCGATTCTTATGCCTGGTATAGCGATCGTCGTTGCCTGTCCCGAAGCTTGAACTGTGATTGGCTGTCTCAGAGCCACTCTAGCAGACCCGTTGTTTAAATAACTACACCTCGCTTTACGCGCTTCGTCACACAGCATCTAAATACTTTTACATTCCCACCTACGTTCCATACTCCACAAGTCACTGTGTAGTCTATGGCGGAGAGTATTTATTGTACTGCATACTAAGGTTCAAATGGCTCTGAGCACTATGGGACTTAACTTCTGAGGTCATCTGTCCCCTAGAACTTAGAACTACTTAAATCTAACTAACCTAGAACTACTCGGGCACCCCGGCCGGCGCATGTTAAGGCTTCTTCCCGTTTCATTCACGTATGCAGCACAGGCAAAGTAATTTCGTAAGTGTCTCTGTAGAAGCTGTAATTACTCTTGTCTTGGCGATCGTTGTGATTGCCCTACGTAGGGGGCTGTAGCATATTCTTAGGTTCCTCACACGATGCCTCAGAACATGTCCTACCAACCGATCCCTTCTTCTAGTCACGTTGAGCCACAAACTCCTCTTCTCCCCAATTTTATTCAATAGCTCCACATTAGTTATGTCATCTAACCATCTAATCTTCAGCATCCTTCTGTAGCACCACATTTCGAAAGCTTCTATTCTCTTCTTGTCCACACTATTTATCGTCCATGTTTCACTTCCATACATGGCTACACTCCATAGAAATACTTTGAGAAACGACTTCCTGACACTTAAATCAATACTCCATGTTAACAAATTTCTCTTCTTCAGAAACGCTTTCCTTGCCATTGCCAGTCTACATTTTATACTTCTCTACTTCGACCATCATCAGTTATTTTGCTCCCCAAATAGCAAAACTCCTTTACTACTTTAAGTGTCTCATTTCCTAATCTAATTCCCTCAGCATCATCTGATTTAAATTGACTACATTCCATTACTCTCGTTTTGCTTCTGTTGATGTTCATCCTTTATCCTCCTTTCAAGACACTGTCCATTCCGTTCAACTGCTCTTCCAAGTCCGTTGCTATCTCCGACAGAATTACAATGTCATCGGCGAACTATCAAAGTTTTCGTTTCTTCTCCATGGGTTTTAATACCTACTCTGAATTTATCTTTTGTTTCCTTTACTGCTTGCTCAATATACAGATTGAATAAAATCGGGGAGAGGCTACAACCCTGTCTCACTCCCTTCCCAACCACTGCTTCCCTTTCATTCCCCTCGACACTTATAACTGCCATCTGGTTTCTGTACAATTTGTAAATAGCCTTTCGCTCCCTGTATTCTCAGAGCCACTCTAGCAGACCCGTTGTTTAAATAACTACACCTCGTTTTACGCGCTTCCTCACACAGCATCTAAGACCTTCACATTCCCACCTACGTTCCCTACACTGCAACTCACTGTGTAGTGCATGGTGGAGGGTACTTATTGTACCACATATTAAGGCTTCTTCCCACTTCTTTCACGTATACAGCACAGGAAAAGTAATTTCGTAAAGGTCTCTTTAAAAGCTGTAATAAGTTTAGTCTTGTCTTCGCGAACGCTGTAATTGCCCTATGTAGGGGGCTGTAGCATGTTCTTAGGTTCCTCACATGATAGTAATAATCGAAACTTTGTAACTCGTGTTTTGGCAGATAGTTCCCATCTATCTTCATACAACTGCCAGATCACGCTTTCCTGCATTTTCGTGACGCTCTCTCGTGGATGAAACAAACAAATGAGTACTGATGCCGCTCTTATTATTTATGTTCAATATTGTCTGGCTGTTCTGACCCGCCAGGGTAGCCGAGAGCGCAAACACGCTGCTTCCTGGAGTCGGGTAGGCGCGCCGGCCCGGATCGAATCCGCCTGGCGGTTTAACGACGAGGACCGATGTGCCAGCCAGCCTGGATGTAGGTTTTAGGTGGTTTTCCACATCCCACTAGATGAATACCGGGCTGGTCCCATGTTCCGTCTCAGTTACACAGCTCGCAGACATCTGAACACATTCTCACTATTCCATGGATTACACTCGATGCATACATTTGGGGTACACTACTTCCATCCCAGGGGGTACTGGGTGGCGGCAAGAAGGGTATCAGCCACCCCTTAAACATTAACAAGCCAATTCCGATTAACGATGGCTGACCCTGCATTACTACGGAACAAGGCTCAAGCGATAGAAATTGTCTGACTGTCGTACTTGGTTTGGATCCAACACAATTGACCAGTATTCTAGGATGGTGTTTTATAAACAGTCTCCTTTGTACGTTGACTGTTTTTCCTAGTTGGCTTAAATTTCTTACCTCGGTCAGATCTAGAATTTTGAGATATTTTTCTTGCTTGCTTGTTGTGACACTTCTGGGGGCCCGAAATCTCCTCTGTAGTAATCAACACGGCTTCCGAAAACAATGATCGTGCTGAACCCAGATCATTCTGTTCGTCCACGAGACATACATAGTAGCAGGTATGGGAACCTAGGTAGATGCCGTGTTCCTTGACTTCGGGAAAGCATTCGGTTCAGTTTCGCACTCCCTCGTAATGAACAAAATACGAGAGTACGGAGCATCAAATCATCTGTGGGATTGGATCAGAGAGTTTCTAGCAAACAGAACGCAGAATGGCATTCTGAACGGAGAGATGTCTTCAGAAGGAAAAGTGACTTCGGGTGTGACCCAGGGGTGTGTTATAGGAGCATTACTTTTCACAATACATAGAAATGACCTAGTAGCTAACACTGGAGGTTCCTTGAGGCTTTTCACAGATGACGCTGTTGTATTCAAAGGAGTCACGACGCTAGAAAATTGTAGCGGAAGGCAGGAAGACCTGCATAGGACAGACACTTGCTCCAGGGAGTGACGGTTGATCTTCAGTGTAAAAAAGTTTAACGTATACCGAATACATAGGGAATAAGACCTTTTATTGTATGATTATACAACTGAAGAATGTTGAATGGACGCAGTTACTTTCAAAAAAAATACCCAGGATTAGGCGTACGGAACGATCTGAAATTGAGCGACCACATAAGATTAAACTCGAGTAAGGCAGATGTCAGACTGACAAGGAAACATCACCAAATCGACCTCACTTTTTAACGGGAAAAAATACCCCTGTAAGATTTCAGCCATAGAAATCGATTCTGAGCGAAAAGTTTGGCCATATTTCTAACAGTGTGCGCTTATGACCTACCGAACGTACAGCTTTTAAATTTCGCGCGCACCGGTTGTTTGCACTCGTTCCGACCCACTGCAGCCGTTTAACACACGAGCGTAAAGTACAGTACAGCGTACTAACAAGTTTGTGAAATACTGCAGTGAAATTAGTAAGGTGCTTCGTCAAAGTACGCGTTTTCCAACTTGTAGCCTATACCAGAGATCTCTGTATGGTGAACATTTTTATGCTGCAAGTGACAAACGAAATGAATGTGTCGTAGAAGCAGCGAAGAGTTATTTCACTATTAACTTCGCCGCTGTGCGTCATTTCCCTTGGATTTTGAAGCTGACATTGCTAAAGTAACGTCGATATGCAGAAATACGCTGTTCTTCATCTTGATTGGTCTGATGAAATTGTAAACTGAAAATGATGAACTTCATTATAATTATTCAGTCACCTAGGTTCACCCATTTTGTTTTTGAGGCATAAACGATGTTGAATATCATTACGAGAATATTGTTAAATAGTACTGAATAAATATGTTCGTGAGGTTAACACATTATGTTCAGTACTCATATTACTTACCTATTTTTCGCATAGAACGGCATGTATTCTTGAGCAAGATTTCATTACACGTTTGGCAGATGTGTCCAAGTTGTCCCTCCTCTTCCCTCACCTTCAGCATCCCGCAAATAGGAGGTCACTGGTTGTCACTCCTGTGTCAATGCTTCGCGCTCAGGCATGAGGCGGAAAAGCTGTACATTCAGAAAGTCGTAACTGTGTACTACCAGAATTATGGCTCAAATCTGCTCACGGGATTGACTGGTGGGGTTGATATATTGCGCGTGTGCTTTCTTCTCCTTGAAATATGAGATCGAATTGGTGACATTTCCTTGTGACATTCACTGGAAAAATCCTGAGGAAATGTAGTCCATCAATAAAGGCAGTAGCTTACAAACACACGTTGAATCAATACTTGAATACAGCTCGTCAGCATGGGAGCTTTGTCAGATAGAACTGAGACAGGAGGAAATCTAGAGAAGAGCAGCGCATTTCGTTGCAGATACAGTTAGCACGAAAGCGTCAGAGAGATGATAAACTAACTCCAATGGCACACGCTGTAAGAGGCGTTCTGCATCACGGTGTGGTCTATTGTTAAAGTTTCGAGATTACACGCTCCTAGAAGATTCAACAAATATATTGTGTGCTCTTACACTACTCGTATACCTCGTGAAAAGACCATGAAGATTAAATAAAATGTGTGTATATTCCTAAGGGACCAAACTGCTTAGGTCATCGGTCCCTAGACTTACACATTACTTAAACTAACTTATGCTAGGAACGAGACACACACCCATGCCCGAGGGAGGACTCGAAACTCCGGCGGGACGAGGAAGATTAAATCACAGAGATTCGAGCCGACTTGGATTCTTCCCGGCAATCTTTCTACCCGCAACTATTCGAAACTGGAACTGGAACTGGAAATGGGGAAAGCGAGAGTGGAACACACAATAATTTCGTCATACACCCCAAGGTGGCTTGCGGAGTATCGATGTTTAGGTAGATCATCACAAACTCTTCTTGATGTACAGCGTTAGGTGTAATAAATTTTGGAAATCCGTTCCGCTGATTCACCTAATCTATCATTTTCTCCTTTTAATGAAACATCACGACAAAAATTTACAGGTGGCAGATGCAGTACATGAAGCAGATGTGGATACAAACTGACGAAATAATACGTCAGAGTGAGTACTCCCATGAAAAGCTCTTCCACAGAAGCGAAGTTAACAAGATTGAGTCGAACTTTTGTATCTAACTAGTCTGGTTCAATAACGTTTAAATAAACTGGAATACTTGTTGCGACTGTCTTCAAAAGTTCTCAGCATAACATTAGAGATGTTATTAGAACTGGTGAAAGTATCTGCAACGTGGACAGTCTTCAAGGAGTGCAGGCGTATCTCTTCTTCTTTCTCCTAGTCACTAACCACATTTTCGTTGCCAACGAAGCATTATCCCTGTCGTCAGACGATGGAGAGAATATCTTTTTGCTTCAAACACTGCAAGTAATCCACTCAACTAGCAACGTAAACAGCCGCAGGCTAGAGGCTCCCAGAAAATAGAGAGACGCCCGTGTGACCAGCCGTGTCTCAGTAGAGAGCCTGCCGCGTAAATGTGACTGTAGGGTAAACGTCCTCAGCGAGTAGCGAGATGCGGCGAGGCTGCAGCATAAACCTGCCCTTGAACCTGCACAGTCCCTTGTGGAACACCGCTGCTCGCCGCTGGAACATCGCATCTCGTTTCTGGCTGGGAGCCTTTCCCCCTCAGCTGTCCACATCGTCAGTTGGAGGGATGTTCTCCGCATTGTCTGTGGACAACGATATTGGTCGCTTCCATACAAAAATATGTTGAGTGACGTGGACGAAGAAGAAATATGAATGTACACTTTGAATGTAGACTGCCCACATTGGAGATAATCACGCCAGTTCTACCAATAGCAAAAGTTATCCAGAGAACTTTCCCAGAAAATTGCGTGGGTCACCACAAACATTCCAGTTTATTTAAAACAATAGCAGACAAACCCGGCATTGTCCAGGCTTTCATTTTGCCAGTTTTCTATTAGAAACGAAAACAGAAAATGAAGTGAGTTTCTAACGAAGTATCTAAAAAATTTCTTTTCCATGTATTGGCGAAAAAAACCTTTGAAATTATGAAACAGACCTACAAACAAATACTCATAATGTACAAATTTATAAGTGCAGTACCCAAATTAAGAAACACTATTCTGGACGGTTTCTGTACGCTGGGTGCAGGTACTGCACGCGTGTACAACGCTATTTTGTAAACTTCTCTATGGTAACGCCTTTTCATCCGTTGTATAGACGGCTGTCGTTTCCGGCTACGGCCGTTTGTGCTTCGCTTCCGAAATCCGTTAGAATCGCTGCCAGATGTCAGGGATTTCCTTAAGTTGACTCGACTACACGAGTATCTTACCAGTAAAGAATGAATATGTTAAAGCTTCAGGCACAATATTGCATTTTTTTCGCGTATTTCGGTGTTTATGACTTCATATTTCTTGAACTATGTGTCCTACAATGATATATTTGTGTAGGTACTATCAGTGGCATATATGGACACTGTCTGCGAAATGCGTTGCCAATATATTTAGTAGAAAAGAAACAACAAATTTAAACGTCATTCAATACGCGAAAGTTTTTCATGCATCTAAGTGATTATGACTTTATAACCCTTGAATTTCGACTGGTGGGCGGTTCTTATCCCCACAGCGATTGTTGTCTGACAGTAAGGAATATGTATACAAATCGGTCCAGTGGTTAAGGAGGAAATATGGAACACACACACACACACACACACACACACACACACCTGCTTTTATAAGATGTATGAATTACCGAACCGGAATATATTCAGATTCGAACCAACAATATTAATTTAATTTCTATGGATGTGTGATTCGTAAGCCCACTCATGCTGTGGTAACATATCTTCAGATCGTGTTTCCGTCTGCTTCACTTACTGCAGCATATTTCAGTAATGCAAGCAAACGATAAGGTCAAGTACAGAACAATGAAACAAGCAAGTAATCTTAATTATCATAATCCAGAAACCAGTGATTTCCCTGAGGCTTCGTATTATGCCTGAGTATGTGAACATCTCCAGGGGATCCACATTGCAGATGGGCAATAGAGGACAAGCACGCTACGGCAGCTGTTCCATATGGCCACCGTTCATGTGAGAGCAATCTCCAACACGTCTACTAATTGATGCCCCTACATGTTAAGAAATCTCACTCACGTTCGAAATGCATTTAGAGTCATCGAATTTATATTTCCGGAATTCATCGGCACTATCAACAGAGCTCGAATACACCAAAGCTTTTAAATATTCCGACTGATGACCACAGATGTTAATCCCATAGTGCTCGGGGCCATTTTTTTTTTAAATATTCCACCTAAAGGATCTGGGAGGCCATAGTATTGGCGAGACTCGAAAAATATACTTGTAGTCGAAAGGCTATTCATCAGCGCTTCGGTTTCCGGAGAGCGGTTTGTTGTTTTGTAATTAACACCTCACTTGCCGTGTTTCCAAGTAATCGCGGTCTTAGACATTAACAGTGTTGTAACATTAGCACGACTGCACTTATGCATACATCGTATCAGGCAAACCATTGGTTTCTGAACTCATGTCTACCAGGATTGCCGGCCGGAGTGGCCGAGCGGTTCTAGGCGCTACAGTCTGGAACAGCGCGACCGCTACGGTCGTAGGTTCGAATCCTGCCTCAGGCATGGATGTGTGTGATGTCGTTAGGTTAGCTAGGTTTAAGTAGTTCTAAGTTCTAGGGGACTGATGAACACAGTAGTTAAGTCCCATAGTGCTCAGGGCCATTTGAATCTACCAGGATTGTCTGCTTGTTTCGTTGTACTCTACTCGCCTTTAATTTGTAACTGTAATGCAATTTAATGTAATTAGAAAATCCTCTATATCGGCTGCTTTTAGATTTTGTTCCTGACATTTTACGAAAGAAAAGACAAAACAATAAATCAGGTCAAACGGAGGAACTGATTTCTAAAAATTATTGCATTAATATTATCGGTGATGAGGCGATTGTGATACTCTGTATGCCTTTTGTCATAACTAGCTTTGTTTCCACAATCAGCTGAAATAAGTGCCTGTTTAAAAACGTCAGTTGTAGTTCTCACTTTTGAAGTCACCTCGTAAGCTCGCAACAAGCATTTCATTCTTGTAGATGTAGGTTTCATCCATAGGATACTCGGATAATGCAAACAATCTATAACGTGAAAACTTACAAAACAATGGTCCGACCCATGATAGAATATCGTTGACGTGTGTTGGATCCATACCAGATCACAGATGGGACTATCAGTACAAACCGAATGCATACAAGGAAGGGTAGCTGCAGTGGTAACATGTTTGATCCTCCAAGAGAGTGTCATGGAAATGCAGAAAAAATCGAGGTGGCAAGTGTTTCGAGGTAGATACAGACTATCTCAACATATATTAACAGTTACATATTTTCAAAGCAGACAGTTTGACAATATAAAAATCATTACAAGAATTTTTTAAATCATGACAATCATATCACTGCGAACAAAAAAGAAATGAAATAATTATTTTTCGTCTAGCAAGTTGAGATCTACTTACTGTTTATTCTAAAAGGCATTATTTCAAGCCCACAGCAATAATGTAGACTCGTAAATCCAGAAATTTCACAGATGTGCCGTTGCTGGTGCAGCGCTGCAGGTGAACGACTTCATGTGTATGTTTGAAATGATCTTTTAACTTCAAAATGACAAACAAAAACTTTAAATAATCTTGGGTTGACGAGTGTTATTGTTCAGTACATAAACAACATCAAATCGATGCACTGAACCACAGAGGCATCGCAGCTGCTGCCTCACAGAATCAATGTTATCACCATCACCTTACGTAAAAACAGTGGAGTGCCATCTTGGAAACATACGTACGACTGTCGTCTTCTAGAGTGTCTCCCACGACTCTCACCACAACAACCATCCAGACTTGTTTTGCTGTGGGTGTTCCCCGCCCCCCCCCCTCCCCACACACACTTTTCCGTCTGCCTCGCCGTTCAGCGGAGGCTGCTGCGTGTATTCTAGTGGCTACTGACGTCACTCCCACAGCGTCAAGACTACGATGTGTCTAATGGTTCAAAAAGTAAAAAAAAAATGGCTCTGAGCACTATGGGACTTAACATCTGTGGTCATCAGTCCCCTAGAACTTAGAACTACTTAAACCTAACTAACCTAAGGACATCACACACATCCACGCCCGAGGCAGGATTCGAACCTGCGACCGTAGCAGTCACACGGTTCCGGACTGAATCGCCTAGAACTGCACGGCCACACCGGCCAGTAAACTGTAATCTAAGTTGGTAACTAATAACTGTTCTGTGCATCCAAATGACAACGGGAATCCCTCACAACCTGTCATTTCTGACCGGATAGAAATTCTATTTATGGCGTTTTGATTGTGTTTAAAATAGTAGGAACAGAAAAAATTTACAAAATCAAAAATCACTATAAAAATACCAAAAGGAACATTAAAGAGAATATTATGATGATGTACATCAAACGATTCCATTTGCTCAGGGGATGATAAAAATTTCATTGATTCCGTTTATGTAAAGTCTAATGAAAGTTATTGAGACGGCTTTATTGATGTTTTTGTTAACTAATAGTAATTAAATCATCGTATTTAAGTGAAACTAGTTTTCAGATTCGAGGTATTTCGAACTCCTATTCCGACCGAAATACATCATTTGCGTCAAAAGGCGTTTCTAGAAAAATGTGAAAAAGTAATACGAGCAAGGTCTTTCTGTCAGGATTAGCTGACCCACAACAAAAACTATTGCGCTAATGCGAATACGAGTTGGTTTCGACTTCACATACATGTTAGTAAGGCTGTGGAAAATTTCTAAACTAGAAAGCAAATATCTAATTTTTAACCGTATGAAGAAATCTGATAAAGAAAAGTTATTTGAATAAATAAATAACAGCAACAGCTGTCGTGAAATGATTTATTGAACCACTGGTTCACAAGTAGTCCACGACTATAAAGTCACCTCCTCTGGCGCAAAACAGTTGAACTAAAGAAGATGCAAAAAGTCTTTTTTTAACCTACATAGGGTAAACTATCTGAAAGAACTTTTAATTACATTATAAATAACGAGAGAGAGAGATCACAGACCTTTTTAGATATGGAAGCCGCCCCTCCATAAAAAATAGATGTCACCTATTCTCAAGCTGATCATAGCGTGAAAACGCTACCGTCAAAACTCTTGACAGTGCACCACTTGTGATGTGTAACCTAGAACAAATATCGGCACAAAGAACTAGTCAAATTATAAAAAGAATCCCAGTGATCAAGAAGGATACCCAGAAGATAATGAAGACTCATCCTGAGAACCCCCCCAAAGCAGTGCTTTCACAAGCAGCGGTGAGAGGACGTACGAAGAGAGGCCCGGCCCACAGCAAAGCAGGTACTGGCAATTCAGGAGTAATACACTGAAGTACCAACCTGTCATGCAAGCGAGAAATAATGGGCCCAGCTACGGCAGCTCGTAGCTTCGATAGTTATATGAATGTGGCACAACGCCAGTTTAATCTAAATTAACATTAAAATTACAGTACCTGCCAGAAAGGAAGCTAGGGTGACCTCTGTGCAATGAAACATTGGCGCAGATAACAGATAACGTATTAATGAAGAACATGTAATTTTTCCTGGAACAAGTATGTAAGGAGGCAGAATAAATGAAGGTCAGATTCGCACCTTACATGAGAGCTTCATACATCGCAATGGGAAGGTGAGTATGGCACCTCACTTAATTTGGCGGTACTAAGCAAATTTGCCTGTCAGTATGTAATGCAAAAAGGGATGACATTCAATCGATGGTAACTAACACACCATTCCTATAAAGCATGTTTGAGCGGAAGGTGAAACAAGCAGCGATAGGTGCTTTAGTTTGGAATTCAGAAGGACAATGCAGAGGCAAGGCCACGCTACAGGGGGTTCCATGGAAACCACTTAAAGGCGTGTCCCAGACGGAAAGTCGACGACTGACCAGGTGACTGAGATGGGGAGAGTGAGTATAATGGCCCATCTTAGGGAGGACAGGAGAGAAAGCTTTTATAAAACTGCATTTCGAAATTCCAAAGGGATACGAAACAAAACCAATGACGCATTTTCGATCATGGGTCCAGCAAGTGGTATACACAAGAGAGAATCAATGTACGCTTTTAGGCATTTGGAACAGGCACAAAACTTCCAATTGGCGGAAACGCGCTAGGAAGGAGAAAAGAGCCAAAGTTTCGACGCAGTTTAATGGTAGTGTCCTTGCGATTGATAGAGAGAGTTTCCTATTGGCCGAAAACAGCTGTGACGTGAACAACGAAAGAACCCAGGTGGGGAGAGAGTGCGGCTACGAGTAAGACAAAACGGAAATTTCCAGGTACTCTTCTCTGAAGTAGCGTCAAGTGCAGAATGGAGCGCATAACGCTCTGTATCATGCAGAGGAGTAATTTGTGTGAACACTGCGTCACAGTGGCTGATATCCAGCTAGAAATTAGCTGTAGTTCGCTTAGCTCCAACTGTGGAGAAACGAACCAGTCAATTAGCTAACTGTTCTTGTGAGAACTGAGGGGCATTATAATATGTACGCTGCTCCAAGCATTCGCGTGTATATCGCACTTTCTAAGACCGTGGATTAGTACATGTTCTGTCGCGTAACGAGAAGCATAGGGAAAGTTTCTGCTGGAAAATTCAGTAAAGAGTTTAGTTTTAGTAAAGATTTTAGTTTTATAGGAATTTCAGCGGAAGAGAGCAGCCTAGCAGATGGCAGCTCATGAGTACATGTTCTCTCGCATAACAAGAAACATAGGGAAAGTTTCTGCTCCAAAATTCAGTAAAGACTTTAGTTTTAGTAAAGACTTCAGTTTTATAGGAATTTCAGCGGAAGAGAGCGGCCTAGCAGATGGCAGCTCATGAGTACATGTTCTCTCGCATAACAACAAACATAGGGAAAGTTTCTGCTCCAAAATTCAGTAAAGACTTTAGTTTTAGTAAAGACTTCAGTTTTACAGGAATTTCAGCGGAAGAGAGCGGCCTAGCAGATGGCAGCTCATGAGTACATGTTCTCTCGCATAACAACAAACATAGGGAAAGTTTCTGCTGCAAAATTCAGTAAAGACTTTAGTTTTAGTAAAGACTTCAGTTTTATAGGAATTTCAGCGGAAGAGAGCGGCCTAGCAGATGAAAACTCATCGCAGCATAAGGAAAATACAGCGTGCAGAGGTGTTAACTTGTTGGTTCGCCAGCTCGCGTCCACTGTAAACTCGAGCAACCTTGGGTAATCTTTTGCTCAATTTGACACACAACTAACCATCCACTGTAGACTTGATTGTCATCCTAAAAATAGTACCGAACTTTGAACCGGAATCTATAAAATAAATAAAATAAATGAATAAAAAAATATATTGTTATTTAAATATTGATTATTCTATCTGTATGATGGTGATTGTGATTGCAATTGTATTTGCTTATCTGGTACGTGGACGTTTAATTATTCGATATCAGACGCTTGACAATGGCTTTTTCGTAAAGGCAATGTTACTCGTAGTTGACCGTGAAGTAAAACTGAATAATCGGACTTCGTAATAAATCGTTTCCAAAGACTGCTGCGGTAGGTGCGGACTCATAATCTAAATCTCAATATTACAATAAATTGCCAGCCATGCCAATACGTCGTACAGAGGTGATTGTCTACTAAACATAAAAAAGTTACACAGTTAGTTAAATTCAGATATATTCAATGAATAAGCCTACAGTTCATAATCCTACTTACTTTTATAAATATAAATTCTTTACAGAATCGAGTGCCTAGTGTGGTTGCAACTCGCAGTATTCTTCTATAACATGAAATATGGCGGTGTGCCAGACAATAAAATAAAAAATACGTGCTTCTCGCACCACTTCAACCAGAGCTCTCCTTTTCTTAATCAAACATAAGAGTAACGTAATTGTGCTTTTGTTTTATCAGCGACACAGCGCTGCAGTTGTGTGCCATAGGCTTTATTTATTTGTCACTGATTATTTATTTAATTAATATTTCGCGTTTCCGAGGAAACTCACGCTCGGCATGCAAATGTGCCTTTATATTGCCCCCTGAATTGCGAGGCGAAAGGACACACCTGCAGGCGAACAATTCACCTAAAGGCACAAGAAAATCTAAGTTATCTACAACTATTTACATGACTTACATTACACATTATACACATTATATACAAAATTTGAATGACGCGGGTGCGCCGTAAAGGTTCTAATGTTGGCAGATAGAGTGCGCGCATGCGCAGAAGCGTCTGTGTAACTGCGGCACTGCCGTTATATCGTACAGTTAGATTCACGCGGCACAGTATTGCGGATCATATTGTTCGTGTGCGCGCGTTTTTCAGTCGTTGCACAAAGAAAATATTCAACCAAGATTACATATGAAGACTACATTCTATGACAGGTAACTTAGTTTTAAATTTACAATATTTGTTATAACACAATACAACTTAGATTGTTGCATGTTCTTAGTTACATAGTATTGTTTTGAAATACTTCAAAGAAAAATGTCCCTATTTTTCAGGTGCGTTGACCTATACACATCGTGTCGTTATTACAGTTCATATTTATCCGCTGCACAATAATTTTTTACAGGTTAGTATCGTCGTGGTAAAGTTTTTTGTTCACAGTAACATCGTTGTATAACAACGTGATTAATACATAAGCGTGTCCATTTCTCATTTCCATTATAGTCGTAGTGATGCAGTTCGTTGTGACTAAAAGCATTGCTTATTACAGATCAGACGTGACCCGTCGAGTAATTGGTCCACGTGCAGTTCGTTTTTTACATTCCGTGGAAGCTTGGTTGCAGAACCTCGGACGGCACATAGCTGGCGTCGATCCTTGGACAGTCCAGGTAAGAGTGTCCGTCACATTTCGAGAACATTTCATTCCCTGAAGTTCCAACCAAAATTCTTCCACCCGTCGTGTTGTTTTCTGGACAGGCACTTTGTGTCCATTTAATCCAGTTAACATCTTGAAGTTGGGTACTGTAGTAATGTCACTAGACGATGCACGAATTATGCACTTCACATTTTCAGTTTTTTGCTGAATATAGCTCACCTAAATGTTCGTAGTTATTAATCAAGGAAATCGTTCATCGCGTTTACATAGATACGCTGCATAATGAATGGCATTAACAGTTTCTTTCACATAGGTTTCCTTGTAGTTGCAGAGTTAGTAATGTTCGTTAATGTCCGTGAACAGTGGTTCACTATGCATTGTCTTTTTGGCACTCGTTTTGTTCAAATTTTTACATAGTAACAGTTACACTATACATCAGTTAAAAAAATAAGTAATTATACATACACACGTCACATATTTTCTTAGCATAAACATAATATAGTTGCACATAAACATGTTTACATCATCATTACATCGCTATTGGTTATTACATTGGGTCACATTTGATTACATGAATTGCAGATATTTACATCCTCTTTAGCGGTTTCGCTGGGATATTATCGATGTTTTTTGTGATGTCATCTGAAATTAAGATAGGTTAGACACAACATTCATTACATCAGTAGGCAAGACCAGGCGTTTTCACTACTCAATAAATATTCAAAATAGTAAGAGAGAGAAAATGTTCGATTCCTCGCGTTTTGTGCGTGTGTGTAGAGTGTCTGTGTGGCCTTGACTACTGATAGATGCTTTTCGTGTTGAGAGATGTGCGTCTAATCTATTTCTCAAAGTAAAAGATCGCTTCACAGATGACGTCTGTCAGTTCGTCAGGTGTCACACCAAGTCAGTGGTACCTTCAGTAACAAATGTTCCGTGAAAAATTAATATGTCATCTACTGCTACGTAATCATAAATTTTACTTTAATATTCCGTCTTCCAGGTGGAGGCGCGCGCTGAAAGAAGAGTTCTTCTGTCTTCAACTGCGTCACTGGAACCGCTGAAATGAAAATTTCTATACTACTTATTATCTGTGTTGTAACAACAGAGTTTTTCGAGTTGCTTAGCAATATTTTGATGGGTATGACTTTGACATTATTCAGCATGAAATGCTCTAAGATCTCGGTGTGGCCCAATAATTCCAAGCCCAATAATTTTGTTAGTTCTAGGATGTTGTAACAGATACGCACCAGGATGCGGTATGTTAACAATTATATAAGGTCCTTCATATAGCAGACGCCACTTAGCGTTGCGTCGTTTGAGTGCTACAGATTTATGATGAGTACGAAGTAGTACAAGCATTCCTACCTCGAATTTTTGTTTTCTTCTTATTATGTTTCTGTGATGTTTGTTTCGTATTTGTGCGTGATGTGTCAATGTAGTCAATACTTTTATTTTCTGTTCAGGTGTGATTTCCTTGTCTGACAACTTAGGTAATGGTTCTATCCACTGATCGTTCTGTTTGCAATTGAACATGATCTCGTTAGGTGTGTAATTCGTATCGTAAATATTTAAGTTATTGTGTACGTCTTCGAAAAGACTTAGGTAGGACACCCAATTAGTATGTTTTGATGAAATATAGGTCCTCATGAAACGATTTAATTCTCGGAAAAGTCTCTCAGTCGCGTTACATTGTGAACTAAACCTCGAAATAAATATACTTTTAATGTTATTGTCCTTCAAGAAATTTCTCCATTTGTACCCAGAGTAGTATGCTGCATTATCTGATAGAATTGCTTTAGGTTTTCCCACGTGCGTCAGGTAATCACTTGAGAATCTTCGTATTATAGCATTTGCAGTGGCGGATTTTAAAGCATAAAGTTTTACATGTTTAGAAAATATATCGTAAAAAGCTAAGATATATTTGACGCCTCCAGAGCTTGCTGGATGCGGTCCACTGATGTCAGTACACAGAATTTCCAGGGGTTTACTGGGTAAAATAGAATGTAAATCTGTTTTTGTGGATAAATTCTGAGGTTTTGATTTTTGACATATGACACATGTTTTTAGTTCCCTGTAAATTTTTCTCCTCATATTGCTAAAATAACAGTATGTGCTGAGCTTTGCCAAACACTTTTTCGTCCCATAATGACCCCAAACTAAGTGTGTGTGCCAAATTAGATTACGTTCAGACTCTTTGGGAATGCATACACACCAGTTAGTAGCATTTGGATGTCGGCGGTAAAATAACACATCATTGTGTAACTTGTAATACTTAGTCAAAGGATGATTGTGTTTTTCTACCAGTAATGTTATTATCTTATACCAGTGAGGATCAGATTTTTGTAATTCAGCCATGTTTCTGCACATATCAATATAATATTGGTGATACTGCTTGTCTTGCATTAAGAGAATCCTGTAGTCATTTATATTTTCTAAGTCACTGTTGGTATCATTCATACCTTGTGGAAGTCTAGACAAAGTGTCTGCAATGGTGTTGTCCTTACCTCTTATGTACTTAATTTCAAAAGAGTAGTTCTGAAGTGTAACTGCCCATCGTGATAGTCTAGGATGTACAAGTTTACAAGTTAACAAAAATGTCAGGGCCTGGTGATCGGCGTAAATTACCGTATGTTTTCCAAATAAATAATAATTGAATTTCTTGAATGCCCATACTATGGAAAGTGTTTCTAACTCAGTAGTGGAGTATGTACGCTCACATTCAGTTAGAGTGCGACTCGCAAACCCAATAATTCTTATCTGTTCCTCCTCTTTATTCTTTACAACTTGAAATAAGCAACAGCCCAAGCCAGTACGTGAAGCGTCACAAGTCATACAAAAATCTAAATTGAAACCTGGATGGCTCAATATGTTAGCATTCACTAAAGCATGTTTAATTGTATTAAAGTCATTCTGGCACTGTTCCGACCAGATCCAAATTTGATTCTTTCTGAGTAGATTTAGCAGATGTTTACTGTTCAAAAGTGGTTGTGGCAAAAAACGTCTGAAAAATGAACATAGCCCAAGGAATGATTTTAACTGCTTTTTAGTTCGAGGGCTAGGAAAGTTTCTGATAACATCTAATTTCTGGGATCCGGACGTATGCCCTGTGAATTAATGATATGTCCTAAATACTTTATCTCACTGCAACCAAATTTTGATTTTCTTAGGTTGGCTGTGACTCCAGCTTGTGCAAATTTTTCTAATATTCTTTGAAGTGTGTCAACGTGTTCATTCCAAGATTGTGTAGCTATCAGTATATCATCTACATAGTGTGTGACTGTCTCAACTAAATCGTCGCCAAGCACGGTATCCAGGGCTGTAATGAATACCCCCGAGCTGACATTCAGTCCGAAGGGTAGAACACAAAACTGATAGGTTCGCCCCCCGAACATAAATGCAGTATATTTCCGAGAATCAGGAGTGATACCCACCTGCCAAAACGAATTAGCGAGATCTATTGTGGAAAAATATTTTGCATCTAGAAATTTCTGTAATTGCTCTTCTAAATTTTCAGGTTTTGTGTGAACCGGTAAAAATTATTTCATTAATAGCTCGTGCGTCTAACACTAACCTAATGCTTCCATTTGATTTTTTTTTTTTTGACAACAAGTAGAGGACTACAATAAGGTGAGGTGGATGGTTCAATGACCTTCTAGTCTAACATTTGTTTTAATTCTTGCCACACAGCAGGTCGTTGAGATAACGGTACGTTATATGTCTTATGGTAGAAGATCTTGTGAGGCTTAACTTCAATCTTGTACACATACGTGTTGATAACACCTAATCGTTTGGTAAAAACTTGTAAATATTTGGATAACACTTCCTGTAGTTTTATACGTTCATGTACACTGAGAGCTGTAGCTTCACTTATCTTATGATCAAGCAATGTTTTCAAGTCCATTAGCTCTGTGTCAGATGAGTGTGTTTGCATGTCTTGAATGTCTTTGTCAAGTACTAACTGAACCTTGTACCCTGTACAGTGTTTGTCATGCTTTAGAGTTCTCCTGTCCAAATCAATAATAATTACACTGCCTTTATCATTTAAAATACATTTACCTTTGGAGAAGTCTATAATGCAGTCCTTCTCGCTCATAATATCTATTCCTAATATGCAATTTGTCACAAGGTTTTGTACAACCAGGAATGGCCATTGTACGGTTCCATTACCTATTTTAACGTTTACAAAAACTTGCTTCGTAACCCTACATGACTTATTACCTAGTGCAGTAGTTATTTTACAGTTTTGGGCAGGAAACTCAGGCACAGGTTCCAATTCACACATCTTTTTATAGAAACTAAAAGACAAAACGCTCACAGCTGCACCTGTATCTAGGATAATAGTAGTTGGAATCCCACCTACTACACCAGTAGTAGATGCTAAAACAATTTCATTTGTGTTTAAACGACATTGTGTACTGTCTTGTAAAAGTTCATCTGATATATTGTTATTGTGGTTGTATCTTATAAATAAAACAGGTAGTTTTTGTTTAGAATTACTCGGCATATCATTATTCTGTTGTTCAAGTGTGGTGTCAAATAACTGATTAACATTGAAGTCGCCCCCCAAGAATTCTTCAGCCACGACCTGGGGCAAAGTAGTGACTGTTTCTAGTTTGTTGGATTAGCATTTGTACTAGGTACTGACACAGATTGAGGTTGTGCATCAGGTGTCATTTCTATTATATTCACATTCGGATATTGCCTATTATGATCTCCAAACTTTTGCGGTTGTTGTTGCTGTTGCGCATTATAACTTACCTGTCGGTCGTAAGGTATGCTCCAATTTTGACCTGGTGGCTGCTGTGGTAAAGCAGAGTTTGAATGAAAGTACTGATCGTTACGAGTCCAACCTTGATGCTGTCTTGGCTCGTAGTTATTATTATTTCTATTTCTGTTTGTGTTTTTGTTATTACCTTTGTATCCGTTGTTACCGTTATAGTTATTACCGCGGTGCCTTTTGTATGGATTGCCGCATGAAATGTTATTACTGTTGTAACTATTGTTTGTATTGGAATACGCGTGTTGATTTTGATTTCCGTACTGAGACGGCATGTGAGTTTGCTGTTTTTGTTGTACCGCGTATCCAACTGTGGGCGCGCCAGAATTGTGTTGGCAAGCCTGCATGTTTTGCATACCACTAGTGTAAACATTGTGGCTGCTGTTTTGCCGCGCGAAGCGCTGATCTTCAAGTAACATGTCAACCGAATCTAAGGCTGTTAAAAAATAATCTGAATCGTCATCCGGGATATGTAGGAGTTTTTCTTTAATGTTGAAAGGCAATTTGGCCTTCAACGCACGGAGTATATCACGCGTTGCGACTGGTTCGTCTAAAAAATGTCCCATGTTCAAGTAGTTTTCAAAATATCTGCGTAAGTTACCATTTTTACTGTTAAAAGTTTCAGGTTCTAAAATTTGTCTTCTGAGTCGCCCCTGGACGGATTGCGACCAGAATTTGTTCAGAAAAGCACGCTCAAACTCACTGTACGTGGTACATACGTCAGCTTGACTGTATGCCCAGACAGCTGCATCGCCTTGGATGTAACCGACAATATATGAAATCTTTTTCCGGTCACTCCAAGTGCGTGGAAATGCGTTACTAAAAGATTTAAGAAAAATCACCGGATGAATGGTTCGTTTTTCTGGGATAAAAATCTGAAATTGCCTGTGTTTCATTAAGCTTTCATCTTCCTTCGCATTGTGATATGGATTTATTCCACTGTAATTACTGGTATGTTCAGCTGGCGAGTAATTACGATAATGTTGCTGTGGTTTACCATGATAATAGCTTGTGTTTGTGTTTCCACATCGTGGTATGTGTTGTAGTCGTGGTGTGTTTTGTTCTTGTGTATTTGTCGTGTGCGGAATGTGTGTATCATACTCGAATGTATATTGGTTTCTGAACTGTACATTTTGACTGATATTTTCGTTACATTCAGACTGTAGTTGATCGGTGAATTGTCTCATGGGTGCAGTGACGGATTGTACTGCGTCACTGATCAGCTGTTTGTTATTAGTAATGTATTGCGCTACGGAGTCGTGCACAATTGTTGGTAAATTTTCACGTAAGCATCTATCAAAATGTTTGTCATATTTTCTGCGTTTTGTTTCATTAGCATTTGTAACATGTCGGCAATGTTTACCGTTTGCAAGGTCTCTGCCCCCGCCGCGTCATTAGACGTGACGTCATGCATTAACATGGGCTCTGATTGAGATTTTGAAATTTTTGTAGTGGACGGCCTATTGTCAAAATTTTCGTCAACACTTGCGTCAATGTTTGATGAATCGTCACTACCGGTTGCTGTCGTAAAGTCATTTTCTAACACTTGTCTCACGTCCGAGTCGGATTGCGTCTGAATAGTACGTCCTTGCTGTTCCATTTTTGCGTATTGTTTTCTAGTTATTACCATGCCACACGTGATATATGTTTCAAGAAAATTTTTGACACTGATTTTAAAATAAAATGTAGTTGAGCATGAATCGCTCGTAGCAACAATGGCTGTCTGTTAATTTAAAAATATAAACTGAATTTGAGATTATTGGTAATGGCTGCTGGCCATGTTACATGATATCGTACAGAAGTCGGCCATATTGTACACTCGTGTATTGGTATTGTTGCATACGTTATTGTTTAGGGCAAAGTACTGAGAATGAAATTTATCACTGAAACTGTTATGCAGAAAAGAAACACTACAGAATTTACTGAAAAGCTAATACACTGAATTATACGTCTGGTCAAGCCTACCAATGCAAAGATGCTGCGTCTTACCTTATTTTGCTGGAAGTTTCATTGCGTCTTCCCGCAAAATTTCAGAATTGGAAAATATCTTCAGATTTTGTTATCTCTCATACATTGACGTCCAGGTCCAGAAAGTTGATTTTTTACATGAAACAAAGAGAACAATGTAACAAATGACAAAATAACAAGTCCGACACGCAGTCGCCAATATAAAATAAATAAAATAAATAAATTAAAAAATATATTGTTATTTAAATATTGATTATTCTATCTGTATGATGGTGATTGTGATTGCAATTGTATTTGCTTATCTGGTACGTGGACGTTTAATTATTCGATATCAGACGCTTGACAATGGCTTTTTCGTAAAGGCAATGTTACTCGTAGTTGACCGTGAAATAAAACTGAATAATCGGACTTCGTAATTAAATCGTTTCCAAAGACTGCTGCGGTAGGTGCGGACTCATAATCTAAATCTCAATATTGCAATAATTTGCCAGCCATGCCAATACGTCGTACAGAGGTGATTGTCTACTAAACATAAAAAAGTTACACAGTTAGTTAAATCAGATATATTCAATGAATAAGCCTACAGTTCATAATCCTACTTACTTTTATAAATATAATTCTTTACAGAATCGAGTGCCTAGTGTGGTTGCAACTCGCAGTATTCTTCTATAACATGAAATATGGCGGTGTGCCAGACAATAAAATAAAAAATACGTGCTTCTCACACCACTTCAACCAGAGCTCTCCTTTTCTTAATCAAACATAAGAGTAACGTAATTGTGCTTTTGTTTTATCAGCGACACAGCGCTGCAGTTGTGTGCCATAGGCTTTATTTATTTGTCACTGATTATTTATTTAATTAATATTTCGCGTTTCCGAGGAAACTCACGCTCGGCATGCAAATGTGCCTTTATAAATCGGACTAATTCCGTAGTACTGACCAACATCGTAACGTGAGTGTAGGAACGATTTTGTAAAGAAATTTTTAGTTAAACTTTAATACTGTCGTGTTTAGGATATTTTAACATTCTGACAGTTAATGTTTAATATTGTTGTGTTTAGGATTATTTCACTTTTTGATGTTGGTGTTATCCTGCCAACTGTTTTTTGTCGTCACATTGAAAACTGTATAAAAGAGCGTAATTTTGTACTAATATTGAGACATTAAACAGGTCATTTCAACTTAAACAGTTGTCTTCAATCCTAGAATAAGTAAAGCAGAAGTATTGCACCTTACAATTAGAAGTAATAAAATCATTAAAAACAATTCCGGAACCCACCCTCAAAGTGCATCTTGGAGTATACCATCATTCTCTGATGGATAATTATGATTACCTACAAGGAAAACATGCGAATGAGATCTGACCATTACGTGGAGGTCACTTGTTCTTTCTAGTACACTTCTCAATCACTTAGATCTGTTTTCATGATTCTTAGTTTAAATACTTAGTGTATTCTACCCATCTGGTTCTTTTTTCCTCTAAATACAAGTGATATGTGTGCTAGGTACCTGGACCTTCACACTGCTGCTACAGTCACAGGTTCGAATCCTGCCTCAGGCATGGATGTGTGTGATGTACTTAGGTTAGTTAGGTTTAATTAGTTCTAAGTCTAGGGGACTGATGACCTCAGATGTTAAGTCCCATAGTACTTAAAGCCATTTGAACCATTTGAACCTGCACCTTGGTTTCCAGTCTTGGCCTTGGGTTTCCTCAATGTTGTTGGTAACTCTCAGGTTACCCAAAAATTTTTTTAGTTTACAATCTTTCTTGCTTTTGTATTTGCTTATACGTTGTGTTTGGCAGCTGTTAAGCACCTACCTTCCTGGCGTCTCACATGAGGGCAAGCTGCCTTGGATCCTGCCCAGTTATATCTTGCCGACAGCTGGCGACGGATGTTTCTTTCCAGTCACAAGTAGTCGTTCCGTGCGCCTGTGAACCGACGAACATCTCTTGACATTGCGCTGTCTTGTAAGCGGATCTTGGATTGCTAAGCTCACAGTCTGACATACAAAACGCTCGAGTTCCAATTCGATCCTGGTTCACCTTTGCTGCTCGGTCTGTGTGTATACAGACTAATTGGAACAGCGGTCGCATATCAGTTTGGTTGGTGAGCATCTTGCTCGGTCATGTGACGTGCTTGAGCCCACTGGTTAAGCAAACACACTTACAATGGGGGTGTACCAGTAGAGGCGTTATTGGGTTCTTTTGCCAATGTGCAACTGCAGCACTTTCATTTTGGTGTGTATGTGTTTAACACATGTCTACCAAATATGTGTAGTACATGGGCGATCTCAAGTTTCGTAATGATGCCTTTCATTGAGCCCGCTGAACTGGTATATACTGCCCTTATTTACGTGTGCTGGATAAGGTGAAGTTGTTTTGTTAAGCATGAACCATTTGAGTTGGCTCTGAGCACTATGGGACTCAACTGCTGTGGTCATAAGTCCCCTAGAACTTAGAACTACTTAAACCTAACTAACCTAAAGACATCACACACATCCATGCCCGAGGCAGGATTCGAACCTGCGACCGTAGCGGTCGTGCGGTTCCAGACTGTAGCGCCTGTAACCGCTCGGTCACTCTGGCCGGCAACCATTTGAGTCTTTCAGGCTCTACGTCAATGGTACCCTTTTTTAACCTGTTGTTAATTTGTTTAAGTATCATTTAAATTGAAAGGAAACACTTTTGCGTGTAAACCATGACAGCCCAATAATTGGCATTTAAAAATTTTTTCGGCGTAATGTGGCTATTTGCTTGAAGTTTATGGTTATTGAAAAGATATTCTTTAATGTGTACTGTGCGCTTTCTTAGAAGTTCACTATTTTGAGCACAAATGCTCGTGCGGTAGCAGTGATCCCATTTTCTTAACTGTACAACTTGTAAGTTGTACTGCCCCCACTTGTTCTTATAATCTTTGGTTATGAGGGCTTACTGGTTGATATGGTCCGATTCTTAAATCTTCTTGAATATCTTCTGTAATGATATTATTGAGATCTCAGTCTTTTTAAAATTATAGATTGGTGTGATTACTGCTTTCGTCCAGTCTGATGGAACCTGTCCCGACTCCCACGCCATTTCAGTAATTCTGTGTAGCCATTTAAGACCTGACATTTCACTGTACTTGATGAGTTCCGACTTAATTTCATCCACCCCAGCCGCTTTATTGCACTGCAATCTATTGACCATTTTTTCCACTTCCTAAAATGTGATGCTATTTCCATCATCATTCCTATCTCATTGTACATCGAAATCTGAAACATTACTGACCGTATTTTCACCTACACTGAGCAACTCTTCAAAATATCCCCTCCATCTGTCCAAGGCATCAACAGAATTCACCATCAGTTTTCCTGACCTGTCCAAAATACTTGTCACTTCCTTCTTACCTCCCTTTCGAGAAACTGCTAATTACACTCCAGAGTGGTTTTCCAGCAGCTTGACCCAAAGTCTCCAACTTGTTTCCCAAGTCTTCCCAAGATTTCTTCTTGGATGCTCCAATTATCTGTTTGGCAATTTGTATTTGCTAAGAAAAACTTATTACTATTTTACAAAACATTTTCAACGATATTTTCTGCTCCTGGGTTAATTTTACATTCTATTTGTGTCATCTACATCATGTTGCACCTTATTTGTTCATGAGACCCAGAAAATGTTAGATACAGGCTCCCAGGTAGTTGCCATTTTCCGTGACTTCCGGAACGCGTTCGATACAGTTCCGCACTGTCGCCTGATAAAGTAAGAGCCTACGGAATATGAGACCAGCTGTGTGGCTGGATTGAAGAGTTTTTAGCAAACAGAACACAGCATGTTGTTCTCAATGGAGAGTCGTCTGCAGACGTTAAAGTAACCTCTGGCGTGCCACATGGGAGTGTTATGGAACCATTGCTTTTCACAATATATATAAATGACCTAGTAGATAGTGTCGGAAGTTCCATGCGGCTTTTTGCGGATGATGCTGTAGTATACAGAGAAATTGCAGCATTAGAAAATTGTAGCGAAATGCAGGAAGACCTGCAGCGGATAGGCACTTGGTGCATGGAGTGGCCACTGACTCTTAACATAGACAAATGTAATGTATTGCGAATACATAGAAAGAAGAATCCTTTATTGTATGATTATATGATAGCGGAACAAACACTGGTAGCAGTTACTTCTGTAAAATATCTGGGAGTATGCGTGCGGAACGATTTGAAGTGGAATGATCATATAAAATTAATTGTTGGTAATGCGGGTACCAGGTTGAGATTCATTGGGAGACTCCTTAGAAAATGTAGTCCATCAACAAAGGAGGTGGCTTACAAAACACTCGTTCGACCTATACTTGAGTATTGCCCATCAGTGTGGGATCCGTACGAGATCGGGTTGACGGAGGAGACAGAAAAGATCCAAAGAAGAGCGGCGCGTTTCGTCACAGATTATCTGGTAAACGTGATAGCGTTACGGAGATGTTTAGCAAACTCAAGTGGCAGACTCTGCAAGAGAGGCGCTCTGCATCGCGTTGTAGCTTGCTGTCCAGGTTTCTAGAGGGTACGTTTCTGGATGAGGTATCGAATATATTGCTTCCCCCTACTTATACCTCCCGAGGAAATCACGAATGTAAAATTAGAGAGATTCGAGCGCGCACGGACGCTTTCCGGCAGTCGTTCTTCCCGCAAACCATACGCGACTGGAACAGGAAATGGAGGTAATGACAGTGGCATGTAAAGTGCCCTACGCCACACACCGTTGGGTGGCTTGCGGAGTATAAATGTAGATGTAGATTCTCAGCATTCCCAGTAGTTCACAAATACGACACCGGGCTAGCATTCCGGAGGAAGACGGTTCAATTCCGTGTCCGGCCATCGTTATTTAGGTTTTCCGTGATTACCCTAAATCGCTCCAGGCAAATGCCGGGATGGTTCCTTTGAAAGGGCACGGCCGAATTCCTTCCCCGCCCTTCCCTAATCCGATGAGACCAATGACATCGTAGTTTGGTCTCTTCCCCCAAAACAACCAACCAACCTCAAATACGTTTCCACACCCTCAGTAAACGTAGTTTGGTCTTTTTTTTTATTGTGCGCAGGCTTCTGAACCGTTCCCGCTGGGCACGAACATACAAGTGGTGAACCTCGCCGCCGACGGATACGACGCCCCGGCGGGCCTGCCGGTCACCGTCACGGGCTGGGGCGACACCGGGATCGACTACGACCCCGTCTACCTGCAGCGGGCGGACATGCACGTCGTGGACCGCGACACCTGCCGTGAAATGATGGCCGACGTGGCGCCGGTCACGCCGCGCATGGTGTGCGCCGGGGACCCCACCATGGCCGCCTGCCACGGCGACTCGGGCAGTCCGTTGGTCGATGGGGACACTCAGATCGGCATCGTGTCCTGGAGCCGGTCCGACTGCATCAGCGCTACCGCAGTCTATGCGGATGTGGGCAACCTCCGGGCCTGGATCAGGAACAACACTGGAGTTTAACAGACACAGTGTATGCCCTCACTAGCTGTACCCTGCATCATATATGTGTCTCTTGATTATGAATGTATAATCTGCTTTATCCATGTTATAATAAATATCCTACAAATTTATGCCTACAAACTGAAAATCTCGCCTGCTATTTCTGTCCCAGTACATGAAATTTCCTTGTATGTTCCACAAGAAAACATATACACCTATATGCTGGCCGGCCGCGGTGGTCTCGTGGTTCTAGGCGCGCAGTCCGGAATCGTGCGACTGCTACGGTCGCAGGTTCGAATCCTGCCTCGGGCATGGATGTGTGTGATGTCCTTAGGTTAGTTAGGTTTAAGTAGTTCTAAGTTCTACGGGACTGATGACCACAGCAGTTGAGTCCCATAGTGCTCAGAGCCTTTTTTGGACCCATATGCTGAGTCATATCTTCTAAACACAAATATCTGATTCTCTTTATAGTTTTAGTTTCTCAAGAGCTCAGATGCAAACCCAGTTCTAAGTAAAGAAGGGAAAGCAGAAAGGTGGACGGAGTATATAGAGGGTCTATACAAGGGCGACATACTTGAGGACAATATTATGGAAATGAAAGAGGATGTAGATGAAGATGAAATGGGAGATACGATACTGCATGAAGAGTTTGACAGAGCACTGAAAGACCTGAGTCGAAACAAGGCCCCGGGAGTAGACAACATTAAATTAGAACTACTGACGGCCCTTGGGAGTGCCAGTCCTGATAAAACTCTACCAACTGGTGAGCAAGCTGTATCAGACAAGCGAAATACCCTCAGACTTCAAGAAGAATATAATAGTTCCAATCCCAAAGAAAGCAGGTGTTGACAGATGTGAAAATTACCGAACTATCAGTTTAATAAGTCACGGCTGCAAAACATTAACGCCAATTCTTTACAGACGAATGGAAAAACTGGTAGAAGCCGACCTCGGTGAAGATCAGTTTGGATCCCCTAGAAATATTGGAACACGTGAAGGGATACTGACCCTACCACTGATCTTAGAAGATTAAGGAAAGGCAAACCTACGGCATGTAAAAGTACTTAGTTGCTGTGTGAGGAAGCGCGTAAAACGAGGTGTAGTTATTTATACAATGGGTCTGCCAGCGTGAGTCTCAGACAGGCAATCACAGTTCAAGCTTCGGGACTGTCAACGACGATCGCAACTCGAGGCATAAAAATCTCCCGGCGAAGTTCGTATCAAGCAACGGGTGAGCAGCGATGGTGCAGGTTAAACGCGCTGGTAAGGCAAACCTACCTTTCTATCATTTGTACACTTAGAGAAAGCTTTTGACAATGTTGACTGGAATAATTTCTTTGAAATTCTAAAGATGGCAGGGCTAAAATACAGGGAGCGAAAGGCTATTTACAATTTATACAGAAACCAGATGGCAGTTATAGGAGTCGAGGGGCATGAGAGGGAAGCAGCGGTTGTGAAGGGAGTGAGACAGGGTTGTAGCCTCTTCCCGATGTTATTCAATGTGTATATTGAGCAAGCAGTAAAAGAAACAAAAGAAAAATTTGGAGTACGTGTTAAAATCCATGGAGAAGAAATAAAAAGTTTGAGGTTCGTTGATGACATTGTAATTCTGTCAGAGACAACAAAGGACTTGGAAGAGCAGTTGAACGGAGTGGACAGTGTCTTGAAAGGAGGATATAAGATGAACATCAACAAAAGCAAAACGAGGATAATGGAATGTAGTCGAATTAAAAAGGGTGATGCTGAGGGAATTAGATTAGGAAATGAGACACTTAAAGTAGTAAAGGAGTTTTGCTATTTGGGGAGAAAAATAAGTGATGATGGTCGAAGTAGAGAAGATATAAAATGTAGACTGGTAATGGCAAGGAATGCGTTTCTGAAGAAGAGAAATTTGTTAACATCGAGTATAGATTTAAGTGTCAGGAAGTCGTTTCTGAAAGTATTTGTATGGAGTGTAGCCATGTATGGAAGTGAAACATGGACGATAAATACTTTGGACAAGAAGAAAATAGAAGCTTTCGAAATGTGGTGCTACAGAAGAATGCTGAAGATTACACGGGTAGATCACATAACTAATGAGGAGGTACTGAATAGAATTGTGGAGAAGAGGAGTTTGTGGCACAACTTGACAAGAAGAAGGAACCGGTTGGTAGGACATGTTCTGAGGCATCAAGGGATCACAAATTTAGCATTGGAGGGCAGCATGGAGGGTAAAAATCGTAGAGGGAGACCAAGAGATGAATACACTAAGCAGATTCAGAAGGATGCAGGTTGCAGTAAGTAATGGGAGATGAAGAAGCTTGCACAGGATAGAGTAGCATGGAGAACTGCATCAAACCAGTCTCAGGACTGAAGACCACAACAACAACAACAGTTTTTCAGGAAAGTTGCAGAGCTTAGATGTTGGTCAGCCAATTCCACAAGAAGCCAAATCATCAATCCGAACATCGCTGCACTATATATGTGGCGATTTTGCAGGTTAATGATTATGATGGCACCATTGTGCCATGGCGTAAATCGTTATGATATGCGCCAGTGTTAAATTATAGATCTTCTAACATCGAAATTCATTAACTTCGCAATATTAATTTAATTCTCTGTTAATTCAAGTCGAAAGTTATTAACAGTTACAAGATATAACAGCTTTGTTGACGTTCTACAACAATTTTTATTTATTACAGACGTGTGGGTCTGTTCCTGAAAACTGAAGGGTAGGCCGAATGTAAAAAGGTAGGAGGAACAGATGAAGGTGAAGTGTAAATTTAAATCCCCTTTACTACAGGAAGAAAATGAATACATAACTTTGCACTGAGGAGCACCTAGGTGCGAAGCCGGATGTATGAGAGCTCACAAAAGTTACACAGGCAAAATCTGTAGTGGCTCGCCCAGTATGAAATACAAACAATTTTGCTTGGTCGTCTACTCGGAATCAAATGGGTAGAACTTGGAGCGACGCTCGTAGAGCTGTCGTCGGTGTCGTATTCGTAGTGCCAACCTAAGAACTTTTACCTAAGCCGTGGTACCGTAGCTATCGATATCACAACTTGTATGTGTCCAACTTAACAGACTGTCTTCAGAGAGTGTGGCAAGTTATGAAAACATGTGTGTCTCCATGTATTATTTTTATTACTACCGTTTTTCCTAGACTTCTCACTGAGTTATATTGAAACAAGATTAGTTAAGAATC
The DNA here is from genome assembly GCF_023864345.2 of Schistocerca serialis cubense. NCBI lineage: Eukaryota > Metazoa > Arthropoda > Insecta > Orthoptera > Acrididae > Schistocerca > Schistocerca serialis. Next base: position 20,219,535 of record NC_064646.1, read on the forward strand.
GTCAACTGGGCATAAATTTTCCAGTGGGTAAAAGTAACTTTTCTTAATGATACTATATACCAAAGTAGATTAATGTAATATTTTATGGGTTCGACTCTAAGCTGGTAAAGGATGGAATTGTCAAGTTAATTGTCTTTATGTCACCTTGGTGAAATCATCAAGCAGCAGCTAAGGATATCAATGTAGACAAATACTTCAGAACGCTATTGAACACTGAGCTAGAACATACTTCCCATAGAAATAATTTCGAAAGATCATTGAAAGACTGGGCTCCATCTCCTTAGACTCCTGTAAGCATTCTCTGTCTCCAAGAGAAAAGACGCGCGAAGAATACTCCGTTCTCACTGGTCAGTTTTCTTTAAGGCCGATAGAAAAACACTATTCTCTCTCATTAGTCCTCGCTTTCCATGACTAACCAATCAACAAATAACAACTACTGTACTGTGCTTTTTCCTGAAATAAATACACTCCTGGAAATGGAAAAAAGAACACATTGACACCGGTGTGTCAGACCCACCATACTTGCTCCGGACACTGCGAGAGGGCTGTACAAGCAATGATCACACGCACGGCACAGCGGACACACCAGGAACCGCGGTGTTGGCCGTCGAATGGCGCTAGCTGCGCAGCATTTGTGTACCGCCACCGTCAGTGTCAGCCAGTTTGCCGTGGCATACGGAGCTCCATCGCAGTCTTTAACACTGGTAGCATGCCGCGACAGCGTGGACATGAACCGTATGTGCAGTTGACGGACATTGAGCGAGGGCGTATAGTGGGCATGCGGGAGGCCGGGTGGACGTACCGCCGAATTGCTCAACACGTGGGGCGTGAGGTCTCCACAGTACATCGATGTTGTCGCCAGTGGTCGGCGGAAGGTGCACGTGCCCGTCGACCTGGGACCGGACCGCAGCGACGCACGGATGCACGCCAAGACCGTAGGATCCTACGCAGTGCCGTAGGGGACCGCACCGCCACTTCCCAGCAAATTAGGGACACTGTTGCTCCTGGGGTATCGGCGGGGACCATTCGCAACCGTCTCCATGAAGCTGGGCTACGGTCCCGCACACCGTTAGGCCGTCTTCCGCTCACGCCCCAACATCGTGCAGCCCGCCTCCAGTGGTGTCGCGACAGGCGTGAATGGAGGGACGAATGGAGACGTGTCGTCTTCAGCGATGAGAGTCGCTTCTGCCTTGGTGCCAATGATGGTCGTATGCGTGTTTGGTGCCGTGCAGGTGAGCGCCACAATCAGGACTGCATACGACCGAGGCACACAGGGCCAACACCCGGCATCATGGTGTGGGGAGCGATCTCCTACACTGGCCGTACACCACTGGTGATCGTCGAGGGGACACTGAATAGTGCACGGTACATCCAAACCGTCATCGAACCCATCGTTCTACCATTCCTAGACCGGCAAGGGAACTTGCTGTTCCAACAGGACAATGCACGTCCGCATGTATCCCGTGCCACTCAACGTGCTCTAGAAGGTGTAAGTCAACTACCCTGGCCAGCAAGATCTCCGGATCTGTCCCCCATTGAGCACGTTTGGGACTGGATGAAGCGTCGTCTCACGCGGTCTGCACGTCCAGCACGAACGCTGGTCCAACTGAGGCGCCAGGTGGAAATGGCATGGCAAGCCGTTCCACAGGACTACATCCAGCATCTCTACAATCGTCTCCATGGGAGAATAGCAGCCTGCATTGCTGCGAAAGGTGGATATACACTGTACTAGTGCCGACATTGTGCATGCTCTGTTGCCTGTGTCTATGTGCCTGTGGTTCTGTCAGTGTGATCATGTGATGTATCTGACCCCAGGAATGTGTCAATAAAGTTTCCCCTTCCTGGGACAATGAATTCACGGTGTTCTTATTTCAATTTCCAGGAGTGTATTTAACGTTCTGATATTTTGTTTATACTTAATTTTATTAAGTATTCTGATTTGCACTCGAATTAGCTTATCTTTTACCATAAACTTACTTCACATATTATGACACAAAATTTCCCGTCGTCTGCATTCACTCTGTCTTTAAAACTACCTCACACTAGTTCGTACAGCGTTCATCAATGGAACACTGATCTACATATTTACTTTAGACAAAATTCACGTATCACTCACACTACTAAAGGCGTATACAAAACTGAACAAACGTAAATAAACAAAAAAGCCTTCAAGAAATAAACAGAACAATGCACAAAAACATTCTCTTGACCTGTTTCTTGAATGTCTCTGTGCACTACTGGAGTCTCGTGGTCAAAATTCTTAACTACGTCACAGTTCAGACCATCCGCCACTTTGCACGCGTGAGTCATTCTCCTGATACACAGGCTCTAGACAGGAGCGATATAAAGCGCCACGCCTCAGCTGCTCAGAAGAAGCGGCTACTCAGGTAACAGACTATCTGTGGTGTGTACGTATTGTCTTTTTTGTTAGAGGAACACCTCCTTCGGGCCAAAAACAGAGATTAGTCACATCACCGTCAGAGGAGAGTTTGAAGATCGGAAAAACAAAATCATTTTAGTAGACTGCAAGAAAATCCACATCAAGGCCCCAGCGTTAGAACCGCTTGTTAAAAGGTAACAATAGCCACACGGTATTACGAACAAAAAGTTGGCTGGCGCCAGAAGAGAACAGAAACGGAATTCTAAATTCATAATGGAATATATATCGCAAGGACTGACTACGTGAAAATTGTCTCGGTTTATTCATTGGCACAAAGAACTCGGTGACATCTAGTGCAGCACAGACTTTGGGTAGAGTGGGGTTTATGTTTGGGCTGTGCGAACTTGGGCTTATTTTAAACATCGTTTTATCAACAAGTGAATGTCACAACATGGAAGCACATACAACTGTAAATTTTTTGCTTGATAACGAAAATATTTTCAAATGGATAATACCAGAAATAAACAATATTCCGCCTAGATGGTAAAAACAAATATTTAACGTGGGCCCAGCAACATAATGATGAAAAAAAAACTTAACCTACGCATGTCCAAATATTTCTCATCCAGTTATCTAATTTAGTCCACCTACGCATGTCCAAATATTTCTCATCCAGTTATCTAATTTAGTCCAGGACACCAACAAACGAGAATCAGTATCACCCAATAATAACCTTACAAACAGGTACACAGAATCACGTTGAATAGCTGAGACAAAACCTCCCACTGAAAGATCTACCGTATTCGGCCGTTGACCTTCACCAGCTATCACATCAGTGCCGACGACTTGAGAACTACACAAGTCTGACTAGAGAAGAAAATGCTCCACAACAGAGGATAACTTATGTCTACTGAAACAGTATAGCCAACGAGAAGCTCGGAACAGTAAGGCACAGGGTAAAGACCCAAATAACATCTGTACCATGTACGTACTTCATTGTTTTAGCACACTTCCAGCAAGCATGAGAGCTTTAACACATACAGTCAGGCAGGTAATAAAATGTTGTAATTTTAAGTTGTACTATTTAGCATTACTTGATTTTAAGTTCAAAATGGTTCAAATGGCTCTGAGCACTATGCGACTTAACTTCTGAGGTCATCAGTCGCCTAGAACTTAGAACTAATTAAACCTAACTAACCTAAGGACATCACACACATCCATGCCCGAGGCAGGATTCGAACCTGCGACCGTAGCGGTCGCTCGGTTCCAGACTGTAGCGCCCAGAACCGCACGGCCACTCTGACCGGCGATTTTAAGTTCTCCAGTGATTCAGTTTCCAGCTGCATTGCGCAAGAACATAGTAACTAAAACAAATAGTAAAACATCTTTATATCTTTATTATATACTAACAAAACTAATACCAAAGGACTTTTAACCACCGGCTGAGACCACTCAGTGAGCCACAATTACAAAACACTGAAATAATAGTTCGCAGTGATCAAAATATGTATAAGCAAATTTCAGGACAGTACAACCAGCTGATTTCAGTAACAAGTCCTGTGCACTAATGAATTACTTAGAACGGAACGCTCACAGTATTCGATAAGTGGGCAGTAATGAAAATATGCACAAAACGTGAACCAGACCGTGTACACTAACGGCCAATTGATCCAAATGGCAAGTAGTGAACAACTACAATTAGTCTGAATCCAAAACTCACCTGTTCCAACCAAGCAAATTAAACAAATGGGCAAGGATAAAAGCCATGAAACGGCCCAGCCGCCTTCCACTAACAGAATATTTGTAGCATAGCAGACGAAACTCTTAATAAAGAATACCATCTTTTAAAATTTTATATTCGTAGGGTTCCACATCCTCGACGTGTTTTTAGAATGAAACCATGATCCAAGTAGGCTGTATTCTGAGTACAAGCTATTTGACCATGTTTTCATTCTTAAAGAATAGCACTTGCTCTTTTGCCAATTTAGTAAACAAATATACACCAAGCGTCAAAGAAACTGGTGTAAGCATGCGTAGTCAAATACAGAGATACGCAAACAGAATACGGTGCTGCTATATAAGACGACAAGTGACCGGCGCAGTTGTTAGGTCGGTTACTGCTGCTACAATGACAGTTATCAAGATTTAAGTGAGTCTGAACGTGGTGTTATAGTCGGCACGCGACCAAGGGGACACAGCATCTCCGAGGTAGCGATGAAGTGGGGATTTTCCCATACGACCATTTCACGAGTGTACCGTGAATATCAGGAATCCGGTAAAACATCAGATCTCAGACATCTTTGTAGCAGGAAGCAGATCCTGCAAGAACGGGACCAACGACGACTGAAGAGAATCGTTCAACGTGACAGTAGCGCAACTCTTCCGCATATTGCCGCAGATTTCAGTGCCGGCCATCAACAAGTGTTTTCATGGGATTTCAGAGCCGAAGGCCCACTCGTGTGCCATTGATGATTCACGACACAAAGTTTTACGCCACGCCTGGGTCCGTCAACACCGACAATGGACTGTTGATGAGTGGAAACATCTTGCCTGATCGGACGAATCTCGTTTCAAATTGTATCGAACGGATCCATGTGTACGGGTATGGAGACAACTCCATGAAGCCATGGACCCTGCTTGTCAGAAGGGGACTGTTGAAGCTGATGGAGGCTCTTTAATGGTGTGGGGTGCGTGTAGTTGGAGTGATATAGGACCCCTGAGACGTCTGGATGCGGCTGTGACAGATGACACGTATGTAAGCATCCTGTCAGATCACCCGGATCCATTCATGTTCATTGTGCATTATGACGGACTTAGACAATTACTGCAGGACGATGCGACACCCAACACGTCCAGAATTGCTACAGACTGGCTCCAGGAACACTCTTCCGTGTTTAAACACTTCCACTGGCCACCAAACTCTCCAGACGTGAACATTATTGAGGGGTGCCTTGTAATGTGTTATTCAGGAAAGACCTCCACACCATCGTACTCTTACCGATTTATGGACAGCCGTGCAGGATTCATTGTCTCAATTCCCTCCAGCACTACTTCAGACATTAGTCGAATTCATGCCACGTCATGTTGCGGCAATCTTGCATGTTCGCGGGAGCCCTACACGATGTTAGGCTGGTGTATCAGTTTCTTTGGCTCTTTAGCGTATATAAATACAGTCTGAAGCAGGACGCTCCAGTGGTTTCGATATAGACAGGAAATCTGAGATTGTCTACACCCTCAAGACGTGCTACAGGCAAAACTCAGAATCTTTCCCAGTTTGGCCAAGCGGTTCTAGGCGCTACAGTCTGGAACCGCGCGACCGCTACGGTCGCAGGTTCGAATCCTGCCTCGGGCATGGATGTGTGTGATGTCCTTAGGTTGGTTAGGTTTAAGTAGTTGTAAGTTCTAGGGGACTTACGACCACAGCAGTTGAGTCCCATAGTGCTCAGAGCCATTTGAACCATTTTTTTTTCCCAGTTACCCAATGTGCAAGACGCAAAGTCCACAAATGCACATAATCGTAATGAGAAATCTAATTCACGAACTTAACTACCGGTAAACACGTCTTAACAAGTGGGTCAACTAGAGCACAGAAAACATGCACCCCACAGCACGAAAAGATGCTCACCAAACAAGGCCGTATGCTTCCGTCTCTCCACTCTACCTGCGTATCTGCAGGTAACCAACAGCGGTGTGAAACTAAGGCCATATTGAAATTCGAGCACTGTCTTTGCGAGCTATGTGAATCTGGCAATCTAGCCTTTTGACTCCAGGGGGTGCCTACAGTCATCAGGTCCCCCACAGCTGCCAGTCGGAGCTTCTCAATGGCCTTCCTCCATCTAGCAGTAAACAACGACTGAGACTGAGCCAATCCTGAGAGACATTAGGTCAACGCACCAGGCCGTGTGCATGTCCCCTGGTGGGACGCTGAGCGGAACGTTGCTCGGCTACTGGCAGAGAGGTTACACTGAGTTTTCGATTAGATATCGAAAGCACGCATGAACGAACTATGATGTGATGGCGAAGTAACAGTCTGTACATGGGCAATATGACACTAAACCAATGAAATATAACACTCTTTCCACCAGCTGCGACATGTCGCGTATACTAACGGTGATCCAATAATGTCAAATGTTTTTTATTCCAGTCTTTCAAAATGGTTCAGATGCCTCTGAGCACTATGGGACTTAACTTCTGAGGTCATCAGTCCCCTAGAACGTAGACCTACTTAAACCTAACCAACCTAAGGACATCACACTCATCCATGCCCGAGGCAGGACTCGAACCTGCGACCGTAGCGGTCGCGAGGTTCCATACTGTAGCGCCTAGAACCGCTCGGTCACCCCGGCCGGCTATTCCTGTCTTTGATCACAATATCAATTCTTTTGACGATGACCGGTTTCAGTCCGTAATGACCATCCTCAGATCTTTTCTACACCATGTCCTATAGTGATAAGGCCATAATGGCATCGTCAAAACACATAAATGCTGTGCTGACTGTATTTCTATGTTTTGACGATGCCATTATGGCCTTATCACTATAGGACATGGTGTAGAAAAGATCTGAGGATGGTCATTACGGAATGAAACCGGTCATCGGCAAAAGAAATGATACTGTGATTAAAGACTGCAATAAAAAACATTTAACACTCTTATGCTCCACGTCCCAAATGTGTGATACAGCAATTCACTTGAAGAGCTTCATAATGGCTTCTTCGTGCCTCAAAACCAACACAACACGAACAAGCCTACCGTACCCTCCTCGGCGCACACTGCTTCGCTATGATTTACTGCACCCATAACTATCATGTTCTTCACACTAACGGATGTGGCACACAGAATCATCATGCTTCCTGTTCTGCACGATCTAGCAGGAACCGAGCTCGCCTCCGTTTCTTGCCTCTGGCTGTAAGCTGCCGTCTTTACCTGCACACCGTCAAGAAAAGACGCTACCTGCTCTCCAAGTACACGATGGTTGTGTGCAGCTGTTCACCCCCTGCATTGACCATTACGACCGCGCACAGAACGCTGTCCAGATCCATGGCGCCCTTCATTCCATGTTCCTCATTTGCTGGCCATCAACGAACTCTTATCGTGGCACTTACTGTGACACGTTACACAGATGACTACGGCAAACCCCTTCCGTAGCCACGGCGATAAAAGACAGGTCTGGGCAGCACGCCAACAAGACACTGACGCTGCTACACAAGTTGTCTGCCACCGAGCCAGTGGCACGCGGTGCTGGCACAAGGCGATGTCACCTCCCACGCTCCGTACTGCCGCTTCATCTCTGATACAAGAGAAGTGAAAACGCAGCTGACAAACAAAAGCTGAACGAAGAGAAAATGAGCGAAAAGAGAGCAATGACAGAAGCGTTCAATGACTTTGGAAGTAAAACTTTGTCAACCGATCTGAGTAAAAACCCCCAAGAGGTTTCGGTCGTATGTGAAATACCGGGTGATCAAAAAGTCAGTATAAATTTGAAAACTTAATAAACCACGGAATAATGTAGATAGAGAGGTAAAAATTGACACACACGCTTGGAATGACATGGGGTTTTATTAGAACAAAAAAAAAACAAAGTATTGCTAGACGCGTGGAAGATCTCTTGCGCTCGTCTTTTGGTGATGATCTTGTGCTCAGCCGCCACTTTCGTCATGCTTGGCCTCCCAGGTCCCCAGACCTCAGTCCGTGCGATATTGGCTTTGGGGTTACCTGAAGTCGCAAGTGTATCGTGATCGACCGACATCTCTAGGGATGATGAAAGACAACATCCGACGCCAATGCCTCACCATAACTCCGGACATGCTCTACTGTGCTGTTCATAACATTATTCCTCGACTACAGCTATTGTTGAGGAATGATGGTGGACATATTAACCATTTCCTGTAAAGAACATCATCTTTGCTTCATCTTCCTTTGTTATGCTAATTATTGCTTTTCTGATCAGATGAAGCGCCTTCTGTCGGACATTTATTTAAACGTTTGTATTTTTTTGGTTCTACTAAAACCCCATGTCATTCCAAGCATGTGTGTCAATTTGTACCTCTCTATCAACATTATTCCGTGATTTATTCAGTTTTCAAATTTATACTGACTTGTTGATCACCCGGTAAGTATGTGGGTCAATATCATCTATTCGTTCACTCAGTGACCGTACAGGCACCGAAACGGAAGATAACTCGGAGAAGGTCGAAATAATGAACTCAGTCTTAAGAAATTGTTTCATCACGGAAGGTTGTAACACGGTCCCTCGTTTCAATTATCATGGTTCAAATGGTTCAAATGGCTCTGAGCACTATAGGACTTAACTTCTCAGGTCATCAGTCCCCTAGAACTTAGAACTACTTAAACCTAACTAACCTAAGGACATCACACACATACATGCCCGAGGCAGGATTCGAACCTGCGACCGTAGCGGTCGCGCGATTCCAGGCTGTAGCGCCTAGAACCTCAATCGTCATGCAGACGCCGAAATGGCAGATATTGAGATAACCGATAGCGGACTAGAAAAAAAATCGCTTTGTAGTAAAAATGAATCACGACCAAATGAGATACCAATAAGATGCTACAAAGATTATGCGAAAGAACTTTCTCCCCTTCTAGCACTAATTTGTCGTAGATCGCTTGTGAAGGGTACCTAGCGACTGGAAGAAAGCGAAGGTCATTCCCGCTTTTAAGAAGAGCCTTAGGACAGATGCACACAATTATGGATTTACACCGTCGACGTCAGTCTATTATAAAATTATGGAACATGCTTCATGCTCAAGAATTATGACGTTTTTGCAGAATGAAAATCTCCTCTATTAAAATCAACATGGATTCCGCAAAGAGAGATCCAGCGAAACTCAACTTGCTCTGTTCCTCCATAAGATTCACACCGGCGTACGCAACGGCGCTCAGGTTGATGCCGTGTTCCTAGGCTTCACGAAGGCATTTGGCACCATCCCGCTCTGCCGTTTAGTGAAAAAATACGAGCTTATCGAGTATCGGAGCAGATTTCTGACTGGATTGAAGACTTCCTTGCATATACTCAACACGTCGCTCTTAACGGAGCAAAGTCAGCAGATGTACAGGTTACTTCCAGAGTACACCAATGAAGTGTGATAGGACCGTTACTATTTACAATATACGTAAACGTTCTAGCAGAAAGCGCAGGGTGCTCTTTAAGGCTGTTCGCAGATGACGCGGTTGTCTACAACAAAGTAGCAACGCCAAAAAATAGTAACGATTTTCAGAATGACTTCCAGAGAACTGATGAATGGTGCAGGCTATGGCAGTTGACCCTGAATGTAAAGAAGTGTAACATATTGCTTGTACATAGGAAAAGACATCCACTACTGTACAGCAACACCACTGATGACAAACAGCTGGAAACAGATCTGCCATAAAATGTCTAGGAGTAACTGTCCAAGGAGACCTTAAGTGGAATGACATAAAACAAACAGTGCGAAAATCAGATGTCAGACTAGGATACACAGGAAGAATCTTAAGAAAATGTATATCACTCACGAAGGAATGAGTTACAAGGCGCTAGTTCGATCGATTCTTGAGTATTGTTCATCAAATTGGGATCCTTACCTGGTAGGAAGGGAGGGGGGGGGGGGTTCGCTTAGTCGGCCCAAGACCGTTACGGAGATTCACAAAAAACTCCATTGGTAGACGTTACAAGAGAGGTGTTGGGCATCGCGGAGAAATTTCGAGAAAGTACTTTCCGGGAAGAGTCGGACAACATATTACTTCCACCCACTTACGCCTTGCGGGCTCCACTAGGAAAAAATTCAAGGAATTAGAGGCGATGCATAGGCTTACTGACAATCATTGTTCCAAAGCGCTATTCGCGAGTGGAACAGGGTTGGAGGGCTCAGTCAGTGCAGTGGTACAAAAAGTACCCTCCGCCACAGACCATTACGTGGTTTGCGGAGTATGACGTAGATGTAGCTGTCATCCCTTGACGACTCTTTGGTCAGCCAAGCCGATACAGAACAAGTATGGCCACTACACCGTACAAGACCTCCAATGTTGCCCCACAAGTCTTCAGCTGCTGCCACAGCCATCGCCATCGCTGGCCCAAATCGATATCGTCCGTTTTTCCTGGTAGTGCAGACTCCTGTTCCAATTCCAGGACATACCTGGGCACGCCACTGAAGGCCACCACGCGAATGACGGGCTTCCGGCGATCTGCCGCAGGATGGTCAGCCATTCCCACAGTGTCTTCGGTGTTGGCCTCAGTCCGTGGAGCTGGTTTCTCTCCGTACAGCAGACGGACTTTTGCTGACTTGCACATAACCAGGAAACTTCAGGGTAGCGGCACAACTGCCCTTGTGTTGCCGCTGGCAGGAATCTAGACTTTCACACATGCAGGTGCGATATACTGAGCCAGAGAGAGGAGAAACTGCCACAAGACTCAGTTTCATACCACAGTACAGAGGGTATAACAGAATCCGAAATGTTAATTGGCCTGGGTAAAGGTAAGCATCAAATGAAATCGGATGATTTTATAGGTCACCTGTCTCAATAACCGCGGTGGCAGAGCGCTTCAGAGAATACGTGGAGAATATTGCGAGTAAGTTTTCCGACCATGCCGTTGTAATAGGGAAAGACTTCAATTTCCCAGCTATAGAAAGGGAGAGCCAAGCAATTAAAACTCGTGACAGAGAGAATATTTCGTGAGAGATCGTTTTGAATTTCTTCCGAAAATTACTTCGAGTAGACAGAGAACCAAACCGTTACGGTAACATTTCAAATCTCGAATTAACTGAATCACTCAAGCTTCCCAAATCAGGTGTGCAGAAGATGGCATCGTACGGCTGTTGTATTATCAATGATTACATGTGTTTCATAGTTTGTTAAGAAATGTAGGAAAATAGTTTTGCTTTGCACGAATGAGAGGAAACGAATTCCAAAGTATCTGAGTGTTTCTGACACTTTTACAATTGGCTGCTCCATGCCACTGGGGGACTTAAGTGACAAGACAATACAAAACATCGGTCAGCAGGGCCATAGGTTATACTGACAAGCAGTAGACCACTGGAATTCAAATGGTTCAAATGGCTCTGAGCACTATGGGACTTAACATCTGAGGTCATCAGTCTCCTAGACTTAGAACTACTTAAACCTTACTAAACTAAGGATACCACACACATCCATGCCCGAGGCAGGATTCGAACCTGCGACCGTAGCAGCAGCGCGGTTCCCGACTGAAGCTCCTAGAACCGCTAGGCCACAGCGGCCGCCCCATTGGAATTCAACTCCCTTTTTTTTAAGCTGATTTAAGAACGTTACATTCTGTATAAACTAACCATAACAGGTTGTCTTGCCCCAGTACTACTGGCGCTCCACCAAGCCTTTGGCCGCAATGAGATTATCAGTCGCTTTAATGTCGTTTGATGTTAGCTGGAGGCGATCTCAGCTAGGTATGTGGCCAAAATACTGAACATACATTTGGAAAAAAGATATAACTTCATTTACGTTTTGCCCAGAAGCTTTTAGCTGTTTTAATTTGATGACGTGCTGCTCCTGGATAGACTAAGTGATTACAACGTCTGCCAGATACTTAACATACGGTATACCCTACGTAGGCTAGTCTACATATTTCTTTAAATACTGCAGGATCATTGATGTAGCGGCATGGGCATACTGATTAACACAAAATAGTTTCATTTTAATTTAAAAGTTTTCTGAGCACTGCGCTAAATCATGTTGTAAAATAACTATCTCTGGATGAAACCGACGTTTCGGCGATCGTCACAGTGGCCTTTTTCAGGGCCTAATGCTGTATTTTGTCTTTCAGGAACGAGGAGACTGGCAAGCAGAATATTTAGCTTTTCTTGTGCTCCCAGTTTAATTCTTAAGTTGTTTGCGTGTCTTTGTGTGCTTATAAAGTTTAATTAGGTGACTATCGAGTCACATAGTCAACTTTTTCTGTTTGTTTTCATAATTTAATCGGAAAATTAGTAGTAGTGTTATGAATAGGTTGTGTGGGTGCTGCGTGCGGAGCTGATTGCATTTCGTGACAGCTGAAGACGCTTTATGGCCACGGTCAGTCGTCTGCAGGCCCCTGCCTTGGAGTATGACAACAGCGGAGAAACTGGTGCTTCATGTGGGATGCCTCAGGTGTTACCTGTTTCGCCCACCGATTCTGCTGTCAGAGCACCTTTCAGCCGACACCAGAGATCCGCGTTCACTGCCAGGTGAGTAGCCGATTGTTACGAGGTCTCGCCGCTCGAGGTGGAGAGCCAGTGTGGAGGCTGACCGTCTGACCCCGTCCATCCACTCTGTGACTGGACAGGTGGCCGCTCCTTCAGCAGGATCCAAGTGGGCACATCGCTGGAGGAGGCATTGCTTGTAGGTATCGAGCGTGCAGGGTGTTTCGGCTCACATCTGCACCAATCGCCTGGGCTCTGAGGCTACTCATGTGGGAATTCGTGAAGACTGCTGACCTCGCTTGCTGGGTGTAAACTGAGATCACAATTTGCAGCATCGCACTCAGAGGTGAATGAGATCTTTTGGTTTGGAGCCAAGTGGGGATACACACCCTATCGATTCTGTGACAGTCGTGGTTGCTGATTTCTGGACCTGTATTATGGTGTGGAAAGTTGTAGAACTCCCCGGGTGGGTAAGGGGTGCACTGCACAAAAGAAGCAGCTACTCGGGTAGCGAAATTGTTGAAGAGTGCGCATAGGGTTTTTTAGGCTAGGTGGTAATTTGGTGATGAATGCTCGCCAGTCGATACTCGTAGAGGGGAATCAAATCGCACATACAGTAAAGAAACTTCGACTGTCAAAATTTTAACAGTAAATTGTTGAAATATCCGTAATAGATTTCCTGAAGTTACTGCCCTGCAGGAAATCTCTCGCGCTCAAATTATTCTGGAAACCGAGAGATGGCTCAAGTCCGAAGTAGAAAGCTCTGAAATATTTAGTAAGGCATGGACCATATGTCGAAAAGACAGGTTAGACACCATAGGAGGTGGAAAAAAACATTGTTTGTATCGTAGTCTAAACTAAGTTATCTGGAAACTAGTACCAAGCCTAGGTGAACTCAAGTTAATTATCGGAAGTTTTTACCGCCCAACTGATTCCGGCTTCGGGGTGCACTCAGCCTCGTGTAGCCAATTGAGAAGCTACTCGACCGAATAGTAGCGGCTTCGGTCAAAGAAAACCATCATAACGACTGGGAGAGCGGTGTGCTGACCACACTCCCCTTCTCTCTGCATCCTCTACTGAGGATGATACGGCGGTCGGATGGTCCCGATGGGCCATTTGTGGCCTGAAGACGGAGTGCTTAACTGATTCCGGCGTAACAATTGTAGAATCATTCAAGGGAAGTCTATGCTCAGTGGCGCAGAAAAACCCAGATCATGCCATATTAGTTGGAAGCAACATTAATCTGCCGACTGGGACGTCTATCAGTTCACTGCACGTGGCACAAAAAGGCAGTGTTATCAAGTACTTTGGAACACGCTTTCCGGAAACTGCCTTGAATATCTAGTTACACAACTCACACGCAGTGTAAATATCTTAGACTTTGTCCTTACAAACAGGCCTGACCTTATCAACAGTGTCAGTATAGTGACAGGGAGTAGTGTTCACGATGTCATCATATCAACGATCGTTAATAAAGTTAATAAATCCGTCAAGAAAGATAGGAGAATATTTATGCTAGGAAAGGCAGATAAGCAGTTGTTAGCATTCCACTTAGAAAATGAATGGACATCATTCATCTCTAAGAAACGGAAGCAGAGGAATGAGGGGCAAACTTTAAACTTTTTTAATTCGAATTCTGGAGACGTATGTGCCCAGTAAGCGGTTTAAACCCTCGGTGGTTTAATAATAAATTTCAAAAAATTCTGAGGATACACAGATTGTGCCACTCTCGGTAAAAAAAAAAAAAAAATCACACACACACACATACGCGCGATTGTTGACGGACCAGAGTTAGTAGAAATTTATGTGACCATAAGAAGATCAATGCGTGAAGTATATAACAACTTCCACAAGTCATATCTTAGCGAAAGATCTTGCCGAAAACCTGAGAAAATTCCAGTCACACGTGAAATCAGCAATCCAGCCAAACACTTCAACCCAGTCACCAGTCAGAGGTGGCAATAGAAATCAGCAAAAGGAAAGTTGAAGTTTTAAATTTCTCGTTTAAGAAATCGTTCAATCATGTGGATCATACAGACATATCTTTGTACAGTCTCCCGCAGGGGGAACAAAGAAACAGGAATCTTGCCGACAACTTGAACAAATTCCAGTCACACGTGAAATCAGCAATCCAGCCAAACACTTCTACCCAGTCACCAGTCTGAGGTGGCAATAGAAATCAGCAAAAGGAAAGTTGAAGTTTCAAATTTCGCGTTTAAGAAATCGTTCAATCATGTGGATCATACAGACATATCTTTGTACAGTCTCCCGCAGGGGGAACAAAGAACCAGGAATCTTGCCGACAACTTGAGAAAATTCCAGTCACATGTGAAATCAGCAATTCAGCCAAACACTTCCACCCAGTCACCAGTCTGAGGTGGCAATAGAAATCAGCAAAAGGAAAATTGAAGTTTTAAATTTCGCGTTTAAGAAATCGTTCAATCATGTGGATCATACAGACATATCTTTGTACAGTCTCCCGCAGGGGGAACAAAGAAACAGGAATCTTGCCGACAACTTGAAAAAATTCCAGTCACACGTGAAATCAGCAATCCAGCCAAACACTTCTCCCCAATCACCAGTCTGAGGTGGCAATAGAAATCAGCAAAAGGAAAGTTGAAGTTTTAAATTTCGCGTTTAAGAAATCGTTCAATCATGTGGATCATCCAGACATATCTTTGTCCAGTCTCCTGCAGGGGGAACAAAGAAACAGGAATCTTGCCGACAACCTGAGAAAATTCCAGTCACACGTGAAATCAGCCATCCAGCCAAACACTTCTACCCAGTCACCAGTCTGAGGTTGCAATAGAAATTAGCAAAAGGAAAGTTGTAGTTTTAAATTTCGCGTTTAAGAAATCGTTCAATCATGTGGATCATTCAGTCTTATCTTTGTACAGTCTCCTGCAGGGGAACAAAGAAACAGGAATCTTGCCGACAACTTGAGAAAATTCCAGTCACACGTGAAATCAGCCATCCAGCTAAACACTTCTACCCAGTCACCAGTCTGAATTGGCAATAGAAATCAGCAAAAGGAAAGTTGAAGTTTTAAATTTCGCGTTTAAGAAATCGTTCAATCATGTGGATCATACAGACATATCTTTGTACAGTCTCCCGCAGGGGGAACAAACAAACAGGAATCTTGCCGACAACTTGAAAAAATTCCAGTCACACGTGAAATCAGCCATCCAGCCAAACACTTCTACCCAGTCACCAGTCTGAGGTGGCAATAGAAATCAGCAAAGGGAATGTTGATGCTTTAAATTACGTGTTTAAGAAATTGTTCAATCATGTGGATCATACAGACATATCTTTGTACAGTCTCCCGCAGGGGGAACAAGGAACCAGGAATCTTGCCGACAACCTGAGAAAATTCCAGTCACACGTGAAATGAGCAATCCAGCCAAACACTTCTACCCAGTCACCAGTCTGAGGTGGCAATAGAAATCAGCAAAAGGAAAGTTGAATTTTTAAATTTCGCGATTAAGAAATCGTTCAATCATGTGGATCATACAGACATATCTTTGTACAGTCTCCCGCAGGGGGAACAAAGAACCAGGAATCTTGCCGACAACTTGAGAAAATTCCAGTCACACGTGAAATCAGCAATTCAGCCACCACTTCCACCCAGTCACCAGTCTGAGGTGGCAATAGAAATCAGCAAAAGGAAAGTTGAAGTTTTAAATTTCGCGTTTAAGAAATCGTTCAATCATGTGGATCTTCCCGACATATCTTTGTACAGTCTCCCGGAGGGGGAACAAAGAAACAGGAATCTTGCCGACAACTTGAGAAAATTCCAGTCACACGTGAAATCAGCAATCCAGCCATACACTTCTACCCAGTCACCAGTCTGAGGTGGCAATAGAAATTAGCAAAAGGAAAGTTGAAGTTTTAAATTTCGCGTTTCAGAAATCGTTCTATCATGTGGATCATACAGACATATATTTGTACAGTCTCCCGCAGGGGGAACAGAGAAACAGGAATCTTGCCGACAACCTGAGAAAATTCCAGTCACACGTGAAATCAGCAATCCAGCCAAACACTTCTACCCAGTCACCAGTCTGAGGTGGCAATAGAAATCAGCAAAAGGAAAGTTGAAGTTTTAAATTTCGCGTTTAAGAAATCGTTCAATCATGTGGATCTTCCCGACATATCTTTGTACAGTCTCCCGCAGGGGGAACAGAGAAACAGGGATCTTGCCAACAACTTGAGAAAATTCCAGTCACACGTGAAATCAGCCATCCAGCCAAACACTTCTACCCCAGTCACCAGTCTGAGGTGGCAATAGAAATCAGCAAAAGGAAAGTTGACGTTTTAAATTTCGCGTTTAAGAAATCGTTCAATCATGTGGATCATTCAGTCATATCTTTGTACAGTCTCCTCCAGGGGGAACAAAGAAACAGGAATCTTGCCGACAACTTGAGAAAATTCCAGTCACACGTGAAATCAGCAGTACAGCCAAACACTTCTACCCAGTCACCAGTCTGAGGTGGCAATAGAAATCAGCGAAAGGAAAGTAGAAGTTTTAAATTTCGCGTTTACGAAATCGTTCAAACATGTAGATCATTCAGTCATATCTTTGTACAGTCTCCTGCAGGGGGAACAAAGAAACAGGAATCTTGCCGACAACCTGAGAAAATTCCAGTCACACGTGAAATCAGCAATCCAGCCAAACACTTCTATCCAGTCACCAGTCTGAGGTGGCAATAGAAATCAGCATATGAAAGTTGAAGTTTTAAATTTCGCGTTTAAGAAATCGTTCAATCATGTGGATCATACAGAGGTATCTTTCTACAGTCTCCCACAGGGGGAACAAAGAAACAGGAATCTTGCCGACAACCTATGAAAATTCCAGTCACACGTGAAATCAGAAATCCAGCCAAACACTTCTACCCAGTCACCAGTCTGAATTGGCAATAGAAATCAGCAAAAGGAAAGTTGAAGTTTTAAATTTCGCGTTTAAGAAATCGTTCAATCATGTGGATCATACAGACATATCTTTGTACAGTCTCCCGCAGGGGGAACAAACAAACAGGAATCTTGCCGACAACTTGAAAAAATTCCAGTCACACGTGAAATCAGCCATCCAGCCAAACACTTCTA
Source organism: Schistocerca serialis cubense (assembly GCF_023864345.2). Classification (NCBI taxonomy): domain Eukaryota; kingdom Metazoa; phylum Arthropoda; class Insecta; order Orthoptera; family Acrididae; genus Schistocerca; species Schistocerca serialis. The sequence goes on from NC_064646.1 coordinate 20,237,160, forward strand.
CCCAGTCACCAGTCTGAGGTGGCAATAGAAATCAGCAAAGGGAATGTTGATGTTTTAAATTACGTGTTTAAGAAATTGTTCAATCATGTGTATCATACAGACATATCTTTGTACAGTCTCCCGCAGGGGGAACAAGGAACCAGGAATCTTGCCGACAACTTGAGAAAATTCCAGTCACACGTGAAATCAGCAATCCAGCCAAACACTTCTACCCAGTCACCAGTCTGAGGTGGCAATAGAAATCAGCAAAAGGAAAGTTGAATTTTTAAATTTCGCGATTAAGAAATCGTTCAATCATGTGGATCATACAGACATATCTTTGTACAGTCTCCCGCAGGGGGAACAAAGAACCAGGAATCTTGCCGACAACTTGAGAAAATTCCAGTCACACGTGAAATCAGCAATTCAGCCACCACTTCCACCCAGTCACCAGTCTGAGGTGGCAATAGAAATCAGCAAAAGGAAAGTTGAAGTTTTAAATTTCGCGTTTAAGAAATCGTTCAATCATGTGGATCTTCCCGACATATCTTTGTACAGTCTCCCGCAGGGGGAACAAAGAAACAGGAATCTTGCCGACAACTTGAGAAAATTCCAGTCACACGTGAAATCAGCAATCCAGCCATACACTTCTACCCAGTCACCAGTCTGAGGTGGCAATAGAAATTAGCAAAAGGAAAGTTGAAGTTTTAAATTTCGCGTTTCAGAAATCGTTCTATCATGTGGATCATACAGACATATATTTGTACAGTCTCCCGCAGGGGGAACAGAGAAACAGGAATCTTGCCGACAACCTGAGAAAATTCCAGTCACACGTGAAATCAGCAATCCAGCCAAACACTTCTACCCAGTCACCAGTCTGAGGTGGCAATAGAAATCAGCAAAAGGAAAGTTGAAGTTTTAAATTTCGCGTTTAAGAAAGCGTTCAATCATGTGGATCTTCCCGACATATCTTTGTACAGTCTCCCGCAGGGGGAATAGAGAAACAGGGATCTTGCCAACAACTTGAGAAAATTCCAGTCACGCGTGAAATCAGCAGTCCAGCCAAACACTTCTACCCAGTCAACAGACTGAGGTGGCAATAGAAATCAGCAAAAGGAAAGTTGAAGTTTTAAATTTCGCGTTTAAGAAATCGTTCAATCATGTGGATCATACAGACATATCTTTGTACAGTGTAACGCAGGGGGAACAGAGAAACAGGAATCTTGCCGACAACCTGAGAAAATTCCAGTCACACGTGAAATCAGCCATCCAGCCAAACACTTCTACCCAGTCAACAGTCTGAGAAGGCAATAGAAATCAGCAAAAGGAAAGTTGAAATTTTAAATTTGGCGTTTAAGATATCGTTCAATCATGTGGATCATACAGACATATCTTTGTACAGTCTCCTGCAGGGGGAACAGAGAAACAGGAATCTTGCCGACAACCTGAGAAAATTCCAGTCACACGTGAAATCAGCCATCCAGCCAAACACTTCTACCCAGTCACCAGTGTGAGGTGGCAATAGAAATTAGCAAAAGGAAAGTTGAAGTTTTAAATTACGCGTTTAATAAATCGTTCAATCATGTGGATCATACAGACATATCTTTGTACTGTCTCCTGCAGGGGGAACAAAGAAACAAGAATCTTGCCGACAACCTGAGAAAATTCCAGTCACACGTGAAATCAGCCATCCAGCCAAACACTTCTACCCCAGTCACCAGTCTGAGGTGGCAATAGAAATCTGCAAAAGGAAAGTTGACGTTTTAAATTTCGCGTTTAAGAAATCGTTCAATCATGTGGATCATTCAGTCATATCTTTGTACAGTCTCCTCCAGGGGGAACAAAGAAACAGGAATCTTGCCGACAACTTGAGAAAATTCCAGTCACACGTGAAATCAGCAGTCCAGCCAATTACTTCTACCCAGTCACCAGTCTGAGGTGGCAATAGAAATCAGCGAAAGGAAAGTAGAAGTTTTAAATTTCGCGTTTACGAAATCGTTCAAACATGTAGATCATTCAGTCATATCTTTGTACAGTCTCCTGCAGGGGGAACAAAGAAACAGGAATCTTGCCGACAACCTGAGAAAATTCCAGTCACACGTGAAATCAGCAATCCAGCCAAACACTTCTATCCAGTCACCAGTCTGAGGTGGCAATAGAAATCAGCAAATGAAAGTTGAAGTTTTAAATTTCGCGTTTAAGAAATCGTTCAATCATGTGGATCATACAGAGGTATCTTTCTACAGTCTCCCACAGGGGGAACAAAGAAACAGGAATCTTGCCGACAACCTATGAAAATTCCAGTCACACGTGAAATCAGAAATCCAGCCAAACACTTCTACCCAGTCACCTGTCTGAGGTGGCAATAGAAATCAGCAAAAGGAAAGTTGAAGTTTTAAATTTCGCGTTTCAGAAATCGTTTAATCATGTGGATCATACAGACATATCTTTGTACAGTCTCCCGCAGGGGGAACAAAGAAACAGGAATCTTGCCGACAACCTGAGAAAATTACAGTTACACGTGGAATCAGCAATCCAGCCAAACACTTCTATCCAGTCACCAGTCTGAGGTGGCAATAGAAATCAGCAAAAGGAACGTTGAAGTTTTAAATTTCGCGTTTCAGAAATGGTTTAATCATGTGGATCATCCAGACATATCTTTGTCCAGTCTCCCGCAGGGGGAACAAAGAAACAGGAATCTTGCCGACAACCTGAGAAAATTCCAGTCACACGTGAAATCAGCAATCCAGCCAAACACTTCTACCCAGTCACCAGTCTGAGGTGGCAATAGAAATCAACAAAAGGAAAGTAGAAGTTTTAAATTTCGCGCTACAGAAATCGTTCAATCATGTAGATCATACAGTCATATATTTGTACAGTCTCCCACAGGGGGAAGTGAGAAACAGGAATCTTACCGACAACCTGAGAAAATTCCAGTCACACGTGAAATCAGCCATCCAGCCAAACACTTCTACCCAGTCACCAGTCTGAGGTGGCTATAGAAATCAGCAAAAGGAAAGTTGACGTTTTAAATTTCGCGTTTAAGAAATCGTTCAATCATGTGGATCATTCAGTCATATCTTTGTACAGTCTCCTGCAGGGGGAACAAAGAAACAGGAATCTTGCCGACAACTTGAGAAAATTCCAGTCACACATGAAATCAGCAATCCAGCCAAACACTTCTATCCAGTCACCAGTCTGAGGTGGCAATAGAAATCAGCAAATGAAAGTTGAAGTTTTAAATTTCGCGTTTAATAAATCGTTCAATCATGTGGATCATACAGAGGTATCTTTCTACAGTCTCCCACAGGGGGAACAAAGAAACAGGAATCTTGCCGACAACCTATGAAAATTCCAGTCACACGTGAAATCAGAAATCCAGCCAAACACTTCTACCCAGTCACCAGTCTGAGGTGGCAATAGAAATCAGCAAAAGGAAAGTTGAAGTTTTAAATTTCGCGTTTCAGAAATCGTTTAATCATGTGGATCATACAGACATATCTTTGTACAGTCTCCCGCAGGGGGAACAAAGAAACAGGAATCTTGCCGACAACCTGAGAAAATTACAGTTACACGTGGAATCAGCAATCCAGCCAAACACTTCTATCCAGTCACCAGTCTGAGGTGGCAATAGAAATCAGCAAAAGGAAAGTTGAAGTTTTAAATTTCGCGTTTCAGAAATCGTTTAATCATGTGGATCATACAGACATATCTTTGTACAGTCTCCCGCAGGGGGAACAGAGAAACAGGAATTTTGCCGGCAACGTGAGAAAATTCCAGTCACACGTGAAATCAGCAATCCAGCCAAACACTTCTATCCAGTCACCAGTCTGAGGTGGCAAGTTGAAGTTTTAAATTTCGCGTTTCAGAAATCGTTTAATCATGTGGATAATCCTGCCATATCTTTGTACAGTCTCCCGCAGGGAGAACAAAGATACAGGAATCTTTCCGACAACCTGAGAAAATTACAGTCACACGTGAAATCAGCAATCCAGCCAAACACTTCTATCCAGTCACCAGTCTGAGGTGGCAATAGAAATCAGCAAAAGGAAAGTTGAAGTTTTAAATTTCGCGTTTCAGATATCGTTTAATCATGTGGATCATCCAGACATATCTTTGTCCAGTCATCCGCAGGGGGAACAAAGAAACAGGAATCGTGCCGACAACCTGAGAAAATTCCAGTCACACGTGAAATCAGCCATCCAGCCAAACACTTCTACCCAGTTACCAGTCTGAGGTGGCAATAGAAATCAGCAAAATAAAAGTTGAAGTTTTAAATTTCGGGATTCAGAAATCGTTTAATCATGTGGATCATCCAGACATATCTTTGTACAGTCTCCCGCAGGGGGAACAAAGAAACAGGAATCTTGCCGACAACCTGAGAAAATTCCAGTCACACGTGAAATCAGCAATCCAGCCAAACACTTCTACCCAGTCACCAGACTGAGGTGGCAATAGAAATCAGCAAAAGGTAAGTTGAAGTTATAAATTTCGCGTTTCACAAATCGTTCTATCATGTGGATCATCCAGACATATCTTTGTACAGTCTCCCGCAGGGGGAACAAGGAATCAGGAATCTTGCCGACAACTTGAGAAAATTCCAGTCACACGTGAAATCAGCAATCCAGCCAAACACTTCTACCCAGTCACCAGTCTGAGGGGGCAATAGAAATCAGCAAAAGGAAAGTTGAAGTTTTAATTTTCGCGTTTCAGAAATCGTTTAATCATGTGGATCACCCAGACATATCTTTGTACAGTCTCCCGCAGGCGGAACAAAGACACAGGAATCTTGCCGACAACTTGAGAAAATTCCAGTCACACGTGAAATCAGCAATCCAGCTAAACACTTCTACCCAGTCACCAGTTTGAGGTGGCAATAGAAATCAGCAAAAGGAAAGTTGAAGTTTTAAATTTCGCGTTTAAGAAATCGTTCAATCATGTGGATCATACAGACATATCTTTGTACAGTCTCCCGCAGGGGGAACAAAGAATCAGGAATCTTGCCGACAACTTGAGAAAATTCCAGTCACACGTGAAATCAGCAATCCAGCCAAACACTTCTACCCAGTCACCAGTCTGAGGTGGCAATAGAAATCAGCAAAAGGAAAGTAGAAGTTTTAATTTTCGGGTTTAAGAAATCGTTCAATCATGTGGATCATCCAGATATATCTTTGTACAGTCGCCTGCAGGGCGAACAGAGAAACAGGATTCTTGCCGACAGCCTGAGAGAATTCCAGTCACACGTGAAATCAGCAATCCAGCCAAACACTTCTACGCAGTCACCAGTCTGAGGTGGCAATAGAAATCAGCAAAAGGAAAGTTGAAGTTTTAAATCTCGCGTTTCAGAAATTGTTTAATTATGTGGATCATCCAGACATTTCTTCGTACAGTCTCCCGCAGGGGGAACAGAGAAACAGGAATCTTGCCGACAACCTGAGAAAATTCCAGTCACACGTGAAATCAGCCATCCAGCCAAACACTTCTATCCAGTCATAAGTCTGAAATCATGTGGATCATCCAGAATAATCTTTGTACAGCCTCCCGCAGGGGGAACAGAGAAACAGGAATCTTGCCGACAGCCTGAGAAAATTCCAGTCACACGTGAAATCAGCAATCCAGCCAAACACTTCTACCCAGTCACCAGTCAGAGGTGGCAATAGAAATCAGCAAAAGGAAAGTAGAAGATTTAATTTTCGGGTTTAAGAAATCGTTCAATCATGTGGATCATCCAGACATATCTTTGTACAGTCTCCCGCAGGGGGAACAGAGAAACAGGAATCTTGCCGACAGCCTGAAAAAATTCCAGTCACACGTGAAATCAGCAATCCAGCCAAACACTTCTACCCAGTCACCAGTCTGAGGTGGCAATAGAAATCAGCAAAAGGAATGTAGAAGTTTTAATTTTCGGGTTTAAGAAATCGTTCAATTATGTGGATCATCCAGACATATCTTTTTACAGTCTCCCGCAAGGGGAACAGAGAAACAGGAATATTGCCGACAGCCTGAAAAAATTCCAGTCACACGTGAAATCAGCAATCGAGCCAAACACTTCTACCCAGTCACCAGTCTGAGGTGGCAATAGAAATCAGCAAAAGGAAAGTTGAAGTATGAAATCTCGCGTTTCAAAATTGTTTAATCATGTGGATCATCCAGACATATTTTTGTACAGTCTCCCGCAGGGGGAACAGAGAAACAGGAATCTTGCCAACAACCTGAGAAAATTCCAGTCACACGTGAAATCAGCCATCCAGCCAAACACTTCTATCCAGTCACCAGTCTGAGGTGGCAATAGAAATCAGCAAAAGGAAAGTTGAAGTTTTAAATCTCGCGTTTCAGAAATTGTTTAATAATGTGGATCATCCAGACATATCTTTGTACAGTCTCCCGCAGGGGGAACAGAGAAACAGGAATCTTGCCGACAGCCTGAAAAAATTCCAGTCACATGTGAAATCAGCAATCCAGCCAAACACTTCTACCCAGTCACCAGTCTGAGGTGGCAATAGAAATCAGCAAAAGGAAAGTAGAAGTTTTAATTTTCGGGTTTAAGAAATCGCTCAATCGTGTGGATCATCCAGACATATCTTTGTACAGTCTCCCGCAGGGGGAACAGAGAAACAGGAATCTTGCCAACAGCCTGAAAAAATTCCAGTCACACGTGAAATCAGTAATCCAGCCAAACACTTCTACCCAGTCACCAGTCTGAGGTGGCAATAGAAATCAGGAAAAGGAAAGTTGAAGTTTTAAATCTCGCGTTTCAGAAATTGTTTAATCATGTGGATCATCCAGACATATCTTTGTACAGTCTCCCGCAGGGGGAACAAACAAACAGGAATCTTGCCGACAACCTGACAAAATTCCAGTCACACGTGAAATCAGCAATCCAGCCAAACACTTCTACCCAGTCACCAGTCTGTGGTGGCAATAGAAATCAGCAAAAGGAAAGTTGAAGTTTTAAATTTCGCATTTAAGAAATCGTTTAATCATGTGGATCATCCAGACATATCTTTGTACAGTCTCCCAAAGGGGGAACAAAGAAACAGGAATCTTGCCGACAACTTGAGAAAATTCCAGTCACACGTAAAATCAGCAATCCAGCCAAACACTTCTACCCAGTCACCAGTCTGAGGTGGCAATAGAAATCAGCAAAAGGAAAGTTGAAGTTTTAAATTTCGCGTTTCAGAAATCGTTTAATCATGTGGATCATCCAGACATATATTTGTACAGTCTCCCGCAGTGGGAACAAAGAAACAGGAATCATGCCGACAACCTGAGAAAATTCCAGTCACACGTGAAATCAGCCATCCAGCCAAACACTTCTATCCAGTCACCAGTCTGAGGTGGCAATAGAAATCAGCAAAAGGAAAGTTGAAGTTTTAAATTTCGCGTTTAAGAAATTGTTCAATCGTGTGGATCATACAGACATATCTTTGTACAGTCTCCCGCAGGGGGAACAGAGAAACAGGAATCTTGCCGACAACCTGAGAAAATTCCAGTCACACGTGAAATGAGCAATCCAGCCAAACACTTCTACCCAGTCACCAGTCTGAGGTGGCAATAAAATCTCCAAAAGGAAAGTTGAAGTTTTAAATTTCGCGTTTAAGAAATCGTTCAATTATGTGGATCATATAGACATATCTTTGTACAGTCTCCCGCAGGGGGAACAGAGAAACAGGAATCTTGCCGACAACCTGAGAAAATTCCAGTCACACGTGAAATCAGCTATCCAGCCAAACACTTCTACCCAGTCACCAGTCTGAGGTGGCAATAGAAAACGGCAAAAGGAAAGTTGAAGTTTTAAATTTCGCGTTTCCGAAATCGTTTAATCATGTAGATCATCCAGACATATCTTTGTACAGTCTCACGCAGGGGGAACAAAGAAACAGGAATCTTGCAGACAACCTGAGAAAATTCCAGTCACACGAGAAATCAGCAATCCAGCCAAACACTTCTACCCAGTCAACAGTCTGAGGTGGCAATAGAAATCAGCAAAAGGAAAGTTGAAGTTTTAAATTTCGCTTTTCAGAAATCGTTTAATCATGTGGATCATCCAGACATATCTTTGTACAGTCTCCTGCAGGGGGAACAAAGAATACAGGAATCTTGCTGACAACTTGAGAAAATTCCAGTCACACGTGAAATCAGCAATCCAGCCAAACACTTCTACCCAGTCACCAGTCTGTGGTGGCAATAGAAATCAGCAAAAGGTAAGTTGAAGTTTTAAATTTCGCGTTTAAGAAATCGTTCATTCATGTGGATCATACAGACATATCTTTGTACAGTCTCCCGCAGGGTGAACAGAGAAACAGGAATCTTGCCGACAACCTGAGTAAATTCCAGTCACACGTGAAATCAGCAATCCAGCCAAACACTTCTACCAAGTCACTAGTCTGAGGTGGCAATAGAAATTAGCAAAAGGAAAGTTGAAGTTTTAAATTTCGCGTTTCAGAAATCGTTTAATCATGTGGATCATACAGACATATCTTTGTACAGTCTCCCGCAGGGGGAACAAAGAAACAGGAATCTTGCCGACAACTTGAGAAAATTCCAGTCACACGTGAAATCAGCCATCCAGCCAAACTCTTCTACCCAGTCACCAGTCTGAGGTGGCAATAAAAATCACCAAAAGGAAAGTTGAAGTTTTAAATTTCGCGTTTCAGAATTCGTTCTATCATGTGGATCATACAGACATATCTTTGTACAGTCTCCCGCAGGGGGAACATAGAATCAGGAATCTTGCCGACAACTTGAGAAAATTCCAGTCACACGTGAAATCAGCAATCCAGCCAAACACATCTACCCAGTCACCAGTCTGAGGTGGCAATAGAAATCAGCAAAAGGAAAGTAGAAGTTTTAATTTTCGGGTTTAAGAAATCGTTCCGTCATGTGGATCATCCAGACATATCTTTGTACAGTCTCCCGCAGGGGGAAGAGAGGAAATGGAATCTTGCCGACAACCTGAAAAAATTCCAGTCACACGTGAAATCAGCAATCCAGCCAAACACTTCTACCCAGTCACCAGTCTGAGGTGGCAATAGAAATCAGCAAAAGGAAAGTTGAAGTTTTATATCTCGCATTTCAGAAATCGTTTAATCATGTGGATCATCCAGACATATCTTTGTACAGTCTCCCACAGGGGGAACAGAGAAACAGGAATCTTGCCGACAACATGAGAAAATTCCAGTCACACGTGAAATCAGCCATCCAGCCAAACACTTCTACCCAGTCACCAGTCTGAGGTGGCAATAGAAATCGGCAAAAGGAAAGTTGAAGTTTTAAATTTCGCGTTTCAGAAATCGTTTAATCATGTGAATCATCTAGACATATCTTTGTACAGTCTCCCGCAGGGGGAACAGAGAAACAGGAATCTTGCAGACAACCTGAGAAAATTCCAGTCACACTTGAAATCAGCAATCCAGCCAAACACTTCTACCCAGTCACCCGTCTTAGGTGGCAATAGAAATCAGCAAGAGGAAAGTTCAAGTTTTAAATTTCGCGTTTCAGAAATCGTTTAATCATGTGGATCATCCAGACATATCTTTGTACAGTCTCCCGCAGGGGAACAAAGAATACAGGAATCTTGCTGACAACTTGAGAAAATTCCAGACACACGTGAAATCAGCAATCCAGCCAAACACTTCTACCCAGTCACCAGTCTGTGGTGGCAATAGAAATCAGCAAAAGGTAAGTTGAAGTTTTAAATCTCGCGTTTAAGAAATCGTTCAATCATGTGGATCATACAGACATATCTTTGTACAGTCTCCCGCAGGGTGAACAGAGAAACAGGAATCTTGCCGACAACCTGAGTAAATTCTAGTCACACGTGAAATCAGCAATCCAGCCAAACACTTCTGCCAAGTCACTAGTCTGAGGTGGCAATAGAAATTAGCAAAAGGAAAGTTGAAGTTTTAAATTTCGTGATTCAGAAATCGTTTAATCATGTGGATCATACAGACATATCTTTGTACAGTCTCCCGCAGGGGGAAAAAAGAAACAGGGACCTTGCCGACAACTTGAGAAAATTCCAGTCACACGTGATATCAGCCATCCAGCCAAACACTTCTACCCAGTCACCAGTCTGAGGTGGCAATAACAATCACCAAAAGGATAGTTGAAGTTTTAAATTTCGCGTTTCAGAAATTGTTCTATCATGTGGATCATCCAGACATATCTTTGTACAGTCTCCCGCACGGGGAACGTAGAATCAGGAATCTTGCCGACAACTTGAGAAAATTCCAGTCACACGTGAAATCAGCAATCCAGCCAAACACTTCTACCCAGTCACCTGTCTGAGGTGACAATAGAAATCAGCAAAAGGAAAGTAGAAGTTTTAATTTTCGGGTTTAAGAAATCGTTAGATCATGTGGATCATCCAGACATATCTTTGTACAGTCTCCCGCAGGGGGAAGAGAGAAACAGTAATCTTGCCGACAACCTGAAAAAATTCCAGTCACACGTGAAATCAGCAATCCAGCCAAACACTTCTACCCAGTCACCAGTCTGTGGTGGCAATAGAAATCAGCAAAAGGTAAGTTGAAGTTTTAAATTTCGCGTTTAAGAAATCGTTCAATCAAGTGGATCATACAGACATATCTTTGTACAGTCTCCCGCAGGGTGAACAGAGAAACAGGAATCTTGCCGACAACCTGAGTAAATTCCAGTCACACGTGAAATCAGCAATCCAGCCAAACACTTCTACCAAGTCACTAGTCTGAGGTGGCAATAGAAATTAGCAAAAGGAAAGTTGAAGTTTTAAATTTCGCGTTTCAGAAATCGTTTAATCATGTGGATCATACAGACATATCTTTGTACAGTCTCCCGCAGGGGGAACAAAGAAACAGGAATCTTGCCGACAACTTGAGAAAATTCCAGTCACACGTGAAATCAGCCAGCCAGCCAAACACTTCTACCCAGTCACCAGTCTGAGGTGGCAATAAAAATCACCTAAACGAAAGTTGAAGTTTTAAATTTCGCGTTTCAGAAATCGTTCTATCATGTGGATCATACAGACATATCTTTGTACAGTCTCCCGCAGGGGGAACATAGAATCAGGAATCTTGCCGACAACTTGAGAAAATTCCAGTCACACGTGAAATCAGCAATCCAGCCAAACACTTCTACCCAGTCACCAGTCTGAGGTGGCAATAGAAATCAGTAAAAGGAGAGTAGAAGTTTTAATTTTCGGGTTTAAGAAATCGTTCAGTCATGTGGATCATCCAGACATATCTTTGTACAGTCTCCCGCAGGGGGAAGAGAGGAAATGGAATCTTGCCGACAACCTGAAAAAATTCCAGTCACACGTGAAATCAGCAATCCAGCCAAACACTTCTACCCAGTCACCAGTCTGAGGTGGCAATAGAAATCAGCAAAAGGAAAGTTGAAGTTTTAAATCTCGCATTTCAGAAATCGTTTAATCATGTGAATCATCTAGACATATCTTTGTACAGTCTCCGGCAGGGGGAACAGAGAAACAGGAATCTTGCAGACAACTTGAGAAAATTCCAGTCACACGTGAAATCAGCAATCCAGCCAAACACTTCTACCAGTCCCCAGTCTGAGGTGGCAATAGAAATCAGCAAAAGGAAAGTTCAAGTTTTAAATTTCGCGTTTCAGAAATCGTTTAATCATGTGGATCATCCAGACATATCTTTGTACAGTCTCCCGCAGGGGAACAAAGAATACAGGAATCTTGTTGACAACTTGAGAAAATTCCAGTCACACGTGAAATCAGCAATCCAGCCAAACACTTCTACCCAATCACCAGTCTGTGGTGGCAATAGAAATCAGCAAAAGGTAAGTTGAAGTTTTAAATTTCGCGTTTAAGAAATCGTTCATTCATGTGGATCATAAAGACATATCTTTGTACAGTCTCCCGCAGGGTGAACAGAGAAACAGGAATCTTGCCGACAACCTGAGTAAATTCCAGTCACACGTGAAATCAGCAATCCAGCCAAACACTTCTGCCAAGTCACTAGTCTGAGGTGGCAATAGAAATTAGCAAAAGGAAAGTTGAAGTTTTAAATTTCGTGATTCAGAAATCGTTTAATCATGTGGATCATACAGACATATCTTTGTACAGTCTCCCGCAGGGGGGAAAAAAGAAACAGGAATCTTGCCGACAACCTGAGAAAATTCCAGTCACACGTGATATCAGCCATCCAGCCAAACACTTCTACCCAGTCACCAGTCTGAGGTGGCAATAACAATCACCAAAAGGAAAGTTGAAGTTTTAAATTTCGCGTTTCAGAAATTGTTCTATCATGTGGATCATCCAGACATATCTTTGTACAGTCTCCCGCACGGGGAACATAGAATCAGGAATCTTGCCGACAACTTGAGAAAATTCCAGTCACACGTGAAATCAGCAATCCAGCCAAACACTTCTACCCAGTCACCAGTCTGAGGTGACAATAGAAATCAGCAAAAGGAAAGTAGAAGTTTTAATTTTCGGGTTTAAGAAATCGTTAGATCATGTGGATCATCCAGACATATCTTTGTACAGTCTCCCGCAGGGGGAAGAGAGAAACAGTAATCTTGCCAACAACCTGAAAAAATTCCAGTCACACGTGAAATCAGCAACCCAGCCAAACACTTCTACCCAGTCACCAGTCTGAGGTGGCAATAGAAATCAGCAAAAGGAAAGTTGAAGTTTTAAATCTCGCGTTTCAGGAATCGTTTAATCAAGTGGATCATCCAGACATATCTTTGTACAGTCTCCCGCAGGGGGAACAGAGAAACAGGAATCTTGCCGACAACCTGAGAAAATTCCAGTCATACGTGAAATCAGCAATCCAGCCAAACACTTCTACCCAGTCACCAGTCTGAGGTGGCAATAGAAATCAGCAAAAGGAAAGTTGAAGTTTTAAATTTCGCGTTTAAGAAATCGTTCAATCATGTGGATCATACAGACATATCTTCGTACAGTCTCCCGCAGGGGGAACAGAGAAACAGGAATCTTGCCGACAACCTGAGAAAATTCCAGTCACACGTGAATTCAGCCATCCAGCCAAACACTTCTACCCAGTCACCAGTCTGAGGTGGCAATTGAAATCACCAAAAGGAAAGTTGAAGTTTTAAATTTCGCGTTTCAGAAATCGTTTAATCATGTGGATCATACAGACATATCTTTGTACAGTCTCCCGCAGGGGGAACACAGAAACAGGAATCTTGCCGACAACCTGAGAAAATTCCAGTCACACGTGAAATCAGCCATCCAGCCAAACACTTCTACCCAGTCACCAGTCTGAGGTGGCAATAGAAATCAGCAAAAGGAAAAACGAAGTTTCAAATTTCGCGTTTAAGAAATCGTTCAATCATATGGATCATATAGACATATCTTTGTACAGTCTCCCGCAGGGGGAACAGAGAAACAGGAATCTTGCCGACAACCTGAGAAAATTCCAGTCACACGTGAAATCAGCAGTCCAGCCAAACACTTCTACCCCGTCACCAGTTTGAGGTGGCAATAGAAATCAGCAAAAGGAAAGTTGAAGTTTTAAATTTCGCGTTTCAGAAATCGTTTAATCATGTGGATCATCGAGACATATCTTTGTACAGTCTCCCGCAGGGGGAACAAAGAATACAGGAATCTTGCTGTCAACTTGAGAAAATTCCAGTCACACGTGAAATCAGCAATCCAGCCAAACAATTCTACCCAGTCACCAGTCTGTGGTGGCAATAGAAATCAGCAAATGGTAAGTTGAAGTTTTAAATTTCGCGTTTAAGAAATCGTTCAATCATGTGGATCATACAGACATATCTTTGTACAGTCTCCCGCAGGGTGAACAGAGAAACAGGAATCTTGCCGACAACCTGAGAAAATTCCAGTCACACGTGAAATCAGCAATTCAGCCAAACACTTCTACCAAGTCACTAGTCTGAGGTGGCAATAGAAAGTAGCAAAAGGAAAGTTGAAGTTTTAAATTTTGCGTTTCAGAAATCGTTTAATCATGTGGATCATACAGACATATCTTTGTACAGTCTCCCGCTGGGGGAACAAAGAAACAGGAATCTTGCCGACAACTTGAGAAAATACCAGTCACACGTGAAATCAGCCATCCAGCCAAACACTTCTACCCAGTCACCAGTCTGAGGTGGCAATAAAAATCACCAAAAGGATAGTTGAAGTTTTAAATTTCGCGTTTCAGAAATCGTTCTATCATGTGGATCATCCAGACATATCTTTGTACAGACTCCCGCAGGGGGAACATGGAATCAGGAATCTTGCCGACAACTTGAGAAAATTCCAGTCACACGTGAAATCAGCAATCCAGCCAAATACTTCTACCCAGTCACCAGTCTGAGGTGGCAATAGAAATCAGCAAAAGGAAAGTAGAAGTTTTAATTTTCGGGTTTAAGAAATCGTTCAATCATGTGGATCATCCAGACTTATCTTTGTACAGTCTCCCGCAGGGGGAAGAGAGAAACAGGAAACTTGCCGACAACCTGAGAAAATTCCAGTCACACGTGAAATCAGCCATCCAGCCAAACACTTCTACCCAGTCACCAGTCTGAGGTGGCAATAGAAATCAGCAAAAGGAAAAACGAAGTTTTAAATTTCGCGTTTAAGAAATCGTTCAATCATGTGGATCTTATAGACATATCTTTGTACAGTCTCCCGCAGGGGGAACAGAGAAACAGGAATCTTGCCGACAACCTGAGAAAATTTCAGTCACACGTGAAATCAGCAATCCAGCCAAACACTTCTACCCCGTCACCAGTCTGAGGTGGCAATAGAAATCAGCAAAAGGAAAGTTCAAGTTTTAAATTTCGCGTTTCAGAAATCGTTTAATCATGTGGATCATCGATACTTATCTTTGTACAGTCTCCCGCAGGGGGAACAAAGAATACAGGAATCTTGCTGTCAACTTGAGAAAATTCCAGTCACACGTGAAATCAGCAATCCAGCCAAACACTTCTACCCAGTCACCAGTCTGTGGTGGCAATAGAAATCAGCAAATGGTAAGTTGAAGTTTTAAATTTCGCGTTTAAGAAATCGTTCAATCATGTGGATCATACAGACATATCTTTGTACAGTCTCCCGCAGGGTGAACAGAGAAACAGGAATCTTGCCGACAACCTGAGAAAATTCCAGTCACACGTGAAATCAGCAATCCAGTCAAACACTTCTACCAAGTCACTAGTCTGAGGTGGCAATAGAAATCAGCAAAAGGAAAGTTGAAGTTTTTAATCTCGCATTTCAGAAATCGTTTAATCATGTGGATCATCCAGACATATCTTTGTACAGTCTCCCGCAGGGGGAACAAAGAAACAGGAATCTTGCCGACAACCTGAGAAAATTCCAGTCACACGTGAAATCAGCAATCCAGCCAAACACTTCTTCCCAATCACCAGTCTGAGGTGGCAATAGTAATCAGCAAAAGGAAAGTTGAAGTTTTAAATTTCGCGTTTCAGAAATCGTTTAATCATGTGGATCACCCAGACATATCTTTGTACAGTCTCCCGCAGGGGGAACAAAGAAACAGGAATCTTGCCGACAACTTGAGAAAATTCCAGTCACACGTGAAATCAGCAATCCAGCCAAACACTTCTACCCAGTCACCAGTCTGAGGTGGCAATAGAAATCAGCAAAAGGAAAGTTGAAGTTTTAAATTTCGCGTTTCAGAAATCGTTTAATCATGTGGATCATACAGACATATCTTTGTACAGTCTTCCGCAGGGGGAACAAAGAAACAGGAATCTTGCCGACAACCTGAGATAATTCCAGTCACACGTGAAATCAGCAATCCAGCCAAACACTTCTACCCAGTCACCAGTTTGAGGTGGCAATAGATCAGCAAAAGGAAAGTTGAAGTTTTAAAATTCGCGTTTCAGAAATCGTTTAATCATGTGGATCATCCAGACATAACTTTGTACAGTCTCCCGCAGGGGCAACAAAGAAACAGGAATCTTGCCGACAACTTGAGAAAATTCCAGTCACACGTGAAATCAGTAATCCAGCCAAACACTTCTACCCAGTCACCAGTCTGAGGTGGCAATAGAAATCGGCAAAAGGAAAGTTGAAATTTTAAATTTCGCGTTTAAGAAATCGTTCCATCATGTGGATCATACAGACATATCTTTGTACAGTGTCCCGCAGGGGGAACAGAGAAACAGGAATCTTGCCGACAAATTGAGAAAATTCCAGTCACACGTGAAATCAGCAATCCAGCCAAACACTTCTACCCAGTCACCAGTCTGAGGTGCAATAGAAATCAGCAAAAGGAAAGTAGAAGTTTTAAATTTCGCGTTTCAGAAATCGATTAATCATGTGGATCATCCAGACATATCTTTGTACAGTCTCCCGCAGGGGGAACAAAGAAACAGGAATCTTGCCGACAACCTGAGATAATTCCAGTCACACGTGAAATCAGCCATCCAGCCAAACACTTCTACCCTGTCACCAGTCTGAGGTGGCAATAGAAATCAGCAAAAGGAAAGTTGAAGTTTTAAATTTCGCGTTTAAGAAATCGTTCAATCATGTGGATCATACAGACATATCTTTGTACAGTCTCCCGCAGGGGGAAGAGAGAAACAGGAAACTTGCCGACAACCTGAAAAAATCCAGTCACACGTGAAATCAGCAATCCAGCCAAACACTTCTACCCAGTCACCAGTCTGAGGTGGCAATAGAAATCAGCAAAAGGAAAGTTGAAGTTTTAAACCTCGCGTTTCAGAAATCGTTTAATCATGTGGATCATCCGGACATATCTTTGTACAGTCTCCCGCAGGGGGAACAGAGAAACAGGAATCTTGCCGACAACCTGAGAAAATTCCAGTCACACGTGAAATCAGCAATCCAGCCAAACACTTCTACCCAGTCACCAGTCTGAGGGGGCAATAGAAATCAGCAAAAGGAAAGTTGAAGTTTTGAATTTCGCGTTTAAGAAATAGATTAATCATGTGGATCATCCAGACATATCTTTGTACAGTCTCCCGCAGGGGGAACAAAGAAATAGGAATCTTGCCGACAACATGAGAAAATTCCAGTCACACGTGAAATCAGCAATCCAGCCAAACACTTCTACCCAGTCACCAGTCTGAGGTGGCAATAGAATTCAGCAAAAGGAGAGTTGAAGTTTAAAATTTCGCGTTTCAGAAATCGTTTAATCATGTGGATCATCCTGACATATCTTTGTACAGTCTCCCGCAGGGGGAACAAAGAAACAGGAATCTTGCCGACAACTTGAGAAAATTCCAGTCAGACGTGAAATCAGCCATCCAGCCAAACACTTCTACCCAGTCACCAGTCTGAGGTGGCAATAGAAATCAGCAAAAGGAAAGTTGAAGTTTTAAATTTCGCATTTAAGAAATCGTTCAATCATGTGGATCATTCAGACATATCTTTGTACAGTCTCCCGCAGGGGGAACAAAGAATCAGGAATCTTGCCGACAACTTGAGAAAATTCCAGTCACACTTGAAATCAGCAATCCAGCCAAACACTTCTACCCAGTCACCAGTCTGAGGTGGCAATAGAAATCGGCAAAAGGAAAGTAGAAGTTTTAATTTTTGGGTTTAAGAAATCGTTCAATAATGTGGATCATCCAGACATATCTTTGTACAGTCTCCCGCAGGGGGAAGAGAGAAACAGGAATCTTGCCGACAACCTGAAAAAATTCCAGTCACACGTGAAATCAGCAATCCAGCCAAACACTTCTACCCAGTCACCAGTCTGAGGTGGCAATAGAAATCAGCAAAAGGAAAGTTGAAGTTTTTAATCTCGCATTTCAGAAATCGTTTAATCATGTGGATCATCCAGACATATCTTTGTACAGTCTCCCGCAGGGGGAACAAAGAAACAGGAATCTTGCCGACAACCTGAGAAAATTCCAGTCACACGTGAAATCAGCAATCCAGCCAAACACTTCTTCCCAATCACCAGTCTGAGGTGGCAATAGTAATCAGCAAAAGGAAAGTTGAAGTTTTAAATTTCGCGTTTCAGAAATCGTTTAATCATGTGGATCACCCAGACATATCTTTGTACAGTCTCCCGCAGGGGGAACAAAGAAACAGGAATCTTGCCGACAACTTGAGAAAATTCCAGTCACACGTGAAATCAGCAATCCAGCCAAACACTTCTACCCAGTCACCAGTCTGAGGTGGCAATAGAAATCAGCAAAAGGAAAGTTGAAGTTTTAAATTTCGCGTTTCAGAAATCGTTTAATCATGTGGATCATACAGACATATCTTTGTACAGTCTCCCGCAGGGGGAACAAAGAAACAGGAATCTTGCCGACAACCTGAGATAATTCCAGTCACACGTGAAATCAGCAATCCAGCCAAACACTTCTACCCAGTCACCAGTTTGAGGTGGCAATAGTTCAGCAAAAGGAAAGTTGAAGTTTTAAAATTCGCGTTTCAGAAATCGTTTAATCATGTGGATCATCCAGACATATCTTTGTACAGTCTCCCGCAGGGGGAACAAAGAAACAGGAATCTTGCCGACAACTTGAGAAAATTCCAGTCACACGTGAAATCAGTAATCCAGCCAAACACTTCTACCCAGTCACCAGTCTGAGGTGGCAATAGAAATCGGCAAAAGGAAAGTTGAAATTTTAAATTTCGCGTTTAAGAAATCGTTCCATCATGTGGATCATACAGACATATCTTTGTACAGTGTCCCGCAGGGGGAACAGAGAAACAGGAATCTTGCCGACAAATTGAGAAAATTCCAGTCACACGTGAAATCAGCAATCCAGCCAAACACTTCTACCCAGTCACCAGTCTGAGGTGCAATAGAAATCAGCAAAAGGAAAGTAGAAGTTTTAAATTTCGCGTTTCAGAAATCGATTAATCATGTGGATCATCCAGACATATCTTTGTACAGTCTCCCGCAGGGGGAACAAAGAAACAGGAATCTTGCCGACAACCTGAGATAATTCCAGTCACACGTGAAATCAGCCATCCAGCCAAACACTTCTACCCTGTCACCAGTCTGAGGTGGCAATAGAAATCAGCAAAAGGAAAGTTGAAGTTTTAAATTTCGCGTTTAAGAAATCGTTCAATCATGTGGATCATACAGACATATCTTTGTACAGTCTCCCGCAGTGGGAACAGAGAAACAGGAATCTTGCTGACAACCTGAGAAAATTCCAGTCACACGTGAAATCAGCAATCCAGCCAAACACTTCTACCCAGTCACCAGTCTGAGGTGGCAATAGAAATCAGCAAAAGGAAAGTTGAAGTTTTAAATTTCACGTTTAAGAAATCGTTAAATCATGTGGATCATACAGACATATCTTTGTACCGTCTCCCGCAGGGGGAACAGAGAAACAGGAATCTTGCCGACAACCTGAGAGACTTCCAGTCACACTGTAACGCCGGAAATGCATATCCTCCTATTTCCATCTATTGTACTATTATTTTTTTCCTTGTTTTGTTACCTCAAGATATGACATTTCTGTCTCTTTATATATTGTAATTGCTTTACTGTTTGGATATATATATATTTATGCAGTTATGTCGATGTATAATTGGTTTGTTTCGTAAATATTATTTGTATTTTTACGCTGGGTCTTGCCCAGGGAAAACTGCTATCGAACGATTACATCGATAGGTCGTGTGAAGACTCAAAGTGTGTAGGATCTTTGGTAGTGTTAACTCTGCCGCGTGGAGCGCGGGCAGAGCAGTCGGAGTCTGGCGGGAGTAGCGAGTGGAGCAGGTGTGTTGGGCGACGCTCCCGCGAGTTGCCGCGCTTTCGGGGTTTGGCAGCATGTAATTGCGCTCGACTCGCGATGATAGTTTCTGACATGGTGTCGTGGACGGGAAGCATTAGCTGGCGCACATCAAGAGCCCGTTTCGCCTGGTGACCGTGTCGAGAAGAAGGCGCGCCAACATCCAGCTTCTGCAACAGCGACGGCCGACAATGAGTGACTGTCGCCACCTCCTCGATCGACGGCTTCAAACCTTCAATCAACCAACAAGGAAGACTAAAAGCACGTAAAGTTTCAGAACTGTATGGCAGACCTCAGCTTTTCAAATTGTTCCATTTGCCTTGCAAAATTACAGCAACTTAACATGAACCTTTGTTGCTCATTGTCCCAATTGCATTGCCAGGCAGGGTCCCTTCCTTTTCCGAAATGAGCCTGAGGGTCGTTGAAATTCAAACGCCAGCATCATTCGATTTCATTGCTTTAATTTCAAAGTTCAGCTGGCTACAATATTTAGATTGCACAAGCACAAATTAAGAGTGCGAGTTTTGTTACCGTATTTTAGTTACCTGTGACTGCAGCTCAGCTTGGTACGTACTAAATTTTACTATTGTTAATTGTTCAGAATCATTTAATTCAAGTTCAAAGTTAATTCTCTTATTTCTAAATTGCGTAGATTCAAGTAGCTTTTGAAATGATTGTTGAGGTAGTCCAAGACTATCCTTATTTTCCTGAATGTCGGTGTGCTTCAGAAAGAAAGCTCACTATTAACTTCAGTCACTAAATTAACTTTCGATTTTCCAGTTTTATTAATCCTTTTGCTAAATTAAGTCAGAGTGTAGCGAAATTTATTACTTCTGACAAACTTTCAGTTTTCACACTACACGTGTCAACCTTCAGTTGCCACGCTTCTAGTGCTAATTATATGTGTAATTACCTTTCTTTTTCAGTTACTATAGTAATTGTCCTTAGGACTGGCGACCGTAATTTCCCCCAAATCTCAAATATCTAATTACCGCTAGTTAATTGTTAACGTAACGGCCGCACATTTACTTTCTTCATTAACTTTACCCCTTTTCAAAATTAATTTCCACCAGTTTCATTTGCATTTTTCCTTTCATTTAGATGTAACCCTTTCCTCCCTCTTTACCGACAGATTAACTTCAGTGACGATTGCTTTTCCCAAATTCCCATTAGGTACACGCGGTTTAATTTTTCACTGTCATTAAGGTCGATAAGTGAGGGGGGACGTTACACGTGGCGACCTGGTGACAGGACAATCTTCAGATTTGAGGTTGTTCTGGACACGAATTTTCTTTGGTGCAAATGTCGTAACAAAGTATTGGTTACGAACAGATAGTTAAGTCAGCGAGATTAAGTAGTGGGAGGAATCCTAATTAGATTTGAGATTTGTTATTTATATTGAAAATTATTAAAATGAGTGAAGGCAACAATTACCAAATTTTGGTAGACTTGGATACGGAACAATCGGTCGAACAGTGGGAAACGCGCACCGCGGTACCCATTGTTCAGGGGCAGGCGGCTAGCGTGAAAGACGCGACCGCCGAAACGCAACAAAGAGCAGAAATGGAATTCCAAACTTTAGAAAATGTTTCGGAATCGGAAGTGAAAATCAAATCTGAACCCCTTGATGACGAACACGCGGGGACAATTAAAGAGGAAGCCGCTACGGAAGTAGAACCGGTAGTTTCCGGGAATTTAGCTGATTTATTGAATGTTTTGATTAACGAAATCAAGGCTCAGTCTAGCAAGTTAGAAACTCAATCGGCAGAAATTAAAGCTCAGGCTGCCAAGCAAGAAGCTCAGTCTGAAAAGATTGACAGGAAGCTAGACAATCAGAACAAAGCTATTAATGTTGTTAACAACAATGTTGGAGTTGTTAACGCAAAAGTTGATAAAATCAAAGAAGATATTGTTGTGATTAATACCGAAATCCGTAATCTTAAACAGGAAATGATAGGCGTTCAGGCGGAAATTGCGAGCATAAATACGCGTTTTAATTCCGAAATTAGCAGAATCGAAAAAAGTGTAGGAGAAGCAGTTGCTCCGATCATCGAGAATAAGGTGACGGAACAAATTCAATTAGTGAAAAAAGAGGATCAAAAGAAGGTGGAAACTTTAAAGGCTTTAGTATCCGAAGTAGATACCAAAGTGACGAAGCAGGCTAATACCTGCGAAGAGAAAAAAAGGGAAGTAGAAACGCTTGCGACAACCACTTGCCAAGTAATTACGAGAGTGTCGAAATTAGAAAAGAAACTTGACGAAAAACAGAGCTATGTGCCAATCTGTGCACATAGTTCGGAATTGTTGACGAAAGAGGAGCGGTTCGACCCCTCGAAAAAAGGCGGTATACACGTGACGGATTTCATTAAAAATTGTGAAAGAGTTTTACCCAGATCATGGACTAATGAGAGAAAAATTAATGCGGTTATTGATGTGTTGGCTGGTGATGCCAAGCGTTGGGGCTTAAACCTTAACATTACGAACCTGACTTTTGACGAGTTTAAAAAATTGTTTCTGGCTGAATACTGGTCAGAGCAAAAACAGCAAAGTGTCTGGCGCG
Organism: Schistocerca serialis cubense; assembly: GCF_023864345.2. Lineage (NCBI taxonomy): Eukaryota > Metazoa > Arthropoda > Insecta > Orthoptera > Acrididae > Schistocerca > Schistocerca serialis. Next base: position 20,259,370 of record NC_064646.1, read on the forward strand.
AATTTGTCGTATCGAGGCCTTTCGATGCGAATTCGCGCGGCTCGATGAGGGAGTTTTGTGAGGGCTGGATCCGCAAGTTGGAATATTTGCGTGATCGCCGCACGGAATCCGAAATAGTCTGGGAACTCTACAAAAAGCTTCCAGATGATACAAAACGCTACGTAGGAAGCAATTACAGGACAATAAATGATTTCCTGGAAAGAGTGGAGGACGAGGACAATTGGCGCAATAATCGCGACAGTGGTAGAGGCCCTGGTAACAACAACGGGTACCACAGCAACCACACCAACGATAACCATGGGAATAATGCATACCGCAACCATGGCAGCAATAACAAAAATGGTTCGGACCGTAATAACAATCGGTACAATGCAAATAATAATCGGAATGACGGAAACCAGTATCATACTAGCGTGATACGGGCTGCGCAGAATAGTAATAACGCCAGAGGGTGTGACCAGCCGCCTCAGCAGTATCCGGGGAGCGTATCTGCTGGGACGAGACAGGGAAACCATTAGCCGCGCCGGTGAGGGGCCGACCGGGCGTGGAGAAATTTTGGTGGTCCAATAACAGGAGAAAACCGAGGTGTCGTCGTTATGAAAATTCCGTATGGAATAATCAACGGCGGGAGAGCGTGCCAGTATTAGGAGAAAGGAGTGCGCCCACAAGTAGTAGATCAGCTGTAGACACGGCAATAGAAAATACATTCACTGTCAGTGAGAACAATTTAAGTAGTGTTCCGGAAATCGATTATAAAGTGGCAGCTGTAATACCCACAGCGGAACTGGAGATTGAGTTTAAGAATGATTCGCAATTGTTGAGAGAAGATCAGATGTCGGATAACACGTCCGTCGTTGAGCGAGGGGATGCAGAGAGGGATGAGGTCTGGTTAAGGCAGTTCGGTCGCTTATACGACGAACTAAGAGATTATAGGGGCCTGTACGGGAGAAGTGTTTATGGAGAGCGCGGGCAGAATTTGCCGCGTCTCGTCCCACAGGAAGATAGTATTTGTGAAGTGATGGAAAGTTCTGGCCCTAACCGGCAGACTTTACCAGAAATAGTTGATGTTAATGGGGAGCACGAGCAAGATTCGTCGTGTTTCGTCCCGCAGGAGTTAGATGTTGAAGTAGTAACGGAAAGTTCTGGCCCTAACCGGCAGACTTTACTGAAAGTTATAGTGATAGAAGTAGCCGACCCATCCGACGCAAACCTCCAGTTTAAACGTTGCAAGAGTATTAAGGAGAAAGATTACGAAAATTTTAGTGATAGCCGGACACGATTGGTAGAAAAGCACATAGATTACAGCGTGTATGAGGTTAGAGCTGACATTATACAGTCAGACGATAGCAGTGTGGGTTGCGCAGATCCAGAGGAAGTAATTTCAGATGCTACTGGGCACATTCCTCCAGGTAGATTGGCAGATGAGATCAATCTGACCAAAGTGGAATCAACGAAGGTGACAATTAGTGAATTGATAGCAAAGCAACACTCACTAGTTGACGAGTTACAGGAAAATGTTTCGGTATTGGAGGCGAAGCTAGAGACTAAGCCTCAGGACAAACGTGTTGAAATTAAAACTGTATGTGAACAGAGGCTGAAAAAGCCGCCAGATAAACCGGATTTAGGATCAAAGCCGGATGGTTTTTTCTGGAATGACCTGGATACAGACGAGGATTTACTGTGGGAAAATAAAGAAACAGTCGAGGACAAGTGTAGACAGATAGTAGTGTCTGTTAATATGCACGACCTACAACTAAAAGTGTTGATTGACACCGGTGCAGAATGGAGTGCTGTATCTGGGAAAATATTTGAGTTACTGAAAGACAGACCTGGCATCGTAGTTATGCCAGTAACAGGAGTGAAAATTATCGGTGCTACTGGGAAGGCCAGTAAACCGGTCACAAAACAGATTTTTGTCAACTTCGAGATATGTGGGGCACGATTTGAACAAGAGTTTGTCGTCGTGTCAGACTTAACTACGGAAGTAATTATCGGGTTAGATTGGCTATTAGAGTACCGTGCAGTGATTAACTGCGAAAGCAAAACTTTAAATGTATGTCACTAGATAAAACAATGGTAGTTGGTTTTGACGAGGCAGGAGACGGTGTGCATAGGCAATACCAGCCTATACACATTGTTAACTGGCCGGATGACATTGACGTAGGAATGAGTTTGAACTGCCGTAACATGAGGAATCTCGGCATTGACAAAAGTGTAGAAAGTGAATTGGATGAGATAATCAAATTCCCTCCACTGATTAACATTAGTATTGGTGTGAAAAAAAGATCGTTTGCGAGAAGTAATGAAGTTAAAAGCCGATGCTCGCATACGTCGTCATGACGCTAAAGCGCGTTTTGCTAAGATTGCAATCGGAGACTTAGTACTTGTAAAAGCTTATGAGAAATCGAGCGAGATAGACCATGAAATCTCTAAATTTAAGTTTGTCTATAATGGACCATATAAAGTCATTGGTATACCTCACACAAATGCTTATTGCTTAGAGTATCCAAGCTCTGGAAAACTATTAGGTATACAGAAGATTGTAGACTTGAAATTGTACCGACCTAGGATCGATTAATACCACACAATGGGTAATTTGTACAGTATGTAAAATAGAGTGTAAGATTTAACGATTTGCTAGATTGCCATGCTTTTGACTGACCAAGGTCATTAAAGAAGTTGTAATTAATAAGTAATTAATTTTGATTAATCAATTTAATTTTAATCAATTTAATCATGATCTAATCAACTGAAAAATCCAAGCTGCTAGTTTAATTTTTCAGTTGAGTCACAGTAGATTAAGGAATGTAAATATGATTTTGTAAATAACTGTAAGATTTCATAAATATGAGATTTACTAGTCATTGCCGATGTACTTAGACGCTGCTTTAAATTTCAGGCTAGTACATGCGTGTGATGATGGACAGTGTTGAGTTATCCACTGTGATAGTGTTTATGGACTCCTTGAGATTACTCGGGAGTGAGTTTTTCCGAAAGAATTCAGTGAAACGGACGTTCTGGAAACGCCGTCACAAGGGCGAGTGAGATCAAGCGTGCCGCACACGCGGGCGCAACAATACTGGCGAGGCGAGCCGCTGTCGGCTCTTGTGCCGCTGTTGGCTCTTGGGCCGCTGTCGGCATTCTTTGTACTTGCGAGTACGGAAGGCGGAATTGTTTTTCTTCCTGGACAGCTGAAAGAATTCTACTGTCAATATTTATGTTTTTTTCGATCTGATGTGTGTTATTTTTTTGTTTAGCGTTTAATGGACTCCCATGACGAGAATATTAATTATGAAAGGGTTATGTAAAAATGTGTATTCTATGTAATTAATTATTAATTTGCGTATTTTGATCTACCTGTTTTTATGACCATGTACTCTGATTAATTTTGTAAATAGTATTCCATTTCTAGATGCTGTTGGGAATTTTGACAATTTTAGAATAGCTAAACCATTTTCTATGTTTTCTATGAATTTTAATATGTTGTCAACCTGTTTTATTTTGTGCAAGATGACAGAGTGGAATAAGATTAGGAGTATCTCCACTCAATTTTTATGGTCTAAAAAATTTATTTATGCTTAATTAGACGAATGCTAAATTTTGTTGATGTTTTGAGCATATGCATTTCCGCTGTTTCTTTTTTGGGACATTTTCTGAGTCTGTTTACATTACACGAACATCCTCAGAGAATGTGGGGCACGTGTAACGCCGGAAATGCATATCCTCCTATTTCCATCTATTGTACTATTATTTTTTTCCTTGTTTTGTTACCTCAAGATATGACATTTCTGTCTCTTTATATATTGTAATTGCTTTACTGTTTGGATATATATATATATTTATGCACTTATGTCGATGTATAATTGGTTTGTTTCGTAAATATTATTTGTATTTTTTACGCTGGGTCTTGCCTAGGGAAAACTGCTATCGAACGATTACATCGATAGGTCGTGTGAAGACTCAAAGTGTGTAGGATCTTTGGTAGTGTTAACTCTGCCGCGTGGAGCGCGGGCAGAGCAGTCGGAGTCTGGCGGGAGTAGCGAGTGGAGCAGGTGTGTTGGGTGACGCTCCCGCGAGTTGCTGCGCTTTCGGGGTTTGGCAGCATGTAATTGCGCTCGACTCGCGATGATAGTTTCTGACATGGTGTCGCGGACGGGAAGCATTAGCTGGCGCACATCAAGAGCCCGTTTCGCCTGGTGACCGTGTCGAGAAGAAGGCGCGCCAACATCCAGCTTCTGCAACAGCGACGGCCGACAATGAGTGACTGTCGCCACCTCCTCGATCGACGGCTTCAAACCTTCAATCAACCAACAAGGAAGACTAAAAGCACGTAAAGTTTCAGAACTGTATGGCAGACCTCAGCTTTTCAAATTGTTCCATTTGCCTCGCAAAATTACAGCAACTTAACATGAACCTATGTTGCTCATTGTCCCAATTGCATTGCCAGGCAGGGTCCCTTCCTTTTCCGAAATGAGCCTGAGGGTCGTTGAAATTCAAACGCCAGCATCATTCGATTTCACTGCTTTAATTTCAAAGTTCAGCTGGCTACAATATTTAGATTGCACAAGCACAAATTAAGAGAGCGAGTTTTGTTACCGTATTTTAGTTACCTGTGACTGCAGCTCAGCTTGGTACGTACTAAATTTTACTATTGTTAATTGTTCAGAATCATTTAATTCAAGTTCAAAGTTAATTCTCTTATTTCTAAATTGCGTAGATTCAAGTAGCTTTTGAAATGATTGTTGAGGTAGTCCAAGACTAACCTTATTTTACTGAATGTCGGTGTGCTTCAGAATGAAAGCTCACTATTAACTTCAGTCACTAAATTAACTTTCGATTTTCCAGTTTTATTAATCCTTTTGCTAAATTAAGTCAGAGTGTAGCGAAATTTATTACTTCTGACAAACTTTCAGTTTTCACACTACACGTGTCAACCTTCAGTTGCCACGCTTCTAGTGCTAATTATATGTGTAATTACCTTTCTTTTTCAGTTACTATAGTAATTGTCCTTAGGACTGGCGACCGTAATTTCCCCCAAATCTCAAATATCTAATTACCGCTAGTTAATTGTTAACGTAACGGCCGCACATTTACTTTCTTCATTAACTTTACCCCTTTTCAAAATTAATTTCCACCAGTTTCATTTGCATTTTTCCTTTCATTTAGATGTAACCCTTTCCTCCCTCTTTACCGACAGATTAACTTCGGTGACGATTGCTTTTCCAAAATTCCCATTAGGTACACGCGGTTTCATTTTTCACTGTCATTAAGGTCGATAAGTGAGGGGGAGGTTACAACACGTGAAATCAGCAATCCAGCCAAACACTTCTACCCAGTCACCAGTCTGAGGTGGCAATAGAAATCAGCAAAAGGAAAGTTGAAGTTTTAAATTTCGCGTTTCAGAAATTGTTTAATCATGTGGATCATCCAGACATATCTTTGTACAGTCTCCCGCAGGGGGAACAAAGAAACAGGAATCTTGCCGACAACTTGAGAAAATTCCAGTCACACGTGAAATCAGCAATCCAGCCAAACACTTCTACCCAGTCACCAGTCTGAGGTGGCAATAGAAATCAGCAAAAGGAAAGTTGAAGTTTTAAATTTCGCGTTTAAGAAATCGTTCAATCATGTGGATCATACAGACATGTCATTGTACAGTCTCCCGCAGGGGGAACAGAGAAACAGGAATCTTGCCGACACCTTGAGAAAATTCCAGTCACACGTGAAATAAGCAATCCAGCCAAACACTTCTACCCAGTCACCAGTCTGAGGTGGCAATAGAAATCAGCAAAAGGAAAGTTGAAGTTTTAAATTTCGGGTTTCAGAAATCGTTTAATCATGTGGATCATCCAGACATATCTTTGTACAGTCTCCCGCAGGGGGAACAAAGAAACAGGAATCTTGCCGACAACTTGAGAAAATTCCAGTCACACGTGAAATCAGCCATCCAGCCAAACACTTCTACCCAGTCACCAGTCTGAGTTGGCAATAGAAATCAGCAAAAGGAAAGTTGAAGTTTTAAATTTCGCGTTTAAGAAATCGTTCAATCATGTGGATCATACAGACATATCTTTGTACAGTCTCCCGCAGGGGGAACAGAGAAACAGGAATCTTGCCGACAGCTTGAGAAAATTCCAGTCACACGTGAAATCAGCAATCCAGCCAAACACTTCTACCCAGTCACCGCTCTGAGGTGGCAATAGAAATCAGCAAAAAGAAAGTTGAAGTTTTAAATTTCGCGTTTCAGAAATCGTTTAATCATGTGGATCATCCAGACATATCTTTGTACAGTCTCCCGCAGGGGGAACAAAGAAACAGGAATCTTGCCGACAACTTGAGAAAATTCCAGTCACACGTGAAATCAGCAATCCAGCCAAACACTTCTACCCAGTCACCAGTCTGAGGTGGCAATAGAAATCAGCAAAAGGAAAGTTGAAGTTTTAAATTTCGCGTTTCAGAAATCGTTTAATCATGTGGATCATACAGACATATCTTTGTACAGTCTCCCGCAGGGGGAACAAAGAAACAGGAATCTTGCCGACAACTTGAGAAAATTCCAGTCACACGTGAAATCAGCAATCCAGCCAAACACTTCTACCCAGTCACCAGTCTGAGGTGGCAATAGAAATCAGCAATAGGAAAGTTGAAGTTTTAAATTTCGCGTTTCAGAAATCGTTTAATCATGTGGATCATCCAGACATATCTTTGTACAGTCTCCCGCAGGGGGAACAAAGAAACAGGAATCTTGTCGACAACTTGAGAAAATTCCAGTCACACGTGAAATCAGCAATCCAGCCAAACACTTCTACCCAGTCACCAGTCTGAGGTGGCAATAGAAATCAGCAAAAGGAAAGTTGAAGTTTTAAATTTCGCGTTTAAGAAATCGTTCAATCATGTGGATCATACGGACATATCTTTGTACAGTCTCCCGCAGGGGGAACAGAGAAACAGGAATCTTGCCGACAACCTGAGAAAATTCCAGTCACACGTGAAATAAGCCATCCAGCCAAACACTTCCACCCAGTCGCCAGTCTGAGGTGGCAATAGAAATCAGCAAAAGGAAAGTTGAAGTTTTAAATTTCACGTTTCAGAAATCGTTTAATCATGTGGATCATCCAGACATATCTTTGTACAGTCTCCCGCAGGGGGAACAGAGAAACACGAATCTTGCCGACAACCTGAGAAAATTCCAGTCACACGTGAAATCAGCAATCCAGCCAAACACTTCTACCCAGTCACCAGTGTGAGTTGGCAATAGAAATCAGCAAAAGGAAAGTTGAAGTTTTAAATTTCGCGTTTAAGAAATCGTTCAATCATGTGGATCATACAGACATATCTTTGTACAGTCTCCCGCAGGGGGAACAGAGAAACAGGAATCTTCCCGACAACCTGAGAAAATTCCAGTCACACGTGAAATCAGCAATCCAGCCAAACACTTCTACCCAGTCACCAGTCTGAGGTGGCAATAGAAATCAGCAAAAGGAAAGTTGAAGTTTTAAATTTCGCGTTTAAGAAATCGTTCAATCATGTGGATCATCCAGACATATCTTTGTACAGTCTCCCGCAGGGGGAACAAAGAAACAGGAATCCCTGGCTTGGAGACGCAACTGGAAAAATTGAAAATAAGTAAGGCGCAAGGTGCAGGTGGAGTCCCAAATCGGTGTTACAGACAGTACTCTGCACCATTGACCTATCACTTAGGTTTCGTTTATGACGAGTCTCTTACCCACCCAAAAGTCCCAAACGATTGGAGAAAAGCGCAAGTGGTTACTGTTCGTAAGAAAGGTAATGGAACTGAGCTGCTTAATTACGAACCCCTTGTCTAGGGGTAGCGTCTATAGTAATCAAACCAGCCCTGGCGCCCGTTTGGAAACTCATTGTTCAAAAAATGGTTCAAATGGCTCTGAGCACTATGGGATTTAACATCTGAGGTCATCAGTCCCCTAGAACTTAGAACTACTTAAACCTAACTAACCCAAGGACATCAGACACATCCATGCCCGAGGCAGGATTCGAACCTGCGGCTGTTGCGATCGCGCGGTTCCAGACTGTAGCGTCTAGAAACTCATCATTGTTTAAATATTGAATAAAAATCATCATAAGTGCTGGCCGAAGACTTCCAGCGTAAGAAATCACCCTCATTCAATCGGTGCCCTTGTCAAAGAGGGGGTTGAGGAGCGGACTGACGTTCACGGCACTTTCTTGCCCTTGGAGGTGGGAAACTTCCTTAAGGGGCTCCGGAAAGGCTCAAAATCATGAAAAGTTCAATTTTTACTTTTTTGCGTTTTCTGAATCTGCAGACTATTACCTTTTAATAGATATATAATTTATTCAATTCCGGAGACTACAACTATTTTTAAATTTTTTTTGAAATGTGTTCTACATGGGCGTGACCCACTGTGGCGCTGTTATACTGCTGTCAAATGGTGTTATTTTTAACGTCCGTGTTCATCAGGTACATTTTAGTGATGTGAGATAAAGTATGTGTTGTGGCTAACCTGTGATGGTTCAATATATATCGCTGGTGTGATTGTCGATTGTTTCATGTTTATTTACTCTGTCGTTATCTCGAAAATATTCGTAATTAATTCTGTTTCTTGAGTCTCTGTTTTGTTGAAGTATAATAATGAGTAAAAGTAAAGATATTAGAAATCCTCTGAAGGCTTTTAAGAAAAGGAGAAATGTTGGAAAGCCAAAGGTATGTGTTATTACTGTAAACAATAAAGATGATAACCAAGTGAGTGAACCTAACCTCTCAAGTACACCTGCCCATAGCAGTCAAAGTGGGAAAGAAAATACTTCACAGAAGAAGCTTGGTTCAATGAGTGAAAACTACGAATGTTTTATGGGCGAATCGGATGTGAATGAAATATTTGATATGTCGGTTCTCAAAGGAATTTTTTCAAACTGTGTAAGATGTATTCATTGTAGTGAAGTTGGTCTGGAACTCTCCATAATAAAGCACGTAGGACTTGCTAGTGAAATACAACTGAAATGTGATAAGTGTTCATACATGACCAACTTTTGAAACAGTGTTGCAGTAACTGCAACTGAAGAAAATGGTAGCAAAATCTACGAACACAACAACGAGCGATGCTTGCTTTAGACAAGGAACGCCTTCGGGCTGCAGACAGGGCTGTAAAGAGTCTAGAAATACAAGCAAGAGTAAACAGGAGGAGTAACAAGAGGAAGCTGGAGGAGGAGTTTGCAGAGGATGAAGATAATCCATCCTATGGACCTGGAATGCACTAAAAAGTTAATCCAATCTTTGTCGCTCGATTCCCAAAACTTTTATTTTCTCATACTAATTACATGTTTTCTAAGGATCTTCCAAACATATTTGTTTCAAACTTTCAGTAAATGTTATACAGTACCTTCTGCATAATTTAACACAGCCTTTTCCAAAAAACTGTATATTTTTGAATATATAAATAAAAAATTGCAAAAAAATGTTGTGAATTTTCATTACAATTGAAAAAAAAATTATCTTTAATAACTGAACTAAAATTTTGTAAAATCCCTGTGTTAAGTTGTAGCCCATATTCCAATAAATAATCTGTAAAAAGTTCAACTTCCTACCTCTAATACTTTGTGAGGAAAGATGTAATTTATAAGTGTTATTTTAACATTGCAAGTATAGGGCGTTCCGGAGCCCCTTAATAGGCGGAAGAATCAACAATGACCGACGGCATCAGAATGCAGAAGGCAATGGGAACCACTGCGTTAAAGACACACAGCGTGTATCTACAGCTCATATGGCCTATAATTCAAAAAGCGTCATTACGATCTCTCCATTGAAACTTCCTGGTAGATTAAAACTGTGTGCTGGACCGAAACTCGAACTCGGGACCTTTGCATTTCGCGGGCAAGAGCTCTACCACTGCGCTACCCAAGCACGATTCACGACCCGTCCCGGATTCGAGTCTCGGTTCAGCACACAGTTTTAATCTGCCAGGAAGTTTCATATCAGAGCACACTCCGATGCAGAGTGAAAATCTCATTTTGATCTCTACATTGATAAACGATTCTGGAATAATCCCTCATTCGTGTCTCCGGAAAGGGGGTGACCAAGAGAAGAAGAATGAATAACCAACGAAAGGATAACGTTCTACGTGTTGTGGTGTGGAATGTCAAAAGTTTGGGCGTTGTAGGGAACCTAGCTGTAGTGGGGCTCAGTGAAGTGAAATGAAATTAAGACTAGGATTTCTGGTCGGCGAAGTGTAGGGTAATATCAACAGCAGCAGAAATTGATATAACGGAAGTAGGATTCGTTGTGAACAGGAAGGCAGGACAGAGAGTGAGTTACTGTGAACAGTTCAGTGACAGAGTTATTCTCATCAGAATCGACAACAAACCAACATCGACAACAATAGTTCAGGTATGCTGATATTCTTCACGAGTTTGTAGTCGGATCATGTGGTCGTCCGGACACAATATCTCATAGTTCAGGTATGCTTGCCGACAACATAAGCAGAAGATGAAGAGGAAGTATATGAGGATATTGAGCGGGTGTCTAGGCTCTGAGCACTATGGGACTCAACTGCTGAGGTCATTAGTCCCCTAGAACTTAGAACTAGTTAAACCTAACTAACCTATGGACATCACAAACATCCATGCCCGAGGCAGGATTCGAACCTGCGACCGTAGCGGACTTGCGGTTCCAGACTGCAGCGCCTTTAACCGCACGGCCACTTCGGCCGGCTATTGAGCGGGTGAGTCAGTGTGTGATAGATGGAAATCTAATAGTCATGAGGGATTGGAACGCGGTTAAGGGGAAGGAGTAGAAGGAAGGTTTAGGGGAGAATATCGGCTTGGTAGCAGGACTAAGAAAGGAGAAAGTCTAATTGAGTTCGGCAAAAAAATTTAAATGGTAGCAGTGAATACTCTGTTCAAGAACTACAAGAGGAGGATGTACGCTCGTAAGAGGCCAGAAGATACAGGAAGATTCCACTTAGATTACATCACGATCAGGCAGGGACTACGAAATCAGAAACTGTATTGTCAGATGTATCCAGGAGCTGATATAGAGTCACATCACAATTTGGTAATGGTGAAGAGTAAGCTGAAGTTCAATAGAATAGTCAGGTAGGATCATGCGCAAAGAAGTGGGATGCGGAAGTACTAAGGAATGAAGAGATATGCCTGAAGTTCTCTGAGGCTATAGGTACTGTGATAATGAGTAGCTCAGTAGGCAGTTCAGCTGAAGAGGAATAGATATTTCCAAAAAGGGCAGTCACAGAAGAAATTTAAGGTGAACGGATAACGAAGTTCAGATTCACTGATGACATTTCTACCCTCAGTGAAAGTGAAGAAAAATTACAGAATCTGTTGAATGGAATGAACAGTCTAATGAATATAAATATAAACTCAGAGTAAATCGAAGTAAGACGAAAGTAATGAGATGTAGCAGAAATGAGAACAGCGAGGAAGTTAACATCATAATTGGTGATCACGAAGAAGAGGAAGTTAAGGAATTCTGCTACCTGGGTAGCGAAATAACCCATGACAGACGGAATTAGGAGGACATAAAGAGCAGACCAGCATTGGAAAACAATCATTTCTGAACGAGTCAAATCTATTAGTATCAAACATAGACTTTAATTTTATAGAGAAATTTCTGAGAATCTACGTATGGAGCACAGCATTCCATAGAAGTCAAACATGGACTGTGGGAAAACCGGAACAAAACATCGAAGCATCTGAGATGTGGTACTACAGTCGAATGTTGAAAATTAGATGGGCTGATAAGGTAAGGAAAGAGGAGGTTTTCCCCCAGGATCGGCGAGGAAAGGAATGCGTGGAAAACGCTGACAATAAGAAGGGACAGGGAGTGAACTCTAGGGTACTAGAGGGAGCTGTAGAGGGTAAAAACAGTAGAGGAAGTTAGAGATTGGAATGTATACAATACATAACTGAGGACACAGTTTGGACGTGAGATTCTGAGATGAGGAAGTTGACCCAGGACAGGATGCATCAACTGAATCAGAAGACATAAAAAAAATAAAAGATACGCAGATACGCTTCCCTGTGCAAGAATGTAAAAGACAGGACTTAGTGGTGTCTTGTAGCGCTTACAGACAACGCATCGACTGGGCACTTGATCACGCCAAGTACTCCAGTTTTCGTTTCTTGACTTCGAGGTCGTACATTTCCAGTATTTCCTCGAAGTACATATAACAAACGTAATTGTAGGGTGTAACTGTAGTGTATCTGCGATGTCGCGACAGGATTTAACCAGTTACACAAGCACTTTACCAATTTCTCGATTTGACATGCTAACAAACCGCCATTTCTTTTTTCTTTTTATACCAGTTTTTCTATTGTACACCCGGTACTACAAATTTCCGGCTTCAGTGCCACTGAACTAGTTTTTGCAGACTATGCAATAACGTCGCTACTTTATCCCACTGTGATTTTTCGCTGGTATGCGTGTCGCAAATGATACAACGATGTAACACAACGTGACGTATGTGTGTAGCACATGTGTGATGCCATCAGATAGTTTTGATTCTTTTGGCCAAAAAAACTGATTTACTAAAACAAATACCTGAGCAATGAGCTAGAATGGAGAGCATATTTGATCGAAAGCAGTGGGAGCCCCTTCATCCTTGAAGTACAGATAGCAACTGATGACACTTTTGCAATAATATTATAAAAAAATTGCTCGAAGGGTGAGGAATTAAGTTTGCATTCTATTGGCTGACAGAATTATGACAACGGCGATAGCCACATTTGGGGCAGGGGGCGGGATTGGGGGTTAGGGTTTGGGTTTCACGGTGGGGGTTAAGGGTGGCCTTGATAATAACAAGGTGCTTATGCTGATATCAGTGAATTCCTGGCTCTTCTCTCCCTGATCTATTGGCGTATTCAGTTCAAGTTTGATCATTTCTGACTCTCGCAGAGGATTCTGCTGGTTCCAGGAAGAAAGTGTCTCTAGCTGTGCAAATTTCACATGAAGGGTCTGACCGTAAATCCGGCCTTCAACACGCGCTTGAGTACTTCCCTAACGCGCCCTATTTGTTTTGGACAATGCTGACTAAAAATGACTAAATAATCCAAGTAGCAATACACGCAAGTGAAATTCATATCAGAGAAAGCATGCGTGACAACACCGCTGCCACGACTGAGAGGCCGAACGGAACCCGATCGTACTCGTACAGATCTGAGTCCGTCACAAAGGTATCGCAAAGAAAAAGCGTAAATCCGGCAAATGAAAGGACTGCAAGAACATTAGGTGATCTATTCACACCATCCCTCAAATTTCATCCCCTGCCAACTTTAATCGTTCCACTTGTGGTCGAGGCAGCCGTTATGGGGGAAGCCTCTCCAGAATGTTATCACTCAGTTCTATTTTATACTCGCCCACACTCGACCAGGTCAAGCCGGTTAGTAAGAACATTCTTATATTCCCGATATAACTGTTCCAACTGCTCCCGCTTTTCACCGATTAAATTACTCAACTCGAAGACTAGGATCACTACTGATAACCACTGTGTGTACACCAACTTGTGCAACATGTTAACAAAATTCAAAATTGAAATGCGGCTCAAAATGAAAGAAAACTCCATGTCACTTCAGTTATGGATTACCCCACGCGGTAAACGAAATTCGCCCTCAGAATCATTAGTACTGATAATTCTTCCGCCACCAAGACCTGAAAGTGCCACGTAAATTTGTTAATGGATAAAGTTACGTCCAGGTCTCCCAATAAAAACATATTACTTAAACTGACTATCTCTGCACACTTCCTCTTTCCGTGATAGGGATCCAAACTTATAACTGACTTTATCTGTATTATAAAATTCCTTATTAATCAATGTCGCGAAACTGCCCGTATCCAGCAGTGCACAAACAGGTTCTCATTAGTCTCCCTGCATACAAAAGCAACCCTAGGGGAGGGGTCCGTAAATATCTTCTTACAGCCTGAGACGGTTTCTCTGGCGTCATCTGCTAGTGTCTTTCAGCTTGTCAGGACAGTTCCTCACTAAATGACCCTGCCGTTTACACCCATAACACCTTCCTCCCTCCCTCTTATACACCCCAAAGAAAAACCGGTTTACCCTTCTCCTGTGCCAAGACCAAGTTATTTTCCTCGATGCTCGTTCTATCAGCCTTCCTAACTGCTTCGAACAATGGCAAGAGCTGTTCCAGCTGTACAAAATTCGTATCTATCTTCTGAGCACATACATTCTAAGATGTTATTAACCCTTCAGAGAGCGCACTAGCGTTTAAAGTACGCCAAATGCAAATTAAGTTTAATTTGTTCCAGTTTAGATCCTTTGGTAGATACGGGCAACAACGGCTTCGTTATTATTGCTTCGTTCACCGTGCTGATAGGTTGTGTCCATTGTCCTGTAAGAAGTTTAAGCATGAGTGCATCTCGTTTGGCGTATAAAGTGCACCGCGTGCCTAGTCATGTAAGTAAAATTTCTCTTGGTTTTGAAACCTCCCCAGCGTAGGGAGTACTCCATGAAGTTTCAAGATTGCAGTTAGATTAATTCGACTTCTTGCCACGATATTTCGGCTGACAACCATTAAGCCCTCTTCAGGTGAGAAGAGGGCAACTGATTCTGCAGAACTTAAAACAAAAGTCTGCTGGCGACAAGTAGATGATACATCTATAGTGTGGCCCCATGGTAAAGGAGAACAGTCACGCATTTTGCAGAACCTGAATTCTATGGACGAAATTATCAAATTTACGATGCAAGTGGAAAAAGGTGGCTGTCTGCTGTTTCTGGACGTCTTTGTCAGTCGGAAAGTGGATAAATCATTGGGCATTCCGATTACGGCAAGACAGCACATACAGACCTGTATCTGCAGGGGTCTAGTTGCCACTACCATCAAGAAATGTGGGCGTCCTTCGAACATTGCTGCACCGGGCACAAGTGGTATTTTAATGGACAGCCTTGCAAAGAATCTGGAACACCTACAGTTCGTGTTCAAAGATGATCATGGATAAACGTAACCATCCAGAAGGTCGAGAAGAGAAGGTGTGGCTTCAAGTCCAGGATGTTCCTCCAGTATGTCTGCAATATTTCGTAGAAAGTAGGCATAATCGTTACGAAAAAACATGTCGAAGTAATCTACCGCCTACGTGCAAAGGCTGTTTATTATCTGTAATTGCAACGTGGTACCATGTGCGATTTTATTTACGATGAGTCATGATGACTTGGATATAACTCCACTGTAGATAGCTACACAGCAGCTGAAATCGATCCGCAAACAGCGTCCCCAGCGAAATAATAAGAAAAGACTTTAAAAATAGTATTTATAAAGAATAGACACTTAAAAATTGAATTATATACAATTTTCTCATGTACCAGTAAAATAATAATTTCTCTGTGTAAGTTTCGAGAGCAAATAAATATAACAAAATGATCCAAAGAGACGACAAGATACGCTCTTTTGTTCATTTTGTAGTCGTCTTCACTTCTCCTCTTGTCTTCGTTGCGTGTAGACGGACATCTTGCGAGTGCTGGCAAATGTAAGCATATTTGTACTAATTAAGCATATAATATACTGACTTCATATTATTGTTCACTTTTAAGTTGTAAGAGGTGATCCCGATTTCATGTCCGTCTTCCTTTGAATTAACCTGCATTCGAGTAATTTACATTTCAACAATCGCAGCGGCCGATGCAGCCAAAGACGCAATTACGTGGCGATATTAAGCTATAAAATTTAGCGGAAGCGAAAACCTCGCCCGCTATTACTATAATATACATTTTTCTCCACAGCCGTCCGACGCTGCAGAAAATACGTAGCTTTAAGACTCATATTTTCAGTATCACAGCCGGCAGCCAGAGCCAGGAATCCCGACTACAATGCAATGGTTAACGGAGGTAAGAAAAAATACTCTCGCACGTGTGTGGGCCGCAATTGTAATTAATAACTAAAGATTTTTTGCTTTAAAGTGAACTGATTAGCCGAGGAAATTAATATGAAAAGCTTATTCCATTGCTCAGCTTATATGCTCATGTTTTAAGATTCAGAGAGTCTAAACTTCGTTAACGTAGCAAATAATTTATACTGAAGATTAATATTGTTAAAAAAAGAACTTCACAAAAGCATTTAATTGTAAATCAAAACTAAATGAAATATTAGTTTCATTAAGGTCCACCACGTAAGTCGGCAACAATGAGCGTTATCAATAAATAATATATTAAATACGACGGCCGACGGACGCGAGACGCATTAAATAGATTAAAAATATTACCACCGATGCTGCCCTTCCTCCCACCTTGGATGTTATTAAAATGATCACGGAGTACTCAATTCATGATTATTTTTGATTATACAGAATGGGAGTATGAAAATGAGTGAGTATGAACCATTTTAATTCCTGTTTCTTGAGATACACAGTAAACCGTTGTGGGAAGCTCATGTTCAGGATCTTGATCAAAAACTAAATGTTACTATAATCACCAACAGAACAGTAGAACAGTAACTCCAATAAATGAGGGTTCAACACGTCAGTTAGTCTACTTTGCTTGTTTTCATTTGCTTATGACGTACGGCATTATATTCTAGAATAACTCCTATCATTCACAAAGACAATTTTTGGCACAGAGACGGGTAGTTCGTGCTTTATGTGGTGTAAGTTTCTGATATTTACTTATTTTCTTTAAAATCGTTTGTTGTTAACAATATGAGCTGATTCCAAAGAATTAAAAGCTTTCACTCAGTTAATACTACGCAGAAATACAATCTGCGTTTGGATCACATCTCCTAGACTTTTCTGCAGAAAGGCGTGCAGTTTTCTACTGCACCCATTTCCAATAAGCTAAGACAAGAATTAAAAATGCTAGCAGTAACCGTCAAACATTCAGGTACAAACTGAAGAATTTCGTAATGGATCACTCCTTCTATTCTGCCTGGATGTTTGATTATGCTAATATATACTCGAAGTTTACCATCTGCATAGGATTCTTCTACATTTTATTTTACCTATCTCAATTTCATGTACTGACACGTTCCACGAACGTGAAGATTTGTTTCTAAAGTTGGTCCGACGGAGATAGACAAATAAAACAAAAATAAATAAAACAAAAATTTTAAATCTCCCATGTCCCTCTATTAGGGTTCAAGTCGGATGAGTCAATCAGTAGAGCAACGTAAAATGTCTTTCGCCTATGACTTTAGTTAGTATTAATAACTTTGCTTTTCTTCCACGACCGCCATTACTACTAAGTCCAGCATTCTGTGTCTCCCTTCTTATTCGTGACCCCACACCATCGTCCGAAAATACTTGCTTCACACTAGCCGTTGTTTATCGACAGCGATTATGCCTTTGCCGAGTGTATAAATCACTACCTTGTCGTTGACCTCAAAGTGCTGCGACATATTTGAACATGTGAAATCATAACACTACATTAGAGAGTAAAGAAAACTGACGAAGGGTAAGAACTACGTAAAAAACCGAACTCGGGCTATAAACAGCTGCTTCCATTAGCTAATCACCTGAGCTAAAACAATGCCTGTTATTCGTGGAAGACAAATTGCAAGAACTGATGTTCTGCTGGTCGCTTCCTTTCACAATACTGATTGCTTAATCTTTTAGTAACGAACTGATTACAGGCTAAACAGGAAATGAACTTCGATATTCAAAGGCAAGTAATCAGGCACTTAAAGTGAGCAGAGCTACTGCGTGTTTCACTGGCCTTTTACGTTTCATTGAGTGAACTGAAATACGTCTCGAAATGAGAATGTACCTAGATTAATCAAATAATTATTGTCATGTTTCTGCACAAATATTCTGGAGTAAACTAAGTATTGTTTGCGAGTTGTGCATAACTGGACAAGTGATGTGCCTCCGGTATATTCTCCTCCGGCTCTTCACAATTGTCGCTGTTATCCGATCTATAGCTGAAGATGGTTTTCAATCTTGTTATCGGTCTGAATGCGCAACTCTTATAAATATATCCATGGCTGTATCTGAGGTCATCAATAAACGTGTGAAAATAAACGTCATGAGAAAATCAAAGGCGAGCCGTTTGATTGCTGTTGGCCGAAAGTGTTTTCCTCTTGGGTACTACGGTCGCACTTAAAAACAGACTGGAGGAAAGTAAGAATACGTTCCTTGCGTTTGTGGACCGCCAGAACCATGGCAGCATAGCATAGATTAATATGCTCACAGCCCTTAGAAGATCGCAGGCAAAATGTGAAGGCAGATGAATAACCTACAATGTGTACAAAACCAAAATAGGTATAATACACAGGGGTTGGACAAAAATATGGAAACACCGGCAGAAATGCGTGCCTGAATATAAATTCATATCTTAGCCAAGCCTACAGTTTGCATTGTTGTGTTTGACCATGAACGGCATATTCTCTCAGCTGCTGTGGGAGTCAGCGTACCAAACCAGCAAGGAGAGAAGTTGCGATGGCCGGTGGAAGGAAACCAAAATTATTTGTACATAAGACCTGTAGATTAATGGAACACTTTATTTCTGAAAACAAAAGAAGTGTAACCTCTCTTTATAAAGTGGCTTCCTTTGACTCACATTAGCAAGTACTTCACCCACTGTTACTACTCGCAGGATCATCATCATCGGTTATCTGCTATATTAGCAGGTCCTTTGCCTCTCCATTTTCTGCGATCCATTGCTTCCTTCTTAAGGCTGCTGTATGTTGTACCGTCCATCATGTCATCCAGTATCTGGAATCTCTCCCTTCCTCGCTTCCTTTTCCCTTCTACATAACCTTCTAAAACTGTTTTTATCAGTCCGTCATTCTTTCTTAATATATGCCCAATCCAATTTCTTTTTCTTCTCTTTATTAAATCTAGTAACTGCCTTCTCTCTCCCACTCTTCTCAGTACCTCTTCATTTTTTACTCTGTCCATCCAACTTATTCTTTCCATCTTCCGCCATGTCCAGATCTCAAAAGCCTCCAGCCTTTCTCTGTCTTTTTTCCTCATAGTCCATGTTTCAGCGCCATATAGAAGAACACTCCATACATACTCCATACTCGCAGGATACAGGCTAAATAACGTCTTTCTATTGCTCAGCACTGATGATCTCGAAGTCTGTGAATGAACTGGGACGACCAGCGCTGGGCGTCTGGTTAAATCAGAGTTAACAAGGATGCGCTGAAGTCTGTCTTCCTAGAGGTGTGGCGCTGATCGCTCCTACCACAGGAGCGCGGATCAGCGCCTTCTTGATGCCGTTTCGCAGTTCTGCGCTGACTGGTGTGCAGTAGATGCTTCAGGACTGCTCGTGGAAAGTGTGGAATGTCCTCAATACGTTACAAGTGTCAGACGTGGTCGAAAATATTTCCTGTGTAGCTCTGGGCGTAGTATATCGGAACTAAGTGAATTAGAACGTGGATAAATGCTTCCTGTTAGATTGGTTGGTGATACCAAGGTAGCCCAAGCGTTTAGTGTTTCAAGAGCCCATATAGAAGATTTATTCCGCATAGAGGAAAAGCGGGAAAGCATGATCCAATGAGTCACAACATGACAAAAGTGTTTGTTGACTTATCGTGACAAATGCTCATTCAAGAGGATTCTCGAACATATTCTCAGTTCGAATATAATGAATTTCCTTGAGACAGAGAAGTTGCTGTCCGTGCATCAGCACGTCTTTAGAAAGCATCGCTCCTGCGAAACGCAACTCGCCCATTTTTCACATGATATCTTGCGAACCATGGATGAAGGGTATCAGACGGATGCCATATTCCTTGACTTCCGGAAAGCATTTGACTCGGTGCCCCACTGCAGACTCCTAACTAAGGTACGAGCATGTGGGATTGGTTCCAAAGTATGTGAGTGGCTCGAAGACTTCTTAAGTAATAGAACCCAGTACGTTGTCCTCGACGGTGAGTGTTCATGGGACGTGAGGGTATCATCTGGAGTGCCCCAGGGAAGTGTGGTAGGTCCGCTGTTGTTTTCTACCTACATAAATGATCTTTTGGATAAGGTAGATAGCAATGTGCGGCTGTTTGCTGATGATGCTGTGGTGTACGGGAAGGTGTCGTCGTTGAGTGACTGTAGGAGGATACAAGATGACTTGGACAGGATTTGTGAATGGTGTACAGAATGGCAGCCAACTCTAAATACAGATAAATGTAAATTAATACAGATGAATAGGAACAAGAATCCCGTAATGTTTGAATACTCCATTAGTAGTGTAGCGCTTGACACAGTCCCGTCGATTAAATATTTGGGCGTAACATTGCAGAGCGATATGAAGTCGGACAAGCATGTAATGGCAGTTGGGGGGAGGGCGCATAGTTGTCTTCGGTTCATTGGTAGAATTTTGGGAAGATGTGGTTCATCTGTAAAGGAGACCGCTTATAAAACAGTAATACGACCTATTCTTGAGTACTGCTCGAGCGTTTGGGATCCCTATCAGGTCGGATTGAGGGAAGACATAGAAGCAATTCAGAGGCGGGCTGCTAGATTTGTTAGGTTAGGTTAGGTTAGGTTAGTGGTGTTTAACGTCCCGTCGACAACGAGGTCATTAGAGACGGAGCGCAAGCTCGGGTTAGGGAAGGATGGGGAAGGAAATCAGCCGTGCCCTTTCAAAGTAACCATCCCGGCATTTGCCTGAAACGATTTAGGGAAATCACGGAAAACCTAAATCAGGATGGCCGGAGACGGGATTGAACCGTCGTCCTCCTGCTAGATTTGTTACTGGTAGGTTTGATCATCACGCGACTGTTACGGAAATGCTTCAGGAACTCGGGTGGGAGTGTCTAGAGGAAAAGAGGTGTTCTTTTCGTGAATCGCTACTAAGGAAATTTAGGGAACCAGCATTTGAGGCTGACTGCAGTACAATTTTACTGCCGCCAACTTACATTTCGCGGAAAGACCACAAAGATAAGATAAGAGAGATTAGGGCTCGTACAGAGGCATATAGGCAGTCATTTTTCCCTCGTTCTGTTTGGGCGTGGAACAGAGAGAGAAGATGCTAGTTGTGGTACGAGGTACCCTCCACCACGCACCGTATGGTGGATTGCGGAGTATGTATGTAGATGGTGACAAAAAAATAAGATGACGACAGCTGTTGAGGTCTTTGTTGTTGTTGCGGTCTTCAGTCCGAACACTGGTCTGATGCAGCTCTCCATGCTACTCTATACTGTGCGAGCCTCTTCAACTTGGAGTAACAATTGTAACCTACAACCTACTGGATCTGCTTACTGCATTCATCTCTTGGTCTCCCTCTACGACTTTTACCAGCCACACATCCCTCCAGTACTAAACTGGTGATTCTTTGATGTCTCAGATTGTGTTCTATCAACCGATCTCTTCTTGTGGTCAAGTTGTGCCACAAATTTCTTGTCTCCCCAATACTGTTCAGTGCCTCCTCACTAGTTACGTGATCGACCCATCTAATCGTCAACATTCTTCTGCAACATCACAGTTCTACTACATTAAGTGTCTAGTTCTCTAACCTAATTTCCTTAGCACACCTGATTTAACTCGACTACACTCCATTATCCTTGTTTTGATTTTGTTGATGTTCGTCTCATGTCCTCCTTTCAAGACACTGTCTACATCCACTTCTAAATTTATACTCCGCAAGCCACCGAACGATGTGTGGCGGAGGGCACTTTACGTGCCACTGTAATTACCTACCTTTCCTGTTCCAGTCGCGTATGGTTCGCGGGAAGAACGACTGCCGGAAAGCCTCCGTGCGCGATCGAATCTCTCTAATTTTACATTCGTGATCTCCTCGGGAGGTATAAGTAGGGGGAAGCAATATATTCGATACCTCATCCAGAAACGCATCCTCTCAAAACCTGGACAGCATGCTACAACGCGATGCAGAGCGCCTCTCTTGCAGAGTCTGCCACTTGAGTTTGCTAAACATCTCCGTAACGCTATCACGGTTACCAAATAACCCTGTGACAAAACGCGCCGCTCTTCTTTGGATCTTCTCTATCTCCTCCGTCAACCCGATCTGGTACGGATCCCACACTGATGAGCAATACTCAAGTATAGGTCGAACGAGTGTTTTGTAAGCCACCTCCTTTGTTGATGGACTACATTTTCTAAGGAGTCTCCCAATGAATCTCAACCTGCCACCCGCCTTACCAGCAATTATTTTTATATGATCATTCCACTTCAAATCGTTCTGCACGCATACTCCCAGATATTTTACAGAAGTAACTGCTACCAGTGTTTGTTCCGCTATCATATAATCATACAATAAAGGATTCTTCTTTCTATGTATTCGCAATACATTACATTTGTCTATGTTAAGGGTCAGTTGCCACTCCCTGCACCAAGTGCCTATCCGCTGCAGATCTTACTGCATTTCGCTACAATTTTCCAATGCTGCAACTTCTCTGTATACTACAGCATCATCCGCGAAAAGCCGCATGGAAATTCCGACGCTATCTAATAGGTCATTTATATATATTGTGAAAATCAATGGTTCCATAACACTCCCCTGTGGCACGTCAGAGGTTACTTTAACGTCTGTAGACGTCTCTCCATTGATAACAACATGCTGTGTTCTGTTTGCTAGAAACTCTTCAATCCAGCCACACAGCTGGTCTGACATTCCGTAGGCTCTTACTTTGTTTATCAGGCGACAGTGCGGAACTGTATCGAACGCCTTCCGGAAGTCAAGGAAAATGGCATCTACCTGGGAGCCTGTATCTAATATATTCTGGGTCTCATGAACAAATAAAGCGAGTTGGGTCTCACACGATCGCTGTTTCCGGAATCCATGTAGATTCCTACAGAGTAGATTCTGGGTTTCCAAAAACGACATGATACGCGAGCAAAAAACATGTTCTAAAATTCTAGAACAGATCGACGTCAGAGACATAGGTCTATAGTTTGAGCATCTGCTCGACGACCCTTCTTGAAGACTGGGACTATCTGTGCTCTTTTCCAATCATTTGGAACCTTCCGTTCCTCTAGAGACTTGCGGTACACGGCTGTTAGAAGGGGGGCAAGTTCTTTCGCGTACTCTGCGTATAATCGAATTGGTATCCCGTCAGGTCCAGTGGACTTTCCTCTGTTGAGTGATTCCAGTTGCTTTCCTATTCCTTGGACACTTATTTCGATGTAAGCCATTTTTTCGTTTGTGCGAGGATTTAGAGAAGGAACAGCAGTGCGGTCTTCCTCTGTGAAACAGCTTTGGAAAAAGGTGTTTAGTATTTCAGCTTTACGCGTGTCATCCTCTGTTTCAATGCCATCATCATCCCGGAGTGTCTGGATATGCGGTATCGAGCCACTTACTGATTTAACGTAAGACCAGAACTTCCTAGGATTTTCTGTCAAGTCGGTACATAGAATTTTACTTTCGAATTCACTGAACGCTTCACGCATAGCCCTCCTTACGCTAACTTTGTCATCGTTTAGCTTCTGTTTGTCTGAGAGGTTTTGGCTGCGTTTACACTTGGAGTGAAGCTCTCTTTGCTTTCGCAGTAGTTTTCTAACTTTGTTGTTGAACCACGGTGGGTTTTTCCCGTCCCTCACAGTTTTACTCGGCACCTACCTGTCTAAAACGCATTTTACGATTGCCTTGAACTTTTTCCATAAACACTCAACATTGTCAGTGTCGTAACAGAAATTTTCGTTTTGATCTGTTACGTAGTCTGAAATCTGCCTTCTATTACTCTTGCTAAACAGATAAACCTTCCTCCCTTTCTTTATATTCCTATTAACGTCCATATTCAGGGATGCTCCAACGGCCTTATAATTACTGATTCCCTGTTCTGTACATACAGAGTCGAAAAGTTCAGATTTGTTTGTTATCAGTAGGTCCAAGATGTTATCTCCACGAGTCGGTTCTCTGTTTAATTGCTCGAGGTAATTTTCGGATAGTGCACTCAGTATAATGTCACTCGATGCTCTGTCGCTACCACCCGTCCTAAACATCTGGGTGTCCCAGCCTATACCTGGCAAATTGAAATCTCCACTTGAAGACTATAACATGCTGAGAAAATTTATGTGAAATGTATTCCAAATTTTCTCTCAGTTGTTCTGCCACTAATGCTGCTGAGTCGGGAGGTCGGTAAAAGGAGCCAACTATTAACCTAGCTCGGTTGTTGAGTGTAACCTCCACCCATAATAATTCACAGGAACTATCCACTTCTACTTCACTACAGGATAAAGTACTTCTAACAGCGACAAACACGCCACCATCGGCTGCATGCAATCTATCCTTTCTAAACACCGTCTGTGCCTTTGTAAAAATTTCGGCAGAATTTATCTCTGGCTTCAGCCAGCTTTCTGTACCTATAACGATTTCAGCTTCGGTGCTTTCTATCAGCGCTTGAAGTTCCGGTACTTTACCAATGCAGCTTCGACAGTTTACAATTACAATACCGATTGCTGCTTGGCCCCCGCATGTCCTGACTTTGCCCCGCACCCTTTGAGGCTGCTGCCCTTTCTGTACTTGCCCGAGGCCATCGAACCTAAAAAACCGCCCAGTCCACGCCACACAACCCCTGCTACCCGTGTAGCCGCTTCTACATCTACATCTATACTCCGCGAGCCACCTTACGGTGTGTGGCGGAGGGTACTTATTGTACCACTATCTGATCCCCCCTTCCCTGTTCCATTCACGAATTGTGCGTGGGAAGAACGACTGCTTGTAAGTCTCCATATTTGCTCTAATTTCTCGGATCTTTTCGTTGTGATCATTACGCGAGATATATGTGGGCGGTAGTAATATGTTGCCCATCTCTTCCCGGAATGTGCTCTCTCGTAATTTCGATAATAAACCTCTCCGTATTGCGTAACGCCTTTCTTGAAGTGTCCGCCACTGGAGCTTGTTCAGCATCTCCGTAACGCTCTCGCGCTGACTAAATCTCCCCATGACGAATCGCGCTGCTTTTCGCTGGATCATGTCTATCTCTTCTATTAATCCAACCTGGTAAGGGTCCCATACTGATGAGCAATACTCAAGAATCGGACGAACAAGCGTTTTGTAAGCTACTTCTTTCGTCGATGAGTCACATTTTCTTAGAATTCTTCCTATGAATCTCAACCTGGCGCCTGCTTTTCCCACTATTTGTTTTATGTGATCATTCCACTTCAGATCGCTCCGGATAGTAACTCCTAAGTATTTTACGGTCGTTACGGCTTCCAATGATTTATCACCTATGGCATAATCGTACTGGAATGGATTTCTGCCCCTATGTATGCGCATTATATTACATTTATCTACGTTTAGGGAAAGCTGCCAGCTGTCGCACCATGCATTAATCCTCTGCAGGTCCTCCTGGAGTACGTACGAGTCTTCTGATGTTGCTACTTTCTTGTAGACAACCGTGTCATCTGCAAATAGCCTCACGGAGCTACCGATGTTGTCAACTAAGTCATTTACGTATATTGTAAACAATAAAGGTCCTATCACGCTTCCCTGCGGTACTCCCGAAATTACCTCTACATCTGCAGATTTTGAACCGTTAAGAATGACATGTTGTGTTCTTTCTTCTAGGAAATCCTGAATCCAATCACAAACCTGGTCCGATATTCCGTAAGCTCGTATTTTTTTCACTAAACGTAAGTGCGGAACCGTATCAAATGCCTTCCTGAAGTCCAGGAATACGGCATCAATCTGCTCGCCAGTGTCTACGGCACTGTGAATTTCTTGGGCAAATAGGGCGACCTGAGTTTCACGTGATCTCTGTTTGCGGAATCCATGTTGGTTATGATGAAGGAGATTTGTATTATCTAAGAACGTCATAATACGAGAACACAAAACATGTTCCATTATTCTACAACAGATTGACGTAAGCGAAATAGGCCTATAATTATTCGCATCTGATTTATGACCCTTCTTGAAAATGGGAACGACCTGCGCTTTCTTCCAGTCGCTAGGTACTTTACGTTCTTCCAGCGATCTACGATAAATTGCTGATAGAAAGGGGGCAAGTTCTTTAGCATAATCACTGTAGAATCTTAAGGGTATCTCGTCTGGTCCGGATGCTTTTCCGCTACTAAGTGATAGCAGTTGTTTTTCAATTCCAATATCGTTTATTTCAATATTTTCCATTTTGGCGTCCGTGCGACGGCTGAAGTCAGGGACCGTGTTACGATTTTCCGCAGTGAAACAGTTTCGGAACACTGAATTCAGTATTTCTGCCTTTCTTCGGTCGTCCTCTGTCTCGGTGCCATCGTGGTCAACGAGTGACTGAATAGGGGATTTAGATCCGCTTACCGATTTTACATATGACCAAAACTTTTTAGGGTTCTTGTTTAGATTGTTTGCCAATGTTTTATGTTCGAATTCGTTGAATGCTTCTCTCATTGCTCTCTTTACGCTCTTTTTCGCTTCGTTCAGTTTTTCCTTATCAGCTATGATTCGACTACTCTTAAACCTATGATGAAGCTTTCTTTGTTTCCGTAGTACCTTTCGTACATGATTGTTATACCACGGTGGATCTTTCCCCTCGCTTTGGACCTTAGTCGGTACGAACTTATCTAAGGCGTACTGGACGATGTTTCTGAATTTTTTCCATTTTTGTTCCACATCCTCTTCCTCAGAAATGAACGTTTGATGGTGGTCACTCAGATATTCTGCGATTTGTGCCCTATCACTCTTGTTAAGCAAATATATTTTCCTTCCTTTCTTGGCATTTCTTATTACACTTGTAGTCATTGATGCAACCACTGACTTATGATCACTGATACCCTCTTCTACATTCACGGAGTCGAAAAGTTCCGGTCTATTTGTTGCTATGAGGTCTAAAACGTTAGCTTCACGAGTTGGTTCTCTAACTATCTGCTCGAAGTAATTCTCGGACAAGGCAGTCAAGATAATGTCACAAGAGTCTCTGTCCCTGGCTCCAGTTCTGATTGTGTGACTATCCCATTCTATACCTGGTAGATTGAAGTCTCCCCCTATTACAATAGTATGATCACGAAACTTCTTCACGACGTTCTGCAGGTTCTCTCTGAGGCGCTCAACTACTACGGTTGCTGATGCAGGTGGTCTATAGAAGCATCCGACTATCATATCTGACCCACCTTTGATACTTAACTTAACCCAGATTATTTCACATTCGCATTCGCTAATAACTTCACTGGATATTATTTAATTCTTTACTGCTATAAATACTCCTCCACCATTGGCGTTTATCCTATCCTGGCGGTATATATTCCATTCTGTGTCTAGGATTTCGTTACTGTTCACTTCCGGTTTTAACCAACTTTCCGTTCCTAATACTATATGCGCACTATTTCCTTCAAGAAGAGATACTAATTCAGGAACCTTGCCCTGGATACTCCTGCAGTTTACCAATATTACGTTAACTTTTCCTGTTTTTGGTCTCTGAGGACGGACGTTCTTTATCAACGATGATAATGTCCTCTCTGGTAAGCCGTCAGGTATTTTATCGTTTCGCCCAAGAGGGGGTCCCTCTAACCTAAAAAACCCCCGTGTGCACGCCACACGTACTCTGCTACCCTAGTAGCTGCTTCCGGTGTGTAGTGCACGCCTGACCTGTCTAGGGGGGCCCTACAGTTCTCCACCCAATAACGCTTGCTGCGTGTAGTGGACTCCTGACCTATCCAGCGGAACCCGAAACCCCACCACCCTATGGCGCAAGTCGAGGAATCTGCAGCCCACACGGTCGCAGAACCGCCTCAGCCTCTGATTCAGACCCTCCAGTCGGCTCTGTACCAAAGGTCCGCAGTCAGTCCTGTCGACGATGCTGCAGATGGTCAGCTCTGCTTTCACCCCGATAGCCGCCGGAAGCCAGAGAGGATTTCCTCCGATCCATAGCGACACACATCATTGGTGCCGACATGAGCGACCACCTGCAGATGGGGGCACCCTGTATCCTTCATGGCATCCGGAAGGACCCTTTCCACATCTGGAATGACTCCCCCCGGTATGCACACGGAGTGCACATTGGTTTTCTTCCCTCTCTTGCTGCCATATCCCTAAGGGGCCCCATTACGCGCCTGACGTTGGAGCTACCAACTACCAGTAAGCCCACCCTCTGCGATCACCCGGATCTTGCAGGCTGAGGGGCAACCTCTGGAACAGGACAAGCAGCCATGTCCGTCCGAAGATCAGTATCAGCCTGAGACAGAGCCTGAAACCGGGTCATCAGACGAACTGGAGAGGCCTTCCGTTCAGCCCTCCGGAATGTCTTTCGCCCCCTGCCACACCTCGAGACGACCTCCAACTCTACCACAGGTGAGGGATCAGCCTCAATGTGGGCAGTATCCCGGGCAGCCACAGTCGTAGCCCGATCGGGGGATGCGTGGGACGAGCCGGCCGTCCCCGACAAACCCCCATCCGGACCCCCACAGTGATGCCCATTGGCAACAGCCTCAAGCTGTGTGACTGAAGCCAACATTGCCTAAAGCTGGGAGCGAAGGGATGCCAACTCAGCTTGCATCCGAACACAGCAGTTGCAGTCCCTATCCATGCTAAAAACTGTTGTGGAAAGAACGTCTGAACTAATCTACAGAGAGCACAAACAATTCGACACAAAATTTAAACGGTTATTAAAATACAAGATTGCCTAGTAAATGCAGTAATGCTGCTACATGCGCACTGCTGACACACTGCTCGGCGGCCGAAGGAGACTACACGATTTTACACTATTCAGGTACTAAAACGCTATGTTACAACTCTCAAATACTATAATAAGTCCGAAATTTATGAATTAAACAATGGAAATACCAAAAACACTCAAATAAATTAAGAATTAAACTATGTAACAAATAAGATAGCTAAGAGTATACGACTTGCTGCTGCAGCTGCTTATCCAACGGCGGCAGGGGGCACACTGGCTGTGACCAACCGACACTGGCCGTTCGAAACGAAAACAGAAGACAGACGACTACGCGAATTTACACTATTCAGGTACTAAAACGCGATGCTACAACTCTCAAATACTATAATACGCCCGAAATTTATGAATTAAACAAAGCAAATACCAAAAACACGCAAAGAATTAAGAATTAAACTATGTAAAAAATAAGCGAGCTAAGAGTATACGACTTGCTACTGCAGCTGCTTATCCAACGGCGCCAGGGAGCACACTGTCTAAAGCTTTTTACGTCAAGAGCAGCTCAAGTTTCATACTTCTGATACCTTAATTTTTTCGGCCGTCTTGTGCAATCTTACTAAGTGGAAGAACTCTTTTGCGTTTGTCACTGCTGTGTCGTTCCCAGTTTCGAGGTTAAGTTAGTCGTTATTTCTCTTTCTACTATTCTTAATAATCTTCTCCTTTCCTTTGTGTGCCGGCCGGAGTGGCCGAGCGGTTCTAGGCGCTACAGTGTGGAGCCGCGCGACCGCTACGTCGCAGGTTCGAATCCTGCCTCGGGCATGGATGTGTGTGATGTCCTTAGGTTAGTTAGGTTTAAGTAGTTCTAAGTTCTAGGGGACTGATGACCACAGATGTTAAGTCCCATAGTGCTCAAAGCCATTTAGCCGGCTTTTCTCCGAAATCCAAACTGATCTTCCCAAGGTCAGCTATTACAAGTTTTTCCATTCTTCTGTAAAGATTGGTGTTAGTATTTTGCAACCATAACTTATTAAACTGATAGTTCGGTAATTTTCACACACGTCAGCAAATGCTTTCTTTGGATTTGGAGCTACTACATTCTTCTTGAAGTCTGAGGGTATTTTGCCTGTCTCATACATCTTGCACACCAGATGGAAGAGTTCTGTCATGGCTGGCTCTCCCAAGGCTATCAGTAGTTCTAATGGAATATCATCTTTCCCCGGTGCCTCATTTCGACTTTCACAGCTCTGTCAAATTCTTCTCGCAGTATCACATCTCCCATCTAATCATCACCTACGTTCACTTCCCTTTCTATAATGTTGGCTTAACGTCCATCTCCCTTGTATAGGCCTTGTATAAATTCCTTCCACTTTTCAACTTTCCCTTCTTTGCTTAGGACTGGTTTTCCAACTGAGTTCTTTATATTCATACAGCTACTTCTCTTTTCTTCAAAGGCCTCTTTAATTTTCTTGTGGGCAGTATCTATCTTGTCCCTAGTTACACATGTTTCTAAATTATTACATTTGTCCTCTAGCCACTCCTGCTTAGCCACTTTGCAGTTCCTGTCAATCTAATTTTTTAAAAGTTTATATACCCTTTCGCCTGCATCATTTCCCGCATTTTTAATTTTTCATCTTTCTAGAGTTAAATTCAATATCTCCTGTGCTGTCCTAGGATTTCTACTTTTTACCGATCTGATCCTCTGCTGCCATCACTGTTTCATCTCTCAAAGCTACCCGTTCGATTCTAGTACATTCTTTTCCCCTGTTCTAGTCATGTAGTGCCTAATGGTCCTTCTGAAATTATCAACAACCTCTGGTTCTTTAAACTTATCCAGGTCTCATCTCCTTAATTTACAACCTTTTTGCAATTCAGTTTCAATCTACAGTTCATAACCAACAGATTGGGTTCAGAGTCTACATCTGCCCCTGGAACTGTCTTACAATATAAAACCTGTTTCCCAAAATTGTCTAACCACTACATAATCAACCTGCAACCTTTCAGTGTATCTGGGTCCATTTCACATGTACAACCTTCTTGTATGATTCTTAAACCAAGTATTGTGGATGATTAAATTATGCTCTGTGCAAAATTCTACCGGGCGGCTTCCTCATTTATTCCTTTTCCCCAGTTCATATTAACCTACTATTGTCTTCCTTTTCCTACTATCGAATTCCAGTCGCCCATCAAATTAAACTTTCGTCTCCTTTAACTATCTGAATAATTTCTTTTATCTCATCATACATTTCTTCAATCTCTTCATCATCTGTATCGTTGCCTGAACTTTTCACGGTTTTACGGGAGGAATGGTATACGATTCCGTTGAAAACCATACAGCACCATTCCGGGACGTACACTGTATTGGACATGGTAGCGTGTTGCGTTTTTGATGTTTCCATATTTTTGCCCACCCCCTGCAGGTAACAACCAGGGAGAAAAGTTCGTGTTAAGGAACGACGAGGTATGTTGTCAGTTTACCACCGCTGTTGTTCAACGTGTATTTCAAAGAAGCATAGATGGAAGTGAAAGATAATTTGGGAATACAAATTAAATTGCAGGGAGAACAGATAACAGTGTCAGATTCGCAAATGGCATAGCTTTTTCGGGCAGATGTAATGAAAGCCGCCCAGAACTGTTGATTGCACTCCACAACATGCTTAACACAGAGTGTGGTTTGAGGGTACACAAAGGAAAAAAGGAAGGCTCTGAGTAGTATGGGACTTCACTGATGTGGTCATCAGTCCCCTAGACCTTAGAACTACTTAAACGTAACTAATCTAAGGACATCACACACATCCATGCCCGAGGCAGGATTCGAACCTGCGACCGTAGCGGTCCCGCGGTTCCAGACTGTAGCGCCTAGAACCGCTCGGCCACTCCGGCCGGCACACAAAGGAAAGGAGAAGATTATTAAGAATAGTAGAAAGAGAAATAACGACTAACTTAACCTCGAAACTGGGAACGACACAGCAGTGACAAACGTAAAAGAGTTCTTCCATTTAGTAAGATTGCACAAGACGGCCGAAAAAATTAAGGTATCAGAAGTATGAAACTTGAGTTGCTCTTGACGTAAAAAGCTTTAGACAACTTTCGTGGATGCAGCTGGATGATGTCTTCGACATCCACCGATATTTCAACAGGTAAACACCGGATCATTATCAAGGCACAAATGCAATGAGAGAGC
This sequence comes from Schistocerca serialis cubense, assembly GCF_023864345.2. NCBI lineage: Eukaryota > Metazoa > Arthropoda > Insecta > Orthoptera > Acrididae > Schistocerca > Schistocerca serialis. Next base: position 20,290,988 of record NC_064646.1, read on the forward strand.
GATGTGCAATGACATTTAAAACCTCAGTATGCGGGACTTATGCAGAAAAACAACAGGCGCACACACACACACACACACACACACACACACACACACACACACACACACCTTAAACACTAACGTCACCGCACAACCAAATCCGACCAACGTCAGAAGTTATAGACAGTAAATATTAAATGTTCAAATGTGTGTGAATTCCTAACGGACCAAACTGCTGAGGTCATCGTTCCCTAGTCTTACACAATGCTTAAACTAACTTATGCTAAGAGCAACACTTACACCCATGCCCGAGGGACGATTCGAACCTCCGACGGGAGGGACCGCGTAATCCGTGACATGACGCCTATAACCGCGCGGCTACACCGCGTGGCAGTAAATATTAATTACCAAGTAGTGAAAAAGTAGCATTAACTCTATATCTCTTCTGTTAGAACGAGGAAAGAGTGGGATTCCAAGCACAATTTAAGCAGACGTCTACGTCTCTATTTACGCGAGCACTTGCCAATTTCATCTCAGCTGATTTCTTGATAATACCGTCCCAATAGCTGGAAGCACGTGCCAGAATCTACGTGTTGATGTACATTTAATGGTTTATTATAAACGTGTGCGATGCTTATGCTGAATACACCAGTCCTCCACGGTCCTGTTGGTCCGTCCAACGTAAGACACGCCACAACTGCAAAGGACACGACAGCCTAGATCATCCTTTACAAACGCTAAAAGACCCTAATCTTCACGAGGTGTTTCTACAGAAGTAAGGCACATCCTGTTGGAAATAATACCTACGTAAGACAAGAAGGCCGTAGACTTACAAGCCACCTTACTAATTCCATCACTCACCTGATTCACGGTTGGTCGATAGTGCAATCCCCATCTGATCTGTCTTTCACCGTAACCGTTGTGGCGAAAGGTGACTTCGAGGTGGTAAATTACAGCTGTAAAGCTTACAGGGTCAGAAGTGACATGGGCCCTATGAACGGAGGAACGAAATACCCCTCCAGGCTGAGACGAATGGTGGCAACTATCAGGCTGAAGATACAAATCAAGGTGAGTTGTCCTCTTACAAATGGTATGCCCCAGAGTACTATCAGCTCTCCTCCAGATCAGCAAGGAGGGGAAGGCAGCTAGGCTTTTCCATGTACGTCATCAAGTGAATATAAGGGTGGACTGAATTCAGATATGTAGCAACATGCTGAAGCCTCATTTCCATGACGCCGGACAACAAAAGTGCCGTCAACTTACGTGAAGAAGCACGCAGGTTTCAATGCTGCCTACTACAAGGCACGTTCTTCGAAATCTTCCACGAACAAATTAGAAATAACAGTTAAAAAAAAGAACTCCTCATCGCAACTAGATCGCAACAAAGAGATAATTTCAAACCTTAGGCTTTATGACAGTAGATGAGTAGCCAATTTTACAAAACGATTAAGTAGAAAGTCTTCTTTCTGTACTTATCGAAAGAAGAAATTTAACACTAACCTCCAAGGAAAAAATTAAAGTACTTTGCATTTTTTTGTTGATTCTCAGTTGACCATTTTTTAATTACGTAACACGTTCCGATCACTTTGTATCATATTCAAATCTAAGTAGTTGTGTCAGCAACCCGTCTTGTTTATTCATAACCTCGTATCAGAGAACTCTGATATGAGGTTCCGAATACATTAGACAGACTGCTGGCGCGACTACTTAGATATGAGGATGATCCAGAGTGATCGAAACTACTGTATCCACCCGGCAGTCGATTCCTCAGTACACCAAGCATGCCGGGCGGGCAGCTGCCCCGACAAGAGAACGTGCGTAATCGGCTCTCATCGACACCGAGACACATTTTTAGGAAAAAAATAATTAAAATGCCAGAAAAATGGTTGATTTATTTGTAAATAACGCGTTGATCCACTTCTGGACCTTTCACCAGGCATCGATCGATGGAGTTGTTGGGTGTCCTCATTAGGGATATTGTGCCAAATTCTGTCCAATTGGCTCTTTGGATTGTCAAAATCTCGAGCTGGTTGGAGAGCCCTATTCATAAAGCTCCAAATATTCTCAGTTGAGGAGAGATCTGGTGGCCTGGCTCGCCAAGACAAGGTTTGGCGAGCACGAAGACAAGAAGCTTTCGTCATGTACGGGTGGGCATTTTCTTGTTGAAATATAGGCCCAGGATGGCTTGCGATAAAAGGCAATAACATGGGGCGTAGAATATCGATGATGTACTACTGTTCTGTAAGGGTTGTGCACATGACAGCCAAAGGAGCTGTACTGTGAAAAGAAATGGCAGTCTCAACCATCACTCAGGTCGAAGCGAGACTTATCACTGAGGACAATTCTACTCTAGACATGAGCTTTCAGGCCGAAACATTATCTGTTGTATCTGTCTGGTAGTCGACGCCTCTGCACACCAGGCAGACTGTGCCTGCAGCCGCTCAGCCAGGAGCCTATTTGGACCACTGACTGACTGTCCAAAGTCCACCATGTCGACGCCAATGGTTTTCCTGGACCTGCAAAATGGGTACGACAGTATTTGGCAGGAAATCTTGTGTACAAAATGCTGACATAGACTACCATACCAGACATCTATATCAAGATCGTGGATGATTTCCTCCACGACAGAACCTTTTTGGTTACTCAGCGAGGACAAAGCTCGAGCTAACGTAACATGTAGATGGGTACCCATCAAGGCTCTGTGTTGTCTCCCATCCTCTTTAAAATTTATGTTAATGTTATGCCGGAGTGGCCGAGCGGTTCTAGGCGCTACAGCCTGGAACCGTGCGACCGCTACGGTCGCAGGTTCGAATCCTGCCTCAGGCATGGATGTGTGTGATGTCCTCAGTTAGGTTTAAGTAGTTGTAAGTTCTAGGGGACTGATGACCTCAGAAGTTAGGTCCCATGGTGCTCAGACCCATTTCAACCATTAATGTTATGCCAGTCATCCCACACTGGCACCTGGCGCAATACGCCGATGATACGGCGCACTATACGACCGGCTGCAACACGGACCAGCTCACTGCTCGTCTCCAGAGGCAGGTGGACGCGACAGTCACTTGGCGTCATTCAAACAAGATTGCCTTCAATGCTGCCAAAACAACGGCAGTCTGCTTCACCAAATGACGACCAATCTCCCGCAATAACATCACTTGCAGGCGTCCAGGGCCCATGGTCCCCAGATACCACATATCAAGGTGTCCAGATGGATAAAAAAACTGCTGTTCCATAGCCATGCAGACTACATCACCCAATGAGGACAGAAGCTGATAATACCGCTATACCCATTCTTCAGCAGAAGGGAACTGAAGTTAAACACCAAACTACGACTCTACCAAACGGTTGTCTACCCTTCCCTATGGCTCCTCCGCGTGGGTCATGATTAATGCCTCCCGAATGCAGACCCTCCAGTACAAAGTGCTTTGGTGGGGCCTGCATACTCCTCTCCTTCATAAGTATTGTTACGTTCCATGAGGAAACGAGCGTGGTAACTCTAGATACGTCCACTCCAGAGAGTGCAAGGCGTTTCTGTGATAAAGTGGATGCCCTGCGCGACTCGGTCACTGGCTTACACCACATTGGCATCGCCACCCTGTTCCTCCCACCATCCTCGAGGAATCAGATTCGGACCATGGCTAACGATAGCCCTGTTATGGCCACTAATGTGTCAAGCAGTCTTGATACAATCACTCGATATGTGTCGTCTGTAATACCACCACCAGTATCAGTACCTACGTAGTTGTGTTCCCTATTGCCTGCTACCTTGAGCTTACACCGTCGGAGGATGGTACAGCGCTTCAAGTCCCACCGCCACACCTTCAACGCGCAACCCAATGATGTCATTGGAATGATGCCATTGTAGGATAGAAAAATTTTATCCTTACACCAAGGCAGTAAGATCGAGATCCACCAGTTACGCCGTACCCCAGCCTATCACAAAAAAAAAAGAGTGCGAAGTCAGTTACGTCCTATGGCTCGGCGCAGCACAGTAGTACCAGCTGCTCCATCTGGCCGCTTCAGATCTTCAATTCAAACGCTACCAGTTGGCACTGCCAGCAGTATCGTCTGAGCACTCCACGCCAGCATATCCGACCCAGTTCGTCGGTACCTTCAGTCAGCAGTCACACGCCGGCAGTACCGTCACAGTAACGTCGCAGGTGTTCACACAGCCGCCTATCACCGAATCTGGGGTTCGTCATGTGGGCACATCACAGACAACTTCACAGGAGACTTATTTCTCTTGTATGTAGTTGTGTAGATTTTCATTCAAGGACATTATAACAGTTTCGTTTTGTTAATAAATAATTATTCTTTGAAAGTGTTTCAGATCACTGCTCAGTACGAGGATACATCAGAACCATGTCACGTAATTAAAAAAGTGCGACTGAGACTGGACAGTAAATTAATAATACTAACAGAATTACTTTGAATATCAATACAATTGCCGGTTCTTTCGAGACGAATATGTCAGCTGTAGTGAACCATTAAAAATTTCCCCGTTCGTTACAACTCACACACAGCCGGAGGCATTGCAGCTAAACGGTCTACATTTTAGGGAGACGAAAATTTCTGATAGCAGCCTTGACTGCGACTTTAGGAAGAGTAAGAGAACGAAAAATAGTACGAAAACATTGTCGGTGAGAGAGAAATTGAAAGGGAAGCCGCCTAGCAGATTACTGCACAAAGCATAGTTTAAGAGTCATAAGACATGGCTGTATACGTGGAAGAGACCTGGAGACACCGGAAGGTTACAAACAGATTATATAATACTAATACTGCAAAACATTTTAAGGCCAGGTCTGGCCTCTGACTGTAATTTACTGATTATGAGCTACAGATTAAAATTAAATAAATTGCAGATAGGTATGAAATTAGGGAGACTGGAAGTTTCAAATATAGTGTCATGCAGTGATTGACTGAAGCAATGGGAAGAAACACAACAGAAGGCGAATGGATAATTTGGAGATATGAGATAGTGAAGCCAACAGAACATCGAACAGGCAAAAATATAAGGCCCACCTGAAATATTTGAGTAACACACGAGATACTGAAATCAACTGGCGAGAGGTGAAAATACAGAAACGCTGCAAATGAAAAAGGCAAAAGCGAACAGAGACGTCTAGAAAGTGAGACTGACATAAAATGAAAACCTGCAAAGCAGGAATGCCTGGAGGACAAATGCAAAGCTGTAGGATCATGTATGCTAGTGAACATTTTTTTATCTCTAATTTGTTTAAGTATAGGCATGTCACCTACAAATTAAAGCAGGTTGTAACTTTTTATCGTGTGTAGTAACTGTTATTCTATAATTTCATTTGGTAAATGTTTGAAACAAGTAACTATTTTCGGTTAATTCTTAAACTATTAAATAGCGCTACATTGTAACTAAATTTGTTAAACAACTAACTACTTAATTATTACTAAAAAGATGTCGATTCTTTCTTAACTGCATACTAGGTCTACTTCAAAAACGGATATGTCAGGTTTACAGATTCCAGCAATATTTCGATTTATTACTATTACCATAGCTACGTCGTTCGCCAGTCAACACTGAATACACTGTGTCAGCGTTACAAGGTTAAGATTACACAAGCATTATAATACAAGCACAAATTAGTATAAGTACGCATAATATTACAAGAACAAATTTTCGTACATGTAACATAACACTTAATGACATTTACAGTGAGAACCTTTTAACAAGTACATGTTCACTTCACTTCATGTTCAGTGGTTTTTGGCGTAGATTCTGCGATATTGTTCCTCGAAATCTAACCAATTCCGCGGACTGCATTTTAGTATTTAGATAGCTGAATGTTTTAATAGCTACTGTTGAAAAACGCTCCGCTGTCATCGAGAGTCGACACCTTGGGACCTCTATATTTTCCTTATTGCACGTGTTATAATTGTGGACGTCACTCCTGTTGGTGAATGTTTCATGATTTTCTTTCACATACACGGGACAGGTGAAGACATATTGACTAAAAATAATCATCACTCTTAGACGTGAGAAGATAGATTTGCATTGGTCCAATTTTCTGGTTGATATTATGATCCTTATTGCTTTTCTTATAGTAGTAGTAATTTCTTACACCCTTAGAGTGGCCCCATAGTGACAATCCATGGCTGTGGGACAGTGAATAATTTACTATCAACAGATATTCATCAGTTGTCACATGCTTCAGTCTCCTCGGAAGAGTTTGTCACTCACATGTGCAGTGTGTTTTTTCTAAGGTAGTTTAGTATTCACCATGGACCCCAGAAGATTCACAGCTCCTGCACTGTTCAGGTTTCCTTTGTCACTGAGGCTACATACCAATTTTTATGGTTTTTCTTCTTTAATTTTCATTTTGTTTATATCAAACCATTCCTTTGTAGCGTTAAACTAAACACCTGCTTCTTCTTGAGCCTTTCTATCATCAATGCCTTTCGACTACACAGTTGTGTGGTCTGCGAATATAGGTACTGCTCATGAGAGCTTAAATCATTTACAAATACTGGGTACAGGACAGGGCCAATTACCGATCCCTGTGGCACGCCATATTCCAACTTCCGTTCACATGATAGTGCTCCTTGGACTGATACAATCTGCCTTATGTTACCCAAATAAGATTTCAGAGTTGCCAGAACAGTGCCTCCCACTCCAAATTTACTGCGCTTGTTTAGGAGTACCTTATGAGCAATGCAGTAAAACGCCTTACTAAGGTCGTAAATTGTCAATGCTACAGACTCTTTTCTCTCAAAACTGTGCTTTACCCCAGTAGCCAGATCTAGTGCTGTTGAATTAAACTTGCCTTTCCGGGAAGACGCTGTGCATCAGTGAAGAATTTGCTAATTTCGAATTAATTTGATATTTGGTCTTTCATTGCAGTTTCAATGACTTTAGCGAAGATTGGAATTATTGAGATTGGTCTGAAGCTTGCTACTATGGCGCAGTTACCCTTTCTATAAAATGTCACTGTCCATTCAAGTTTCTGAAGTCTTGAAATACACAATCAGTGAAACACTTATTAATTACTGCAGTTAATGATTTGGAAATTTCGTAGCTAATTTTCCTGAAGACATATTTTTGTAATTTCCTCCAATTAATCATTGTGAATCATTTGTGATTTATTACAGCAGCTGCAGGTCTATATAGTGGTCTGGGATTGTACTTATAGTGTTTCCACTATGTCAGTAAAACAACTAACAGTTGTTGATTTATCAGATCTCAGGTTGCCTTGGATGGATTGTGAAATCGTTGAATGAACCTATCATTACTTTTCTCTTTGGATTCTTCTACATCATTTCTGTACTGACTTATTTCTTATGAATATCTGAGGTAGTACATTTTCTTTATACAGGGATCTATTGCTGTTTTGTAGCGATCGTGTAGTAACAGTACTACGAATTTTAATTTTTCAGTTTGTCAGTACACCATGTATTCATCTTCCACGCTATGGCTGTGTTGTGATGTGCTTGTGCGACATTTTCCGATCTTCTGTGGATAGATACAGTCAAATTTGGATTTGATGATCTGGAAAAGCTCTTTAGTTGCTGCCATTTCCTGCAACCCAGGCTGTCACTTTACTGCTGATACTGCTGTCTGAAAAGCATTTCATGTGTCTTTATTCAGGATCCTTTTTCTGAATATATAACTACAATGCCAGGTAACAGTTGGTTGATTTTTATATCGTTTTGTGTATGTAGTTGCGTAGCTAATGCACTATGGACAGAGATCATTGGGTCTACTACAGTCCTCTCATAGTCTCAGATATTTATATTTGTGATCACAGTATCAAGGCAGGCATCACCTCTGGTTAGTAAATGGTTTGCTACAAATAGCACATAACTGGATACTAGGTTTATAAATTCTATCCCCTTAGTGATCTCTTCAGCAAAGTATACATTGAAATTCATGATACAATGCAATTTTCTTTCTTTCAAGAACATTAAGTAGCATAAACAGTATTCCATTTGGTTGAGAATATTTTCAAACTTGCCATTTTCGCAATGGTATATAGAGACAGCAACTGTATTAAGATCTATTAACTCTAAAGCAGCCAACTCTAACTCTAGGTCCACAGAGCAGTTTTTAAATCAATCTCTTTAATACTGAATTATCTGTTGAAATACACTCCTGGAAATGGAAAAAAGAACACATTGACACCGGTGTGTCAGACCCACCATACTTGCTCCGGACACTGCGAGAGGGCTGTACAAGCAATGATCACACGCACGGCACAGCGGACACACACCGTCGAATGGCGCTAGCTGCGCAGCATTTGTGCACCGCCGCCGTCAGTGTCAGCCAGTTTGCCGTGGCATACGGAGCTCCATCGCAGTCTTTAACACTGGTAGCATGCCGCGACAGCGTGGACGTGAACCGTATGTGCAGTTGACGGACTTTGAGCGAGGGCGTATAGTGGGCATGCAGGAGGCCGGGTGGACGTACCGCCGAATTGCTCAACACGTGGGGCGTGAGGTCTCCACAGTACATCGATGTTGTCGCCAGTGGTCGGCGGAAGGTGCACGTGCCCGTCGACCTGGGACCGGACCGCAGCGACGCACGGATGCACGCCAAGACCGTAGGATCCTACGCAGTGCCGTAGAGGACCGCACCGCCACTTCCCAGCAAATTAGGGACACTGTTGCTCCTGGGGTATCGGCGAGGACCATTCGCAACCGTCTCCATGAAGCTGGGCTACGGTCCCGCACACCGTTAGGCCGTCTTCCGCTCACGCCCCAACATCGTGCAGCCCGCCTCCAGTGGTGTCGCGACAGGCGTGAATGGAGGGACGAATGGAGACGTGCCGTCTTCAGCGATGAGAGTCGCTTCTGCCTTGGTGCCAATGATGGTCGTATGCGTGTTTGGCGCCGTGCAGGTGAGCGCCACAATCAGGACCGCATACGACCGAGGCACACAGGGCCAACACCCGGCATCTTGGTGTGGGGAGCGATCTCCTACACTGGCCGTACACCACTGGTGATCGTCGAGGGGACACTGAATAGTGCACGGTACATCCAAACCGTCATCGAACCCATCGTTCTACCATTCCTAGACCGGCAAGGGAACTTGCTGTTCCAACAGGACAATGCACATCCGCATGTATCCCGTGCCACTCAACGTGCTCTAGAAGGTGTACGTCAACTACCCTGGCCAGCAAGATCTCCGGATCTGTCCCCCATTGAGCATGTTTGGGACTGGATGAAGCGTCGTCTCACGCGGTCTGCACGTCCAGCACGAACGCTGGTCCAACTGAGGCGCCAGGTGGAAATGGCATGGCAAGCCGTTCCACAGGACTACATCCAGCATCTCTACGATCGTCTCCATGGGAGAATAGCAGCCTGCATTGCTGCGAAAGGTGGATATACACTGTACTAGTGCCGACATTGTGCATGCTCTGTTGCCTGTGTCTATGTGCCTGTGGTTCTGTCAGTGTGATCATGTGATGTATCTGACCCCAGGAATGTGTCAATAAAGTTTCCCCTTCCTGAGACAATGAATTCACGGTGTTCTTATTTCAATTTCCAGGAGTGTATATAGATACACCACTAAAGGAAGTAGTAGTTCTGCACAATGCACTTAGCAAGTTTAGGTATTCATTGTAGTTGTATTAATCAAGTTCTTGTGCTGATAACCAGTGTTCCAATAGATACAGCACATCTGACTACTCTTCTTCTACAAGGATTGAAAACACATCAAGTTTAAAGTTCCAGGCAGATTAAAACTGTGTGCCGGACCGAGACTTAAACTCGGGACCTTTGCCTTTCGCGGACAAGTGCTCTACCAACTGAGCTACCCAAGCACGACTCACGCCCCGCCCTACAGCTTTACGTCCGCCAGTACCGCGTCTCCTACCTTCCAAACTTTACAGAAGCTCTCCTGCGAACCATGCGGGACTAGCACTCTTGAAAGAAAGGATATTGCGGAGAGTTTGCTCAGTAACAGTCTGGAAACATCAAGTTTAGATCTAACACATTGTACAACGATACTGATTGTAGCTTTAGGATTCACATTCTGAGTAGTACATGACCCGTTTTCACTTATTTGCTCTTAGTATCTGTTCGTCATAGAGGAGCCTATTTCACAGGTATTTGGTCATTCTTCGGAATTCAATACGCTTTATCATAATATTTTAGGGCCATATTGTGCTATCCATTACTTTATCTCTTAGCTCAAAGTCAACAGTAAGTTTGAAACTGTTATTGCACACATTAGTTTCAATCTTCTCCGCTGTAAAGTTTTTATGCTTACGAAATGTGTTTTTCAGGAAACAAATGACATCTCCTAAGGTTGTCCTACTTCTGACTCTGTTCACATGAAACCAAGCTCTTTTGTCAGGACAGTGTTCCTGCAGTCCAAATGGCCACGACAAGGGTGAATAGTTCAAATATGGTAACTTCGGCAGTTCCCACTGACATGTGTGCCACTTTCTACCTCTGTCGACACAGTGTGACTCCAGCTTTGTATTTTCCTCCATGATTCCAGTAAGGACACACGCTGCAGCAAGGCTTCTGGTTCCCTTTGGTCATTGTGCAGCCATATAACATGGACCACTGACGTTACTTCTGGCACTCCCCAACGCTTATACGCCACTACATGCATCTCAACACATGTCTGAGCCGCAATCTTTGCTTAGACACTCGTTTGCGATGAACCAGTGCTCTTCTCTTCTTGGCGTTGAAGACAGATCTCCAGCTTCCTCCTGGGTACTTTCTCTGCTGTGTTGTGTACTGTTTCTTCCCTGTTTCAGATTTACCCATTGGAAGACGTCTCTGAAATGAATAGAGTGACGAACAATACGTCTGGCATTCAATCTCTTCGCACCCATATTCACAGCCGAATCGACGGCCTATTCTGTTCATATTCACTGTCTGATCAAAAGCATTCGGACACACGTATGTAGTGCGGAATTTGCCACCAGAAGTCACGAGAGGCAGCCCCTCCCCATTTACAGGTAGTACAGTGCTGTCAGCAGAGAGGCAGTACAGCAGAGTAGGTTGGTCAGGAGAGCTCAGCCACTTCGAACGTGGACCAGTCGCTGGATGTCCCCTGATTAACGAAACCGCCAGGGGTATGTCTACCATTCTAAAGCCGCCAGCTCAACTACTGTCAATGCGACTGTGAAGTGGAAACGCGAAGAAATATCACTGCTAAAGCAAATCCAGGTAGACCTCATGTCCTGGTGTGCAGGGATCGTTGAGCACTGCAGAGGGTGCTTGCAAAAATCGTGTGCCTCTCACCATACCGTGTGACAATCCCATGCAAGTGTTTGAGTTTGATGAATATCTGGAGGACGTTCCCTGTCACTACTTGTAGTGCCAACAGCGATGTAGAGAATCAGTGATGGTACAGTACATAGTTATTTTTCGCGGGCAGGGTATGGTCCTCTTACTGCACTTCAGAAGACGCTCAATACAGAGGGATATGAGCACATTTTACAGCTCTGTGTACTCCGTGAAGCTGAGAAACAGTTTGGACGATTGTTTGTATCAGCATTATAATGCACCCTGTCATCAAGCAGCATCCGTGAGACAATGGTCTGTGGACAACAACGTTCCTAAAATGGACTGTCCTGGCCAGAGTCTCGACATTAGCCCAATGGATCACCTTTTGAGTGAGTTAGAACGTCAATTTCGCTCCAAAACCCAGTGTCCAACATCACTACCTTCTCTGATTTCGTTTCTTGAGGAAGATGGGCATTTAGACACCTAATAGAAATCGTCTCCAAGCCCAAGCCATCGTAAGGACGAAGTGTGGACACACCTTATGTTAATGTCTACTATAGGTGACCAGATACTTTTGATCAGATAGTGTATGAAGATTTTTTTCTGTTATACCCCAGGATAGTACCCCTGGCGGACACTAAAAACTTGTTCAAGTTCTACCTTGGCAGCTTCCAAAAGCTGAACCGCCTGTGTCAGTGAGCAGCAGGCTGCCAGCTTGAGAGAAATGCTGACTGAGTTGGGGCAAACACGGAATCTATCGCAGCACAGGGGAACGATCGAGAGCCCAAGTCTGCAAGCGAAGCATAATGACATCATGAAAGCCGAGAGATACCGTCAAACTAGAGACAAAGGGGAGTTTCGTAAGGAAAGCTAGACCCATAGCAACAATAAATACACTCCTGGAAATTGAAATAAGAACACCGTGAATTCATTGTCCCAGGAAGGGGAAACTTTATTGACACATTCCTGGGGTCAGATACATCACATGATCACACTGACGGAACCACAGGCACATAGACACAGGCAACAGAGCATGCACAATGTCGGCACTAGTACAGTGTATATCCACCTTTCGCAGCAATGCTGGCTGCTAGTCTCCCATGGAGACGATCGTAGAGATGCTGGATGTAGCCCTGTGGAACGGCTTGCCATGCCATTTCCACCTGGCGCCTCAGTTGGACCAGCGTTCGTGCTGGACGTGCAGACCGCGTGAGACGACGCTTCATCCAGTCCCAAACATGCTCAATGAGGGACAGATCCGGAGATCTTGCTGGCCAGGGTAGTTGACGTACACCTTCTGGAGCACGTTGGGTGGCACGGGATACATGTGGACGTGCATTGTCCTGTTGGAACAGCAAGTTCCCTTGCCGGTCTAGGAATGGTAGAACGATGGGTTCGATGACGGTTTGGATGTACCGTGCACTATTCAGTGTCCCCTCGACGATCACCAGCGGTGTACGGCCAGTGTAGGAGATCGCTCCCCACACCATGATGCCGGGTGTTGGCCCTGTGTGCCTCGGTCGTATGCAGTCCTGATTGTGGCGCTCACCTGCACGGCGCCAAACACGCATACGACCATCATTGGCACCAAGGCAGAAGCGACTCTCATCGCTGAAGACGACACGTCTCCATTCGTCCCTCCATTCACGCCTGTCGCGACACCACTGGAGGCGGGCTGCACGATGTTGGGGCGTGAGCGGAAGACGGCCTAACGGTGTGCGGGACCGTAGCCCAGCTTCATGGAGACGGTTGCGAATGGTCCTCGCCGATACCCCAGGAGCAACAGTGTCCCTAATTTGCTGGGAAGTGGCGGTGCGGTCCCCTACGGCACTGCGTAGGATCCTACGGTCTTGGCGTGCATCCGTGCGTCGCTGCGGTCCGGTCCCAGGTCGACGGGCACGTGCACCTTCCGCCGACCACTGGCGACAACATCGATGTACTGTGGAGACCTCACGCCCCACGTGTTGAGCAATTCGGCGGTACGTCCACCCGGCCTCCCGCATGCCCACTATACGCCCTCGCTCAAAGTCCGTCAATTGCACATATGGTTCACGTCCACGCTGTCGCGGCATGCTACCAGTGTTAAAGACTGCGATGGAGCTCCGTATGCCACGGCAAACTGGCTGACACTGACGGCGGCGGTGCACAAATGCTGCGCAGCTAGCGCCATTCGACGGCCAACACCGCGGTTCCTGGTGTGTCCGCTGTGCCGTGCGTGTGATCATTGCTTGTACAGCCCTCTCGCAGTGTCCGGAGCAAGTATGGTGGGTCTGACACACCGGTGTCACTGTGTTCTTTTTTCCATTTCCAGGAGTGTATCTAGGTGTCGAGCAGGCAGAAAAGAGCCCCTGAAAGATAAATCTGAGAAAGACTGAACTCACTAGGAGAGCTGACAGCGAGGAAAAAGCAGGACACACGTCACAGCCATCCCCACTGCCACAGAGCACACGGGAAGTGCCAACATAAATACACTGACAAATGTCTCATTGCTGATTGCTGAGGGCTGACTGCTGACTGCACAGTGGCTAGCCTCAGCCCTTGTGGCAGCTGCATCTATTCATTGTGACGGGAGGCTATGGAGTTCGAACCTCGGCACACCTAGGTGTTTTCAATATCGTCCCTGGAACCACGAGTCCAGTTGGTAGGACGCTACTGCTGCCAGCTGCACTGCCAACTTCCGAGGCAACTGATGGGGCGCGGAGGCCGCCGTCACCCTGCAGGTCTGCTGGTAGCTTCACCTGCGTGACCTGGACGCCGTCCGTAATCCGCCTTCGAGAGTGAGAGCACTGCAACTGCTCCTTCTGTTCCTGTGGCAGACAGTGATGCTGCCGGCTCCTGTCTCCCAAATGGGGGCTGAGACCTCAGCCTTGTGTGCCAGCGAGTACTTTCAGGTTGACCTGAGGCCAGACTCCCGAGTGCAAATCTTCAGTGTAAACGAGAGCACTTCTGAGATCGATACTCAGAGCTGGAGGCCGCCGGATTCCGCAGGTCTACGGTCTCCCCGTGACGTAGCAGCCGCTGCTCTACGTTATGCAATACTGGCGGAACTAAAAGTCGGCCGGTCGGGGTGGCCGAGCGGTTCTAGGCGCTACAGTCTGGAACCGCGCGACCGCTAAGGTCGCAGGTTCGAATCCTGCCTCGGGCATGGATGTGTGTGATGTCCTTAGGTTAGTTAGGTTTAAGTAGTTCTAAGTTCTAAGGGACTGATGACCTCAGAAGTTAAGTCCCATAGTGCTCAGAGCCATTTGAACCATTTTGAACTAAAAGTCGAGCAAACGCTGGTTTTCCGCTGCTGAAGATGCGCAGCTCCATCTGCTCTGCACAGCTGAGACGCTGTGCTGCGGAAGATAATACTGTATTAATGCCTAATAAATGTGTTATTGTCAGTGATGATCTCTCTGTGCTCTACAACATAACTGAGTCCCCTCGCAACGCATCCTGGCCAGCTGTCTCCTGACGACTGTAAGCGTCTGGGACTGGACTCCTATAGTTATGTAATGAAATGCCTCGTACCTCCTCATCCCAGAATTTACTTCATCTACATCATATTGTGCAAGCCACCTAACTTTGTGTGGCGCGTGGACCTTCTTGTACCACTAACTGATCTCTTCCTAGCTGTTCCATTCACACATTGTGGGTGGAAAGAATGCTTTATCAGTTAGCTTCTGTAGGCCTATTACCTCTAATTTCTCGAATTTTCTCTTTGTGGCCATTCCGCAAAATGTATGTTAGAGGAGGTAATACGATGTCCGACTCTTCTCGGAAAGTACTCTCCAGAAATTTCAATAGTAAACCTTTCTGTGATGCACAACGTCTTCCTTGTAGCGTATGGCTGGTGTGTGCACATCCACGTAGCGGTTATCGACCTCGTCTGGCGTAAAGTTTGCCTATACAGCGCGCGCCTGAGGCGAGGCACGTGAAGAGCTAGTGAACACGGAGCCGCTAGGAGGCGTGAGTCACCCGTACACTGAGTTTGGTTCAAATGGCTCTAAGCACTGTGGGACTTAACGTCTGAGGTCATCAGTCCCCTAGAACTTAGAACTACTTAAACGTAACCAACCTAAGGACATCACACACATCCATGCCCGAGGCAGGATTCGAACCTGCGACCGTAGCAGCAGCGCGGTTCCGGACTGAAGCACTGTGTTTGGAAACACGCTGGGCGGCAGTATAAGCTCGCAACGCGTGGAACTGAGACCGTTGGTATTGGCGTTGGTGATTCTGACGTTCATTGGTTGACGGGACTCTGAGTAGACAGCCTTGTTTCTGCTCACGACGGCATTGGAGCCATGGATTAGTTTTTTCTTTTTTTTTTTTTCAGCCCATGAACTGTGGTAACAACGTGATTTAACCAATTGCTGCTTCTTGTTGCCTCATTCGAAATTCTCGTCAGCTACTTCGATCTGTGCTATGGATATTGCCAACTGCCAGTGGTGAACGATTTCCTTAGTAGTGAAATGCCTGTGTGTTGATGGTTTACCAAGTGTGGTTAAATTTTTTATTTTATTTACTGGACGAATTGGTTGCTTGAAGTTTTCCAGGCCATAGTTTAAATTGTCATTGTTGTCTGGCCTGTATTCCCCGAAGCACGTATGAACATGTTTTTGAGGCTTGTTGAATTAATACCATCTCTCTATGTGTTTTAGAAGCTTGTCTTATTACTTTGTGTTCTCTCCCGTGTGTACAACGACCTGTCTGAGGAGAAGGGTGAGCTGGGCCTGTTGAATGTTGGAGAGTAAAAGGGCTCGTACCAAGAGCGGCAGTTCACGTGTAATGAAAGGAAAGCTGTGTAATCCTGCTTTAAGTATACGCTTCTAATTATAGCCACTATCTCTTGATGCATTTGTAGTTGCGTGAGTGGTGGCTTAATTTTAAAACGACGAGTTTGTTTAATGTTGTTTAATGATCCTGTGTTGAACTATTGCAGAAGTTAACTCTTAAGTCATTTACTTGTCAGCTTGAGTTTGTTTTAGAGATTTCTATATTTAATTAGATTAGTGTTTTTATGAGAAACTATGTCTTCAATTTTTATGCTCTGTGCCTTTTTTCTAATAATTACCAAGGAATGAAACTTTCTGAGAGAGTTATATTGTAATGATGTCAATCATGTTTGAGAATTGTGGCCTAGTCCTTTCATTAACTGAACCTTTCCTGTGCTGGTGTTAAGTTGCTCTACACTGGCACTGGAGTTCGTTGAGCATTCCTGTAACGCTCTTGCGCCGACTAAACGATACCGTGATGTTGTGAACATAGTTCCGCGTAGCACCGCGTACACAACTTCCCCACTAGAGCTCGCCCCGCTAAGCACAACAGCGCAGGCGCAGCGCTTGTCCGTCTCCGCACTACGAGATGGCGCTGTCTTAGAGACGGACCATATTCTGCTTCCGCCGATCCGCGTATTAATATGTCACGCAGCCAATGAGATTGCTGCTGAAGTAGAACCTTTTCTCCTCGCGGATCACACTCGCTCAGTGATACCTGAACGAGCGAGGTATTATAACGAGTGTACAGACCTCCGATTAGTCAGTCTGCATTTGTCTGCACCAGTCTGCATTAGTCTGTACGAGTCTGCATTAGTCTGTACCAGTCGATAGTCAAGTTTCAGTCTGCGCCTAATAAGATTATCATATTCCTGTACATAGCCATGAAGATATATATATAGACACTTCGTCAAGTATCAGAGATATGCGAGAATAAGATTAACGTACCAAGACCAAAGGAACTTCAGATTGTCAATTGTAAATAGCATCCAGAATCAAGTTAACTAAGGTTTATGATTGTTTTTATTTTATTAAATGTGTGTGAAAATTATCAAGTTCTGTTTAAAGATGGTCACCGTCAATCTGCTACTCTAAGCGTGCAAGTGGCATTTCTATCGTCTGACCTAACGGCAGAAGATGGACACGCCACGATAAGACCACGAGACATATTGCTGACACTCGCCTACTTCGCTAGAGCGACAAGTCAAATAATCTGATGGTGTGTGTACCGAAGGTCTTACAGTACGCACACCACACGTGACGAAACGCGCTGCCCTTCGTTGGATCTTCTCTATCTCTCCTCTCAGTCCTACCTGGTAGGGATCCCAGATTGGTGAACAATACTCAAAAATCGATCGAAAAAGCGCCTTGTAACTCACGCCTTCCTTGGGATTTACATGTTCTTAAGATTCTTCTATAAATATCAGTCTGGCATCGCTTTTCCTACTATTAGTTTTGTTTGATCATTCCACTTAAGGTCACTCTGGATATTAATTTACACGTAGATGCTGTTTCAAGCAATTTGTCATCGATAGTGTAGTTGTACAGTAGCGGATTTCTTTTCGTATATATGCGGAATATGTTCCATTTACTTACGTTCAGGGTCAACTTGTGGCAAAACAAGCGCTGCATTATTTGAGAGATACAGAAGCGAGCGCGTGTGTCGGGACATACCCGAGTTTACTTGTGCTAGCGCCACATCACAATAACGCGTCTGTGCGTAGCATAAAGATATTGCGCCATAATGGATGAAATTAAAAATTACAGTTGCTTTTCCAAATATTGTCAATATATGCTTCAGTTTATTAACGTTTAATTTGTCAAGTTTCAGATTGATCAGATGAATCTCCTTCCCTAAATACTTAGTTTGAAGAAAAACATAAGTGGCACTAAATAATAAAGCTATAAAGCCAAACATAGGTCATAATGTGCAAATGTATGCCAAAATCAACTGTTAGAAGTTTCAACTTGATCGGAACAAAATTTTAGTCAGAATCCATATTTTTACGTAAAATAAGTGGTTCTAAATAATAATGCTAGAAATCCAAAACTTTGTATGAAGCTTCAGTTCGATACAAAAATCTTACATATGTGTGACCCCGTTGAGCTACCTCTAATAGTTTTCGAGTGATTTACTGAAAACTAAATTTGGAATAAAAACGTCCTTATTTGTAGTATATTAAATATCATTTATGTCAATGATAGAAAGTTTTGATTACAGCACCTAGTGAAACCCATTAAACAATAGATCTACAACAAGTTTCAAGACGTTAATGTAAATAACAACCAACACAAAGTCTCTTAAAATTGTAGTTCAGAGGTCAGGATCTACTTTCAGTTCCGTTCTACAAAGTCTAGACGGCGAAGTTCGATTGTTGTCGAGCTTTTTCTTTGATTAAAGCCTAATTAACTCTGTACATACAAAAATTACGAAGCTTCTGAATTCATACAGAACAGTGTTATAAAATATGTGTCTGAGAAAGCGGCCGTTTAGAGGCTACTACTGGGGCATAGAGCGGATGACAGCAGGTGATCCCTTGACTGTACACTGCGCCTGTACATAAATACGGCCGGAGAGGCAACGACTTCACTTCGCACCCAGCTACCTTACGGTCCGTGTCAGTTAAACAACGGCTTACACGCTGCCTCGGGTGACGTCACGGACAGGCAGCTACTACACGCGCATTTTCAGTAATAATAGAAAGTTAACTCGCGAGGACTGTACACCGTCCTGTATCGCTTAGATTTCACGGAAGTAACTGTTGGTGTGCCGCCCAGGATGTTACCAAACCGCGTGGCGAGTGGTGACATTATTTTCCACTTTATTTATTGGAACCTTACCGTACTGGTCGCCTCTGAACTGCTCATAGCGCTGTTTATGTCAGAGACTTCAATATTATTATTATCATTATTATCAGGAATATTACACTACTGGCCATTAAAATTGTTACACCACAAAGATAACGTGCTACAGAGCCGAAATTTAACCGACAGGCACAAGATACTGTGATATGCAAATAATTAGCTTTTCAGAGCATTCACACAAGGTTGCCGCCGGTGGCGACACCTACAACGTGCTGACATGAGGAATGTATCTAACCGATTTCTCATACACAAACAGCAGTTGACCGGCGTTGCCTGGTGAAACGTTGTTGTGATGCATCGTGTAAGGAGGAGTAATGCGTACCATCACGTTTCCGACTTTGATAAAGGTCGCATTGTAGCCTATCGCGATTGCGGTTTATCGCATCGCGACATTGCTGCTCGCGTTGGTCGCGATCCAATGACGGAATCGGTGGGTTTAGGAGGGTTTAGGAGGGTAATACGGAACGCTGTGCTGGATCCCAACGGCCTCGTAACACTAGCAGTCGAGATGACAGGCATCTTATCCGCATGGCTGTAACGGATCGTGCAGCCACGTCCCGATACCTGAGTCAACAGATTAGGATGTTTGCAAGACAACAACCATCTGCACGAACAGTTCGACGACGTTTGCAACAGCATGGACTATCACCTCGGAGACCATGGCTGTAGTTACCCTTGACGCTGCATCAAAGACAGGAGCGCCTGTGATGGTGTACTCAACGACGAACCTGGGTGCATGAATGGCAAAACGTCATTTTTTTGCAGATGAATCCTGGTTCTGTTTACAGCATCATGATGGTCACATCCGTGTACGGCGTCATCACGGTGAACGCACATTGGCAGCGTGCATTCGTCATCGCCATACTGGCGTATCACCCGGCGTGATGGTATGGGGTGCCATTGGTTACACGTCTCGGTCACCTCTTGTTCGCATTGACGGCACTTTGAACAGTGGACGTTACATTTCAGATGTGTTACGACCCGTGGCTTTATCCTTCATTCGATCCCTGCGAAACCATACATTTCAGCAGGATAATGTACGACCGAATGTTGCAGGTCCTGTAACGGGCCCTTCTGGATACAGAAAATGTTCGACTGCTGCCCTGGCCAGCTCATTCTCCAGATCTCTCACCAATTGGAAACGTCTGGTTAATGGTGGCCGAGCAACTGGCTCGTCACAATACGCCAGTCACTACTCTTGATGAACTGTACTATCGCCGGCCGGAGTGGCCGAGCGGTTAAGGGCGCTACAGTCTGGAACCGCACGACCGCTACGGTCGGAGGTTGGAATCCTGCCTCGGGCATGGATGTGTGTGATGTCCTTAGGTTAGTTAGGTTTAAGTAGTTCTAAGTTCTAGGGGACTTATGACCACAGCAGTTGAGTCCCATAGTGCTCAGAGCCATTTGAACCATTTTTTGAACTGTACTATCGTGTTGAAGCTGCATGGGCAGCTGTACCTGCACACGCCATCCATGCTCTGTTTGACTCTATGCCCAGGGGTATGAAGGCCGTTATTACGGCCAGAGGTGGTTGTTCTGGGTCCTGATTTCTCAGGATCTATGCACCCAAATTGCGTGAAAATGTAATCACATGTCAGTTCTAGTATAATATATTTGTCCAATGAATATCCTTGTAAATACCCAGTAGTGTATTTACAAAGAATTAGATTATATTCTAAACAGCAAACTAACAAAATTTCCAAGATGATTTGAAGGATTGTATAGGCTCATGTGTATATATACGTCATCTACATACATTTCACAATAGAACTGTAGCGATAATGAGTCAAAACACAAACAAAACAAGCAGGTAAACTGGGAGAGAACATACCGAAGCAAATCAGACGGGAAACTTACACAACAAGGACAACACCTATAATCAGGAAAATGAAATTAACCAACTGCTTGCTGACGGAAAAGGCGAAGAGGTCTCGATATCGAGGCATTCGGAAGCATGTCCAGAAGGCCGGATCATGTACTGCATAAAGTTCATGTGATCTTCCCCCTCGTCTTCTACGACATAATGAACGAAGTGTCCCAGTAACCACATAACGGTAGGGGTTTTCGACCGTAGGAAGAAGGAAGAATCTGGCACCAATATGATGTGCGTAGTGTAGATCCAGTAATGAAGGCCAATTGCCTCGTAATGAAAGACCAAGATGCCATAAGACCTCCACAATTAAAGCGATGTCGTATCGTATCTGTAGAAGTACAACGATTACATAAATCCGTGTCGCTGATCCCAATACGGAAAAGTCGCTCGTTCGTTGGAATAAAGTTATTTACTACCTTATACCAAGAGGACACTATGCGCATCGGTATATCAGAAGACTATATTGCACCAAACTATTGCCCAGTTTCTTTGCGGCTGTACTCTTTCAACGAGGTTCGGGCAAGGGACTGCTTTACAACGAGTCCATAGGAATTTCAAGGTGAGGATGAGTCTCCATAAATTGTCATCTCCTAAACAGCTTACCGCAAGATAGAAATCACGAACGTGTTTTAATTTGTAACTTATGCGAGCAACATCAATAGCGCGTTCAAGAGTAGCAGGACGGAAACAGAGAAATAAACGAGACGTGAATGTGTGAGTTTTTTGAGTTATCATCAAAACAGTGCGTCACACATATAACATGTGCGTCTTCCTTCATACGTCATCCGGGCCCAACCCCCCGAAGGAACGAGGCTTCGTGACCACCTCATACCGTAAGCGAAAGATATGTCGTTTCCTTAAGAAACGACCAGGCAATTGCTGTAGTTTTTTCGCCATCGTCGAGAGTAGCGGATAAACTTGGGCCACGTAAGAAGCTTTGTATAAAACATAAGTATCCAGTATTCAGACTTTCTGGAGCAGAGTAGGAGAACGCCTTTCATGTTCTAGTACCGCTCCCTGATTTTTTTCAGTAACAGACTTTCAGTTGAGCCTCGCCATTTTGAGTGGACAACGATCAATGATGATACCGAGAGACGTATGCCGATCCACCACAGTAGCCCATGGAACAACGGCGTCATCAAAATCTCGCAAAGCGAGAAGCCTACAATTACCACCATTAAGTACTGAGGCAATACTGACCCTACTGACCCTACGACTCGTCTTAGAACAAAGATTAAGGAAAGGCAAACCTATGTTTCTAGCATTTGTACACTTAGAGAAAGCTTTTGACAATGTTGACTGGAATACTCTCTTTCAAATTCTGAAGGTGGCAAGGATAAAATACAGGGAGCGAAAAGCTATTTACAATTTGTATCGAAAGCAGATGGCAGTTATAAGAGTCGAGGGACATGAAAGAGAAGCAGTGGTTGGGAAGGGAGTGAGACAGGGCTGCAGCCACTCCCCGATGTTATTCAATCTGTATATTGAGCAAGCAGTAAAGGAAACAAAAGAAAAGTTCGGAGTAGGTATTAAAATCCATGGAGAAGAAATAAAAACTTTGAGATTCGCCGATGACATTGTAATTCTGTCAGAGACAGCAAAGGACTTGCAAGAGCAGTTGAACGGAATGGACAGTGTCTTGAAAGGAGCATATAAGATGAATATCAACAAAAGCAAAACGTGGATAATGGAATGTAGTCGAATTAAGTCGGGACATGCTGAGTCAATTAGATTACGAAATGAGACACTTAAAGTAGTGAATGAGTTTTGCTATTTGGGGAGCAAAATTACTGATGATGGTCGAAGTAGAAAGGATATAAAACGTAGACTGGCAATGGCAAGGAAAGCGTTTCTGAAGAAGAGAAATTTGTTAACATCGAGTATAGATTTAAGTGTCAGGAAGTCGTTTCTGAAAGTATTTGTATGGAGTGTAGCCATGTATGGAAGTGAAACATGGACGATAAATAGTTTAGATAAGAAGAGAATAGAAACTTTCGAAATGTAGTGCTACAGAAGAATGCTGAAGATTAGATGGGTAGATCACATAACTAATGAGGAGGTACTGAATAGAATTGGGGAGAAGAGAAGTTTGTGGCACAACTTGACTAGAAGAAGGGATCGGTTGGTAGGACATGTTCTGAGGCATCAAGGGATCACTAATTTAGTACTGGAGGGCAGCGTGGAGGGTAAAAATCGTAGAGGGAGACCAAGAGATGAATACACTAAGCAGATACAGAAGGATGTAGGCTGCAGTAGGTACTGGGAGATGAAGAAACTTGCACAGGATAGAGTAGCATGGAGAGATGCATCAAACCAGTCTCAGGACTGACGACCACAACAACAACAACAACAACAACAACAACAAGTACTGCACCTGAATTCCGACAATAATGACCGATTACAGCCTCCAGTCGAGGTATCTCCGCAGAATTGCGGAGTAGAACCATCACGTCATCTGCGTAAGGCCGAACAGCTATAGTCCCTCCGGAAACCTTCCAACCATTGAGGTGGGATGCTAGCATCCGAAGAAGAGGGGCTCCAGAGACAACACAAAGTCATTGACAGCGGGCATCCTTGAGGTACTCCCCGACGGATATTTGTGGGGGGCGTCAGTTGGCCATTAACAACCACTGAAGCTGAAATCCCCGTAAAGAGATTTGAGAGCACTCGCCGTGTGTCAACAGTAATACCAACTGCCTCCAGAATCCGAAGCAAAAATTCGTGATTAACACGATCAAACGACTTATTAAAGTCTAGGAAACCAAGGACACAAGGGACTTACGTTACAGCTTGGGTTGTTTGGGGAAGGAGACCAGACAGCGAGGTCATCGGTCTCATCGGATTAGGGAAGGATGGGGAAGGAAGTCGGCCGTGCCTTTTCAAAGGAACCATCCCGGCATTTGCCTGGAGCGATTTAGGGAAATCACGGAAAACCTAAATCAGGATGGCCGGACGTGGGATTGAACCGTCGTCCTCCCGAATGCGAGTCCAGTGTCTAACCACTGCGCCACCGCGCTCGGTGCTTTACAGCAGCAACCAAAACCATGTCACGACACTCGACTATAGGAGTAAGAATGGTTCAAATGGCTCTAAGCACTATGGGACTTAACGTCTGAGATCATTAGTCCCCTAGACTTAGAACTAGTTAAACCTAACTAACCTAAGGACATCACACACCTCCATGCCCGAGGCAGGATTCGAACTTGCGACCGTAGCAGCAGTGCGGTTCCGAACTGAAGTAGCTAGAACCGCTCGTCCACAGCGGTCGGTTAGTAAGAATGGTACGACCAGGTACGCAGCTTTGATGTTTGGCAACAATCATCTCCATCAGAGCCAACATCCTACTATTAACTGCCTTCGCCACAGTCTTATAATCAAAGCTTAACAAAGTACAATTGAAAGAAAACAGCCCTCGGTCACTATTTTTAACGAATTAACCGGGTTTCAACAATGCTGGGAGTGTCTTCTTCAGAATTTAAATCAATACGTTTTTAGTCATAATTCTGTGACCATGTTATAGACTATTCTTTGATTTAAATTCTGAAAAAGACACTCCTACCAATGTTGAAACCCGGTTAATTTGTTAAAAATAGTGACCGAGGGCTGTTTTCTTTCAATTTTAACTATTCACGGTCTCTGAACGTGCAGCCATGTACAAAAGTTTAACAAAGTAATTGGGCGAGAGCTATCGGGAGAAGCCGGTCGAGGGCGTTTTGGGATTAAAAGAATTTTTCCTACTTTGAACGAGGTCGGCGCTACTGTACCCTGTAACACTTTGTTCAAAATGGAGGTAAAGGCAGCACAGAACAGCGGCCAAAAGCGCACATAAAATCCCTTGCGGAGTCCATCCAAAGCCGGAGACTTTTGAGAAGGCAACCCCACAATAAGTTTGTAAACTTCCTTAGGCTGAAATGTAGCTAAGAGCGTTTCATTAAGTTCAGGTATAATAGTCGTTTCCAAGATGCTGACTGGTGGGTCGTAAAGCGTTGCACTGGACTCGTCGATGTCGTAGATGTCTACATAGTGTTGGTGTAAGACATGCACTATATCAGCTTCTCCGATGCGATACGTCCATTATTTGTCGTGAGAGAATGAATACAAGCGCGTCGGCGACGGGTCTGATGCAGTAAGCAAATGATATAATAAAGTCAGTTCTTCCGTCACCAGTAACGTGGCTTGGATCGCATTTTCAACCCTTCCATTTGTATTGTTTTCAAGGTCAACAACTTTGCCTTTACACGCTTAACATCCGCTATTCGCAGAGGGGCGTGGTCCGCAGAATCACCAAATTCACGCAGGATGGAATAGTAATATTCGTAAGTTCTCAGAAAGTTTCGCAGAGAGGTATCAAAGATTGCCTGAACCTCGGTTTTGCAAGCTGTGTCCACCAGTCAAGGATGGAAGAGTACTTCCCAGAGGCCTGTAGAGTACGATCCCATAATGCTCAGATCACGTCATCGAGAGAGGGGTCAGCTAGGTGAGTGACGTTTAACATCGACGGAGTGCGAAACAATTTGAGTGGTTGCCTTTCTAGATTGATGGTTGCAGTCACAACACAGTGATCCGTAAAGGAAGCTGGGATGACTTCAACATTAAGAATGCAGTCGCACAGGCTGTCTGATAAGTAAAACCTATCTACCCGGCTACTAGAAGTCGCAGTAAAGTGAGTAAATTTAACTAACGTCGGGCATTTACATACCCAGACATCTTGCAGGCGTAAGGAGCGGACCAGTTCTTGTAATTCGTAACAGAAAATAAAATTGGGGATTGATCAGCAGGACGCAACACACAGTTAAAATCACCACCCAACACAATACCCCGAGGACTCTTATGCAACAAAAAAAATGGCTCTGAGCACTATGGGACTCAACTTCTGAGGTCATCAGGCCCCTAGAACTTAGAACTCATTAAACCTAACTAACCTGAGGACATCACACACATCCATGCCCGAGGCAGAATTCGAACCTGCGACCGTAGCGGTCTCGCGGTTCCAGACTGCAGCGCCTAGAACCGCACGGCCACTCCGGCCGGCAATCTTACGCAACAGATAAACCATCTCATCTTTATAAAAACGTGAATGATCCACTGCGTGACCAGTGCCAGAAGGAGCATATAAAAGAACCAAGTTAAGATTAAAAAGTTGACAACCTATGCCCCTGCCAGAATTCAACATTTCCACCTCAGCAACAGGAATGCCTTCGGGAAAGAATAAGGCGGTCTCTGTAGAATATTCAGGTGCTACATTAAAGATCACACGAAAACCAGGTGAGGAGAAATGCCTAAATATCACATACTGTAAGAAGACTATGTCCGCACATGAATCATAAATGAAATGACGCCGAGAATCGAATCGCAGTTCTGATTCCACATGATTAAGGAAAGTAACGTGTTGGCTTGGGTCCCTGATCACATCTATACAGGGCTGTACGGAACTCCTGAGCAGAATTAGGTAGACAGCTGGGAGTCAAGGTCCATTGCGGAATCCACAGAGGATTCAGACATCGGGGGACCAGAGCCTCCGTCAACGCAACCTTTTTTCGTAGATTTCTTGGGTGCCACCACACAGTCAGGTTGTATACGCTGTTTCTGTCGGCTACGTGGGATGGCGGCCTCAGCAGGCGGATGTGTGGGAGGGATCAGAGGCACAGCTTCCTGCCCCTCAGAACTAGGGTCATGTAATGCAGTTCCAGTCACTAAGGTGGAAGCATTCTGGCGATACTTGGAAGTATTCTGGTGATACTTGGTCGTTAATTTTATTCTTCTCGGGAGTTGCTGTAGTCGGCAAATTCAGGAAACAGTCGGCGGCTGAAGACGAAGGAGCAGGAGGACACTGCATCGTCTCAGACTGTAACGAAGGACACAAAAACGAACGGCGGAAGGAGGGAGGGGGGGGGGGGCAGCGGATCCGCTGCCTCTCCATAAACAAGCAGTTCAGAAGGAGCCACTTCGCGAGCAGGAGGGATGCTAGAGGTAACTTCTTTGGCACTCACCGTACCACGGACGGGAGGTATCGTAGCATCGAGAGAAGCAGGGGACACAATTGATGCGGAGGAAGTTGGCGCAGAAGGCACGGCCAAATCCTCACCATCACCATCCTGAGTGCGACATCGCTAGTTTGTCACTGTTGCGGGTTCTATCCTGGGGGCAACAGGATTCGGAACCAGTCGCGGAGGTAGAGGCGGAAATTCATTAACATGATTATCAGAATTGACTGTCCGTTCATTATGATCCGAAGCAGAAGTAGGTCCGACGTCGCGAATGGAAAGAAAAGGATCAGCAATCTTCAATTTGCGACGCTGCACTAATGACGGCTTTAATACAAAAGCCCTCCGCGGGCAATTAGTCCGAACGTGTCCACTTCAATTACATAGGAAGCAGGTTCCCTCTTGACCAGTATACATGACACGGACGCGGTACCCACACGCTTGTAAATGTGATGGAATATTGCGTTTGACATGCATGTCCACGGAACTATTTACACTGTAACACTGTAATACGCGTTGAGTAGACCAGCGTCCGCGACGGACGTTTTTCAAGTCAACGTAAAGAGTCTATCTGTCCTTTAGAAAGTTGTCATCAACTTCCGACGGGAGGTTGAACACTCGAACATCGGTATATTCGATTTCAGCGTCTGCGAGTGACACCATACTAACGGAATTACCGCGATGCTTGAACGGGGCTTGAAAACCACGTTGCGACAGTAACCGTTCAACGTGAAGGGGATTCATAAATTTCAACTAAAACACGTACTCGTCTGCATCAAAATAAGAGGCGTGGACCTGATCACAGTTCACGTGAATTGTATCGACAAGCCAATCGTGGGTTTCTAGAGACCCAGGTTACATGTGCCTCGTTGTTTTATCGAAAGCAAAGCTCACAGTACCTTTTTGTGGGGATACATGTGGAAACCATGGCAGCGATAGCGGGGCGGTCGACGCCGCTGCAAGTAGACGAACACAGACAGACAACAAGGCAGAGCGGAGGCGCTACGACTCACTCGGCAGACAGAACAACACTAAGAAGGAAAACTTCACACAACCTTCCCACTCGGCACTCGATGTGGAACTGCGCCATCGAAGACACAGAGGCCAGTGCGACTGCAGGGACTTATCTCTGGCACTCTCCCCCTGAGACCCACTTTTCCTACTTTCTTTCCACACACTACATTTGTAATGCTCCTGTGCACCATACTCATTACCCGTGGCAGTCAATCTACTAATTGCCGTAAGAGTTTGAGCAACGTGAGTGCATCCGCACTGAACAAGAGCATTGGCCAGTAAGCCTTATACAGGGTGTTTCAAAAATGACCGGTATATTTGAAACGGCAATAAATACTAAACGAGCAGCGATAGAAATACACCGTTTGTTGCAATATGCTTGGGACAACAGTACATTTTCAGGCAGACAAACTTTCGAAATTACAGTAGTTACAATTTTCAACAACAGATGGCGCTGCGGTCTGGGAAACTCTATAGTACGATATTTTCCACATATCCACCATGCGTAGCAATAATATGGCGTGGTCTCTGAATGAAATTACCCGAAATCTTTGACAACGTGTCTGGCGGAATGGCTTCACATGCAGATGAGATGTACTGCTTCAGCTGTTCAATTGTTTCTGGATTCTGGCGGTACACCTGGTCTTTCAAGTGTCCCCACAGAAAGAAGTCACAGGGGTTCATGTCTGGCGAATAGGGAGGCCAATCCACGCCGCCTCCTGTATGTTTCGGATATATGTTGGGCTCAAAGCAATCACACGATCATCGAAATATTCAGTCAGGAAATTAAAGACGTCGGCCGTGCGATGTGGCCTGGCACCATCTTGCATAAACCACGAGCTGTTCGCAGTGTCGTCTAAGGCAGTTTGTACCGCAACAAATTCACGAAGAATGTCCAGATATCGTGATGCAGTAATCGTTTCGGATCTGAAAAATGGGCCAATGATTCCTTTGGAAGAAATGGCGGCCCAGACCAGTACTTTTTGAGGATGCAGGGACGATGGGACTGCAACATGGGGCTTTTCGGTTCCCCATATGCGCCAGTTCTGTTTATTGACGGAGCCGTCCAGGTAAAAATAAGCTTCGTCAGTAAACCAAATGCTGCCCACATGCATATCGCCGTCATCAATCCTGTGCACTATATCGTTAGCGAATGTCTCTCGTGCAGCAATGGTAGCGGCGCTGAGGGGTTGCCGCATTTGAATTTTGTATGGATAGAGGTGTAAACTCTGGCGCATGAGATTATACGTGGACGTTGGCGTCATTTGGACCGCAGCTGCAACACGGCGAACGGAAACCCGAGGCCGCTGTTGGATCACCTGCTGCACTAGCTGCGCGTTGCCCTCTGTGGTTGCCGTACGCGGTCGCCCTACCTTTCCAGCACGTTCATCCGTCACGTTCGCAGTCCGTTGAAATTTTTCAAACAGATCCTTTATTGTATCGCTTTTCGGTCCTTTGGTTACATTAAACCTCCGTTGAAAACTTCGTCTTGTTGCAACAACACTGTGTTCTAGGCGGTGGAATTCCAACACCAGAAAAATCCTCTGTTCTAAGGAATAAACCATGTTGTCTACAGCACACTTGCACGTTGTGAACAGCACACGCTTACAGCAGAAAGACGACGTACAGAATGGCGCACCCACAGACTGCGTTGTCTTCTATATCTTTCTCATCACTTGCAGCGCCATCTGTTGTTGAAAATTGTAACTACTATAATTTCGAAAGTTTGTCCGCCTGAAAATGTACTGTTGTCCCAAGCATATTGCAACAAACGGTGTATTTCTATCGCTGCTCGTTTAGTTTTTATTGCCGTTTCAAATATACCGGTCATTTTTGAAACACCCTGTACCATCTTCATATACGATAAGGCTTAGTAGCCAATGATCTTCTACAGGGCGGATGTACTCACGTTGCTCAAACTCTTACGGGAATCGGTAGATTGACTGCCGCGAGTCATGAGTATAGTGGCAGGGGAATTACAAAAGTAGTGTGTGGACAGTAAGTTGGAAATATCGGTCTCAAGAGGAGCGTACCAGAGATAAGCTCCTGCAGTCGCTCTGTCGTAAAAAAAAAAAAAAAAAAAAAAAAAAAAAAAAAAAAAAAGTTCAAATGTGTGTGAAATCTTATGGGACTTAACTGCTAAGGTCATCAGTCCCTAAGCTTACACACTACTCAACCTAAAGTATCCTAAGGACAAACACACACACCCATGCCCGAGGGAGGGCTCGAACCTCCGCCGGGACCAGCCGCATCGTCGGTGTCCTCGATGGCTCACTTGGATAGAGTGTCTGCCATGTAAACAGGAGATCCCAGATTCGAGTCCCGGTCGGGGTACACATTTTCAACTGTCCCAGAAGCAGCTAATGGTCTGGATTTCATTGTAACTTCGTTCTTTACATTTAGCCTGACTCGCCCCAGCAGTGCCTGATAAGGTAAACAACGCAATTACTGTGTAATTATGTCAAGGCTACTGTTTAACCTGAATAGTCAAGACTAGTCAGATTTTAAATTTCTAGCCGGCCGGTGTGGCCGTGCGGTTCTAGGCGCTTCAGTCTGGAACCGCGTGACTGCTACGGTCGCAGGTTCGAATCCTGCCTTGGGCATGGATGTGTGTGATGCCCTTAGGTTAGTTAGGTTTAAGTAGTTCTAAGTTCTAGGTGACTGATGATCACAGATGTTAAGTCCCATAGTGCTCAGAGCCATTTGAACCATTTTTTTAAATTTCTGTCAATGGTTTGTTTCGTTAAATGCGCCTTCTCTCTTATGTTTACTGGGTAGGGTCCACTATTAGGAAATGTGGAAACAAGGCGGCAGGACACCTGCAGTTACCTGAAAATATTCGAGACAAATGTTTCAATAAGCATAATAAGCAAAAAATTAGTGACCGACAGTAGACATCACACTAATACTGGGTAACACTGCCTCTAACGTTGACAATCGCCTCAGCTCATAGAGGAAGAGACTCCATAAGTATCACTAAGTATACCATGTATCCTGCCAAAGTCACTCGCTGATGACGAAATCCAGTAGAGCTAGAACCTACAAACCCCGTCAACATGGCTTGTATACTTACCATGTAGAATAGAAGGCAAAACGTGGTCATGGAGGATGCTGAAATAAACATCCTAGGTCATGGTAACAGCGAACAGAATGAATGGGCCCAAGTCAAGGTACCAAGAACAACCTGGAAGACATCAAAGAAGTACCTCCTGACAGAACTGCCCTCCCCCCCCCACCACCACCCCACCCCCCTCCGACCCCCTCCACATACACGTTGTGTAAGTTTCAATGCCTCATTTCGCTATTGGGGCACTCGTCGCAAAGTCGAGGCAAAGTCTCAACTCGTCGGACCCCAATACAACCTTCAGTCACCTTCTGCCCAGTGTGTGCTGTTTGGATCACTGAAGCTGTGCAGCTGTAGGTTGCACTGAGAGCAACGACGTTTTGCGAAGTAACTACCTCTAAATGTCCATTGTGTGTAGGTTCCTTCGCAGAGCCCACTTGGAAACTAGTTGAGATAGATGTGCAGGCAGTGACACCAGCAACTCCTACCAAGTTCGGCAGCGTCTGTCACCGACAATGCGTGACAGCTGCGTCTTGTCCCTATTGATCGTAACTTTTTTTTTTGACCACTGTTCTTTCGCCGTATTACATCACTGTAAGCTTCACACCATTGCTTCCTAACCCGTGGGACAGTTTGCACTGATACAACGAACTAGGCAGCTTCGTTTGTTGTGTGGTGACGAACATCTCAAAACACAACCGCTCCCTTATGACAGCACGTATCATCCCTATGTCAATTCATGTTACATCACTAATTCCATACAACCGACTAGCACAAGCACGCCACTTCACTGCCATGAGTCATTTCAGCGGTGGAGGGTCACGTGGCAGCCTAATACCAGTCCTACACCACCAACAGTGCTCCAGAGCGACCAGTGTGCTCTGTTATTGGGGTGAGTATGTGATCGTACGTCTTTTATGAAGCAACACCCTAAATTTTCGAGTAACTGTTCGACAGGTGAGTTCTACACTCGAAAACAAGCTGACCTTTTCCGAACAGATACATGACCCGATGTCTGAACATTTTGTGACAACAAGACGAGCTCTGTCCTCGAAAACAACTTGACTTTTCAGAATAGATAACTGACTGAGTGTCTGAGAATTTTGTAACAAAGCTTTGTGATATCTCTGTACATTGTATGCCACTTGAGATATGACCTTTGCAGACGTTGAATATTGACAAAGGTCGCATTGTTCACGGAGCAGTCTGATAGTGCCCAACGAGTGTCTGGGCGGTACAAAAGCGGCCTTACAACCTGCGCCTCGGCCCCTGCCTCCGCCATGACGCGCGCAGCGCCTGTCATCGCCGCGGCGTGTCTGCTGGCGCCGCGGTCGCTGGCGGCTCCCTGGCTCACAAGGGAACCTCCCCATCGCACCCCTCTCAGATTTAGTTATAAGTTGGCACAGTGGATAGACCTTGAAAAACTGAACACAGATCAATCGAGAAAACAGGAAGAAGTTGTGTGGAACTATGAAAAAAATAAGCAAAATATACAAACTGAGTAGTCCATGTGCAAGATAAGCAACTTCATGGAGAGCTTGTGGGCAGGAGCGCCGTGGTCCCGTGGTTAGCGTGAGCAGCTGCGGAACGAGAGGTCCTTGGTTCAAGTCTTCCCTCTAGCGAAAAATTTATTTTCGCAAAGTTATGATCTGTCCGTACGTTCATTGACGTCTCTGTTGACTGTAATAAGTTTAGTGTCTGTGTTTAGCGACCGCACCGCAATACCGTGCGATTAGTAGACGAAAGGACGTGCCTGTCCAGTGGGAACCGAAAACATTTGATCGCAAGGTCATAGGTCAACCGATTCCCCCCACAGGAAAACACGTCTGATATATTCTATACGACACTGGTGACGGCATGTGCGTTACATGACAGCAATATGTTGTCGACCCTCCTAACTTGTACACATGGCCAATGGGTAAAAAGATTCTTCTACCTTGCTCGATTTAGGTTTTCTTGTGGATGTCAGAATCACTCCCAAAAAAGTGATGAAAACATAAGAGTTTGTCCAGAAACCAAAAATAAAAAAAATTAAACCTTTGATTCGAGGAGAGACTTGAACCCAGTACCACTCGTTCGCAGCTGCTCACGCTAACCACGGGACCACGGCGCCCCTGAACTCACACTCTCCTTGATGTTACGTATCTTGCGCATGGACTACTCAGTTTGTGGATTTTGCCTATTTTTTCATAGTTCCACACAACTTCTTCCTGTTTTCTCGATTGATTTGTGTTCAGTTTTTCAGGGCCTATCCACTGTGCCAACTTATAACTAAATCTGAGGGGGGTGCGATGGGGAGGTTCCCTTGTCAGGACTCGCGGCCACGGGCACGTCATCAACGGCACGGCGGCCGACATCGCCGACTTCCCTTGGATGGCCTCCATGCAGATCCTGGACAACATCGGGTGCGGCGCGTCGATCATCAGCGGCACGTGGGCGCTGACGGCGGCGCACTGCGTCCTCGCGAGCCAAGAGTTGCCCAACACCCACACGAACTTGCGTGTCGGCTCGTCCAGCCGCGCCAGCGGCGGCGTCCGCCTCGACGTCGCGCAGATGATCAAACACGCCGACTTCCGCATCTCCACCGACGACGCCGACAACGATATCGGCGTCATCCAGGTGAGACGACTTTCAAGAGCACATTTATGGTACGTTTAATTCAGGGAGTATACGCGGACAAGGAAAAAAAATTCCCGGATTTTTCCCGGATTTCCTGGTTAAAAAGCACACTTTTTCCCAGGTGAAAATACACTTCTTGCGTGTTAACTGACAGTATACGTTTCCTCAGAACTGTAAAACTTATCAATCCTTTAAGGGGCTCCGGAACGCCCTATACTTGCAATGTTAAAATAACGCTTATAAATTACATCTTTCCTCACAAAGTATTTGAGGTAGGAAGTTGAACTTTTTACAGATTATTTATTGGAATATGGGCTACAACTTAACACAGGGATTTTACAAAATTTTAGTTCAGTTATTAAAGACGATTTTTTTTCCATTGTAATGAAAATTCACAACATTTTTTTGCAATTTTTTATTTATATATTCAAAAATACACAGTTTTTTGGAAAAAGGCTGTGTTAAATTATGCAGAAGGTACTGTGTAACATTTACTGAAAGTTTGAAACAAATATGTTTGGAAGATCCTTAGAAAACATGTAATTAGTATGAGAAAATAAAAGTTTTGGGAATCGAGCGACAAAGATTGGATTAACTTTTTAGTGCATTCCAGGTCCATAGGATGGATTATCTTCATCCTCTGCAAACTCCTCCTCCAGCTTCCTCTTGTTCCTCCTCCTGTTTACTCTTGCTTGTATTTCTAGACTCTTTACAGCCCTGTCTGCAGCCCGAAGGCGTTCCTTGTCTAAAGCAAGCATCGCTCGTTGTTGTGTTCGTAGATTTTGCTACCATTTTCTTCAGTTGCAGTTACTGCAACACTGTTCCAAAAGTTGGTCATGTATGAACACTTATCACATTTCAGTTGTATTTCGCTAGCAAGTCCTACGTGCTTTATTATGGAGAGTTCCAGACCAACTTCACTAC
This sequence comes from Schistocerca serialis cubense, assembly GCF_023864345.2. Taxonomy (NCBI): domain Eukaryota; kingdom Metazoa; phylum Arthropoda; class Insecta; order Orthoptera; family Acrididae; genus Schistocerca; species Schistocerca serialis. The sequence continues at coordinate 20,325,281 of NC_064646.1, forward strand.
AATGAATACATCTTACACAGTTTGAAAAAATTCCTTTGAGAACCGACATATCAAATATTTCATTCACATCCGATTCGCCCATAAAACATTCATAGTTTTCACTCATTGAACCAAGCTTCTTCTGTGAAGTATTTTCTTTCCCACTTTGACTGCTATGGGCAGGTGTACTTGAGAGGTTAGGTTCACTCACTTGGTTATCGTCTTTATTGTTTACAGTAATAACACATACCTTTGGCTTTCCAACATTTCTCCTTTTCTTAAAAGCCTTCAGAGGATTTCTAATAACTTTACTTTTACACATCATTATACTTCAACAAAACAGAGACTCAAGAAACAGAATTAATTACGAATATTTTCGAGATAACGACAGAGTAAATAAACATGAAACAATCGACAATCACACCAGCGATATATATTGAACCATCACAGGTTAGCCACAACACATACTTTATCTCACATCACTAAAATGTACCTGATGAACACGGACGTTAATCCGTGCAGCAGTTTAACAGCGCCACAGTGGGTCACGCCCATGTGGAACACATTTAAAAAAAAAAATTAAAAACGGTTGTAGTCTTCGTAATTGAATAAATTATATATCTATTAAAAGGTAATAGTCTGCAGATTCAGAAAACGCAAAAAAGTAAAAATTGAACTTTTCATTATTTTGAGCCTTTCCGGAGCCCCTTAAATGGTTATGATTTTATACACCGGCGTAGAACTTCTCAGCCCTTTAGAACACGAAACTAAGAAAAGACACAGCGTATACCGCAAGCCAACGCATACAGATCTATATTTGCAGGCCACAAACTGCCATCATCCAGCACAATGCGGTAGTGCATAACGTACGCTAGTTCATAGAGAGCGTGTGGTATCTGACTCTGAAAGCCTGCTGAGTGAGATGCAACATTTGAAGACAGTCTTCCGTCAAAACGGTTATTCTGAGAGACAAATACGTAATGCATTCAGGCCCAAGCGAGTTCAATCTATGGAGCAGAATGAAGATACGAAGACACCCACCACCTTGGCCTTCTTGCCGTACTTTGGTGCCATGTCGTCAACAATCGGAAGAGTCCTCGAAATATATGACATCAAGTGTGTTTTCCGACCATCTGCGAAACTGAGCAACCTGTTAGGTTCGGTTAAGGATGATCTCGGTCTGAGGAAACGTGGTGTGTACAAGATTCCTTGTCAGTGTGGGGCGGCATATGCAGGTCAGACATGTCGCACAGTACAAGAACGTTGCGATGAACATCAGCGTCATACACGCCTACGCCAACCGGAGAAGTCGGCAATTGCAGAACACAGTCTGAACACAGGACATCACATGATTTATGAAAATACGGAAGTTTTATCCCCAGCATCCTCTTTCTGGGATTGCGTCATAAAGGAGGCAATACATATCCGTACAGCTGATAACCTTATCAACAGGGATGCGGGATTTCAGTTGAGTACAGCCTGGAACCCTGCATTGGCTGCTGTTAAATCACGACGAGAAAGCAAAGAGCTTTCGATAATAGACCCGTCATAACTTTGGCAGCCTGTTAGTAAACACAGCGTCAGCGCACGCGCAGAACGGCCGCTCTGTGTTTCCCGGCAGAGGGCGTTTGAGTCCGGTTCCATCTATCTGCAAATTTTGGGCATGCGTGGTTTCCGCGCCTGCGCAATCTTCACGCGCGTGCTCTATATACAGCGGCGTCGACATGCGGATCTTCATCTTCGGCGGTAATTCAGTCGAATACCGCCCTTCGATCTGTGCTCTTCTGGTACCGATCGAAGTGTTAGGTGTTGCAGGTGCCAGCCAGCCAGCCAGCCAGCCACCCCTCGACGTGCAGCAGCCAGCAGCCAGCAGCCAGCGGCCACCAGCCCGCGGCCACCACCCAGCATCCAGCATCCAGCGGCCAGCAGCGGTCCCGCCACCAGCGGTTGCAGCCAACGGCCAGCGGTGGTCCTACCTGCCCCCAGCAGCAGCAGCAGCAGCAGCTGCTGCAGCAGACGAGGCGTCCCCACCAGCCAGCCGGCCGGGTCGCCCCCCCCCCCCCCCCCCGCCCCAGCGGCAGCAGAGTGGGGCTTCGGCCCCCATCTCCTTCTTCATTCTCCGTCCCTCTCTCCTCTGTGTCTCTCGTTTGCTCCTTTGTCTAGTACTGTGTTTTTTTCCCCTTATCATCATGTCCACCCCCACCACCTCTTCTACCGCCACCACCACTGCCATTATCTACACCTCCCCCTCCGCTGCTGCCACCACTATCACGTGGTGTGCCGCTTCACTCCCCCCTCAGTCCATCCCCCCACTCCTCACTCTCTCATCTCCCTCCCTATTTGTCGCCCCGTCCCCGGCTCCTCCCTCCCGCGCCTCCTCTGATCCCTTCCCTCCACTCCCTCCCTCTGCTCCTTCCGTTTCTGCGGCCCCCGCCAGGGTGGTCGCCTGGCGGGCTACTGCCCACGCTCCACTCTCCCCTTCACCTTCATCGTCTTCGTCATTGTCTTCACCATCGCCTTCGCCATCGCCCTCACCATCTCCGGCGCTGCCTCCAGCCCCGGGACCTGCCACTCCCCGCCATATTCCAGTTGTTCCCATCCCCCACATCTCCTCCACCGCCGTCAAGCGCCCCAGTGGCACCCCCGCCTCCTCTGCTCCCAAAAAGGCTCCACCTCATCCCCCTTCGCCCACCCCTGATGCCATGGCTGTCTCCCCGCCCGTCTCTGCCCCCTCCTCCTCCTCCTCTACCTCCTCCTCCTACCGCTACCTCCTCTCCCATCTGGATCCCTCCCTCCTTGAAGCCCGGAACCTCACCCTCTTCCTTCGCCAGAATTGTCCTGGTGCCCCCATCTCCCTCCACACTCCTCGCCGTGATTTGGTACTCATCTCCTCCCCCAGCCCTACCCTCCACACAGACCTCCTTTCCCGCATCCCTGTCACCCGCTTTGGCCCTCATGCCTCTCTCACCCCTGCTCCTTCGCCACCTCCCTCCCGCCAACCCCAACCTCCGCATCGCCCGCCGACCCTCACCGCCGTGATCACTCAGATCAGTCCAGTGATCACGGAGGAGGAGGTGTTGGCGGAGCTTCAGGCCCATCCCCATCTGGAGGTGCGTGCGGTTCGCCGCATCCATAATGCTGCTGGCCCCACCCGCCTTATGCGGGCTTTTTCTGAGCACGCCCCCTCCATTGACATTCTCCTGAAGGAGGGTGCCCTCCTTTTTAACCAACGTTATAAAGTTGACCCCTCCCGTTCCCCTCCTCAGTCCCTCCCCTGCCAAAGGTGCTTGCGGTATAATGCGCACCCAACATCTGAATGCCGCGAGGCCCCCACCTGCCCGCACTGTCGGCAAGCCCACCTTTTACGGCAGTGCCCCAATCTCCAGTCCCCCCCCCCCTCCTGTGATACCTGTAACCTCCCTCATCCCACCTACTCCCAGAAGTGTAAGGCCCGACCCCCTCCTACCACTCCTGAACTCACCGTCCCTGTCCGCCCTCTGGACGCCCCCACCCCTCCCGGAAAACTCCCTTCGCCCGTCCCCTACCGCTGAGGACATCATCAAATTCCTCACCATTGTCCTGCAGAATGTTCATCCTTTTCAGCGCCCACACACCCTCCAACAGATCTCCCTCACTGCCCGTTCCGTTTTCCACCTCAAAATGTACGCCACCTACTCGACCAACCAGGCCCATTTCACCTTGTCCCGTCTTGACACCCTCGTTTAAATCCCTGTCATGGCACGGCAGCACCGTATCCTTTACATCAACATCCGCTCCCTTCCCGCCAATAAGCACCTCTTCCTACACACCCTTGCCACCCACCGCGTGGATGCCTTCCTCCTTAATGAAACCTTCCTCCAACCCCACCACACTGTCCACACTTTGCCCTACCTCCTCCACCGCTCCGATAATCCCCTCCCAATTGCGCGTGGCGGAGTTGCCATTGGGCACCATCGCCAGATCCCCATTCGGCACCAACCTCTCCTTCCCAACCCCACCGAACACCTGATCCTTAGTCTCTTCTTCCCTGGCCTTACCGTTACCTGTGCCACCATCTATGTCCGCCCCAACGCCCCTATTCCCTTCGACTTCCTCTCCCACATCGACCGTACCTTCTCCTCCTACGTGATCGCCGTCGACCTCAACATCCATAGTCGTTCTGCTGCCCAGTTACGGCGATGGCATCGGTTCCTCTCCTCCCTTCAAGGCGATCTCATTCCCATCCCCCAGCACACCCATCCCGAATCCAACTCCACTCCCGATGTTTTCCTCTCCTCCCCCAATCTCCTTGGCCGCATAACGGTGGATGTCCTGGAGCCTATTGGTAGCGACCATCTCCCTGTCCTCCTCACCGTTTCAGATGGTCGTCGCTCCCGCCCCGACCCTCGTAATGACCCTCCCCCTAAGTATGTCCATGACTATTCCCGTGCCAACTGGACTGCCTACTGGGATACCCTCTCCACCCAGGTCGATAGCCACCCTCTCACCTACCACCACCCAGATGATGTCACCCATGCCGCCTCCTTTCTCCAGCAGACCTTGTCTGAGGCCATGGAGGCCCACGTCCCTACTGTCGCCATCCACCCCCACTGTCCTACCTTACCCCCACAGGCCGTCCTCCTCCTCCATGAATCCCGCCGTCTCTACCGTGCCTTCCTCCGCACGCGTGACCTCACACCCTACGGCGCCACCGGCAACTCCAGCGACACATTCGTAATTTGCTCGTGGCTAAGAAACGCCGGGACTGGCGACAGACATGCACCCGTTTAAATGCTACCCTACCTATCAACTCGTCCAAGATCTGGTCAGCCTTCTGTCGCCTTACCGGAACTAAGCCCTCCCCCTACTATCCTCTTCTCCATGATGATCACCCCTTCCCTGACGCCCTTAGTAAGGCCAATCACTTTGCCTCCTACCTGTCCGATGTGTTTTCCATCCCCGATGATCCCCTGTTTAATTACTCCCTCTTCCCAGATATCCGCGATCGAACTGACACCTCTGTCCCTCCCCTCGCTCCTGGTTTCCAGTACTTGGACAACATTGCACACACGGAACTCAATGCCCCTATCACTACACAGGATCTCATTGCTACACTCCGCACAAAACGCAACACCGCTCCTGGTCACGATCGTGTCACCTACCGTCTCCTTCGTGAAGCTCCTGTCTCTTTCCTCTCCACCCTGGCCAGGCTCTACAATGTAGTCCTGTCCATCGGTTACTACCCCGACCTGTGGAAAACCTCCCTTCTCCTCATGTTCCTTAAACCCGGCAAACCGCCGTCCGCTATCTCCTCCTACCGTCCCATCAGCCTTACCTCGGTCTTCAGCAAGGTCCTGGAATCTATCCTCACCCGGCCGGCCGGTGTGGCCGTGCGGTTAAAGGCGCTTCAGTCTGGAACCACGTGACCGCTACGGTCGCAGGTTCGAATCCTGCCTTGGGCATAGATGTGTGTGATGTCCTTAGGTTAGTTAGGTTTAAGTAGTTCTAAGTTCTAGGGGACTGATGACCACAGCAGTTAAGTCCCCTAGTGCTCAGAACCATTTGAACCATTTTCTATCCTCACCTGACACATCCACCAGCATCTCCGCCAGCACCGCCTCCTTCCCGTTACCCAGTGTGGCTTTCGGCCGTCCTTCTCTTCTGACGACCTTCTCCTTCACCTCACTCATCTCCTTTCTGAACAGCTCAATTCCCATCGCTCCGCAATCTTCCTCTCCCTGGACCTCGAACGTGCCTATGACCATGTATGGCATTCCGGTCTCCTCTTCAAGCTCCAAACCTTTGCCCTTCCCATTAACTACGTCCGTCTGATCGGCTCCTTTCTCTCCCGCCGTCCTTCCTATGTCACCGTCCATAATACAGATTCCTACACCTTTTTCCCCTCCGCCGGTGTGCCCCAAGGCTCCGTCCTCTACCCCCTTCACGGCAGACATGCCGCCGCCGTCACCACCCATCCACCTTCTCCGGTTTGCCGATGACACCGCCTTCCTTGCCCTTGCCCCCACCCTGCAGTGCTCCCAACACCTTCTCCAATCCCATCTTGACCGGTTCACCACTTGGTGCAACCAGTGGTTGCTCAAGGTCAATCCCTCCAAAACCCAGGCGATCATTGTAGGCAAAACCACCCCTTCCTTCCGCCTCCTTGATTTCTACATCACCGTCTATGGCCGTCCTATCGCACTCACTCCCACCCTTACGTACCTTGGCGTCACCCTCGACCGTCGCCTCTCCTGGACTCCCCACCTCCGGACAATCCAAGCCAAGGCACGCTCCCAACTCAGTCTCCTCAAGCTCCTCTCCGGCCATACGTGGGGTCTGGACCCCTCCACCATCCTCCAGACCTATAAATCCCTCATCCGCCCTATCCTTTGTTATGCCCATCCAGCTTGGATCTCTGCCCCCCCCCCCTACCTTTTATAAATCCCTCCAAATCCTTGAACGCCTTGCTCTCCGCCTCGCCTATCACATCCGTCTCCCCTCTCCTACGTGGATCCTGTACGACCTCATCCCCTTCCCCCACCTCCTCCTTTTCCTTGAAAGGATATGGATCCTGTACACCTCCTGTAAACTCGATCCTCCTCACCCGCTCGTCTCCCCGATCCTCTCCCACCCCCACCCGCTGCCGCGCCTGTATTCCCACGTCCCACCCGGTCTCCATCTCTCCACCCTCCATACCCTCTCCCAAGGTGGCTTCCGGCAGTTCCCCCTCCCTGATGATGTCCTCCTCCCCTCCATCTACCCCTCCTATAAACTTTGACCCTGCCCCACCCCCCACTTCCGGTGTCCCTTCCTTTAGGCACCCTCCCTCCCTCCCTTCTCTTCCCTTCCCTTCTCTTTTCTTTTCCCCCGTCCTCTCCCTCCACCCCTCTTCCCCCGGGCTTCCCCTCCCCCTTCCTCCCTCCCCCTTTCTCCCCTGCTCGTGGCATCTCTGCTCTCCCCTCTCGCTCTCCCACTCCCCTTCCTCCTCCTCCTCTCTTGGCAGGTCCCCGGACTCGCACATGCATAGTGAACATTCGCGCGCTGGAGATCATCGACGTCAGTGTCTCGTGTGTGTGCTTCGTTTTGTGTTTCGTGTTCTTTCGCAGTTACAACTCTACTGTTCACATGTGCCGTCGCCGTTCTCCGTGTTTTGTGCGCCGTGTCAACAAGTGTTAGTGTTTTTATCGTCCAGCGTGAATGGCTTCATGTTTATTGTTTTTTGTATCTCCGTTTTTTTGCTCGCCGTTTTTTGCATTGTCTGTATCACCTCTATGTCATGTTATTGTTCCACTTAAGGCTGAAGAGCAGTGTAATATGCTGCCGACAGCCCGCCTGTATAGGTGATTAAAATTACAATAAAGGAAAAAAAAAACATGCGGATCTTGTCAGTCGTACCCAGCCACCAGCGAGGTTCAACAACCTGATGATGTCGGACAGTTGCTCCGAAGAAATATTGTGGGATTTGCACAACGTCATCCGGCGACACACCCTTGAAGACTATTTACAGCATTATCACTGTTAGAGCATACACACAAATAGGAAAAGTTAATGGTGTAAATTAATATACATAGTGTTGCTACAAGAAAAGCACAGCTTCCACATATAATATTGGTCTCGACTATTAAGAAGCTGCAAGACAAGCTAATCTTTCAAGTATAATGTTGAGCTTTTTTGCGCTTGTTACGCTTTAAGATATATCACACAAACGTGCCAGTAAAATTTTTAATACCGATATAAATGTCTGATCTCCCGGGCTCGAAATTTTTTCTAAAAGGTCTTCCTCAAACAGTTGATTTTTGAATGAGAGTCAAATGCTCTGTGATTTAAGAAATTCATCGCACATTCTCGCACATAGTTCATCTTGCTTAAAAAGAAATTTACTTTGGAAGTAACGCTTTTCAATCAATCATTCGCAATATTTTCCCGCAACCTGTTAGAAAGAAATTCGTTTCAGCAGTTGCCAGAGAGCCCCAGATAACACGCTTCACCGCGCTTGCGCAGCTACGATGACGCAGGAATTCCGTATGTTCGCACGTGTAAAACATTGAAAGATCATATATTATGTCATAAAAGAAACATGATGGTTCAAATGGCTCTGAGCACTATGGGACTCAACTGCTGAGGTCATTAGTCCCCTAGAACTTCGAACTAGTTAAACCTAACTAACCTAAGGACATCACAAACATCCATGCCCGAGGCAGGATTCGAACCTGCGACCGTAGCGGTGTTGCGGTTCCAGACTGCAGCGCCTTTAACCGCACGGCCACTTCGGCCGGCTAAAGAAACATGACATCAGAGGAATTTCGTGAACCATACTAAAATGCATAATTCGGCTTAAAGCGCATTGTATTATCTCATGTTTGGTTCTTTAATATGGCATAATGCCATACGTGCTAGAAGATGAAATGCAAAAAATGGTTCAAATGGCACTGTGCGACTTAACATCTGAGGTCATCAGTCCCCTAGAACTTAGAACAACTTAAACCTAACTAACCTAAGGACATCACACACATTCATGCCCGAGGCAGGATCTGAACCTGCGACCGTAGCGGTGGCGCGCTTCCAGACTGAAGCGCTTAGAACCGCTCACCCACCCCGGCCGGTGATGAAATGCAGCAAACACTTGAAACTAGCCAGTGGTGTGGAATTAAACACATCGTTTCAAATAAATTGACTACCTCAGCGGAAAAGATTAATAAAGCCATATTTCTTTAGCAAACCGACAAAAATATCTTCATTGTTCCGCAAGGCGATTAATGCTTGACTGAAATTGCCACCCGGGGCAGATACCCCGGTTTGCTCCCACTGAATATAGCAGCTTGCGCGCGCAAGTAAAATTTTTCCGGGTAGCATCTTGCTGCTTGCCTATACAGCTATCAGTCATACTTTTGTACCCAGAAGCGCATGCATACGCATGGGCTCGCTCGCAACTGCTCACACGAATCTAATGTAAACAATTGTGACGTCGTCCTCATCGGAGGCAATTTGTTGTTATGAAGCGTTGCAGAGTCTTCCTGAAGCCTTTTCGCTACTGGCAGGCGCTTGTATTAGCACTGTATTTTGTTGTGTACATGGCACATTTCCTTTGTAACTTAAGTTTTATTTTAGTTTTTTCTGTTGTTCATGTTTTATTGCTGCAGTCCTTTGTTAAAGTATTATTTCTTCCCAGTCAAAATTACAAAACTTTAACTGAAAACTAAAACAAAAAGTATCCGGGAATTCTAAAAAATTCCCGGGTTTTTCCCGGTTTTCTCCCGGATGAAAAAATACCCACGTTATTCCCGGATCTCGTGGTTGTCCCGGGTCCTGTACACCCTGGTTTATTCTCCAAACTGCTCGCCAGCATGGCTCAGTGATGATGAAACGAGCCCATTGAATCTTACTGGTGCATTTCACTTGCACGATCGCTGCTCGCCCCGCCATTCACTACGACCCTCAGCAGTTGAGGTTCGTCTTTGGAGCAGCGAGCATCGCTCCCAGTCCTTAAACTTGAGCTGTGGTTCGCTGCTTCAGTGCCGCACTAGCAGAACCGTTCTTTAGAGAACTGCACCGCGCTTTACGTGCCTTCTTGTGCACAATACACTGAGGTAACAAACGTCATGCGATTCCTCCTAATACCGTGTTGGACCTGCGCTTGCCCACTCTCGACACGGCATGGACTCAGCAAGACACTGGAAGTCCCCTGCTGAAATACTGAGCCACACTGCCTCTGTAGCCCTCCATAAAGGTGAAAGTGTTTCCAGTGCAGGATACTGTGCACGAAATGACCTCTCGATTTTGTGCCGTAAATGTTCGATGGGATTCATGTCAGGAGATTGCATGGGGGCTTAATTATAAATAAATGACTAATATTAATGAATAAATGCAATGATTATACTACCTGTGAGGCCGGTTACGAAGTTTCGTAACCTGTTGGCCCTGACTATTATTAGCACGCAATCTCACTGCACAAAATAAAAATGAAGAATGACAAGGAATTTCCATTAACACAATTGATTAATTAAGTCCCCTGCAACTATAAAAGCTACGAAACAACAAAGCACAAGTTTAACTGTTCTGTGTGTGGTAGTGTGACTCAACGTACATACTGGGTGATCAAAAAGTCAGTATGAATTTGAAATCTGAATAAATCACGGAATAATGTAGATAGAGATGTACAAATTGACACACATGCTTGGAATGACATGGGGTTTTAGTAGAACCAAAAAAATAGAAAAGTTCAAAAACGTCCGACAGTTGGCGCTTCATATGATCAGAATATCAATAATTAGCATAACAAAGTAAGACAAAGCAAAGATGGTGTTCTTTACAGGAAATGCTCAATATGTCCACCATCATTCCTCAACAATAACTGTAGTCGAGGAATAATGTTGTGAACAGCACTGTAAAACATGTCCCGAGTTATGGTGAGGCATTGGCGTGGGATGTTGTCTTTCAGCATCCCTAGAGATGTCGGTTGATCACGATACACTTGCGACTTCAGGTAACCCCAAAGCCAATAATCGCACAGACTGGGGTCTAGGGACCTGGGAGGCCAAGCATGACGAAAGTGGCGGCTGAGCACACGATCACCACCAAACGAAGCGCGCAAGAGATCTTTCACGCGTCTAGCAATATGGTTGGAGCGCCATCCTGCATAAACATCGTATGTTCCAGAACGTGTTTATCAGCCAGGCTGGGGATGATGCGATTCTGTAACGTATCGGCGTACCTCTCACCCGTCACGGTAGCACTTACTGACGATTTGCTGTCCAGCGCCATCTGTCGGAAATTTTGTGAACTTTGTTTTTTTTTCTAATAAAACCCCATGTCATTCAAAGCATGTGTGTCAATTTTTACCTCTCTATCGACATTATTCCGTGGTTTATTAAGTTTTCAAATTTATGCTGACTTTTTGATCGCTGGGTACATCTGGCTCGGTTCTTTCTCAATACGACAAAATATTTTAAACACCATATACAATGAACTAATTGAAAAACCAGAAATACTATAATTGCACAAAGAAAGCAGAATTACAAGTCTAATAAATGAACATGAGCCAGATGCTTCGTTGACTGTACCTGTGAGCAAGAGGGATTGTTATTAAAGAAAACTGTAATACCTTTTACCTCATTATATATTGACGAAAATATTCCATTACACCAGCATCATAAATCAAAAGCCCATCTCCTTTCTCAAATATATTCTGACAATTGCATCTTCTTCCATCTATACATTACACCAACCGAACAGTACAACATTTCAGTCAACACTCAGATCGTCTACTCTCTCGCCCAACAGAACAACGACTGCTCTCTACATCCTCTGAACTACTACTGGGCCTAGTGGAGGCGGCGGAGTAGTAATCTTTGGCGGAAGCTCTGGCACTGTGACTCAGTGTAGCCACCTTTCAAGATCTGGGCAGCCAAGTCATTCGCTTGAACTATCCAGAATGCCCTTCAAACCAACTGTGAGCAACTGTGGCCCAGTAACATGGTCCATTGTCATTCATAAAAATTCCATTACTATTTCGGAACATGAAGTCCATGAATGGCTGCATATGATCTCTAGGTAGCCTAGCATAACAATTCCCAGTCAGTCGTCGATTTTGCTGGACCAGAGTACGCAGTTCATTCCGTGTAACCACAGCCTATGCTCTTGTGGACCCTCCACCAGCTTGGCCGGTCGCAGTGGCCGAGCGGTTCTAGGCGCCTCAGTCCGGGGTTAGGTTGTTTGGGGGAAGAGACCAAACAACGAGGTCATCGGTATCATCGGATTAGGAAAGGACGGGGAAGGAAGTCGGCCGTGCCCTTTCAAAGGAACCATCCCGGCATTTGCCTGGAGCGATTTAGGGAAATCACGGAAAACCTAAATCAGGATGGCCGGACGCGGGATTGAACCGACGTCCTCCCGAATGCGAGTCCAGTCTCTAACCACTGTGCCACCTCGCTCCCTCAGTCCGGAATCGCGCTGCTGCTATGCTCGCAGGTTCGAACCCTGCCTCGGGCATGGATGTGTATCATGTCCTTAGGTTAGTTAGGTTTAAGTAGTTCTAAGTTCTAGGGGACTGATGACCTCAGATATTAAGTCCCATAGTGCTTAGAGCCATTTGAACCACCAGCTTGCACAGCTCCTTGTTCACAACCGAGGTCCGTGTCTTCGTGAGGTCTGCGCCGTACTAGAACCCAACCATCAGCTCTTACCAGCTGAAATCCGGAACCATCTTTCCATGCTAGTTTTACATTAGTCTAGGACCCAACCGATATGGTCACGCGCTGAGGAGAGGCGCTGCAAGCGACGTCGTCCTATTAGAAAAGACACTCGCGTCGCTCATCTGTTGCCATAGCCCATTAACGCCGAATTTTGCCGTACTGTCCTGACGAATACGTTCGGCGTACGTCCCACATTAATACCTGCGGTTATTTCAGGCGTTGTTACTTGTCTGTTGGCACTGACAACTCTATGCAAACACCACTGCTCTCGGTCGTTAAGTGGAGGCCGTTGGCCACGGCACTCTTTGTGGTGAGAGGTAATGCCTGACATTTGCTATTCTCGGCACACTCTCGACACTGTGCATCGCGGAATATTGAATCCCTAAAGCTTTCCGAAACTGGATGTTCTATGCGGCTGGCTCAAATTAGCATTCCGCTTTCAAAGTTTGTTGAGTTACGTCATAATTATGTTGGAAATTTTGTGTTAACAGAACAGCCAACACCGTGTTACGAGTGGAGGCCGAAATGCACGCGTTTTAGCTCACGCAGGCTGGCGTGAAGAGGGAAGGACTATACTGACGTGAGGTCTGGGACATGACAAGGAATGAGAATTCAGAAAGCGGACATAATTAATTTGATACTTAACTTTAATCCATTAATGATGAACGTCGCTCTTGACGGTACATGATTCACAATATTATCTGTTCAGAATACATTCTTGAAGATAGTACTTATAGTAACTGAATATGGCGCCTTGCTAGGTCGTAGCAAATGACGTAGCTGAAGGCTATGCTAAACTGTCGTCTCTGCAAATGAGAGCGTATGTAGACAGTGAACCATCGCTAGCAAAGTCGGCTGTACAACTGGGGCGAGTGCTAGGGAGTTTCTCTAGACTAGACCTGCCGTGTGGCGGCGCTCGGTCTACAATCACTGATAGTGGCGACAGGCGGGTCCGACGTATACTAACGGACCGCGGCCGATTTAAAGGCTACCACCTAGCAAGTGTGGTGTCTGGCAGTGACACCACACGAAATCTTTTCACGTCAGTCATCTGAGTGAAAATGACACCTCCGTCAATACACTCCCCTTTTATACCTTATGTCCTCGATACTACTGCCATCTGTATATGTGCATATCGCTTTCCCATGAATTTTGTCACATCGCTGTGCGTGTACTTTTACGTTCTCAGCTGCACCTGTACCCTTCACAGCACTGTGAACTGTATGGCACACAGTAATTATCACTGAAACTCATATTAATCCCTCTTCCTATACTATCCGTGTAAGGAGCGCGAGAAAAATAACTCCGTAAATGCCTCTGTACAAAACGTAATTATTTTAGTCTTACCTACACAATCATAGTGAGAACAATACGTAGGAAGTTCTTGTACTCGTATATTTTTTTTAAAATTCCTTACTTGATTCTGGCACTTGAGGTTTTGTAAGTAGTGTTACAAGAGACAGTGTCTGTCTAACTTCAAGCAATTGGCAGAGGTTTTGATGAGTGAGTTTGCGAGTATCAAAATACGCTACTGGCCATTAAAATTGCTACACCAAGGAGAAATGCAGATGATAAACGGGTATTCGTTGGACAAATATATTATACTAGAACTGACATGTGATTACATTTTCACGCAATTTGGGTGCATACATCCTGAGAAATCAGTACCCAGAACAACCACCTCTGGCTGTAATAACGGCCTTCATACGCCTGGGCATTGACTCAAACAGAGCTTGGATGGCGCGTACAGGTACAGCTGCCAATGCAGCTTGAACACGATACCACAGTTCATCAAGAGTAGTGACTGGCGTACTCTGGCGAGCCAGTTGCGCGGCCACCATTGATCAGGAGTTTTCATTTGGTGAGAGATCTGGAGAATGTGCTGACCAGGGCAGCAGTCGAACGTTTTCTGTATCCAGAAAGGCCCGTACACGACCTGCAACATGCGGTCGTGCATTATCCTGCTGAAATGTAGGATTTCGCAGGGATTGAATGAAGGGTAGAGTCACGGGTCGTAACACATCTGAAATGTAACGTCCACTGTTCGAAGTGCCGTCATTGCGAACAAGAGGTATCCGAGACGTGTGACCAATGGCACCCCATACCATCACGCCGGGTGATACGCCAGTTTGGTGGTGACGAATAGACGCTTCCAATGTGCGTTCACTGCGATGTCGCCAAACACGGATGCGACCATCATGATGCTGTAAACAGAACCTGGATTCATCTGAAAAAATGACGTTTTGCCATTCGTACACCCAGGTTCGTCGTTGAGTACACCATCGCAGGCGCTCCTGTCTGTGATGCAGCGTCAAGGGTAACCGCAGCCATGGTATCCTAGCTGATAGTCCATGCTGGTGCAAACGTCTTCGAACTGTTCGTGCAGACGGTTGTTATCTTGCAAACGTCCTCATCTGTTGACTCGGGGATCGAGACGTGGCTGCATGATCCGTTACACCCGTGCGGATAAGATGCCTGTCATCTCGACTGCTAGTGATACGAGGCCGTTGGGATCTAGCACGGCGTTCCGTATTACCCTCCTGAATCCACCGATTCCATATTCTGCTAACAGTCATTGGATCTCGACCAACGCGAGCAGCAATGTCGCGATACGATAAACCGCAATCGCGATAGGCTACAATCCGGCATTTATCAAAGTCGGAAACGTGATGGTAAGCATTTCTCCTCCTTAGACGAGGCATCACAACAACGTTTCACCAGGCAACGCCAGTCAACTGCTGTTTGTGTATGAGAAATCGGTTGGAAACTTTCCTCATGTCATCACGTTGCAGGTGTCGCCACCGGCGCCAACCTTGTGTGAATGCTCTGAAAAGCTAATCATTTGCATATCACAGCATCTTCTTCCTGTCGGTTAAATTTCGCGTCTGTAGCACGTAATCTTCGTGGTGTAGCGATGTTAATGGCCAGTAGTATATGTGACATAAATAGCCGTACCTTTTAATTGCATTGACTTACAAGCTTAAAGGTGTATCTTAGTATTTTAACTTGATGACTCGACGCATACCCGAGAAAAACAAGTCTGAACAAACGGACGGACGGACAGACTGACAACAAAGTAATCCTAAAACGGTTCCTTTTCCTTACGATTCAGGTACGCAACATTAAAAACTGAAACCACCTGTTAATTAATACCAAACTAGACCAGTAGGGTCAGAAATATTACCGTTAAACAGGGTGAGTCACCAACTACTGACACCTAAAATAACTCTGAAAGTATGGTCGTACCTGAATAGTTTGTGGGACAAAAGTTGCGTGGGACAACGGGAGCCGTAATATGACGTTGGTTTTTTGTTGCTAGGTGGGGTCGCGTCCGAGATGTAAAGGTTAACTTTGTTTTTTTTTTAATGGGATGCTATATTTTGGTTCTTATTTTCTGATAGCGGTTATCGAGACGAATCTAATGAAGTGTAACAGTAAGGTCTTTGAAGGTCAACGAAGGTCAAAAAGATAGCATGAACGTCTATTTACAGAAGGTGTTGGAAGTGATGACCATTGGTATCAGTGCACTGCTGCCATCTTCTTATCATGGATAGAGTGGTATTCCTTATCACATCGGCACTTATCGAAGCACATCCCCTGACAATTCTCTCTCGTATATCGTGCATATAGTAAATATCAGCCGAATACAGCGTTTTGACATGTAAACACCATTCGACGGTTTCGTAATACAACACTAATAGGAACGGTAAGACAAGTATCGTCGAATCAAGCGAATGTGAATGACGTATTCCTTCGAACAACAAGTCGATATGCTTCTCGTTAACGGAGAATGCCAATGATATTGAGTGAGAGCTAGAGACTTATACGCTGAAAGATATCCTCAACGTACTCACCCTACACCTCGTACATTTAAATATGTGTATGCTAAATTGAAAACAACCGGATCTTTAACGCATCGGAAAGCAAAGTTACTAACGAGAAAGCGGAAATTGGTACTCTTGCCACTGTGTTATAGATCTTCGTGTTAGATCGCGTCAAATCGCAAGGGAATCTCGCATGAGCCAGAGTCGTGTTGTTCGTTTTCTGCATCGCCATAAATATCATCCTTACCATATCAGAAATAACTGGTAAGGATTGTATGCGTCGCATTGAATTCTGCCGACGAGCTCAACGTCAGATTCAGAGGGATGACATATTTATTAATTTGATTTTATTTACTGATGAGGTTATATTCACGTACCGTAGAAATGTTAATTTGCATAAAATGCGTTATTGGGCAACTGAAGATCCATGTTCGCTCCGGAACGTTTCACACCAAAAACCGCGGTCGGTGAATGTATGGTGTGGGATTCTGGAGGACAGAATTATAGGCCCCTATTTCATCGAAGGAAATCTTAATGGTAGGAAGTACATCACATTCCTGCAAGAAACATTACGTCTGTTACTGGGAGAAATACCTTTTGGAACAAGGAACAGAATGTGGTATCAACGCGATGGGTGTCCTGCACATTTTTCGCTGATGGCTAGAAATGAGTTGCAGAGACTATTCCCAAATCGTTGGATTGGACGCGGAGGAGATGTGTCGCGGCCGGTTCTTCGCCAGACTTGACGCCTCTGGATTTTTTCTTGTGGGGATTCGTTAAAGACGTCGTTTATAAAGATGTTCCAACTACACCTGAAGCTACGCGAGAGAGAATTGTCAGAGCATGTGCTTCGATAAGTGCCGACGTGATAAGGAATACCACGCAATCCATGATAAGAAGATGCAGCACTGCATTGATAATACCGACTGTCATCACTACGAGCACCTTCTGTAAATGGACGTTCATGCTACCTTTATGACCTTCTTGACCTTCAAAACCCTTATTGTTACAAATCATTGGATTCACCTCGATAGCCGCTGTCAGAATATAAGTACCAAACTGTAGCATTCCATTAAAAAAAAATTGACTTTATATCTCTGACGCGACCCCACCTAGCAACAAAAAAACAACGTCATATTATGGCCCCCGTTGTCCCATGCAACTTTTGTCCCACAAACTTTTCAGCTCCTATCATTCTTTCGGTGTTATTCTTGGTGGAAATAGTTATTGACTCACCCTGTATACTTACGCGTCTTGAAGCAAAACAGTTTGACCGTTCACAATTTTGGCCGGAAGACGTCTTCCCTGGGAAGTTGTGGGGGAAGTTTACTATTAGTCGGTGTCAACTGGAATTTATTTTAAGGAAAAGTTGCATCTTCTACACACCCTGAGTCTACCAATAACTTCCGACTATCAGAATGCCGTTACGTTGGCACAGCTGAGGCACACAGATGTTACCTCCTGGTTCCTCACGGGGCTTTCAAAACCGACCGCTTTATTCACGAAATCAGATAGGGTACATAGCAAGGAAGGTCAATTAATAGGATACCAATACATAACAAGTAAACACATTTTGCAGCTAATTTTTCCTCCAGAGGCTTGTCATAACCGTAAAAGAGTGAAATGCCTTGTGACTCACGTATTAATATAACGTTCGGAAATTCTCACTGACAAATATTATGGAATAGAATTGACGGTACCGTTTCAGTACCGCTGGTAAGTGTACTTAATGTATTGATTAAATTCGTGAAATAGTCCTTTCATTTTCTGAATTATCTCCATTTCCTGACCGCATATGTTGACCAATCAGAAGGCGGCCTGCCCTTTGGACTTTGTTCTCTCTCCATTCGCACAGTCGCTACTCGTCACGATAAATGGTGACGTTTTGGGTTCTCTAGTTTTCCATCGCGTGAGTGATAGATTGTGAATTTTTGGTTGCCGCATCACTTTTCTATCGCCTGGGTCGCAGTAGGTTCTAAACAACATGAACATACCCAGACTGAAAAAAAATCACACCACCAAAAAATACAGGGTTATTACAAATGATTGAAGCGATTTCACAGCTCTACAATAACTTTATTATTTGAGATATTTTCACAAAGCTTTGCACACACATACAAAAACTCAAAAAGTTTTTTTAGGCATTCACAAATGTTCGATATGTGCCCCTTTAGTGATTCGGCAGACATCAAGCCGATAATCAAGATCCTCTTACACTCGGCGCAGCATGTCCCCATCAATGAGTTCGAAAGCATCGTTGATGCGAGCTCGCAGTTCTGGCACGTTTCTTGGTAGAGGAGGTTTAAACACTGAATCTTTCACATAACCCCACAGAAAGAAATCGCACGGGGTTAAGTCGGCAGAGCGTGGAGGCCATGACACGAATTGCCGATCGTGATCTCCACCACGACCGATCCATCGGGTTTCCAATCTCCTGTTTAAGAAATGCCGAACATCATGATGGAAGTGCGTTGGAGCACCATCCTGTTGAAAGATGAAGTCGGCGCTGTCGGTCTCCAGTTGTGGCATGAGCCAATTTTCCAGCATGTCCAGATACACTTGTCCTGTAACGTTTTTTTCGCAGAAGAAAAAGGGGCCGTAAACTTTAAACCGTGAGATTGCACAAAACACGTTAACTTTTGGTGAATTGCGAATTTGCTGCACGAATGCGTGAGGATTCTCTACCGCCCAGATTCGCACATTGTGTCTGTTCACTTCACCATTAAGAAAAAATGTTGCTTCTTCACTGAAAACAAGTTTCGCACTGAACGCATCCTCCTCCATGAGCTGTTGCAACCGCGCCGAAAATTCAAAGCGTTTGACTTTGTCATCGGTGTCAGGGCTTGTAGCAATTCTAAACGGTAAGGCTTCTGCTTTAGTCTTTTCCGTAAAATTTTCCAAACCGTCGGCTGTGGTACGTTTAGCTCCCTGCTTGCTTTATTCGTCGACTTCCGCGGGCTACGAGTGAAACTTGCCCGCACGCGTTCAACCATTTCTTCGCTCACTGCTGGCCGACCCGTTGATTTCCCCTTACAGAGGCATCCAGAACCTTTAAACTGCGCATACCATCGCCGAATGGAGTTAGCAGTTGGTGGATCTTTGTTGATCTTCGTCCTGAAGTGTCGTTGCACTGTTATGACTGACTGATGTGAGTGCACTTCAAGCACGACATACGCTTTCTCGGCTCCTGTCGCCATTTTGTCTCACCGCGCTCTCGAGCACTTTGGCGGCAGAAACCTGAAGTGCGGCTTCAGCCGAACAAAACTTTATGAGTTTTTCTACGTATCTGTAGTGTGTCGTGACCATATGTCAATTAATGGAGCTACAGTGAATTTATGAAATCGCTTCAATCATTTGTAATAGCCCTGTAATAAATGTACAGTAATGAAATTTCGGGAGTAACATACGTAAGTGATAAATATTGCAAGATTTCAGGTTAATGTAAGTACGAGATACGCCATTTCAAATGTGAAATGCTGATACATTATTAACCAGTGTAACCCCAGAATGTTCAATGCAAGCATGCAAACGTGCAATCATCGTATTGTACGGGTGCCGGAAGTCAGTTTCAGGGTGAAGTTCCGTGGCTGTTCCACGTTGTCGATCAATACAGTGACGGTTAATGCTGGCTGTGGATGACGTTGGAGTTGTCGACTTATGATGTCCCTTATCGTCCGATGGTGTCCCACGAGTGTTCGATTGGAGACAGATATGGTGATCGAGCAGGCCAAGGCAACATGTGTACATTCTGCAGAGCTAGAATGCTGGTCATGAATGTTAGCGCAACAGGTCGAATCACCAGACCGACATACAAAACTGCGTTCACGGGCGTGGCATAACTGTCAGAGTGCTCCCGCTGTCATACGAAATCACACCCCACACCATATCCCCAGATCTAGGTCCAATGTGTATAGTACGGAGACAAATTGGTTGCATGCCATAAACTGGCCTCCTCTTAACCAACACACGGACGTCACTGGCGCCAGGGCAGACCAGTTTCATCAGAAAACACAACAGACCTTGTAAAGAAACTGTTTCTCTACTTTTTAAAAAGAAAACCTTTTAAATAATAAAACATGATCTATACAAAGACTCTGATTATACCTGTTAGTCATGGACAAAAAAATTTGGCATAGTCTTTGTCAGAACGTGCAGAATCTTATGTGAAACCAATAAGACGTCAATTTTAATCTACATATGGTATGCCAATGTTTACGTAATAAAAAATAAATTAGGTAATTCAGTACAATTATTATATAGATGCGATAATCACTTTAACGAGGCCAAATGAACAATTAAAGTCAATATAATTCAAGGAAACCTGCAAAAGTAAAAACAAATTATTGTAGGGGCCTACATAGACATCGCGCATCTGCTAGATGACCACGAAATACGTAATTTTGTTTTGAAGCTGACAGGCAATGAGAAAATAGGTGCAGTTTTCAAGCAGTAGTGGCGGACGGCATTAACTGGTAATACATGTAATTTTATGGTAGCTAATTTTGAAAAATGGTTCAAATGGCTCTGAGCACTATGGGACTCAACTGCTGAGGTCATTAGTCCCCTAGAACTTAGAACTAGTTAAACCTAACTAACCTAAGGACATCACAAACATCCGTGACCGAGGCAGGATTCGAACCTGCGACCGTAGCGGTCTTGCGGTTCCAGACTGCAGCGCCTTTAACCGCACAGCCACTTCGGCCGGCTAGGTAGCTAATTTTACTACACAAAAAATAAAATATGTATTCCCTCCAAAAGAAGTTACAAACAAACATTAAAATAAAATTATAATGAGCAGCAAAATGTCTGAGAAGAATTTTGAAAGAAAATTATTAATTGAACTTTAATTCGGCAGGTTTTCAACACTGTCAACAAGACGAAATAATGGAAAGACTATTTACTGTAACTTAACAAAATTGAGATATTGTGACAGTATTTTTAAAATAGTTGATTTAACTGCAATTGTCCTTAATTTTGAAATGAGAGAGAGCTTAATAATTTTCTTTTAATGTCTTCACTGTTGCTGCAGGCAGTGCGATGACGTCAGCGGTGGTCCGCGCGGACGATGTGTGAAGTGAATCCTGGTTCTTGGCGTGAAGATAACGATGGATCCTCCTGTTTCATTAACATTCCAGTTACGGCGGTGGTCCACGTCTCCATTGTAGTCGAATCAGCTGGCAGCATTGGCGCGATAATAATAGTTCCAGTATGTGCGTTGTCGTTACGCGCGCGACGTTTTATTGTTAAGGATTTATTAATCACGCGGTGCGGATAGGTCGGAATTATGCAATGTCTTAATGTCTTTAGTATTTATGATATATATCCGGTTAATGCCAATATTTCACACAGTTCTTTCACCGTGTTGTCACAGGAAAACAGTAACATGTATTTATCACTGTAACAGTCCGTTAAACATCAGTTTAAATTTACGTCGTCGTCTTTAAGACAGTTTGGACGATATAATAAATGTTTCTTGATCAAATCAGAGCACTGTTCTTTTACTTAACATTTTTGGTTTGTTCCACTTCCACGCAATTCTAACAGTTAGTGTCTCCACACGACAATGGTGTCTGATTCATGGCTAATTGTCACAAGTTCACACAGTTTGTAAAAGCGTCACCGCAAACACTCGATATACTTTTCAGGTTTTACTGTTCACTTAATAATGCACGATCTCCTATTAACACAAGAGAGGCACTGTAATTAATGGTTCCCCCGCGTATCACAGTCTTTCACACCGAACTTGGCCACGGTTTTCCACACGCGAACCGGCCACGTATGACAACAACTCGCACGCCCTCTATCGATAGTCGTTCGCTCTGACACAGTACTTCTCCTACCGTAACCAAAGATTTAAAAAGCATATAAAACCAGAACATTCATGTTCGTACAATATAAAATATAAAACAGTAGCAAAATGAATGAAGAAACAATGTGACGTATTAACAAAAAAAGAACAAAGAAATAAATTATACATACGTACTGTGACAAGGTAAGGCACAAAAGAAAAAAAATATTATCGACTTTCGGGGAAAGCCATGTCTTCACAACCTCCACCTTGCCCTCCCATGTGCTTTCGCTTGATGCCACTGAAGTCGCAAATAGAGGTGGTTTGGAGTCAGTGGAATGCACATGATGGGGTGTCTGGCTCGCGTCTGTCCTTGAAGAAACCGTATGTAACAGTTCGTTGTGTCACTGTGGTGTCAACTGGTGCTCAAACTGCTTCTGCAGATCCAGTTACGATGGGCCAGAGCCATACGCCGAGCACGATGGTCTTCCTTCTCGGTAATGCAGCGTAGTTATCGGGAGCCCGGCCTTCTTGCGACTGCACATTCCCGTTACCGCCGCTGCCAGCAGTTATGTACAGTGGCTGCATTCCTGCCAAGTCTTTCTACATTATCGCAGAAGGAACAACCAGCTTCTCGTATCCCAATTACACGACCTCGTTCAATGTCACTGAGGTGTTGATAGTGGCGTTTTCGTCGCCATAAGTGTAGTCTTGACTAACGTCAACTCACCACGTCCCATCTCAAAGGTAGCTATCGCTCATGACCGTTCCAGTGTGCATTTAAAGCAAACGTGATTTGCATCCTCACAGGGCGCTAATAATGCCATTCTCACGCGACTGGCGTGAAATTGGAATAGATACCATATTTCAGATGTAGAAACACGCCTACCAACTTTTGCTTATGTCGCACACTTCTTCTTGGCTTTGCGATTTTTTTCCTTCAGTGACTTTTAGTATAATTGTTTGTGGCAGCTGGAAGAATGAAAGGGGGTTCATTAATTAGATATGCAGGTGGCTACCGAACTGAATCGTGTGTATAAACCAACCTTTGCACTGTGTCCTATTCATAGAGGGCTATACTTAGTAATCTTAAATGATAAAAATCAGTTTAAACACTGCAACCAACTGATTCATTCCAAAGTCTCGAAAGTGTGGACAGTCAACGTGCGATTTCCCTAACGTTCGCGAGAAACTGTAACGTCCAGAATGTTCTAGTACATTAGCAATACCGCAGCCATTGGGAAAGAGCTGTCTGATTTGGACTTTAGACAGGAGATTGCAGAAGCGTATGTCTTGGGTGTAAGGTGTTTAAAACACTGTTCTTCCGTTGAGGTTGTGTGTGTGTGCAAACCGTAATCTGCAGAATCCGGCAGTCTGAGATCTGCTATGTATTAGTCAAGCGCTGGCCGGAGTGGCCGTGCGGTTCTAGGCGCTACATTCTGGAACCGCGAGACCGCTACGGTCGCAGGTTCTAATCCCGCCTTGGGCATGGCTGTGTGTGATGTCCTTAGGTTAGTTAGGTTTAAGTAGTTCTAAGTTCTAGGGGACTGATGACCTCAGAAGTTGAGTCCCATAGTGCTCAGAGCCATTTGAACCATTTTTTTTTTATTAATCAAGCAACACATATACCTTCACCTGTGTGTCCTGTCGCACGACCCTGGACAGATATACCCAACAGCCTGCATACAGCGTGTGCAACAACGTCAGTAGAAATTAATAAAATGCTAAGATCGGGGATTCGAACCGAGGATGAACAAAGCTAAGTTAGGACAACTGACACACCCCGCCGACAACACGTTTTGATTAACATTTCAGAAGCATGATTTATATTTGACACTAATTATTTGCACTAAAAGGGCTAGGACGTTGATAGCGAAAACCAGTGCCAGTGCAGCAAGGTAACTGACGTACATCGTCTCACCAATGCTGCGAACCGTTATAGTAAAATTTACCCACGAGTTCATGCTCCTTGAGGAAGAAATCCCGCGTGAAATGATAATTAAATCAAGACCCTAAGCTGTCGACAGGCGTTGATATACATCAACGGTGAGAGTTGAAAATGTGTGCCCCGACCGGATCTCGAATCCGGGATCTCCTGCTTACATGGCAGACGCTCTATCCATCTGAGCCACCGAGGACACTCAGGATAGTGCGACTGCAGGGATTTATCCCTTGCACGCTCCCCGTGAGACCCACTTTCTCAACTTGATGTCCACACACTACATTCGTAGTGCCCCTGCCCACTTCACTCATTACTCGCGGCAGACAATCTTACCGAGTCCCGTAAGAGTCCGGACAATGCGTGTGCATCCAGCACAAAAGGTCAATGGCCGGCTAGCCTTAACTATATATGAAGATGGTATCAGTTCTTTCGGGCACGTCCGAAAGAACAGATACCATCTTTATACAGAAATCCTGCGTGTCCGCCGCTCATGATGACCCATGACGAAGTGCCTTGTCGTTCGATGCCGTCCTCTTATTAGACTGCACAACGTATGTTAGTGTCAGCCAATCAGGGGCTACTCTATCTTCCAGGCTACTCTATCTTTTAATGGCTTTTATGATAACTTCTGCTTTGAAAAGTAATTAATATTTCCAGATGACTTGGTGGAAGACCAACTCACTTTGTCTATATCTCTTGAATTTAGGCTGGCCGCTGTGACCGAGCGGTTCTAGGCGCTTCAGTCCGGAACCGCGCTACTGCTACGGTCGCAGGTTCGAATCCTGCCTCGGGCATGGATGTGTGTGATGTCCTTAGGGTAGTTAGGTTTAAGTAGTTGTAAGTCTAGGGGACTGATGACCTCAGATATTAAGTCCCATTGTGCTTAGAGCCAATTTTTTTCTTGAATTTAGGATGCAGTTTTTTGTTTTAAACACGACAGGCTCAGTTTGGAATGCAGAAGTGTGATTAGTTGGATCCATTTTTGGTGTACTCTGGTATTTTTTTTAGACGCACAGGGCTAGCTGGACCGTTGGCTCCAACCCCAGGGCGATCAGTGGTTTTGGATGGAGATGAGCCGTGGTCCTGCGTTCCACCGGCCCGTTTGCAAAGAGCTTTTGCGTCTCCTGACACCCCCAGCCAGAGGGTTTGACAGACGTTCCACTCCTGCATCCGCCTTTGCGTCGATTTTGAGTGTAGCTACAAAACCTGTCAACAAACTTGTGGTCTTCTTAGACATGTGCTCCGTTCTATTACAGTGTTAAAAATGCACCTTTACAAGTTCCCTAAACGTTAAAATTGCGAGTAACTGTATGTAGTAGACAAAAACAGGAAAGGGCACTACCACTCAAGGAAAGGTACGTCTAACGCAGATTTTGTTCAGTACAATCGAATCCGAATGTCCTCATGGTTTCCATTCATATATTTGCTCCTCTGTCCCACTGTAGGAACTCCGATTCATTCCCTTCTTCTTCTGCGTCTTCTTTCTTCTTCTTCTTCTTCTTCTTCTTCTTCTTCTTCTTCTTCTCCTTCTTCTTCTTTATATCTGTTGTGGACTGGCAAGAGAGCCAACCCACTATGAGAGGAAGCCGAAAGGCACGCGTTTTAGCTCACGCAGGCTGGCGTGAGGTCTGGAACAGTTCAAGGAAATGAGACTAGCAAAGAAGGACGTAGCTGAGGAATACTTAACTTTAATCCATAAATAGTGAACATCGCTCTTGACGGTACATGTTTTACAGCATCAATAGTAACGTAATGGCGCCTTGCTAGGTCGTAGCAAATGACGTAGCTGAAGGCTATGCTAACTATCTTCTCGGCAAATGAGAGCGTATTTTGTCAGTGAACCACCGCTAGCAAAGTCGACTGTACAACTGGGGCGAGTGCTAGGAAGTCTCTCTAGACCTGCCGTGTGGCGGCGCTCGGTCTGCAATCACTGATAGTGGCGACACGCTGGTCCGACGTATACTAACGGACCGCGGCCGATTTAAAGGCTACCACCTAGCAAGTGTGGTGTCTGGCGGTGACACCACAATATCCTTTTCGTCTCTTCCATTTCCCCCTCTTTATTTGCCGTGCATCTTGCCCTGTTCATATCCCCTTTCTCACTGCTGCTTTTACTGGGTAGGAGAGACACGTTGTGCCAACCTGAAGTTCCTTTGCTGTTTTTAGGAGGCACTGTTGGCCTATAGAGTAGTTTCTCTGGCTCTCCGTTTGCCGTCGGTAGCGGATATTAGTATCTTCCTCGACTATCTTTGCGTTAGGGTCCAATTCAAGCTCATTTAATTGCTCAGAAATGTATTCTCACTAAGTTTAGGCAAGTAATCACCGAACAAACATCCAAAATAGGGAAAATCCTTGATCATAACTATTTTTTAGTCAACACATAATACTTTTCATAAAACAAGAGAATCATACAGAGTAGTGGTATATGCAATTCACGTTAACCTAAACATTGTGGTGGAGCAAAAACTACAGAGAAATAGATTATGTGGTGTCACCGCCAGACACCACACTTGCTAGGTGGTAGCTTAAATCGGCCGCGGTCCATTTAGTACATGTCGGACCCGCGTGTCGCCACTGTGTAATCGCAGACCTAGCGCCACCACCAAGGCAGGTCTCGTCATACGAGAGAGCACTCGCCCAGTTGTACGAGAACCTAGCTACCGCCCCAGTTGAACGAGAACCTAGCTACCGCCCAGTTGTACGAGAACCAAGCTACCGACCAGATGTACGAAGCCTTTCTCTCTCATTAGCCGAGAGACAGAATAGCCATCAGCTAAGTTAATGGCTACGAACTAGCAAGGCGCCATTTGTATCCAGTGCCTATAGCTTACGAGTATTCAAGAGAGATGTATTCCAAGGACTAATAAAAAGATAAGTAATAAGCATCTACATACTTTACTTCTTATTCATTTACAAGTTCTCATGTTCCAGACTTCACGCCCGTCTGCTTTAGCCGTGCGTGCCCTATCGGCTACAGCGTTAGTCTAGAGTTCATTTTCAGCCATCTCAACTTCACGGTGTCGGCCCAGCTACCGACACAACATTTATTGGCGACGAGCAAAAGAGTTTGTATTAATTCGTTTACAACATTGGCGACGATTTAAAGTGTTCTGATTGCTTACATTTAATTGTGTCATGGCTTCGCCACATTCTCCAGATGTACTGTCCGAATTTTATCGCTTGCAGAATCAGCAGACGCAGGCGTTACTGGATGCCCTTGGACAGCTCGTCCAGGGTCAACGTACCATTCAAACCGATGCGGCCGCCGCCGCTTCTTCGCTACCGCTGCCACTACACGCTGTTGCACCTCCCTTTCGACCATACGTGGCAGCCGATGAGACGTGGCAAGAGTGGTCTCGCCAGTTCAACTTCCACCTTGCTGCCTACAGAATTCAAGGTAATGAGCGGCAGCCGTTTTTGCTTTCTTGTGTCGGTGTGTCCACATACCGTGTGATAGTGAAATTGTTTCCCCGACGCGACGTAGCAACTCTGTCCTACGAGGAAATTTTGTCTGCATTAGATGCCTATTTCAAAGAAACAGTTAATGTGGTTGCAAAACGGTATACGTTCTTTCATACAAAACGTACGGCCGGTCAAACTCATAGGGAGTGGGTAGCAACATTGCAAGGACTTACTAGGGACTGTGCCTTTGAATGTGACTGTGGTCTTTCTTATTCAGATACAATGGTGCGTGATGCAATAGCACAGAACGTTTCTGATGTTCGCATACGGGAGCAAATTTTGAAACTAGTTAATCCCTCCCTTCAACAAGTAATAGACATATTGGATAGACAGGACACACTTGACTGTGCTCAGGAATCTTTTGAAACTTCGCCAGCCGTGTGTAACATTAACCGGCCCGCTGGACGCGCTGCGCGGCCCGGTAACCGGGCCTTGCGCACGTCGACACAGCGACCGCCGCGTGCTAAGCCAGGTGTGCCGCGCCAGCCCACCAATGCAGTGAAATCATGCCCGCGGTGTGCTACTAGACATTCGCGTGAACACGCCACGCCAAGCTATTTGCTTTTTCTGCAATAAGAAAGGACATGTTCAAAGTGTTTGCCAGAAAAAGCTCAGATCAGACAATCACAATCATTCCAGGCCCTTTGCTTCGCGCCGGAATCGAACCCAGGACACTCAGGCTCGTGGACCTTCGCCTATGGACATTCATGTCGTTAATTCCACTTCGTCCTGTGACACTTTCTCTAACAGTGACTGTGTTCGTCCCACAAAAACTGTGCGTCGACGTCGCCGGAACTCACGTCAATTAGCAAGTGATTCTGTACCAGTGTC
This sequence comes from Schistocerca serialis cubense, assembly GCF_023864345.2. Taxonomy (NCBI): domain Eukaryota; kingdom Metazoa; phylum Arthropoda; class Insecta; order Orthoptera; family Acrididae; genus Schistocerca; species Schistocerca serialis. Next base: position 20,353,277 of record NC_064646.1, read on the forward strand.
TATTCAAATTGCACAAAACAGTCGCTCTTGTCGTCAGCAGGACAATAAACTTTTTGTGGACTTAGACTTTGAAGGCAAAGTGATACCATTCCAGCTCGATACCGGAGCTGCAGTTTCATTGCTCAATCATGACACGTACAAACAACTGGGCAAACCTCCGTTGCGTTCCGCAAATGTTAAGCTAACTACATATTCCGGACAGAAAATTCCTGTGTTAGGACAGTGTAGCCTTCTTGCAACATACAAGGGACAAACAAAACTTGTGTCATTTTACGTTCTTCGTTCTTCTTCTGCTGTGAACTTGTTTGGTCTCGATTTATTTAAGTTGTTTAACATGTCTATTGTAAATCAGGTCCTATCGGTGAATCAGACTGTGCCTACAGACAGTGTTTCTCGGCTGTGTGACGAATTTGCAGACATTTTTGCACCGGGCTTAGGTTGCGCTAAAAACTATGAGGCACATTTAGAACTGAAGGTAAACGCGCAACCGAAATTTTTCAGGGCGCGCAATGTTCCCCACGCATTGCGTGATGAGGTCGCAAGAACGTTACACGATCTCGAATCACAGGGTGTAATTGAACGTGTGCAAGCTTCTCTCTGGGCCTCACCCTTAGTAATTTTGCCAAAACCTTCCGGAAAATTGAGACTTTGCGTGGACTTCAAGGCCACAGTGAATCCACAGCTAGTGACTGCTACTTTTCCTTTGCCCCGCCCGGAAGATCTTTTTGCTAAACTGTGCCCGGGAAAATATTTTTCAAAGTTGGACCTCGCCGATGCGTACTTGCAAATACCGGTGGACGACGAATCCCAGCGCGTATTGGTGGTTAACACGCATCTTGGATTGTACCGCTTCAAAAGACTGCCATTCGGGTGTGCCTCCGCCCCTGCCTTGTTTCAGCAATATTTACAAACTATTTGTGCGTCGGTCCCTACTGCAGCAAACTATCTGGACGATATAGTGATCTCCGGACAGACAGAAGAAGATCATCTTGCGAACTTACGAACATTATTTCAGGTCTTGCGGCAAAATGGTCTTCGCTTGAGGAAGGACAAATGTGTGTTTTTTGCTCGTGACTTACCATACCTGGGACATGTCATTAATGCCCAAGGCATACATCCGAGTCCAGAGCACCTCCGTGCCATACAAGAATTGCCTTCCCCTCAAAATGTGAAACAGCTACAGAGTGTGTTGGGTAAAATTAATTATTATCATCGCTTTCTGCGCAATGCCTCTTCTATTTCAGCTCCGCTTCATCGCTTACGCCGTAAAGGTGTTCCGTTCGTCTGGACGACGGAATGTGAACGCGCCTTTCGCCAGTTGAAATCGGCGTTGCTTTCTAATACTTGCCTTACGCCATTCGATCCCCAGAAACCCCTTTTGTTGATGGTAGATGCATCGAATTTCGGGATCGGTGCTGTGCTTGCGCACAAAGTTGGCTCCCATGATCGCCCTATTGCCTTTGCGTCCAAATTGCTCTCGTCTGCGCAAAGAAATTATTCACAGATAGAGAAAGAAGCTTTGGCTCTCGTGTTTGGTGTTACTAAGTTCCATGATTTCTTGTATGGTCGTCACTTTACCATCATCACAGACCACAAACCTTTGACATCGCTTTTTCATCCGACCAAGCCTGTACCTCCACGTACAGCGCAGAAATTCATTCGCTGGTCTATTTTCCTCTCGCAGTACCGCTACGATATCTTGTATCGGTCCACTGCTACGCACGGAAACGCCGATGCGTTGTCCCGTTTGCCTGTTGCTGAGGATAAAGCATTCGATTCTTCCGAACTTGCTTGCCTGTTCATTGATTCGGAAACCGATGAAGTGGTCGAATCGTTTCCGATTGATTTTCGTCGTGTCGCTACAGCCACAGCTGCTGACCCTGTCCTTGCTACTGTTTTACGTTTTGTTGCTACGCAATGGCCTTTGTCAAAGTCTCGGATCGAGGATCCGTTGGTTCGCCGATTTTTTGCTCACAAGGAGAGACTTTTTGTTCGACGTGGTGTTTTGTTGTTGCATTCTGATAATGATCAGTCCAGAGTCGTGGTCCCACGTTCGTTACAGTCCTCTGTTTTACGGCTTCTTCACCAAGGACATTGGGGTATCGTGCGAACGAAACAACTTGCTCGTCAGCACTGTACGTGGTTCGGAATCGATGCTGCGATTACGAATATGTGTTCTTCGTGCCCGGCGTGTGCCGAACAACAGTCCGCACCGCCGCGGAAAGTCTTTGCATGGCCAAAAGCCACTTCCCCTTGGCAACGCTTGCACATTGATTTTGCTGGTCCATTCTGGAATGCTCGATGGTTGGTCTGGTCGATGCCTTCAGTAATTTTCCTTTTGTTGTCCGGATGTCTTCCACGACGTCCTCCGCCACCATCCAAGCGTTGTCTGCTATCTTTTGCATTGAAGGTCTTCCGCAGACTGTTGTTTCCGACAATGGCCCACAATTCATGTCCGCAGAATTTCAGTCATTCTGCCAGGCCAATGGTATTCAACATCTGACATCCGCGCCGTTTTCGCCTCAGTCCAACGGTGCCGCTGAACGATTGGTCCGGACTTTCAAGTCACAGATGTTGAAATTGAAAGAGTCGCATTCTCGGGAGGACGCATTGTTGCTCTTTTTGTCTTCGTATCGCTCTCAGCCCCGAGATGGTCGCTCGCCGGCTGAGTTGCTCCACGGTCGTCCTCATCGCACCTTGATGTCTTTGCTGCATCCGCCGCATCAGGTTCCTGTGCAGCGGCAGACTCCTGCTTTTGCTCCAGGCGACGTTGTATTTTATCGCAACTATCGAGGTTCACGGCGTTGGCTCGCAGGGCGCATTCTTCGCTGCCTCGGCCGCGCGATGTATTTGGTTTTGGGGGCCTCTGGTGAGGTGCGTCGGCATCTCAATCAGCTGCGCCTCTGTCGTCGCTCGGGTTCTGCCGCTCCCCGTCTGCTTTCAGCGACGGTGCCGTCCGGTCAGCGCCCTGGGGACCCATCTACTGGCTCGCCACATCCCCAGGTGTTACCGACGATGCCTTCCATTTTGCCCCATGGCGACGCGCCGCCGCCGCCGCAGCAGCAGCAGCCGCCGCCGCCGCCGCTTGTTCTCCCGCCGGCGCCGCCCGCATTCGACGCTTCGTTGCAGCCGCCAAGCGCCTCCCAGGGTCACGCGCCGCCGATCGCTTCCCGTGACCAGCTGTCCTCCGCCATGGAACTCCCGCCCGCTCCGGACCACATGACGTCATCGCGCGTCGGCTACCCCGACGCAATGGAGGTTGATCCTTCGGTCACTCCTGTCTCTTTACGGGCGCATACACCGCATGTTGACGTGCACCCTGGACTAGTTTTTCAGGCGTTTCCTAGCTCCCCTCGGACCGAATGGCCGGGTGCGGGTGGCACAGCCTCGCCTGTTGTTAGGCTCCCCACCTCATCGCATACGTCACCATGTGGTCCTCCCCTCGGCGGGCGGAAGCCTTATCACACGACCGTTCGCCGATTTGCGGGGGAGGAATGTGGTGTCACCGCCAGACACCACACTTGCTAGGTGGTAGCTTAAATCGGCCGCGGTCCATTTAGTACATGTCGGACCCGCGTGTCGCCACTGTGTGATCGCAGACCTAGCGCCACCACCAAGGCAGGTCTCGTCATACGAGAGAGCACTCGCCCAGTTGTACGAGAACCTAGCTACCGCCCCAGTTGAACGAGAACCTAGCTACCGCCCAGTTGTACGAGAACCAAGCTACCGACCAGATGTACGAAGCCTTTCTCTCTCATTAGCCGATAGACAGAATAGCCATCAGCTAAGTTAATGGCTACGAACTAGCAAGGCGCCATTTGTATCCAGTGCCTATAGCTTACGAGTATTCAAGAGAGATGTATTCCAAGGACTAATAAAAAGATAAGTAATAAGCATCTACATACTTTACTTCTTATTCATTTACAAGTTCTCATGTTCCAGACTTCACGCCCGTCTGCTTTAGCCGTGCGTGCCCTATCGGCTACAGCGTTAGTCTAGAGTTCATTTTCAGCCATCTCAACTTCACGGTGTCGGCCCAGCTACCGACACAACAGATTATTCTTTCATACGTCTGCAAAATTGCATATATTTATAACTACAATATAGTTATTAAACTGAACGTCGTACTAAGTTCAGTGCTACCTACAGAAGTCTATACTGTTTGCAGGTAGCCCACGTACCTTTTACATTAAAGTAAACACATGGAGCAATAATAACATCCATGTCATAATTAGTAAATTAAGTTTTGATAACGAGCAGCCGACACTGATACAGCATCGCCTCGTTGCAGACCAGAAGATGAAGACGAACGTACATTTATGTACAGTTAACCTACAACTGCAGTATGCGAAAGTAGCAGTTTGATCTTGAATCACTATTTCGTTTAGGAAATTATTAAATTACACAAAAGAAATTATGGGAGCAACCAAACTGGTTCAAATATTGACGTTTTATCAGAGGCATCAGACTGATAGACTCTCAGTTTATTTAAGTGCAGATAAGAGCTGGACGGTGTGGCCGAGCGGTTCTAGGCGTTTCAGTCTGGAACCGCGTGACCGCTACGGTGGCAGGTTCGAATCCTGCCTCGGGCATGGATGTGTGTGATGTCCTTCGGTTAGTTACGTTTAAGTAGTTCTAAGTTCTAGGGGACTGATGACCTCAGATGTTAAGTCCCGTAGTGGTCATAGCCATTTGAACCATTTGAACTCACAACAACCCTCCACATAAATTCTGCTGCCGTAATGTGTGTCCTTTGCCTGAGGCTGTGACGTAATGGGTAGTGATGTAATGGGTAGTGACGTACATCAGAATTGCGACGTATGTAATGGTTCAAAATAAGTATCCTGTTGTTCTAAGCTATGTCGATAGCTAGTAAAGCAGACAGTTCACTGCATCCAAGTGGCACTGGTAAACCCTCAAAAATTTGCCAATTCTGGTGGCATGAAAACGGTGTTTGCGATGTTTTGATTCAGGCGGCTTAAAAAGCGTTAGAAGGGCTAAAAATGTATCAGAAAATTATTAGAAAATATTGGAATAAAGGTTAAACAGAATATATCATGATGTACGTTTAATAACTCCGACTGGTCAGAGAATTGCAAAACTGCAATTAAATTTCGTGTAGGCAAAGTCTTATGAAAGTTACTGATTTGCCTGTAACAATGTTATAATTAATTAATAGTGATTATAACAGCGGCTTTCGAGTGAGATGACTTGTCAGAACAGAGGTATTGTGATCTCCTGCTTGGACTGAAATACATCAACTGCTTAAAAAGGCATTTCTAGAAGAAAGTCAAAATTACGGTGAGCCGTGTTCTCGTATCAGGATTTGCAAGATTAACTCAGGGAAGTCATCCCTCACAAAACCTGTTACGTCACTGTGAATAAGAGGTGGCTGTGACTTCCAATAAATGTTAGCAAAGCTGGCGATAGTTTCTAAAAGACAAACCAAATGTGATAACTTTAAACAGCATGCCTAGGAGAACTTCTGCAATGTTTATCTTCATTACAAATGACCAAAGACAGTGCTGTGTCGGAAGAAGGCGGAGATGAAACAGATGAAACATGTCCAAAGATAATGGTACAACAAGACAGTAAAAATGCAATATTTTCCACTGAAATACAATTACCTCTCATAATAAGAAACGATATAGAGTACAAAACACACACACTCAGGTTGTTTATAATAATATGCAAGGATAATTATTGACCCCTGTTCACAAATTTGGTTTCCCTAGTTCACTTAAGTCAAATGCTATGATGGTTCCTTTGAAAACGACACTGTCAAATTCCTATCGTATCCTTCCTCAATTCAGTCCTGTGCTCCATCTCTAATACCATCATCATTAACGTTACTTTAAGCCTTTCCTTCCTTGCGTCTGTCACCAATTATACAGCCGTGAACAAATGTGCTTTATCCACTATGCGTCCACCTGACACAAAAATTGCCTGCGCGCAACTGATCACTCTGATGATTTTAATACATGTGACATGATAATCTGTTCCATTTGTCATGATGATGGTGTCACTGTGGCTCTAATATACCAGGTGTTACGCAGTCAATTGATCACTAACATACACTAATGATGGTGAAAATGGCGACACAGTGAAAGAATAGTCCGAATACATCCAGACTTGGAGGTTGGGTGTAATAGTTTGTCGGTTTTAAGCGACTGGGATTAGGGTGATGACGAGTACATACCAGGTTATTCAAAAATGGATACAATTTAATAAACTTTTATTTCATGAAATACTAATTTTATATGAGTAACTTAAGTCAGTCGGAAACAGGTAGTTTTAAAGTACACAACCACAGGTTACCAGGGTATCTACACACATCAAAGAAAATTTTGCATCACCTCGGTTCCGAGAGTTCCGGATCTTGTACAGAAAATTGGAATACATTATCAACATAAACATCATTTCCGCCCTTTTCATTGCTCGTGAAAACCACACATTGCATGTTGTACTACCATACAGCGAGACCTTCAGAGGTGGCGGTCCAGATTGCTCTACACACCAGCACCTCTAACACCCAGTAGCACGTCCTCCTGCATTGATGCATGCCTGTATTCGTCGTGGCATACTATCCACAAGTTCATCAAGGCACTCTTGGTCCAGATTATTCCACTCCTAAACGGCGAATCGGCGTAGATCCTGCAGAATGGTCGGTAGGGTCACGTCACCCATTAACAACCCTTTTCAATCTATCCCAGGCATGTTCGATAGGGTTCATGTCTGGAGGACATTCTAGCCACTCTAGTCGAGCGATGCCATTATCCTGAAGGAAGTCATGTGCACGATGGGGGAGCAAATTGTCGTCCATGAAGACGAATTCCTCGCGAGTATGCTGCCGATATGGTTGCTCTACCGGTCGGAGGATGGCATTCACGTATCGTACAGCCGTTACGGCGCCTTCCATGACCACCAGCGGCGTACGTCGGTTCCACATAGTGCCACCCTAAAACAGCAGGGAACCACCACCTTGCTGCACTCGGTGGACAGTGTGCCTAAAGCGTTCAGCCTGACCAGGTTGCCTCCAAAAACGTTTCCGACTATTGTCTGGTTGAAGGCATATGCGACACTCATCAGTGAAGAGAACGTGATGCCAATCCTGAGAGGTCGATTCGGCAAGTTGTTGGGCCCACCTGTACCACGCTGCATGGCGTAGTGGTTGCATAGATTGATCTCGCAATGGACGTCGGGAGTGAAGCTGCGCATCATGCAGCCTATTGCGGATCGTTTGAGTCGTAACACGACGTCCTGCGGCTGCACGAAAAGCGTTATTCAACATGGTGCCGCTGCTGTCTGGGTTCCTCCAATCCATAACACGTAGGTAGCGGTCATCCACTGCAGTAGTAGCCCCTGGGTGGCTGGGCGAGGCATGTCTTCGACAGTTCCTGTCTCTCTCTATGTCCGAACAACATCGCTCTGGTTCACTCCGAGACGCCTGGACACTTCCCTTGTTGAGACCCCTTCCTAGCACAAAGTAACAATGCGGACGCGATCGAACCGTGGTATTGACCGTCTAGGCATGGCTGAACTACAGACAACACGAGCCGTGTACCTCATTCCTTGTGGAACGATTGGAACTGATCGGCTGTCGGACCCACTTCGTCTAATAGGCGCTGCTCATGCATGGTTGTTTACATATTTGGGCGGGTTTAGTGACATCTCTGAACAGTCAAAGGAACTGTGTCTGTGATACAATATCCACAGTCAACGCCTATCTTCAGAAGTTCTGGGAACTGGGTGATGCAAAACTTTTTTTGATGGGTGTAATATCGCAGTCCGTTGCTCTCACGTCCTCATCTGACACATGACATCAGTTTGCGCTTCTTCCTACGCATGGACATCCAGTTTGTAGAAACTGCTCAAACCAGTAGCTTATACTTTTCCTGGTTGATGTTTCAGTAACAAGTAGAAGGCGAAATGCCCATTTTACTGAATTGACGACTCAACTCTTCTGAAGTCAAGAACGCAGACTGCCTGGTAGCCTATTTATTTACAACTGCTGTGAAATGGTTGCCTGTCGGCATGAGCACTCAAGCTGTCGTTTACGCAACTACCAGCGCGCTGGAAGTGGTAATAGGAACTTTAGATCCTCGTCTTTTCAATGGCTTGTAGGTTATTGATATCCAGTTTTTGTTACTTGAAATTCAAATTATCTGGTACAAATATGTGAAATATTTTAAGATACTGCCTCGTTTGTTTCCCAAACTAGAATTACACTTGGTGCAAAAGTCGCTGCAATTGAGTGTTTGAAAATGTTAGTAATATCTTTCTGCTGTTTGAAAACCTCATCAATTTGTATCCCAAAAACATGGCTCATTATACCATATTCACCAGTTACTGTTCATGAAGTATATTAATTGTTGGTATTATTGTACTTGCTATACATAATTAAATAAATTAAGGGAGAGTTTATTTGTTAAGGAAAACATATTATTTTTCTGACAAAATACTATCAATAATTTCTTCTACGTTTTGGTCATTTGTAGCATTTCTTCTACGTTTTGGTCATTTGTAGCATTTGTATCAGCTATAGAGTGTTCTAGTTTATGTGATTACGTAGGCTTTTCCAGCGTAATAAGTCTTGAAAGTCTCTTTGGGTTTGCTGCCGGATCCTAAAATCAACTTGAGAACTCTCAGCAGGACTCATCAGCAGAAGGAGCATTTCCTGAAGATGGCGACCAGTTGGATCGCCGAAATATCGAGTCAAGTTGATTTTAGGATCCGGCAGCAAACCCGAAGAGACTTTCAGGGAATGTTCCAGTTTATTCCCAGCGTTCCCAGAATTTCATTAATACGTATTCGTACCTGCAGTAGACATGATGTGGTCTTCTTTTTTTCTGTACTCAGGCTTCTGAGCCGTTCCCACTAGGCTCGAACATACAAGCGGTCAACCTCCCTGCCGATGGATACGACGCTCCAGCATGCCTGCCAGTCACTATCTCGGGCTGGGGCGTCACCGCGACCGAATTCAACCCCGTCTACCTGCAGCGGGCGGACATGCACGTCTTGGACCGCGACACCTGCCGGTACATGATGGCCGACTTTGCCTCAGTGACGCTGGGCATGGTGTGTTGTGCGGGGGACCCCACGACGGCCATCTGCTATGGGGATTCTGGGAGCCCCCTGGTCTATGGGGACATGCAGATTGGCGTTGCATACTGGACCCGGCCTGGCTGCATCAGCACTACCTCTGTCTATGCCAGTGTGGGCAACTTCCGAACCTGAATCAGGAACAACACAGGAGTTTAGCTTCTGGATGCATAACAGGGATCTTTCGGACCTGACAACCTTTAATTTTATCAACAAACTGTATTAAAAATTGCTTATTTTTGTTTAAGTTCAGTGTAATTCTTGGAAATACAACTGACTTTGTTTAGGAAAAACATTGTCTGGTGCTGATCAAATCAATTATTTTTCTTTACTACTAGTTTTGTAATCCAACGCGTCTAATGCATGATAAGGGTCTTCCAGACACCTTACCCGAAAATCCATTTCTCGAATAGTTTATTCATCTGACTCTGATGAAACAAGATATAGGCAAGATAACTGACAACAGTTAACAGTACTGGACACCTACACTCATTGTCGAAAAGTGAGAAGTACTACAAAGGTTACAATACAGTATTCTTCTGAAGATAAGTGTATTTCTTAACGCTGAAATTGATTCATGTGATTCTTGAAATGCATCCTTGTTGATTTCTAAACATTTTTCAACACATACAAAACGGTTCAGGAAAAATAGCAATACAGCAAAATATATCCCTTAGGAATGAAATAAATAGGAAGTGCAGGGCAGTAAATGCGAAATGTTTGTATGAAAGATGTGAAGAAATCGATAGAAAAATGATCGTCAGAAGGACTGACTCAGCGTATATAAAATTCAAAACAAACATCGGTGAAATTTAAAAAAAGGATGGTTTCATTAAGAATCCAATGGCCAATGGGAATTCCACTGTTAAACGAAGCAGAGATGGCGGATGGACGAAAAGATTACGTTGAAGGCCTTTATGAAGGGGTGGATTTGTCCGATGACGTGAAAGAAGAAGGAACTGGAATCGATGTGGAAGACATAGGGGATCCAGTATTAGCAATTAGAAGCTCTGTGGGAGACTTGAGGTCAAATAAGGCAAAAAAGGATAGACAACATTCCATCAGAATTTATGTACTCATGGAAAGAACTGGCAACAAAATGACTATTCAAGTTGGTGTGTAGAACAGGGTATGAGGCTGGCGTTGTAAGACAGACTTTCGGGAACATATCGTTCACGCAATTCCAAAAACAACAAGGACAGATTAGTGAGAGAAATGTCGCACAACAAGCTTAACAGTTCATGCATCCGTCGCAACGAAAAACGCCTTTGTTTTACTGATCGCCACTCCAATTCACGTATCATGTCTGTGGCACTCTCTCTCCTACTTCGCGATAATGGAAAGCGATCTGCCCTTCTTTGTACTTTTTCGATGTTATCCGTCAATCCCATATGTTTCGTATCCCACACCGCACAGCAGTAGCCCAGAATATGGCGGACAAGCGTGGTGTAAGCGGTCTCTTTAGTGGTCCTGTTGCACCTTCCAATGAATCGCAGTCTTTGGTTGGCTCTACCCACAAAATTATCTATGTGATCGTTCCAATTTAGGGTATTTGTAATTGTAATTCCTAAGTATTTAGTTGAATTTAGAGCCTTCAGATTTGTGTGGCTTACCGCCGAAATTTACGCCGGCCGCTGTGGCCGAGCGGTTCTAGGCGCTACAATCTGGAACCGCGTGACCGCTACGGTCGCAGGTTCGAATCCTGCCTCGGGCATGGTTGTGTGTGATGTCCTTAGGTTAGTTAGGTTTAAGTAGTTCTAAGTTCTAGGGGATTGATTACCTTAGAAGTTGAGTCCCATAGTGCTCAGAGCCATTTGAACCATTGAACCGCCGAAATTTAGCGGGTTTCTTTTAGTACTGGTGTGAATAACTTCACACTTCTCTTTATTCAGGATCAGTTGCCACTTTTCGCACCATACAGATATCTTATCTAAATCATTTTGAAATTCGTTTTGGTCATCTGATGACTTTACAAGACGATAAATGACAGCATCATCTGCAAACAATCTAAGACTGCTACTCAGATTTTCTTCTATGTCGTTAATATAGATCAGGAACAATAGAGGGCCTATAACACTTACTTGGGGAACGCCGGATATTATTCCTGTTTTACTCGATGACTTTCCGTCTATTACTACGAACTGTGACCTTTCTGACAGGAAATCACGAATCCAGTCACACAACTGAGGCAATATTCTATAGGCACGCAGTTTGTAAGAAGATGCTTGTGAGGAACGGTGCCGAATGCCTTCTGGTTCAAAAATGGTTCAAATGGCTCTGAGCACTATGGGACTTAACATCTATGGCCATCAGTCCCCTAGAACTTAGAACTACTTAAACCTAACTAACCTAAGGACATCACACAACACCCAGTCATCACGAGGCAGCGAAAATCTCTCTGGAAGAGGGTGGACGACTGCATCTGGCTCAGAGACATCGTCAGCTACAGATAATGCCTAAACCTGTTTGCAGAACGAACCAAGGAGGCCCTACGATCGGCTCCTCGGAAAGTTTTTCACTACCTGCCAGACTTGGGAATGATCTCCCACTTGACCACAGGTGAGGGGTCAACCTCAGTGCACGCAGTACAGCAGTGGACCGAACGTGGGACACGTGGGACGCGCTCAACGTGTCTCGTATCCCCACGTCTGACCCCACCAGTGATGCCCCTTCGCAGCAGCCTCGGCTGTGTGACGGAAGCCAATGCAGCCTGGAGCTGTGAGCGAAGGGTCACCAACTCAGCTCGCATCTGTACAAAGCAATTACAGTTCCTATCCATTACTGTAGTTGCTCCCGTTTGAAGCTCGCAAAAATATACGACAAATGAACGGTGTACTTGGCTTATTACTAGCAGGAACATGAGGTGCTCTATCACTCATGGTCTATCCATCACCATATTAGGCAGGTGTCCTAGTTTGTTTGGCTCTCAGTGTAAATGAGCGAAGAGATCTGGTACAGTTCTATTACATTACTGACGAGAAATCACTAGAGAAAAAGAAGCGATTATAAACTATTCGGAAGTAACTATCGATAGCAAGCTATAGTGCAGTGAGTACATAAAGCAAATAGTAGGAAAACCAGACGACATGCTGAGGTTCAGAGGAGAAGTCTTCAGGAAGTGTAATCCATCCACAAAGAAGGTGGCTTACAAACACTTTTTCGACCAATTTTGAAGAGTTACCCATCAGCGTGATCCCACGCCAAATCAGACTAACAGAAGATGCAGACAACATCTAATGAAGAGTGATTCGTTTTTCAAGAGATCGTTCTTTTGGCAGAAGATATTAAATGAATTCCTGTGGTAGAAATTACAAGAGATGATTTGTGCGTCAGGGAGAGGTTTACTGCTGAAATAAATTCTGGTGAACATATTACTTCCTCCCGTGTACACTTTGCGAAATGACCACAACGAGAAATTACGCGCCACATCATAAAAGGGCATGCAAGCTTTGTATATCTGATTTTCAGTGCAGCGAGAAACATCATCTGGAAAAAGCAAAAGAGAGGGTGAAACGGAGGAAATCTGTGTTCTGCACATTTCACGATAATTTAATCAAACCTTGGATGCTTATTAGAGGCTCTAACCTGCTATGAGAGTCTGGAATAGAGTCAAGCAGGTCCAGATTCATGAAATTACTTGTAGGTTACTAGAGAGTGTTTGATTCTAGATGTTTCTCTGCCCTATAGGCATATTCAGAAATGAAATAGTGACAGTCTGCATGCAGTGTTATTTCTCTCATCTTACTCTCATAGACTCCACGCAAGGTATGCGATGGTTGCAGTAGAATTACCACAAAGTCTAATTTGAATGCCCTTTCCCTAAAATTAATTTTATAATGTATGGCGGTGCTTTGGTGTCATTGTTACACAGAACTCGTAGGAACCCACCAATTTCGTATTTGTGGAAGGAGATTACCATTACAGAAATAACGAAAGATACGTACAATGGCGGACAATTGCCGAATTGAGGTGTAGCAATTACAGAAAGAAAAAAGCACTGATGACAAAAAGCAAATTTCACTGCAAAATTAGAAAGATGTAACTCACTGTAGGTCACAAAGACAATAGTTTAGTGAATATCTGTTAATGGCAGGAATATAGAGAAAGGCAATCCCATGCTGCAATACACTAAAAAAGGAACGACAGACAAAAATTTGTTGCATCTTCTGTGTTCGTGTAATAAAACGCAGCCTTTACCTGCTATTCCAGGGGACCTTAGCACTGTTGTTTAGGCTAATAAGGTTATTTCTTCCCATTTTTTTGTGTAAGTACAGATATTATTTAGAAATGTAATAACAAACTTATAACTATGGATATTACACGTTAGGTGTGTTGAGAAAAAAGAATTACACGTGCCAGTGTTCAGAGTGAGAACGTCCCCGAGCTTTTTGCAGCACATTACATGATGCGATCATTACTTGTTTAATCATTATGATATGAATGGAAGCATCTGAAATGCATTGGCAGTAAGATTGGCTGTTGTTTTGCACTAGAACAAAGTGCTAATTGTGCCCCTGCTGCTGCTGGGTAGAGTGGTGCGAGGTATTACCGTTGTACACTGACCAGCCAGAACATTATGACCACCGACCTAAACCCGTCCAGGCGATAGCAGTCACCTGGCGAGAAATGAATGCTAGTCAGACACACACATGGTGCACAGAGTGTCAGTGAGCGTGTTTCCCGTGTGTAGAATGAGTTTGGCCGAGGTCAGACTGCGGTGGCCTGGAGACTCGGCGTGAGCAATATGAAACTGCACGACTTGTCGGGTGTTCGAGGAGTGCTGTGGTGAATGTCTCCAGCACGTGGCGAAACCAATGTGAAACCACGTCCCAACTTCATGGGGCTGGGCGGCCACCTCTCGTCACAGGTGTCGGGTGTCGTAGGCTGGGCAAACTGGTAAGACACGACGGGTGGCAAACTGTGGCGGAACTGACATCAGACTTTAATGCTGGGCAGTGTACAAGTGTGTCTGAAAGAGCAGTACACCGAACACTCCTAACGATGGGCCTCTGCAGCCGACGACCCACGCCTGTGCCAATGTTAACGCGACGACATCGGCATGTTCGACTGAAATGGGAACGCGGCCATCGGCGTTGGACGTTGGCGTAAAGGTAGAGTCGGCATGGTCTGATGAACCCCGATATCTTCTTCATTTTGCCCATGGAAGGGCGCGAATCCGTTGTCTGCTGTGGGAACAGTTCCTTGACACCGTACTGCGGGACGGAAATAAGCTGGCGGCGGCACCATTATGCTCTGAGCATCCATCGGTCCAGTGGAGCTAGTGCAAGGCACCATGACAGGCAAGGAGTATCGTATACCGGTTGCAGACCACGCACGCTAATTCGTGGCGATCATGCTTCCTGGCGGCAGTGGCATTTTTCAACAAGATAATTCGCCATGTCACAAGGCCACAGTGTGACGGAGTTTTCCGAGGAACACAGTGGCGAGTTCCAGTTGAGTGATGACCCGCCAAATTGCCAGGTCTGAGTCCGATCGAACACATCTAGGATGTGATTGAACGTGGCGTCACAGCTCATCGCCCCCCCCTCCCCCCACCTCCTGGAATTTACCTGAATTGGGTGACTTGTGTGTGCAGATATGGTGTCACCCCCCTCCAGCCACCTACCAAGAACTCATTGCTTCCATGCCACGACACATCGTCGATGTTATCTATGCCAAAGGTGGATATACACTACTGGCCATTAAAATTGCTACACCAGGGAGAAATACAGATGATAAACGGGTATTTATTGGACAAATATACTAGAACTGACATATGATTACATTTTCACACAATTTGGATGCATAGATCCTGAGAAATCAGTACATAGAACAACCACCTCTGGCCGTAATAATGGCCTTGATATGCCTGGCCATTGAGTCAAACACAGCTTGAATGCCGTGTACAGGTACAACTGCCCATGCAGCTTCAACACGATACCACAGTTCATCAAGAGTAGTGACTGGTGTATAGTGACGAGCCAGTTGCTCGGACACCATTGACCAGACGTTTTCAGTTGGTGAGAGATCTGGAGAATGTGCTGGCCAGGGCAGCAGTCGAACATTTTCTGTATCCAGAAAGGCCCGTACACGACCTGCAACATGCGGATGTGCATTATCCTGCTGAAATGTAGGGTTCCACAGGGATCGAATGAAGGGTAGAGCCACGGGTCGTAACACATCTGAAATGTAGCGTCCAGTGTTCATAGCGCCGTCAATGCGAACAAGAGGTGACCGAGACGTGTAAACAATGGCACCCCATACCATCACGCCGGCGCCAGTATGGCGATGACGAATACACGCTTCCAATGTGCGTTCATTGCGATGTCGCGAAACACGGATGCGACCATCGTGGTGCTGTAAACAGAACCTGGATTCATCCGAAAAATGACGTTTTGCCATTCGTGCACCCAGGTTCGTCGTTGAGTACACCATCACAGGCGCTCCTGTCTCTGATGCAGCGCCAAGGGTAACCGTAGCCGTGGTCTCCCAGCTGACAGTCCATGCTCCTGCAAACGCCGTCGAACTTTTCGTGCAAATGGTTATTGTCTTGCAAACGTCCCCATATGTTGACTCAGGGCATGAGACGTGGCTGCACGATCCGTTACAGCCATGCGGATTAAGATGCCTGTCATCTCTACTGCTAGTGATACGAGGCCGTTGGGATCCAGCACGGCGTTCCGTATTACCCTCCTGAACCCACCAATTCCATATTCTGCTAACAGTCATTGGGTCTCGACCAACGCGAGCAGCAATGTCGCGATACGATAAACCACAATCGTGATTGCCTACAATCCGACCTTTATCAAAGTCGGATACGTGATGGTACGCATTTCTCCTCCTTACACGAGGCATCACAACAACGTTTCACCAGGCTACACCGGTCGACTGCTGTTTGTGTATGAGAAATCGGTTGGAAACTTTCCTCATGTCAGCACGTTGTATGTGTCGCCACCGGCACCAACCTTGTGTGAATACTCTGAAAAGCTAATCATTTGCATATCACAGCATCTTCTTCCTGTCGGTTAAATTTCGTGTCTTTAGCACGTCATCTTCGTCGTGTAGCAATTTTAATGGCCAGTAGTGTATCTGCTATTAGGTAGGTGATGATGACGTTCTGGCTGATGGTGTATCTGCCAAAAGTGGCCCCTCAGTTTGCTCACATATGCCCTGGCAACCGTATGGCTGTGTTTGTGGTGGAATAATGGCAGCTGTAGTAGTTGCAACAAGCCATCACACTCCACTCTGTACGTACAAGGAACCCCTTCAGTAGTGTGAGATCGCAAAAGGCCAGCGATGTTGAAGGCATTCAACTCCCCACATATTGTCGACAATGAAACCACAATATTGTCTGGTAATAGAAACAGGGGGTGGACTGGACGAATCCAATGGTGAGCAGAGCAAAAGGCTATGGAGCGTGGTTGAACTGCTTATTCGACGAGTAACTCTCTAAAGTACCATAGTGCTAGTAGTGTTGATACAAAGCAGAGCAATGGCAACGATAAAAAACGCAAACATTGCATTATATCTGCGACAACAGTTTCCGAAGTTGGTATATCATCAGAAAGGAACCCAAGGTGTTTGTCAGAATCAGATGAAATATTAGCGTTTCTGCAAGATGAGTGAGTGGAATGTGTAGTGTCGTGCACGCTTGACTGTGCGAACAATGTACATGAGCTGTACGATGATGACGACACGTGCTTAACAAGTGGCAGTGATACTGAAACAGGTGTTGAGCCATGTTCGACAGGGAGCCACAAGTCCGGTCTCCAGTGATACTCTGTAAAGGACAATCGTTGTCCGAGGAGCGAGTACTAGACATAATTACATACATGGACGATCATCTGCAACATATAAAAAAAAATGATTACGAACAAAGTTGATTAAGTCCGCAGCAATACGGCCGTGTGGTGCACAAGAAAAATTACGGATATTCAAGCGAGGACAAGGCACACTTGTTACAAAAACCGGTGTCTGCGCGTTTCAAGGGCGCTCGATATAATTTACAGGATGCGCGCAATAGTGACCTATTACGTTATGCGCGTTAAACTGGGCGCAACAGAGATTACAGTGCTTTCAAGGGATGCAGTGGATGGTTGCACAATTTTAATGCTACAGAAGTGGAAGATTTAAGATAACGAAATTTCAAACAAAGCGTCAACTTGACGACGCACAGCAAACTGTGGATTTGGCTCGAAAATTTGTGGATGAGAAAGAAAAACTTATCCTATCGTTCAATAAGAAGTTTTCTTTCAACTATGACAATCGGGATTTGAAAAGGAAATGCATATGAAAGGAACCCTGGAAATTGGAGATGCCAAGGGAACTGTACCCAGAAGAACTAACGTTAACGCCTTAACGCATTTGTATACGATTTACTGACTGTTAATCTGGATGGTGAACTGACTGGAAAGTTATTCATTGTGGTGGGAAAAGTTGGAGGTGCTCTGCCCTCTACGATTCTTTATCGTGCGAGTGATATTGCAATGACAGTGGGTAATATTTACGTCACAAAAGTAAGAGTGGGAAAATGGACGTAAGAGAACTACAACTATGGTATGAGCGCTGCTTTTGGCCTATAGCTGGTCAAAATAACTTGGTTTTCTTGATTTCTGGTCTGTGTATAAAATCATGCTCTTTTGGAGCAAACTATCCTTCCTGAAAAGTTTGTGACATTGCAGTTCATACCACGGGAATCCACTGGACAAGTTCTGCATCTGGATGTTTGTTTTTCCTGTGCCTATAAAACATATTATCGCACTATCTGCAATTACGCCTAAAACGATAGGCAGTTTCACGATAAGCCCCACGACATACTGTTTCGCAATGTTGCATGCCATCACTTTCCATCAGGTTCCATCAGCCCTTTGCACCAATACGATTCTATTAGCATTCTGTAAGAGTAGATAACTAGTTGAGTGTCCCACATGGTTTGTAACTCCCAAGGAGTTCGCCTTCGACATTGATGCGAATCTTTCTGATCGCTGTGGAGCGCCATTTTTCATTCGGTGTTCATGGTACAAATTAATGGTTTGTTCTGAACATTTATTGTGTAAGGTTATGGTTAGGTGGTTTCTTATGCTATGACTGAACGCAATTAAGCTGTAATGACATTGTTTAATATTGCAGTCTTGTCACGGAAATACACGTTTTTACACAGTTTACAATGTGACAATGTTAAAGACAGTTGTCAAAATTACGCATCTCGTTCTCTGAAAGTGAACTAATCCTAAATGCAACAGTATTAAATTTTAACTCTCAGCAAGTTAAATAATCCTCAACACAAATTTTATCTAGAAGTTTCTTTACAAAATTATTCTTACGATTACGATATGATGTTGGCCAGTACTACCATAAATTATACGATTCCGCTTCAAAGTTCGGTATTATTTTTAGGATGACAGTCAAGTCCACAGAGAATACTTAGTTTTATGACAAGTTGAGCAGATGATTACCCAACGTCGCTCGAGTTTACAGTGGACACAAACTGGTGAACCAACAAGTTTACACCTCTGCACGCGGTATTTACCATAGTTGCGATGAGCTGTCGTCTGCCTGACTGCCCTCGCCCTCTGAAATTCCCATAAAAATAATTAAACCTTTGCTGAATTTTCCAGCAGAAACTCTCCCTATGTTTCTCGATATGTGAGAAAACATGAACTCATCCCAAGTCTCAGACTATGGCGATATACACACGCTTGGCTGGAGCATCGTGCATATTATAATGCCCTCTCAGTTCTCGCAAGAACAATTAACTAACTGGCTGGTTCGTTTCTCCACAGTTGGAGCTCAACGACGCTACAGCTGATTTCTAGCTGGAGATCAGTCGCTGTGAACGCAGTGTTCACACAAATTTCTCCTCTACATCGTACAGAGCATTATGTGCCCTGTTCTGCACTAGACGCCAATTCAGAGAAGAGTCCCTGAAAATTTCTATCTTATCTTTCTCATAGCTGAACTGTCTCCCTGCCTGCATTCTTTTGTGCTCCACATCACGGCATTTTTTGACCAATAGGAGCATTCCCCTTATTTTGTGGAAACTCTCTCTTCCAATCGCAAGGGTCCTACCATTAAACTGCGTCGAAAGCTCGGCACTTTATTCCTTCCTAGTGTGTTTCCGCCAATCAGACGTTTTGTGACCGCTCCAGACGCCTAAAAAGTTACATATCTCTATCATGTGTGTACCCCTTGAAGTTCACATGATCAAATGCATCACTGGTTTTGTTTGTATCCATTTGTAATTCTGAAATGCAGCTTACCAAAGCTTTTACTGTCCTCCTCCTGGTGGCCTGGCCCATTACTCTCTCTCCCATCTGAGTCACCTGGTCGGTTGGTCGTTGACTGTCTCCTGGGACGCCGCTTAAGTGGTTTTCGTGGTGCTCCCTGTGGCACAGCATTCACCTCTACCCGCCCTTGCTTCCAAACCAAAATGTTTCCTCTCACTGCTTGTTCCACCTTCTGCTCATAGACATACATTGTATAGGATCAGTGTGTTAATCCCGTCGATTGAGTGTCATCCCTTTTTACATTACATACTACTAGGCAAATTTGCTCATTACTGCCAAATTAAGTTAGGTGCCATATTCACCTTCCCATTGAAATGCATAAAGTTCTTATGTAAGGTGCAAAACTGATCTTCATTTATTCCGCCACCTTACAATTGAAATTGACGGTGTCCATTTTGTGAAGTATAACACATATATCCCATTGAAGATTGATCTCTGCACCTCCGGGACAATCATTTTCCATCGTTTTCCTGATGCACATAGTGACTCTTAAGCAGCAATACTTTTCGTGTCATAATTATTAACACAACACTTTCAGATGAGCCTCATTGAATATTGAGCTTCCGACCTCGCACTCATGGAGCTGATTGTTACAGTACACATCACTGACCACAGAAGATAATCTCCTGCATTTCTACTTGTCAGTTATGACATCGTTATTTTTCCAGTCCTGTAACAGTGTTGGTTGAAGCCTAAGTGTGGGATGTTGGCCTAATTTAGCAATGTCTCGTGTGTGTATGCACTTGTCTGTAGAAGCGTTCTTTCTTGGATATTTTTGCCCTTCCACCATTGTTTACAGTTGTACTACAACCTTAACCATGTCAGACTCCTCTAACACTGTCCAATACCGACGTGATAGGCCGCAGGCAACTGATTTTTAACACACTAATAATGCAGTGACAAGTTCCTTACAGTGAAACATGGATTTGTTATGTGGCAGCGTATTTGTTTTTAAATAATCTACAGTGTAACTGTTAAACATTTAAACTCTCTTATTTATGATAACCTACGTGTGTCCTTGGATGATTATCTCGAAATGTGTATACTTGGAATACTGGGAAAAAATCGGCAAAATTGTCCAAAAACTGCAACAAATTGCCAAAAAAGTATTAATAGTACTGAGCTGGTAGATGCTTGCTGTACCACACATCTACTTTCAAAGTGTCTGACGTCATTTTTCAAGTCAAAACCATAGTGATTACGATAATTTGGCCAATAGGATAACGCCCATTTAAATTTCGCACTACTTTTAAGGCACTTAATCGGCCTAGAGAAATGGGGCTGTGGAAAGGGTGGCGGGAAGGGTAAAGGATAACCCTGACTGTGACTCATATCCTTTCTTACATAAAAATCCCCAACAACACTGCAGAGTGATCCAGCTTGCCCAATGCTCCAGTACTAACTACACTCCTGGAAATGGAAAAAAGAACACATTGACACCGGTGTGTCAGACCCACCATACTTGCTCCGGACACTGCGAGAGGGCTGTACAAGCAATGATCACACGCACGGCACAGCGGACACACCAGGAACCGCGGTGTTGGCCGTCGAATGGCGCTAGCTGCGCAGCATTTGTGCACCGCCGCCGTCAGTGTCAGCCAGTTTGCCGTGGCATACGGAGCTCCATCGCAGTCTTTAACACTGGTAGCATGCCGCGACAGCGTGGACGTGAACCGTATGTGCAGTTGACGGACTTTGAGCGAGGGCGTATAGTGGGCATGCGGGAGGCCGGGTGGACGTACCGCCGAACTGCTCAACACGTGGGGCGTGAGGTCTCCACAGTACATCGATGTTGTCGCCAGTGGTCGGCGGAAGGTGCACGTGCCCGTCGACCTGGGACCGGACCGCAGCGACGCACAGATGCACGCCAAGACCGTAGGATCCTACGCAGTGCCGTAGGGGACCGCACCGCCACTTCCCAGCAAACTAGGGACACTGTTGCTCCTGGGGTATCGGCGAGGACCATTCGCAACCGTCTCCATGAAGCTGGGCTACAGTCCCGCACACCATTAGGCCGTCTTCCGCTCACGCCCCAACATCGTGCAGCCCGCCTCCAGTGGTATCGCGACAGGCGTGAATGGAGGGACGAATGGAAACGTGTCGTCTTCAGCGATGAGAGTCGCTTCTGCCTTGGTGCCAATGACGGTCGTATGCGTGTTTGGCGCCGTGCAGGTGAGCGCCACAATCAGGACTACATACGACCGAGGCACACAGGGCCAACACCCGGCATCATGGTGTGGGGAGCGATCTCCTACACTGGCCGTACGCCACTGGTGATCGTCGAGGGGACACTGAATAGTGCACGGTACATCCAAACCGTCATCGAACCCATCGTTCTACCATTACTAGACCGGCAAGGGAACTTGCTGTTCCAACAGGACCATGCACGTCCGCATGTATCCCGTGCCACCCAACGTGCTCTAGAAGGTGTAAGTCAACTACCCTGGCCAGCAAGATCTCCGGATCTGTCCCCCATTGAGCATGTTTGGGACTGGATGAAGCGTCGTCTCACGCGGTCTGCACGTCCAGCACGAACGCTGGTCCAACTGAGGCGCCAGGTGGAAATGGCATGGCAAGCCGTTCCACAGGACTACATCCAGCATCTCTACGATCGTCTCCATGGGAGAATAGCAGCCTGCATTGCTGCGAAAGGTGGATATACACTGTACTAGTGCCGACATTGTGCATGCTCTGTTGCCTGTGTCTATGTGCCTGTGGTTCTGTCAGTGTGATCATGTGATGTATCTGACCCCAGGAATGTGTCAATAAAGTTTCCCCTTCCTGGGACAATTATTCACGGTGTTCTTATTTCAATTTCCAGGAGTGTAGTTCTGGTATTTACACATTTATTACATTTGTGGAGTGTATATAGCGTGCATTATATATAATTACATAATGATGAGAATACATTTTTAGAAACTCATAAGGTATTACTTTATTTTACCTGCCTGTTTGTTTGCTAGAAGAGGATCTCCTTTACCATAACATGTCGTTTTATTACATCAACACTTGTTTCGATGCAAAAAACATCATCTATGAAATTCAGAAAGTCTCAGAAACGTTAAAAAATGTACGAAATTTGCAGACCTCTGATGATATTTCAATAAAACGAAACGTATGTGGTGTATCAAATTCGCATTTCGTATTTACTGACTGGATAAAGTATCATACAGCAACTACAGGTATGATGGACAAACAAATTTAACAGTTTGTTATTTATTTAGAGCTACATGAACTGGTTATGTATCTAAGAGGCTTGCTTTAGTTAGAGTTAATGGCAGACAAAAATAAACGCAATGAACCTGTGGATATATTGCAAGATTAACGTATTTTTCACTACAATGTTATTAATTTTCAATCCTAGTATGACTAAAGAAAGGGAGCCACGAACTTGTCTGTTACGTTGTCATAATAGGAGGAGAGGTGTACTCCAACCTGGCGCGTCCCAGGTGGCGGATAGGGGAGTCCTCACCAGCTTGCTGGCGGACTTGAGCGAAATAAATAGCTCTCGTGGACCAAATACATATCCCATCAAATCTGGAATTATAACCCCTGACCTTCGTCAGACCCTTGATCATTGATCAGACAATCAAATAAACATGAGGAGTCTTCTGCTGAAAGCATCCACCGGTTTGGACAGTCACGATAAGATTATCCAGGCGAAGACACCATTCGGAGGACAAAGGTGAGTAGGAGCGCCTAGTGATGCACTGAATGAACAAGCAAACATGCTACATATTCCATATAAAAAGGTGCTAAAATTTAACAAACCAGGAAGATTTTCGTATTTTGCAACGGTAAATATTAATCCTTCAGAAATTTGGTAAATTGAAACATTTAGCAGATGTCTTAGATCAATAGAACATAGTTATCACAGCCCTTCAAGAGTTACGCAATACTGACCAGGACTCGATCGAATCAGGAGGATGTCGACTTCATAAGGGACCACCAGGAGAAAGAGTAATAGAAAACGTTCCGCAATGCAGTGTGGGTTTCTTGGTATATAACAGAATATTGGAGTCCATTGAGGATTTTTCATCCAATTCCTCAAGAATGCCATTGTTAACAATTATGATGGAAAACAAAAGATACACACCGATAAAAATTCATGCTCCATCTAATGTTAAAAATGGAACTGAGAAGAACGGAACGGAAAAATTCTGGGATGAACTTGATAAGGACCATAACGGATACTAACATTAAAATTCTGCTTGGAGACAGTAATGCGAAGATAGGACGAGAGAAGAAATTCCGAGGTGTGGTGGGGTGATGGCCAGCCCATAGACTTACAAACAAGAATGGGGAACGGTTAATTGAATTTTGTACTACAAATGGATTGGTTTTGAGACAACAAGTTTTAAGAGAAGACCACATAAGTTAATAACATGGAAATGCCCTAACGTCAAGCTAGGAGAGTTCCAAATAGATCATGTGGACATGGATCAGAAATTCCTTAAGGAAATCTATAATGTTAAAGTGCTGCGTGGCGTCGATGTTGATTCATACCACTACATTTCAAAATTTAAAATCAAACTGACATCTAAAAGAAAGGCAAACCTCAAAAGTTAGATACAAAGAGAACATATGACCCTAGTTATATTATTAATAATCAGTTATATTACGAGAGATCAATAATACCCTTAAGTGACAACCTAGAATCACTGTCAATCAATTCAAAGCATTGGATAAAGAAGTAGCTCCCGTACGGAAACGCAAGTAACATGCATGGTGGAATGAGAAATGCGATGTAGCGATTCAACGTAGACATAAGATCTGATTAAGGGACCAACAAAACAGAACTGAAAGCTCTAGGGACGAATTAATAAACGCTAGACGATCAACCGCTAAAGAAATTAGAAGGGTAAAAAGGCAATTTCATAAGGACTCGCTAAAATGTATCGAGGATGCTTTCAGTCGCCACTGGTCAAGAGATTACTATCAGACATTCAAACAGTACCAGACGAAATACACCCCACCTACTCTTATGATGAAGGATACAAACGGAAACGTAGCACATGACAACTAAGGCACTTCAATGATATTGGCTAAATATTTCAGACAGTTACTAAATAGCGTTGAACTTGAACATCATTTGGAATTTGATCCCTGTCCAAGAAACAAAACGCATTTAGAAAGAATTATACCACCACATCCAGATGAAGTACAAGCAGCGATTAACTCACTTCGGAATTATAAAGCAGCAGATGAGAACCAACTAGTGGCAGAACTTTGAAAATATGCAAATGTACAAACTATTCTGAACTTACACAAACACCTTACTGACATTTGGAATACTGAGAAGTTACCAGAGGAATGGAATGTTGCAATAATCCATCCACTACGCAGAAAAGGAGATAGACCGGATCCAAATAACTATAGGGGTATATCCATGCTGGATATTACTCATAAAATTTTTCCAAGGATCTTTATTTCAGAATTCATGAACAGTTTGATGGTGAACTAGGCGAATATCAAGGAGTCTTTCGTCCAGGACGAAGCTGCCCTGATCAAATTATTAGTCTCAAATGGACAATGAAACATCAAAGGGTCAGGAACAAGAAGCTTGTGATCACCTTCGTCGATTTTTAAAAAAGCCTACGACAGTATCCATCGTGAATCTCTACTGTCAATTCTTAAGGAATTTGACTTACATCAGAAACTTGTCAATCTCGTTGCAATCACCCTTCTAAAAGCCAAAGCTAGAGTAAGGTTCAGAAATGAATTCTCTGAACGTTTTGAGATTCATACTGGCCTTCAACAAGGCGATGGATTGTCTCTATTATTGTTCAGTTGCGTACTGGAGAAAATCATGCATGAATGGGACAAGATATGCCCACCATCTTTTAAGATAGGAAGAAAGATTCGACTTAACTGCCTTGTATTTGCAGATGATTTGACGCTGTTAGCAAACAATACTGATGAAGCAAAGGTTCAGGTAGAACAACTAGAATGATTAGCGGCAAAGGTTGGATTGCAAAATTCGTTAGAGAAAACAGAAATGATGCCGAGCTTCCAAATTGACACATCCTATACCATACTCCATAATGATCAAAAAATTACAGTAGTAAAAAAAGTTTAAATATCTTGGTGAGATTATTACCTGGAATTCTAATGAAAAAGCGTCAATAGAGAATATAACATTAAAACTACAGCGAGCGTAGAGAACTGCATGGCCAACCTACAGAAACGATCCCTCTCAATAAATGCTATATTTCGACATTACTCCCCCGTCGTTAAGCCGGAAGCAACGTATGCAAGTGAAACACTATTCAAACTAAATACTCAAGCAACAAGTGACAAATTGCAGAAAGTTGATAGAAGAATACTCCGAAAAATAATCAGTAAAAACACATCAAGTTAATGGGCAGTGGAGACTTTTGCCCAATTCAGTAATGTATAAGGAAAGTGAATCCATTATTGATGTTGTTGTTGTTATGGTCTTCAGTCTTGAGACTGGTTTGATGCAGCTCTCCATGCTACTCTATCCTGTGCAAGCTTCTTCATCTCCCAGTACCTACTGCAACCTACATCCTTCTGAATCTGCTTAGTGTATTCATCTCTTGGTCTCCCTCTATGATTTTTACCCTCCACGCTGCCCTCCAATGCTAAATTTGTGGTCCCTTGATGCCTCAAAACATGTCCTACCAACCGATCCCTTCTTCTAGTCAAGTTGTGCCACAAACTTCTCCCCAATCCTATTCAATACTTCATCATTAGTTACGTGATCTACCCACCTTATCTTCAGCATTCTTCTGTAGCACCACATTTCGAAAGCTTCTATTCTCTTCTTGTCCATACTAGTTATCGTCCATGTTTCACTTCCATACATGGCTACACTCCATACAAATACTTTCAGAAACGACTTCCTGACATTTAAATCTATACTCGATGTTAACAAATTTCTCTTCTTCAGAAACGATTTCCTTGCCATTGTCAGTCTACATTTTATATCCTCTCTACTTCGACCATCATCAGTTATTTTACTCCCCAATAGCAAAACTCCTTTACTACTTTAAGTGTCTCATTTCCTAATCTAATTCCCTCAGCATCACCCGATTTAATCTGACTACATTCCATTATCCTCCTTTTGCTTTTGTTGATGTTCATCTTATATCCTCCTTTCAAGACACTGTCCATTCCGTTCAACTGCTCTTCCAAGTCCTTTGCTGTCTCTGACAGAATTACAATGTCATCGGCGAATCTCAACGTTTTTATGTCTTCTCCATGAATTTTAATACCTGCTCCGCATTTTTCTTTTGTTTCCTTTACTGCTTGCTCAATATACAGATTGAATAACATCGGGGAGAGGCTACAACCCTGTCTCACTCCTTTCCCAACCACTTCTTCCTTTCATGCCCCTCGACTCTTATAACTGCCATCTGGTTTCTGTACAAATTGTAAATAGCCTTTCGCTCCCTGTATTATACCCCTGCCACCTTCAGAATGTGAAAGAGAGTATTCCGGTCAACATTGTCAAAAGCTTTCTCTAAGTCTACAAATGCTAGAAACGTAGGTTTGCCTATTCTTAATCTTTCTTCTAAGATAAGTCGTAAGGTTAGTATTGCCTCACGTGTTCCAACATTTCTACGGAATCCAAACTGATCTTCCCCGAGGTCCGCTTCTACCAGTTTTTCCATTCGTCTGTAAAGAATTCGCGTTAGTATTTTGCAGCTGTGACTTATTAAACTGATAGTTCGGTAATTTTCACATCTGTCAATACCTGCTTTCTTTGGGATTGGAATTATTATATTCTTCTTGAAGTCTGAGGGTATTTCACCTGTCTCATACATCTTGCTCACCAGATGGTAGAGTTTTGTCAGGACTGGCTCTCCCAAGGCCGTCAGTAGTTCTAATGGAATGTTGTCTACTCCCGGGGCCTGGTTTCGACTCAGGTCTTTCAGTGCTCTGTCAAACTCTTCACGCAGTATTGTATCTCCCATTTCATCTTCATCTACATCCTCTTCCATTTCCATAATATTGTCCTCAAGTACATCGCCCTTGTATAAACCCTCTATATACTCCTTCCACCTTTCTGCCTTCCCTTCTTGGCTTAGAACTGGGTTGTCATCTGAGCTCTTGATATTCATACAAGTGGTTCTCTTCTCTCCAAAGGTCTCTTTAATTTTCCTGTAGGCAGTATCTATCTTACCCCTAGTAAGACAAGCCTCTACATCCTTACATTTGTCCTCTAGCCATCCCTGCTTAGCCATTTTGCACTTCCTGTTCATCTCATTTTTGAGACGTTTGTATTCCTTTTTGCATGCTTCATTTACTGCCTTTTTATATTTTCTCCTTTCATCAATTAAATTCAATATTTCTTCTGTTACCCAAGGATTTCTATTAGCCCTCGTCTTTTTACCTACTTGATCGTCTGCTGCTTTCACTACTTCATCCCTCAGAGCTACCCATTCTTCTTCTACTGTATTTCTTTCCCCCATTCCTGTCAATTGTTCCCTTATGCTCTCCCTGAAACTCTCTACAACCTCTCGTTCTTTCAGTTTATCCAGGTCCCATCTCCTTAAATTCCCACCTTTTTGCAGTTTCTTCAGTTTCAATCTGCAGTTCATAACCAAGAGATTGTGGTCAGAATCCATATCTGCCCCTGGAAATGTCTTACAATTTAAAACCTGGTTCCGAAATCTCTGTCTTACCATTATATAATCTATCTGATACCTTTTAGTATCTCCAGGATTCTTCCAGGTATACAACCTTCTTTTATGATTCTTGAACCAAGTGTTAGCTATGATTAAGTTATGCTCTGTGCAAAATTCTACAAGGTGGCTTCGTCTTTCGTTTCTTCCCCCCAATCCATATTCACCTACTATGTTTCCTTCTCTCCCTTTTCCTACTGACGAATTCCAGTCACCCATGACTATTAAATTTTCGTCTCCCTTCACTACGTGAATAATTTCTTTTATCTCGTCATACATTTCATCAATTTCTTCATCATCTGCAGAGCTAGTTGGCATATAAACTTGTACTACTGTAGTAGGCATGGGCTTTGTGTCTATCTTGGCCACAATAATGCGTTCACTATGCTGTTTGTAGTAGGTAACCCGCACTCCTATTTTTTTATTCATTATTAAACCTACTCCTGCATTACCTCTATTTGATTTTGTATTTATAACCCTGTAATCACCTGACCAAAAGTCTTGTTCCTCCTGCCACCGAACTTCACTAATTCCCACTATATCTAACTTTAACCTATTCATTTCCCTTTTTAAATTTTCTAACCTACCTGCCCGATTAAGGGATATGACATTCCACGCTCCGATTCGTAGAACGCCAGTTTTCTTTCACCTGATAACGACGTCCTCTTGAGTAGTCCCCTCCCGGAGATCCGAATGGGGGACTATTTTACCTCCGGAATATTTTACCCAAGAGGCCGCCATCATCATTTAATCATACAGTAAAGGGGAAAAGAAGGATTGCATTTTTCGCTCACATATCTCACCTACCAAATAATAAAATCCTGAAGCATCTTTGTGACTACTTCTGGAACAGTAAAACCAAAAACGTCTGGTTTAAAGGAGTACAAAGTGATCTGGATGAATTGAACATCACCACACACCAAATTCGACACAGAGAAGAGAAACTGCTTCTGAAGAACAAATACACACGGCTGACATTCAAACCATCAGAATGGAAGACGTCTGTCACATTTGCAGAAGAACGAGCGGCCAGATCACACCGAATGAAGAAATTTTGGGTAACGAAGAATTGGCTAACTGTTAAATCTAAACTTAATCATTGTAGACTCTGTTGTATTATGTTTGATTTTAGTGCTCCAATGTGGGCGTAAACTATGTAAATAAATAAATAAAGGGAAAGGAATGGGAATGTAGATTGCAGAACACATTTTGATAATATTTGGGTTAATAATTATATTGCCAAGGAATTACACCGTTTGAAACAAAATGTCTTGCGAGTTGCTAACGTTTCTCCTTCACATTGTTGCCTGCTCTTTGCACAATAATTCTCAGTGTCTTGAGTAAGGGTCCGTCACACTCATTTCACCATCGACAGCGAATTCACCAATCTATTGGTTTTCCTATCGAGTGCGTGAGAACTTAAATACTTTCCCAAACGTCATGTAAGTATAAAGCAGACGACAGACTTTTTTGAGCTTTCAGGTTTCAGTAATACTGGTTTGTTTAAGATCCTAAACACAGAACTTAGAACACCAAAGCGTTTTCCACCACGTGCTCGTGACAATCTCATAACTGACCACTCTTTATATAGAACTTCCATCAATGTATTCGTCATGTAGTTTCATAATATATTTCCGTAATGCGAATTCTCTGTCAGTCGAAATGAAGCAAAGAATTTCAATTCCATATGGTACTTTGAGTACATTCGGGGAACATATGTTCAATGATTTTTCTTCTAGTTTCTTGTATAAGTGAGTGACGGATATCTTGCCCTAATACATAACATTTACATACAGAAGAACTGGTCCGTCCTGTAGCAAAGTAGATGGATCCTTTCCAGCTGTTATGTTTTTCTTTCACCCAGTACACTGCAAATTCTGAGATATGTTCTGTAATGTCATTCGGCTGTTATGTTATTCACATGGCATGTGCACAGTACCAAAAATCTAAAATATTAACTAAGGGATCATCCAGCTTAACTTTATTATCTATTACATTCTTTAATTGTCAGAAGTTAACGAGCTAACTAGTTTGCCTAAAAACCATGCTAATTACGAAATATCAGTAATTTGAGATTTTGTTCGAATTTATGTGCACATGGTTTCCACACTGATACGACTGTTAGATTTCGAGGGCAGTGATTTGAGAACTTTATACAGAGACTGTGTTAATGATGTCTTTGCCACCACACTAATGATGACATTAGTAATAATGCTTAATTATGCCTGTGTTAGGTTACTGCACCCGAACAATACTGCCGAATATCAGTGCAGTGTACGCCTGCTTAGCTGGGTGGTAACGTGCTCGCCACCCATGCAAGTGGGCCCGGGTTCGATTCCCGGATGGGTTGGAGTTTTTCTCCGCTTGGGGACTGGGTGTTGCGTTGTTCTCATCATCATTTCATCCTCATCACCGGCATGCAAGTCACCCCATGTGGCGTCAACTGAAATAAGACTTGCACTTGGTGCCCGAACTTCCCCAGAAGGGGCCTCCCAGAGAACGATGCCATACGCTCATTTTACTTTTCTCATTGCAGTATGTGGCTAGTAAAGAAGTCTATATAAAAGCGTGCAATAAAAATTGCAATTCTATACAGTTTTGTGGTTACATTGTTTTATTTCACTCGCCTTCAAAAATGGTTCAAATGGCTCTGAGCACTATGGGAATCAACTGCTGTGGTCATCAGTCCCCTAGAACCTAGAACTACTTAAACCTAACTAACCTAAGAACATCACACACATCCATGCCCGAGGCAGGATTCGAACCTGCGACCATAGCAGCAGCGCGGCTCCGGACTGGAGCGCCTAGAACCGCACGGCCACCGCGGCCGGCTTCACTCGCCTTTATTTCAGAGCCTCGATAATTATATCACAAATTTAGGCACACTTAGTCGCTTCTCTAAACATGGTGTCCGTTTTTATTATTTTGGGCTCAATCATCGACTTTAATTGTTCAGAATCATATAACGCCACCCGAGTAAAATTTTTAAATGCATCTTTCACCGCTTCTAAATTGTTATCTTGCATAAATCTGTTTCCATACTGTATTCATACAATTCTCTCAACCTCCAAGGCACTTTTCGTTTCGGTTTCCAACAGCTTTGGTTGTTATACATCAGTATGGAGGCTTGCCACTGCACGTGTCACATTCTTGCATACACTGAGTATGCACTGATCAGCAGCAAAAGCCATGCTACAGAATGAAGTCACATATCGACTGAGCACAGAACACCCGTATGAAGACGGTGAGCAGCAGATGGTAGCGTGGCGTCGAAAAAGAGTGGTGACTGGTAGAGTAGTGAGCAGTAGGTGGTAGAGCAGCAAAGTGGTGAGGCAGTGAATGGTAGGTCAAGAGCGACATTTGGTAGAGGGGCAGAGCAGTTGAGCTGTGCATTGTAGAGTGGTGAGGGTCAGATGGTAGAGTGGAGAACGCAGGTGATAAGGTGGTAGTGTCTTGGATGGTAGAGTGGCGAGCAGCAGGTCGTAGAGCAGTACAGAAGTAGAGTGGCGAGAGGTACAACAGTGGCCAGCAAGAGTAACAGTGGCAGAGCAGTAGAGTAGTGAGCGGTGGACAGTGAGTGGCATCTGGTAGAGAAATGGAGTCGTAGAACAGTGAGTGGTGGAGCAGTGAGTGGTAGAGTGGTAATAGACCAGCAGAGCAGTGAGTGGTGGAGCACTGAGAGAAAGGTGGTAGAGCACCATCAGCACTCTTCACCCACCAGCCTAACACTCACCACTCTGTGGCTCTAACAGAGCGGTAGAGTGGTGAGTGTTAGGGTGGTGAGTAACTAGTGGTGGTGCAGCAAAGCAGTAGATCAGTGTGTAGTAGAACAGTGAGCAGCTGATGAGAGAGCAGCAGAGCTGTAGATCAATGGGTGGTAGAACAGAGACCAGCAGGTGGAAGAGCAGTGAGTGGCAGGTGGCAGAGCAGTGAGCAGCAGGTAGTAGAGCAATGGGAGGTACGGCAGTGTGCGACACATGGTAGAATGGTGGAACAGCATAGCAGTGAGTGCTCGAGCTGTGAGTGACAGGTAGTAGAGTACTGGAGCAATGACTGGTGGGAGGTAGAGCAGCAGATGGATAGAGCAGTGAATGTTACAGCAGTGAGTACCAAAGTGGTAGAGCAGTGAGTGGTAGAACAGTGGGTAGCTGATAGTACACCAACAGAACAGCAGATCAGTGAGTGATAGAGCAACGAGTAGCAAGTGGCAGAGCAGTGAGTGGCAGGTGGTAGAGCAGCGACCAGCAGGTGGTAGAGGAGTAGAGCAGTGGGAGGCACAGCAGTGAGCGACATGTGGTAGAATGGCAAAACAGTGCTCCAGTGAGTGGTACAGTGGTGAGTGACAGGTGGTAGAACACGTTAGTAATGAGTAGTGAGTGGAAGAGCTGCAGATTGATAGAACAGTTGTCAAGCAGTGAGTGGTAGAACAGTGAGCAACTGAAGGTAGAGCTGCAGAACAGTAGATCAGTGGGTGGTAGTGCCATGAGTGGCAGGTGGTAAAGCAGTGAGTGCAAATGGTAGAGCAGCAGAGCAGTGGGAGGTTGGACAGTGATTGACAGGTAGTAAAATGGCAGAGTGGCATAGCAGTGAGTGGTAAAGTGGTGAGTGAAAGGTGGTAGAATACCAGAACAATGAGTGGTGAGAGGTAGAGCAGCAGACTGATAGAGCAATGACTGTTAGGGCAGTGAGTGATGAGTCGTAGATTAGCAAATGGTAGGGCAGTGAGTGATAGAGCAGCGAGCAGCTGATGTTAGAGTTGCAGAGCAGTAGATCAATAGGTGGTAGAGCAGTAAGCGCCAGGTGACAGAGCAGTGAGCAGCAGGTGGTAGAGCATTAGAGCAGTGGAAGGTTTAGCAGTGAGTGACGGGTGGTAGAATAGTGGAACAGCATAGTAGTGAGCGGTAGAGCTGTGAGTTGCAGGTGGTGGAGAAGCAGGGCAATACAGTGGTGAGTCGTATAGTGGCAGAGTAGTAGAGTAGTTGGTGGGGCTAGCTAAGACAAGACCGACAGAGCAGTATTTCCCATGAGGGACATGGCACTGAACAAGAGCATGGTGGGTCGTTGGGAGAGGGCTCTGTCATCTTCGCAACAGGTCACACCAAATTGTCCCACGTGTCAGCCAGCCACTCATAGTTGTGATACTCGCAATTTTGGAAATTGAAGAAATGACTTCAGCGTGTTCGTCGCGACAAAAACGCAAACAGGTTTCTTCTTCTTCCTAACAACGCAAAAAAACCCACAATTCTGCACACCGAGAGGAGCCCAAAACTTCGTTGGACTGTCCTTTGTCATCCACCAACAGTCCAGATCTTGCACCTTCCGACTTTCATCTGTCTGGCCCAATCAAGGATACACTCTGCCGGCAGCAGTACGGCGATGATGGGCAGGTTATTGATACAACACGACGTTGGCTCCGACGTCGACCCGTAGAGTGATACCATGCGAGCAAGCAGACTCTCCTAGTAAGGTGGCTTAAGGTGGTGGCGTAAGTCTCCCAAATCGCCAAAGAGTTGGAAGTGTTAAAACAACAGCGTCAGGGCGGTCAGGTTATTTCGATTACACGATAAGTCACACAAATATGAAGGCTTTAAATTCAACAAAATACTTAGGGATTAAAGTTACGAATAACCTAAACTCGAACGATCACATAGATAATGTTGTGGATAGAGCAAACCAAAGACTGCGAATCGTTGGCAGAACACTTAGAAGGTGCAACAGATCTACTAAAGAGACTGCTTACACTACACTTGTCCGCCCTAATCTGGAGTATTGGTGTGCGGTGTGGGATCCGTATCAGATGGAACTGACGGAAGATATTGAAAAAGTTCAAAGAAGAGCGGATCGTTCTGTATAACCGCGAAATAGACGAGATTAGTGCCACAGACATGATACTTGAATCGGAGTGGCAGTCATTAAAACAAAGGCGTTTTCCGTTGCGACGGGATCTTCTCATAAAATTTCAGTCGCCAGCCGGCCGGAGTGGCCGAGCGGTTCTAGGCGCTACAGTCTGGAGCCGCGCGACCGCTACGGTAGCAAAATGGTTCAAATGGCTCTGAGCACTATGGGACTTAACTTCTAAGGTCATCAGTCCCCTAGAACTTAGAACTACTTAAACCTAACTAACCTAAGGACATCACACACATCCATGCCCGAGGCAGGATTCGAACCTGCGACCGTAGCGGTCGCGCAGTTCCAGACTGTAGCGCCTAGAACCGCTCGGCCACCCCGGCCGGCGCTACGGTCGCAGGTTCGAATCCTGCCTCGGGCATGGGTGTGTGTAATGTCCTTAGGTTAGTTAGGTTTAAGTAGTTCTAAGTTCAGGGGACTGATGACCACTGCAGTTAAGTCCCATAGTGCTCAGAGCCATTTTTTCAGTCACCAGTTTTCTCCTCCAATTGCGAAAAGATTCTGTTGGGACCCACCTACATAGGGAGAAATGATCATCACGATAAAGTAAGATAAATCAGGGCTCGCACAGAAATATTTTAGTGCTCATTTTTCCCGCGCGCCTTTCTAGAGTGCAATGGTACAGAGGCAGCTTGAAGGTTGTTCATTGAACCCTCTGCCAGGCACTTAATTATGAATACCAGAGTAATCACGTAGATGTAGATGTAAATGTTCTAGTTCACCAGTTGTGGAATATAATGGAAGTCATTTGTCCTCGCAACACTCGCCAGCTCCGTTCCCCAGGTCGGCCACTGAGAGGCCTGATACAGCTCTTTGTGCAGTCACTCAAACACGCAACATTGTGACTCAAGGCACAAAGTTTTTCACAAAATGACGTTACCGATCAGCAGTTCTAATACGATAAATAATATAGAACAAGACAATGTTTTGTCTAACGTTCCATACTTTAACGTTCCATACTAACTGCAGTCTATGAAAATTCCTTTGTGGTTGTATGTTGTTGATTTTTGTCCTGTGCTACAGATTAGTAAAACGTTTATTTTTCATTGCGTGTGTTGCAAATAATAATAAATAGTTATCCGTTACAACTACAAGAAAACTGCCTTCACACAATGTGCTTCGCACACAGCACGTGTGGACAGAATGGTTAATGCGCTTGCAGTGTCAGTTTCTGAGAAAACACCAGCACAATATTTTTGGACTTAGGGTTTCTGTTCTAGTTTTGAGTTATAGCAGCAGTAGCTCTGTATGCATCTTGTGAGGTAACGGGCGAGTTGCGGCGCCCTGGAAATATTCTAAGTTCAGAGTTGGTGGCCACCGCTCGGGCCGTTTGGCAAGCCGCGGCTCGTTAGCGTCCGCGTGGTGCCTCACAACGGACGGAGCACGTGGTCCATCGGCCTCGTGGCTGGGAATTCCGCTGTGACGAGGACGGTGCTTTGTGTCGGTGAAGGAGATACGCCGGGAGTGCCAAAGATGGCGGACTTTGTGAAGCCTTAATGGCAGACATTTCACAGTTCGTATAGAAATTAATAGTAACCAGATGAATCATGATACCTCAAAAACAAACAAGTACATTACTATTACTTGCACGACTATTCTGATGGTGTAATCAGATTTTCAATATCTTTATTAGTTTAAAGTTTAGTATCTGACGGTAAATTATACAAGTAACACCTAGCAACGATTTTCCAAATAAACACTTCATCCGATTTTGTCAATCGCCGTGTCTTTAGAAAGCTATTAGGGTAAACCTAAATCGATATGAATTACAGGCATTTAACTTGAATAGTACATGAGTTATTGGAGGTCAAAGTGGCCGATTACTATCGATCGCGTCAGGCCATAAGTACTCCACAGTTACACGAAAATACGGTAGCAGCATGCTTATAAATATATTTATTCATCTATGTCCTTGTATATATCCGATATATACTATTCGTGAAGAAATTGGTTAAATATTTACTGTGTGTTATAAAGCACAGAGACATTAGGCTCCTGGCCTACCTTTAGCTTCTTTTCTTTTAATGTATGTCTATTTAATTCTTTATTTATTTAATAATGGAGTGTGTTTATGGTCTAGACGTAGGAATATTTATTTAATTTCAAGTATTTGAAAGTAAATCCAGTATTTCGAATATGTTTCATTATGTTTGTGAGTGTGCGTTGACATGAAGACATGGCGCGAGCGCTGTAGCCAATCACAGCGCTCGTGAATGGGAGACTGGATGGAAGCGAGAGAAGAGTGCTTTGCAGGACGTCACAGGACACGAACTGCACAGGACAGGACACGGGGTGGTGCAGGACTCAGCAGTGTTTGGCTTGTAATGCGGCAACTACGTATTCCAGCCCTAGACCACGAAACCAGCCAAACTTTTAATATTGCAGCGCAACGTCGGAGGGTGCGTAGTTAGTTTGAAGGCCCGCAATCTACTACAGTGCCCTTTTTGTTAAATAAATTTGACTTAGTGGTGTAATGGAATCCACAAATGGGAGCATGTAGACGTAACAGTGGAGAAGAATGAACTTTCCGTTCCCTAGTTCTAAACGTGATATGCTGCCCAAGAGTGATAAATTGCCTTGCCCTGCCATTACTCAGGTGTAGGGTTGCGTTCCACCAAACCTACCGTGCGGTAGCTTCGGTACAGTACATGAATAACGTAGTAAGTTGTAGGATTACTGGTAATATTTGCAGCATTCGTAGGGAAAGCAACATAAATGAATATGTGAGAGGGAAACTGGAAGCCGACGATTTCTCTTTGTTTTTTTGTTTGTTTTGCACATAATTGGAACCGCACATCGTTCACTGTTAGTCCACTGTGTATTTTTTTCCTTACAAAGTATAAACTGCATTTTATATGTAATGAAAATTGATTGATCGCGCAACTTCTGCGCTTTTATCTACCAAAGAATTACTGTCGATGCAAGCACAGTTTACGCAAATAAACATAAATAAATCTATATTTTGTTGTTATTTTCTACTCAATAGAACGTGCTTCATCACGCTCAAAGGCAGGAGTTTCCTGCTATTATTAATATGTGCGAAACTTATTTATGAATAACGGAAACATGTTTTATAGAAGCTCAACGAAGAATTGAAGCGATGTTTGATAGTTTTTTAGTCCGCCCCGATAGCTGAACGGTCAGCGTGACGGAGTGCCGTCCAAAGGGCCCCGGGTTCGATTCCCCGCTGATTCGGGGATTTTCTCCGCACAGGAACTGGGTGTTGTGTTGTCTTCATCGTCATTTCATCCCCATCCGGTGTGCAGGTCGCCCAATGTGGCGTCGAATGTGATAAGACCTGCACCAAGGCGGGCGGACCTGCCAATGACGCCAAACGCTCTTTTCCATAGTTTTTTTCACATTAATTTTTTTTTAATTTTACCTTTTCTTGAGGTAATTGTGAAACGTCCCCTTTGAACAATTATAAATGACTGTGCTTAAACTGACACACAATATTTTTAGCGCAACGCAATCTGACTTTTAATAATCCCTACAAAAGAATGGCCCTGACTAACATTAACCTATACGTTTCACAAATCACTTACCTCACAAAAATCTTCGTTACTCGAACTACTGCAATACAGCGAGCGTCACTACTGCCAGCTAAATGAAAGATTCAAACTACTGAAGGCACTAACTACTGATAGGCATAGTTAGCAAATGAAAGGCTTTGATAGAGAACAAACAATGTATTTACCTTAATAGTGTTCAAAAGTGATAATATATATAGCAGTTCATGACATCCATTCTTACAAATGTACTGTTTCTGATGGACACACGTCCAGATCATCCGCTCTCAAAACACTGCCATTTCTCTCCCCACATCCACCACTCCTGGCGGCTCGCCTCCAACTGCGCAACGCTACGCGCTGTTAACAGCCAACTGCCCAACACTACAATAGCAGACAACAATGCAAACGAGCCACAGACTGCACACAGCACAGCCAGTGATTTTCATACAGAGCGCTACGTGGCGTTACCAATAAGAAAACCTAAACAGCCTACTTACAATTGTGTTGTCTGGTACTATATGACAATTTTTTTTATTTGTACTGCAGCATTTCTCTGTTTCAAGTTAAAAATCAACAATTTTCGAGTAAAGCCTGAATTAAACGTTGAAAATTTCAATTTTGCAATAGGTACCGTTTATTTTTAAGTAACAGTCACGGGGATAACTACGCAGATCAGAAATGGTCCATAGGTTACGTAGCTCTTTATTCATCCTCTGTCAGTTACTAAACAGTTCACTGCGTCCGGTTTCTGGGGTAATCTGTTATAAGACTGATCGCCTACGCAGACAAAGGTACTGGAATCAGGTGGTGTCCGATAGGTGTGCAACGCACATAACGTACAGGTAACTCAGTACGATCTTAACTGACCAAGGCCACAAAGCCTACAAGGAAAACTATAATAGTCTGCGCTTGATTGCGATCGTCTACGGAGCACTGCGGTGGTTTTAGGACTGCACGCAGGTGACGTGAGTTTCATTATCTTTTTGTGAGTACCAACAGTTTCCCGAGGCTTTTTCCCTTGTAGAACCTCCTACTCGTTTCGTTACGTGCAAGCTTAGTAGTCATTTTGTGCAACAGAAACGACAAATCTGTGAAAAAGTAATAAGCAATGCAGCACACTTTTTCCTTCGGTCAATTTCTGGTGAGACAATGTAGAGTTCGTTGTACAACATCGTGGAACATTCTCGCTTCAGCACCCGTAAGTTCATGAGTTCCGATATATGGCAACGCCATCAACTGAAGTATGTCCCCTTCTGAAAGACGGGTTTGCCTGACATGAATGAACCAGCGTCGGCAGATATCATGAGGAAAATATCTAAGAATTTTTGGCGGTAGCAAGCGACCATAACCATTTACGTCTTCACCGAACACGCGCAAAGTTTGAATGCGGCGGTTGAACTCGATAAATGTAGAACTACGGGATTCTGGAATCGGGAACTGAATGGGTTTAATAATTCTAAATATCCACGTGAGGTTGAATAATTCTATTTCTTCATGTGTGTCAGAGATCACAGCAATACCGTCAGCTAAATACTTTGTTTCCCCTTTTAAACAGCCAGGTAGAAAAATGTATGTTGGATACTGTGATATCTCGATCAATTGATCGCTGGAATTGTTTTCAAAAACGAGCCCAGTTCTCAAACATTTCCAGGAAACGCCTCAAGTTTTATAGTGGGCAATCTGATATTAGGTGGTGGAATAACTGAAGTGTCGGTCGTAGCAGGTTGTTTACCACTAATGGTAGTGCGAATCATGGATGGAATTCGTAAGTTTCCCAGCGTTCACCATTTTTCCTGTAATCGATCTTTGGAATATTCAAAATTTTCAATGGTAGTTGTTTCATTAAAGTTGTGTACTTCGTTCAAAATATGTCCAACATAGCTCTTGCCCTTGACTTCGCCCGCAGTCCTTTCGAGCGTTGTAGCTGATAGTTGCTATCAGCGTTTCCCGTTTCAGGCATCGTGAAGTGATTGCAATCGTCTAAGCGGATCAAGATAGTACGTAGTTTGGTGAGCAACTAACAGATGGCAGCACCAGTCACAAAAAATTTGATAATCCGTTAAGCGCTAATCGAACAGCTACAAAAGCAGTATAGAGGGGGAATAATACGATGAGTTGCTTTTGCAAATTTCATTACAAATATGTGACGTTATAATTCAGTTGTACTTAACTGTCTATGCAGGCAGTTTTCGTCGGACAGTTTGTTACGTGGCGTGTCAAATCACTGCAGTGAGATCCTCTTGGTATTACCGCCTGAAGTACGTCAAAAATCGTGTTGTCACAGCAGCAATCGTGGAAATCTCCCGGGTTTCGGCACCGATTCTTATGTTGTGAATCACAGTAGGAAGCAGCAATTTGCAGTCTAGCACCATACTTTTTTTAACAGTTACAGAACATACATATAGCGAAAGAGTTTATAACATATTATGTCTTTCAAAGAGTATTATTAATCAGAGATATAAATGTCAAAAAATGTTCAAATGTGTGTGAAATCTTATGGGACTTAACTGCTAAGGTCATCAGTCCCTAAGCTTACACACTACTTAACCTAAATTATCCTAAGGACAAACACACACACCCATGCCCGAGGGAGGACTCGAACCTCCGCCGGGACCAGCCGCACAGTCCATGACTGCAGCGTCGTAGACCGCTCGGCTAATCCCGCGCGGCAGATATAAATGTCCCGACGACTTCGACTGCCAACAGCTGTGGTTGCTGGTATACTGGAACGTCCGACTACTCTCGTTTGAGGTGATCGACAGATCACAATCAAACACCTCGCTGCACAACTGGGTGTCTCTGTCGGTAGTGCTGAAACAGTCGTCCACCAGTTGGGGTGCTCAAAGGGAAATTGAAGAGACGACTTCATCGTATTCATCACAACAAAAACGCGAACTAACTGCTCCTTCTCCATGACAACGCAAGACTTAACACAAGTCTCCGCATCCGAGAGGATCTCACAAAACTTCACAGGACTGTTCATCCTCATCCACCCTCAAGCCGGCATCTCGCAAACCGGAAGCAGTACGTGGATGCTGGAGAGGTTATTGATGCGACAAGACATTGGCTCCCACGTCGAGCAGTAGAATGGTACCACGCGTGTTTGAAGGCTCTCCCACGCAGTAAGGTGACGTAAGATCGTCACATTGCACGTAGCTTATGTTGAAAAATAGGGTTTTTTGACCAGAGGATTGGGGAAGAATATGGTGTATTGGAATCATGAAGCCGGCGTTTTCCGTTGCGACGGGATCTCCTCGTAAAATTTCAGTCACCAGCCGGCCGGAGTGGCCGAGCGGTTCTAGGCGCTTTAGACCGGAACCGCGCGACTGCTACGGTCGCAGGTTCGAATCCTGCCTCGGGCATGGATGTGCGTGATGTCCTTAGGTTAGTTAGGTTTAAGCAGTTCTAAGTTCTAGGGAACTGATGACCTCAGATGCTAAGTCCCATAGTGCTCAGAGCCATTGGAAGCATTTTTTGGAATCATGAATAAAACCAACCTGCATTCAGGAAAAAAAGTGTTGCTCTACCTACTGAATTCCCCTCATACAAGTGATAGTCTGTGAGTGAGAGCAGGAATTAACTGTTTTTGTGTAGCTTACATTCGATCGTCAAAGGTTGTTGTGTTCTTTTATAATTAGCAGTATCTGCAGGGACTTAAATCACCAACAGACGTGTTTGATTTGAAGTGTACGCAATACAATGAAGGTTGCTGACAGTCTGGAGTAATAAATGAAGTGGTAATGGTATCAAGAATCGACAATCTGTATGAGAAAGGAGCGTTGTAAATCATCTTAAGTTTGTAGGTATTGTTGTTGTCTGTGGTATTAACGTCTGTAGATAAGGAATTTTACTGTGGTTACCAGAATTCAATGGCTTGATCGATAGTCTTCACTAGATAGTGGCGTGTCAATTGTAGCTAACATCAGATGGATTGTCAATACGAGGCAGAGATTTTCAGAGCGTATTTAAAGAGCTCAGACAATTGTAGACTTTTTAGAGGTGTTTGTAGGTTTTCCCGATGAATACACTACTTGAAAATCTCTCGAGCATGCAGCCGAATTGATTGATCGTTGTAGAACGAATTTTTCGAGCCGGCCGTTGTGACCGAGCGGTTCAAGGCGCTTCATTCTGGAACCGCGCGACCGCTACTGAGCTGTGGTTGCCGGTCCTATGCTCCCATGCGTTAGTTTGACGTGTGTGTGACCTCCCCCCCCACCCCCATGACTGATTGGGTATAATTGTATAATTGTACGGTATTAAAAAGTCAACAGTGGGAAACTAGAACATAAGAGAATCGAAGCATTTGAGGTGTGGTTGTAACCTCCGCCTTCCTAATCGGCCTACTGGATTGCGATATAACTGACCATGATCGTATATGCCTAATGAAATATTACAATGAAAAGGCTATCGTTACCGAAGGAAATTAACACCGGTTAGTTGGAGGAAAGTGTACAACAGACTCTTCTGAAGGAAGAATCTATTCCAGGGGCGTCTTCTGAGGTAGTGCCACTGTGCCATGGCACCACTTGTAGGAAAAATAAAAAAAATAAATATATGCAAATTACGCATGAAACATTGTTTCGGAGAATGTATTCTCTGATTTGAAGAG
This sequence comes from Schistocerca serialis cubense, assembly GCF_023864345.2. Lineage (NCBI taxonomy): Eukaryota > Metazoa > Arthropoda > Insecta > Orthoptera > Acrididae > Schistocerca > Schistocerca serialis. The sequence goes on from NC_064646.1 coordinate 20,395,344, forward strand.
GCGAGCTTCGCTGCGCGCGATCTCGCGTTAGTTTTCTGAAGCTTGGAGCCAACTGCACATTGTCACCGTGTGCTCTCATAAGAACTGCGTGTGAGGCTCGGCAGTCGGTTTCTACACGCTTGTTATGACGGAGGTGGAGCCACAGCTGCACTGACTCAGAGCTTTACGTTCCTTCCGCCAGAGGGCAGTACAGTGCAGATCCTGCCCTTGTTAGAATCCACAGGAGCTCAAAGTTCTTGTAATCCAGTGCTACAATCTTTCTGCAAGTTAATGCTAATGCACTCACGAACAGAAAGCAATGCTCCATTAAATTGAATACAGAAATAATATGCTTAAATATCGTCATAAACAGCTTTATATAGTTTGAATATAATTATGCCCTTATATTTTGAAACTATGAGGGCAGTTCAATAAGTAATGCAACACATTTTTTTTTCTGAAACAGGGGTTGTTTTATTCAGCATTGAAATACACCAGGTTATTCCCCAATCTTTTAGCTACACAACACTATTTTTCAACGTAATCTCCATTCAATGCTACGGCCTTATGCCAGCTTGAAATGAGGGCCTGTATGCCTGCACGGTATCATTACACTGGTCGATGTCGGAGCCAACGTCGTACTGCATCAATAACTTCTTCATCATCCGCGCAGTGCCTCCCACGGATTGCGTCCTTCATTGGGCCAAACATATGGAAATCCGACGGTGCGAGATCGGGGCTGTAGGGTGCATGAGGAAGAACAGTCCACTGAAGTTTTGTGAGCTCCTCTCGGGTGCGAAGACTTGTGTGAGGTCTTGCGTTGTCATGAAGAAGGAGAAGTTCGTTCAGATTTTTGTGCCTACGAACACGTTGAAGCCGTTTCTTCAATTTCTGAAGAGTAGCACTATACACTTCAGAGTTGATCGTTTGACCATGGGGAAGGACATCGAACAGAATAACCCCTTCAGCGTCCCAGAAGACTGTAACCATGACTTTACCGGCTGAGGGTATGGCTTTAAACTTTTTCTTGGTAGGGGAGTGGGTGTGGCACCACTCCATTGATTGCCGTTTTGTTTCAGGTTCGAAGTGATGAACCCATGTTTCATCACCTGTAACAATATTTGACAAGAAATTGTCACCCTCAGCCACATGACGAGCAAGCAATTCCGCACAGATGTTTCTCCTTTGCTCTTTATGGTGTTCGGTTAGACAACGAGGGACCCAGCGGGAACAAACCTTTGAATATCCCAACTGGTGAACAATTGTGACAGCACTACCAACAGAGATGTCAAGTTGAGCACTGAGTTGTTTGATGGTGATCCGTCGATCATCTCGAACGAGTGTGTTCGCACGCTCCGCCATTGCAGGAGTCACAGCTGTGCACGGCCGGCCGGCACGCGGGAGATCAGACAGTCTTGCTCGACCTTGCGGCGATGATGACACACGCTTTTCCCAACGACTCACCGTGCTTTTGTCCACTGCCAGATCACCGTAGACATTCTGCAAGCGCCTATGAATATCTGAGATGCCCTGGTTTTCCGCCAAAAGAAACTCGATCACTGCCCGTTGTTTGCAACACACATCCGTTACAGACGCCATTTTAACAGCTCCGTACAGCGCTGCCACCTGTCTGAAGTCAATGAAACTATACGAGACGAAGCGGGAATGTTTGAAAATATTCCACAAGAAATTTCCGGTTTTTTCAACCACAATTGGCCGAGAAAAAAAATGTGTTGCATTACTTATTGAACTGCCCTCGTAAGATGATTATTCAGTATTTGTATATTTCACAACAACAGCTCTATTCACCACCTGTTGAGCATCTATTTTCCAAACAACAGTGTAGTATTTCCGTCCATATTCAATACAGACATGTAATACAGTTCTGTACAAACACATTGTAGTTATCGTAAGGTCAGGTAATTGATGGTATATAGCTGTGTGCACAGTGTTATCTGTAAGTGAAAATTCAGTTGACTGTGTAAGTAGCGAACACGAACTAAATAAGTGAGTAATTAAAAACATCATTTAGCGACAGGACCCTCAGTGAAAAAATTCACACTAGGTAGGCCACTCCCGAATCTGAATCTGCAGCAGCAAACAAAAAGTCGGTGCTGTAATTTCAGTCCAGAAATTTACCAAAAGAACAAATGGATTTGTGGCTGTGAAGAAAACAATGCTGTTTTTTGTTTTCCTTGTGCGTTATATGGGGAAGACGTTCATTGATGTTAAGACCAGAATAATTGATATTGGGCATAAATGGTCTAAAATGAAAGTACATGAAATGTCAATGCAACACATGAATAATATACTTAGTCTTTCATTTCTAGGCAAAACCAACATTCATCAAAAGTTAGATTCGCTGTATAGACAAACATTGGACAGCCACAATAAACGTGTAGAGAAGAGTAGATATACGGGGTGGTCGGAAATTCCCGTTACAAACTTCTAGGACTTTTAGAGGGATAGGAACACATATCCGGAAACGTACCGTTTTCGTGCTACAGCCGTTTGAAAACATGTTTGCTAGGTAGGTTTGCAACAGGATAGTCATAGTGACGGGTGCTTACGTCAGCACGGCTGATGTCATTTGACATCCTGTCCTACCTCACTGACATGGTTGAGCCTCGTTCACGTGTCTGTCAGTGTTGGAGCAACATGGTTGAGTACAAGTTCGCAGGAAACACCGACATGATCTTCCCGAATGGCGAAGCTCACGGCTATGGAAGGGCTGCTCGTCGTCTTTATCAAGATAGTTCTCCACAACTTCACACTACATCGCGTACCCTTTTCGCCACAATCATGAAGCGTTTACGAGAAAGGGCATCTTCACCAGCAGCAGGCGTGACTGTGGCGCTCCAGGGAGGTCCCACACGCCTGAACTGGAAGAGGCGTTAGTGCATCATGTTGATGAGGACCCACCAACAAATACGAGAGCAGTCTCATTGTCTATTAATGAGTGGAACTGTAAAACAAGTGATTTACTGGATCACGCCCAGTCAACTACTTATAAAAATGGTTGCATTAGCAACACGTTTTCAAATGGTTGTAGCACGGAAATGGTACGTTTCGGGTTCCTATTCAAAATATTATGTATTCACTCCTCATTACAAGGCCTAGAAGTTTGTGATGGAAGTTTCCGACCACCTTGAATACTGAATTTAACTGTAAACTGTATTCGGTTTTTTTGGCGCTTTAGAACTGGCTCTCAGGAGCCACGATGAAGCTAATGCCTCTGAAAATTGGAGGGTTTTTCGTGAGCTGATTCAGTTCAGTACAGAACTAGATAAAGATCTTCAAGTTCATCTCAGTCAAGTATGAGTGTACAAAGCCACTTCTAAAACAGTTCAGAACGAACTACTGCAATTCATATTGGAAATGTACCATGATGGAGTTCCTAAAGAAATAAAACGTGCCGATTATGTTGGAATAATCGCGTCTGAAACCACAGAGGTGTCTTGAGAATTTCAATTGGTTGTTGTTTTGCCTTTTGTTATTGAGGGAAAACCTGCTGAAAAAATTTGGAACTTTATCAGTCCAGAAAGTCAGAATAGACCAAGACAAGTTTAAAAACATAAATTCTTGTCCTGTTGAGAATGGCCTTTCTGATCATGGTACTCAGCTAGTTACAGTATATGACATAGCTCCATTCAGTAATTCAAAACTACCCTCCAAAGTTGTGCGTTCAATTAATGACTCAACAATTACAAATTTCAGGGAAAACCTTCAGCAGTTAGACTGGGATGAGGTGTACAAGGAACCAGATGTTAATTTAAAATACAACTTATTTCATGATACACTTGTAAGAGAATTTGAAAACTGTTTCCCCAAGAAAGTAGTTAAATCTAATTATAAGAAACCATGCAAAAAACCTTGGCTTACTAAAGCAATAAAAATATCTTGTAACCACAAAAGGGAACTGTATCTAACAACAAGAAAGAGTAATGACCCAGTAACAGCCAAATATTATAAAAACTACAGTGATTCATTAAGAAAGGTTATTAAAAAGTCCAGAAGCATGTGCATCATGTCTGAGATTAATACCTCTGATAACAAAATCAACACAATTTGGAATATTATTACAAGGGAGACAGGGCAACCAAGAGTACAGGATGACGGCATAACCATCAAAGCGAATGGAAACAACAAGCCGGAAGTCGAAAACATTTTGAATAATCATTTTTTAAATATTGTAGAGAAAAGAGGATCTAGTTGTTCATTAGAAGAAGCAAGGCAGTTAATGGAAGAGGCCTTACCCACACAATTTGATACAACTGAAATTCCACCCACCTCTCCTTCTGAAATTAGGAAGACAATAAACTCTCACAAGAATAAAAGATTACATGGAACTGATGGTATTTCCAGCAGGATAATAAAAGCTTGTTCCCAAGAGATAAGTGGTATTCTTAGCCACATATGTAATAGCTCTCTGAAGCACGGTATTTTCCCAGATAGACTGAAGTATGCCATTCTTAAACCACTGCATAAAAAATGGGATACGTCTGATGTCAACAACTACCGCCCAGTCTCTCTTCTGACTGCCTTATCCAAAATTCTTGAAAAAGTAATGTATTGTACAGTAGCTTCACACATTTGTAAAAATAAAGTTTTAACAAAATGTCAGCTTGGTTTCCAGAAAGGTTTTTCAACGGAAAATGCTATATGTACTTTCACTAATGAAATATTAAATGCTCCGAGTAACCGGAAGTCGCCCGTTGGGATTTTTTGTGATCTCTCAAAGGCTTTTGATTGTGTAAATGGCTCTGTGCACTATGTGACTTAACTTCTGAGGTTATCAGTTACTGTGTAAATCAGGGATACTTCTAGATAAGCTCAACTACTGTGGTATGAATGGGACAGCACTCAAATGATTTAAATCATGCCTAATTGGAAGAGGCCAGAAAGTTAAAATAAGCACTTCACATAATATACAGAAAACTGGTGATTTCTCAAACTGGGCAACAATCAAGAATGGGGTGCTGCAAGGTTCGGTCTTGGGTCCTCTGCTGTTCTTAATATATATTAATGACTTGCCATTCTATATTCACGAAGATGCAAAGCTGGTACTTTTTGCCGATGATACAAGTATAGCTATCACATCCAACAGACGAGAATTAACTGATGTAATTGTAAACGATGTTTTTCAGAAAATCATCAAGTGGTTCTCTGTAAATGGGCTCTCATTGAACTTTCACAAAACAAGGTATATAAAGTTCCACATAGTAAATGGAATGAAACCATTAATAAATATAGGCTTCGATCATAAATCGGTAGCTAAGGTAGAATATTCAAAATTTCTAAGTGTATGCATTGACGAGGGGTTGAACTGGAAAAAACACACTGAAGATCTGCTGAAACGTTTGAGTTCATCTACTTATGCTATTAGGGTCATTGCAAATTTTGGCGATATACACTCCTGGAAATTGAAATAAGAACACCGTGAATTCATTGTCCCAGGAAGGGGAAACTTTATTGACACATTCCTGGGGTCAGATACATCACATGATCACACTGACAGAACCACAGGCACATAGACACAGGCAACAGAGCATGCACAATGTCGGCACTAGTACAGTGTATATCCACCTTTCGCAGCAATGCAGGCTGCTATTCTCCCATGGAGACGATCGTAGAGATGCTGGATGTCGTCCTGTGGAACGGCTTGCCATGCCATTTCCACCTGGCGCCTCAGTTGGACCAGCGTTCGTGCTGGACGTGCAGACCGCGTAAGACGACGCTTCATCCAGTCCCAAACATGCTCAATGGGGGACAGATCCGGAGATCTTGCTGGCCAGGGTAGTTGACTTACACCTTCTAGAGCACGTTGGGTGGCACGGGATACATGCGGACGTGCATTGTCCTGTTGGAACAGCAAGTTCCCTTGCCGGTCTAGGAATGGTAGAACGATGGGTTCGATGACGGTTTGGATGTACCGTGCACTATTCAGTGTCCCCTCGACGATCACCAGTGGTGTACGGCCAGTGTAGGAGATCGCTCCCCACACCATGATGCCGGGTGTTGGCCCTGTGTGCCTCGGTCGTATGCAGTCCTGATTGTGGCGCTCACCTGCACGGCGCCAAACACGCATACGACCATCATTGGCACCAAGGCAGAAGCGACTCTCATCGATGAAGACGACACGTCTCCATTCGTCCCTCCATTCACGCCTGTCGCGACACCACTGGAGGCGGGCTGCACGATGTTGGGGCGTGAGCGGAAGACGGCCTAACGGTGTGCGGGACCGTAGCCCAGCTTCATGGAGACGGTTGCGAATGGTCCTCGCCGATACCCCAGGAGCAACAGTGTCCCTAATTTGCTGAGAAGTGGCGGTGCGGTCCCCTACGGCACTGCGTAGGATCCTACGGTCTTGGCGTGCATCCGTGCGTCACTGCGGTCCGGTCCCAGGTCGACGGGCACGTGCACCTTCCGCCGACCACTGGCGACAACATCGATGTACTGTGGAGACCTCACGCCCCACGTGTTGAGCAATTCGGCGGTACGTCCACCCGACCTCCCGCATGCCCACTATACGCCCTCGCTCACAGTCCGTCAACTGCACATACGGTTCACGTCCACGCTGTCGCGGCATGCTACCAGTGTTAAAGACTGCGATGGAGCTCCGTATGCCACGGCAAACTGGCTGACACTGACGGCGGCGGTGCACAAATGCTGCGCAGCTAGCGCCATTCGACGGCCAACACCGCGGTTCCTGGTGTGTCCGCTGTGCCGTGCGTGTGATCATTGCTTGTACAGCCCTCTCGCAGTGTCCGGAGCAAGTATGGTGGGTCTGACACACCGGTGTCAATGTGTTCTTTTTTCCATTTCCAGGAGTGTACATCTCAGTAAATTAGCTTACCACGCCTATTTTCATTCTCTGCTTTCGTATGGCATCATATTCTGGGGTAACTCATCATTGAGTAAAAGAGTGTTTATTGCACAAAAGCGTGTAATCAGAATAATTGTTGGAGCTCATCCAAGATTATCCTGCAGACACGTATTTAAAAAAAAATGGTTCTAATGGCTCTGAGCACTATGCGACTTAACTTCTGAGGTCATCAGTCGCCTAGAACTTAGAACTAATTAAACCTAACTAACCTAAGGACATCACACACATCCATGCCCGAGGCAGGATTCGAACCTGCGACCGTAGCGGTCGCTCGGCTCCAGACTGTAGCGCCTAGAACCATACGGCCACTCTGGACGGCACTTATTTAAAGAGCTAGGGATGTTCACTGTAGCCTCACAATATATATATATTCACTTATGAATATAAATCTGAGCGAATTCAAAAGTAATACCAGTGTACATGGCTACAACACTAGGAGAAAGGATGATCATCACTATTCAGGGTTAAATCTAGCTTTGACTCAGAATGGGGTAAATTATGCTGCCACAAAAGTCTTTGGTCACTTACCTAATAGCATCAAAAATCTGACAGATAGTCATATAGCATTTAAAAGGAAATTAAAAGAATTTCTTAATGACAACTCCTTCTACTCATTAGATGAATTTTTGGATATAGTAAGTGGGTAATTTCCCCACCCCCACCCAAAAAAATTAAAAATATTACGTGTCATTTAATATTCTGTGTAGTGTAATATCTTGTATAGACACCTTTTATTAACCTGACACGTTCCACATCATTACGAAGTGTCGTATTCGTGATCTATGGAACAAGTACTAATCTAATCTAATCTAATCTTATACCATATCTGAGAGTATTCTGAAACAAAATGAACCATTAATTGGCGATGACCGGGCAAAACTACTAGCTCAGAGTTACGACAGTGCATTCGTTATGAGTGGAAAGTCGAATGGCGTTCAGAAATCAGTTAAAGACAAATACCCCAAAGCAAACTACATCCATTGTTATGCGCATCAGTTCATCCTTATTATGTCTACGGCAGCCTCTGTTAATAGCAAAGCCTGCATCTTTTTTGCACAGTTTTCAGATATATTTTCTTTCTTTTCTAACTCGCAACAGATATCAAAAGTTTTGTATAGCATTATTCAAAGCAGCTTGTCTCATGTGTGTGTCACGATGGAATTACCATTGGCGAGTAGTAAAAGATGTTTGTAAAAACAGAGAAGGTCTTATTACTGTTATGGAAGTCATTGAAACAAGTGAAAGCATACAACTATCTTCTACTATTGGGAAAGCCGGTTCATACAAACAAAGACAGCGAGATAACGAAATTTACTGGCTATCATTTTTCTATAAGATAATGCCTCATGGAGACGTACTTTTTAATCAGCTTGAGAAGAAGATAACCGAACCGACCAAAGCAAAACAAGACATCTAGAACTTCTAAGCTGTAATGGAAAACATCAGAGATGACATTGGCTCTATCGTTAACGAGATTAGTTTCGAAAATGACGAAACAGTTCCTGCCAAGAAGCCACGGATTCTTGATGAGTATTAAAAAAGAGATATTTTGGAAGTGGTCGATCCCATCCTTTCTGAAATAATATTACATTTTCAATTCACTGGAAACCTCATTGCAGCCAACTTATTTGACGCAAAATCAGTTTGACAAATACATCACAAATTTTCAAAATAGCTTGAAATTATGGACACAATCATATTTCTGGAAAAATGAAGGTGAAGGGTAAGTTTCAAGTGTTTTATGCTAGGCCAGAGTTGAGAACAGTTTCTGGCGCAGTTCCGTTTCTTTCCCTGATCCTCTGATTCTAGTGGATGAGTTTCGTGATGCTTTCGAAGAGATTGTTAAAGCTTTGAAACTGCTGATTACGATTCCTGTCTCCAAATCGGAAGCTGAAGGTTGCTTTTCAATGCTCAAGAGAATTAAAACGTTTTTACGAAACACCATGAAAGAAGAACGACTGAGTGCCTTAAAGACGCTATCCTGTGAAAAGTTATTCCTCTGTAAAATTGAGGATTTCAGTTCAAGGGCGACAGATTTATTTGCCAACAAGAAGAAGCGGCGAATGATTTCCAATACCGTTCCTTCTAATTATTTTGAAGCTGTCTTCCCAAAGTCATGGAGTTGCTGCTTTTGGTGAGTACAATGATTTTCGTTTTAAATGTTGGTAATTTGATTAAATTTGCTTCCCAAAGTACAGACTAAAATTTCGAATAATTTATGCCTGCTCTATTATTTCTCGTACTGGCACCCATGTTGTATCGGACACTTCTCTGGTAGTCGGCCGCGAACGTTAAACAAACGAGGAGTTCTGGCTATCAAGGGGGCAAGAGCGGAGTGGGGGGGCGGGGACAAGCCACGCCTCCCTCTCACACAGCTGGCAGCCTACGTCCGTGTTCTGTGCTCCTGGGCAGGCAGAACCGATGTAATGATGTACATATGGATCCCTGATTCCATAGGTTTTGTGAGGGTCGTATTCAAACCCCGTGACAGAGCAAGACAGCTCTCTGCACTCATTTCAAAACAAGAAAAGGAAACAACCAGCAAGCGCAACTCACAGCAATGTGAAGTACACAATTCATTCAATAGCGGCTGGAGCGCAATTGTTAGCTGTGGTGGTTCAGGCCCGAAGTCTCGCCAGTATCTTACGCAACCACATATCAAAACACCCCCGCACATACCCTGTCAGCAGTGAAGAATTGTGCTGTTGATATGTGGGCGAGGGTACATTTGTATGTGCGTAAAACATTTTCGGGGTTTCTGTTACTATCTATATTTCGTGCAGACATGCTAAAAAGATAGCTACAGCAACGTCTCTGACTCTCTCTCTCTCTCTCTCTCTCTTTCTCTCTCTAAATCTTATACAAACGATCGCTATGATGTTCTCCAAGAATATATCAAACTCCTACAGTGTGTAAGAACGTCGCTGTTGTAATAAATGTTCTGTTTCCCTATATGTTTTTTTTATATGATATCTTACTAAATGTATGAATTATTGACAAAATTTCGTAATACGTTCGATACTACCAAACAAAGATTACTTTTTTTAGATGATAATCTTGAAATGGAGTATAGTGCAATCGCTCACGAACCGCACAGGGGGGAAAAGGGTACCCCGCAATATTTACTACAAAAATCACTGATAACACAAAGAAAACACTGATTAGCTAAGAACAGGAATAACTGAACGGTCGCCAGCCCGCCAGGGCAATGAATCTCCAGAATCTTGAGAAAGTTAATGGCAAAGAAGTTTAAGCAAATAATCACTGGCGTAGCAACAGAAGGTTGTCACGCTTTTCAGCAGCACATAGTTCATGAGAATATAAACGAATCAGAAAGCACTGAGTTTCAAATTACTTCTTCTGAAATAATAAATTTTGAAAGTAACGTCAAATAAATTACTGGTTAAATAAATGCCTGGATAGCGTGTAAAAAAAAAAAAAAAAAAAAAAAAAAACTTTCTGTGACCTCAGTGTAACGTAATGAAAAATTCAGAAAAAGGCAACCAATTTACTTTTGATTATTGAAATATTGAACTGAATGTACTTTAAGCAAATGAGCAATTGGTTTTACTTTTCAAAGAACAACAATAAAATACACTCCAAGCCAGCAGAAGTCACTAGCTAAGCTAAATACAGAATAAATCAAATTGCGCACTCTTAATCTGTGCTGCATCTTTAATTATTAGTTTTGCCGGTGAAATTTTAATTTACTTTCAGTTGCCTCTGTTATCCAATACAATAATGAACAGTTACTGTGGCAGAAAATTTAGAGTGAAACTGGCCTGTAGCAAACACTAATTGGCAGTAAACAGTTAATCACTTTTCATATTCTTACGACATTCGGTGATTGCGTGGAAAGGAAATGGATCCTGCTCGGTAATGACAATGACACTGACAACATAGGTGCCATTCAAGTTTTGATTATTGCAAGTTATTATTCAAATTATTCATACCTTGTGAAAGAAATACTGCTGGGGAATGCCTTGACAATCTTACGATGTTGTAGCTGTGCGGAAGACGAAGAATGCAGCGGCCGACAATGCTGAGCTGCCGTTGTTGCTGCTGCTGTTCGATGAGAACCCGAGTCGTCTCCACAGCGACGTATAATTAAGGGACAGGTAATATTTGGAATTGCAGCTTCCTCCACCTGTCCACTCCTGCTGTCAATACTCGCGGGTTAGCAAATCAGGCGCGTTATACCCGCGCGAGCATAGCTACACACCGTGGCGGCGAGAGCGCGCAACAAACACTTCCGCACTCTTTTATGACTCAAGCCGCTTTGCTTCCTCTGTTCGCAACGCGACAGAGACTCTCTATACGCAAAGATAAACATCAACACACTATTACCATTTCATCGTTGCTATCGGTATATTTAAGTAATGTTCCCTTGGCTATTACCCAGCAATTCACAATATTTTCTTTATAATTGCAATCAATTATATACAGTCGAAAATAAACACACTAGTACATCGATTATATATTAAATATAGTTTCTGTAATACAGATTAAAGCTTCAGAATCGAAAGTACAATACGAATTGTTGTTGTTGTTGGGGTCTTCAGTTCACAGTCTGGTTTGATGCAGCTCTCCATGCTGCTCTATCCTGTGCAAGCTTCTTCATCTCCCAGTACCTACTGCAGCCTACATCCTTCTGAATCTACTTAGTGTATTCATCTCTTGGTCTCCCTCTACCATTTTTAAGCTCCACGCTGCCCTCCAGTACAAAATTGGTGATCCCTTGATGCCTCAGAACGTTTCCTACCAACCGATCCCTTCTTCTAGTCAAGTTGTGCCACAAACTCCTCCCCAATTCTATTCAATACCTCCTCATTATTATGCGATCTACCCATCTAATCTTCAGCATTTTTCTGTAGCACCACATTTCGAAAGCTTCTATTCTCTTCTTGTCTAAAGCATTTATCGTCCATGTTTCACTTCCATACATGGCTGCACTCCATACAAATACTTTCAGAAACGACTTCCTGACACTTAATTCAATACTCGATGTTAACAAATTTCTCTTCTTCAGAAACACTTTCCTTGTCATTGCCAGTCTACATTTTATGTCCTCTCTACTTCGACCATCATCAGTTATTTTGCTCCCCAATAGCAAAACTCCTTTACTACTTTAAGTGTCTCATTTCCTAATGTAATTCCCTCAGCATCACCCGATTTAATTTGACTACATTCCATTATCCTCGTTTTGCTTTTGTTGATGTTCATCTTATATCCTCCTGTCAAGACACTGTCCATTCCGTTCAACTGTCCTTCAAGTCCTTTCCTGTCTCTGACAGAATGACAATGTCATCGGCGAACCTCAAAGTTTTTATTTCTTCTGCATGGATTTTAATATCTACTCCCAACTTTTCTTTTGTTTCCTTTACTGCTTGCTCAATATAGAGATTGAATAGCATCAGGGAGAGGCTACAAGCCTGTCTCACTCCCTTCCCAACCACTGCTTCCCTTTCATGTGCCTCGACTCTTATAACTGCCATCTCGTTTCTGTACAAATTTTAGATAGCCTTTCGCTCCCTGTATTTTACCCCTGCCACCTCCAGAATTTGAAAGAGTATTCCAGTCAACATTGTCAAAAGCTTTCTCTAAGTCTACAATGCTAGAAAAGTAGGTTTGCCTTTCCTTAATCTTTCTTCTAAGATAAGTCGTAGGGTCAGTATTGCCTCACATGTTCCAACATTTCTACGGATTTCAAACTGATCTTCCCCGAGGTCAGCTTCTACCAGTTTTTCCATTCGTCTGTAAAGAATTCGCATTAGTATTTTGCAGCCGAGACTTATTAAACTGATAGTTCGGTAATTTTCACATCTGTCAACACCTGCTTTCTTTGGGATTGGAATTATTATATTCTTCTTGAAGTCTGAAGATATCTCGCCTGTCTCATACATTTTACTCACCAGATGGTAGACTTTTGTCAGGACTGGCTCTCCGAGGGCTGTCAGTACTTCTAATGGAATGTTGTCTACTCCCGGGGCCTTATTTCGACTTAGGTCGTTCAGTGCTCTATCAAACTCTTCACGCAGTATCATATCTCCCATTTCATCTTCATCTACATCCTCTTCCCTTTCTGTAACATTGCCCTCAAGTACATCGCCCTTGTGTAGACCCTCTTTGTACTCCTTCCACCTTTCTGCTTTCCCTTCTTTGCTTAGAACTGTGTTTCCATCTGAGCTCTTGATATTCATACAAGTAGTTCTCTTTTCTCCAAAGCTCTCTTTAATTTTCCTGTAGGCAGTGTCTATCTTACCCCTCGTGAGATAAGCCTCTACATCCTTACATTTGTCCTCTAGCCATCCCTGCTTAGCCATTTTGCACTTCCTGTCGATCTCATTTTTGAGACATTTGTATTCCTTTTTGCCTTCTTCATTTACTGCATTTTTATATTTTCTCCTTTCATCAATAAAATTCAATGGTTCTTCTATCACTCAAGGATTTCTACTAGCCCTCGTCTTTTTACCTGCTTTATCCTCTGCTGCCTTCACTACTTCAGCCCTCAAAGCTACCCATTCTTCTTCTACTGCTTTTCTTTCCCCCATTCTTGTCAATTGTTCCTTTATGCTCTCCCTGAAACTCTGTGCAACCTCTGGTTTTGTCAGATTATCCAGGTCCCATTTCCTTAAATTCCCACCTTTTTGCAGTTTCTTCCGTGTTAATCTACAGTTCATAACCAATAGATTGTGGTCAGAGTCCACATCTGCCCCTGGAAATGTCTTACAATTTAAAACCTTGTTCCTAAATCTCTGTCTTACCATTATATAATCTATCTGATACCTTCTAGCATCTCCAGGATTCTTCCATGTATACAACCTCCTTTTATGATTCTTGAACCAAGTGTTAGCTATGATTAAGTTGTGCTCTGTGCAAAATACTACCAGACGGCTTCCTCTTTCATTTCTTAGCCCCAATCCATATTCACGTACTACGTTTCCTTCTCTCCCTTTTCCTACTCTCGAATTCCAGTCACCCATGACTATTAAATTTTCGTCTCCCTTCACTATCTGAATAATATCTTTTATCTCATCGTACATTTCTTCAATTTCTTCGTCATCTGCAGAGCTAGTTAGCATACAGACTTGTACTACTGTCGTAGGCGTGGGTTTCGTGTCTGTCTTCTACATCTACATCTACATCTACATCCATACTCCGCAAGCCACCTGACGGTGTGTGGCGGTGGATACCCCGAGTACCTCTATCGGTTCTCCCTTCCATTCCAGTCTCGTATTGTTCGTGGAAAGAAGGATTGTCGGTATGCTTCTGTGTGGGCTCTAATCTCTCTGATTTTATCCTCATGGTCTCTTCGCGAGATATACGTAGGAGGGAGCAATATACTGCTTGACTCTTCGGTGAAGGTATGTTCTCGAAACTTTAACAAAAGTCCGTACCGAGTTACTGAGCGTCTCTCCTGCAGAGTCTTCCACTGGAGTTTATCTATCATCTCCGTAACGCTTTCGCGATTACTAAATGATCCTGTAACGAAGCGCGCTGCTCTCCGTTGGATCTTCTCTATCTCTTCTATGAACCCCATCTGGTACGGATCCCACACTGCTGAGCAGTATTCAAGCAGTGGGAGAACAAGCGTACTGTAACCTACTTCCTTTGTTTTCGGATTGCATTTCCTTAGGATTCTTCCAATGAATCTCAGTCTGGCATCTGCTTTACCGACGATCAACTTTTTATGATCATTCCATTTTAAATCACTCCTAATGCGTACTCCCAGATAATTTATGGAATTAACTGCTTCCAGTTGCTGACCTGCTGTTTTGTAGCTAAATGATAAGGGATCTATCTTTCTATGTATTCGCAGCACATTACACTTGTCTACATTGAGATTCAATTGCCATTCCCTGCACCATGCGTCAATTCACTGCAGATCCTCCTGCATTTCAGTACAATTTTCCATTGTTACAATCTCTCGATACACCACAGCATCATCTGCAAAAAGCCTCAGTGAACTTCCGATGTCATCCACAAGGTCATTTATGTATATTGTGAATAGCAACGGTCCTATGACACTCCCCTGCGGCACACCTGAAATCACTCTCACTTCGGAAGACTTCTCTCCATTGAGAATGACATGCTGCGTTCTGTTATCTAGGAACTCTTCAATCCAATCACACAATTGGTCTGATAGTCCATATGCTCTTACTTTGTTCATTAAACGATTGTGGGGAACTGTATCGAACGCCTTGCGGAAGTCAAGAAACACGGCATCTACCTGTGAACCCGTGTCTATGGCCCTCTGAGTCTCGTGGACGAATAGCGCGAGCTGGGTTTCACACGACCGTCTTTGTCGAAACCCATGCTGATTCCTACAGAGTAGATTTCTAGTCTCCAGAAAAGTCATAGTCGAACATAATACGTGTTCCAAAATTCTACAACTGATCGACGTTAGAGATATAGGTCTATAGTTCTGCACATCTGTTCGACGTCCCTTTTTCAAAGCGGGGATGACCTCTGCCCTTTTCCAATCCTTTGGAACGCTACGCTCTTCTAGAGACCTACGGTACACCGCTGCAAGAAGGGGGGCAAGTTCCTTCGGGTACTCTGTGTAAAATCGAACTGGTATCCCATCACGTCCAGCGGCCTTTCCTCTTTTGAGGAATTTTAATTGTTTCTCTATCCCTCTGTCGTCTATTTCTATATCTACCATTTTGTCATCTGTACGACAATCTAGAGAAGGAACTACAGTGCAGTCTTCCTCTGTGAAACAGCTTTGGAAAAAGACATTTAGTATTTCGGCCTTTAGTCTGTCATCCTCTGTTTCAGTACCATTTTGGTCACAGAGTGTCTGGACATTTAGTTTTGATCCACCTACTGCTTTGACATAAGACCAAAATTTCTTAGGATTTTCTGCCAAGTGAGTACATAGAACTTTACTTTCGAATTCATTGAACGCCTCTCGCATAGCCCTCCTCACACTACATTTCGCTTCGCGTAATTTTTTTTTTTTTTGTCTGCAAGACTTTGGCTATGTTTATGTTTGTTGTGAAGTTCCCTTTGCTTCCGCAGCAGTTTTCTAACTCGGTTGTTGTACCACGGTGGCTCTTTTCCATCTCTTACGATCTTGCTTGGCACATACTCATCTAACGCATATTGTACGATGGTTTTGAACTTTGTCCACTGATCCTCAACACTATCTGTACTTGAGACAAAACTTTTGTGTTGAGCCGTCAGGTACTCTGTAATCTGCTTTTTGTCACTTTTGCTAAACAGAAGAATCTTCCTACCGTTTTTAATATTTCAATTTATGGCTTAAATCATCGATGCCGTAACCGCTTTATGATCGCTGATTCCCTGTTCTGCGTTAACTGTTTCAAATAGTTCGGGTCTGTTTGTCACCAGAAGGTCTAATATGTTATAGCCACGAGTCGGTTCTCTGTTTAACTGCTCAAGGTAGTTTTCAGGTAATGCACTTAAAAATATTTCACTGGATTCTTTGTCCCTACCACCCGTTATGAAAGTTTGAGTCTCCCAGTCTATATCCGCCAAATTAAAATCTCCACCCAGAACTATAACATGGTGGAGAAATCTACTCGAAATATTTTCCAAGTTATCCTTCAGGTGCTCAGCCACAACAGCTGCTGAGTCAGGGGGCCTATAGAGACATCCAATTACCATGTCTGAGCCTGCTTTAACCGTGACCTTCAGCCAAATCATTTCACATTTCGCATCTCGCATCTCCGTCAATTTCCTTCGATACTATTGCACTTCTAATCGCTATAAACACGCCTCCCCCTTCACTGTCCAGCCTGTCTCTGCGGTATACATTCCAATCTGAGTTTAGGATTTCATTACTGTTTACGTCTGGTTTCAGCCAACTTTCTGTCCCTAGTACTATATGGGCGTTGTGACCGTTTATTAATGAGAGCAGTTCTGGGACCTTTCTATAGACGCTCCTGCAGTTTACTATTAGCACATCAATATTGTTATTCCCTGTTGCATTTTGCCTACTCCTACCTTGCCGCGTCTCAGGAGGCGTCTTGTCGGGCCTAGGGAGGGAATTCTGTAACCTAAAAAACCCCCATGTGCACTCCACACGTACTCCGCTACCCCTGTAGCCGCTTCCGGCGTGTAGTGCACGCCTGACCTATTCAGGAGGACCCTACATTTCTCCACCCGATAGCGGAGGTCGAGAAATTTGCACCCCAGATCTCCGCAGAATCGTCTGAGCCTCTGGTTTAAGCCTTCCACTCGGTTCCAAACCAGAGGACCGCGATCGGTTCTGGGAACGATACTACAAATAGTTAACTCTGATTCCACCCCGCGAGCGAGGCTTTCCGCCTTCACCAATTCCGCCAACCGCCTGTACGAACTGAGGATGACCTCTGAACCCAGACGGCAGGAGTCATTGGTGCCGACATGAGCAACAATTTGCAGTCGGGTGCACCCAGTGCTCTCTATCGCCGCCGGCAGGGCCTCCTCCACATCTCGGATGAGACCCCCGGCAAGCAGGCAGAGTGAACACTGGCCTTCTTCCCCGACCTTCCCGCTGGCCACAATAATGCGTTCATTACGTTGTTGGTAGTAGCTTACCCGAACTCCAATTTTTGTATTCATTATTAAAACTACTCCTGCATTACCCCTGTTTCATTTTGTATTTATAACCCTGTATTCACCTGACCAGAAGTCTTGTTGCTCCTGCCACCGAACTTCACTAATTCCCACTATATCAAACTTTAACCTATCCATTTCCCTTTTTAAATTTTCTAACCTGCCTGCCCCATTAAGGGATCTGACATTCCACGCTCTGATCCGTGGAACGCCAGTTTTCTTTCTCCTGATAACGACGTCCTCTTGAGTAGTCCCCGCCCGGAGATCCGAATGGGGGACTATTTTACCTCCGGAATATTTTACCCAAGAGGACGCCATCACCATTTATCCATACAGTAAAGCTGCATGCCCTCGGGAAAAATTACGGCCGTAGTTTCCCCTTGCTTTCAGCCGTTCGCAGTACCAGCACAGTGTGTTACAAGGCCAGATCAGTCAATCATCCAGACTGTTGCCCCTGCAACTACTGAAAAGGCTGCTGTCCCTCTTCAGGAACCATACGTTTGTCTGGCCTCTCAACAGATACGCCTGCGTTGTGGTTGCACTTACGGTACGGCTATCTGTATCGCTGAGGCACGCAAGCCTCCCCACCAACGGCAAGGTCTATGGTTCATGGGGGGGGGGGGGGGGGGGAGGGGGGGGGGAAGCAGCATGTAAATAGTTCACATTTGATTAACTGATATCCTCATTTACCTAGAAATTTAAATTTAAGGACTTTTGGCTAAAGGACAGTCAGTCTATTGAACATGAAGAGATCATTTGTAATTAGTTGTGTAAATACTAATGAGAAGAGCTATTTGTTTCTAGGCTCCTGTAGAAAACAGTTTTCCTGCATGAGTGAGGTTTCCATACCTAGCTGGGATCTCGTTGGGACATACTGCGATGGCTGTGTAGAAATGAAATAAAAAATGTATTTAATGAAATCACTTTTTATTTGTAACACAGTTACATTGAACTTGTGCGCAGAAGTAATTGGTACACCGTATTTTTCGGAAGATTTCACCTTTTTAAGCAAGTCTTTTTCCCTTTCATGTATTCATAAAACTCCATGCAAATCAGCTTGTAGTTAAACTGGCAGTGGCCCGTTTCACACTGGGACACAGGTGGCCGTCGCCAGTGACGGTCACCGGTAATTGTGGTGACCACTGCTGGATCACCGGTGTCCGACACCGCAGGTATTGCCAACTGATTAGTCAGTGAAATGGACTCTAGAGAGGAGGAAATTTTGTTGGTACTTCTGATTTCCAGAAGTTATAGGAGCTTCGAGATGGAATAACTGTTTAACACTAATAACATGACAAAAAATTGCCCCAATAATGGTATTATCTTATTGTATTCAACTAAGAACTTTCATTTGAACAATTATCTAAGCAGGAGGTTACAGCTTTTGAAACCATTGTATGAAAATTTTCTTCCTCATATAGACCATATATACTTTGTACCATCGATCTGTAACTGTAAAATTGAGACATGCTTTAACAAATGGTTAAGCGTCTCATGAAAATGCGTTCTCGAAGATGTAGGTAGCTCTCGAAATGCCATAACAGAAGTTTTATTTTGTGGTTTTCGGGCGCACAACTACAGTGGTCATTAGCGCCCAGACTAAATTATGAATGCACTGCCAGGCACAAGTTGAAACAGCAACTAAAAAGGACAACACTATAAATGGCACATTAACAGGCAAGGTATTAAAAGAAAACAGCATAATCAAATGTGCTTAGACGGGTTTGTCAAGTGGATAAAACGAAGAGCGCGAGCAGCTGCTCCTGGGTCATCCGCTAAAAGTTCATCCAGAGTGCCACAACAGAAGTAAGGAGTGAAGGAGGAGGAGGAGAATGAAGACAAAACGTTTATTTCACGTACATCCACTGCTACGTGATCGGCTGGAGAAAGGATTGTTTTATACTCTTTGTGTCGTTTGAGCATACGTTAGTTATTCAGGGATTGCAGGACATGTCGCCTCGTTTAATCCGTGGAAGAAATATTGCGAACAGTGTCAGAGATGACTTTGCAAACTACTAGGTTAGCCCTGAAAGTGAAGAGCCTTGGCAGCTGCAAAAAATGTAATTGCTAGAAATGTTACGTGAACGTTAATGTGGTTAGGCCTCATTGTTCATCTGGCATTGTATTTGTGAAGTGCATCGTGCAATCATTACTATGTTAACTGTAGGAAGTCACATTATTGTATTCACTGCACTGACTGGAACTTACAATTAAAATTATAGTGTGTCAGGAAATTGTACCTCAATAATATTATAATAAATAAATAAAATTCATTATTGTAGTAGCCACATATGCGTAAATAATTGTAATGAAGAATAATATTTAACTCTATTTTTTGGACCATAAGGCGGAACGCCTTAAGACACAGAAGAAAAGGGGGGCGAGCGATGCAAATGTGCTGCTTGAAGGTTACTTCCCTCCTAGCCACCACTTTGTTGCTGTAGTCATCGCTTTTGACATCCCAAATACACTACTGGCCATTAAAATTGCTACACCTAGAAGGAATGCAGATGATAAATGGGTATTCATTGGACAAATATATTATACTAGAACTGACATGTGATTACATTTTCACGCAATTTGGGTGCATAGATCCTGAGAAATCAGTACCCAGAACAACCACCTCTGGCCATAATAACGGCCTTGATATGCCTGGGCATTGAGTCAAACAGAACTTGGATGGCGTGTAGAAATACAGCTGCCCATGCAGCTTCAACACGATACCACAGTTCATCAAGAGTAGAGACTGGCGTATTGTGACGAGCCAGTTGCTCGGCCACGATTGGCCATACGTTTTCAATTGGTGAGATATCTGGAGAATGTGCTGCCCAGGGCAGCAGTCGAACATTTTCTGTATCCGGAAAGGCCCGTACATGACCTGCAACATGCGGTCGTGCATTATCCTGCTGAAATGTAGGGTTTCGCAGAGATCGAATGAAGCGTAGAGCCACGGGTCATAATACATCTGAAATGTAACGTCCACTGTTCAGAGTGTCGTCAATACGAACAAAAGGTGACCAAGACGTGTAACCAATGGCACCCCATACCATCACGCCGGGTGATACGCCAGTATGGCGATGACGAATACACGCTTCCAATGTGCATTCACCGCGATGTCGTCAAACACGGATGCGACCATCATGATGCTGTAAACAGAACCTGGATTCATCCGAAAAAATGACGTTTCGCCATTCGTGCACCCAGGTGCGTCTTTGAGTACACCATCGCAGGCGCTCCTGTTTGTGATGCAGCGTCAAGGGTAACCGCAGACGTGGTCTCCGAGCTTATAGTCCATGCTGTTACAAACGTCGTCGAACCGTTCGTGCAGATCTTTGTGTCTTGCAAACGTCCCCACGTCTCAGGGATCGAGACGTGGCTGCACGATCCGTTACAGCCATGCGGATAAGATGCCTGTCATCCTGATTGCTAGTGATACGAGGCCGTTGGGATCCAGCTCGGCGTTTCGTATTACCCTCCCGAACCCACCGATTCCATATTCTGATAACAGTCATTGGATCTCGACCAACGCGAGCAACAATGTTGCGATACGATAAACCACAATCGCGATAGGCTACAATCCGACCTTTATAAAAGCCGGAAACGTGATGGTACGCATTTCTCTTCCTCACACTAGGCATCACAACAACATTTCACCAGGCAATGCCGGTCAACTTCTGTTTGTGTATGACAAATCGGTTGGAAACTTTCCTCATGTCAACACGTTGTAGGTGTCGCCATCGGCGCCAACCTTGTGTGAATGCTCTGAAAAGCTAATCATTTGCGTATCACAGCATATTCTTGCTGTCGGTTAAATTTCGCGTCTGTAGCACGTCATCTTCTTGGTGTAGCAATTTTAATGGCCAGTAGTGTAGTAGGAGGACTTTCTACTTCACTTATAAAACCTTCCGTATTAATGAAACCTAAACTGATGCCTACAATTTGTACAGTATAATATATAATGAATGTTTGGCGGCACTGTCTCAGAAATAACTGCCTGTCTGTTGGCAGATCTGCAGCGCTGTGCCCGTGATCTGTGTCCCAGTGCGAACACTCCAATTCAAACTAATGAATGTCCAGCGGTGACTGCTGTGAACAAAGTGACCGTGTCGGTCGCATGTGGCGAGTGTGAGTCACCGCTGTGTCACCGTGGCCCGGTGAGCCGGTGTAGTCTCCCGGTGTGTACGCTCCAGTTCAAACGAATGTCTCTCTGTCGGTGACCGTCGCTGGTGACCGTCACCAGTGTCCCAGTGTGAAACGGGTCTAGATTCATTCCACAGTCCCTGGCAGCAGTGGATTCCTTTCATCAGTCCACTGGGCCGACATCAGCGAAAATACTCTTTTCACAGTGGCGTTGTGTGCGGGAATAGATAACAAACACTCGCATAATTATAGCAGCTGCATTTGCGTTAAGGATTTTCGGTTTCGTTAAAAAGTTAACTCACCTTTCTTAAGTGCGCCCCCGATAGCTGAATGGTCAGCGTAACGGACTGTCAGTCCTCTCAGCCCGGGTTCGATTCCCGGGTGGGTCGGGAAATTGTCTCAGCCCAGGGACTGGGTGTTGTGCTGTCCTCATCATCAACCTAACATCCTCATCGACTGCAGGTCGCCGAAGTGGCGTCAAATTGAAATACTGGCACCCGGCGAACGGCCTGCCTGACGGGGGGCCCTAGCCATACGATTAAATAAACAAAACCTTTCTTAAACGGAGTGTTTAGACTTCCATTCTTCCGAGTCACGCTCAGTTTCTAAAAAAGCTCTTCAAATACGTATATTCCTGAAAATAATTGCCGCGTAAAATCTACACACCAGTTTAGTCCGGTATAAATAGTGTTTGCAATCATAACCCAGTCTGGGATTTCAGATAGCATCATCCAGTCAAATACTTGGCATTTATTAAAAGAAATAGCCCATTTCTCCAAGTATTCAAATTCTATGTCATAGAAAGCCAAATCCCACAAATTTCGCAATCGAATTAATTGTTTCTCGGTTAGGGTTCTCGTTCCTTAATTTGTTCAAATCCATCTTGGTTTGCATGTCAGTGAAACTGGCAGTAATCACCTCAAATATTACTAATTTGCACTCGTTGTTCATATTGTGTTTACAAAGAATCGTCTTATCAGACCGCTATTCAAATGGGAAATGCTCGATTCTTCCGCATGACGCTGCTTAAATATTCCAGCCCCGTACAAATAGTGCAGTGTGGTATTTTCTCGAATATTGGCACTAGATCTAGAAGATCCTTGCATCGTCTATACGGGATATGCATCATGCAACAACATCTGTGAAACGAACTTGTCAACATAAACTCATTGACATGAGTGAAACCAACTGAGGCTGCATTTACATTGTGAGGAGTCCATTTGTACGGGGAGCCATATTTTGTAAAATATTTCATGAAAAATGACCATAAATGGTTATCACATGTAGAAGAGATTGTATCTTTGACATCACTGAACCAAAGATGTTGCCTGAGTGGCAGAATCGATTGTAAGTAGGGGCGCGCGAAGCGCCGTACCGGTTTGCCGTTGCACTCTGTTAAAGGAAGGATGTAAGACTTAAAGATAGTGGCTAGGTGTGAAAATTTAGCTGTTGGCCTATGGACGCAACATAATACAGTTTTGTAAGGTAATGAAGTTTTGTATGTTTAGTTTTAAGTATGCAGCAACGCAATGTGGATCTTGCTAATTTTACAGTTCTAACCATTCCATGTAAGAACTAAGTACTTCCCCTCAGGTTTAGTGTATAGATTCATTTGGTATGCCCGATTTGTAATATTTTGTGTGTTTTGTAATCCTGAAACAAACAAGTTACATTTTGCAATGTATTTGATAAACGCTGTTAAACTTTTCGTCATGTAACAATCCAAGTAAGTAAGAATTGTAGAACAATTGAGAAGTTCACTGATATTGAAATTAATGTATAATGTTTCATATCAGAATTTGTGAAGGAGAAAGTTTATTTTGAATGCAATTTTCGGACTGAAACATTCGGTCTTAGCATATCCCGTTATCAGTTCCTCGCCCTCTTCCAATTTGATTCATGCTTGTAGCAATACCGTACTGCTTTGTGGCCATGCATCAGAAAGGCGCGAAGCTGGAGGGTTGAAAAAGTTTAAGTATTCATCGCTGCTTATAATCACGTTTTTGTTTAAATCCAATGAGTATTATTGAAAGAAATTTTTGAATCAGAATCAGAAAAATATTAATGTCCCAGTATCAGAAAAGTATTAATGTTTGTAACAGTTTTAATGCAGGCGGCATTACACAACGCTGAGCCAATATCGGAAATTATCACTGAACATTTGCAACGTTATTCATTTATCAACCAAGCTACTGACATTATTTGTGTGAAGCTATTTTACGGCCGGTATTGTAATTCGCTGTGCCAAGACAATATTTTCTATGCCTAGTGTGGAGAGGACAGAATACCAAGATTACATCCGTTGCGACTCAAGAGCTGAAAGAAATGTATTTCATTGTTTATTTGCATAGGGAATTTTATCAGTTTATTGCACAGGGCCATAGAACTCGGCGCTCACGAGACTGAGTAAATTTCGGAGGGATTGATTTCATTATAGGCATACTGGTTTTCCAGATCAAGTTGTTTAATTTAACTTTGGATTGCAGTAGAACTGATTAAGCGCACCATTAGCTCAACAACACATCACACAAAAATTTGGAAGAGATAGAAAGTTGCGCTAAGAGATGGCGTTACTTCAGTTCTTGAGTCAAACTCGTAGCAGTATTTTGCAAAATCGGGAAAGAATTCGGCCGTGTCGGGACAAGAAGGGTAATAACGGTGACTGTCCCGGTACATCGCGACGGATGGCAGCCCAATGCGTGATTGATATTATTGAGAACGGGAAACGCAATTTGGCATCCGCAGTCACGTGATCAGTAATGATTACGTTAAGTGTAAGACACTGCTGTAGTAGCACCCCGTGAGGTTGTAGGGTATATGTACAGATATAGTATAGGTTATATATCTTCAGCACCTATCTGAACAGTGGAACTAAAAAGATGCAGAGATAAAGAGGACAAAAGCTGGTTCAAAATGGTTCAAGCGGCTCTGAGCACTATGGGATTTAACATCTGAGGACATCACACACATCCATGCCCGAGGCAGGATTCGAACCTGCGACCGTAGCAGCAGCGCGGTTCCGGACTGAAGCGCCTAGAACCGCTCGGCCACAACGGCCGGCAAAAAAACTGGAATCACTTCTGTCACGCGATTGAGCTCCATATGAGAATTACGATAATAAAATATTAAACAAAACACAAAGAAGTTTTGTACAGAAATAAAATGAGAGACACCGTATTCTGTGTAATGCAAACAACAATTGTAAATATTCCTTGAGCCAAGTACTGTAAATACAGTTTTACAATTCGTGGAGCTACCAAGGAAAGATACTCTGCACAAGTTCCTAAGTGAAGTTAATAGAGTCGGATTTCCGTATGTAAACCTAGTGTTCTTCACTCGAGTTTGAATGGATAAAGTAGTATGTGGGACGTTCCTGCAAGCCAAGACAATAGGTGATGCACGCGAGCAGACATTTGAAAGTGCACAGTGCCTGTGTACTCAACTCTTATAAGCTGTAAGAGACGTGAGACTGAGTGATGGTTCCAAGGACGCTCCCCACCTTCTGTACCTACCGCAGTTGAAGATAAGCACTCGCACTCACAGGAACACATGATACCGCTGCAGGCCACAGACATGAACTAGCTTAGCTTGCTGCTCAAACACAGGGTGTCAACAATGCCACGTCAAAGCCAACTGTCGGTGTGTCTCTTCTAAACTAAACAGCATTAATTGAATATCACGTATAGTTACACTATGCTGACGTATGCTTGTTGTCTGTGATGAACATCTGAGTCACTTCTATACAACGAAATGTTTCATATATTAAATGTCTGGGAAGGACAGTCCTCTTTGTAAATGTGTTGCCTGTCGCGTGGAGCAAACAGCATTACCAGCTTATGCCTAGCACAAAATATGCCCCCAACGGATTCAGGCCATAGAAGAGTGTAAATGCGTATATTTGCAAATTATAATTTCTTTGTAACATGAACGTGCTAAGCAATTTGGTCACAGGGCAGCATAGACCGTCAAGTCTTAACGTAAATCTGATACTGCCCCTACAATTGCTTCATGAATCCCTTGACAAACGGTTTGAAGAACATCAATCACGCCAGCCGACCTGTGCAACGACCGGCAGCTGACCTGGCGGCCGCGGTTTCTGGCCACCCCCCTCCACCCTCCACCCCCCCCTCTCCACCCTGCACCCCATCTGCCTATCTGTCGTTATGTGGCAACATACGATGCCCGCTCCAATCGTCCCCTGCCGCAAGACGATGAAGCAACCTTGGTTCAATCCCCGACGACGCCATTTTATCATCATGTACAAAAATTTGCTCGAGAACTAAACTTTCGGGAATAAGATCGACGTTGAATAAACAGAAAGATTTCATCACTGCATTAGTCAGTTTATGTACGGAAGGAATAATTATTTTGAACACACTAAGCACAAAAGATAAAAAGTGTGTGAAATCTGAGATTCTTCATGTATGATAAGCATGACTGTAACTCATGAACACTTTACTAAGTATACAATTTCGGGTCAGAGCATTAGATGTGCAGAACGCACGGTGACAGCCTTCGCTCTGTAGGATTTTTCCTCCTTGGCTCTTTTTTCCCACGAGCTGATCCCAGACAGGGAAGGACAGACAACTCAAAAGAATAAATAAGCCAAGAACATCAGACTACTGCAATATAAAAATGAACTCTGTTATCACTAGCATTCTCATCACGCTACCAATTATCCTGAATGTCTTTCAAGACTCTACCATATTTGTAAACTTTCCTTAACAAATGATTCATCAAATATTTTATTTTCTATCTCTTATCTTACACTTTATTTATTAAAAGTTAACATAAGTACAGTATACTGACAGATACCTCCCATTCCTATTGCCGTTGAATGTTTGTGGTGTATAATGGGTTGATACACTAAGTACAACTATACAGGGGGGCGATAAAGGTTTTTATCTTATCAACTATTTTTTGCCCTAATTTTTGTTCTCAAAGTTGGGAATAGGAAAGTTGTGTAATAGGAAAACCATATCTCATTTGCAAACAGAGAAATATGTTTGTGGGAAATGTATTCACTATATGTTCAAAGACTGATAGACCGATGACCTCGCTGTTTGTCCCGCTCCCCCAAATCAACCAACGGACCAAAGATTGCATTTAACACGGAAAAACTTCCGGAAGCTGTAAAAGTGGTGAATGCAAAGCCATCTTCTTTCTGTGTTATCATTTTTTGTCAATTGGAGCTCAAACTGAGCTGACGTAAGTTTCGTAGTTGTCAGTATATTTGCGGCCGGTGTGTCCGAGCGGTTCTGGGCGCTTCAGTCTGGAACCGCGCGACCCATACGGTCGCAGGTTCGAAACCTGCCTCGGGCATAGATGTGTGTGATGTCCTTAGGTTAGTTAGGTTTAAGTAGTTCTAAGTTCTAGGGGACTGATGACCTCAGATGTTAAGTCCCATAGTGCTCAGAGCCATTTGAACCATTTTTTTGTCAATATATTTGATCGATATAGATCGTTTAAATATATCTGTTGTGTCGGCTCCGTCATTGGCTCAAGCCACTACCTCGTCTCTTTATCATTTATGTTGTGATTTCCACTTGTTACGGGATAATGTAGGCGATGTTGGCGGTGGATTGTTCGGTAACGAACGATCGGATATATGTAGTGTCCATTCTTTAATTACTTTTCAATTAAGTATCGGAATTCCCCTGAGATGTTTATTCCGATCTTTTGTCGTCTGTATACAATGTTTTGCAACTTAAACTGCGTGGGTGTGATCGATTTCCGTTTCCGAACAATGACGTCTGCTGGTCTACTCAGTGACCTAATTCCACGCCGATCTGCAAATGAACCGCACGACGGTGTATTTCTATGAGATAAATTGTGACGCACCACGTGTACGCTTTTTAGTAAAATTATCCATCCTCAGTTGGGGTTACCTCCATGTTACAGCTGTTCTATTATACTGCGCTGCACCATTTGCAAATTGTTAAATTCTCTCGCCGCATCTTTGAGAAACCTTTCACTCTTAACTCTCACTGTGAGACAAGAGAGAAACGCCTCATCCTTCTTCCTCCTGTCCGGTTTACGTCTCTGTTTCCCCCGCCCCTCTGTCCATCTCCTGCTCCCCACTCTCTCTGACCTCGAGCCTTCATTGTTGCTGTTGTTGTGTTGGCTACTGTGGGAGTCAGCACCGACACAAACAAGGGAGGAGAGAAGTTACGATGGCCCGTGCCAGGAATCCAAAATCATATGTACAAAACACTTTAAAATTGACTGAACACTTTATTCTTAAAAAGAAAATAAACATAGCTTCACTGAATTAAGTGACTTCCTGCGTCTCCTATTGCAAGTACTTACGCCATTATCATTACTCGCAGAACGCGGGCTAAGTAACGTCTTCCCATTCCTCAGTACTGATGCTCTCGAAATCTGCGATTGGGGCGACCAGCGATAGGCGGCTGGTTAAGGAGGGGGGGGGGGGGGGGGTAGGTCGTCAAACGGGCCGACTTGGAGCAGGAGAGGTACCACAGGACATTTTAATTTCCACTGTCTATACTTTTACAAGTAAATTGATAAAACTGTGTCAGCATGACCGGGAAGGATTCAGGATTCACACTCGTAGCAGCGGAAGTTCAAAAACATAGCAAAATAATTTTTTTTACATGTGAAATTTCATCATTTTTTCACTTAGTATTGGCTGCATTTGTTGCTATAGGTACTCTTTTCTTCATAAGTAAGAGAGACTGTTCGATGAATTTTGCACAGCATACATACTCAGGAAGTCATTTCTGAAAGTATTTGTATGGGGTGTAGCCGTGTATGGAAGTGAAACATGGACGATAAATAGTTTGGACAAGAAGAGAATAGAAGCTTTCGAAATGTGGTCCTACAGAAGAATGCTGAAGATTAGATGGTAGATCACATAACTAATGAGGAGGCACTGAATAGAATTGGGGAGAAGAGGAGCTTGTTCCACTACTTGACCAGAAGAAGGAATCGGTTGGTAGGACATGTGTTGAGGCATCAAGGGATCACCAATTTAGTATTGGAGGGCAGCGTGGAGGGTAAAAATCGTAAAGGGAGACCAAGAGATGAATACACTAAGCAGATTCAGAAGGATGTAGGTTGCAGCAGGCAACAAGTGCAGCCAACAGTAAGTGAAAAAATGATCAAATTTCATATCTAAAAAAATTATTTTGTTATGTTTTTGCACTTCCACTGCTATGAGTGTGAATCCTGAATCCTTCCTGGTCATGCTGACAAAGTTTTATGAATTTGTTGTAAGAGTATAGACAGTAGACAATTAAATGTCCTGTGGTGCCTCTCCTGCTTCAGGTCGGTCCGTTTGTCTTCCTACCCCCCTTAATTCAGCGTTGACACAGGAAGCTGAACTCTTTTCCTGGGCGCCTTCTTGCCGCTTCGCGGCGCTGCGCTGGTCGGTGTGCAGTCTATCCTATGGAACTGCACAGTTATTGCATAAGATTCTGTAGTAGTTGTCCAGTCATAAGCCGATAAGCCATAACTACCGCTTTTCAGTCAAAAGATTCTGAACAAATGAAGATTTACTTGTTTATTTACATTGATTATTGAAGCCGTCAGTGGCTTAGAAAGGTGTTCAGTACGCAACAACAAAAGCGTTTGATCGTTTGCCCACTAACATAAAATGTCTGAGAGGCAGCAAAGCATAAATTAAACATAACTTAAAATCATTTCTCCTGGACAGCTCCTTGTACTCCACTGACAAATTTCTACTTAAAAACTGTCAGCCAGTAAGAAAAAGATTCGCTCAAATGATCTGTGGAACATTTAGCTAACTAAATTATGTAAACCACTAATCTAGCAATGGGTTGCTATCCAGTAATTTCACTTTGTTATAAGCATTACCTTGCATTCGTTCATTTTTAAACAAAATTAACAAGGGATCCCTTGAAAGCCAGATCAGAAAGGCCAACGGTGGTTACGACATCCGACGCACCACGTAATGTCTACCATGCAACCACAATATTGGCTGCTAATGGGAACAGGGAGTGGGACTGGAGGTATTGTAGGGAAGCAGCATACTCACGCCTTCTAAAATTCACATCAGTCTTTCCATTGTGTGCCAGCCAGTCTTGTGTAACTAGCTCTGACGTCATAAATGTTGCGCAATACTTTAAAAATCAAGTAAATAACCTGAAACGTTTCTAGCATGTCAGGAGTAATACTAAATCAATATGTGTTGAATATCAGTTCAATAACTTTAACCATTTTCGAAATTTGGACGTTTCTCTGTAAAAATCATTGGCGCAACAGAAAAGAGCTAGAAACTTAGAAATTTATATTTAGATTCCTTTTGCATAATAATTTAGTAGAAAAAGTATTCTGAATCTCACAAATTAAAATTTTAGTGGAAATTCATGATTTTCTGGTTTTTATCTTAGAAATTAAGGAAGTAAGATAGATTAAGTAGGCGAATAAATAAAGCTAGGATGTTTAAATTTAAGTAGAAGGGAGATCCGCTATAACCATAAAAATGTGACAAGTTTCAACAGAATAACAATAAAACTATAGCTATAGCGTATCTCCAAAGAGCAAGTTCAGAGCTCATCTACTGCATGTAGTGTAATTAAATTAATTCTCTCGCCCAAAATATTTGACTTAGCCCCATCAGACTTTTATTATGATTACTTATTTGTGTGCTGATTGCACAATTAAATTGAAAGCTTCATCGGCCATCAGCAAAGGAAGCAATGATTTATTCGATAACTTAAAGTGGTGCATTACAAGCCCAGCGGCCAGTCGGGAGAGCAGATTTGATCAGGCGTTCCCTTAGCCGTCCGCACCGCGGCTTTGTATGTAAGAACGCTGCGCGAGAAAAGGAAGGCCCCAGTTCTCTCCAGACGCTGATTAGCGCACCACCTGTGACAGGAGTCGCGTCGCGTCGGTATCGTTGATATAAACAGCCTCGGATGCCGTAATAAGTTACTCGGGATACGCGTAACCATGAAATCGTTTTCGAGTGAAGTGTTAATTCTGGGATGAATTTAATGATCTATCTTCAGTTTGCGTATGTCGTATTTTCACGTGCCGCCGCAGGACAGACATTCTACCATTATTTAGCGTGGCGTTTGATGAACATTGTCATCAAATTATGGCGAGCATTCACTTATACATTTAATTTGAACAGTTATAGTTGCATCAGCGCATTAGACTCTGAACTGCTCTGGTAGTTGGATAGTGTGGATTCTTTTTGGTCTGTGGCTTTCAGAATATAGTGAACATTTTAGAGAGAATGGTTTTTGATTATGAATCCCAGACAATCTCCTAATTCCTCAGAGCTATAAGCTGTAGCTATAAATGTATTTCTCAAATGAAGTGGGCACTAGGAATTCTAATTACAGGCTTCACGTTTTGCTAATCACTTTGTGGTTGCCAATATTGTAGTTAGAGAGCCAGTGTTGAGAACGGCAAACAGCATAAATACAAAACATTTATTCCATTATTCCACCGGCCGCCCCACAGTATCCAATGGTGAGCACACAGTGAGGCTACGGAGCATAGTTGGACAACTTAGTCGACGAGTAACTCACTACACTGCTACAGTGCTGGTGGTGTCGGTACAAAGCAGAGCAATGGCAACGATAAACAACGCAAACATTGCATTATAGCTACGACAACAGTTGCCAAAGTTGACATTTCGTCAGAAAGGAACCCAAGGAATTCCGCAGAGTGAGAAAGAAGTAGCAGGTGAGATTTTAGCCTTTCTGCAAGAGGAGTCATTTGAATCGTCGTACACGCTCGACATGAGGAGTACAATGATGACGATACATGCTCAACATGTGGAGTAGTATTGAAACAGGTGTCGAGCTTTTAGTTCATCGTCCTTGTCGGACTGGGAGCCACAAACTCTTGTCTCCAGTGAAACGTCGTAAAGGACACTCGACGTCGAAGAAGCGGGTATTAAACATAATAACGTACGAGGAAGATCATCCGCAGCATAGTAAAAGAAAAGAAAATTATGGCAGATTTCGATTAAGACCACATCAATATGACCGTGTAGTGAAGAGGAAAAACTACGAATATTCAAGGAAGCACAAGACGCACTTGTCACAAAAAGTAGTGTTTGCGCATTTCAATATGCTCGGTATAATTTACAGGATGTGCATGATAGTGACTTAGTACGTTATCTATATAACTTGAAGCACTGATACAGGACTGGAAGGCGTAAGATAATGACAAATTGCGTATTGGGCCAGAAAATTTGTAGTAGATGAGATAAACAAACTTATGTCATCGTCCAGAAAGAAATTTGTCTTCAACTCTGAGCGGTCGGGATTTGAAGAGGATGTGCATGTGAAATGAACACCTGAAATCAGAGGTACCAAGCGAGTCGTATCAAGGTCAACTAACATCATTGTGTTAACGCATTCATATACAACTGTGTCGACTGTTAATCTGGATGGTAAATTGGATAGAAAACTTATTTATTGTGCTGCGAGAAGATGGAGGTGCTCTGTCCACTACGATTCTTTCTCATGTACCTCATCTTGTAAGGGCAGTAAGGAATATTTACGTCACAGCAAGCAAGATAGGAAAAGTGGGCTTAACAGAACTAAAATTACGCTGTAAGCACTGATTTCGGCCAACAGGTGGTCAATATAACTTGGTTTTGCTTGATTCGTGATCTGCGTATAAAAATCTACTCCTTTATAGCATACAATCTCTCCTGAAAAGTTGGTGACATTGTAGTTCATACCACGTGGAACCACTGGACAAATTCAGCCTGTGGATGTTTCTTTTCCGGACCTATAAAACATAGTGTCTCACTATCTGCAGCTACGCCTTAAAGGACAGCCGGTTCAAATGGCTCTGAGCAGTATGGGACTTAACTTCTCAGGTCATCAGTCCCCTAGAACGTAGAACTACTTAAACCTAACTACTTAAACCTAACTAGAACCCTTCGGCCACTCCGGCCGGCTAAAGGACAGCCGGCATCACGATAAGATCGACGACACACTGTTCCACATTCAGTTGCATCCCATCACACTCCATCAATTCTCATCACCCCGTTACACCAATACGATTATATATTCTTTCTTTAAGAGTGGAAGCCGTCTGGGGCAGTGTGGAAACGCGCGACCGCTACGGTCGCAGGTTCGAATCCTGCCTCGGGCATGGATGTGTGTGATGTCCTTAGGTTAGTTAGGTTTAAGTAGTTCTAAGTTCTAGGGGACTGATGACCTCAGCAGCTCAGTCCCATAGTGCTCAGAGCCATTTGAACCATTAAAGAGTGGATTACCTAGCTGACTGTTCTGCACGGTTTGTAACCCCCAAGAAGATCACCTTCGATCTTGATGTTGTGAACTTTTGTGATCACGGTGCCGTGCCATTTTTCATTCGGTGTTCACGGTGCAAGTTAATTATTTGTTTTGAACATTTCTTAAATATCTACGATGTCCATTTTGTGAAGTGTAATACATGCATCCCATAGAAGGTTGATTTCTGCACCTCCCGCCGTCCTGATGGACAAGTTGACTCATCAGCAGCTAATATTTTTCCTGTCGTAATTGTTAATACAACGCTTTCAAATGAGACTTACTAAGGACTGAACTTGTGACCTCGCACTTGACGGGTTCGTTTTAAGTTTTACTGAATATCCTCTCCATTATCCAACGTTGAAAATAAACAGCATCTTCTGCAAAACAGTCTCATTATGCTGTTGACGCAACCGGATAAATCCCTTGTGCATAGGAAGAACGTTAAGGTCCTATTACGCTTCCCTGGGGCGCGGTCGGTGTTATTATAGCTCCTGTTCACTACTTGCTGTCCAGTATAACATACTGCTCGAAAATTCTACGGGTTATGTGAGGATCATCCATGTGATCGTATTTTGGTTATTAATCGACGACGTGAAAATAAATTCTGTCGGAGCAATAAGTAATCTTTCAGTGATGGAAAAGCCAGTTCCCACATCAGTAGGCAAGGTTTTAAAGTTCACCTGCAAAACGTGAGTCACCCTGAGCACCTATCGCCAGCCAGATAACGGCCGACTTGTCGCAGATAAACCAGTAAGGAGCACGCCTTTGGGCCAGCAGTTGCCGCTAAGCGGGCTCAGCGCTGAGACAGCTCGTTATCTGCTGTTCCCGCTTCGCCGCCAGCTGAACTCCAACAACATGAAGGTGAGCTATACGCAGTGCGCTTGGGTCTTGCGTCCGTCTCGGCGCCGTCGTCCACGCACGAGCGCTACAGAACTGCCAGGAAAGCAGGCGTTTCTCGCCGACGGAGACGTTCTCCGTCTCCCTCTATCGCCTGGCTCCGCCCCTCTGCTCCAGTTGCCTGCACTCACGTCTGACCGCCAGTCACTGAAGCGAGCAGTTAGGACTAAAGATTGCCAGCCGCTTTTACGGCAGTTCGTGTCACGCCTGAGCACAGTGGTCGAGAATAGTAACTTGCCACTATCTCCCACGGTCAATGGATCCGTAATTTCTAAAGCGGTGGCCCTACAGGTGTAATGGAAGGTCGGATACAATCGGACACGTATGCTTCTTCGAAATTAAAATTTTTTTCTGAAGATTGTACTTGCACAGTTTTAACACTAAAGACTAATATCCATGCGGCTTTTCGCGGATGATGCTGTAGTATACAGAGATGATGCAGCATTAGAAAATTGCAGCGAAATGCAGGAAGATCTGTAGCGGATAGGCACTTGGTGCAGGGAGTGGCAACTTACCCTTAACATAGACAAATGTAATGTATTGCGAATACATAGAAAGAAGGATCCTTTATTGTATGATTATATGATAGCGGAACAAATACTGGTAGCAGTTACTTCTGTAAAATATCTGGGAGTATGCGTACGAAACGATTTGAAGTGGAATGATCATATAAAATTAATTGTTGGTAAGGCGGGTGCCAGGTTGAGATTCATTGGGAGAGTCCTTAGAAAATGTAGTCCATCAACAAAGGAGGTGGCTTACAGAACACTCATTCGACCTATATTTCAGTATTGCTCATCAGTGTGGGATCCGTACCAGGTCGGGTTGACGGAGGAGGTAGAGAAGATCCACAGAAGAGCGGCACGTTTCGTCACAGGGTTATTTGGTAAGCGTGATAGCGTTACGGAGATGTTTAGCAAACTCAAGTGGCAGACTCTGCAACAGAGGCGCTCTGCATCGCGGTGTAGCTTGCTGTCCAGGTTTCGAGAGAGTGAGTTTCTGGATGAGGTATCGAATATATTGCTTCCCCCTACTTATACCTCCCGAGGAGATCACGAATGTAAAATTAGAGAGATTCCAGCGCGCACGGAGGTTCTCCGGCAGTCGTTCTTCCCGCGAACCATACACGACTGGAACAGGAAAGGGAGGTAATGACAGTGGCACGTAAAGTGCCCTCCACCACACACCGTTGGGTGGCTTGCGGAGTATAAATGTAAATTTAGATGTAGACTATGATATACTACTTCATTCTAAAACTCAGTGTCAAGAGAATATGCAATCGCTTGTTATTGTGTACTTTTTCGAGCGTTTCCATTTCGGTCGTTAAAATTTTTGAAGGGTTGTATCGGACATGAAGTTTTAACGTGTAAAAAACATCCTTTTTTTACGAAAAAGCTTTAAATGGACCGTAAATGATTATTAACATCAAACTAAAATAAGAACGGGATGGTTATAATCGAAGTACACCTACTCACGGAGATCCAATGTGGGCTGTAATTATCGTACGGGAGCGAAACTTAATAGATACGCTAATGCGTTAACGCTGAAAAAAAATAGTTCCAGTTTTGCTCACCAGTTGCTTATCTGACGCAGTACACTGTTGGTATGACATCCAAGCTCTCATTTTACAAGCCGTGAAGTGAGCGAACGGTATGGCTAACGAGAAGGAACACCGTGCGCTGTTACGTAGTGAAACTTGTTTCATGTAAATGCCAGAAACTTACAGTGCTGCTTTGAGGGAGTATCGCCTACTGAAAGGTCTAAGGAGAGGCGCGATGTCATTAAATAGTTTAAAAAAGATGAGAATGAAATTAGAAAACACGGGTGAGCTTGGTGTGGAACCTGGAAGATGAAGGCGTCCTATCCTGGTCGAAGTTATTGACGAGATGGCTGTTCCTGTAACTGACCATGCAGCACGTGACCCGGGTAGCGCTAGAACTCGTAGAATGTTACGAGAACTGTCCGTCCCGTGATCAACAGCACCGAAAGTTGCCCGGTCTTTTGTACGCTAGTAATCGGATCTTGGTCTATTTCACACTGGTACCTGTACACGATCCAGACGGTGCAGCAACTGAAACCATTTCATCTGTAGCAACATCCTGAATTTGCTCGTCGGTAACTGGCGCGGATCGAAGTTGATGACATCTGGCTGGGCAATATTCTATGGAGTGACGAAGCACGTTTTACACTACAGGGTTGCAATGAATACACAGAACTGCCGAATTTGTGGTTCTGTTAAACGGCTTGTTGTGGACTAAGAATTATTGCCCTCACCATATGTGAGTGCACTTTTACACTCGGTTCGTTCTTCTTTGAAGAGAGCACATCCACAGGGTCCGTCATGTGTACTGTGACGTCTCCACGTTGTCGAAACTCCCTTGTTCAGCATGTGATTCCTGTTCTGGAAAAGCACACCTGTGTGGAAACCACTCTTTTCATGTTATCATCATCATCATCATCATCAGCCAATTCAATCATTAGATGATGTGGCCTCTTCGAGTCGTGGATTCAGGTAGCCTTTCAGAAGTCTTCTCCAAGTGGGACGGTCTTGGGCAGTTCTCTGCCAGGTGTTACCAGCGATCTTCTTGATGTCTTTGTCCCATCTGTCTGGTGGTCTTCCTCTAGGCCTCCGGTGCTCTCTCGGACTCCACTCCAGTACTAACTCCGTCCATCTGTTGTCTTTTCTTCTTGCGACGTGGCCAGCCCACTGCCATTTCAAGGAACCTACTCTCTCTTAGATGTCATTAACCTTCGTCACAGACCGGATGTCATCTGCCCTTTTCCTGTCCTTTCTTGTATAGCCCAGCATTGATCTCTCCATGGCTCTCTGTGCTGTCCTAAGTTTCCCTTTTGTGAATGAGTTCAGTGTCCATGTCTCGCATCCGTACGTCATCACAGGAAGAATGCATTGATCAAATACTGCTTTCTTCAGATTTACTGGCATTTTTGATCTGAATACTTTTGAATTCTTCCCAAATGCTTGCCAGCCAAGCTTGATGCGTCGATAGATTTCTGGTCTTATGTCTCCCTTCATATTTATAATCTGGCCAAGGTAGACATATTCACTGACCTCTTCTAGTAGACTGTCCTTGACTTTCACATCTCCAGCTGGGATCCATTTGTTGGATATTACTTTTGTTTTGGAAAGGTTCATGTTCAAGCCAACCAGCTGAAATTCCGATGCAAGATCTGTAACTAAGTTTTGGAGCACTGCGAAGTCTTTGGCCAGTAAGGCAATATCATCAGCAAATCTCAAGTTGGTAAGCCTTCTTCCATTAATTCTAATTCCCTTACCTTCCCAGCTCAGCTTTGACATAGCCATTTCCAATACAGCAGAGAACAGTTTTGGGGAGATGGGATCGCCTTGCTTGACACCCCTCATGATGCGGAATTCTTGAGTTGATTCGCCGATGTTAACATAAGCTGAAGAATTCTCGTAGATTTTCCTGAGCACTTCAATGTATGCTGCTCCCACTCCTTGCTCACTTAAAGCTTGGAGGACAGCTACATGGCTAACGGAGTCAAATGCCTTTTCAAAGTCAACAAAGGCAATGCAGAGAGGCAGTTGGTATTCATTCGCTCTGCTTATCACTTCACTAACGGTCAGAATGTGGTCAATAGTGCTAAAATTGCTTCGGAATCCAGCTTGTTCTATAGGTTGGGCTGAGTCTAGGGTGGAACTAATTCGGTTTAACAAGATCTTTGTAAAAATTTTGTACAAAATTGAGAGCAAACTGATAGGACGGTAGTTTTTAATATTGTGAATACTTCCTTTCTTGTGTATCAAAATAATCTTAGCCTTGTTCCACGATAGTGGGATTGAAGCATAGTGCAGGCAGGAAGTAAATACTTTTGCCAAGTGATTTATTGTTACCTCTCCTGCCAGTTTGAGGATGTCAACGCTGAGCTCATCATCACCCGGCACTGTTCCCTTCTTCATGCTATCTAGAGCACACTTGACTTCCGATGGGAGTATATCTGGAACACTAGATATATCATTTAAATTAGATACACTCAAATTTTCCCCTGGATTGCTATACAAATTGCTATAAAAGTCTCTGATGAACTTCAAAACCGCCTCCTTTTCAGTGATTCGACTGTCATTTCCATCGAGTGCGATAATCTGCTTTTTACCTATTGTGAGTTTGCGTTTGGCTGACTTTAAACTTGTCTTGTTCTCCAAGCTTTCTCGTAAGGTGTCTTCAGTGAATTTCTGTATGTCAGTTTTCATTTCTCTTCGCACTGCCTTACATAGTTCGGAATACGCCACCATGTCACGATCGGTTTGGATTTTCATTTCTCTCCTCTGTTGTAAAAGGGTTTCAGTTTTGGCACTGAATTTCTTTGGTTGTTTATTTTTTTGGCATAGGCCACCGACTTCTTGTACACTTGAAACAATCATTTCCGCCAAATCACAATCTTTAGTTACGTGGAACTTGCTTTGGAGGACATCTTGGAATTTCGAGGAATGTTCTTCCAGGTTTTTGAGGTTGATTACCCTCCTCTTCCCTTTCATAAGTTTACTCCTTTCATTTCTTACATTGAGTTCGACCCTTGCTCTCACAAGACGGTGATCACTGCCAGTGTTGAACTGATTTAGCACTGATACGTCTTTTACAATCTGCGGAATATTTGACAGAATAAAGTCTATCTCATTTTTGACACTGAAATTTGGGCTCCTCCAAGTCCATTTTCGGTCAGGGTGCATCTTAAAGAACGTATTCATGATGGACATACTGGTGTACTCAGCGAACTGGACTAATCTCTCACCTCTATCGTTTCGGTCGTCAATCCCATAGTTGCCCACCACTGTGTCGCCTTGTTTCTTGGTGCCAACTTTTGCATTGAAATCTCCAATGACCATCTGGAAGTGACAATCGCTACCTTTTTTACAGGTGTTATCCAGACTTTCGTAAAAGGATTCAATTTCTTCGTCAGGGTGACTTGATGTGGGAGCGTACACCTGAACAATCTGTATTTTCTACCTATTCGACACCTTCAGGACCATTCGAGCTGTCCTGCTGGAAGTTCCTTCTAAGACAGATACTCTATCAGCAATATTCTTGTTGATTAAGAACCCAACTCCATTGAGTTTTCCTTCTGGATCGCCACAAAAGTAAAACAAGTTGCCAGAGCGCAAACGGAGACAGTCTTCCCCTTTTCGGCGAACTTCGCTTAAACCAACAATACTCCAGTTGATTTTTGTAAGCTCTTTCTCGATCTCTTCTAGTCTGTCGTTGCCTATTAGAGAGCGACAGTTATATGTACAGACGTGAAGAGTCTGTATCTTCTTCTCAGCACCACTTGGTGTTTGGGACATCAAAGTTGCTCCCACCCGGAGATCCGACTGTGGGGCTATTACTCCGGAAAATTTAACATTAATGTCACACAACATAACTCGAAGCTGAGAAGCATAATCGCCACGCTTGCTTCAGAACGGATTGGCGATATAATTTCCAGGCCGCCCCTGACATGGGGTACAGACACCTTTGGTAGGCCGCTCCACTAGAGTACAGACGCCACCACACTGCTAGTTTTGGTCCACCCCGGGTATTTCATTTCCCCTGTGCCACCCATATCTGGGAGGCTTTCCCCTATCCGCCACCCGGGGAGGCGCCCGATGGGGGACTAGCAACCCCACACGGGTTTTCATGTTATATGGGGCAACAATTAAGCTCGCTGGCGCAGTGAAAGATCTGCATAGTGCAGCTTTCCTCGAACGTGTTATGTCAAGAGATTTTCCTGATGCGTGGCCTGCAAGGTCACGTAATCTGAATCCATGTGATTTCTGGTTCTGGAGATATCTAAAAGAACGCGTTTACCAGGGACACATTTGGTCTCTCTACCTGATCTGAATGCCAGTACACAGGAACACGTGGCTCATATTCCACCGAAACTGCTTCGAGCAACTATTCATTATGTCGTTTCACGGATGCAGAGCCTCGTCGACGTCTCCAGTACTCACACTGAACAAATTTTGTAAGTGGCAGTTAACAATAAAATCAACATTTTTGCTTTCTCACATGTTTGACTTCTTCCGTCCATGTCCCATTCCTAACCCAATACATATGGAACCATTTTCTATACATCTTTCTTGTATTCACAGCGCCCGATTTGCGTCTTGCAGCCAAAACTGAAACTAAGTTTTTTCCATTATAAATCCGTTTCGCATTAACACATTAGAATATCTACCAAGTTTCGCTGCCATGCGATGATCACAGCATACGCTGGACTCCCATGAGTAGCCGCACTTCCATTATAACTACCCGTTACTACCTATACGCTGCGATGTGTACGGTCGTCTGGATAGAGCGGCTTCCACGTGTTGTATTAGGTTTAGGTGCTCTGAAGTGGACGGAGGAACTGTGACAGTGCAAACGAATTAGTGACGCACAAATATACCTTTTATTGCGCTGCGATATTTAACTTAAGTTGTGCAGCAACTCGCTGGAAGTGCTTGCCGAAAGATACAACTAGCAGTGGCCTGTCAAGTCATGTGCTCGGAATGTAATCTCAACAGGACTATGTCTGTCCTGAATGCTACACTATCAGTCACTGTAGTAAATACTTCTCCCTATGTTAACGCTGTAGGCGACTCCACTTGTAGATTAAGTCTCGCAGGCCGATCTCCACTATAAACTGTAACTACAAACTGCAACACTCGAACCCCATACTAGAACTTTTATACACCAACGCCGAACATGAACTCAGTTGCTAATAACGACACTGACGGCACGGTCGCAGGTTCGAATCCTGCCTCGGGCATGGGTGTGTGTGTTGTCCTTAGGTTAGTTAGGTTTAAGTAGTTCTAAGTTCTAGGGGACCTCAGCAGTTGAGTCCCATAGTGCTCAGAGCCATTTAACACTGGCGGCGACATGGAGTTAGCTGTTGGGCCGCACTTGTGGCTGGCGGCGAACTTCAAAGCTCCGCCCGTGGCGCCAATCGGCAGCTCCGTTTGCGAGGCACGACGCTCTGAGGTGACAAAATGCACGGGACAGGGCTGTGCATGTATACAGGTGGCGGTAGTATTACGTACAGAAGGTAGAAAAGGACAGTGGATTGCCAGAGCTTTCGTTTGTACGCGGGTGATCCACGTGAAAAGGTTTCCGACGCGATTATGGCCGCGCGACGGGAATTAACAAACTTTGAACTTTGAATCGTTCGGGGATTCAGTATTGCTAGATCCACAGTGTCAAGAGTGTGCCACGAATACGAAATTTCAAATATTATCTCTCACTATCGACATCGCAGTGGCCTATGGCCTCCACTTAACTGCGAGAGCAGCGGCGTTTGCGTAGTTGTCAGTGCTAACAGATTAACAACACTGCGTAACATAACCGCAGAAATCAGTGTCGGACTACGACGAACGTATGCGTTAAGACAGTGCTGTGAAATCTGGCGTTAGCAGCAGATGACTGACGCCTTTCCTAGTAGTACGACATTACTGGCGGCGCCTATCCTGGACTTCTGACCATATCGATTGGAGCCTAGACGACTGGAAAACCGTGGCCTGGCCACATTTGAGTGGGTAAGAAGTGATGGTAAGGTTCGAGTGTGGCGCAGACCCCACGAAGCCATGAAGCCAAGTTGTCAACAAGGCACTGTGCAAGCTGGTACTAGTCCCATAATGATGTCAGCTGTGCTTACATGGAATCAACTGGTCCTCTGGTCCAAATGAACCGATTATTGACAGGTAATGTTTCCGTTCGGTTACATGGAGACCATTTACACCCATTCATGGCCTTCATGTTACCTAACACCGACGAAATTTTGGTTAATGACAATGTGCCATATTACCTGACCACAGTTCCTCGCAATTGGTTTGAGGAACATTCTGGACACTTCGAGCGAATGACATGGCCGCCCAGATCGCCCGACATGAATCCCATCGAACGTAATCGAGAGGACATTTCGTGCAAAAAATCGTGCATCGTTTACGTTTTAGCAATTATGGATAGCTATAGAGGCAGCATGGCTAGTATTTCTGCAGAGGACTTGCAACGACTTGAGTCCATGGGACGTCGAGTTGTTGGACTACGCCGGGCGAAAGGAGGTCCAATACGGTATTAGGAGGTATCCCGAGACTCTTGTCACCTCAGTGTAGATTTTCGTACTGCGTGTCGATGTAGGGAGAAAGTTGACTAAAGTTAGCAAACATTCGTAATAAAGTCATTAAGTTAAAGTTTTGAAAAGAACAGGCCTAAATCAGAATATTAGTTTAATCCATACTGAAACACTTATCACGTATAGTAAAGACTGTTCGGCTTTCTATAGATACAGTTCTTACGGGCCAAATCCTCACAAATATCTCAGTAAATCCAGGCTGCTTCGAAACTCTCGCGGAGTTGTTTCCTGTTCATCAGTGAATGTTTTCGGAATAAGCTCGCTAGTTTCTAAAGCACTTTTCATGGTCACTTCTGTTTTCCCGTAAAGTTCTTAAGTCTATCACCTGCTCTACTTCTTGGAACAGAATATTTCTTACTCGCTCCCCTGGATGTCATTTCAGAGAGTAGATTTTTTCGTGTTATTTTCATCTAATTTATGTTTTCATTTCCCCAGACTCGCCTGTTAAAAAGAATACTTGAAAACTTCAACTTTTATGGTATCTGTGGTGTCCAGTCTGTGGCGGGAAAAGCGATACATTTAACTGTTTCGAACGTTTGAAAACAGGAGGCAACTGTCCTTGACAATTGTATCGCTGTCAGCCAGTCGTGCGTCTGCTTACTTGTTCTGTCCACACGAGATACGACATACTTGGTTATACACTTATTATCCCTCTTTTGTTGGTTGTATGCGTGGTTGGGTGGTGTGTCTTGCCGTTCGTTGCAAATTAGCTTAACGGATAAAGTAAGATGAGATGCTAAATCTAAAAAGCTAGAACTTGCCAATAATACTTGTGCGTCTGAAAAATCAAGAATTTCGACGTTGTCGGTGGATGATATAACGGAAAAGTTAATGGTTCAAATGGCTCTGAGCACTATGGGACTCAACTGCCGAGGTCATTAGTCCCCTAGAACTTAGAACTAGTTAGACCTAACTAACCTAAGGACATCACAAACATCCATGCCCGAGGCAGGATTCGAACCTGCCACCGTAG
Organism: Schistocerca serialis cubense; assembly: GCF_023864345.2. Lineage (NCBI taxonomy): Eukaryota > Metazoa > Arthropoda > Insecta > Orthoptera > Acrididae > Schistocerca > Schistocerca serialis. The sequence goes on from NC_064646.1 coordinate 20,438,158, forward strand.
CGGTCTTGCGGTTCCAGACTGCAGCGCCTTTAACCGCACGGCCACTTCGGCCGGCCACGGAAATGTTAAACATGAATACTGAACCAAAGAGCGAAAATACAGTGAACGGTAATAAGTCAAATGATAGTCCAGAACGTCGAGTTCTGGTTCCAGAAATCACATTTTGTGGAAAAAATGACTGTTTAATCGTTTCAAAAAAAAACTTCGTAAAAAATTTGGCGTGAAAAGAAATAAAAATTGCATGAACATGGCACAACGCTGGCCTACCGTATGTGTATCATCTTCAGGTGATTCAAAAAAAGAATAGACAGTTTCTTTGCAGAAAAAAATATTTATGAAGAATGGTCTGCTCATCTACCTGCTGCTCAAATAGTACGTTGTGCTAAAAAGAAGACTTTGGAAAATGCTTGAACTAGGGGGTTTCAGAAGTGAACAAGTGATATCAGCCGATTTATTTCACGGTGCTTTAAAAGTCACGAAAAACAATCAACCATTCAGTGTTTTTGAAACCGAAACTGACCTGCAAGAAGTTAACGGAGTTGCCATGAGCTGCATTTTACATTCTGGAAATGAGTGTACTGACATTATTAACCACACTGCACAAGAAATGAAGAACATAGTGAATAAAGAGTTATTGAGACATCTACATTCTAGATCTCCATTTATACTCCGCAAGCCACCCAACGGTGTGTGGCGGAGGGCACTTTAAGTGCCACTGTCATTACCTCCCTTTCCTGTACCAGTCGCGTATGGTTCGCGGAAAGAACGACTGCCGGAAAGCCTCCGTACGCGCTCGAATCTCTCTAATTTTACATTCGTGATCTCCTCTGGAGGTATAAGTAGGGGGAAGCAATATATTCGATACCTCATCCAGAAACGCACCCTATCGAAACCTGGACAGCAAGCTACACCGCGATGCAGAGCGCCTCTCTTGCAGAGTCTGCCACTTGTGTTTGCTAAACATCTCCGTAACGCTGTCACGCTTACCAAATAACCCTGTGACGAAACGCGCCGCTCTTCTTTGGATCTTCTCTATCTCCTCTGTCAACCCGATCTGGTACGGATCCCCCACACTGATGAACAATACTCAAGTGTAGGTCGAACGAGTGTTTTTTAAGCCACCTCCATTGTTGATGGACTACATTTTCTAAGGACTCTCCCAATGAATCTCAACCTGGTACCCGACTTACCAACAATTAATTTTATATGATCATTCCACTTCAAATCGTTCCGTACGCATACTCCCAGATATTTTACAGAAGTAACTGCTACCAGTGTTTGTTCCGCTATCATATAATCATACACTAAAGTATCCTTCTTTCTACGTATTCGCAATACATTACATTTGTCTATGTTAAGGGTCAGTTGCCGCTCCCTGCACCAAGTGCCTATCCACTGCAGATCTTTCTGCATTTCGCTGCAGTTTTCTAATGCTGCAACTTATCTGTAAACTACAGCATCATCCACGAAAAGCCGCATGGAACTTCCGACACTATCTACTAGGTCATTTATATGTATAGTGAAAAGCAATGGTCCCATTACACTCCCCTGTGGCACGCCAGACGTTACTTTAACGGCGTAGACTTCTCTCCACTGAGAACAACGTGCTGTGTTCTGTTTGCTAAAAACTCTTCGATCCAGCCACACAGCTAGTCTGATATTCCGTAGGCTCTTGCTTTGTATATCAGGCGACAGTGCGGAACTGTATCGAACGCCTCCCGGAAGCCAAGGAAAATAGCATCTACCTGGGAGCCTGTATCTAATATTTTCTGGGTCTCATGAACAAATAAAGCGAGTTGGGTCTCACGCGATCGCTGTTTCCGGAATCCATGTTGATTCCTACAGAGTAGATTCTGGGTTTCCAGAAACGACATGATACGCCTATAGTTTTGGGCATCTGCTCGACGACTCTTCTTGAAAGCTGGAACTACCTGTGCTCATTTCTAATCATTTGGAACCTTCCGTTGCTCTAGAGGCTTGCGGTACACGGCTGTTAGAAGGGGGGTTAGTTCTTTCGCGTCCTATTTCGCGTATTATTGATGAGGGCGCTACAGTTAGCCAATTATCATCGTTAATAATTTATTTACGAAGCGAACTGCCTGGCATGAGCCTTCAAATTTTTCATTGATATAAACAAACACAGTCCGAACGGACCGTGAAGGCCCGACGGTACCGACCGGCCGCCGTGTCATCCTCAGCCCTCCGGAATCTCCGGATGCGGTTACGCAGGGGCACGTGGTCAGCACACCGCTCTCCCTGCCGCTGTCAGTTTTCGTGACCGGAACCGCTACTTCTCAGTCAAGTAGCTCCTCAGTTTGCCTCACAAGGGCTGAGTGCACCCTGCTTGCCAACAGCAAATTTCGATCACCAGCTTTCTCCTCCGAATTCGAAAATATTTTGTTGATGCCGACCTACACAGGAAGAAACGATCATCATAATAAAATAAGGGAAATCAGAGCTCGCAAGGAAAGATGTAGGCGTTCCATTTTTCCGCGCGCTGTTCAAGAGTGGAATAATAGAGAACTACTGTCAAGGTGGTTCGATGAACTCGCTGTCAGGCACTTATGTGTGATTTGCAGAGTATCCATGTAGATGAAGATGTGGCCAAGCTCGACGGCGCTTAACTTCGGTGATATGACGCTGTTACCACTGTGGCAAGGCCGTTGGCCTTCATTGACATAGTTGAGCTAAATAGTGTTGCTGCTGGAAATATTTGTAATACATTGCTAAATTATTTGAAATCCAGGCTGTTTAGGTTTTTTTATTGGTAACGCCACCTCTGTATAAAAATCACTGGCTGTGCTGTGTGCAGTCTGTGTCTAGTTTGCATTGTTGTCTGCCATTGTAGTGTTGGGCAGCGGCAGCTGGATGTGAACAGCGCGTAGCGTTGCGCAGTTGGAGGTGAGCCGCCAGCAGTGGTGGATGTGGGGAGAGAGATGGCGGAGTTTTGAAATTTGTCATGAACTGTTATATATATTATGACTATTGAGGAAAATACATTGCTTGTTCTCTATCAAAATCTTTCATTTGCTAACTATGCCTATCAGTAGTTAGTGACTTCAGTACTTTGAATCTTTTATTAAGCTGGCAGTAGTGGCGCTGGCTGTATTGCAGTAGCTTGAGTAGCGAAGATTTTTGTGAGGTAAGTGATTTGTGAAAGGTATAGTTTAATGTTAGTCACGGCCCATTCTTTTGTAGGGATTATTGAAAGTCAGATTGCGTTGCCCAAAAAAAATATTGTGTTTCAGCTTAAGGACTGTCGTGTATAATTGTTCTAAGGGGACGTTTCAATTGCTAAATTATTTGAAATCCGTGGATTTTCTGACCAGTTCCAGAAAGAGAATCTTATTTCAGCTCCAACAGATTCAGCAACAGTGACGATGGTGAGATAAGAAGTTACTACGTTAATGATTCAGCATGTCTCACAGATTTTAGTTTTTCATTATAGTAACCATAGACCTCAATTGTCTGCTAGTGATGTAATAGAAAGAGACCTTTCCTCACAAATGAATAACTTCAGGTCTTTCTCACACAATCTATATTCAGTGTACCACTAGTCATTGCAGAACGGTCAAGAGTTAAAGAAGCATGCGGAGCTACTTGAAATTGAAATTCTGAAAATAAGCAGAATCTTGTGCACAGGATTGATAGCATCGAGCCTCAAAAATGTCAGCAGTGTGGAAAAGCTTTAAACCTTTCGTTGTTCACTTCACAGCTGCAAAAGATGATCAAAGCATGGAGTCAACTAACAGACGTTTGTACGAAGGTTTAATGAAGCGTATCATTAAAGTTGAGTTCATTCTCAACTTAGCTCTAATGTGTGATGCTCTTCAAGAATTATCTGTACTAAGTCTTTAACTACAGCCACATGACATTAGACTCCATTCCGTCCAACGGAAGCTCAGAAATCAGCTTTTGGTGTACGGAGAAAGGGAACTGAGCAGTGGTCCTCATTCATGTTAAGCTCTCGCAGCAGTAGGTTGGCTGAACTTGAGAGGAATTACTCTTTCGCAGCAGACTTTATGTTTGCCTGAAACATCGGATGGAGAACTGTCTTCCAAATACAGAGGATATTGCTATCTGTGAACCTGTTGGACTCGTCTACTTGGTCTGAAAATTCTGGAACAACGTATGTGAAAACATGTATAAAAATCTGATGTCGTCGTACTGGTCTTCCAGAGAGAGAGATACACTTAGAGGATTTCGGAATTATTTGGTATGAAAAAAATGCCAGCATCCTTCCTTTCTCTTCTCTCTGCAATGAAATATGTTCCCACAGCTACTCCTGAATATGAGCGTGGGTCTTCGCAAATGAATCTCAGTATCACACATACAGGAGCTTCATTCCATTCTTCTGCCATCTGTGTTCTAATATCAGTTAAATTGTTTGGTCCTCCACTGCGCTTTTTTTTTTCAACTTACGTGTTATGTACGCTGTTGGTTTCCGAAAGGCAGACATCTTGCTACTGATACCAAGAGTAAAGTTAGAAAGTGTAAAGACTACAGATGTACAGGGTGAGAATTATTGAACTACGAGGGTTGGAACTTAAATAGTGGCAACTATTTATTGACAACCGATACAAAAGAGTTACATGTTTGCACCTGTTACTGTCCTTCAAAGTAGTCACCAGCGTTGTGTAGAACCCGTTGCCAGCGATGTGGAAGGCGTAGTATACCATTAGCAGAGCCTATTCTGTTGATGGTACGAATGGAGCGGTCTACTGCCTGTCGAATCTCTGGAACAGTTCTGAAGCGAATGCCACGAAGTGGTTGCTTCATTTTCGGAATCCAATCAAAGTCAGAAGTAAGTCCGGGGACTATGGTGGATGGTACAGTACTTCCCAGTTCCATCGACGGAACAGAGCAGCCACAGGTTGCGCTGTATATGCCCGCGCATTGTCGTGCAAAATGATGGGTGGGTTGCGCGGGAACTATCGCCGTTTCTTTCGCAAAACTTGTCGCAGGTGATGCTCCAAAAACGAACAGTAATACTGTGCACTAGAGGTTTGCCGTGGAGAAGCGTAATGCATTAGGACAATACCATCACAGTCGTACACGAGAATCACCATATCGTTCACCATACTAGGGCTCTGACGCAGTTTCGACTTTCGCGGCGACCCATAATGCTTTGCGAAAGAAGCGGCAATTCTAAGCAACAATGTTGCTCACGATTATTCCTCTGCCCTGTCCCCCTCGCCCAGGCTGAATTCCGCTTGAACATCGTCACGACAATAACTGTTTCATCTGCAGTGAGAAAAATTTTTAAGTCATTTGTCATGTTTAGTGGCAGATCATTGATATTTATATTATTCTAAACAACGGATCCCGAACAGAATTCTGTGGCATTCCCCCTCACTTTGGTACTGACATTGAGAGACGACCTGTTTCCAACTTTCGAGATATGAGACGAAACATTGTGCTTTCCTAATCCCATAATATTTCACCTTATGCAGAAGATTGCATCATACACTGGACACTCATCTTCCTGAAGTTTGTGTAATGAACAGCGCCACCGCTCTCCTAGACAGGGTGTATCGTAATTAATTGCGTAAACGCATACAGTTGATACAGATCTCAGTAAACATAGACCCTACGACACATACGTTAAGAGCTTGTTCACCTTGGTCGCTGTAAAACAAATCTCTTCTACTGTAAGCTCGTTGCTTTCCACGTTTCGGGAGCAAGTGGTATGGACCACATCAAGAAAAAAAACGTCCAGTAAACATAGAATCTAACACATATACTTTCATAGCTAAGAGCTCTTGTCCATCTTCGCTACATTGAAACACACCTACTGAATACTCATAGCTCTTAAACTATGCATTCTAGAGCATATGTTTACTGGGCGCGTTTCTTTCTTTTTTCGGTCCATACTACCCTTCGAAAAAATGGAAAACAAAGAGCTCGCAGCATAAGAGATTTGTTTCACAGTACTGAAGATCAAGAGGAGCTCACAGCTCTTAAGCTATGCGTTTTAGAGCCCATGTTTACTGAGACTTCTTTGCGTCTAGTGTCGCCTACTTTCAACTGTATGCGTTTACGCCATTAATCATGATATACTCTGTATATTGTTGAAACGTCCCCTTTCAACAATTATACATGACTGTGCTTAAACTGACACACAATATTTTGTTAGCGCAACGCAATCTGACTTTCAAAATTCTCTACAAAAGAATGGCCCTGACTAACATTAAACTATACCTTTCCCAAATCACTTACCTCACAAAAATCTTCGCTGCTCAAGCTACTGCAATACAGCGAGCGCCACCACTGACAGCTAAATAAAAGATTCAAACTATGGAAGGCACTAACTACTGATAGGGATAGTTAGCAAATGAAAGATATTAATAGAGAACGAACAATGTAACAGGTAATGGGCCACAATGGAGCAAACCCACAGCAGAGTCATTTGAAGTTTTGAAGAGTATTGGTAGGTAAGTCATCACTGGAGTCCTGGTAGAGATTGTGGTATTGGTGGGCCACCAGAGGTGCAGACCCACTGCAGTCCTTGTAGAAATAATGGCATGGTGGGTCATCAAAGATGCAGACCCACTGTAGTCCTTGTAGAGATGGCCAGCAGCCATCTGTTGCGATCTGTTGCGACTGTGCAGGTGCACAATCACCATCGAAGAGTCTTGCGAATAATATAGCAAGTCCATAACCACCACTTGTGCACTCACAAAGTTTTTGGAATTGTCCTTAGAACCAGCAATGCTGTTATCCAGTCCCTTGCAGAATTATTAACACACGTGCAAACACTAACAGTCCCTACTTCTCACATATTGTCCATATACTATGACCAACGGAAACGTGTGCAGTGAAATGTAACTTACATGTTAATAATATCATGAACTGGTGACAATTACAATTTTATAACATAAGAATACAATAACAAAGGTACAAAATACATCATTAAAAACATAACAATACAGATAACATCTGTAGTACAGGCTTTACAAAAGAATCGAACTAACATATACATCAGTGGAATTATGACATGAGTACATACATAAAAGATCACAATAACTTTTGAAACATCAACTTCACACATGAGCATTAAAACAAAACAGAATTAATAATGTCTAACATCTTTACAAAGTAAATAACATATTATTAATGCCAATTATATTCGAGGATAACAGTATTCCTCATCATAGTGAATGTAGCTTAATATTAAAAGAAGAAAAAAATTCTATGAAATTACACAGAGACAGGAAGAAAACAAATACACAAGGGTACACAAACACATAGTGGAATAACACCAATAGGAAAGGACAGGGTTCGTTTTCAGTGTAACATGTGGTACTGCAGTCCAACCCAAAACTTCATATATCTTTCCTCTTATTTCATCCTTTGTTTCCACCAAAAAAATTCTATCTAAGCATGCTTTCTGTATTTATATGTTCACACATTTCTCACCTCAACATTTATTTCCAAGAAAATCCTACCTAAACCTGTTTTCTGTACTTTTTTTTATATAACTCCTCAATGCATTTCTTCCAATTCATCGAAACTCATTCTCTTAGAGGCTACCTACTCTTAAGCTAACTTAAATCTACTGAGTTCAGATGCTAAACTAAGGGATGAGGCAATGCAGCATCACATAACAAATTATCACAAACAGCAATGACAAAAAAATGCCAATTTGCAAAGCAAGCAGCAGCAAATCTAAATTAACAGATGAAATGCAAAATTACAACTAATATGAGACAATGTGCAGCAACATGAAAAATCAATGAGTAGTAAAATTGGCTTAGCAGAGTAACACAAATTAAAGTTCAGTAGCACTATGCCTGGCAAACAGCAGCTTATATCTAAACATGACATAGCTCAAGAAGAAAAAATATTACAGTAAAAACAACAATGCAGATAAGAGAAATGTATATTCACATCTTAATGTCTATGTAATTAAAGTGGTGCACCACAACAACTTATTGTAAAAGAAATATTACCATGTACTTGAAAAGAATATTATGTATGCAGTTACTGTTACTAGTTCCTTCTTATTGTTCTTTCCTTTCCAACAGCTCCTTTATCGAAGAATGTGGGTCATAAAATAATTATTTAATAGATCTGTTGACAGAAAGTGTTCACATTAGCAAATGCATTTTATTTTATAGATGCAATGCTGCAACACAGCTGGAAACCAGATGTCAAATGAAATAAGCAATTACGCAAACCAAAGCATAAAAACATCATTCAATAGTCATGTGGCATTTCGTAACTCAGTAGCTCTCAACTCTCGTAGAAAGACACTTGTCATAATCAGGTGTGCAGATGTACGAATATTTCCCATCAATTCATAAGCATTTCAGTAATTAGCACAAAGTACGAGTAACCATATGTTTTCAGGTCATGGGCGTGTAATATTTGCGATGCTTTCTACAAAGGAATGTCAATAGCAAGGTTAATGGAAGTAATGAGGGTGTCGCATTTGCAATATTTTCTCTAAAGGAATGTCAATGGCGAGGATAAAGGCCTGCCTTTTTTCTTTTTTTTTCTACCTGTGCTTCCAGAAAGGCACACCCTAATGGCTTGTTCTCCAGGTGTTTGACACAGCTGTGTGCCCACGACGCATTACGTGCAGGTGGTCGCTTAACTTTGTTATGGAAATATTTACGACAGCAGTTTCCGCTACAGTAACAGTCTCATATAAAAATTTCACAGGTCGAGAATTTACGTTGCAAATGTGTAGAAACAAAATACTATGAATATAACAGTGTCCAAAAAAATTTTCGCCGGCATTGTGATACATTCACGCATTTACACACCTTTCATAACTCTTAAAGTACGATTCTTGGTTTCCAACATCCTGTTTCACAAGTCAAGAGTCCCTAACTTCTATTCATTATTCATATACATATAAACACGTAATCACATTCCTCATATATGGTAGCATCATCTTATTGACATAAACATACCTCAACAGCATAATACACATCGTCGTCGTAAAAATAACATCATAACACCTCAGTCAAATCTCAAAAACGTCATAGCTTTCTGCAATAATTTCAAAACCTAAAAAATATTCTCTGCTCATTTCAATAGTGTCATCTGCCTCAAACGTACTTTAAAAATCATGATCTCATACCAAATACATCATTCAAAGCTCTCATAATATCACAATGGTTCCAAAAAAATATGAACAGTTTACAAAGTACAGACAAAATACAGTTTCATAAGTGTGAAGTTATCCAACTGTGTAATTGCGTAAACATGTGTCACTGATGTAGTAAAAAAATGTTTATCTCTCAGTTAAATGATCAGATAGCTGTGTAATTTATGTTTTAGAGAAATATGGTACCAATGTGTAAAGTTGTATAAGCAAATACCATATTAGCTAGGGTTCCTTGTGCTTGCCAAACACATGGTACACAAAGTAAGCATGTACCCCCCTGAGGATTAATGTAATTATACCCTCAGGTGTTACAGATTACAGCAATGGAATGAAATGTATCACGGAAAACTTTCTTTGTAATTCAAAAATCTTTAAAAATAAATGTTTTAAGTACAACATTAATCACTGAAATGCGTGTCCTGCAGCGCTAAATGTGCATCTTGTTGTAAGATAATCTCTGTGGAAGTGTCGTAGTTATCGTCCTCCAAAAGCTAAGTTCTGCAGAAGCCAATGTACTTACCTCATGATAAACAAAAGTGAAATGCTTTGCGTATAGATATCTTAGTTATTACGCTTATTGTTGTGATGAAGAAATTACTGTGCTGTAACGTATTGTTGTGCTACGGAAAAGGCTGTCTCATTGTAGCTATATCACAAAAGTTACTATTAAAACATGTTTTACTTTCCAGAATAATACAGAAAAACTGTGCAGATATAAAACAGATACTCCGCAAAAGCAACAATGTAAATTGTCACACATTAGTAACGTCGTGATATAAATCGTGTAGCTGTCCCATAAACTAACCACTGTGTCATCTGGTATCTCACAGAAAGTACTTTAAATATAGAATGTATTTTCAGGTAACCAAAATGTTGCATTAAAATCTCATTAGCAGTACTGGTAAATGTTCTAAGTATGTAAGCCTGATAGTCGTTACGTAATCGTGCAACTAACAAGCAAGAATGTACAAATACAACACTGTGTCGTCTGTTCACTATAACAATGCATTCGTAATTTCTGTTTAAAAATGTTCCCTAGGTTCTAGACTGGATATTTAACTTCAAACATTGTTGTATGTTAGCAGTTTCTTAAGTCTAACACAGCATACTAGTAATGTAAAGTGAAAAGTTTTATGGCAAAGACAAAGTTAAAAAGCAGATTATCTCTCAGTAAGCGGTTTTACATGTGAAGTGTGGTGCAATCCTTTACTCTTCCTAGTACGCAGACTTTCAACTTCAAAGCAATTATCATGTTGTTTACATCGGTAAAGAATGCTAAATCTTTTCTCAAGGCTAGCGTCTTTGTTATTTTTCCCTGAGCCAGCGGCCGCACGCAGCTGCCTGCTGAGCGAGTCATTGTCTGTCTCTTTGTTGGCGCGCGTCGTTATTGGGATTAGGAGACCTAACTTCTACAAATTCACTCTGACGAGAAGGCCCTGCTCTGTTCGAATCCCGCCAGTTCTGATGCAATTCAGATCTGTCGTTACGATGATATCGTCTGTCGTCATGTCGGTAGTTCCTGTAGTTTCTTTCTTGTCGGTCATGTGGTGGAGAATTTCTCCCGGAATCGTAACTGCGCGCTGAACTGTTGCGTCTGAAGTTATTTTGTCTCCCTTGATAATAATTGTTTTGGTTTCCATATTGTCTGTTTCTATGGTTATCTCTGTCATATTCATAATTACGGAAGTGCGATCTTTCTCTGTAACTATTACTCTGCCAGTGGTTGTCATACGGGTGGTGTCTGTTTTGGTCACGATATGTGTTGTGAGAATAGCTTTGTCGTGTCCAGTTATTATTTCTTTCATCGCGGAATTGCGACGGATGTGATCTGTAATTGTTGTGCTCCTGCATTCCGCGATTGTCAGTGTCAATTTCCAGTTCTTGTAACAGTCCCTGAAATGCTTCAATGTCGTCTTTGCAACGTCCTGCCAAAATAATATGTTGTAAATGTTCAGGCAGTTTGATTAAGCAAATGCGGATGAGTTCTGAGGGGCTGTATGGGTTTGAAAGATACTGATTCTTATGCAACATGTCTTCAAAATATTTCACAAGACTGGAAAATTCAGATTGTTCGAAACGTTTCATCATTATGATGCTATGTTTTACTCGATCTTGTGTGGCTTGAGACCAATATGCTGAGAGGAAGGCATGGTAAAACTCTCCTTCACTGTGGCAATCGTGAATTACCGATCGCATTCTTACAGCTGGTTCATTCTCCAAGTAGCCACACATAAATTCTAATCTGTGCTCTAATGACCAGTTGGGAGGAAAACAATGAGAGAATTCATGGAGCCATGCTTGTGGATGAATGTCGTTGCCAGAATTCTTAAATGTTTTGAATTTACGTGTAGTAATGAACAGCTTATAGTCAAAGTCATCATGTCGGCGAGTCGCATATCGGTCATTGTTACGTCGTTTCGGCGGTTCCATTTCAAAATTCGGTGCACCTTGCCAATTTCTTTCATAACTTCCGAAATGCCCTGTGTTATTATTTTGTGGCTGTTCCGTATTTCTGTGTCCCTCTTCCCGTATTGGGGCGCGAGTATCCTCTGAAATACGTAATTCTTGTATTACCTGTGTCAGCTGATCTTGTACTTCTCGGATTTCTCTTTTGTACTGTGTATTGATTTGATTTTGATTCTGTTTGAATTTTCTAATTTGTTCATAATCTTCTGTGTCAGTGACGGCTACAGGTCTTGTGTCATTCAGATCATCATCTACCTTTGTAGATAAGTTAGTGACCTTATCTGAAAGTTCGGCTACTTTCTCCGATAGTGAACACATTTCCTCAGCGTGTTTTTCTGAACCAAGTTTCAGAGTGTCCATTTGTGTTGAAATCGTATCTAATGTGTCCTTTAAGTTTTCTTGAGTTTTTGCAAGTTGCGTAACCGAATCGGTAGATGCAACTGAGTCAATTTTAGCTTGCAAGGTGTTGTGATTTTCATGAACAATGGTTTGCAGTTCTTTTATGGCTGCTTCGTGATTCTGTAATACATTTTCATGCCGCGAAAAAATGGGTTGAAAATGCTCACAAATTTGTGTTTTTATGTCATTACAGACTTTTTGACATTTCGATTCAATGTTATGTAACTCACTAGTTAAATCTTCACGTGTTTATTCAAGTGTGGTGTCTAACTTTTGAAGATTTTGTCCCATTGCGTCTAACTTTTGCTGTGTTTGTCTCTGATTTTGTTCCATTGTGTCTAACTTTTCAAGCTTTTGTCCCATTTGTTGCATTAATTGTAATAACAATGCACTGGTGTCTGAAACATGTTCCTCAGTGCTTTTCGGCAGTGAATTTGCACCGGCAACATTCACATTTTGACAAGCGGAAAATGTGTCTTGACTCATTTGAGAAAATGGTGAGAACCCAAAACCTGAGTCTGTAGTATTTGCAATATTGTGTTCTGTCATTCCCGATTCCTGAGGCGTGCTGTTGCCGACCAATCGATCAATAACGCTTCCCTGTTCACTACCTGTTTCACTGTCTACACCATTGTTTGCCGCCCGCTCCACTTCCCTATGCGCAATTACCAAATTACTAGTTTGAACATTAGTTAATTCATTACTCAGTGGTGCTGGCAAGCTACGCTCGTCGTCACTATCATTTCTCAATTTACTTTGGAGCCTAGTATTACGTTTTTCACACGCCATAATTGTCACAATATTTCACACGATAACACAGAAAAGCACAATTTGAAGTGCAAAAATAGGAGAACACATTAACATAGCACTGAAAATAATATCTAGTTAATTGCAAGCGTAGCTGCGAAATACTTGGTGCAAATCTATATGCATGCCACAACTGTTTTACTGTACAACAATGAAAGGCTACAACTACAAAGGGGATTCTCTCTACAATTACGCGCTAGCAATAAACAAAAGCTACACTAAATACACAAACTACAAGAAAAAATCAGAAGATTCCAGTGAGGTATCCTGGCAGGGTCGCCATATGAAACGTCCCCTTTCAACAATTATACATGACTGTGCTTAAACTGACACACAATATTTTGTTAGCGTAACGCAATCTGACTTTCAAAATTCCCTACAAAAGAATGGCCCTGACTAACATTAAACTATACCTTTCACAAATCACTTACCTCACAAAAATCTACGTTGCTCAAGCTACTGCAATACAGCAAGCGCCACTACTGCCAGCTAAATAAAAGATTCAAACTATGGAAGGCACTAACTACTGACAGGGATAGTTAGCAAATGAAAGATATTAATAGAGAACGAACAATGTATTTACCTTGATATCATCATATATAGATATAGCAGTTCATGACAAATTACAAACCTCCGCCATCTCTCTCCCCACATCCACCACTGCTGGCGGCTCACCTCCAACTGAGCAACGCTACGCGCTGTTCACAGCCAGCGGCCTAACACTACAATGGCGAGTATTACAACAATGCAAAGCAGCCACAGACTGCACACAGCACAGCCAGTGATTTTCATATTGAGCGCTACGTAACGTTGCCAATAAGAAAACATAAACAGCCTACTTACATAGAGAAAACATAAACAGCCGACTTACATAGAGAAAACATAAACAGCCTACTTACATTGTTTTCTTAATTACTTTTCGAAAATAGCAAATAAACTGGGCGGTTATTGTCTACGTTATCCCATTCATCCTCATATACTACACAAAACACCCTTTACATCTAGGTGCCCAAAATATTTCAGTATGACCTGTACGCGCTTGCATTCGGATTCTACCAATCGAAAACCAAAAATATTGTCCACGTAGATGCATTAACATACATTTTCCTAAATGGAGGTCAAGTCGGCAACCCAAAAAGCAGATCTGTGTTACAAAGTCGGCTTTGCTGTTTCACATTCCCTCGCGATATCAATTGATTGTACTCGTAAGTACTGATACCAAGGCTTATGTCATGTATTCAGCCGTCTTACATCTGGCCATGCTCTTAACAACATTGCTTCACTATATTTCTATTTTGATGGTGGCTTTTTATTATTATTTGTTATTATTAGGTTTTGAAATTAGTATTTAATTTTATATTATTCTTGATTTTGAAATGTTTGAACTCAAATGCAAGTCTGAATCAAATTAAAATTATCTTTGGCTAAATCAGTCATCAATTAGAGCAAGAAAATTACGTACTTGAAAAATAATGTAAAAATATTTTAAACATTGATATTTTAATGCAATTTGCAAGATATTTACCACCATAATAATTAATGATTGATATTTTGTAGCTAGGCTCCTCTGCCGGGATTATCTGTGGCGAGTATAATTTTGGGACGTGATTTACGCCTAAAAGTTATCGGTCTTCGTTTTGTGAAAAGTGAAATTTTAGATTTAGGTTGTATTCTGAAAGCAAATCGAACGTAATACACTGACTGGATCCGTTAATACGCGATCATTCACTAACAGACATCCCTACACATAGTAAGTCAAATTTAATCATCAAATTAATGAAGAAGAAAAAAAGCCGAGGATAAAAGGTATGATTAGTCGTAATAACAAAAAAAATGAAATAAAACAGTTATTGTTAGGCAAAATGAGTACAAATAACAAAATCTCTACATAACGTAGACCAAACAATATACTTTATGACAGTACCAGACAATGGGTGAAGAGGAAGAGCAAGAAAAAAATTTTTGTGAGTCCTTGTTCGCTTAAATTAAATGTAGAATCCAATTGCAGAGATATTAATTTCATTGTAATCGCAGTGTTGACTGTCAGCGATTAAATCGTCTAAGCGCTACTGTGCGAAAACACAGAATCACGAAATCCACTAACACTTGGGGAAACATTTCACAGCCCCCTAAGTTTTTAAAACTTTGTCAAGTCTTTGTAAAAAGTTTTATAAATTTAAATCGCTTCATTAACCGTTAGTCTTTAGATTGTATTTTTGCATCAATTCACTGTATATCGTATTTCGTTTTTGTAGCACTTCATCAGTTTACGATACATCAAATACACAATACTTACATAATTCTCTGTTCATTAATGTGATCTTATTTCATTTGTTTGAGCTGCAGCCTGTTTTAGCTTTGCCAGGAATATAATTTTCCTTTCCATTTGGGTGCGATCCTGTCGGAACCTGGAGAAACGACAGCAAAGCCTGAGGCATCCAGTTCCTTTTTTTGCATGCAAAGTTTTCTCATAACATTTACAAACATTACACATCGAAAAACCAGGTCATTTAATATATTATTCAGAATGAACAAATTACATTTCTAGGAAAGTAATTATCAAGGTATGAAATTCGCATGTTTGGTAGTTATTTGTCTTTGTGATTTGAGTTTGACTTTTGAAATGTTCATAGTAAACACTTAGGAGTCGTCGTATGGGTTTTTACAATAATCACTCAGCTAACCATTATTCATTCTTCCTCGACGGTTGTAAAGGCAACGCATTGTATGCGAAATCATACGTGCTGCAGCATTCCCCGCTGCCGTTGTGAAGGGCGGTCACGGCGGTGTGCTCGCGATGTTGACAAAATCTGCATACGTGTGAGCCACGATGATCTGCGTTGGAGCAAGAAGATTGCTGAGTTCTGGACTGGTTGTGCTCGACGGGATCCATCCAGCTCAGGATACAGGGATTACATGAAACATTCGTAGATTGGTGTCAGTAACACAATATTGACTTTTTAATACACATTCCGCAAAAAGGATTTTGATTAGTACGCAGTTGCAATTATTTGCAACACTAACGCACATCAGTTTGTTGTGATATAAAAGGTCTAATGTATGCTTTTTGTTCAGGAACTTTACTGTCAGTTGACATCAACACTGTTACTGCACGAATACGTTCATGTTAGTTTCGGTTTCCGCATATTCATTAGTGTCCTCAGAACACCGTACATTACACATGTTTACAACGTATGAAACGTCCCCTTAGAAAAATTGTACATGACTGTGCTTAAACTTACACACAATATTTTTTTAGCGCAACGCAATCTGACTTTCAATAATCCCTACAAAAGAATGGCCATGACTAACATTAACCTATACCTTTCACAAATCACTTACCTCACCAAAAATCTTCGTTACTCGAACTACTGCAATACAGCGAGCGCCACTACTGCCAGCTAAATAAAAGATTCAAACTACGGAAGGCACTCACTACTGATAGGCATAGTTAGCGAATGAAAGGTTTTAACAGAGAACAAAAAATGTATTTACCTTAATAGTCATTATATATATATATATAACAGTTCATGACATCCATTCTTACAAATGTACTGTTTCTGATGGACACACCTCCAGATTATCCATTCTCAAAAATCCGCCATCGCACTTCCCCACATCCACCACTGATGGCGGCTCACCTCCAACTGCGCAACGCTACTCGCTGTTAACATCCAGCTGCCCAACACTACAATGGCAGACAACAATGCAAACTAGCCACAGACTGCACACAGCACAGCCAGTGATTTTCATACAGAGTGCTACGTGGCGTTACCAATAAGAAAACCTAAATAGCCTACTTACAAAAATGTTTATCAAAGTTTTCGTTTCTTGCAGGTTTAGCTTCGCGTCGGCGTGTAATCATCACCCGTGACGTCACATTCACAAAGTTCCAGCGCTACAGTCTGTTTCACAGTTTATGCGCGATACATATTATCTGAGTTTCATTTTAAAGTAGCAAAACTTCTCTGTGTTTCACTTCGGCGGTTCATCACATCACTTCAATGTTGTAGCCTGGGTGATTACAAAAATTAAGTTCACTTGCTACTAAGAGTGCTGACCAACTTTTTTTCTCTTACAGTTCTCCGCGACATTAATTTCGCTGTGTGGTTGTTTACGGTAGTGAAGCCTACCTTTACAGTGTTTTTTTTCAGTCGTAATGCGAGTTTAGTCATTACTACTGGAGCCAAGGACATCAATGACTATTTTTGCCTTACACGAATTGGTGTGTGCCATTGAAATTCGTCACGATGACTAGTGCAGAATACAAATCTGCTTATGTCACAATCTTGCCTTTTCCCTACTATCGGACTAAAATCTCAATAGTTCCATCACTACAGTTTAAAAACGTGACCCACAGTAGCTTGCTGTTTTTGTTTACAAACTACATGTTACATATAAACAGGAAAATTATTTTGCGCTACAAATCATTGCAACTGTACAAACTTAAAATCTGCTGATAGAAAAATTTTATCATCTGTATGGGTTCTGCCTTACTTTCTTTTCTTAGAATTGCATAGCAAAAGAAATGGAATATTTGCGTCCATGAAAATTGTTACTACGATTACATCAAAACAAGCTTCTTGTTTGCTTTTCTCCTCATAATATTAATGAAACGACATTACTTAAAAGATTATTCCTGAATTTCTAGTATTAATGTAAAAATTTGTTCAGCAAAAGGTTTACTTAAGATCTACTTATGCACATGAAGAAAATAAATTTGTCTTAAGACTACTATGTACACTGTGAAATATCTTACATACTAACATATTTACAAATTCTCATAATATTTACATAGGTACACCAACTCTGGGAAATGTTTACTCAGCAAAATATTTCTTTATATCCTGTTCTAGCCACTACAAGTAGTGGACTACTATATGGATCTATAGTATCCCATTCTAACATGCGACGGATTTCATGTGATACAGCTTCTCTGTTGCCCCACAGGACAGAATATTTAGAGTGGCAAAATGTTTCGTGAGGCTTCACTTGCATTGTATACACATATCCTTTAATTAAGCCGGGTGTCTCATCGAAAACAGATATACATTTGTTTAAAAGTTTAATCAGTTCATTTGGTGTACAGTACTTAAATAAACTGATTCATAAACTTTTCTTTGTATTTCTTGTCTGCAAGACTGTCCATCAAATTGCTGTTGACTGGGCTGTGTTTGATCGGGCAACATAGGAAATCGATTGTCACATAAAATTACCTCCTGTTTTATGTATTTGATTCGGACCCCTTGGTATAACTTACTGTGTACCAGGTTGCTTTTAGTGAGTGGTAGGGCTATCTCCTTCCCATTCACTTTTAATACACATGTGCCTCAAGGAAGTTCAATGACTGCATGTCTTTCTTGTAAGAAATCTACTCCCCATATGCAGCTTACTGATAAACCTTCACAAACCAGGAATGTGCCCCCTATAGCTCCAGTTACCTGCCTCAGCTGAAACATGAGTCTGCATACGTACTCCCTTTGACTTACTTCCAAGCACACTTATGATCATACAATTGTTTACCGGCAACGTATGTGGTGTCTGAAGTTCACAAATCTTATTATAGAATTCTGAAGCCATACAATTTGTAGCCGCGCCCGTGTCAACAGTAACTGTGGTTGGTATTCCACCTACTACTGCGCGAAATGCAGTTTGCATTGTTTCCTTTTCTGTTAGTTTACGCAAATGGATTTCTTCGCAAAGTTTATCACTCAGATTTTTGCCTTGGTTATTAAAAAAAATGGTTCAAAAGGATCTGAGCGCTATGGGACTTAACATCTGAGGTCACCAGTCCCCTAGAACTTAGAACTAATTAAGTCTAACTAAGGACATCACACACATCCATGCCCGAGGGAGGAATCGAACATGCGACCGTAGCGATCGCGCGGTTCCAGACTGTAGCGCCTAGAACCGCTCGGCCACTCCGGCCGGCCCTCATTATATCTTATTAAATACACGCTCTCACGACATTTGCCGCAAGCTTCTCCCGCGACCGCCATGTGAGCGTCGTATGAGGCCGCATTTAGTTTCACGCCTCTGAAGTGCTGGGCCTAGTGTTGCCCTCTACTTCTATAATTCTTATTGGTGACTGTCGCCTCCAGTTTTGTCCAGAACTACTGTGTCCAGCGGCACTGTTCGGCCGTGCAGGAGCGCCAGCTGATTGTGTACTGGTTCCTGTGTTAGGATTCCAATTACTGTTTGACTACTGTGGTATCGGATGCCAGCGCTTTGGTTGATTACTGTTATTACTATTGTAATTACCCTACCCTGGATGATATCTGCTGTTTTGCCTACGCCTCTTATTAAAAGGAGGAGAATTTCTTCCATCGCTTTGTCCTAGGTTATTATTACCATTGTAAGATTGAGGCAAACTAATCTCATTTTTGCCGGCCGTAGTGGCCGAGCTGTTCTAGGCGCTTCAGTCTGGAACCGCGCGACCGCTACGGTCGCAGGTTCGAATCCTGCCTCGGGCATGGATGTGTGTGATGTCCTTAGGTTAGTTAGGT
The DNA here is from genome assembly GCF_023864345.2 of Schistocerca serialis cubense. Taxonomy (NCBI): domain Eukaryota; kingdom Metazoa; phylum Arthropoda; class Insecta; order Orthoptera; family Acrididae; genus Schistocerca; species Schistocerca serialis. The sequence continues at coordinate 20,457,454 of NC_064646.1, forward strand.
TTAAGTAGTTCTAAGTTATAGGTGACTGATGACCTCAGATGTTAAGTCCCATAGTCCTCAAAGCCATTTGAACCATTTAATCTCATTTTTTTACCATTGCTGTTTTTGTTGTGTTATTGGTAATATTTATTACTGTTGTTGTTTGATACTTCAGCATTCAGTTTCGATTCTTCATGCAACAGGTCAATAGAATCAAGGGTTGAGATGAAAACTTCTACGTCTGAATCTGGTAAATGAAGTAGTTTTTGTTTTATTGAGATTGGTAATTTTGATTTTAAAAGCCATATGACTTCATGTTTGGGCATTTGTTCATCCCAATATTTCGTCTTATTTATATAGTTCTCAAAATATTTACGCAGTGTACCTGCTTTGCTATACACCTCACGCCTTAAACGTTCTTGTGTTTTAGCTGATCAATACTTATTTAGAAAAGCTTTCTCGAATTCCTCATAAGTATGGCAATAATCTATTACTTCACTTTCCCATAAGGCTCTATTACCTTGAATATGGGTAGTGACAAACTGTATTTTCTGTTTATCATTCCACGATTTTGGTAGTATACCACGGAAACTTTTGATAAAAATGACAGGGTGTGGTATTGTGCGATCCGGTGTGAAACTTTGGAATTGTCTGTATTTTAGAAAACTCTCTTCCACAAGTATGTTAGAAAGAGAACTGGCCGCTACGTGAATGAGTTGCGGGCTAGGCAATGTTGCCGAACAGCTGTTTGATGTTGCCGCGCGAGATGTCACAGTCTGCGTCTCTGGCAATTTATAGACACGTAAACCACACAAGCCTGCTGCGTTTTTTATCGCTGCAAGCTCCCATTTTAACGTATCTACTTCTTGTGTAAGAGTCTGCTTCCATTCAGAAACCTGTTCGGTATTTTCACCTAACATGTTTGCTCCAGACAATGCTTCGTTTGTCGCTTTCTTTACGGTTACAGGCAGTTCGTTCCACAAACATTCTTGAAATTTATTGTCTTTTATGTTCAAGCAGTTTACAAAGTCAAGAGTAAACTGATTGCCTTTCTCTACAAACTTCGCTTCTACAGATTTCTCCTGTGTGAAAGCGAGTGCCTGTACCTGTGTAGCTAGGCTATATGCTGTACAGAATTTTCTAATGTACTTTGTGCTGCATTAACTTGCGTGACCTGCTATGTTACATCATTAACAGCTTCGGGCAAGTGCTTGTATGTTTTTCGCATTTCGTCAAATTCATCACTAATATTTTTTAAGTTAGTTTCAGTTTTACTGAATTTTCTATCAAGGTCGTCACGAATTTGTGTGGCAATATTTTCTTGTGTCTGATGGGCTATGTCTTTCAAATTTTCGTTTACTAATGTGGTTAAATTATTTTGAATTTCAGTGGCCGCTGTTTGAAGTATTCCATTCAAACTGTCAGTCACATTTTCAAGTTTTGCGTCTAAATTACCAGTCATATTAGTTTTGATGTCAGTGGTTGCAGTTTGCAGTTTTTACATCTAAATTGTCAGTCACATTTTGCAATTTTGCGTCTACACTGTCTGTTGCATTTTCTTGTTTTGCATCTAAACTGTCTTTTGTAGTTTTGCATCTAAACTGCCTATTACATTTTTCTGAACTTCTTTAAAGTGTTCATTTTGTTCATGAACAGCGCGATGTAAACCTTGCATCCGCTCTCTGAAAAATGTTAACAGTTCCGCGAAATTAGTGGGTAATGATTCGGTCTGGGTGGATTTTTCAGTATTTTCGGCCGTAGGTAAAATTTCAGCCGCCGATTATCATTATCTTGTGTTTCGTGACTCGCCATATCTTGTACGTCACTGTCTGTGTCTGACTCCATTCCGGGCCGTGTAGCCACATTAATGTTTCAACCAACTTTTCCCATGAGCCTAAAAACATACATTTCACCGAAGTTAATTAAATTTATCGTTAATTCTACTCAAGTTACACATGGCAAATTTTATTTAATAGGAATTACTGGTAATGGATAGCAATTGGCGATAAAACAATCTAGCAACTATTGTCAATCGTTCTAGAAAGCGGCCATCTTGCCGACATTTCGTTTTGCAAAATCCACCAAAACATTTACAAGCTATTGTGAGCAATATTTATGGAATTTAATACTCCCCAACTGACTTTTGCACACCAAGGTGCAGGAAAACAGTAATGTCCTTACCTCCTTCCTTACTGCGCTTCAGCAACGTCTAAAGCCGCAGCTTTTTCTTTTAAGAACCGTACTCCACGTCTTGTATTACCCAGCTTGTTGAAATTGCCTTGTATCTCGTTACTGCTGTTTTTCATACAACAGAAATCTACAAATTTTTTAGATAGCAAAATTACAGTGATACATATACATACATAGGTACATACATAAATAGGTCCTGTACTAACATAGCCATTTTAATGGTGGCTTTTTATTATTATCTGTTATTATTGGGTTTTGAAATTAGTATTTCATTTTATATTACTCTAGCTTTTAAAACGTTTGAACTCTGATGCAAGTCTGAATCAAACTAAAATTATCTTTGGCTAAATGAGTCTTTAATTAAAGCAAGAATATTACGTACTTGAAAAATTATGTAAAAATATTTTTAAATATTGAAATTTTAATGCAATTTGCCGGATATTACCACCATAATAATTAATGAGTGATATATTTTAGCCAGGCTCCTCTACCGGGATTATCTGTCGACGAGTATAATTTTGGGACGTGATTTACGCCTAAAAGTTGTCGGTCTTCGTTTTGTGAAAAATGAAATTTTAGATGCAGGTTCTATTCTGAAAGCAAACCAAACGTATTACACTGGTTGGTGCCGTTAATACTAACAGACATCCCCACATAGAATAAGCCACATTTAATTATCAAATTCACGAAGAAGAAAAAAGCTGAGCAAAAAATGTATGTTTAGTCGTAATAACGAACAAAATGAAACAGTTATTGTTAGGCAAAATGAGCACAAATAATAAAATCTCTACATAACATAGACGAAGTAATATACACTCCTGGAAATTGAAATAAGAACACCGTGAATTCATTGTCCCAGGAAGGGGAAACTTTATTGACACATTCCTGGGGTCAGATACATCACATGATCACACTGACAGAACCACAGGCACATAGACACAGGCAACAGAGCATGCACAATGTCGGCACTAGTACAGTGTATATCCACCTTTCGCAGCAATGCAGGCTGCTATTCTCCCATGGAGACGATCGTAGAGATGCTGGATGTAGTCCTGTGGAACGGCTTGCCATGCCATTTCCACCTGGCGCCTCAGTTGGACCAGCGTTCGTGCTGGACGTGCAGACCGCGTGAGACGACGCTTCATCCAGTCCCAAACATGCTCAATGGGGAACAGATCCGGAGATCTTGCTGGCCAGGGTAGTTGACTTACACCTTCTAGAGCACGTTGGGTGGCACGGGATACATGCGGACGTGCATTGTCCTGTTGGAACAGCAAGTTCCCTTGCCAGTCTAGGAATGGTAGAACGATGGGTTCGATGACGGTTTGGATGTACCGTGCACTATTCAGTGTCCCCTCGACGATCACCAGTGGCGTACGCCCAGTGTAGGAGATCGCTCCCCACACCATGATGCCGGGTGTTGGCCCTGTGTGCCTCGGTCGTATGCAGTCCTGATTGTGGCGCTCACCTGCACGGCGCCAAACACGCATTCGATCATCATTGGCACCAAGGCTGAAGCGACTCTCATCGCTGAAGACGACACGTGTCCATTCGTCCCTCCATTCACGCCTGTCGCGACACCACTGGAGGCGGGCTGCACGATGTTGGGGCGTGAGCGGAAGACGGCCTACCAGTGTGCGGGACCGTAGCCCAGCTTCATGGAGACGGTTGCGAATGGTCCTCGCCGATACCCCAGGAGCAACAGTGTCCCTAATTTGCTGGGAAATGGCGGTGCGGTCCCCTACAGCACTGCGTAGGATCCTACGGTCTTGGCGTGCATCCGTGCGTCGCTGCGGTCCGGTCCCAGGTCGACGGGCCCGTGCACCTTCCGCCGACCACTGGCGACAACATCGATGTACTGTGGAGACCTCACGCCCCACGTGTTGAGCAATTCGGCGGTACGTCCACCCGGCCTCCCGCATGCTCACTATACGCCCTCGCTCAAAGTCCGTCAACTGCACATACGGTTCACGTCCACGCTGTCGCGGCATGCTACCAGTGTTAAAGACTGCGATGGAGCTCCGTATGCCACGGCAAACTGGCTGACACTGACGGCGGCGGTGCACAAATGCTGCGCAGCTAGCGCCATTCGACGGCGAACACCGCGGTTCCTGGTGTGTCCGCTGTGCCGTGCGTGTGATCATTGCTTGTACAGCCCTCTCGCAGTGTCCGGAGCAAGTATGGTGGGTCTGACACACCGGTGTCAATGTGTTCTTTTTTCCATTTCCAGGAGTGTATTTTATGACCCTACCAGACAATGAGTGGAAAGGAAGAGCAAGAACAAAATGTTGTGAGTACTTGTTTGCTTAAATTACATAGATTATCCAGTTACAGAGATATTAATTTCGTTGTAATCGCATTGTCTGTTGTCAGTGATAAAATCGTCTCAGCGCTAATGCGTCAAAACAGTCATTAAATCCACAAACACTTGGGGAAACAAGTCACTATGCTTAATCAACAGACAAAGTAATGGTAGCAATGAGAGTAGCAGTTTAATCATTCCCAGGTTAGGTTGACAGCTGCATTGGAAAAGTATTGCAAACACATACACTAAGCGATCAAAAGCATCCAGACACCTCCAAAAACACGTTTTTCATATTAGGTGCATCGTGCTGCCACCTACTTCCAAGTACCCCATATCAGCGACATCAGTAGTCTTTAGACATCGTGAGAGAGCAGAATGGGGCGCTCTGCGGAACTTAACGGACCTCGAACGTGGTCAGGTGACTGGGTGTCACTTGTGTCATACGTCTGTGAGCGAGATTTCCACACTCCTAAACATCCCTAGAACCACTGTTTCCGATGTGATAGTGAAGTGGAAAAGTGAAGGGAGACGTACAGCACAAAATCATACACACCGACCTCGTCTGTTGACTGACAGAGACCGCCGACAGTTGAATAGGCAGGGTAATAGGCAGACATCTATCCAGACCATCACACAGTAATTACAAACTGCATCAGGATCCACTGCAAGTACTGCGACAGCTAGGCGGGAGGTGAGAAACTTGTATTTCATGGTCGAGCGGCTGCTCATAAGCCACACATCACGCCGGTAAAGCCAAACGGCGCCTCGCTTGATCTAAGGAGCGTAAACATCGGGCGATTGAACAGTGGAAAAACGTTGCGTGGAGTGACGAATCACGGTGCATAATGTGACGATCCGATGGCAGTGTGTGGGTATGGCAAATGCCCGGTGAACGTCAACTGCCAGCGTGTGTAGTGCAAACAGTTAAATCAGAAGGCGGTGATGTTATGGTGTGGTCGTGTTTTCCATGGAGGGGCCTGCAGTCCTTGTTGTTTTGCGTTGAACTATCACAGAACAGGCCTACATTGATGATTTAAGAACTCTCTTGCTTCCCACTACTGAAGAGTAGTTCGGGGATGGCGATTGCATCTTTCAACACGATCGAGCACCTGTTCATAATGTACAGCCTGTGGCGGAGTGGTTACACGACAGTAACATCCCTGTAATGGACTGGCATGCAGAGTCCTGACCCGAATCCTGTAGATCACCTTTTGGATGTTTCGGAACGTCGACTTCGTGCCAGACCTCACCGATCGACATCGATACCTATCCTCAGTACTGCACTTCGTGAAAGATGGGCTGCATTCCCCAAGAAACCTTTCAGCAACTGATTGAACATAAGGCTGAGAGAGTGGAAGCTGTATCAAGGCAGGGAGTGGGCCATCACCATACTAAATTGCAGGAGTAGCGATGGAGGGCGCCACGAACTTGTAAGTCATTTTTAGCCAAGTGTCCGGATACTTTTGATCACATAGTGTACCTCAGCTCAATACAAAGGGGAAACATAGTTACAAATAAATCAATTCCTTGAAAGAAGTCCTGAATTCAGACACAAACCAGGACTGATACTCGGTAATCTCTGATTCCGACAGTGCCGAACCGTGCACAAGGGCTCCCTAAGGCCATGGAACACTGCATATCAACATGGGTGCCTTTCCCTGTATAAGCTCCCGACTCCTTGGAGATTATATGGGTTAATTAACGATTATTATGTTACATTCCTCTTGTTTTAGTTGACCGTGTATATCGAGACTGACGACTGGAAATGTGCACTTCTCCATCTGCTGCACAAGAAAGGAGTAGAGTGAATTTGAACAAGTACAGATGAATCTCCCTCCTACAAGTCATCTACAGAATTTTTTCAGCTTGCTTACTCTAGAGAACACAAGAACAGATAGAACATAAAATTCGAAACACCAGAAAGGCTGCCGACCCAGCCGTTCACCCGCGGAACAAATAATCAATCAGAAAATAATTCTAAAATACAAGGCTATCAGAAACATGCAAATCACCTTCAGTTTCATAGATTTCAAGAAAACAAATGACAGCCATTGTTCAGCGTCTTAGAAGAACGGGGACTTGATCCAAAAGCGCTACGACTAATCAGACAGACATTGGCTGGTACACCATAGAAAATTATATTCATTGGTGAAATATCTGACCCCTTCATGATCAAAACTGGAGTAAGCCGAGGCAATGGATTATTCCCACTATTGTTCAATCTAGAGCTGGACAAAGTATTGAGGGAAAGAGAAAAAGAACTGAAAATACAAGGACACTGGAAACCAACACGACTAGGACGATCCCGAAACAAGACAAAAATCTCAAACCAAGCTTTCGCAGGCTGTCTGGGCTTACTCTCGGATAAAGAAACAACAGCAATCAAACAAACAGAAATACTGAAAGAATATGCAGAAAAAGTAGACATGCAAATCTATTTCAGGAAGTCTGAATTATTTTGCTCAAAGTTACACAAACGTAAATTACAGTCAAATAGGACGAGATAAACAGAGTTACATATTTAAATAGCTAGGCGAAATCCTCGAACCTACAGGAGGAGAAAAGATCTCACAGAAATCAAGTCTACTACCAAAATAATGAAGAGAGCTTACAGCAAAACATAAGACACATACAATAAGAAATGCGTGTCCTTGCAAAGTCCAGACATTACAACACAGTAATCAAGACTCAAATCCTATATGCAAGTGAAACACTAACACGCCATACAACAAGCGATATGGTAGGTATACTGAAGGAAGAACAGAAAATCAAAAGAAAAATTCTCGGCCCACGGCTGACAGAAGAGGGACAGAAATTACACTACACAGATTACACTGTATGAAAACAAAAGAGAATGTCAGACCTAGCAGCAAATCTCAGAAAAATAAGGTTGAAATCCTTCGGGCACCACCAAAAAGAATCACGAACAGAATTCTGACATACTTACAAGGGGTGAAGTTAACAATACTATGGATCACACAAGTCAAACTTGACCTAGAAAAAGCACAGACAGATCCAACAGAAACAGAAGAAATAAAAATATACAGAGACAATATATACCAGTGGGATATTAGGTCAGAGAATGAAGTCCCAAAGAAACCAGGAACAAAGTGGGCTGCAGATAGAAAGAGACTTTATGGAGGAAAAATGAGAGATCGTTAACATAGGAAAGAACGCTCAAACGAGGAAAATGCTTTGTGTGATACTACAGGGTCTCTACATAAATAATAATAATAATACTAGTAATCATAATAAATAATAGTTTGTATATACATAAATAAGCTAGTATTCTTACGTAAGTGCACTCAAGTTCAATAACAACAGTTTGTAGTTAAACATAGTTTAAACAATTATTTATGCCTGGCTGATAGTATCGTCTTCTGGCACTCTTTACAATAGTGGTGTCAGCTGATACATGCGACTGACCACTCCTTAAACTGTCATGATTTTGTATTAGGAATTGTAGTCAATCATTAAGTGAATATCTGGCAAAATCAGTAACATATTCATTATGTAAATGCACAAATATGACAGAACATAAGGTATTCATGCTGCATTCATTTTCTGTGTTATTGTGGAGAATACGATGTTCTGACAAATATATACACAAAAAAGATGTAAAAGACATCATTAGTCAATAAATAAAATACAGATTAATGGCTTTCAGTGGTGATAGCTATAGTGTAATGTTATCATCTGAGATGTCGCTTGTTGAAATAACATGTAGTGTTTAAAATTTATTAATTCTAAGGGTCATTGTGAAAATATTTATTCACTGTAAATGATTAACTATTGTACCTTTGAAGGTATTGAAAACATTATTGTTTCATTGGTTAAAAGGGTTCAAATAGCTGTGAGCACAATGGGACTTAACATCTGAGTTCATCAGTCCCCTAGAACTTAGAACTACCTAAACCTAACTAACCTAAGGACGTCACACACATCCATGCCCGAGGTAGGATTCGAACCTGCGACCGTTGCGGTCGCGCAGTTCCAGTTTGAAGCGCCCAGAACCGCTCGACCACAGGTTTCATTGGTAGTACCCATTTTCCTGAGATCGTAGATGTATTCAGAATTACTTTGTTAATCGACTCTGATTTATTGTTGAATTTTTAAGAGCTGTAAGCACCCATCTTGCATCTCCACCATAGCTGATGTATCGCCGGTTCTCTTAAGAGGGCAACCGCTATCCAAATGCCCCAGCCCCAGTTTCACCAGCTTGCTGTTACTGGCTCCACATCTCCAACCTGCTGCCGGGCCATGCTGGTCGCTTCTGCTGGCACGCTCGCCAGGCCACGCGGGCTAGTCTTCATCTGCACAACAAATTCACCTCCCCTCGTACCAATTCTAGGCTGCCAAATTGCTCGCTTACATTCACATACATTGCATACCTCCACTTAACGTGGAACACTGGCTCGCCACTTGGTACATCACTTCGTCCGAACGGGCCTTGAAGTCCCAACGGTACCGACCGACCGCCACGTCATCCTCAGACCACAGGCTTCATCAGACCAATATACGGTGATGCATGTGGTCAGTACACCGCTCTCCCAGTCGTTGTCAGCTTACGTGACCGCAAAGGCTACTTTTCAATCAAATAGCTTTTCAATTTGCTTCACAAGGGGTGAATGCACCCCCTTGCCTACAGCGCGGGGCAAATAGGACGGTGACCCATCTAAGTGATAGCTCTGCCCAAGAGCGCTTAACTTCGGTGATCTGTTGGGAGTCCATGTCACCATTGCAGCAAGGCCGTTGCCAACTTAGAACATTAAGTCGTAACAAATTTGATATACTTGCATAACATAATAAATAAATATATAATATAATAAACAGAACACCCGTGTGTCAGACCAATAGTGTCAGTATCTTTGTGGCGATGTGTGAAACAGTATGTACCTCCTAGGATAACACCTATTATCAATATAAATTTTCTAAATCTAAGACAAATTAAATAACTACGGTATATTAATTGAATGCCAAAATAAATAGAGTCAGAGACCCATCTTTAAGTAGACGAGAGGTGGAACCTTCATTTTTATGGGGAAGGGACATCAGTCTTCCGAATAGTTTGATTACGCCCACCACAAGTGCCTCTGCCAGGACAAGCTCTTTATCTCGATTTAGGACTCAAAAACAATGCTATCAGTTTTTAGGCGTATATACCCCAGACTCTGTCATTCCCAACAGTTTCTGCCACGTACGGCCCCATCAGGTACCGTGGAAACTGTTTCTATTCATTCGTCCTCTCAGCCTTCCCTACCTTCTAGTCGCTTTATCCACAAATTATATTGCTTGCTGATTCTGCAGAGAAACCCCTCCACTTAATTTGTGGCATCCTTTTGTACACATCACAGGTGCTTCGAATGTCTTCTGTTCCATTTTTCCTTCATGCATACACGTTCATAGTCTTCCTGGCAGATTAAAACTGTGTGCCCGATCGAGACTCGACCTCGGGACCTTTGCCTTTCGCGGGCAAGTGCTCTACCAACTGAGCTACCGAAGCACGGCTCACGCCCGGTACTCACAGTTTTACTTCTGGCAGTATCTCGTCTCCTACCTTCCAAACTTTACAGAAGTTCTCCTGCGAACCTAGCAGAACTAGCACTCCTGAAAGAAAGGATATAGCGGAGACATGGCCTAGCCACAGCCTGGAGGATGTTTCCAGAATGAGATTTTCACTCTGCAGCGGAGTGTGTGCTGATATGAAACTTCCTGGCAGATTAAAACTGTGTGCCCGACCGAGACTCGAACTAGGGACGAGGTACTGGCAGAAGTAAAGCTGTGAGTACCGGACGTGAGTCGTGCTTCGGTAGCTCAGTTGGTAGAGCACTTGCCCGCGAAAGGCAAAGGTCCCGAGTTCGAGTCTCGGTCGGACACACAGTTTTAATCTGCCAGGAAGTTCCATATCAGCGCACACTCCGCTGCAGAGTGAAAATCTCATTCTGGAAACACCCCCGAGGATGTCGCTAACCCATGTCTCCGCAATATCCTTTCTTTCAGGAGTGCTAGTTCCGCAAGGTTCGCAGGAGAGCTTCTGTAAAGTTTGGAAGGTAGGAGACGAGGTACTGGCAGAAGTAAAGCTGTGAGGACGGGGCGTGAGACGTGCTTGGGTAGCTCAGTTGGTGGAGCACTTGCCCACGAAGGGCAAAAGTCCCGAGTTCGTGTCTCGGTCGGGCACACAGTTTTAATCTGCCAGGAAGTTTCAGCATTATTTTTGCTTTCCACTCTGGCATTGCTTCGGCTACTATATATCATCACTTGGGGAACCGACAACTGCACTTTCTTCCTTATTTGAAGTAACAGAAACAAAATAAATATTAAAGTGACACGCAGCGCTCATTTGTATTTGGCGTACGAACTGTATATTTCGCTTCCTATATGGCCGGCGAAAGTCAGGTCTGAAACCAGTTTTATATTGTGTGACTGTAATTAAGAGAGGGACCTTGGCCCAGTTGGTGTAGTTGCTGACAATCAACTTCTGCTTTCTGTACTATCGAGACCACCTCACAAGACTGGCGTATCTCGTAACCTTCTCATCGATGAGCGATAGCCACATACCGCTGAACAGCGATAAGAGACCTCTTTCGTATCACCTTTTTGAAGAGCTTTTTCTTATCAACGAGATATCAAATCTCATCCTGCAGGTGCTATATTGGTGGTATCGTCACGAAACTAATTTTGTGAGATGACTGTGATCCAGAGTATTAAAGTTCAGATTAGATTTTTCTCAGACTGTTTCTGGAACTTAACATGATATTCTGTAAACTTTATACTTCTAACTGCCTATACGAAACCATTACGTAAGACTGTGCCACTTCCGCATTTGGACTTCCAGGGTTTATACTTGTGTGCATTCGGTCTCTGTGAAGCCTACAAATCTGACCTTCAAGATTCTCTGTTCCTCAAACGCATTAAACAATGTCTGAACCTGCACCTGTGTAACCATGCCCACTTGATTCTAATCATCTGCAACAAGATGAGCTAGAAGAAATCACGCTCCTTTTCATATTACACAAACAACATTCGTTAGGTGCCATGCGAGTAAGCCAAGCGCCATTAAACCATTAGCTAATAATCGAATCACACAAACTGCAATTCGTGTCCAGAAAATCATACTTAAATTTTTGAATAGACAAGTGGTATATGAAGGCTCGGTAAGGAATAACTTCAAAACTGTTGTGATATAGTTGTGTATTAACTACGAACGACTAACACGAACACATTTAGAAAATATTAACATGTCTAAGTTGATGGTCATTCTTAACAGTTACTGTCATCACCCACCCAAAACCCTAAGGGCAGTAACTTGAAATTTGGAGAGGGTGTTGGCCTTATACTGTAGGCGTCGTTTAAAAAGGGCATTTTTGAAATTACACCCCTAAGAGGGTGAAATAGGGGATGAAAGTTATTTTGAAAATATGTCGCCATTCAGGCAAATCTGAACCAAGAATTAAGAAAAATGGGATTTGGTTCCTCGATGAGAAATAAAGAAATCCGTATTTCAGCATATTTGTAAATTTAACCCGTATGGAGATGAGTCGAGAGGGACATGAAAGGGAAGTAGTGGTTGGGAAGGGAGTGAGACAGGGTTGTTGCCTCTCCCTGATCTTATTCAATTTGTATATTCAGCAAGCAATGGCGGAACAAAAAAAAATTTGGAGAAGGAATTAAAAACCATGGAAAAATAATAAAAATTTTCGTGTTTGCCGATGACATTGTAATTCAGTCAAAGACAGCAAAGGACCTGGAAGAGCAGTTGGACGGAATGGGCAGTGTCTTGAAAGGAGGATATAAGATGAACATCAACAAAAGCAAAACGAGGATAGTGGAATGTAGTCGAATTAAATCAAGTGATGCTGAGGGAATTAGATTAGGAAATGATACACTTAAAGCAGTAGATAAGTTTTGCTATTTGGGAAGCAAAATAACTGACGATGGTTGAAGTAGAGACGATATAAAATGCGGACCGACTACGGCAAGGAAAGCGTTTCTGAAGAAAAGAAATTTTTTAACATCGAGTACAGATTTAAGCGTCGTGAAGTCCTTTCTGAAAGTATCAGTGTAGATCTAAGCGTCAGAAAGTCCTTTCTGAAAGTATTTGTATGGAGTGCAGCCATGTGCGGATGTGAAACATGGACGATAAATAGTTTAGACAAGAAGAGTGGCGCTACAGAAGAATACTGAAGATTAAATGGGTAGATCACGTAACTAATGAGGAGGTAGTGAACAGCTCTGGGGAGAAAAGAAATTTGTGACACAACTTGACTAGAAGAAGGGATCGGTTGGTAGGTCACATTGTAAGACATCGAGAAATCACCAGTTCAAGACTGGAGGAATGGGGGGGGGGGGGGGGATAATAATCGTAGAGGGAGACCGAGAGATGAATACAGTAAGCATATTCAGAAGATTGTAGGTTGCAGTAGTTACTCGGAGATGGAGAGGCTTGCACAGGACAGAGTATCATGGAGAGCTGCATCAAACCAGTCTCAGGACTGAAGACCGCAAAAACATGGGGATAAAATTGTGGGTGAAAGCTTTTTTTGAAAATAAATCGTTGTTAAAGAACTAATAAATAATTTTTAAAGCTACATATATGAATATTGGTGTTTGACATCTAGGTTACAAATTAAAAAAATACGTCTTTCACAGTTTTTGGAAATTCTATTCCTAAGGGGGTGAAACAGGGCCAGACTAATTCACTGACCTGAAGGACAACCAAAGAAACAGTAATATTTTCCACACTGTCACGGGGCAACAGCAGGCTGTCAGAATATAGTGTGCAGTGCACAGTGTCACTTTTACAGCAAAAACGGATTAAACAGCATGTATTGGAAGCCAAGCACCCATTTTCAAGTCTCCCACAGAAAGGCGAAACCAAAGTGCGCGTTGTGCTGACGTATGTTGAGATTACAGCATGTACTGACGCAAAGACCCATTTACGATTTACGGAACACATTATTCATTCTACGAACATCAAATTATAATGATAAATATGTCTGTACGATCTGACTGTCTTTAATTGTTTAATACACGAGTGGAAACAGGCACAGCATTGGCAAGCTTTCTGACACGGATACGGCACGTGGAGAAGCAGATATTGCTGTCACGTCACCGACGGTCGTACCCCAGAGAAATAAGCCATCATCATTGTGGATGTTCTTTCCTGCATTACTTATTCCAAGAAGTCATAATTTTGTTGATATCAGAAAAAAGAATATCTTGATTTCAGCTTCAAGTAACTCACTTATTGTCTTCACCCACAACAACTTATATAATATCATACGTTTGATGTGCGTGGCATAACATCATGCATATTCGCTGAAGAAAATACATCAGTGCAAGGCGTTTTGTTTCAAAATGAAGACAATCGGATGTGAATGTTGTTGTTGTTGTTGTTGTGGTCTTCAGTCCTCAGACTGGTTTGATAAAGTTCTCCATGCTTTTCTATCCTGTGCAAGCTTCATCTCCCAGTACCTACTGCAACCTCCATCCTTCTGAATCTGCTTACTGTATTCATCTCTTGGTCTCCCTCTACGATTTTTACCCTCCACCCTGCCTGCCAATACTAAATTGGTGATCCCTTGATGTCTCAGAACATGTCCTACTAACCGATCCCTTCTTCTAGTCAAGTTTTGCCACAAACTCCTCCCCAATTCTATTCAATACCTGCTCATTAGTTATGTGATCTACCATCTAATCTTCAGCATTCTTCTATAGCACCACATTTCGAAAGCTTCTATTCTCTTCTTGCCCAAACTATTTATCGTCCATGTGTCACTTGCATACATGACTACACTCCATACAAATACTTTCAGAAACGATTTCGTGACACTTAAATCTGTACTTCATGCTAACAAATTTCTCTTCTTCAGAAACGCTTTCCTTGCCATTGCCAGTCTACATTTTATATCCTCTCTACTTCGACCATCATCAGTTACTTTGCTCCACAAATAGCAAAACTCCTTTACTACTTTAAGTATCTCATTTCCTAATCTAATTCCCTCAGCATCACCCGACTTAATTCGACTACATTCCATTATCCTCGTTTTGCTTGCGTTGATGTTCATCTTATATCCTCCTTTCAAGACACTGTCCATTCTGTTCAACTGCTCCTCCAAGTCCTTTGCTCTCTCTGACAGAATTATCATGTCATCGGCGAACCTCAAAGTTTTTATTTCTTCTTCATGGATTTTAACACCTACTCTGAATTTTTCTTTTGTTTCCTTTACTGCTTGCTCAATACACAGATTGAATAACATCGGGGAGAGGCTACAACTCTGTGTCACTCCCTTCCTAACCACTGCTTCCCTTTCATGGCCCTCGACTCTTATAACTGCCATCTGGTTTCTGTACAAATTGTAAATAGCCTTTCGCTCCCTGTATTTTATCCCTGCCACCTTCAGAATTTGAAAGAGAGTATTCCAGTCAACATTGTCAAAAGCTTTCTCTAAGTCTACAAATGCTAGAAACGTAGATTTGCCTTTCCTTAATCTATCTTCTAAGACAAGTCGTAGGGTCAGTATTGCGTGTTCCAACATTTCTACGGAATCCAAACTGATCTTCCCCGAGGTCGGCTTTTACCAGTTTTTCCATTCGTCTGTAAAGAATTGGCGTTAGTATTTTGCAGCCGTGACTTATTAAACTGGTAGTTCGGTAATTTTCACATCTGTCAACACCTGCTTTCTTTGGGAGTGGAATTATTATATTCTTGTGAATATTTATTTAAAACAGTGTACTTGCTGGAAAGAACGCGACTATTTCAATTTCAGTAAGACTAGAATGTGGCTGTAACTCACTATAATTTATGTGAGACAAGTAGTGAAGTATTATATTTCTGACCGTCACCAATTACAATAACTTAATTTTTTTTATACCAGAAACGACCTGAGGTTGAAGTGAAGATAGTTCAATTGAAACAATTGTCGAAGAAAAGAAAATTAATTTCACTTGTCAATACTTTTCAAAATCTCCAATTTTAATTGTAGTCCAAGACGATCTACAAAGAAATACACTCTTTAAGACGATAATATACAGAACATGATCTGTGGCACCAATAGAAAAGAAAAATACACTGAAACTAGTTTACGATGAATTACTAAGCTTGGGGATGAAATTTGTTCTTCAGCATTAAATGAAAGTTTTGTGCCCTAGTCTTGATAAAAGAGCAAATGCAGCATCGAAAGTAAATTCACATATATGAATATTATTTCTTCCACACCTACAGTTTATAAATGTTAAACCAAGAAATCACTATAGTAAAATAATCCAGAGAGCATTCTCGGTGAAAAAGATACGGCATAAGTACCTATGTTGTCTTAATATTAACTACGACCGAGTTTAAAAACCAGTACAGTTGCCTCTGACCAATGACAGCGTAGGAAAATATCAGTACAGTGTGCACAAAATATTACTTTTTTACTTGAGTTGTCCATAGTTCTTTTTGCTGTATTTTGGCATTCATTTCACCATTTAATAGTTCCTAATTCATATAAAATCTCTTTTAGGTCTTGCCTGTCTTTTTGTTCTGGCACTGCACAGTAGTATCTACAGCAGTCTCCACATGGGAAATGAGCAGGTTTTCCCCTACAAAAAGATGAACACAGGGACAAAAAAAGTGACCGGCCCAGAGAGCGCAGTTGCGTGGAGTGAGCCAGAGGCAGGCAGAACACTGGATATCACAGTTGGTAGGAAAGCAAGAACTTATAATACAACGACATTCTCACAAACACACCTGTAAACTATTACAGGTGTGTTCATTACTGCTGTGTGGTTATCAAGCATTCCTGAAAGAGCTCAGGTGTCAGAAGAGCACTGCCGAAACCGTACATCCACCGGCCACCAAGTGAAAGATGCCGCAATTACTAGTCAAAAATTAACAAGCAGAAGTGCAGTGTGCACCTGAATCCATAAATTTCATAACGAATTCCCATCTTCTGACGCAATCCAAATTCCTTCCCTGCCTTCTGTCTGTGACTCTCTCTCTCTCTCTCTCTCTCTCTCTCTCTCTCTCTCTCTCTCTCTCCTTTTTCTACTTTTTTAATTTTCCAAATCTGTGTACAAACTACCATGGCAAACATAAATATTTCTCTACCTCTAATCATAGGTACATTGACCGTCATACAATATTTTGATACAGACTACCCTCTACTAACTACTCCTAAAATGATAGCTAAACTCTGTGTTCAAAACAACTACTTATGCCTTGACTCACTATTTTTCCCATATTCCTTTTTCAAGAAAATTTACTTGCTGCAGGTTCAGAAAATGTCGAACTGCCCTGCATGACAATTGTCCGATATGTGGCAGCACCAGCAGTGAACGTCAGTGCATACAAACAGCAAAAGTGATTACAGTGTCTATTTTAGTACACATTGACATACAATTGTGAATTCTGATGTATGTGAGAGGGAGAGTGAATGGTGGGGCGCAGATAAAAAGTAAGTGTGTGTGTGTGTGTGTCGGGTGTTGGGATGGGGGTATGGGGATTGATTGTAGGTATGAAACCCAAATTCCTAAGGATACGAACTTTAAATGTGAAGACAGTGTTCATCTCATACTGTATGCATCGACACTCCTAAGGGGGTGAAAAGAAAATGACAAGTTTTTTTTGTGAATATGTCACTACAATTTTGAGGCTAGAACTACGAAAATTAGTATTTGATTTCTCAGTCAGAAATAAAAAGACACGTGTTTCAAAATTTTTAGAAATTCAAACACAAAGGGGGAAAATAGTGGTTGAAAGTTTTTTTAAAAATTAATAATTATTGAAGAACTAATAGAGCAGTTTTAAAGCTATATCTATGAAGATCGACATTTAACTTCTCACTTAGAAATAAAAAAATACGTGTGGCACTAGTTTTGGAAATTCAGTCCCTAATGAGGAGAATATTTTTAAGAAAATATTTCGTTACTGTGAATTATATCTGTCGTCTTTTACTACTGCAAGGTTCTGGTAAGATCAGCTACGCAAAATGCCTCTTTACTGGTTCCCTAACTCCCAAGAATGACTCTGCAAGTAGAGGCTACTTTTGCTTGGCTGCAACAAGTACCAAACACAAAACTTCTGATTGGTGGGCCAAATTTATTTAAATATTAATTAATTAAACTGATAAAAAGGCGCCACCTCATAGATCGTTTGATGATTTAATAAAACACCAATCCAATAATCGTGATAAATTCTGATGAAACACTGCTAAAAGGAGGTGCAAACTGATTTTAAGGGTCCTGACTAGGGAACGGAATGGCGCTATGAGACGAAATAGCAAAGAATTTAACAATAATTCACATTTATTTCTTCATTAACAGTTACACACACACACACACACACACACACACACACACACACACACACACCACACACACACACACACACACACACACACACCACACACACACAGAAGTTAAAATACAGTTGATTGAGATGCTAGCCCGTGCATCGATACATGGCCCATTATACAGGGCTGCATCTGGACCGACACATGTGGGACAAGACTGCTAATTACTGGATACGTTTTATCAAGATCACACACACCATGTCACATCGGTCACTCACACAACGAAAGATATAATTTAGAAAAAAGCTTCCCTAATCCATATGTAATCTCAGTGGGTCATGGAGCGAATGCCTTTAACGGTCAATTTTAGAGCACGAAGTCCACATTTAAAATACCGTGTAACTCCGTGATTTTGTACATAAATTTACGAAACCAGAGTACATCTACTACGTCACGAAACTGAGCCGTCAATTCGAACACGAGAGGTGTTCATGTCGAACTAAAGCATCACAGTATACAAAGAAACACACTTGGTGCACCAGACTACAGGCCACTAAGTCCGTGGGGATGAAATACAAATTGGACGGTAAATTAAATAAAATTTAGCACAAGCATGCCACAAAGCTCAAAACACATTCATACCTAATACGTTAAACTAACTAAAGCTTTACATCATATCGTGGCACCGCTCGTCCACGCCAAGCTACTATTGCACAAAACATCTCACCGAATGAACGGAATATTATTGAAATTAACACCGTTCCCTGATTGAATTAGTTGGTGCTGCATGCTTATCAATGCCATGCACCATAGTGACTACAGGGAACGCAAACAAAGCTCTCACACATTTTAACTCATCAGATGATACTCAGAGCATCTGTACTCACCGGCGACCTAGAGAAGAGTAACCTAATCGTCTCTGACGTCCGGGGTCCACACACGATGGCTAGAAGGGCCCACAGAGCGTAGGCGGTTTCTACCTGTACCAACCTCACAATGGGTGCTGACCAGTGGCCACTAATGCCTCGCTGACCCAACGTAGTAGAGTCTCGTGGGGTTTCCTACCGTGGGGTTTCCTACGAGCAGTGGCACACTAAACCTGTCAGAGGCCCGGGCCGGCAAAACAAATCGAGGCTCCCCTTGCTGCCCCCTTCCACCCTCCTCACCACATAGGATTTCTCCGAGAGTTTCAAACGCATACGGAAGGAAGTCCCACATTGCTTATCATCTTCATTTTGTGTGTCGTGATAATTTACAATGTATAACGTTATTTTACGTAACACTGAAAGTGACTGCTCTCGTAATTCCGTTACTATTATTTAATAGCTATGTTGCCACTTATACGACAGAAATCATTACATGATTTCTGTTGTTCGAATCTATTATTTATGTTTCGCAACTAACTCGGCATAGAGCGAGCGGGGTGTATAAAAATGGATTCCTATTTCCCTAATCAAGAGGAACGTCACTGTCTACATAAAACTTCGTTCAGTGCATGGTGGAGGTTACTTTACTTACGGATTTCAACAAAATCCACAGTGTTGCTCCGATATTGATGAAATTTTGTACATTTGATCTTCAAAACAAGGGGAACCTCACCGTCTACGTGAAATTTCATACGGCGTACGGCGGAGGGTGCCTTACAACAGAATTACACACCATTTGACTGATCAGCTTGGGAGTTTGCTCATGTATGTATGTTTTCGTGGTGAAGGCATTTACTCAAGCCAACGTATGCTGGATGGCAGATGGTTGGCCTACCTTTAAATAAATTCAACATCGTCTCGTCAATCAGCATGAAAGTTGGGAGATATACGTGTTTTTCCGTAGACGGGGAAAGAGGAGATGGCATGACGGAGGCGGAGATATACAGAGAGAGGAGAACGTGATGGGGGCGGTGAGGGGGGAGGGGGTGCATCCGGAGAAGTGAAAGAAGCAGATTAAAAGGGAGAGGGAGCAGCAGGTGAACAGAGAAAGGGGAAGGTGATGAACGACTAATGGAACACTGTAATAAATACATAAATTAGGGGCCGGCTGGTGTGGCCGAGCGGTTCTAGGCGCCTCACTCTAGAACCGCACGACCGCTACGGTCGCAGGTTCGAATCCTGCCTCGGGCATGGATGTGTGTGATGTCCTTAGGTTAGTTAGGTTTAAGTAGTTCTAAGTTCTAGGGGACTGATGACCTCAGATGTTCAGTCCCATAGTGCTCAGAGCCATTTGAACCATTTTTTGAACATAGATTAGGGGTGTTATTGTGAATTTGATGTACTATTAGAAAAAGCGGAGGAGGAGGTGGACAGAGACGGGAAGATGGATGGAGAAGGAGAGGAGGATGGAGAGGAGGAGGAAGTGTTGTGAGAGAGGGGGGGGGGCAGATGGAGGAGATGGAAAGAGAGACAGATGGGCGGAAATAGGATGTGGATAGAGAGACGAGATAGGACTAAATGGACAAGAGAGATGAGGGAAGAGGGGATGAACTGACATAAAACTGGGATGAATAAATATCTGGGCAACGCCGGGTTTACACTTAGTAACTAGATAAAGATTTACGCGACAATGGGCGTGTTCATCTGAAAGAAATTACAGTATATTTCCCTATGGTTAGATGCGGCGTATAAAGTCTCGATAACTAGAGTGTTGTTCTTGATGTCTACAGATGATAAAATTCGTTGCTTAATATAGATGACTCCACCAAAGTTCATCTAGTTGGAATTTCACCTTTATAAAATGAACTACATAATAATCAGCTGAAAAATGCTCCTGTTGGAGCACAATAAAGGCAAATATGATCGTGTTTAAAAGTCTCTGACAGAAAAGTAGGCAACCAGCTGTCTGATTCCTCATTCCGCTTTCCTCACCAAAAATTCTGGAAGCTTCACAGGACAAGTGACCATGTTATGTAAGAAATTTACCAAGTAAAATTTCAGTTTTGTTGAGATAAAAATTCAGTAAGTAGCAGATTGTGTATTAGAACTTTAGAAATATCGTTGAGGGCGTACGTTTGTGAATGAGATCCGCCAAATACAAATAATTACTTTCGTATGACATATATGACGAAACTCCAGAATCGGCAAGTTAATTTTGCGAAATTATTGATGCTGATCGACGACGACACTGTCTGAGAAACGGTGACAACTCCTGCACTGAGGGTGAGCGACTGGGGTAGACAAGCAGTGGGGGAGGCTCAGTTCGCAAACACCTCGTTACGGAACCGGTTGCTCTGGACAGCTTCGCTACCTGCTGCACCCTTGTAGGAAACCCCACGGTAGGAAACTCCACGTAGCCCGTAGTATTATTCGAAACTCTACACAATGGCTGGCTACACTGATCTTAACATTCATAGAACCATGTAGCGGCTCACATAAAGCCGTTACAAATGATGTATTAAAATATTTTAGAAAATCTATGAAAACTGGTGTTTCACTTCCCTGTTAGTTATAAAGAAAGGAGATGAAAGTTTCTATGGAAATATCACTACAAGAATGCAAAAGGCATGATTTACAAAAACCTTGGAATCCGGCTATAAGAAACGCTTCTTGGTCAGAAGTACATTCGGAAAAGATGAACTGCTATACCCTTAATTTGACGCTAAGAGTGTAGAAGGCATTGCAACTTGTGAACGAAAAAATTCGATTAAAGAAAAACAAATAAAATCTGTGCAGACCATACAGTGTGCGTGAGCGAAGCAACAGGCGCTAATTTAGTCTGGATATAAAACGGAAGAAGTGAATGCTTCTGACAAAACTCACCTTACAGTCACTGTTTCAAAAATGAAACGGTAAACAGTCGTGTGAAGCTTTCCTGAGTCCATGTATACTATGAAATGCTTAATCTGACAATGATCTAATAGCCAAGGTACAAACTATAATACTGAAACATGCTTAAACTGGAAACGCTCCCTAAACACATTTCCTGCAGTATTAGCGCACACGCCTCCTCTGACCAAGTCCTTAGCTAACATGGTCTCTGTGGCAAATATTACAAACCAAACTGCCACCTCTCATAATACAGAAACTTCACAATTCTTATTAGGCACATTTTAGGCTCTCTCTCTCTCTCTCTCTCTCTCTCTGTGTGTGTGTGTGTGGGGGGGGGGGGCGTTGTTCGGCTGATTAAAGTGATTCACTAATCTAATCTGATCCTTCAGGTTCATAACTACATTACGTTAGTGAGTAGGTAGATGTCAGTTGAAATTGTACTGGAAAGGGAACACCCCATCGCACATCGCACCCCCCCCCCCCCCTCAGATTTAGTGGTTAGATAGACCGTTCAAAACTGAACAAGTAGAAATAGTGAACGGTCCAAGTACAAGAAGTGCAATAAAGAGCAGCGTGCTACAGCAACGGCGTCATAGGTGGTCTCGGTGTAGGACTGCCAAGCGGGCGAGCCGTGTTCAAAACTACCTCGTGTTTTTTTTCCAAGAACATTACGAATTGTCCGTCCGGTCATTGAAATGTTTGATCTATTTATGAGTTGGTTGGTTGGTTTGGGGAAGGAGACCAGACAGCGTGGTCATCGGTCTCATCGGATTAGGGAAGGATGGGGAAGGAAGTCGGCCGTGCCCTTTCAGAGGAACCATCCCGGCATTTGCCTGGAGTGATTTAGGGAAATCACAGAAAACCTAAATCAGGATGGCCGGACGCGGGATTGAACCGTCGTCCTCCCGAATGCGAGTCCAGTGTCTAACCACTGCGCCACCCCGCTCGGTTATTTATGAGTCTGGGCAGTTGTACTATACACTGTTTAAAGAATATGAGTCACGTGGTAAAAATACGTTACCGTCGCAAATAAATCTTATGAATAGTTGAGAGCAGGCGAGACACCACACAGACATCTCACAGAAATGAAAACAACAAATAAGTGGGTGAGAACTATGTTACAACAAAGGAACGCTACTTCAGAAACGTTAAAAATACATGTTATGACAGAGCACAGAAAAACTGGGTGATTATGAAACTGTTGCGATCATTTGTTGCATCTCACGTGACAAACTATTATGTTTTCATCATTCCCTTGGGAGTGATCACATCTACACAGATCAAAAAAAGTTTTGCATCACCGCAGTCCCAGAACTACTGACGATAGACGTTGACTGTGGATATTGTATCACAGACACAGTCCATATTACTGTTCAGAGATGTCACTAAACCCGCCCAAATATGTAAACAACCATGCATGAGCAGCGCCTATTAGACGGAGGGGGTCCGACAGCCGATTAGTTCCAGCCATTCCACCAGGAAGAAGGTACACGGCTCGTGTTCTCTGTACTTCAACCATTGCTAGACGGTCAATACCGCGGTTCGATCGCTTCCGCAATGTTATTTTGTGCCGGGAAGGGCTCTTTCAATGATAGTGTCCAGGCGTCTCGGAGTGAACCAAAGCGATGTTCTTCGGACATGCAGAAGGCACAGAGAGACAGGAACCGTCGAAGAAATGCCTCGCTCTGGCCGCCCAAGGGCTACTACCGCAGTGGATGACCGCTATCTACGGATTATGGCTCGGAGAAACCCCGACAGCAACGCCGCCATGTTGAGTAATGCTTTTCGTGCAGCCACAGGACGTCGTGTTACGACTCAAACTGTGCGCAATAGGCTGCATAATGTGCAACTTCACTCCCGACGTCCATGGCGAGGTCCACATTTGCAACCACAACACCATGCATCGCGGCACAGATGTGCCCAACAACATGTCGAATGGACCGCTCAGGATTGGCATCACGTTCTCTTCACCGATGAGTGTCGCATATGCCTTCAACCAGACAATCGTCGGAGACGTGTTTGGAGGTAACCCGTTCGGCTGAACGCCTTAGACACACTGTCCAGCGAGTGCAGCAAGATGGTGGTTCCATGCTGTTTTGGGGTGGCATTATGTGAGGTCGACGTACGAAGTTGGTGGTCATGGATGGCGCCGTAACGGCTGTACGAAACGTGGATGCCATCCTCCGACCTATAGTGCAACCATATCGGCAGCATATTGGAGAAGCATTCGTCTTCATGGACGACAATTCACACCCCCATCGTGCACATCTTGTGAATGACTTCTTTCAGGATAACGACATCGCTCGTCTAGAGTGGCCAGCATGTTCTCCAGACATGAAACCTATCGAGCATGCCTCGGATAGATTGAAAACGGCTGTTTATGGACGAAGTGACCCACCAACCACTCTGAGGGATCTACGCCGAGTCGCCGTTGAGGAGAGTGACAATCTGGACCAACAGTGCCTTGATGAATTTGTGGATAGTATGCGACGAATAATACAGGCATGCATCAATGCAAGAGGACGTGCTACTGGGTATTAGAAGTACCGATGACTACAGCAATCTGGACCACCACCTCTGAAGGTCTCGCTGTATGGTAGTACAACTTCATGAGCAATAAAAATGGCAGAAATGATGTTTATGTTGATCTCTATTCCAATTTTCTGAACAGGCTCCAGAACTCTCGGAATCGAGGTGATGCAAAACTTCTTTTGATGTGTGTATATCGGGCAAGGTGGCAGATCTCACGCTCTTACCAGTCGTACAAATTAGGTGCTACGATAACGTATTTCTATCACATGACACACGTACTGTGACTAATGCCGTGTATCACACGCCAGACGTGTTTTCCGGTGAAGGATTCGGTTGACTTGTCGCCTTGTCATCAAACGTTAGCGGTTCCATTCAAAACCAGTTCCTTTCGGCTGCTACTGGAGCAGTTGTGCAAAAACAACTGTCATTATAGATCCCTACCTACATCTCGCTGTTGCAAACGGACGTTACACCACGACACAGACACAAATTTGAATAAAGCTAACAGCGGAAAAAAAAGATTGGCACCACAAGATCGCACACGAGTCGGCCGCTTGGCAGCCCAACACCGTAACCACTTAACCACGACGGCATTTCTGTTCCGGCTACTCTTGGACCGTTCACTGTTCCTATTTTGCTTTTTTTCACAGTCCAGCACACCTTCTTCCTGTTTTCATGCTTGATCTGTGTTCAGTTTTTCATGGGCTGTGCACTAGCCCCACTTACACTGAAGCTGAGGGGGGATGCAATGGGGAGTTTCCCCATTGTGAGTCGTTTTGGCGATTCCAACCTGTTTTCTGGTCGTTACCAAACGGAAAGTTTGGATCGTAGCGTACTATCTGTATGTATATTCCAAAATCCGGTTTTTGTTTAACTGGTTTCCCAGTTCCACTCCTGGTTGCTGTTGCACAGTTCAGCGTCGATTACTTAAATAACAGTTTTGCCGCCAGATTTCTGCTCCGCCAGTTGATTTTCACTCCATCAAAAGTCTCTGCAGCATTATCGTCGTGACTGGGTTATCAGATTGCCATTTGCTTTTCAAAATGTTCGTTAATGTGGACGAAATGATTTTCAGTGAAGTCAAGGAAAAGTAGTATTCCAGTAGCCAATCAGAGAAGCACATTTTACCCTACTATACGGAAAGAAATACAGGAATGCTGATATATTTCTGATTTAATGAATCTGAATTGCTTCAAAATAATCCCCTTTTCTGCGCAGGTAGCTAATTTATAAATTGCAGCGGTCACTTTCTATTTTAATAGCAAACAATAAAGTTTCTTATGTCTTAACGTTATTTGAAATTTTTCTAACCATTCCAAGCCTCACAAGTCTTGTAACCTAATAATACTTTACCAGTGATCGTTTCGCACATTTCTATTCCTCAGCATGGACTAGGCTGGTGTATAGAAATACAATGACGGGAAAAACTGCAATCAATATAGTGCAATGAAATTTCAGAAGTAAATTTGTGTAGGTAATATATTTAAGTGACTGACGTTGCAAGATCGCAGGTTAATGTACGTGTGAGATAAGACATTGCAAACGTGAACTGCTGGTACATTTGCAACCGGTGTAACCGTCAGAATGTTGAACTAAAAGCTGCAAACGTGCATGTATTGTGTTGTGCAGTTGCCGGAGGTCAGTTTGTGGGATGGAGTTCCATGCTTGTTGCACTTTGCCAGTCAACACAGGGACAGCTAATGCTGGTTGGCCGGCCGAGGTGGCCGAGCAGTTCTAGGCGCTACAGTCTGGAACTGCGCGACCGCTACGGTCGCAGGTTCGAATCCTGCCTCGGGCATGGATGTGTGTGATGTCCTTAGATTAGTTAGGTTGAAGTACTTCTAAGTTCTAGGGGACTGATGACGTCAGAAGTTAAGTCCCATAGTGCTCAGAGCCATTTGAACCATTTGAACCAATGCTGGTTGTGGATGACGTTGGAATTGTCATTCGATAATGTCCCATATGTGCTCGATTGGAGACAGATTTGGTCACCAGACAGGCCAAGACAACATGTTGGCGCTCTGTAGAGCACGTTGGGCTACAACAGCGGTATGTATGCGGGTGTTATCCTGTTGGAAAACACCCCCTGGAATACGATTCATGAATGCCAGTACGACAGGTCAAATCACCAGATTGACAGATTTGCAGTCAGGCTGCGTGGGATGACCACGAGAGCGCCCTTACTGTCATATGAAATCGCACCCCAGACAATAAATCCACGTGTAGATCCATCCAGTGTGTGTGTAGCATGCAGACCTTGTAACCAACACACGGCGCCAGAGCCATACGCCGAAGACTATGGCCTTCCCTCTCGGTAATGACACTTGGCTGTCCGGAGGTCGGTCTTGTTGCGACTTTACATTCTCGTGACCACCGCTGTCAACAATCACGTACGGTGGCCACGTGCTTGCCAAGTGTTTTTGTAGGAGCATACAGCACCTCATAGCACAAACGAAACAATGGCTGACATCGAAATAAGTGTCCAAGGAACAGAAAAGCAACTGAAATAACTCAACAGAGGAAAGTCCACTGGACCTGACGGGATACCAATTCGATTCTACACAGAGTACGAGAAAGAACTTGCCCCCCTTCTAACAGCCGTGTACCACAAGTCTCTAGAGGAACGGAGGGTTCCAAATGATTGGAAAAGAGCACAGGTAGTCCCAGTCTTCAAGAACGGTCGTCGAGCAGATGCGCAAAACTATAGACCTATATCTCTGACGTCTGTCTGTTGTAGAATTCTAGAACATGTTTTTTGCTCGCGTATCACGTCGTTTCTGGAAACCCAGAATCTACTCTGTAGGAATCAACATGGATTCCGGAAACAGCGATCGTGTGAGACCCAATTCGCTTTATTTGTTCATGAGACCCAGAAAATGTTAGATACAGGCTCCCAGGTAGATGCCATTTTCCTTGACTTCCGGAAGGCGTTCGATACAGTTCCGCACTGTCGCCTGATAAAGAAAGTAAGAGCCTACAGAATATCAGACCAGCTGTGTGGCTGGATTGAAGAGTTTTTAGCAAACAGAACACAGCATGTTGTTCTCAATGGAGAGACGTCTACAGACGTTAAAGTAACCTCTGGCATGCCACAGGGGAGTGTTATGGGACCATTGCTTTTCACAATATATATAAATGACCTAGTAGATAGTGTCGGAAGTTCCATGCGGCTTTTCGCGGATGATGCTGTAGTATACAGAGAAGTTGCAGCATTAGAAAATTGCAGCGAAATGCAGGAAGATCTGCAGTGGATAGGCACTTGGTGCAGGAAGTGGCAACTGACCCTTAACATAGACAAACGTAATGTATTGCGAATACATAGAAAGAAGAATCCTTTATTGTATGATTATATGATAGCGGAACAAACGCTGGTAGCAGTTACTTCTGTAAAATATTTGGGAGTGTGCGTGCGGAACGATTTGAAGTGGAATGATCATATAAAATTAATTGTTGGTAAGGCGGGTACCACGTTGAGATTCATTGGGAGAGTCCTTAGAAAATGTAGTCCATCAACAAGGGAGGAGGCTTACAAAACACTTGTTCGACCTATACTTGAGTATTGCTCGTCAGTGTGGGATCCGTACCAGATCGGGTTGACGGAGGAGATAGAGAAGATCCAAAGAAGAGCGGCGCGTTTCGTCACAAGGTTATTTGGTAACCGTGATAGCGTTACGGAGATGTTTAGCAAACTCAAGTGGCAGACTCTGCAAGAGAGGCGCTCTGCATCACGGTGTAGCTTGCTGTCCAGGTTTCGAGAGGGTGTGTTTCTGGATGAGGTACCGAATATATTGCTTCCCCTTACTTATACCTCCCGAGGAGATCACGAATGTAAAATTAGAGAGATTCGAGCCCGCACGGAGGCTTTCCGGCAGTAGTTCTTCCCGCGAACCATACGCGACTGGAACAGGAAAGTGAGGTAATGACAGTGGCACGTAAAGTGCCCTCCGCCACACACCGTTGGGTGGCTTGCGGAGTATAAATGTAGATGTAGAAGTAGCCCTATTACATAAGCTCGTTCAAACCCAGTGAATTGTAGGTAATGGCGCCTGTGTCACCTTACAGGCATTGTTGACTAACGTCAGCTCATCACGCCCAGTCTCAGAGCTGACTGACGCTCACAAGCATTGCAGAATGTATTTAAAGCAAATCTGATTTACATGCTGATAGTGGTGCTACTAGCGCCTCTCTTATGCGACTGGCGCGATGTTTGAAGGTACATCGTCTTTTATATGAAGAAACACGTCTACCACGTTCCGATTATGTCACACAACTCCTTCTTGTTGTTGTGGTAGTTTCACATCCATTACCTGTAGTGGATAAGATTTCCAAACGGGTGGATCAGTCTCCTCCACCGCCATCGATCCCACCAGGTCTTCCTCCCTCTGCCCTGCTCTCTCTGTCCTCTGTCCAACTTCACTGACTTAGCA
Organism: Schistocerca serialis cubense; assembly: GCF_023864345.2. Classification (NCBI taxonomy): domain Eukaryota; kingdom Metazoa; phylum Arthropoda; class Insecta; order Orthoptera; family Acrididae; genus Schistocerca; species Schistocerca serialis. Next base: position 20,485,919 of record NC_064646.1, read on the forward strand.
ATTCATAACCATAGTACAAGAACCAGAGATATTTCCATATAGAGTGCGCATCAATGTCTAGGATACACAGTGGAGTTTAATAGCACTTTCGCGAACGGTTAGCGTCGCTGTTTTCGGTGTGGATGGACTGGGTGCGATTCCTGATACCTCCTCAGAGCCGCATTTGGTAACCGCGCGGTCCGCGCGGCTCCCCCCGTCCGAGGTTCGAGTCCTCCCTCGGGCATAGGTGTGTGTGTGTCGTCCTTAGCGTAAGTTAGTTTAAGTTAGATTAAGTAGTGTGTAAGCTTAGCTACAGATGACCTCAGCAGTTTGGTCCCATAAGACCTTACCACAAATTTCAAAACTTTTTTTAACTTCTCAGATTTCTCCTGAGGTATGGAGGTCTGGAACAGGGTCTACCTAGCATCGCGAGGTCAGATGAGGAACTGCCTGAAAATAAGGGTACAGCGGCATCTCCAAGATTGACCTACTGACAAAAATAGCTAAATCGACTGGTGACTTGCTGATCATTTGCCCCACGGTCATAGATCACCCCTTGTACTGTCTTGTAGGCAGAAACTGGTCGCTCAGAATAGCCCTAAGTCATAAGAGCCAAAACAAGTAGAAAAATCTACATATTCAGTAAACTAAATAAAACAACAATAGAGTTGTATCTCAATGAGGAACTTGAAACTTTCGGTACAGGACAAGAGCATCTAGGGAAACTGTGGCTCTAGTTTAAAAGAATAGTTGCACTGCGTAGGTATGTATCCAGTAAAATAATTCATAATGATAGGAAAGCACCATGGTACACAGTCACAGTAAAGAAACTTCTAAAGAAACAAGGACTACTGCGGAAAACGGTGGCGGAGGGAAGAATCGCAACGCTGAGGAGGAGGTGTGCGACGTAGAGAAAAGTTGCTAGGCGTGTTTCTACGTCTGAAAGGTGTCGTATGTTCAGATTTCGCGCAAGTAGCGTAAGATTGTTTCGGGGGGAAGAGACCAAACAGCGAGGTCATCGGTCTCATCGGATTAGGAAAGGATGGGGAAGGAAGTCGGCCGTGCCCTTTCAAAGGAACCATCCCGGCATTTGCCTGGAGCGATTTAGGGAAATCACGGAAAACCTAAATCAGGATGGCCGGACGCGGGATGTAGCGTAAGATCGGCGTTAGTAGCGGCACTAAGAGTATGCAGATCAGGTTTGCTATAAATACGCACTGCAACGGTCGTGAGCGTTATTTGCCTTTGAGATTGGACGTGGTGCGTTGATGTTAGCCAAGAATGACTTTAAGGCGACAAAGACGCCGTCTATCAACACCGCACTGAGTTTTAACGAGTTCAGGCAGTACGGCTACGAGAAGTTGGATGTTCCTTCTGCAATACCGTAGGAATACTTGGCGGGAATGTAGCCACTGTAAGTGCTTGCTGGCAGCGGCAGTAATGAGAACGTACGGTCGCAAGAAGACCGGACACTGGACGGCAACCAGGTACTAGAGTTGCGCAACACGATTCTTTTTCCCGATTCGATTGCTACGATTCAATCTCACATTGCACTCGATTCCTACGATTCGTTCACGATTCATTCTAGTCTGCAACGGCACGATTCTTAAAAAAAAAGTTCTACATCTTACTCACAGATGGCAGGACATGTCTGAAATTGTCAATGGGGCTAGAACTGTGTCATGATAAGATATTCCAGAAATAGTTTATTTACGAGTAAACATGCATATGACGTTACAAGTGTGTTGTGTACATAGTTCCGTTTAGTCAGCGCGTACACAACTTTCCCACTAGAGCGCGCCCCTCTAAGCACAACAGCGCAGGCGCAGCGCTCGTCCGTCTCTGCACTACGAGATGGCACTGCCATAGATACGGACCAAATTCTGCTTCCGCCGATCCGCGTATTAATATGTAACGCAGCCAATGAGATTGCTCCTAACGTAGAACCTTTTCTCCTTGTGGATCACACTCGCGCAGTGATACATGAATGCACGAGGTATTATAACGAGTGTACAGACCTCCAATTAGTCAGTCTGCATTAGTCTGTACCAGTCTTTATGAGTTCTACATTTATCTGAACCAGTCTATAGCCAAGTTTCAGTCTGCACCTAATAAGATTACCATATTCCTCTACAGAGCCATGAAGATAAATGTATAGACACTTTTGTCAAGTATCAGCGATATATGTGAGAATAAGATTAACGTACCAATACCAAAGGAACTTCAGATTGTCAATTGTAAATAGCATCTAGAACCAAGTTAAGTAATTTTTATGCTTGTTATGTATGTGAAAATTAATCAAGTTCTGTTTAAAATTGGTCACCGTCAATCTGCTACTCTAAGCGTGCAAGTGGCATTTCTATCGTCTGACCTAACGGCAGAAGATAAACACGCCACGATAAGACCACGAGACATATTGCTGACACTCGCCTACTTCGTTAGAGCGACAAGTCAAATAATCTGATGGTGTGTGTACCGAAGGTCTTACAGTATGCACACCACAAAGTGTGATTCTCGATTTATACGTGTAATGCCTTAATTGATGAAAGGTCACGTTTGATTTGATTGCATCTTTTGTTTTATTTCAGTATGCCAGGAAAGAGGAGTCGATTTGCGCGAAAGGTGGTGCAAAATTACGTGGTACGCCAGTTTGGTTGTGTGGCTTGAACGTATCTAACTACAGACGTCTGTTTTACAGTAACAAAATCTAGCAGTGAGGCAGACGTGGTTTGGCTCATATCATCCTATGTTTTTCTGTGCTAAGATGTCTTTCCAAGTCCACATCACCCTTGTAATTCATAACGCAGCTGACAGCCCTCCCGCACAGCAAATTTAGCGTGTTGTAAGGAAAGATACCTATACTGTATACAGATAAACATAAAAACCAAAACCTTTACTACATTCAATACGTACTAACAAAGTTTTATGAGATGGCGTTATAAAAATATCTGAAATAGCGCTTTTATAACATAAAATTGCGTTTTTACGAATGGAACTATGTAGGATATATATATTGTAAAATTGACTTTTTACGAAAGAATGGAACTACGTAGGTGAACTCAAAAAGCAAAGACCTGTCTAAATAGGAAAATTAATCCAAATTGTTAGGGCCGTTTTCGAGATACGCGAAATATAATACATAATCCAAGTGCTATTGCTCGTGCGTAAAGAAGGTGTGTGTGTTTTGCATTGCATCTTCGACAAATAAGAGGTACGTATTTATTCATCATACTTAGATTTCTTGATTTTAATCGTGTGTATTTGGACCTGTGTACTCGCTGTATATCGTTTCTGTTATCACTAGTTCGTATATTACTCGCCCAAGCTAAGCTAACGTCGGCGCGGTGGCTGATGGTAGCGATAGTAAATGGGAAATGCCTTTACGCTCGTTCCCGCCAGCCACCGCCAAGTTCAGCTTAGTTTTCACGAGTAATATTACGGCCCACAAACTTCGTTTGTTCGTTCCGAGCTTCCTTTGTTCACACGCATCCTCCACTTGACTGCCATCTGGCGGTCGTAATCACTCGGCACGACTCGGCATGATTCGGAAGTTGCCTTCGAAGCATAGGGTACTAAGAATGGATGAATCGTTGGAACTTGGGAATCGTTACGACTCGGAGACACGCAATCGTTCTTACGATTCTTTTGAACGACGATTCGTCCGTATGACGATTCGATTCTTACAATTCTTTATTTAGAGTCGTTCAAATGAATGATTCATTCACGAATCGCCACAACTCTACTTGGCACTACCGTCAGGGAAGGCCTGTGTTAGGGATATGGCTCTGTTGCATCGTACTGCATCTGCAGTAGCAGTCTGAGCAGCGGTTGGCATGACGGCGATGCAACGAACTGTTACAGATTCGTTCCTTCAAAGAGAGCTGCGAGCCAGACACCATGTAGCGTCACTCTACTGACCCCAAACCACAGCCATTTGTGACTTTAGTGACGTCAAGCGAGAGGGCATTGGAGGGCAGGGTGGAGGTCTGTTGTGTTTTCTAGTGGAATTTGGGTCTGCCGCGGTGGCAGTGCTGGTTGTGTGTCAGTTCGAAGGTGGCAGCTGACGGCTTGCAACCGACGCTGACACACTGGATTTGCACCTGGAGGCATGCTCTGTGGTGCAGTTTCGTATGACAACAGAAACACTCTCGTGGTTATCCCACAGACTCTGACTACGAATTTGTACGTCGCCCTGGTGATTCGACCCGATGTACTGCCATTAATGGAAAGCATTACAGGAGGTGTTTTCCGACAGAATAACGCTCGCCCACATACCTCTGTGGTAAGCCAACGTGCTCTACAGAGTGTCGAAATGTTGCCTTGGCCTGCTTGATCGCCAGATCTGTCTCCAATTGAGCTCATACGGAACATCATTGGACAACTCCAGCGTCATACACAACCAGCATTAACAACAGACATGGAACTTCATCCCACAAACTGAAAGCCGGCTCCAGTACAATAATTCATGCTTGAATTCAACAGTATGGCGGTTACACCGGTTGTTAATGTACCAGAATTTCACATTTGCAATAGCTTATCTCGCGCTTACAGTAAACTGAGATCTTGCAAAGTTTATCACTTAAATATGTTAGGTACACAATTTGTATGGAGTGTAGCCATGTATGGAAGTGAAACATGGACGATGAGTAGTTTGGACAAGAAGAGAATAGACGCTTTCGAAATGTGGTGCTACAGAAGAATGCTGAAGATTAGATGGGTAGATCATATAACTAATGAGGGGGTATTGAATAGGATTCGGGAGAAGAGAAGTTTGTGGCACTACTTGACTAGAAGAAGGGATCGGTTGGTGGGACATGTTCTGAGGCATCAAGGGATCTCCAATTTAGTATTGGAGGGCAGCGTGGAGGGTAAAAATCGTAGAGGGAGACCAAGAGATGAATACACCAGATACAGAGGGATGTACGTTGCAGTAGGTACTGGGAGATGAAGAAGCTTGCACAGGATAGAGTAACACGGAGAGCTGCGTCAAACCAGTCTCAGGACTGAAGACCAGAATAACAACAACACAAATGTATTCCTGAAATTTCACTATTCCACATTAATTATTTTGGCGTTGTAATTTTTTTTCCGACAGAGTATTTGCAAGGTATTTTACAACACAGAAAGTAATACACAGTCAGCAAAGGTGATGAAATTACTGACTCAGCAAAGAAGTGGTGGAAATATCGACTCTATCAATAATAGGAAGAAGTTTAAACGTGTTAGACAGTCCAGTAGGTGAGGAAAGAAGTAGACTTGTACGCGAATTTCACTGTCGGTAGACTATTATTATTTCCTCGATGAGTGACGCCTTGCGTTTACATGTTTACGCGGCAGGTCCTGCTGGTGGCGGTGGCCGCCGCCGTGGCGCTGTCGGCGCTGGCGCCTGCCTGCGAGGCCGCGGACATCTTGGCGGCGTTCCCCTTCCCCAGCAAGAGCCACTGGCACGTGTTCCGGCAGCTGCTGCACGCGCTGGCGGCCCGCGGCCACCGCCTCACCGTCATCGCCTACTTCCCCGAGGAGAACCCGCCGCCTGGCTGGGAGCACATCAGCCTCGAGGCCTCGCAGGGCGCCGCACCTCAGGGTAAGCCACCTCTCACTTCTACACTGAATCCCGTACTATAACAAGAAATCTCAAAAAAGAAAAACAGAACGAATATCTCTCTGCAGCGCACGGTGCTCTGCTTTGAAACTTCCTGGCAGATTAAAACTGTATATCAGACCAGGCCCCCCATGAACCATGGACCTTGCCGTTGGTGGGGAGGCTTGCGTGCCTCAGCAATACAGATGGCCGTACTGTAGGTGCAAGAGGGGCAGCAGCCTTTTCAGTAGTTGCAGGGGCAACAGTCTGGATTATTGACTAATCTGGCCTTGTAACACTAACTAAAACGGCCTTGCTGTAGTGGTACTGCGAACGGCTGAAAGCAAGCGGAAACTACAGCCGTAATTTTTCCCGAGGGCATGGAGCTTTACTGTATGGTTAAATGATGATGGCGTCCTCTTAGGTAAAATATTCCGGAGGTAAAACAGTCCCCCATTCGGATCTCCGGGCGGGGACTATTCAAGAGAACGTCGTTATCAGGAGAAAGAAAACTGGCGTTCTACGGATGGGAGCGTGGAATATCAGATCCCTTAATCGGGCAGGTAGGTTAGAAAATTTAAATAGGAATATGGATAGGTTAAAGTTAGATATAGTGGGAATTAGTGAAGTTCGGTGGCAGGAGGAACAAGACTTTTGGTCAGGTGACTACAGGGTTATAAATACAAAATCGAAAAGGGGTAAAGCAGGAGTAGGGTTAATAATGAACAAAAAAGTACGGGTAAGCTACTACAAACAGCATAGTGAACAAATTATTGTGGCCAAGATAGACACAAAGCCCATGCCTACTACAGTAGCACAAGTTTATATGCCAACTAGCTATGCAGATGATGAAGAAATTGATGAAATGTATGATGAGATAAAAAAAAATTATTCAGGTAGTGAAGGAAGAAGAAAATTTAATAGTCATGGATGACTGGAATTCGAGAGTAGGAAAAGGGAGAGAAGGAAACATAGTACGTGAATATGGATTGCAGGTAAGAAATGAAAGAGGAAGCTGTCTGGTAGAATTTTGCATAGAACGTAACTTAATCATAGCTAACACTTGGTTCAAGAATCATAAAACAAGGTTGTATACATGGAAGAATCCTGGAGATACCAGAAGGTATCAAGCAGATTATATAATGGTAAGACAGAGATTTAATAACCAGGTTTTAAATTGTGAGGCATTTCCAGAGGCACATGTGGACTCTGACCACAATCTATTGGTTGTGAACTGTAGATTAAGGCTGAAGAAACTGCAAAAAGGTGGGAATTTATGGAGATGGGACCTGGATAAACTGACTAAACCAGAGGTTGTACACAGTTTCAGGGAGAGCATGAGGGAACAATTGACAGGAATGGGGGAAAGAAATACAGTAGAAGAAGAATAGATAGCTCTGAGGGATGAAGTAGTGGAGGCAGCAGAGGATCAAGGAGGTAAAACGACGAGGGCTAGTAGAAATCCTTGGGTAACAGAAGAAATATTGAATTTAATTGAAGAAAGGAGAAAATATAAAAACGCAGTAAATGAAGCAGGCAAAAAGGAATACAAACGTCTCAAAAATGCGATCGACAGGAAGTGCAAAATGGCTAACCAGGAATGGCTATAGCACAAATGTAAGGATGTAGAGGCTTATCTCACAAGGGGTAAGATAGATACTGCCTACAGGAAAATTTAAAGGACCTTTGGAGAAAAGAGAGCCACTTGTATGAATATCAAGAGCTCAGATGGAAACCCAGTTCTAAGTAAAGAAGGGAAAGCAGAAAGGTGGAAGGAGTATACAGAGGGTCTATACAAGAGCGATGTACTTGAGGACAATATTATGGAAATGGAAGAGGATGTAGATGAAGATGAAATGGGAGATACGATATTGCATCAAGAGCTTGACAGAGCACTGAAAGACCTGAGTCGAAACAAGGCCCCAGGAGCAGACAACATTCCACTGGAACTACTCGCGGCCTTGGAAGAGCCAGTCCTGACAAAACTCTACCATCTGGTGAGCAAGATGTATGAGACAGGCGAAATACCCTCAGACTTCAGGAAGAATATAATAATTCCAATCCCAAAGAAAGCAGCTGTTGACAGGTGTGAAAATTACCGAACTATCAGTTTAATAAGTCACAGCTGCAAAATACTAACGCGAATTCTTTACAGACGAATGGAAAAACTGGTAGAAGCCGACCTTGGGGAAGATCAGTTTGGATTCCGTAGAAATGTTGGAACACGTGAGGCATACTGACCCTACGACCAATGTATAGAAAATAGATTAAGCAAAGGCCAACCTACGTTTCTAGCATTTGTAGACTTAGAGAAAGCTTTTGACAATGTTGACTGGAACACTCTCTTTCAAATTCTGAAGGTGGCAGGGGTAAAATACAGGGAGCGAAAGGCTATTTACAATTTGTACAGAAACCAGATGGCAGTTATAAGAGTCGAGGGGCATGAAAGGGAAGCAGTGGTTGGGAAGGGAGTGACACAGGGTTGTAGCCTCTCCCCGATGCTATTCAAAATGTATATTGAGCAAGCAGTGAAGGAAACAAAAGAAAAATTTGGAGTAGGTATTAAAATCCATGGAGAAGAAATAAAAACTTTGAGGTTCGCCGATGACATTGTAATTCTGTGAGAGACTGCAAAGGACTTGGAAGAGCAGTTGAACGGAATGGACAGTGTCTTGACAGGAGGATATAAGATGAACATCAACAAAAGCAAAACGAGGATAATGGAAGTAGTCGAATTAAGTCGGGTGATGCTGAGGGAATTAGATTAGGAAATGAGACACTTAAAGTAGTAAAGTAGTTTTGCTATTTGGGGAGCAGAATAACTGATGATGGTCGAAGTAGAGAGGATATAAAATGTAGACTGGCAATGGCAAGAAGAGCATTTCTGAAGAAGAGAAATTTGTTAACATCGAGTATAGATTTAAGTGTCAGGAAGTCGTTTCTGGAAGTATTTGTATGGAGTGTAGCCATCTATGGAAGTGAAACATGGACGATAAATAATTTGAACAAGAAGAGATTAGAAGCTTTCGAAATATGGTGCTACAGAAGAATGCTGAAGATTAAATGGGTAGATCACATAACTAATGAGGAGGTATTGAACAGAACTGGGGAGAAGAGGAGTTTGTGGCACAACTTGACAAGAAGAAGGGACCGGTTGGTAGGACATGTTCTGAGGCATCAAGGGATCACAAATTTAGCATTGGAAAGCAGCGTGGAGGGTAAAAATCGTAGAGGGACACCAAGAGATGAATACACTAAGCAGATTAAGAAGGATGTAGGTTGCAGTAAGTACTGGGAGATGAAGAAGCTTGCACAGGATAGAGTAGTATGGAGAGCTGCATCAAACCAGTCACAAGACTGAAGACCACAACAACAAGAACATCAGACCAGGATTCATACCCAGGACCTCTTCCGTGGTCATGCTCTTAAGCAGTGAGCTATCCAGCCAAAATCAAGCCGCCCCTTCGCCCCACTCCTCACAGCTTCCCTTTCCGCAGTGCTCCTTCCCTGCTTCCCAAACTTCACAGCTACACTCTTACATACTTTCTTGGACAAGCTGTGCTAGAATAAAGGTTCCCTGTACTTTTATATATATAACAATACCTCTCCTGCTTTCTAAAGAAGGTGTAAATAATACCGAACTAGCAGTTGAATCAGTCATGGTTGCAAAATACTGACACTAATTCTTTTCAGAAGAATTGAAAAACTGGTAGACACCAGTATCTGGGAAGATCATAAAAGACAGAAAGAAGATTCCAGAGAAGTATAGGCACACACTATACAATACTGACCCTACGACTTTTCTTAGAAAACAGATTAAAGAAAGGAAAATGTACATTCGTAGCATTTGTAGACATAGAGGAAGCTTTTGACGGTGTTAACTGGGGTACTCTCCTTGAAATTCCGAAGGTAGCAGGGCTAAAATACAGTGAGCAAAAGGCTATTTACAGCTTGTACAGTAACCAGACAGGAATTATAAGAGTCGAGGGGCAAGAAATGGAAGCAGTGGTTGAGAAAGGAGTGAGTCATGGTTTGTGTGTATCGTCAATGTTATTAGTCCGTACACTGACAAGCAGTAATGGAAACAAAAGAAAAATCTGGAGTAGGAATTAAAGATTAGGGAAAAGAAACAAAAACTATGCTGATGACATTGTTATTCTGTCATAGGCAGCAAAGGAAATGTGCAGTGTCTGGAAAGGAGGATATAAGACGAACATCAACAAAAGCAAAATGATTATCATGGAATGTAGTCGAAATTAAATCAGGTGATGCTGAGGGAATTAGATTAGGAAAGGAGACACTGAAAGTAATAGATGAGTTTTGCTATTAGGGCAGCAAAGCAACTGATGATGGCTGAAATAGAGAGGATATAAACAGTAGACTGTCAATGGCAAGAAAAACTTTTCTGAAGAAGAGGAAGTTGTTAACATAAGAGTATAAATTTAAGGGTCAAGAAGTCTTTTCTTATAGTATTTGTATGGAGTGTAGACGTGTATGGAAGTGAAATATGGACGATAAACAGTTTAGACAAGAAGAGAATAGAAACTTTTGAAATGTGGTGCTACAGAAGAATGTTGAAGATTAGGTGAATAGAGCACTTAACTACATCTACATCTACATCTATACTCCGCGAGCCACCTTACGGTGTGTGGCGGAGGGTACTTATTGTACCACTATCTGATCCCCCCTTCCCTGTTCCATTCACGAATTGTGCGTGGGAAGAACGACTGCTTGTAAGTCTCCGTATTTGCTCTAATTTCTCGGATCTTTTCGTTGTGATCATTACGCGAGATATATGTGGGCGGTAGTAATATGTTGCCCATCTCTTCCCGGAATGTGCTCTCTCGTAATTTCGATAATAAACCTCTCCGTATTGCGTAACGCCTTTCTTGAAGTGTCCGCCACTGGAGCTTGTTCAGCATCTCCGTAACGCTCTCGCGCTGACTAAATGTCCCCATGACGAATCGCGCTGCTTTTCGCTGGATCATGTCTATCTCTTCTATTAATCCAACCTGGTAAGGGTCCCATACTGATGAGCAATACTCAAGAATCGGACGAACAAGCGTTTTGTAAGCTACTTCTTTCGTCGATGAGTCACATTTTCTTAGAATTCTTCCTATGAATCTCAACCTGGCGCCTGCTTTTCCCACTATTTGTTTTATGTGATCATTCCACTTCAGATCATTCCGGATAGTAACTCCTAAGTATTTTACGGTCGTTACCGCTTCCAATTATTTACCACCTATGGCATAATCGTACTGGAATGGATTTCTGCCCCTATGTATGCGCATTATATTACATTTATCTACGTTTAGGGAAAGCTGCCAGCTGTCGCACCATGCATTAATCCTCTGCAGGTCCTCCTGGAGTACGTACGAGTCTTCTGATGTTGCTACTTTCTTGTAGACAACCGTGTCATCTGCAAATAGCCTCACGGAGCTACCGATGTTGTCAACTAAGTCATTTATGTATATTGTAAACAATAAAGGTCCTATCACGCTTCCCTGCGGTACTCCCGAAATTACCTCTACATCTGCAGATTTTGAACCGTTAAGAATGACATGCTGTGTTCTTTCTTCTAGGAAATCCTGAATCCAATCACAAACCTGGTCCGATATTCCGTAAGCTCGTATTTTTTTCACTAAACGTAAGTGCGGAACCGTATCAAATGCCTTCCTGAAGTCCAGGAATACGGCATCAATCTGCTCGCCAGTGTCTACGGCACTGTGAATTTCTTGGGCAAATAGGGCGAGCTGAGTTTCACATGATCTCTGTTTGCGGAATCCATGTTGGTTATGATGAAGGAGATTTGTATTATCTAAGAACGTCATAATACGAGAACACAAAACATGTTCCATTATTCTACAACAGATTGACGTAAGCGAAATAGGCCTATAATTATTCGCATCTGATTTATGACCCTTCTTGAAAATGGGAACGACCTGCGCTTTCTTCCAGTCGCTAGGTACTTTACGTTCTTCCAGCGATCTACGATAAATTGCTGATAGAAAGGGGGCAAGTTCTTTAGCATAATCACTGTAGAATCTTAAGGGTATCTCGTCTGGTCCGGATGCTTTTCCGCTACTAAGTGATAGCAGTTGTTTTTCAATTCCGATATCGTTTATTTCAATATTTTCCATTTTGGCGTCCGTGCGACGGCTGAAGTCAGGGACCGTGTTACGATTTTCCGCAGTGAAACAGTTTCGGAACACTGAATTCAGTATTTCTGCCTTTCTTCGGTCGTCCTCTGTTTCGGTGCCATCGTGGTCAACGAGTGACTGAATAGGGGATTTAGATCCGCTTACCGATTTTACATATGACCAAAACTTTTTAGGGTTCTTGTTTAGATTGTTTGCCAATGAGGAGGTACTGAAGAGAAATGGGGAGGAGAGATATTTGCGGCACAACTTGACTAGAAGAAGGAATCGGTTGGTGGGACACATTCCGAGCTGCCAAGAGATCACCAATTTTGTACTGGATGGAAGAGTGGAAGGGCAAAAATCATAGTGGGAGACCAAGAGACGAATACAGTAAGCAAATTCAGAAGGTATAAGTTACAGTATTTATAGAGGCGTGAAGTGGCTACCACAATAGAGTAGTATTGAGAGTGGCATCAGCTCAGTCGTGGGACTGAAGACAACAATAACTACAGCTCTATTGAGGAAGGTCTTCCCTTGGTCATCATAATCTGTCATCATTACCATTTTAAAAATGTATATTCAAAATTTACAAGCCGAATCGACTGTAGTGGTTTGGCCAATCCCCTACTAAATCCATTCTCACATAGGAAGTGTCTCTCATCATGAAGCAAGCGAAATTTAGTATCTGTTGTGGCAGCTGCATGATATAAAACGACCTGCTGCATCTCATGGACCACAGCGTGTTCCTCATCGTCATTTGTGACCGCAGCGCCCACCGGCAGCAGTTGTGAGCTTATCTGGAAGCAAACCGCACGGTTTGTTTACAAAAACGGACATATGTAAAACAGCTGCATTAACTGCAGCAAATAAAATCGTGAAATACGCTCTGCATTCCTCTGTGGCTTAAGCAGCGAACTGGTGCCAGAGGAACACTAAAATTGGTGTAATAGAAAATAATAAACAAATTGTACTACAAATCATTCCTGGTAAAAACTCCATTATGCAGAATGGTCCAAATGGCTCTGAGCACTATGGGATCTAACATCGGAGGTCATCAGTCCCCTAAACTTAGAACTACTTGAACTTAACTAACCTAAGGACATCACACACACATCCATGCCCGAGGCAGGATTCGAACCTGCGACCATAGCAACATTGCGGTTCTTGACTGAAGCGCCTAGAACCGCTCAGCCACAACGGCCGGCTGCATTATGCGATAGGCTAATTAATATAAATTACTTCCATCATCTGCCCTAGCCCCTTTGCTATTGCTCTCCTATTTATCAACTTTCTACATGGTACATATTCAAAAATTTTGTGTAGCATCCATCTGAAGTCACTTTGTCAAACGTATGGGTCAGTGCCATCACTCGACAATGTTTGTGATAATTCTTACTTATGCGAGCACTGCTCCTTTTTGACTGAATCTATTAAGTCGCACATTTGTTCCTGTGACTCCATGTTTCTGATGTTGTTCTCTTTGTACTATAAACTGTACTGAACTGCGAGAGAATCGGTCACTGATACACACTACAGTCTTGCAATTCATTGGTCCATGTTCCATAATAGATAAGATAGATTGTTCCAAATCGCACATGTATTAAATTAATGAGATATTCCTAGAGTGTTTTAGAAAACATAAGGTAGAAAAAAACGTAGAAGGCTGGACGCATACCTTTTATCTACTCCTTCGTAGTTCCGCCTGCCACGCTGAAGTTCCAGGATGACAGCAAAGTCTAAAGGTTGTGAGCACAGATGTCATAATTTGATATTTAACTGTTTAACAGCAACAGATTGCACCAAAAAATGATCAACTTTCATAAATAATCAGTGTGCCATATGACTCAAACACTATATTTCCACAGCACTTACGTAAGCTATAAAACGAAAATCATTAAACACTAGAAGCCTTTGACTCTCAGTATGTAAATGAAATGTATTCGCAATTACGAATACAGACAACCGTCAGCCGCATAATGGAATGATGACAGTGAAAATTTGTGACAGACCAGGATTCCAACCCGAATTTCCCAATTTACCAGAGCGGTCACCTTATCACTATGACTACCCCTGTTGAAGGGGTAGGAAAGGACGGACATACCTGTCAGGTTCAGGATGGATGGAGACAAGGTGGGAAAGGATCGAATCGCGAGGCCTGGCCATAATACCTCTGCCCCAAACCTATTACTGTTTGGGCCTACACATGGTATCGGGCTTTTTCATTTTTTCATCTTTATTTATTTTTTGTGTTGAAACCTAACAACTTGGTAATCAAAAGTTAAGGAAGCAGAATCAGATTTAATTCTACGTGGTTTCCGCACTGAAAAAAATCATTTCCAGTCGTGTCCTGCAGCAATTTTTGTTTATTTTTCATTATTTAAATAAAAAAAGACAAACAGAACTACAAAAATGAAATAAACTCCCTAATAAAACATCTGAAATGGGACCATAGCGAAAGTACCAAGAGGTGGTGTGGGGCGGCGAGTGGAATAATAGGATAAATGTTTTGTATTTATGCTGTTTGCCGTTCTCAACACTGGCTCTCTAACTACAATATTGGCAACCAGAAAGTGATTAGAAAAACGTGAAGCCTGTAATTAGAATTCCTAGTGCCCACTTCATCTGAGAAATACATTTATAGCTACAGCTTATAGCTCTGAGGAATTAGCAGATTGTCTGGGATTCATAATCAAAAACCATTCTCTCTAAAATGTTCACTATATTCTGAAAGCCACAGACCAAAAAGAATCCACACAATCCAACTACCAGAGCAGTTCAGAGTCTAATGCACTGATGCAACTATAACTGTTCAAATTAAATGTTTAAGTGAATGCTCGCCATAATTTGATGACAATGTTCATCAAACGCCACGCTAAACAATGGTAGAATGTCTGTCCTGCGGCGGCACGTGAAAATATGACATACGCAAAATGAAGATAGATCATTAAAGTCATACCAGAACTAACACTTTACTCGAAAACGATTTCATGGTTACGCGTATCCCGAGTAACTTATTACGGCATCCGAGGCTGGTTATAGCAATGATACCGACGCGACGCGACTCCCAGCACAGGTGGTGCGGTAATCAGCGTCTGGAGAGAACTGGGGCCTTTCTCTCACACAGCGTTCTTACATATAAAGCCGCGGTGCGGACGGCTAAGGGAATGCCTGATCGAATCTGCTCTCCCGACTAGCCGCTGGGCTTGTAATGCACCACTTTAAGTTATCGAATAAATCATTCCTTCTTTTGCTGATGGCCGATGAAGCTTTCAATTTAATTGTGCAATCAGCACACAAGTAAGTAATCATAATAAAAGTCTGACGTGGCTAAGTCAAATATTTTGGGCGAGACAATTAATTTAATTACACTACACACAGTAGACGAGCTCTGAACTTGCTCTTTGGAGATACGCTATAGCTATAGTTTTATAGTTATTCTGTTGAAACGTCTCACATTTTTATGATTATAGCGGATCTCCCTTCTAATTAAATTTAAACATCCTAGCTTTATTTATTCGCCTACTTAATCTATCTTGCTTCCTTAATTTCTAAGACAAAAACCAGAAAATCATGAATTTCAACTAAAATTTTAATTTGTGAGATCCAGAATACTGTTTCTACTAAATTATTATGCAAAAGGAATCTAAATATAAATTTCTAAGTTTCTAGCTCTTTTCTGTTGCGCCAATGATTTTTACAGAAACACGTCCAAATTTCGAAAATGGTTAAAGTTATTGAACTGATATTCAACACATATTGATTTAGTATTACTCCTGACATGCTAGAAACGTTTCAGGTTATTTACTTGATTTTTAAAGTATTGCGCAACATTTATGACGTCAGAGCTAGTTACACAAGACTGGCTGGCACACAATGGAAAGACTGATGTGAATTTTATAAGGCGTGAGTAGGCTGCTTCCCTGCATCACCCTCTAATTAATTTTTTTGAATGTAAATGAAAACAAATTAATTACAAAAAGGGAAGCAAGAGTACAGCTTAACTCCCTATGAAAATAAAAATTGAAATGTGAACATATAGAAATATTAAAAGAAAACTTATTACCTACTTCAATTATTTAAATTGCTGGCATGTTCACTGCCTCTTAAGCAACATTATCACTCAAAATTTAAGCAAAATCAATGAAACACTTTGGCATACATATTGCCTCAGATAGACAAACACATAAAAATATGTAAAACTATGAAAATCTTAAATCCATTAAATTGTCTGTAAATATTTTTACATACACAAATTCAAAGAAAATAACACAGTTATTCATGATACATAAACAGATAATATTATATCTTAGCAGTCTTTTCTAAACCTGAAAGAAAATTTCACAAATCATGACAATTTCATTTTTACACACATGGTTGTAACCGCTTTGGCTGCCGTTCTACACTTCCATTCACAAGGGTAGAGGGGGGGGGGGGGGGAAGTTGCTATGGTGTGCCTCCTTCACGTCCATTCTAACTTACATGGGGAAAGGGGAGGGGTCACTGTTAGTGGTGTCCTAGTCACTCCACGCTTTCACGCAACTACCAGGCTGCCATTATCTTGTTTGTCCTGCAGAAGAAACAAAAAGAGTGCGTCAGACTCTGTTCATTTAAAATCTAAGGGCGGGTCACAATAAAATGGGGATATATATATACATTTTATTTTTCAATATGTTGCTGGAACAAAGTTAACAGAACTTTTTCAATTTTACTCTCACGGTTACTTAAATGTCATAAAATCGGTAAGCAAATGGCTCAAAATGCCGTTCGTCACGTACTAGAGAAAATTTATGCTGAAGGCATACAGTCATAAATCCTATTTAATCTCAATTTATTATTTCTGGGCCGGAACACTGAACCAATGCTCGGTACATTCCTCACAACTCTGTATTTTATTTACTTAACTGACTCATCTTCGATTACCTTATTCTTAGAGATAGTATGAGTATATTTGATTAGCAGTTGTCTTCTCAACCTCTTTGTACATGTTAGTAACTTGTGGTAATAGTAGAGTTCTGAGTGTTCAAAACACACTATGTTTAGTTGACTACTAAATCCACTTATTGGTCCTCTGCTGCTGTGTCAGTTCCACATCTGCAATTATGTACTTACTTCATCGAAGTGTATTTATGCTGAGCTGTAGATAATGTTTCACGTCTGCCATGATGTTACTCAATTATGTTGCTAGCCGGCCGAAGTGGCCGTGCGGTTAAAGGCGCTGCAGTCTGGAACCGCAAGACCGCTACGGTCGCAGGTTCGAATCCTGCCTCGGGCATGGATGTTTGTGATGTCCTTAGGTTAGTTAGGTTTAACTAGTTCTAAGTTCTAGGGGACTAATGACCTCAGCAGTTGAGTCCCATAGTGCTCAGAGCCATTTGAACCATTTTTATGTTGCTAGTGTATGTACTTATTTAACACTCACTCTATTAACATTTAAAGCATAGGATAGCATATCTATAGTGTATTGCAGCTGATCAGTTTGCTCACGTTGCAATCCATTTCCACTTGATTGGATGCTGAAACCACAGGTAGTCTCTCTCGACTTACCACTAAAGTGAATTAAGTAATTATGGCGAGCGTAATGCTAAATTCATTAAACCTATAGGACACCATGAGCTGCTCTGTCTCGTCTAACATAAGGGTACCTATGGTCGCATTCACGCCTCCAACTCATAACCTCAATACGTGTAGGTGTGTCCTATCACACACTACACCAAATAACGGCCAGCTCCAACCTTATAAATATTTCTAGGACGTGTCCTTCACGTCTCAACCACAAACACTGTTCACTTCTATTACACTGCCATTCCTTGCTACACAAGGTGAGTTCATTCTTACAACTTATCTGCATATTTTTCATAAAACTAAGCAATCTCTTTTACTATTAATTAGTTAGCTCTACAGCATACAATATGTTTCACTGCCACTTCAGATCCTGCTTGTACACGAATTTGTATACCTTTTTAAATTACTGTTGGTGGACCATTTCCAATAAAACAACAACTTTGTACTTATAATATTACCAGGGTTCTATACATACTTGTTACTCAAATACCTTTGTATCTTAATTACATCATACTTCTCTGTTGTTTATGTCACTGTTAGGTTTGTCACGTTAGGTATTTTCTTCACTAATCGGTGGATAGAATGGTTACAGAACTCATGGCTTGATAGTCATACCGTAAGATTTTAGTATTTGAGAGTAAGAGCCGAAATTTTGGTGGATAGGAAAGATGAAGAATGAGTGAGACCTGAAAAGGAAAGAAGATCTCACACAGCTAGGACTGCACAGCTGCCACACTGTGTAGAGGTTACAGAATAACCTCCTCCCTACAGAATTCATTAGCTTAATGCTGGCTTGTGGTTTTCCTATGATCCTAAAAGGTCCTTGGTATACGAACATGAATTTCTTTGTTTCTGCATTTATTTTCTTTGATTTTTTCTTGGTTTTGACAAGGACTAACTGACTTATTTCAAAACTGGTGGGTACAGCTTTTGCATCATGACGCTTCTTTCTTTCTAATGTTCTTTTCCTTATATTTGCCCTAGCTCTTAACTTCTTTTCGTCTGTGGACATTTGCGTTAGAATAGGGAATTCTACCCTATCTGCAATCACATTGTGTGGTTCTTGGCCAAACATCAATTCGCAAGGCGCAAAACCGGTTGCATCATGCCTTAAGTTGTTAATTACATTCTCAAAATACTTCATGTGTTCTGCCCGACTTGAGTGTTTCCGAGCACAATACGTCCTGCAAAGCCTATTCAATTCTCTCATAATACGTTCACTCATATTTCCTTGGGGGAAATACGCAGATATTTTCAGATGTTTCACTCCGGCCTTATCCAGACATTCTTTAATCCTGTCAGAAGTAAATTGAGGCCCATTGTCTGACAGCAAATTCTTCGGAACGCCATCGTTCACGAAGAAATCTTTTTCCAACTTTTCTACCAACGTTTTTGCATTTGCTCTTTTAATTGGGTATAGCTTAACATATTTACTAAATCCATCCACAACAACAAAAACATGGGTGCACCCACCTCTCGAAGCAGGAAGAGGGCCAAACAAATCACAAGCCAGTAATTCTAGGGTTTCAGTTGGCTCTACTGAATGCATATCCCCTTGTAGTCTGGTGTTAGCAGCACGGACTTTCTGGCATACTACACAAGATGCTAGACGCTTGGCCACACGGCGGTACATGTTGTCAGACACAACCTTCTCTTTTAATTTGGCAATGCACTTCTTTGCACCGTAGTGCCCATACCTCAGGTGTACATAGTCGATTAGTAAGTCTACATGTTATGAGGGAAAGCACAGCTTCCACTCTGAAACTCCTACATTTGTCCTTCTAAACAGAATACCTTTATGCAGACAATAGTATTGCGAAACCTTGGGATAGTTCGCATTTCCTAAATAGCTCTTCACTAATTTCAGCTGGTCATTTGCATTCTGCTCACGTCTCAATTTCTTAATCACACTCTTTAATGCACTTTCTTCCTTTACTTCGTGCAACGCAAACATTCGTACTTCACTTAGGTCAGTTACTATAATTCCCGCATCATCACATAGCTACGCACTTCTAGATAACCCATCAACTACCAGATTGTCTTTCCCTTGAATATATCTAACCTCAAGGTCAAACTGCTGGAGATACAATGACCATCTTACCAAACGAGCATTCCTCAACTTACAGGTCTTTAAAAAGGTCAACGCCTTATGGTCACTGTAAACAATTATCTTGTGACCTAATAGATACTGCTCAAACTTTTGTACCCCAAATACAATTGCCAATGCTTCCAGTTCTGAGATGCCATAATTTCTCTCTGCTGCCTGTAAAGATCGACTTGCGAAAGCTATAGTCTTGTGCACTTCTTGTTCGTTCTCTGTTTCTACTTGGAATATCTCCACAGCTATATCATAGCCATTAGCATCAACAGACATACAGAATGGTTTTACAAAATCAGGATGATGTAAGATAGGACTATTAATTAAAGATTGTTTAAGCACCTCGAACGCCTGTTAGCATTCTGCTGTCCAAACCCAAGGGGTATTCTTTTTCAGCAGGAGGTGAAGACAGGGTGCATTAAAAGCCTGATCACTAACAAAACGCCTATAGAAGCCGAAAAGACCGAACATCGATCTCAACTGCTTCTTGTTTCTGGGAGCCTCAAATTTTTCAATGACTGCTAGCTTGCCTGGGTTAGGCAGAATACCTTTTTCACTTATCATATATCCCAAGAAACCTACTTCATCTTTAACGCACTCTGTCTTTTTAATCTTTAGTTTCATGCCACCTCTCTCAATAGCCTCTAACACTTTCTCTAATAAAACTATGTGTTCTTCCCAGGTAGGAGTTGCTTTTAACAGATCATCTACGTAGATTGTTATTTTATTACTTAAGGCTGGTCCTAAAACATGGCACATCACACGTACGAAGGCACAAACAGAGATATTAAGTCCGAAAGGTATTACACGGTATTGGTAACACACTCCTTCGTACAAGAAAGCTGTGTACTTCCTTGAACTTTCCGCCAGTGGCAAATTCCAATATCCACACGTGATGTCCATAGAGGTTAAGAATTTTACTTTCCGGAATTTTTGCAATAACTCGTCCATGTTCTGCGGTCTATCACTTTTCCTAACCACTATTTCATTCAACCAACGAGCGTCCAAGACCAATCTGACACTCTCGTCTCTTTTTGGTACAACAACAAGAGGATTGTTGTACTCACTGACCGCTTTTTCAATCACACCCCACTCTAGCATTCTCTGTATCTCCTTTCGAACCGCCTCCTTCCTAGCTACATGTATTTGGTATGGCTTCCTGAAAAACACTTGGCCAGGTTTCACCATTAATTGACATTCATAACCTTTGACCACGCCAGGTCGATTTGAAAATACCTTATGATGCCTTTTTAAAACCTGTCTCAGTTCTTCCTTCTGATTAGCTGAAATTTTATCGATTTCCTGCAATTTAGCTTCTATTTTGTCCAAAATAATTGCTTCTTCTTCTTCTGTGTTTAGCTTACTTTTACTAAGATTAACACCTTCGTCCCAATATCTCCTATTTTTCAGAACTCGTATAGGCAGCTCCCAAGTTTCATCATTAGTTACTACATGTTTATCAATAAAAGGTACCGTAATTACTCCGGTTATCGGCAAGACCAATTTTAACTGGCTTCTTTCAAAGTCAACAACACTCTGATATTTCGACAAGAAATCTATGCCAATTAAAACCTCAATACTGAGATTGTTTACAATTAAGCATGGATGATCAATTAAATTACCATTAATATCAAAGGACAGTAAAGCTTCTGCTTTACCGTTTTTGACACCTTGCCAGTAGCACCAATTAATCTTAGTCCTAATACCCTCATTACTGTAAGCTTGTCTTTACCAGGAATTGCATCAAAGAAGGACTGAGATATCGCACTCACCTCACTTCCACTGTCTAAGAGGCAACGTACATTGATACCCAACATATTCACTATTATTATAGGGTGGCTTATTCTAGGTTGTACAGGTGGTTCCTCAAACTCAGCCAATAGTTCCTTTTGGATTTGCCTCCAACTAAAATGATCGACATCTGTCTTCATTACATTTAGGTCAAAGTGTGTGGGGGTTTCCTGAACTACATTTTCAGCTGCCTTTTCCAGTCGGTCTATTAATTTCAAATCGAAACACCGCACGACTTCATTACATTTAGTTTGCTGAACATGACCCAAATTACTGTAGTCTGAGCGATTCTTCGCCTCCAGACCGGGCATAACAGTAGTTACAGCTAAACCACTTTCACTATTATCGTCGGGTTCCTTCTCCAGTGACAACTGGTCACAGCTACTGGGTTCATCGACCCCCAACAGCCTACCCTCTACATTCTCACTTACCTCCTGTCCTAAATCTATTCGTACAATATCAACATCCTGCACAGGCACTTTAGATAAGAGCACATCATCCTCATCGTAAATATAAGCATGAATTTCTTCTGCTTCTTCACCTGACAATTCAGTATTTTGTAGCTCTTCCCTACCATTACACTGCTGCGCCTTCTCTTTCTCTTCCCACTTAGAAAGCGTCTCTAACACGGTATCTATCAAATACTGTGGGTGGTTTAATATTTCTGCAGTATCATTGGATGCTACCGACCCATCACCCGAATCCTCAGTTTGAGTATTCTGATCTGTCATACTAATTACTGTAATTACTGGCTTAGGAAAAGCAACCGCCTGGTGAGCGCCAGTATCCTCATAGACGGGAACTAGTTTTCCAGCCTCTGCCTACTACTGTTACCTTTATTTGCATTACAGTTAACTAGCACAGCATTGCTTTCAACACTGTTGTTTACTTGCACATTCTTGTTAGTAACAAAATTACTATCATTTGGATGCCATTGTTGGTTCTGGTAATTATTTCTCCAATTCCTACCTTTCTTAGGATGGTGAACACCTACTGTTCTGATGTTTACATTGCCATTCTGCTCGTTCTTAAAATTACTGCTAGTGTTATTAGCATTTCTGTTATTACGTACTTGCTCCTCATTGGCAGCCACACGCTCTACACGTTCCAAATATTCAATGAAACGATCCAGATTGTCTCTAGGGGCAGATATAATTCTAGTTTGCCAATGCCATGGCAGTTTGGCTTCAAGACCTAGTATTATCATTTCAGGTTTTATCTTTTCGGCCAAATGTGACACCGAGCGAGGTGGCGCAGTGGTTAGACACTGGACTCGCATTCGGGAGGACGACGGTTCCATCCCGCGTCCGGCCATCCTGATTTAGGTTTTCCGTGATTTCCCTAAATCGCTCCAGGCAAATGCCGGGATGGTTCCTTTTAAAGGGCACGGCCGACTTCCTTCCCCGTTCTTCCCTAATCCGATGAGACCGATGACCTCGCTGTCTGGTCTCCTTCCCTGAAACAACCAACCAATCAACCAAATGTGACAAACGTGAGGTCCATGACCTGGCAAACTCTTTAATAGATTCATTGCCTGCATTAAAGCGTTTTCCACTCCAAAATTCTCTCAACACTTCATTTTGCTTATTGCTAGACCAATACTCATTAATGAAAGCTGTTTTAAATTCCGCTAATGTTTTACGCTTCAACATAACATCAGCTGACCAACGCATGGCGTCACCCGCTAAATGGCTTCTAACAAATGAGATTTTCTCTCGTTCAGACCAAGTCGGTGGAATCACATCTTCAAAATCGTTCCAGAAATCTAACAGGTGGATATTTTTATCCGGATCGAACCGCAAGAACTGCCGACACCCGATAAAAGCGGCGTTTGCAGCTACAACTTGTTGCATACTACCATTACCAGAAGTTACTGAAGCTACTTTACTCTCAATGTTAGCAACGTTAGTACTAATATTTTCTACTCTCATTTCAACATTATCTACTCTTTGCACAATATGAGTAGTATCAGTTTTGATTGCGTCTACCTCTACTTGACAAATGTTTACTTTTATATTAACATCTTTAAACCTATCTGAGCAAAGTTTAGATTCCGCCTCGATCTTTTCTGTTAACTTGTGCTCCAGCTTCGCATCTTCCATTTGGAAGGCTTTGCGAACCTCAGCAACTTCGGATTTTACTGTTTTATACATCTCTGATAACTGTTGAGCAACCTTTTTCTTAATATCCTCATGGTTGTAATCAATTTTATAATTTGAACTGTCCAGATCCTCTTTCAACTTATTGCAGCCAGTCTTGAAGGAAGCTTATAATTCAGCTTTATTGGATTCTAATTTATTGTCCATTGTCTCAAACCGTTTATTAAAATTGGTTTGGCTGGCCACAATCCCGTTATTTACCTCAATTATATCAGATTTTAACTCAGCTGTCATTCTAGCATTACTGGTTGACATTTTTGCATTACTGGCAGCTATTGCTCGTAATATTACATTTAAATCAATAGCCCCAGTATCTTTGGGTTGCTCACTAGCTGGCTTTTTATCACACTCAGGTGACGAAAAACCAGCTCCAACACCAGAATCATCAAAACTAAATGAAACTTCTGATTGATCAGTCATATCTAACTT
This sequence comes from Schistocerca serialis cubense, assembly GCF_023864345.2. Taxonomy (NCBI): domain Eukaryota; kingdom Metazoa; phylum Arthropoda; class Insecta; order Orthoptera; family Acrididae; genus Schistocerca; species Schistocerca serialis. Next base: position 20,509,658 of record NC_064646.1, read on the forward strand.
CTCCTTTTTAAACTCTACCATCTCTGATGACTGTTTCATTTTTAATTCATCAGGGAAACTATCATCCAATAAATTAACACTTTCTGATTTCTGCTTTACTACAGTGGTCTCTACTATTGAATTGTTGCCCTTTTTCACACTACTGTCAGGTGACACTAGTTCGGATTTCACTTTAACTTTACCATTTTCATGCATATTTACACTTGAATCGTTGTCTGGATTTACAGTTCCTTCAACAGACATAGGTCCTGATTTAGGTTTAACTTCTGTTTCTTTTTGCGGTTCCATCGCCGACAGTCTTTTAGTGCAGGTTAGTAAAAGTTTTAACAGCTTTTCACTTAACTTAGTTCCCTCTGCACGACGTATGGCGTTGCCGGCGCGGCGTACCAGGATTACTGATGTGACGCGGCGCGTTGAACTGCAGACGGCACCTGGACAACTGCTGTGTTGTGGGCGTTGCCCGCAACGGCAGACGCGGCTCCGGTCGCTCCGACAGATGACTGCGGTGTGGCGAGACTGACTTCTCGCGATGCCAGCAGTGCAGCTAGACTCAGCGCCAGCTTCTTCAATCCAGATGCGTTGTTAATCCAATTGCGTCGGCCACATGCACACGTTACACTGTCCATCACTGTTCCATTACTCAGTTGCGTGTCGCATTTCACTTCCGAATCCGCATATTTAAAAATCACTTACAGTTTTACTCAGTTTGTTTCCCGGCCGATTAGCAACATATGTGGGGCGGCGGGTGGAGTAATAGAATAAATGTTTTGTATTTATGCTGTTTGCCATTCTCAACACTGGCTCTCTGACTACAATATTGGCAACCAGAAAGTGATTAGCAAAACGTGAAGCCTGTAATTAGAATTCCTAGTGCCCACTTCATCTGAGAAATACATTTATAGCTACAGCTTATAGCTCTGAGGAATTAGGAGATTGTCTGGGATTCATAATCAAAAACCATTCTCTCTAAAATGTTCACTATATTCTGAAAGCCACAGACCAAAAAGAATCCACACTATCCAACTACCAGAGCAGTTCAGAGTCTAATGCGCTGATGCAACTATAACTGTTCAAATTAAATGTTTAAGTGAATGCTCGCCATAATTTGATGATAATGTTCATCAAACGCCACGCTAAACAATGGTAGAATGTCTGTCCTGCGGCGGCACGTGAAAATATGACATACGCAAACTAAAGATATATCATTAAAGTCATCCCAGAATTAACACTTCACTCGAAAACGATTTCATGGTTACGCGTATCCCGAGTAACTTATTACGGCACCCGAGGCTGGTTATAGCAATGATACCGACGCGACTCGACTCCCGGCACAGGTGGTGCACTAATCAGCGTCTGGAGAGAACTGGGGCCTTTCTCTCGCACAGCGTTCTTACATATAAAGCCGTGGTGTGGACGGCTAAGGGAACGCCTGATCGAATCTGCTCTCCCGACTAGCTGCTGGGCTTGTAATGCACCACTTTAAGTTATCGAATAAATCATTGCTTACTTTGCTGATGGCCGATGAAGCTTTCAATTTAATTGTGCAATCAGCACTCAAGTAAGTAATCATAAGAAAAGTCTGACGTGGCTAAGTCAAATATTTTGGGCGAGAGAATTAATTTAATTACACTACACGCAGTAGACGAGCTCTGAACTTGCTCTTTGGAGATACGCTATAGCTATAGTTTTATAGTTATTCTGTTGAAACGTCTCACTTTTTTATGATTATAGCGGATCTCCCTTCTACTTAAATTTAAACATCCTAGCATTATTTATTCGCCTACTTAATCAATCTTGCTTCCTTAATTTCTAAGACAAAAACCAGAAAATCATGAATTTCAACTAAAATTTTAATTTGTGAGATTCAGAATACTGTTTCTACTAAATTATTATGCAAAAGGAATCTAAATATAAATTTTTAAGTTTCTAGCTCTTTTCTGTTGCGCCAATGATTTTTACAGAAACACGTCCAAATTTCGAAAATGGTTAAAGTTATTGAACTGATATTCAACACATATTGATTTAGTATTACTCCTGACATGCTAGAAACGTTTCAGATTATTTACTTGATTTTTAAAGTATTGCGCAACATTAATGACGTCAGAGCTAGTTAAAGCGGACTGGCTGGCACGCAATGGAAAGACTGATGTGAATTTTATAAGGTGTGAGTAGGCTGCTTCCCTACAGTATGAAGTTCGTCAAAAAACAGGTAACATGAATGAAACATACGAACAGAAAAGGTATATCACACTTGAACTCCTTGATGATTGAATAGCAGATACAGCATATTCGCAAAGAGCTCACTATAGAGCGGCATTCTTTGCCATGTTCAATTGGCCGTAAGTGGTAAAAGGCACAAGCGTACAGGTCACAATCGCTCCCAATCACATGACACCCGACAAGCCAAGTAACAGTATTGTTCACCGTTCTGGGAAAGAAAGTTGAATGGGGATGCAAGGGAATCGGACTGGAGATTGCCGCTTCCGCATTCCTGGCAAGAAAGGCCAATTGTCAGTGGAGCCAACTCCATTGTCTGTGTCCGCCGACGACCAACCGATGACATAATGTATCCGTTTCATAGCAACGGCCTCATCGGTCTGTCTCACTAAGGCCAATGCGAAACAGGAACAACCGAGTTGGAATGCGCCAGAGGTCATACAGCATGACAGTGTCATCAATGTCTTCAAGAGGCGTTCTGGGAATCGGCATTGCTGTACAGAACAGTGGAACGTTGGCAAAAGCCTTCAACGAAGGTCAGCAAACTGTGGCAGAGAAGCATCTGGCAGGTTGTCCTAGCGTCTCTGAAGAAGAAGAAGAGCATGTTGTTGCCGCGTTGGTGGACAGTGATCGACGCCATACGATTCGTGAGCTCGCCCACGAAACCGGATTAGCGCATACGACAGTACATACTGAAGGAACGCCCGGGCATGCGAAAAATTGCACCACGATGGGCTCCGCATGACTTGACGGAATTGCAGAAATAGATGCGTTACGACGCTGCTCAGACGCACTTGGAGCGCTATGAGCTCTTTCTTACGCCGTATCGTAACACTGGATGAGACATGGCCCAGATCGTACGAGCCAAAACTGAAACGTCATTATGGATCACCGCGAAAGTCGAAAGTGCATCAGAGTCCCAGTATGGTGAAAGTTATGTTGCTTTCTCGTGTACGACTGTGATGGTGTTATCCAAACGCATTACATTCCTCCATGGCAGACCGTCAATGCACAGTATTACTGTTGGTTTTTGGAGCACCACCTGCGACCAGCTTTGGAAAAGAAGAGGCGACACTTTCTTCGCAACCCACCCTTCATTTTGCACGACAATGCGCGGGTGCATACAGCGCAAGCTTTGACTGCTCTGTTCGGTCGATGGCACTGGGAAGCACTGTACCAACCACCATACTCCCCGGACTTAAGTCCTTCTGACTTTGATTTGATTCCGAAGATGAAGGAACCACTTCGTGCCGTTCGCTTCAGAACTGTTCCAGAGATTCGACAGGCAGTAGACCGCTCCATTCGCACCATCAACAGAACAGGCTCTGCTAATGGTATACTACGCCTTCCACATCGCTAGCAACGCGTTCTGCACTACGCTGGTGACTACTTTGAAGGACAGTAACAGGTGCTAACATGTAATTCTTTTGTATCAGTTGTGAATAAATAGTTGCGACTATTTAAGTTCCAACCCTGGTACAATAGAGCATCTCGCAAGTTCTGTTCCTGACATAAAACCGATGTTGCATCTCATTGGCTACGTTCCTCCTGGCAAGGTAAAAATCTGACTTGACAGATCATTACTTTCACACTTTTCAGTATTATGTAACGTGAAATTCGACGCTGTGATGTCAGAAAATTCGACCAGCTCCTCGTCTACGAACGCTTTCATAACCCGTGACAGGATGCCTTAAGGCCCTGAAATCCTGGTTCCTCCCTCTCGTCGCAGTGAATGTCCCACACGTGTTGGGTGACAAATGGCCACCTCTAGCACAAGTTTCCCAGTTCTCTGCACCATCATGGTTCTCTCCTACACCGCAGCAAAGGATTTTGTGACTAAATTCATACTTTATGCAAATCGTGTCAAGAGCGAGCGGTGAGACCGGAAATGACGCACGAACTTCATTCGCTGGCCTGTCTGATGCCTGGGCACCTTCACAATGTGTGGACCCCACTTGTGATTTATGATGTTTCAAAAAAGGTTCAAATGGCTCCGAGCACTATGGGACTTAACTTCTGAGGTCATCAGTCCCCTAGAACTTAGAACTACTTAAACCCAACTAACCTAAGTACATCACATACATCAATGCCCGAGGCAGGATTCGAACCTGCGACCGTAGCGGTCGCGCGGTTCCAGACCGTAGCGCCTAGAACCGCTCGGCCATACCGGCCGGCTTATAATGTACCCCCAGCATTCTCAGTTGACATATTTTCAATCTTCGTCATACAGTGGCTTGCGTCAAAAAAGTGCTGCAGTCTTATAAACCCAGCCTCTATTGGAAATTAATGGAGTGGTCAATGTTTTAATAGAATAAACTATAACATTCTGAATATTTTTGTTTCCAGTTCCAAACATATGCTGATTTATTTTGAATTAATATCCTGTGCGTCGTTAAAACTTTACTTGAGCAACGTAGCAACACCTCCTCGTACGTCGAATTAATGATCGGTCTGTAATGTATGGGATAACAAAGGTTACAATACGAAAACCGTGATATTTAAGATTTTAAACGTCATTTTACGCGGAAAATGTGTGCAGCGTTAGGGCAGTACGGTGACCGTCTTTCAATTCTCCTGTCACGTTGTTCAGCATCAGGTCCCACAAGTGGTAACATAACCGGTTTAGACTCATTACCAAATCATTGACAGATGATAGTAAGATACTAGGGAGCTATACACAACCATGTCCACCTGAATGCGTCACACAGTAGCTCGTCAGCAGGTTAACAGACCCTGAGAACCGCTCCTCAAGTAACACATCTTCGCTCTGATTCTTGAAACTGAAGGCAACGGTCGAGTATGAAATAGCGTTAAGTCGGTAAATCTTGAAGCGCAAATATCAAACCGAGAATATTGGTATCGCAAAACAGTTCTACATCTACATCCATACTCCGCAAGCCACCTGATGGTGTGTGGCGGAGGGTACCTTGAGTACCTCTATCTGTTCTCCCTTCTATTCCAGTCTCGTATTGTTCGTGGAAAGAAAGATTGTCGGTATGCCTCTGTGTGGGCTCTAATCCCTCTGATTTTATCCTCATGGTCTCTTCGCGAGATATACGTAGGAGAGAGCAATATACTGCTTGACTCCTTGGTTAAGGTATGTTCTCGAAACTTCAATAAAAGCCCGTACCGAGCTACTGAGCGACTCTCCTGCAGAGTCGTCCACTGGAGTTTATCTATCATCTCCGTAACGCTTTCGTGATTACTAAATGATCCTGTAACGAAGCGCGCTGCTCTCCGTTGGATCTTCTCTATCTCTTCTATCAACCCTATCTGATACGGATCCCACACTGCTGAGCAGTATTCAAGCAGTGTCCGAACAAGCGTACTGTAATTTACTTCCTTTGTTTCTGGATTGCATTTCCTTAGGATTCTTCAATGAATCTCATGATGGCATCTGTTTTACCGACGATCAACTTTATATGATCATTCCATTTTAAATCACTCCTAATGCGTATTCCCAGATAATTTATGGAATTAACTGCTTCCAGTTGCCGACCTGCTATACTGTAGCTAAATGATAAGGGATCTTTCTTTCTATGTATTCGCAGCACACTACACTTGTCTACACTGAGATTCAATTTCCATTCCTTGCACCATGCGTCAATTCGCTGCAGATCCTCCTGCATTTCAGTACAATTTTCCATTGTTACAACCTCCCGAAATACCACAGCATCATCCGAAAAAAGCCTCAGTGAACTTCCGATGTCATCGACAAGGTCATTTATGTATATTGTGAATAGCAACGGTCCTACGACACTCCCCTGCGGCACACCTGAAATCACCCTCACTTTGGAAGACTTCTCTCCACTGAGAATGACATGCTGCGTTCTGTTATCTAGGAACTCTTCAATCCAATCACACAATTGGACTGATAGTCCATATGCTCTTACTTTGTTCATTAAACGACTGTGGGGAACTGTATCGAACGCCTTGCAGAAGTCAAGAAACATGGCATCTACCTGGGAAAGAATGGCTAATAAAACTTATTTAACTACTGATTTAGCTAAGCTAGACTTGCACTATAACTAGGACAGATGGCGCTCACCCGCATAAGTGACGCCAGTAGTTAATTAATTGTTTAGTAATTTCTACTTTGCTAAGGCCGTCTATCACAATCAGTTTTCTATTGTGGATATTCTTGCTCTTAAATTTTCAATTTAAGAGCTATCGTCTTTATATTATTACATAGTCAACTGTGGCCTTTTTACTTCACTCTAAGTGGCGAGTGCTATACTGGACCTGTGATTTCCTGTGAAGAAAGTCACAGTTCTTAATCGCTAACTGCAAGTCAACTGAAACAAAAGTGACGTCTGACGTTGCCCTAGGAAACGTTATAGGTCCTCTGCTTTTCCTATTCCATATAAACATTTAGGAGACAATGTGAGCAGCCCTCTTAGACTGTTTGCATTGATGCAGTCTTTTATCATCGGCAACCGCAGTAGAATAACTCTGTAGGATTTTATACTTTAATTGTGGAGTTAACACAATTCCACTGGGGTGTTGTTGTGGTCTTCAGTCCTGAGACTGGTTTGATGCAGCTATCCATGCCACTCTATCCTGTGCAAGCTTCTTCATCTCCTAGTACATACTGCAACCTATATCCTTCTGAATCTGTTTAGTGTATTCATCTTTTGGCCTCCCTCTACGATTTTTACCCTCGACGCTGCCCTCCAGTACTAAATTGGCGGTCCCTTGATGCCTCAGAACATGTCCTACCAACCGATCCCTTCTTCTAGTCAAGTTGTGCCACAAACTTCTCCCCAATCTAATACCTCCTCATTAGTTATATGATCTATCCATCTAATCTTCAGCATTCTTGTGCAGCACCACATTTCGAAAGCTTCTATTCTCTTCTGGTCCAAACTGTTTATCGTCCATGTTTCACTTCCATACACGGCTACACTCCATATAAATACTTTCAGAAACGACATCCTGACACTTAAATCTATACTCGATGTTAACAAATTTCTCTTCTTCGGAAACGCTTTCCTTGCCATTGCCAGTCTACATTTGATATCCTCTCTACTTCGACCATCATCAGTTATTTTGCTCCCCAAATAGCAAAACTCCTTTACTACTTTAAGTGTCTCATTTCCTAATCTAAATCCCTCAGCATCACCCGACTTAATTCGACTACATTCCATTATCCTCGTTTTGCTTTTGTTGATGTTCATCTTATACCCTCCTTTCATGACACTGTCCATTCCTTTCAACTGCTCTTCCAAGTCCTTTGCTGTAGCTGACAGAATTACAATGTCATCGGCGAACCTCAAAGTTTTTATTTCTTCTCCATGGATTTTAAAACCTAGCCCGAATTTTTCATTTGTTTCCTTCACTGCTTGCTCAATATACAGATTGAATAACATCAGGGAGAGGCTACAACCCTGTCTCACTCCCTTCCCAACCGCTGCTTCCCTTTCATGCCCCTCGACTCTTCTAACTTCGATCTGGTTTCTGTACAAATTGTAAATAGCCTTTCGCTCCCTGTAGTTTATTCCTGCCACCTTTAGAATTTGAAAGTGAATATTCCAGTCAACATTGTCAAAAGCTTTCTCTAAGTCTACAAATGCTAGAAATGTAGGTTTGCCTTTCCTTAATCTATTTTCTAAGGTAAGTCGTAGGGTCAGTATTGCCTCATGTGTTCCAATATTTCTGCGGAATCCAAACTGATCTTCACCGAGGTCGGCTTCTACCAGTTTTTCCATTCGTCTGTAAAGAATTCGCGTTAGCATTTTGCTGCTGTGACTCATTAAGCTGATTATTCGGTAATTTTCACATCTGTCAAGACCTGCTTTCTTTGGTATTGGAATTATTATATTCTTCTTGAAGTCTGAGGGTATTTCGCCTGTCTCATACATCTTGCTCACCAAATGGTAGAGTTTTGTCAGGACTGGCTCTCCCAAGGCACAATATACACTCCTGGAAATTGAAATAAGAACACCGTGAATTTACTGTCCCAGGAAGGGGAAACTTTATTGACACATTCCTGGGGTCAGATACATCACATGATCACACTGACAGAACCACAGGCACATAAACACAGGCAACAGAGCATGCACAATGTCGGCACTAGTACAGTGTATATCCACCTTTCGCAGCAATCCAGGCTGCTATTCTCCCATGGAGACGATTGTAGAGATGCTGGATGTAGTCCTGTGGAACGGCTTGCCATGCCATTTCCACCTGGCGCCTCAGTTGGACCAGCGTTCTTGCTGGACGTGCAGACCGCGTGAGACGACGCTTCATCCAGTCCCAAACGTGCTCAATGGGGGACAGATCCGGAGATCTTGCTGGCCAGGGTAGTTGACTTACACCTTCTAGAGCACGTTGGGTGGCACGGGATACATGCGGACGTGCATTGTCCTGTTGGAACAGCAAGTTCCCTTGCCGGTCTAGGAATGGTAGAACGATGGGTTCGATGACGGTTTGGATGTACCGTGCACTATTCAGTGTCCCCTCGACGATCACCAGTGGTGTACGTCCAGTGTAGGAGATCGCTCCCCACACCATGATGCCGGGTGTTGGCCCTGTGTGCCTCGGTCGTATGCAGTCCTGATTGTGGCGCTCACCTGCACGGCGCCAAACACGCATACGACCATCATTGGCACCAAGGCAGAAGCGACTCTCATCGCTGAAGACGACACGTCTCCATTCGTCCCTCCATTCACGCCTGTCGCGACACCACTGGAGCCGGGCTGCACGATGTTGGGGCGTGAGCGGAAGACGGCCTAACGGTGTGCGGGACCGTAGCCCAGCTTCATGGAGACGGTTGCGAATGGTCCTCGCCGATACCCCAGGAGCAACAGTGTCCCTAATTTGCTGGGAAGTGGCGGTGTGGTCCCCTACGGCACTGCGTAGGATCCTACGGTCTTGGCGTGCATCCGTGCGTCGCTGCGGTCCGGTCCCAGGTCGACGGGCACGTGCACCTTCCGCCGACCACTGGCGACAACATCGATGTACTGTGGAGACCTCACGCCCCACGTGTTGAGCAATTCGGCGGTACGTCCACCTGGCCTCCCGCATGCCCACTATACGCCCTCGCTCAAAGTCCGTCAACTGAACATACGGTTCACGTCCACGCTGTCGCGGCATGCTACCAGTGTTAAAGACTGCGATGGAGCTCCGTATGCCACGGCAAACTGGCTGACACTGACGGCGGCGGTGCACAAATGCTGCGCAGCTAGCCCCATTCGACGGCCAACACCGCGGTTCCTGGTGTGTCCGCTGTGCCGTGCGTGTGATCATTGCTTGTACAGCCCTCTCGCAGTGTCCGGAGCAAGTATGGTGGGTCTGACACACCGGTGTCAATGTGTTCTTTTTTCCATTTCCAGGAGTGTATTACGAAAATAAATGATAGCGGAACTTGTGACTTTGTAAACTTCCCTGATATAATATTTTGTGATACTCCTCTGAGTTAGTGAGATCAAATCAAGTTGACACAATACTTCGATGGTCGACCTGGCTGTTGATATATTTTGTCGAATTGGGTTGAAGACTGAGCTGTAAGCCCGAGAAGAGGATCTATGACGAAACTTAGTAGAAGAGCTATGTAGGATTTTATACTTTAATTGTGGAGTTAAAATAACACAACTACACTGGGGTATAAGCAACTTAAGAGTATTTCTTGACCCTTACAGTTCCAAATTTCTTCGAGGTCGGCGACGCAGGAGCGGTGATCGAAGCGCTGATTTTGTCTGGGGTGGGGAAGCGGCTGTGCGCCGCCATGATGGAGACGGAGGGCGTGAAGCAGCTGGTGACATCTGGCGACAGGAAGTTCGACCTGCTCCTGATCGAGGTGTTCTCGAACGACTGCTACCTGGCGTTCGCCCACAAGTACCGCGTGCCCGTGGTGGGGGCGGTGGCGCTGGGCGGCGGGCTCAGCTGGATGACCGACATGGTGGGCAACCCCTTCCCACACGCCTACCTGCCGGAGCCCATGCTACCCCTCAGCACCGGCATGAGCTTCCTGCAGCGCATGCACAACTCGCTCTTCGGCAACTTCCTCAGGTTCTACCGGCAGTTCTATTACCTCCCGTCGCTGGACTCTATGGTTCGCCAGCATTTCAGTGACCCCGACATGCCGTCCCTGGCAGACCTGGAGCGCAACACGTCACTCCTGCTGGTGAACACTCACGTCAGCTTCTATTACCCCCGGCCTCTGGTGCCGAACATAATAGAGGTTGGAGGCATGCACATCAAGCCTCCAAAGAAGCTGCCACAGGTAGGTGGGAAAATACCGGTTGATCAAAAAGTCAGTATAAATTTGAAAACTGAATAAATCACGGAATAATGTACGAGGGCAGTTCAATAAGTAATGCAACACATTTTTTTTTCTGAAACAGGGGTTGTTTTATTCAGCATTGAAATACACCAGGTTATTCCCCAATCTTTTAGCTACACAACACTATTTTTCAACGTAATCTCCATTCAATGCTACGGCCTTACGCCACCTTGAAATGAGGGCCTGTATGCCTGCACGGTACCATTCCACTGGTCGATGTCGGAGCCAATGTCGTACTGCATCAATAACTTCTTCATCATCCGCGTAGTGCCTCCCACGGATTGCGTCCTTCATTGGGCCAAACATATGGAAATCCGACGGTGCGAGATCAGGGCTGTAGGGTGCATGAGGAAGAACAGTCCACTGAAGTTTTGTGAGCTCTTCTCAGGTGCGAAGACTTGTGTGAGGTCTTGCGTTGTCATGAAGAAGGAGAAGTTCGTTCAGATTTTTGTGCCTACGAACACGCTGAAGTCGTTTCTTCAATTTCTGAAGAGTAGCACAATACACTTCAGAGTTGATAGTTTGACCATGGGGAAGGACATCGAACAGAATAACCCCTTCAGCGTCCCAGAAGACTGTAACCATGACTTTACCGGCTGAGGGTATAGCTTTAAACTTTTTCTTGGTAGGGGAGTGGGTGTGGCGCCACTCCATAGACTGCCGTTTTGTTTCAGGTTCGAAGTGATGAACCCATGTTTCATCGCCTGTAACAATCTTTGACAAGAAATTGTCACCCTCAGCCACATGACGAGCAAGCAATTCCGCACAGATGGTTCTCCTTTGCTCTTTATGGTGTTTGGTTAGACAAAGAGGGACCCAGCGGGAACAAACCTTTGAATATCCCAACTGGTGAACAATTGTGACAGCACTACCAACAGAGATGTCAAGTTGAACACTGAGTTGTTTGATGGTGATCCGTAGATCATCTCGAACGAGTGTGTTCGCACGCTCCGCCATTGCAGGAGTCACAGCTGTGCACGGCCGGCCCGCACGCGGGAGATCAGACAGTCTTGCTTGACCTTGCGGCGATGGTGACACACGCTTTGCCCAACGACTCACCGTGCTTTTGTCCACTGCCAGATCACCGTAGACGCCCTGGTTTTCCGCCAAAAGAAACTCGATCACTGCCCGTTGTTTGCAACGCACATCTGTTACAGACGCCATTTTAACAGCTCCATACAGCGCTGCCACCTGTCGGAAGTCAATGAAACTATACGAGACGAAACGGGAATGTTTGAAAATATTCCACAAGAAATTTCCGGTTTTTTCAACCAAAATTGGCTGAGAAAAAAAATGTGTTGCATTACTTATTGAACTGCCCTCGTAGATAGAGAGGTACAAATTGACACATATGCTTGGAATGACATGGGGTTTTATTAGAACCAAAAAAATACAAACGTTCAAAAAATGTCCGACATATGGCGCTTCATCTGACCAGAACAGCAATAATTAGCATAACAAAGTAATACAAAGCAGAGATGATGTTCTTTACAGGAAATGCTCAATATGTCCACCGTCATTCCTCAACAATAACTGTAGTCGAGGAATAATGTTGTGAACAGCACTGTAAAGCCTGTCCGGAGTTATGGTGAGGCATTGGTATCGGATGTTGTCTTTCAGCATCCCTAGAGATGTCGGTCGATCACGATGCACTTGCGGCTTCAGGTAACCCCAAAGCCAATAAGAGCACGGACTGAGGTCTGGGGACCTGGGAGGCCAAGCATGACGAAAGTGGGGGCTGAGCACACGATCATCACCAAACGACGAGCGCAAGAGATCTTTCACGCGTCTAGCAATACTTTGTTTTTTTTTTTTTTTTTTTTTTTTGTTCTAATAAAACCCCATGTCATTCCAAGCATGTGTGTCAATTTTTACCTCTCTATCTACATTATTCCGTGGTTTATTAAGATTCCAGATTTATACTGACTTTTTGATCACCTAGTATTTTATTTACTTTGCTTTTCATTTTCTGACTCAAGGTCTGTGGCGTGAATTGCTACACGCATAATTCATGTGATTGTAATGAAAAAAGAGAGTAGAAATAGCGTATTCAGGCAAGTAACTCAGTACAATGGAAGGCTCGAAACTACAGCGAGAAATTCTCATACAAAAAAGCCTTGAATACTCGGCTTTGGCCAGTTACTTCTTTATTCCCGTTTACATCAGATACGTAAAGGAATGAAATCAGCCTATACTGTAAAAATGAACATAGCTTATGTAGAGGAAATGTGCCTAATATGAGACACACTTTTGTAAACCCATTTGAAAGACCTAAAAGTAAGTGCAATTCTATTCTTTATGATGGCAATAAGATCTTGCATTATTTAATTTTATCATACAATTATCGTATTTACAATAATAAACAATCTTTCAGAGTAGTTATTATATCTTCACAAACAAGCCATTTCTTAGAAATGGTATCAAAGTTTCCTAATATTATTACAGAATAATGACATATGAAATACAATTTTTACACGTGCATTCATTTCTGTTATCCTTCTCTCATTTCACACTGCTTAGGTTTATACTTACGACATCCGCGGCAAACAAAATTGTCTTCTGCGACACCGCAATCTTCATGAGCCCAGCGACAACATTTCGTGCACTGTGCCCATTTCTCCCCGTGTTTGTCTTCAGAAAAGCGCCCAGTACAGAACAGACACTCTACGTCATCGCCATCACTGCTGTCTGAATCCGCACTGTCATCAAGATGGACATCGGATGCCGAGTCACTAGACGATTCTTCTGCTTTAAGTCAACGATTTGAAGATTTTCCACTCTTCTCCCCAAATAACTTTCTGGCTGCTTTCTTAGCTTCAGCCTCTGATTTTTTCTGTTTAGATTCTGGCAATTGCTTCACATAAGGAGTTGAAGTAAGTAACGCAGCGGAGCACGAACGCGATGTTTGACCTATTAGACTATCTCCAGGTGGTTTCGCGATGTGTGGGAGAGGTCTGATGTCTGCCGGGCTGACAGCCTGAGCATCACCATCAGTAGTTTCATTTTCGTTTTTGGCATCTCTTTCTTGAAGAGCGTCAGCATGGCGACGAATTGAAAATTCATGTTCCCTAAAGATGTTTCTGTTGCGTGGGATGAGACCTGTTTTTCTGAAGTCATTCATAGACGCTTCCATTGTTGCTGCTCGATTGTAAGCTCCCCCAAATAACCTGGCTATTAATAATGGAGTGATAACACGCCCAGGGTTAACTGCCAACCACGTTTCTATCTCTTGGGCATAGTAGGTTTATAAGGCCCCATAAATCCGACGTCAAGTGGCTGCATTTTATGCGTTGAGTGAGGTGGCAAACATACAATATGAACATTGTTTCCACGTGCTGTATCTAACACATCGAGATTCTTTGTGCGGGAATAATGCCCATCCAGCATCAAAATGACAGGGTCACTTGAAGATGGCTTTACATAACTCACAAAATGATCAAACCACTGAGTAAAAATGTGAGTTTGTATCCAGCCACTTGGATAACAAGCCGATATTGATCCTGCAGGTGCACCGTCCATCAATTCCTGCTTCATATTCTTCCTTAAGAAGACGGTTAGTGGTGGAACGTAAGTGCCAGCTGCGTTCATACACGTTACAACTGTGATGAGATTTCCCCTTTCTGCTGAAGTCATGGCAGCAACTTGTCTCTTCCCTTTCATAGCAATAACCTTGCTGTGTTTGTGCTGCACAGACGTCACCCCAGTTTCGTCAACTTTGAAGACTCGATGAGGGTTATGGTTGACTTTAGATAGCACAGATTCGTAAATATCAAAAAATCTGCCCGCACTTTCTGGAGTGATTCCTTTTACTCTTGCTGCAAGACCCTGAGGAGTTCTCATTGATGGATTGGGATGTCTCTTAAGGAAAGCTCGGAGCCATTTCTTTCCTGTTGAAGCCTTTTCTGAATTGAAGGAATTCTTCAACCTATTCCTGACAGCTAACTGGAAGGCCACGCTTCGTATGTCCTTACATTTAAGAGCATAAAATCGCTCTTCCATTGCAAGGCCATCACAAACATATATCAATATAGTCAGGGTGGAGATTCATACGGATCTCATCAGAAAAGAGCGTAGTCTACCAAGAGCGGATTCGTGCCCATGCGACACGAGTCCCTCTGCCAGCTCTATTTAGAAGAGGAGTCTTGAAAGACCCCGTGGCACGTAACGCCTGCTCATGCAGCGTATTTAGTATCGTTTGTGTCGACACCTGCACTGGTGAAGCAGTTCGGAACTACTTCTGTAGACGTGCAGTGGTGTGCTGAAGGTTTCTCCTTGCTGTTATACGCAGGTATCAGTTCTGCACACCTGTCGTTTTTCTTCTGTAGCCGCCTCTGTGACGATCCTCAATTGTCTCTCTCACTAGAAACATTCTAGAGACTATGCTTTGACTCGCACAGACATTTGCTGCGACGTCCACAATTCTCATTCTCTGCTCCATTAGAGTGACTATATGGAGTTTCTTATTGTACATTGTTGTTGCCCCAACCATCCTGAAGCAATGCAACTCTCACAATGACACAGACAGCACATGTAGTCCAATGCTCACAGGTCACTCAGTTTCCATAGACTGCATGTAGTGCCCCCTCCCAGTATAATCGTGGACTATTTACGGTAGTGGTAAGTTACTATGGGACCAAACTGCCGCGCGAACCGTGACAAGACGCCTCAGATCGCATGGCTAACCCGCGCGGAGGACTGTTTACATTACAAACAAACCAGTGTATTGATATCATAACGTATTTCTGGATCACAAAGTCCAATATTAAAGTTTCGGCAATATCTAACATTTATTTCGACCACTAGAAATTATGAAGCTGTATCTTTTAGAAATACGCTGAAATATTAAAAACTACCAACCAAAAACTTAGGAATCGTCAGTAAGAGTCGTCGTCAATTTATTTACTGGTTATTGATTTATTAATCGTTGATTTCTTATTAATCTTTTATTCTTTCACACTCCTACGGAAGAAATGCCATCAGAATCGTCATGAAACACCCTAATGATGCCGAAAATTATGGATGCGATACTCTCTCCACCCCATCCCTTTCACCTCTTAGGGGAAAAATACCGTCGGCATCGTCATCACACACCCTAATGACCCCGAAAAATATGGATGCGACACTCTTTCCACCCCATCCCTTTCACCTCTTGGAGGAAAAATACCGTCGGCATTGTCATCTCACACCCTAATGAGCTCGAAAATTATGGATGCGACACTCTTTCCACCCCATCCCTTTCACCTCTTAGGGGGAAAATACCATCGGCATTGTCATCACACACCCTAATGACCCCGAAAATTATGGATGCGACACTCTTTCCACCCCATCCCTTTCACCTCTTAGGGGAAAAATACTGTCAGCATTGTCATCACACACCCTAATGGCCCCAAAAATTATGGATGCGACACTCTTTCCACCCCATCCCTTTCACCTCTTAGAAGAAAAATACCGTCGGCATTGTCATCACACACCCTAATGACCCCGAAAATTATGGATGTGACACTCTTTCCACCCCATCCCTTTCACCTCTTAGGGGAAAAATACCATCGGCATTGTCATCACACACCCTAATGACCCCGAAAATTATGGATGCGACACTCTTTCCACCCCATCCCTTTCACCTCTTAGGGGAAAAATACCGTCGGCATTGTCATCACACACCCTAATGACCGTGAAAATTATGGATGCGACACTCTTTCCACTCCATCCCTTTCACCGCTTAGGGGAAAAATACCGTCGGCATTGTCATCACACACCCTAATGACCCCGAAAATTATGGATGTGACACTCTTTCCACCCCATCCCTTTCACCTCTTAGGGGAAAAATACCGTCGGCATTGTCGTCACACACCCTAATGAGCTCGAAAATTATGGATGCGACACTCTTTCCACCACACCCCTTTCACCTCTTAGGGGAAAAATACCGTCGGCAATGTCATCACACACCCTAATGACCCCAAAAATTATGGATGCAACTCTCTTTCCACCCCATCCCTTTTCACCTCTTAGGGGAAAAATACTGTCGGCATTGTCATCACACACCCTAATGACCCCAAAAATTATGGATGTGACACTCTTTGCACCCCATCCCTTTCACCTCTTAGGGGAAAAATACCGTCGGCATTGTCATCACACACCCTAATGACCTGAAAAATTGTAGATGTGACTCTAGTGTCAGCTCTTACACATCGCCTTTACATGGCACGCTCTTCCCACACCTAGCCGCTCTCTCAGGAGCGAAATGTCGCCGTGGATGGTCTCCAGTCAGCCCAATGAAACTGGGAGCTGCAGCCTCCACACTGATACAGGTCGTTTTCTGTTACTTTCACACGTCACCCCCCTTGTACTCCCTGTACTGCGAGGGGCTTTTTACCTCCACAATAGTTTTTCATAGAGGCTGATCCAAATGAATACCACATTTGGTTCATATTGCTCCAAGTGTTGGAGTTAGGTTTTATATTCAACCCCTAGCCCGTGACTTCACTTCAGGCTTTCCTGTCTTCACTTGCCATACATTATACACCTCCTCAGGTGGCACTTTCTCTATCACTAATACCGGACACTTCAT
The DNA here is from genome assembly GCF_023864345.2 of Schistocerca serialis cubense. NCBI lineage: Eukaryota > Metazoa > Arthropoda > Insecta > Orthoptera > Acrididae > Schistocerca > Schistocerca serialis. The sequence continues at coordinate 20,526,727 of NC_064646.1, forward strand.
AGATATTCTCTCATCCGTTGTGTTTGGTACACTTGTTATACAAGTGCCCTCCTTAACTCGTACCAGCGCTTCTGGTACATAAACTCCAGGATTTATTTCCTGTTTAGGAATAATCACCTCTCATTCATTCCTTGCATTGACTTCGATTCCAAGAATTCTCTCTTCTCTATGGCCCATTGCTATTCTTTGCCTCTTTTGTTTCGCTCTTGCGGTTTCCCGCCCGACCTTACTTAACCTTTGTGTCACGGCACCAACCGTAACCACATTTTCGCACTGTTTTGCAGATTCTACTGCCATCGAACCGGTCCCAACCGCGTTCGACGTGTCTTTTATTTCTCTTGTGGCTCCAACCGCCATCGAACCAGCTCCAACTGCCTTCGTTACATGTTTACTTCGTTTCACGGTTCCGACCGCAAACGAACATTTACACTTTTGCTTGGCGGCTCCAACCGCCTTCTCACTAAATTAGCTATCCCTCGCGGATACCGCCACCATCGAACCGGCTCCGACCGTGTTCGATCTGACTTTGCCCGGTTTCGCGGCTCCGACCGCAACCGAACAAGTACTTCTCTTTTCCGCGGCTCCCACCGCGCTACCATTATAATTGTTTCTACAGGATTCCCTCCCTGTAGACTGACGTTCCCGTGCCGTTCTTAACTCAATTCGCCTCCCACGAATCCATACACATTTTGCTCCATAATCTATCACGGAATTCTGTCTTGTTAGGAAATCTCTCCCTAGCAGACCTTCAAACGGCAGATCTAACCCTGTCCCTATAACATGAACTGTATGTTTTACAAGCAGATCCCTTGCAATCTGCAATTCCAACTCTATTGAACCTTCAGTCTTTGCTACGGTATTAGCGATCCCCCTTATCCTAATACCGTCTCTTGGGTTACATTTCCCAATGTTCCATAAACTTTCCTTTTTTACTAAACTTATTTGTGCCCTACTATCTATTAAAAACTTCATTTGATTTCTTTTTCCTGTTGTACATCCTGACTCTATAAAATCGTTTCTATTTTTACAGTCTACTGTAAACACCTTACGTGGATGTGGCGCAATGCAACTGCCTCACTGAGCCTCCTCCCAGTTTACTGGCCTCTTATTCTTTCGTTTCGCCAACCATGGGCATTCGTTACACTGTCTTGCGTAATGTCCTCTATGGCTGCATTTAAAACGTATTACATCACTTGAATATGTACATGGTGCTTTGTGCCCTGACAAATTACACTACGTCTACATCTACATCTACATTTATTCTCAGCAAGCCACCCAACGGTGCGTGGCGGAGGGCACTTTACGTGCCACTGTCATTACCTCACTTTCCTGTTCCAGTCGCGTATGGTTCGCGGGAAGAACGACTGTCTGAAAGCCTCCGTGCGCGCTCGAATCTCTCTAATTTTACATTCGTGATCTCCTCGGGAGGTATAAGTAGGGGAAAGCTATATACTCGATACCTCATCCAGAAACGCACCCTCTCGAAACCTGCACAGCAAGCTACACCGCGATGCAGAGCGCCTCTCTTGTAGAGTCTGCCACTTGAGTTTGCTAAGCATCTCCGTAACGCTATCGCGGTTACCAAATAACCTTGTGACGAAACGCGCCGCTCTTCTTTGGATCTTCTCTATCTCCTCCGTCAACCCGACCTGGTACGGATCCCACACTGATGAGCAATAAGTATAGGTCGAACGAGTGTTTTGTAAGCCACCTCCTTTGTTGATGGACTACATTTTCTAAGGACTCAACCTGGTATCCGCCTTACCAACAATTAATTTTATATGATCATTCTACTTCAAATCGTTCCGCACGCATACTCCCAGATATTTTACAGAAGTAACTGCTACCACTGTTTGTTCCGATATCATATAATCATACAATAAAGGATCCTTCTTTCTATGTATTCGCAATACATTACATTTGTCTATGTTAAGGGTCAGTTGCCACTCCCTGCACCAAGTGCCTATCCGCTGCAGATCTTCCTGCATTTCGCTACAGTTTTCTAATGCTGCAACTTCTCTGTATACTACAGCATCATCCGCGAAAAGCCGCATGGAACTTCCGACACTATCTACTAAGTCATTTATATATATTGTGAAAAGCAATGGTCCCATAACACTCCCCTGTGGCACGCCAGAGGTTACTTTAACGTCTGTAGACGTCTCTCCATTGATAACAACATGCTGTGTTCTGTTTGCTAAAAACTCTTCAATCCAGCCACACAGCTGGTCTGATATTCCGTAAGCTCTTACTTTGTTTATCAGGCGACAGTGCGGAACTGTATCGAACGCATTCCGGAAGTCAAGAAAAATAGCATCTGCCTGGGAGCCTGTATCTAATATTTTCTGGGTCTCATGAACAAATAAGGCGAGTTGGGTCTCACACGATCGCTGTTTCCGGAATCCATGTTGATTCCTACAGCGTAGATTCTGGGTTTCCAAAAACGACATGATATGCGAGCAAAAAACATGTTCTAAAATTCTAGAACAGATCGACGTCAGAGATATAGGTCTATAGTTTTGCGCATCTGCTCGACGACCCTTCTTGATGACTGGAACTACCTGTGCTCTTTTCCAATCATTTGGAACCTTCCGTTCCTCTAGAGACTTGCGGTACACGGCTGTTAGAAGGGGGGCAAGTTCTTTCGCGTACTCTGTGTAGAATCGAATTGGTATCCCGTCAGGTCCAGTGGACTTTCCTCTATTGAGTGATTCCAGTTGCTTTTCTATTCCTTGGACACTTATTTCGATGTCAGCCATTTTTCGTTTGTGCGAGGGTTTAGAGAAGGAACAGCAGTGCGGTCTTCCTCTGTGAAACAGCTTTGGAAAAAGGTGTTTAGTATTTCAGCTTTACGCGTGTCATCCTCTGTTTCAATGCCATCATCATCCCGGAGTGTCTGGATATGCTGTTTCGATCCACTTATTGTTTTGACGTAAGACCAGAACTTCCTAGGATTTTCTGTCAAGTCGGTACATAGAATTTTACTTTCGAATTCACTGAACGCTTCACGCATAGCCCTCCTTACGCTAACTTTGGCATCGTTTAGCTTCTGAGTACACTGAGTACACTTAGCCGGTGTCAAACTCTCTATTTCTCTACAGTGCCTCTTAAATTCTCTATTTATCTCCGCTAGCCTGTCCTGTACAAAGTTCGCTAGCCTGTGTGTATTTTCTTTCTGTTCCCCACGCCTTTCTATCCGCGTCTTTGTCGAAAACTCGTACGCGTCTGTGGTGCAGGGCAGTCTCTCGCAATGTGCCCTGGCTTTCCACAATTATAACCCGTTAGACTTTTAGCCTTGTCCATCCTAGGTGTTCTAACCATATTTCTCACGGTCGGCTCCTCTTTAGCCGATGCTATCGCGCTTTCCTCCTTAGCAGCAATGTCAACGGCTTCAGAGAGAGTCACGGACTCTCCTCTAGCCCTCACTATTGTTTTGATTCTGTCGTCCTAGAGTCCCTGTATGAACACTGCTCTTCCTAATTTCAACACTAGCGCAATGCTCCCAGCCAATTCAGCCTATGTCACCACACCTCGAATGGCTTCTCTAAAATGATGTTGTAACGCGTCAATACGTGAACCCCACTGTGCAATGCCTTCACCTCTTTCCTGACGACTTGCAAACAGTTTACACGCAAAGTAATCCAACGTGCGTTTACAAGCGTAATTTTCAACAAGTGTAGCACGTACAACGGACCAAGTGGTTGTCAAGTCTCTATCTAATAATTTACTTCTAGCCGCACCCACTACGCGCGCCTTAACAGACTTCAGTAACACACCGTGTTGTTCCGGAGCCACTGACTCAAACGCACTATTATAGTTGTCGAGAAACTCGTTCAGCTGAAATTTGTGTTGATATTGTGGTCTTCAGTCCTGAGACTGGTTTGATGCAGCTCTCCATGCTACTCTATCCTGTGCAAGCTTCTTCATCTCCCAGTACCTACTGCAACCTACATCCTTCTGAATCTGTTTAGTGTATTCATCTCTTGGTCTCCCTCTACGATTTTTACCCTCCACGCTGCGGTCCAATACTAAACTGGTGATCCCTTGATGCCTCAGAACATGTCCTACCAACCGATCCCTTACTCTAGTCAAGTAGTGCCACAAACTTCTCCCCAATTCTATTCAATACCTCCTCATTAGTTATGTGATCTACCCATGCAATCTTCAGCATTCTTCTGTAGCACCACATTTCGAAAGCTTCTATTCTCTTCTTGTCCAAACTATTTATCGTCCACGTCTCACTTCCATACATGGCTACACTCCATACAAATACTTTCAGAAACGACTTCCTGACACTTAAATCAATACTCGATGTTAACAAATTTCTCTTCTTCAGAAACGCTTTCCTTGCCATTGCCAGTCTACATTTTATATCCTCTCTACTTCGACCATCATCAGTTATTTTCCTCCCCAAATAGCAAAACTCCTTTACTACTTTAAGTGTCTCATTTCCTAATCTAATTCCCTCAGCATCATCCGACTTAATTCGACTACATTCCATTATCCTCGTTTTGCTTTTGTTGACGTTCATCTTATATCCTCCTTTCAAGACCCTGTCCATTCCGTTCAACTGCTCTTCCAAGTCCTTTGCTGTCTCTGACAGCCGGCCTTGGTGGTCTAGCGGTTCTAGGCGCTCAGTCAGGAACCGCGCGACTGCTACGGTCGCAGGTTCGAATCCTGCCTCGGGCATGGATGTGTGTGATGTTCTTAGGTTAGTTAGGTTTAAGTAGTTCTAAGTTCTAGGGGACTTACGACCACAGATGTTGAGTTCCATAGTGCTCAGAGCCATTTGAACCATTTTTGTCTCTGACAGAATTACAATGTCATCGCCGAACCTCAAAGTTTTTATTTCTTCTCCATGGATTTTAATGCCTACCCCGAATTTTTCTTTCGTTTCCTTTACTGCTTGTTCAATATACAGATTGAATAACATCGGGGAGAGGCTACAACCCTGTCTCACTCCCTTCCCAACCACTGCTTCTCTTTCGTGCCCCTCGACTCTTATAACTGCCATCTGGTTTCTATACAAATTGTACATAGCCTTTCGCTCCCTGTATTTTACCCCTGCCACCTTCAGAATTTGAAAGAGAGTATTCCAGTCAATACTGTCAAAAGCTTTCTCTAAGTCTACAAATGCTAGAAACGTAGGTTTCCCTTTCCTTAGTCTAGCTTCTAAGATGAGTCGTAGGGTCAGTATTGCCTCACGTGTTCCAATATTTCTACGGAATCCAAACTGATCTTCGCGAAGGTCAGCTTCTACCAGTTTTTCCATTCGTCTGTAGAGAATACTTATTACCATCAAAAGGATAAGGCAACAACTTTAACGCATGACTCCAACTAATGTGTTGCGCAGTCTTATTACTGCTTGATTCTGCCTGCCCTGACTGTGGCATTTTGCACCAAAAAGATTTGTCTTATCTTATTAAGTGTCTCTGTGGTCTGCGCTAATTCGTGCGCCGCTTCTCGTTGCTCGCGTCGGCTCGCCGCCACGCCTCCTTTTCCGCCTGCCACGCTCGTCAGCCACGCACCTCGTTATCTGCTTCCAGCAGCTGACGGGCCTCTGCGGCCCTCCCAAAGACCCATAACGCCGCTCCCATCTCTGGAGCTGCGTGCCGTTTACGCCTCGCCGGCGACCGCTTCCCGCGTGTCGAACCCGGGCTGTGACGGACCCTCCCAACCCGTCAAAGTCGACTTCTTCTTTCTTCTCCTCAGTACGCACCTCGTCTCAGTTTGATTGCTCAAAGCCGTCAGTCTTTTCCTGACTTCGGGCTGAGTACTGTCAAAAGTTGAAGTCGCCCTACACCTAATCCTCAAATCCGTGGCTTGGCTAACGCCGGTACTCTGTGTTGAGAACAGTAAGGCTAAGGCTTCCACAATTAGCCAACATCTACACTACTGGGCATTAAAATTGCTACACCAAGAAGGAATGCAGATGATAAACGGGTATTCATTGGACAGATATATTATACTAGAACTGACATGTGATTACATTTTGACGCAATTTGGGAGCATAGATCTTGAAACGTCCCCTTTGAAAAATTACTGACACACAATATTTTTTAGCGCAGCGCAATCTGACTTTCAGTAATCCCTACAAAAGAATGGCCCTGACTAACATCAAACTATACCTTTCAGAAATCACTTACCTCACAAAAATCTTCATTACTCGAACTACTGCAATACAGCGAGCGCCACTACTGCCAGCTAAATAAAAGATTCAAACTACGGAAGGCACTAACTACTGATAGGGATAGTTAGCAAATGAAAGATATTAATAGAGAACAAACAATGTATTGACCTTAATAGTCATAATATATGTAGCAGTTCATGACAAATTACAAAACTCCGCCATCTCTCTCCCCACATCCACCACTGCTGGCGGCTCACCTCCAACTGCGCAACGCTACGTGCTGTTCACATCCCAGCTGCCCAACACTACAATGGCAGACAACAATGCAAACTAGACACAGACTGCACACAGCACAGCCAGTGATTTTCACACAGAGGTGGCGTTACCAATAAAAAACCTAAACAACCTACCTACAATCTTGAGAAATCAGTACCCCGAACAACCACCTCTAGCCGTAATAACGGCCTTGATACGCCTGGGCATTGAGTCAAACAGAGCTTGGATGGCGAGTACAGGTACAGCTGCCCATGCAGCTTCAACACGATGCTACAGTCCATCAATAGAAGTGATCGGCGTGTTGTGACGAGCCAGTTGCTCGGCCACCATTGACCAGAAGTTTTTAATTGGTGAGAGATCTGGAGAATGTGCTGGCCGGGGCAGCAGTCGAACATTTTCTGTATCCAGAAAGGCCCGTACAGGACCTGCAACATGCGGTCGTCTATTATCCTGCTGAAATGTGGGGTTTCATAGAGATCGAATGAAGGGTAGAGCCACGGGTGGTAACACATCTGAAATGTAACGTCCACTGTTCAAAGTGCCGTCAGTGCGAAAAAGAGGTGACCGAGACGTGTAACCAATGGCACCTCATACCATCACGCCGGGTGATACGCCAGTATGGCGATGACGAATACACGCTTCCAGTGTGCGTTCACCGCGATGTCGCCAAACACGGATGCGACCATCAGGATGCTGTAAACAGAACCTGGATTCATCCGAAAAAATGACGTTTTGCTGTTCGTGCACCCAGGTTCGTCGTTGAGTACACCATCGCAGGCGCTCCTGTCTGTGATGCAGCGTCAAGGGTAACCGCAGCCATGGTCTCCGAGCTGACAGTCCATGCTGCTGCAAACGTCGTCGAACTGTTCGTGCAGATGGTTGTTGTCTTGTAAACGCCCCATCTGTTGATTCAGGGATCGAGACGTGGCTGCACGATCCGTTACAGCCATGCGGATAAGATGCCTGTCATCTCGACTGCTAGTAATACGAGGCCGTTGGGATCCAGAAGGGCGTTCCGTATTATCGTCCTGAACCCACCGATTCCATATGCTGCTAACAGTCATTGGAACTCGACCAACGCTAGCAGCAATGTCACGATACGATAAACCGCAATCGCGATAGGCTACAATCCGACCTTTATCAAAGTCGGAAACGTGATGGTACGCATTTCTCCTCCTTACACGAGGCATCACAACATCGTTTCACCAGGCAACTGCTGTTTGTGTATGAGAAATCGGTTGGAAACTTTCCTTATGTAGGTGTCGCCACCGGCGCCAACCTTGTGTGGATGCTCTGAAAAGCTAATCATTTGCATATCACAGCATCTTCTTCCTGTCGGTTATATTTTTTCGTCTGTAGCACGGCATCTTCGTGGTGTATCAATTTTAATGGACAGTAGTGTATTAGAAGGGATGCGTGATTTGTGCCAACCCCACACTTGGCAGCAAAAAGTGTGGGTCGCGTCTGTAGTTTCCTGAGAGCGGATCAGGACGGGAGCTAGACGCTAAATCCAGTAATGAGGTGGCTCGTCCAACTCGAAGTCCTGGTGCTCGAAAACAAGCTAGAAATTCTTTGCAGATAAGGGAACTCGGTGGGATAAAGGACGTATAGTTCTGGTGAAATAACTGAGTCGAAACACGAGGTAGGATAAGACCACTATCGAACCCTAAGAGGCACAAACACATTGAATGTAAGTTGTGCAATCCTGCATGTACCCTGCGCAGCTAAGTGCCACGAGAAAGTACTGGGTGGCGCAAGATATGTGTTGCCAATTGTTTCTTTCACAATTTACGACGCACATTTGATATCCCGCTGGGATCTCTACAACAGTACCAGCAGAGCTTGGAAAAACAAATGAGTTACGAAATGACGTGTAATTCACGATACTGCCGCTAGGAGACTAGTAAGCAGCAGGGCTGACAATGGAAGACTGACGACACAGCAACGATCGGCAATTGTGTTACTTTTTCATGAAACGAAAAGCTTTGTTGTGACTTAGAGGCGTTTTCTCCAACAGTTATCACACGATGGGTCCCTTGCAAGAAGACCACCCACAGGTTGTTCGACAAATTTGCACAGGAAGGTACAGTATTGGAAACGAAGCGACCCCGGCCTAAGCCTGTTTGTTCGCCGGAGAATATTGAAGCGGTACGAGTTGCTGTACAGAGAAGTCCCGGGAAATCGTGAAGAAAGGCAGGAGTGCAACTGGGAATATCCAGATGCTCCGTTCAACGCATTCTTAAAAGTGACCTCCATATGTACCCATACAAGATGACCTGTGCGCAGAAGCTCACTGAAGAACACAAACAGCAGACACTATTGTTTGCTCAGTGGGCGGAAGATAGGGATGAAACTCTCAACATCGTTTGGTTTTCAGTCGAGGCGCATTTTCATTTAGACGGTGTGGTTAACAAACGAAATGTACGCTTTAGGGCCACTGAAAATCCACAAGTGCTTCATGAACGACAACATTATGCTCCGAGGATTACAGCGTGGGCAGCAATTTCCAGTCACAGACTTATTGGACCTTTTTCTGTGAAGAAACTATGAACAGCGAGCGTTATTTGAGCATGCTTCGCAATAGCTTCATTCCACAGCTTCTTGCTACTGCCTTGCCCTTTAACACGCCGTGGTTCATGCAAGACGGAGCGAGGCCACACACTGCAAACACTGTGTTGGAGTTTTTACACGAGCATTTCGACACGCGGATCATTTCACTCAGGTTTCCAGGTCGCTTCAATGAAGGACAAAATTGGTCCCCCAGTTGTCCAGACCTCTATCCATGTGACTCTTTTCTTTGGGGGTACCTAAAGGAAAAAATTTTCCCGAAACGTCCACGTGACTTAATGGAGCTCAGAAGACGTATCCTTCACGATTGCAGTGAAATTACGGAAGACAGGTGCCGAAGGGTAATCACAAACTTCAGTGTTCGTTTGAAGGAAGTTAGGAAACGAAATGGCGGACATATTGAACATATCCTGAGTTAGAACAAATCTCCACGGACGGCTCTTCATTGTAGTATATGTTCCTTTCTGATTGTATTGACAATAAAGTTTATATTCAAAAACAAACTGGTAACACATTTCGTGCGCCACCCTGTAAGTCCCGTCCCGAGGGCAGAGTAACACAGGTCCAGCGTCTGAGGCAACTGTCGAAGGAATCTCCCAGCAACATCAGCGGCCCTGCTTATACACTGCTGGAAATTGAAATAAGAACACCGTGATTCATTGTCCCAGGAAGGGGAAACTTTATTGACACATTCCTGGGGTCAGATACATCACATGATCACACTGATAGAACCACAGGCACATAGACACAGGCAACAGAGCATGCACAATGTCGGCACTAGTACAGTGTATATCCACCTTTCGCAGCAATGCAGGCTGCTATTCTCCCATGGAGACGATCGTAGAGATGCTGGATGTAGTCCTGTGGAACGGCTTGCCATGCCATTTCCACCTGGCGCCTCAGTTGGACCAGCGTTCGTGCTGGACGTGCACACCGCGTGAGACGACGCTTCATCCAGTCCCAAACATGCTCAATGGGGGACAGATCCGGAGATCTTGCTGGCCAGGGTAGTTGACTTACACCTTCTAGAGCACGTTGGGTGGCACGGGATACATGCGGACGTGCATTGTCCTGTTGGAACAGCAAGTTCCCTTGCCGGTCTAGGAATGGTAGAACAATGGGTTCGATGACGGTTTGGATGTACCGTGCACTATTCAGTGTCCCCTTGACGATCACCAGTGGTGTACGGCCAGTGTAGGAGATCGCTCCCCACACCATGATGCCGGGTGTTGGCCCTGTGTGCCTCGGTCGTATGCAGTCCTGATTGTGGCGCTCACCTGCACGGCGCCAAACACGCATACGACCATCATTGGCACCAAGGCAGAAGCGACTCTCATCGCTGAAGACGACACGTCTCCATTCGTCCCTCCATTCACGCCTGTCGCGACACCACTGGAGCCGGGCTGCACGATGTTGGGGCGTGAGCGGAAGACGGCCTAACGGTGTGCGGGACCGTAGCCCAGCTTCATGGAGACGGTTGCGAATGGTCCTCGCCGATACCCCAGGAGCAACAGTGTCCCTAATTTGCTGGGAAGTGGCGGTGCGGTCCCCTACGGCACTGCGTAGGATCCTACGGTCTTGGCGTGCATCCGTGCGTCGCTGCGGTCCGGTCCCAGGTCGACGGGCACGTGCACCTTCCGCCGACCACTGGCGACAACATCGATGTACTGTGGAGACCTCACGCCCCACGTGTTGAGCAATTCGGCGGTACGTCCACCCGGCCTCCCGCATGCCCACTATACGCCCTCGCTCAAAGTCCGTCAACTGCACATACGGTTCACGTCCACGCTGTCGCGGCATGCTACCAGTGTTAAAGACTGCGATGGAGCTCCGTATCCCACGGCAAACTGGCTGACACTGACGGCGGCGGTGCACAAATGCTGCGCAGCTAGCGCCATTCGACGGCCAACACCGCGGTTCCTGGTGTGTCGGCTGTGCCGTGCGTGTGATCATTGCTTGTACAGCCCTCTCGCAGTGTCCGGAGCAAGTATGGTGGGTCTGACACACCGGTGTCAATGTGTTCTTTTTTCCATTTCCAGGAGTGTATATGCTCGTCTGATGCAATCCCCCGCGGTTACTCGCGTCTCCCGTGTCCTGTCGTCCTTCTAGAACATTCTGTCGCAGCTGGTCACGTAGCTCCAGCGTCCCTTACTACAAAAATGCTACCTCTCCTGCTTCCCAGCGCCGTGGCTGACGTTAGGTTGCTTTCCTGCAGGTTCATCTTCTGCATTCTTATGTGTTTCTTCTCACATCCGCGACCCATTGGCGACACCACACCACACACTAAGCGAACAAGGACTTTGGTGGTCAACTTGCCGTAACCAGTGGGGACCGACTATATTCCAGTAATGCATGTTATGCCGGTTAACTCTACCAAGGTTTGTGAATGTAGACTCATCGGAAAATAGTATTTTGGCAAAGAACGCGAGGGTCCTCTGCATTTATTGGCGTGCCCATTCACAAAACACTACCCAGTAATGGAAATCGGCGGCATGAAGTTCTTGATGCAGTGTCGTGTGGTATGGATGATACCTATGGCTATGCAGTATTGTGTCAATACTACCGACGGACACACTATAATCGCTCTGTAATTGCCGCGCTCTTATCTGTGGGTTGTGGTGCACTGCCGCTTGTTCATCTACTTCATTAGCTTCTTCTGTAACACGTCTCATTTCCTTTTCCCCGTCTGTACGCTGCCATCAGGCACAAAGGCATTCACAATCTTGTAAAAGAATGAAGGAGAGCGAGCTTTCTCTGGAAAACGCTCGACATGCAAGGCAACAGCAATCAATATTTCTCCTACAGTCTCCGTAAATCAGGATCATTTCAGGACTTTCTTCTATGGTTGCAACATTCATCGTCCATCGCCTCTTCTCCAAATAACAGGTAGGTGTGCACGCAATAAACATTGCGCAAGTGTTGTAATGCTTAGAGCCGTTATCTGCTCTACGTCTGCACGATACGTGAGCTCCGGTCCCAGTGTACTGCCTGTTATGATAACGTCATAGTTCGCTACAAAGCCACGGTGGCGCGTCTACATCTACATCTACATCTACATTTATACTCCGCAAGCCACCCAACGGTGTGTGGCGGAGGGCACTTTACGTGCTACTGTCATTACCTCCCTTTGCTGTTCCAGTCGCGTATGGTTCGCGGGAAGAACGACTGCCGGAAAGCCTCCGTGCGCGCTCGAATCTCTCTACTTTTACATTCGTGATCTCCTCGGCAGGTATAAGTAGGGGGAAGCAATATATTCGATACCTCATCCAGAAACGCACCCTCTCGAAACCTGGACAGCAAGCTACACCGCGATGCAGAGCGCCTCTCTTGCAGAGTTTGCCACTTGAGTTTGCTAAACATCTCCGTAACACTATCACGCTTACCAAATAACCCTGTGACGAAACGCGCTGCTCTTCTTTGGATCTTCTCTATCTCCTCTGTCAAGCCGACCTGGTACGGATCCCACATTGATGAGCAATACTCAAGTATAGGTCGAACGAGTGTTTTGTAAGCCTCCTCCTTTGTTGATGGACTACATTTTCTAAGGACTCTCGCAATGAATCTCAACCTGGCACCCGACTTACCAACAATTAATTTTATATGATCTTTCTACTTCAAATCGTTCATACTCTCAGATATTTTACAGAAGTAACTGCTACCATTGTTTGTTCCGCTATCATATAATTATACAATAAAGGATTCCTCTTCGTTATGTCGGAGGAATGCAACGTTGGGAATAGTGTTTCCAATAAGAAGTTACGAAATAGGAACACTGGCCTGTCGTGTCCTCACGGTATGGAGGTGAGATCCCACGTGTCATTGGACACTGGACAGCCATTGCGTAATATGTGGTAAATCAGGATTGTGTATTCCTCCGATTACAGCGCCGTCTGTAGTGAAACAAAGAAAATGGCTCAGACAAAACGTACGTAGATTTTGCAGTGGAATAGTAGCCTGTAATAAAAAATGAGGGTTCCCATTGAAAATTTCAAAGTTGTCCCCCGCCACCCACGCACGGGGTGGCGGGTCGTGTGTCGCATCATTGGATGGCCCCCTCCGAGACAAACAAATCGAAATATTAATATTTTTAATATTATGTGTAGTTTTCGAAATATTTCAATGTCTTCAGTTAAAACGAACACCTTTACGTATTTTACAAATGTCTACATCTACATCTACATACATACTCCGCAATCCACCATACGGTGCGTGGCGAAGGGTACCTCGTACCACAACTAGCATCGTCTCTCCCTGTTCCACTCCCAAACAGAACGAGGGAAAAACGACTGCCTATATGCCTCTGTAGGAGCCCTAATCTCTCTTATCTTATCTTTGTGGTCTTTCCGCGAAATATAAGTTGGCAGCAGTAAAATTGTACTGCAGTCAGCCTCAAATGCTGGTTCTCTAAATTTCATCAGTAGCGAGTCACGAAAAGAACGCCTCCTTTCCTCCAGAGACTCCCACCCGAGTTCCTGAAGCATTTCCGTAACACTCGCGTGATGATCAAACCTACCAGTAACACATCTAGCAGCCCACCTCTGAACTGCTTCTATGTTCTCCCTCAATCTGACCTGATAGGGATCCCAAACGCTCGAGCAGTACTCAAGAATAGGTCGTATTAGTGTTTTATAAGCGGTCTCCTTTACAGATGAACCACATCTTCCCAAAATTCTACCACTGAACCGAAGACAACTATCCGCCTTCCCCACAACTGCCATTACATGCTTGTCCCAGTTCATATCGCTCTGCAATGTTACGCCCAAATATTTAATCGACGTGACTGTGTCAAGCGCTACACTACTAATGGGGTATTCAAACATTACGGGATTCTTTTTCCAATTCATCTGCATTAGTTTACATTTATCTATATTTAGAGTTAGCTGCCATTCTTTACACCAATCACAAATCCTGTCCAAGTCATCTTGTATCCTCCTAATCACTCAACGACGACAACTTCCCGTACACCACAGCATCATCAGCAAACAGCCGCACATTGCCATCCACACTATCCAAAAGATCATTTATGTAGGTAGAAAACAACAGCGGACCTACCACACTTCTCTGGGGCACTCCAGATGATACCCTCACCTCCGATGAACACGCACCATCGAGGACTCTCCAGAATAGATTATGCATACAGGAGTAATGACAGTAATTTTAAATTGAGATTACAATTTTAAATTCAGTAGGAAATAAATCCTGTGTCGGTTTTATATATTATTTCTATTTATGAAAAATATAAGAATGAATTATGTTTCAAATTTACGGTTTAGGTTCTGTTAGGTCATGCCATTAATTTATTGCGAGTATCCTGTTCTACAATATGTGACAGAAAGAAGCGCTGACCAGTTATATTAAAAGCTTCAGTGTGTGGCAGAGGATATTTGTTATGAATATTAGCGATTTTTCTTATGGATCAGTTCTCTACAAACAACGTCGATTGCCAGGTTTGATTCAACGATAATGAATCATGTACCCTTAATGCGAAAACAGCCAGAAACTGAGTGTTGCTCAGCGAGCAGTGGAGAGACAGTTGTTGGGAATTACCTGCAGAAAGAGGAAAACAAACAAATGTATCATGGATGAGACTGTAACGATAATGATAGGTGGTTTTGTGGAATTCGTAGCTAGGTAGATGCATGGAACGTGATTCGATAAAGCTGTCTGCTGGATTACAATTGAAAGGAAAAATTCGAGGGAGCGACCTAATGGAAGTTGGGTTCATTAAATTATTAAATGTGCAGGTGGAACGTGGATGCACAGAGTCCGGCAGATCTAGAGGAGTCCTTTGTTCAGCAGTTGATATCAGGTGTTTGATGATGATGATGATGACTTCTAATGTTCTCTCTCTCTCTCTCTCTCTCTCTCTCTCTCTCTGAATAATTGTCTGATCTGTTTTAATAATCGGTCAGAGAGAATTTCTGCAGTCTACCTCGTTATACTCATAACATAATTTATCCGAACATCAAGATAATTTATATCTGCACCACGCCAGAGCATAACCACTTTCTCTTTATCCTGTATCGAAATTTCAGTTCTTGAACGATTCGCTTGTAAAGTTCAGATATATTTCTTACACTCCCGGTTTCGAAGGGCGTAAATCATCATCATTAGAATTAGCGTAAGTATTATCAGTTGCCATAAAGCAAACGCGAAATACACCAGACAGTAACACTACCCAGGATTTCTTATTTTATCACCAATGGATACTTCTAAGATGCCTAGATATGGTGTAGGTGGATCCCAGAATATCTACTTAAAGTTAGCAGGTAGACATTTTATAAATGCAAATTGCTTTCAAGCGCCGAGAAGCTTTGTTGCACCACTTGTCCATCTGAGACTGTATAGGTCCTCTCCGATCCTGATCCATCGTTTGTTGTACTTCAACAGCTACGTCCATCTCTTTCATCCACATAGTCTGCTAGTGCATGTTTTCCTATTCCGAACTGACAAAACTCCAAAACTTCTCTACCACCTATTTCCTGGTTAACCACACTATGTCCGAATTATTGCAATGTTGTAACGGGTTATAACTCGGCATGACTTTTCTATTCTTTTCCTGAGTACAATGTCGAGCACTGCGGAGAGTCCAGAACAAGCAGCGTATCTGATGGCAGGATGACACAGGCATTCTGGGCCTTGATGGTATTTACACCATTCAGCTTGTTTTCCAAAATATTTTCTGATGCTGTGGATGTCTTCTTTGCTGAGCTCCATTCTCATGTACGGTACCTATGATTGATTTTGTATTGTTGCAAAATACCGAAGTGTTTATGAGCTGCAGGCTGGTGGCTGATTATTGTTATTGTTATTTGACTGGTATATCACGACATTACAGTGATGTAATCATAATTTCGGGGCCAATACATCCAAAAGTTTAGATACACAGAAATATATTGTTTCCAGTAGTGTTCAAAAGGAAAAGCGCTACTACTGGTGCAAACACAGCTGTTACTGCAAAACTACTAACATATGTCATACTATTATTATTATTGGTATTAATTATTACTTTTATGATTGGTACTTCAATATGTACCCAACTAAAATATTTCTCCAGTGTTTTAGAAATAGTTTTTAGCGCCAAAAAAAGAAAGAGCCGAAGGTGTAATCTGCTCAGCTTGTTGTTCTTGTGGTCTTCAGTCCAGAGACTGGTTTGATGCAGTTCTCCATGCTACTCTATTCTGTGCAAGCTTCTTCATCTCCCAGTAGCTGCTGCAACCTAAATCCTCCTGAATCTGTTTAGTGAATTCATCTCTTGGTCTCCCTCTACGATTTTTACCCTCCACGCTGCCCTCCAATATTAAATTAGTGATCCCTTGATGCCTCAGAATATGTCCTACCAACCGATCCTTTCTCCTAGTCAAGTTGTGCCACAAATTTCTCTTCTCCCTATTTCTATTCAATACCTACTCATTAGTTATGTGATCTACCCATGTAATCTTCAGCATTCTTCTGTAGCACCACATTTCGAAAGCTTCTTTCTCTTCTTGTCTAAACTATTTGCCGTCGACGTTTCACTTCCATACATGGCTACACTCCATACAAATACTTTCAGAAACGACATCCTGACACTGAAATCTACACTCGATGTTAACGAATTTCTCTTCTTCAGAAATGCTTTCCTTACCATTGCCAGTCTACATTTTATATCCTCTCTACTTCGACCATCATCAGTTATTTTGCTTCCCAAATAGCAAAACTCCTTTACTACTTTAAGCGTCTCATTTCCTAATCTAATTCCCTCAGCACCACCCGATTTAATTCGACTACATTCCATTATCCTTGTTTTGCTTTTGTTGATGTCAATCTTACATCCTCCTTTCAAGACACTGTCCATTCCATTCAACTGTTCTTCCAAGTCCTTTGCTGTCTCTGACAGAATTTCAATGTCATCGGCGAACCTCAAAGTTTTTATTTCTTCTCCATGGATTTTAATTCTTACTCCGAATTTTTCTTTTGTTTCCTTTACTGCTTGATAATATACAGGTTGAATAACGTCGAGGGTAGGTTGCAACCCAGTCTCACTCCCTTCCCAACCACTGCTTCCCTTTCATGCCCCTCGACTCTTATAACTGCCATCTGGTTTTTGTACAAATTGAAAATAGCCTTTCTCTCCCTGTATTTAACCCCAGCCACCTGCTCAGCTTAAGTAAACCAATTAGAAAATCAATAAAAATGTCATAGAAGCAATTACTACAGTCTCTGGTAGATAGTGAAAAGTATTGTATGATTCTGAGAGGGCCTCTGCGAATTTCAGGAAATAAATGGAGGAAGGAGGAGACAGTTATCACAGACTTAACTTGTAAATCTCACCACATATAATCATAAGGTCAGAAACTAGTGCACCCAAGGGGTGTGAAGTTTTTTACTGTTTTTCGTTAACTTTATCCATAATTGTAATAATGTAGTAACGTATTTCTTAACTTTCCAGGACCTGCAGAAGTTCATGGATGACGCAAAAGATGGAGTCATATTCTTCAGTTTGGGCAGTAACATCAAGAGCTCAGACATTCCCGAGAAACAAAAGGCGGCGATTCTCAGCGTATTCTCCAAACTGAAGCAGAAAGTGCTGTGGAAGTTTGATCTGGAAAGTATGCCCAACCAGCCAGCGAACCTAAAACTGAGCAAATGGTTTCCCCAAAATGATCTGCTCAGTAAGTACGCAAGAGAAAGATATATTCGTGATAGAAGAACAGATGAAATTTTATCATTTTCGCTGATGTATGTAATGTCTGGGGTTTAAGAGTACTTAAAACACAAAAAAGGAAAACGCCACCCGTGCGATGCTTTCGCACATTAATAGTTTTAAATAATGACAGTATTTGTGGTAAATGAAGTCGTTGGGCCGGCCGGAGTGGTCGTGCGGTTCTAGGCGCTACAGTCTGGAGCCGAGCGACCGCTCCGGTCGCAGGTTCGAATCCTGCCTCGGGCATGGATGTGTGTGATGTCCTTAGGTTAGTTAGGTTTAATTAGTTCTAAGTTCTAGGCGACTGATGACCTCAGAAGTTAAGTCGCATAGTGCTCACAGTCATTTGAACCATTTGAAGTCATTGGGATAAGGACAGTTGCGGGAATGAAGAGAAAACAGTTTCAAAAATGACGACTTGAAATAAATTATATGAAATAATAGTAATGAATTTATGATACGCCCTTGTATATATATTTCCTTGTGTCCTGAAATGTTTCCTGAAATCGGTATGTTTGTCGTGGCTTGCAAGACGGGCAGAGATGGGGGACTATCAGTGGGGCCACAAAACCTGTAACTGTAACTCGACAAACACTTTCAGTTAAACTAGGCACTTTAGGCGGTAGTAACAATAGGTAAATTACAATTCTGGGTGAAAATGAGAAATATATTTGTCGTTTGGGAAAGTATATTCGTCAAGAAAAGTCAGCTTGAACGAAGGGCAGGGGTACCGGGCTACCACAGTGATCACGGTTATTATGTATGACACTGCTGTACAGAAATTATCTAGTTAACAAGTACTTTAAAACAAATCGAATGGTATATGTAATAAGATAATATACACTAAAGGGCCAAAGAAACTGATATAGGCATGTGTATTCAAATAAAGATATGTGTAAAACAAGCGGAATACGGTGCTGCGGTCGGCAACGCCTATATAAGACAACAAGTCTCTGGCGCTGCTGCTACAATCGCAGGTTATCAAGATTCAAGTGAGTCTGAACGTGGTGCTATCGTCGGCGCGTTAGCGATGGGACACAGCATCTCCGAGGCAGCGACGAAGTGGGCATTTTCCGGAACGACCATTTCATGAGTGTACCGTGAATATCAGGAATCCGGTAAAACAACAAATCTCCGACACTGCTGAGGCCGGAAAAAGATCCTGCAAGAACGGGACCAACGACGACTAAAGAGAATCGTTCAACGTGACAGAAGTGCAACCCTTCCGCAAATTGCTGCAGATTTCACTGCTGGGCCATCAGCAAGTGTCAGCGTGCGAACCATTCAACGGAACATCATCGATATGGACTTTCGGAGGCACTCGTGTACCCTTGATGACTGCTCGACACAAAGCTTTACGCCACGACTGTTCCCGTCAACACCGACACTGGACTGTTGATGACTGGAAACATGTAGCCTGGTCGGACGAGTCTCGTTTCAAACTGTATCCATGGACCTTGCATATCAGCAGGGAACTGTTCAATCTGGTGGAGGCTCTGTAACGAAGTGGGGCGTGTAGAGTTGGAGTGATATGGGACTCGTGATACGTCTAGATACGACTCTGACAGGTGGCACGTACTAAGTATTCTGTCTGATCACCTTCATCCAGTCATGTCCATTGGGCACTCCGACGGATTTGGGCAATTCCAGCACGACAATACGACACCCGACACGTAAACAATTCCTACAGAGTGGCTCCAGGAACACTCTTCTGAGTTTAAACACCTCTGTTGGCCACCAAACTCCGCAGACATGAACATTATTGAGCATATCTGGGATGCCTTGCAACGTGCTGTTCAGAAGAGATCTCCAGCCCCTCGTACTCTTACAGATTTATGGACAGCCCTGCAGGATCCATGGTGTCATTTCGTTCTAGCACTACTTCAGTCGAGTACATGCTACGTCGTGTTGTGGCATTTCTGCGTGCTCGCGGGGGCCCTACGCGATATCAGGCAAATGTACCAGTTTCTTTGGCTCTTTAGCGTAAGTGTGGAATATGACCGCCACGTCTCACAAAGTTTATATACAATATGTAGCTTATTCATTAAGGCATTAAGCTGTTCACATCGCTGAGTTTATCGCATGCTGTCTTTACTTTGCTATACGGTTCGGAATACACCCTTGGTACTTATTTTGGACTGTTCTCGCGAGCTCACGATCTCTTTAGTATTCTCACAGTTATTGGAAGTGTGAGGGTCATATTTTAGTCTTTTCATGTTTTCTGCGACAAAAGTACAGGATTGTGAATTTAACGACTGTAGCTTCGCCACTCTTCCGTCCGTAGGATACTCGAATACCACAAAACCATTAAATCCCAATCCCTTAAAGATTCAAACTCGCACATAAGAAACAGCTTCAAACATCTGAATACAAATAATGTAGTGTGAATAATTTAATTTAATCATGTAAGCGTGAAATATTTTAGCAATGATTTGACATTGTGCATAAAGTTCGTTAGAAGTCTCTAAGTGCTGTGATTACGAAACACTGGATGAATTCCAACTGGGTAATCTGCGTTGCGTCTTAAAGCAGAAGCTAGTTTATCATGTATCTTGATGTCTATGACGTCATATCTCCTGGACCGCAAAGGGTGGACAAAAATACGGAAACATGGCGAGAAATGCGTGCTTGACCATAAATGTAGTTACTAAGGAAGCCTGCTCGAGGCGCAGTTGTCCTTGACCACGAACAGCACCTGTGCAATGTCTTCAATCCGTTGCAAGTGTCTGTCGTGACCGGAAGAGTGTTGTTGTAGTTGTGTGCGCATTGTGTCGGTGCTAAGTGCATTCAAACGTGGGAAAAGTGTTGGCACTCGTGTGGTTGATACGTCCTTAACCAAGGCAGCCGAAGCACCGCATAGAAAGATGATTTAGTACGCACACAAGGACAATGGAAAAACATGGTCCGCTAAGTTACAAAGAGGAATAAAGTGTCTGTTAGTGACCGTGACGGACGGTCATTAAAGAGGACCATGTCAAAAAAATAAGATAATGGCAGTTGCAAAACTCACTAAACACGAAGGGAGCTTCACAAGCGTGGGAATTTTAAGACTAGCTGGAATACCGGGTGATCAAAAAGCCAGTATAAATTTGAAAACTTAATAAACCACTGAATGATGTAGATAGAGAGGTAAAAATTGACACACATGCTTGGAATGACATGGGATTTTATTAGAACAAAAAAAAAACACCCCATATTGCTAGACGCGTGAAAGATCTCTTACGCGCATCGTTTGGTGATGATCGTGTGCTGAGCCGCCACTTTCGTCATGCTTGGCCTCCCAGGTCCCCACACCTCAGTCCGTGCGATTATTGGTTTTGGGGTTACCTGAAGTCGCAAGTGTATCGTGATCGACCGACATCTCTAGGGATGCTGAAAGACAACATCCGACGCCAGTGCCTCACCATAACTCCGGACATGCTGTACAGTGCTGTTCACAACATTATTCCTCGACTACAGCTACTGTTGAGGAATGATGGTGGACATATTGAGCATTTGCTGTAAAGAACATCATCTTTGCTTTGTCTTACTTTGTTATGCTATTTATTGCTATTCTGATCAGATGAAGCGCCATCTGTCGGACATTTTTTGAACGTTTGTACTTTTTTTTGGTTCATATAAAACCCCATGTCATTCCAAGCATGTGTGTCAATTTGTATCTTTCTATCTACATTATTCCGTGATTTATACTGACTTTTTGATCACCCGGTATTTTGTTTCACACTATTTCAAATTTCTAGACGAGTTCCCGTCACAAGAGCGAAACATGGCGTGGGTTCGGTAATAACTTGGGCTGCTATGTTGTGATATTCCATGGGCCCCGTAGTTACGGTGCTGGGGCGTATTACTTCCAAGGAGCCTCGAGATGACTGGGTGTTGTGTGTCTTTCGTGATCATTTCATCCTCACTCACTCGCAAGTCGCCGTAGTGGCGTTAAAGAACTTATGGAGCAGCGGCCGAACCGCCCCCGCAAGGGGTCTCCCGGCCACCAATGCCTTACGCTCATTATTTTTACTTCCAAGGAACGATTACGCGACCATTCTGCCATCTGATCCATCCCATAGTACAATCCTAGCTAAACTTTTAACATAAGATTATACCTTCCAGTGAATAGAATACGAGAATTTTTAAAAATTTAAGTTCGGCTAACAATTGCGCGAAAAACTGAAAGTTAAATTTTTGTTGCGCCTGGAAGCCGTTAGATTGCCAACCAGTAAACTGATAAGGGTTCCGTGGCCGGGGTTACAAGTTAGTCGTTTCGTAGTGTCGATCAGCAATGACCCAAATACTGGCCATGAAGGCCTGCATTCTACAAGTGTCAGTAAAGTCACAAAAAATTTTTAAGTGACCAGTTACTCGTACTTCAGGTACTTGGTCTACGCACGGCTCTGATTAAAAAGAATAGCTCGATGTAATCACGGGGTCGAGCCGTACACGTTTGCTTTAATGTAAATGATAACCTGTAGCTGTGATACTACAGTCAAGTAGCCTATGCAATAGCTACAAATTGGGAGTTAATAAAATCAACAGAATTCCTAAATAATAGTTAAATGAATAGTTTAATAACAAGGGTTCTATTCTACCGTCTGTAATTGATGTAGATTGGTTTCAATGGCTCTTAGTACTATGGGACTTAACATCTGAGGTCATCAGTCCCCTAGAACTTAGAAATACTTAAACCTAACTAACCCAAGGACATCACACACATCCACGCCCGAGGCAGGATTCGAACCTGCGACCGTAGTGGCCGCGCGGTTCCAGACTGAAGCGCCTAGAAACGCTCGGCCACAATGGCCGGCAATTGATGTAGACTACAGAGAATTATGTTGAATAATGTTTATTCAAGCAAGGACTTTGCAAATAAACGGGAAGTGGTCCTACAATATTCAGTTAAAATACAGACAGAAAATACCCTTATCAAATTCAGTAAAGTTACTTTGAGAGCATTATGAGAACGGCAGGAAAATCACCAACTGAATTATAAGCAACGATACATTAAAATTAAATGCATTTTGTAATCACTATTCACGAAATATTCACCAACTCAAAACAGTTCAGAGTACAAAGCGATGATTTTCACATTATTAAACAGAGTACAAAGTATAGTAACTCATATTCTGTCTATCCTCATTTCTGTAGCACAAGAGGAAAAACTTAGTCTTACTCTTGAGCACATTCAGAAGTTAGATTACTGCAGCGGCCGTCCATCGCCTAGAATCAGTCACCTGTATGACTGAATCATGCACGTTACTGCAGGCAGGTCTGCCTTCTTCCAGCAGTCAGCATAATGTGTCCAGAATCACTCCCTTGAGCTCTTCAATCGAAAAAGTCCCCTGTCCCCACTTGACTGCCACAGCGTTCCACTACTGTCTGCTTTCCAATCGTCTAGAGGCTGACTCTCACCAAAAATACATCGTTCTTACGCTCAACAGACATCATTCGATTCAGCTTGACCCCTTCATGGAGTAAACTAATGTATTACAAAAATATTTAAGTAAAGAAATTGTTGTGTACATAGTTCTGCGTAGTCAGCGCGTACACAACTTTCCCACTAGAGCCCGCCCCGCTAAGCACAACAGCGCAGGCGCAGCGCTCGTCCGTCTCCGCACTACGAGATGGCGCTGCCTTAGAGACGGACCAAATTCTGCTTCCGCCGATCCGCGTATTAATATGTAACGCAGCCAATGAGATTGTTGCTAACGTAGAACCTTTTCTCCTCGCGGATCACAATCGTGCAGTGATACCTGAACGCGCGAGGTATTATAACAAGTGTACAGACCTCCAATTAGTCAGTCTGTATTTGTCAGCATTAGTCTGTACCAGTCAGCATTAGTCTGTACCAGTCTGCATTTGTCTGTGCCAGTCTATAGTCAAATTTCAGTCTGCGCCTAATAAGATTACCATATTCCTGTGCAAAGCCATGAAGAGAAATGAATAGACACTTTGTCAAGTATCAGAGATATGTGAGAATAAGATTAACGTACCAAGACCAAAGGAACTTCAGATTGTCAATTGTAAACAGCATCCAGAATCAAGTTACATAATGTCTATGCTTTTTATTATTTTAATAAATGTGTGTGAAAATTAATCAAGTTCTGTTTAAAGTTGGTCACCGTCAATCTGCTACTCTAAGCGTGCAAGTAGCATTTCTATCGTCTGACCTAATGGCAGAAGATAAACACGCCACGATAAGACCACGAGACATATTGCTGACACTCGCCTACTTCGTTAGAGCGACAAGTCAAATAATCTGATGGTGTGTGTACCAAAGGTCTTACAGTACGCACACCACAGAAATGTTATAAACATACAGTCACACTCATCTCATTTGCAATAAATGCAAACAAAGGTTTGTTCATAAAAGAATAAGCTAGTATTGTTGTGCACGGGCACTCACAGTAAATAACTAGATATTTTCATTAAATACTATTTAAACAATTATTTAGACCTTCTTGACAGAAGCGTCTTTTTGTTCTCTTTTCGATTGTGGTGTCCACTAACACATGCTATTGACCACTTTTAAGTTAGCACAGTTTTTTAATAGTACTTGCGATCTACATTCAAATAAAGTTACTGGCAAAATAGTAAACTGTTCATTAAATAACTACGCAAGTATAACAATATGTGAGGTTGATTGGCGACTCCATGGAGTGTTCTGTGCACCACGACTAAATAGTGGATAGAATTGGAAGGAAAATCAGCACTGGTCGTTTTTTTTGTTTTATTATCCGCAAAAAACAAAAAAATACGACCAATGCTGATTCTCCTTCCAATGCTAATATGTGAGGTATTCACACTGAATTCTTTTGCTGGTAAGTGTGGAGAATACCGTTTTCTGACAAACATTTGCGTAATAAATAATATATAGAAGATGTTTTAAGTCAATAAATAAAGTAGATACAGACGGGTGGCGTTCTGGGATGATAGCTATCGTGCAATGCTATCACATATGTGGAAATTGCACGATGCATTTAAAAGATGTTGATTCAGAGGTTCATCGTGAAAAGGTTTAAGTTCAAATGTGTATGAAATCTTACGGGACTTAACTGCTAAGATCATCAGACCCTAAGCTTACACACTACTTAACCGAAATTATCCTAGGGACAAACACACACACCCATGCCCGAGGGAGGACACGAACTTCCGCCGGGACCAGAATGTTTATACGCTGTGGAATATTAACTTCTGCAGTTTCAAAGGCACTGAAATACTGTTGTGTCACTGGATGCGCCTCATTTTTCTGCGATCGCAGATGTATTCAGATTTGCTTTAATACCTGACTGTGGATCATTATAGATTCTTAAAGAGTTGGAAGAAGCCTTCTTTCAGCTTGCCTGATACCCTGCCATTTCTTGGAGCGTTGTCTGTCCACTTAAGCAACCCCCGTCATCAAAATTCCCCGAACTGGGATTCACCCATTCCTGGCGACGCTCTTGCCTTTGTACCTGGACTTACCGGTTCCCGTGACCTAGCCGGACCTGCAAGAGCGCACCCGGAGGCCTGCGCCCGCTAGCGTGCAGCCGTATCATATGTCCATCTTGCCTCGTACCTATAATGGGCGCCCAGTTACCTCGCCTAACTACATGTGACATTACAGCCGTTTCGTTGTTTCGCCGCTCTTCAAGCGCTCTCCGTAGATACTCGCCACAGCAGTGCGCCAACAGCCAATCAGCTCCACCTTTTCCGAGATGTTCGTTCCTCGGTGCCATGCCACGACAGTCGCCCAAAGTCGCTTATGTCATGAATTTTCCCCGCCTGCGTCCCCCATCGTCGCTGGGATGAGTCCCCAGGTCACAAACGCTTCTTCTTAATAAGCTCAACGTGAATATTTTTCACTCCACAATGTAGTGTCGACTGATTTGAAACCTCGTGGCATATTAAAACTGCCTACCGGAGTGGGACAGCAACTTGGGGCAGCCTTTTGCGTGCAAGCGCTCTAATGACGGAGCTATTATGGCATTACTCAGGATCTGCCCTCATACCTTTACTTCCGCCATTACCTCATCTACCTTCTAAACTTCCCACAAGTTCTCCCTCTTCCTTGGCGGACTGTAATTCCTGGAAGAAAGGATATTACGGAGATGTGTCTTAATTAGAGCCTTGTGGATTGTTTTTCAGAATGTATTTTCATCCTGCAGCAGAGTATGCGCTCATTCGACAGATTAAAGATTAAACTGCAGATTAAAACTGCATGCCGAGGCATGAGATAAGGAACTGGCGAAATAAAAGATGTGAGGTGAGGTCGCGAGTTTGCTTGGACAGTGCAGGTAGTAGAGCACTTACCCGCGAATGGCAAGGGCCTCAAGATCGAGTCCTGTTCGGGCACTCAGTCTGAACCTTCCAGGAAGTTCCAGGTTCAGCTTATTTGTTCAAAGGGGCAGTAGTTTACCCCAAGAAATTCCCTGTTTATTCAGGTGATGGTCGCTTCTTCTGAACTTGTGGTGCTCTTGTCGTCTCGTGCCAATTTTTATTTACCACTAGCTGATCTGTTTGTGGACCTCCTCCTTGTTCAGTAGGGCCATTGGCTGCTTAAAGCAGTCGGTGTCTTCGATGCGCTGACCCAGGCGTCGGGCGAAAGACTTTCGTCACTGACGCGGCTTACAAGATGATTTTGCAGCGCACATCCTTGAATCGTGGGAGCAGTTGTCTTTCCCCTGCAGTTTCTTGGTGGTAGCTGGCTGGAATTGACCGACTTGAGCAATTCTAGCGGGACAATGCGACACCCCACATGTCCAGAATTATTTATTAATTGAAAATCTCACAATATGCAAAGAGAAATTACAAATTACAAATGAACATTTATTTCAGAGCCAATTTTATAATCAAGGTTTTCCTCATTTTGCAGTTTTGAGTGCGGTATCTCTCACAATATTTCTTACACAAATCTCAAACACAGTCTTCATTCGACTGCTGAAATCTCTTGTTTTGGCATAGTTTATGGCGAAATCCATCCGTGGCGTAACGCGTTACTACCTCAGGTTACCTTCCATTCAGAAGGCTGTTGCACGCAGCGAGTGTTATATTGACCTGTCAATAATAGATTTCAGCTATCAGTCTTCCTTTTTAAATTTTATTGGCAGATCTAGATTTCAGCTAGAAACTAGCCTTCTCAATGCACTATCATTTTTGATCAATGCATGTAATGCCTGTTGGTCGGGCTTCATCCACAGTTCATTGAATTGAATATTCAATGAATTACATTCATTGATCAAAAATGATAGTGCATTGAGAATGGCTAGTTTCTAGCTGAAATCTAGATCTGCCAATAAAATTTAAAAAGGACGATTGACAGCTGAAATCTATTATTTACAAGCGTTACTACATGTCGTAGCTTGTAGTTTGCTTGTTTCCATTCGTCCGTCATTATGGCGTCTGTTGCGTAGAAATCGGACCAGATGGCTCTGCACTTCTCGGTGAGGGTTTGACGTGTGTGTGTTAACGAGCGTTTCGCTCTCATTTAAGTATATGGCCGAAAGAGGCAGCCTTCAGGAATTGTGAAACGAACCCTGTCTTCCAGGACCGCGTGCCACAAAGGGCGCAGTTTCACAACGAGATGCGGAAACTCACAGCCGTCTATTACCTATTAAGGCCTAAGCGCTGTAGCGTGCGAGTGAGACAGATGAGAACCTATGTAAAAAAAAATGGTTCAAATGGCTCTGAGCACTATGGGACTTAACTTCTAAGGTCATCAGTCCCCTAGAACTTAGAACTACTTAAACCTAACTAACCTAAGGACATTACACACATCCATGCCCGAGGCAGGATTCGAACCTGCGACCGTATCAGTCGCGTGATTCCAGGCTGTAGCGCCTAGAACCGCTCGGCCACCCCGTCCGGCAGAACCTACGTCAAAGAAAACCCTGCAGAAGGCTTTTGTGGCCGAGGAGACGTAGGAGTGTTAAATATGGCGGACGTAAGATCGGCTGTAAAGGGAAACATTTGCGAAAACTATTTAATTGTGTAGTAGTGCAGGGAATCAAGTCACAGTACTTTTAATCTTCCATCCTCCATAAATTTTCATGGTAATCCCAATAAACCTTGAATATTGAGCATATCTATAATAGTTTAGGATTAAAGTGAAATTAACAAGTTTTGTAACAAAGACCTGAATGCTAAAATCTAAACGCTTTGGTTGATCTTAACAATCGACATTTCTTGTAGAAGCGCATCATTAAAATGATAAACGTTGTGAATATCAACTCTGTAACTTTATTTGTTTGAAAGTTATAGTAAATTTAAATTATCAGTATTTTCAGTTAAGCATCAGATAATCATTTCCTCCACACAAAACACATTGAATAATGACAGCATGACACCTTGTTGAATCATTAGGTAATAGAATATTTGTTGCAAAATTTAGTGCATAATAGTTACTTTTGTTCTTTATTTATTTATCAGAAAGCACATTGGCGCAAGGCTACTGGCCGTAGCATTCAAAACTAAGAAGGAAATTGTATTGGTTTTATGCAAAAGAATTTAATGTTTATTTTGCAGTGGATATCATTGTTACTTTATTTAGAACGTGAAAGTGGTCAAGCGTTGATTATTTAAATATGTCAAAATGTAAAATGATGTAGAATAAGCTGTAGCCAATCAGATGGATGGCTTCAGGAAAGGGAACTGCCCTAGTCAGTCGAGTGAGTATGTTCGGCGCGCGGGAAACGCGGCCGGGGACGGGCAGAGGGGGACACTGCTAGTGCAGACGCGAAACGGGACAGTTCGGCTGGAGACACCAAAGGGTACAGTTAGGATGGAGACGCGAAAGCGGACAGACGGTCTTTAGGCAGCTGGGAAGTGAAACGACTCAGAAAATTTCGCGTTGTGTGGTATCGGGGGACTCAGTCTCTGAGCGGTGAGCAGCGGCGCGCCTGGATTGAACTCTTTTTAACTTTTCGTGTAAATATCGAGGTGGAGTACTGTTTATCGCGATGAGATTGTGAATAATCGAACTGTGTCAAATGGATATGTCCTCGAGTGTAACAGTAACTCTAAATACGAGCACTTTCGCTATTAGTTTGCTTATTCTATCTAAATCGCAACTGCGTGGCCTACATCATTTATGGCTGGGTTCATTTAATTCCAGATGTAATTATTACTGTTATTATATGTTGCGTTAACTTTGTATTTCTCAAACTTGCCATCAGCCAGACAATTTAACCAAAGGGTCACAAGTGTCTAATTTAGGGCGTGTAATGCGACACGTGCGTTTCAACCCCTAGACGAGTTTGAGCCAAGACATTTCGACGAAGAGAAACCGCATGTGAGCACGACCATCTGTGGGATGTTATCTCGCACGTGCTTTCTCGTAGGGCTTGGTATTTAGCAGCCAATACCACATTTTTATGTCGTCGATGAACTAGTTTTCCTTGAGTGTGCCGAATTCCCGATACCTAGAATCTTTTTCATGTAGCGGGCTTTGTCTTTTTCTATCGTTAACAGGTCGCTTATGGTGAGTTTTTCCCGTATGATGGTGATCCCATAGGTAGCTATTGGGGAAATGGCTGTGTTGATCAGTAACATTGCTGCATCCAGTGATATTTGTTGAGGCTGTTGGATGTGGTAGATGGCTTTTATTGCTGCGGCCGCTCTTTCTTTCACATGGTTACTGACGGGTGACAGGATGGTTTGCAGGGTGACTCCAAGATACTTGAATTTTGGCACTACCTCCAAGGGTTTATTGTGCAGGGTTTCCTTTCTTTCCTAAAAGCCGTTTGTTTGGTTTTGCTGTGGTTTATTTGCAATCCATTTCTTTCCGCCCACGATGTGAGCCTGTTGAGGACCCCTTGGAGCTCTTCAGCATTCTCTGAGCCTATTTTCATGTTGTCCACACAGGGAATAAGTTATGCTGACGTGTCTCTGTTTATGCCGGCCGGGGTGGCCGAGCGGTTCTATGCGCTTCAGTCTGGAACCGCTACGGTCGCAGGTTCGAATCCTGCCTCGGGCATGGATGTGTGTGATGTCCTTAGGTTAGTTAGCCTTAAGTAGTTCTAAGTCTGGGGGGCTGATGACCTCAGAGGTCCCATAGTGCTCACAGCCATTTCTTGTCTCTGATTAGTCTGTGATGTCTGCGGTCATGATGCTGAATAACGTTAGGCTAATGAGATCTCCTTGTAGGACTCCGTTTGTCTGGATTATGTTCGTGGATATTGCTATGCTGCCTGATATTTGGATATTGTTGTATCTGAGGATATTTGAGATTGTGATTGCACGTCCAGAACTGCTACAGAGTGGCTCCAGGAATACTCTTCTCAGTTGAAACACTTCCGCTGGCCACCAGACCCGCCAGACATGAACATTATTGAGCATATTTCGTACGCCTTGCAACGTGCTGTTCACAAGAGATCTCCACCCCCTCGTACTCTTACGGAGTTATGGACAGCCCTGCAGTATTCATGGTGTCAGTTCCCTCCAGCACTGCTTCAGACATTAGTCGAGTCCATGCTACGTCATGTTGTGGCACTAGTGCGTGTTCACGGGTGCCCTACACGATATTAGGCAGGTGTACCAATTTCTTTGGTTCTTCGGTGTATGACACACCAAATGAAAATAGAACTTACATCAATATGTTGGTTTACAAATAATTCATCTGCTACCAGTCACGATTTTCTTTTATTTTATTTTTAGCACGACGCGTTTCGGGAAATGATTCCCATTTTCAAGTGCATTTTTTGTTGTGTTTGTTATGCCATTTCTATCTGATGTTGTCGATGTTTGAGAGTCAGCTTTATTTCGTTGACTTTACTGCGATATATAGGAAAACATGCGATTTTTAGTTGGTTGTCGGTCTTTTTGTGAAATTAGTGGCGAAATTTAGAAGAATTTGTACTTACAATTGCGTATTTTCTTATATACCGCAGTAAAGTCAACGAAATTAAGCAGACTCGGACACATCGACATCAGATGGAAATGGCATAACAAAAAACAAAAAATGCACTTGAAAATGGGAGTCATTTCCCGAAACGCGTTGTGCAAAAACTAAAATAAAGAAAATCGTGATTGGTAGCAGATGAATTATACATAAACAAACCTATTGTTTTTGCAGTCGAAAGCTTTCAGAACAGTTAAAATAGATCAAATCAGAACTTACGTCACTTTTCTCGCATACCAAAACTAAGCTAGTAACCTTGTGGCACTACAAATCAGTTCCACAGTAAAATCCGGTACACACTTTTTCTGGGCTCGTCACTGCGTCTGACATGAGCTTCTTCCATTGCAGATCACAAGAACATGAAGTTGTTCATAACGCACGGCGGGCTGATGAGCATACAGGAGGCGATATCGGCCGGTGTGCCGCTGCTGGGGATCCCTGTTTTCGGCGACCAGAACGCCAACCTGGCCAGGGCAGAGGCCGACGGCTTCGGAATGAAACTTCGGGTCAACGAGCTGACTGAAGAGTCCTTCGGTAGGGCTCTCAACGAACTCCTGACCAACCCCAAGTAAGTAGTTCACCATTCAGCGCTGTGCGGTTACTGGTTCTGTT
Organism: Schistocerca serialis cubense; assembly: GCF_023864345.2. Lineage (NCBI taxonomy): Eukaryota > Metazoa > Arthropoda > Insecta > Orthoptera > Acrididae > Schistocerca > Schistocerca serialis. Next base: position 20,557,867 of record NC_064646.1, read on the forward strand.
TATATGAATACCATTAACTAGCAGAACACTCCTTTCTCTCATCAGAATCCCAAATTGTAGGGACTGCCCATTAATAGTGGAACACACGAGTTTTCTGCTAATCAACTATTTGAAAGTACGAGGGTCACTCCAAAAGAAATGCGCACTATTTTTGTAAAAATACAGTTTTCATTCTGCATGTGTGAGAGTTTTATAGTGTGTAGATACATGCTTCCCGCTTGTTTTCAAACTTAGTTCAACCTGTTCCCGTGAGTCGCGCCGTCACAGCATGTCTTCAAGATGGATGCTACACTTGTTGTTCGTCAGAAGCAACGTGCTGTCAGAGAATTCCTGTGCTGTGAAAACGAGATAGTGGGAAACATCCACAAGAGGTTGAAAAAGGTGTATGGAGATGCTTCTGTCGATCGCAGTACAGTTAGTCGGTGGGCAAGCAGGTTACGTCATGAAAGCGGGCACGGCAATGTTGAGGATTGTCCTCGCAGCGGCAGGCCTCGTACTGCACACACTCCAGACAATGTGCAGAGAGTTAACAAATTGGTGACTGCTGACAGACGCATCACAGTGAACGAGTTGTCACACTACGTTGGGCTAAGGGAAGTAAGTGTTTACAGAATACTGAAAATGTTGGCGTTAAAAAAAGGTTTGTGCCTGGTGGGTTCCCAGGATGTTGACAATGGCTCACAAAGAAACAAGAAAAACTGTATACAGTGAACTTTTGGAACAGTACGAGAATTGTGGAGATGAATTTCTTGGAAGAATTGTGACAGGTGATGAAACATGGCTCCATCATTTTTCACCAGAGACAAAGAGGCAATCAATGGAGTGGCATAATGCAAATTCACCCAAGGAAAAAAGTTCAAAACCACACCTTCTGCTGGAAAAGTTATGGCTGCGGTGCTTTTCGATTCAGAAGGACTCTTGCTTGTGCATATCATGCCAAGTGGAACCACCATAAATTCTGACGCATATGTGGCGACACTGAAGAAACTTCAAGCTCGACTGAGTCGTGTTCGACCACATCGGCGAAAGCAGGATGTTTTGCTGTTGTACGACAATGCACGGTCACATGTCAGTCAAAAACCATGGAAGTGATCACAAAACTCGGATGGACAACACTGAAACACCCGCCTTACAGTCCTGACGTGGCTCCATGTGACTATCATCTCTTTGGGAAACTGAAAGACTCTCTTCGTGGAACAAGGTTTGATGATAACTCCCTTGTGCACGCTGCCAAACAGTGGCTCCAACAGGTTGGTCCAGAATTTTACCGTGCGGGTATACAGGCGCTGGTTCCAAAATGGCGTAAGGCAGTTGAGAGTGATGGAAATTATGTGGAGAAACGAAAATATTGTTCCTAAAGGATGTATCTACACACTGTAAAACTTTCAAACATGTTTAATAAAAGATAGATTAAAAAAAAATATTGTGCATTTCTTTTGGAGTGACCCTCTGTACAAGTAATGTTAGGCATCTCCGACCCCTTTCAGCTACAACTGAAGGTACCTTATTCTACACGCTTTTATCCTCCTGTCTTTAAACTTTCTCTACAAATCATACATGTTCTATGTCTATGTATGGTCCAAAATTGGAGTATAAATTCACGTTGATGTATATATGCACTAATGCGACGAATGAAAAATTGCATCAAAGCCTGGATTCGAACCTGGGTCTCTTGCTCACTGGGTTCCATTCACGCCTCAGCCCACTTGGTGTCACCCCCTAAACACACTACGAAGGCTCTCCAATTGTTTTGGAACAGTACCTCAGCATCGAATGAAACTAGGGATTCTGCCCGAAACCCAGGCATAGGTGCTTCAATTAAAATGCTGTTCAGTTTAGGGGTAACACCACCTGGTCTGAGGCGTGAATGGAAATTAAGACTGAGGAGGGAGCCATGGTTGGTTGGTTGGTTTGAGGGAGGGGGCCAGACAGCGAGGTCATCAGTCCCATCGGATTAGGTAAGGAAGGGGAAGGAAATCGGCCGTGTCCTTTCAAAGGAACAATCCCGGCATTTACCTGAAGTGATTTAGGGAAATCACGGAAAACATAAATCAGGATGGCCGGTTGCGGGCTTGCACCGTCATCCTCCCGAATGCGAGTCCAGTGTGCTAGCCACTGCCCCACCTCGTTCTGTTGGGAGCCATGCTATGATAGTTCCCGCAGTTGTGCAAAGCCACTGTGCCAGGACGGAGTAGTGGTTAGCGCATCTGCCTCGTGAACAGGAGACACGGGTTCGAATCCCAGCCTTGGTACAAATTAAATTTTCATTTGTCACTTCAGTCTGCATATATTTATCACCTGTGTGTGTGTGTGTGTGTGTGTGTGTGTGTGTGTGTGTGTGTGTGTGAGTGAGTGAGTGTTTTGAAAGACACATTAAAATCCACGAAAGTTGCTTGCTTGTCACATGGTGGAGGTCTGCAGCGCTAGCAACTAGTAAAGGGCCCTTTACAAGCTCAGGTTTATCTGAGCATACCGTGTTCGCAACGACTGTCTGCACATCTGGTCTGCAGTATTCATGTCGCATTTACACCTCCAACCACAACGCATCCTTCCCAGAGTCGTAAATGAATAGTCCTATACGGCAGAGTATTTTCTGACCGTATCCAAATTCATTATATTTCCTTGTAAGACAATTATTCCGTCTTATGCTAGTATTTCGGAAGTTGTGAAAAGAAAAATATCGGCACGGAGCAGGCGGACATAAGAGTGGCTTCTACAACTTGTAACGCTTTCGTATCTTAATCTTTTGAAGAAACTAAAAATTATAAGAGAGGACTATTTAAGTAGCTATGACGAGGAGACCCGTTAGGTTGTTGCAGTACGTTACAGGAATGACACTGGAATGAGAAAATCGATAAGTGCTTATGAAAGTCTTATAGTAACGTTGAGGTACATGTCAACTTGCAGCAACTATGCTGATATCAAATTTTCTGCTGTTTTTTCACCTCCATCGCTGCGCCACATCATTCTGGAAGCAGTGAAGCACTTCATCTGGTCTTCGTCCGTTTAAGCGTCGCTAGACTTGGCACAGACTGAACACAGACAGTAACACAGACAATTTTTTAGTGGGCAATTCATTCACACACGATATGTGTGTGCAAACTCTGTCTGCATACACTATGTCTCAGCAAGTATAGGGCCCTTAAGGGGGAGTTGATGAGCGCCCTTGCTTTTCTCCTGATATGGGGGAATGCAGGTATAATACCTAAATTTGCCAGAATTGTTCATTACATTAGGACAAAAATGGCCAGCAACATTAAGAAGCGTGCTGCTTTTACTTTAGTCAGGGAGCGCATTCGTTTCACACGCAGACAACTGGAATTCACTTCCAAGAAATTATTTTATTTGCATTTGGAAGTATCGGCGCTGCAGTCTGCTGCGTACTACGAAAGGATTGACAGTTCGCCCTGGGCGATACCAGACTGAGTCCATCCAAATGTCGTCAGTAGGCAATCTTCTACGTTTCTTCTCAGTCTACAATAACGGATGATGATACCCGGATGATGATACCCGTCGAGATGTTGTGATTAATCTCACAACCAAACAACTCAAAGAAGCTACGCTGGCAGTATTAGGAAAGGGATTAAATTTTACCCCTTCACCCAGGAATGCTCCCATTACTGAATTTACTTACGCGGTTGAACAAGCGGTGTCCAGATTTCCCAACGATATAGCTGATTAAGTTAGGCAAGAGGTCTCTGATACAATGCGTCGGGTGCCATACCGCGAAGTACTATCTCCTCGCTTGAAAGAGCTGCGATCCGATCCATCAGAGAAGACCAGAATTTAGTAATTCTACCAGCGGGCAAGGTCAATGCAATGGTTCTTCTTTCGCTGAACGATTATTTGAGTAAAATGGATCTTTTACTTGCAGATTCCGCATTGAAGAAGAGTTCATTATCTGACAATGTTCTAAAAATACTTCGAGCTGGTGCTGCAGCTCCACAGAGATTATACGGTTTGCCTAAGATACACAAGCAACGAAATCCTCTTCGGCCTATTGTTAGCAATTTGGGTGCTCCTACTTACAACTTGCCAAGTATTTAGTATCCATTCTCAGTCCCCATATTCGGAAAATACGAACATCATATTTCCAATTGTCTGATTTTTATCAGCGCTTGAAGTCTTTGTGTCTCAGCCGCACGGATTTGCAAGTTAGCTGTAATATTGTGTCACGTTTCACCAGAGTTCCTCTCCAAGATTCTTTGCAGTTAATCGGTGGAAAAGTGGACGAAGAAACAACTCAGCTTTGTCGCCATGTGTTGAGGTCGAGGTACTTTTTATTTAATAACAAATACTTTGAACAAACCGACGGAGTGACTATGGGGAGACCATTATCCTCTACAGTAGCCACTTTGTTTATGGAAGATTTTGAGAACACGACACTGTAGAGGGCGTTCTTAAAACCAATCTGTTTTTGGAGATACGTCGACGATACGTTTATGGTAAGGGCACCTGGGAGGGATGCTCTGGACCGTTTCATAGGTCATTTTAATTGTTTGCATCCCAATATTAAGTTTACGATGGAAGTTGAATAGGACGAAAAATTTCCGTTTCTAGATGTCTTGGTCTACAGGAGGGATGATGGGACATTAGGACACAATGTTTATCGTAAGCCTCCACATATGGACCAATATCTTCATGCATCGAGCTGTCATCCAAAGGCGTCCTTCGTACCTTGGTAAGAAGAGATTATGGTATCTCAGATGCAGATAGTTTGACACAAGAACTGGATCATCTAAAAGCTACCATCTAACAGAATGATTATACCTTTTGAAGCATATCTTCAAAAATAGAAAGAATTTTAAAGAGATTCGATATTAAAAGTGTATTCCGTTCGCCAGCTAAGACCAGAGCCCTGCTTAGCTCAGTAAAGGATGATATGGGTTTGAGGAAAAACAGTGTCTACCAAATTCCCTGTCATTGCGGGAAAGCCTATATTGGACAAACGATTCGTATCGTCAAGGATCGATGCGTGGAGAGCCATCGCCACACGTGTTTATTTCAGCCAGAGAAATCTGCGGTTGCGGAACATTGTACTGCCGAAGGACATAAAATGTTGTATGGTGAGACACAAGTGATTGCCCCTGCGTCGCATTATGGGAACTGTGTAGCGAAAAAGCTATTGAAATCCGGCGATCTGACAATATTATAAACAGAGATTATAAACAGAAGGGTATCCTTTAAGTAAGATTTGGAACCCTGTTATATATATATATATATATATATATATATATATATATATATATATATATATATATATATATATATATTAAAAAGCAACGGTCTTTGTTTCGGTCATCAAAAAGTGTCCCCAGTGTCTGATATTCGATTTACTGCTCTTCCTTTCTTAGGCATGTGGGAAATCAGTGTGATTTGTGTGGTATGTGTATACAGCATTGTTCCAATTTCGTGTCCACAGAAATGCAAAAAAGATGCCGGGATTTCCTTTTGGTTCTTTTGCATTGTTCCTACTATGGTCAAATCGTTTTTCTACAGCATGTCTGCAAGTTCAATTGACACATGCCAGCTATCAGTGGTAAAGCTTTCGTTACTATGTGCTATTGTCTTACACTATCTGAGGATAGCCTGTGTGGGAATGACATATTTCTTCTCATCTGGGGTAAGTCCTGCTCCATTGGTACCTTTTCCACAGGAGAGATAGGTGTTGAAGACATAATTGTTCCTGAAACTGGTGAGGCATTGAAGTTTCAGGCTGTACTTTGCCAGTTTAGATGGAATATACATTTTGAACTTACAGTGTCCTCTAATGCTGATTAGCATTTCATCAACTGTAGCATTAGCCCCAAGAATACAGGACTGCTGTGAATTTTCACTGAATTTGTGCAGAATGTTTGTTATAGCAGCTGCTGGATCAGAAAGCTTCCATAACTCCCTGTAATCAGGGTTGTCACATCTCAGGCAGTTGAGAATTACAGCAAGTCTTGCTGATGACATAGTGACATGACAGCCAGTCCCATTAGTACAAAGGATTTGAATACAGCAGTGTTAGAAGGCTGATAAAACTCTTCATTTTACACATCATACATGGTCTGGCTTCTGTTCTGTCTGTATTCATGTATTTTCCCCGAATTTCTTAACTTTTTATTTGTCTATGTCAGTATTTTGTTCAGCATATCATCACTTAAAATATAGCTTCCAGTGGTGAGTGGGTTGACCTGTGACTGTCTTCTGAGATTGTGCCAAAGTGCTGGTATCTTCAATATATTATGAGCTGTTTGGTTCTACAGCTGACTACTGGAACCTGTTTCTGCCACAGAAGCATTTCCTAGCACTTTCCTCATCTTCTTCACTTTCTGATTCTCCTTCAGCCTTTTCCTGGCCACTTTCACTCCCGCCAGACACATTGGATTCCGAATCCTGTTCACTGTGTGTAAAATCACCATGCTTCATGTCAGAAAAGTTGAAGTCAGATGTGTCACTCCCAACTTCATTGATAATTCTTGAAAGTTTTTCTTCAAAATATGGATCACCTATTCTCACATACAAGGGACCAGGGTTACCTGACCTAGTTCCAGAGTTATTGTCACCAACAGATGTGAAGAACAAAACAAACACAATAAACAAGAAAAATATTCATTCTGTCCCTGACTCACAATAACCCAGTCATGCTGTCCCTGGATGTCATTTTGACAAAACAAAATCAGACAGAGCACTTTCAACCATGACTACCATGGCAACAAGCAGCAGACTTAGAATATGGAAGCTACTGTGCAGCTTAGCTCTTCAAGGTCAATAGCATTCCTAGAAACAGGGGGGTGAAAAGCAGTGCAGTCCCAGGGACTACACAATTGTAGTTAAAGGTTAATGCAAGAGCAATAAGTCAAGTTTTTACCACCGGCGCGCTGTCGTGTTTTGCACTAGAGGGCAGTTGCGTTCGCTGCCGCTACGGTTTAATTTCAATTCCGGCGAGTTAGTGCGACGGCTTGCTCACCTGACGATGTCAGTGAGGTGGACCGCCGAAATATTGTGTCAAAATCACGTTATGTTACGGCTGGAAACCCGACTGAACAGCAGGGCCCTTAGGAGTTTGTCCCCAAGCGGTTGACTTTCTCGAAACACGTGTCTGGTACTCATTTGTCATTAATTTTGTTCTTTGCTACCTTCCTTTGTCATCATCCCATTATTAATTTTTTCAACAGAACATTCATATCCATATAGTGCCAAGGTGTCCATACGATGTAAAAAGGTCGTGATTTCGCGAGTTTATTCATTATACGAACATCTCATTTCAGGTTTTTAGATCCCTAAAACTAGCTGTGACAATGCTGCAATTCTTCTTCTTCTGCACATAAAGGTATAGGCACTTGTGCCTGCCTGTTCCGTCTTCACTTTTCACTGACACCTCGTTATGTGTCTTCCAACGTCCCTTCGTCCTCTTGGCTGGTACAGCATGAGCAGACGTTGGATCCTCTCGGTACTCATTTTTTATAAGTGATGTTTTCATAATATTCTATTTTCCTCAATCTTTTCGTTAATATTATAAATATCTAGTTCATTCCTAATATCCTCATTTCTTATATTGTCTTCCCTCATAATACCTCTCTCCGACTCCTAAAAATCGCATTTCTGCTGTTTGTAGTTTATTTTTATGGCTTTTTATGGATCCATGACTAACTTCCATATAGCAGTACAGACGTAGCCATGATTTGACAAAATTTTAATATCATAGCTTACGTCACATCCAAAAAAATTGGAGACATGCTCAAATGGTGTATTATCTATTATTATTTTTGAGCGAGTGGGGTATTTTACAGTGTTAACTTTGAATGATATACTTCATCCACTTTATTGCAAGAGCAATTACTGTCTTATATCTACATCTATGGTCAGTTTGCATCACAGTTGGCATGTATTCAATCCCCCACCAAGGAGAGCATCTACTACAAGTTACCACCACTGTATCGTATTCTTCTGTCACCTAACCCAATACCAGTACTACTTTTAAATTATGCAACAAACTCGGTTAGAATACATAAAATTAGGATCTACTGTCATCCTTAGTGCATCATTAGTCGTCAATGACACGTATGGCGCCAAATAAAACCAACAGTGAGGTCCAGACCATCTCTCGTGGCTCCAGACTGCCACGAGGTGTTATTTCTGTTCACATCCCTCCACTGACTAATGTGGTACTTTCATTGGTTGACAAGGAGCCACCATAAAACTACCTGTACTTATCATTCATGATACAATACTCAATTTCATTGTCTGTCAAGGTGTTCTTGAGCTTACTAAAACACTTCGTCTGCTGTGATATTAAGTATTAAATTTTGTCTAGCTCCTTCACTTATGTTTTTGTTTATCAATGTCTGTCTTCCCACAGCGACTGCTTGTGCACATACTGAGCAATCAAATACGCACTGCGTGACCTGGACTTTCTTGAATGATGACACATTCACAACCTTGTGTAAATCATATCCCTATACAAAACATATGAAATGGGCAAGGATCCTAGACGATATGGGACTGCAATATTTGACGAGTTCATTGAAAATTTTAATGTTAGTCATTCTGACACACAGTCAAAACTTTTGCAAGTGCTGCCACCTGTTTCCAATCTCTGTGAGTAAAAAGGCAACAGCCGGCCGGAGTGACCGAGCTGTTGAAGGCACTACAGTCTGGAACCGCACGACCGCTACGGTCGCAGGTTCGAATCGTGCCTCGGGCATGGATGTGTGTGATGTCCTTAGGTTGGTTAGGTTTAAGTAGTTCTAAGTTCTAGGGGACTTATGACCACAGCAGTTGAGTCTCATAGTGCTCAGAGCCATTTTTAAAAAGGCAACACTCATTCCAAAAGGGTGTTATCGAGAAAACGTAACATCTCAGTGGCTTGAAGGAGATGCTCCACAGACTTTACAGGTTGCAGCTTCGTATCTCTTACTTCCAAACACTCCTCTACCGAACGACTTACGATTCTGCTCCTAACCACTTAGCACGCAGTATGTAGAGGTAATTTGTATTCCTTCATTTTACGTATTTTTAGGCTACCTTGAATCAGACATTTAGCTACTGCGGAAGGTCATGGCCTGTGGATTGTAAGGACGATTTTTCTGGCTTCCCTGTCAGTGGTGACATGTTTCGACAAGCTGCGGGGGGTTGAATAAGGTGTCTCGTGGGGTATACTGCTCGGTAACGTCATCCAACGATACCACAGAGCCTCCAAGATATAGCAGCCAACACTTCCCGCCATGCCACCCCTCTGGCAGCAAAACTACGAGGTATTCTAGAGGGCGCCTTGAGTAGCAGAAAATTCAGAAACGGCTTACCAGCACGCTGAAGGCTGTCCAAGTAATGCTGACCAACGCCCACCGACGGGCCACCCCTTTGGAAGAACACTGAGAGACATTCTAGACGTTATCTGAAGGAGCATAATGGCCAGAACCATCAACACCTGACGCTTCAAAGCGTCCAGTCTACAGCGGCAAATCCTCCGGCAGGCTAACGATTTGACAGCAAACTGCGAGGGACTCTAGAGGGCGTTTTGTCCAGCAACATAAACCCACAAAGCTATAGGGTGTGGGAGTTATGGCCACAAACGCCTCCCGATATTCCACTCTTTGAGCTGCTTCTCGAGTGTGTCTTGGGAAATGTCCATAAACACCGTCCCACGACTCTACAGTGTGTCCAAGTTATAGTTGCGATGCCTGCCAAGAGGCCACCACTTTGGCAGAAAATTGAGAGAGATTCTAGAGGGCAATGTCCAGAAATGTCTTCCCACCACGCCACAGTGTGTCCGGATTATCTTGACCAAAGGCTGTTAATAGGCCTCTCCTTTGGCCGCAATTGAGTGAGGTTCTAGAAGGTGCCTTGAGGAATGTAATGTTCACAAACAAGAGGCTGTCAAAGTTATTGCGACCTAGTTCCGCCAATAAGCCATTGACGGATGTTCTGGAGGCCGTCTACAGTAGTGAAATGTCCAGAACCGTCATCTCACAACGCTACAGAGCGCAAAAATTACTGCGACCAACAACTGCTGCAGGGCTACCCCGTCGGCAGCAAACTGCAAGGGGTCTTAGATGTTGTTCTGAAGAGCGCTGAACCATGAATTTACTTTCAAAATTTTGTCTTAAAAATGGTTCAAAAGGCTCTGAGCACTATGGGACTCAACTGCTGTGGTCATAAGTCCCCTAGAACTTAGAACTACTTAAACGTAACTAACCTAAGGACAGCACACAACACCCAGCCATCACGAGGCATCTTGTCTTAAAGAATTTACATTATTTACTAGCGATTCATCAAGAACATTAACACATTGAATCACATTAGGTTAGCGTGGAGTAGTTTCCAGGAAGTAACTGATGGAAAATGAAATTACTTTTAACAAATGTGAATTTTATTCCTACGAGCTTTTTCAAAAACAGTTTTAAAATTATAAGCAGAAAAGCACCCTCGAAATATCAAGTTACAATTTTATTTAGAGGCAGAAAGAACAATATTAACAGTACGAGCCTTCGGGCTGAGAAGCTTGCCTGCTCCCTTTCAACACGGCCGTAGTCATGACCGCTCACAACAACCTCTGAAAGACTACACTGGTGCAAATCTGCAACACACCAGATTACTTTAAACTAAAAAATTTTTAACAACTCACACAAACACGTAAACTATGCACCCTGTAAGAGGGATGAAAATGGTACAACGCTCAAATTATTTGCCACCGAAAGTGCAATTGTTTTTTTTTTTTCCTTTAAAGGGCTCTTATGGTGGAAGGGTGGCAACCTTATAACCTAAAATGACTATTTAAATAAAATCCATAAAATGTAGACTTACGATCTAAACGGACCACCCAATTCACAAATATCCACCTTCCCGCGGGTGAGCAAACGGAGAACAATGGTGGGACGACCCCAAAACAAAGTGGCTGGTGACCTCACCAAAAAAATGGCTCTGAGCACTATGAGACTTAATATCTGAGGTCATCAGTCCCCTAGATCTTAGAACTACTTAAATCTAACTAACCTAAGGACTTCACAAACATCCATGCCCGAGGCAGGATTCGAACCTGCTACTGGAGCGGTCGTGCGGTTCAAGACTGTAGTGCCTAGAACCGCTCGGCCACACCGGCCGGCTCACCAAGAAAACAAGTAGAGTTTAACAAGAGTAAATCAAACAACATATCACCAATCACTTAACTTCTAATAAACTGCGATCTCTGGCGAAGACCTGGTGCAGCACCCCCAACGCTCTCCCGAACCATCCGCTACCAGCCGCTTCAACGGACACAGGAAGGCGCGCCGATCTCCCGTCTCACGGCGTCGCAGCTCGCCCCGGCCAGCTCGATGTCGTGGTTTCGCTCCTGTTGCTCTCGTGTGAACCGCGAAGCCACTACCCCTTTCTATACGGCGGTACCCACTGGACGCACGTGGGGATCTCAAATGCGCCGACGCTCAAGGCGGACAAGTCATCTCGTGTCTCAGTGCGCGACCGACCAACCGACCGATCCAACCGCCAATGACCGTTGCCCGAGCAACTCGAGCAGACTGGCGGCCTAACGCGCAGACTCAGATGCAGGAACTCAGCCCCGACCGGGCGACCACTAGCTGAGTTATGTTACTGGCGGAGTGGTAATACTCTGATTTTCTGGCTTTAAAGTTTGATCCAAACGACAGACACACTATCGCTCCGACGACAGATAGACATTAACTGCCGCACAAATGCAAACGAGAGACAGACCAGCAACTGGTGACTCAAGACTGAGCTACCCTCACTCCGACTGACTGACTGACCCCGACTTACCTTGGCGAGCTTACACCGGCCCTTAAATTCGCGTGAACAGGCAACCTTTTCCCCTTTCCCACCAGAGGGAGACACCGAAGCTGCGATTGCCATAGCGGCGTCACCGCCAGAAACGGAGGGCGACTGCTTCACACTACGCGCTGCGACGCGCTCTTCATAACAGCAAATTTTACCAAGGCTCAAGCGCTATGTTCAGAAATTCAGAAACGTCATCCCACAATACTATAGCGGTCAATCTATAGCGGACAACACCTACCAGTAGGTCATCCACTGCAGAAAAGTGAGAATGGTTCCAGAAGGCGTTTTGAGTAGCATAATGCCCAGAATTGTCATCCCACAACGTTACGCGTGAAACGTCCCCTTTGAACAATTTTACATGACTGTGCTTAAACTGACACACAATATTTTGTTAGCGCAACGCAATCTGACTTTCAAAATTCCCTACACAAGAATGGCCCTGACTAACATTAAACTATACCTTTCACAAATCACTAAATCACTTACCTCACAATAATCTTCGTTTCTCAAGCTACTGCAATACAGCGAGCGCCACTACTGCCAGCTAAATAAAAGATTCAAACTACTAAAGGCACTAACTACTGATAGGGATAGTTAGCAAATGAAAGATATTAATAGAGAACAAACAATGTATTTACCTTGATATCATCATATATAAATATAGCAGTTCATGACAAATTACAAATCTCCGCCATCTCTCTCCCCACATCCACCACTGCTGGCGGCTCACCTCCAACTGCGCAACGCTACGCGCTGTTCACAGCCAGCTGCCTAACACTACAATGGCAGACAACAATGTAAACTAGCCACAGACTGCACACAGCACAGCCAGTGATTTTCATATTGAGCGCTACGTAACGTTGCCAATTAGAAAACATAAACAGCCTACATATTGAGCGCTACGTAACGTTGCCAATAAGAAAACATAAACAGCCTACTTACATAGCCCCCATGCTCCCCACAAAAAATTTTACAAATTTTTTTTTTGGGCAGTGGCCAATAATGATTTGATAAAATTTTTCATAATTACAATAACAAAGAAATCAAATGCACACACTTATTGATACAATGTTGGTCAAAAGCTAAAATTTTCTCACAGTCCATAAAGATAGTCCTGATCATTCATCATAACAGTAATTACAGGTTTTTTTTCACAAAGTCTCATTAGTAAAAGAAATTGCACGCAGAAGTAGTGGATTTCCATGCAGTCTTGAAGAAGTAGTGTTGTCCTTCCAACGGAAAGACAGTGCTGACTCTCGACATGCAGACAAGTATTGGGTCACAACAGAGCAAACCCACTGCAGAGTCAGTCGAAGTTTTGATGAATATTGGTAGGTCATCACAGAGCAGACCCACTGTAGTCCTGGTAGAGATTACGATATTGGTGGGCCACCAGAGGCACAGACCCACTGCAGTCCTTGTAGAAATAATGGTACTGATGGATCATCAAAGATGTAGACCCACTGTAGTCCTTGTAGAGATAATGGTATTGGTGGGCCACCAGAGGTGCAGACCCACTGTAGTCCTTGTAGAGATGACCAGCAGCCATCTGTTGCGATTGTGCAGGTGCACATTCACCATCGAAGAGTCTTGCGGAGAATATAGCAAGTCCATAAACCACCACTTGTGCACTCACAAAGTTTTTGGAATTGTCCTTAGATCCAGCAATGCTGTTATCCAGTCCCTTGCTGAATTATTAACACACGTGCAAACACTAACAGTCCCTACTTCTCACATATTGTCCATATACTATGACCAACAGAAACGTGTGCAGTGAAATGTAACTAACAAGTTAATAATATCATGAACTGGTGACAAGTACAATTTTATAACATGAGAATACAATTACAAAGATACAGAAAACATCATTAAAACATAATAATACAGATAACATTTGTAGTAATATGGGCTTTACAAAAGAATCGAAATAACATATACATAAGTGTTACAGGAATTATGACATGAGTACATACATAAAAGATCAGAGTAACTTTTGAAACATCAACTTCACACATGAGCATTAAACAGAACAGAATTAACAATATCTAACATCTTTACAAAGTAAATAACATATTATTAATGCCAATTATATTCGAGGATAACAGTATTCCTCATCATAGTGAATGTAGCTTAATATTAAAAGAAGAAAAAATTCTATGAAACTACACAGAGACAGGAAGAAAACAAATACTCAAGGGTACACAAACACATAGTGGGATAACACCAATAGGAAAGGACAGGATTCGTTTTCAGTGTAACATGTGGTACTGCAGTCCAACCTAAAACTTCATATATCTTTCCTCTTATTTCATCCTTTGTTTCCACCAAAAAAAATTCTATCTAAGCATGCTTTCTGTATTCTATTCATATTTCTTTCAATATAATTATTTCTCAGTGTACAATACTCATTTTGGCCCAAATCTTTTTCATATTGTCCATAGTCAGTTTCTTATATAGTCTACCCCCTCTTAAGCTAACTTAAATCTACTGAGCTCAGATGCTAAACTAAGGGATGAGGCAATGTAGCAGCACATAAAACAATTAATATAAACAGCAATTACCAAAAAATTGGAAAATTGCAAAGCAAGCTACAGTAAATCTAAATTAACAGATAAAATGCAAAATTACAACTAATATGAGCCAATGTGCAGCAACATGAAAAATCAATGAGTAGTAAAATTGGCTTAGCAGAGTAACACAAAGTCAAATTCAGTATCACTACACCTGGCAAACAGCAGTAACTTATACGTAAACATGACATAGCGCAAGCAGAAAAAATATTACAGTAAAGACAACAATGCAGATAAAGGAAATGTATAATCACATCTTAATGTCTATGTAATTAAAGTGGTGCACCACAACAACTGATTGTAAAAAGAAATATTACCATGTACTTGAAAAGAAAATTATGTGTTACTGTTACTAGTTCCTTCTTATTGTTCTTTCCTTTCCAAGTGCTCCTTTTTTAAAGAATGTGGATCATAAAATAATTATTTAATAGATCTGTTGACAGAAAGTGTTCACATTAGCAAATGCATTTCATTTTATAAAAGCAATGCTGCAACACAGCTGGAAACCAGATATCAAATGAAATAAGCAATTACGCAAACCAAAGCATAAAAACATCATTCAATAGTCATGTGACATTTCATAAGTTAGTAGAAATTCTCTCAACTCTCGTAGAAAGACGCTTGTCATAATCAGGTGTGCAGATGTAAAAATATTTCCGAGGATAATGGCCTCCCCTTTTTTTTGTTCTACCTGTGCCGCTGACAAGGGCTCGCAATAATGGCTTTTTCTCCAGGCGTCTGACACAGCTGGGTGCCCGCGACGCATTATGTGCAGGTGGTCACTTAACTTTCGTACGGAAATATTTACGACAGCAGTTTCTGCTACCGTGGCAGTCTCATATAAAAATATTTCACAGGTCAAGAATGAGCGTTGCAAATCTGTAGAAACAAAATCCTATAAATATAAGTGTCCAAAAAAAATATTGGTCAGCATTGTGATACAGTCACACATTTCATAACTCTTAAAGTACGTTTCTTGGTTTCCAACATCCTTTTCATAAATCAGAGTCCCTAAACACTACTCATTATTCCTTACCTCATTATACATATACATATTCGTCGACACTTCTTCAATATTTCATCGTGAGAAATACGTAGCATAATAAACATTCCTCAACAACATAATACACATCGTCATCGTAATAATAACATCATAACACTTCAGTCAAATCTCAAAATCGTCGTAACTTCCTCCAATAATTTCTAAGCCTAAAAAAATTCTCTGCTCATTTCAATAGTGTCATCTACCTCAAACGTACTTTAAAATCATGCTCCCTTACGAAATACGTCATTCAAAGCTCTCATAGTATCACAATGATTCCGAAAAATATGAGCGTTTCTCAAAGTGCAGACAAAATACAGTTTCATAAGTGTGAAGTTACCCAACTGTGTATTGCGTAAACATGTGTCACTGATGTAGTAAAAAGAATGTTTGTTTCTCTGTCAAATAATCAGATAGCTGTGTAATTCTGTGTTAGAGAAATATGGTACCGATGTGTAAAGTTGTATAAGCAAATACCATATTAGCTAGGGTTCCTTGTGGTTGCCACACACATGGTACACAGAGTAAGCGTGTACCCCCCTGAGGATTAATGTAATTATACCCTCAGGTGTTACAGATTACAGCAATGGAATGAAATGTATCACGGAAAACTTTCTTTGTATTTCAAAAATCTTTAAAAATAAATGTTTTAAGTATAAAATTGATCACTCAAATACGTGTACTGTAGCGCTAAACTGTGCGTCTTGTAACATAATCTGTGTGGAAGTGTCGTAGTTATCGTCCTCCGAAAGCTAAGTTCTGCAGAAGTCAATGTACTTACCTCATGATAAACAAAAGTGAAATGCTTTGCGTATAGATATCATAGTTATTATGCTTATTGGCGTGATGAAGAAAGTACTGTACAGTAACGTATTGTTGTGCCACAAAAAAGGCTGTCTCATTGTTGCTATACCACAAAAGTTACTACTAAAACATGTTTTTCTTTCCAGAAGAATTCAGAAAACTGTGCAGCTATAAAACAGATATAGCGCAAAAGCAACATTGTAAATTGTCACTCATTAGTAGCGTCGTGATAAAATCGTGTAGCTGTCACATAAACTAACCACTGTGCCATCTGGTATCTCACTGAAAGTACTTTAAATCCAGAATATATTTTCAAGTAAACCAAAATGTTGCATTAAAATCTCATTAGCAGTACTGGTAAATGTTCTAAGTATGTAAGCCTTATAGTCGTTCCATAATCGTGCAACAAACAAGCAAGAATGTACACATACAACACTGTGTCGTCTGTTCACTATAACAATGCATTTGTAATTTCTGTTTAAAATGTTCCCTAGGTTCTAGACTGGATATTTCACTTCAAACATTGTTGTATGTTAACAGATTCTAAGTCTGACAAAGCATACTAGTAGCGTCAATTGAAAAGTTTTATGGCAAAGAAAAAGTTAAAAAAGCAGATTATCTTTCAATAATCGGTTTTACATGTGAAATGTGGTACAATCTTTTACTCTTCAAGGTACTCAGAATTTCAGCTTGAACGCAATTATCATGCAGTATACGTCGGTAAAGAATACTGGAATTTTTCACAAGGTTAGCGTCAATGTTATTTTTCGCTGAGCCAGCCGGCGCACTCGGCTGCCTGCGGTACGAGTCATTGTCTGTCTCTTTGTTGGCGCGCGTCGTTATTGGGATTTGGAGGCCTAACTTCCACAAATTCGCCTTGCCGAGAGGGCCCAGCTCTGTTTAAAGCTCGCCAGTTCTGATGGAATTCAGGTCTGTCGTTTTGTCGGTAGTTTACACAGTTTCTTTCGTGTCGGTCACGTGGTGGAGAATTTCTCCCTGAATCGTAACTGTGCGTCGAACTGTTGCGCCTGAAGTTATTCTGCCTCCCTTGATAATAATTATTCTGGTTCCCATATTGTCTGTTTCTAAGGTAATCTCTGTCATATTCATTACTACGGAAATGCGATCTTTCTCTGTAACTATTATTCTGCCAACGGTTGTCATACGGGTGGTGTCGTTGCCAGAATTCTTAAATGTTTTGAATTTACGTGTAGTAATGAACAGCTTATAGTCAAAATCATCATGTCGGCGAGTCGCATGTCGGTCATTGTTACGTCGCTTCGGCGGTTCCAACTCAAAATTCGGTGCACATTGCCGATTTCTTTCATAACTTCCGAAATGCCCTATGTTATTATTTTGTGGCTGTTCCGTATTTCTATGTCCCTCTTCCCTTATTGGGGCGCGAGTGTCCTCTGAAATACGTAATTCTTGTATTACCTGTGTTAGCTGATCTTGTACTTCCCGGATTTCTCTTTGGTGTTGCGTATTAATTTGATTCAGATTTTGTTTCAGTTTCCTAATTTGTTCGCTCTCTTCTGTGTTATTAAAGACTACCGGTTTTGTGTCATTCAGATTATCATCTACCTTCGTAGATAAATTATTTAGCTGATCCGAAAGTTCAACTACTTTCTCTGATAATGAACTAATTTCCTCCATGTGTCTTTCTACTGTGTCCTTTAAGTTTTCCTGAGTTTTTGCAAGTTGCGTAACCGAATCGGTAGATGCAACTGAGTCAATTTTAGCTTGCAAGGTCTCATGATTTTCATGAACAATAATTTGCAGTTCTTTTATGGCTGCTTCGTGATTCTGTAATGCATTTTCATGCCGCGAAAAAATAGGTTGAAAATGCTCACAAATTTGTGTTTTTACGTCGTTACAGACTTTTTGACATTTCGATTCGATTTTATGTAACTCAGTAGTTAAATCTTCACGTGTTTGTTCAAGTGTGGTGTCTAACTTTTGAAGATTTTGTTCCACTGTGTCTAACTTTTTAAGATTTTGTCCCATTTGTTTCTGATTTTGTTCAAGTGTTGTGTCTAACTTTTGTAACTTTTGTCTCATTTGTTGCATTAACTGTAATAACAATGCACTGGTGTCTGAAACATGTTCCTCAGTGCTTTTCGGCAGTGAATTTGCACCGGCAACATTGACATTTTGACATGCAGAAAATGTGTCTTGACTTATTTGAGAAAACGGCGAGAACCCAAAACCTGAGTCTACAGTATTCGCAAAATTGTGTCCTGTCATTCCCGATTCCTGAGGCAAGCTGTTGCCGACCGATCGATCGATAATGCGTCCCTCTTCACTAATTGTTTCACTGTCCACGCCATTGTTTGCCGCCTGCTCCATTTCCCTATGAACAGTTACCAAATTACTACTTTGAATGTCTGTTAATTCATTACTCTGCGGCGCTATCACACTGCTTTCGTCTTCACTGTCATTTCTCAGTTTACTTTGGAGCCTAGTATTACGTTTTTCACACGCCATTATTGTCACAATATTTCACACGACAACGCAGAAAAGCACAATTTGAAGAGCAAAAATAAGAGAACACATTAACATAGCACTGAAAATAATATTTAGTTAATTGCAAGCGCAGCTGCGAAAAACTTGCTGCAAATCTACATGCATGCCACAACTGTTTTACTGTACAACAATGAAAGACTGCAACTACAAAGGAAATTCTCTCTATAATTACGCGCTAGCAATAAACAAAATCTACACTAATTACACAAACTACAAGAAAAATCAGAAGATTCCAGTGAGGTATCCTCGGCTAAGGGTCGACATATGAAACGTCCCCTTTGAACAATTTTACATGACTGTGCTTAAACTGACACACAATATTTTGTTAGCGCAACGCAATCTGACTTTCAAAATTCCCTACACAAGAATGGCCCTGACTAACATTAAACTATACCTTTCACAAATCACTAAATCACTTACCTCACAATAATCTTCGTTTCTCAAGCTACTGCAATACAGCGAGCGCCACTACTGCCAGCTAAATAAAAGATTCAAACTACTAAAGGCACTAACTACTGATAGGGATAGTTAGCAAATGAAAGATATTAATAGAGAACAAACAATGTATTTACCTTGATATCATCATATATAAATATAGCAGTTCATGACAAATTACAAATCTCCGCCATCTCTCTCCCCACATCCACCACTGCTGGCGGCTCACCTCCAACTGCGCAACGCTACGCGCTGTTCACAGCCAGCTGCCTAACACTACAATGGCAGACAACAATGTAAACTAGCCACAGACTGCACACAGCACAGCCAGTGATTTTCATATTGAGCGCTACGTAACGTTGCCAATAAGAAAACATAAACAGCCTACATATTGAGCGCTACGTAACGTTGCCAATAAGAAAACATAAACAGCCTACTTACAAGAAAAGTGAGAATGGTTCTAGAAGGCGTTTTGAGTAGCATAATGCCCAGAATTGTCATCCCACAACGTTACGCGGTATGCAAGTTACTGTACTTACTGCCTCCAGCCAGGACACCCATTTGTCAGCAAACTGCATGGGTTATAGAGGAGTGCTTGAGGGGTGTAATATCCTGAGTCGCCATTCCATAACAGCTAAAGGACTTCAAAGTTACGGTGGTAAAGCCTGTCGCTAGTCCACCCATTTACAGTAAATTGAGATGGGTTCCAGAGGCTGTCTTAAAGACCGCAATGTCCAGAAACGTCATCTGGCGGCACTAGGGCGTGTCTGAGTTACAGCATCCGACGACTACCCCTAGGTCGCTCCTTTGGCTGCAAAACTGAGTTTGGCCACAGCAGGCAGTAATGTCTTGGTATGTGGGCATACCTACGACGACACTACCGTTCTGAATGCTGCGACTCTCATTACGAAATGTTCCGCTGCGGTCCGTCAGCTTAGTAACTACCGTCTGCTTCTAAAATGATGGGTAGATCCTATTACTTCAATGCTCTGTAGAGTTGTTGGATGACTTTCCACATATTAGTTCCTATTATCGATTAGTTTCTCAAGACACCGTCCAAAATCTCTCCAAATTTATTGGTAAAATGTGTCACACCCTGTATTATAGTGTCCATCTTGAGAAGCTCACTGATATAGTTTATATACATTAATTACAAATACGTGCACTGGAGTGTGGGGTTTAAAATTATTACGAGGTCAAAGTGTACCACCTGCAGGAATGTTAATATAATGCGTTACAACCACTGTATTTCCACAAAATGTGTCTGTTTTGGACCTTGCATAGACTTATCACAATTCGCTTTTGCCAAACTTCTCCCGACGCAGTTCATCTCTTTCAGTGACATACTACTTTCAAACGAGAGAATAATAATACTTCCTATCCATATGTGGTATACAGCAAACCAGTGCTTAACAGTATTGGTTAAAAACAGTCTTGGTTGCAATTTTAGTTTTTTTTTATTTTTCAACGACGCGTTTCGCCTTATTTAGCCATCTTCAGGTTATCTTTTCTAGATGAACGCGAGAGGCACCAAGATCATCATATGCTTACTACCTGAGCCCCCATCTTACTGTTACTCGCTCCTGTGAATGGGAGCGCGTTATGCAGAACTTGGTGCCTCTCGCGTCCATCTAGAAAAGATAACCTGAGGATCCCTAAATAAGGCGAAACGCGTCGTTGAAAAATAAAAAAAATAAAAATTGCAATCAAGACTGTTTTTAACCAATAAGAATAATAATATGTCTATTGCATTATCAATTATCTGAGGATCTCTTTCTCAGGTGTTAATAGCTGTTTAGAGACGAATGGAACGTTGTCAGGTCAACGTTTACTAGTGTGTATGTGTGTGTTCGTGTGTGTGTGTGTGTGTGTGTGTGTGTGTGTGTGTGTGTGTGTGTGTGTGTGTGCGTGGGGGGGGGGGGGGTCTGTGTGTGAGTGCCTTTCATTACTAGGTGGTGATGTCTGTATACGTCATCAGCTAACAGCATGCAACAGTCGGGAAATAGCAGTCGTTTGTTTCTGCAGCTGTGGTTCAGGGCTCGACTGGCATTAGTGAAAATCACGCCTACTGACAGTCGTTGTTTACGCAAATGATCAGTGTCTTGTATGACTTCTCGTAAGACAAAAAGGTATTTGACATAAGGTCACAGAGTGAAGTGTGTCACACTTGGAGACTCTCTCTCTAGCGTTTTGAAAACTTTGCTTATGCTATGTTCTTATCTATGCTTGTTGAGGGTGGCCAGTTCAGTTTCGCATTCTTTCCAATCAAATTGTTGCTAGCAATTTTCATGGTTGTTGAATGACACAAACGTTTCAAAGTATTCCTTTCTAAAAGAGTTCCTGTGTAGTATTGCGTACGTTTAGTTTTCTGATATCTACCAATATTATTTTCTTTTGGGACATAAATTTTCTACACCTTAAGCTTGTCTAGTGCACATCATCGCTGACGTAAAAGGGCAACAAGCCTTCGGTCTGGTCCCTAGATCAGCATCTGGATTGACTTTCTAGATGACGCCTGCAGAGTCATCGCCTACCGAGCTGCCTCTTCCCCTTCTTCATACGGAAACACAACGAGGCTCAGAAACGATGTTACTCGTCCATCTCTAACATCCTGCGTGGTGTCTGTTTGTTCTAAGTCGTGTTCGCGCAACGACGCTCTGAGCGTGTTTTTTAGAGAATTGACTAGTTTGAACCTGGGACCTGTTGCTGGTAAGGAGACGCCAGACCACACATGACATGTAGAGTTCAGAAGAGTTCAGTGAGACTGGCGATGATATAATCAAATACTTAATGATTTCAGCGTCAGCTCCACTGCATTCCCTGTAAAAGAATCTTAATACTAACTAAATTTAGTCGAAGGGGTTCAAGGCTTTCCTTTTATAGTTAGCTGGTAAAATAACGTCAAAAAAGCAGTTAAGTTCACCATTGGAATTTTTATTCTACTCACAAAACATTGTTTATAAATTGCGCTATTGATGAAAGGAAATATTTTAATACAGGATGATAAAAACCAACTGCGTTCAACAAAAATGTGAACGAATATTCCCTGAATGGGTTTCCAAGTTCTACAATGGATCGAAGGATGACCTATGCCATATCACATCTATAATCTAGGTTTAAGTTAAGTTTCATAAAAGAGATGTTAACCTTAAGCTCCACCTACAAAAATTGTGTCTATCCAATGAGAAACGTTATACTTTTCATGGTGGGGCAATGTTTTTAATGTCTGCGAAGTAACAGAGACGCGTATAGTCTCACGCTAAAACTTGCAGCTGCTGTGGCCCTTTTAGTGTTATCGTAAGATCTATACTGTTCTTCTGGAGGGCTCTATCTTTTAACATGGGCTGGGGGGTGGTCCTAGTGGTTGGCTGGTGACGTGAGTGTCCGTCCCTTTTCGTAGGGCCTTCTAGCTTAACACAGTTCTGCTCTCGGCTTCTGTTCTCGTTTCTCCCCTCGGAACTGCGTCTGTTTCACGGTGGGAAGGTATGACATGCATTTAGGCGTTCTTGTGTTAGTCTGTGGTATTCCGTTTGCTCACTCGTTGATCGTATTACTCTGGTTAATTTAATGTCAGGATTTATTTGGAGCTATGTGACATACTGCCGGATTTGCTGTCATGTCAGGGTTTTCATGGAAGGTGTTGGATTTGCCTGACACCTTACACAACCTACAGTACTACATACTCCAACAACAGTCTGCTGATGACGGTGTCCTCTTTAATCTAGAAATGTTTGGCAGGTACAAACAAAACGCGGAGAAACGCTCCGTGCTGTTCCACGACCGGCCAGAGAAGCCAATGGAGACTGCGGTGCACTGGACGGAGTACGTGATACGCCACAAGGGCGCCTACCACATGAGGTCGGCCTCGCTGGACCTGGCGTGGTACCAGTACCTGCTGCTCGACGTCATCGCGGCGCTGGTGCTGCTGCTGGGAGCGCTGCTGCTGCTCGTGGCGCTCTCTGTCAGAGCTCTGTACAGGGCCGCCAGGGCGGCGCTGGGGTCGCCGCCAGCGGGCAAGAACAGGCCCAAGCGGGACTAGGGCCGCCATTTCTGTACACACACACCCACACACACGTACACACACACACACACACACACATGCACATGCACATGGCTACGAGCTTTACATCATCCATAACAAAGAGGTGCACACTGCATAACACACAAGCAATGGAGCTAATTTTTATCATTATTTTTATTGTTATTATCACTCGTCCATCTCCTATTGTTCAAGAAACAAAATGTACTGTGTGTATGAATGATATAAACTAAATAAACATAACTGTTACTATTTATCCAACAGTGTTGCTTGATATGGTCAACAAGGATAGGTTACCAAGATAAAGGGCAAAAACAGTCAGGTCCGAGATGAAGGGCTGGGAGATTTATTGAATATAGCTTGTTATTTAGCAATCCTTATAAACAAATTATTTGAACATCAAAACACTTTACTACAAAAATGTCTCTTTTCTTTAGAACAACACAAGGTTTTTAAGAACCCACGGCATAATTGTCTCTCTTCTTTATAACAATGCAAAGTTTAAAGAACGGCACACATCAATGTCTCTTTTCTTTAGAACAATACAAACCTTTAAAGAACCCCAAGCATAAATGTCTTTTCTTTAAAACAACAAACTTTAAGGAATAAAATTCCACTTGAGCCTCACGTTAATCTTTAATCATGTTTCAAGATTTTCCTGTCACAAGAAGGAAGAACATCGAACAAGAAAAGAATTACAGTTTTTCGGACTGACATCAGATCATCGTGCAAGTCCACAGGTGTCACAAAAGATTCAGAGCTAGACCTTAGGCGCCAGTCCACAGTACAATAAGACAATCAAAGTAGTGACTTAACTACAAAACACATAACAAAGCCCTCTTAGACTATGTGAGGACAACAATAAACATTTGGCCCAATTCAAGAATACCACACTCAAGGCAAATACAAATGCAAGTGTGGCAAAATTGAAAAAAATATTAAAGCATTAAACGTGGAAAGTATTAAAACTACTTTAACAAATGTAAAAGTAGACCGGAGAAGATAATCCCCATAACCTGTAAGGACACAACCATAAAATGTTGGCCCATTCCATTGATACGACACTTAACGCAAATACAAATGTGGTCATAGTAAAATTCAAAAAATATTAAACCATTAAACTTTTTTTTTTGTCACCAGTCATCTGACTGGTTTGATGCGGCCCACCACGAATTCCTCTCCTGTGCTAACCTCTTCATCTCAGAGTAGCACTTGCAACCTACATCCTCTATTATTTGATGGATGTATTCCAATCTCTGTCTTCCTCTACAGTTCTTGCCCTCTACAGGTCCTTCTAGTACTATGGAAGTCATTTCTTCATGTCTTAACAAATGTCCTGACATCCAGTCCCTTCTCCTTATCAGTGGTTTCCACATATTCCTTTCCTCTCCGATTCTGCATACAACCTCCTCATTCCTTACTTTATCAGTCCACCTAATTTTCAACATTCGTCTGTAGCACCACATCTCAAATGCTTTGAATTCTCTTCTGTTCAAGTTTTCCCATAGTCCACGTTTCAGTTCCGTACAATGATATGCTCCAGACATCATTCTCAGAAGTTTCTTCTTTAAATTAAGGCCTATATTTGATATTAGTAGACTTCTCTTCGCCAGGAATGCCCTTTTTGCCATTGCTAGTCTGCTTTTGGTGTCCTCCTTGCTCTGTCCGTCATTGGTTATTTTACTGCCTACGTAGCACAATTCCTTGACTTCGTGACCATCAATCCTGATGTTAAGTTTCTCGCTGTTCTCGTGTCTACTACTTCTCATTAGCTTCGTATTTCTTCGATTTACTCTCAGTCCATACTCTGTACTCATTTGACTGTTCATTCCGTTCAACAGATCATGTAATTCTTCTTCACTTTCACTCAGGATAGCAATGTCATCAGCGAATCGTATCATTGATATCCTTTCGCGGTGAATTTTAATTCCACTCCTGAACCTTTCTTTTATTTCTATCACAGCTTCCTCAATGTACAGATTAAACAGTAGGGGCGAACGGCTACATCCTTATCTTACACTCTTTTTAATACGAGCACTTCGTTCTTGGTCGACCATTCTTATTATTCCCTCTTGGCTGTTGTAGTTATTGTGTATGACCCATTTCTCCCTATATCTTACGCCTATTCTTCTCAGATTTTTGAACATCCTGCACTATTTTACACTGTCAAACGCTTTTTAGAGGTCGACAAATCCTATGAGCGTGTCTTGATTTTTCTTTAGTCTTTCTTCCATTATTAACCGCAACTTCAGAATTGCCTCTCTCGTGCCTTTAGCTTTCCTAAAGCCAAATTGATCGTCATCTAGCGCATCCTCAATTTTCTTTTTCGCTCTTCTGTATATTATTCTTGTCAACAACTTGGATGTATGAGCTGTTAAGCTGATTGTGCGGTAATTCTCGCACTCGTCAGCTCTTTCCGTGTTATGAATTGTGTGGATGATGCTTTTCGGAAAGTCAGATGTTGCCTCTCCCCCAACGATTTTAGAAATTCTGATGGTACGTTATCTATCCCTTCTGCCTTATTTGATGTTAAGTCCTCCAAAGCTCTTTTAAATTCCGATTCTAATACTGGATCCCCTATCTCTTATAAATCGACTTCTGTTTCTTCTTACTATCACATGACATAAAGCTTCCCCCTCATACAGGCTTTCAATGTTTTCTTTCCACCCACCCGCTCTCTCATCAGCGTTTAACAGTGGAATTATCGTTGCACTCTTTATGTTACTACCCTTGCTTTTAATGTCACGGAAGGTAGTTTTGACGTTCTTGTATGCCGAGTCTGCCCTTAAGACAATCATCTCTTTTTCGATGGCTTCACACTTCTCCTGCAGCCATTTCGTCTTAGATTCCCCGCGCTTCCTATTTACTTCATTCCTCGGCGTCTTGTATTTCTCAATTCCTGAGTTTCGTGGAACATTTTGTACCTCCTCCTTTCATCAATCAATTGAAGTATTTCTTCTGTTACCCATTGTTTCTTCGCAGTTACCTTCGTTGTACCTAGGTTTCCCTTCCCAACTTCTGTGATGGCCCTTTCCAGACATGTCCATTCCTCTTCTATTGTATTGCCTACTGAACTTTTCCTTATTGCTGTATCTACAGCTTTAGAGAACTTCAACCGTATCTCGTCATTCCTTTGTGCTTCGATATCCCACTTCCTTGCGTGTTGATTAAACATAGAAAATATTAAAACAACCTTACAAATTTGGAAGTATCCTTCAGAAATAACCTCTATAAGCCACTAAGCACCTTAACTGTCGGTATATGAACGGTTCTAGGCTAACCAGATAGTTAGACGAATTTTAGACACTTCAGTTATCTTTAGAAAACAACTGCTGAAACAATTCAAACAGTTGTTAAAACCTTCGGAGCATTAAACGGGATCAACTACTGGCTGTGCTGCAAGGTGGCTGTAGCACCATGAAACACAGATTATACTTCTAAGTACAAATACATTTAAGTACAAATAGGGTGGTTGCCGCAAGGCAGAGCGGACCTTTTCTCTTAATCAAACACACTTACAAGGTAAGATACCCCTCACAGTTCAGTCTAGCCCGCTGGGCCCTAAAATCAAAATACAAGCCACAGTCATTAAATCTCAGTTTAACAGGGCACCCGCACTGTTTGTAAGAGGAAGAAACTCTGATAGGAAAATAAATTGCTCTACGGGAGAGAGCTGAGCACTTGTTGGTGGTTCATTTAGTAAAGACATGGCTAGGGCCTCCTGTTGGGTAGACCGGTCGCCTGGTGCAAGTATTTTGAATGGACGTCATTTTGGCGACTTGCATGTCGATAGGGATGAGATGATGATGATTAGGACAACACAACATCCAGTCCCTGTTCGACAAGGTGGTTGTAACATTATAAAACACAGATTGTACTCCTAAGTACAAATACTTCTAAGTCCAATTACGGTGGTTGCCACAAGGCGGAGCTGACCTATAATAGACAACAGGTCTTTAATCACCCCTGCCCCCTTCTGCTTCTTAGGGAAGTAGATACAGGGGAGGCGTAAGAGGAGGTGGAGGCCATCTTAACCCCTTCACGAAGCACACCATTGATTGTTCACTGACGTATCCTCATCTTGGGGGGGGGGGTAACCTATAGGGAGCCTTCCTAACAGAAAGATCATATTTCAAACGGCTCGTTTATTCAGTTTTACTAGTAACACTAAATTTGTTGGTTAAAACATTAGGGAAACCCTGAAGTACGTGCAACAGCTTCCTACCTTTTCCTGCTTCCAAATGAGCAAGATCAAGCCAGTGACTTTGTTCCCTCACCATATTAACAAAAGAAGCCCCCTGACAGCATCGCAGAGCAATACTTACACTGGAACAGAACTTAAAACACGTTATTCTCAAAATCAGGAACAAGCGCAATACCGCGTATAAAATCTCTCCTCAAGAGCAAGTTAACCACAAAGGACGTCAACCACCTACAACTTAACGGGTCATGAAAATTCCAGAATGCTGAGTTTGCCCGGCACCTCACCAATCAGAGGTAACATTTGTTCTTTAACGGCACATCTCTGTTCGGAAGCACACAAGGCAGCTTACAGATGGTACGAAACACAAGATAACATTGATAATAAAGAAAATAGAATGTTCTTTCGGAATCAAGAAGGGCACAAATGGGCTTCTGATTAAATTGTGCCCAAATGTAAGGGAGTTTATCGTCCACCACAGGTCTAATATGAGCGCACTGTTTATGTTGTTTAGTCAAATTTACCATAGTACCCTTCTTCTGGCGTTAGCTGTTCGGTTGCTGACCCCGCTTGACCGTGCACCACATGCCTTGAATTACCAAACTGATAACAGCTCATCACTTTGGGTTCAACATAAGGGTCTGGTTCTGAACTCTCAACATGCTGAAAAAAATCAGGAAGAGTATTCTCTGTTTTCTTACGCCATTCATCGGCTAAGCACATCCCTTCAATAGAAACAGGCAGGTCATCAAGTTATTCCAGCGTAGTGAGTTTAGTGAACGATCCTCGGGTTTACCCCTCAAGAACATTGCCATCAATGTGTAACTCAGTGATCGGAAGCTCTAAGGAGATCTCGGCTGTGCGAACCCTCTCAATATAATCAGGTAAGTTCTCATCAATAGATTGTACTCGCCAAAACTGTTTATTCTCAAGTTAGCTTTTAACTCGAGGAAGTAATTTAAGCTGTGTTATTCTCTTCCTAAATGCACTTAATGAGGATTTGAGAGTACCTCCGAAAAAATCATAATCAGCAACCCGCGAGTTAATGGGTATAATAATTCCATAATGCCACTTTGTGAAACGCCTAACGCGTTGGCATGATGTTCAAATCGGACTGTTAACCACAAAAGACTCAAAACATGGGTAAGCTACTCCACTGAAAGCTCAATGACGCCTCGCAATAAGTGAACAAGCGAGTTTGACAATTTAGCATACTCTTTACCAAACGATCCACTTGTCGGTAATTCCTCGACAGCAGCTGTATTCTGCGAGACCTGCCTAGTAATTCCATCCTGATCGTGACTAGCACTTCCTCTTTTAAACCAAGGAGACTAGCGTTAACTTGCAACTCTTTAACCTGAGTTAGCAATTGTTCCACCGGAGTACCCTTCTCTGAACCCTCCCGGCTAGCCACGCAGTCTAAAACGCTTCTTCCCGAGCGGGAAGGCATGCCGGTCCCCGGCACGAATCCGCCTGTCGGATTAGTGTCGAGGTCCGGTGTGCCGGCCAGCCTCTGAATAGTATTTAAGGCTGTTTTCCATCTACCTCGGCGAACGCGGGCTGGTTCCCATCATTTCGTCTCAGTTACACTATGTTGGCGATTGCTACCCAAACACTGTCTCCATGTACGCATACACCATAATTACTCTACCACGCAAACATTTGGAGTTACACTTGTCTCGTATTAGACGTTCCTGGGAGGGGGAGAGAGGGGGGGGGGGGGGGTCTACTGGGGGCTAACCACACAGTAACCCTGGGTTCGGCGTGGGGCGGCGGTGGGGTAGGTGGACTGCTGTGGCCTGTTGTGGGGTTCTGAACCACTGAGGGCTACTACGGGACGAAGTCTATCCGTTGTTCCTAGGTCCCCAGTATAATACACAAAACACAATACACCCTTCTCTGCAGTTAACTGTAATTTCTTTAGATCAGAGACTCCATTACTCCAATGCAAACAATTGCGCTTGCACATGACACAGCTGTCTACAGATAGGTTGATTGTTTTCGAGAATTGCAAGAGTTTTCGCCACTTCTGAAAGCGCTGAAGAGTAAGAAAGAATTACTGAACCGATCTCACTGATGACATCAGGAGTGATGTTCACCGTGCATGGGGGCTTAATTATTATATATGAAAATAATTTTTTATTTTTGGTAGCTGTATGTCCGATTACGCTGTGTCTCGTAAACGGTTGGCCCTGACTAGTATTATTACGCAATCTGACTGCATAGAACAACAACAAAGAATGAAATGAAAATTTTCTGTTAACACAATTAATTAATTAAGTCCCAAGCAACTATAAAACCTACGAAACCAAAGCACAAGTGTAATTGTTCTGTGTGTGGGAGTGTGATTCAACGTACCCATCTGGCACTGTTCTTCTTCAACAAGACAAGAAATTTTAAATATCATTTATACTGAAGTAATTAAAAAAAATAGAAATACTATAATTGCGCAAGAAACCCAGAATTACACTCTAATACAAGAACACACGCCAGATGCTTTGTTGACTGAACCTGTAATGACGCATTATTCAGGACACTGAAATAATGAGAGAGAAAAGAAATTTTTTTTTTTTTTTACCTTCGTTTATATTGATGAAAAGCACTCTAGACATTACAATCTCTCCACACCGACTCGCTACTATCATATCTCAACAAGAACTTTTCAGTATCACATCTCAGCAAGCACTGACTACTACGAGCTCTCCCCAAGCACTGACTACTACGAGCTCTCCCCAAGCACTGACTACTACGAGTCTTCGACAGGCACTGCCAGTGGAGGCGGCTGAATAATACTCTTTGGCGCAATCTCTGGCGCCGTGGCTCAGTGTAGCCACCTTTCAACCGGATGTTCAGTGCCGAGACGTAAACGTTCTGACGTCCTGCCAGTCCTACCAATTCATTGATATTGCACATGACGTAGGTAATTTCCAACAATAAAAGAAAAATACGGGCAGTGCATCTTAACAGCTTCCTTTGATGCGTTATCTCACTGTGTGTGTGTGTGTGAGAGAGAGAGAGAGAGAGAGAGAGAGAGAGAGAGAGAGAGGGTGGGTGGTGGGCGGTGGGTGGATGAATCGTGTGTGTGTGTGTGTGTGTGTGTGTGTGTGTGTGTGTATATATGTTTGTGTGGACTCTTCCCTTGTGAGTGGTATAGGATAGCGATAGGGCATTTCAGCTCTTATTTCGTTCTGTATTAAGTGGCCTTGATGACAGGAAACCCTGAAGCTGCAGATGATTTTGATCTTGTCTTCGGCTATCGACCAACGTTCATGGCCCAGTGCCACGCTACACTTAACCCTTAGGCGGGCCGCGACCAAGCGTTGGGAGCCACCGTCCTAAAGCGTGACGTATATGTCTCTGAGTTCATTGCAGAATGATAATCTCCCGAAATGTACGCGGCTCGTGGTCTTGGGGTAGCGTTCTCGCTTCCCGCGCACGGGGTCCCGGGCGGGGTCAGGGATTTTCTCTGCCTCGAGATGACTGGGTGTTGTGTGTCTTTCATCATCATTTCATCCTCATTCACTCGCAAGTCGCCGTAGTGGCGTTAAAGAACTTGCGGAGCGGCGGCCGAACCGCCCCGTGAGGGGTCTCCCGGCCATACGCTCATTCATTCATTCATCTCCCGAAATACAATTGTTTGCTCGAAGCACTAATCGCTTTCTGGAATGAATCCAGAAGCAGAACCAGCACGAAACTCAATTATTCGTTCACCTTTACGAAATGTTGCTTTAAAGCCACCCGAACCATCACTCACTTTCTAACACAGTTTCCTTGTATGATCCTGGTTTTCACATGTTTCGTCGAAGTAAGAAATGTTACGATTGCCAGATTCCCTTATTTCAAGAATAATTCCTAATAAATGTGCCTTTGAAGCAGCAAAATCACAACAAATATTCGATCACAAATTTTCTTCCGTGATTGGTACGCACATGTTTGAAACCAATGTTTTTCAGTATTCTTCGCATTGTAGTAACACTCGCTGTACAATTTATGGTTTCACGCATTTTCAACGTAATATTTTTGATAGTAGGAAATTACCGTTTCTTATACATATTGATCACTACTCGTCTTAAAACATCTTTGTCGAAATCGTCTAAATTCGAGACAGGCTTCTCATAACTTGATGTTTCCTTGGTGATCTGAAAACTTGGCTTCTGCTTGTCTGGAAAGATAAATTACCTTCATTGGTAATCCGATGAACAGTTCCCAAGCTGACAACACTCGCTTCTACAGTGCGTTTCTGAGATCTGGCTTCGCGCTTGAACAAATCGTGTATTCTGTAAATTAAATCTCCCGCTTGTTTATGGAGAATTTGTCACTTTCACCACCATCTGCCACGACTGCTTGCAACAAACTGATTAAAAAGGCACCAAATAACCTCCACCGAAACGTTTAACAGTCGCACAGGCCAGCAGAGCGCCGAGAAAACTACTGGAAGCTGTCGCAGGATGACGTCAGATCAGGTGAGCAGAACGACCCTAAACTCCACCGCCGTCGTTCATGAGTCCAGCTATAGTACTTTCGTGATGAAGATCTGCTGATTGCCTGGCCATCGATCAGCTTGTCAAGTTCTGGGGCGAGGTGTGCCATCAGCCCTATAGCGTTGCAGCTGCCGGACTTCTAAACGTCACCAGTGCGAGGAGCTGGTGCGGAGTCCGCCTCTGCCATCTGAGGGACTTCGACTGATGCACTGCACGCTGTCTACATTCTGGCTGGGGGAATGTGCGCCCTCGCTGCCATCTAGCTACTTAGACTTCGTCAGCCACCGTCCTGGTCGACCACTGGTGTGTGACTGTTGCCACTGCCAATAGTGATCGAATGTCTAATGTCGGCTATAGCATGCCAGCATACGACATGGCGTCCAGGAGTGAGCTAAACGCTGGAGATCCCGAGTAGGCCACGCTCGTTTCTTTGCCTGTTTGCGGGCCACCACATTGGCAGCAACCCGCGATCTACGGTAACGGGTTCCGTCGGTACATCAGCACATTCTGCAACTGCCTCTGCTGGCACGGGACTGGGCAATTTAGAAGACGGCTATGTGCTGTGCATTGACGCTGGTAATGGACTCTTGTTAATGGTACCACTGCGGTACCTGTGCGGCCAGGCATAAATCAGCCCTCTCTTACACTATTTGTCTCACTCATCCTGAAGACGTTGCGGCCCTGAATAGGCCGGGCCGCTGCACTGTTTTCTTGAGTGCGCTAGGCTCCCAGCTCCACTCTCTGTGATGAGGTAGGGACGACCAACATTTTGTTTGTTGGTTTCATCGACCCTCAAACACTTACCATGGATGATCACGATAGTAGTATGTAAACACAGTCAAACAGCTTCGCCATTCCCGACGTGCACATTCTCAGGCACCGGGCCTCGATAATTTTGCATTTTGTCAAAGTCGCTAAAATGAGTCTGAGACCTGGTAGTCAGGGGAAGACATTATTCGATTACGATTGTGACCGGGGCCGTAGTCAGTTACTATTGGTTGCTTTCTATAGTTATACACATTTATTTCAAAACAGTAATTCCAGACTCAACAATAAATAAAAAACCCACACGTTATTAATGAAGGAATGAACAATTGTGTAATACAATAATGTTTTCAGGGCGTTACAATTTAGCAATCACAATAAAATACCGACACAACAGATAATGTTTCAAAAACAAGCCACTGTGATCACGGTTGAAGGCCTTATACGCCAAGAATGGCAATAAATTAAGAATGTTTAAGAACTTGTTTCAATTTACAACTTAAAAATATTGAGATATTACAGGTAAAAAGCCATGAACACAGCAGAAGGCATCAGACGCCAGACATGGCAGTAAACAAGGTTTTGAGGCTTACTGGTACAATACCGATACCAAATTAAAATTTTAAGGCAAGCAGCCACAACTACGGCTGAAGGCCTTACACGCCAGGAACGGCAATTTTATTAAAAAATTTAGAAACCTGCCGTAAAACAGCAAACACAAAAGCAAAGATTAATTTTAAAAAAATAAGCAACTGATTACCAAACGGGTGAAATGGTAAACCTTGTAAGACAACCCTTACGCTTAAAATACAGATATAACAGATAATGTTTTAAAAACAAACCACTGTGATCACGGCTGAAGGCCTTATACACCAAGAATGGCAATAAATTAATAATGTTTAAGAACTCGCTTAAATTTACAACTTACAAATATTAAGATATTACAGGTAAGTAGCCACAAACACAGCAGAAGGCATCATAACCTTTAATGTAGGCATGGGGGGGGGGGGGGATATTATACTACTCAGTACAATAATAAAACACAAGGACCAGTCACAGACGGTGTTCCAAGAATCGACCTCTGAGAACAAACACATTCGCGAGCGATGAGATATGCAGCTAAGAATTGCATTCACTTCACAAGACGGTAACTCAGACTAGTGGCAGTCCAACGAATGACTAAAGATAACTTGCTGAAGCTACCTGATGTCCGACAAACCAAATACAACGATGGAACAATACGCCAAAGCCGGAACCGGCGGTCTGCACTACGTCCACAGAATACAGTGTTTAGAGTGCCCGGAACGAGAAAGGAATCCCTACCACCAGAGTAGAAAAAATCACCAACCGGCCTACAATCAAGAAAGCTGTCAAAACTACACACTTTACTGCACAGCAGCGGCAAGGCGAGGAAAAGTACACAGCCATTACATTCACCAACCCCCACGGCAGGTAACTGGGGCGTTAGCAGCCACCAGGCAGGAAAAATACCGCTGGTTGAACTTGACAAATTGTAACAAGCTGAAAGCAGAAAGTAGTAATAAGAAGTCGAGGAAAGCTAATCAGATCCGTCTTTCCTAAGCACTCCACTCGCTGCTCTTCGCTTCGGCGACGCTACGAGCCGCAACACGACCCAAGCCTCCGGAAAATCGCGAGATATCACAATGGTGGAGGTTTCTCTACTTGAATTTAAGTGCACTCATCTTAAAGCTTGCAGGATTCGGTTTACGACGAGGTCGTGCACCCTCGTGACCACAGCCATTCCATCCGGCAGTCCATGTGTGCTGCCAGCAGTCCCGGCGTGTTCTTACACTGCGCGGACCTGGCTCTTCCTGAGTCGCCAACCGAACTGCCCCACCCACACGACCCGGAAGGACTACGACGTCGCCCCAAAGATAGGCCAACAGTTACTATATAAGAAGAGAAACAACCGCAACCATGCCAACTAAACGATACGGTCTGGCCTGCAACAGAGGGCGGAAACCTACAAAGCACCAACGCGAGCCACAGCACGGCTCAGAGTCCCTATTCGTCTCTGTTCCACTTATAGAAATTTCTCTTTTTCTCAAACATAGGAATTATACAGCAGGTTGCAAATAACTGTTTGGAACAATTGACCTATGTTTCCGCACCTACTAAGGGTGTCTTCAAAAAATGGCTCTGAGCACTATGGGACTTAACTTCTGAGGTCATCAGTCCCCTAGAACTTAGAACTACTTAAACCTAACTAACCTAAGGACATCACACACATCCATGACCGAGGCAGGATTCGAACCTGCGACCGTAGCGGTCGCGCGGTTCCAGACTGTAGCGCCTAGAACCGCTTGGCCACTCCGGCCGGCTTAAGGGTGTCTTCATTCGAATGAAATTTTGAGAAACCCTAAAATTACATTGCGCTCAAGCAATGGTCAGATTTTAGAGCACCTATGCTCCAGTGAAAAATAAAATAAAACACCTTCCAGACTTGTCATGTGACAAGACTGGAACGTGTTTTTAAGTTTATTTTGCTTGAACATAGCTGTTCTAAATGACACCCGTAGTAGGTGTCGAAACCTAGGTCAGTTGTACCAAACAGATATTCGCAACTGGTTGATTGTATGATTCCTATGTTTGAAAATTGTATACCTTTGCTGAGAAACATCCATGTTTAAAATTATACTTATATAAGTGTTCCCTAACATGATTTGTGTTCGCATTGCCGTCGAGAATGTGTGGCAGCAGTCGCAATGTTTTGGCTTATCAGTGCAAATCCTCAAGAACGACTTTTACACGCGCTCAGCAGTGAAACAGACACACAGCGGAGTTATAGGACCATGATATAGCGGGCTATGCTCCAGAGCAGCTAATAATGTGCACCGGCTAGGTCCAAGTTCGTTCGATGTTACTTGTTCTGTTCCTGAAGCGACATTCGAATTTTGTTACATTTTTAATGTGTGCTTTCGATTTCCTCTTTACATTATCAGTAGACTGTTACAAGCGGAAGGAAAATTTGATTCGATACATTATGAAATACTTTCGGTACTCCGTTTATCCAACGTTACTTTTAAACATCTCCTTTCAACATTATTGTTCAGAAACGTGATGATTTCGGTTGGTTGTATCAGACTGACATCTGACGAGTCGCGAATTTTCTATTCACTCACCTTGGATCTACTACGGCCATTTGTTCATTGATTAGACCCTCCGTGACTACAACAAATTTCGCTATGATTTTACGAATCTGTTGAGCTATTCGCAACGAATGATTGCGTACTTTTTTAAAGGATGCTACAGCGTATTTATTGTCATGGTGATATCTGTAGCACACTTTCTCAAACGAAACAGTTATGCACAATCCAGACTCAATAAAAACGCACTGTAGCACTACATATTCCTTACAGAGCACATTTCTGCTCAGACCAATGTTCGCCCTCAACCTTATCCCTTTGGTTCAGTCCGTTCATTTATTTCCGAACTCCAACCCTAGTCAGTCAGGTGCCAGGAAAGACTACACTTCCCAATAAGGGCGTGTGGTTGTCAGCCGGTGGGAGAATAGCAAAAGTAGTTCATGTGCTCGCCCACACACCGAGTGCATGATTGGGATGCAATATGCATTACTTCAATTCATATTGCATCACATTATGCTTTACACAAGGCTCAATTAGCCACAAACATTACAACTGTATTTCATGATTACTTTCAGTTTTTAAGTGGTACTGTAAGTGCTTCGATGCCTTAGTTAGTAACGCAGTTTGCCAACATTTCACGTTTTCTTTTGGAGCTATTGTCTAAATCACTGACGATTCAAACCGGTTTGATTCGCTAAACATGGGACGTGGCACGCCACTCTCTCGCTTTAATGGGCTCCGGAACGCCCTATACTTGCAATGTTAAAATAACGCTTATAAATTACATCTTTCCTCACAAAGTATTTGAGGTAGGAAGTTGAACTTTTTACAGATTATTTATTGGAATATGGGCTACAACTTAACACAGGGATTTTACAAAATTTTATTTCAATTATTAAAGATGATTTTTTTTCAATTGTAATGAAAATTCACAACATTTTTTTGCAATTTTTTATTTATATATTCAAAAATATACAGTTTTTTGTAAAAAGGCTGTGTTAAATTATGCAGAAGGTACTGTGTAACATTTAATGAAAGTTTGAAACAAATATGTTTGGAAGATCCTTAGAAAACATGTAATTACTATGAGAAAATAAAAGTTTTGGGAATCGAGCGACAAAGATTGGATTAACTTTTTAGTGCATTCCAGGTCCATAGGATGGATTATCTTCATCCTCTGCAAACTCCTCCTCCAGCTTCCTCTTGTTCCTCCTCCTGTTTACTCTTGCTTGTATTTCTAGACTCTTTACAGCCCTGTCTGCAGCCCGAAGGAGTTCCTTGTCTAAAGCAAGCATCACTCGTTGTTGTGTTCGTAGATTTTGCTACCATTTTCTTCAGTTGCAGTTACTGCAACACTGTTCCAAAAGGTGGTCATGTATGAACACTTATCACATTTCAGTTGTATTTCACTAGCAAGTCCTACGTGCTTTATTATGGAGAGTTCCAGACCAACTTCTCTACAATGAATACATCTTACACAGTTTGAAAAAATTCCTTTGAGAACCGACATATCAAATATTTCATTCACATACGATTTGCCCATAAAACATTCATAGTTTTCACTCATTGAACCAAGCTTCTTCTGTGAAGTATTTTCGTTCCCACTTTGACTGCTATGGGCAGGTGTACTTGAGAGGTTAGGTTCACTCACTTGGTTATCGTCTTTATTGTTTACAGTAATAACACACACCTTTGGCTTTCCAACATTTCTCCTTTTCTTAAAAGCCTTCAGAGGATTTCTAATAACTTTACTTTTACTCATTATTATACTTCAACAAAACAGAGACTCAAGAAACAGAATTAATTACGAATATTTTCGAGATAACGACAGAGTAAATAAACATGAAACAATCGACAATCACACCAGCGATATATATTGAACCATCACAGGTTAGCCACAACACATACTTTATCTCACATCACTAAAATGTACCTGATGAACACGGACATTAATAATAACACCATTTGACAGCAGTTTAACAGCGCCACAGTGGGTCACGCCCATGTAGAACACATTTCAAAAAAAATTTAAAAATAGTTGTAGTCTTCGGAATTGAATAAATTATATATCTATTAAAAGGTAATAGTCTGCAGATTCAGAAAACGCAAAAAAGTAAAAATTGAACTTTTCATGATTTTGAGCCTTTCCGGAGCCCCTTAACGACACTGTCAGTCAGATTAATAGTCATACGAGGGTTGTCCAGAAAATAAGTTCCGATCGGTCGCGAAATGGAAACCACTGGGAAAATCCGGTAAAGCTTTCCACAGAAGTGTTGGGCAGTGTCTCTAATATGCCCTTTGATCGTGTCGCGTCGGTCTTTTCGGTTTTGAATCAACAGTGAACACGTAAAGATGCGTAGGGAATAGCGTCCGCCGCCAAGTATGAGGGTCTGGTTAGAAATTTCGCCTGTGTCATGCAGCCCACTTAACACAACTGTCGAGCAGTTCCTTCTTCTTGTCGATTCTCAGCCACACACTGCAGGGGGAATGAAGCCGCTCCTGCAGCGTTTCCGATGAGAAGTGTTTGATCGCCCACAATACAGTCCGTAATTGGCTCCCCCTGAGTCTCCTCTCTGCTCACAAGAACCGCTGGCTATGAAGACAAAAATTTTCCACAGGCAACGAGCTGCAGACCAGTGCAGGTAAGTGGCCGAAAGCACAGGCGGCTGCTTTCTATGACGAAGACATTGGAAAGTTGATATAACACTACGACAAAACTCCAAGCTGGAGCGGCGACTATGTAGAGAAGTAGGTGGAAGGTTACCTAGCTGTTGCAAATAAAACGTTTCCGGTTTTCACAGTGGTTTCCAATTCTCGATCGATCGGAACTTACTTTCTGGACAACCATCGTATTTTAGGTAATGATTTCTGTGTTCCCCAGTGCTGCATTTGGCATGTGTGGTTTAAACTTTTTTACATGAGGAAATTGTGGACCGGATATCCATATAACTTCATGTGCAGCCTATAGAGAACTTGCACCCGAGGTATCACAGTGGAGGCGACGGAGTACAGGGAGGGAGATGCGTAGGCGGCCATTAACTCTGAATGCATCAACCAGGCTGCGTGAGTGATTCTGGGAAGCAGCACTCAGTGGATCATACCTGCAGAGGGACTTCTGACCATAGCACTCTCCACTTAGGGTCATACAGGAGAGCGCCAGTTTGCAAAATATTTTAGCTGGGTCTAGTGACAGTCCATCGTGATGTAGGCTAGTTGGTGAAAAAGTGGGTAGAGGAAGCCATTTAAGAGAGACGGCTGTAAACTGAGCCTTTCTGCAAACGGTGGGAAGATGATAAAACTCTGTGCATTCTTATGTTAGAAGCTGGGACAATACGGACAGAGCAGCTGGTGTGCATGTTTAGTGGAGGCAAGGCTGTAACACCCCTGACGCCAGGAAGTGTCCAGGTTCTTTTAGTGAGCGGCATAAAACGTATATATTTCATGGGCATGACTGTCTGGGAAGCTTAACAGCCTTCTTTCAGAAATTGCAGATGGTCAGCCTGGAAAGGTTAGATCTCCTGTAATGGGGGACTGTGGTCCCAAATAGGTAGACATTTTTGCCGAAACATGGCCATGCTTACCATGAGATCGACGCCTCCCTAGTCTAAAATCTTCTTTTTTCCGGCAAGAGAGATTTTAGGACCCTGACTGGCTCTTCTCAGGATGTGCAAAGCTTAGGCTTGCTCCCCCCAGGGTGGGAACCCCAGTGCTGTGTCTGGGTTGGCTATCAGGCCAAGAGAACAGCCTAGAGGAAAGATTCAATTGGTTTGCACGATGCGGAGGCGGCTTCAAATGGTTCAAATGGCTCTGAGCACTATGGGACTCAACTGCTGAGGTCATTATTCCCCTAGAACTTAGAACTAGTTAAACCGAACTAACCTAAGGACATCACAAACATCCATGCCCGAGGCAGGATTCGAACCTGCGACCGTAGCGGTCTTGCGGTTCCAGACTGCAGCGCCTTTAACCGCACGGGGAGGCGGCTTCATTTTTGCTATTCTGGCTCCCATACTAAGGCTTGGTGAAAAATGGTTGTGATTCTTTGTCTTCTTCATCTTCTGGTCCTCCCCTGGTGGAAAAATTCATGTCTATCCCTAGCGAGTGAGACATCTGGTCTGTAGCTTGTGGTGAACTAAGAGCCAGTGGCAGTTTCCAACCGCACCGACAGTGGAACTGTATATCATCTCAGACATATCGTGTGTCACGAGGGTGAACTTATTCGGCCATCTGACGTTTGTCAATTCCAGTATGCACTGTCCCCATACCAAATTGGTTTGGCCAGACCAGCGCATGGGTGCACCTCATACTGAAGTCTGCTGGGATTTCAGGGCTCTGACAGGAATATTTCCCGCATTCTAATAATCATAACGGCAGTCTGCGTAGTTTACAAATTTTCGTGGACGTGTCAGAATATTACAGCTGCCGCAGCGCGTCGCTCCTCTTCCACAGGGCGCCGTTTTCTGCTTACGCCTGAATCAAGATGAAAGGATGAAGTGTTGCCGCACCGGCCTAGGATTGTTAAAGAATATTCACAGCTACTTGTTCTCCAGTGAACCATAGTTTGTGGCGTACTTGGTGATGGTTGATTCCGTCTGAATAGATTTGGGCCTCACAGGGGATTCATGCAAACAAAGTCAGATTGCGTTGTATAGAGATTAATACAGGGGACAATTTGTATAGGTTCTACTGCAATGAATACTTCGCCAATAAAGCATGTTTTTGTTTGTCATTATTTGTAAGACTTACCAGCTTTTTGTAGTTATAAAAGTATTAACAAAAACTTGTCATCATTTTTGTAAACTTAATTATGCCACTGTTCTCATTCATACTGCCTCAACTATTCATTGTTTTTATTTTATTGTGGTAATGCATGGATACACCAGCAATCCAAGATTTTGTCTTATTAAATTAGTTATTTTGTTTCTTAATTTGAGTTCAGAAGGTGACCAAAGGCAAAGGCAATAAAAGTGCCATGAGTAAACTCACTAATTTCATATGTAAAAATTAAGCGTATAGCTCACGATTTGAAGTTTATTGAGAAGATAATACTTTTCTTTGTGTAAAGGTAATAATATTTTTTATTGAGAAGATAATACTTTTCTATATGTAAAGATAATAATATTTAGCATCACTCGGACGTCTATGTATGATTAAAGCAAGAGAGGCTTGCAATACATTCAGTTCGTCAAACTGAAGCCACCACGCAACAGATCAAAAGGGGTTATTTTTTGTGTTATCTACCTCTGTTTATTCTAAATGTAATTCCTTTATATGCATTAGCACAGCTGGTGGCATGAAACCACAGCACAACTTTTAGCATTCGTTAAATATAAAAGTTATTGCTGATGTCTACTTAGGTTAGTTAAGAAATTCCTCGTTTATTTTTGTTACATTTAGATACAACGCTACTGGCAGGATGTAGCGGAAGCTCCTAAAAGGAAGAAAAATATCCAAGAGCGCATACGAGATAAAGCTAACAATATCTGGCATGTTAATGCTCGAGGGTAAAATATACCAAATGTGAAACACAATGTAGTAAAAACGGAAGTGACCTGAGAAACGATTTTGGTACGTGACAGAACCAAATTTTCAGCAGATAGATTATTAGAAAACCAGACCGAACACCACAGCTCAAGTAAAAGCCTGAACAAAAATCCCACCAATCGCCGGTTAGCAATGGAAGTGAGAGTCAGAACACCGCAGCGTCAACATTTGATCAAATTCTACCTGTACCTGTCTCGAGGCAAATTTTATGTAGTACATTAGTTAAAGCGTTCATACCAATTTTGATGGTAGTTGCTACGTGAGGTGGTATCAGCACTTCTGGATATTCACTGTTTTTAATTTCTTGAGATGTAGTGGAAACTGAAGGTCGCAGGCTCCAAACCTGGTGAGACTATGAAGTCTTTCAGTCTGTCGTTGCACAAGCTTTCACCTCTTAATGATGTGAAGATATACCAGGAATGACACGTGGTTCGGGCTGCACGTTAAATAGTAGGCCCTCTCCCTGGCAGCATAACTGGAGTACGTTAGGGACAAGCCAAGGTCGCCAAAATGGCTGCCAATTCAAAGGCTTTCACCGGGCCCCTGAGCATACCTCTTTAAGGGACTCCCAGCCAGTCATCTCATACGACTAGTATATTTATAAATACGATACGTCAACAGAATAAAAGGAGTCGATAGAATAAGAAATGAGAAGAATTTGAAGTCTGTTGCTGTCGACGAATTTTAAAAATTAGTGGCCACATGAAGTACGAAGTGAATAAGTACTAAACAATATAGGTGAGCAAAGGCGTCCTTAGAAAACGCTTAGCAGAAGAAGGTAAAGGTTAACAGGAACCCAGGAATAGTTAACCTTGCACCAGAAGGACTAAAGGAGGCGAAATATTCAAGAGGCAAACACAGACAACAACGGAAAAAGATAGATGCTGTTGGGTGCAACAGACGCGTAAATATGGAAAGATCCGCAAAAGGCAGGGCCGTTGCGTGAAATACTGGATTGCTTAATCAGGTAGGGAGGTTAGGGAATTGAAAAATGGAAATGGATAAATTGAAATCACACGTAGTGGAAATTAGTGAGGAACGGTGTCAGGGAGAGCAGCACTTCTGGCCTAGTGACTACAGAGTTATGAATACAAAATGAAATTGGGGTAATGCAGCTGGAATCCTGTTAATGAATAAGAAAACAGAAATGTGAGTAAGCTGCAACGAACAGCATAGTGAGTGCATCATTGTATCCAAGAGTTATGAAGCCAGTACCAACCACAGTAATACACTTTTATATGCCTACTAGTACCTCAAATGATGAAGAGATTCAAAGAGAATATGATGAGATAAAAGAAATTATTCAAATTGTTAAGGGAGAGGAATTGTGACGGGAGAGTGGAATTTGATAGTAGTAAAAGAAAGAGAAGGAAAATTTGTAGATGAATATGGACTCGAGAAAATGAAATTAAGAGGAAGCTGTTAGGATTTTGCACAAAGTATAATTTAATAATCGCTAACATTTGGTTTGAGAGTCATGAAATAAGACTTCATGTGGAAGAGACGTGGGGACACTGAAAGGTTTCATGTTCATTATATAATGGTAAGAGAGAGATTTCGTAACCAGTTTTAAATTGTGACATATTTCCAGGAGCAGCGTGTGAAACGTTTTTGTTATATGGGAAGTGTGCACAAAGATTTTCCATATGGCAAAACTTGTAGATATGCTTGCGGAGTTTTGCTCTGTGTGGTTATGTACGCATCACCTTAGCGTTATATGTTGGCTCTGAGCACTACGGGACTTAACAGCTATGGTCATCAGTCGCGCTATATGTACTTTACAGTGTTTCGTGAATGGAAACCAACAACATTCCAGTAAAATTATGTGGCATTATCGACGTAAGTACTAGTACTGTTAAGTAGTAAATATTTGTTGACATTGTGTTAGGTCGTTATGATAGTTTCGTTTAAATACATCGTTTCTAACATCGTTTTTTTAACATAGGGCACCACCTCCCAAGAACATTTCACCACATGAGCAAAACACAAACTTTGAACAAACGTGCATCTTGTAAACAGTTGTCTGAAGACGAACGTGTCTGTTCGACACCGGTTACGGCGCTGTTTACTTAAGTACATAGCATTATTAATAGTGGCTGATTACTGTCTTATTCTTTGAAAGAAGCGACCTACGTTTCCTACACAGTTACGGTCTCAAAATGTCTGTTTTTGGCTAAATAGCACATTATATCGTATAGTTTATTGACTTTGAGTTGCAGATTGACACTGAAGAAATTCCAAAATGGCAGGAAATTAAGTTGTGACTGAACAGACTGAAAGAACCAAAGGTTTTTGAATTTCGGGGGAAGCTTTAGGTCACTTTGGTCTGAATACAGCGGAAGACCACTTGGTAGGTTTTGGAGAGCAAATAGTGAAGCCAGCAGAGGATCACAAGGGTACAAACCCAAGGCATAGAACTAATGCTTGAATTTATTGGACGAAACGAGAAAACATAAAAATGCACGAAACGAAGCAGGTGAAATGGAATCCAGACCGGTGAAAATGCAAAATGCCAATGTAGGGATGGCTAAAGGACAAATTCAAAGCTGTATAAAAGTGGATAACTGAAGGAAAGACAGATAACATCTACAGGAAAATTAAAGGCACCTTCAGAGAAAAGAGAAGGAGCTGAACGAATATCGAGAGCTCAGGTAGGAATAGCTGAGGATGAGGTGGGAGATATGATACTACGAGACGAATTTGACAGAGCACTGAATGGCCTATGTCGAAGAGCGACATTCCATAAGAATTACTGAGGTAGTTGCAAGAGACGATGATGGCAATCGTATTTCATCTGGTGCGCAAATTATATAAGAAGAATTAAATAATTTAAATTCCAAAGAAGGAAGCTGCTGACTGGTGTGAATCTACTGCTCCATCAGTTTAATGAGTCTTGGTTGAAAAATATTGGCACGAATTATTTACAGAACAATGGAAAAACGTAGTAGCCAACTTTGGGAAAGATGAGTTTGGTTTCCGGAGACGTGTAGAAACAAGCGAGATTTATCTTAGAAGATAGGTTACAAGAAGACAAACCTACGGTTAAATAACTTGCATACTTAGAAAAAACTTTTGATATTGTTGACTGGACTATGTGCATTGAAATTTTGAAAGTAGCAGGAATAAAATACAAGGAGAAAAACAG
Organism: Schistocerca serialis cubense; assembly: GCF_023864345.2. Taxonomy (NCBI): domain Eukaryota; kingdom Metazoa; phylum Arthropoda; class Insecta; order Orthoptera; family Acrididae; genus Schistocerca; species Schistocerca serialis. The sequence continues at coordinate 20,602,301 of NC_064646.1, forward strand.
TGTTTACTATTTGCACAGAACCAGATTCGAACGACATAAAAGGGATGCAGTAGCTGAGAAGAGAGAGACAGGGTTGTAGCCTATCCCGAATGTTATTCAGTCTGTACACTGAGCAGGCAGCAAAGGAAACCAAAGAAAAATTTGGCATAAAAATTAAAGTTCAGCGAGAAGACAAAAAAAAAAAAACATCGAGGCCTCCTGATCACATACTAATTCTGTTAGAGAGGACACAGGTCATGTAAGAAACAATATGTGTTGTTTTTATGAGCATATTTCAAAGTAACAAAGAAGAATAAGCAAATAGTCCGTAGTATATCACAAAGAGATTAAATAAATATTCAAACATAGCGTAAGATTTCAATGCCAATTTTAATCGACGTTTGGCATCCCAACATACCAAATAACAACTAAATGAGTTTGCGGCGGTTTCTGGCTTGTACTAAACTTTTGATGGCCAGTGAAACAACAAGTTTTGGGACTTTTTTCTGTTTTTATCTTATAACTGGAAAGGGATACATACTACAGAAAATCATCAAAACACTCAATAAAATTCTTGTATAATGACCTACTTAAAAGTTAAAATCGGTTCTGCCGTTTAGCCATAGTCGAACGTCAAAGATCGGCAACATTTACCAATTTGCCGAAAAAGTGAATTACATTCTTCCTCCAACGCATGTAATTCATAAACAGTTACTCCAAAGGAAATGTGTCATTCATTCTGCTTAAAACAGACTCATAAATTTGAAACTCACTCACACCTTTGCAAAGATACAAATAAAAAAGTGAATGTATTTGTAGCGCTAAAATTCTGGTAAGCCTCTTTTATATCAAATTACTTTTGAACGCCAGTTCATCCACGTTCATCCAAATATTTAAATTTAAGGGCAGTTTATTTACTGCCAGGTGCTCCAATCAGGGACCTCAGTAGTCATTAGACATCGTGAGAGAGCAGAATGGGGCGCTCTGGAGAACTTACGTACGTGGAACGTGGTCAAGTGATTGGGTGTCACTTGTATCATACGTCTGTACGCGAGATTTCCACACTCCTAAACATCACTAGGTCCACTGTTTCCGATGTGTTAGTGAAGTGGAAACGTGAAGGAACACGTACAGCACAAAATCGTACAGGCTGACCTCTTCTGTTGACTGACAGAGACCGCCGACAGTAGAAAAGGGCCGTAATGTCTAAGAGGCAGACATATATCCAGAACATCATACAGGAACTCCAAACTGCATCAGGATCATCTGCAAGTACTAGGACATTTAGGCGCGAGGTGAGAAAACTTGGACTTCATGGTCGAGCTGCTGCTCATAAGCCACACATCACGCCGATAAATGACAAACGACGACTCGCTTGGTGCAAGGAGCTTAAACATTGGACAATTCAATACAAAAACGTTGTGTGGAGTGGCGAATCACGGTGCACAATGTGGCGACCTGATGGCAGGGTGTGGGTATGGCGAATGCCCGGTGAACATCATTTGCCAGCGTGTGTAGTGCCAACAGTAAAATTGGGAGGTGGAGCTGTTATGGTGTGGTCGTGTTTTTCACGGAGGGGGCTTGCACCTTTTGTTATTTTGCGTGGCACTATCACAGCTTAGGCCCACACTGATGTTTTAAGCACCTTTTTGCTTCCCACTGTTGAAGAGCGATTCGGGGTTGGCGACTGCATCTTTCAACACGATCGAGCACCTGTTCATAATGCACGGCCTGTGGCGGAGTTGTTACACGACAATAACATCCCTGTACTGGACTGGCCTGTACAGAGTCCTGACATGAATCCTACAGAACACTGGTATATTTTGGAATGCCGACTTCGTGCCAGGCCTCACCGGCCGACGTCCATACCTCTCCTCAGTGCAGCATTCCGTGAAGATAGGGCTGCCATTCCCCGAGAAACCTTCCAGCACCTGACTGAACATATGTCTGCGAGAGTGGAAGCTGTCATCGAGGCTAAGGGTGGGCCAACACCATACTGGATTCCAGCATTGTCGATGGAGGGCGCCACGAACTTGTAAGTCATTTTCAGCCAGGTGACCGGATACTTTTGATCATATAGTGGGCAGCGCTGCAAAAGGTGGTTATTCAGGCTTTTTACAAGTGGTCACATTAATGTTATAGTGTCATAACGTAATACTACGAGAGTTACAAAATCATCACGGTGAAGGACTGATTCATCAAGTTGACTGGTTTCAGTTGGTATCACTAAAGGTGTAACCTGGTTCATGATACCAGGTTCTACTTGCAGACTGCTTATCTGCTTCCAGCGGGTATATACTGTGGATTGACGGTGGCATTCGCTTAGAACTGTTCCAGAGATTCAACAGGCAGTAGACCGCTCCATTCGCACCATCAACAGAACAGGCTCTGCTAACGGTATACTACGCCTTCCACATCGCTGGCAACGGGCTCTACACAACACTTCTACTTTGAAGGACAGTAACTGGTGCAAACATGTAACTCTTATGTAGCGCTTGTGGATAAATAGCTGCCACTATTTAAGTTCCAACCCTCGTAATTAAACTTTCAAACGGCTGTAGAAATAACACCACTGGTCAGAGTGAAGCCAAACTGCAACGGAATATTATCGGAGAAGGGGGAAAACGTATGGCACAAGAAAAATAAATAGTTACAAAATGTAACAGTAGATGGCGCTGTAAGCATCATAATTCAATAGTGGTCGACTACAAATGACAAATGAATCATGCAACAATGCCTAAGGTGTAGGTTTTACGTTAAAAAAACTGTGCTACTCGACGAGAATGTGCGTACAGGTGTGATACTGTTAGTTACGTAAGCCCATCCACCACGGAAAGGTCATATCACATCGGATGGGAAAAATCGGTTATTAATTATCCTGAGACCAAAAACCGCATAAAAATCATGAATCACATCGGTTTTTAATTTTCCTGCAGAAAAGGATTTTTTAAGGACTTATTTAAGGACGATGTATTAATATGAATTGTCAATAAATACTGAAAAATAAAATTCATTTCTCCATAAGAATAACACAGACCGGAAGTGAATTATTCTGCAACAAACAGACAAGTAATATAGTAGACGGACAAAATGCTAAGTCATGACGCTCAGAAGCAAAACCCACCCACCATCCCCACACCAAAACCACCCACAGTAAACTATCTATATGACTATTTCATTCACCCTGATAAGGAGACCTCACTTACCGTGAGGCCATTTTATAGGATGGCCTTCGGCTGTGTGTCTGAGCAGGACTTTGAGGTTTTTAATCTATTGAGGTAATAATAATCTACCCTAATAAGAAAAATAAGGGGTAAGGGGGTAATCTGCAACAAGGTCCTAGTAATACTAGGTCCCTTGTTGTTGCAGAAAAGGATTTTTTAAGGACTTATTTACGGACGATATATTAATATGAATTTTCAATAAATACTGAAAAATAAAATTCATTTCTCCATAAGAATAACACAGACCGGAAGTGAATTATTCTGCAACAAACAGACAAGTAATATAGTAGACGGACAAAATCCTAAGTCATGCCAGGAAGTTTTTTTTTTTTTTTTTTTTTTTGCATTGCTGTGGCCATTGCTTCCACTGACCTCGAATTAATTCGTTTCCTCCCTCTACCAGCCTGCACACCAAAAAAATCCCGTCTTTTCGAACTTCCGAATCATTTTCTCCAGACCCACGGAAGTCATCGGATCAACGCCTTTTTTCAAACCCTTCAACGTGCGGAAATTCTACAGAGCGACGTGTGCAAAGTCATCATTCTTGTAATACAGCTTTACAAGCAGAGCGCGATGCTGCATTGAGACAGTCATGGCGAACGTCGCAGATGCGAAAGGAGGAAAAGCCGTGTGCCTGGTGTGTTTATGCCAACTTCAGTGTGTCGTGCGCAGGTGTTTTCATTTACGTATTCTGACACATACAGCGCCATCTATTGATCAATTTTCACACTATTTCTTTTCTTCTGTCATACGTTTTAACTCTTCTCTGATAATATTCCGTTACAATTTGACGTCATTCTGACCACTGGCGTTATTTCTCTAGCGTTTTGAAAGGTTAACTTTATTTATAATCACCCTCTACTTACGGTTGAAGCAGTCTTACCTCCAGAATAATATATCCAGGCTATAGCTGCCATGATTACAAAGGCTTCTGCGTGAAAAAATACGTTGTTTTCAATGTAGCTGAATGAGTAGTGGTGAAAATGTTAACACTAATCACGTATACATATTAAAAAAATGACTCGTGCAACTTCATTTCGATAAAATGATCGTTCAAATGATCTATGAACATGTAACAAACTCACTGAACAACAATCCGAAAGCTACGAAGTTAGGACTGTGGAGTAACTTATTTACCAAGAGAACCGTTTCCTGTGTGTAGCGTAGACTGTGAAATATAAATGTATTGATGTGCATATCGCCGTAAATTAGTATTTGAGAAAGCATTATAAAAGCTGTACCTTTTGAACAGTAGTGACAAATGGTTAATAAACGCAATGAAGTCACTAAACACCACGTATTCTCTGGGTGAGGAACGGTTGATCTACATCGCTGACTACAGATACTTCAGTCAAAGAGGAGACTGTAAATAACGCACTTCCCGTTTCATCTGTCTAAAAGTGGCCATTTTCACGAGGACATATTCTGTGCCAATTCTTCATAAATATTACACTAAAATGGCTCATGGGCAGCCAGCGTGGGATGCGGACGCTCCATTACCCACAGCTAAGTGTTTCTTCACACAGTATAATATCACAAACGTACTTCTTTTGCAGGAGTTACTTTTATGACTTCTTATTATTGTTAGGTATCTCATATCACAAGCATTTTAAATCATATTTTCAATAATTTGAAAAAGTTAATCAGGAAAGTAAGGGCACTAGAGAGGAAGTTCTGCCAGTGCGGTTAACAGTGGAAGCAAGATATAAGTAAAATTAAGACACGTTCATTGGATTCGTTGACCTGGAAAAAGCGTTCGATAATGTAACGTGGTGCAAGATATTTGAAATTCTGAGACAAATAGGAATAAGCTGTAGGGAAAGACTGCAAATTTCTATAAACAAAAGAACATGTCCTGACTGACTCAACATCTCCCAGCCCAAACTGTAAAGAAAAGAAACCTGAAATCTGGAGAGGGTGTTGATCTGATACTGTCAGCATCGATTAAGAAGGGATTTTTCGAAATTCCATAGCTAAGTACGTGAGACAGGGGATGGGAAATTTCTTGAAAATATATCGCTATGAAGACAACTTTAAGCTTGGACTATGAACATTTGTATTTGGTTTCTCGGTTATAAAAGAAGAAATTTTTGTTTCAGTATTTTTGGAAATTTAAACCCTATAGTAGTGGAATAGTGGGTGAAAATTTTTTTAACGTGCATCACTATTAAAGAACTACTAAAGCACTTTTAAAGCTGTATCTATAAATCTGGTACTTAACTTCTCGATTAGAAATGAAAAAATAGGTGTTTCAGTAATTTTGGAAGTTCAACGCCTAAGTGTGTGAGACAGGTCTTCACTGATTCACTGACTCTTCATCGCCCTGTCTTAACCACTAAAGACAGAAACTTAAAATTTGGGTAGGGTATTGACCTTAAAATGTAAGCATCGTTTGGTAAGGGATTGTTCGACTCCCCATTCCTTACAGCACGAAGTGGAGAATGAAAAGTTTTATGAAAATATCCTTCTAGCAAGGAAATTTTCAAGTTAGAACTTCGAAATCTGATTACTGGTTTCTTACTAGTAAATTTTTAAAAAATCACATCCTTTAGCACGTTTCAAAATTCAACCACTAAGAGAGTAAAACAATGCGTAAAAAATTATTTTCAAAATAAACATTATTGAAGTACTAGTTTAACATTTTTTAGTTACAGCTATGAAAATTGGTATTTGACTTTAAAAAATATGTTGCTTGAGGCTTTCCGGACGGACTAGTCACAAATATGGTTCTCGGGAGGGACGTCGAATGTCGTTGTGAAAACTCCACAATATTTCGTCAACGCAACTGACCGCTGCACCTGAAAATGTTCGTAAGTTGCGCCGACGAAGTACTGTGGAGTTTTCACAACGATATTCGACGTCTCGCCCGAGAACCATATTTACGAAAAAGAGAAAAAAAGTGTTTCAGTGTTTTTGGAAATTGAACTCGTAGGGGGGTAAATTGAAGATGAAAGTTATTTTGGAAACACATCAATATTAAAGAGATACTAAAGCATTTTCAAAAATTACATCTATGAAAACTGCTGTTTGACTTCTCATTTAGAAATAAAACAATATGTGTTTCAGTGTTTTTAGGAATTCAGCCACTAAGGGGGTGAAACATGGGATAAAAAATTTTATGAAAATATTTCACTATGAAAACAAAATCGCTTTTTGGTCAGAAGTGCAACTGAAAAGACTACGCTTCTATGGCCTTAATTGGTGTGACAAGTTTAGAAAGTGTTGCAATTTGTTAGCTAAATCAGACAAAACGATTTAACAGTCACCACGACAAATCAGCTTTGTTAGAATTGCACAGAAGAAAAAAACGGATCTTTAATACATTAATTTTTCAGTAGGCATAACATACGTTTATAAAAATATTTCTATTGTAATTATTACGCAAATTAATTACACAACACAGATACCACGTTTAAATGCGATTTCATGTACAGGAATACCCTTCCGAGATAAGAGAATTCAATCCAAGGTGTAAGGTTGGCGCTAATAACAACAGAACAACCTTCCCGACTTGTCTATTACCTTTCTTAACTAGCTATATGAAATTAAATTAAAACCACTGGTAGACTTTAATTATACAAAGACTGGCAGTCATGTAAGGGGTCACTAACTCTTTTGTAGTGTGTAGATTTAAATATGAGCAATGGGCGTGACAACATACAAATTCGATTAAAGAGAAACAAAATAAATCTGAGCAGAGGATATAGTCTACGCGAAGGAAGCAGCGGACGCTAATCTATCACACGGTATGTACAAGAACGAAAACAGAACAATAAGGATGTAAGACCAAGAACTCTATACGTTGGAGAAGCAATGACGGAAAAAGAAAGATGCAAGAATGGGATGAAAGGATATCAATGAAAAGATTCGCTGGTGACATTGCCTTCCTAGATGAAAGTGAAGATGGATTACGGGACATGTTGAATAGAATGAACAGTCTATGAATACAGAATAGAGAAAGATCAAGGTAATGAGGAGTAGCAGAAATTAGATAAGCATTAAAGTTGATGCCAAACCTGGAGACCAAGAAGCGGACGAGGTTAAGGTATTCTGTTACCTTGAAAGCAAAGTAACACATGATCAACGGAGCAAAAAGGACGTAAAAAGCAGATTAGTTCAGGCAGAAAGGGAATTCCTCAACAGGGGAAATCTTCTAGTATGAACCAACGGCTCATCTCCGAAGAAGGAATTCTGAGAGTGTACGTTTGGAGCAAAGCATTGTAAGCTACTGAATTATGGACAGTGAGAAAGCCGCAAAAGAAAGGTGTCGAAGCTTTTTAGATGTGGTGCTACAGAAATATGGTGAAAATAAATTAGTTGGAGTGATAAGATAAGTGATGGAGAGATTCTCCACAGCATCGGAGAAGAAATGAACATTCGGTAAAAATTGACAAGAAGAAGGGACATAAGGATGGGAAACATTTTAAGCCACCAGCGAATAACTGCCATGGAACTGTAGAGGGTAAAAACTGTAGAGGAAGACAGAGACTGGAATACACACAACAAATAACTGAAAAACATGGGTTGCAAGTGCTACTCTGAGACGAAGAGGTTGCCACAAGAGAGGAATTCGCGGCGGTCCGCACCTACGGTCCAGAAGACTAATTGCGGAGAATTTGTGTACATCACTTAGTGTGGCCGTACAGTCGCTCTCTGGCTATAAAGTATTACTATATCCGTAAGTTGCTGTAATTAGTAGCTGTGGAAATATTTCATCCGACGTTGATTCGTCAGGAATGGCTCTCTAAAATGGTTCAAATGGCTTTAAGCACTATAGGACTTAACATCTGAGTTCATCAGTCCCCTAGACTTAGAAGTAAGGGAGACTGGGTACAGTTGAAACGATTTGGCTTTTATCGTTCATATTATTGTTGTTTATAAACCAATCGACAATAATGATATGTCAAATGCAAGAGCGCGGTTCTACCTACAAAACGGCTATAGCACTTTTCTTTCTGGAAAGCATATTTTACATTATACAAATTAAAAGAAGAAAATATCGCCATACCAGGGGCGGTTGAAACAGTGATTGGGGTCAGTTGAAACACATGCAAATAACACAAAATATAGACTAATATTGCAACTTGTTTTATTTAAAAGTAGGTTAATTCTAGTGATACGCATAATTATGGCACTCTATGATAAAATTAATCAGTCTTCAAGGTTTGAATACCTATAAAGACATTTCCAAATAACATTTGACAAGTAATGAACATTACGAAAAAACTAAAATGAAACATTTCTTCAAACAAATAAACTTACAGAATAAAATTTTTGCTTGGGGTCAATCTGAATATTCAGAGTCACAGTTGTGGCAAACATAGCTAAGTCCACCTTCTGTGCATTCTCCGTGAGCCCACCGTTTTGAAGTAACATACTGAATCCACTTTTCTCCGCGTCTGCTCTCTGAATATGGCGATAAGCAAACAATACAGTAGCAGTCTTCCTCCTCTGATGACATTTCCTGCTGAGTATTATTTTTTCTTCGTTTTGAAATATATTTTTTTTTCCTTTTCTTCCACCCAATAGTTTCTTCACTTGCTTTTCTCCGTTTCAATCTTGCTTCATGTTCTATTCTTATCTCTTCTTTCTCTGGGGTGTCAGTGTAAATTGTTGACTTTCTAGTTTTTCGCCCTTTCGGCTTATTACTTTTCCTCGGGAGTGCTTTCGGTAAAGGCCGTACTGCTTCCGGTGTAAATACAATAGCATCATTAGAAATTGCGTATGTGCTTATAGAGGGTCTCGGTGAAGTTTCCTGATTGATAGGCCTAATGCTGCTGCACAGTGTAGGTGTTTTAGGTCTATTCGAAGTTTCTTGACGTTCATCAACGTATTCTTGCTGGGTTGAAGGAACTGGTGAGCTATTAACAGCCTGTTGTTGAACTGTTGTCTCTGCTACTAGGCCTAGTTCCTCAGTTAAAAGAGAAGGCGACAGGCCTAATTGTGGTGTTTCATCTTCAGGTGGATTTTCATTAATTACAGTAACAACTGCAGACTCAGTTGTATTTCCAGGATTGGGTCTATCCGTTAAAAATGCAGGAGCAAAATCGAGCTCACTAAACAGCTACCGGTTATATGGGTAAATTCCCGTTTTGCGAAAGCCGGCTTGAATGTTGGAAGATGTCAGAGCGAAGGGGCATAGCAGATGCTACAATCCCCGGAATGTCGTAAATTGACATTGTTTTTCCTGTATGGTTTCGCAACTACGCATCACAGGTCGAGTTTACAGCCTTCTTGAAGGGGCCATATGCAGATCGATCGAGTGGCTGGAGTTTGAGAGAACAATGGGGAGGGAAAGACAGTAAGACAATGCCATTGTTCTTGCAAAAATCCAGTGCCTCAATATGAATGTGTGAGGAGTGGTTATCAAGTATGGGTAACACTTTATGAGACGGAGATACATTCACGTGCTTCTTGAAGTGTTCCAGGAAATTCATATATGATTCATCCTGCATCCAACCAGAGGGATCTGCAGTTCCAGCAGACCCTACTGGCCCACCCCTAACAAAATGGTCTTGGTAACGCACTCGTGGAAAAACGAAGAATGGAGGAATAAGATTGCCGCGAAGGTTACTGTCACTGAACACCCCTTTCAGCTGAAGTTCCTGAACCTACTTGACGAACACCGCATCTGGCTACAACCCTGTCTGGGTTTTGAACAGTGGTTATGCCTGTTTCATCGGTGTTATATATGTCTTGGGTTTCAAAATTATGACGGTCCATGACAATGGCCAAATTGTCATAGAAAGCATCGACGTTGGTTTTATTAAAGCTAGTCGCCCTTGATAGGCTTGTAGCTTGCGCAGCGTGTACGGACAGTTCAGGGTTTCTTCTCATAAACATCCTAAACCAGTCCTCACCAGCCATTTCGTTGTCGTCCCAAGTTGGAGGTCGTGATAAATTATACTTAATTGTAAGTTCGTAAGCCAATTTTCTCACCTCTTTTTTAGACAGACCAAAATATATATCAGCACATCACATCAAATATTTTGATAGTTCTTGTTCTTCTTTAAAAACTTTGTTGGGGGCTCTGTATCCCATACCTTCATCGTCCTGACCAGTCGCGTCTCGCTTTCGTATGTACCGGAGTAGAGAACAGTGGTTTATTCCATGCTTGTCCGCTGCTTTACGTAGTGAGTTTCCTGCTTTCACCTCTTCATATGCATCCTTATGCGTCGACAAATCAACCTGCCATCTGGAAGTCTTCTTCACTCTAACCCTCGGCTTCTACAAAACAAAACGAAGCAATATATTTACTGTTTCAACCGTACCCACAAAAATTGTTTCAACCGTCCCCAACCCCACCTTTGAAACAAGAGAGTTAATAGGAACGGTAGTAATAACAACGCATTAAAACTAGTCATTATTCCGAATTCTACAAGCTTCATTAAAGGCACAAACACTCCCTCAGTACTTTGACTTAAATAAAATACACAATATTAGCATAAAAGCCAGAAGAAAAATACTTACTTTTCTGTGTAGAAAAACAATACGGCCTCCTGTACACGACGACAATGCACGGGGAGCAGCGCAACACTGAAATTCGTGTTCGGAATTGTCGTCCGCTCTTATGTTCCATTGGGCCCCCCACTCCCTGAATAGCAGTTCCAGAGACATTATCTTTGTTTCAACCGTCCTGTGTTTCAACTGTACCCAGTATCCGCTACTTAAATCTAACCAACCTAAGGACATCACACATATCCATGACTTAGGCAGGATTCGAACCTGTGACCGCAGCAGCAGCGCGGCTCCTAACTGAAGCGCCTAGAACCGCTCGGCCACAGCGGCCGGCAATGACTGTCTCCCCGAGGTCATCTGCACAAGTTTGTAGTGTTTATTTGATTAAATAATTGAGATAAGATTTCTATCACTGACAGTCATAATGCCTAGAGAGAGCAGTTGTTATTCCAAGTCTATGAAAAAAACAAATCAGTAAGTAAACGTTTTTGGTTTAGTTTCGCTCCTTAATGTCCTACTGAACATGTAAAATAAGAAAAATAGATCTCTTTGCAGCACTCAAGCACGATCATCTTGTTTGAAATGTTAGGCCTATTAGATATAGCAGCAAAACGCATATGTACTCTCAGGGACTGTATTATACAAGAATGTCGTCCATTACAGATTGGATACTAATAATTACAATTTTATAATACAAAATTTTCTTCTTTCTCATTAATTAAAAACGGCTACCTCCTAACCGGTGAATAAGATCAAACGCTTTAATCATTTGTAAAATAATACAGTATGTCTGACAGATACCAAAGATATGTACAAAAGAAAGCTGTGTTTCTTCTAGACTACTCCTTCCTTTCCGCAGAGGAGTTCTCACTCACATAACTGCAGTTTATAAAGCCCAAAAATACAGCTAAATCCTTTATTAATCTCAGTGTTTTAGTTGCAGTGTGTACTAATAATCAAATGGCCGGCATGTAACTCTATTTAAATATTAATCACGTTAAATGATATTTAAATCTATTTGTTCCTCGCCATTATAATACACTGTGCAATTCACTGGCTGAACATAGGTAAAACACAAAGACATCTTGAACTGTTCGCTTTTCCAGTAATGGATTTCATTTCTCATATTTTGTTTATCACGTTACAATGTCTGGCTAAAATTCGTTCAACTTCTCTTCATCTTTCAACGTACCCATGCTTATCTGCGAACTCAAATGGTTTGTACACATAGGTCATTCAGTAATTTGCGTTGGGTTGGTTGCGATAAATTTGTTACGTTAGAAGAGCATTATAAAAAATTCAGTCCCGATTTCGTAAATTAATAATACTTCTTAGTCAGGTGTGGCTTATTACCTGGCGATAAAAATAGAAAGTGCGTCCTTATTTATTTTGAACAGCAATCACTACTGATGAAACCTCTCCTGACGGACACCAGTCTGTTTATTTAGGACACCAGGAAATCTCGTGCTTTTGGATGAGTGCCTGCGTACCAGATATCTGGCAACGTGTACCAGCTTTCTAAATAATGGAATCGCCCTCTCGCTTACACAAAATGCTAACTCTAACGCCCTACAAATTTCATTTGAGATACAGCGATGGTTTCCTTGCTTTCCTTTAATAGAACTCATGTCAGAAATGTTACTCTACATTGCGACTGTTTGTTCTAGACTTTAGTTATTCGTCTTGTTTTTATGTCAATCACAAAAATTTTTCAAATGAAAGCCAACACTGCAGAGGGTTGGAGAGATGCGAAAATATATTTTAATTCTTCTAAGACTTTGATTTTTATTTATTAATTCATTTATTTATATTTATTCTTTGCATAACATCCCTGCATGCTAGGAAAGCTACGGCGCTAAATCCTAAATAACTACAGAGAGAAAAAGAAATTCAAAGTTTCTACCAAACTACCTCCTCCAACTTTAGGTATTTCCAGATTTTTCTGTTGGCCACATTTCTGTGACAGTTATTTTTAACTTTAAAAAGAAAAAGCTATATATAAAAGATACACTCATGGAGTTAACTGTAAAGGAAATTCCCAAAATAATTTTCTTCGAAACTGAAATGAGTTTTAAAAGTAATCACTCGATATCAGGGAGCTCTTATTGGTTCCATTAATTGTTTCTACTTGTAATTAATATGTTTTTGGAGCTCTTACGGTTCTATCAATTTTTTCTTCTTATATAATTAAAAGGTTTTTCTATGTTAAAAGTATTCAAACTTAAAAGAAGTATGGGAATATCTGCTGGAATTAACAAACACCACGACGGCATTTTGAATAAGTACTATCAACATCATTCTAAGAATAGAGCAATTGGGGATTTTTACGTACAGTATTATCAAGACGTGGATACCAAAAAGATTCTGTGTATGTGGTTGATAAACGTAAGATCTCGGTTGTAAGTAGGGGAAGATGTTATATCTTGGATCACCTTTCAAAATTTCGTCTCTAACCAGCCCTGTAATATAAGTTTAATATATTTTCTTATTCCATTTTTTATTAGTCTCATTTATTTTTGTATGCTGCAGTGTTTTTCTGAAATTACAGAAATTACTACGGAAAAGCCTCACAATAACAGGAACAATAGAAAACACCCGAAACGGTTTCCGGCGCTTCCTAGTGCCTATTTCGTCATGTAAGTCTAAAAGCGGTCACTAGACTGAAACATCAAGTGTTCCAAGGTAAAACACTCTCCCCAACTTCGACTGATTCGATACAATCATCCACTTTTTATTTTGTTACTAACCCGTATCATGCTGATCGTAGTGCAGGAAAAATTCATATCCGTCAATTACGATCCAGATGAATCTGAACTGTCCTCTGTGCCTAATAAGCTGCCAAAAGTCATAGGAACTAAGAAAGTTTCCAAAATCGTATCACAAGAGAGAGGCAGAAATGTTACTGTCATTAGCTGCGTTAAAGCAATTTATACTATCAGCCGCATTTCCTCGTTTTTGCACGGAAACTGATGCGACCTGCACTTGTGGAAAGTGCACACCAGAAGTCGTTGGACATTGCAGTGGTAGTGAGTGGAGCAGTGGTACAGTATTTGACCTCGTTTTTGAAACATTTTAATCTTCATGTAAGAACTTCCAGTGAATCACCTGTCCTGTTGCTTGTTGGCTATTATAAGACACACATAATACTGGATATTATTAACTCTTGCGGTAAAAACCGTATCGTCGTCGTTGGCTTTCTACCGCATTCTACTCCTCTTTTTTTTTTATTAAAATTGGCTATCCGGACGTGCCCATACTGCCATCTCAACAGTGGAAAATACAACATTGTGTATCGACATAGACTTGTATGTGACGCCGTGGAGTCCCTGGGAGGTGAAAATTTCTTACCCGTTCCGGAAACCGAACTCCAGCCCCTTCGGTTACCAATCTGCCTCACTGATCCAGCAGCTACCGAGGCAGATTACTCTGCGTCTTCAGCCGTTGGATGTTTATTTTGGTTCCTAAAGACGTGTTACAGTCAAGTTTGGAACAACATTATGGTCACGGGAAAGCAATTGCTGACAAAAAGGTTGGTGAGCTATGGAACACCACTTATCTCAAAGCAGCTGCAGCTGGTAATGAAGATAATGGTTTCAAAGAATGTGGGTTGAACCTTATGATTCCCTTGTGTTTAACTGGGACGATTTTTCCGTGGCTAGTTACAGAAAAAGCCGAAACTGAAAATGATCCTGCTCAGGCTGTAGCACCTGAAGGCATGCTCACAGAAACTCCTAATTCATCTCCTGATGCAAAATGTAAAACCAGGACCTTCAACATATGGTACGTCCATTAAGCGAAAACAGTGCCAAAGTATTTTTGATTTTAAACCATTGTCTACAGATAGATCAAGAGTGACGAAAGGTAAAAATTACTGTTCGCAAAGTACAAGTGTCTTAACAATCTTACCAATGAAGCAGATGTTGGCTGATAAGGAATCACGTAAGAACGTTATTGATTTCACCAAGTATTCAGTGCGGAAGACGAAGATGTGGAACACACACTGAAAAAATTCAAAAGCATCGTTCACCAAGCCTTAGACAAGTACGTTCCGAGCAAGGTCTTTAGCGATAAGAAAGATCCACCCTGGATTAAAAGCCGTATTAGAAAAGTGCTTCCTAAGGGAGCTTCATCATAGATTGAATAGAAGGCGAAATCTAGCTGACAAACAAAAAGTGAACGAAGCGAAAACGCGTGTGAGGAGAACAATGAGAGAAACTTTCAGTCATTTTGAAAGTGAAATTTTATCAACAGATCTGAGTAAAAGCCCTAAAAGGTTTTGGTCTTACGTAAAATCAGTAAATGGTTCGAAGTCCTCTATTGATTCACTCAGTGACTATATTGGCACCAAAACTGAAGATAACAGAGAGAAGGCCGAAATACTCAATTCAGTCTTCCGAAATTGCTTCACTTCGGAAGATCGTAATACGGTCCATCCTACCAATCATCTTACGAAGTTGGAACGGCAGATATTGCTCCTGTACTAGGGAAGATGAGTCTTTTGCATTACGTTTTAAAAACAGTAAAGTAATTGTGATCAAATTTCAATAAAAAATTATACCACTAGATACAATCTCTACATCACATGGCGGTTATAATTAAACTATCGCTGCTGGAGAGGGCCCTCATGAAAAACGAGTGATCAAAGGACAATGGAACTTCCTGGAAAAATTTGAAAGAACGTGCGTAAAAGAAATAACAACTAAGTTATTGAAAGAAACACGCTTTGTTCTCCACACCAAACCCATTGTTGACAGCGTATCATGTTTAGGTTCAAGGTTACAAACGTTGCTCGGTGTGAAGACCATCTGCATCCACAATAGCCCGGACAACATTTCACAATTATGTGCTAGAATGCAAGAGCCAGCGAACCCACACAGATGTGGAACATAGGTTTTTTGAGTTCTGCGTTTGTCTTTATTGCACGAAATTGAACACATTAAAAGTCACTCTTCTGGTTTGTAGACAACTATTGTAATTAAAAAATTACCCGAAAATTGAAATCGTCTTGCAACATCCATTTCGTATCAGCTGCAAGCCGCCAAACCTGAAAGAGAAATTTAAAAAAGGGCTTAGTTTTACAACAGTCCAGTTTTCACCTATTACTTGTTTTAAAATGAAGTTGGGTTCAGATTTCCTTCAATATGTGTTTCTTGTTACATTTATGCCCGCATCTCGTGGTCGTGCGGTAGCGTTCTCGCTTCCCACGCCCGGGTTCCCGGGTTCGATTCCCGGCGGGGTCAGGGATT
Organism: Schistocerca serialis cubense; assembly: GCF_023864345.2. Lineage (NCBI taxonomy): Eukaryota > Metazoa > Arthropoda > Insecta > Orthoptera > Acrididae > Schistocerca > Schistocerca serialis. The sequence goes on from NC_064646.1 coordinate 20,618,208, forward strand.
TTCTCTGCCTCGTGATGGCTGGGTGTTGTGTGCTGTCCTTAGGTTAGTTAGGTTTAAGTAGTTCTAAGTTCTAGGGGACTGATGACCATAGATGTTAAGTCCCATAGTGCTCAGAGCCATTTGAACCATTTGTTACATTTATGGATCACTAATAGTTATGCTCACTTTCAACCCTCTGGATCCTCCTCGTCCTTTTCAGTGGTTCCACTCGGAGTCCCAAGTCCATGCACTTGGGCAGTTTTTCCATTCAGTAAAACCTTGGAAGCCGCATCCAGTTTTCAGTATTTCACGCCAACTGCAACAATCAATAAAAATTTTTTTCCCACCAATCGACCAGCTTCCTACATACTGCGGTAGACTGCATGATGGTTTTCAGGGACGCAAGGAAGCAGAGGGACATCCAGTCCTTGTGTCTTGTAACACGAATCTTTCTACCATCGAAACAAAAACACTCCGCATTTTGTTAAGCGCAAATACGCTGTGATGCGGTTGAAATCTCTTGATGTTCTGTGTTTCCGAGGTCGCCCAGTAGTTTTGTTCGAAACCTCAACTGCCTCCGAAACAGCCAACGGAGAGTAGTTTTCTTTAAATTGAGTAAGGTCAGGCTTCTATCTTCGATCGTCATGACACAAATGCTGAGAAATTTTTTTCCCTGATGTCCACGTCTTGTTTCTTAGCTAGATTTGTAGCTGCTACATCAAAATCACGAAAATGTTCTTTGGTCATCCTCTGCATCCACGGAACACAGGAGTTGTACAGTCAACAGGCCGTGTACTGCACACTCTCACTAAATTCCTCTACCTCTCCGCCCCCCCCCCCCCCCTCCCTCCTCCAAACGTAATATCTTAATACATTGCGGAACAGAGTTAAAGGATCACTGTTTTTTTTTTTAACTCTGTAATTACCTCCCATTTCGATGCATGTTTAAAATATGGCTCAAAGGACCTACAGCATTCCTCTACAATTGCCGAGATGAATGGAAAAACCTCCGAAGTGCACCTTTGTTCAATTTCCACTTTTAATGTGAAACTGAATGTACATGCCTAGAGCTACGTCCCTGCCGAGAGGAACTTTCCAAGTCCAGTTGTTTCCCCTTAAAATGGCACGACACATTTTCAAATGAATGAAATAACGTTCCAAGTCCATGGACTTGGGCAGTTTTTCCATTCAGTAAAACCTTGGAAGCCGCATCCAGTTTTCAGTATTTCACGCCAACTGCAACAATCAATAAAAAATACTTTTTCCCACCAATGGACCAGCCTCCTACACACTGCATTGTAGATATTTTATAAAGCTACCAGTTTCAACCGCACTTCAAACTGCAGTCGTTACCGGAGGAACTCGTCAGAACTCATAATTTCCACGGCCACAGCAGGTACTATTTCTGTTCCATTCAGATTGAAATGCATCAGCAAGCGCACTGTTTTAAGCAATACGATAAAGGGGGGTGTTTCTGAACGTGAGGCTGCTGTATACACAACAAAATTTGTATTGCGAAATAGGAGCAATATGTATGCTATTGATCTCATCTCGCATCCTGAGTGCTCTTATACTAGCATCACAGTCATCTACATCATTTACCAATGAAAGGCCTTTCACTATTGTTTTCATGATAAATAACTTCGTAACTTCAGTTTATGATGATATTTTAGCTTTATGATACATATAACTTTTTTCTGTGATCTTTCATGTTCAATTCTGTTTGGCTATCGTCAAGACTTTTGAATTTTCTGTCCTCAAAACCTCCCAAGATATTTTATTCTCAACGTCATTTATCACTATGACGTTTGTAACATTTTTTTTTAAATGTGTCTTAAATTTTATATTTTCAACCCTTTTCTCTTTGTCATCAATGTGTTACAGTCGGGATCCCCAGAACAGCTGCACATGAAGAATACGTCTACGATAAAAATCGTGGGGATTTCGATTCAGTGAGCCATATGAAGACTGCTAACAAGGAAATCACGTAGTTGTGTGTACCGACTGCACGGTAGCCAAATGATACGGCCTCATCCCCGAAACTGAGAGAGTTTACTCGACAAACACCGGAAGGAAAATATAGCGGCACGCATTGGAGAAAGAGATTAGAACGGGGCCGAATGACAATTGAAGGGCACTGTAGGATTGTGATCCTCCAGAGCTGCTGGCTGATTTTTAGATCTGGAGTCACTCATGCAATAACAATCAATCATAAAACGAAAAATGCTTTTTTATTTCAGTCTCTGATCACAATATGAATTCTTTAGACGATGACCGGTTTTAGTCTGTATTGACCATCCTCAGATCTTTTTTACACCATGTCCTAAAGTGACACGGCCATAATGGCATCACTTTAGGACATGGTGTAAAAAAGATCTGAGGATGGTCAATACAGACTGAAACCGGTCATCATCTAAAGAATTCATGTTGTGATCAGCATTTTACAGTATTGGATCACTGTTTGTATTTGCGATTATGTCGCAGTTGGTGAAATCATAAAACGTCAATTTTGATTTAAGCATTTCATTCAGTACAGAAGTATTTCAAATGGGTATGTAAAAGAAGTTAAATCTTACGGGTGAAGTGACGATAAGATTTTTTTTTTTTGTTGTTGTTAAGAATGGAATCAGTCTAAATAACTTTTTGGGGGTCTCTCTCCTGCCTGTGCCTATACATGAACGACAATGTCAATAGATACGATAACGTGGTGGGAAACAGCTAAGTGTACCATAAGAAACGATTTATACCGACTGGATAAACAGAATCCCCGAAATAAAACTTTTCTCTTGCAAAACAGTATACAGCTTGTCCGTGGAGGAATGGTCAACATTCAGGTATATCAGAGGAACGTTTATAACAAGCAAAGAAACGTCATATGTACATGTGCCCTGTTCCGAATGGTTTCCGAGATAAAACACATTTAATGTAGATTTTTTTGAAATTCCAGCGCGCGTCTTCCCCGCCCAACTTCTTTAACGTTATCCTGGACCAACCTAAACCGTTGCTTTCAACTTCTTTGCTCGGGATGTCATTCTGCCATTAAACCGGCCCAACGAATGCGCAGCTACCATGGTGTGCTGTGAGTGAAGTAGAGCGAAGAACTGGGAGTGTTTCAGAGAGAAGCATCGGTTAACTGTATTCATACACGAACTTGCTAAAATGTTGTACATCTACACTAATGAACAGCATTCAGATACGGTGCATGTTCAGGGCTTCTGCGATGGTAGTGCTCCATCTGCTGCCGAAGAAAACGGTCGCCGCTTTCCGACGCATCGAATTCGTGGTCGTTGCGTTTTCATCGGCGTTTTCAGCCCACTGCATGAAACGCATTTTGTTCCAAGTTCCAACTTTTCTTCTGAACCTGTAGTTCAGCAACCTGTGCAGCAACACTGTAGAAGCTGCGCAGCGTAACCCTCCTATCACCGGCCGCATCTCGTGGTCGTGCGGTAGCGTTCTCGCTTCCCACGCCCGGGTTCGATTCCCGGCGGGGTCAGGGATTTTCTCTACCTCGTGATGGCTGGGTGTTGTGTGCTGTCCTTAGGTTAGTTAGGTTTAAGTAGTTCTAAGTTCTAGGGGACTTATGACCACAGCAGTTGAGTCCCATAGTGCACAGAGCCATTTGAACCATTTGAACCCTCCTATCACCACTTAGCGACTTTCCGTACGTATCACTATCACAAAAATACGTGTATGGCGCACATCGCCTGCGGAAATCCTGTACCTGTTTCACATGCAGCGTGTCCACAATCTTCACAATGGTAACAATGCGACAGACTTGAATTTTGTCACTGATCAATTGTCATTTACTCCACAGAAGCCATGTTTACAGGGAATGGAACCAACAACACAAGTAATAATCATCGATGGTCGCTGGAAAACCAAACGCGGCAGTGGAAATAAATTTCTAAGTTCGCTTTTCGACCAATGTTCGGTGCGTCGTGATCGGTAACGTATTGATATGTCTAGTCGTTATACACTCCTGGAAATTGAAATAAGAACACCGTGAATTCATTGTCCCAGGAAGGGGAAACTTTATTGACACATTCCTGGGGTCAGATACATCACATGATCACACTGACAGAACCACAGGCACATAGACACAGGCAACAGAGCATGCACAATGTCGGCACTAGTACAGTGTATATCCACCTTTCGCAGCAATGCAGGCTGCTATTCTCCCATGGAGACGATCGTAGAGATGCTGGATGTAGTCCTGTGGAACGGCTTGCCATGCCATTTCCACCTGGCGCCTCAGTTGGACCAGCGTTCGTGCTGGACGTGCAGACCGCGTGAGACGACGCTGCATCCAGTCCCAAACATGCTCAATGGGGGACAGATCCGGAGATCTTGCTGGCCAGGGTAGTTGACTTACACCTTCTAGAGCACGTTGGGTGGCACGGGATACATGCGGACGTGCATTGTCCTGTTGGAACAGCAAGTTCCCTTGCCGGTCTAGGAATGGTAGAACAATGGGTTCGATGACGGTTTGGATGTACCGTGCACTATTCAGTGTCCCCTCGACGATCACCAGTGGTGTACGGCCAGTGTAGGAGATCGCTCCCCACACCATGATGCCGGGTGTTGGCCCTGTGTGCCTCGGTCGTATGCAGTCCTGATTGTGGCGCTCACCTGCACGGCGCCAAACACGCATACGACCATCATTGGCACCAAGGCAGAAGCGACTCTCATCGCTGAAGACGACACGTCTCCATTCGTCCCTCCATTCACGCCTGTCGCGACACCACTGGAGGCGGGCTGCACGATGTTGGGGCGTGAGCGGAAGACGGCCTAACGGTGTGCGGGACCGTAGCCCAGCTTCATGGAGACGGTTGCGAATGGTCCTCGCCGATACCCCAGGAGCAACAGTGTCCCTAATTTGCTGGGAAGTGGCGGTGCGGTCCCCTACGGCACTGCGTAGGATCCTACGGTCTTGGCGTGCATCCGTGCGTTGCTGCAGTCCGGTCCCAGGTCGACGGGCTCGTGCAGTTTCCGCCGACCACTGGCGACAACATCGATGTACTGTGGAGACCTCACGCCCCACGTGTTGAGCAATTCGGCGGTACGTCCACCCGGCCTCCCGCATGCCCACTATACGCCCTCGCTCAAAGTCCGTCAACTGCACATACGGTTCACGTCCACGCTGTCGCGGCATGCTACCATTGTTAAAGACTGCGATGGAGCTCCGTATGCCACGGCAAACTGGCTGACACTGACGGCGGCGGTGCACAAATGCTGCACAGCTAGCGCCATTCTACGGCCAACACCGCGGTTCCTGGTGTGTCCGCTGTGCCGTGCGTGTGATCATTGCTTGTACAGCCCTCTCGCAGTGTCCGGAGCAAGTATGGTGGGTCTGACACACCGGTGTCAATGTGTTCTTTTTTCCATTTCCAGGAGTGTAGTTATTTGCATGTTTTGCAAAATTCGTTTGTTGTACAAAGAAGTTCCGCTGGCCATGCGGACTGCAGTGTACTTCGAGTATGACGGAACCCCTCCACATTTTACCAGAGGTTTAAGGGAACATCTCAGCCACACTTACCCTAATCGTTGGATTGCTCGTGGTAGCGCAGCTAACTGCCCACCAAGATCGACAGGCCTTACGCCAACAGATTTTTGTTTGTGGGGTTGGGTGTCGTCTGAGATGTACAAACGAAAGGTGAATATGCGAGATGAACTGCTTGGCTGAATCACGAACGCCACTGCACTCATCAGGGAACGTGTGGAAGCATTCAAAAAGCAGCACAGTATCTCCTCACAAGAGTGCACAAATGCAATGAAGTTATCAGCATCACGTATGCGCGAACTCTATCCTGAACATTCACGCCATCGAGAAAGGGATGAAGCTAGCATTAGAATTTTGTCGTTTGTCAATTGTAAATCGCCTAGTAATTGCATTGATACTGTTTACTGGCTTCCATTCGTGTCAGCAACACTCGTCAACTGACAACGGTGACGCAACGAAACTCACATGCATTTGTGGAGGCACATTTCTGAGAACGCTTCTCTATAGTGTTTGGTGTGGTACGAAGACAACAGACTGTGCAAGTGAATTGCGCATCATCTCACTGAGCCGCGTTATCTAGACTTTCTTGAATAGGAGCTTCCAGCATTATTGGAAGACGTTCCCTGGGCTACAAGGGTAGGTATTCCTTCCAGATTGACGGAACCCCTGCACATTCTAGTCGTCAGGTGACACTTCATCTAGAACTAACATTCAGTGGAAGATGGGTCGTCAGGAATGACTAAGTTTCGTGGCCACCAAGATCCTAGAATCTTACCCCAATAGATCTTTTAGTGTGATGAAGGTTGAAAGCCGAAGAAAAAGAAAACACATGAGGCGAACTGATCGTTTAGATTATGAGTAGCGCAACCCCCCCCCCCCCCCCCCAAAAAAAAGAACGGTCTCATCAGAGATGCACATTTTATTGTCATGAGAATATCATAGTGAACCCAAGTTTGAGGTGGAATTTGTAAATATTGTCTCTGAAGTTAATCGTTTGCCTTTGTTAGCACCTTATTGGACTGTAATAGTTGTATCTCTGTAACCACCAAAAGCTGAACACAAATTATGTGGGTTCTTTATCAAAATGGTCTATACTACGAACTCCTGAAATACACTGTTGGCCATTAAAATTGCTACACCAAAAAGAAATGCAGATGATAAAAGGGTATTCATTGGACAAATATATTATATTAGAACTGACACGTGATTACGTTTTCACGCAATTTGGGTGCATATATCCTGAGAAATCAGTACCCAGAACAATCACCTCTGGCCGTAATAACGGCCTTGATACGCCTGGCATTGAGTCAAACAGAGCTTGGATAGCGTGTACAGGTACAGCTGCCCATGCAGCTTCAACACGATACCACAGTTCATCAAGAGTAGTGACTGGCGTATTGTGATGAGACATGCTCGGCCACCATTGACCAGACGTTTTCAATTGGTGAGAGATCTGGAGAATGTGCCGGCCAGGGCAGCAGTCGAACATTTTCTCTATCCAGAAGGCCCGTTTAAGACCCGCAACATGCGGTCGTGCATTGTCCTGCTGAAATGTAGGGTTTCGCAGGGATCGAATGAAGGGTAGAGCCATGGGTCGTAACACATCTGAAATGTAACGTCCACTGTTCAAAGTGCCGTCAATGCGAACGAGAGGTGACCGAGACGTGTAACCAATGCCACCCCATACCATCACGCCGGGTGATACGCTAGTATGGCGATGACGAATACACGCTTCCAATGTGCGTTCACTGCGATGTCGAGAAACACGGATGCGACCATCGTGATACTGTAAACAGAACCTGGATTAATCCGAAAAAATGACGTTTTGCCATTCGTGCACCCAGGTTCGTCGTTGAGTACACCATCGCATGCGCTTCTGTCTGTGATGGAGCGTCAAGGGTAACCGCAGCCATGGTCTCCGAGCTGATAGTCCATGCTGCTAGAAACGTCGTCGAACTGTTCGTGCAGATGGTTGTTGTCTTGCAAACGTCCCCATCTGTTGTCTCAGGGATCGAGACGTGGCTGCTCGGTCCGTTACAGCCATGCGGATAAGATGCCTGTCATCTCGACTGCTAGTGATACGAGGCCGTTGGGATCGAGCACGGCGTTCCGTATTACCCTCCTGAACCCACCCATTCCATATTCTGCTAACAGTCATTGGATCTTGACCAACGCGAGCAGCAATGTCGCGATACGATAAACCGCAATCACGATAGGCTACAATCCGACCTTTATCAAAGTCGGAAACCTGATGGTACGTATTTCTTCTCCTTACACGAGGCATCACAACAACGTTTCACCAGGCAACGCCTGTCAACTGCTGTTCGTGTATGAGAAATCGGTTGGAACCTTTCCTCATGTCAGCACGTTGTAGGTGTCGCCACCGGCGCCAACCCTGTGTGAATGCTCTGAAAAGCTACTCATTTGCATATCACAACGTTGTCTTCCTGTCGGTTAAATTTCGCGTCTGTAGCACGTCATCTTCGTGATGTAGCAGTTTTAATGGCCAGTAGTGTATTTACTGTTCCTCTGGAGCGCCCTGAAAATTTTTAAGTCATGTGTTTTGATGCGTAGATAATAAAAGAAACTGCAGGTACGATTTGTAGAGACCATTTCTCTCAACAGATATATGAGCCAGTGTAGTATACAGGGTTTCCTAGAAGGAATGGTCAATATCAAGGATATGACAGGAAAGATTATTTGAAACTAAGATCTTCAAGTGGACGTTTTTGTATATGCAACGCCAATGCGTTTGCAGTTTCTGCGCGTGCTGATTGATGGACTATGTTCTGCCAACTCAATATCTGCTACTTCTTCCACAGTCTGTTCATTCGCACGTTCATGTGAAATACGACTGCTGAGCGCTGCATATGTCCCAAGTACTTCAGTGAAAACAAGGATACACTCCACAAATTTTCGAACCTGGTATTCTGAGTTTCGGAATCGTTTACCGTATTCTTCACAAGGAGCAAAACAGTACCCATAAAAAACCCGTGCACAAATGCCATATCGACATGCGCAGCATTTGTAAACACGTGGGGCGTGCCTTAACGATTGAGTATACCTGGCCAACAAATCACAACCACAATCGCAGCTTGTAAGTAGGCTGTTTAGGTTTTTTATTGGTAACGCCACCTCTGTATGAAAATCACTGGCTGTGCTGTGTGCAGTCTGTGGCTGCTTTGCATTGTTGTAATACTCGCCATTGTAGTGTTAGGCAGCTGGCTGTGAACAGCGCGTAGCGTTGCGCAGTTGGAGGTGAGCCGCCAGCAGTGGTGGATGTGGGGAGAGAGATGGCGGAGTTTTGAAATTTGTCATGAACTGCTATATTTATATATGATGATATCAAGGTAAATACATTGTTTGTTCTCTATTAATATCTTTCATTTGCTAACTATCCCTATCAGTAGTTAGTGCCTTCAGTAGTTTGAATCTTTTATTTAGCTGGCAGTAGTGGCGCTCGCTGTATTGCAGTAGCTTGAGCAGCGAAGATTTTTGTGAGGTAAGTGATTTGTGAAAGGTATAGTTTAATGTTAGTCAGGGCCATTCTTTTGTAGGGAATTTTGAAAGTCAGATTGCGTTGCGCTAACAAAATATTGTGTGTCAGTTTAAGCACAGTCGTATACAAATTGTTCAAAGGGGACGTTTCAAGCTCAAACATTCAGTTATCACAGTCAAGCACAGCTTTACAACTTCAACTTACAAAACAACAATCGTCAAATAAACGCATAGATACTGGAGTGGCAACGTGCGAAATGAGAACTTACCTCTATGAACAATAGAAAGAGGACAAACGTTAAGTACAAACTTTCATTCAAATTATTCTATAATAATATCATCTTCGGAAATATTTACTATTCTTCGTGGAACAGCCCATATAGCCGCTCGAATCCTGGTTGTTCTCCATAAGTGACACAAACTGTTTCACCTAATTGTACTGTAAGTGCTTCATTTTTCTTCTCCAATCACCTCTTTCATATCTAATAATTAGCATTTTACGTTCTACTCTCTGCGCATTTTGCACCACTGCTCTTGGATTTTTGCGAAGGGAAATAAGTTCGAGTAATGTAAAACGAGAAGATAACATAAAAAGTGACGAATTATTTCAGTAATATATAGTCATTTATGTACAGACGCACTACAGAGTGCTACTAAAGCCTTTGTGAGACGACCTTAAACCAAAAGATGTACATCACTGGCTTGAGTTTCAGTCGCCACTATCCGATTTAATTTCCAGCCCTTTGAAAACATATCACTGCTGTGCTGAACGTAAGGACGAAAGTAAATTTAGCATCACGTGTCACTGACAAATAACATAGCTCTATGGTATTTGGGCCACCTGTAGAAAGAGCTGTCACAGTACAGCACATCACAGAAGGTAACTGAAAGGAATATGCAATGAGACATGACGCTTTTATTCAAAGACAATAATCACACGGAAGTCAGCGTGATTCATGAAGGCCCCTTGGGCATTACAAACAGCGAGACTCACTTATTAATATGATATGTGATCAGCACGGACAGCAATGTATGCTCTGCAACGTGCTGAAACCTGTTAGTCAAGGGAAGGCAGGATTCGGTTTCGGTTGTGGACGGGGCCGTAATCAGATACTATTGGTTGCCTTTTAGAGTTAAACACATTTATTTTTAAAACAGTAATTTCAGACTCAACAATAAATAAAAAATACCATACGTTATTAATGAAAGAATAAACAACTGTATAAATAATAGTGTTTTCAGTGCGTTACAATGTAGCAAATCACCATAAAATACAGATACAGATAATGTTAAAAAAAAAAAAAACATGCCACTGTGATCATGGCTGAAGGCCTTACACGCCAAGAACGACAATAAATTGAGAATGTTTAAGAACTCACTGAAATTACAACTAACAGGTATTGAAATATTAAAAAGTAAGTGGCCACAAAGACAGCAGAAGGTATCAGACGCCAGTAATGGCAGTAAACAAGGTTTTAAGGTCTACTGCTAAAATACAAACATCGAATTTTTTTTTCAAAGCAAATGACCACAATCACGATTGAAGGCCTTACACGCCAGAAACGGCAATTATATAAAAAAATTTGAAACCTGCTGTAAAACAGCAAATACAAGCAAAGGCTAATTAAAATAAACAAGTAACTGACCACCAAACGGGTGAAATAAGATGATGGTAACCTTGTAACACAACCCTTACACTGCTAGATTTATTCCAGAAGGCGACCGGAACTATTAACTAGACATGCATAACCTTTAATGTATGCATTACAAGGTACGGTAATAAATAATACAGTAATAAAACAGGAGGACCAGTCACAGACGATCACCAGGAATCGACCTCTGAGAAGGTCTGGCAACGAACACTTTAGTGAACGATGAGATAGGCAGCAAAGATTTGGTTGGTTGGTTTGGGGGATTAAAGGGACCAGACTGCTACGGTCATCGGTGTCTAGGCAGCCAAGAGTTGCATTCACTTCACAGGATGGTAACTCAGACTAGTGGCAGTCTAACGAGTGACTAATGATAATCTTGCTGAAGCTACCTGGCGTCCAATAAACCAAATGCAAGAATGGAACAACACGCCAAAGCCGGAACTGGTGGACTGCACTACGCCCCCAGAATACTGTGCTTAGAGCACCCGGAATGAGAAAGGAATCACTACCACCAGAGTAGAAAAAAATCACCAATCGGCCTACTATTAAGAAAGCTGTCAAAACTACACGCTTCACTGGACAGCAGCGGCAAGGCGAGGAAACGTACACTGCCGCTACATACACTAACTCCCAGGGCAAGTAACCGGGGGCGTTAGCGGCCACCGAGCAGGAAAAAATACCGCTGGTTGAACTTAACAAACAGTAACAAGATGAACGCAGTATATAGTAATAAGAAGTGGAGGAAAGCTAATCAGATCCGCTTTCCCCAAGCACGCCACTCGCTGCTCTTCGCCTCTGCGACACTACGAGCAGCAACACGAACCCAAGTCACTGGAGAATCGCGAGATGTCACAATGGATGTTTATGTAAAAAGTTCAAGGCAATCGTAAAATGCGTTTTAGACAGGTACATGCCGAGTAAAACTGTGAGGGACGGGAAAAACCCACCGTGGTACAACAACAAAGTTAGGAAACTACTGCGAAAGCAAAGAGAGCTTCACTCCAAGTTTAAACGCAGCCAAGACCTCTCAGACAAACAGAAGGTAAACGATGTCAAAGTTAGCGTAAGGAGGGCTATGAGTGAAGCGTTCAGTGAATTCGAAAGTAAAATTCTATGTACCGACATGACAGAAAATCCTAGGAAGTTCTGGTCTTACGTTAAATCAGTAAGTGGCTCAAAACAGCATATCCAGACACTCCGGGATGATGATGGCATTGAAACAGAGGATGACACGCGTAAAGCTGAAATACTAAACACCTTTTTCCAAAGCTATTTCACGGAGGAAGACCGCACTGCAGTTCCTTATCTAAATCCTCGCACAAACGAAAAAATGGCTGACATCGAAATAAGTGTCCAAGGATACGAAAAGCAACTGGAATCACTCAACAGAGTAAAGTCCACTGGACCTGACGGGATACCAATTCGATTCTACACAGAGTACGCGAAAGAACTTGCCCCCCTTCTAACAGCCGTGTACCGCAAGTCTCTAGAGGAACGGAAGGTTCCAAATGATTGGAAAAGAGCACAGGTAGTCCCAGTCTTCAAGAAGGGTCGTCGAGCAGATGCGCAGAATTATAGACCTATATCTCTGACGTCGATCTGTTGTAGAATTTTAGAACACGTTTTTTGCTCGCGTATCATGTCGTTTTTGGAAACCCAGAATCTACTATGTAGGAATCAACATGGATTCCGGAAACAGCGATCGTGTGAGACCCAACTCGCTTTATTTGTTCATGAGACCCAGGAAATATTAGATACAGGCTCCCAGGTAGATGCTACTTTTCTTGACTTCCGGAAGGCGTTCGATACAGTTCCGCACTGTCGCCTGATAAACAAAGTAAGAGCCTACGGAATATCAGACCAGCTGTGTGGCTGGATTGAAGAGTTTTTAGCAAACAGAACACAGCATGTTGTTGTCAATGGAGAGACGTCTACAGACGTTAAAGTAACCTCTGGCGTGCCACAGGGGAGTGTTATGGGACCATTGCTTTTCACAATATATATATAAATGACCTAGTGGATTGTGTCGGAAGTTCTATGCGGCTTTTCGCGGATGATGCTGTAGTATACAGAGAAGTTGCAGCATTAGAAAATTGCAGCGAAATGCAGGAAGATCTGCAGCGGATAGGCACTTGGTGCAGGGAGTGGCAACTGACCTTTAACATAGACAAATGTAATGTATTGCGAATACATAGAAAGAAGGAACCTTTATTGTATGATTATATGATAGCGGAACAAACACTGGTAGCAGTTACTTCTGTAAAATATCTGGGAGTATGCGTGCGGAACAATTTGAAGTGGAATGGTCATATAAAATTAATTGTTGGTAAGGCGGGTACCAGGTTGAGATTCATTGGGAGAGTCCTTAGAAAATGTAGTCCATCAACAAAGGAGGTGGCTTACAAAACACTCGTTCGTCCTATACTTGAGTATTGCTCATCAGTGTGGGATCCGTACCAGATCGGGTTGACGGAGGAGATAGGGAGGATCCAAAGAAGAGCGGCGCGTTTCGTCACAGGGTTATTTGGTAACCGTGATAGCGTTACGGAGATGTTTAACAAACTCAAGTGGCAGACTCTGCAAGAGAGGCGCTCTGCATCGCGGTGTAGCTTGCTCGCCAGGTTTCGAGAGGGTGCGCCGGCCGAAGTGGCCGTGCGGTTAAAGGCGCTGCAGTCTGGAACCGCAAGACCGCTACGGTCGCAGGTTCGAATCCTGCCTCGGGCATGGATGTTTGTGATGTCCTTAGGTTAGTTAGGTTTAACTAGTTCTAAGTTCTAGGGGACTAATGACCTCAGCAGTTGAGTCCCATAGTGCTCAGAGCCATTTGAACCATTCGAGAGGGTGCGTTTCTGGATGAGGTATCGAATATATTGCTTCCTCCTACGTATACCTCCCGAGGAGATCACGAATGTAAAATTAGAGAGATTAGAGCGCGCACGGAGCCTTTCAGACAGTCGTTCTTCCCGCGAACCATACGCGACTGGAACAGGAAAGGGAGGTAATGACAGTGGCACGTAAAGTGCCCTCCGCCACACACCGTTGGGTGGCTTGCGGAGTATAACTGTAGTTGTAGATGTAGATGAATGGTAGAATTGTCTCTCCTTGAATTGAAATGCACTCAGGCCTGCAGGATCTGGTTTACGGCGAGGTCGTACACCCTTGTGACCACAGCCCTTCCATCCGGCAGTCCACGCGCGCCTCCAGCGGTTCCGGCCTGTTCGCGCACCGTGCGGACTTGCCCGCTCCTGAGTCGCCATCCGAACTGCCTCACTCAGACGACAAGGAGAAACAACGAAGTCGCCCCAAAGATAGGGCAACAGTTACTACATATCGATAACCTCTGCTGCTACCACTAGCGAACAGGCAACACTTGCAAAACGAGTGGCGCCAGTCAAGACGAGACGAAGACAAACAACCGCAACCATGCCAACTAAACGATACGTCTGGCCTGCAACAGAGGGCGGAAACCTACAAACAGCACCAACGTGAGCCGCAGCACGGCTCGGTGCCCCTATGAATGTCGCTGGGCTGGTAAACAGTTGTAGTGGTAGACCGTCGCACTCCCCCACCGGCGCGGTTGACAAGTGCCGGACGGTCGTTAGCGCCTATGGATGTGCTACAGTATGTCTCCACAAGACATCCCACATGTGCTCGATACGAAGCAGGTACGGGCAGGCCTGTACTTTCGCCGAATATTCTCTCGTTCCAACAGCTCCTCCGCCTCCACTGTTCGATGCGTTCGCGCAGTGCCATCTGCAGAAACGAAGTGAGGACCGAATTCACCCTGAAAAGACGCATGTGGGGAAGAAGTACAGTGTCACAATGACATTAACTGACGAGTGTATCGTGTTCAAAGACTTGGAGGGCAGAACGCCCATGAAAAATTATACGAGGTTTGTTTTTTAAGTAAGGGCCGTTCGCGCGTATAGTCCCGTAGTTCGCGCGGACGCCGCAACAAGCCACCGCGCCACTTGGCGGCATCCTTCCCGTTCACACTGATGCAAGTTGCAGCTCTGTAGCTGACGTGTACGCATCGCTGTGCTACTTTATAATGTTTACGATTATTGAATCGCCCGCCGCGTGTGAGATACGGTCAGTGATACGTTTTTTGACCACGAGAAGCCTATCAGCTGCAGAAATTCAGCGTCAGTTAACAGAAGTTTATGGCTTGAATTCAATGAGTGACGGTAAAGTGCGTCAATGGGTTAGAGAGTTTAAAAATGGCCGTCAAAACGTCCATGACGAAGAACGCTCAGGCCGGCCCTCTGTGATCACTGATGATTTGGTGGCTGCAGTCGAAACAAAGATTCGTGAGGACAGAAGATTCACAATTTCCACTCTTTCTTTGGAATTTCCACAAGTTTCAAGATCGGTTTTGTACAAAATTGTGTCTGAAAACCTAAACTTTAAGAAAGTATGTTCTCGCTGGGTACCCAGACTTCTCACAGAGGGCCACAAAGGGAAGAGATTTACCACTTCATCGGACTTTTTGATTCGTTACGAGGAAGAAGGGGATAACATGTTGAGTCAAATTGTCACTGGAGATGAAACATGGGTATCCCATATCACTCCCGAAAGCAAGCGACAATCGATGAAATGGCGACACACAACCTCACCCGTCAAGTTCAAAGCCAAACAGACGCTCTCAAAGCGCAAGATTATGGCAACTGTGTTCTGGGACCGGTGCGGTGTTTTGCTAGTGGACTTTATGCCACGAGGAACGACAATCGACTCAGATGCCTACTGTGCAACTCTAAAGAAGCTCCGCAGAGCAATACAAAACAAAAGGCGCGGCATGCTGACAAAAGGAGTTTTGCTCCTGCACGATAACACTAGGCCTCACACCTCTCAAAAGACTCGGGATTTGATTGATTCTTTTGGCTGGGAAGTTTTGGACCATGCACCATACAGCCCCGACCTTGCTCCTAGCGATTTTCACCTTTTCCGGTACCTGAAACACCATCTCGGCGGGCAGCGCTTCAATGACGACGATGAAGTGAAAGCGGCCGTGAACTCTTGGCTGTCGGAGCAGGCGGCCGAATTCTTTGAAGAGGGAATTAAAAACTTAGTTGTACGTTATGTCAAGTGCTTAAATAAACAAGGCAACTATGTAGAAAAATAGGTAAAAGTGTGTAGAATCAGAAAATAAAAGTTTTTTTACAAAAGTATTTGTATCTTTTTTTAAAAATAAAAACGGCCCTTACTTAAAAAAAAAAAACCTCGTATCTACCCACACATTAACACCTGGAACACCACAATGATCACGTTCGATAATGTTCCTGGGTGCTTTACGTGTTCTCAGCTCTCACCATACGGCTAGCATTGCCGAACATGATCGTTTTGGTAGTCCAGGTTTTACAATGTGGGGTCGCAGTTCGAAGTAATAGACAGCAAATCATCAAGTAAAATTGAAGTGATATCAGGTGTTCCCCAGGGAAGCGTCCTGGGACCTCTGCTGTTCCTGATCTATATAAATGAACTGGGTGACAATCTGAGCAGTTCTCTTAGGTTGTTCGCAGATGATGCTGTAATTTACCGTCTAGTAAGATCATCCGAAGACCAGTATCAGTTGCAAAGTGATTTAGAAAAGATTGCTGTATGGTGTGGCAGGTGCCAGTTGACGCTAAATAACGAAAAGTGTGAGGTGATCCACATGAGTTCCAAAAGAAATCCGTTGGAATTAGATTACTCGATAAATAGTACAATTCTCAAGGCTGTCAATTCAACTAAGTACCCGGGTGTAAAAATTACAAACAACTTCAGTTGGAAAGACCACATAGATAATATTGTGGGGAAGGCGAGCCAAAGGTTGCGTTTCATTGGCAGGACACTTAGAAGATGCAACAAGTCCACTAAAGAGACAGCTTACACTACACTCGTTCGTACTCTGTTAGAATATTGCTGCGCGGTGTGGGATCCTTACCAGGTGGGACTGACGGAGGATATCGAAAGGGTGCAAAAAAGGGCAGCTCGTTTTGTATTATCACGTAATAGGGGAGAGAGTGTGGCAGTTATGATACGTGAGTTGGGATGGAAGTCATTAAAGCAAAGACGTTTTTCGTCGCGGCGAGATCTATTTACGAAATTTCAGTCACCAACTTTCTCTTCCGAACGCGAAAAAATTTTGTTGAGCCCAACCTACATAGGTAGGAATGATCATCAAAATAAAATAAGAGAAATCAGAGCTCGAACAGAAAGGTTTAGGTGTTCGTTTTTCCCGCGCGCTGTTCGGGAGTGGAATGGTAGGGAGATCGTATGATTGTGGTTCGATGAACCCTCTGCCAGGCGCTTAAATGTGAATTGCAGAGTAGTCATGTAGATGTAGACGTATAATGGGGGATGCGTTGGGGAGACCATCCAACAGCTGTCAACCGCGCTGGTGGGGGAACGGAAAACACGCAACAAGAAGTCCTTATTAACATCGTAGCCAGCATGCTGTGCAGCCCCCGTTGATCAAAATGTTAAGAACGATGTCCCGCCTTTTATAACGTCCCTGGGCCCATCATGAATCAATGTGACTTCGTGTAATTTTTGTCTTTGAATAAAAGTCTCAGTTCAGTTCGTCTCACTGCGTATTGGTTTGTTACCTTCTGTACTATAGCAGTTCTTTCTATGCACAATCCAAGCTTCATCGAACTACGTTACTTGGCTATGACACGTCATTTAAAGTGAACGTCATGAGATACATATTGCAAAGGGTAAGTCGGATTTTAAAGAGAGTCCTCTGGAAAAAGCTCATTCCCAAATTAATTCGCAGACTCAAAGTGGTAAGTCCTAGCTAGCTAATTTTGTGAGTCATATCTGTAAAAATGCGTGAAAACAGTAGAACTCCATAGAAAGTTATTTGGAGCCACGATACGATATTAATGTTAAATAGTAACCAGTAATGTCTGAATCTGATTCACTGGACACTTCCTAGGAGCATTCTTTTTTGACAATGCTGTCACTGGTAAGATAAGCCTAAATGTGCTCCAAGAAAGAGTCTTCATACACGTTTAAAAATGGATTGCTAATGACGGGAGTTATTTTCAGCAAGATGAAGCACCTCCCCTCTACCATTCCGGCCTTAAGGCCTAGCTCGGAGAGGCTCTTCCGAAAAGACGAATGGAATAAAAAGATTTTTTTTGTAAGTCCCTGCACCTTCATCAGAATCCATACCAACAGATGTCGTAGATACTGAAATGGAAATGGGCAGCGCATACAGGAAGACGAAATAATGAAAGATTGTGTGTTGAGTGCTAGTGCTGAGAAAAGACTTAGAGGACGACCTAATGGAGGATAGTTAGACGGCATCAAGAAACAAGGTGAGCGAAATTACGTGTGAAAAGCTGTAGACTGCAATGGATAGAGAAATCTAGAAGAAAACTGTATCCTCCAAAGTGACGCATGATCTGTCCAGTAACTCCGAAAACTTCGAAAACGGACTGGATAAGCATTTTTTTTTTTCACAAATGACTTTGTCTGGCAACGTTGGTGGGATGTGCCGTTAGAGGAGCGGCAGCATACTAGGGACGTAAGTTTGAGAAGAAACAGCCAGCTGGAGTGGCCGAGCGGTTCTAGGCGCTACAAAAATGGTTCAAATGGCTCTGAGCACTATGGGACTTAACTTCTAAGGTCATCAGTCCCCTAGAACTTAGAACTACTTAAACCTAACTAACCTAAGGACATCACACACATCCATGCCCGAGGCAGGATTCGTATCTGCGACCGTAGCGGTCGCGCGGTTCCAGACTGAAGCGCCTAGAACCGCTCGGCCACTACAGCCGGCTAGGCGCTACAGACTGGAACCGCGCGACCGCTACGGTCGCAGGTTCGAATCCTGCCTCGGGCATGGATGTGTGTGACGTCCTTAGGTTAGTTAGGTTTAAGTCGTTCTAAGTTCTAGGGGACTGACGATCAAAGAAGTTAAGTCCCATAGTGTTCAGAGCCATTTTTTTTTAAGGGGAAACGGCAGTATTATTGAGTCAAGTTTGAGGATGGCTGTTCGAAGTCGTTCAGTGTGAGAGAGGAGAGGTGGAAATTTGATGAGACGGTGACGTTTCCATATGGGGAAAGACAGACGGATGCGGAAAGTGATGGAGCATCTAGAGGGACTTAGAGAACTTACGGAGGTGGATATCCAGTCAACATATGCATAGGAGAGGATGGCTTGGATCAAAGCTTCGTAAGTAAAGAATCCCCAAGTTCGGCTAGATAGCAGTTTTATTGAAGAAAAGTCATATGGCACGAATGGCTAGGCGATCCTGAGGGGCAGATTCACCCCTAATTGGAAAGGTTTTCCTATCCTTCGCGCCCACAGGCACCTTTCCTTCACGAAGTATGAGATCTGCCTGCGTACGTATATCTGTTAAGTGGAGGTGACTGTAATGGATGTGTGTGCAGTGTCATGTTCGTGACGGAGATGATGAGAGAAGGTAGAGCGTGAAACCGTTGCCGGCACACAGCCTACTCATACCGAGGAGCACCAAGGGACCCGCCGAGCTCATCTTCCCCATCCGACAGACAGATTACCGCCATCAGTCTCCCATGCACTCACTTGATGAGACACTGCAGAGAGGTTTGGTACTTAAACCAGAACATTGGCGCTAAGTCTGGTAATCAGAGACCTTACGCCATCACCTGTTGTCCCACTGCCGACCAAATAGTGCCACTAAAAATTTCTTCCAGCACCAGGATTAAAACCGGATAACCTCCAGATCGAGTGCCGCCTCGTAGGTGTGTGTTAGCGACCTCTCTTTTTAGCTCATGTTGTTCGTTATTGTTCGTTGCATTTGTTCAGAGCGGACGTTCCATGACACCCGTTCAAGTTCAGCGCTGGTGCATTCTGTCAGTTTCTTTATTACAGAAGGCAGGTAACCCTCTGACCAAACACACTGAGCTGCCATACCGCAATCTCGGCCACGGTGGTGCGTAGCAGTTTTAGTAATTTTAGTGTATTGTGAGCTTTCTGTTGGCTGGTTAAGAGATGAGGTTTCCATGTTAACTGCCAGTCAACGGTTAGTCCCAAATATTTTAGTGTATTAGTCAGTTAGGCAGAATAGTGGGAGTGACGTGTCCTATAATTATTGCCTCGGTTTTGGGGAGACTGGCCTTGAGGAGTCAGGAGGTAAACTGATAGAGGTGGATTTGATGGGATCATTGGGATTTCGGTAGCACGTGACAGAGGTCGAGGAGAGTGGTGTCATCAACATTCTGAAGGATGTGAACCTACACAGTTGGTTTGGGATTATCAGGAGTGTAGAGGAGATAAAGAAGAGAAGAGAGGACAGAGCCTTTGGGTATACCTACAGTGCGATAGAAGGTATGGGAACTTGTGTTGCTAATAGTGATAAAGGATCGGTGATTACGTAGGAAGGATGCAACTGGGCGTACATAGTTAACTGGAAATGCATAAGTCTATAGTCTGAAAAGGAGACCGGAATCCCACACACGGTGAGAGACTTTCTGTAAGTCGAGAGAGACGAAAATAGCGGATATACAGGTGTGGAGCTGGTGGTATAGGAGATGGATGAGGTGCAGGAGCAGGTTATCACAGGAGAAATTGAGACAGAAGCCACACTGGTTAGCGGGAAGGAAGTCGTGTTCGTTCAGGTGTTGATGGATGAGGCAATAGTGGGTTAATTCGAAAACCTTGCTAAAACTGACGAGAGACAGACGGGTGGTAGAAGCAGATATCACGAGAGAGTTTATCCGGTTTGAAGATAAGTATGACTATGGAGGCGATTTTCTTCTTATATATTTTCTGTACATAAAAAATAAAGTTCCCTACCCTAGTTTCTGTCTGTATGTTTGTTTGGGTAATCGTAGCAACTACTGCAGGAATTTTGGTACAGTTTCCACTAACAGACAGACCTGAAGGCAAATTTGTGTATATGATATAATATCGATAAGTAATGAGTGTGCCGGCGGTTGTGGCCGAGCGGTTCTAGGCGCTTCAGTCTGGAGCCGCGCTGCTGCTACGGTCGCAGGTTCGAATCCTGCCTCGAGTATGGATATGTGTGATGTCCTTAGGTTAGTTACGTTTAAGTAGTTCTGAGTCTAGGGGACGACTTCAGATGTTAAGTCCCATAGTGCTCAGAGCTATTTGAGCCATTTTGAGTAATGAGTGTGTAATACAAGCATTTTTATTTCTAACCGAGAAGTCAAACTCAAAATATTATAGTTTAAGTTGTAAAAATGCTTTCATAATGTTCGTATAACTTCTCATCCCCTATTTCACCCTTTAGCGGCTCAATTTCCAAGAACACTGAAACACTTCCTTTTATTTGTAACTGGGAAGTCAAGCACCAGTTTCATAGATGTAGCCTTAAAAATACTTTAGTATTTCTTTAATAATGATTTATTTCCAAAAACAAAATTCACTCACTATTTCACTCCCATAAGGGTGTAAATTCCAAAAGTGCTGAAACAGATATTTTATCATCTCTGATCGAGAAATTAAATACCAATTTTGGTAGGTCTAGCTTCAAAATTGCCTTAATAGCGATATTTTGCAAATACCTTTCATCCATTGTTTCAGCCCGTTAGGGACGGAAATTCAGAAGTCCCTTCTAATCGACGCCTACAGTTAAAGATCCACACCACCTGCAAATTTGAAGTTTCCGTACTGAGTGGTCTGGGCTGGGCGATGATGAGTCAGTGAGTGAGCGAGTCAGCGAGTCAGTACGTTGCCCTTCACATAGAGACATTACATATTGTTCTGCATTGGTGCTTCTTAGGGCTTCATTAACTATCGAGAACAAGGAAATGGTAGCGAAGCAGTCCGCTTTTCTATTTCGTTGCGCGGTAATTTGATGGCATTGGCTTCAGCGGATGTCTTGCTCATCGTTTACTCTTATCAAGGCTGGGTACGTGAGCTGCCCTCCCCCCAGACTGCCCGGGAGCCTGCCCGCGGGCACTTTGGCCATGTGTGTTGCCGTGCGGGCACTATGAACGCATAGCTCGCATCCCCTATTGGCGAGAAGGACTGAAAACTGTCCGTAATACACGATCGACAGCTTACGCTCGAGTTTGTAGTCACGTTAGAAGTATTCTTTGTATTGTCGTTAATTACGAGTATTACAGTTCGACAGTGCAATGAATAGTTATGATGCAGTACGCTGAGGTGACAAAAGATATGCGATACCTCCTAATATCGTGTCGCATCTTCTTTTGCCCAGTGCAGAGCAGCACCTCGACGTGGAATGGACTGAACAAATCGGAAGTCCTCTGAAGAAATATTGAGCCATGCTGCCTTTTGCTTGTGCCTTTTTCCCGCAGCGACGCAGGGTTGGCATGGTTAATCATACTTGACAAGGTTAATTTAATGGGTGGCCAGATGCCCTTCCTGCTGCCACCTCATGCCCGCCAGGACGGAATTAGTGTACCCTGCTGTCTGCGTCTAGTGTAATCCATGGAATGTGTTCAGATGTCTGCAAACCATGTAAATGAGGTGGGATGTGGGGAACAGCCCAGTATTCACCTAGTGGGATGTGGAAAACCGCCTAAAAACCACATCCTGGCACATCGACCGTCGTCGTCAATCCGCCGGGCGGATTCGATCCGGGGCCGGCGCGCCTACCCGAGTCCAGGAAGCAGTGCATTAGCGCTCTCGGCTAACGTGGCGGGTAAACTGTCCTCTCAATTATGTCCCATTAATGTCCGACGGCATTCATGTAAGGTGATCAGGGTGGCCTAATCGTTTACTCGAATTTTCCAGAATCCTCTTCAAACCAATCGCAAGTAATTGTGGTCCTGTGACATATCGCATTGTCACCCATACAAATTCCATCGTTGTTTCGGAATATGAAGTCCGAACATAACCACTTCCACTCAATGAACGGTTCCACTGGACTAAAGGACCCAGTCCATTTCATGCGAACACAACCCACACCATTGTGGAGCCACCACCAGCTTGCACAATGCTTTGTCACAACATTGGTCCATGGCTCCGTGGGGTCTGCACCGCACTCAGACCCAACCATCAGCACCTACCAACTGAAATCGAGACTCATCTAACCAGATCACTGTTTTCCAGTCGTCTAGGGTTCAACCGGTACGGTCACGGCCCAGGAGAGGCGCTGCAGGAGATACCGTGCTGTTAGCAAAGGCACTCACGTCGGTCGTCTGCTGCCACAGTTCATTAACGACAAATTTGGCCACAATGCCCTAGTCGTACGTCCCACAGTGATTTCTGCTGTTATTTCACGCAGTGTTGCTTGCCTGTTAGCACTGACAACTCTACGCAAACGCCGCTGCTTTCGGTCGTTAAGTGAAGGCCATCGGTTACTGCGTTGGTTGTGGTGAGAGGTAATGCCTAAAATCTGGTGTTCCCGACGCACTCTTGATACTATGAATCTCGTAATATTGAATTCCCCAACGATATGCGACATGCAATGTCCCATGCGTCTAACTCCAACAACTATTCCGCCTTCGGAGTCTGTCAATTCCCGTCGTGAGGCCACAGCCGCTTCTCATGGATCACCTGAGTACAAATGACAGCTCCTCCAATGCACAACCTTAACACACCGCCATCTGCACAGGGTGTTACAAAAAGGTACGGCCAAACTTTCAGGAAACATTCCTCACACACAAACAAAGAAAATATGTTATGTGGACATGTGTTTCCATGTTAGAGCTCATTTTATTACTTCTCTTCAAATCACATTAACCATGGAATGGAAACACACAGCAACAGAACGTACCAGCGTGACTTCAAACACTTTGTTACAGGAAATGTTCAAAATGTCCTCCGTTAGCGAGGATACATGCATCCACCCTCCGTCGCATGGAATCCCTGATGCGCTGATGCAGCCCTGGAGAATGGCGTATTGTATCACAGCCGTCCACAATACGAGCACGAAGAGTCTCTACATTTGGTACCGGGGTTGCGTAGACAAGAGCTTTCAAATGCCCCCATAAATGAAAGTCAAGAGGGTTGAGGTCAGGAGAGCGTGGAGGCCATGGAATTGGTCCGCCTCTACCAATCCATCGGTCACCGAATCTGTTGTTGAGAAGCGTACGAACACTTCGACTGAAATGTGCAGGAGCTCCATCGTGCATGAACCACATGTTGTGTCGTACTTGTAAAGGCACATGTTCTAGCAGCACAGGTAGAGCATCCCGCATTAAATCATGATAACGTGCTCCATTAAGCGTAGGTGGAAGAACATGGGGCCCAATAAAGACATCACCAACAATGCCTGCCCAAACGTTCACAGAAAAATCTGTGTTGATGACGTGATTGCACAATTGCGTGCGGATTCTCGTCAGCCCACACACGTTGACGGTGAAAATTTACAATTTGATCACGTTGGAATGAAGCCTCATCCGTAAAGACAACATTTGCACTGAAATGAAGATTGACACATTGTTGGATGAACCATTCGCAGAAGTGTACCCGTGGAGGCCAATCAGCTGCTGATAGTGCCTGCCCACGCTGCACATGGTACGGAAACAACTGGTTCTCCCGTAGCACTCTCCATACAGTGACGTGGTCAACGTTACCTGGTACAGCAGCAACTTCTCTGACGCTGACATTACGGTTATCGTCAACTGCATGAAGAATTGCCTCGTCCATTGCAGGTGTCCTCGTCGTTCTAGGTCTTCCCCAGTCGCGAGTCATGGGCTGGAATGTTCCGTGCTCCCTAAGACGCCGATCAATTGCTTCGAACGTCTTCCTGTCGGGACACCTTCGTTCTGGAAATCTGTCTCGATACAAACGTACCGCGCCACGGCTATTGCCCCGTGCTAATCCATACATCAAATGGGCATCTGCCAACTCCGCATTTGTAAACATTGCACTGACTGCAAAACCACGTTCGTGATGAACACTAACCTGTTGATGCTACGTACTGATGTGCTTGATGCAAGTACTGTAGAGCAATGAGTCGCATGTCAACACAAGCACCGAAGTCAACATTACCTTCCTTCAATTTGGCCAACGGGCGGTGAATCGAGGAAGTACAGTACATACTGACGAAACTAAAATGAGCTCTAACATGGAAATTAAGCGTTTCCGGACACATGTCCACATAACATCTTTTCTTTATTTGTGTGTGAGGAATGTTTCCTGTAAGTTTGGCCGTACCTTTTTGTAACACTGTGTATATGTGCATATCTCAGTTCCATGACTTTCGTTACCTCAGTGTATAACACGTGCATAATATTTCAGGAAGTGTAGCTTTGCAGACCAATGTTGTGCTATGCCAAATTGCCATCGAACGAAAAAGTGATAATTTATCTTATTACAATTCTGTCGTGAACAAAATCAAACGTATTTACGTCAGTGTACAAATTTTTATGCATCATCTCTACACATACGGCTTTGCAGGTCAATTATTATGTTATGAAACAGTTATGTTGTTTTCCTATGTCTCTAAATGAGCGAAATTTCGTTTTTGACATCTTTTCTTGAGCGACCAGCCTGTAGTTCAGGCTCGAATTCCTTCTGAGACTTTAAGACGACACCTGTAGACAATAGAAAAGCGGTTGCCTGTCTGCAGTTCGGTAAAGGCACAACACGTCGGTAGACAAACAAATAAAGAATAGCCTTTTCACTGCCTGTGGCCGTAATGAGAACTGTAGCGCTGCAACGTTATACACTGCACAGTTTGACAACAGTTAAAAGCATTAACGAAACGTTCCAGTATCTGTCTTTCAGTGGAGAAGTGGGGGAACGGGAGGATAAAGACATCAAGGCACAGGAATAAAATTTCACTTTCGTCGATTTAATTCCCTGGTCACAAATACTAGACATCAAGTGATGAACAAAGAACACATGTTTTTTATTAAGATCTATTAACTTGATACATTTAATTTTACACAGAAGTGTTAAGTTCAGAGCTGCCCTATTACTTGTAAAAGAGAAGAAACATCTATTTTCATCACTCTAAATTTGTCTTTAAATGTCTTTTTAACAGCATCACTCGTTATGAAACACATTGCTCCAGTCGGATGAACGTCAGTAAGAACAACTCCAGAGCTTCAATTTTTTTAGTTTTATCGGCGAAAAAACGCTTTCACACATGTAGGTGGCCCAGAACATACTGTCGATTCGAACAGGCATCAGAAACAACTGCGTGAACAGTCCTCGAGGGAAGTTATAGTGATATATTTCAATATTTTCTTGAAAAGTGGTAAGTGATTGAATACTGTCAAAAACGTTACCACTGTTCTCCTCTTCATCCTAATTCTCTGAAACTCTCCTCAACTATAATGTTGTAATCGAAGCGCATACCACTACTTGGGAATTACAAGTAGTCAGTGCAAAGCTGTGAAAACTGTGTTTGAAGAAGTCTGTTTTTCATGTTAATTTCTCCCTTTTCATGAGCTACTAGCTGATACAGGAATAATATGCAGACAAAGGCAGCAGATGCGCTATTTTCAGTTTTTATTGTATGCTATAAATGAACTGTCGTTAAGTTTTTACTTTATTATTTTCACGATAATTTCTATCCTCTTATTATTTCATATAAACGGCAGAAAAATCTGAGACGCCCTGCTAAACCCGCAGGACAGGACAGGTAGATGGAATTGTGGAAAGGGGCCAAAATGAGCGGCTGTCAGTTACACTCGAACACATATAACTTTACTTATTTGACCAAACATTAGAGTACAAATTCTTGAACTTAGTTATCGGCTGAATACGTCACACTATCTAATGCCTTAAGGGCACAACCACTTTAACTAAAAAAAAAAAAACGGCTAAAAGCCATTAACTCAAAATTCAGACGCCAAAGAGAATATTTAGAGAGCAGAAAGCTTCGCGTTAAGTAAGTATTACAATTTGGCTGAAGGCCCAAAATCTAACACTTGAAAAGCAACAACCTTAATTTAAAGACAGCTGAAGGCCCATGCTTTAAGACTCAAGGTAAAATTAAGTAAAAAAAAAAAAAACACAAGGCAGAAGGCCTTATCTTCAATTAGGCTGAAGGCCCCAAACAGTCTGATGCTCTTAAGACAAAGAGCCTTAATTTAAAAACGGCTGAAGGCCCCATGACTTAAACCTCAAGGTAAAATAAATTTAAATAACAAAGCCTTATCTTAATTAGACTGAAGGCCCCACTTGAGAAGCAAGGAACTTTAATTTTAAAGCGGCTGAAGGCCCATGACTTACAACGCTATGAGAAACAATTCAACATTAATCCAAAAACATCGGCTATGAGCCATACAAATACACACAACAGAAAGGAAGAATAGGTAGTGCAGCTAACGGCTCTCAGAAGTTTTGGGGGTCGCCAGCACTTGAAATACATTAGGTCAGACAGGCAGTCGGCCCAACCATTATCGATCTGACGATAACCCAAGCAACAGACAGTCAACGGACCCACCGACAAGGAAACTTGCGCTGCACACGATCAGCACGCAAACGGGAGTTCAATGCAGACGTAAAAGGCATGGACGCCCACAACCAAGCATACATTAAGCTGTCGAACTACACACCGTGCTCCACAGCGACAAAATACTGAGGAAAGGACACTGCCTGAATGTACGTCAAAGGCCATGGCAGGTAACCAGAACGTTAACGGCCACAAGACAGAAAATTCCGCTGGTGCACTTCAATTGCAAATAACCAAATACAGTTAGACTCCATCGGATGGTGGCTAAACCTTTGCCAACTCGAACACACACTTTGTTGCTCACGGGAATGTCCTAACAGCCAACAACGAGAACCAAACAGAACAATGTGAACAATCTCAACTTGCTGGTAAAATAAATCCAAACTCAACTTTCGTGTCCAGGTTCAGTGATCCACAGACCCCACAGCAATGGGAACAACCCCACACACTCTGACACCGCGTAGAGACCGCCACCAGGCCAGCCAAACTACGCCCCGCGGAGATTTCCTCGCTGCTCCACGCCAACCGACCGACTGCTCGCACGCCAGCACGGAGACGGCAGTAAAATAACTGAGCAGTCGACATCACAAGCTACACACAATTTCACAAACACTAGAACGAAGAACGCAACCAATGCTAAAAGCAGTGACCGAGCAATGACACGGCCGAATCACGAGCTGAGACACACACCGCCACCCATAAGCGACTGGCGAGCAAATACACGTCGTCCGGTAAGAGGACCGACCGACGATCAACCGAGACCGTTCCCAGTTCAAGTCATGTGTGCCGGCGACGGTCGGGTGAGTCATGGCTATCCATGCCTCACTCCTGCTCCTACCCGACCAACTTCTGCCATGTCCCAACTCTACGACTGCCAGGTCCGGACTGCACTGCAGGCGCGTTCCAACTCGGTGCATGACAGATGTCAACCGGGAAGTAATAGCAGTCAGCAAAGACAATACGGCAGGGCTATATCGATAAGCGCTGCTGCTGGTAAAAAAAAAAAAAAAAAAATAAATGTAAAGTAAGAGATGGTGCGAACACGAGCCACGCACGACTCAAAATCTTTAATATTTTAAAGCAAATGAACTACTGCACTCCATTTCTACGTCACTTCATGAAAATATTTCCAGACTAGGATGCGTGCCATTCTGCAACACAACGGAGGTCCGGCGACGACAGCAGAAGTTATTTGCCAGCAAGTTAACACTTGCAACAGAAGATTTTCTCAACTGTATTCCTCCTAGCGAACGAAGACTTATTATAAATAACGGATCAAGATATAGAGTCCAACTATCACAATGTCAACTAGGATGAGGCTCGCTGTAATAAGCATAAATGATGGCGTCGCAGTGAAGATGCCCCAAATGCAAGTCGGTTGAGTGGCTACCACCTGCTGTGCACATCTACATCTACATATATACTCCGCTAGCCACCAAGCGGTGTGTATGGGAGGGCACAATTCGCGCCAAAGTCATATTCCCCCCCCCCCCCCCCCCTCCGCCCTCTGTTCAATCGCGGATCGCACGAGGGAAAAACGACTGTCTGAACGCCTCAGTACGAGCTCTTATTTCACTTATCTTTGAATGATGATCATTACGCGATTTGAAAGTTGGTGGTAGTAATATACGCTCTACATCCTCGGTGAAGATTGGATTTCGGAATTTAGTGAGCAGCCCCTTCTGTTTAGCGCGTCGTCTATCTGCAAGTGTGTCCCACTCTATGAGATTTGTAACGCTCTCGCGATGGCTAAATGTACCAGTCACGAATCTTGCCGCTCTTCTTTGGACCTTCTCAATTTCTTGAATCAGACCCAACTGGTAAGGGTCCCATACAGCCGAACAATACTCTAAGATTGGACGAACTACTTCCTTTCTTGAAGGACTGCATCACTTCAGGATTCTACCAATAAACCGCAATCTAGAGTTCACCTTGTGTAATCTGATCGTTCCATTTGAGATCATTTCGAATTGTCACACCCAGATACTTGACTGATGTTACCGCTTCCAAAGACTGATCATTTATTTTGTACTCATACATTAATGGGGATTTTCGCCTTGTTATACGCAGTAGGTTACACTTACTAATATTGAGAGATAGCTGCCAGTCATTACACCACGTATTTATTTTCATCAAATCCTCATTGATTTGTTCACAACTTTCATGTGATACTACTTTCCCGTAGACTACAGCATCATCGGCAGACAGTCTAAGGCCGCTGTCAATACCATCAACCAGATCGTTTGTGTAAATCGTAAAAAGCAGAGGACCTATTACGCTGCCCTGGGGCACACCTGAAGTTACTCTTGTCTCTGTTGAAGTTACCCTGTTCAGGACGACATACTACCCACCTGTCTGTTAGAAAACTTTCTATCCAACCGCATATGTCACTGGATAGACCGTAAGCGCGCACTTTTTGTAGCAAGCGACAGTGCGGAACTGAGTCGAACGCCTTTCGAAAGTCGGGAAATATGGCATCAACCTGGGAGCCGGTATCTAGAGCCTGTTGTATATCATGCACAAAGAGGGCCAGCTGTTTCCTAAAACCGTGCTGGTTTCTGCAGATGAGCTTCTCAGAGTCTAGAAAGGTCATTGTGTCTGAACACAAAATATGTTCCATGATTCTACAACAAATCGATGTCAGTGAAATTGGCTGGTAATTATGTGCATCCGATTTCCTACCCTCTTTATGGATTGGTATGACCTGGGCTTTCTTCCAGTCCCGTGGAACTTTCCGCCGTTCCAATGATCTCTGATAGATGACGGATAAGAATGGTGCTATATTTGTAGCATAGTCAAACCGTCTGGGCCAGATGCCTTTCTGGCGTCTAAGGATCTTAACTGTTTTACAACACTAAACACTACGTCAGCCATCCTTTCGTTTGTTCGATATTTGAAAGGGAGAATGGTGCTGCAGTCCTCTATCGTAAACGAGTTTTTGAAAGCTAGGTTTAGAATTTCGGTCTTCTGTTTATCATCATCAGTTACATTGCCCGTACTGTCAGCAAGAGAAAGTATTGAATTATTTGTAGCGTTCATAGATTTTACGTACGACCAAAAGTATTTGGGGTTATTTTTAGAATCTGTAGATAAAATATTGCTTTCAAATTCATTAAAAGAGTCTGTCATTGTCCTTCTGACAGCGGCTTTCATTTCGCAAAATTTCTGTTTGTCAGCGGGGCAGTGACTACGTTTAAATCGACTGTGCAAAATTCTCTGCTTTCTCAGCAACTTCCTAATATGTTTGTTGTACCAAGATGGATCCTTTCCCTGCCCTATACTTTTGCTAGGCACATACTTCTCTAGCACATGGTGGACAATACCTTTAATGTTGTGACTTGGCAAGACAGCCAAGCCACTATGAGAGGAAGCCGAAGGCACGCGTTTAAGCTCACGCAGGCTGGCGTGAGGTCTGGAAAATGACAAGGAATTGAGACAAGCAAAAAAAGGTACGTAGCTTCTGGAATACTTAACTTTAATCCGTAATTGGTGAACATCGGTCTGACGGTACATGCATCACAAGATAAATAGCAAATGATAATGGCGCCTTTCTAGGTCGTAGCAAATGACGTAGCTGAAGGCTATGCTAACTATCGTCTCGGCAAATGAGAGCGTAATTTGTCAGTGAACCGTCGCTAGCAAAGTCGGCTGTACAACTGGGGCGAGTGCTAGGAAGACTCTCTAGACCTGCCGTGTGGCGGCGCTCGGTCTGCAATCACTGATAGTGGCGACACGCGGGTCCGACGTATACTACCAGACCGCGGCCGATTTAAAGGCTACCACCTAGCAAGTGTGGTGTCTGGCGGTGACACCACATTTAAATTCCGACCAAAGATGCTCAATATCTTTGCGTCCCGCGGTGAATGCTTGGAGCTGACTATGAAGATATTCATTAATGACACTTTTATTTGCTTTCCCAAACAAGAAAACTCTACGCTGTTTCTTTGTGTTTTTTTTTTAACTTCCACTGACATAGAAGCCACAACGACTTTATGGTCACTAATACCTCCTTCTAGATTAACTTGCTCAAAAAGATTAGGACTGTTTGTCGCCAAGGTATCTAATATGTTCCCATCTCGATTTGGTTTTCTAACCAATTGCTCAAGGTTGTATGTTAAGAGCGCTCCTGGAATAACTTCGCACGAATCTTTGCTTCTGCTCCCCGCGATAAATGTGTAATTTTCCCAGTCAGTGGATGATAGATTAAAGTATCCACCTGTAACTAATGGATAATTTGGATATTTACTTCATATGTACTCAAGACTTTCCCTGAAACGTTCTGCAACGTTTGTTGCGGATGCTGGTGGTCTATAAAAACATCTTAATGCAATGGTCAATCCTTGTCTGATTGACAGCTTTATCCAGAGTATTTCACAGTCCGACGCAGTATCGATCTCAACTGGGTTTAAACAGCTTTTAACTGCAATGGACACACCACCTCCCATAGCATCAGTCCTATCCTTCCTAAACATTTTCCAATCAGAGTTCAAAATTTCACTGCTTTTTATGTCTACATAGCGGTGACAGAGGGCGCTCATAGTCCTCTGAGAGGGCGCGCCATTAGGTCCGCCAGATCCTGCATGACTGTTACCGCCGTCGGACGGAAGCTTGCTATTCCGTAACGAACTGTGAAACGCCAGTGGGGTTACGTGATACCATAACACCAGCATGTACTCTGAAATCATATCTTTCACAGATCGCTGCCGCCGCCTTTTTCTTCTTTCAGAGTAGGCAAACCGCCCACCACTACGTTCTGTGATGAGGCGACGACGTCCAGCACTTCATCGCCTACTCGTGGTCTCCTTCAGTCGCTTTCCATAGATCCTGACGACATTAGCTTTAGAACAGCCTACACTCTTAGGCGCTTCCTAGACGCTCATTCTCAGGTGCCGTGTCATAGCTATCTGCCCTTTATCAACGTCGCTTATATCAGTGCCGTTCCCCTATTTGTGTCCCGTATTGAGCCTAGAATGACTCCCCTTTCCTCTCTGCTCTCCCTGTATATTTTCCTTGATACATCGCATACCCACAACGCTCTCAGGCAGCATTCACTCTCACGATGGGGAGTAAGTATATTGTGCTGGCTCATCAGCGTATCTACTGAGAATGTACGCTCTTGAAATTTTAACCTTTCTGTGACGTTCAACGTGTCTCTTGTAGAGTCTGTCACTATCCCGGGCTTACTAAAAGTACCTGTTACAAGACGTGCTGCTCTTCTTTGATTTTCTCTTTTCCTTGTATTAATTCAGTCTGGTGAGATCCCAGATTACCAAGGATAATCCAATTAACGGCCCAACTAGGCTTTCGTAAGCTGCCACCTTTGTGGTAGGACTACACTTCTTCCAACGAATCTGTCTGATATGATTAGTTTTATCGCTCTGTACGCACACTCTCATGTCTTTAAGAGCTGTGACTATTTCCTGCGATTCGGGTAATCAGACCACAACGGGTCTTTCCTCAAATTTATCATTGAAAAATTTCTCCTATTCAGATGACATAGTGTGTTCTGTTTCCCAGGAATTCTTCACTCCAGTCACACAAATTAGTGTGATATTCCATATGATCGAATTTTGTACAATTGTTGACACTGTAAGATAGACATGAGAAAGTAACTCTTTACGCTCACTAAGCTCGCTAGACTGTCCTATGACGTCATATGCGAACTCGCTATTTTGTACTCGACTTGCGAATCTCCAGCACCGCCCTTTCAACGAAAACTCATCACTTCAGTTTGTTGTCCGGTATAAGTGGACTATACCAGTGTAGAAACGAGACCGAATACACAAGTCCACAGCACTTCCATACATATGCATCCATTTGGCAAGACTATAAGTATGTATCACGGTTTAATGGATATAAGTGCAGCTATTTTTGTATGTGGTACCTTAATATGTACACACATAAGTGTGTTGGTTGCTTTTTTTCCCATGCATCGAACAATCTTTCACAAACACTTCATAAACTTCACAACCTAATATTTGCTGCACGGCGGTAACTGCTCAACTAAGTCGACTACGTCTGTCAGCATAGACTAACTGTTTTCCATCCCTGTGCCCACTCTTACACCTGACCTGTTGCCAAGGAGAAAAGTAGCATAAATGGCTCGTTCTTGCCATTTGTACTTGGTGGCACCAACCAAACTAAAAATATACGATTTGTAATAACTCTAGTTATTAGTATGCAAATTATGTAAATAATGACGTAGTATTGTTCAGTACACTGTGCTCGATCACACTTATACCCATTACAACGCATATAAAGGGTAGCCCACTTAGACCTTTATCGCAAATAACTCTGGGACAAAAATAGTTGTTGAAAAACGACTTTCACTGGCATGAATGCAAAACAGGGTCACAGGAAAATAAATATTACGAGACATTGTTAAACATAAGTAAATATTAGTTTCAACAAAACCTTATGTTTTTTTAATGGACAGCCCGTATTATTTCTTGTGCAACCAATGACACGAAAAATTACAAAAAGGACGGCGATGGTTGTATCGCAAACTAAGAAATTGGAAAGTCACATTGGAGCTTGAAATAAACGGAACGCGCCGCTATGGCACATATCAAGATGAAAGAGTGAACCCCACGTTGTTCATAATCATGACATGATTTACGTACGGAATCTGTCATTGTTGCCGCGAAGGCTGAAAGTAATAATAGGGTTTCCTGCCACAAACTAATATGTGGAAATCATGCTTGCATCTCGAGATGTGCAATAGTGGCAGGCTTCGTTTCTTTCAAGCATCAACTTCACTTTGCAATTTCTCAGGTATAATTGATGTATTGCGATGAAACTACCGCCACACATTTTTTCATTTTTCATGTTATTGATTGAGTAGGAAATAATATGGATGTCCATAAAAAAAATGTAATTTTGTGTTGAACTTCTATTTACTTTTATGAGGCTCTACCTTACACTCACACACTTGAAAGTCGTTTTTCAATATCTTTTGTTGTACCAGGGATATTTTTTCACAGAAACGTTTAAGGAGGCTCTGTACGCATACACACACACACACACACACACACACACACACACACACTCACACGCACAAGCACACACACACACACACACACACACACACACACACACACACACACACACACACACACTGAAGAGCCAAAGAAACTGGTACATCTGCCTAATATCATGTACGCACCCGCGAGCACACAGAAGTGCCGCAACACGACGTGGCATGGACTCGACTAATGTCTGAAATAGTGCTGGAGGCAAGTGACACCATGAATCGTGTAGGGCTGTCCATAAACCGGTAAGAGTACGAGGGGATGGAGATCTCTTCTGAACAGCACATTGCAAGCCATCCCAGATATGCTTAGTAATGTTCATGTCTGTGGAGTTTGGTGGCCAACGGAAGAGTTGAAACTCAGAAGAGTGTTCCTGGAGCCACTATGTTGCAATTCTGGACGTGTGGGGTGTCACGTTGTCCTGCTGGAATTGCCCAAGTCCGTCGGAATGCACAATCGACATGAATGGATGCAGGTGATCAGACAGGATAGTTACGTACGTGTCACACGTCAGAGCCGTATCTTGACGTATCAGGGGTCCCACATTACTCCAGCTGCACACGCCCCACACCATTATAGAGCCCCTCCACCAACTTGAACAGTCTCCTGGTGACATGTCGGTGTTGACGGGCCCAGGCGAGGCGTAAAGCTTCTTGTCGTGCAGTCATCAAGGGTACACGAGTGGGCCTACGCCTCCGAAAGCCCTTATCGATCATGATTCGTTGAATGATTCACACGCTGACACTTGTTGGTGCCCCGCACTGAAATGTGCAGCAATTTGCGGAAGGTTTGCACTTCTGTCATGTTGAACGATTCGTCTTAGTCGTCGTTGGTCCCGTTCTTGCAGGATCTTTTTCCGGCCGCAGCGATGTCGGAGATTCGATGTTTTACCGGATTCCTGACATTCACGTTACACTCGTGAAATGGTCGTACATGAAAATCCATACTTAATCGCTACCTCGGAGATGCTGTGTCCCATAGCTCGTGCGCCGACTACAACACCACATTAAGACTCACTTAAATCTTGAGAACCTGTTCAACAAGAATATAATAATTCAAATCCCGAAGAAAGCAGGTGTTGACAGATGTGAAAATTACCGAACTGTCAGTTTAATTAGTCACGGCTGCAAAGTACTAACACGAATTCTTTACAGACGAATGCAAAAACTGGTAGAAGCCGATCTCGGGGAAGATCAGTTTGGATTCCGTATAAATGTTGGAACACGTGAGGCAATACTGACCCTACGACTTATCTTAGAAAATAGATTAAGGAACGGCAAACCTACGTTTCTAGCATTTGTAGACTTAGAGAAAACTTTTGACAATGTTGACTGGAATAGTCTCTTTCAAATTCAGAAGGTGGCAGGGGTAAAATACAGGGACTGAAACGCTATTTACAATTTGTACAGAAACCAGATGGCAGTTACAAGAGTCGAGGGGCATGAAAGAGAAGCAGTGGTTGGGAAGGGAGTGAGACAGGGCTGTGGCCTACCCCCGATGTTATTCAATCTGTATATTGAGCAAGCACTAAAGGAAACAAAAGAAAAATTCGGAGTAGGAATTAAAATCCATGAAGAAGAAATAAAAACTTTGAGTTTCGCCGATGACATTGTAACTCTGTCAGTGACAGCAAAGGACTTGGAAGAGCAGTTGAACGGAATGGATGGTGTCTTGAAAGGAGGATATAAGATGAACATAAACAAAAGCAAAATGCTGAGGGAATTAGATTAGGAAATGAGACACTTAAAGTAGTAAAGGAGTTTTGCTATTTGGGGAGCAAAATAACTGATGATGGTAAAAGTAGAGAGGACATAAAATGTAGACTGGCAATGGCGAGGAAAGCGTTTCTGAAGAAGAGAAATTTGTTAACATCGAGTATAGATTCAAGTGTCAGGAAGTCGTTTCTGAAAGTATTTGTATGGAAGTGAAACATAGTGAAGTGAATAGTTTGAACAAGAAGAGAATAGAAGCTTTCGAAATGTGGTGCTACAGAAGAATGCTGAAGATTAGATGGGTAGATCACGTAACTAATGAGGTGGTATTGAGCAGAATTGGGGAGGAGTTTGTGGCGCAACTTGACTAGAAGAAGGGATCGGTTGGTAGTACATGTTCTAAGGCATCAAGGGATCACAAGTTTAGTATTGGAGGGCAGTGTGGAGGGTAAAAATCGTAGAGGGAGACGAAGAGATGAATACACTAAGCAGATTCAGAAGGATGTAGGTTGCAGTAGGTACTGGGAATGAAAAAGCTTGTACAGGATAGAGTAGCATGGAGAGCTGCATCAAACCAGTCTCAGAACTGAAGACCTCAACAATAACAACAACCTGCCATTGCAGCAGCAGTAAGCGATCTAACGACTGCGCCTTACAGTTGTTGTCTTATATAGGTGTTGCCGACCGCAGCTCCGTATTCTGCCTGTTTACATATCTCTGTATTTGAATATGCACGCTTTTATATATATATATACTTCCACACTTACATACATACATATATATATAGATATATATATATATATGTATACTTTCACACTTATAAATATATATATATATATATATATATATATATATATATATGTGTGTGTGTGTGTGTGTGTGTGTGTGTGTGTGTGTGTGTTCATATATACATATATGTCGGTAGGTAGATAGGTATGTGTGAAAGTGTATGTATATGTGCTGTATGTATGTAACAGTATAAAAGTTTTTTGAAGATTGTGTTTTAATATTTAATCTCTACTCAGCTCGTTAGGGGCTAGTCGAATTGGTTTTCATCCACCACACACAATGACCGCTTCCCTCAGGTTACTTGTGAGTTGTGTATTAAATGTATCTGTTGAATGTGATCGATAGAACGGGTTTTCATCCTCCATGCACAATGACCACTTTCCCCACATTATGTGTGAGTTGTGTATTAAGCGTTGAGTGTAGTTTACTGAATGAACGTGTGTCTATAGTGTGGTGGCGTGTTCGTTTTCTGTGATGATGAGAGAACGGACAGATTGAAAGCTGGGGTTGCCACAAAGTCTACTCCTCAAGTGTAGCACCAAGAAAGCCGTCGAATTTGCTAGCCCCATCGGAAACTCTCTTTGCTTTCGGGGCAGCTTTGTTCAACACGTACCTAATATTACTGAACCTTTATCAGTTGTATTTGACGTTTTCAGTCTCAGAGGTGAATGTTTGATGTTGTTTGCTCAGATAATCAAAAATTATGAATCTTGTCGCAATTGCTAAGCAGAATCATAATCTTCCACCATTTTATATTGCCGTTGATGCACATAATAAGTGGTGCTTCGTAGGGACATCAGGAAGTAAGTTATGCATGTCGTGCCGCACTAAGACCATTGCACAACAATAGTGGTGCATTGCCAGAAGACAATGTATAATCCGGATGCCCTGCAGAATCAGGTCTGCTGCAGCAGAGTTGACAGGTACATCACAGTGTGCGACTGAAATTGAGCAACATCTGGAAACGTACTCGGAAGTACGTGGGAAAATACGATTCTTGTGGGCAAAACATCTAAATTGCACACAGATTCACTACAAAGTTCTGGACGTATGTGGATCAAATGC
This sequence comes from Schistocerca serialis cubense, assembly GCF_023864345.2. Classification (NCBI taxonomy): domain Eukaryota; kingdom Metazoa; phylum Arthropoda; class Insecta; order Orthoptera; family Acrididae; genus Schistocerca; species Schistocerca serialis. Next base: position 20,655,753 of record NC_064646.1, read on the forward strand.
AGTGTCACGTCCAGCCTTAGACAAACGCTGCCAACATTTTGACCAACGCCGCACCGACGTGGATAGCATCAGGAAATTCAGACCTTACAGGCTACAATTTCCATCTTTTCGGCAAGTTGCAGGAACATCTAGAGAGGAAAGAATGTTTTTATACAGCAGTTATCGAATAGCTCCGTGACAATGAAGCGGACATCTGACGTCGAAGAACTGAACGATCAGTAATGTTGTAACCGCAAAGACTTGGTGACTATGTTTGAAATAGAATCAGGTTACTTTGGGGTGTAGCTCAGCATTCAATAAACAGTTACTTGACCAACGTTAATAATAAGTAACTCACTTTTTGAAGCCCCCTCGCATAACGAATTTATGATAACGATTCACTGCTTTAAATTAACAGATTTGAGAAGTTGTGGCCTGTGCAATTAAATATCTAAGACGTTAGCCTCACGAGTAGTTTTTCTAATTCATTGCTCTAAGGTAATTTTGGGATAATGCATACAGGGCAATATCACACGTATCCCTGCCTCATGAAATTTTCCAGTCGGTGTAATGAGAGGGTTCTTCAAACGTTAAAGATTACATCGAATAGTAATGTCTGCAGTTACAGAAGGCTCATACATATGTGTCTCCTTCTGCACCAGATAAACGTCCGGAAAAGCTAAAGGAGTTGTATTTATAAAGTCAATTCTCTGTTGCTGTGTGTGTTGCTGGTAAAGGCAATACTTAACTTAAATTCCTCGGGATGTAGAGTGTTCCGATAGGAAAGGAAATCCTACGTCTTACTGCAACTGGTCTTCCTATATGTGTATGGCGAAATAATAATCTGCAGAATTTTTCTTTGAATTATCGTCGTGTATTTACGGATGACACAAACACATTTCCACTTCCAAAATGCTCCATCACGACCAGCCACGTGCATTCAACCGCCGTTAAAACTTGCCTCCAAAAACCCATCTCCCCCTCCAGCCTATCTTTTCCAAAGAGCAAACAACTGACAGTCATTAATATCTTTGGAAATGGTAAATTAATAAAGTAACAAGTAAAATTAATAGCAATAATTATGTCACACCAGAAAACGCGTAATTAAGGCCTGCACATAATATAAGAGTTATTTGCATAAAACCGAAAGTTGAACGTAATGTTATAAAACCTTTGGTGAAATAGTATTACAGAAATTATTAACATAAAACTTAAGATAGATACTGGGGTTGGATTAACAATCATCAACTTTGGATAAAGTACCTAAGTGGTAACAACACTCCCACCAACCGTCAGATAATATAATAACAAGGACAATGCCCTGGTGTATGTAAAGCTTCATTAGCACTGGTACTATTGGAGCATATGGCTGTAATTCTTTGCAAAACTAATTAAATAATTATAAAAGGGTTCTTTACAGGGGGTTTAAGGGTAAAAGACGGAATGAGACGGAAGACAGAGCAGGAAGGAAAGGGAATGGAAATGGGAAGGATAGAAATGGGAAAGTGGTCCCGTTTCACCCACCACCTGCCCTTTTCACATAAGTCTCCCAGTCCCTACCTGGTAAGGTGAAATCTCCCCCTAACACTGTAACATAACCAGTAAATTTAAGAGCGGCCTTCTACAAGTTTTCCCGTTGTAGTTCGGCAACTACGGCCTCTGAGGCCAGCTGTCTTTAAAAGCATCCACTTACCATGAGTGATCCAGATTTGTCTTCAGCAAAATTATTTCGTCTTCGGAATTTCTTCTGTCCTCATTAGACACTAATATGTTAATTACTGCTATAAACTCGGCTCCAACACAGGAGCCCAACCTAAGTGTGCGGTATATAATACAATAGGACTTAAAAAAATTTCGTTAAAATCCACAGGTGGTTTCAGCAAACTTTGTGTCCTTAGTGCTGTATGGGAATCAATACAGTTTATAAGGGAGGTGGGTTTTTGGTCGTTTTCATGGAAGCTCTTGCAGTCAGCTAACACTGTATTCACATTTTTTTCTCGGATTTGCATAAGGAATGTTACTCTCTTTATTTTACTAGACTAAATATCCTCTTTCTCCTCCCCCCCCCCCTTTTTCTCTGAAGTCAGGAAATAATTTATCGCACATTTGGAGGGGTTCCGCGATCCTAAAAAGAAACACAAGTGCCACCATATGTACTCTACCACCCTAGTAATCGCTTTCTGACTGGAATGTACGCCTGACTGTTAGAATAAAAGACGCTCTGTACTTCATCGAGGACAGCGAAGGCCGAGAAAATAGCATTGAAGATAATCACAGAATCGTCTGTTCCTCTGGTTGAAGTCTTACACTAGACTACGCCCTAAGGAATCCAACCTGTTCTGAGAACTAGACTGCAAAATGCTAGAACAGCTTGCGCCCCACGTGGGAGGCTTGTTGTCTTCACTAATTCAGCCAGCCGCCTATAGGACCAGAGGATGGCCTGTGAACTCAGGTGGCAGGCATTATTCGTGCCGACGTGAACCGCTATCTGCTGGCAGCTACGCTCAGTGTGCTCCACAGTCGCCGTCGGTGACACCTCAGTGTCCCAGACAAAAATTCCCCGCATACATACCGACAGGACACCAGCCTTCCTTCCCAACTTGCCTGTTACAGGTCATTTCCACGAGGGGCTCCATCAATTGCCAAGGCGCCAGCTAAAATTTGTCAGAAAAGCTCCCAGCGACTATCCGAACCCTCCGGGTAGATGGGCCACTGTCATGACCAACTAGGTATCCCGTGTTTGCTCAGTGCTTGTGTCAGGTGGAAGCTTCTGCAGCCCGTAGCAAGGAGGTGGTTGTTCATGCTATTTGTAAGACAGTAAGACCAGTTGTCGCTGTTGTCCACTATTGAAAGGCGGAGTGATTTGTTACACGGCGACCCATCTACTTGTTGTTACAACCTGCGGTAGTCGACGACAGCCTCTGTCATCAAGACGTTGCCGCCCAGAGCTTTTGCCTCTGGTTGCGATGATTTTCCTTGAATCAAGGTACTAATGGTGCGCTCTGGACCAGATGAGCGGTGAGGACCCCATAGTCTCTACAACCTCGCAGACAGAATGTCTGGCACTTCGAGTACACACGACCAGACCGGGATCAGATGCGGTAATATCATGCCCAACCTGCGTTCGGCTGTCACGCCTACGGTTGGCTGTGAAATCACATGTCAGACACGCGTCAGGTCGTACTCCCTTCGCCCTGACGACAGGAGCGTTCACCATATCACACAGTAGATTTTGCTAATTAAATTGTTCACAAGTGTATAAAGAACCGTAGTGTCGAAGGCCCGTCTCGAAATGAGCTGCCAAAGTAGTGACGCATCCAGAAGAGACGGTAGGATGTCAGTGTAAGTTTGTACACGTACACATCATCGGCGGGTATGTAAATGATTGGCGTTCCAATTGTCTGTGAGAGGTAGAACGGCCAAAGTGCAAGAGGATTTAGTGTTGTTAACAATTGCTTATTTTCTATTAAATACTTTTTTGTCGAAGAAAGTAGGGGGCTGGGACACAACTTATGTACACTAACGGAAAGAAGGCCCCACCCTCAAGGACAAGCTTATTTTGTTGACAAATGTCAGGCAGTTCATCATTGTAGGTATAAACAAGTTCAGACGAAATGAAAGACATATGTCCCATTGAACGAGCGGTCTAAGCTACTGCAGTCATGGACTGTGCGAATGGTCCCGGCGGAGGTTCGAATCCTCCCTCGGGCATGGGTGTGTGTGTTTGTCCTTAGGATAACTTAGGTTAAGTAGTTTGTAAGCTTAGGGACTGATGACCTTAGCAGTTAAGTCCCATAAGATGTCACAAACATTTTGTCGCATTGAAGAGTCGCCAGATTGTCACATCACTAGAAACTATACTTCCCTCTAGTTGCAATGCAGGCGTGTATTCTCGCATGCAAACGATCATAAAGGGGCCGAACGGCATCCCGCGATAGATTGTCCCAAGCTTCTTGTACGTTTTGTTGTTATGCGGCAATGGTTCTTGTTCAGTTGGCGAGAGACGTTCAGTTGGCGAGAGATCTGGTGAGCCTACTGGCCAGGGCAGTTGTACAACAAGATCACGTTTCGCCGCAGCAGCCGTATGTGTACGTGCACTGTCCAGCTCAAAGAGCACATCACCTTCCTGTCGAAAAAACTGCAACAGCACGGGGAAACAGCTTGTACGATGTAGCGACCACTGGTTACTTTACCCTTGAGAAACACCAAAAGTGACCACGAGTTGTAACTGATGATTCCCCCACACCACGAAGGCTGGTCACACACTGCGTAGACTTCTGCATACGACTGTACTACGTGGTACTCCAGAACGTGGACTACGCATGTGGGAAGGTTCCACAGATCATTGCTGACAACAGCTACGTCCCAGCTTGTGCACCAATCCGTCGATACGTCGATCCAACAACTTGCTGCAGGCCCAATATAGGGCCACGTTCAAATGGCTGAAGGAAGGAAGAGTGGGTTTGACGTCCCGTCGACATCGAGATTAGACGTGAAGCATAAGTTCGGATTGTGTCAAGGATGGGAAAGAAATCGGCCGTGCCCTTTCAAAGGAACTATCCCGGCACTTGCCTGGAGCGATGAGCGATTTAGGGAAATCACTGAAAACCTAAATCGGTGTGACCGGACACGGCTTTGAACCATCGTCATCCTCAAAGCGAGTCCAGTGTGCTAGCACTGCGGCAACTCGCTCGGTGCAAATGATTGAAGGTGTTCAACAGGAGTACGTGCCTCATCGGCAGGGGATGGACGTGTTCACATCTTAACTCAGCACAGTTACTGCTTGCTGAGCAGACAGCCCTGCTGAGTGCCATCTGATCGTCTACGGCTGTGAAAAACGCATCACTAACGCTATAACACTTCAGTATCTACGTATAGTAACCAGACCTAATAGGTGCTGCTCATTCTTGGTTGTTTACATCTTTGGGGGGGGGGGGGGGTGGATGTTAGTGACATCTCTGACAGTCAAAGGGACTGTGTCTGTGATACAGTAACCACAGTGAATGTCTGTCTTCAGAAGTTCTGGGAACCGGGGTGATGCAAAACTTTATTTGATTTGCATATTTATACATTCTTGCAAGGGAACCGCCCCATCGCACCCCCCTCAGATTTAGTTATAAGTTGGCACAGTGGATAGGTCTTGAAAAACTGAACACAGATCAATCGAGAAAACAGGAAGAAGTTGTGTGGAACTATGAAAAAAATAAGCAAAATATACAAACTGAGTAGTCCATGCTCAACATATATAAAGTTAGGGTAGTACCACCGCAGTAGCGCCGTTGTCCTGTGGTTAGCGTGAGCAGCTGTGGAACCAGAGGTCCTTGGTTCGAATCTTCTCCCGAGTGAAAATTTTAATTTTTTATTTTCAGACAATTCAAGTTCAGGCACACACACAATCAACTTCGCTCTCCAAAATTCCAGGACATGTTCAGATTTGCTTGGACATGTGCAGGATTTGACGGTCTACACACGGAAAAATTTGAAAACGTTAAAAACATATGTTTTGACAGATCACAGGGAAAACTGTGCGACTGTTGCAGTCATTTGTTGCAGTTTATGTGACAAACTCTTATGTTTTCATCACTTTTTTGGGAGTGATTATCACATCCACAAGAAAACCTAAATCGGGCAAAGTAGAAGAATCTTTTTACCCATTCGCCAAGTGTACAAGTTAGGTGGGTCGACAACATATTCCTGTCATGTGACGCACATGCCGTCACCAGTGTCGTATAGAATATACCAGACGTGTTTTCCTGTGGAGGAATCGGTTGACCTATGACCTTGCGATCAAATGTTTTCGGTTCCCATTGGAGAGGCACGTCCTTTCGTCTACTAATCGCACGGTTTTGCGGTGCGGTCGCAAAACACAGACACTAAACTTATTACATTGAACAAAGACGTCAATGAACGAACGGACAGATCATAACTGCGAAAATAAAGAAATTAAATTTTTCACTCGAGGGAAGACTTGACCCTAGGATCTCTCGTTCTACTGCTGCTCACGCTAACCACGGGACCACGGCGCTCCTGATCTCACACTGTCCTTGATGTTGCATATGTTGCACATAGACTACTCAGTTTGTATAGTTTGCTTATTTTTTTCATAGTTCAACATAACTTCTTCCTGCTTTCTTGATTGATCTGTGTTCAGTTTTTCAAGGCCTATCCACTGTGCCAACTTATAACTAAATCTGAGGGGGGTGTGATGGGGAGGTTCCCTTGTTAGTCGTTATGTGAGGTACAATTTGGAGGAACTAGGATGTTGCTTGATTCGTATTAGAACGTGAGCTCCTGGTTAGTGAGAGACACTCCGATATGAACAAAGAGAGTCTTGTAATTTCTACCACTGGAGTTCTTTGAGCATTTGTGTGACGTTCTGACGTCAATTAACCGTGCTCGTGGTGAAACTTGCAGGGGCTCGTTGAAATTCCTTTATGAAACTACATGCACGGAGCACGCAGTATCGAGGGTGATGTCCTTGCGTAGAAGGGGGAAGGCGTGCGATGCAACTAAGTTTGACCGAAGGCAGATTCTGACGGTCCGGAGGCTCGCCACGAGCATTTCGAAAACTGCACAACTTGTCAGGCGCTGTAGGAGTGTTGTGGTGACTGTCTTCAACATGTGGCGAAGCCAAGGTGAAACCACACCCAGACGCCATCTGGTTGGGCGGTCGCCCCTCATGACAGACGTCGGACGTCGTAGGCTGGGCAGACTGGTAAAACCGGACAGGTGGCAGAACTAATATCAGACTTTAATACTGGGCTGATTGCAAGAGTGTCTGAACAAACAGTGCACCGAACACTCCTAACGAAGGGCCTCCGCAGCCGACGACCCATGCATGTACCAATGTTAGCACCACGACAGAGGCTACTACGACTGAAATGGGCATGTAGCCATCGGCACTGGACGTTGACACAGTGTTAGAGCGTTGCATGGACCGACGAATCCCGATACCTTTTCATCATACCGACTTCGTCTTCCAGAGGAACAACTTCTTGACACCTGTACTACAGGACGGAGACAAGCTGGCGGCAGCTCCATTATGCTCTGGGGAACATTCACATGGGCATCCATGAGCCCAGTGGAGCTCATGCAAGGCACCACGACGGCCAAGGAGCAGCGTACACTGTTTGCAGACTACGTGTACCCTTTCATGACTATCATGTTTCCCGACAGCAGCTATATTTTTCAACAACGTAATGCGGCATGAAACAAGGCAAGAAGTGTGATGCAGTGGTTCGAGGAACACGCTGGCGAGTTCCAATTGATATACCGGCTCCCCAACTAGCCAGATCTGGACCAGATCGGAAACATCTGGGATGTTATTGAACGCGGCGTCAGAGCTCATCGGCCCCCTCCCCGGAATTTACGAGAGTAGATGACCTGTTTGTGCAGATGTGGTGCCAACGCCCTCCAACCAAGACCCGGATCATCACGGTTGTTGTAAGCGTTCTCTTTCGTGGATGAACTGCACTTTCCGTTTCTTTCTGTGAACCCCTGTCTATGATCTGTATTAACCATGGATACATTAACATAATACCTTAAATTATTCTGGACAGATGTTTCTAGAAACACGGCGGTAGTGACTCAGTCCAGCGTTTAATCATCGATCGTGTAGTCAAACAAAATCGAATCTTTTCGTTTCTTTACAAGAATCTGATTATTTTTTGCGGTTCAGTTGTCCTTCTTTATACCAGGCACGAATTATCTCAGAGTGTTCCCAAATTTGATAGGAGTTTCATAGCGATGCTCCTCCTGGTACAAAACACTGTCGTGGACGAACGATCTCAGAGGCTCAAAAACATAATATACCGTGGCGTTGATTCGTATTGTGGTGGACCCTTCGCGCTTACCTGAAATACTTTCGCTTCCGACGAAGTGTGATCATTAACAACTACGTATCGAGTTTTGCTTTTTGCGAAATTTTCTCTAGTATACTTGTTCCACTGTTCTTCAGACATATTTTTCCTTTACTCGGTGACGCCATTGAACTGTTTAGTAGAGTTTCCGAAAGTCACAATGAATATCACACCTAGAGTTACACAGTAGTGTAAGTCACTCAGGACAATATCCATTACTACATTCAATAAATTTTGTAGCATCTTTGCCTGTTTAAAAAAAAATATTATGTGTCGTGAAAGACGTCAGACACCACACTTTCGTTAGGCGAAGCTGTAAGGAATAAGTGTGGAATAACTTTGACATATACATATAGCTCCTGAACAAATATTCGTAGCAATCATATCGCTCTCCTTTCTGTAATTTTTTGAAGCTGTTTCGTCTATAAAATTCGGTCATTATTACGATGTCTTTCCTTCTGTTGGCTCTTAACATTGAATTAGTAAGTCAAGATTCAATTTTTTGAAGCTGTTTCGTCTATAAAATTCGGTCATTATTACGATGTCTTTCCTTCTGTTGGCTCTTAACATTGAATTAGTAAGTCAAGATTCAATTTAATTATTCGCTGTATTACTGGGTTGCGTTTCTCCGCATAAGTCTTCAGTCTTTAATACTTGACTTCACTGGACAAACTATTTATCAACTGGCGTTTCTGTCAATAACCGCCACATAAACTCACAAAATAATTCCGGACGATGGATTCAAGCTAAATCTCCATATCTACCAGCAGATCATCCTTTACTTTAGAACGAAGCGATACTCATTCTGCTGTAAATGAGTATATGTGGCGGTTATTAGTTTCCCAATCCGAAGAGAGTTACAAACATATCGAGCTCAGTACGTAAGAGATTCTAATGAGAGCGTTGTCTGTAATCGCACGTATGTTGCATGTAGGAAAATGATATTTCTGAAGCTTTTTTGGAATCATGAGAAACTGAAGGAAAAAAAATCTTCTGTTTTGTTGTGGGGTGTCATTTTTAAGGCGAGCATCGGGATTCATTGACATAAAATGACTTATTGGAAGATCGATATCTGTTTACAACATGAAAACTCCGAACCATAGTAATATTTCATGAGATGTTAACGTTCTTACGAGCAAAGTAAAGACTTAGCAAGGTTACTATTCAGACAAAAAAGCTACATTAACATCTGAAAATAGTGAATTATTTACTCTCCATCACGATTAAAATCATTTTTCGTAATGATGGAAAAGTTACTGAAGAAAGAGATTAATCTTTTGAACTGATCTTTTGCATGTAGAGTTCACATGAAACAGTTACACTCAAAAAGGAAGGCCTTTAAACTGATTCTCCAGCTTACTGCCTGATGGAAGACAGAGAAAACAGCATTTTGACAGCTTAAATGTAATATCTGAAAAGTGCAACTGTCTAGTGTAGGTGATTATGATACTTTCATATCGAGTTAACGATAATGAAAGAGAATGGAAGGGGTCACCATCCCAACGAATGATTACTAGCAACAATGTCGAATGCTTTCATGCCGTTAGATACTGCGGAGAGGTTTAGATTGTCCTGGGGCCAGTTTTGGGGGTGCCAATTTTTCCCACCGCCGAGATACGGAAGTCAGTGATTTTTGTTACCGCTCTCACAGTTCTGTCTCACGGGCAAACATGCCGTGACCGGCTGGGGAGATTTCCCGTTGGTCCCAACACAAACATTCTCGCCTGGCACCGATAGCGATACGGTTGTGTACCATGCGACCAGTAAATGTGATGTTGTACAAGCAAATACATAGGACAGAAAACGCGGGTATCGCCGAAGGCGATATAGCGACCGTTAGGAATTAACGTCCAGGTAAACCGCCCCACAGTGCGTAATATTTTGTTCCCCTCATTAGACGAGAATATCTTCAGGTACCCGTTGCCCTAATGGCAACACATTAAAGATTTAAAACTCATTCAGCTCACACCACTTCGTGCTGACGATGGTGCCCAGCAGAGCTTTAAGGGTACAGGGTACTTATAAATGGTGCAAAAATCGAAAAATTTTTATGACTTTCTTAAACTCTATAGTCTTTCCTGATTACATTGATTTATACATTATAGGGGTTCAACTGAAAAATGACCTATATATACCAAATTTTAAAGTTACGGTCATGTATGCCGCCACACCCCCTTTATTTATGTTACAGAAACCAGTGTTATTTCGAAAAAAAAACTGTTGACTTTCTGTTTCCAGCGATTACGCGTATAACACATTGTATATGTTGGTGACAGTGCAGGTTTCTAGTGTCTGTGAATGATTATCTTTGCTAGTATTTACTTTTGTTTCGTTGAAGCAGTTTGTTCACTGCTACTGAATGTTTGTTGCACAAGTGCTACATATATTTGTGGAAGTACGTATCCTTTAGTGTGGAATAAATACGAACTACGTCACGCATCAAGAAATTCAATAAAAGGAAATTCCGTGGTAACCAGTTCACAAACAAAGCATACTACACTGTTGAAAGTAACCTACGTATCAGTTCTTCAGGGAAGAAACTCCCACATGGCACACCTCCTGGTGATTCCAATTTTTGTGTTAACAATGACGCTGTTTGTAGTGGATTTGTTGTTGTTGATGTGGGCATCTGACCTTCTTTGATAAAGGAAGTGGCGAAAAGTAAACAATGTGATGGTGTGGGCTGTCTGGAAATAACTGAAGAACAAAGTAGCAGGAAGGGTTTAGCGTCAAAATTACTTGCTCTGTGTAGATCCTGCAATAAATCTACCTCGAAAATCACTTCGAAAATTGGGCATAATTCATATAATGTGAATTTGAAGTTAAGAGTATCCAATGCGTGCAACAGGAAAGGGATAAAAAGGCTGCTCAAATGTTTTGTGGTTTGGTGGACCTTTCTCCTCCTCCCAGTAGGTTCAGAAGGTACATAAAAATACTTTTAGTGTCTTGACAGTTGTGTCTAAGGCATCTATGAAACGTGCTATAGATGAAACTGTAAATATTAGTGGAACCAGGGACATTGCTGTTGCACTTAATGTGACATAGCAACGTCGAGGACATTGTTCCTTGAATGGTGTTGTAAGTGTTACTTCTCTGGAGAATGAAAAAGTTGTTGATGTTGAGTGCTTATCTAGGTACTGCCACACCTGTCATGATAACACTGAAGGGCACATTGAACATCAGTGTTTTAAGAGTTATGATGGTTGCAGTAGTGGTATGGAATCTGATTGAGCTCTAAAAATATTTCAGAGGTCTATGACGTTCGATATACGAAGTACCTAGGCGATGGGGACTCTAAATCTTTCAATGAAATTAATGAGTTCAATGCTTTTGGTGATATCTGGGTAACAAACCTGGAGTGTTGTGGACATGTGCTAGATTGAGGAAGCTAAGAATAAAAATAAAAGGAAAGTTGCCATCTGATGTAAAATATCTGCCTGGCGAGGCAGATTAACAGAAACTGGAATAGACCTTCTTCAGAGTTATTATGGACTGGCCATTACACGAACTACGCCTCTGAATGATGTTACAGCAATGAGATAAGCCGTATGGGCCACCTACTTTCATAAGTTGTCCACAGATGACCACCCTCATCACGGACTTTGCCCTAAAGGAGCAGATTTTTGGAGTGGTTACCAAAACGCAAAAGAAAGTAGTCAAATATACCATCATAAGCATTCTCTTCCTGAGTCTGTTATGAATGAAATATAACAAATTTTTAGAGACCTGAGTGACCCTATTTTGCTTAGTAAATGTCTTCATGGGGGCACTCAGAATACAAACGAAAGTTTCAAAAATTGCATGGGGCAAAGATTACCCAAGAATGTTACTGTAGGACTAAATACATTAAAAGTTGGTGTACTAGATGCAGTGATTGTTTCAATGATGCATTTATAGGAAGGTTGGAAGTCCTGAGAAATTTAGGCACAAAATGTGGCTCTGATATGCAAGATCAATTGCTTGCATGCGACAGACAACAGATGCATGAAGCTGGAAGATTCGCTCTTCAAGTTACCAAAGAGGCAAGAACTGCTAAAAGGAATGCCAAGAGGAAGCCTGAAGACGAAGAAATGCTGCAGGATGAAGACCATGCTTCTGAGGCACAGTTTAATTGGACTCATATCTTCATTCGCAATTTCTCACAAGTTGTATTTTTCAGAATGCAGGTATAAATATTTTCTAAAGTTTATAAAGCATTGCTCTATTTTTTTCTATAACTTTCAATAGTCCATACTTATGTAGTAGACCTAAGCTTTATTGCAGAATCAATTAAATTATAGGAAAAATAACATTTTTATTAGGAAAAAAATTATAAAAATTAAAATGTAAGATGTGACATTTTTTGTCCTTGTACATACATAATAGGTGGAATTAAATAGGTCTAGTACCTCAGCCATCATGTCATGCATATCTGATAAAAATTTGATCCCCTTCAAATGTATAACTTTCGATTAATTAGTACCTCAATTTAAGGAAGCATTTTGAAAAAGAAAAATGCATAAATTTCTTTGTAATTTTTTAATAACCCTGAGCAGGTTCAAAGATATTCAAAATACTTCTAATTTGTTTAGAAAGTGTGCTGCATTACCTGATATTAACAAAAAATCTGTAAAATATATACATTATAAACAGTGCCTGAAATAAATAGGTGTTGATTTTTACATAGTATTGAGCCGGAAAAGTACTCTGTATCCTTAAATCTTTAACGTGTTCCTGTCAGGGCAATGAATATCTGAAGATGCTGTAGTCTGAAGAGAGAAACTAGTAAAGGAACAAAAACTTTCGCGATGTGAGGCGGTTTCTCCGTACATTAAAGAACAAAACTACGCAAGCAGCAGTGTGTTCAGCATGCGTCGTATTTGTGTACCAGAGGTTGTAGGTTTGGCTGCAAATTTTTGTGAGCACGTTCTGGGTGGAAGTCACACACAATCCAGTCTCGCTTCCCACAAGTCGTCATATGAAGGGCAGGTGCTAAAACTGTTGTAGCAGAGCTGCCTGGTTTCCAATGTCGTGCTTCATCCCGTGCCCGCATAGTAACCGCGTAAGACAGGCCACCTAAAATATATGCATAACGCGTAAATACATTGAGACGTGTGTTTCGTGAAGCTATAGAGGACAATGTAGTGAGTTATCTAACGTACGAAAGTAATTTTTAACGTTTACATCTGTTATATTATAACACCGTTTTTTTTTTTTTTTTTTTTTTCTAAATGGAACTATATCATTTTCCTGTGGCTTTCTCGATGGGGACTTCAGTTATATAACAAGTGTGGAACTTTGCCAGATAGAAGCAAGACAAGAGCACTGCAAATTGTTGTCTCGCTGTCAGGGGAGGAGACCCACCAAATTTCTGCTGCCTTACTATACCAAAGGTAACCACACTTAGGTAAATTCGTGTGGTTATCTCTGCTTGGAGCCTTTTAGTCTGTGCTCTGCTGTCGTAGTTATCGGTAAACCACGGATTTTAGGTAAAAACCTGTTGTGTCGGTAGCTGGGCCGACACCGTGAAGTTGAGATGGCTGAAAAGGCAAGCTAGACTAACGCAGACGGGCGTGAAGTACTGGAACAGGATACGTAATTAATGTTAGGAAGAAAAGTACGGAGCAGGTTTAATACTTAACTTTACTCAATCCTGGTGGTACATCGATCTTGACGATACACAGGAGACTTTAAGTACAATCACTGTAGGGCTAATGGCGCCTTGCTAGTTCGTAGCCATTAACTTAGCTGATGGCTATTCTGTCTCTCGGCTAATGAGAGAGAAAGGCTTCGTACATCTGGTCGGTAGCTAGGTTCTCGTACAACTGGGGCGAGTGCTCTCTCGTATCACGAGACCTGCCTTGGTGGTGGCGCTAGGTCTGCGATTACACAGTGGCGACACGCGGGTCCGACATGTACTAAATGGACCGCGGCCGATTTAAGCTACCACCTAGCAAGTGTGGTGTCTGGCGGTGACACCACAAAACCTAAAAAAGACTAACCAGGAAACAATTAATTTTCCCCAGCAGTCCAGACGAAAATAAAATACTTGTATCTACACTGATGCAGCCGGATACATGATGGCTGCTGTTAAATTTTTGAAAGTATTTTACCCAGCCTTGCTCCATATCGCATGTCTTGCCCATGCCATGAATCGTGTAGCTGAGACGATACGTCTCGAATTTCCAAGTGTAAATAAGCTAGTTTCAATCATCAGAAAGGTTTTTATTAAAGCATCTACAAGAATCCAGTTATTTCGAGAGGAACTTCCCAACGTACCACTTCAGCCAGAACGCATACTTACTCGCTGGGAAACGTGGCTAAAGGCCGTAGAATATTACAGCGAGCATTTTGGAGATATCAAGGACATAGTTCTTAAATTGCGGGGGGAGGCAGTGAGCATTACTTCAGCTAAAGATCTTCTAAAGGACCCAACAATATCCAACGACATTGCATACATAAAATCTTATTATGCATTTTCTGTCCCTATTATGTTACACGCATGGGAGAAGCAAGGTTACCCAAGAGACTCATGGGTTCAGCAGTAGAGGGTAGGAGGAGTCGGGGCAGACCAAGAAGAAGGTACCTGGATTCGGTTAAGAATGATTTTGAAGTAATAGGTTTAACATCAGAAGAGGCACCAATGTTAGCGCTGAATAGGGGATCGTGGAGGAATTTTATAAGGGGGCTATGCTCCAGACTGAACGCTGAAAGGCATAATCAGTCTTAAATGATGATGGTGATGATGATGATGATGATGATGATGTCCCTATTACTCAAAAAAATTGTTCAAATGGTTCTGAGCAGTATGGGACTTAACATCTGAGGTCATCAGTCCCCTAGAACTTAGAACTACTTAAACCTAACTAACCTAAGAACATCACACACATCCATGCCCGCGGCGGATTCCCTGCGACCGTAGCGGTCGCGTGGTTCCAGACTGAAGCTCCTAGAACCGCTCGGCCACATCGGCCGGCTCCTAGAACCGCTCGGCCACATCGGCCGGCTGGTCCCTATTATTCAAGCAGTAGAGTGTTCATGGAAACCAGTCTACACGCAGCTGCAATTGATAGGTGACAAAAAAAATCAACTTGGTCCCAGGTTCTATTGGTATGAAAGTTAGTGAGAAACTAAAGACAGTGCCACAAAAAAAAAGCCAGGATTGACCATCCTCTGCACCTTGGCTGACTTCTTATCAGGTAAATCAACAGAATGCGAGTGTGCGCTCCCATTGCGCCTAATACCGTCAGTAAAATGCGCTCCGCTGACATCTGTTGACATGGAACGCTCATTCTCGACATATAAAAAGACGAGAGATGCAGTTTCTCAACGGAAAATCTGGTGAAAGAATTAGTTGTTTACTGTGACTGTAATTATGGTCATCGACAGTAACAGAATCAGGATTTTTGTCAGTCTATTTATCTTTTTAGAAAACAGATTTTGGTCACCTATTTTCTGATTTTTATAACATATTTTTATAAGTGGTAGAACCTATATTAGGTACCTAATTTATGATTTGTAGAACCTAAAAGTATGAGTTCTAGTTATCAGACAACTTGCTCGTAAAGCTGTTCACAGTTTCACGGTGTATAAGACGAACTATTAGAGGATAGATGGTGTTGTACTCTGGAAGGTACCCTGATCGTACCAAGGCCTCACGGTGTGCCTAACTGCCTCTCTCATAAGGCACTCATACAGTTAACCTTTCCCATTCTCTAGTTGGAAACACTGGTGAGCGTTATCGCATAACAGAGAAATTCGAATATCTAGAGAATAAAAGTGGACACAGATTTCACAGACAAGAATTTGCCCTTCAGTACTTTATACAGCCAGAGACAAATTGGCTGTCTTTATTTATCACTGTAATTCGTCACTGAATAACATAATTAGTAGACTGAATCGACCGTCCAGCTGTGTTTTTTCACTGGCTGTGGAATTACATCTTCTCCTAATAGGAAAATTACGCGCCGCTTAGCAGTTTGTTTACGAGAGTAGCTCGTTTAATCCGTATCTATTGTGTTTATAAACAACAGACTGCACTGAGAGTGTGTTTGCAAAATAAACAAAGGAAGTCTGTCGCACTCGATGTGAAAATAAATCATGCTTTGGGAATTGTGGGGCTAACAAAAGATTTCAAACTGAATTTTTATATTCGTCACTCCAAATAAATAAGTAAACTGTAGAATACCTCAGGAGTAGCATCCCTTTTTATTTAGGTTCCAGTAAACTCTCGACTCTTTTAAGATCCAAGTCCTACGCATAAAACAGCTTCTAACGTCTGATTACTTTTCAAATGAGTTAATGTGTTAAATATTTGACTTTATGCATGTAAGCTAGAAAAAGGTTAGGAGAAGTTTGGAACTATGCTTAAATCGTGTTGGGAGTCATTAGGTGCTTTCTTTATGAAACGATGGATGAATATAGACTGCATCATTTTAAGCAAAAGCTAGATTTTCACGCATCTAAATGTTCAAGATGTCATGTCACATGACGTATGTGTCGTACAATGATATAATTTTGTAGGTACATTCAGCGATACATGATCATACTGTCTGCTAGCTGTTTTGCGAATAGAGTCGCTAGTAAAGATGCAAATGTCATACCTGATGCTGAATATTGGCTGCTTCAGCAGCGAAAATTTAGTAAGGAGTAAATTTTATTTTCATCGTTTTTTGGGGTGTGTCAGCGCGAAAAAGTTTCGTAAAGGTTGGAAATTATGTGTCAAGATTGTTGTATATCGCGAAGTGGTCTCATTCTCAAATACTGTATGACTAATGCCCGGCTATCTGCATGCGGTCAGTTACGCTGTCCCAAGACAAACGCACACTTTCTGACTGTAATATTTGTCTTACTGTGTTAAACTTTTAACATAAGATTATAGCTCCTAATGAGTAGAATATGATGGCATTTTAAAGTTTTAAGTTCGGTCAGTAATTAGGCGAAATATTGAAAATCAAATTTTTGTTGCCCCTGCAAGCCGTTTTGTAGGCAACCTGCTACTGGTATTGTGTTCCAGTTTCCGCGATGATGGTTCAGTAATACCAGCGGATAAGTACTGCTATTGGAACACAAAAGGGGCGAATATGCTGCTGTCTAAAAGCGCTTGAATGACAATTGGAACACCAGCTGCCTCATTCTACCTTTGTTGACAACTTTAAAAATTTTCCCAAAATATTTGGCATGTGAAAGTATTCTCGCAAATTTTAAGATGCAACTCACCTCTCACTTCCAAAAGCTCCCCTAACAGTAACTCGCTCACATTCACTTGTCCATCGTTGTAAATCGCTCATACCCGTTCGCTCCTAAGTACCCACTCTCACTCAGTCATTCAGCCCAACTCTTTGTCACTATCTCTCTATTCTAACTGTCATTGTTTCCTGTCTCGCTGCCACAGTCTCCTTCGTTCAGTCCTCCTAATACTATCTCCTCTCATTGTCTCCCTCTTGCTCTCTGTTACTGCTACCATCTCATTCAGTCTCTTCCACTGTGTCTTCCTCTATCTTCCTCTTTGTCATTGCCATGTACTCCGTCTCTCATTATCACTGTCTTTTACCCACTTCCAATTTCTCCTCCTCTTTATTCCTCTCCCACTGGCACTGTCTCTTTGACTCTGTACCTAGCACTGTTCTGTTTCCTTTAGCAGTGTTCCACTGCCATCTCCATCTCTTGCCCTCACACTGCCATTGTCTCCCTCCCTATTCGCTGTTGCTATACCACAACCACCGTGTACTACAGTGGTCGTCAAAGAGCGGTCCGCTGGCCACAGGCGGCCCGATTCAAGTATCCATCCGGTCCACGGTTCTCAGGCGTATTTTACAGTAAGATGCATCTAGCAACTAACAGCCGGATCCAAAGACGTCAACAAGAGAATGGGAGCACCTTTGTAGTTCTCATACTCAGCAACAATCAAAGATACAGAGAGAGTAAGTCAAGATGTGATTAATTTTAGTTTACACCGGTTGATTCCACCAAGGAGTGAATAAAGTTGGCCGCTTAACTCAGGGACTGATGGATAACTATCACAGCCACTGCGGCGATTGAGGGTATGACAAGGGGGGGGGGGAATGTTTTGTTGTTTGTCTTCTAGTGCTAAAAATTCACGGACGTGTGCTAACGTACCAAGAAGCTGCTATGACATAAACAGACCAGTCAGATTAATGTGACCAAATAAGGAAGAGACTGAGTGAGGCTCTGGCAGGTACCGACAGGGATGCGGAGCCACGCCGACCCCACTGCCGAGGCCAGCTTCGCTGTTTCCCGGTTGAGCACAAAAAAAAAGTTCAAATATGTGTGAAATCTTGTGGAACTTAACTGCTAAGGTCATCAGCCCCTAAGCTTACACACTACTTAAGCTAAATTATCCTAAGGACAAACACACACACCCATGCCCGGAGGAGGACTCGAACCTCCGCCGGGACCAGCCGCACAGTCCATGACTGCAGCGCCCTAGACCGCTCGGCTAATCCCGCGCGGCGGTTGAGCACTCATCAAATGAACATCCCATCGTGGTGCTCCCAAAAACTTTAGGTTGGGTTTAAATCCGGAGAGTATGGTTGTCAGGGGAGTACGGTAAACTCATCACGGTGCTCTTCAAACAACGCACGTACACTACGAGCTGTCTGACACGTTGCATTGGTTCAAATGGTTCAAATGGCTCTGAGCACTATGGGACTTTAACATCTGAAGTCGTCAGTCCCCTAGAACTTAGAACTACTTAAACCTAACCAACCTAAGGACATCACACACATCCATGCCCGAGGCTGGATTCGAACCTGCGACCGTAGCAGTCTCGCGGTTCCGTACTGAAGCGCCTAGAACCGCTCGGCCACCACGGCTGGCACGTTGCATTGTCCAGTAGTACATGCTACAGTGTCGAGGAAAAAGAATTGTGTGTTGTGGTAGATACGTCCTCCAAGGATAGATGCATACTTGTGTTCATCTACTGTGCCTTCCATATTGCCGAGATCACCAAGGAAATGCCATGAAAACATTCACCAGGCCATAACATCCCCTCCTCCGGCCTGAACACTTCTGACGCTTGTTTCAGGGCCTATAACCCTACCTCTACTATAGTAAATTAGTATGATTTTACCTAAATAACAGAAAAACGTTTCTCTATGTTGTCACGTATACTACACCCCAACAGAACAAATAGTTCTGTTACGGGAAAAGTCACGTATAACCCTCTTAGTTTAGTTCCCATCTAAAGTACACTATGGGAGGACAGTCCTGTTAATAGGAAAAGCCGATCAGTAGGGTTACCCTTTTCACAGGATCTGACCGTGTGTTGTGTCTAATGGATAAGTAAATCAGAATATTCAATTTTTTTCCTAAGATTTATCCAACGGTTAAATAGAAACGCAGTATGAATAGTATTATACTGAAGCTAGGACAACTCAGTTCCAAGTTCATTTAGTGGTTTAAAATATGTACTAATGGTCGACAGCCTATCCAGGCAATCAAACAGTGAAGTACTGGAAAAGTAGAAGTATGAGTTTTTACCTACTTTCTTCCTACTGTTTGATTTGGTTCTTCAAATTAATATTACTCTACGTAAACAATATTAGTGCAGATACTGGAATTTCCTTTTGACTACTACACCCTTATACATTACGTTTTAAAAAGAGAAAAAGCCAAGTAGATAACTTCAGGGAAGTTAAAAAAATTGGCCAGGGGGGATATATAGAAAATCATTTTCTGTAATAAACGTACTTAAATACTAAAATACTTAGACACTAAAGCACACACTTTTTATACTCATCATTTAACTTCAAGAAAACAATTTCTTACTGGAATTTACTTTATTCTTTGAACTAACTCTGTATGGTCATTTATCAGATTCTAGTAACTTTGTTTCACTCTGATTGAATTTTACGTGAACAAACTTCTACTATAAGACTTTGCAATAGTTAAGAAAATATAAAATCAATATAAATGGTGCCTCTATATATTAACTTGGCACTTCATAAGTCTGTAAAACAGGATACTCGGATTAATCAAACACCAGGAAGGAACCCTATATAGGTGTATGATTAGGATGAAATAACAAGGTGAACCAGTTTCTTTAAAGTTCAAGAATGATTATTAAAACACAGTTTAAACTAATGGGTCACGCTGTACAAAAGTAAATTTCCCACAGAAAAATCTTATTTGGTGGCTGCTTGGGTGTGGCGAACAATTATGGCGGCTACACTACCCACACTATGGCCTGCAAGTTTCTTGCAGTATGGGCTCAATTTCTCTTCTTGGCGTCGGTCAGTTCTGCATACAGTAGCCCAACAACTCGCAGCTATGCCGTAAGTCGTTTGCAGTCTCCATCCGAGGCATTTTGTGCGAATTTACAAGCAAAGCTTCTCCCGCTCCACAAAGGTGTCGCCTCAGTCACTGCTGCCTAAGGACTGTGCGACTTACTTCCCGCGCCACCTCTTCACTCCCCAAGGCCACTTGCGTTTTAAACAAAAGCACACTAGCTTTTACACATCACCTACTTCTTATATCGTTGCTAAGCGTGACTATTTCTTAAATTATCAAATTTACATCAACATAAGCAATTTATGCACACAAATATTTTTAAATACGAAAGGTCATCAGAAAATTATTCAGCGTAATACACAATTTAAATAGTATTTTAAATACATTATTCATATACAGTGCAAAGAACTTCAGTCTCCAGTATAGTACACTTTACATATACAGAAAATAAAGTACCAATATGCGAAAATTTTAAAGTAAACTAAAATTATGAAAATTTAAATGAACCATAAACAAATATTGTTATAGGCCATACTGCCAACGGCCATCCTATGGAGCGTGAAATGTGATACGTCTGAAACGGCCAGTGGACGTCGAGATGCGGTACTGGCGTGCAGATACCAGCCTCTGTCGCTGATGAACACCAATCAGCACGAGTGCACGAACCAGGCGCCTCTTGCTCCGGAGACCGAGACGCAGCAAAGTTCCCCGAACGCTCGTTGCGGAGACACTGTTGGTAGCCCCTTGATCCATCTAGGCTGTCAGTTGCTCAACAGTTGCTGGTCTCTTCGCCCGTACACACCTCTGCGCCCGTCGTCCAACTTGTCATGTGTGGCCCGTGGTTAACCACAGTCGCCTCGTCGCCGGTTTTGGGTGGTGCCATTCTGTCATGCACGGTGTACTGCAACCATGGCGGCACGCGAACAATTTACAAATAACCATTTCGGAAATGCTTTCTCTTCTTCTTTCGTTTCACCCTCTTTGGGGTACACTGGATCAATCATTTCTTTGTGCGTTGTTCTTTTCTTAGGGCCCAATATTTCTTCATTCTTTCTGATCTTCTTCTCCTCTCTTCTTCCGAGATGAATGATTTGGACTTTTGTGTGGATTTGTCTTCGAACCTTATGTTTTCATCTTTAGTAATTAATTTAGCAGTTCGATCAATAAGTGAATTTTCTGAAATATTTAATTCCACTAGGTCTTTCTCAGTTTCTTTAAACCAGTTGGGCTTCGTTTTTCGGTTACGGAAGAAGTCAAAGATTTGTTTAGTTAATCTGTTGGAATTCATTCTGAGAAGATGACCATAAACATTTATTCTCCTTTTTCGCATAGAATCTGAAAGTTTTTCAATTTTCTTGTAGAGAGTTTCATTTTTAATTTATATAATCTTATTGTCTTGAAATTTTGGCCCAATGATTTTTCTTAAAATTTTTCTTTCCTTTATCTCAAGTTTCTCCATTTGGCCTTTGAAATTCATGTTAAGTGTTTCTGCTGCATACAGTGCTTCTGGCTTAATCACTGTCTTGTAATGTGTAATTTTGGACCCCCATGAAAGGGATTTTTCGTTGTATGTATTTTTTGTTAGTTGGAAGGCCAATTCAAGTTTATTTTTTCTGGATTCCATTGCTTTGCTTTCCCCAGCATTCCAAGTAATCCATTCTCCGAGATATTTGAATTCTTTTACTATTTCAATCTTCTGTTCTTGAACTTTGAGGTATTTACATGAGTGCTTGATGTTTGTCAATATCTTAGTTTTTTCAGAGGAGATGTGAAGACCAATTTTAGCTGCTTGTTTCTTTAGTTCAAGGATTTGCTCCCGTGCTTCTTCCATTGTTTCAGCAAACAGGGCCATATCATCTGCAAAAGCAATGCAATTTACTTTAAGGTTCTTCTTTTTGCAACCCAGTCTTATACCACTCTTAATATTTGTGTTCCATTCTCTGACTACTTTCTCAAGAGCACAATTGAACAGCAACGGTGAGAGCCCATCGCCCTGTCGCACTCCCGTTTTTATTTCAAAGGGTTCCGATAGTTCGCCCATAAATTTAACTTTCGAAAATGTATTCGTAATGCTTTATAAAATGACTTTTACTTTAATAATATGCATATTTATATATGTGTTTGGAGAGAGAGAGAGATTGATTTTTTATTGAGATTTTCACTTTAAGTCGTAACTGGTACCTGAATTTTGGTTGCTGCCTCCTTGAATGATCAGCTTCTGCACCAGTTGGTGACGTATTATAATTTGGAGGAGGTTATTGTTCTTTAAGGTTTAAAATACGACTCTGTTAGTTACTTGGCCGCGTTGAGGATAGCTTTGAGCCCAAGTTTTCGTAGCTTTTCATACCTAAGGGACCACTGCTGTAAGTAAATAAGATCAAACAGCAATCTGCTTTTCGTGAGAAAAGGAGATTGCTTGGCACACAAACTTCCTTCAAACTACACGTCCTGCTACATCAAAATTGGTCAGTGGAGTTCAGCACCATACTATTGTACAAGAACATAATCCAATTACTGTAATTAAGAAATTATGAGAGATTGTTACTTATTGAACGAAAATTATAGAGGATGCATTTCTTTTCCTGTATTTTAGTGAACTTTGTACACTTACAACTCTGTCGATTGATAGATGGCGACGAAAATGAAGTTCACCTCCTTATCCAAAAACAAGATATTTCTATTCTTCACTTCCAGAAAATTCGTATACATAAATGTTTAGCAACTCTTACACATACTTTACTCGCTTTTATCACTAAAATATCAATTTTCATTAAATGTAACAATACGTTCTGAGCGACGCCCTAGCAACACTTCCACAAGATACAGATTAACAGTCCTCTTTTTTTTATTAAATCAATTGTCTTTTTTTTAGAGTCCATACTCAAAGAGTCACAACTGCTATCGTTGTGGGGACTGCGTGCTAAAGAGTTTCTTGCTGTCCAGCTGCGCTTCACTTCACTTTAAGTACTTTTTGAATTACATTTACATTTACGGTATTTGCATACATTACTGAGCTTCTCAGAATAAAATCAGGCACAAATTAGTTTTTTAAAAAAAAGGCCAAGGAGGCTCACATAACATTACAGTTTCCACCCTTGCCCCGAAAATCAATGCTAATGTCCTTGTGGATGGCGGATTAAGCTCTCCGTTTCGCATTACGACAACGACTTCACTGTTTTCCTCATCTCCCTGGCACGCTCTGTATACCCTCCGCAGCCAGTGCTGCCAACTGCCGACTGTGAGTGGTTATTGGCTGTTGACATCGAACACAGACAATGTCACTTTAATGTGACTGGCCCGTGTAAATTTTGACATGGAAGTAAAGTGGATTCGTCAATGCGCATTGTGGAGACGATCATCTTCAAACGCGGAACACATTTCTAGCAAGGTATACGAAAAAAAATTAAAGCTGTTATAATACGACGCAATAAACAGAAGAAAAAAGACATTCAGAACATTTATTAACCATTTGTGATCGTGTCTCATATTACATAATGCATATAACTGTAGCACAGTTTCTGTTATTAATCAATTAACCATCCGCTCACAGAGACAACGCAACACTTCGTCAGTCAGTTACAGTTTCACCAGTATGAGGTCGCTGAGAATGGGAGCACTCAAACAGAGAACAGAGGACACGAACTGTTCTGAATGGTGCCGAGTTTCAACACTCAGTGCTTGGGACTGGCGATCAGCTTCTCGGGGCCTTACTGCAACTGGTTTATTGGGGTCTCATAACCTACTAATTTTTGTAAGTTACCAGTTAATCTGCGGCGCGGGTAGCCGCCCCGAAATGTCACTTTTGGCTCTTGAGTGAAAAAGTTCGGCGGCCACTGGTCTGCTTCTTTCCTGTATTTAACACTTTTCTGTCTCTTTCCCAGTGCCATCGTCTGCTTCTCTCTCAGGATAGAAAAGCGTGAATATGTCCGCGTGCCGAAATTTGTGGTAAATTTTTTAAGGGTACTGAGGAAGGTACAATGAGGTAGCTGGTAGTCCACTTTTCAGTACGAGTTTTTTAAAACAGGAGTTTATTCGCCTTTACTGTGCTCCGATAGGAGTATTTTTTCGCTGGTTCTTTCTTTTCCCTGCTGCAGCAGGGTATATCATATCCATATAGGCCAGTAAAATCTTGGTAGTTTGTTTAAGTAAAATTGAAATAACACAAAACTAATCTCAGACCCGTTTTTACGTTCACAGAAGTTTTGCATGTGCTTCAGTAGTACAACATGGGGTTACCAAAATTCTTTCGACGATAATGTAGATACTTTACAGCAGCTAATAAGTGTGAACTTCGATCTTTTACAACGAATTAAACATTAAAATGTTCCAACACGACGAATAATGGCTACCGAAAGGAGTCTGGACAGCTTCTCATCGGCGTATAAAATTATTAGATCAGACGCTAAAACACGCACATGATCATGTAGTAAGAATGACGGGATTTCATTCCCTGATTACGTAATGGAGCCTTAAACTTACTGAAATAAATTTTGTATTGATTTTCAGCTAAAGGACGTTAGTTTACCCTCATCTCACTAAATGTCGTTGCTACCGCACACTGAATAACACACGGCGGTTCTGTGAGTGCAGCTCCAGTCAGCGATGGTGCGCCGAGACATCTGTGCCGTGCAACAAAGAGATTAGTATGTTTTGCAGTGTGACAAACTGAAAGAAATGGAAAATGTTACAGCCAGGAGAAAGGCTTCGAACTATTAAGCTTCGAATGGATAATACAATACAAGAGAAGTCCTAAGTACAGCAAAATGAGCGTTTTCGGAGTAAGTTCTGTCTAAGGTGTACACTTAAGTCCTGTGTTACAAGCCCTAAATATTTCGATTGCAAGTCGAAGTTTTATGTGTATATTCCAATAACTACCTTTCAAAACGTGCTTCGTAAATGTTCCAATAATTACCTTTCAAAACGTGTTTCATAAATGTTTGCCGCGCAGGCTTAGCCGAGCGGTCTAGGGGGCTGCAGTCATGGGCTGTGCGGTTGGTCCCGGCGGAGGTTCGAGTCCTCCCTCGCGCATGGGTGTGTGTGTGTGTTTGTCTTTAGGATAATTTAGGTTAAGTAGTGTGTAAGCTTAGGGACTGATGACCTTAGCAGATAAGTCCCATAAGATTTCACACATATTTGAACATAAATGTTTCCCACTGCGTCCTACAAGACACAGCTCAAGCATGAGTTTAAATACGAGCATATGCTTTGGCGAGTACTGTTACCATATTTGGAGCTGGAGAAAATTTATGAACACTTCTCGCATCTTATTCGTTCACAAAGGTGCATCATTTGACATCACTATGTGTGTCAGGCAATATAACTGCCACATTTTGGGAGTACAGCAACCAATGAAGACCCTCTATAACAAGCTTGGTGGAAAGCGAATGTTTGATACATTCTTCTCCTTATCGTATGTACTTATATTCCTATCCCAACGTGTACCACAAATGAAAATTTTTATCTTGATTTGGAGGAAATATGAGTTTACCCACTTACTGAAGACTAGGAAGCTGTATTTCGAAATCAAATTCTGTTATTGTCCTCTATTTGTGTTCGCTACCTGAAATAAAGAGTTCCCAATGTTAGATGGGACGGGAAAGCTTCTCCCTGGCCCAGTGTTACACCTGTAGACTTATTCTTCTGAGTATATACTAATAGCATTGTTTCCAATGAAAATGTGACCACGTAAAACGGTTAACTATAGCTGCAGTTTCAAACTGTAAGTCCGGAAGTGCGTCAAAAGATATGGACTAAGACGAATTATCGTCATTAGGTTTGTCGAGCTAAACTGCATATATCGAAACATACTGAACGAATTCAAAACTTGTATATTTTGAAAATTGTAGTACAAATATTTTCACATACGTGTTTATCACTTTGCGAAACACACTTTGGTAATACGTAAAAACAATAGTTATTTGAGAGATTGTAGACACTTAGTTAGAGCGAAACTTCGGTCCGCGGAAAGAATGCTGCGAACAATTCTGTATTCGGAGGATGTGAGGAACAGTGCATTAGGCATAAGGGGTTAAGTCAAAGAGAGATGGCGTTTTCCAAGGCCCGCATGCAACCTTGTTCGTCTGACCGGGAAGGCTAGTATTTCATTTGTGTGTGTGTGATATCTTATGGCACTTAACTGCTAAGGTCATCAATCCTTAAGCTTACACACTACTTAACCTAAATTATCCTAAGGACAAACACACATACCCATGCCCGAGGGGGGACTCGAACCTCCACCGGGATCAAAATGGTTCAAATGGCTCTGAGCACTATGGGACTCAGCTGCTGAGGTCATTAGTCCCCTAGAACTTAGAACTAGTTAAACCTAACTAACCTAAGGACTTCACAAACATCCATGCCCGAGGCAGGATTCGAACCTGCGACCGTAGCGGTCTTGCGGTTCCAGACTGCAGCGCCTTTAACCGCACGGCCACTTCGGCCGGCGCCCACCGGGATCAGCCGGACAGTCCATGACTGCAGCGCCCTAGACCGGTCGGTTAATCCCGCGCGGCGTATTTCATTTGGTTAATTGTGTGAAGAGAGGCGTGAAATCAGATACCAGCCATGTCAAAGGGTGCAATATCATCGTGTTAGTGAGTTACAATAGGGCTGAATGATCAGCCTCCGGAAAAGCGATTTGTTGAACTCTGACATTTCTGCTTACTCCCACGACGGTTATGTGCCGATAGAAAGGTTCGTACGCAACTGCGATCCGGAATTGGGCCTTGCAATATGACAAGGATCCTGTTCCTATGTACAGAACTGTCCTACAAGTTCATAAACATATTTGCAATGCGTTAGAATATTGCAAATTACCCGTCCGTACCTGCAGTTCACTGCAATTCTCCTCCACTTTACTCTACATTGCTGCTCTTTCTGGCAATCAGTCCAGATGTAAATTAGTACCACCATACGGCAAATATTAAGAAACATTTCATTACAGAATTGAGGCAGTTCTTAACGTTTGCAAACTGAATTTTTATACAGCAAGTGATACTTAAAAAGTGTGGTCAAACTCATTAGAATCAGAGACAGCAAATGCCCATAACTCAGTCACAAAATTCATACATCACTCTTAATCAAAACTAAATATTTGTGAATAAGAGATTTTGAAAGAATATCTGGACTCCCAGAGCACTATGACAATTCGAAGTACCTTTCCTCTCTTCAAGTAGGCTTGCGAGATAGAGGTTTTGGATTTATCGAGAAGAGCAAGGAATGGAAGAGGGTAGGTGAAAAACCTGGCATTTCGACTTCTATGTCGACATCAAACTAAGTCACCTGAAAGCATGTATTATATTTGATAACTATATTTAAAAAACTTCCCGACCCAACTAGTACTACAAGTGAGATTTTATCGCCAGATAGAAAGGAAAACATCAACCTTTCTTCCTACCATTTCAACGCGTTACAGTGCATACATTTTTGTTCCATATGGATGATCGATGATTAACATGGTCAGCTGATTGATCATAATAAAATGCAGCCTCACTACACCACGGTCTACACGTCTACACCACGGTCTACACCACGGTCTACACGTAAAAACAAGTCTAATTCGCCGTACAGCCTTTAAATAACAACGTTCACGTGTACCATATTGACAAATATTACTAATACTCAAAAAGATAATACTATTTTCTGAAGTGACTTATGCTCTTCCTCAAGGTTCAAGCTAGTTCCTTACTAAATTTCATCGAAATCGATTCAGCAATTTAGTCGTAAAAACGTAACAGAGTTACTTTAACACTGATAATATTAGTATAGATGTGCCCTGTCTAAAACCGTTCGAAATAGGGCTTAAGTGCCGGCCGATGTGGCCGAGCGGTTATAGGGGCTTCAGTCTGGAACCGGGCGACCGCTTCGGTCGCAGGTTCGAATCCTGCTCGGGCAAGGATGTGTGTGATGCCCTTAGGTTAGTTAGGTTTAAGTAGTTCTAAGTTCTAGGGGACTGATGACCTCAGGTGTTAAGTCCTATAGTGTTCAGAGCCATTTGAACCAATTTAGGGCATAAGTCAAAACATGTTGTTCCAGGTGTTTAGGATCAAAATAATATAGAGGCA
The DNA here is from genome assembly GCF_023864345.2 of Schistocerca serialis cubense. NCBI lineage: Eukaryota > Metazoa > Arthropoda > Insecta > Orthoptera > Acrididae > Schistocerca > Schistocerca serialis. The sequence goes on from NC_064646.1 coordinate 20,683,885, forward strand.
TACTGACATCGCAGTGAAGGTCTTTACATAAGAAATAAGCCGTGACGATGAAGCTGTGACTTTGGAATGTACTATCATCCCCAAAGTATTCCAACGACCCGACTGCGTTTCGGCTGACTGTTATGCAGCGCACAGAAGTAGCTTTCTTGCAGTTCCTCTAATCACTTTGAGGTAGAGTCGTCTGACTACACTAAATTGTTACCACAAGAGACCACGAGAGAACACTGCTCTTTGTGCAGTCCAGATATAAATTAATGCCACCATACAGCAAATGTTAAGAAACATTTCAGTTGAGTTGAGATAGTTCTTAACGTTTACGAACTCAATTTTTTTACAATAAGTGATCCTTTAAAAGTGTGGTTAAACTCATTAGAATTTGAGACAGCGAATAGCAGTAACTCAGTTACGTAACTCATACTCCACTCTTAACCAAAACTACATATTTTTATGAATAAGAGATTTTGAAAGAGTATCTGGACTCCCAAAGTGCTATGACAATTCGAAGTACTTTTGCTCTCTACAAGGGTTTCCCATCGCCTACAAACCGGGGGTAAACGATAACTTTCAGAACCGTCACTGACACACGCACTTATCGGGTGCACTGAAGAAAAGCGAAATCGCTTACGCGCAGTTCGGTCTTTGTCCCGTCTCCTCAGCTTCGGAATGTTGAGACATACCTTAAGATGAGATGTAACCACTAGTGAAGAAGGGGATTTCCCCACAGCTGCTATATATAGAAGAGAGATTCCCAGGCCTTTAGTAAACCGGAACACGAAAAAAGCGAACTGAAAAATAAAATTATATTAAGTTTTTACGTTTCATTATCTACATTTAGTTCATATGCGTTTGAATACTCGAACCTCTTTTCCGAGGTAGTAGGTACATTCTTAATATTACTGTATGATAGACGTTGCCGAAATCTGATCAATACCTTACAGACTGCACTACATACGTGTATTGCGTACGTTTTAACTGCCGTTAAACTAGTAGTTGAAGAAGGTAGTAGATACCTGTGCCAGATTGATGCCGTATTCTTTGACTTCCGTTAGGCGTTCGATACAGCAGATCCGCACCGTCGCCTAATGGACGTGAGTTTGGACTAAAGAATTCGTAGCAAATAGAACACAACATTTTTTTATCGTCAGTTTTCTGACTGGTTTGATGCGGACCGGAACGTATTCCTTTCCTGTGGCAGCCTCTTCTTCTCCGAGTAGCACTTGCAACCCACATCCTCAATTATATTATGGCTGTATTCCAATCTCTGTCTCCCTCTACAGTTTTTGCCCTCTACAGTTCCCACTAGTGCCATGGAAGTGATTCCCTCATGTGTTAACAGACGTTCTATCAACCTGTCCCTTCTTCTTGTCAGTGTTTTCCCCATATTCCTTTCCTCTCCGATTCTGTGTAGATCCTCCACATTCCCTACCTTATCAGTCCACCTAATTTTCAGCATTCGTCTCCAGCACCACATCTCAAATATTTTGATTCTCTTCTGTTTCGTTTTTCCCACACTTCACGCAATGCTGTGCTCCAAACGTAAATTCTCAGAAATTTCTTCCTCAAATTAAAGCCAATGCTTGATGCTAGTGGATTTCTCTTGACCAGGAATTCCCTTTCTGCCATTGCTAGTCTGCTTTGATGTCCTCCTTGCTCCGTCCGTCATTGGTTATTTTGCTGCCTAGGTAGTAGAATTCCTTAATCTGATCTATTTCCCGACCATCAATCCTGATGTCAAGTTTCTCGCTGTTTTCATTTCTGCTTCTTCCATTTACTGTCAATCCATATTCTGCACTAATTAGACTGTTCATTCCATTCAGCAGGTCATGTAATTCTTCTTCACTTTCACTCAAGATGGCAATGTCATCAGCGAATCATATCACTGATATCCTCTGACCCTGAATTTTAATTCCACTCCTGCACCTTTCTTTTATTTCGATGTACAGATTGAACAACAGGGCCGAAAAACTACATCTCTGTCTTACACCCTTTTTAATCCGAGCACTTCTTTCTTGGTAGTCCACGTTTATTATTCCCTCTTGGTCCTTGTCCATATTGTATATTAGCCGGCTCTCTATATAGCTTACCCCTATTTTCCTCAGAATTTCGTTCATTATTCTTATCGGAGAGACATCTTCAGATGTAATAGAAACTCACGTCGCAATGCTAGACAATTGTTGTAAAATGCAGGAACACACGAAAAGGATCGATGCTTCGGGCAGGAATTGGCAGTTGACCGTCGGCATTAACAAATGTAACTTATTTGGCATAAACAGGCTTGTAGATCCGTTACTGAATGATTACACAATTGTCGAATGAGCACAGGAGGCAGTCAATCTGTTAAATGTCGGGAACAATGCTTACAGAGCGACTTAAAGTAGAACGACCACATAAACGGCATCACGGGAATGACAGATACCAGACTGAGGTTCACTGAAAAAATCTTCAGGATGTGTAGGCCACCCACGAAGCAGATAGCTTATAAAACCCTCGTTCGACCCTACATCTCATTATAGTATTCTGGAACCTTTACCAGAACGGATAGATAGAGCATTGGAGAAGATCCTAAGAACGGCACCGTAAATCGTGAGCAAACGTGAAGTTGTCGCGCACATGCTCATCCAACTCCATGGCAGACGTTGCAAGGGAGGCGTTGTGCGTCACGGTATGGTTGAATGTTAAATTACCGTGAGCGCATCTTCCCAGCACAACCAACACACAGGGCGTTAGGTGTATGAGAGCAGGTATTGTGATCATTGGTGCCTTAACATTTACCCACTTCTTTGTGTTAGTTGCTTTTTTTTCCCCCCTCTGCGTCTTGTCACAAACAAATGGTTCAAATGGCTCTGAGCACTATGGGACTTAACTGCTGAGGTCATCAGTCCCCTAGAACTTAGAACTACTTGAACCTAACTAACCTAAGGACATCACACACATCCATGCCCGAGGCAGGATTCGAACCTGCGACCGTAGCGGTCACGCGGTTCCAGACTGTAGCGCCTAGAACCGCTCGGCCACTCCCGCCGGCTTATCACAAACACGTCATATTATTTTCTACCTAATGTTTTCTGTATGGTCGTAACCGCACCACTAAGCGGATTATACCTATAGAAAAGCCGTTTTGCACCCACGTGTCCACAATTCAACACCTGACCTGCTGCCCAGAGGAAAAAAAGCATTAATGGCTTGTTCTTGGCACATGCACGTTGAGCTACTACACAAACTAAAAACCCTCTACTCGTAAAGTTAGAGTCAATGTAATCATCCATCTTGATCGCTATTTATATTATTCATATTTTTATTTTTTAAACACTACACACCTTAAACGTGTTTCGGTCACAGCCATCATTAGAACCGTCAGATAAACAGAATAAATGAGGGTAAATATTTCTACAAGTATTACAGTAACACATTTATTCAATAAAACGAAAACATACAGCATTGGAAACATCGATACAGTGTATCTTATCAGTTCATACCTACCCTTGTGCCACAGACTAATGTTGTTCAGCGAGGCAGCCTATCTTACATAAGAGTCTGTGCCAGTTAAGTGGCGCTAAATGCAATTTTGCTTTCCAACTAAAATTCAAATTAATGTCTGCAAATTAAGCATACTGTCATTTTAAAAAAAAAATATCTATAAAATACTGTACAAATTGAGCATACAGTCCTTTCACAAAAAATAACCTAAAAATAATAAAATTAACAATTGTGACGATGAAAACAATTAACATTTATGTCGCGGCGCAGTAGAATGAAGTATTATATCTTTGTATGACGCTTTTTCTCTTTCTAAGAAAATATTCTTGTTGTTGTGAAAGCAAGCAGCGCGGCTTACCTATTTACTTGGAGCTATGCTGAATATTTACTGCCGAAATCCAGAGGAGAATCGCCGCAGATGACACGTGGAAGAATTTCTGCCAGCAACACTCCTGCCTTGGCTAATAAGGGGGAGCAGACACGCAATTACATTCACGCTCGTACAATTGGACTGTTCCATGCCTGATACATAATTCGCCATGATCTACTTTTCGAGGAAATGACAATTCCGTTACAAGTCCATTATTGCTATTAATACTGCTGCGTGAAATTTACTGTCATGGAGTTATTAATAAGGGGAGTTGTCATGACATCACAATCTTGAAGGCGATGTCCGCCATGTGAGTAGTTCCGAACATTAGCTTCTGGTGGAAGTGTATTGATAAAAAAAAAGCTTGTATCATTTACAGGTGTACTAGTCATTCTGATTATAGTCCAAAGTACAGACGAATCACATTTCAGTCACTATTAGTTTCTCAACATTAATTACTAATTAATTAACTCAAAATAATTTTACACCAAACGCGTTTCGCTTTTAGTTACAGTACATCTTCTGTGATCATTCTGCAGTAACCTTAAGACGAAAAAACCAGTAATAATTGATTTCAATAGCTGTTACGAAAGTGGCCAAGCAAACAAAAATAATGTGAAACACATTCCATTCCTAAGTGAATTCATTCAAGCGATACTTTCTTTCATAAACGTGACTTTTAGTTACACTGTTTACTTTTACTGTAGTGTTTTTATTTCTGTAATTCGACTTTAGATTTGCTATCAATACATCTCGAACAGCGCTCTGGTTGAACGCTGAAGGAAATATTGCAAATCGTCCAGACATAGCGAAATACACTGAAGCGAAAAAAAAAACAGTAAAAGTACGGTGTTTAGGTCGGCAACGTCTATATAAGACAACAAGTGTATGGTGCAGTTCTTAGATCGGTTACTGCTGCTACATTGACAGGTAATCAAAATTTAAGTGAGTTTGAACGTGGTGTTATAGTCGGCGCACGAGCGATGGGACACAGCATCTCCGAGGTAGCAATGATGTGGGGATTTTCCCGTACGACCATTCCACGAGTGTACCGTGAATATCAGGAATCCGATAAAACGTCAAATTCCGACATCGCCGCGGCCGGAAAAAGATCCTACAAGAACGAGACCAACGACGACTCAAGCAAATCATTCATTGTGACAGGAGTGCATCTCTTCCGCAAATTGCTGCAGATTTCAGTGCTGGGCCATCAACAAGTGTCAGCGTGCGAGCCATTCAACGAAATGTCATCGATATGGGCTTTCGGAGCCGAAGGCTCACTCGTGTACCCTTCACGACTGCACGTCACAAAGCTTTACGCCTTGCCTGAGCCCGTCAACATACACATTGATTTGTTTATGACTGGAAACATGTTGCCTGGTCGAACGAGTCCAGTTTCAAATTGTATCGAACGGATGGACGTGTGCGGATATGGAGACAACCTCATGAATCCATGGACCCAGCATGTCAGCAGGGGACTGTTCAAGCTGGTGGAGGCTCTGTAATGGTGTGGGGCGTGTGCAGTTAGAGTGATATAGGAGCCCTGATATGCCTAGATACGACTCTGACGGGTGACACGTTCGTAAGCATCCTGTCTCATCACCTGCATCCATTCATGTTCATTATGCATTCCGACGGACTTGGACAATTCCAGCAGGACAACACGACACGCCACACATCCAGAATTGCTACAGAGTGGCTCCAGGAACACTCTTCTGAGCTTAAACACTTCCGCTGGTCACCAAACTCCCCAGACATGAACATTTTCAGCATATCTGGAATGCCTTGCTACGTGCTGCGCAGAAGAGATCTCCATCCCCTCATACTCTTACGGATTTATGGACAGCCCTGCAGGATTAATGGTATCCAGCATTACTTGAAACGTTAGTCGAGTCCATGCCACGTCGTGTTGCGGCACTTCTGCGTGCTCGCAGGCGCCCTACACGAAATTAGGCAGATGTACCAGTTTCTTTGGCTGTTCAGTGTATGTTATGAGCATTTTCGCGATGAGAACATAGATGGATCATCAGGTTTGTCATTCCGTGTTAAGGGAAACGCTGGGTTACGAAAGGAGTCTATTCACTGTGTTATTCACGAAGGCACTGTAATATTTACTACTTAGAATAACTGTTGCGTGGACACGACAGAAGTTAAGAACAAGAAGCAATTGTAAACAGTAGTCTAGTAATATTTAGGGGCTACAAATATGATGACGCCGGCGTTAGAACAATGAAAGCGTAGCGCCGTAGCGCCATCTTCCCTTATTACGCCTCCGTGTTTACTGCAGATCTCGGTGTATTGAAAGTAGGCGTAGCTTGCGTTTGTTATTGTCTCTGGTTGAATTCTGCTGTCTCTGTCGCCAGTATGTTTACTTGCTGCTGCTATAATTTGGATTTATGCTTGACAATCACTGACTTGTGAAAAGATTACTAAGTTCTGATAGTACTCAAGACACTTCAGAAGTTTTTATTACGTTCAGAAAGCAGGTAGAAGCCAGAAGATTAGAATCGGCGACATCGTCCTTATCCAAGAAGACGTCTTTCTGCGACATTAATGGAAAGGGGAGAGGGTAAAACACGAACTGGTCGGAACGCATTTTACTGGAGTGTTATTCTTACTACGCCAGAGCTAAGAAAGATTAACAGCCCAGTCAGACTTCAACCTGCTATAACATTGGAGGTTTTCCATGGTGGGGAGCATGTCGTGGCGCAGTAGAATTGTGTGTTATATCTCCGTATGATTCTTTTTCTCTTTGGTGTAAACAAGTTTCTTGTTGTTAGAAAAAGTAGCGCGCCTTACTTATTTATTTGGAGCTACACGAAATAGTAGAGCTTAAAATAATGGATAGCAGAGCCTGACGTAACTTTTACTTCTACTATAAATTATGTAGGGTTGTATGCAACCATTTTCTTTTTATAAAACGGGGGCACAAAACATGACTCTGTTATTAAAATACACATCGAGGACATTTAAACATTAACGTAAAAAAGGAACTGTAGACTTGGTATTGTAGGCATCTCGCAACTGTCGTGTTTACTTACGTTACTGATGCTGAAAGTGCCGGCATATTTGCCGTGGCCCACGACCAATGTACACACAGTGGACGATAGGCAGGCACTGTCATCGGTCCAGCAAACCCCACTCGCTGCCCGGTTACCCTAGTAAATCTTAGAAGCCCAGTTTAACATGAAATTATTTTCTTCGTTAAGCAGGCGTTGTTCTTCTCCTATGCCGCGAACACAGATTCCAGTTTGTTATAGTAAAATTTCTAAAATATCTTTCAGGCGACCTGTTTTATGGTTATCAGTGTTCAGATGATTTTATGCCATTTATAAACAAAATCAGAGAGGTTTCAGCTCTATTCTTTTTCTGATGGCATATTAGCAGTATGTCTACATTTTTTAAATTGCCTTTAATCCGTGCTGAACTGGGAATGACTACCGAACCTTGTGGGTTCCCTAAATATCTTCAAGCTTACGCTGGTACAGTTCCATTTAGAAGACAAAGATCGCTTCTCTTCCCATTGGACTGGTTCACTCTTTGGAAAAAGGGATGGAGGAATTTTGGAGTTTAATGTCTCCTCCTCCCCCCCTCCCACCCCAATCCTCTCGCCCCATGCCGCTATGTAGAGGCGATTGGTAGTTAAGAGTCGGAAGCCACAAGCGCCAATTAGAGAAGGTAATACGCCGCATTGCTTTAAAAGGAAAATCAGTCCGTGTTTAAGTGATTTAATGATACCATGGAAGACATAATTGTGGACAGCCGAAAGAGGATTTGAACCACTGGCCTTCCAGATACGAGTCCAGTGTCTCACCAACCACCTTCGTCGATCTGTCGCATTACAGGCCCCACTGTCGCCGGGACGTTTCCAGACTGAAGCTTGTGTAAAAGGACAGGAAACAAGAGTTGTTAAATTATCAGTACCGATTGGACGGTCCATGGAAGGTGCCAACGGCTGAGATGGCTTATGCTGTTCTGCTGCAAAATACGTACCACTATGCTAAAAATTCACGACACGTAACTCAAAAGACGTAATTAACAGTGACATAAATTATGACTAAACAGATAAATAAACCAGTTAAGGAAATTGGCAAAAACAGATAAACAAACCATTGACTGCAAAATCTATAAATGAACATAAAAAATCAACAATAAATGTAGTAACCATCGACAGAATCAGAAAAGACAGACAGAAAAGAACTAACGCTTCATAAAATGCTTACGTTCGGCAGAACTGAGTAAAATGAGTTTAGATAAGAAGTGCATGTTCAAAAGTGGAATCTCTCTACCTAGTGATAATCTCTTCAGAATTGTCTTGACACTATGTATTCTAATTGTTTCAGCTTTGCGTAATAATGTTAACTGGAGATTCTAAAATAAAAGGTACAATTTCATATCAACTATATACAGAGATCAATTGAGATTTATCCAAGCTTGTGCTCCGTCCTAATGATCACACCGTTGACGGGACGTTAATCTCTAATCTTCCTTCCTTTTTTGTATAAACAGGGCTTGAGTGAAACAAAAATTGGCAAAAACGAATAAAAATTTTTTTTCGTAAATAATGTTGAGAGGAACGCTTTCGAAATTGGTGGTAATAGTTTTCTTATTAATACAGGATTGATCAAAGAACAAACCATTCCCTAATTGCTGTGCTTAAGGAAATGAGACTACATTTGTGACAAAGACAAACAACTTGCCATCTTTGGTTCAATGTATTAACAAAGTTTAATTTCCTGACCAACACATACGAACTTCTTTCGTTGGTCATTAGTATTAAAGCAGAACAAATAAATTTAAAAAGTACATTTATTTTCTTTAAATAAATAACAATATGACTTAAACCATCACTAAAAATTTCACTAATACGTTTTTGTAAGTAGCACATATTTTTGTGTGTTTTTCCATGTCTTTTCTTAGTGTATTCGATTGTGTGTATGCATATGTATAAGTTTTGAAGTAGTTCCTTATACGCAGTCTCTTGCAAACGTACTTTGACCGCACAGAGACCAACGTATTCATTTTTCGTAATTGTTATTTGGAAAGCAATTGGGGACAGTCTCTGAAAATCCAGTCTCCACTTGGGAAAATAAATAATTCTCTGAGATTTGGTATAGGAATCGTGACATTAGTTTACTTACCGGACAGAGAACTATGAAAACACTTTTCTAAAATCAGTGTAGCATTGCGTATTTCAAATATAGCACTTCCACAGGATACAAGTTTGCGACTATGTCTCCCTAATGTTGGACGAATTTTAATATTTCCTATCATATGTAACACAAAGCCGATATTAGAATTAATTTTATCCAAAATGGATGCAGCTGAAGTCTGAGACTGTTGCATTATAGAATATAGAATGATAACTCCAGTACAGCACTCGTGCCTGCCACATCGCAGTCGCGAAGTGGGGCCGAGGCAGTGCCAGATAAGTTTTACAGTCTGACGACAATTTATGGATTTGTAGTTTTAGCTTGACGATGTCCACTATGTACAAACGATAGATACTGTTATTTTGAAGAAGGTTGGGTTGTCCCGACTAAAACCTAGGTAAATTCTAGGTAAACAGTGCAACTGAGGCAGATCATTGTTGTTGTTGTTGTTGTGGTCTTCAGTCCTGAGACTGGTTTGATGCAGCTCTCCATGCTACTCTGTCCTGTGCAAGCTTCTTCATCTCCCAGTACTTACTACAACCTACATCCTTCTGAATCTGCTTAGTGTATTCATCTCTTGGTCTCCCTCTACGATTTTTACCCTCCACGCTGCCCTCCATTAATAAATTTGTGATCCCTTGATGCCTCAGAACATGTCCTACCAACTGGTCGCTTCTTCTTGTCAAGTTGTACCACAAACTCCTCTTCTCCATTATTCTACTCAATACCTCCTCATTAGTTATGTGATGTACCCATCTAATCTTCAGCATTCTTCTGTAGCACCACATTTCGAAAGCTTCTATTCTCTTCTCGTCCAAACTATTTATCGTCTATGTTTCATTTCCATACATGGCTAAACTCCATACAAATATTTTCACAAACGACTTCCTGACACTTAAATCTATACTCGATGTTAACAAATTTCTCTTCTTCAGAAACACTTTCCTTGCCATTGCCAGTCTACATTTTATATCCTCTCTACTTCGACCATCATCAGTTATTTTGCTCCCCAAATAGCAAAACTCATTTACTACTTTAAGCGTCACATTTCCTAATCTACTTCTTTCAACATCACCCGACTTAATTCGACTACAATCCATTCTCCCCTTTTTGCTTTTGTTGATGTTCATCTTATATCCTCCTTTCAAGACACTGTCCATTCCGTTCAACTGCTCTTCCAAGTCCTTTGCTGTCTCTGACAGAATTACAATGTCATCGGCGAACCTCAAAGTTTTTATTTCTTCTCCATGGATTTTAATACATACTCCGAATTTTTCTTTTGTTTCCTTTACTGCTTGCTCAATATACAGATTGAATAACATCAGGGAGAGGCTACAACCCTGTCTCGCTCCCTTCCCAACCACTGCTTCCCTTTCAAGCCCCTTGACTCTTATAACTGCCATCTGGTTTCTGTACAAATTGTAAATAGCCTTTCGCTCTCTGTAATTTACCCCTGCCACCTTTAGAATTTGAAAGAGAGTATTCCAGTCAACATGGTCAAAAACTTTCTCTAAGTCTACAAATGCTAGAAATGTAGGTTTGCCTTTCCTTAATCTATTTTCTAAGATAAGTCGTAGGGTCAGTATTGCCTCACGTGTTCCAACATTTCTACGGAATCCAAACTGATCTTCCCCGAGGTCGGCTTCTACTAGTTTTTCCATTCGTCTGTAAAGAATTCGCGTTAGTATTTTGCAGCCGTGACTTATTAAACTGATAGTTCGGTGATTTTCATGTCTGTCACACCTGCTTTCTTTGGGATTGGAATTATTATATTCTTCTTGAAGTCTGAGGGTATTTCGCCTGTCTCATACATCTTGCTCTCCCAAGGCCGTGAATAGTTTCAATGGAATGTTGTCTACTCCGGGGGCCTTGTTTCGACTCAAGTCTTTCAGTGCTCTGTCAAACTCTTCACGCAGTATCGTATCTCCTATTTCATCTTCATTTACTTTCTTTTCCATTTCTATAATATTGTCCTCGAGAGCATCGCCCTTGTATAGGCCCTCTATATACTCCTTCCACCTTTCTGCTTTCCCTTCTTTGGTTAGAACTGGGTTTCCATCTGAGCTCTTGATATTCATACAAGTGGCTCTCTTTTCTCCAAGGGTCTCTTTAATTTTCCTGGGGGCAGTATCTATCTTACCCCTAGTGAGCTAAGTCTCTAAATCTTTACATTTTTCCTCTAGCCATCCCTGCTTATCCGTTTTGCACGTCCTGTCGATCTCATTTTTGAGACGTTTGTATTCCTTTTTGCCTGCTTCATTTACTGCATTTTTATATTTTCTCCTTTCATCAATTAAATTCAATATTTCTTCTGTTACCCAGGGATTTCTACTAGCCCTCGACTTTTTACCTACTTGATCCTCTGCTGCCTTTGCTACTTCATCCCTCAAAGCTACCTATTCTTCTTCTACTGTATTTCTTTCCCTCATTCCTGTCAATTGTTCCCTTATGCTCTCCCTGAAACTCTGTACACCCTCTGGTTCTTTCAGTTTATCCAGGTCCCATCTCCTTAAATTCCCACCTTTTTGCAGTTTCTTCAGTTTTAATCTACAGTTCATAACCAATAGATTGTGGTCAGAGTCCACATCCGCCCCTGGAAATGTCTTACAATTTAAAACCTGGTCCCTAAATCTTTGTCTTACCATTACATAATCTATCTGATACGTTCTAGTATCTCCAGGATTCTTCCGTGTATACGGTCCCTAGGCCAATTACATCTAAAACACTTGATTCTACGTTTCTACCACCAACAGACCCCGAGGTATGAGCCCCAGAAAAATACCGTCTCCATTCGCGGCGTTTTGGAACAACAATTCGTGCATACACTTCTTATACTAGCATAATTTTTACTTTTTTTCATGTGAACATGACATGTTTGTACAAGCCGCCAGTACTACAGGGTTATCACCCATGTGTGTAGTAGTGGAATACTTAGCCAATAACAGTTTCAAAAGAATCATTCTACTGATTCAGCTATTTATACATTTACAAAGCACATAATAAAATCTTTAAATTATAAAATATCACCAACTGGCATCTTCTGTGATTTATCGAAGGAATTTTATTGTGTCACTAAGCTATTCAAGTAATACAAATAGCGATGCCACATCGTCTGCGTGTGGAGAACTTACGATACGAGATCAGTCAGCCACAAGTATTCTCACTTTATTTGAATCAGAAGGTGTAATTAGTCCAAGAACGTTTCTCATGGAGGAAAACAGCGGTCTGGCTAAAATACGTTAAAAACAGCCTTGATCACAGTAAAATATTTGTTTACTATAGTTACCAAACTGTTCGAAATCTGTAACTGTTGCCAATTAACATTTATTGTGGTCAAGACTGATTTTAATCCCATGTTAAAACAGCCAGTCCTATCTGTAGATGATGGAACCATTATTACGAAGAAAAGCAAGGAGTTCTCTTGTTTTCTCAGTGACTATAATATTGCTGTCATCAGCGAAGAGAATTTTTTCACCATGGGTAACACCACTAGGAAAGTCACTGATGTATATCAGGAATAGTATTGGTCTTAATATCCTACCTTGCGGAACCCCTACATTAATGTATTTTGGTTCTGATAAGTGTTTTACTACATGTTTAGATCTATTTGAAGTATGTGTTATATCTACTCTTTGTTCTAATGGCTCTGAGCACTGTGCGACTTAACTTCTGAGGTCATCAGTCGCCTAGAACTTAGAACTAATTAAACCTAACTAACCTAAGGACATCACAAACATCCATGCCCGAGGCAGGATTCGAACCTGCGACCGTAGCGGTCACGCAGTTCCAGACTGAAGCGCCTATAACCGCATGGCCACACTAGCCAGCTCTACTCTTTGTACCCTATCTGCTAGGTATGATCGAAACCAGTCATTAGCTACTCCTCTTATTCCTAACGCTTCTAATTTATTTAATAGAATCTTGTGGTCCACTATATCAAAGACCTTAGAATGATCCAAAAATATGCCCGTGACATACTCATATTCGTCTAGAGCATCAAGTGCAACCCTTGTGAATTCTACTATGGCTGACTCCGTACTTTTGCCACTTTGGAAACCAATCTATGATTTGCTTAAAAATTTGCATTTATTCAGGTAATTCATTAATCTGTTTTTCATAATTCCATCTATTATTTCTGAGAATGGTGACAGCAGGGAAAATGGGCCAGTAATTTTCTATGTCTTCTGCATTACCTTTCTTAAGCAAAGGTACAGCTCTTGCCTGTTTTAAGTGCTCTGGAACTGTCCCTGATGTGAAGTACTCATTTATTATACTTGTCAATGGGCCTTGTATAATCTCCATTCATTGTTTTAGTACACACATTGGTACTTCGTCAAAGCCTAGTAACTTTTTATTTTTTAGTTTTGAACAGCTTTATTTACTTCATTCTCTGTGGTTGGAAGTAACATCACTGCATTTAGTACAACATTATTTACAGGTGTTGTATTATTTGCTTTGGGATATTTTTGCTGTAACCTCTCAGCAACACTTGAAAAATACATAGTTTGCTAAATGTTGTGGATCATTTATTACCTTATCCCCCTCCCTTAGCAGTATGTTATTCTGGGATTGTTTGCCTCTCACTTGTCCTTTTTTATAAAATTCCACATTACTTTGCATTTATTCTCTGCATTATACATTTTTTTCGCCATTAAATGACATATTTGCAGCAATCAGCACCTTTCTATAGATCTTTTTCTATCTATGATATTAATTTAAGAATTCCAGATCATTACAATTATTTTTCATGGAACTGAGGTATTAAAGTGTTTGGGAGGACTTCTTAATCCCTGCTGTTATCCATCTGTTTTTGTGAGGTGTTGACACAGACATGTATACTTTTGGAAATGTCTTTTCAAAGTTCTATTTAAATAATGTGGCGAATTTAGAGAATTTCATATTTACATTAGTTTCCTTATACACTTAATCCCAGCTTTGTTTTGCTAGTTCCTTTGAAAAATCTTGTATTTTTATTTCTGATAGATGTCGTTTGTAGGCTTGTAGTTTAGGGAATGATTTGATGCCTGATTTTACTGTTGATATTTGACAGAGATGGTCTGATTGTCCGAGATCTTGTACAGCTACATCACATTTTTCTCTGTCCATATTTGTGGCCACATGGCCAATTACTGTTGCAGTTATTGTAGTAATCCTTGTTGCGCTATTGATACTATAGGGACATGCCAAAACTTTGAAGGATATTTATGAGGGTGCTGCTGGATTCATTTATGATATTGGTGTTGATATTAATGTCCCCACACAGAATTATGTTGAACTTTATACTTGAGACTTTATCTAGAACTTCAGTTAATTTATTGAAAAAGTGTCCACACTACCACTGGGAGATCTATAGACACATAAAATGATTAATTTCTTGATGACATCAAGAATGTTAATTCAGTAGCTGATATGTCAAAGTATTTGTCTTCACTTGCTGTATTGAGGTCATGTCTTGACTTGAACTGTGTTCCTTTTCTCATATAAATACACAATCCTTCACCACTTGAAGCAGCTCTGCAGTATGAGTTTGCCTTTTCATACGATGATAACACTGCATGCTGGATTTCTGTCTCCCTACACCAGTGTTCAGTAACACAAACAACTGTGTAGTTCAAAGATTGGAGCTCAACTTCTAACAGTTGTATTTTATTTTTTATTGATTGTATGTTTTGATGGAAGATTATTAAGTCTGTGAAATGCCCCATGTTACTCTTTCCAGTTGTTTGTTTCTCTTTGTGACATCTGGTATGTGTGATATGTGGAGTGATAAAATATGTCTTGTGAGTGATTGTTTCAGTATTTTTTAAAGTGCTGGAGATATTCTTTAGGGAGGGGACCTGTTGTCTGGATTTATCCTAAAAAAAGAATTACTTGTTCTACCCATGACAACAGGTATTTTACCATGTGAGGCCTGAGATCCACCCGCTACACTTTCATGAATCAGCTGTACCAATCTTCCCTTCACAGTCCTGTTTACGTGTAGGCCATGCCTAATGAAGCCCCATCTGCTGATAGTCCCGACAGGCACCAGAGAAACCTGAGCAAAGTTGGCTGTTCTCAGAGCCAATCCTAACCCCACATTGATTTGCCTCACAGCTCCATCAAGGTGTGGCCAATCATGACAGTGGAAAAGCTCGACAAAGTGTACTTTGGTGCCACGAGTCAGGGAAGCTATCTTGTCCATGTCACCATCTATGTCACATGCCCCATCCCTGTCCAAACTGTTTCCCACCCCACCCATTATCACTACATGGTCCTCCTTTCTAAAGTCCTTACATAAAGCCTGTAAGTCCTCTATCACATGACTTAGCCCTGCATTTGGCGTGAAGATACTGATGGCCTGGTACACTGCCCCTAAACTTTCCTGTAACTGAGGGCCTACACCTCGCCCAAGGCTACTGCCTAGCAGCAGCACTTTTTTCTGCCTATCACTTTGTACACTCCTAGGCTTCTTGGCCTCGGTTGAAGTGTGCTGCACATTTTCTGCTCCTTGTTCTACTTGAGGCTCTTCTCCACTTAACTCTGGCAGTGGTAGATATCTGTTTTTGGTGTTGATTATAAAACTGTCAGATCGCGTTCTCTTTCTTCCTATCCTCCTACCAGCTGTCAGTTCACAACCACCCTCCTCCCCCCAACCTCCCTTGATCCTTATCAGTTCCTTCCTTGCTTCCTCCAACTGTGCCTGAAGGGCACAGAGTTTCCTTTCCTGTTCCCCAATCAGAATGTTCCTACGGCATACTCTGCAGTTGCAGGAGAGAGCCTCTTCTGTTCTTCCAACATTATCCCCACTGCATACCCCCCAGTGAAAATATTTCCTACAAGAATGGCAACAAATCTCTCTACTCACTACACTATAACAGCTTCCACATTTCTCACTCATGGCCAGTTTCGAAAGAATAATTAAGTTTAAAGAATGTTTTAAATTTGTCACAGGTGTGAAACTGGCTATATGTAAACAAAAAAGGACACAAAGGTCTTATGTGCGGTTATTGTTTTTGTACTGATCTAGAGATACAATGAGAGAAGAATGAATTAACAATTACTTTGTTTTTAGAGGATGTACGTTATCAAGCGTATTTGCTCAGGTTTTTAAACGTTTATAACTTGGAAAATTTAGGCCTAGAACGCGTCTATATAACTGGTAAACAATACGAAATGTGTAAGTTAAATACGATTTAGAAACGTTTAATTACACTTTTATTGCGACAATAGAGACTGATGAAACTAGTAGCTGTCTTTTTTTAACGAATTTTGCACTATCAAGAAAACTTGAATAGAATTTTTTGTGTTTACGTCACGCAAAATTTCGGGTTATGTCGCCATTATCGGGACTTCAGATAACATGCAAGTTTTTTCAAGAACAAGCTCTGCTGGGACGCTAATGTTCAGTTGTGCTACAAGAACGGACACTACAGCAAGTATACGAAACAAAGAAAATTTGACATTATTTCCTCTTAAATAAGTTCTTTTGGCGGACGAATAAAATACCTGTGATCTTGCTCGGTGGCCATCTTGAACTGCACTGATAATTCATGCCCATCTATTTGGTACTGATTTGATTGTTAACATAACGTGTAGATGATAGTGGTTTCTCATCCGGTTTCCAGATGTTTGCTGACAATGACGAAAACATACATCTTACAGATTATTGGCCATGAGGTTAGGTGGCCTTTTGCATGGACAAAAACTTCAGTAGTTTACAGGTTTTGAACCATCATCACTCAAAGCTAAAGAAAGTTGATGCAGAGATTAGCTGATGTATATATTTGCTGAGGTAGTGCTGTCATCAAGCCAAAAGTAGTTTGACCAACACAGTAGGCATGATGCTTTTGGGAGTGATGTACCCTTGCCTTCATCAAACCTGTGAACAGACTTACCCAATCAGTTTATCTTGGAATCTGAACCATGATGTAACTCAGTGTTTTCACTTTTACAAACGTTGCTAAACGTAAAAGAAATGATAAGTGAAAAAATAAAATAATCTGAGGATTGATAAGTAATCGAACCTGCCCCTTTGGACACATAGTCTGGCATGTGCAAGGCACACCTTCAATTACAAGTTAGACAATAAACATGATGTTGCTCATTGATTTTTAGATGCTCACTATTTCTCTTCATCAATGTGCAAGCAGTTGTCACAGCAATTTAAGTACATTTTTGGTAGCTAAAAACTTAATACGAATTGTGTAATTACTGTCATTCAATGGTACAGCAGACTTTTGTAAGAGGTGTTCATTCATTACTGGCTACTGTCGAACTCCATACAATTAACTGGTCCCTGCAAGTAATCCAAATTTCCCTTTCTTACTCTGCCACTAAATGTCTGTGAAACACCTTCACATTTTTTCACATTAACTGCAAATTGCCACAATGAATTCTTACCATGTATCTACACTCATTAATTACATTGGTGATTTTCTCATTAACTTTACCTTACAGATTTAAAAAAAAAATTTACTTTAGCAGTGCAGCAATTTTGTTTATTATTTACTTTTTTTCAACTCGTATTTTTGCAAAACAGAATCTATTCTTTAAACAATGGAAAATCCAGGATGTAATATGTCAATATTATGAAAATATTATGAAAACTCATAACATTGACAAAATCTGTTCTTTTGCAGTGCCACTAGGTTGTCAACGAGCAGTCAGTTAAACTTGGGATGATCTGTAAAATTTTGCCAGCCAAAGTTGATCCTGGCAGACAGAAAAATAATCTGAGATTAATGTTTTTACAGTGCAGATGTTGTAGTTCAGTCTGAACCAAGTTCACATTGCATGCTAACCTAAGATCAGCTGCTTTATACAGTGTGTTTCAAAAAGAATACACACATTAAGAGCACATATATTTGTAGAACTGTAAGATTTAGCACTATGAAACTTGGGACACATATTTATGAATCTCTCAACCTTAGGTTACAGATGTTCAGTATGTCCTCCACCAGCAACATGAACAAGATCAAATAGATGCTCAAATTCCTCCAATAATCAGGTAAGCAAGTCCATCATCACTAATGTTATGGCAGCAAGGACCTCATTCTTCAACTCTTCTAGATTCTGAGGTAGTGTTGTTGCATAAACTTTGTCCTCAAGAAGTCAAGGGTGTCAAGTCCAGTGACCGTGGAGGCCAGCTTAGAAGTGCTAAGTTGCCGGCTATTTGATGACCAACCCCATAGCTCAGTAGAGTTCCATTCAGATATTCACGCACTTGGCATCTCCAGTGAGGGGGTGCCCTGTCTTGTAGAAAAAAGAAGTTAGCCTTGTTCAACCTCGAAAACAACCAGTTTAGTAACATAGCAAGGCACTGCTGCTAGTTAGCCATGTTTTCATCATATAATAATTGGCGATAAACAGAGATTGGGATATTGCACGAAACACATTTACTTTAGGTGAATTTTGTACATGTTCAGTGTGTGTATGTGGGTTCTGTAGGGGAAAATTCAAACATTTTGTTTGTTACTGTCTCAGTAAGGTGCAAAGTTGCTTCATTTCTGAGCATGATGTGTTGTGCAAAGGTGTTATCATTGACAGTATGTGGTGTATTTGTTTTTTAAACAAGATTTATATTTTAGTCAAATTATTATTCTCTTGTGAAGATTCAGAAATCTGGTGTGAGTTTTGCACCACTTCTTGGTGGGAAGAGCAAAGACTTTTCAAAATACTTAAGTACTGTAAGTGATAGTTTATATTTCACCCGAAATCGTTTGCAGAAGGCGTAGCGTTCTCAAGATTAAGAACAGGGTTTGCATTGCCACTTAATTTATTTGTGTCGTGATCATGTCCGATCATGAGACATAACAACTACGAACAGAGAAACCTAAGGGACCAGACAGAGCTGGAAATTTTCTTTCCTGTACTACAACACACATTAATAGAAACTGGATTTAAATCACAAACATGGTAAATAGCAATGCGCCTTCTGCCTTAACTACGATGTTTGCCGATATGCAGTCGATTCCTGGTAGCTGCATGAAAACTATAAAAACATCGTTATTTCTGTTGCGGTTAATAGGAGATGGATAGCATTGAAATACTTTAAGTAATAAGCAGAGAATACAGCATTTGAGAGCACGATAACCAGTTTAATTACCTTAGTCATTATTGCTAACAATAGGCACCGTACATTTCAATTTTATATCTTGCTGGCCGTTTCTTTAAATAAAGTCATTTAACATTTACGACATTTCCTCTCAGCTGCACACATAAATTCTTACATGTTGTTGTTGTGGTCTTCAGTCTGAGATTGGTTTGATGCAGCTCTCCATGCTACTCTATCCTGTGCAAGCTTCTTCATCTCCCACTACTTATGGCAACCTACATCCTTCTGAATCTGCTTAGTGTATTCACATCTTGTTCTCCCTCTACGATTTTTACCCTCCACGCTGCCCTCCGATGCTAAATTTGTGATCCATTGATGCCTCCGAACGTGTCCTACCAACCGGTCCCTTCTTCTTGTCAAGTTATGCCACAAACTCCTCTTCTCCCTAATTCTATTCAATACTTCTTCATTATTTATGTGATCTACCCATCTGATCTTCAGTATTCTTCTGTAGCACCACATTTCGAAAGCTTCTATTCTCTTCTTGTCCAAACTATTTATCGTCCATGTTTCACTTCCATACATGGCTACACTCCATACACATACTTTCAGAAACGACTTCCTGACACTTGAATCTATACTCGATCTTAACAAATTTCTCTTCTTCAGAAACGCTTTCCTTGCCATTGCCAGTCTACATTTTATGTCCTCTCTACTTTGACCATCATCAGTTATTTTGCTCCTCAAATAGCAAAACTCCTTTACTACTTTAAGTGCCTCATTTCCTAATTTAGTTCCCTCAGCATCACCAGACTTAATTCGACTACATTCCATTATCCTCGTTTTGCTTTTGTTGATGTTCATTTTATATCCTCCTTTCAAGACACTGTCCATTCCGTTCAGCTGTTCTTCCAAGTCCTTTGCTGTCTCTGACAGAATTACAATGTCATCGGCGAACCTCAAAGTTTTTATTTCTTCTCCATGGATTTTAATACCTACTCCGAATTTTTCTTTTGTTTCCTTCCCTGCTTGCTCAGTATACAGATTGAACAACATTGGGGAGAGGCTACAACCCTGCCTCACTCCCTTTTAAACCACTGCTTCCCTCTCATGCCCCTCAACTCTTATAACTGCCATTTGGTTTCTGTAGAAATTGTAAATAGCCTTTCGCTCCCTGTATTTTACCCCTGCCACCTTTAGAATTTGAAAAAGAGTATTCCAATCAACACTGTCAAAAATTTTCTCTACGTCTACAAATGCTAGAAACGTAGGTTTGCCTTTCCTAAATCTTTCTTCTAAGATAAGTCGTAAGGTCAGTATTGCCTCACGTGTTCCAACATTTCTACGGAATACAAACAGATCTTCCCCGAGGTCGGCTTCTACCAGTTTTTCCATTCGTCTGTAAAGAATTCGTGTTAGTATTTTGCAGCTGTGACTTATTAAACTGTTAGTTCGGCAATTTTCACATCTGCCATTAGCTGCTTTCTTTGGGATTGGAATTATTATATTCTTCTTGAAGTCTGAGGGTATTTCACCTGTCTCATACATCTTGCTCACCAGATGGTAGAGTGTTGTCAGGACTGGCTCTCCCAAGGCCGTGAGTAGATCTAATGGAATGTTGTCTACTCCCGGGGCCTTGTTTCGGCTCAGGTCTTTCAGTGCTCTGTCATACTCTTACACAGCACTGCACAATAGTAATATTTTATAAGTAATTAGTGATTGCGGACCACGCCATGTACTCGCCGCCGTCTTTAATAAATATCACGACTGTGGTAACAGAAGAGGGTTACAATTCTTCAGGTCTCAAAAAAGAAACCGAAAATATCTCTATCGAAACAATTTATGAACTGTTCGTATTCTGCGCCGTGGCACGTAAGGTATTCTTTGAAATATCAGGTGGTCGCTGCTCAGCGACGATCTAAAAAGTTTTTACACAAATTGTATGGCTTTTAAGACCCTGCATGGTTAGATTATCGAATGTAGAGGTGGGCAAACTGAAACACCTAACTGTTTCGAAACAAATGAAACAGTTCAATGTAATGTTTCGAAACGCTGTTTCGAAACAATGAAACAGTTTGTGTTTTGTAATAGTATAGCCCTTCACATTATATCATCTTGAGTGTCTACTATATAAATATTGGCAAAAAAACACAAATAAGGTTCGAGACCGCCAATCGTATCGCATAAAGTATGAAACTTTCACTTAAGCGTCTTTGCAGTTCCATATTTCCTTTAGCAAATGCGCTGCTTTCGTGTCATTGGACTTTCATACTTTCCAATTGGCGGAGGTCAGACTAAATATGTTTGACATAACAGATTTTGCCAAACTCGTTTTCCTGTATTCTAGTGCACAATTTTGATAGGTTTTATGAGTGACAATCTGTGTGTGCTATTGAAAAGGCTTATCGTGAGATATAATTTATTGAGATAACATTCTGGGAAGCGAGACACTGAATTAACATCTATGAGTGGCCACTCACACTTTTACTACTCACAGTTAAATTTTCCATTGTTTGTCACACAGAGCAGGATGCAAAGTGACTAATGCACACAGGTCAAAAAATTACCGTAACAGACTGGAGGATATAGCACAGTGGTCAAGTATGGCAGTTTCTCATCAAACATTCACAAGTTAGCTGGATACATCTCATAGTAAGTACACTTGATGGAATTGGAAAACATTTCAAAGTAACTGAAATGCAGAGATAGGTATGTTTCTTTGAAGTATAAAATCCAGACTAAAATTTAAATCAATTCATACAGTGTAATGCCTTTGTGATACCTATATCATGGCAGATCTGCCTCTACACCATAGTTCTTGCTAAAGAAATTTGTTTGAGTTACAGGTACATCGAGTTCCCTCAAGTACTCACAGCAAGCAGATGTATTACCATTTTATTATAAACTTCCCCAGGAAATCAGATATTAAGTTACGTTGCTGTTGAAATGCAATTTTTATCCCAGTATCTGAGCGCCAAAAACAAAAGTATCGATGTACCATTATTGATTTGCCTGATAATTATTTATCATACACAAGTATCAAGATGCCTATAGTGTAATAACCAAACACAGCATATTTACAAAAATAAACACACAAACATATACATACACAAACCAGATGATTATTCTCGAACACATAAATCAATAAATAACATACTCAAAAAAAAATTAAACTCACTGAATGGTGAGCAAAAACGTGTCTTCCGTGTGCAACAAATTTGAGAAAAATGTTGTTGCAAGGTAGCTACATGCACTATTTAGTGGACTAAACAAAATACAATCAAATATAAATTCAGTGTACTCTGTCCAGAGAAGAACAAAATCAACTGAAATTTTACTGTTTCATTTCTGAGTAGATCTGCTGTACCTATTCTAAGTTGTAGTTTAGAAATATCATTTTTGACACTTTTTCGCTTGAAAGACGGGATCGTCTGTCTGTTATTGTTTGCCCTTGCTTTGAAAATATACGCTCACATGGAACAGAGGTGGCCATAATACAAAGACGTCGTTTCATTATTTAAAACAGTGTAGGAAACAACACATGATTTCCTTTGCACCAGAGCAGTGGATCTTGTGATCTGTGTATCAGTGGCATCTTCATATATTTATCAATCTCGACTATACTTGCAGCACGTGGATTGTCTACACTTCGGATCAAGCCACCTACAGCTTGGTCAAAATCTTGCCAAGTGTTGCCACTGCTGGAGGTGAATGTGCTCACCACAACTGGTTTGGCTGGTGGTGGATTTTCTGTAGAATACCGAGTGGGTTTCTGTCGTATTGCACAGCATTTGTTAATTATGGCATCTTTTGTTTCTTTTAATCGATGGCCAGTTTTTGGAAAACCATGCTCCCTGAAGTGAGGATCCAATAATGTTGCTTCACAAGCAATTGCCTTACCTGCAAACTTTTGAACGAGGCGGGTACAGATTCCGTCCTCAAGTTTAGCAGTTACTGTATTAGTGGTTTCATTGCTGTGATCTGAGTTTTTCAGTCTCAGACAGTGACTTTGTAAACGTCTGCATAATAAGACAACTTTTGACAAGGTCACATTTCTTTCACTGCTAATTTCTGTTGCGACTTGTTCAAAAGGAGATAGTATTTAACAAATTTTTTCAATAACTGACCAGTCTTCATTGGACAGTTTTGTTTGTGAGTCCACACTGAGGATTGCGGGGGTGCTTTGCAAAGGCTCTTTGATTTTCAAAAGCCTGTCAAACATTTCATACGTGGAATTCCATCTCCTAGGGCAATCTTGTTTCGGTGTTAAAATAGGGAAGCTTCTGAATATTGTGTAATTTCTCAAGTGCTTGAGGACTTCTTTTGAAAAATTCCACTATTGACTTCACTCTTGCCCTTGTGTCTGTAATTGGTTCAAGGCTTGCTCGCACAATTAAATTCAGTGTATGTGCAAAACAAGGTACATGCCACCATTTGCACATCATCACTGCCTTCACCATATTAGGTGCATTATTTATAGTGGAAGCTACAATTTTATTGGTAATACCCCAAGTTGAAGTCACATTTTGTAATTCACTGGAAATGTTTTCTGCTGTATACTTGTCATGGAATTTAAAGCTAGATAACAAATATGACTTCAGATTGCAGTTTTCAACAATGAAGTGAGCAGTCACTGCAATATAATTCTCATTTTTCACAGATGTCCATCCATCAGTTGTCATGCAGATGTAGGATGCAGCTTGCACTGCAGATCTTACTCGCATTAGTGTGTTATCGAACACATGAGACAGTAAACTGTTGGAGACGGGTTTTCTACTGGGAGGTACATAGTTTTCATTTAATAAAAAAGTCATTTTTCTAAACTCTACACTCTCATCTACATTAAATGGAAGGTATCCTTTAACAACAAGTCTTAAAATCTGTTCTTCTATTTTGGCTCGTTTGGATGAAGCCACTGGTCTTGATGCAACTCTAGTAATCTTTGTTTGTCTACCACAACTACCCAGAACTGAACTGGTGGAAGTGCTGGGTAATTTCTCGCACAGATTGTTCATCTTGACGCACAGGCACTGAAATAGCAGATTCCTGAACAGTTGCTGTGGGAACTGAATTGGCTTCGTCACTGCCCAGATTCATTTTCAAACGAGTTTCACTTAAATTAACTGTTGGATGCTTACGTCGCAAGTGTCTGTTTAAGCAATAAGTTGAACTACTTTTAAACGACAACACTGCCGAGCACAAGTTACATTTAATTTTCTCAGGATTTATCTTCATAAAATAATGCCACACCGGGCTTCGTAATGCCATAGCTGAAGACAGAAGAACCGACACGAACGGTACTGGAGGCGGGAACAAACTACAGAAACAACGGATACGCTACTGGGATTCCCACATTTCGTTAGTATGGATAATATATACCCGGACTGCTAATATCCATGCACACAAAAGAAATCATTGTGGAGAATAGGCACATTGACTACAGACTCACAAATAAAGCCACATAATTCGAATAAATAACAAAATATAAGAGAAAAAAAATTTTGTCCCTCAAGGTGTTTCGAATCATTTCTATAAATCCCCACCATGCTTCCCAGCCCTTCCTGTTCACCATTACATCATCAATGATCCGTCAATCACATTGCTTGGAAGTACATCCAATTTACGTATATGTCTAAAAACTTTTTTGATTCAAAATGTTGTAGGTTTACTTGCGTTTTTTAATATGATTACTGTACATGAACAGAGAAGCATATGTTATAGGAGATGTGTAATTTAACTGAATGTTTTTCACATTTTTATTACTTTCAATGATAACAGTGTGCTTTATTTTGTTTATTAGTGTTTATAGAGCAGTCAATTAGAAACGAAGCTTTATTTTCGGAAATCTTAAGCTTCATGCTGTTGTGTGTCAAAAAGATTTCGACACTCTTGAAAGAGTTTAATGAAGTAGTACATTAAACGTATTTCCGTATCTGTGAAGTGCCCGAATCTCGTCCGAGACAAAGCGAAATGAAGTATCACTGTTTCGATACAGTTAGTCCGTTCCAGGCGCAAGTGGACTGAAACAGCGTTATTTTGGAACAACGATATTCTTGCTGTGGCTGGCTCGAGATCGAATCTGGTCCCGTTATCCGACACAGAGCGGAATAAACACCACTGTTTCGAAACCGTGAAACAGAGTCGTTCCGAAACACTGAAACAGTTCCACGTATCGATACACTGTACCGAAACATAGAAACAGCGGCCAAGTCTAATCGAATGTAAGTTTATTTAAGCTATCGAAACAGATACTAATATCTACACTGCCTCCGATGAGGAGGGGAAGAATATCGGAGGTATTACTTCTTTCCTCATGTCACTCGTAATATTAGTGGCTTTTAATACATGTCTATTGAAATTGAGTACAATACACTTGACGTTAGATAAAGTTACCATACTAGAGAAAACATTCATTGTTAAGATCATCAGTAAAAATTGTCTTTGTGTAGTTCATCTGCATCTGTGTTTTGGTCACAGGCTTTCTTAACATCTACAACAACATGGAAAGTATTACTATTCACAATAAAGAGCTATGTACATTAAGTGGAGATGACAGGCATTGTTACAAAGAAAAAAAATACATACACATAGAAGTCCCTATATAATCCTAAAATGCTTACAAACTATGAAATTGACATTACCTTTTCATTACTCTTTCACACGGTTTCCAAATTTTCAATGTCTCTACAAGCTTGATAGGCTCCTGTTTATTTCATGGTAATATTCTTTCTTATTTTACACACATTGCACATTGGTTCGTGGATCACACTTTGCAGTCGAATTGTTTGTCAAGAATCGCTCACGATGGGAGTCCCTTTTCTATCACTTCACTGAATGGAATTTGCCATTCTCCGTCAACTCATGGAATATGGAACATAAATACAGAATGCTGTGCATTAGTATTACTTAAAATTATCGGTTTAATTACAATGGGTTCAGGATGGGTAAGGATCGTTTCTTTCTTTCTTTCATTTCGCACTGATTTCTGCTCTTGTTTATGACAGCGGCTAGGGCAAATATCAACCTCTTTCTGACCGTGACCGGAATTTATTCTAGTCATTACCATTTTATTCTTTGCTTAAAACAAATCGCTCTGTTTTAGTCTCTAAAGTATGGTGTTTGCTATGCATATAGAACAACGTCCTTCAAAGTAGTATGAAGTCTCAACTATTGCCGGAGCGAGCCACGCGGACCCCCGCCATTAAAGTTCCAAATATCAATTATTTCGTCATACGCCGCTGCGCGGCAATGTTGACAGACCAACACCGGCCAGTATCGCGCGCGCGCAATCTTATATATTGGGGTGTGTGTTGTGTTGTCCGCCGATAACGCGCTGCGTTTAAAGCACGTTGTTAGAGGATTGCAGCTGTTGCTTCACCGACGAAGCCTGCACCGAGTCATCTCGACGTACCACTCGTCAACTATCCGTAATAGACTTGGCCACTGTTTCTATGTTTGGATACAGTGTATCGATACGTGGAACTGTTTCAGTGTTTCGGAACGGTTGTGGTTCACTGTTTCGAAACAGTGGTGTTTCATTCCGCCCCTGTCTCGGATAACCGCACCAGATTCGATCTCGAGCTAGACACAGAAACTGTATCGTTGTTTCAAAATAAGGCTGTGTCAATCTACCTGTGCTTGGAACGGACTAATTGTATCGAAACAGTGATGTTTCATTCCGCTCTGTGTCGGACGAGATTCGGGCTCGGCACTGGTACTGAAACACATACCACTTCATGAAACACTTTCAAGAGTGTCGAAATCTTTTTGACAAGCAATAGCATGAATCTTAAGATATCCGAAAATAAAGCTTCGTTTCTAGCTGACTGTCCTATTCCGAAGTGGCGTAACATCTGCTTTATGAACACTAAGCAAACAATAAAACAACGCATGCCATTCACATTCAAAATAATAAATATGTGAAAATCATTCAGTTAAATTACACTTTTTTTATAACATACGCTTCTCTGTTCATGTACAGGAATCATATTAAGAAACGCAAGTAAGCCTACAACATTTTGAATAACAAAAGGCGTAGATTGACAGTTATTATTCATATACATAAATTTGATGCAGGTATAATTGCAAGCAATTTGTTTCACATATCACTGGTAGTGTAATGGTGAACGGGAAGGGCTGGGAAGCATGGTGAATTTATAGTAACGCTTCGAAACACCTTGTAAAACAAAAATTTTTTCTGTTATATTTTGTTGTTTATTCGAATTATTTGGCGTTATTTGTGAGTCTATAGTCACTGTGCCTATTATCCACAATTATTCCCTTTGTGTGCATGGAAAATAGCAGGATGGGTATATTGCCCATACTAACAGAATGTGGGGATCCCAGTAGCATATCCGTTGTTTCTGCAGTTTGCACCCACTTCCAGTTCCGTTCGTGGTGGTTCGTCTGTCTTCAGCTATGGCTGTTCTTAGCCAATTGAAAAGTATGAAAGTCACACGACACGAAAGCAGCGCTTTTGCTGCAGGAAATACAAAACTGCCAAGATGCCTCAGTGATAGTTTCCTACTTTCTGCGACATGATTAGCGCTCTCGCACTTCATTTGTGTTTATATGGACACACTTATACAGTAGACATTCAAGATGATAAATGTGTAGGTTTATTAGATTACAAAACACAAACTGTTTCACTGTTTCGAAACATCGTATCGAAACATTACATTGCCCATCTCTAGTCCGTAAGGACTCACAGGTAAGTGAAAAGAAGTTATTTTGCTGGCTTGCGAGGGCTGCATGGCGAACGATACTTATTCACTGAACGTTGCACACGTTAAAAATAAAACTAATACACACAAGGTGTGATTTAAAGAGTCGTGACGCAGACTCGCTTTTCGACGCACAAATTTTTCACTTTCACTTTCATAGGTGTTCGTGAACTAAACGTCGTGCTTCATCTCACTTTCTCTTTGCAAAAATAACACTTTCACGGAAGGATAACAAGATACCTTGACTAATAATATTTACATAGTTTGCTTATATATACATATACATTCTCAATCTAATGGTCACGTCCGGTACAGATCTGCTGTCGATCATTATCTTCATGGCTCTCTCTTGCTTACCAGTTAAAATTTACGTCTTCCACTTTTCAATCTCCTCTTATAAACTCAGCTACCAGTTTCATTTATTCTTTACGGTCAAATTCTTATTACATTTTTTAATTGACTTCCTCTTGGAGAACACGCCTCTTTTTATAACTCTTTCCATTTATGTGTCCATTACTTTGTGTTTATTGTGTTATTTAAATTGAGGACAGGCTCCAGACAGAGAGACTGTCTCCTTTTCCATGCGGAATACTATTCACTTAAAAATATGCCCGCGTTTCAAAGACAACAAACTCATTTGCATGCCACACAAGTGGCTTGACTCTAATTGGCTTCAATAGGCAAAATTTAACTGATCTCGCGAACCTACACGCTTTTCATATGAGTTTATGAGTTGCTTCGCTCAGACAGTACAAGTAAATCTCTACGAGCTGATCCTTGGAATAGGATCTTTGAAAAATTATCAGGGGTCGGTATCTTGGATAAGATTTTATAAAGGAACTCAAAAATCAGCATTTAAATAATCTGGACATTATGAAAATTATCTCACTAAACAAGAAACGTTTATATGCGAACGCTTATGCTGGTGGAATTGCTTTTTGCGTGTCATTCACTTAGAAAATATAACTGATTCGTTTACATGCCTCTATGCATGTGCTTGTTTGACCAATTATTCTCTTTAGCGTTGCGGACTCCTGTTCTTAATCGCTATATTTAGTCTTGCGGCTGGCATTTTCTAAGTATAATATTTCCATGGAACTTATAATATAGCGTTATCTCTACCCCTTCTTTTACTTGCTACACCTTCGAATTTCTCAGCATAACTTTTCTGCCACAGACTTTAAAACTCTATTCCTAATGAAGTTTTCCACATACACCACTTCTTCTAAGCATCAGATCTTACACATGTTCTTTAGTATATTATAATTTACTCCTTTTTTTAGGTAATGTGTCGCTCTCATTACGATATCCTCTGTTATTCTTTGATTCTAGTCACGAAAAGTCATGACCCTTTATTTTACACAGGACTACAACTTGTCCTCCGAGAGACTTTAGTTTCTAAAAAAAAAATTTCTTCGTTATAAGACCTGAGAGAAGGGCATTGATCACTCCTTCCTCTTTGATTTATACATCTCGGGGGCTGATTACCACACGAGCATCATATACTTATATACTAACTTAAATCTAATACTAAATTCTCTCTTTGACATTTTCCTTTACCCGTATTCAATTAATAGATCGCCGGCCAGAGTGGCCGTGCAGTTCTAGGCTCTACAGTCAGGAGCCGAGCGACCGCAACGGTCGCAGGTTCGAATCCTGCCTCGGGTATGGATGTGTGTGATGTCCTTAGGTTAGTTAAGTTTAATTAGTTCTAAGTTCTAGGCGACTGCTGACCTCAGAAGTTAAGTCGCATAGTGCTCAGAGCCAATTAACAGATCGGTACAAACTTTCCTCATACAGTCAGCACTGTATGATGACCACCAGACGTATTAATTGCTGGCTTGTCATTTTTCTTGAGTAATCATTCGACGTCGACGACTTACCTCGTCCTCTGATGATGCAAATTTCTTGTGGAATTTTCTTAAGTCACTATGTTGGAACAGACCTTTAATCCTTCCAATCACGGGGTCGGTTAGCAAGTAACTTTCTGTGTGCGGCTTCCTGACAATAACATATGGGCCTTCATAAACGCGCTGCCACTTAATATTTTTCTTTCTTAGCTTCGATGGTTTAAAATGAGTCCTTAGTAAGATTCTCTCACCTTCTCTATATTCAATAACCTTATTTACCTTTTTGTCAAATGCTTTCTTACGGAGGTTTGCATACGCTGTCAGTGAAATCAACGCCTGCCTGATTTTGGTGTCAGCTTCTGATGGAGGCTAAAAAAAATGCTGTTTCTAATTTTCCGAATTGTGGTGGTTCTCCCTATCGGATGTCGCCCTTAACGTCTCCTCCGTTTCGTGTTGGTGTTGTGACTGTGGCACGAAGGGTGGTGGACAAGGATCTTGTCCCATGTACGATCCACTTTGCGCATAAAAGATTTGTGTAGTCCTTTGCCGTTTCGGCTTCGGATTTCCTGCATAATCATTTGAGTGACCGGAAAAATTTATATTTGTCAGAGGTCGGAATGTATTCTGGGCGATGTAGTGTATTGTGTTGTCATTATTAGCAAAATGTTGTCCTCCACTTGTCCCATGCCATTTATGTGATCTCCACTCACGCGTCCTGTTGAAGGCTGGTCCTCTCTGATAACTTCCTTGCTGTAGTGGTTTGTTTCCGTACTGATTTTGTGGATAATTGTGTCTTGAGTTTCCGTACTGTGGCCGTTGTGTACTATCCATTGGATTGCACGATTGTTTATTATTATTTTTCGGTCGAAACTGTCCATTTCCGTACACCTGTTGATTTTTGTAGCCGCCGGACTGTTGGTAGTAAGCGTCGCTACCGCTCTTCTCTAATTGCCATTGTTGACCGCGTAACCTCTACTGTTTCGCCTGCTCACTTCATTCGGAGCGCTACCAACATTTGCTACCACGTATTCGCGAATCAAATCCAATGAGTCCAATATGGAAAGAAATGCTTCGGTATCGTCCTTGGAAACATTAACTAATTTCTCCCTTATAGAGAAGGGCAATTTAGTTCTCAAAATCATGATCGCGTCTTTATTTGTAATTGGCGAGTCCCAGAATTTAATTTTTGCTAAACATTTTTCGAAATATCTTCTGAGACTGCCGTGTTTCGAATTTAACATTTCGGCATTGAGCACTTCTTTTCTTAAGCGCTGCTGAACGCCATCACTCCAAAATTTGTTCAGAAACATCCGCTCGAATTCATTATATGGCGTGCACTTGTCTGTCATTTCTATTCCCCATAAGGCGGCATCTCCTGTTATATGACCCGTTACAAACTGTATTCTTTGCTAGTCTGTCCAACTGTTCGGAAATACCCCAAAGAAGTTTAGCAAAAATGCGATCGGGTGTATGTCATATTTTTGCGGGTGAAAAGTTGGAAATGTTTTGTGTTTCAATACACTTTTTTCCTGCATTTGGGTTATGAATATTGGTGGGCTGTTCACTTCAGTGTTGTTATGCACTATGTCTGTCGGACTGTGGTATGACGTGTGATCAAGTGGAGTGCTGTAATGAATTTGCCTATTGCCATTTCGGTATGGGGAGTGATTCCATTCGCTACCCATCGGATATGAGGGACTTTCCACTTTGTTCTTTAGTGTCTGCACCTCTTCAATGACCTGCTGCTTCCATTGACGAAGGTCTTGTGCCAAAGTTCGCCTTATCTGTCCTAGCTCAGATAACACTGTGTCTCCCGATTTTCCTGGTTCCGCCAAATGATCATAAGTAACTTCCCTTACTACTTCCTTCAATTCTCTCTTTACCTTTTTCGTATGAGATGGTCTTTGGTTTTTATCCACTTTGTGTAGTGGTCGGATAATACTTCGGCGTGAACGTTTACCGTAAGTTTTACCTGCTCCTCTATGTCAGGTGATTCTACTTGTTTCGTGAAATCATCAATCTCCTTTCCCATATTAGTGACAACCTCCTTCGACATGGTATCACAATTACCCTTTAATGCTACAGTTTCCTTATGGTATGCTTCTACCGTGGCATTAATTTCACCCTTGGCAGCTCCTAGTGCTGCATCAAATTTACTAGTTTCCTGCTTGATCTCGGCCTCAACCTGTTTACGGATCTCAGTTTTTACTGCTTCGATTTGCCCACTTATTTCCGACTTGACCTCGCCCAATTGGGTATTCAGAACATTTTTCAAGACGGTAGTTATTTCAGTTTTTAGCACTTCAAATTTTTCATTTAAATCAGTAAAAGCTCGCATTAGTTCTTTTTTGTTTTCCTCCTCTCGTTCAGCTCTCTCTCTTGCTTTTCGTTCCTTTTCCCTATCATTATTTGCCATCCAATTTTGATTTGAAGGAGCATTGCATTTGTATCTACAGTTGGGTTGCTACCTGCGGGAATCGTTTGAATTGTTTGGTCTATATCAGTCATATCACCGGTGTTAGCCTCCGCCTCCACTCGCATGCTAATTGCACGTGAGCGCAACGAATATTGAGTGCTGTTCATATCCTCACAGTCGCCTGCTGTCGGGATTAATTTCTGTTTACCCTCCGCCAATCGCGGTGTCTGTCAACAGTATTACGTCAGCTACACGTGGTCTGCTATGCGGTTCGTGACGTCAGGTCACGTGCTGTCTGCCAAGTATGGGAGTTGCACTCGCCTAACAAACGACTGTGAACTGAAGCGGAGAAGACAAGATTGAGGACGGGCACACTGAACAACTGAATTAGCACACAGCGCTAGCATTTTACATTTAACACGACACTGAAACCAAGACTCAACGAACGGATCTAGACACTACGTTGCAAATCCTACTAAATTTTGACTTAAAAAAATAATTTTAAGGAAATAAAAGGAAGAATGGTAATGTAGCTCGAAAGACAACTGTACTACTGAAGCGTCACAACTGCGTATGAATTTTTTTCGTAACTTACGTTTGGTGTCTTGAAAATCGGCAGCTGGATATAAAATTTCTCCGTTTTCCGCCGTCGGCTCGTCTTTCCTCTTTGAAATTTTCGTCCACAATTTTTTAAGCGTGCACATGAAAAATAAATGTAGTGTTAGATACTGGTACATCTATATTAGCAGCAAACACAAGAGGACTGATTTTCGTGATTTAAGCCACGTCCCTGTTCAGGCGCCAAGTGTGGTGTATTTCTTTTTTAAAAAAAAGATATTTATATTTTGATCAAATTATTATTCTCATGTAAAGATTCAGCAATCTGTTGTGAGTTTTGCACCAGACTTTTCAAAAAACTTAAGCACCGGTACTGTAAGTGATAGTTTATATTTCACCTGAAATCGTTTGCAGAAGGCGCAGCGTTCTCAAGATTGAGAACACGGTTCGCATTGCCACTTAATTTATTTGTGTCATGATCATGTTCGATCACAACCGGATATGAGACATAGCAACTACGAACAGAGAAACCTAAGGGACCAGACAGAGCTGGAAATTTTCTTTGCTATACTACACCACACAGTAAAAGAAACTGGATTTAAATCACAAACAAAGTAAATAGCAACGCCCCTTCTGCCTTAACTACGATGTTTGCCGACATGCAGTCGGTTCCTGGTAGCTGTATGAAAACCCCGTTATTTCTGTTGCTATTAATATGAGATGGATAGCATAGAAATACTTTAAGTAGTAAGCAGACACTACAGCATTTGAGAGCACAATAACCAGTTTAATTACCTTAGTCAGTATTGCTAACAATAGGCTCCGTACGTTTCAATTTTATATCTTGCTGTCTGTTTCTTTGAATAAAGTCCTTTAACATTTTCGACATTTCACCTTAGCTGCACACATAAATTCTTACATAGCACTGCACAATAGTAATATTTTATAATAAGCAATTAGTGGATCTTCTGCTACCAGTCACGATTTTTCTTTATTTTGCTATTCGCACGACACGTTTCGAGAAATAATTCCCATTTTCAAGTGCGTTTCTTTGATGTGTGTTAAGCCATTTCTTTTGATGTTGTCACTGTGTGTGAGTCTGCTTCATTTTGTTGACTTTTACTGTAATACGTAAGACGCGCGATTTTTAGTTGGGTATCAATTCTTTCTGTGAGGTTAGCCACTAACCTCACATGGCTAACCTCACAGAAAGAATTGATGCATGGTTAGATTATCGAATGTAATTTTATTTAAGCTATCGAAACAGGTACTAATATTACAAGTAGCATACTGAAGCTTATAAGAAAATACCCCATCTTTGCATTTGTCATCATGACACACAGCCTGTAATAGCTGTGATTTGTATGGTTTCATTACCAACCTACATCTCAAAACACACCAAATTGTTTTTGCAGACAGCTGTAACTCTCAAATGGCTTGATAAGTTGATTTTGAAGGATTACATTGGAAAGCAGTTTGAATTCATGTGACATTTTTATCAGAAATATGAGGGCAGCCAGGACTCTTCCTCTATGTACACATACTGCATCTACAAACTGTTGATATCATCTGCAAATGTTCCATCCATTCAGAGGATCAGTGTGGTACATCAGTCTGAAACATCTTTGTACAGTAAGCATGGAATTATACTTTGCAAACTTTGGAACACAAAATGATTTCTACTGTGGATTACCGGTAGCCATTTTATAACATGTTATGCTAACCAAGGAAACAGGAGAAAACCAGCATCTAATCTAGACAATGTATTCGTTCCTCCAGTAATCATGCTGTGACACAGTGATCAATGGTTTCAGCAACATAATATTTGTAATATGTATATTCTTTTTGAAACACTTTGTATAATTGGCCCTTAGGCTCTCAACAGTTTTCACTACACGCACACACACACACACACACACACACACACACACACACACACACACACACACACACACACACTTGTAGATGCCTTTATGACCACAGCCAGCTACCATGTCGCTGTTACATCTCCATGTCTTCCCTTTTGCCTATCTGGAAAATAATCAGTATCACCTCAGAAAAACAGTGAAACATTAGTATTATGCTCTAATGATCTTAGATGTTGGATTTTCTTTTGAAAAGCATTGTCTCTTTTTGTTTTCTTAACCTCTACTCTGAATTCTCTTAGTTATCTTAAATTCTATGTTGCACGTTGTTGAAGTGTACTCTTTGACTGTCATTTTAAAGAAATCTCTTTGGGCAGATTATTGTACAATTTTAATCCGTGATAGACAGCACAGTTTTGGAATTGTTAGCCCCCTCCTTTTAAGTAAATGTAAGTCTAGACTGGCTCTTGAATCGTGATTGCACGTAGAACTATTTGCGGCATACTTACTAATGTTTTTCCTGGTGTGCACAGGAGATTGATAGATGAACTCACTTGGGAAGTTAAGGAAGACTGCTTTGTGGATGTATCTTTACAATGAGTTTTACTAAAACTTTTAGTTACTAGTCTTACGGCCATTTTTTGCAGTTTTCTGACTGTGTCCAGGTTTTATGCATTTGATACCAATGAAAAATTTCCAAAGCTAAGGAATGAGCACAATGTGAATAATATGTCACCACAAGACAATGGCTTTTACCCACTGATGTTAGGACCCTAAGGCCATCACATGCTGAAAACTTTCTCCTTGCCACTATCTTTTTGTGTTCATTCCATGTCAGCTAACAGCCAGTATTCATCACCAAAAACACTATCTTTGCTACACAGTCTATAAATGTATCATTTATATAGTAGGAAAGTTCTGTTGAGATTGCATTTTGGCAGGAGGAGTATGGTGGAGTTGGAATTGTGTCAGGTGGGGTGGGTAGATGGAGAGAGACACAGAGAGAGAGAAACAGGGAGAGAGGCAGAAGCCTGAAGAGCATTTAGGATGGAGGGAGGCAGCAGGTTTTCTGGCTGGGAATGTGGGGGGCAGCGGTGACAGGTGTGTGGACTAGGCACGTGATGCACAGCTAGTGGAGCCAATATGATGTGGCACACAATGAAGATAACATGCCGACTTGGATTGGGAAGGAGTGACAAGACGAGAAAGGGAAAACTGGAAGGTTAAGGGTGTGCAGACAGTGGCTAAAAGCATATTGACATGAGGAGGATTATGGTAGTGAAGCATGTGTTGCAAGGATAACTCCTATGTGCATAGTTCTGAAAAATTTGGTGGAAGAAAAGATCCAAATGGTCCAGGTCTTTCCCCTTCCCATGCAATCTACACAACATCATGATCCACCCCTATACCTTAAGAGTCATATCCCTCTGAAAGACTCAGGTGCCCTGTCCACATACCCAGCTTTTTCTATTCCAGTCCTATCACAGGCTCATTTTACCCCACCAGAGGCAGGGCCATCTGTGAAAGCAGCAGTGTCCTATACCAACTCCGCTGCAATCATTCCACAGCTTTTTATGTCAGCATGAAAATCAAATAGCTGTCCATCAGGACAAATGGCCACCACCAAATTGTGGCCAAGGACAAATTGATCACCCAGGTATGCAACGTTCAGCTGAGCACAACATGCTCAATTTGAATGGCTGGCTCATAACCTGGGTCACCTGGATATTGCCCTCCACCACCTGCGTTTCTGAACGATGGAGGTGGGAATTATCCTTGCAACACATCTTTTGCTCCTGTAACTTTCCTAGCCTCAATTTCTGTTAACCCAGTGTCTCACATCCTGCACTCAACAATTTCCCCTTCCTCTGCCCTGTCATCCCTTTCCTATCCATGACTCCATATTACCTTCATCATGACTGCACCCCACAAGCTTGTTTCCCGTGCAACATGTGCCTAACCTGCACACCTGCCACTCCTCCCTCCCACAGTGCTCGCCAGCAAACCTGTTGCCTCCCTCTGAGCTGCCAGCTGCCAATCCAAACTGCTCTTCCTGCCTCCCATTTCTCTCCCCCTCTATCCACACCACCCAACGGAATCCTCAGCCCACCCTAGTCTGTCTGCTGAAATGCAATTCAGGCATTTTCTATCCAGTTGGCCGGTTAGTGATTCTGCTGTTCAGTGAGTGGTCACCTTTACTCCTAAATGATTTATCATATTTATGTTTGACGTGAAGTTTACACTCTTAAGTAAAAATTCATTGTTAATTGATTACATACTGTGTGATTGTGTACATCCTTCAGGATTTTATTTGCCTGCTCTGCCAAGAATTCTCATATTTTATCAGTGATTATAATGTTGCTGTCATGAGCAAAAAGAATTCTTCTCTGTGTTTTATATTATCTGGAAAGCTACATGACACATGAAAGTGTGGTGTATGATACTACAGTTAGTGACATCAGTGACCTGGACAGCACATTTGTAGCACCTGTGTAGCTGTTTCACAGGAGACATGCACCATTGAACACTTCTGTGAGATAGCCACTGTACATCCAGTAATTCTGAAGCATGAATTTCAATAACAACAGGTTCAAAAATGGTTCAAATGGCTCTGAGCACTATGGGACTTAACATCTATGGTCAACAGTCCCCTAGAACTTAGAACTACTTAAACCTAACTAACCTAAGGACATCACACAACGCCCAGTCATCACGAGGCAGAGAAAATCCCTGACCCCGCCAGGAATCGAACCCGGGAACCCGGGCGTGGGAAGCGAGAACACTACCACACGACCACGAGTTGCGCACAACAACGGGTATGCAGCATGCATACATAGGAGCATTTTGTATTATTTTGCTGTCAGGAATCACTCTCCCACTGTTTTGTTACAAATGTTTAGAAATATCAACACCATTTAGTTTCATGTAGTTCCTAAGTGTTTAATAAACTTGAAGCTAAAAATTTCTAAAGTAATCCCAATGAAATAACGATTAGATTTTTTCTAGAAGTAATGAATATCTTTTTTTTCTACAGTTTGTTATGCTTGCTATCTACACATATAATCCATTCTCTATTAATCCACACCTAGATAAAAATTTAAATTGGAATAAACATGTTGATTACCTGTTAAGCAAATTATGTAGCTTTGCATTTGCTATGCAAATATTATCTGGTGCAACAGACATGAATACAAGGAAAATTGCATACCACAGCTACTTTCAATCAGTTGTAAGGCATGGTATTATTTTTTGGGGAAATTCAAGCAATACATTGCGCGTACTACAGTTACAGAAAAGAATAATAAGGAACATGTGTACTGCCCATCCAAGGACATCATGTCGCCCACTATTTGAAAACAACAGTTATTAACAGTTCCCTCCTTATACATCTATGATATTATCATCTTTCTACACAGCAATTTAGAGTTATTCGAGAAAAACTGTTTCAATCACACATATAACATGAGAAACAAAGACAATTGTATGCTTCTGACTCATCGCTTAAACCTATATGCACAGTCTCCTCAGTTTATGGCAATGAAAATTCATAACAAGCTAAAAGGAAAGAATGTTCTGAGTATGAACCTAGAGACACTGAAAACAAAGTTATATGATATACTTGTCAAACACTGCTACTACACTGTTGAGGAGTTCATGAAGGATGAACTGAACATTTGAGCAGGATAAATTTACATATAGTCTTGTGTGTAAATGTAGCTGTCATTCACAAAAGGGAGGAAAGAGAAATAAAAGTTTATATTAATGTTAATATTCTTTGTACCAATTAGGCCTAAGTTGTGTTATCCATTTTTTTGACTTGTCTTCTGTACACTAATCATATTATTAGAAATTGTATGTGATTAGACGAATAAAACACTATTCACTATTCTTTCCCTCTAATCAACCCATCCAACACAACCCCCAACCCACTCTAGTTGACCTGCCAAAATGCAATTGTGTGTTCAGCTGACACAATGTAGGGGCACAGGTGTGTGTGTGTGTGTGTGTGTGTGTGTGTGTGTGTGTGTGTGTGTGTGTGTGTGTGTGTGTGTGTGTGTGTCTTTGTATTCTTACAAGGATTCATACCAAAAGCTAGCAAGTTTTCATCCTCTTTTGTGTGTGCTTGTTGATGACTCAATGCTTGTGCTATTCCTAATTATTTAGATTCCATCAAAATTCCCTACAATTTTTATATACCAATTTTTGTTCATGCCTTTTCCTTCATAATCAGCACAATTCTGCTGTTAAGTATAGTACTTTTAGAGTAATTCCTTTTCTTGATGTATATGAATGTTTCATCTGAAGGAAGGCCTTATAAGAACACTGAATTCTCTACTAAGTCATCATCATCATCATCTTGGACAGTTTCCAGCCACTGGCTGGGTCTGTCGGGAACACAAGCCTCTCCATCGTGTTCTGTCTTTCCACCATTCCCCCTCTTCCACCTTCGTCCAGTTCTCTCCTCTTCTCGTCACACATTCCTTCACTCCCTTCACCCATCTATCTCTTGGTCTTCCTCTGGGCCTCTTCCCCTCCAGTTGCAGATCAAACATCATCTTTGGAATTCTTCCCTCATCCATTCTCTTCATGTGTCCATACCACTGCAGTCTTGATTTTTCTATCCTGTCCTGTACTGGTTCCTCCTTTAGTCTTTCCCTCACATACACATTTTGCAATCTGTCTCGTCTTGTTACACTCAACCTGCTCCTCTGGAACTTCATTTCACTAGCCTGTATTCTACTTTTGTCGCTTTTGTGCATTACCCATGTCTCACTTCCGTATGCCAATATGGGGACAAAGTAGGTTCGGTATATAATTCCCTTGGATTTCTGTGGCACCTCCTTGCTCCAGATAAGCCCCCTAACGCATTTGTATAACTGCCCTGCTTTTCTGCACCTTTCATTTATTTCCATTGCTTTCCCCCCTTACTTTCAATCATGCTTCCCAGGTACTTGAAGTTCTCTACCACTTGTAGTTTTTCCCCTCCACAAGTTATATCCACATTTGGCCTATTCTTCTTCCTTGTTGTGACAATTATTTCACTTTTCTTTGCAGATAAATGCATTCCATGTTGTGCTGCCGTTGCCTCCCATACATCTAACTGCTCTCTACTAAGTACAATCAGTAAAATTTATCTTTAGTGCAGTTGTCTGAATAAATTACTTTATTTCTCTTCAAGAGACAGGGCAAGTACATGGATTACCGTGAATGTCAGAATGTAGCATATGCTCATGTTCCACGTACTTTTTTATTGGTTATATACTCATATGAACCTTTATGTCACCTGTCATCTGAGGTGTCTGTCATTTAGAGACAAAAAAAATTCCTCTATTGGAGCCCTTACACAGATAATGATTTTATACATTGTATGGTATTGTACCCCCCATGAACCATGGACCTTGCCGTTGGTGGGGAGGCTTGCGTGCCTCAGCGATACAGATAGCCATACCGTAGGTGCTACCACAACGTAGGGGTATCTGTTGAGAGGCCAGACAAACATGTGGTTCCTGAAGAGGGGCAGCAGCCTTTTCAGTAGTTGCAAGGGCAACAGTCTGGATGATTGACTGATCTGGCCTTGTAACAATAACCAAAACGGCCTTGCTGTGCTGGTACTGCGAACGGCTGAAAGCAAGGGGAAACTACAGCCGTAATTTTTCCCGAGGGCATGCAGCTTTACTGTATGATTACATGATGATGGCGTCCTCTTGGGTAAAATATTCCGGAGGTAAAATAGTCCCCCATTCGGATCTCCGGGCGGGGACTACTCAAGAGGATGTCGTTAACAGGAGAAAGAAAACTGGCGTTCTACGGATCGGAGTGTGGAATGTCAGATCCCTTAATTGGGCAGGTAGGTTAGAAAATTTAAAAAGGGAAATGGATAGTTTGAAGTTAGATATAATGGGAATTAGTGAAGTTCGGTGGCAGGAGGAACAAGACTTCTGGTCAGTGACTACAGGGTTATAAACACAAAATCAAATAGGGGTAATGCAGGAGTAGGTTTAATAATGAATAGGAAAATAGGAATGCGGGTAAGCTACTACAAACAGCGTAGTGAACGCATTATTGTGGCCAAGATAGATACGAAGCCCACGCCTACTACAGTAGTACAAGTTTATATGCCAACTAGCTCTGCAGATGACGAAGAAATTGAAGAAATGTGTGATGAAATAAAAGAAATTATTCAGATTGTGAAGGGAGATGAAAATTTAATAGTCATGGGTGACTGGAATTCGAGTGTAGGAAAAGGGAGAGAAGGAAACATAGTAGGTGAATATGGATTGGGGGACAGAAATGAAAGAGGAAGCCGCCTGGTCGAATTTTGCACAGAGCACAACATAATCATAACTAACACTTGGTTTAAGAATCATGAAAGAAGGTTGTATACATGGAAGAACCCTGGAGATACTAAAAGGTATCAGATAGATTATATAATGGTAAGACAGAGATTTAGGAACCAGGTTTTAAATTGTAAGACATTTCCAGGGGCAGATGTGGACTCTGACCACAATCTATTGGTTATGACCTGTAGATTAAAACTGAAGAAACTGCAAAAAGGTGGGAATTTAAGGAGATGGGATCTGGATAAACTAAAAGAACCAGAGGTTGTACAGAGATTCAGGGAGAGCATAAGGGAGCAATTGACAGGAATGGGGGAAATAAATACAGTAGAAGAAGAATGGGTAGCTTTGAGGGATGAAGTAGTGAAGGCAGCAGAGGATCAAGTAGGTAAAAAGACGAGGGCTAGTAGAAATCCTTGGGTAACAGAAGAAATATTGAATTTGGTTATAATAGAGGGAAACATTCCACGTAGGAAATATATATCTAAAAACAAAGATGATGTGACTTACCAAATGAAAGTGCTGGCAGGTCGACAGACACACAAACAAACACAAACATACACACAAAATTCAAGCTTTCGCAACAAACTGTTGCCTCATCAGGAAAGAGGGAAGGAGAGGGGAAGACGAAAGGAAGTGGGTTTTAAAGGAGAGGGTAAGGAGTCATTCCAATCCCGGGAGCGGAAAGACTTACCTTAGGGGGAAAAAAGGACAGGTATACACTCGCACACACGCACATATCCATCCACACATACAGACACAAGCAGACATATTTAAAGACAAAGAGTTTGGGCAGAGATGTCAGTCGAGGCAGAAGTGTAGAGGCAAAGAAGTTGTTGAAAGACAGGTGAGGTATGAGTGGCGGCAACTTGAAATTAGCGGAGATTGAGGCCTGGCGGATGACGAGAAGAGAGGATATACTGAAGGGCAAGTTCCCATCTCCGGAGTTCGGATAGGTTGGTGTTGGTGGGAAGTATCCAGATAACCCGGACGGTGTAACACTGTGCCAAGATGTGCTGGCCGTGCACCAAGGCATGTTTAGCCACAGGGTGATCCTCATTACCAACAAACACTGTCTGCCTGTGTCCATTCATGCGAATGGACAGTTTGTTGCTGGTCATTCCCACATAGAATGCGTCACAGTGTAGGCAGGTCAGTTGGTAGATCACGTGGGTGCTTTCACACGTGGCTCTGCCTTTGATCGTGTACACCTTCCGGGTTACAGGACTGGAGTAGGTGGTGGTGGGAGGGTGCATGGGACAGGTTTTACACCGGGGGCGGTTACAAGGGTAGGAGCCTGAGGGTAGGGAAGGTGGTTTGGGGATTTCATAGGGATGAACTAAGAGGTTACGAAGGTTAGGTGGACGGCGGAAAGACACTCTTGGTGGAGTGGGGAGGATTTCATGAAGGATGGATCTCATTTCTGGGCAGGATTTTAGGAAGTCGTATCCCTGCTGGAGAGCCACATTCAGAATCTGATCCAGTCCCGGAAAGTATCCTGTCACAAGTGGGGCACTTTTGTGGTTCTTCTGTGGGAGGTTCTGGGTTTGAGAGGATGAGGAAGTTGCTCTGGTTATTTGCTTCTGTACCAGGTCGGGAGGGTAGTTGCGGGATGCGAAAGCTGTTGTCAGGTTGTTGGTGTAATGCTTCAGGGATTCCGGACTGGAGCAGATTCGTTTGCCACGAAGACCTAGGCTGTAGGGAAGGGACCGTTTGATGTGGAATGGGTGGCAGCTGTCGTAATGGAGGTACTGTTGCTTGTTGGTGGGTTTGATGTGGACGGACGTGTGAAGCTGGCCATTGGACAGGTGGAGGTCAACATCAAGGAAAGTGGCATGGGATTTGGAGTAGGACCAGGTGAATCTGATGGAACCAAAGGAGTTGAGGTTGGAGAGGAAATTCTGGAGTTCTTCTTCACTGTGAGTCCAGATCATGAAGATGTCATCAATAAATCTGTACCAAACTTTGGGTTGGCAGGCCTGGGTAACCAAGAAGGCTTCCTCTAAGCGACCCATGAATAGGTTGGCGTACGAAGGGGCCATCCTGGTACCCATGGCTGTTCCCTTTAATTGCTGGTATGTCTGGCCTTCAAAAGTGAAGAAGTTGTGGGTCAGG
Organism: Schistocerca serialis cubense; assembly: GCF_023864345.2. Lineage (NCBI taxonomy): Eukaryota > Metazoa > Arthropoda > Insecta > Orthoptera > Acrididae > Schistocerca > Schistocerca serialis. The sequence goes on from NC_064646.1 coordinate 20,726,786, forward strand.
ATGAAGCTGGCTAAGGTAATGAGGAAAGAGGTTTTGGGTAGGGTGGCAGGTGATCGGCGTGAAAGGAAGTGCTCCATTGCAGCGAGGCCCTGGACGTGCGGGATATTTGTGTATAAGGAAGTGGCATCAATGGTTACAAGGATGGTTTCTGGGGGTAACGGATTGGGTAAGGATTCCAGGCGTTCGAGAAAGTGGTTGGTGTCTTTGATGAAGGATGGGAGACTGCACGTAATGGGTTGAAGGTGTTGATCTACGTAGGCAGAGATACGTTCTGTGGGGGCTTGGTAACCAGCTACAATGGGACGGCCAGGATGATTGGGTTTGTGAATTTTAGGAAGAAGGTAGAAGGTAGGGGTGCGGGGTGTCGGTGGGGTCAGGAGGTTGATGGAGTCAGGTGAAAGGTTTTGTAGGGGGCCTAAGGTTCTGAGGATTCCCTGAAGCTCCGCCTGGACATCAGGAATGGGATTACCTTGGCAAACTTTGTATGTGGTGTTGTCTGAAAGCTGACGCAGTCCCTCAGCCACATACTCCCGACGATCAAGTACCACGGTCGTGGAACCCTTGTCCGCCGGAAGAATGATGATGGACCGGTCAGCCTTCAGATCACGGATAGCCTGGGCTTCAGCAGTGGTGATGTTGGGAGTAGGATTAAGGTTTTTTAAGAAGGATTGGGAGGCAAGGCTGGAAGTCAGAAATTCCTGGAAGGTTTGGAGAGGGTGATTTTGAGGAAGAGGAGGTGGGTCCCGCTGTGACGGAGGACGGAACTGTTCCAGGCAGGGTTCAATTTGGATAGTATCTTGGGGAGTTGGATCATTAGGGGTAGGATTAGGATCATTTTTCTTCGTGGCAAAGTGATACTTCCAGCAGAGAGTACGAGTGTAGGACAGTAAATCTTTGACGAGGGCTGTTTGGTTGAATCTGGGAGTGGGGCTGAAGGTGAGGCCTTTGGATAGGACAGAGGTTTCAGATTGGGAGAGAGGTTTGGAGGAAAGGTTAACTACTGAATTAGGGTGTTGTGGTGCCAGATTGTGTTGCTTGGAATTTTGAGGTTTTGGAGGGAGTGGAGCTGGAAGTGGGAGACTGAGTAGATGGGAGAGACTGGGTTTGTGTGCAATGAGAGGTGGTTGAGGTTTGCTGGAAAGGTTGTGAAGGGTGAGTGAGTTGCCTTTCCGGAGGTGGGAAACCAGGAGATTGGATAGTTTTTTGAGGTGAAGGGTGGCATGCTGCTCTAATTTGCGGTTGGCCTGTAGGAGGATGCTCTGAATAGCCGGTGTGGATGTGGGAGAGGAAAGATTGAGGACTTTTATTAAGGATAGGAGTTGACGGGTGTGTTCATTGGCTGAGTTGATGTGTAGGTGAAGGATTAGGTGGGTGAGGGCAGTGGATTGTTCAGTTTGGAACTGGTATAGGGACTGATGGAAAGAAGGGTTGCAGCCAGAGATGGGAACTTTAAGTGTGAGGCCTTTGGGGGTTATGCCAAATGTCAGACAAGCCTGAGAAAATAAAATATGCGAGCGTAATCTGGCTAGGGTGAAGGCATGTTTGCGGAGGGAATGTAAATAAAACTTAATGGGGTCGTTGTGGGGGTATTGTGAGGGTGACATGGTATTAGAAGGTGGAAAGTGTAAGATGAGGTTGAAATGAAAATGAAAGATAAAAATATATGGGGAGAGATAAGGGTGAACTAGAAAATAACTGGAGATCTGGTATGAAAAAATGCGAAAAAGTGTTGGTTAAGTTGATCCTGTGGTGAACTTGGGTTGGTAGACAGCGATGTGCATGAAGGTTAGGTGGTTGTGTTGCCGCTAAAACACGTTAAAGGACGGAGAAATTCGGGAAAATTTCGAAAAAACGTGTAAATGTATTAAAAGGCGTGGTGTTGTGGTGAAAGATTACGAAAATGGGGCTAACAATTGTAAATAATGACGTTAAAACCTGTGGAGAGCGGCTAAAAATGATCAGTGATGTACGAAAAACGGAAGTGGAAATAAGGTAAAAGTTATTAGAACTAGCCGAAATGGTTATTTAATACGTGAAGGTAGCTGTTATTGAACTAGAAACGGTTAGCGGTATTGTTGAAAGCGCAAAATAAAAATTTTTTGGTTATGGTTTGGAAGTGGGTTACGTATTATAGAGTATATATAGGCGGGATAAATTTGTATTACGGTAAAAAGGGAAGGTGAATAGAAAGTGAGACTACTGGTAAACGCAGAAAGAGAAAATAAAGAGAAAATAAGACGACAGGAAAGATTTCGAGATGCAACAGCGACAATAACAAACGTAATTGTTGGGTTCAAATTAATGATATGGTTATAATAGAGGGAAACATTCCACGTAGGAAATATATATCTAAAAACAAAGATGATGTGACTTACCAAATGAAAGTGCTGGCAGGTCGACAGACACACAAACAAACACAAACATACACACAAAATTCAAGCTTTCGCAACAAACTGTTGCCTCATCAGGAAAGAGGGAAGGAGAGGGGAAGACGAAAGGAAGTGGGTTTTAAAGGAGAGGGTAAGGAGTCATTCCAATCCCGGGAGCGGAAAGACTTACCTTAGGGGGAAAAAAGGACAGGTATACACTCGCACACACGCACATATCCATCCACACATACAGACACAAGCAGACATATTTAAAGACAAAGAGTTTGGGCAGAGATGTCAGTCGAGGCAGAAGTGTAGAGGCAAAGAAGTTGTTGAAAGACAGGTGAGGTATGAGTGGCGGCAACTTGAAATTAGCGGAGATTGAGGCCTGGCGGATGACGAGAAGAGAGGATATACTGAAGGGCAAGTTCCCATATCCGGAGTTCGGATAGGTTGGTGTTGGTGGGAAGTATCCAGATAACCCGGACGGTGTAACACTGTGCCAAGATGTGCTGGCCGTGCACCAAGGCATGTTTAGCCACAGGGTGATCCTCATTACCAACAAACACTGTCTGCCTGTGTCCATTCATGCGAATGGACAGTTTGTTGCTGGTCATTCCCACATAGAATGCGTCACAGTGTAGGCAGGTCAGTTGGTAGATCACGTGGGTGCTTTCACACGTGGCTCTGCCTTTGATCGTGTACACCTTCCGGGTTACAGGACTGGAGTAGGTGGTGGTGGGAGGGTGCATGGGACAGGTTTTACACCGGGGGCGGTTACAAGGGTAGGAGCCAGAGGGTAGGGAAGGTGGTTTGGGGATTTCATAGGGATGAACTAAGAGGTTACGAAGGTTAGGTGGACGGCGGAAAGACACTCTTGGTGGAGTGGGGAGGATTTCATGAAGGATGGATCTCATTTCTGGGCAGGATTTTAGGAAGTCGTATCCCTGCTGGAGAGCCACATTCAGAATCTGATCCAGTCCCGGAAAGTATCCTGTCACAAGTGGGGCACTTTTGTGGTTCTTCTGTGGGAGGTTCTGGGTTTGAGAGGATGAGGAAGTTGCTCTGGTTATTTGCTTCTGTACCAGGTCGGGAGGGTAGTTGCGGGATGCAAAAGCTGTTGTCAGGTTGTTGGTGTAATGCTTCAGGGATTCCGGACTGGAGCAGATTCGTTTGCCACGAAGACCTAGGCTGTAGGGAAGGGACCGTTTGATGTGGAATGGGTGGCAGCTGTCGTAATGGAGGTACTGTTGCTTGTTGGTGGGTTTGATGTGGACGGACGTGTGAAGCTGGCCATTGGACAGGTGGAGGTCAACATCAAGGAAAGTGGCATGGGATTTGGAGTAGGACCAGGTGAATCTGATGGAACCAAAGGAGTTGAGGTTGGAGAGGAAATTCTGGAGTTCTTCTTCACTGTGAGTCCAGATCATGAAGATGTCATCAATAAATCTGTACCAAACTTTGGGTTGGCAGGCCTGGGTAACCAAGAAGGCTTCCTCTAAGCGACCCATGAATAGGTTGGCGTACGAAGGGGCCATCCTGGTACCCATGGCTGTTCCCTTTAATTGCTGGTATGTCTGGCCTTCAAAAGTGAAGAAGTTGTGGGTCAGGATGAAGCTGGCTAAGGTAATGAGGAAAGAGGTTTTGGGTAGGGTGGCAGGTGATCGGCGTGAAAGGAAGTGCTCCATTGCAGCGAGGCCCTGGACGTGCGGGATATTTGTGTATAAGGAAGTGGCATCAATGGTTACAAGGATGGTTTCTGGGGGTAACGGATTGGGTAAGGATTCCAGGCGTTCGAGAAAGTGGTTGGTGTCTTTGATGAAGGATGGGAGACTGCACGTAATGGGTTGAAGGTGTTGATCTACGTAGGCAGAGATACGTTCTGTGGGGGCTTGGTAACCAGCTACAATGGGACGGCCAGGATGATTGGGTTTGTGAATTTTAGGAAGAAGGTAGAAGGTAGGGGTGCGGGGTGTCGGTGGGGTCAGGAGGTTGATGGAGTCAGGTGAAAGGTTTTGTAGGGGGCCTAAGGTTCTGAGGATTCCCTGAAGCTCCGCCTGGACATCAGGAATGGGATTACCTTGGCAAACTTTGTATGTGGTGTTGTCTGAAAGCTGACGCAGTCCCTCAGCCACATACTCCCGACGATCAAGTACCACGGTCGTGGAACCCTTGTCCGCCGGAAGAATGATGATGGACCGGTCAGCCTTCAGATCACGGATAGCCTGGGCTTCAGCAGTGGTGATGTTGGGAGTAGGATTAAGGTTTTTTAAGAAGGATTGGGAGGCAAGGCTGGAAGTCAGAAATTCCTGGAAGGTTTGGAGAGGGTGATTTTGAGGAAGAGGAGGTGGGTCCCGCTGTGACGGAGGACGGAACTGTTCCAGGCAGGGTTCAATTTGGATAGTATCTTGGGGAGTTGGATCATTAGGGGTAGGATTAGGATCATTTTTCTTCGTGGCAAAGTGATACTTCCAGCAGAGAGTACGAGTGTAGGACAGTAAATCTTTGACGAGGGCTGTTTGGTTGAATCTGGGAGTGGGGCTGAAGGTGAGGCCTTTGGATAGGACAGAGGTTTCAGATTGGGAGAGAGGTTTGGAGGAAAGGTTAACTACTGAATTAGGGTGTTGTGGTGCCAGATTGTGTTGCTTGGAATTTTGAGGTTTTGGAGGGAGTGGAGCTGGAAGTGGGAGACTGAGTAGATGGGAGAGACTGGGTTTGTGTGCAATGAGAGGTGGTTGAGGTTTGCTGGAAAGGTTGTGAAGGGTGAGTGAGTTGCCTTTCCGGAGGTGGGAAACCAGGAGATTGGATAGTTTTTTGAGGTGAAGGGTGGCATGCTGCTCTAATTTGCGGTTGGCCTGTAGGAGGATGCTCTGAATAGCCGGTGTGGATGTGGGAGAGGAAAGATTGAGGACTTTTATTAAGGATAGGAGTTGACGGGTGTGTTCATTGGCTGAGTTGATGTGTAGGTGAAGGATTAGGTGGGTGAGGGCAGTGGATTGTTCAGTTTGGAACTGGTATAGGGACTGATGGAAAGAAGGGTTGCAGCCAGAGATGGGAACTTTAAGTGTGAGGCCTTTGGGGGTTATGCCAAATGTCAGACAAGCCTGAGAAAATAAAATATGCGAGCGTAATCTGGCTAGGGTGAAGGCATGTTTGCGGAGGGAATGTAAATAAAACTTAATGGGGTCGTTGTGGGGGTATTGTGAGGGTGACATGGTATTAGAAGGTGGAAAGTGTAAGATGAGGTTGAAATGAAAATGAAAGATAAAAATATATGGGGAGAGATAAGGGTGAACTAGAAAATAACTGGAGATCTGGTATGAAAAAATGCGAAAAAGTGTTGGTTAAGTTGATCCTGTGGTGAACTTGGGTTGGTAGACAGCGATGTGCATGAAGGTTAGGTGGTTGTGTTGCCGCTAAAACACGTTAAAGGACGGAGAAATTCGGGAAAATTTCGAAAAAAACGTGTAAATGTATTAAAAGGCGTGGTGTTGTGGTGAAAGATTACGAAAATGGGGCTAACAATTGTAAATAATGACGTTAAAACCTGTGGAGAGCGGCTAAAAATGATCAGTGATGTACGAAAAACGGAAGTGGAAATAAAGTAAAAGTTATTAGAACTAGCCGAAATGGTTATTTAATACGTGAAGGTAGCTGTTATTGAACTAGAAACGGTTAGCGGTATTGTTGAAAGCGCAAAATAAAAATTTTTTGGTTATGGTTTGGAAGTGGGTTACGTATTATAGAGTATATATAGGCGGGATAAATTTGTATTACGGTAAAAAGGGAAGGTGAATAGAAAGTGAGACTACTGGTAAACGCAGAAAGAGAAAATAAAGAGAAAATAAGACGACAGGAAAGATTTCGAGATGCAACAGCGACAATAACAAACGTAATTGTTGGGTTCAAATTAATGATATGGTTATAATAATATATATATTTCCTACGTGGAATGTTTCCCTCTATTATAACCATATCATTAATTTGAACCCAACAATTACGTTTGTTATTGTCGCTGTTGCATCTCGAAATCTTTCCTGTCGTCTTATTTTCTCTTTATTTTCTCTTTCTGCGTTTACCAGTAGTCTCACTTTCTATTCACCTTCCCTTTTTACCGTAATACAAATTTATCCCGCCTATATATACTCTATAATACGTAACCCACTTCCAAACCATAACCAAAAAATTTTTATTTTGCGCTTTCAACAATACCGCTAACCGTTTCTAGTTCAATAACAGCTACCTTCACGTATTAAATAACCATTTCGGCTAGTTCTAATAACTTTTACTTTATTTCCACTTCCGTTTTTCGTACATCACTGATCATTTTTAGCCGCTCTCCACAGGTTTTAACGTCATTATTTACAATTGTTAGCCCCATTTTCGTAATCTTTCACCACAACACCACGCCTTTTAATACATTTACACGTTTTTTCGAAATTTTCCCGAATTTCTCCGTCCTTTAACGTGTTTTAGCGGCAACACAACCACCTAACCTTCATGCACATCGCTGTCTACCAACCCAAGTTCACCACAGGATCAACTTAACCAACACTTTTTCGCATTTTTTCATACCAGATCTCCAGTTATTTTCTAGTTCACCCTTATCTCTCCCCATATATTTTTATCTTTCATTTTCATTTCAACCTCATCTTACACTTTCCACCTTCTAATACCATGTCACCCTCACAATACCCCCACAACGACCCCATTAAGTTTTATTTACATTCCCTCCGCAAACATGCCTTCACCCTAGCCAGATTACGCTCGCATATTTTATTTTCTCAGGCTTGTCTGACATTTGGCATAACCCCCAAAGGCCTCACACTTAAAGTTCCCATCTCTGGCTGCAACCCTTCTTTCCATCAGTCCCTATACCAGTTCCAAACTGAACAATCCACTGCCCTCACCCACCTAATCCTTCACCTACACATCAACTCAGCCAATGAACACACCCGTCAACTCCTATCCTTAATAAAAGTCCTCAATCTTTCCTCTCCCACATCCACACCGGCTATTCAGAGCATCCTCCTACAGGCCAACCGCAAATTAGAGCAGCATGCCACCCTTCACCTCAAAAAACTATCCAATCTCCTGGTTTCCCACCTCCGGAAAGGCAACTCACTCACCCTTCACAACCTTTCCAGCAAACCTCAACCACCTCTCATTGCACACAAACCCAGTCTCTCCCATCTACTCAGTCTCCCACTTCCAGCTCCACTCCCTCCAAAACCTCAAAATTCCAAGCAACACAATCTGGCACCACAACACCCTAATTCAGTAGTTAACCTTTCCTCCAAACCTCTCTCCCAATCTGAAACCTCTGTCCTATCCAAAGGCCTCACCTTCAGCCCCACTCCCAGATTCAACCAAACAGCCCTCGTCAAAGATTTACTGTCCTACACTCGTACTCTCTGCTGGAAGTATCACTTTGCCACGAAGAAAAATGATCCTAATCCTACCCCTAATGATCCAACTCCCCAAGATACTATCCAAATTGAACCCTGCCTGGAACAGTTCCGTCCTCCGTCACAGCGGGACCCACCTCCTCTTCCTCAAAATCACCCTCTCCAAACCTTCCAGGAATTTCTGACTTCCAGCCTTGCCTCCCAATCCTTCTTAAAAAACCTTAATCCTACTCCCAACATCACCACTGCTGAAGCCCAGGCTATCCGTGATCTGAAGGCTGACCGGTCCATCATCATTCTTCCGGCGGACAAGGGTTCCACGACCGTGGTACTTGATCGTCGGGAGTATGTGGCTGAGGGACTGCGTCAGCTTTCAGACAACACCACATACAAAGTTTGCCAAGGTAATCCCATTCCTGATGTCCAGGCGGAGCTTCAGGGAATCCTCAGAACCTTAGGCCCCCTACAAAACCTTTCACCTGACTCCATCAACCTCCTGACCCCACCGACACCCCGCACCCCTACCTTCTACCTTCTTCCTAAAATTCACAAACCCAATCATCCTGGCCGTCCCATTGTAGCTGGTTACCAAGCCCCCACAGAACGTATCTCTGCCTACGTAGATCAACACCTTCAACCCATTACGTGCAGTCTCCCATCCTTCATCAAAGACACCAACCACTTTCTCGAACGCCTGGAATCCTTACCCAATCCGTTACCCCCAGAAACCATCCTTGTAACCATTGATGCCACTTCCTTATACACAAATATCCCGCACGTCCAGGGCCTCGCTGCAATGGAGCACTTCCTTTCACGCCGATCACCTGCCACCCTACCCAAAACCTCTTTCCTCATTACCTTAGCCAGCTTCATCCTGACCCACAACTTCTTCACTTTTGAAGGCCAGACATACCAGCAATTAAAGGGAACAGCCATGGGTACCAGGATGGCCCCTTCGTACGCCAACCTATTCATGGGTCGCTTAGAGGAAGCCTTCTTGGTTACCCAGGCCTGCCAACCCAAAGTTTGGTACAGATTTATTGATGACATCTTCATGATCTGGACTCACAGTGAAGAAGAACTCCAGAATTTCCTCTCCAACCTCAACTCCTTTGGTTCCATCAGATTCACCTGGTCCTACTCCAAATCCCATGCCACTTTCCTTGATGTTGACCTCCACCTGTCCAATGGCCAGCTTCACACGTCCGTCCACATCAAACCCACCAACAAGCAACAGTACCTCCATTACGACAGCTGCCACCCATTCCACATCAAACGGTCCCTTCCCTACAGCCTAGGTCTTCGTGGCAAACGAATCTGCTCCAGTCCGGAATCCCTGAAGCATTACACCAACAACCTGACAACAGCTTTCGCATCCCGCAACTACCCTCCCGACCTGGTACAGAAGCAAATAACCAGAGCAACTTCCTCATCCTCTCAAACCCAGAACCTCCCACAGAAGAACCACAAAAGTGCCCCACTTGTGACAGGATACTTTCCGGGACTGGATCAGATTCTGAATGTGGCTCTCCAGCAGGGATACGACTTCCTAAAATCCTGCCCAGAAATGAGATCCATCCTTCATGAAATCCTCCCCACTCCACCAAGAGTGTCTTTCCGCCGTCCACCTAACCTTCGTAACCTCTTAGTTCATCCCTATGAAATCCCCAAACCACCTTCCCTACCCTCTGGCTCCTACCCTTGTAACCGCCCCCGGTGTAAAACCTGTCCCATGCACCCTCCCACCACCACCTACTCCAGTCCTGTAACCCGGAAGGTGTACACGATCAAAGGCAGAGCCACGTGTGAAAGCACCCACGTGATCTACCAACTGACCTGCCTACACTGTGACGCATTCTATGTGGGAATGACCAGCAACAAACTGTCCATTCGCATGAATGGACACAGGCAGACAGTGTTTGTTGGTAATGAGGATCACCCTGTGGCTAAACATGCCTTGGTGCACGGCCAGCACATCTTGGCACAGTGTTACACCGTCCGGGTTATCTGGATACTTCCCACCAACACCAACCTATCCGAACTCCGGAGATGGGAACTTGCCCTTCAGTATATCCTCTCTTCTCGTCATCCGCCAGGCCTCAATCTCCGCTAATTTCAAGTTGCCGCCACTCATACCTCACCTGTCTTTCAACAACTTCTTTGCCTCTACACTTCTGCCTCGACTGACATCTCTGCCCAAACTCTTTGTCTTTAAATATGTCTGCTTGTGTCTGTATGTGTGGATGGATATGTGCGTGTGTGCGAGTGTATACCTGTCCTTTTTTCCCCCTAAGGTAAGTCTTTCCGCTCCCGGGATTGGAATGACTCCTTACCCTCTCCTTTAAAACCCACTTCCTTTCGTCTTCCCCTCTCCTTCCCTCTTTCCTGATGAGGCAACAGTTTGTTGCGAAAGCTTGAATTTTGTGTGTATGTTTGTGTTTGTTTGTGTGTCTGTCGACCTGCCAGCACTTTCATTTGGTAAGTCACATCATCTTTGTTTTTAGATATATATTTCCTACGTGGAATGTTTCCCTCTATTATAACCATATCATTAATTTGAACCCAACAATTACGTTTGTTATTGTCGCTGTTGCATCTCGAAATCTTTCCTGTCGTCTTATTTTCTCTTTATTTTCTCTTTCTGCGTTTACCAGTAGTCTCACTTTCTATTCACCTTCCCTTTTTACCGTAATACAAATTTATCCCGCCTATATATACTCTATAATACGTAACCCACTTCCAAACCATAACCAAAAAATTTTTATTTTGCGCTTTCAACAATACCGCTAACCGTTTCTAGTTCAATAACAGCTACCTTCACGTATTAAATAACCATTTCGGCTAGTTCTAATAACTTTTACTTTATTTCCACTTCCGTTTTTCGTACATCACTGATCATTTTTAGCCGCTCTCCACAGGTTTTAACGTCATTATTTACAATTGTTAGCCCCATTTTCGTAATCTTTCACCACAACACCACGCCTTTTAATACATTTACACGTTTTTTCGAAATTTTCCCGAATTTCTCCGTCCTTTAACGTGTTTTAGCGGCAACACAACCACCTAACCTTCATGCACATCGCTGTCTACCAACCCAAGTTCACCACAGGATCAACTTAACCAACACTTTTTCGCATTTTTTCATACCAGATCTCCAGTTATTTTCTAGTTCACCCTTATCTCTCCCCATATATTTTTATCTTTCATTTTCATTTCAACCTCATCTTACACTTTCCACCTTCTAATACCATGTCACCCTCACAATACCCCCACAACGACCCCATTAAGTTTTATTTACATTCCCTCCGCAAACATGCCTTCACCCTAGCCAGATTACGCTCGCATATTTTATTTTCTCAGGCTTGTCTGACATTTGGCATAACCCCCAAAGGCCTCACACTTAAAGTTCCCATCTCTGGCTGCAACCCTTCTTTCCATCAGTCCCTATACCAGTTCCAAACTGAACAATCCACTGCCCTCACCCACCTAATCCTTCACCTACACATCAACTCAGCCAATGAACACACCCGTCAACTCCTATCCTTAATAAAAGTCCTCAATCTTTCCTCTCCCACATCCACACCGGCTATTCAGAGCATCCTCCTACAGGCCAACCGCAAATTAGAGCAGCATGCCACCCTTCACCTCAAAAAACTATCCAATCTCCTGGTTTCCCACCTCCGGAAAGGCAACTCACTCACCCTTCACAACCTTTCCAGCAAACCTCAACCACCTCTCATTGCACACAAACCCAGTCTCTCCCATCTACTCAGTCTCCCACTTCCAGCTCCACTCCCTCCAAAACCTCAAAATTCCAAGCAACACAATCTGGCACCACAACACCCTAATTCAGTAGTTAACCTTTCCTCCAAACCTCTCTCCCAATCTGAAACCTCTGTCCTATCCAAAGGCCTCACCTTCAGCCCCACTCCCAGATTCAACCAAACAGCCCTCGTCAAAGATTTACTGTCCTACACTCGTACTCTCTGCTGGAAGTATCACTTTGCCACGAAGAAAAATGATCCTAATCCTACCCCTAATGATCCAACTCCCCAAGATACTATCCAAATTGAACCCTGCCTGGAACAGTTCCGTCCTCCGTCACAGCGGGACCCACCTCCTCTTCCTCAAAATCACCCTCTCCAAACCTTCCAGGAATTTCTGACTTCCAGCCTTGCCTCCCAATCCTTCTTAAAAAACCTTAATCCTACTCCCAACATCACCACTGCTGAAGCCCAGGCTATCCGTGATCTGAAGGCTGACCGGTCCATCATCATTCTTCCGGCGGACAAGGGTTCCACGACCGTGGTACTTGATCGTCGGGAGTATGTGGCTGAGGGACTGCGTCAGCTTTCAGACAACACCACATACAAAGTTTGCCAAGGTAATCCCATTCCTGATGTCCAGGCGGAGCTTCAGGGAATCCTCAGAACCTTAGGCCCCCTACAAAACCTTTCACCTGACTCCATCAACCTCCTGACCCCACCGACACCCCGCACCCCTACCTTCTACCTTCTTCCTAAAATTCACAAACCCAATCATCCTGGCCGTCCCATTGTAGCTGGTTACCAAGCCCCCACAGAACGTATCTCTGCCTACGTAGATCAACACCTTCAACCCATTACGTGCAGTCTCCCATCCTTCATCAAAGACACCAACCACTTTCTCGAACGCCTGGAATCCTTACCCAATCCGTTACCCCCAGAAACCATCCTTGTAACCATTGATGCCACTTCCTTATACACAAATATCCCGCACGTCCAGGGCCTCGCTGCAATGGAGCACTTCCTTTCACGCCGATCACCTGCCACCCTACCCAAAACCTCTTTCCTCATTACCTTAGCCAGCTTCATCCTGACCCACAACTTCTTCACTTTTGAAGGCCAGACATACCAGCAATTAAAGGGAACAGCCATGGGTACCAGGATGGCCCCTTCGTACGCCAACCTATTCATGGGTCGCTTAGAGGAAGCCTTCTTGGTTACCCAGGCCTGCCAACCCAAAGTTTGGTACAGATTTATTGATGACATCTTCATGATCTGGACTCACAGTGAAGAAGAACTCCAGAATTTCCTCTCCAACCTCAACTCCTTTGGTTCCATCAGATTCACCTGGTCCTACTCCAAATCCCATGCCACTTTCCTTGATGTTGACCTCCACCTGTCCAATGGCCAGCTTCACACGTCCGTCCACATCAAACCCACCAACAAGCAACAGTACCTCCATTACGACAGCTGCCACCCATTCCACATCAAACGGTCCCTTCCCTACAGCCTAGGTCTTCGTGGCAAACGAATCTGCTCCAGTCCGGAATCCCTGAAGCATTACACCAACAACCTGACAACAGCTTTCGCATCCCGCAACTACCCTCCCGACCTGGTACAGAAGCAAATAACCAGAGCAACTTCCTCATCCTCTCAAACCCAGAACCTCCCACAGAAGAACCACAAAAGTGCCCCACTTGTGACAGGATACTTTCCGGGACTGGATCAGATTCTGAATGTGGCTCTCCAGCAGGGATACGACTTCCTAAAATCCTGCCCAGAAATGAGATCCATCCTTCATGAAATCCTCCCCACTCCACCAAGAGTGTCTTTCCGCCGTCCACCTAACCTTCGTAACCTCTTAGTTCATCCCTATGAAATCCCCAAACCACCTTCCCTATCCTCTGGCTCCTACCCTTGTAACCGCCCCCGGTGTAAAACCTGTCCCATGCACCCTCCCACCACCACCTACTCCAGTCCTGTAACCCGGAAGGTGTACACGATCAAAGGCAGAGCCACGTGTGAAAGCACCCACGTGATCTACCAACTGACCTGCCTACACTGTGACGCATTCTATGTGGGAATGACCAGCAACAAACTGTCCATTCGCATGAATGGACACAGGCAGACAGTGTTTGTTGGTAATGAGGATCACCCTGTGGCTAAACATGCCTTGGTGCACGGCCAGCACATCTTGGCACAGTGTTACACCGTCCGGGTTATCTGGATACTTCCCACCAACACCAACCTATCCGAACTCCGGAGATGGGAACTTGCCCTTCAGTATATCCTCTCTTCTCGTCATCCGCCAGGCCTCAATCTCCGCTAATTTCAAGTTGCCGCCACTCATACCTCACCTGTCTTTCAACAACTTCTTTGCCTCTACACTTCTGCCTCGACTGACATCTCTGCCCAAACTCTTTGTCTTTAAATATGTCTGCTTGTGTCTGTATGTGTGGATGGATATGTGCGTGTGTGCGAGTGTATACCTGTCCTTTTTTCCCCCTAAGGTAAGTCTTTCCGCTCCCGGGATTGGAATGACTCCTTACCCTCTCCTTTAAAACCCACTTCCTTTCGTCTTCCCCTCTCCTTCCCTCTTTCCTGATGAGGCAACAGTTTGTTGTGAAAGCTTGAATTTTGTGTGTATGTTTGTGTTTGTTTGTGTGTCTGTCGACCTGCCAGCACTTTCATTTGGTAAGTCACATCATCTTTGTTTTTAGATATATATTTCCTACGTGGAATGTTTCCCTCTATTATAACCATATCATTAATTTGAACCCAACAATTACGTTTGTTATTGTCGCTGTTGCATCTCGAAATCTTTCCTGTCGTCTTATTTTCTCTTTATTTTCTCTTTCTGCGTTTACCAGTAGTCTCACTTTCTATTCACCTTCCCTTTTTACCGTAATACAAATTTATCCCGCCTATATATACTCTATAATACGTAACCCACTTCCAAACCATAACCAAAAAATTTTTATTTTGCGCTTTCAACAATACCGCTAACCGTTTCTAGTTCAATAACAGCTACCTTCACGTATTAAATAACCATTTCGGCTAGTTCTAATAACTTTTACTTTATTTCCACTTCCGTTTTTCGTACATCACTGATCATTTTTAGCCGCTCTCCACAGGTTTTAACGTCATTATTTACAATTGTTAGCCCCATTTTCGTAATCTTTCACCACAACACCACGCCTTTTAATACATTTACACGTTTTTTCGAAATTTTCCCGAATTTCTCCGTCCTTTAACGTGTTTTAGCGGCAACACAACCACCTAACCTTCATGCACATCGCTGTCTACCAACCCAAGTTCACCACAGGATCAACTTAACCAACGCTTTTTCGCATTTTTTCATACCAGATCTCCAGTTATTTTCTAGTTCACCCTTATCTCTCCCCATATATTTTTATCTTTCATTTTCATTTCAACCTCATCTTACACTTTCCACCTTCTAATACCATGTCACCCTCACAATACCCCCACAACGACCCCATTAAGTTTTATTTACATTCCCTCCGCAAACATGCCTTCACCCTAGCCAGATTACGCTCGCATATTTTATTTTCTCAGGCTTGTCTGACATTTGGCATAACCCCCAAAGGCCTCACACTTAAAGTTCCCATCTCTGGCTGCAACCCTTCTTTCCATCAGTCCCTATACCAGTTCCAAACTGAACAATCCACTGCCCTCACCCACCTAATCCTTCACCTACACATCAACTCAGCCAATGAACACACCCGTCAACTCCTATCCTTAATAAAAGTCCTCAATCTTTCCTCTCCCACATCCACACCGGCTATTCAGAGCATCCTCCTACAGGCCAACCGCAAATTAGAGCAGCATGCCACCCTTCACCTCAAAAAACTATCCAATCTCCTGGTTTCCCACCTCCGGAAAGGCAACTCACTCACCCTTCACAACCTTTCCAGCAAACCTCAACCACCTCTCATTGCACACAAACCCAGTCTCTCCCATCTACTCAGTCTCCCACTTCCAGCTCCACTCCCTCCAAAACCTCAAAATTCCAAGCAACACAATCTGGCACCACAACACCCTAATTCAGTAGTTAACCTTTCCTCCAAACCTCTCTCCCAATCTGAAACCTCTGTCCTATCCAAAGGCCTCACCTTCAGCCCCACTCCCAGATTCAACCAAACAGCCCTCGTCAAAGATTTACTGTCCTACACTCGTACTCTCTGCTGGAAGTATCACTTTGCCACGAAGAAAAATGATCCTAATCCTACCCCTAATGATCCAACTCCCCAAGATACTATCCAAATTGAACCCTGCCTGGAACAGTTCCGTCCTCCGTCACAGCGGGACCCACCTCCTCTTCCTCAAAATCACCCTCTCCAAACCTTCCAGGAATTTCTGACTTCCAGCCTTGCCTCCCAATCCTTCTTAAAAAACCTTAATCCTACTCCCAACATCACCACTGCTGAAGCCCAGGCTATCCGTGATCTGAAGGCTGACCGGTCCATCATCATTCTTCCGGCGGACAAGGGTTCCACGACCGTGGTACTTGATCGTCGGGAGTATGTGGCTGAGGGACTGCGTCAGCTTTCAGACAACACCACATACAAAGTTTGCCAAGGTAATCCCATTCCTGATGTCCAGGCGGAGCTTCAGGGAATCCTCAGAACCTTAGGCCCCCTACAAAACCTTTCACCTGACTCCATCAACCTCCTGACCCCACCGACACCCCGCACCCCTACCTTCTACCTTCTTCCTAAAATTCACAAACCCAATCATCCTGGCCGTCCCATTGTAGCTGGTTACCAAGCCCCCACAGAACGTATCTCTGCCTACGTAGATCAACACCTTCAACCCATTACGTGCAGTCTCCCATCCTTCATCAAAGACACCAACCACTTTCTCGAACGCCTGGAATCCTTACCCAATCCGTTACCCCCAGAAACCATCCTTGTAACCATTGATGCCACTTCCTTATACACAAATATCCCGCACGTCCAGGGCCTCGCTGCAATGGAGCACTTCCTTTCACGCCGATCACCTGCCACCCTACCCAAAACCTCTTTCCTCATTACCTTAGCCAGCTTCATCCTGACCCACAACTTCTTCACTTTTGAAGGCCAGACATACCAGCAATTAAAGGGAACAGCCATGGGTACCAGGATGGCCCCTTCGTACGCCAACCTATTCATGGGTCGCTTAGAGGAAGCCTTCTTGGTTACCCAGGCCTGCCAACCCAAAGTTTGGTACAGATTTATTGATGACATCTTCATGATCTGGACTCACAGTGAAGAAGAACTCCAGAATTTCCTCTCCAACCTCAACTCCTTTGGTTCCATCAGATTCACCTGGTCCTACTCCAAATCCCATGCCACTTTCCTTGATGTTGACCTCCACCTGTCCAATGGCCAGCTTCACACGTCCGTCCACATCAAACCCACCAACAAGCAACAGTACCTCCATTACGACAGCTGCCACCCATTCCACATCAAACGGTCCCTTCCCTACAGCCTAGGTCTTCGTGGCAAACGAATCTGCTCCAGTCCGGAATCCCTGAAGCATTACACCAACAACCTGACAACAGCTTTCGCATCCCGCAACTACCCTCCCGACCTGGTACAGAAGCAAATAACCAGAGCAACTTCCTCATCCTCTCAAACCCAGAACCTCCCACAGAAGAACCACAAAAGTGCCCCACTTGTGACAGGATACTTTCCGGGACTGGATCAGATTCTGAATGTGGCTCTCCAGCAGGGATACGACTTCCTAAAATCCTGCCCAGAAATGAGATCCATCCTTCATGAAATCCTCCCCACTCCACCAAGAGTGTCTTTCCGCCGTCCACCTAACCTTCGTAACCTCTTAGTTCATCCCTATGAAATCCCCAAACCACCTTCCCTACCCTCTGGCTCCTACCCTTGTAACCGCCCCCGGTGTAAAACCTGTCCCATGCACCCTCCCACCACCACCTACTCCAGTCCTGTAACCCGGAAGGTGTACACGATCAAAGGCAGAGCCACGTGTGAAAGCACCCACGTGATCTACCAACTGACCTGCCTACACTGTGACGCATTCTATGTGGGAATGACCAGCAACAAACTGTCCATTCGCATGAATGGACACAGGCAGACAGTGTTTGTTGGTAATGAGGATCACCCTGTGGCTAAACATGCCTTGGTGCACGGCCAGCACATCTTGGCACAGTGTTACACCGTCCGGGTTATCTGGATACTTCCCACCAACACCAACCTATCCGAACTCCGGAGATGGGAACTTGCCCTTCAGTATATCCTCTCTTCTCGTCATCCGCCAGGCCTCAATCTCCGCTAATTTCAAGTTGCCGCCACTCATACCTCACCTGTCTTTCAACAACTTCTTTGCCTCTACACTTCTGCCTCGACTGACATCTCTGCCCAAACTCTTTGTCTTTAAATATGTCTGCTTGTGTCTGTATGTGTGGATGGATATGTGCGTGTGTGCGAGTGTATACCTGTCCTTTTTTCCCCCTAAGGTAAGTCTTTCCGCTCCCGGGATTGGAATGACTCCTTACCCTCTCCTTTAAAACCCACTTCCTTTCGTCTTCCCCTCTCCTTCCCTCTTTCCTGATGAGGCAACAGTTTGTTGCGAAAGCTTGAATTTTGTGTGTATGTTTGTGTTTGTTTGTGTGTCTGTCGACCTGCCAGCACTTTCATTTGGTAAGTCACATCATCTTTGTTTTTAGATATATATTTCCTACGTGGAATGTTTCCCTCTATTATAACCATATCATTAATTTGAACCCAACAATTACGTTTGTTATTGTCGCTGTTGCATCTCGAAATCTTTCCTGTCGTCTTATTTTCTCTTTATTTTCTCTTTCTGCGTTTACCAGTAGTCTCACTTTCTATTCACCTTCCCTTTTTACCGTAATACAAATTTATCCCGCCTATATATACTCTATAATACGTAACCCACTTCCAAACCATAACCAAAAAATTTTTATTTTGCGCTTTCAACAATACCGCTAACCGTTTCTAGTTCAATAACAGCTACCTTCACGTATTAAATAACCATTTCGGCTAGTTCTAATAACTTTTACTTTATTTCCACTTCCGTTTTTCGTACATCACTGATCATTTTTAGCCGCTCTCCACAGGTTTTAACGTCATTATTTACAATTGTTAGCCCCATTTTCGTAATCTTTCACCACAACACCACGCCTTTTAATACATTTACACGTTTTTTCGAAATTTTCCCGAATTTCTCCGTCCTTTAACGTGTTTTAGCGGCAACACAACCACCTAACCTTCATGCACATCGCTGTCTACCAACCCAAGTTCACCACAGGATCAACTTAACCAACACTTTTTCGCATTTTTTCATACCAGATCTCCAGTTATTTTCTAGTTCACCCTTATCTCTCCCCATATATTTTTATCTTTCATTTTCATTTCAACCTCATCTTACACTTTCCACCTTCTAATACCATGTCACCCTCACAATACCCCCACAACGACCCCATTAAGTTTTATTTACATTCCCTCCGCAAACATGCCTTCACCCTAGCCAGATTACGCTCGCATATTTTATTTTCTCAGGCTTGTCTGACATTTGGCATAACCCCCAAAGGCCTCACACTTAAAGTTCCCATCTCTGGCTGCAACCCTTCTTTCCATCAGTCCCTATACCAGTTCCAAACTGAACAATCCACTGCCCTCACCCACCTAATCCTTCACCTACACATCAACTCAGCCAATGAACACACCCGTCAACTCCTATCCTTAATAAAAGTCCTCAATCTTTCCTCTCCCACATCCACACCGGCTATTCAGAGCATCCTCCTACAGGCCAACCGCAAATTAGAGCAGCATGCCACCCTTCACCTCAAAAAACTATCCAATCTCCTGGTTTCCCACCTCCGGAAAGGCAACTCACTCACCCTTCACAACCTTTCCAGCAAACCTCAACCACCTCTCATTGCACACAAACCCAGTCTCTCCCATCTACTCAGTCTCCCACTTCCAGCTCCACTCCCTCCAAAACCTCAAAATTCCAAGCAACACAATCTGGCACCACAACACCCTAATTCAGTAGTTAACCTTTCCTCCAAACCTCTCTCCCAATCTGAAACCTCTGTCCTATCCAAAGGCCTCACCTTCAGCCCCACTCCCAGATTCAACCAAACAGCCCTCGTCAAAGATTTACTGTCCTACACTCGTACTCTCTGCTGGAAGTATCACTTTGCCACGAAGAAAAATGATCCTAATCCTACCCCTAATGATCCAACTCCCCAAGATACTATCCAAATTGAACCCTGCCTGGAACAGTTCCGTCCTCCGTCACAGCGGGACCCACCTCCTCTTCCTCAAAATCACCCTCTCCAAACCTTCCAGGAATTTCTGACTTCCAGCCTTGCCTCCCAATCCTTCTTAAAAAACCTTAATCCTACTCCCAACATCACCACTGCTGAAGCCCAGGCTATCCGTGATCTGAAGGCTGACCGGTCCATCATCATTCTTCCGGCGGACAAGGGTTCCACGACCGTGGTACTTGATCGTCGGGAGTATGTGGCTGAGGGACTGCGTCAGCTTTCAGACAACACCACATACAAAGTTTGCCAAGGTAATCCCATTCCTGATGTCCAGGCGGAGCTTCAGGGAATCCTCAGAACCTTAGGCCCCCTACAAAACCTTTCACCTGACTCCATCAACCTCCTGACCCCACCGACACCCCGCACCCCTACCTTCTACCTTCTTCCTAAAATTCACAAACCCAATCATCCTGGCCGTCCCATTGTAGCTGGTTACCAAGCCCCCACAGAACGTATCTCTGCCTACGTAGATCAACACCTTCAACCCATTACGTGCAGTCTCCCATCCTTCATCAAAGACACCAACCACTTTCTCGAACGCCTGGAATCCTTACCCAATCCGTTACCCCCAGAAACCATCCTTGTAACCATTGATGCCACTTCCTTATACACAAATATCCCGCACGTCCAGGGCCTCGCTGCAATGGAGCACTTCCTTTCACGCCGATCACCTGCCACCCTACCCAAAACCTCTTTCCTCATTACCTTAGCCAGCTTCATCCTGACCCACAACTTCTTCACTTTTGAAGGCCAGACATACCAGCAATTAAAGGGAACAGCCATGGGTACCAGGATGGCCCCTTCGTACGCCAACCTATTCATGGGTCGCTTAGAGGAAGCCTTCTTGGTTACCCAGGCCTGCCAACCCAAAGTTTGGTACAGATTTATTGATGACATCTTCATGATCTGGACTCACAGTGAAGAAGAACTCCAGAATTTCCTCTCCAACCTCAACTCCTTTGGTTCCATCAGATTCACCTGGTCCTACTCCAAATCCCATGCCACTTTCCTTGATGTTGACCTCCACCTGTCCAATGGCCAGCTTCACACGTCCGTCCACATCAAACCCACCAACAAGCAACAGTACCTCCATTACGACAGCTGCCACCCATTCCACATCAAACGGTCCCTTCCCTACAGCCTAGGTCTTCGTGGCAAACGAATCTGCTCCAGTCCGGAATCCCTGAAGCATTACACCAACAACCTGACAACAGCTTTCGCATCCCGCAACTACCCTCCCGACCTGGTACAGAAGCAAATAACCAGAGCAACTTCCTCATCCTCTCAAACCCAGAACCTCCCACAGAAGAACCACAAAAGTGCCCCACTTGTGACAGGATACTTTCCGGGACTGGATCAGATTCTGAATGTGGCTCTCCAGCAGGGATACGACTTCCTAAAATCCTGCCCAGAAATGAGATCCATCCTTCATGAAATCCTCCCCACTCCACCAAGAGTGTCTTTCCGCCGTCCACCTAACCTTCGTAACCTCTTAGTTCATCCCTATGAAATCCCCAAACCACCTTCCCTACCCTCTGGCTCCTACCCTTGTAACCGCCCCCGGTGTAAAACCTGTCCCATGCACCCTCCCACCACCACCTACTCCAGTCCTGTAACCCGGAAGGTGTACACGATCAAAGGCAGAGCCACGTGTGAAAGCACCCACGTGATCTACCAACTGACCTGCCTACACTGTGACGCATTCTATGTGGGAATGACCAGCAACAAACTGTCCATTCGCATGAATGGACACAGGCAGACAGTGTTTGTTGGTAATGAGGATCACCCTGTGGCTAAACATGCCTTGGTGCACGGCCAGCACATCTTGGCACAGTGTTACACCGTCCGGGTTATCTGGATACTTCCCACCAACACCAACCTATCCGAACTCCGGAGATGGGAACTTGCCCTTCAGTATATCCTCTCTTCTCGTCATCCGCCAGGCCTCAATCTCCGCTAATTTCAAGTTGCCGCCACTCATACCTCACCTGTCTTTCAACAACTTCTTTGCCTCTACACTTCTGCCTCGACTGACATCTCTGCCCAAACTCTTTGTCTTTAAATATGTCTGCTTGTGTCTGTATGTGTGGATGGATATGTGCGTGTGTGCGAGTGTATACCTGTCCTTTTTTCCCCCTAAGGTAAGTCTTTCCGCTCCCGGGATTGGAATGACTCCTTACCCTCTCCTTTAAAACCCACTTCCTTTCGTCTTCCCCTCTCCTTCCCTCTTTCCTGATGAGGCAACAGTTTGTTGCGAAAGCTTGAATTTTGTGTGTATGTTTGTGTTTGTTTGTGTGTCTGTCGACCTGCCAGGACTTTCATTTGGTAAGTCACATCATCTTTGTTTTTAGATATATATTTCCTACGTGGAATGTTTCCCTCTATTATAACCATATCATTAATTTGAACCCAACAATTACGTTTGTTATTGTCGCTGTTGCATCTCGAAATCTTTCCTGTCGTCTTATTTTCTCTTTATTTTCTCTTTCTGCGTTTACCAGTAGTCTCACTTTCTATTCACCTTCCCTTTTTACCGTAATACAAATTTATCCCGCCTATATATACTCTATAATACGTAACCCACTTCCAAACCATAACCAAAAAATTTTTATTTTGCGCTTTCAACAATACCGCTAACCGTTTCTAGTTCAATAACAGCTACCTTCACGTATTAAATAACCATTTCGGCTAGTTCTAATAACTTTTACTTTATTTCCACTTCCGTTTTTCGTACATCACTGATCATTTTTAGCCGCTCTCCACAGGTTTTAACGTCATTATTTACAATTGTTAGCCCCATTTTCGTAATCTTTCACCACAACACCACGCCTTTTAATACATTTACACGTTTTTTCGAAATTTTCCCGAATTTCTCCGTCCTTTAACGTGTTTTAGCGGCAACACAACCACCTAACCTTCATGCACATCGCTGTCTACCAACCCAAGTTCACCACAGGATCAACTTAACCAACACTTTTTCGCATTTTTTCATACCAGATCTCCAGTTATTTTCTAGTTCACCCTTATCTCTCCCCATATATTTTTATCTTTCATTTTCATTTCAACCTCATCTTACACTTTCCACCTTCTAATACCATGTCACCCTCACAATACCCCCACAACGACCCCATTAAGTTTTATTTACATTCCCTCCGCAAACATGCCTTCACCCTAGCCAGATTACGCTCGCATATTTTATTTTCTCAGGCTTGTCTGACATTTGGCATAACCCCCAAAGGCCTCACACTTAAAGTTCCCATCTCTGGCTGCAACCCTTCTTTCCATCAGTCCCTATACCAGTTCCAAACTGAACAATCCACTGCCCTCACCCACCTAATCCTTCACCTACACATCAACTCAGCCAATGAACACACCCGTCAACTCCTATCCTTAATAAAAGTCCTCAATCTTTCCTCTCCCACATCCACACCGGCTATTCAGAGCATCCTCCTACAGGCCAACCGCAAATTAGAGCAGCATGCCACCCTTCACCTCAAAAAACTATCCAATCTCCTGGTTTCCCACCTCCGGAAAGGCAACTCACTCACCCTTCACAACCTTTCCAGCAAACCTCAACCACCTCTCATTGCACACAAACCCAGTCTCTCCCATCTACTCAGTCTCCCACTTCCAGCTCCACTCCCTCCAAAACCTCAAAATTCCAAGCAACACAATCTGGCACCACAACACCCTAATTCAGTAGTTAACCTTTCCTCCAAACCTCTCTCCCAATCTGAAACCTCTGTCCTATCCAAAGGCCTCACCTTCAGCCCCACTCCCAGATTCAACCAAACAGCCCTCGTCAAAGATTTACTGTCCTACACTCGTACTCTCTGCTGGAAGTATCACTTTGCCACGAAGAAAAATGATCCTAATCCTACCCCTAATGATCCAACTCCCCAAGATACTATCCAAATTGAACCCTGCCTGGAACAGTTCCGTCCTCCGTCACAGCGGGACCCACCTCCTCTTCCTCAAAATCACCCTCTCCAAACCTTCCAGGAATTTCTGACTTCCAGCCTTGCCTCCCAATCCTTCTTAAAAAACCTTAATCCTACTCCCAACATCACCACTGCTGAAGCCCAGGCTATCCGTGATCTGAAGGCTGACCGGTCCATCATCATTCTTCCGGCGGACAAGGGTTCCACGACCGTGGTACTTGATCGTCGGGAGTATGTGGCTGAGGGACTGCGTCAGCTTTCAGACAACACCACATACAAAGTTTGCCAAGGTAATCCCATTCCTGATGTCCAGGCGGAGCTTCAGGGAATCCTCAGAACCTTAGGCCCCCTACAAAACCTTTCACCTGACTCCATCAACCTCCTGACCCCACCGACACCCCGCACCCCTACCTTCTACCTTCTTCCTAAAATTCACAAACCCAATCATCCTGGCCGTCCCATTGTAGCTGGTTACCAAGCCCCCACAGAACGTATCTCTGCCTACGTAGATCAACACCTTCAACCCATTACGTGCAGTCTCCCATCCTTCATCAAAGACACCAACCACTTTCTCGAACGCCTGGAATCCTTACCCAATCCGTTACCCCCAGAAACCATCCTTGTAACCATTGATGCCACTTCCTTATACACAAATATCCCGCACGTCCAGGGCCTCGCTGCAATGGAGCACTTCCTTTCACGCCGATCACCTGCCACCCTACCCAAAACCTCTTTCCTCATTACCTTAGCCAGCTTCATCCTGACCCACAACTTCTTCACTTTTGAAGGCCAGACATACCAGCAATTAAAGGGAACAGCCATGGGTACCAGGATGGCCCCTTCGTACGCCAACCTATTCATGGGTCGCTTAGAGGAAGCCTTCTTGGTTACCCAGGCCTGCCAACCCAAAGTTTGGTACAGATTTATTGATGACATCTTCATGATCTGGACTCACAGTGAAGAAGAACTCCAGAATTTCCTCTCCAACCTCAACTCCTTTGGTTCCATCAGATTCACCTGGTCCTACTCCAAATCCCATGCCACTTTCCTTGATGTTGACCTCCACCTGTCCAATGGCCAGCTTCACACGTCCGTCCACATCAAACCCACCAACAAGCAACAGTACCTCCATTACGACAGCTGCCACCCATTCCACATCAAACGGTCCCTTCCCTACAGCCTAGGTCTTCGTGGCAAACGAATCTGCTCCAGTCCGGAATCCCTGAAGCATTACACCAACAACCTGACAACAGCTTTCGCATCCCGCAACTACCCTCCCGACCTGGTACAGAAGCAAATAACCAGAGCAACTTCCTCATCCTCTCAAACCCAGAACCTCCCACAGAAGAACCACAAAAGTGCCCCACTTGTGACAGGATACTTTCCGGGACTGGATCAGATTCTGAATGTGGCTCTCCAGCAGGGATACGACTTCCTAAAATCCTGCCCAGAAATGAGATCCATCCTTCATGAAATCCTCCCCACTCCACCAAGAGTGTCTTTCCGCCGTCCACCTAACCTTCGTAACCTCTTAGTTCATCCCTATGAAATCCCCAAACCACCTTCCCTACCCTCTGGCTCCTACCCTTGTAACCGCCCCCGGTGTAAAACCTGTCCCATGCACCCTCCCACCACCACCTACTCCAGTCCTGTAACCCGGAAGGTGTACACGATCAAAGGCAGAGCCACGTGTGAAAGCACCCACGTGATCTACCAACTGACCTGCCTACACTGTGACGCATTCTATGTGGGAATGACCAGCAACAAACTGTCCATTCGCATGAATGGACACAGGCAGACAGTGTTTGTTGGTAATGAGGATCACCCTGTGGCTAAACATGCCTTGGTGCACGGCCAGCACATCTTGGCACAGTGTTACACCGTCCGGGTTATCTGGATACTTCCCACCAACACCAACCTATCCGAACTCCGGAGATGGGAACTTGCCCTTCAGTATATCCTCTCTTCTCGTCATCCGCCAGGCCTCAATCTCCGCTAATTTCAAGTTGCCGCCACTCATACCTCACCTGTCTTTCAACAACTTCTTTGCCTCTACACTTCTGCCTCGACTGACATCTCTGCCCAAACTCTTTGTCTTTAAATATGTCTGCTTGTGTCTGTATGTGTGGATGGATATGTGCGTGTGTGCGAGTGTATACCTGTCCTTTTTTCCCCCTAAGGTAAGTCTTTCCGCTCCCGGGATTGGAATGACTCCTTACCCTCTCCTTTAAAACCCACTTCCTTTCGTCTTCCCCTCTCCTTCCCTCTTTCCTGATGAGGCAACAGTTTGTTGCGAAAGCTTGAATTTTGTGTGTATGTTTGTGTTTGTTTGTGTGTCTGTCGACCTGCCAGCACTTTCATTTGGTAAGTCACATCATCTTTGTTTTTAGATATATATTTCCTACGTGGAATGTTTCCCTCTATTATAACCATATCATTAATTTGAACCCAACAATTACGTTTGTTATTGTCGCTGTTGCATCTCGAAATCTTTCCTGTCGTCTTATTTTCTCTTTATTTTCTCTTTCTGCGTTTACCAGTAGTCTCACTTTCTATTCACCTTCCCTTTTTACCGTAATACAAATTTATCCCGCCTATATATACTCTATAATACGTAACCCACTTCCAAACCATAACCAAAAAATTTTTATTTTGCGCTTTCAACAATACCGCTAACCGTTTCTAGTTCAATAACAGCTACCTTCACGTATTAAATAACCATTTCGGCTAGTTCTAATAACTTTTACCTTATTTCCACTTCCGTTTTTCGTACATCACTGATCATTTTTAGCCGCTCTCCACAGGTTTTAACGTCATTATTTACAATTGTTAGCCCCATTTTCGTAATCTTTCACCACAACACCACGCCTTTTAATACATTTACACGTTTTTTCGAAATTTTCCCGAATTTCTCCGTCCTTTAACGTGTTTTAGCGGCAACACAACCACCTAACCTTCATGCACATCGCTGTCTACCAACCCAAGTTCACCACAGGATCAACTTAACCAACACTTTTTCGCATTTTTTCATACCAGATCTCCAGTTATTTTCTAGTTCACCCTTATCTCTCCCCATATATTTTTATCTTTCATTTTCATTTCAACCTCATCTTACACTTTCCACCTTCTAATACCATGTCACCCTCACAATACCCCCACAACGACCCCATTAAGTTTTATTTACATTCCCTCCGCAAACATGCCTTCACCCTAGCCAGATTACGCTCGCATATTTTATTTTCTCAGGCTTGTCTGACATTTGGCATAACCCCCAAAGGCCTCACACTTAAAGTTCCCATCTCTGGCTGCAACCCTTCTTTCCATCAGTCCCTATACCAGTTCCAAACTGAACAATCCACTGCCCTCACCCACCTAATCCTTCACCTACACATCAACTCAGCCAATGAACACACCCGTCAACTCCTATCCTTAATAAAAGTCCTCAATCTTTCCTCTCCCACATCCACACCGGCTATTCAGAGCATCCTCCTACAGGCCAACCGCAAATTAGAGCAGCATGCCACCCTTCACCTCAAAAAACTATCCAATCTCCTGGTTTCCCACCTCCGGAAAGGCAACTCACTCACCCTTCACAACCTTTCCAGCAAACCTCAACCACCTCTCATTGCACACAAACCCAGTCTCTCCCATCTACTCAGTCTCCCACTTCCAGCTCCACTCCCTCCAAAACCTCAAAATTCCAAGCAACACAATCTGGCACCACAACACCCTAATTCAGTAGTTAACCTTTCCTCCAAACCTCTCTCCCAATCTGAAACCTCTGTCCTATCCAAAGGCCTCACCTTCAGCCCCACTCCCAGATTCAACCAAACAGCCCTCGTCAAAGATTTACTGTCCTACACTCGTACTCTCTGCTGGAAGTATCACTTTGCCACGAAGAAAAATGATCCTAATCCTACCCCTAATGATCCAACTCCCCAAGATACTATCCAAATTGAACCCTGCCTGGAACAGTTCCGTCCTCCGTCACAGCGGGACCCACCTCCTCTTCCTCAAAATCACCCTCTCCAAACCTTCCAGGAATTTCTGACTTCCAGCCTTGCCTCCCAATCCTTCTTAAAAAACCTTAATCCTACTCCCAACATCACCACTGCTGAAGCCCAGGCTATCCGTGATCTGAAGGCTGACCGGTCCATCATCATTCTTCCGGCGGACAAGGGTTCCACGACCGTGGTACTTGATCGTCGGGAGTATGTGGCTGAGGGACTGCGTCAGCTTTCAGACAACACCACATACAAAGTTTGCCAAGGTAATCCCATTCCTGATGTCCAGGCGGAGCTTCAGGGAATCCTCAGAACCTTAGGCCCCCTACAAAACCTTTCACCTGACTCCATCAACCTCCTGACCCCACCGACACCCCGCACCCCTACCTTCTACCTTCTTCCTAAAATTCACAAACCCAATCATCCTGGCCGTCCCATTGTAGCTGGTTACCAAGCCCCCACAGAACGTATCTCTGCCTACGTAGATCAACACCTTCAACCCATTACGTGCAGTCTCCCATCCTTCATCAAAGACACCAACCACTTTCTCGAACGCCTGGAATCCTTACCCAATCCGTTACCCCCAGAAACCATCCTTGTAACCATTGATGCCACTTCCTTATACACAAATATCCCGCACGTCCAGGGCCTCGCTGCAATGGAGCACTTCCTTTCACGCCGATCACCTGCCACCCTACCCAAAACCTCTTTCCTCATTACCTTAGCCAGCTTCATCCTGACCCACAACTTCTTCACTTTTGAAGGCCAGACATACCAGCAATTAAAGGGAACAGCCATGGGTACCAGGATGGCCCCTTCGTACGCCAACCTATTCATGGGTCGCTTAGAGGAAGCCTTCTTGGTTACCCAGGCCTGCCAACCCAAAGTTTGGTACAGATTTATTGATGACATCTTCATGATCTGGACTCACAGTGAAGAAGAACTCCAGAATTTCCTCTCCAACCTCAACTCCTTTGGTTCCATCAGATTCACCTGGTCCTACTCCAAATCCCATGCCACTTTCCTTGATGTTGACCTCCACCTGTCCAATGGCCAGCTTCACACGTCTGTCCACATCAAACCCACCAACAAGCAACAGTACCTCCATTACGACAGCTGCCACCCATTCCACATCAAACGGTCCCTTCCCTACAGCCTAGGTCTTCGTGGCAAACGAATCTGCTCCAGTCCGGAATCCCTGAAGCATTACACCAACAACCTGACAACAGCTTTCGCATCCCGCAACTACCCTCCCGACCTGGTACAGAAGCAAATAACCAGAGCAACTTCCTCATCCTCTCAAACCCAGAACCTCCCACAGAAGAACCACAAAAGTGCCCCACTTGTGACAGGATACTCTCCGGGACTGGATCAGATTCTGAATGTGGCTCTCCAGCAGGGATACGACTTCCTAAAATCCTGCCCAGAAATGAGATCCATCCTTCATGAAATCCTCCCCACTCCACCAAGAGTGTCTTTCCGCCGTCCACCTAACCTTCGTAACCTCTTAGTTCATCCCTATGAAATCCCCAAACCACCTTCCCTACCCTCTGGCTCCTACCCTTGTAACCGCCCCCGGTGTAAAACCTGTCCCATGCACCCTCCCACCACCACCTACTCCAGTCCTGTAACCCGGAAGGTGTACACGATCAAAGGCAGAGCCACGTGTGAAAGCACCCACGTGATCTACCAACTGACCTGCCTACACTGTGACGCATTCTATGTGGGAATGACCAGCAACAAACTGTCCATTCGCATGAATGGACACAGGCAGACAGTGTTTGTTGGTAATGAGGATCACCCTGTGGCTAAACATGCCTTGGTGCACGGCCAGCACATCTTGGCACAGTGTTACACCGTCCGGGTTATCTGGATACTTCCCACCAACACCAACCTATCCGAACTCCGGAGATGGGAACTTGCCCTTCAGTATATCCTCTCTTCTCGTCATCCGCCAGGCCTCAATCTCCGCTAATTTCAAGTTGCCGCCACTCATACCTCACCGGTCTTTCAACAACTTCTTTGCCTCTACACTTCTGCCTCGACTGACATCTCTGCCCAAACTCTTTGTCTTTAAATATGTCTGCTTGTGTCTGTATGTGTGGATGGATATGTGCGTGTGTGCGAGTGTATACCTGTCCTTTTTTCCCCCTAAGGTAAGTCTTTCCGCTCCCGGGATTGGAATGACTCCTTACCCTCTCCTTTAAAACCCACTTCCTTTCGTCTTCCCCTCTCCTTCCCTCTTTCCTGATGAGGCAACAGTTTGTTGCGAAAGCTTGAATTTTGTGTGTATGTTTGTGTTTGTTTGTGTGTCTGTCGACCTGCCAGCACTTTCATTTGGTAAGTCACATCATCTTTGAGAAATATTGAATTTAATTGATGAAAGGAGAAAATATAAAAATGCAGTAAGTGAAATAGGCAAAAAGGAATACAAACGTCTCAAAAATGAGATCGACAGGAAGTGCAAAATGGCTAAGCAGGGATGGCTAGAGAACAAATGTAAGGATGTAGAGGCCTATCTCACTAGGGGTAAGATAGATACTGCCTACTGGAAGATTAAAGAGACCTTTGGAGATAAGAGAACGACTTGTATGAATATCAAGAGCTCAGATGGAAACCCAGTTCTAAGCAAAGAAGGGAAAGCAGAAAGGTGGAAGGAGTATATAGAGGGTCTATACAAGGGCGATGTACTTGAGGACAACATTATGGAAACGGAAGAGGATGTAGATGAAGATGAAATGGGAGATACGATACTGCGTGAAGAGTTTGACAGAGCACTGAAAGACCTGAGTCGAAACAAGGCCCCCGGAGTAGACAATATTCCATTGGAACTACTGACGGCCGTGGGAGAGCCAGTCCTGACAAAACTCTACCATCTGGTGAGCAAGATGTATGAAACAGGCGAAATACCCTCAGACTTCAAGAAGAATATAATAATTCCAATCCCAAAGAAAGCAGGTGTTGACAGATGTGAAAATTACCGAACTATCAGCTTAATAAGTCACAGCTGCAAAATACTAACACGAATTCTTTACAGACGAATGGAAAAACTAGTAGAAGCCAACCTCGGGGAAGATCAGTTTGGATTCCGTAGAAACACTGGAACACGTGAGGCAATACTGACCTTACGACTTATCTTAGAAGAAAGATTAAGGAAAGGCAAACCTACATTTCTAGCATTTGTAGACTTAGAGAAAGCTTTTGACAATGTTGACTGGAATACTCTCTTTCAAATTCTAAAGGTGGCAGGGGTAAAATACAGGGAGCAAAAGGCTATTTACAATTTGTACAGAAACCAGATGGCAGTTATAAGAGTCGAGAGACATGAAAGGGAAGCAGTGGTTGGGAAGTGAGTAAGACAGGGTTGTAGCCTCTCCCCGATGTTGTTCAATCTGTATATTGAGCAAGCAGTAAAGGAAACAAAAGAAAAATTCGGAGTAGGTATTAAAATTCATGGAGAAGAAATAAAAACTTTGAGGTTCGCCGATGACATTGTAATTCTGTCAGAGACAGCAAAGGACTTGGAAGAGCAGTTGAATGGAATGGACAGTGTCTTGAAAGGAGGATATAAGATGAACATCAACAAAAGCAAAACAAGGATAATGGAATGTAGTCTAATTAAGTCAGGTGATACTGAGGGAATTCGATTAGGAAATGAGGCACTTAAAGTAGTAAAGGAGTTTTGCTATTTGGGGAGCAAAATAACTGATGATGGTCGAAGTAGAGAGGATATAAAATGTAGGCTGGCAATGGCAAGGAAAGCGTTTCTGAAGAAGAGAAATTTCTTAACATCCAGTATTGATTTAAGTGTCAGGAAGTCATTTCTGAAAGTATTCGTATGGAGTGTAGCCATGTATGGAAGTGAAACATGGACGATAAATAGTTTGGAGAAGAAGAGAATAGAAGCTTTCGAAATGTGGTGCTACAGAAGAATGCTGAAGATTAGATGGGTAGATCACATAACTAATGAGGAAGTATTGAATAGGATTGGGGAGAAGAGAAGTTTGTGGCACAACTTGACCAGAAGAAGGGATCGGTTGGTAGGACATGTTCTGAGGCATCAAGGGATCACCAATTTAGTATTGGAGGGCAGCGTGGAGGGTAAAAATCGTAGAGGGAGACCAAGAGATGAATACACTAAGCAGATTCAGAAGGATGTAGGTTGCAGTAGGTACTGGGAGATGAAAAAGCTTGCACAGGATAGAGTAGCATGGCGAGCTGCATCAAACCAGTCTCAGGACTGAAGACTACAACAACAACAACATGGTATTGTAACAATACAGTAACATTCTCATTTATTCAATTTTTCATTCATTTATCCCTCCAGGGATCTTCTCATAATGAATAAAGGGTTTGTCATCATAACTCTATCTCCACCCGAACAGGCCATGAAGGCCCAATAGTACTGACCAGCCATCATGTCATCCTCAGCCCACAGGCATCACTGTATGTCGATATATAGGGGTAAGTGGTCAGCAGACCATTCTCCTGGTCATTTGTCAGTTTACAAGGTCAGAACTTCTACTTCTCAATCAAGTAGCTCCTCAGTTTGTCTCACATGAGCTGGGTACACCCCGCTTGCCAACAGCACTAGACAAATTGGGTAGTCGTCCATCCAAATCCTAGCGCAGCTCGACAGCACTTAACTTCGGTGATCTGACGGGAAACGGTGTTACCAGTGCGGCAAGGCCATTGGCTTGTCATCATAATACAATGAAAATAAATAGTTCAGGTATACATACACATAAAATATGTAAGTTAATTTATAAGGATAGGACAGAACTCAGGCATGGCCTTGCTGAAGGAACCATCCCAGCATTTCCCTGAAGTGATTTAGGTAAGCCATGCAAAATCTAAATAAGGAGGACCGAACTGATCGATCTCCATCTACCAATAAGAAGTCATGTCTTAATTGCACTTCATCATTCTGTTGCTCTGTACTGTGCAATGTTCTCTTGATCATACACAGTTTTGCACCTAATACAGAATGATTATGTGATTACATTTCAAACTTTCAGGGATTAATACATCAATCTGAGGTGAGGGACCCTGGTCTAGAGATTATTGAGTCAAAAGTTATAAGTGAAATTGTTCTGATTGCTCTGATAGTGGATCTTTTCTGCTGCAAGCTCTTTCCTTTCCATATTTTGGGAGGTGGTAGTATAGACCAAAAAAAGAAAATTTTAGAGCATGTTTACTAGACATAGTAAACATGCTCTAAAATGCATACCTTAAGAGCTATGAGCATTTGTTCAGTAGCAGAGATGTGTTTCACAGTAGCAAAGATGAACAAGTGCTCGTAACTCTTAAGGTATTCACTGTAGAACTCTTGCTTACTGGACATTTTTCTCTTGTTTTGGTTCGCACTACCTGTTCCAGAATTACAGAAAGCAAATAGCTTGCTGTAGAAGAGGTGCACTGTCAGAGGTATCAGAATGATTCTGGTTATAACTTTCAGCTTGTTTGTTTCCAGACCAGGATCCCTTACCTCAAATTCATACCTCTAACCTTCACCATGAGCTCTGAAAGTTTATAACATCCCCATGGAATCACTCTGTATAATGAAAACATAGTTTTGTAATGTACACACTTTGGATGCCCTCTGATGACTCCAGGACCATGAACGTGCATGTCTCTATGACTTCCCTTCATCTGGAACACTGAGTCTCTCCCTGATGAGTGAGATGACAAACTCAAGAGAATGACAAGACATTACTCTCATGCTCTATAGATCCTGGCATATGATTTTCTTGTAAAAGATTCATTGGAATGATCTACTGTAATGTGACAGGGTTTTGTAGTTATCCACTTTCATTATAAACCACTAATCTCAGTCCTCTAAATAATCTTCAAGTATGTAGTATGCTGCACTTGTGAAGAATGATTCAGCTGCATTTTCAAATGAATGCATTTTAGGAATCTTTTTCATGCCCTTGAGCAATGTAGTATACAAGTTTATCCCATATTAGAAAATTCTGTTATGAGTTTTCGTGTGTTTTCTGTGGTAAATGTAAGTCTAAACTGGCTATTGTCCCATGTTTATGTGTAGAACTATTAATGAAGCATTTAGTAATTTTTCCCATGGTATTTGCAACATTCTGGTAGATTTGTTCATTTAGTACAATAAGGGTTCCCAGTATTGTAAGCAGTTTTGTACAATGAGCCCAACTGCTATCAACAGAGCATGTCAAATTGATTCTATATTTTTAGATTCCCTGAAGGCTTTTGACACCATTCCTCACAAGTAACTCTAATCAAATTGTGTATCTATGGAGTGTCACCTCAGCTATGTGACTGGATTCATGAATTCCTATCATAAAGGTCACAGTTCATAGTAATTGATAGAAAGACACCAAATAAAACAGAAGTAATATCTGGCGTTCCTCAAAGAAGTACTATAGGCCCTTTCATGTTCTTGATGTGCATAAATGATTTAGGAGAAAATCTGAGCAACCCTCTTAGATTGTTTGCAGATGATGCTGCCACTTATGTCTTATAAAGCTACCAGATGATAAAACAAGCTGCAAATCTATTTAGGTGGGATATCTGTGTGGTGCAAAAAATGCCAATTTACTCTAAATAATGAAAAGTGTGAATTCATCCACATGAGTACTAAAATAAATGTACTAAATTTTGGTTGCAGGATAAAATACAGAAATCTAAAGGCTGTAAATTCAACTAAATACTTAGGGATTACAATTACAAATTACTCAAACTGGAATGACCACATAGATAATGTTGTGGGGAAAGCAATAAAAGATTGTGATCTATTGGCAGAACACTTAGAAAATGAAACAGCTCTATTAAAGACACAGCTTACACTACACTTGTCCACAGCCATCTGAAGTATTGCATTGTGGGACCTGCTTCAGATGCAGTTGATGAAGGATATTGAAAAAGTTCAAAGAAGGGCTGCTCCTTTTGTATTATTGCAAAATAGGTGAGATAATGCCTTGGAAATGATACATGACTTGGTATGGCAACCACTAGAGCAAAGCCGATTTTCGTTGAGACAGGATCTTCTCATGAAATTTCAATAACCAACTTCATCCCCAGTTTGTGAAAATAATTTGTTGGCACCCATTCACATAGGGAGAAATGATAATCATAATAAAATAAGAGAAATCAGAACTAGTACGGAAAGATTTAAGTGTTCATTTCTCATGCATGCTCTTCAAGAGTGTAATATTAGAGAAACAGCTTGAAGTTGGTTCGATGAACCCTCTGCTATGCGCTTAATTGTGAATTGCAGAGTAATCACGTACGTGTAGAAGAAGATGTAGAGCTGCTACTTCAGTTACTGTTCTTACAATCCTATTCTGCAGTTAAAAAATGTTG
The DNA here is from genome assembly GCF_023864345.2 of Schistocerca serialis cubense. Lineage (NCBI taxonomy): Eukaryota > Metazoa > Arthropoda > Insecta > Orthoptera > Acrididae > Schistocerca > Schistocerca serialis. The sequence goes on from NC_064646.1 coordinate 20,761,939, forward strand.
TACATATTTTATGCCTTTGATCCCCAGAAAAAAAACACATGGCCAAGATCTGAATGTTTATAAATATAGTATGCCACCATAAGACATTAGCGGTTACAAACTTATGACAAGAGTATAAGATGCTCATAACGTTCTTTTGCCAGTATCTTTGTGAGTTCATTCAGTATTAACTGAAGTACATACTGTTCATTTTAAGTTCAGTATTAATTTATTAATTACTGCCAAATCATAACCATCCTTGAAGATTTCATTTGCTTTCTCTAATAGTCCTGTTGTTTTATCAGAGACTATGATGTTCCTGCCATCAGGAAAGAGATCACTAGCTATAATTTTTGCACACTTTTTTATTTTGAAAATGTGTCTCTCTCTAAGTTGGAGAAACTCTAATTAAAGGGATAGTATTTTCAGGATACATAAGTGTGTTATAAGAATTATATCTGTTTTAAATTCTAAAACATTCTGCAGAGCTCTTCAAACAGCTTTGTATTTTTACACCTGTGTCACAATACATGTATTCACTAATGTTCTGTGCCTTTACCAGTGGTCCTGTGTTCAAAAAAATAGTGAAAAACACAACTCAAGCTTGTTGAATATTGTCATGTAGAGTTTCAGAAATGTTCAGAGTGAAATTACTGTCTGTACCACTTATCTGTCTCATAGATAATGTCTAGCCACATAATATGTGCAATTACATTAAATTTATGGTAATTATAAATGAAATCTGAATAGCTTCAGCTGTTGCACCCAGTGTCATTAAGGTCTCATCGCGTTTGATATGTTATCAAGCGCAGTGGGGCACAATATTATGAGGAAAACGTTAGTAGCAGCTGCTTTCCAAGTTCACTTGGACCAGAACCAATGTCTATACACCAAGAGGCTATATAAAGCCACTGCCAATGTTGGAACAGGCCAGCCACCAACATGGAACTCAGGCTGCTGGTGGTTTGGGGCCTGCTGTGGCTGGATGGCTGGCTGGTTCAGGTAAACTTTGTGGATGTGAACTTCTTGATATATTTCTTAACTTCACTATATAGTCTATTATCTGCATGCAATATGAATATTATTTTTCTCCCATGTCTCTCTTAAAATTATATCCCTGAAAATCATGTTCAGTTCAACATTTTTCTTCAGCATTTTATACATTTCCTTTTCAGTTCTGGAAATGGTATTCTCTCTGCAGTTATTGCCAAAATTTTGTTTCTCTAAAGTGATTATTAAGATGTGCTATAGGAGTGGAACTGTCATTCATGCATAAAATTTTAGACTTTCAAAGTGTTACTTTTCTTCCCTGAATTGTGTGTTTCACTCAGGTAATTTTGAATGGTGCATTTGTTCTTTGATAATTTACATCCGCTCACAATACTCTCACTTTTGTACCGCATTAACTATTAATAGGATGAATATGTAATTGAAAGTGGTCACAAATTGTGGTTACTACATGTGGAAGCAATACATTGGTGTTTGCTTGATTTTTGAAGCATAACATGGGGGTGAACTCAATGAAATGCTGTTGAAACCAGTAGAGCATTTATAAGCCACAAGAATAATTGTTCATGCTGTGGTTTGCTTGCTTCTTCCATTTACAACACTTGATTGTGTTGGTAAACAACACAGCCTATTTGGAACATAATCCTCTCCATCTGTTCCTGCCCTGTCTGGACTAATAAAACAATTCCCGTATAAAACAAATAATATATTTTACTCACTGTCAGTGTGAGTCATCCAAAAACCAAGTTTCCTAAGTTAGATCTAATAATCCAGAAACTTTCATGTCTAGAATATATTATCAAATATTTAATGGATTTGTGTTAGTTAACTGACAGTTTGGATCCTTTGTTATCTCCATCACTCTGTTCCACTTAAATTCACAGATGTATCTTCAGAGATGTGAAATGAGTCAAGATACACATGTGATGTTATGAACTTCTCCACTTCTCATTTAATAACAGACTGGGAAAATTTGTTACAAATCTTCTTTTGTTCTTCATGGTCTAGGCCAAATGCATTGTGTGACTTCACATTCAGAGATGTTCACATCTTTTTGAAGGTCTTCGAGAATACTGATCTCTTTGTGGCTTATAATGACTTACATTATTTGGCAATTTATCTGCATTCATTCTGTTAATATGTTCATCCCATTTGCTTCTCTAATCACCCACCATTTTTCAATATTATGAACACTAAGTACCATTCTTATGTCTATATTATGTATTCTGTCTAATCTTGAGCATCCTTCTACCTTCCTTAAAAATCTCATTTGTAGTGTTTGGATGATACACAAGTTCTTCTGTGCAGGCATACAGATCAGACACACATATATTAAAACTAGTGTTGCCATTATTTTACAAATTTAATTCTGGACTCTTTTCTTATCTTGTTATTCAAAGTTCTGTTTATGATGCCATATACATGTTCAAAATGTTGAATCTTAATTTTTACACCTTGGTCTTTATTTTAATTGTGGCTGTTCCTAGATAGCAGACCAATTTACTAGCTGTCCAATAAATTGGATGTGTGTAGGCACTTCCTGACCAGTTTTTCTTATTGGGCAGATGGTTAGTTGCTTGGATCTGTCCATCCCATCAAATAGAGCCATGTATGGCACTGTCTGACCAGTTTCCCAACAGAGGGTCAACTGCCGTTTGTGCACACAAAACTATATGTTGTATAAAATGGCTAATTAGGCAGAGCTAATTAGGCAGACGACAAGGCAAATAGAAGTGTGATGACAGAGTTTTTTATTTATCAGCAATGAGGTATCTTCCGTTTCTTTCATTGCTATTATTTATTATGACTATTTATGCTACCAACGCATAATAACAAAGTGTACTTCAGTGTCTCTTTTTTTTCATTCCTTTGATATGTTTCCTCACCAGGTGTCAGGAATCATCTTTGATGATTGTGGAGGTGCAACAACAGTGAATTTGAGATCCTCTAATTTCTTCCAGTGGCTAGAAAGTGCAACGTACCATAGCTAACAGCATCTCCTCACAACTTACAGCCTCTCTCATGACTGTATTTTGTTTCGTTAAGAATGATTTCATAAATGTTCAACAGCTCTGAAAACCATGTTTCATACTTTCTGAGATAATTACAAAAATGAATGGCTCTGAGCTCCTTAACTAACAGAGCATGGGTCAATTTTAGTCTTTGTAAAAGACACTTCTTTTGCACACTGCTTACTTTTGGCTTTTCTTGGTTTTGTTACCTCTAAAACAGCCAAGACAAAACCCAGTTTTTTTGTGTCAAAAAATAATCTTAATGAAATTACTATAAACAATTTGCAACCAGCGATAGGAATTGTGCAGCATTGCAGTCTCTGGGTGCAGTTGGTCAGGATATGTGTAGTCTGCCACAAAATTGGTTGCATATAGAGCCCTTTGTACCTTACTATTTTTGTTATTAACTTACTATTTTAGTAATCTTACTATTTTGATGTACTGGTACAGCTGTGACAGCAAATAAATTTTTATTGAGCTTGGTAGGAAAACTGATGGCTCCTAATTAAAAGTGGTTTACCTTGAAGACAATTAGGTAAATTCAAACAAAAATGTGGAGAAAGATTATTTAATATATTCAATCAAAGTATTACATCTTGGGAAGAAAAAACTTTATTTAATTCCTATAACTAGATATGTCAAAGAGCTAAACACGTGTGATAACAGGAACTGTAACTACCTTCACCTTCCAATAAATAATCAGTATGCTTCAGATTCCAGATCTGATTTTGGAACCTGTGTCTAATCATCATGTAATCCAGTTGGAATCTTCTTATGTCTCCAGGCCTATCCCAAGTATACCACCACCACCTCCTCCTCCTCCTCCTCCTCCTTGTCTGCCTCGAGTGATTTTTTAACAGTGTATCCACTATTACTACCTAAAATTCATTGCTGAAATAGGTTAGTCTTTTCCCTCTCTCATACCTACTACAGAGCCCATATTTTCCAGTAACTCTGTCTTTTATTTTTTCCCCTACCACGACATTCCAATCCCCCTTCCTGATATAATTTTACTTCCACTGTCTTCTGCTTATGACATTGGCATACATACAAGAACTGTTGTAGTTGGTTCTCACTTGCTGATGATTCTGATGTGAATAATCGTATTATTGAACTGTTCACAGTAACTCATTCTCTGCTTTACCTTCCTATTCATACTGAATCATGCTGTCATTGTATCATTCTTTGTCACTATTGATACTATCTGATGCTCATCTAACCAGAAATTCTTGTCTTTTATCATTTCACTTCACTGACCTGCATTATATCTAGACTAAACCTTTGCATTTCACTTTTCATATTTTCTGGCTTCCCCACCATATTTAAACTTCTGACAGTCCACACTTCAACTCATAGGATGTTACATTTCTGTTGGACATCCAATCTTTTCCTCATGGTTACTTTCCCTGTGGGAGTGCCCTCCCAGAGATCTGGATGGGACACTATACCAAAATCTTTCACCAATGGAGAGATCATCATGATGCTTTTTCAGTCATAGACAACATGTCCTGTGGATACATATTGTGTGTCTTTCCTGTATTGATTTCCATTGTCCTCTGCATTGTCGTGCCATTGATCACCACTGATTCTTCTGCCTTTTAGGAGCAGTTTCCCATCCTAATGTGAAGAAAGTGCACTGATCCTCTGTTCACTCCTCTGCCTCTTTGCTAGGACCAGTGGCAGACTCAATGCGATTGCTTGTACTGGAAGTCTTCAGCTGTCATTGTTGATGATTTTTATTCTAAATTTAAGCAGTTACTGGTTACAAACCCGGGATCCAGGACATTTTGATTACTAATCAAAAATGTTACACCCAGACAAAAGTTATTAAAAAAGTAGTACAGTATTACATAAGTTATTAGCTAAATTCCTAAATGTGGTTACATACAGTTTTATAATATGAAAGAGTTATGTTAAATTTACAAAATACATTTTGTCAGCATGAAGAAACAGAATTCTTTTGCCCTCTAGATACAGTCCTTTTACTACTGCATTTGACTTTCTATTATTCACACTTCCCTAGCTACTTAATATAACTTTCATTAATGGCCATTTGCATAAAGTCACATAACATAGAACCAACAGTCAACTTTAGGTAGTCATTACCTGGGATAATCAGGTGAGGAACTAGATAGCTCATGGTCCTTTCATACTTTACAGGCTTGTGGAGGATTTATGGCTGTCATGGTTGCATATCTAACTTTTATAAAATCATATATAACTTTTTATATGAATGCTGTACTTGAAATGTAGTCTATTTGCTGTTTGCAGATATTATCAGCTTTCATTTGCTGCTTCATATGATGTGATCACTGAAATGGTATAACTTTTTCAATTTCTATTGCCCAGTGTAAATTTCATAATTAAAACCAGTTGTAACTTTCTTATTGCTTACCATAAAATCATACTTAAAGTTGCAATGAGCTTGTCCTAGCACTGCAATTTTTATGGTTTATTTGGTTTTATTGTGCCGTGTTTTAAGGTCTGTAATGCAGTTTTCTTGAAAATGCCGTATTCATCTTATATTTCTTTCACTATAGGCACCATGAGGTCTTTCCCAGTCACCTCAACCATGCCTGAATGGACTCGTCAAGAAAAATCCCATGTCCATTGGCACTGCTTACCAGAGATAGCCCTGTGCAACTACCGCACTAACTGTTGGTGCTTCCTCTGCCACCTCTCATTCCATGAGCCTAGTGCTTGTATTGTTACAAGCTCATGAAGTATGATTGTAGACTTCTGTGGCTATGGTCTCCTTGAATAAAACAATTCTAGGTTTATAAAGATCTCGTCGGGTTGTTTTACTAACCAGGATTACTGTTATAAGCTCAATTTACTTCATCAGTTTATGTATTTATGACACTAGGGGCTATACCATCCTCATGAAAGTTGCTTGTAGTAAAGGCCAAAAAACTGGTGTATAAAACAATGTGAGAGACTGCTACAGCTGTCCAACTGCTATTCATTTATAGCACTTGGAGAGCATGAAAATTTTATTCATCTCCACCTGTTGTGTTTGATGTACTAGAACCAGCCCAGACAGAAAGGAGACTATGTCCTCAGTTCCCGTGGGTTATTGGTTTTCCACAGTCAGCTGAAACATTAAGACTTTTTGCCAGTATCTAGTTCTTCTTGAGCACAGCTCTGTCGATTGTTTTAAGATTTTTACCTTTTGGTAGAGTTTAAGCCCACCATCCAACACCCTTCACGAAAGTAGTCTCCATTTATGCAATCACAACTGTCCTTTTTTTTTTTAATTCTTCCCATGAGATTTATTACATAGATGTTTCCTTCCCTTATAACTGTCAGAAGACAAAAGATTCTGACAAGTAGTGTTTGCAAACTCATGCATTGCCTTTGAACAGTAGGCCTACTGCAGGCCTACTACAACATAGTAGTTGCTATGTAATCATCTTCAGATCTGATATTTCAGTTACAGGAGTAACCCGTCCAAATCCAGCAACTTTCACATGCTACGTCAAGTTGCTGGATTTGGACCGGTTACTCCTGTAACTGAAATATGAGATCTGAAGATGGTTCTGAATGAACCGAAACCGGTCAAATGAATAAAAAATTTGCAAAACGTTATAAAATCACTGATTGCTGTTATCCCATAAGACATTATGTCTGTTTTTGCAAAGTTGCTATGTAATCATTTAATCAGTGTCTGCCTCTGCATCAACATTTATACCCTGCACACCACTTTGAAGTGTGTGGCAGAGGGTACTTCCCATTATTATGACTTATTTTTATGCTGTTCACTTATGAAATGCAGGAGGAATGATTGCTTAAACACTTCTCTGTGTGCTGCAGCTAGCCTAATCTTGTTGTAACGGCAGCTGTGGGAGCAATATATACAACGTTGCAGTAAATTCCAAGGACCCTCACTTAAGCAGGTATTTGAAACTTTGCAAACAGGCTTTCACAGGATTGTTTGTGTCTCTATTCAAGCATCTGCTAGTTCAGATATTTTTGCAATTGTCTAACACTCTCCCTTGGGTCAGACAAGGCTGTGACCATTTATGTACATACTTTCAATATCCCCTATTGATCATATTTGCGTCACATCTCATACTCTTGAGCAATATTCTAGGATAGGTCACATGACACATGAATGTTTTTTGCTAATAATATTTGTCATTTTTTTTCCAGGCCCAGACTTTCTCTTCATCAAATTCAGAATCCAGTTCATTCTCATGGAGTGGCCTGAACATACCACACAATTTCTTGAATTTAACAGGGCCAAAATCAAACCCTATTTCATTCAGTAACCCTAAAAATCTGTATCTCATGTTTGATCGCCCAACAGAACCACTTTTTGTGCCTAAAGGAAAAGACAGCAAAATTGTATTCAAGCTGCCAACTGACTATCTGGTGAGTATAGTTTAATGCAGTAGTTTGATCTGTTGACAACTGTCTTTCAGGCAAATGAACATCCAACCATTTACTAAATATTCAAGAAGTATTTATTTCTATATTTGCTAACAAAAATATCAATAAATTTATAATTTACTTGAATTATAACACTTCCTAATAACAACAATCCATAGTCACAATTGTTTTTATGTAGTGTGTGTTGAAAACCTTGACTTGCAATGAAATTAATGCCACCTTTCATTTCTACATTGAAAATTAGGGAAAATGTTTGATATATTTAAATCATCTTAGCATAGAATGAAAATGAGTTAACAGAGTAATATGCATGCAACATCTCTCAGAGAATGATTTTCCATGTTAGATTTGACTGTTAGAGCAAGTCATTATTTTAGTCCTTAACTTTATTCTGAACAACCACCATTGTACAGTTTACAAAAATGTCACATAATCTTAGCTGCTGTATAAACTTCTCCATTGGAATTTACATGACATTGTGAAATGTGTAAAATGCTTGCTATTATGATTGTATAAAAAGTACTCAGCCACTTTCTTGAGCATTATGTTAAGGAGACAATGACATGCTATAATAAGACCACAGTGGTAGGCATATGGACAGTGGGGAGTGGTGGAGGGGTTCCTGTATTTAGTACTATTATAGAAAGAAGGGGAGCTTTAAAATGGAACTATGGTCTTTCATTAATAGGTTATGAGAGCCCTTGCACAGAAAAATATAGTGATGAGATTCATGTTTCTAGTGCAGGCACAGAGGCTAAATGTAATGGCCAATATTCATGACAAATAACTTTTTCTGATCCAGTGTTTACATGGTAATATAGTGAAACTATCTAGTGTCTGCAAAATACACATATAAGTTCATCATCTATAGTTAGTTAATTGTTATTTTACCCTACATAATGTAACAGTTTTTGTTTTTGTTAATTTCATGTTCTAAGGAACATATGCTCAATAAACTGAATTAGTGTGGAATGAGTTATTTGACATTCACATCACAAATTAATTTGTAAATATGGCAACATGCTAAACATCTGATTTTCTTTAATATACAGATGTGAATTGTGGTAATTCCTACCCTCCATCTTTCACACATTACAATAACAGTTCTACAGAAAACAACATGATTTCAGAGAGAGCTTTTTCAATTTGTTTTAAAATTTTGCTTTGCTGTCCATCAGACATTTTATATCATTCAGTAAGTTACGAAAAATTTAGCTGCAGCTTTGTGCCTTCTCCGTGTGCTAAATATTATGTTAATGTGGAGTAGTGACTGCCATTTTTTCTCATATTGTAATTATGTGCATCATTCTTCCTTTTGAACTGCAGTGGATTATTTACAATGAACTTCATCAAGGAATAAATGTATTGTGAAGCAGTAGTCAGAATGCCGAACTCCTTAAACAGGTGTATAGAAGATGATCATGGATGAGCACCAATTATTATTCTTACAGGATCTTTTTGAGCAATGAAGATTTTCTTTCTTAAAGACTAGTTACATCAGAAGATTATTCTATATGAAACTGATGCATGAAAATATACAGAATACGTCAGCATACTGTTTCGTCTCTCCCCAAAACAGCTTACTGATGTCTCTGCTATTATTTTTCTTGTAAAGGTGTTTAACAATGGCATCTTTCAGAGTCTCTGGAAAAATATGCCTCGAGCTAATGATGCATTACATATTTCAAATAAGACTGGGCTTACTAAATGGGAACAAATATTCACAACAAAATTATGAGAAGGATAGACTGCTACTCACCATTTAGGGGAGATGTTAAGTCACAGAGAGGCACTGTTATATATTTAAGCTTTCAGCCAAAAGACCTTCCAAAGTAGAAAACACACACATTCACACAAGCACAACTCACACAGACATTGCTGCTGTCTCTGCTCACTGAGGTCTGACTCAACAGTATGTGGATCTGAATTCTGGCAAGGGATAAGGACACTTCCTGTATTGGCACAGATGGAAGCAGCAAGGCCCCATTGGCCACAGACAGAGGCCACATTTGTGTGAGTAGTTTTGTGTGTGTGAGTGGGAGTGGGAGTGTGCATTTTCTACTTAAAACAAGGCATTTTGGCCAAAAGCTTAAATGTATAGCAGTCTTTTTTTACGCGTGCGGCTTCTCCTCCGTATGGTGAGTAGCCATCTATATTTTCCATAACACTATCATTATTCCAGCTTGGATTTTCCATTTCTTGGAAAAAATTGTACTCCATTAGAAATGCCATCAAATTCCCAGATGAACTTTTATGTTTGAGAGAAGATATAATTTCCTTAATTTCAGAGGAGAAGTTGGTGATACATTCATATAACTGAATTTTATGAGGTGCTTTTTGGACATATTTCTGTTATTTTTCTTGTGAACTATGTGCTCCGTAATTTATACTATGTTTAAGAAATGATTATTAAACACATTTTCTACCTGTGACTGAGCATTTATAGTCCTTCCATTTAATTCAGTAGTCATGATATCCTGCTCTTTCCACCGTTGTCCTGTCTCTCATTTCACTACATTCCATAAGGCCTTAAGCCTGTGGTTGGAGTAACTGATTTTTAACATAATGTGCATATTCCTTCATTTTTTTAAATAACTTATCTCCATAATTTTGAGTAAAAAGGTTCTAACTGTTATTTTACCTATCTGCCTCACTAACAGTTGCAACTTTTACTGGTTTGGTAAAGACAGTTTTACAGATGTTAATGGAACTTGTAAATCATTGACATACTGTTTGATAGCTCTGACTGTAATAAACAAGTATGAGTGAAATCAGTATTGTCCCCATGCAATGCATAGTGCTCTGATAACAGGAGTTCAGTATAATGTCCGTGATACCAAATATCTTGAATATAATAGAAGGAAACATTCCATGTGGGAAAAATATACTAAATACCTTATAGTATATATATACTAAATATCTTATAGTATAAAAAATATACTAAATATCTTAGTATATGACATGGTCTCCACAACACCATAGGTCTACTGACTGCAGTCAGCTTGAAGTAAGTGCCTTTTGGCAGATTCAGTTAACATAAGATACTTCAAATCCTACCTACTAAACGAATCTCCAAAAATTGATTACCTTTCCCTTTATGCCTGATACATATGAACAAGGTAACATATTCACACATGCACATTCATGCTTCCAAACAGTGGATGCAAATAAATACATACATTATATACATATGCTGGAAAGATCTGCTGTAATAATGATTAGTGGGAAGATAACTCTATGATTAGTGGGAAGATAATTGTTTGTTATAGTAGGTGAATATGTGGACACATATCTCAATTATGTTTCTATGTGCTGTTGTGCAAAGAATAAGTGTACATAAGCCTGCCCAGTTGGCCGTGCGGTCTAATGCACGGCTTTCTGGGTGGGAAGGAGCGCTGGTCCCCGGCACGAATCCGCCCAGCAGATTTGTGTCGAGGTCCGGTGAACCGGCCAGTCTGTGGATGGTTTTTAGGCAGTTTACCATCTGCCTCGGCGAATGCGGGCTGGTTCCCCCTATTCTGCCTCAGTTACACTATGTCAGCGCTTGCTGCACAAACAAGTTCTCCACGTACGCATACACCAGCATCACTCTACCACGCAAACATAGGGGTTACACTCATCTGGAGTGAGATGTTCTTTGGGGAGGTCCACCGGGGGCCAAACTGCACAATAACCCTGAGTTCAGTGTGGGGCGGCGGATGGGTGAAGTGGACTGTGGTAGTCATTGTGGGGTTGTGGATCATTGTGTATGCGGTGGGGACGAAGCCTCTCCATCATTTCTAGGACCCCAGTTAACATACAATACAATACATACATATAAATGGGCATAATTGCTCTCCTAATATGTGTTAGCAGATTGACATAGTACGCTGTACATATAGATCAAACATAACAACAAAATGTTGACTATTGTAAATGTTGGTTACTTACAACAGTGTGAATTCATTAATGTATTGCCACAAATGAGATTGTCACATCTGTATGAATTCTGAATTCAATGTTGCTCTCAGTTAAATGTAGCCTTTGCTTATATTTCACAAGTCCTAGCTTTAATTTTATATGTTTAAGTTACTGTTGCTTTGATCTTGTTTTCCAGTTCCTCAAAAGTATGTAATTAAATTTCATTAAAAACAGGTAGAGGTAAAAGATTGGAGAAAGGTGATATTCTGTGCACATCTCTAATGTTAAGAGCATATGCTCGTGAAAATGACCAAAAATTGGAACAAAATTCTTGGTCTATAGAAAAGAGCATTTCATTCTGATTTCAAAAATGTATAGTTTATGGGGATTATCATTTTCCATTAGTTCTAAAATTGAGGTTGAATGTAATGTTGCACAGGGGCCACACCTATCTGTCAGTTTGAAGTGCATCAGAATACGTGATACTTTATTTTGTTATTCCATTTTTCCCATTGTTAGTTATGGATTGTTAACACAGGTGTATTCTAAAAGGCACTGACTCCTGGAACCAAAGTACAGGCATGTCTAAAAGGCTATGGTTCGAATGTAAATACAGATGTTTGCTTTTAAAGTTGATCTGAGAATATATGATTTTGGAATTTAATACGCGTGTGGTTTTGTGGTTATTGGGTGTTGTTTTGTTTCCTTGTGTGTGTGTGTTTTGTGTGTGTGTGTGTGTGTGTGTGTGTGTGTGTGTGTGTGTGTGTGTGTGTGTGTGTGCGTGCTACAAATGGCGAAAGTAAAGAAATTTAGCACCAAACGAAAGTTTCGCGGCAACCAATTCCAAACACAACCGAATAATACGCATCAATTGCCCGAGGAAACTGTGTCTACAGACAGTGCTTCTAGACATAAACTTTTGCTTTCTGAATGCAATAATGACGGAAATGTTATTGTGAACCTAAATATGCTGTCAAGACTTTTGAAGAGTGCTGTGAAATGTAAGTACTACAATTGCAAAGATAATATTGATGTGTCTGAGGACATATCACTAAGGAAGGATCTTTAAGTTGGTTACTGATTGCCTGTAACTCGTGTAAGATGCACAGTGATACTATGACATCGCCAGTAACTGATAGTCGACATTACAGTGTAAATATTCAGCTTACTTATGGAATGTGATGTATTGGAAGGAGAAGGAGAGCTGCTCAGACTTTTTGTGCAGTGATGGATTTCCCTCCACCTCTACTGAGGTTTGACAGATACAATAAATTAATACATAATGCTTTATGTGGTGTAAGTGAACATTCAACAAAAAGAGCAGCAGAAGAAGCAGTAACCTTGTCTGAGAATAAAGACATTGTAGCAGCATTTGATGGGTCTTGGTAGAAGAGAAGTCATACTTCTCTGAACAGGTTGTAACTACCACATTTATTGAAACTGGTAAGATACTAAATTATGAATGTCTAACAAAGCACTGTCAGGGTTGTTCAAGTAAATTTATCGGCACCCATGTTTATGTAAAGAACTCTGATGGCCCAAGTGGAAACATTGAAACGAAAGGAGTTCTAAACATTTTTAGAAGATCAGAGGTCAGTCGTGGTGTGAGGTGTGTAGGCTACCTTGGGGATGGAGACTGTTTAGGTCACACTACTGCTGTTAATGACAGACCATATGGGGACACACTGATAGAAAAGCTTGAATGTGTTGGGCATGTACAAAAAAAGACTGGGAGCTCGGCTGAGAAAATTATGTAAAGACTTCAGAGGAAAAAAACTGTCAGGTGGAAAACACATAGGTGGTCCAGGTCGTCTTACAAAAAGTGAAATTGATTTCTTGACTCAATATTATGGACTAGCAATAAGGAGAAATGTAGGAGATTTGTAGCACATGAGACGAGCTGTTTGGGCAACATGGTTTCACAGAGTGTCAACAGATGAAACCCCACAGCATGGTTTGTGTGCAAAAGGGGAAGATTCGTGATGCAAGTACTGGTTGAGCAATGCTACGGGCATACAATATACCAACAAGCATTCCTTACCACTTGCTGTAATGGAGGCAATTAGGCCTATACATAGGGATCTGGAAAATAAAAATGTGCTTAGGAAATATATGCATAGTCTCTCTCAGAATTTAAATGAAAGCTTCAACAGCTGTATGTGTTAGAGGATACACAAAACTGTATTTGTTGGGCTGACAGTGGTGAAGATTGATGTAATGGATGCAATAATGACATTCAAAGATGATGTAATTTCAAGGATCAATGTTACGAAAAAATTGAACATCCAGATGGGAAAGAATATGGTTTCAGCTCTAACTGCTGTTGATAAGAAGCGGGTAACCGAAGAGAGACAGCTGCTACCAAGGAGTCAAGGATAAAGAAAAGAATGAAGAGAAAGAGTATGGAGGATAAGGAAACAGGAGGACAACTGGAGTATGCAGCTGGAATGTTCTAAATGAGTATAGTGGCTCCGCTGCAGAGTGAAAATCTCATTCTGGAAACATCCCCCAGGCTGTGGCTAAGCCATGTCTCCGCAGTATCCTTTCTTTCAGGAGTGCTAGTTCTGCAAGGTTCGCAGGAGAGCTTCTGTAAAGTTTGGAATGTAGGAGACGAGATACTGGCAGAAGTAAAGCTGTGAGTACCGGGCGTGAGTCGTGCTTCAGTAGCTCAGATGGTAGAGCACTTGCCCACGAAAGGCAAAGTTCCCGAGTTCAAGTCTCAGTCGGGCACACAGTTTTAATCTGCCAGGAAGTTTCAGTAGCATAGTGGTAAGTTAATAAATCTGTAAATCTTTTTTAAGTGATTTACCGAAAACTTGAATTTTCATCATCCAGGTACACTTCTCTCCTAAATGTCTGAAGTTAATCTGACCAAAATTGGTACAGTTATTTAGAATGACCTCCTCTACCACCCTTGCCTACTATTTCCTGAAAAATTTATAACATGATGATGATGTCGGTGATATTTGAGCTACATTTTTAAATATTTTTGTTGAAATAAATTAAATTACTTGTCTTTTTCACACATCAGCATCAGGGAAGGAAATTAAGGAAATTAAAGGTATAAAACACTTATGTGAATGCTGTCTGTACTCTTTTTCCAAGCTGTGCAGTCAGTGGTTCCAAAGAAAATGGTACCGCAGTGATATAGTGTTCCGTTTTTTTTGTACTATTATAAACATTGTTGTCAGTGCCAAAATATAATAAATGTCTCAATGATTTTTTGAGAAGTGCTTTGACTAATGACCCTAGTTGCATGTTAGAATTTTGAGCTATCTCTCATTTATAGATCAGTTGCACTATGAGGGTGAAGATAATGCTAAAAATGCAGCCCATTCAGGGCATGTCTCCTTACGTGCAACTCCATTATAATATGTGACTGCAAAATTTTCACTGCAAGGGAGATTTATGTGCTGCTGATGTGGCTGATAGTATAACACTGTTAATTAACTTTTTAGCATATTTTAAATAAACTGTCTGCCGAATGTTTGTTTTGCAATATAAAACGATGATTATGATGATTTTGAAGTCACTGATATGTTCACTTGTCTAACATGGTACTGCCTGTCATGAAGGCAGTTTCTCTGTAAAGCCATTCTGCAGTTTTTGAAGATTGCTGTGGCTATTTCATTGATGAGAAAACATTAATCATTGAATTTGAAATAAAACTCCTTAGTTGGTATGACAGTAGCAAAATAGACTCAAAATAAAACTTTTAACTGTTTACAAGTAGGATGCAGGACGGGATATTTTTAATTAGTAAATTTTACAGAGAAAGATTTTGCACTTACAACAACTGTGTCTGCGTAACTGAGTTTAACTGGCAGAATGCCCAATTACTAATTCACTCACAACCAATCAGTGAGAGGCTTAGGCCCTCACATTGTTTAGTTAAACTTTTGAAAAAAATTCACAGTTCGATACTCTAACCCATTTCAGTCAATATCTATTTGTAAGTCCTTAGTATAGTAAAATTCACAGTTTCTGTCTCATCTCAACTATCATATAAAATAATTAGTTTGCTGCTTAAATAAATCATTGTGTGATAAGGATCTCCTAATGTGATTACTTCAGCTTATTGATTGTTTGGCATTTTTCACCCCCTTATTTTTCCCATTGTTTTCTGCTGTGATACTGAAATGTCTACTCTGTCATATGATTCTGGGTTTTCTTTGGGTATTCATCACATGCACTTCCTCTTCTGCATTGATCTTTGAAATAAATCTACTCCTTGAAATATTAATAGTGACGGCAGCTATTGTGCAGCAATCATCTTCCAGAATGTTCTATGTTCTATTTGCCTCTCCTTGGAAATTTATGGCATCCTGTGTGTGATGAAACCATCTCTGATATCTTCCAATCTTCTCCGTTATCCATCACAAATGTAACTATTTTTCTTTCCACAAATGTACATCACATCCTCCCGCACAGTATTTTGTTACACACATAAAATACTCCCTACTCTGCCAAAACTTCTACAAACACACACACACACACACACACACAGACAGACAGAGAGAGAGACAGAGAGCACTAATTTACACAATAATTTCCCATAACATATTCACGCACATAAAGTCATAACATAAATATAGCAAATTGGTGGGGAAGCTGTTGTTCAATGATTGAAGGGGCTAAAAATATGCCCATCACAGTAAGTTCAAAGTAAATTGACCCATTATTACTGCAGTGTAATAAACAAGTGCAAGAAAAAAATGTTGAACAGAGAATAGTAGTCATCCGCCTTATGCAACTGCCATAGACTAAATACATAAAAATAGCTTTTAGTAAATTTTATTTATTTCACTCATAGTTTCAGCACTTGATATGTGTGAGACTAGCCTGTAATGAACTAATTATATAAATATGTTTGGAGGACTTAATTTGTATACATGGACAATTTTAATACAAATTGAAAGTCTAGTTCAAAACAGGTCTATATACTCTCATCATGTTTTGCTTCTGTCAACCAGTTTCCATAAGCAGTTCCTCTAGATGCTGTTAATTAGATTTATATAGTTTAACACAACATCTATTAGTGTTTCTAATAAAGCCACTGATAATATTCACTGCATTTCTACCACCTAGACATACATATGAGCAATTATTTTTAATCAAGCTGACAGCTAGCTCTCATTCAGGAGCATCAAGTCTCGAAACTCCATCTGGGCATACTGAGTTAGGTTTTTTTAGTTTCTCTGCCTCCTGTGGTCCAATGCCTTGAACAAAATTGACTAGTTTTGTATGTGTGTTAGGCTTACACACACACAAAATAATGTAGACAGAATTCAAGTGCACAGAATTACACTTTATATCTAATGACACTAATACATGTCCGTAAATGAACATAAATATCTTGACACTGAAAATAATTTCAGATATACCCCTTGTACCAGAAATACCCAACAACTGCCCCTTGCCCTTTCCCCTCTCTGACATAGCATGGAACACCTGGAATGTAAGAAAATTAAAAATTGTATTTGCGAACTGACTTCTTGTGTGGACTGCTGGCCATGGCTTTGGTGCAGCTGCTGGATATGGCAGTGATGGAGCCTGCTGATTGGTGGGTGGAATGGTAACAGCGGGTGTATGGGGGCCTATGAGATTGATGAAGATCTTGCAGGAGAGTCTTGAAACTGCCCGATGTCAGCATGTACATGCCATCTTCCTTAGTATTGCTGGCATTGAACACATGAACATGACCTCATCAGAAGTGTCTTTTTTAATCAATGACCACCAAAATGGTTGTTCATTAACTTGATGGCTGTGTTTGCTCCTAGTTCTGACAAACTGCGAACACTGTTGAAAGCAACTCAGCAGAATTTTAGCGAAGCATAGGATGTTGGCTTCTGGTGAGACACATCACATCATAATGTTCACTTGTTTCCTGCAGTCCTGTGGAAGGGCTGGCCAGTAAATGCTGCTGTTGTGGATCTGAAATCTGAGTGGTGGCGAGTTCTTTGATGTCCATGATATGTGTCAAATTACAGATGTTTGAAAAGTTGCTTTCAGCAGTGTTCACAGTTTGTTGCACTCAGGAGCAAACATGATCATCAAATGGGCCAATCTTAGCCTTCATTGTTTCTCATTTGAGTCAGCATTTCCTTTCCATTGGAGTCAGCATCCTGAAATGTCAAGCTTAAGTAGGTGAATGTAAGTTAGACATATCCATTATGGTTTCTAAGCAGAATATTTGCTAGTAAAATGTGTTATACTGTGAAAGTTTTTGTTCAATGACAGAAAGATTCTTTTATTAATTTGTTTTACATGTTGGACAACCCCTACTGTGCTTTATCTCAATAACCATTGACTGTATGAGGGGGTACCCCAAAGAAACCAAACTTATTTATTCCCATTGAAGCACAAACATTCAATTTCCTTCAAAGTACTCTCCACTTGCAGTAACACAATTGTCTAATCTTTTATTCCATTTTTCAAAACATTGCTTATATTCATCTTTCATGATGCTTGAGAACACCTCTGTTATTTATTACTGTACTTCACTTTTCCTGTTAGGAAACAAAATCACATGGGACAAGGTTAGGTGACTATTTTGGGGGGTGGGGGCTAGGAGCATGTGTCATACCATTTTTTTTATGATCCAAAACCAGTCACCCAACTGCCACAATCAGGCCACTTCCATCACACTCTGTTGCTCAGTCTTTTCAAACTTCCAAGTAGAAAGCCTGTCAACTGTCTGATCCTGTGGAATGAACTCTGAATGGGCAACTTATCTCACAGTAAAAAAAAAGATCAGTGTTGTCTTAATGCTTATTTTCACCTGACTAGCTTCCTTGAGATGAGGCAAGTTGGAAGTCTTCCACTGACTTGATTGTTGCTTTGATTCTGATTTGTAAGCACAGCACCAAGTTTTTCCACTTGTGAAAATTTTTGAGAGGAAGTTTGAAACATTTTGGGATCCTTTTTCAAAACACAGCAGGCTTCTATGCAACCTAGGCTTTGTTCAGCAGTCAGGAGTCATGGCAGCCACCCTTTTCGTTTCCAAATCACAGCATTGAACTCCAAGCTACTCCTGCCAGGTCCACAATTTTTTCAATGGTCCATCATTGACCTTCATTGATGACTGCATGAATATTTTCAACATTTTGATGTGTTTGGGCCATGGAAGGATGACCAGAATGAGGTTCGTCATCAACTGACATTTCACTATTTTTGAAATGGGAAAACTGCTCAGACACTTGACTTTTCCCCATAGCACCATCCTTGTACACCATTTTTAACATTTTAAGAGTGTCTGTTCAACTTTTGCTGAGCAAAAAGCAGAATTTCACCACTGCACACTGTTCCCGAAAATCAGCCATTGCAAAAACAACAATCACATAAAACAGGTTGTTGCTATTAACTCTGCTGTACCTAGTCCTGACCTTCTTAATTGACAGCACTTGGCTTACTGACTCTGGAATGTTCAGTCTGTGTGCTCCTAGCAGCAAAGCATGATATTACAAAAGCTCTATCCACCAAAAAATTAGTCCAGTTTCTTTTGGGTACACCCTCATATAATGCACACTATTTAAGATAGATACCTTATTTTCATAACCGGGATGTGTAATAATTATTAATGTTTCTGTTATTAAGGACATTACATTGTTACATGCATTCACACTCTCTGTTTCCAAGTAGAGCTTTAAACGAGGTTGAGTACTTGTTTCAGCTGTTATTCAAATGAACTTTATCCATAATTTGATAATCAAATCCATATTTCTTGCATTTTGACCCCAACAATATTCCATACCTATGGATGCAATGTATGTGGGTAAGAATAGTATGATTATGACAGTATAAGACTTTACACTATATTATACCTATTAATTAACATTCAGAAAAACAATCATCAATCTATAGTACAAAATTATATGAATCTTTTTCCTTCCAGCCATCTCGTTTCCAATCTGCAGTTTCTGAACTAATAAATCGATGGAGTGGAGTTAAGAATGCACAAGAGTTAGAAGTGAAGCCTATCAAGCCACCAGACATCTCATTCCCCCAGAGCCTGGGTCGTCAAGAGAGTTTCTCTCCTTTTATACCACATCACAGAAGAATGGCTACACATTTGACAGAAACACTTGTAGGTAAGTAAACAGTCTAATTTTCACCATAATACATTGTATTTTAATGTGGAAGCATAAATACCATTATGTGAAGAAAGTCATATTCCAGAAATGCCAAGAGCTGCTGATTAAATAAATAATTATTAACTACCAGTTTTGATCATCTGATCACAAACAGGTTACTGTGACAGTGTTCTTTCTGTGCTCTCCACTCTGAAAGATGGAATGTGATCATGGCAGTGTGCAAAGATTAATTAATTATAGTAGTGCACTTTATTATTGGCTAAATATTGCACTTTACTTTTGACAGCAGTGGCAGAGTATGGTTTATAATGTGTTTGATACCACAGTAAGAACATTGCTATTCAGGCTACTGTAATTTTATGAAACTCAATAATGATCAACTAACAAAGATTTATTTCATCAGTAGCTCTTTCTGTCCCTAAATATGACATTTTTTTAAATATTTGAAGTGAAAGATTATTAGCAGGAGGAAATTGTTTAACAATTCACTGTGCTACATTCTTAGAAATTATTTTGAATTATGGCATTTTGACCAAATGGCATTACACACTGTTTTGCTACTTTATTATCATGATTACTGTGTATCATAAGGATTCACAAGGATTTTGATCATTAGTAATTTTCTGTATAATTAAATAGCTTGTCTGCTAATTAGAATGACTTTTACAAATAAGTATTTTTTACATGAATTTTAACACTTAAGATATGTGTATTATTTTTCATTGCATGAAAATAAAATTTTCCAACAATAAAACAATATTGATCTCAAGCATCATCAGTAAAGATAAAAGGAATAAAACAAAATGGATTCACCAACACCTGCAGAAGATACTGGCACATTTAAAACATATACTGTTCCAAACTAGAAAGAAATCATTCAGTTACATATTTTTGCTAGTGGATTCTCTTTTTGTACAAAACAATTGTTTATTCAGTATTCTACTGCAGGATTTTTCAGACATATTATCAAAAAACTGTTGTTGTTGTGGTCGTCAGTCCTGAGACTGGTTTGATGCAGCTCTCCATGCTACTCTATCCTGTGCAAGCTTTTTCATCTCCCAGTACGTACTGCAACCTACATCCTTCTGAATCTGCTTAGTGTATTCATCTCTTGGTCTCCCTCTACGATTTTTACCCTCCACGCTGCCCTCCAATACTAAATTGGTGATCCCTTGATGCCTCAGAACATGTCCTACCAACCGATCCCTTCTTCTGGTCAAGTTGTGCCACAAACTTCTCTTCTCCCCAATCCTATTCAATACTTCCTCATTAGTTATGTGATCTACCCATCTAATCTTCAGCATTCTTCTGTAGCACCACATTTCGAAAGCTTCTGTTCTCTTCTTGTCCAAACTATTTATCGTCCATGTTTCACTTCCATACATGGCTGCACTCCATACGAATACTTTCAGAAATGACTTCCTGACACTTAAATCAATACTGGATGTTAACAAATTTCTCTTCTTCAGAAACGCTTTCCTTGCCATTGCCAGCCTACATTTTATATCCTCTCTACTTCGACCATCATCAGTTATTTTGCTCCCCAAATAGCAAAACTCCTTTACTACTTTACGTGCCTCATTTCCTAATCTAATTCTCTCAGCATCACCCGACTTCATTAGACTACATCAAAAAACTATAATGTCCCAACTAAAATCCATAAACATATTAGTGTGTGAGAAGTGTTTGGAGAGGCATGTTGTGAGGACGTACTCTGAAAAAGTATATTATTGACACTAAAAATGGTATGATAATTTAACTTCACCATAGCTCTAAACTTTTGGGGAACGAATTCATCCATGCCCATATATTGTTCTTTAAATCTCATCATGAATGAGAGCATTCAGGGATGTGGACTGTCTCAAGTTATATATCATACAATAGCAGACAGAATCAGCTACTTACAATCAGTTATGAGAAGTGCTAATGCACTCACACTGATAATTACAGCCGGCCGTTGTGGCCGAGCGGTTCTAGGCGCTTGACTCTGGAACCGCGAGACCGCTACGACTATAATGCCCAACTAAAATCCATAAACATATTAGTGTGTGAGAAGTGTTTGGAGAGGCATGTTGTGAGGACGTACTCTGAAAAAGTATATTATTGACACTAAAAATGGTATGATAATTTAACTTCACCATAGCTCTAAACTTTTGGGGAACGAATTCATCCATGCCCACATATTGTTCTTTAAATCTCATCATGAATGAGAGCTTTCAGGGATGTGGACTGTCTCAAGTTATATATCATACAATAGCAGACAGAATCAGCTACTTACAATCAGTTATGAGAAGTGCTAATGCACTCACACTGATAATTACAGCCGGCCGTTGTGGCCGAGCGGTTCTAGGCGCTTGACTCTGGAACCGCGAGACCGCTACGGTCGCAGGTTCGAATCCTGCCTCAGGCATGGATGTGTGTGATGTCCTTAGGTTATCTAGGTTTAAGTAGTTCTAAGTTCTAGGGGACTGATGACCTCAGATGTTAAGTCCCATAGTGCTCAGAGCCGTTTGAACCATTTTTTTTTTATAATTACAGGAATTACTTCTTTACTACTTTTCACAACTGTATTTGGAGAAAAGAAGCTACTTTTCCAAAAGCTTCTGCTCTTTCTCTTATAGTATTCAGCTACATTTTATTTACTTGTAAATACTAAGCATTTTTGTAAGTTTACTGACTCCAGCTGTTGTAGATAGCTCTTTAAACAGTTGGACACACTGGCAACAGCCTTACAACACATTTAACCCCTTATGGTATTTTCTGCCAACAAATCAATTATACTTTGAAAACAACTGTAACATTAAAAAACATAAACTACAAGGAGAAATGATTTATACCACTAATCACCCAGCATCAGTCTAGTCCAGAATGAGTGAAGTAATCAGCAATAAAAATCTTTGACAATCTATCCACTGATGTAAAGAACTGAATGGATAATAAAACTGACATCAAACACAAACTGTATCTGCTTGACAACTCCCTCTACTCCACAGAAGAATTTCTCTCTCTCTCTCTCTCTCTCTCTCTCTCTCTCTCTCTCTCTCTCTGTGTGTGTGTGTGTGTGTGTGTGTGTGTGTGTGTGTGTGTGTGTGTGTGTGTGTGTCTGTGTGTGTGTGTGTGTGTGTTGTCTAATTCGGAAGAAGGCCTGTTTGGCCAAATGATAACTTGTTTGGCAGTCTTTTTGTTGTGCCTACCTGTGACTCGACATCTCCCCTAAATGGTGAGCAACAACTTACCCTTTTCGTACTTTTGCTTTATGATACATTCAATTTTGAGCATCACAGTTATGTTCAGAAATGGAACACTACGTGCCACAACAATTTTTGTATGCTCAGAAATGGAACACTATGTGCCACAACAATTTTTGCTGTCCTATGCTGAATCTGTCTGGCTCATAAAGCTACAATTTGTGTAGCTATAGAACTTTGACAAAATTTCCAAGGGAATAAGATATCTTTTAGACATCAGCAACAAATATACACTGCTCAAAAAAGGATTTTCATCACTTGGATATCTGCAAACACGTCAACTTAGATTCAAGGGGGAGTAAAATAGTTAATCATATGGATTGTTCGGAGAGGTCTGTCAACTGAACAAGCAATATATGCTTTTATAGATAAGGTTTTGGAATCTCTAAATGAGAAAATGGTGACAACAGGGTTATTTTGTGATTTATGTAAAGCCTTTGACACTGTGAACCACCAAATACTGTTACTGAAGGCAGACCATCTAGGAATAAGTGGTGTAGCAAATAACTGGCTTCAGTCATACCTGACAGAGAGGAAACAGAAAGTAGTCTTAGATAAGTCAGACAATTTGTGTGGTGGAATGATTTCATCGGAATGGAGAGACATAAATTGTGGAGTTCCACAGGGCTCTATTCTTGGTCCTTTACTGTTCCTGTTATTTATAAATGATTTACCTTATTCTTCAATGATTCAGTGCAATTTTACCATCTTTGCAGATGATACTAACATAATGGTTAATGGTCTTAAATGTGAAAATGTTCAAGAGTCTGTTAATACTATTCTTATAGATTTAATGAAATGGTTTACTGCAAATGGTCTTTCACTTAACCTGAGTAAGACTAATTATATTCAGTTCACCCCAACTGCCAAAACTGAGGAAGAAATGACTGTTAAATATGCCACACAGGTCATAGAAAGAGTGGAAGTAACAAAGTTTCTAGGCGTGAAGATTGACTGTAGAGTAAACTGGTCCCATCACATTTTAGATCTTTACAAGAGACTCAGCTCTTCAGTTTTTGCAATGCGAATCATCTCTGTCAGTGCAAACTTAAGCATTAAAAAAGCTGCATACTATGGTTACTTCCATTCTTTGATGGCATATGGAATTATTTTCTGGGGAAATCAACCTCTTGCAAAGAAAATATTCATTGCTCAGAAGCGTGTTGTAAGAGTGATGTCTGGTGTAGATCCTAGATGCAGCTGCAGAAGCCTATTCCGGAATCTGGGAATTCTTACAACTACTTCTCAATATATATACTCACTTATGTGTTTCATAAGTAAAAACACTGATTTATACAAATGTAACAGTGAATACCATCAGTATAACACAAGGAGGAAACATGATTTCCACACTGAAGGTAAAAATTTGAAGATTGTGCAGAAGGGTGTACAGTCCTCTGGTATAAAGATATTTAATGCTCTTCCTCCAGAAATCAAATGTGAAATTGCCAAAAAATCTACATTTAAAGAGCTTCTGAGGCAATTTCTTTTAGCCATGTCATTTTACAGTTTGGAAGAGTTTATGAAACACAGTGAGAAATGGCCTTAAAATAAGATGTATTATCATATAAATTGAACATTAAGCTGAACATTCTTGTCACATATGTAACTCTTTTAGTGTTAACTGCTTATATTTAACAGTCTGGGTTATATGACCTTTTCAGGTTTAATTTACTTTGTTTTATACCTGTAATCTGTAGGTCTAAGGATTCTCATTCCATTATATTGTGTTATGGATCATTGTAGTGGTTAAGTAACTTTATATTCTTTACCTGTAAACATAGTGTACAAGTACTTGTCATTGACAATGTAAAAATTGACACACACTACATCCATGTGAAATTGTCACAGTTGGATCCATGGTGTAAGAAATAAATAAATAAATAAATAAATAGTGGATACTTTTCTGTAAAATAGAAACTGAACGATAACCAAAATAATTTATTATAATACATATACGTATTGTGTGCAGAAGGTTCTACAAATGGCTAAAATATGAAAGCCTACAATTTAGGAAACTTGTTAGCATGAGTGACTATAACTAAGAAAGACTTTTAAAAAATTAAGTAAATTATGTATTGAGTTAAATAATTGTTATCAATAAAACTCACAATAAGGTAGAATTCAACATACACTAAAATAAAGTACTCGTTTAAGTCAAACATGAAAATATTATGTGCACACACACACACACACACACACACACACACACACACACACACACACACACATATGCAAAGAATGATATGTTTACTAAAATAAAATATTCTGCATTGTAAAAAATGTTCTCTTTTCCTTTAAAGGAATGCGGTCGTTTGAGGATTTCTTTTCCATGTCAGTCTACTGTCATGACCGTATCAACCCATACATGTATGCTTATGCATTATCAATTGCCATGATAAATAGAAAGGACACACAAAATCTACCTCTACCACCACTATCTGAAGTGTTTCCAGACAGATTCATGGACAGTGCAGTTTATGCACGGTGTCGAAGAGAAGCTAATGTTGTTGGTGAAGGAAGCAGGGTAAGCTATACAAAGAACACGTAAAAATAGCAGTATATTATGTCAAATTGATAACAACTTGTATTATTACTTCTCATTAGTAACTATGAACTATGAATGATGCACATTTAAGAGAAAATTTGCAGTGCTAAAGATGTAAGTCGACTTTGACAATGTTCTGACATAATTTTAATTCTCATTTGCACAGCTAACTGGTGTGTCTATATTTGTTAGATACTAGCTTTCACCTGAGCAATATTGTTTGGTGCTTGATCTCATTTCACATAATCAGAAGTTGTTGCTGTGTTACAAAATGTCAGAAACAGTTTTTGGACTAGTTTTATTTTGTCCGGCTGGTATTTTTCAAACAAGCATACTGATTTCAAAGTGGATGCTATGTGTGTATTTGTGTCACAAAAATGATAAAGTCCTTATATCATGTAAAATGCTACATTCATTGATGCACACTGTGGGGAAGAAGACAGAATAACTGGAATTTATATGATTATGATGAGTTCAGATTGAAGGATGCAAAAGAGCGCTTTTACAGCATAGATCACAACTCATATGTCATGTCATATACTTATCAGTTTGCATATGTTTCTCATCAATATCTGACAGATTTCAAGAAGAAAGAACTAACTAGCCTCTAGTGTGTGCCTCTTTACTTTTCTTTTCCTTGCTTTACACATTAGGGGGCAATTTTTCAGTAAGCAATAAACCAATCTGTTCAGGTATGATTGCAACAGAAAAAGAATGACATTCAATAACATACTGCTATATTTTATGACTATATTCTGAAGAATCAATGAATATATGCTTCAGAACAAGTGTAAAATCTTTAATTTTTATAATGTTAATTACTCTTTTAGAGACCAATTGTGATTCCTCGTGACTACACAGCTTCTGATCTGGAAATAGAACATCGTATTGCATACTTCAGAGAAGACATGGGTGTTAATCTGATGCACTGGCAGTGGCATCTGGTCTATCCAAACACTGGATCAATCGATCTCGTAAATAAAAATCGCCGTGGTGAACTTTTTTTCTATTTCCATCATCAAGTTCTTGCAAGGTATGTACTGTTCACTTTTGAAAATGAACATAAGTAATGATTATTAGCAATATATTTAACATAACTGTTAAATTAATTACTTTTCACCATGATTGTTTTGGGACAAGGTTAACAGAAGTAACATTTTTTAGCCAAAATAAGTTGCTACAGAGTATGAGGTAACGCCTTTCCTACATGGGATGAAAGCTAAAGTAATGTTTATAACTGTAAATTACACATCCATGACAGACAGCTTGGAAGCATTTGATGATAGCGTATCTGTAAAACATTTGGTGATAACCTAATTGTTTCAGCATAAATTAGTATGGTACTTACAGAGAATTTCTGCATATTTCTAGTACAGTAACAGAGAGATTAATTCCCATAAGTTGTTCAATATAACAGCAAAATCATCCCACTCACACTGTTTCTGTAAAATGTACTGCATATCAGCCTGTTTCTGAGAAACAAAGTTTTCTTCACATGACAGTTGATAGCCACTATGATCATTTGTTTACTACCTACATAAGATTTGTTCAGCATATGTGTTTTGTTTTATGACAGTAATCATATTCAAATGTGCCGAGGAAAAGGAAAAATTTGACAGAAAAATTCTTTTTGAGCATTTTAGCAGCAACAATCATTCATGAGGCAAATGGTGTTCAGTTGGATCTGTCTGGTATTTATAGAATAAATGTTTACCAGTACATCAGTTGTTACTTTCATACCAGTTAAAACAACATTGTCACTGAACCATACGTATTACACAAATGATAAGTTCCACAATGGACCACATAACATTTTTAATAGTTTCAGATTGACTAACAAAATAGCAAGTTCTCACCAATCAATCTCATTTGTGGTTGCTTCCAAAAAAATTCAGTTTTTATTACAGTGTTTTTCTTTGTGTCTTTTTAATTTCAGTCATTTAAAAAAGTTGGTACCATAGAAAACTTTACATGGCCAGGATATTCATGCCTGAAGCGTTTCTGATTCCTTTCAAATCAATTACACATGTGCATTGTACTCAGCTGACATTTTGCCATGCAAGCAGTATGCAAATTTCATTTCGAAGTGTGTTGTGTTGCATACTTCATATTCCTTTTGGAACTTATTAAATAATCAACACGGTTCTGGAATCTTTTATCTGGTTGGAAATTGAACACAATAGCCTATTACACATAATTAATTGTTTAGTCCTTCCTAGGCTGTTACTCTCTGGATGATGTGTAGCTCGACTCTGCTCTGTGTCATCACTACAAAGTGCATGAAGGATTTTGCTCAATGAACAAATTTCAGTAATTTTGTTGTTCCTATACTAACATAGATAGCACTCAAAACAAAAGGACTGAAAGCCCAGCCTAAGACAATGAACTTGCATTCAAGAGTTGTACTCAATCTGGTGATTCAGATTTAGATTTTCTGTGGTTTTCCTAAATTTTTTAAGCCGAATTGTTACAAGGTAGTTTAATTGAAAAAGAACATGTCTGATTTCCTTGCACAGCTTTAATCTATACTCTACTCCCTGTCTAATACTCTCATCATCAGTAAAACACTATCTTTTTATTCCATAGAGCTACAAACAACACTGAATGGTGTGATAGATTACTTGAATGGATTTGTTTTAAGGTTTCAAAAGGGTATTTGAGATGCTAAAAATATGGTTCAGTATTTCCAGATGTGAGTAATAAAGGTGTGTTTTATCACGGTTGATCAGCAGACTGTTGTGAATACAAGTATATAAGGTAAAGGAGATCTGTTTCTGGGTGATTCTGGTTGGATAGTTCCAGTTTGTCAGAGTGTTGACAAGACAGTCAGAATACGAAAGAGAGAGAGCTTGTATCTCTAGACGTGATTCCTGCAGGTGACCAGATCACTTAGGAGGGCCCTTTGGTGTGCAGTGGGTGGTAGCTGTTGTGTGGATGATTCGTTAGTGATGTGATTTAATGTCAAGAGAGATTCTTATAAAGCCATCATTGAGGTGAAATCTGGCTTGGTGAACTGAGGATCACCACGGAAGGAGGAGGTTGTTTGTCCTTGCCCTGATCCCCGATCACAAAGGTGGTCTCAGCAATTATGAAACAGTTGAGTGTTTTAGGACTCTGTCTACAAATAATTTTTGAAGATGACCAAAGGAAAATTTGGCATTGGACATGTATGAGATGTCCATGGCAGCATTGCAAATTTGTTTGTTAGTGATGTCTTCAAAGTGGAAGTATTTATGTGTGAGAATGTGGTCACACTTACCAGAAAAAGTTGTGGGTTTGGTGATAGTCAAGTATTAAAAAGGCAGCCTTCCTTGAGGCCAGGTGTAGGAATGTTGAAGTAGCAGGAACTGGTGTAGCCAGTGACTATAAAAGGTGTTGGCACATTGATGTAGAGAGTATTTCACTGTGGGTGTAATAGGCAGTTACAGTGAATGTCCCTGATGGTATGGTTTAGGGACCTTGGAATGCATGTGGAATGTAAAAGTCTGAGGAATTATGCAGAGTCTTTGTCTGCAAGGAGAATGACTAAGATTGTATTTGTTTGATGGTAGTGAATGGTATTTGTTTATTGTTTGCACTAAGGAATTTACACTACTGCAATGACATTAAATGTTTTTTTCTTATTCTTCACATGTCTTTATTTCATCCTTACAGATACAATTTTGAGCGATTATCCAACAAACTTGGTCGTGTGAAGCGTTTGCTGAACTGGCGTGAACCTGTAGAGGAGGGATACTTTCCAAAGCTGGATAATGTTGTCTCTAGTAGAGTTTGGCCACAGCGTCATTCAGGTGCTTTCCTAAGGGTAAGAGATTCCTCTTCCATATGGTTCCAGAGCAACGTTGTCATTATTTTTCACAGATGAGTTTGTGTTTTTATGGTATATGCATAAGAACTTTAAGAAACTTCTGACATAAAAGATAGATTTACAAATGTCCATATTGCTTTTAAGAACCCAGATTCCAGCACAAAATCTTGATGGTTCATTTAGTCATCCTGATCAGTAGCTGCAAGTAATAGTTTTGATTAAAAAACACAACATCTGACAAGGTTGATGTCATCTTCCAAAATACTGAACAGAATAATGCGACTGTCAACTCACAGGACACACACCAATATATCATCTGCCAGTCACACTAGGGAAAGTTCAGAAATCACAAGTTATAAGGTTTTTAAATTTTATATGAATAAATATTGTAAAATTAATAACTTACGGCATCCTGAGATGAACAACATTCAGCATATTTAAAACTGTAATGCTTTTACTTGTGGTATTACCCTGTGATCTTAAACTTAATTAAATCTATTATTAAACTACAAGTAGTCATTTTTATTTAAATATTATTTATGTACACATTAAATTATCTATAGCTGTTTGCTCCCCCACACCTTGTCCATTATACAGTTTCATTCAGCCAATATTAGTTAATGTTATAGTGGTGTTTGCAAAACAGTTATGTGAAGAACGTAATTCTTCCATAACAGCATGAGCAACATTTGTGAGGAGCTGACTAAATATTATTTTCAATTCAGATATATATCTAAATTTATGTGACTGGATAAAGATATCAAGAGTTTTCATTCTTCATGCAGGATGTAAATCGAGTACTCCAGCGACTTAAAGTTGACATCCAGGACATGGAAAGGTGGCGTGACCGGCTGTACGAGGCCATCCACAGTGGAGCTATTATAAATGTAAGTATTAAAATTATGGAAATTCTAGGATCAAAATGATTATCAAACAAGGGATAAGGCAACTGCCATCTATAGCTGACTGATGCTTGTTACATAGACAAGTGTAAGGAAACAATGTCACTAGCTTCTCAGCTATAACTGTTTTCCATTTTAAGTATACAAACACTCTTTCTCTCTCTCTCTCTCTCTCTCTCTCTCTCTCTCTCTCTCTTTCTCTCTCTCTCAGATTCATTTTCAATACACCTGAGGAAACCAAAGTACATTCTGTCGAGATTGACGGTAGAAAACTCTTGGAGTTGATCAACTTGTCAATGATACATAAAGATGTCTTCTACAGTGTGGATAGGGACCAGTGGACAGGGGCCAGTGAGGTCTCAGGGTGTTGTACCGATCCCCCTAACCAAGAAGTTAGATGTGCTGTCTTTCACTGAAACTGGGCTAGTGAGATTCACTTCACATCTTTTGGGAAACCTGTTTTGGCAGGCATCAGGAGGAGGCAAACACGAAAGTTAGGGATCTACTAATCATCATCAGTTAGAACTTACAGCAAATGCTGGCACCCTTTAGGGTAATAGCAGCAAGAATCTTGAAATGACACCAGTATGTATGCCTGGGGGCCTCACTTCAGCTTGTTGAAGAGGCTATTCAGACAGCCATTGAGGGAACAGGGTGCAACCAATTGCAGATTGTAGTACACATTGGAACAAATTTTGCCTGTCATCTGGGTTCTGAGGTCATTCTTGGGTTGTAACACTGACTGTCTGAGAAGGTTGAGAAAGCCAGCCTTGAGCATAGAGTTTCAACAAAGCTCACAATTTCAGCATTGTTCCCAGAACTGGTCATGGCCCTTTGGTTCTGAGTCAAGTGGAAGGACTGAACCAGAGATTCTGTGACAAGCTAAGCTGCAACTTCCTGGAATTGTTCCATAGGGTTGACAACTGTAGGGCTGCCACAAATTGGTCAGGTGTGCACTATACATCAGAGGCTGCTACTCAAATAGCTGTGTGTGGGTTGCACAGAAGGCTTTTTTAGATTAGGCAACTCTCCATCCAATGCGGATAATGATAGTTGTAGGAAACTCCGAAGTATAAGTTTAAGATCGAAAGACACGCCTCCAACAGGTAAGAGTATTAAAATCCTAATTGTAAACTGCTGAAGCACTCACAGAAAAGTGCCAGAGTTTGAAGTGTTAATGAAAAGCAGTGAAGCTCACATAATGCTAGGTACAGAAAGCTGTTGAAAAGTGAAATTTATAGTAGTGACATTTTTTAGGAAAATTTAAGTGTATATCAAAAGGATAGGCAAATGGAAAATGGAGGTGGTGTATTTGTTGCAGTAGACAAGAAATTCAAATCCACTGAGACAGAAATTGAAGCTGCATGTGAGATTGTTTGGGCAAGACTCAGTATCAGTGTTAATCATAAAATGATTATTGGATCCTTCTATAGCCCACCAGACTCATCTCCTGATGCAACTGAAAGCTTTAGAGAGAACCTCAGTTCATTTGTACATAAGTTCCCCACTCATACTGTAATTATCAATGGAGACTTAAATCATCCAACAATTAATTGGGAAAATTACAGTTTTGTTAGTGGTTGGCTGATAAGACATTCTGTGAAACTTTACTAAATGCCTTCTCTGAAAATTACCTAGAACAGATAGAACCTCTCTCATAATGGAAAGGATTGGATCTAATGGCAACAAATAGACCTCACTTCTTTGAGGATGTCCGCATCGAAACTGGTATCAGTGACTATGAAGGGCAGTTGTGGCAACAGTGATGACCCAAGCAGAGAGATATATATGAGCAGTAAACTACATAAAAAATCAGTAGTGTCAAATCTCAATGAGGAACATGAAACTTTCAGCACAGTCCAGGAGCATGTACAGGAACTTTGGCTCAGATTTAAAAGAATATTTGACCATGCACTGGAAAGATATGTAACCAGTAGGAAGTTCGTAATGGGAGGGACCCTCCATGGTGAACAGTCACTCTAAGGAAATTTCTAAGGAAGCAGAGATTACTGCATAATAGGTGTAAAACAAAGCATGGGGCTATAGATAGGGAGATGTGAATGAAATTGGTTTGGCTGTCAAAAGATCAATGCCTGATCCCTTCGGTGACTACCATAGCAGAATATTGTCAAGTGATCTTTCACAGAACCCAAAGAAATTGAGGTCATATGTAAAGGCCATTATTAGCACCAAAGTTAGTGTCCAGTCCCTAGTGAATGAGGTAGGAATTGAAAAAGAGGATAGAAAATCAAAAGCTGAAATGCTTAACTCCATTTTCAAATGTTCCTTTACAAAGGAAAACTGAGGAGAATTGCCCCAATTTAATCCTTGTACCACTGAAAACATGAATAAAATAAGTATTAGTGTCACTGATATTGAGAAACAACTGAAATTGTTAAAATTGAACAAAGCTCCAGACTCTGATGGAATCCCTGTCGGATCCTGTACTGAATTTTTGGCTGAGTTAGCCCCTCTGCTAACTATAATCTACCATAGAACCCTCAAACAAAAAATGGGGCCCAGTTCTTGGAAAAAGGCACAATTCACACCTGTCTACAAGGAGGATAGTAGAAGTGATCCACAAAACTGCTGTCCAATATTGTTGACATCAATTTGTTGTAAAATCTTGGAACATATTCTGAGCTCAAACATAATGAGGTATCTTGAACAGAGTTACCTTCTCAATGCTTACAAATCACTCATGCAACTGATTCTAAAATATTGCTCAAGTGTGTGGGATCCGTATCAGATAGGACTAACAGGGGATATTGAATATATACAGAGAAGGGCAGCACAAATGCTCACATTTTTGTTTAATCCAGGGGACAGTGTCACAGAGATACTGAAGGAACTAAACTGGAAGACTCTTGAAGATAAGTATAAACTATCTGAAAAAGTCTGTTAACAAAGTTTCAAGAACTGGCTTTATATGATTACTCTACGAATATACTGCAACCCCCTACATGTTGCTCTCATAGGAATTGAGAGGATAATAATTACTGTATGCACAGAGGCATTCAAACTAATTTCTTCCTGCTCTCCATATGTGAATGGAACAGGAAGAAACCCTAATAATGGTACAATGGGATGTACCCTCTGCCATGCATCTCATTGTGGTTTGCAGAGTATAGATGTAGATGCAGAAGATTATCAGAAAGATATGTACATCAGCTCATAAGGAAACTTCATCCAAATAAAGATAGTTAAAAAATTTGTACTAATATTTTTGAATATACTTTCTGTCTTATGCAAAAAATACACTGTTTTTCTTCACATCCAAATATGTTATGCATTATTGTGGCATCTATTGCATTACTTTATGGTAGAGTAGGCACATTACAGAGTTGTAATTTACCAGGATATCCTGACAGCATATTGTGTTCCTCATTTTACCTCTGACATTGGAGGAATCCAACTTAGCCAAGATATTATGTAGCATCCTCTACAAATGGAAAATTGAAATTTGTACTGCATTTTTATGCAAACTTTAACTCTGTAATGTGTCCCTGTAGCATACAATAATTCAACAGAATAACTAGTGTGCCCATTGATGATACTACAAAAATGGCAAAACATGATTAGTAAGAAGAAGATAAAACTGTGTTTTTGCATGACATATACCTGCTCTTGAAAAATATTTATATGTTTATACAGGAAAAACTGTGAGTAGCCTATAGTTACAGTTATTCAAGATCACCGTCTTCTTGCTGAGATATAAGGGTCTGTTAGTGTCACAGGGAGGAAAAAACTCAGACTTTCAGAATAGTGGTACTAGAGCATATGCAGAAGAGGGAGAGCAAAATATGTGCAAGCATTTTAAATGTCAACACAGGAAAGTCATTCAGGACCACAGCTCAAGGTAGAATGAACTGGAAGTTAACCATGGAGTGTAAAAGTAGAATTGGTACTGAATGAAGATGAACTCGACATCTTCTTTTCAGCCAGCAGAAAACTTAAGGATGCTTATGAAAGTTAACAGATTTATGAAATTTCAAAAGAGTCCGACCCTTTACCCTATTTTGTTTGACAAAGTAATCCCCATTATAAAAACTAGTGAATATCAAAACATTTTGCATTATTTTCTCAGAATACTACCCTCTGGCCAGAAGACAAGAATTTTTCTATTATTACATAATTGAATTTTTGTGTTTTGATGTACCCTACAAATTTTCTTTTATGGTTGATTGCATCCAATAGTGCATGAGCGTAGTGGAAGGGTCAGAGCATCACACAGTTTCATATAAAAACAGAATTTTATGAAAATTGAAGGTGGAGGCGGGAGAAAGGGAAGGGAAGGGACTATTGATATCAGCTGCATCACGACTTTATGCATAATGAGTGACAATGAGTGAAAATTTGTGCTCGACAGGGTTTTGAGCACTGGATCTCTTCCTTACTAACCAGTTGCCTTAACCACTGTGTCACCCGGACACAGTGTTTATCAGAGCTGCGCAGACTTTCATACCACACCTCTTAGCCTACCCACATTCCCACATAGTGCCACCTATCCAAAATACCTTTCCATGCCTTCCATGCTTGCTACTTTGAGATTACCACAGGAGATTGGATGTAACTGTGCATATGCACTGAAGGTGGTGGATTTATTTTCCATGAAGACGAATCAGTTATATATAAACGCATGGTGTCTGTTCTTTCGGACATGTCCAAAAGAACAGACACCACATATTCATATATGATAGAATTTTGTGTTTATGAAAACTGAAAAATGAAATTTATAGAAAAACAAGGAAGGGAGATTGGGTTTAATGTCTCATCGACATGAAGGTCGTTAGAGCCAAACCACAAGCTTAGATTGTGCCAAGGGTGGGGAAGGATATCAACTGTGCCCTTTTAAACAAACCATCCCGGCATTTGCCTCAAGCAATTTAGGGAAATCACAGAAAACCTAAATCTGGATGGCCAGACATGGGTTTCAACTGTCACCCTCCTGAATGCAAGTCCTGTGTGCTAACCACTGTGCCACACCACTTGGTAAAATTTATGGATGTAACATGCTAACAGAATGTTGTATTTGAACCTGCTGTTCACATGTATTAATTTCAGGCTTAAGTATTCATACTAAAAATTCCTAGAGAGTAATACCAAAGAATAAACAGAGGTAAAGAAGCAGAATATATGACAGAGTTTAGCAAGAATGTAATGATATTAATGAAAAGATGAAAAGCTGATATTCTGTAAGACTCAACTGGCAAAAAATGAGACAGTTTGAAAAGAAGAGCTAATAATAGGTAGAAAATTATTCAAACTTAGAATAAGTGTATCTTTTTATAGAGTGGACAAGATGTAATTGAGTAATTGAAATAAATGCATCACAAAAAGGATAGAATGAAGAATATTGTTCAACGTCATGACAGTGATAAGTCATTAGAGATAAAGGACAAATTCAGATTGTCGAAGGGTGTCAGCATTGTCCTTTTCAAAGCAACAATTGCATAATATGCCTTCAGTCACTTACCGAAATACCGTAGAGAACCCAAGTCTGGTTGGCCAGATGGAGATTTCAAACACTATCATCCTGAATTTGAGTCCTATGTCATGTCACCCAGTATCACAAAACAGGGGCAGCTAGGAAAAGGGAGGGCAGTACAATATAGTGAAAGATCTGTCTTTAGTTTCATCTCTCCTTGCAATTCACATTAGACAAGTATCCTTAATGATTTTGCTTAATAGCTTTTTTTCAATTAATAGTGTTTTATCTCCTCTAATCACTTGTTCAGAAACATCTGGCACAGAAGGAGAGAGATATATTTGTCTCTTCTCTTTTACTGTGCAGCCACTGCCACTTTTCAAGCCAGTAAATTGATTTTTCATCCACCTGTACTCGCTCCTCCATCTCTCTTTCTCTCTCTCTCTCTCTCTCTCTCTCTCTCTCTCTCTCACTCACTCACTCTCTCTCTCTCTCACACACACACAGACACACACACACACACATGCGTCTTTTACTGAAAAGTGAAGGAAAGTTGCTACTTACCATATAGCAGAGATGCTGAGCTGCAGATAGGCACAACAAAAAGACTCACACAATTAAAGCTTTCAGCCATTAAGGCCTTCATCTACAATAGACTCACATATGCGCACGCATGACCACACACACACACACACACAAATGCAACTCACACACACGACTGCAGTCTCAGGCAACTGAAACCACACTGCGAACAGCAAGACCAGTGCATGATGAGAATGGGGACTGTGTGGTGATGGGGAGGAATAGTAAGGTGGGGGTGGTGGCCAGTGAAGGGCTGTAGGTTAGGCAGAGGACACAGGAGTGGGGGGGGGGGGGGGGGTGGAAGTAGCGGAAAAGGAGAGAAATAAAAAGACTGGGTGTGGTGGTGGAATGACGGCTGTGTAGTGCTGGAATGGGAACAGGGAAGGGGCTGGATGGGTGAGGACAGTGACTAATGAAGGTTGAGGCCAGGAGTGTTATGAGAAAGTAGGATGTATTGCAGGGAAATTTCCCACCTGCACAATTCAGAAAAGCTGGTGCTGGTGGGAAGGATCTATATGGCTCAGGCTGTGAAGCAGTAATTAAAATGAAGGCTATCATGTCTGGCAGCATGTTCAGCAACAGGGTTGTCCACTTTCTTCTCGGTCACAGTTTGTCAGTGGCCATTCATGTGGACAGACAGCTTGTTGGTTGTCATGCCCACATAGAATGCAACACAGTGGTTGCAGCTTAGCTTGTAGACCACATGACTGGTTTCACAGGTAGCCCTGTCTTTGATGGGAGAGGTGGTGGTGGGAGGATGTATGGGACAGCTCTTGCATCTAGGTCTATTGCAGGGGTATGAGCCATGAGGTAAGGAATTGGAAGCAGGGGTTGTGTAAGGATGGATGAGTATATTGAGTAGGTTCAGCGGACGGTGGAATACCACTGTGGGAGGGGTGGGAAGATAGTCGGCAGGACATTTTTCATTTCAGAGCACAACGAGAGGTAATCAAAACCCTGGCGGAGAATGTAATTCAGTTGCTCCAGTCCTAGCTGGTACTGAGTTACGAGAGGAATGCTCCTCTGTGGCCGTATGGTGGGACTTTGGGAGATGGTGGGAGACTGGAAAGATAAAGATAAGGCACGGGAGATTTGATTACTGAGAAAAGATTTGATTACTGAGAAAAGACAATCCTATAATAAAGTGGAAGAATATAAACAATATTTTTTGTAATATTTGTGGCAATTTTAAAAAATTTTGTTTCAATATTTTATCTTAGTTAAAAACATTTTACCATAATACAGAATGGTTTCTCCATTTTTAATTATTTGTTTTTTATTGTCTTCACATGTTATCAAAATCTCATGATCAGTCTAAGCAAGACATTGATAACATATTATTTCAGTCATTAATCCTGACAGTACTACTAGTTAATTTTGTAGCAATTACAACAGATAAGCTAAATCTATTAACATTTTGTGTAGTCAGTATTTATTTTTCTTCTTTTTTTTAACCTTTCATTTTAGTCAAGAAATGAAATAGTTCAGTTGACAGAATTCGAAGGCATTGACATCCTTGGTAACCTGCTTGAAGCAAGTGCACTTTCTCTTAATCCAAACTACTATGGTGACCTTCACAATTTTGGACATGTGTTGATGGGCTATTGCCACGATCCTGATGGGAGACATCTGGTGAGTAATGTTCTATGTTGTAACTGTGAGCCGCCAAGGCAAGTGACTCATTAAATAATAGTTACATGAAACATGTGTAGAAAAAAGAAAGATATATGTCACTTTGTGTGTGTGTGTGTGTGTGTGTGTGTGTGTGTGTGTGTGTGTGTGAAAAGTGTGGCAGTATTTGAAAGGCAGGTGGGGTAGGTGAAAAACTCTGTTAACCATGGAAGGAATCACTAACAGATAAAATACACTGAAATCAGATATGGAAGAGAAGGATTCTCCAATAAAGTGGTGGAAAGACAAAATGACTTTTGTACAGACGAACTGATGACGTAATTGAATTTTATGTTTGAAATCTTGAACTTTGACATACCTAGTTAAGAAATAATTTTGACTTACCAAAGCTAAATATCAATTACAAAAATATATAATCAAAAAAGACAAGCATGTACCGTAAACAGTAGTAATGCAAGAAAGTGATTTTCCAGTGTTGTATCTATGACGAATTGTCAGCAACCAAATGAAAAGAAAAATACAGAAAAGCAATATAGATGTGATATTAAATTATGAGACTCTTAAAGTTCTTGAATAACAGTGTATGCTGACACATTAAAGATGACTTCAATAACAGTTCCATATGAATGAATATGTGGCAAAAAAATTTAGCTTAGAATAAATGAAAGAGAGACAAAGCAAAATGAAAACTCATCATTAATAATGTCATTTAGAAACTAGCATCATACAGTTTGGTCAGAGAAAGTAAGATATGTTTTGAAAATACAAATATAAAAATATATCACTGGCGGTGGACAATTTCTTCTGTTAAAGAAACTGACTGGAGCTATTTTATGAAGTCAGACTAAGGAGTGAGGGAATTGTATCAAAAGACTGTAAGTTATCCAACAAGGCTTGAAGTCCAGGATTGATATACAAAACATTTTGATCATAAAACTATCCCTATCTTGCAGAGGCAACATGAATTAATGTTACACAGCAAAGTGAAAACACAGGCACTCTTTACTGTAAATTAAGTGTAGAAAGAGAGGGAGCATCTGAGGATAACACCATTGTCAAACAGCATCTAGCACACAACAAATAATTCTGGCAAGAAGAAAAATCTGCATATGGGAATCAGCCACCGACCAAAACTGTACTAGACCATTAAACAATGGATGTAGTATCAGAAGTATTGTTATCTAGACATGACAGAAAGCCACTATTGAGTGTATAATCTTCATAGCTTATTTTGGTATATCACTTTTATTATTAGTCAATCCCTAAATAATAATAATTGTTATTTGCTCATAATAACTGCGCCGTGTTGGACATTGTCATTTTTGTACATTTACACTTATACCATAAATATAAGCTGTACATACAAAAAGTTGCACATTTGGTACTGTATCTTCAAATGAATATTTACATTGCTAATGTACTGATCCTCACTATATAAAAAAATACCACCATAGATAATCTAGTTGAGATATCTGATACCGATTCCAGTGTGGATGGAGTCCAGTATTCATGTTTATGTTGTGCTAGGCACTCTACCTGCGGTCTGCACTGCATCATGCACTCTATCCGTTGTATGCGCCAACCAATAGTAGTGACTGTGGTGCTTTTTTCTAGCCGCAGTAGTTCTGAGCATTGTGCACATACTTTGTGGTTATCATCCATTGTTAATCTTGCTGTATGATGTCCAAGTTGCACTAGTAATTTTACCTTCTGACAGTTTCCATTTAAGCCCTCTTGTGATCTAGGAAGTTCCATTACTGTGGTGTGGTGTGTCAGGCATTCCGCCCAAGGGCTGTGTTTGCCAGGAGTGGCTGCAGTGTTATTTTCAGGCTGATGGTGTCCAGATTGCCACTCTAGACTTGGCAGAACATTCTTGGGGTTGGGTCTATTGTCTGAGGTACTATTTCAAGTACATCTTTTATTATATGTACTGGACAGTTGTATCCTACTACATCTTTATACTTGTGTCCCCTGGAGTCTTGATGTTGCCTTGATTGCATCTACACAAGTATGAAGGTGTAGTTAGAGAAAACAGCCAAGTACATGTAATAAAGGAGACACGTGAAATAGTACCTTAGACAATAGACCCAATGTCTGAGGACTTTCTGCTGAGTCTTGTGTGGCAATCAGAACACCATTGGCCTGAAAATAACACTGCAGCTGCTCCTGGTGGGCACAAACATTGGACAGAATGCCTGACACAGCATACCATGGTAACAGAACATGCTAGATCACAGGAGGGCTTAAATGATGTCAGTTGGAATGAATAATAACCACAAAAGTATGCACATAGCATTCAGAACTGCTGTAGCCAGGTGAAAGCACTACAGTCGTTGCTACTGGTCAATGCGTACCATGGGTAGAGTTCAAGATGTGGCACGAACCACAGATAGAGCACTTAGCACAACATAGACATATATATCACACTCGTTCCACACTGGAACTAGTATAAGACCACACCTGAAGAAAATTGCAAGTCATACAGTTGAAATATCATGCAACAAAACTGTGTTGACCTAAAGATAAGAGTGTTGGTTTATTCTGGTAATTGTCACTTGTTGTAAATAAATGTATATCTTGCGGAAGCCTTTTTTTTAAAGGATTTTGGAATTCCCAGTACACTTACTTATTACTGACAGTAAAAATCTGTTTCAGCTGAGCAATTATACACACAATCAGAATACAGGACACAAAAATAATTTTTATGTAGATTGTGTCCTCCTAGTCTATGGTTCAGAGTTGAGTGATGTAGTCTGATGCAAAGTTTCACATCTAACATAAAGCAAGAAACTGGGAATCCCAACCATTTCAAAAAGAAAATAAAAAATATACCTCATTAACTACACTTTCTACAAATTATCAGAATATCTGGACTCAAAAATTGAAAAGTTGTGTTATTTATGTCGCCTAGTAACAGTGTTCATTGTAAAGCTGCATGACAAGTATGAGGGGGAGTCAAATGAAAAATTAAAAGTTTAATTAAAAAATCAAAGTTTCTTGCCATTGTTCTGTAAGTACACAGTACTGTTAGCATAAGTTCACAGTACTGTTAGCAGTAATGTAAGGAATGCCCTACAGGTGGCAACATATTACAGACAACCAACATGGGCACAATACCAGTTCAGAATGGCTGCCCCACTTCCAACATGCACCAAGGAAGGACAGTGTTCTGTCATATATATTCTGAGCAGTGAAACTGCAAAACCTATTGAAATCCATTGGCATATGAATGTCCATTATATTGATGCAAGTGTATGAGTGAAGAGGGAAGTTCAGAAATTGTGTGTCTTTTGTGGCAGATGCTCAATGCCCAGGTCACAACCCTGTGTTGTGACACCCCAAGTCTACTGCAGCGGTTGAAGCTATTGTGATGGAAAATTGCCATGTGATGAAACAGCCACAGATCCTAACGTTAGCCATGGCTCAGTGCATCACTGTGGCCATGAAATGTTTACCTTTACCAAACTGTCTGCTAGATGGGTGCCACAGCGGATCACTTTAGACCTGAAAGTTTGTCAAGACCAATTGAACTATTTGGGAATGTTTGATCAAAATAAGCATAGACGGAACTAGCAAAATGGGGCAGTGCACCATCCTGTTGGAACTAAGTTGTAGGGCATGTTATCAATGGCAAACTCTTTCAGTATTTTCAAATAGTTATGTACATTCACCATTGGGTTTGTAAAGAAAAATGGGCAAAGTACACCAGTAGTGGTCCCAGCATGCCATACATTTATCTTCGGGCTGCACCTTCTCACTCATGAATGATACCTGGATATTCAATACATTGTGTTAATATGATTAGCATGACCACTGGCATAAAAGATAGCTTTGTGACTGAAAATCACTTACCTAACAATACCTGGTTGGCTGCCAGAATGTCGCAGTGTTCTACAGATACAAGTTTCTGGTGCGCAGTCAAACCTTGAACGATTTATAGATGATGTGATCACATACTAAGGTCCTTGGGTGGAATATGGGTCACTGTCCTCTATGGAATCCCTGTTTCCAGACTGCAAGGTCTCGTCAATTTTGATGGACTTCTTAGTATAGCTTCCTGCACGACAGCAATGTTTACTTCACTTCTGCCTGTTCGAGGTTGTCTTGCATCTCCCTGATAATTGTCTGCTACTGATCCAGTTGGTACAAGCTTTTCGTAAATGCAATGAATTGCTAAATGAACAGGTGGCCATCTGTCTGGAAATCTTTCTGCAAAGCTTCAATGCACTTCTGTCATTGAGTGCACAAGTTCCTTTTCACTTGCAGTCACTCTTCCCTGCTCCAGTGTGAGTCTGTCAACCATGTGTAATAATAACATGAAATAGAAAACATAACAAAATTAAGAATGTTCACATAATTTTGATTCAGCCATGGGTACTAACAACCTGTCATAGAAAATAGAGCAAAATTAAGATTGTTCACATACTTTTGACTCGGCCATGGGTACTAACAACCTGTCATAGAAAACAGAGCAAAATTAACATTGTTCACATACTTTTGACTCAGCCTTGGACACTAACAACTGGGAATAGAAAAGGAAACAAAACTGACATTGTTCGCATAATTTTGGCTCACCCTGTGCTACAAACAATAGTCAGTATTGACGGGGGGGGGGGGGGGGGGGGGGATGACTGTTTTGTTTAAAAGAATACCATTCTCAGCAAGTGGATATTAAGTTACTAATTGGAGGCAAACAGCAGCTAAGGAGGCAGTAGCTTACTTCAAAGTAGCACCTTTATTTCTAATTTTCTTGTTTAAAGTAATCTGAAATAAACATGAACAGTATTAAGTGATGTACTGATTGTTTATTGTTACTGCAGTATACGGATTAATGTTCTATGATTTACTTGTCTTTTGTTAATGTACACCTTGACTCATTCCAACATCATGAAAGTTCTTCCTTCGTGGCAGGATCTATATAACACTATGAATGAATGAACAACCCTCCAGGACACTGTCTCCAATTACAAAAGTTCTTGGAATGTTGTCTTTAAATACTTACGATTAACTTATTGTGACTATGTCTGCTAATATAATAAAACATATATTAGATTTATGTGTGCAATAATATTGTAATAAATGGCATTGTCTTTAAATTCTATACTTTGATAACAGGAAAGCTTTGGAGTTGTTGCTGATTTTGCAACAGCCATGAGGGATCCCATATTCTACAGATGGCATGCATTTGTGAATGGCATCTTCCTGGAACATAAGAATCTTCTACCAAGATACACAGTTCAGCGGGTATGCTTAAAGCTGTAGATTATTTTTAGCTACTTTTTATGTTTTGCTTTTAGTCATAGCACATTACATTTATAAAGTGAAGGTTTTTTCTAAATAACACTGGCTTATGTATTTATACTTTCATATCATTAAGTCAAGTGGTTTTCAAATTACACACAAAAAAATGAGATGTTACAATAATGCATGTAGTAAAGTGTGTCCTTGCTATGAAATGGGACATAAGCCATGAGTGGCTCTTACTGTGCTATGCCCTTTGCCGGTGGCATTCAGAATGTCAGTGCTCAGTGTTATGCCCAGTATGGCAA
The DNA here is from genome assembly GCF_023864345.2 of Schistocerca serialis cubense. Taxonomy (NCBI): domain Eukaryota; kingdom Metazoa; phylum Arthropoda; class Insecta; order Orthoptera; family Acrididae; genus Schistocerca; species Schistocerca serialis. The sequence continues at coordinate 20,805,020 of NC_064646.1, forward strand.
TATACAGGGTGACCCTGAAGTCTGTTAACATTTGAAAAAACACCAATTCACAGAATAATGTTGGTAGAGATGTAAAACTTGACACACTTGCCTAAAATGACATGGAGTTTTATTGAAACTAAAAATGAGTGCAAAAACTGGCCAACAGATGGTGCTTGACAGCAGTACATCAGTGATGCTGCATGAAAATGCCTACAACTTCCGAATTTGGGTTACCAAAAATCCCAGAACTGTTGTGGAAACACATACATGGTGAGAAAGTCGTGGTAGTGCGCAGATTTACCCCATCAGTCATGGCCAGATCCTTCTTCCTTAAAGAAATGTGGGGTGCTGCTTTTCAAATTGTCAGCATGACAGATGAAAGGTACACCAATATATTAGAGAATCATATCATCCCTAGACTCGCTGATAAACACCTGCTGAAAGGTATGGCTTTTATGCATGGTAGTGCTACACGCCATGTTGCTACATATGTCAAAGAGCTCTTGTGCACATCATATGGTGAGGATCACATGTTGAATCATCCTTCTAACTCTTCAGACCTCAATCTGTGTGATTACTGCTTTGTGGGATAGTCGAAGTCCCAAGTCTGATGTGATCATCTGACCTCATTAGCAGAGCCAAAAGACAATATTAGATGACAATTTCTCACCATACCTACTGATATGCTGTACAGTGCTGTTCATAACATTGTCCTTTGACAAACAGGTGTTGCTGATGAATGATGGCTGACATTTTGAGCATTTGTTGTAAAAAACATTGTCTACATCTACATCTACATTTATACTCTACAAGCCACCCAACAGTGTGTGGCGGAGGACACTTTACGTACCACTGTCATTACCTCCCTTTCCTGTTCCAGTCGCGTATGGTTCGCGGGAAGAACGACTGTCTGAAAGCCTCAGTGCGCGCTCTAATCTCTCTAATTTTACATTCGTGATCTCCTCGGGAGGTATAAGTAGGGGGAAGCAATATATTCGATACCTCATCCAGAAACGCACCCTCTCGAAACCTGGCAAGCAAGCTACACCGCGATGCAGAGCGCCTCTCTTGCAGAGTCTGCCACTTGAGTTTATTAAACATCTCCGTAACGGTATCACGGTTACCAAATAACCCTGTGACAAAACGTGCCGCTCTTCTTGGGATCTTCTCTATCTCCTCCATCAACCCGATCTGGTATGGATCCCACACTGATGAGCAATACTCAAGTATAGGTCGAACGAGTGTTTTGTAAGCCACCTCCTTTGTTGATGGACTACATTTTCTAAGGACTCTCCCAATGAATCTCAACCTGATACCCGCCTTACCAACAATTAATTTTATATGATCATTCCACTTCAAATCGTTCCGCACGCATACTCCCAGATATTTTACAGAAGTAACTGCTACCAGCGTTTGTTTCGCTATCATATAATCATACAATAAAGGATCCTTCTTTCTATGTATTCACAATACATTACATTTGCCTATGTTAAGGGTCAGTTGCCATTCCCTGCACCAAGTGCCTATCCGCTGCAGATCTTTCTGCATTTCGCTACAATTTTCTAATGCTGCAATTTCTCTGTATACTACAGCATCATCCGCAAAAAGCCGCATGGGACTTCTGACACTATCTTTGCTAAAAATTAATTGTTATGTTAAGTATTGCTTTTGTATCATGTGCTGGTCATTTTGTGCACTTATCTACATTATTCCATGAAGTTTTGAATTTTAAATTGTTGGTGGACATTTGGGTTACTCTGTTTAAAGCACAATAAAACCTGCCCCCCCCCCCCTCCCCAATCCTGTGGATAAGGCTGTGTGGCAGCAAGCTCTAGGCCAGAAATTCTTTGCCTATGGTGACCATGCACTTTCAGGTCTAGGGAATGAGCTAGTCCCTCTACACACATGATGATGTCCTCGCATTGTAAGCATTTGTCTACCAGGCTGGTCCTGTATGATTGGCGGTTGTGATCTGGAATCCAGGCCCATATATGCTAAAAAACGTTGAACATACCTTTCCCATGGTATTTGCAAGGTTCATACTCCCTACAAACCCACTACTCATCCATGAGCAAGATGCTATGCTATTGTTTTTTTTTTATTCTCACAGTGGACAACAAATGATATTCACTGAACCATACAGTGCCTTAATGCCAGGGGATTGCATCTGACAGTAGGTCATGCATGCTGGACAATCTCTGAGAGTAAATGATACACAGTCTGACAGAAGATACGTAATCCAGAGGCTGCAGTGATATCTCCAGTTCCAGCAGGTGCTGTGTTCTTCAAATGTCTTTGGGGACTTAAACCAGGATACTAATCCTGGCATTGGGTTGTAGGGCCTAGTTGACATTGTCTGTTTGCCTTTGAATGTTTACTGCCTACTGGCCTCTTCTCCACAAACATAAAATAATTCTGTGGGAGACATTCAACTGCAAATCTGTAAGCCTGTAATCTGACAATGATTGGGTATGGATAATGTCACCCAAAAGTGTTTGCTGTGGCCTGTACCATCTTGCTTCTCTCTCATAAATGCATATAATGCATTATCAGAACCCTTAACCTTAGACCTCTAGATACACTGACTGTTGTAAGCACACAAAGTGGCCTCATTGTATTTTCTCATTATGTATTGCAATGGTTCTTCTGGGGATCTCAATGATGCCTTAATTTTACGCCTTTATGATAAAGAGAGGAGAATAGTTTATACTAGATCATTTCTTTCATTTTGTTATTTGTATGTGAAATTACATTTTATTGTCTTTATTTAGTTTCCTCTCATTAAATAACTGCTGTAAAGTTTTTAACATGTGACATATAGAAAATAATGTTTAAAATAATTTTTACCCTTAACCCACGAGCAGATTTTCATAATATCTGCGGACGCGCGGCACAACTTATACACATGTAGTCAAAAGCTGTCGTTATGCTAGCAAGGGCAATGTATGAGCTAAATCACAGTTTAATTTTAGTTTATTTAAACAGCAATACAAAAAACTATATTACATTGCTAATTTACTATTTGATTAAACAAATAAGAAACTTTCATATCATTCTATTGCTGCAGCTGACAAATCAATCTATTCCAAAACTTTGTAAGCACATACTGAACAAAAACACTCTTTTATTGCAATATAAAGGGACAAAGGCATTATATATTGAAGAAGTATCAGTTATCACAAATTTCCTTCCCCCTACACAGTTAATTGTCTTGCGCATTTTTGAGAAATGCTTTACACTTCTCACATGTATGCACTGTTTTTACACGTCCTTTGCAAACAAAGCTATGGCGTGAGTTACGCCTTATGACACGAGATGCGTTTCTTGCTTGCCCATATGTCACACACCAGCCTCTTTTCTTGGTGGTAGGCTCCTCTCAAATCTTTCAACATGTTGATCTTTGTATTGCACAAGGAAAGTTGCAATGTCATCAGGAAGTGAAGGGATATTAGCTCCTTCCACTAGTTGAGGCTTCATAAGAGACAGTGCTAAATTTTTCAAGAAAATTCTTCTCTTCTTTTTTGGGTTTGCCTCATTTGCATGAAAAATTATTTGAGCATTGATTCCTGCTACATCCATTAGAGCATAGAATACAGCCAGTGGCCATCTTCTTGTCACCCATGTGATGGAATACACACCTCCCAGCTGATCGACTGTGTCGACTCCTTCCTTTGTTATATCATAATCCAAACCTATTTCTAGTTTACCTGTAACTTCGTCAATGGTTCCAAAATTGTGTATAGTTGAAAGTAATATAACTGCCTTGTTTTGTTTCGGCACATACGAAACTAATGTCATATCATTGTGAAAACCAAATAAAGAGGCACGGATAGCCATACATTTCCCAGGTAAAAATTCTTGTGGGATCTCATGTTTGTATTTTCTCAATGTGCCAATGCATATTAGTTGCTTTTTCAAAAGGCAGTTGGCTAAGGAATAGTTGGTGTACCAATTACCCATTGTAAAGTTCCTTCCTGAGACCAGTGTGAGTAACTAGCCTTCCTACTATATCACAGGGAAAATTAGAAACATCGTATAGTCCTTTGGGTTAATTTCCACAATATACTTCAATATTACTATTGAAGAATGTTTTAGCCTCTGTTAAAACAAAAATCTTTAACCCTTCCTTTGCCAGGTTTGTTCGGAATATACTGAATGAAAGAACAGTGACCCCAGAAAGATTGCAACTCTTTGTCTACTGTCAGAAATTGTCCTACATATAAAGAAATTGTCCTACATATAAACGTTCTTGCAGTTCACCACAAAGGCATCCAATATTTGCTTATTACAGCAAGTTTATGAGTTACTCTTCTTTCTTGCCTTGTACTCTTGTCGTCAAAATGGATACACAATAAAAGGAACATAAATCTTCTGTAGCTCATCACAGCTCTCATAATCTCAATACCAGTGCCATCTGCTGTCCACAGTTCAGTGACATTTTTGTGGTTTGCTTACTTAGTCCTGACAAGATACAGCAATCCCAACAATGCCATTATTTCACACCTTGTAATTTCCTTAGCATACCTTTCTCTGAAACATTGTCCACATTCTTTCTGTAGATTGAATGTATATGTTGATGTATTTTACAATTTCATCAATCATTTCCAGGCTATGTATTGTCCATAAAGCCTCTGTTTCACTTGTGACCCCACTGGCAACATGTGTAGACCCAGGGGATACTTTCACAATATTTTTTCTTTTTGTTTTCAAAGTCACATCAAAACATTTTGTATTCCATTTACACATTTTGTCCCCCCCTCCCCCTCCCCCCCCCCCCCCCCCCAAATAACAATACCACCAGTGGAGAGTGGTTATTCAGCCATCTTCTGAATCATGGACTTGATCAGAATCTGAATCATGGTCACTTTGTGTGATAAATTCCTCTTCTTCTTCAGAGTCGTCGTCTTCTTCAGAGTCGTCATTATTTTCGTTGTCTGGTACAGAGTTGAACTCTGGATCCTCACTGAGTAACCAATAAAGCTGGTTGTCTGTCAGCTTTGATCTTGCCCTGCACAGTGATATACCCGCTTGCTACGTGTTATATTTTGATTCGATGAGAAAGGAACAAAATAAAAGTGAAGGAAAAATTACTTACATGACTGGGTGCGCAGCGTACTTTGTGCACTAAGATGACACACTCGCAGTTTATTTTAAATTACTGTAGCTCATGTGAACCTATGACAACACAACTTGTCACAGTGCTGGCTGAAACAATAATGCAGGAATAGGTAGGGGTTTGCTATTGTAAAACAACAATGGAACTGAGCATGACAATGTTATTTGTGGTTGGCACACTTTACACACAGGCACGCCCACTTGAGGGTTAACAGTCTGCAAGCTATATTACTGTACAAAGGCCCACTGAAGTTTAGATTTAACAATTTATACACAAATTAGTAAATACAGATATAATGTAATGTAATGTAACTAAAAACATAAGTAGCCTATACATAGCTTAAGGGTTGTAGCAAAGATTACTATACATTATCATCATTTTATGTGCTAAATTGATACCAATAACATCAAAGTTGTTACATATACAAACTTAGTTATAAGGCACAAACAAAGTATTTTAATTATCTCTGGCACTGTAAATCAGCATTCGAATCAGGCATGTTGTTAAGTTGTGAAAAATTTAGGGGGAAAATGATACATGGTTTCTTGAGCACACTGAAAATTTCTCAGCTATTTTGTTTGATATTGAAGGCTATCTGCTATCACTGTGGTACCATCCTTTTTTTCTCATCTGAAAGTGTATCTAGAATGCTGGGTGATCTCAGCCTTATCTCTCCTAAACTGGCTATCTTCTGCTACATTACTGGGCTTTTAAAAATCGTTACTGTTATATCAATGGGGGGAGCTCTCTCTGGTTCTTTAATTGTACATTTTTGTTCTGAAACATCAGCTTAGGATCTGCTATTGAACCTATTTTCCAGCAGTTTGATAATCCACTGAAGGTGCTGTGAGCAACCTCTCTTTTTTTTTTTTTTAAAAATTAAAAAAAAATTAATTTAGCCTATTTTTGCCACATTCAAATCTGCCAGAAGATTAAAACATATGTGTCAGACTACTTTTGAAAGATTTGATGTTGACTGCATGTTGTAAGAATGTCCAAATCTCCTCTTTCATTTTTCATACCTACTTGATATGACTGTGCAGGTTTTCAATCTTGTTCCAAAAACAAATTGTGTTATCTTCTTGTGATTTATTATACCTGTATGGTACTGAACATGAAATCACTTAAATGTTAAGCTGTTATTTACGGGAAGGCAATGAGAACATATATGACGTCTTTCAAATCTTTTCTAATGTCAAATACCATGCGTGTAGTCTCACAGTAATAGGCATTACTGAAATTTTCTCCAGTTTTGAGTAACCATAAGTGGCTAACTTAAAACACTTTGCACAGGCAGATCTGTGAGAAGGTTGTTACCCATATACTTGTTCTAGGATAATGATACTACAATTTTTGACAAATTCTTTCATCTTTTCATCATTTTGAATGTAGTGCCCTGTCACTAAGGTTTTGTTATTCCACAACCCCCCCCCCCCCCCCCTCCAGCCCCTCGAGCCCCCCACCCCTCCCAGCCATGGTTTTATTTTTTATTGCAGATAACAAAACAAAACTGTTTATCCTTTGTGAAATTGTTTAACATTTCTATGTAAATTGCTTTTCCTTCTACTGTGAACACTACAGATAGCAATTTATATCAAAAGGAAAAAGAAAACTTATTTTTGCTGCCTCTGCTTCAGTCACCATGAACTTTCTAGCCTCAAGCAGCAAGATCCTTGCTTCTGATACGTTCAGTTGAGTTACCTGAATTTTATGACAACATGACACTAACAATGAGCATAACCAGTGGCAACTGTGACTGCAGTATCATTTTAGACCTTCTTGGACACAGCTAGGGATGTTTCTAGATGAAAAAATTTATAAACCAGAGTAAGAAAGATGTTGTGAAAGTGCAGCACATATATGTCCAAAGATGATGACACCAATAATAATAATAATAATAATAATAATAATAATAATAATAATAATGACAAAAATTACCTAAGTTAAAAATTCTATGTAAGAAGAAATTCTTTTTCTTCTGTGTCTGTAACTTCACGGTATATATTCTTGTTGTTTGTTCTGCATTAACTGAAGTATGGCTTTCTGATTTGCATCACTAAAAGTAGCAGTCGGTGCTTTAAAATTACACAACTGACAAGGAAAGGTCTCCATGGGTGGGATTGACTTTTTAAAACCACCTACACAGTAATGATTAACGTCCCAGGTGTCAAGACCCCCCCCCCCCCCTCCCCCTGTTTTTCCCCTGCCTTTCATCCTGATGGGTCCTCCTTTGTGAGTGATTGACAAAACAAACTTTCATAATTTCTTTTGACTGAACAGAACCTTGACATTACCAAAAATTTCTAAGTGGTGCAATGGCGTAATGGTTAAGTTTTTGGCTAGTATGCTGGAGGGCTGTGGGATCAAATCCCGTCAAAAACATTCTACTTCTTTCTTATATATTTACTGCACCACTGCAATCTTTTTTCTCAATTAACTGATTTAAATACAATTTGTTTCATTTCTAATCCTTCGCTGTATCATTTTAATCATTGTTATTAACTTTTTATGTGCTCTGATCTTCTTACTCAATTTTATTCTTTTCTCATTTGGAATCTTCATCCATGTGACTGTAAATATTTTTATGTATTTACTTTGATTTAATTCCTTCCTTCTTGCTATTTTATATTTTTGTCCACGTTACTGCAATTGTTACTCCTTTTATTCATTTTCCTTGAATTTTGTTATGATTACCATCCAATAAATGTATATCTTGCACTGAAAAATAAATTTTTGACATCATTGCACAGCCAATATGAATAGGTTATTATGTCTTTTATTTTTTATTTGATAGGACATTATTTTCAAACATTTACAACATATAAACAAAGATATTTAAAATTACTTAGACAAAGATTCCAAATGGAAGAAGAAGAATGGAACATAGCAAAAAAGACAGAAAATAAAAAAGTTAATACAATGGTTAACATTATGCAGCTATTATAAATGAAACAAATTTTATTTAAAGCATTTAATTAAATAAAAATTGTAATTTTAGTCCTATCAATCTGCAACCTTCAGCATAACTTAACCTCAATGCTATGGCGTCACTTAGGATTAATTGCTAATTTCATGGCCGTAGTCATTCACAAGAAACTGTGAAATTTTGTTTTGTTGTTACTCATGAACATGGTCCCACCAGGGTGAATAGCTGCAGAGTGTGACACCTGGGATCCTGACCTACACCACCATATACACTCCTGGAAATGGAAAAAAGAACACATTGACACCGGTGTGTCAGACCCACCATACTTGCTCCGGACACTGCGAGAGGGCTGTACAAGCAATGATCACACGCGCGGCACAGCGGACACACCAGGAACCGCGGTGTTGGCCGTCGAATGGCGCTAGCTGCGCAGCATTTGTGCACCGCCGCCGTCAGTGTCAGCCAGTTTGCCGTGGCATACGGAGCTCCATCGCAGTCTTTAACACTGGTAGCATGCCGCGACAACGTGGACGTGAACCGTATGTGCAGTTGACGGACTTTGAGCGAGGGCGTATAGTGGGCATGCGGGAGGCTGGGTGGACATACCGCCGAATTGCTCAACACGTGGGGCGTGAGGTCTCCACAGTACATCGATGTTGTCGCCAGTGGTCGGCGGAAGGTGCACGTGCCCGTCGACCTGGGACCGGACCGCAGCGACGCAAGGATGCACGCCAAGACCGTAGGATCCTACGCAGTGCCGTAGGGGACCGCACCACCACTTCCCAGCAAATTAGGGACACTGTTGCTCCTGGGGTATCGGCGAGGACCATTCGCAACCGTCTCCATGAAGCTGGGCTACGGTCCCGCACACCGTTAGGCCGTCTTCCGCTCACGCCCCAACATCGTGCAGCCCGCCTCCAGTGGTGTCGCGACAGGCGTGAATGGAGGGACGAATGGAGACGTGTCGTCTTCAGCGATGAGAGTCGCTTCTGCCTTGGTGCCAATGATGGTCGTATGCGTGTTTGGCGCCGTGCAGGTGAGCGCCACAATGAGGACTGCATACGACGGAGGCACACAGGGCCAACACCCGGCATCATGGTGTGGGGAGCGATCTCCTACACTGGCCGTCGAGAGGACACTGAATAGTGCACGGTACATCCAAACCGTCATCAAACCCATCGTTCTACCATTCCTAGACCGGCAAGGGAACTTGCTGTTCCAACAGGACAATGCACGTCCGCATGTATCCCGTGCCACCCAACGTGCTCTAGAAGGTGTAAGTCAACTACCCTGGTCAGCAAGATCTCCAGATCTGTCCCCCATTGAGCATGTTTGGGACTGGATGAAGCGTCGTCTCACGCGGTCTGCACGTCCAGCACAAACGCTGGTCCAACTGAGGCGCCAGGTGGAAATGGCATGGCAAGCCGTTCCACAGGACTACATCCAGCATCTCTACGATCGTCTCCATGGGAGAATAGCAGCCTGCATTGCTGCGAAAGGTGGATATACACTGTACTAGTGCATTGTGCATGCTCTGTTGCCTGTGTCTATGTGCCTGTGATTCTGTCAGTGTGATCATGTGATGTATCTGACCCCAGGAATGTGTCAATAAAGTTTCCCCTTCCTGGGACAATGAATTCACGGTGTTCTTATTTCAATTTCCAGAAGTGTAGATAGTTTCAAAACTCTGTCCCCTTCATGGTGACCTCTCCATGGCAGTTCCACAGTATTTGTGGTCACTATTAATGACATATAGATAATATAACAGTTTTCTTGGCATAGTCAATCATTGTTGTTAGTCACTCTCAGGGAGGAATCTCTGCTTCCAAATGCTACTTTCAACTGAGCATTACTTTCCTCCTCAGTAAAAAGATAATCTTGTTATATGGTGCACATTACCATAAACTGAAGTTACAAACAAAAATCTGCTCCTGAACATAGAGTAATACATATTAACCAACAAAACAATCTGCAGTCACTGGACACACTTTTGCATGTGCTTTGAAATGCTTTCCATACCAACTATGCTCATTCCTTTGGCATTATGAGATATTTAAACCTATTTTCCCCATGTCTCACTTTGCAGTGTTTTTTCAGTTTCATTTTTCTTCTAAAGAATTAAAATTCATCATTTCAGTTATAAAAGCAAGTACATTGATAATCAATGGTACCATAAGATAAATAAAACAAAAGTGACAAGAACTTATTTTTCCTTGAATGAGATTATATTGTTTTATATAGTTCACTACGAATTAGTTTTACAAATAGTTATGAACAAAAAATTGTTGATGTGAGCTTTGTGGGACGTAATTTGACTAACAGAATTACTCTTTCTGTCTTCTCCCAAATGTAGCTTGGCTTTGACAAAGTTCGTGTAACAGGTGTAGAAGTCATAGCAAAAGAGTCAGAAAGGAATACATTATTCACATTCTGGCAATGCAGTGATGTGGATACCTCAAGAGGAATTGATTTTGCACCACGAGGATCAGTGTTTGTTCGTTTTACTCATCTGCAGCATTTACCATTTGTCACTAGAATTTTGGTAAGTGTTAGTGGATTGTCCTCTATTTATTTCAGGGTTAGCATGTAATCATTTGGTTCAAACAGTAACTATTATTTTTTTAGATTGAAAATAATGGTGCTCCACGACTGGGGACTGTTAGAATTTTCATGGCACCTAAATTTGATGAACGTGGTCTTTCAATGCTCTTTGAAGATCAGAAGGACCTTTTCATTGAAATTGACAAGTTTGCTGTGCAATGTAAGTCCATAACATTATGGAAATATTTATATATTTTTAAATATGTAATTAATGATATGAATATAATGGAAGGTAAGTCACCTCATCTTTGTTTTTATATATAATTAATGATATGAATATAATAGAGGGAAACATTCCACGTGGGAAGAATATATCTAAAAACAAAGATTCTGTAACTTACCAAACGAAAGCATTGGTATGTTGATAGAGACAATAAAAAACACACAGACAAATTTCAAGCTTTCGCAAACCAAGGTTGCTTCATCAGGAAAGAGGGAAGGAGAGGGAAAGACGAAAGGATGTGGGTTTTAAGGGAGAGGGTAAGGAGTCATTCCAATCCCGGGAGCGGAAAGACTTACCTTAGGGGGAAAGTCCCCTTCTGGAGATGTCATAGTTACTGTTCTCTCTCGTATTTTATGTCCAATTTACAATAAAAATAATATTAATATTCGTATTTATTAAAGAAAGACAGTAAGTGAAGTTTGTTTTATCACTTATATGCAATGAAACAATGAACTTCACTTCTAAACAGTAGCACTTCGTTCACACACACGCACTACCATTATTGCCGCTTCACATATACCCCTTGGCCACCAAACAATACATCCATTTCTGCAAGTAGTTAATTTTTCTGCCGCCAGTTTGCAGCACCAGACACAGATACACTTGTACCTCTTGGCCACCATAATTTTACATATATTAGGAACCCATTTCTGCACTTAACTCATGTTTCCGAAAATTCATGTTTCCGAAAATGTCACTTGTACCCCTTGGCTTCTCACCTCCTTATGTAGTAATTTACTTGTGAGTGGTAATACTACAAATTATTTGTTATATCTAAAAAAAAGTTAAATGCTAGATTCTGATACTTTATTCTTATTGTTGCAGTGAACAGTGGGCGAAACATCATACGTCGTAGTTCAGAGGAGTCATCTGTAACAATACCATATCAGCGTTCATTTAGGAATTTAACAGGAGTTGGAGATAAACCTGAGGAGGCTTCATATACATTCTGTGGTTGTGGTTGGCCACAGCACATGTTGATTCCAAAGGGGCAGGCAGATGGATTGCCAGCAGAGTATTTTGTGATGGTGTCTGATGGTGCTCAAGACAAGGTGAGTTCTCTCTGATGTCTGTGGTGCTTTCTGCTTAGTTTACAGATTTCATTGGGGTATTACTGTGGTCCTGATTTCGGCTACAAGTATATGAGAGTAATGTGGGCAATTAGCACAGTGTGAACAGTAACTTGTGATGAGATGTGAAGAAATAGCATTATGATTTGAATTTGGATAGATTGCAACTCACCACATAGAGGAGGCATTGAGTAACAGACAGGCACATTTAAAAGTAAACTGTTGAATGAGGTGTTGAACTAAGACTAATCAGATGTAGAAACACATACACATACACATGGCCACTGTCACCTCTGAGCAGTGAGATTGATACATATTGTTATTCCATCCTGGATTTTCCATTGTCTAAACAGTATGACACTCATTTTGAAATTAAGTAGGCGTAAACCTGTTAGTAATTATACACCTGCATGTTTGTTAACGTTTTATTATGCTTTATTATGTTATTAAGCTGATGTGTCTGATATCACTGTAAAATGATGTGTGGACAATAAACAACTAACTAACTTGAGTCCAAGCTCATTCCTGCAGTTTTGTGGTTTGATCATATTGAGACCCAATGTCATAAATGTTTCATGCCAGAAATCTATTTTAACATGCAGTTCAGTTCATGTTTCATGCCATATCATAGCATACAAAGTGTAAACTTACATTATCAGGTGTTGGCTCCTTAATTTGTCATAATAAATGCTGTGCAAGGGCTGTTTAAAAGGTATCTGACTTTTATTTATAAAATCAGTCTTTATTCAGATGCAATGGTTAGGCACTAATCACCTTCAAAGTAGTTCCCTTCAGCTTTTTCACCCCTCTCCCAGTTTCAAGAATTTCAAGAATTTTATTCACCATAGATCATTTTACAATGATATTGGCTTCGTCATACAAGATGTACTAGTACATACAGAATAACAAAATAAACTTCTGTCAATACATTATAAATACATTTGAAGCATGGCAGTGTACCCAATTACAAAGGATAGCTTTTAAAAGCTAACGCAACAAGCTATCTTATAATCTAATATAATAAGGTATTTTATTGTTTATAGTATAAACTTTGTAATTACACATGATTAACCACAGCACAAAATAATATGTTTAACTACAGACAACTTTTAAATGCTTATATTCTCCTCAGGCATCTCAAATAATTCTTTAATGTCATAGAATGGATGATCTGACAGCCAGCTGTACCACTTAATTTTAAAAGAATTTGTATCCATAGACTGAACATGAATTGGCAGTTTATTGAACATTTTGAGTGGGTTAACTTTGTGGGAATTTCCTGTTCTCGCTAATCTGTGGCGCGGTATGTCTAAATTACCATTCGCCCTGGTGTTGTGTTCGTGTATTTCCTTTCTGGCAATAAATTCTGAAATATTATTTTTAATATAGAGTACAGACACATACATGTATAAATTTATAATTGTAAGTATTCTGAGTCTGGAGAAAAGAGGACGACAGTACTCCCTATGACCTCTTTTACATATTATACGTATGACTTTTTTTTGTAATTTCAATACTTTTTTTATATAAGGGGAGTGCCCCCATATAATAAGACCATATGAAATATGTGACTGGAATAGCCCAAAGTATGTCACCCTGAGGTACTCCAAGCTCACTACCTCCCTTAGTTTCAAGAGAAGATATGCCACCCGAGATATTTTTGCACATACATGATTGACATGTTCCTCCCAATACAGTATTGAGTCAATGTGAATACCTAAGAGTTTTACTGACTTATTGCCTACTTCATTTGATGTTCCCATTAAAAGTTGTTGTGTTTTGTCACGGTTGCATAGGAGCTTATTGGCTGCAAACCAGTCCAGGGCCTTATCTAGTGTTTCTTTTGTTAGGTTATTCAGATCTGAAATGTTCTGATGTGTGGTAAGTAGTGTTGTATTGTCAGCATAACATACAACAGGGTGAGCTATATTTTTAGGTAAATCATTAATAGCGACAATGTTGCCACTGCTGAAAGCATCACTGGAAAGCCTCTTTTGGTGTGGTGCACAGCTGCTCTGTTGTTAGGTTATTCAGATCTGAAATGTTCTGATGTGTGGTAAGTAGTGTTGTATTGTCAATGTTGTGTCGGTAGCTGGGCCGACACCGTGACGTTGAGATGGCTGAAAATGAACTCTAGACTAAAGCAGCCGGGCGTGAAGTCTGGAACATGAGAACTTATAAATGAATAAGAAGAAAAGTATGTAGATGCTTATTACTTATCTTTTAATTGTTCTTTGGAATACATCTCTCTTGAATACTCGTAAGCTATAGGCACTGATACAACTGGCGCCTTGCTAGGTGGTCGCTATTAACTTAGCTGAAGGCTATTCTGTCTCTC